>NC_091261.1:52285000-54862500 GCF_042477335.2 Ovis canadensis
TACCTTTAGGAATAATTCAAGTTAAGAAACAAGCAAAAGGATGTCTTCACTGCTAAAATCCTAAAAGATCTATTCCTAATTAATGGCAGAGCAGGAGTCTTAGTTAATTGGTCAGACATATACACAGTAATATCCTAAAGTAATACCCATTTTCTAGAAAATATAGAAAAAAAATACTGGAAACCTATACTAGGTACTGACTCAAATGCTCCTAGAATACTACTGAGTTTTCAAAGAGATACTGTTCAGGTATTAAAATTTTTTTCTAAGTAAAGAGAAAATCTGGGGACTTCACTGGTGGTTCAGTGGCTAAGACTCTGCACTCCCAATGCAGGGGGCCTAAGTCTGATCCTTGGTTGGGGAACTAGATTCCACATGTTATAACTAAGAGTTTGCATGCTGCAACTAAAGATTCCATGTGCCATGATGAAGATCAAAGATCTCCAGCTAAAACAGAAATAAATATTTTTAAAATTAGTAAAATAAAAATAAACAGAACATTTTTATTCAATGTTTAAGCACCAAAACAATGTTTATTACAATATGTACTGTCAAAAAATAAAAATAAAAATCCTTCAGGTGACCTGGATGAAAGAAGGAAGGCCTAATTTCAGCAGCATAATTGAAGGAATATTAATCTGAAACATTAATCAGTTCAGAAGCAAAGACAGACCTCAAAAGTGTCATTGAATATTTAGAGCAAAAAAAAAAAAAAAAAAAAAAAGTTGAGTCGAGCTGAAAAGTCATAGCATTTGAATATCTCTTTATTTTTCTATTCACATGTTTCTCAACTGATTTTTAGCCCTCTTGGAAAGATGACTGTGAATAACCCTTTTATTATCCTCATACAAGAGGTTTGAAATGGAAACTTGAAAACTTTCTTTTCAGATTCATGAGACTTTGTGACTTTTCGTTTGTTTGGTACTCTGAGGAATTTAAAAACTAATAACCATTTTCTTTGAAAAAGCAAGTATGAATCAGTTCATCACAAGCAGACATAATGTAAACTCAGATCTGCTTAAAATGCTGCCCTAGGGCTGACGCCTGCTGTATATGTATGTGAAAGCACTGTATTTGGTGAAAATCCAGGATCAAGAGTAAATCAAGCATGGAGTAGGCTTATTTCCCTGAAGTTTAGAATATATATAACCCAGAGAGGTGCTCAGGCACTGGCTGCATCTCTCCACTGTCCCCTGTGAATAGGGGCTGCAGTACTGAGACAGCCCCAAGGGCCAGGTCAGCCCAACTCTTCCCCAAAAGGAATTTCACTCCAAATTTATAAAAATTTCTTCACTAAATAATATATCTATCATATAACAATGTATCTAAACCACTCTTAAAATGACTTCTATTTCAAAACAATTCTCCTTCCTGAGATTATAGAATTAAAACTTCATTACCTAATGAATCAGAGTTCCTTGCTGTCATGAAAGTATACCCATGATCGTGAAAGCTCCATCAGAATCCCATCTAGGGGAATTTTATCTTCATGATCACAGTGACTGGCACAGTATCTTGCATATAAAGGTTCATAATATATGCTAACAGAATATTCTGGAATTGGTTAGAAAGAATAAGAGCATTTTTGCTTTATTTGAACCTTTGTCTACTGTAGAAGGCATTTATATTGTTTTACTTTATAGAACACTATAAAGCATTCTCTGACAAATTGGAAAATGTAAAAGTATTTGTCTTTGATTACATATCATTAAATATTATTAACTCTTATTAAACTTCAAGATCTTTATTGTCATGTGAATTCCCACAAAAACAAGTGATACTGGAAGCAAAGAGAACCATGCAGCTCCTCTCCCAGCACCCCTCCTCCCTGCTCAAGTACAAAGACCCCTCCATGTTCCCTGCCTCTTGTTTGTAGAAAAGCTGAAGTCTCTCAGGCCTCCCTGAGTCACAAAAGAGCAGGCTCGAGCAGTTAATGATCAAGACAATAGAATGTCACCGTCTCAGTGTCTGATGCACATTCCTGAGTTATTTTGAACAGATACTACAGCTGCCACCAGAGGGGAAAAGCTAACTGCATGATGACTAGACTGCAGCTATGACATAAGCTGCACCATCTTGAGCCACATTGAGTCTATGCCTAATATAATTCCAAGAACTGATCTCCAGAGAAAGGGATCAACACTTTGCTCATAATAACTCTATCTTTGTGGGCATAAAAATGAGTGTAGCTTGTTCTGCTAGTATAGGTAGGTGGACAGCTAACACTGTCAGTAAGGAGATGCTATAGAATCATGCTGATGTCTTCCACTCTGAGAATACAGCGCTCTAAGTCAGCAAGAAGCAGATAGAGATGATGGACCTTCACTGCAATCCTGTAGAAATGGAATGATGTCTGACAGTGGGGAATTGAAAGCAACTCTTTAGCCCTTTCCCTGTTTACCCATCTCTGTCCCCGCCTAACCTTAAAAACCCAATTGTAGAAATGAGATCCCTAGACAATTGAAACTAACTCCTAATTTGGGCTCTCCCGAATGCACACCATGCAATGCCTGAGCTGTTGATTCGTCTCCTAGATAAAAAGAGGTAAGAATTCAGCAGTTAAAGAATGACTAGCTCTCCACACATAACTGTTGCTTTAGCAAACTTGCAGGCAGATCACTTGGGCAAGAAAACATCTGAACAGAGTCAGCCAGCCTGCAGACACAGAGGAAAATGCAGAACCCACTCTCCTGCCTCCGCCACTCCTTGAGATTCTCCCTCCATTTTTCCCTTGAAAACCTACCATGACTAACCAGAATCGTGGGAGCTGGTCTCAGGACATGAGTCCATCTCCTCCCTAGATTGCTGGCTTTTCTAATTAAAGCAATTTTCTTCCTACTGACACTTGCCTCTCAAGTTATTGGAGTAGCAAGCAGCTGAACACGAGTTCACTAGTAGTATCAAAATGCTTTCAAACAAAATCATAGGCTGATAGAGTTCAAAATGAAATTGCACAATTAGATTATAAAGCCAACTATTCATTAAACATGCCAATTATTCCAAATCTGAAATATCAGTTTTGAATTGCTAAATATACATAAAATGCTTCATAAACAATATTCAGAGAAAATGCAAAAGTTAGCAATGAAGTTAAAAGGAAAAATACAAATTAAACTCAAGATAATTTCTCTTTAAAAACTAAATTTTTTAATAGGACATTTAAATGGCATGAATCAGGTCAAAGATCATATTCACTGAGTGTGGTAAAATTTCCTATTTCATTCATAAGTGGTTTCTAGTTAAAGATATTTCTCAATGTATGGATAGAATATTCTTTTGAAAGATTAAAGGATTGTAACATACAATCTAGGGGGGAAATGCACACAGCTATATAATGTTTTGATTAAGTTATTCCATCCCTGTCTTTGTGGTCCTGCCTCCCTTGAAAGATGTTCTGACATGTTAACCTAGGCATAAAAAATACAAGGCTCTATTAAGTCAGTCACTTTTTATGATCAGATTTTACATGTATTACAACATGATATTTTTTAATTGAGCAGTAGTTTATAATGTAATTTTGGATTAATAAAATCTACAAATAATCTAAGATCTTAAAATACACATTGCTTCTCTGCATAAATGTTAAAGCAATTTTTTTCATAGATCAGAAGATACATATTTCACATTTTCTCACAGTGTGTTAATTCATTTGTCTCCCAGGTATTAGTTTACTGTTTACTTCTTTAACAAATTAATGAAACATATTCATAACCATATCTTTCCAAGAGTATTTGTTTGAATAGGTTTGGTTAAAGGTGTGCAAGCAATTCATAGATAGTACAAATTTGTTATGTTGAAAAATACTCATTAATTGTCCTAATATTCATTAGGACAAAGAACTTATTTATTTGAATTTTCTAGTTGTCTTCAGAAAAAGACTAGAAAAAAAAGCTGACTAAATTTTATACTTAGAGACAATTCAAGGGATCTGTGCCTAGCTTCTATTGACAATATCATAAAAATTGTTAGTCTGAACTACATAGCTAAACAGATGATGCCTTGAAATCCTGTTCTTCTCCAAAACTACAGCAATCAAAAAAGTAATCATCAAGAAAACCATCAATCCAAAGGCAAAGTGAAATTCTACCTTAGGCTTTCCATCCTTTAACCTGAATGACAATTCATCATCATCATTTTTTAGTGCCAAGACAATTTAAGTGACAATGTTTAATTTAGCTTAATTTATAAGTTCAGTGGTCTTATACACTGAAAAAGATACTACAGTTCCAACCTCTTGACCACTCATTTCTTAGAATATATTTACAAGGAGACTGAAAAGAAAAAAAAAAAATCCTATGTGGTCAACTAAGGTAATACATAGTACTTCCTATTTAAATTTCATATTTTATCAATTCATGTTACAGACATTATTCTACATCAAAAGCATCCATAAAATTTAGGCAACAGTCAAAAAATACAAGCCAAATACTGATCAGGTTGATTTAATCAGCCTCTATGTGTGGACTTCAAAAATGAACAACAGGCCATGATAACCACCCACCCTTGTAAGCAGTGTTTAAGTTTGAGCACGTAGAAGATGACACAAGCAAGTTTTTATGTAAAGTACCTACTTTCCTACCATTCATAATACTAATCAGAGTTCCAATCTGGAGAGAAGAGAATGATGCAATGAAGGAGGAAAGTGGGCTGGAAGGATGGTTTCCAATCTCTGTTTCCAAGATAGCCATTTCCAAGATCACCCTAGGTATAAGTTCTAAGTTTTTATCAGGGATCATGACAATTCTCTTTCCCATCCCTCTGCAAATTTAAGTCTCAATCACTACTAAGCCAAAGAATACGGCACTTTCTAAGTTTACATATTAAATCAAGTGAACTACTCTTTTAGGAAGTATGATAAAGTGAAGTGAATTCCTTTAGGATGGTATCTGCCATCATGTTTTGATGAAGAGATAAGGAGATAAATCACAGCTTGGTCAGGAAACTGATCCTGATTACCCTGTGTCTCTTAAGGAGTCAAGGCTCTTTGCACACGGCTATTCAAATCCCTTTTCATGGTCTGATGTTAGTAATAAGGGTATCAATTTGACTAATATTTCAAAGAAAATAATTTTAACATTAGCTTAGAAAACATGACCATTTTCTAGTACTGCTGGGGAAAAGTTCTATATAAACACAATTGATATAATTATATCTAAGAAAAAGACAGCTGCCTTTTCTGGTGATAGAAGCCAACAGTCATTTTAATTTAGTTTAATTTCCTCTTCTTATACATTAATACAGGCATTAACTCTTCTACCAGTTAAATAAGCCTTTTTCCTGTTAGGAAAAAGTGACTTTTTAAAGAAAATAGTTATTATCCTTATGAAACATACACATTTATTTGAGAATTAGTAGAAAATACAGGCACTGACGTGCAAATATTCTTCACTGTTTAGTCTATTAACTCTGACACAGTCCACTTTCCAAAAAACAAAAACAAAAAAAAAAAAAGAAAGAAAATCTTATTTACCCACTAATTTCTGAAAAAATATTGAATACCTTCTCAAAATGTCAGCAGAACATTTTTTGCTACCATGGGAGTTCTAAATGATTCCCAAATATGAATGATGTCCAAAGGTTCTAAACAGAGACTCCTGAATGGCAGAGTGAGCTTACAGAGTTGTTAAATGTTCCACATTTTCGATAATCTCTCAATCTCACTTTCACTTCAAAGTAAATAGACATACGTTTCATGAAAATCCTCTCTTTTCTTTCTAGAAAGAGCACGATGTCTGAGGAAGCATAACAAATAATAAGGGAAAAAACCTTGACCTAGAGCCTTCTGAATGTAAAGATTAAAGAGTCACCATGCAAGTTAACTACCTATAATTTCTAGCCCATTTGGTTGACAGTCTATAAAAAAATGTGTATTTGAGACAAAAGAACTGCCTTTTCTTTTAGGATTTCAGTGTTTTGCCTGATCTAACTTTCCTGTGGAACTCATAGTAGGGCCCACTTTTCCATTCTAGATGTCATCAGGAATTCACATTGTCCCTGGCAACCACTACTTTTATCAGGCAAAAAAATATATATATCTGTAAGTCTCATTCTGTTTATCCTCTGCCATTTACAAGTCTGCAATCTGTGAACAAACTTGTCTATGTTTGAGTTATAGTCACTTATTTGAGATCAAACTTTTAAAATCTACTAGCATACCCTAAGGAGAAGGCAATGGCACCCCACTCCAGTACCCTTGCCTGGAAAATCCCATGGACGGAGGAGCCTGGTAGGCTGCAGTCCACGGGGTCGCACAGAGTCCAACACAACTGAAGTGACTTAGCAGCAGCAGCAGCAGCATATCCTAGAATTTTAATTTTCTCTACTAGGTTTCCTCCTGAGTAGAATGCATCTGCTGTTCATTTATTTTCCAGATATAATTTCCAACATAAATAAATAAAATATAGTCAAATTGAATCAAGAACACCTTAATATTTTGAACTGAATGTCTCTTGTCACTTTCTGTGTTGTGTATCATTAGAAGTCTTCATATCTCAATATGTCTCAGGTGAAGCTAAAATAATACTGACTTGGAGAACTTTATCTTTCAATAGCTTGCTTTACTATATATAATAAGGACTTACTAGGTGGCACTAGTGGTAAAAAAAATCTGCCTGCCAATGCAGGAAATGGAGATCTGGGTTCAATCCCTGGGTCAGAAAGATCCCCTGGAGGAGGACATGGCATCCCACTCCAGTATTCTTGTCCAGAAAATCCCATAGACAAAGATGGGTGTGCAATCCATAGGGCTGCATACAGTCTGACACAACTGAAGTGACTTAGCATACACACACATGTACAATAAATGTGAATGGTGTGTTAACATAAAAGATTATAAAATTATTTTTGTGTAACTGTTACAAAACAAATCTAAGAGAAAGACATGTAGCCTTGGTAACACAGTCCTGGAGAAAACTTAAGTCATTGAGGGTTATTAAGTATAAAATAAATGGGCTTCCCGGATGACTCAGTGGTAAAGAATTCACCTACAATGCAGAAGACACAGGAGATGAGGGTTTGATCCCTGGGTCAGGAAGATCCCCTAGAGAAGGGGATGGCTACCCACTCCAGTATTTTTGCCTGGAGAATTCCTGGACAAAGAAGCCTGGTGGGCTACAGTCCATTTGGTTGCAGAGTCAGATAGGACTGCCAGACTAACACTTTCACTAAACAGGGCATCATTTATACAAGGCAGGAAACACACACAAAATAGTTCATTTCAACAAGAATGTCATTAAGAGACTCTTTTAGGAGGGTTATTTTCAAAGTTCTAAGGGAGGTCATATTTGAAACAATGAAGCAGAAAGTGGCTGGAATAGGAAAATGGGCTCTAAGGAAATAAACCTACAAATTTGTCACCTGAAGGAAATGAACAGAGAAATTGAAGATAAAGGAAATCAGTGTCCCAAGAGGGGCTCGACAACATTTCAGAACATCTAAACATAGATTGAAAGTCAAGGAGAAGTAGTAGCCTGGTGGAGATAAAAAGACCAAAGATATTACTGCGTGAATGCTGTCGTTTCAGTAGTGTCTGACTCTTTGTGTCTCTAAGGACTGTAGCCCGCCAGCCTTCTTTGCCCATGGGATTCTCCAGGCAAGAATACTGGAGTGGGTGGCCACCCCTCCGCTGGGGGATCTTTCCAACCCAGGTATTGAACTCACATCTCTTGAGTCTCCTGTAAGGGCAAGCGGGTTCTTTACCACTAGTGCACCTGGGAAGCTCCAAAAACATTTTTAAGGTATAAATTTTAGAGCAACTTCTTTCATAGTTAGAGAGACATGTTTTCAATGACCCAGATTAGCTTTACAGGCAAAGGTACAATTATTCCTCTGACTGGTGGAATAAAAACATGAAGAATATATTACATTGGCAAATAAAAGATCTAAAACTCCTCTTATGCCTTTGTCCATCACTGAAAGTAGCTTTGCTTTAATGTGATTCCCCCAATAAAGATCAATTCCAATAATGAAAATTTTGAAATAAAACTTTATTTCCTCAACATACTAGACTAGTATTTGATTTAGGTTATTTATAAGACAGTAAAATACCTAACAGATAAATCCGACTTTCCTCAACTCATGGATTTTAACTGGTAACCATAATGTCACATTTTGGTTGGTATACTCCCACAGTAACACCTAGTTTGGTAGGTATACTCCATATCAAGGAAATATTGTATTTCTATTTCCATCTGTAGATTCATTTCGAGGCTATGAGCTGAGAACATAAATATTAATACAAACAGTGTGATACTGATAACTATTTGCAGAGCAGGACTCGAGACACACACCCAGGGAACAGACTTGTGGACACAGACAGGCAGAGAGGGTGGGGTGAACTGAGATACACTGGTGGCTCAGAGGTTCAAGCGTCCGCCTGCAATGCGGGAGACCTGGGTTCGATCTCTGGGTTGGGAAGATTCCCCTGGAGAAGGAAATGGCAACCCACTCCAGTATTCTTGCCTGGAGAATCCGATGGACGGAGGAACCTGGTGAGCTACAGTCCACGGGTCACAAAGAGTCGGACACGACTGAGCGACTTCACTTCACTTTCACTTTCACCATGCATAAAGAACTTCCCTGGTAGCTCAGACGGTAAAGCGTCTGCCTACAATGCGGAAGACCCAGGTTCAATCCCTGGGTTGGGAAGATCCTCTGGAGAAGGAAATGGCAACCCACTCCAGTACTCTTGCCTGGAAAATCCCATGGACAGAGGAGCGTGGTAGGCTGCAGTCCATCGGGTCACAAAGAGTCGGACACGACTGAGCGACGACACGTCACCATGCATAAAACAGAGAGGATGGGAAGCTGCTGTATAACACGGGAAGCTCAACCTGGTGCTCTGTGACAGCCTAGAGGAGTGGGATGGGGTAGGGATTGCTAGGGAGGCTCAAGAGGGAGGGCATATATGTATACTTATGGCTGATTCATATTGCATGCAGAAGCCAACACAATGCTGTAAAGCAATTACCTTCCAATTAAAAGAAAAAAAAGTTAATCCTGAACAAACAAAAGTGCTTTGACACTTGGCTTTAATAGTTTTGATACTGCTTTTTTACATTATTTGCCAAAAACGATAGAAAGACAAAAATGAAAAGAAAACATAAAGTGTTCAGTATGTATGATAAAACCTCTAGACATTGTTTTCATCTTCTCAAATCACTTTGCTAATTTATCTTATATGGATAAAATAAAAAATTCTTTATTTTTAAAGTTTTTCATAAAATTTAAAAAGAAGCTCATTATTTTCCATGATGGAAAAAACTACAGCTGCAGAAATGGTCCCTGGACAATACATGGAAAGAAAAATTACCAAGTTGTGTCGTATCATAAATATTTTCAGATAGTTTAATTCCAGTCACTTAGCACTTCTTATTCATCCTTTAGCTAAAAAAAAAAAAAAAAAGAAGAAGAAGTTTTGTTCATGTACTGATATTTTTATACAATCAAAAACCAAGCCATTTACTTCATGTAAAAAAAAAAAAGGGGAAACATTTGAATGAAGTAAATACATTTTCTTAGACACTCCTTTGTTCATTTAGTTTTATGAAAACTTGATGCCTAACACTATAGCTTCTTGGATTTTAAATAAAATAAAAATTATATACAGATTATCGATTCTATGAAGTCATGGGTCAGATCACTGGGAAATATTTTTAGAATCCTTAAAGTCTGAAGTGATTATAAACATTTTATCTGTAGTCTTACAGTATGTTTTTCTTTTTTGTATTAAAATGAAATAATTACCTATTTATAAATGACTGCAGTTAATAAAATATTTCATAGAAGTGTGGTTTAACCTGTTTGACTTTGTGAGGATTTTCTATATGATTAATATCTCATTTTAAATAAAACTAATTAATTCACCAATAATATTAACAAGATTCATATTAAACTAGCAGTTTCTCAGTTTCTTTGAAATGGTATTTATGAAAGAATATAACTAGAGGGATTTTTAACAGCTTAAATTTTTCAAAGGATTAACACCGGAATGGACCTTAAAAAATCACTTACTGTATTCCAAGCCATTTATTTGACTCAGAAAAGATTAACTAACTTATCTAAATTAGCATGCTTTGTCAGCCCCTAGAAGAACCAAAAATAAAATCTGGATACCCAAATCTCCAATGCGTGTATATACACTCTAAATCAGAAAAATACTCAAGCATAATATTTAGATAAGCAATGTTCTATTAAGAAAAAACAAATCACTTAACAATATTATAAAATTTAGAGAAAATCAGTTAACTATTTGAGTATAATTTAATAAAATGCAAACTGAGGCTTACATAAATTGGATTTATGGAAGCATTTTAATCAACCAAAAGCAAAGCTAAGTTATGCCTCAGTGTTCTCATTGGCATTTGGAATTGAACTGAAGTGAAGAGAAAGTCGCTCAATTTTGTCCAACTCTTTGAGACCCCATGGACTATAGTTCCCCAGCTCCTCTGTCTATGGAATCCTCCAGGCAAGAATACTGGAGTGGGTTTCCATTCCCCTCTCCAGTGGATCTTCCCAACCCAGTAATCAAACCGGGGTCCTTCAAATGTGAAAAATATATAGTCAGGTTAATGCATATCCTGTATTATTGACAGACTCATAACCTTCTAATAGTCTTCTGCTTGGAAAACAATGTTTTTAAATTTTAAAATGTAATTGGTATTTCCATATATTTTCATTCCCTTACAAATAGTAAATTATGTTATTAATGAAGTGTCTAACTAATGTGCACACGGGCAAAGTCACTTCAGTGGCCTGGACTCTTTGTGATTCTTTGGAGTGTAGCTCGCCAGGCTCCTCTGTCTGTAGGATTCTCTAGGCAAGAAGACTGGAGTGGGTTGCCATACCCTACTCCAGGGGATCTTCCTGAATCAGGGATAGAACCCACATCTCTTACGTCTCCTGCATTGGCAGGTGCATTCTTTACCGCTGAGCCACCAGGGAAGCCTGTCTTACTCATACAGCTTATTTATTACCCATATATGCACCCAGGCATATAATGTGAATTGACAAAGCAAGAGAAACAGCAAGTGATCCCCTAGAGTCATATCTCTTATTTTTTAATAGGGTTACTTATTGGCCCATCTAAGGTCTATCGTGAACAGAGAACTTCTTGAGTGCCATCAACGTATTTGATAAAATAGCTCATATTATTCATGTGGATTAGATGGAGAGCTATGATTATCAGAATTAGACAGGCTTATAACTAAACTAGCTTCCTAGGTGGCGTTAGTGGTAAAGAACCAGCCTGCCAAAGGAGGAGGCACAAGAGATGAGGTTCGATACCTGGGTTGGGAAGATCCTCTGGAGAAGGGCATGGCAACCCACTCCAGTATTCTTGCCTGGAGAATCCCATAGACAGAGGAGACTGGCAGGCTACAGTCCATAACATTGCAAAGGGTCAGACATGACTGAAGTGACTTAGAATAATTAAAATATCAGTGATTGAAAAAGGTCAGTTTTCATTCCAATCCCAAAGAAAGGCAATGCCAAAGAATGCTCAAACTACCGCACAATTGCACTCATCTCACATGCTAGCAGAGTAATGCTCAAAATTCTTCAGGCCAGGCTTCAGCAGTACATGAACCGCAAACTTCCAGAAGTTCAAGTTGGTTTTAGAAAAGGCAGAGGAACCAGAGATCAAATTGCCAACATCCACTGGATCATGGAAAAAGCAAGAAAGTTCCAGAAAAACATCTATTTCTGCTTTATTGACTATGCCAAAGCCTTTGACTGTGTGGATCACAATAAACTGTGGAAAATTCTGAAAGAGATGGGAATACCAGACCACCTGACCTGCCTCTTGAGAAACCAATATGTAGGTCAGGAAGCAACAGTTAGAACTGGACATGGAACAACAGACTGGTTCCAAATAGGAAAAGGAGTACGTCAAGGCTATATATTGTCACCCTGCTTAGTTAACTTCTATGCAGAGTACATCATGAGAAACCCTGGGCTGGAAGAAGCAAAAGAGGGAATCAAGATTGCCAGGAGAAATATCAATAACCTCAGATAGGCAGATGACACCACCCTTATGGCAAAAAGTGAAGAGGAACTTAAAAGCCTCTTGATGAAAGTGAAAGTGGAGAGTGAAAAAGTTGGCTTAAAGCTCAACATTCAGAAAATGAAGATCATGGCAGCTGGTCCCATCACTTCACAGGAAATAGATGGGGAAACAGTGTCAGACTTTATTTTGGGGGGCTCCAAAATCACTGCAGATGGTGATTGCGGCCATGAAATTAAAAGACAGTTACTCCTTGGAAGGAAAGTTATGAGCAACCTAGATAGTATATTCAAAAGCAGAGACATTACTTTGCCAACAAAGGTCCGTCTAGTCAAGGCTATCGTTTTTCCAGTAGCCATCAATGGATGTGAAAATTGGACTGAGAGGAAAGCTGAGCACCAAAGAATTGATGCTTTTGAACTGTGGTGTTGGAGAAGACTCTTGAGAGTCCCTTGGACTGCAAGGAGATCTAACCAGTCCATTGTGAAGGAGATCAGCCCTGGGATTTCTTTGGAAGGAATGATGCTAAAGCTGAAACTCCAGTACTTTGGCCACCTCATTTGAAGAGTTGACTCATTGGAAAAGAATCTGATGCTGGGAGGGATTGGGGGCAGAAGGAGAAGGGGACGACAGAGGATGAGATGGCTGGATGGCATCATGGACTCGATGGACGTGAGTCTGAGTGAACTCCGGGAGTTGGTGATGGACAGGGAGGCCTGGCGTGCTGCAATTAATAGGGTCACAAAGAGTCGGACACGACTGAGCAACTGAACTGAACTGAACTGAACATCTAAAGAGTAGTGGTTATTATTCAAATCCTGAGTCGAAGGGAAACTTTTGTTATACCACTGATTTCATACATTTCCCACTGTGCTTAGTATTTTAGTCAATTTGGATGAATATATAAATGACAAATGTTTCAAAGTTTCAGATAGCAGAATCAATATTTCAACTTTATGAGCCAAGGCAAATAAGCCAAAAAACCAAAGTAAAATGTAACAGGGACAAAAGCAAAATCAGGCACATGGTTCAATCAACCGCATATTCACAGAATGGAAGCTTTCCACAATTCACCCAGGTTTTCAGTAAACAACAATTTAAGGGGAAGCTATTAATATGATTCAGTTACCTCAAAAGCTAACAGGTCTGAAGGTTTAAATGGAATAAAGTCTAGGTAACAGAGTTGTAACTTACACTCTGAGAGCCAAGAAAGAAATGTGAGTGAGTGAAACAGACCGGAGGGGGTAGTGGAGAATGGAGTATCTGAAGTAAGTAGAGAATCTACTCCCTATCTAAAAGCATTCATGTTTTTTCCTTTTTTAAAAAATATGTAAAATGAAGGTTTGAAAACATAATTATTCTGCTAGCTGATGTGAAAATGTAAGGAAGAGATGATTCTTATTATCATGTATTTGATCCATTTGTATTATGAAAATGAATACAATTACTAAAGTCAGAATGGGGACCAAAGCATGAAAAGACTTAGGAGGCAGGTTTTCCTTTCAAAGATGTTTCTAAAAACTCTAACAATGAAAATTGCAACAAAGTGGAATTGAATGTTAGATAAGTGTCACGTTAACATTCACAAGCTGTACTCAAGAAGGGTTTTATGGTTAACTCTTTATAAATGTTATGTTATTTCAAATAAGAACAGAACGTATAACCTAAGCCCTGTAGTTAAAGACAAGAGTGCTGATTCCATCTGAGTTCACCATGTAACAGATATAACTTTTTCTGCAATGTGGGATTTGATCCTAGAACACCTTGATTGCACTTCCTTATTCAACCTCAACAGCAAAAATAGAATACTTTATGTGTGGATTTTTTAAAGCAATTGAAAGATGTATGCAATTATGGAGCAGTTTTTTGCTGTTGGCTAACTAATCTAATCAAAAAGGGTTTGCAATTCTTTTTTGTTTTAAATGAACACATTTTTAGGGGTACACAGCTGTTTTGAAAAATATCACTAGACTGCTTACACTGTGCCTTATAACAAGTTATTACTTTAGCAAATATTCCTGTATGTCCCACTGCTAGGTTTCAGAGTGTTGTTTCAACACTCTGAGGTTATAAAAGGAAAATAAAGAAGCCCCAATACAAAGACTAAATTTCTTTTAATAATTTTATTTAAGAAAATTTGATTTTATGGGGGACATTTAATGTGGGTAGTATTTTATAATATAGTTTGTACAGTTAACCTTTGGACAACTCAAGAGAATAAACTCACTGATTTTAATTTGTAGATGAGCAAAAGTTTTGGAAATTAAAGGAAGTAACATAAAAGATATGGTAGCAAAAGTTACAGAGTATGCACACAAATACATTTCACATACACAAGAACTGTTGGGTCCCTTAGCTTATCAGTATGAATTTCTTTAGTAAGTCAAAGATATAGTATTTTCTACCTTGCTTAGTCTCGAACATCACACTACTAACCCAACTTGGAAAAAATGAACTGAAAGTCGCTCAGTTGTGTCTGACTCTTTGCAACCCCGTAGACTATACAGTTCATGGAATTTTCCAGACCAGAATACTGGACTGGGTAGACTTTCCCTTCTTCAGGGGGTCTTCCCAACCCAGGAATCAAACCCAGGTCTCCCACATTGCAGGAGGATTTTTTACCAGCTGAGCCACAAAAAGTTTATTGTATTTACACTATTATAAATTATTTGGATTAAAAAGATCAGTTATTTCATCATTGGGCTTCTCTGGTGGCTCAGATGGCAAAGAATCTATCTGTAATGAGGGAGACCTGAGTTCAATCCCTGGGTTGGGAAGATCCCCTGGAGAAGGGAATGGCAACCCATTCCAATGGTCTTGTCTGGAGAATTTCATGGTCATAGGAGCCTGGCAGGCTACAGTCCATGGGGTTGAAAAGAGTCACACATGACTGAGTGACTAACAATTTTACTTCATTATTAAAGAACTGCCTTCCCTATAAAAGGATTTAGTTTAAGTAACCATTCTTTGGCCATGTCAAGAATGAAAGACTAGCAAGAAAAAACTGGTTGAAGTAGCATAATATAGGACAATGACTTTATACATAGTTAACTTCATATATGTATGAGGATACTAGCCATATTAAATGTGAACTATGTTATACAACATTAAATACAGTTGAACCTTGACCAACATGGGTTTGAACTATGAAGGTCCACTTAGTGGATATTTTTCATTAAATGCATTCTATAGTACCACAGGGGCACAAAGAGTTGGACACAACTAAGCAACTGAATACGCATGCACAGTTCTATAGGATCCAAAGTTCATTGAACCTGCAGATGATGAACCATGTATTCAGAGGACAGACTGTAAAATTATAAGTGGATTTTCAACTGCATGGAGTTGGGACCATTAACCCCCTGAATTGTTCAAGTGTCAACTCTATACGGTATTATAATAGCCACCTTAAAACTGCTATGCATTTATATGTATATATCTCATCATTTTAATGATTGGCATAAATATTCATGCCTGCCTCATTTTATTTTAACACTAATATGAAAATTTTATTTTTAATCTTGGGCAACATTTTTAAGAAGGAACATCAACCATAAGATGAGAGAGATCTTATAAATCTTAAATACTACAAAATATTTCCTACTAAGACAGTTTCCTTAGTTTTTGCTTGTTTTATTTTGCGTGTGTGTGTGTGTCTTGTCTCAAGGCAGGTTTTTTTTTTTTTCTTTTTTCCTCTCAATTGTGGTAAGAAAAAATACATATGAAATCTTTGTAACAAGTCTGTGAGCATATTATACAGTATTGTTTAAGTACATGCACATTGTTGAACAGAAGATTTCTAGAAGTTTCTCATTTTGCACGACTGAAACTATGCTCATTGATCAGGCTCCCCATTTCCCCCACCTCCAGCCTCTGTGACTACCAGTCTCCCTTTTGCTTCAGTGGGTGCAGTTACTTCAGATATCTCATCATGAGGCATCTTTAGGTATTCGTCTTTCTGTGACTGGCTTATTTCACTTAGCATTATGTCCTCAAGTCTCAACCATGCTGAAGCTTTCTTAAGGCTGAAGAATATTCCATTGAGTAATATACCACATTTTTTCATTTATTTCATCTTTTGATGGACATGCAGGTTGTTTCTATTGCTTGGCTACTATGAATAGCATTGCAATGAATGTG
Source organism: Ovis canadensis (assembly GCF_042477335.2). Lineage (NCBI taxonomy): Eukaryota > Metazoa > Chordata > Mammalia > Artiodactyla > Bovidae > Ovis > Ovis canadensis. The sequence goes on from NC_091261.1 coordinate 52,301,142, forward strand.
GGACTGCAGATATCTCTTCAAGATGCTGATTTTAATTATTTTGGATAACTATGAGGAAGTGGGATTGCTGGATCATGTGGTGGCTCTATTTTAACTTATTGAGAAAATGCCATTCTGTTTAATATAGTGGCTGCACAGTTTTGCATTCCGATCAACAGCTTTAATTTCCACACAACCCCACCAACACTTTTTTTTTTCTCTTTTCTAATGGTCAATCTAACCAGTATGAGGTGGGATCTTACTTGTGGTGTTGATTTGCATGTCCATAATGATTAATGATATTGAGTACCTTTTCATATAACCTGCTGACCATTTATTTGTTGCTCTTTGGAGAAATGTCCATTCAAGTCCTTTTCCAGTTTTTAAATGAGGTTATTAGTTTTTGCTATTGACTTGTAGGAGCGCTTTAGATGTTTTGCATATTAACCTTTTATCCGATTTCCAAGTGTTTTCTGCCATTCCATATATTGCCTTTTCAGTCTTTTGAAAGTCTTTCAGTCTTTTGCCTTTTCAGTCTTTAAAAAGCTTTTAAAATTAATGTAGTCTACTGGTCTAATTTTGCTTTTGTTGCCTGTAAGCCATGAAGCTTATCTCCTTTGTTTTCTTAACAGAGATTTATTGCTTCATATCTTACTGAAGCAATAAATCTTTCAAATAGTTAATCCATTTTGAGTTGGGTTGTGTATTGTATAAAGTTCTTATTTTATTCTTGTGCATATGGATATTCAGTTATAGCAACACTGTTGTGAGGAAACTATCTTTCCCCACTGTGAGGTCTTGATGCCTTTGTCAAAGGTCACTTAAATGTACATGCATGCGTTTATTTCTGGGATCTCTCTTCTGTTCCACTGGCCTCTAAATGTGTCTTTATGCCAGCGCCATAATGTTTTGATTACTATACCTTTGTAAAATGTTTTGAAGTCAGGGAGTGTAAGACTTCTAGCTTTGTTCTTATTTCTGAAGATTGGTTTAACTAGTTCTGATTCTTTGTGTTTCCATATGAATTTTAGAAATCTTTTTCCATTTCTGTAAAAAAAACAAACAAACTGACATTGGGGTTTTGATAGGGATTGATCTTAATCTTTAGATACTTTGTGTAGCATGGACATTTTAACAATATTAAGTCTCTCAATCCATGAAGGAAAGATGTCTTTCCAATTATTTGTGTGTTCTTTATTTGAGCAATCTTCGGAGTTTTTGGCATACAAGTCTTTATCTCCTTGTTTAAGTTTATTTTTAAGTATTTTATTCTTTCCTATACTATTGTAAATAGGACTTTCCCCTTAATTTTCTTTTCAGATCATTCATTGTTAGGATACAGAAATACAACTGATGTCTATATATTGATTTTGTGTCCTGAAAATTTATTCAACTTATTTATTAGTTCTAAAAGGGGTGTGTGTGTGTGTATGTGTGTGTAATTCTTTAGGTTTTCTCTATATAAGATCAAGTCATCTGTGAACAGAGATAATTTTACTTGTTTTCCAATTTGGGTGCCTTTTATTTCTTTTTCTTGCTTAATTTCTCTGGCTGGAAGTTTCAGTATTATGTTGAAAAAGAGTGATAAGAGTGGGTACCCTTGTCTTGCTACTAATTTGGGAGAAACTATTTCAAGTTCAGCACTGATTATTATGTCATCCATGGGCTTAATTTATGAACTTTATTATATAGAGATAATTTCTTTCTATTCCAAGTTTACTGAGTGTTTTTATCATGAAAGTGTGTTCAATTACGTCAAATGCTTTTTCTGCTTGTACTTAGATCATCATATGATTTTTATTCTTTATTCTGTTATTGTGATAAAATCACTCTAATTGATTTTCATAGGATGAAATTTCTTTGCATCACAAAATAAATCCCACTTAGTCATGGTGTATGATACTTTTAACTTTCTGTTGAATTTGCTTTGCCACTATTTTGCTGAAGATTTTTGCACCTATATTTATCTGGGATATTTGCTTGAAGTTCTCTTTTTTTTGTTGTTGTTTTGGCATACTTGGCATTGTAAACTGAAGAAGTGTTCCCTCCTCTTCCGTCTTTTGGAGGAATTTGAAAATTGTCATTAATTCTTCTTTAAATGGTAAAATTTTCTAGTGAAGCTGTCTGAAAGTGAAAATGAGAATTGCTCAGTCATGTCTGACTCTTTGTGATCCCATGGACCATACAGTCCATGGAATTCTCCAGGCCAGATTAATGGAGAGGGTAGCCTTTTCCTTCTCCAGAGGATCTTCCCAATTCAGGGACCGACCCATCGATCTCCCGCATTGCAGGCAGATACTTTACCAGCTGAGCCACAAGGGTGGTCATGTGCTTTTCTTTATTGGAAGTTTTTATTATTATTGATTCACTCTCCTTATTAGTTGTAGATCTATCCAGATTTTCTATTTCTTCAGGACTTAATCTTAGTATATCTTAGTATATGGTATATTTCCAGAAATTCATCCATTTCTTCTAGATTAATTTTTTGGCATATAATTTATTCACAGTAGTCTCATAGTTTGGAAAAGTCTGCATTAGCTGTAATGTCTTTGCTTTCATTTCTGATTTTATTGAATCTTTTCTATGTTCTTAGTTATTTTCTACTCTTTTACTCCCTTTGCACTTTATGTTATGGAAGCCACAAATTATCTTTATATTGTACATCCATTAATATTTTATAGTTACAGTTATAGTTATTCTATAAAGTTATATTTTAACCTCTCGAATTAAAAGACATTTATGCATCACTATTACAGCATCATAGTATTCTGTATTTATCTATAGATGCACCTTTACCAGTGAGCTTTGTACTTGCATATGCTTTGTGTTGCTATCTAGCATCCTTTCATTTCAACAGGAAGGACCTCTTTGAATACTTCCCGCAAAGCAGGTGTGGTGCTGATTATCTCCCTCAGCTTTAGTTTATCTTGGAATGTCTTTATTTTTCCCTAATTTTTGGAAGAGTGTCTTTCTAGATACATCATTCTTAGTTAGCACTATCTTTTTCCAGCTCTTTGAATATATCCTCTCACTCCCTCTGACCTACAAGCTTTCTGCTGGTAAGTCCATTAGGAGTCTTATGGGTCCTCATGTGTATGTAGCAAGGCACATTTGTCTTGCTGTTTTCAAAACTGTCTTTGACATTTGACAGTTTGGTTATAATGTTTCTTTGAGTACACTTTTCTTGAATTCCTCCTATTTAAGATTCTTTGGGTTTCATAAATCTGGATGTCTATCTCCCTGCCCTCCCCACCAGATTTAGAAAAAATTTATAAAACCATTTTTATTTAAATAAGTTTTCTACCCCTTTCTCTGTCTCTTTTCATTCTGGAAGTCCCATAATGTGTTTATTCCACACACAAGTCCCTTAGGCTTTCTTCACCTTTTTTTCATTGTTTTTTTTTTTTTTTTTCCCCCCTTATTTATGCTCTGGATACTTTGAAATGACTTAAGTTTGCTGATTCTTTCTTCTGCTTGATCAAGTCTGATGTTGAATTAATATAGTGAATTTTTTATTTTAGTCACTGTAGTTGTTTTCAACATTTGGTTCTTTTTTACTTTTTTTACTTTTGTTAATGTTCTCATTTTGTTCATGCATCATTTTCCTGAACTCTTTGAGCATTTTTGTAATAGATATTTGGAATTCTTTGCCAAGTTATCCAGGTACCTCCATTTTTTTTTTAAAGTTTGATTTCTGGAGATTAATGTTTTTCCTTTGAGCCACATTTTTGTTGTTTTTTCCTATGTGCCTTATAAGTTTATGTTGGGATCTGTGCCTTTTTTAAAAACAGCCACCTCTCCCAGTCTTCATGGATTGACTTCATATAGGGATAGAACTTCACCAATCACCCTGGTTAAATATTCCAAAGGCCTCTTAAACATTTTCTGTGGATATGTCTTCTTCGGACTTGTATGTGTAAATTTCCAATCAGATGGATTTGCAGGAAGCTTTTTTCCAGAGTTCATAATCTCTTGCTCCTTTGATGTCTGTCTGCAGTAATGCAGGTTCTCTAGAGCTAGAATAAGCCATCCAGCTCTGTTTTATTATCTGTAGCCTCCAGGCATATAGAGTATGTTAGGCCCAAGTCAGGAAATGCAGTCTCCAAAGCACCCCACGAAAGGTCAGAACATTGCAGGCACACACTAGTCTTCTTCCAAAGGGAAGGGAGTGGCCACCAAGTTGCACTGGTCTCTGTGTGCTGGACCACAGGTCTCTGAAGCAGCAGCAAACTATCAGCTGCCTCCTGTTCTCAGCAGCCCCCAGGCATCTAGCACGTGCCAGGTCCCAGCAGTGCTCCGAGCAGGCAAGACAGAACCAGTTCCTTGAAAAGTCCAAGAAATAGACACACACTCCAACTTGTTTGCTCCTTCCCTAATGGAAGCTCGAATTAGGGGTTTTCCGCATTTAACCACATTGAGCTGGAGGGGAAGGTCTATGCTGAGTGAGTGTGTGCCAGGTCAAAGTGAAAGTCACTCAGTCATGTCGAACTATTTGTGATCCCATGGACTATAGCCTGTCAGGATTCTCTGTCCACAGAATTCTCCAGGCAAGAATACCAGAGTGGGTTGCCATTCATTCCCTTCTCCAGGTGATCGTCCCAACTCAGGAATCAAACCTGGGCCTCCTGTATTGCAGGTGGGTTTTTTATCGTCTGAACCACCAGGGAAGCCAGGCCAAACCTTCAACTTTATTCTCAGAGGTCCCCAACCTGATGCCCTTTTTAGTGCTTAGATTCAGGCAAGACAGAAAGAAACCAGTTCCTCCGAAAAGTCATAACATGAAAATAGTCAAGTAGTCTCTCTCTCCCTAGAAAGAAACCAAGAGCTACGTGTTTCTTCCCAATGCAGACACGTTGTGCCAGGGAAGTCACTGCAGCCAGTGAGGCCGTGAATTTTCCTACAGGGTTTGACTGGCTGGTTTCACACTCAACTTGGTTTGCAGGAGCCTCTTAACTGTGTTCTCCCCGAGTCAACGAACTGCTGTTGAGTCTGTGTATCTGGGAGAAAAAGGGAGGATCTGGATTTTTTGAGGCAACTATCTTCTGAAATCACCTCCTTGTATCTTTGTTTCCTTAGATGAAATACTAAAAAAAATTTTTTTAACTTATTTATTTGGTTGCAGCACTTGGGATCTTTGTGGCAGCAGGCAGGATATTCAGATGCGGCATGAAGACTATTTGTGGCTTATAGACTCTTTAGCTGTGGTAGGTGGGATCTGGGGCTTCCCTGCTGACTCAGATGATAATGAATCTGCCTGCAATGCAGGAGACCAAGGTTTGATCCCTGGGTTGGTAAGATCCTCTGGAGAAGGGAATGTCAACCTCACTTCAGTACTTGCCTAGAGAATTCCATGGACAGAGGAGCCTGGTGGTCTATATTCTGTGTGGTTGCAAAGAGTCGGCATGACTGAGCAATTAACACACACACACACAGACACACGTGGGATCTAGTTCTTTGACCAAGGATTGAACCCAGGCCCCCTGCATTGGGAGCCCAGAGTCTTAGCCCCTGAACCACCAGGGAAGTCCCCTTAGATGCAATATCAATTTGGGGAACCTGACAATATCTGACTTTGCCTGACTTTCCCTATTAACATTTTATTTCTAAAATCTCATTATTCTGTGAACATAAGTAATCACATTCACTAGCACCTTGGGTTTGATCATCACTCACTATGATCTAGGGCAAAATTGTATGTTGGAAGCATGAAGTAAAAATTACTTTAGTATCAAGTTTTCCTTCAAATATCAAAAGTCTAATTAAAGAATTTTCAAACTTTTATCAACAATATTTATATCTAGTCCAGATTTTGCTTCCAGTATATTTAAATCATTGCAAAATTTCTATTTCTTTTCTCTGTACAACTTTTGGACTGTGTTTGTTACCATGGCAACTAGTTCAGAATATCCAATGAGACAAGCATCATGATTCTTTTACTTAAGCACAAAGAGTGAATTAAAAACCAAGTCATCTAAAGTACCCACACAGGTATACACTGACATTTATCTTCTCTCAGGCATCTAAGCAGGAATTTTAGAAGAGTTTTGAGATAAGAGATTAGTCTCAAATTTTCTCTATTGTTTGGACCTTTTCGGCCAGAATAATTAACCTCATGATTTGATAGTAGTGCGATAGGAGCATTTTCTCTTTAATATGGACAATGATAGAAAGCCTCCTATAATTTGGTAAGAGTCAGATTATCTATCCAAAGGATACTGTGAGCTTTCAACTCCCTTTTGAGTCACAAAGGTGTTCTCTAAATGAAATGATCAGAAGCACACTGATTTGCTGAGAATTGCAATGGAAAGAAGAAAAAGACCAAAATGGCAGTTAGTCTTGGAGAAGCTGTCATTCTGCATGGTAATTGCAATTCAGCAAGTAGACATACCCTTTTCTTTTTCTTCCATAGTGCTTTCATCCCCAAAGCACCAATCAATATGGTCTTGCATACATTTCTTTCTGAATTTGTAAACTACTTAATGAAATGAAGGCCTTTAAATTGAACATTAGATCTTAAAGGAAATGTGAATCAATCTTATAAAATGTTGACCTTTCCTTCACAGTTAAACCACCGCTTTTAGCTGAATAAGAGAACACAGGCTTTCCCCAGGCATCTTAGACTAAAAGTAGCCTTAAAGTCTTTAAGAACTCAATCTTGTTCTCAGATATTTTGTGGAATGGTGAGAACATTTAAAATGTCAGAGAAACAAAATGCCAGCTAGAGAGGAAATGATTTCAACCAGTCCTGGATTATCTAGAGAAACCTTGAACATGCAGAGTTGTCAGCTGTAAAGATTTTTTTATGACTAATCAAGCTCTTCAACAACAAGGTAAAAAAAACCTAAGGAAGTAAAGTCTGTAACAGTATGACTAACCATGCCATGAGTGACTTACAACACAGTCATATAGTGCTATTTGTTGCTAATGTATTCACATTCAGCATTTATTTAGTCCTGAGTACTTTGAAACTATTTAAAGTGTTAAGTATAACTGAAAGACATAAAGAGTTCATTTTCATATTAGTAAAATACATATGACTACAACCATTTCATTTTCATAATCTTTCAAATAATATGAAGTAGATATACTCATATACACAAAGCTAAAAATAAATATATATTTATATAAACAAAGCTAAAAGGATGTATATTCTACCCACATAGAAATAGGTGATATATATGAAACTATCGTTGAAAAATCTTTAGCTATACCAGAAATAATGAAATAAGTATGGACAACTACCACAGATTAGTGAACTCTGTTCTATAAAATATAAATAAAGGAATTATGCTTGTATTCCTGTTAAACACAAATGGTAAGTGGGAAAAAATGTAACTATAATGAAAGAGAACTTAGTGTAGTTCTATAGGAAGCTGCTATAGCGGTTCAAATATTTTTATTTATGAATATATTTCAATCAATGCTTTATATATAAACATAAGTGTGTCTTATGCTACGGAAGGAGTTAAAAACATGCCGCAGCCTTTAAAATGATAAATTATTATAATTCTCTTGTATTTGTAATTATTATAAAGAAAACTTTCAAACCTTTCACTCAGGTAAGGCACACCTGTATAACATTATCTATTTATCTATCATTTATACTATTTTTAAACTACATAAAAAGTCTACAATGCTGGGTAACAACAATTACTTTTATGGATTATTATCAGACAAAATTGATCTTCTGAAGATGGCATAATTAACTTAATTGAACACAAAGGGGATACCTTTATTTTAACAATACTTTAAAGTCTGTTCATTGCGACACCAGCATAATTAAAGGAGACCGCTTACTCAGAAACACACTGTCCTTCATCCTCCCAGAGGAAATAAACAGATTGCAGTGTGGGGATTTAAGATAGGTGTGAAATATTTCCTCTCTGCAAGTTAATACTTTTGTTTCATGGATTGACAGGCCTATGATTGGTTTATTTATCAAGCCATTTTCCATCCCCCACATCTAAGTTTCTGTAGGAACATAATATACATAGTTCTTACAGAATCCTCCTCTGCACACACTCATCTAATTCAAGATCTGTCCTCTTTTATTGAAAGAGGAAATTATCAAAATGTGAAAGTCTAAAAATAGTGGTTTATAATTGAAAGCTTAATTCTTTCTTAATTATAGGTGTGTTACGGTGGTGCTATAATTAGGGACGATTGATAGCTCCAAAATAACTCAGACTTTATCATTCACTCTGTACAAGGATGTATATGGGTTTGAAGCACAGAAAATTCTGGAAAAGTAAGATGTAGGGTCTATTTTCTCACATCTCTTGTTGATTACAAGATTGCCCTCTATTTACTTTCTCTAGTAGCAAAAAGCAAATATTTCATTCAAGTTAGTTTCACTGATTATCACTGAAAGAACATATAGATTTTTAAGTTAGAAAATTTGCAGCTTAAATTGGAATTCTCAATATAAGGCACACATACTGACTTCATTAAAGCAATATTAATATAACCCAAAATTATTAAGTTATGCAACTGATATATGAAAATATTTTAGAGTTAAACTGAACATTTGTCATCACCTTATGACAACAAGACAGATTCTTATAAATGAGATGAAATAGTTACCTTTTAATCTGATATAAGATGCTTTCATCCCTTCAAAGAGGTATCTTTAGTTAATATTGAGACTGAAGACTGCAGTTCTGAATTCTGTTTTAAAACTGGCCCTTTAATCTAAATGGTCTTAAGTTATTTTCCATCTTTTAGCTACTCATATATCTTTAAACTTTAGACAAAAACCTAACTTTTCAAATTAATTTCTCTAGTGGCTAAATTCAGAGCTCTTGCTGTGACAAGAAACAAAAGTTGACCTGACAAACACTGAGATAGTAGAAATTTTAAAGTAACATAAATAATAAAACCCCACTTTATAAACAGCATTACAAAGGAAAAGCTACCACTAAAGCCGAATTTGGAGAGGGCAGTGGTACCCCACTCCAGTACTCTTGCCTGGAAAATCCCATGGGTGGAAGAGCCTGGTAGGCTGCAGTCCATGGGGTCGCTAAGAGTCAGACACGACTGAGTGACTTCACTTTGACTTTTCACTTTCATGCATTGGAGAAGGAAATGGCAACCCACTCCAGTGTTCTTGCCTCGAGAATCCCAGGAATGGTGGAGCCTGATGGCCTGCCATCTATGGGGTCGCACAGAGTCGGACATGACTGAAGCGACTTAGCAGCAGTAGCAAAGCCAAATTAAATCATATAAGGAAACATAAAATAACTATTAGAATCTTAAGTACCAACAACTGGAGACAAGTTTTCATGTCTCAGGCATGAGAGTAAGTACAAGTGGCAGCCAGAGAACAAAAAGCAAGCACGTGTGCTCAGTGTGGGACGTGCCCATTCCATGCATCTCTGCTTCTGGCAGTCTAGGTGCCATGATGATCACTCTCCCAGCTTTCTGCTTGTCCTGCACCTGGTTTACAGGAGCCCCAAATGCACCTAAAGATAGAGGGCAGTTGAGAGAGAGGATGTCCCAGGTGTGTGATGAATCTTAATTTTAGGAATGCATGGAGTGTGGTGTGCATGCAAGGAAATTTCCTTAGTAACAACTTTCATCCTAAGCTTAGAAATTTGACCAGACTATGTAGTATAACCCACCAATTAAAGGGGAAAAAATGTCAAGGAAAACAACTACATTTTGCCCTGTAATGTCTATAAATTACCTTCATCTCATTCAATGCATTTGGAGTTACACTCTATGAACAGAATTCTTTTTTAAATGGGGTCTGCAGTCAATCCTCATATCCGAATGCAACAAACTCTGTGAGAAAGGGTATGAGATGTGATGGGTACTGCTATAAAGACAGACCGTGCCTGAAAATATCTTTAGAGTCAGAAGCAAAATGAAGACTATTCTCACTATGGTCACCACGGTACCCAATTACCCAACACTAATTTAGTTATGGGCTTCCCTGGTGGCTAAGAACCCACATGCAATGCCTGGGACCAGGGTTTGATCCCAGGGTTGGAAAGATCTCCTGGAGAAGGGATCACTCATGAGTTAGCAGCACCTTTTAATTTAAATATACGGACAAAGTATACTTATTTTAAGAAACATATACTTTTTCCGTATAGTCAAAGCTATTGAGAGAGTCAATTCCTAGTCAATTGACAAGAAGTCTAAGGTCCTCAGGGAGGAGAGAGGGGTCTGGGGCTGTCAAGGAGGATATAGGGGCCTGGAATTCTCAAGGAGGAGGAAAGGACAAACTTTCTTTTCTACCTTCCTCAGTAAGGATTCAATTCAGTTCAGTTCAGTCGCTCAGTCATGTTTGACTCATTGCGATCCCATGAATCGCAGCACGCCAGGCCTCCCTGTCCATCACCAACTCACGGAGTTCACTCAGACTCACATCCATCAAGTCAGTGATGCTATCCAGCCATCTCATCCTCGGTCGTCCCCTTTTCCTCCTGCCCCCAATCCCTCCCAGCATCAGAGTCTTTTCCAATGAGTCAACTCTTTGCATGAGGTGGCCAAAGTACTGTAGTTTCAGCTTTAGCATCATTCCTTCCAAAGAAATCCCAGGGTTGGTCTCCTTCAGAATGGACTGGTTGGATCTCCTTGCAGTCCAAGGGACTCTCAAGACTCTTCTCCAACACCACAGTTCAAAAGCATCAATTTTTCAGTGCTCAGCTTTCTTCACAGTCCAACTCTCACATCCATACATGACCACTGGAAAAACCATAGCCTTGACTAGACGGAACTTTGTTGGCAAAGTAATGTCTCTGCTTTTCAATATGCTATCTATATTGGTCATAACGTTCCTTCCAAGGAGTAACCATCTTTTAATTTCATGGCTGCAGTCACCATCTGCAGTGATTTTGGAGCCCAAAAACATAAAAAGTCTGACACTGTTTCCACTGTTTCCCCATCTATTTGCCATGAAGTGATGGGACCAGATGCCATGATCCTCATTTTCTGAATGTTGAGCTTTAAGCCAATGTTTTCACTCTCCACTTTCACTTTCATCAAGAGACTTTTTAGTTCCTCTTCACTTTCTGCCACAAGGGTGATGTCATCTGCATATCTGAGGTTATTGATATTTCTCCTGGCAATCTTGATTCCAGCTTTTGCTTCTTCCAGTCTGGCGTTTCTCATGATGTACTCTGCATAGTAGTTAACTAAGCAGGGTGACAGTATACAGCCTTGACGTACTCCTTTTCCTATTTGAAACTAGTCTGTTGTTCCATGTTCAGTTCTAACTGTTGCTTCCTGACGTGCATACAGGTTTCTCAAGAGGCAGGTCAGGTGGTCTGGTATTCCCATCTCTTTCAGAATTTTCCACACTTTATTGTGATCCACACAGTCAAAGGCTTTGCAATAGTCAATAAAGCAGAAATAGATGTTTTTCTGGAACTCTCTTGCTTTTTCGATGATCCAGTGGATGTTGGCAATTTGGTCTCTGGTTCCTCTGCTTTTTCTAAAACCAGCTTGAATGTCTGGAAGTTCACAGTTCATGTATTGCTGAAGCCTGGCTTGGAGAATTTTGAGCATTACTTTACTAGCGTGTGAGACAAGTGCAATTGTACAGTAGTTTGAGCATTCTTTGGCATTGCCTTTCTTTGGGATTGGGATGAAAACTGACCTTTTCCAGTCCTGTGGCCACTGCTGAGTCTTCCAAATTTGCTGGCACATTGAGTGCAGCACTTTCACAGCATCATCTTTTAGGATTTGAAATAGCTCAACTGGAATTCCATCCCCTCCACTAGCTTTGTTCGTAGTGATGTTTTCTAAGGCCCACTTGACTTCAAATTCCAGGATATCTGGCTCTAGGTGAGTGATCACACCATCATGATTATCTGGGTCGTGAAGATCTTTTTGTACAATTGTTCCGTGTATTCTTGCCACCTCTCCTTAATATCTTCTGCTTCTGTTAGGTCCAGACCATTTCTGTCCTTTATTGAGCCCATCTTTGCATGAAATGTTCCCTCGGTATCTCTAATTTTCTTGAAGAGATCTCTAGTCTTTCCCATTCTGTCGTTTTCCTCTATTTCTTTGCATTGATCATTGAGGAAGGCTTTCTTGTTTCTTCTTGTTCTTCTTTGGAACTCTACATTCAGATGCTTGAATCTTTCCTTTTCTCCTTTGTTTTTTGCTTCTCTTCTTCTCATAGCTATTTGTAAGGCCTCCCCAGACAGTCATTTTGCTTTTTTGCATTTCTTTTCCATGGGGCTGGTCTTGATCCCTGTCTCCTGTACAATGTCATGAACCTCTGTCCATAGTTCATCAGGCACTCTATCTATCAGATCTAGTCCCTTAAATCTATTTATCACTTCCACTGTATAATCATAAGGGATTTGATTTAGGGCATACCTGAATGGTCTAGTGGTTTTCCCTGCTTTCTTCATTTAAGTCTGAATTACATAGCAAGGTTACATAACAATAATGTATCCTGCTTGAGTACAGTTTCTCCTTCTTGAAAACCTTATGACTAATCCCATTATCTTAAAATGTATACTATGGGAGTGGGTCTGGTAAGACCTTTCTATTGTTAGTTCTAATCCTGTCATCTTAAAATCTAAATTGTGGGAGTGGCTCTAGTAAGATCTTGACAACCTTGAGACATTCTTTTGATTTATTGTAATAACCGATTTAAAAAGTATATAACTCCCTTTTCCAAGACTAGTGAGGGGGTTACTCTCCGTCCCCTTCTGATGTCTCTATCAGAAGCTTTCTCTGTCCCTTTTTCACTTTAATAAAACTCTGCTATACAAAAGCTCTTGAATGATCAAGCCTGGTTCCTGGTCCCGAAGCTAAATCTTCTTCTTCAGAGATCACAAATCAGGCATTGTTCACCATAAGCTATCACTATGGTCTTTCAAGTAATCGTGTATAGATGTAAGAGCTGGACCATAAGGAAGGCTGAACACAAAAGAACTGATGCTTTTGAATTGTGATACTGGAGAAGACTTTTGAGAGTCCCTTCGACAGCAAGATCAAACCAGTCAATCCTAAGGGAAATCAACCCTGAGTACTCATTGGAAGGACTGATGGTGAAGCTAAAGCTCTGATAATTTGGCCACTCAGTGCAAATAGCCCACTCACCAGAAAACACCCTGATGCTGGGAAAGATTAAAGGCAAGAGGAAAAGAGGGCAGCAGAGGATGAGATGGTTGGATGACATCATGGATTCAATGGACATGAACTTGGGCGAACTCAGGGAGATGATAAGGGACAGGGAGGCCTGGTGTGCTACAGTCCATGGGGTTGCAAAGAGTTGAACATGACTTAGTGACTGAACAACAACATATTGTGTGTACTACTTTCTCAAATGACAACCACGCCCTGTTTTCATGGAGAATATTTAAAATGGCAGGCTCCTGTTCACTTGGCTGATGTGTGTTGTTCTGTTAGCCTTCCTTTACTGCTACAAACAGAACAGTGTGGCTTTTAAGTACTTTCGAGTACTTACCCCTCCTTACCTAACAAAAGCAGAAGATATGAAGAAGAGGTGGCAAGAATACACAGAAGAACTACATGAAAAATATCTTAATGACCCAAATAATCATGAAGGTATGATCACTCACCTAGAGCCAGACATCCTGGCATGCAAATCAAGTGGGTCTTAGGAAGCATCTCTATGAACACAGCTAGTGGAGGCGACGAAATTCCAGTTGAGGAATTTCAAATTCAAAAAGATGATGCTGTGAAAGTGCTGCAGTCAATATACCACCAAATTTGGAAAACTCAGCAGTGGTCACAGGACTGGAAAAGGTTAGTTTTCATTCCAATCCCAAAGAAAGGCAATGTCAAAGAATATACAAACTTCTGCACAAGTAATGCTCAAAATTCTCCAAGTTAGGGTTCAACAGTACACAAACCAAGAATTTCCAGATATTCAAGCTGCATTGAGAAAAGGCAGAGGAACCAGAGCTCAAATTGCCAACATCCGCTGGATCATAGAAAAAGCAAGAGAATTCCAGAAAAACATCTACTTCTTCTTCATTGACTATGCTAAAGCCTTGACTGTGTGGATCACACCAAACTGGAAAATTCTTCAAGAGATGGGAATACCAGACCACATTACCTGCCTAATGAGAAACCTGTGTGTAGGTCAAGAAACAATAGTTAGAAATGGACATGGAACAATGGACTTGTTCCAAATTGGGAAAGGAGTACTTCAAGGCTGTATATTGTCTGCCTGCTTATTTAACTTCTGTGCAGAGTACATCATGTGAAATGCTGGGCTGGATGAAGCACAGCTAGAATCAAGATTGCTGGGAAAAACAGCAATAACCTGATATGCAGATGACACCACCCTTATGGCAAAAAGTGAAGAGGAACTGAAGAGGCTCTTGATGAAAATGAAAGAAGAAAGTGAAAAAGCTAGCTTAAAACTCAAGATTCAAAAAACAAAGATAATGGTATCTGGTCCCATTATTTCATGGCAAATAGATAGGGAAACAATGGAAACAGTGACAAACTTTATTTTCTTGGTCTCCAAAATCACTGCAGATGTTGACTGCAGCCATGAAATTAAAAGACACTTGCTTCTTTAAAGAAATGCTTTGACCAACCTAGAAAGCAGAGACATTACTTTGCCAACAAACGTTTGTCTAGTCAAAGCTATGGTTTTTCCAGTAGTCATATATTGATGTTGGGCCATAAATAAGGCTGAGTTGGACTATAAAGAAAGCTGAGCACTGAAAAATTGATGCTTTTGAACTGTGGTGTTGGAGAAGACTCTTGAGAGTCCCTTGGACTGTAAAGAGATCAAACCATTCAAACCTTAAGGAAATCAATCCTGAATATTCATTGGAAGGACTGTGCTGAAGCTGAAACTCCAATACTTTGGCCACCTGATGTGAAGAGTTCACTCATTAAAAAAAGACCCTAATGTTGGGAAAGATTGAGGGCAGGAGGAGAAGGGGATGACAGAAGATGAGATGGTTGGATGGCATCACCAACTCAATGGACATGAATTTGAGGAAACTTTGGGAGATGGTGAAGGACAGGGAAGCCTTGTGTGCTATGGTCCATGGTGTTGCAAAGAATTAGAGTGATGGAGGGACTGAACAATAACAACAAGAAGATAATAAACCTCACTTCTCTATTACTCCAGAGAAAGTAAGTTCCATAATCCTATATAGGCAAAAGACACACTGCAGATATGTCAGGGTTGTTTGTGTATGAGTGTGTGTACTGCACCTGGGAACCACAATATCTGTGGGGTTACTGAGCTGAAACACAAGAGTTGAAGTATCCTTTGCCCAGAGTTATCTAGCCTTTTCATCCTGTCTCCAGGGAAATTTACATATTCTAATCATGAAATCTTGGCCAGGTGCTGATTAAGGCATACGTTTCTATGGTTGAGTTAAGGTATACTGAAAAGCTCTGAGATTCTGAATGTGCAGTTATTGAAAATAGCTGGTCCCAAACAAGCTAGCTAATGAAAGTAACTCTCAACAGACAGTGTCTGGAACCAAGGTTATTTTAATCAACATAAGTACAGTAAGTAAACCATGCTATAGCAAGTCCCTTCATAGATCTCATTTACTTAGAGAGGGAGGAATACCAATAAAATATATCCACTAAATAAAAGCAACCCATATTGGAATACAAATAACATTTAAATGTTTCAAAATATACTAACTGAGAATCATACTGGAGTGGGCTGCCGTTTCCTTCTCCAGGGGATCTTCCCAACCCAGGGATTGAACCCAGGTCTCCTGCACTGCAGACAGACGCTTTACCGTCTGCGCCACCAGGGAAGCCCACACAATATTCTAATTTATTTAATAGCTCCATTGTCATGATCAGGCTAGAGAGCCCATTATGTTAAGCACTACAATATACACACATTGCAACTATTTTCAGCAGTAGGAGAAAACTGTTAGTAGCAGCAAAACTGCATTGCAATATTCACAGGTAGCATTAAAGTCAAAGTAAAGTTGCTTACAAAAGGACCACAGTCTTGGCTTACACTGCAGTGCCTAGTGGAAGTGCCAAAGTCCTGCTGCCCCACTCACATCCAAATTACCATCTGTTGTCAGCAGTCTGACAGAACCACCTTTTCTCCCATCACATCTGGAGCTCAACTGATGTTATTTGGAAAAGATACCAATGGTAATGCTGGATGAGATGGTCCTCAAACCACAATGTACTACTTCAGCTGGAAGTTGAAAGCCCTAATCTTCACTCAATCTCAGATACATTCAAAGATACTTGTGGATTATTAGAGATCATCATATGCCATCTATTTGGCTTAATGCCAAGGTTTATCTGCTTTATTTCAACATTTTTATAGAATGAGCTCTTTCAGAGAGATAAGAGCATAAAAGAAGTGAAGTCGCTCAGCTGTGTCCGACTCTTTGCGACCCCATGGACTGTAACCCATCAGGCTCCTCCATCCATGGAATTTTCTAGGCAAAAGTACTAGAGTAGGTTGCCATTTCCTTCTCCAGGGGATCTTCCCAACTCAGGGATCAAACTTGGGTCTCCCACATTGTGAGCAGACACTTTACCATCTAAGCCTTGTGGGATTCCTTAATGAGAGAATCCCATTAAGAGTATAAGGAAATAATATTACACCATCAGCCTATCGGGTTGGTTCCTTTAGACAGAGAACATAGGGCCACAGATCTTTTAAAAGCTAAAATACATAGATACATAATTATTATTCCCATTTTAAAAATTAGGAGGTTGAAGACCTTTGTTAGCCTTTTCTTGGAGGGTTTAACAGAAAACTCAGAATTTCCACACATGAACATAATTGATTTCCTGACACAGAATTAACATAACTGATTTGACAGTTCTCAACTGTAAATTATGTAAGATAATTGACAGTCAAGCTTATTTAACATAAAGCAAACTATAACACCATTTTCTTTTAAAATAATAATTTAATTTTAACTAGATTTTGCTTCAATTTTGTTCCAAAAAGAAAATCAATTTTTATAAAAACTAGATTTCTTTACAACATAGTGTTTTTCTCCAAGAGTCAGGAATCAAAAAAAATAGATAGTACCAAATATAGGGGTAAGGAGGGTAGAGGGTAGAGAAAAGGTTAAGAATAGAAATAGAAAACAACTTATGGTTACCAAAGGGTAAGGTGGAGAGGAGGGATAAATTGGGATTTGGGGATTAATAGATATATATTACTAAATGTAAATTTGATAAACAACAAGAACCTACTGTATAGCACAGGGAACTTCACCCAAGTATTCTTTAATTACCTAAATGGGAAAAGAATTTGAGAAAGAATAGACGCATGTATATGTACAACTGAATCACTTTGCTATAAACCTGAAACTAATGCAACATGTAAGTCAACTACACTCCAATATAAAATAAAAATTAAAAAAGAGGAACAAAAATAGAATTAGAGACAGAGATGGAAGTGACTTTCACATAACACCTTTGTACAGACCATGGGAAAGGCAAGGAGGCACAGAGTTTAGGTTGGTTCAATTTTAAGAGCAAAACAAGAACTTATGAAGCAGAATCTCTTACCCTGAAAAATTCCTTGGTGGAGCCAGAGTCTAATGTTCCATAAGCAATTTCTGTTTGCTTAGAAAGATCCTCGGCACTTTCGATGGGAGACACCATCCTCTCTACAGTCAGGAAGGCAGCTAGGTTAGCCGTGTAGGAGGAGATTATGATCAGGGTAAAGAACCACCACACTCCTCCAACAATGCGCCCAGACAGCGATCTGATAACAAGTACGAAATGGATTTGTAAAGTGAAATGAATGACCTCATAAGGAAACAAGTTAGCAGTATTATGCAAATGTTGATTTATAGGGAAATATTTGATTTCATATTTCTCATTATATCAGCTAGTTCATGAAACTTAAAATTATTAAACCTTCTGGGCAAGGATTACAGATTCACTAGATCTGATGAACTATCCAGAGGCAAAACTTTGGATTCCTGAAATTCTTTCACAGTTATCATGGCTACATGTGAAATCTCGAAACAAGCAATTTCAAGCAATGTGCAAATAATCTATCCAAGGCTTACAATATTTTATCCACTCATGATATAACTAAACAAAGAAGGGAATCTAAGATCAACAGCAAAACTCTGAAAAATGCTGACAAACAAAATCAAATATTAAAAATAAAAGAATGCACCATAGGTATGGCTTTTTTTTTTATCTTATTGTGTCTTTTTTAAATTTTATTATTTATTATTATTATTTTTTTTTACTTTACAATACTGTATTGGTTTTGCCATACATCAACATGAATCCGCCATGGTATGGCTTTAAACACCAAAGATACCCTCCATTTAATCCATCCAATGAAGTTTCAAAACCCTCACAAAAGGTCTAAAATTTCATTAGGATTTTGTATGTGTAGAAACGAAGATTTTAGAAATAGTACAGGATAGAAATGGAAAATAATGATACTACAGAATATGACACAAAATATAATTCTTAACAAATAAAAATCTGATGCTTCAGGCACAAACTATTATATCCCTGTTCCTTCATGCCTCCTGCTTAAGGAAAAAAGAAAACTGAAGGAAAACATATCAGACATTTAAAAGTTTGCCAAAATATAAATTCTTAGTTTGAAAAATAATAAAAATATTTCTGTGACCATAAATTCTTACATAAAATACTTTTCAAAAGCTTGATTTACTTTAAACCCTATATAGGTAAGTATAGATATGTAGGTATAGAAATACATAAGTATAAAAATGTAGATATAGAAGTAGATATATAGGGTTTTATTTGGTAAGATTTGGTGGGGTTCCACATAGAAAGGTATTTGAGTAATATTAAAAAAAAACAATATTTTTTCTCTTTTGTTAATAACTCTATTATGTCTAACAATAAATCCTTCTATAGTGAAGAAGTAACACTTCTAAAACTTTAAATTATGAAAATGTGCCAATTTATGACCTAAACTAAATTTCCTCACAATTAATAATAAGAAATACACCTTTTGATGACACACAGATACTATATCAATTATCAGGTAACATCTGTATAATAAACTACTCGAGAAGTGAAGAAAAGCAGTGAAGCTAAAAGTAAAGATTTTTTAAATAAAAACATCTGCTGCTAAAATAAAAGAGAAAAAGAAACTGCACAATCAATGAAAAATAAATACAATATGATGAAGAGCCTTTACCAGTATCTAAGAGATGCAAAAAATTAAACAAATATGATGGAATGGAAAAAGCTAATTCTCACATATTCTGAAAAGGATATTAAGTACATCTTAGATTTGGAGAAACTTTATGTAGACAAAGCCGCTCTCAAAATGTTCACTATTTATTCCATCACAACAGAATGTATAATTGTCATCTCATGTAACTTGTATTTAAGAGAGCAGATTCTGCCTAAGCCCTTAAAATGGATCTCATTGCCTTGGACACTATACATTGCAGGTTTATCTGCAATGTATTTTAGAATCATTTCTATAAATCATTCTTTCACTTGTAAGATAAACACAAGTTAAAGACATAATGTTGCTCCCTAACCCAGTATTTATGTCATATTTAATTAAATATGCTCATTTTTTGAAGTATGCAAGATAAGCCCCAAAGCTTATATAACTTATGCATCACTCAAAACAGAAAATTATTGAGCAATTAATTATTTACTTTTAAGTGTTTTCCAAGGATGAACTAACGCTTCTGAATGAGTTCCTGAGAAATTTTAAGTAGAGGGGCAAATTAAACATTATATTTTATGGTGACAGGTAAAAATGGTTTCTCTCATTAAAAATAAAACTTTCATCTCTCGGTGTCTTCACTAAAGCAGCAAATACATATACATATTCTATCATTTTCCTAATCTCTATTAAATAACTAGTTTAACAATGAAATCTTTTAATCATTTGAATCACTTAAGGATATTGGGGGAGAAAACAGAAGTAAGCCAGAGGATAAGAGTCAACTTTCCATATTTTTGCTCTCATAATTCTGTGGCCATAGTCTTCACAAAACTATAGTTATACTCTAAACCTAATTTCAGGCAATGACCAATTCACTTCATGTAATCACTCTAGATTAAAATTTCAATGTGTTCTATTCATATAAACAAAATAGTTCTTTATCATATTTTATTCAGAAAAAGATGATAAAGATCTTTAAAAATATTTAAAGAGCATATATAAAGTGATCTGTGCATTTCATGCATTACTATTAGTATTATTTTAGATACTAAGCTGCTCTATCCTTTCCTAGAATTATCATCATTGTATTCTAAAACATGATAGCTTGGTTCCTTTAAAAAATCCTTAAATTTTCCAATATTAGGCAGCATATTCAATTATCAAATGCACATATAGCCATAAATTGAAAGGTGCATATGCTGAAAAATTTTAACAAAGTGAATTCTCCTTACATATATATGTATATGTCTATACATATATATCCAAGGAAAAACATGTTATCTAAAATTGATATATCTTACCAGGAAATAAAAATTATTACATGTGAAAGTGTAGTGAGTCATGATTCATGAATGAAACCATAAACAAATAAAAATGGTCATATTTTAGCAAGCAGGCTTTGTTAAAATTTGAATGTCAATATGTCACGGTGGACCCTGAAAAACACAGATTGTTAAATGTGGCTTGCACTCCAGCCCCTAGGTATAAATGTGTTTTCTGCTCCTCGACAAGCACTGGACACCCAAAAGAGTGACTTTCAGAGACCTGATACATAAGGAGCAAGGCAAACAAACCTGAGAGTTCATCGATCAGAACCTAGTCAGTATGTCCTATGTCATAATGAAACTTCGTAAGTTTCTCCTGCTTATTCACAAGGCAGAGGATAGTTTGTGGAACTCTAGGATAATTGCCTTATATCTCAGGGCTATGGTAACATCAAACTTCAGTAACCTTCTCTCCAAAGATGAATCATTTCTTTATTACTTATGAACCAGAATGTTCTCTGAGACTCCAATCTGGTTAGTATTTTTCTTTTTCAGCATTAGAAACTTCTCTTTATGTCTTGAATGTAAATCAGATAAACTAAATATAGAGACAGAACTATGAATCTTATTTTATCAGAGGTCATCATAATCATAAATATATGATATATGATAATTATCATACATTATGTGTGAAAATTATGTCTCTCTCTATATGCAGTGCAAATACCCTTGGTTTGGTTCTAATATAGCGCAGTTCCATAGAGAGGCCATAGAAAGCTTGATGGAATTAAGAGTTTCAGATCCACAAAGTTCATAAAGACATTCCATACTATTGGAAAAGTAAGTGATTGATACTTTCTGCAAACATGATATATTTCCTTTACCTTGCTGGGGGAGTAAACAAAAAGACTGTAAAAGATACAAAATGGTTTTTGAGTTTCACATACAGGTTTTTTGAAGTTAATTATTCTCAGCCCCCAAATGCTCAAAAACTAACAGTAATGAAATAGCATTTAAAAAGCCACTGCCTCTACTAGTTATTAAGATATCCCACAGAATCAAAGGAGGGTAATTGAACCCAAATTAAAATGCACCAGCAGATCAATAATCATTTAGGCTTTAAATGTGAAACTAATCACATCAGGAAAAGTACCTCTAAAGAACCAGATATGGCTATTATTCTGACTTATATATGCAACAAGCACAAAGGCTATGTATGTTTTGTGATATATTTATTCTATTTAGGCATTATAGGGCAGGAATTAAAATATCATGTAACTGGAGGTGTATGAATTTATTCCATCCTGTGTGCATTACTATTTAATATGGCATAAATACTTGTAATGAATCAGTCATCATCATCCCAACTATTTATTTTTAGATACTTGGAAAATATTTTATCATATATTCTTTTCAACTCAGCAACCTAAACTTTAAAAACAAATTTTGTAAATATTTCTCCCATATCATTTCCACGAGCTAATAACAACAACAAAACAAAAAGATGGGATGTGTGAAATGAAGTTTTGTCACTTTTTGGTTAGTAGGTAATGTTGCCCATTTTCCCAAATACAGGTCTGCAGATCAACACACAGATGACTGTAAAATGAGAATATGCAGCAAAAACACGGTACCCCTCCAAGAAGGCATGTAATGATTGGAACCTTATGCATTTTATAGCCTCTCCATGGTGTGTACAATTTCACCAGGGAAATACAGGACCAACATTCAAAGAACGTTGCTCAAATATTTCACAGGCTTACGCCGATGGTAAAAGTCTGTCCTTAAGAGTCTTACACTGCTTGGACAGACAGCCGGCAGCTGCTAACTTCTTTACAGTGAATTCATAAACACCATGAATGTCCACTCGAGACCTAAAATGCACAAAGTTGAAGCAGGCGAGTAACCAACCTTGGCGAAATATCGCATCCTTGCTGCATAAAGGCACCCAAGGAAAACCAGAGACTATTAAAAATCCCAAATTCATTAGTTGATTCACTACTTTGTGTTTCTCTTCCATCTTCAAATTCCTCAGTGTGCCACTCGTAGGGGCTAAATCTGCTGACCAGGAATAAAACTACACTGACCCCAATGTAGGCAAAAACAATGCACATCCAGATCTCATAGGCTAAAGGATCAAGAAATGAAAACACTCCTGGTTTGGACTTCTGAGGCTTCTTGATCATGATAGAGATCCCGAGGCTCATAAAGGGCTTTGAGAAATCGATCACCTCCTCTCTCACAAGGGTGATGGTTAACGGAGCGATTGCAATATCAGCTTTCTGCAAGGGAAACAGAGGACAGTAATAGAACCAGGACTCCCAGTCAGGAAGGAATCATAGTTATGCTATTGGCTCAATGGGTAGGACAGGAAAGCAGGATACAGGAATGACTATTTCCCTGGTGGAATCCCAGGAAATAATAAACAGAGGAAAAGCAGTTTGTTCCCCAAATATGCCTCCTTTTCAATAAATACAGAGAACACCCTTCTGGCTTGATTATGAGAACTACATCTGTATCCATGCTTTTGCGATCTTTGAAAAATGCATATGGCCCATAGGCTTCAAGACAGATGAAGCCTGTCTCCATTTGCATTTTTGCTTCTGACTTCATCCTTCATCTTCAAATGTTTACAAAGAAACAAGACGGTATTCCTGAGTAATGTGGGAAACCAACAACCTCAGATGTTGGTACGTTGCATGGAAGTCAAGCATTCCCTCAGCAAGAGTTCAAATGGAATGATTTTATCTGTAAGAAGAGTTGTACTTACCCCATATACAAGTTCTCCAACCATCCCATTCCATATTTTCGTGTCTGCATCCCTGGCCCCATACTTGCCATCCCCAACAATGGTCAACTTGTATTTGAACCCACAGTGTTTGGCGATTTCTGCAGCCAAGTCAACACAATAGCCCTCATATCGCTCATTGCCTTCAAGCATCTCATGATTTTTCTTCATCATAACATAGGGGGATTCCTATACAGAAAGAAAGTGCTTTAGGTGATCAAAACAGCTGTATTAATTATCTGCTCTCATTGATTCAAATCTTCTGGTTTAATTATTTTTAATTATTACCTGTTAGCTAGAGACATTGTAGAATACAGATAGTGGAAAATATGAGGAAAATTAATGATAACATTTCTGAGCAAAGATTCTCATATATCTTTCATTATATTTCATTTATATTTCATTAATATGGCTTGTACCTGGCCATATCAAGTAAACAAGAGACTCAAAAGTTGGTATACCCCCATGTCATGTTTGTAATTCTTAGGGCTTGCTGAAAAATAATGTGTTCAACATCTGTTTCAGTTAACTCTGGATTCACCACTGTCTTGTTCTAAATTAGGGCTGCCTTGACTCCAAAGAACCACCATTCACCCAAAACCCTGTATCACTACTAGTTCAAGGACAAGGTTCACGTTCTAATCAGGTCTGTGGCCAGTGATGTGCAGACTGAAAAAGTTGTTGCCATGGTGATTACAGATGCTACCCTCTCAGACTTGAGATCAAATTTCCTTTATGAGATAATATCCTAGAATTATGCTACACAGATAGCTAGAGAGTAGCATTCCTCTGCAAACACCATAAAGAAGCATGAAAAAATGTCATAACACCAGCCTAATTTTCTCCATTGGAAAGTGACACTAAGCATATGTGGGGGCCAGTGAGATAGTTCTCAATAGCATGATTAAGACAAAAATCCTCAAATACCTAGCTTACATTTATTAAGACTTTCAAAGTGCCAACCAATGTTCTTATTCAAATCCCTTACTAGCCTAACTATATTTTCTTCTCAATATTGTTATCATAATGAATCCCACCAATTCACTGCATCACGGATTAGTAAAACAAAATAAGGCTATTCTGTTGCAAAATCCTACACTATTAGTGAACCCCATTTCATTTCCTCCATTTTATTACATCAACAGCTTGTCATGATGACCTACATCTCCTAACCATCTATCCAGAGCCTCAGTGTTCAAGATCCAGTTCAATGCTGTTACTTAGCACTAGCTATGTGCCAATTACTATGTGGAGACTTGGGGTTAAAAACAAAGGAGATCACCCTTGTTTTTCAGAAGTTCCCCTTTCCACAGGAAGATAAAGAAGCTGACATTAAACCACGTATTAATAACAAATGAAAGGACAGAATGGACCCAGAATAGTGTGGAAGTGGAAAGGTGAAACATTGATGGAATACAAGGAAGGCTCTTCCAGACTTTCCCCAGATGTTCACACGTGTGAGCACCACATTGAGTGCATGCTCAATCGCTCAGTCATGTCTGACTCTTTGTGACCCCATGCACTGTAGCCTGCCAAGCTCCTCTGTTCATGGGATTATATCCTGGCAAGGATACTGGAATGGGTTGCCATTTCCTCCTCCAGGGAATCTTTCCCACCCGGGGATCAAACCCACATCTCCTGAAACTCCTGGCAAGCAGATTCTTTCCTACTGAGCCACCTGGGAAGCCCCAAACACCAGGTTATGAATTATCTATAAAGCTAAAGTTCATTCTTGAAGTGGAGAGGAAATATTTTGAATGCTTTAGCTCATTTGTGATCCCTTTAAACAGAATAACATGCTATGAATGACTGAAACATTCAAAAGCATCACCCTATCAGTTATTATCCTAAAATATAAGCAGAAAAACTAGTTGGCAGATGTTTTTCTTAAGAAAAAATAATGTCAAACAGAGGCATTTGTAGCTAATTACCAAAATAGTAGTGACAACAACTGTCTTATTCTCAAGCCCAGAGGTATCATTTCCAGAAGGGAGTTCAGTGAGGGTAACAACCATTTTGTCAACTTCGCTCCAATATCCGATCTGAAAAAAAGACACAGAAAGAGTGCACTTGGATCCACAGCCTTTCTATTACCAAGGCACCGAGTTATTTTCAAACCCATGCCTGAATCTGAAATTACACCTGTCCTAACTAGACTTGTCCTAAACACATAGCTTTAAAAATTCTAGCCACGGCAATTAGAGAAGAAAAAAGACATGTATCTTTTAGGTATGTGAATCAAGTAAGAATAGAAAGGCACTGCAAAAACCATTCCTAAAAACAGATTGTCCCTTCATGCTCACTTTTCATATTCCCCAAGGGTAATTTTCATGGGAGTGATCATATAGAAACATAAAATTCAAACAATGGCATTTTAGCCATAACAGAAGAAAAAAAATGATGACTTGAAAGTTACATGCACATTTCACTGGCTATGTTTGGTCTCCAGAACCATAACCTTTCAGCTATAGTTCTTTTTCTTCTCATTAAACTCTTTCTACCTCTGTCTTTAAAAAATGCATAATTGTTTTATTCATAGTTATTTTAAAATCATTTCAGTATTACTTACCAGAAATAGATTTTATTTAGAAAAAAGATTTTAAAATACATGTTTCTGGAGTTGTGGAGTCCATCTATGTGAATACATGTCTCCAGGACTCTGGAAGATGAGGTGGTGGGCCCACTAACCCACCTCCTCATACAGACAGAAAGCCCTCAATTCACTAATGATTTACCTTCCGGGGCCCATTCGTTTTAAGCTCCATGATGTTAATCGTATAATTTATTCTTTTTCCATTCTGGTCAAACTTGATATTGCCTGAAAGACCTTCAACCTGCACCTAATGAGGAAATGGGAAAGGATACAGTTATAAATTCACTTCAACCAGACACAAACTGGTTGACCAGAGGACTCTCCCAGGATGTAAGTCAAGGAAATGACACTCATTAGCTTTCTTTTTTTTCTTCAACCTACCTTTGTGTAGGTAGGAAATACTATTCCCTCTACATAAAACAGAAGGTATAAGATAAGAATGACTAATGCAGCAGGAAAAAAATAGTGGCCACCCTTAAGTTGCATCGCAATCATTTTCAGTGACTGACCTGTTTGAGGGCCCTTTCTATTTCTACACCTTGTCCCCAGGGCACCGCTGGATTTGCCAGACAGTCTCCTGCATTTCCCCTTCTGGAGATTTCAATTCTCTGCTTCCGTAAGTTTCGAAAAGCTTCGGTCATCACTTGAACAGCGTCATATGTCAGAGCAGAAGTATACTGAAAAGCATCACACATTTCATAAGAATGGGAGAAAATTCAAAGATTTCCTGTGCACTGGCTAACAGAATTCCAGTTGCCCACCATACGTGCCATATCAGAGTCCAAGAATTTAGACACAAGTTTGACTTCTAGAACCCTCAGAATCTAGGAGGAGGAGTATAGAATATTGGAACTATGGATTGTCCCCTTGATTCTAAACATTTCAATTATATTAACATCTCGTCTATTTCAAGTTGATGTTTTCTAGTTGTGTTGAGTTTTCATTTTTCCAACTAGTTTCTCATTGCAGTATCACTTTATGGCCTGATTGGTGATACACGGAATTATGAACTTAACAAAATAATATTTCTCCACTGTCTGAAGAGAGAGTCAACTGGAAATATGGGAAGAATACTGATTAATTTCAGGATCTTTACTCTCTAATTCCATCCCAGTGATGCTCAAATAGATCTGCAGTGTTCTATATCTGGGGTGTTTGTTTTTAAACTTCCCTAGGTGATCATGATAATCAATGAGAAGAACCACCACACTTCATGATTTCTATGTCCCCTCATGGTTCAATAATCTATGATAATATTGGTTCCAAGCTTATGATATTCAGATCTCAGTGGGGCAGCAGGATTATTTTAGGAGCTGAGGGTCAAACAGAAAATAAATACTACATGAAATAACTACTACAGAAAATAACTAAGCGCCAACATGGGCTGGCTAAGTATTCCAACCCAGGGATCAAACTCAGGTCTCCTGCATTGCAGGCAGATTCTTTACCATCTGAGCCACCAGGAAAGCCCAAGAATACTGGAATGGGTAGCCTATCCCTTCTCCAGGGGATCTTCCTGACCCAGGAATTGAACCGGTGGCTCCTGCATTGCAGGAAGATTCTTTACCAGCTGAGCTACCAGGGAAGCCTCCTGTGTATATACTACCACGTATCAAGGTATGATGCTGCTGCCAGTAATGATAAATCACATTTTAACATAAAAGCTTTACTGACTGCTGAGAAAATTTCTTTATTCAGTATTATTTTAATGTTTAAGTAACAAGTACAGTGAAGCTGGGTGAAAAACCACAGTATCACACTGACCCCACCTCTCTCATCCTCTTGAGGACATTTTTTTTTTTTTCTGCAGATATACTGTCAAAACCTCACATCAGCCTTTTTCCTCTATTGGATCATCTCTAATAGCAAATCCACTGCTCCAATATCTCCTACTACCAATAAGGAGGAAAGAAATACATAGCTAGGTAGATTAAATAGATAGATGGGTGATGAAGATAATAATGATGATGATGATGAGAGGTAATAGATAACTGCTTATTAGGTTCCTATACCCCTTCAATTTCCATCATCTTTTTTTCTGTTTCTTTCACAGGAACATTTGTTAAGACAAATTTTCTAAATTTTCACACCAACCCTCCTTGCTCTCTCTATGTGATGTCATTCATTCCATGGCTTTAAATTACATCCAGGTGGTCAAACATGACTTCCTCAGCAGTACCCTTCATGCCCAGCCCACCCTCGATCACTTTCCTTCATGTAACCTTGTTTGAAGTGAAGTGAAGTGAAGTGAAGTCGCTCAGTCGTGTCCGACTCTTTGCGGCCCCGTGGACTGTAGCCTACCAGGCTTCTCCGTCCATGGGATTCTCTAGGCAAGAATACTGGAGTAGGTTACCATTCCCTTCTCCAGGGGATCTTCCCGACCCAGGGATTGAACCCGGGTCTCCCGCATTGGAGGCAGACGCTTTAACCTCTGAGCCACCAGGGAAGACTTTGTTTATTACCTTAATATTCACCACCAGTATCTGAGTATCCTCTTCATGTATTCTTTGTCTAATTGATCTCTTCTCCCCACTAGAACAGTTACTCTAAGGAAGCAGAAAACTTATTTGTGACCACTGAATTCTCAGAGCTCAGGGCACATTGGGCACACTTAAGAGACTTACTTAGAAGGAAGGGAAGCAGGGAAGAAGAAAGGAAAAAGGGAAGGAGGGAAGAAAAAACAGAGAGAGGGAGGAAGGAAAGAAGGCAGGTCAGAAATCTTCATACAGATTCTATCTTTACAGGATTCACATTCCCTCCCAGTTCAGTGAAAAGATATATTAACAGAAATTGCAATATACCATTCAGTTCAGTTCAGTTGATCAGTTATGTCCAACTCTTTGCAACCCCATGGATTTCAGTACGCCAGGCTTCCCTGTCCATCATCAACTCCCAGAGCTTGCTCAAACTCATGTCCATTGAGTTAGTGATGCCATCCAACTATCTCATTGTCTGTCATCACCTTCTCCTCCTGCCTTCAGTCTATCCCAGCATCAGGGGCTTTTCCAAGGAATCAGTTCTTCTCATCAGGTGGCCAAAGTATTGGAGTTTCAGCTTCAACATCAGTCCTTTCAATGAATATTCAAGACTGATTTCCTTTAGGAAGGACTGGTTGGATCTCCTTGCAGTCCAAGGGACTCTTAAGAGTCTTCTCCAACACCACATTCAAAGCATCAATTCTTTGATGCTCAGCTTTCTTTATAGTCCAACTCTCACATCCACACATGACTACTGGAAAAATCATAGCTTTGACTAGATGGACCTTTGTCAGCAAAGTAATGTCCCTGCTTTTTAATATGCTGTCTAAGCTGGTCATAGCTTTTCTTCCAAGGAGAAAGTGTCTTTAAATTTAATGGCTGCAATCACCATCTGCAGTGATTTTGGAGCCCCCCAAAATAAAGTCTCTCACTGTTTCCACTGTTTCCCCATCTATTTGGCATGAAGTAATGGGACTGGATGCCATGATCTTCCTTTTTGAATGTCGAGTTTTAAGCTAGCTTTTTCACTCTCCTCTTTCACTTTCATCAAGAGGCTCTTTAGTTCTTCTTCACTTTCTGCCATAAAGGTGGTGTCATCTGTGTATCTGAGGTTATTGATATTTCTTCTGGCAATCTTGATTCCAGCTTGCACTTCATGCAGCCTGACATTTTACATGATATATGCTTCATATAAGTTAAATAAACAGAGTGACAATATATAGCTTTGACATACTCCTTTTCCTATTTGGAACCAGTCTGCTGTTCCATATCCAGTTCTAACTGTTGCTTCTTGATCTGCATACAGATTTCTCAGGAGGCAGGTCAAGTGGTCTGGTATTCCCATCTCTTGAAGAATTTTCCAGTTTGTTGTGATCCACACAATCAAAGGCTTTGGCATAATCAATAAAGCAGATGTAGATGTTTTCTGGTATTCTCTTGCTGTTTTGATGATCCAGTGGATGTTGGCAATTTGATCTCTGGTTCTTCTGCTTTCTCTAAATCCAGCTGGAATGTCTGGAAGTTCACGGTTCAAGCACCGTTGAAGTCTAGCTTGAAGAATTTTGAGCATTACTTTGCTAGTGTGTGAGCTGAGTGCAATTGTGCAGTAGTTTGAACATTCTTGGCATTGTTTTTCTTTGAGATTGGAATGAGAAATGACCTTTTCGAATCCTGTGGCCACTACTGAGTTTTCCAAATTTGCTGGCATATTGAATGCAGCACTTTTACAGCATCATCTTTTAAGATTTGAAATAGGTCCACTGTAATTCCATCACCTCCACTAGCTTTGTTCATAGTGATGCTTTCTCAGGACTTCGCATTCCAGGATGTCTAGGTGAGTGATCACACCATCGTGGTATCTGGGTCATGAAGATCTTTTTTGTATAGTTCTTCTGTATATTTCTGCTACCTCTTCTTAACGTCTTCTGCTTCTGTTAGGTCCATACCATTTCTGTCCTTTATTGTGCCCATCTTTGCATGAAATATTCCCTTGGTATCTCTAATTTTTTTTAAGCGATTCTAGTCTTTCCCATTCTAGTGTTTTCATCTATTTCTTTGCATTGATCATTGAGGAAGGCTTTCTTATCTCTCCTGGCTATTCTTTGGAATGCTGCATTCAAATGGATATACCTTTTCTTTTTTCCTTTGCCTTTAGCTTCTCTTCTTTTCTCAGCTATTTGTAATGCCTCCTCAGACAACCATTTTGCCTTTCTGCACTTCTTTTTCTTAGGGATGGTCTTGATCACTTTCCTATACAATGTCATGAACCTCCATCTATAGTTCTTCAGGCACTCTATCAGATATAATCCCTTGAATTTATTCGTCACTTCCATTGTATAATCACAGGATTTTATTTAGGTCATACTTGAATGGCTTAGTGATTTTCCCTACTTTTTTCAGTTTAAGTCAATTTGGCAATAAAGAGTTCATGATCTGAGCCACAGTCAGCTCCCAGTCTTGTTTTTGCTGACTGTACAGAGCTTCTCCATCTTTGGCTACAAAGAATATAATCAATTATTTTGGTATTGACCATCTGGTGATTTCCATGTGTAGAATCTAATATACCATTTAGTGTTATAAATTGATCCAATGGTTGATAGATATTTTTCTTGCTTATTTTTTAATATGAGAGATGTTACAATAAGGCAAATGAGAAAGTAACTTATGTAGTACAAATTACCACCTCCCTGAATCTAGAAATTGTTTAATATATCGTATCTTTAGTGTTAAAAAAGAGTGTGAAGTTATTATTATAATTTTTTCATGAATAGGTGAATCAGTTTCATTTTACCACATGAATGAATCAAATTTGATGGGAAAGTGATAGGAGGAAGAAGAAAAAGAAAATGATTTTGAGACCACAGGACTGTGACTGATGCTGTTAATTGCAAGATATACACATTTATTGCTAAATTTTCTTAAGCAATGTCACTGCAGGGATATACATGAGCCCTTCTTCACAAATCTACGTTATCTCTTGGGTGGCTGCACTTTAGTTTCCTGGAAATAACACTACTAGATGGACCTAAATCAAACCCATCTCTATTTTCTCCCCAAATCTGCAACCTCTTCCTTCAAACTGTACAAGCAAGAAATTAGTAAAATACACTGTGTTATATACCCATGTGAAAGTGAAAATCAGTCGTGTCCAACTCTTGGTTACCCCATGGACCATATAGTCCATGGAATTCTCCAGGCCAGAATACTGGAGTGAGTAGCCTTTCACTTTTCCAGGGATCTTCCCAACCCAGGGATACCAGGTCTCCCGCATTGCAGGCATATTTTTTACCAGCTAAGCCACCAGGGAAACCCAAGAATACTGGAGTGGGTAGCCTATCCCTTCTCCAGGGGATCTTTCCAACCCAGAAATCAAACCGGTGTCTTATGCATCGGAGGTGGATTCTTTACCAACTGAGCTATCAGGAAAGCCTACCATGTAGGCCATCTGTATTCCTGGATTTCTGGGAGCCTCTCCTAAGAAAACATTCTCAAATAGAGAGAACTTTCATACAAGGATATTAATTCCAACATCATTCTTAATGTACAAAAATTATAAGGAATCTATGAGAATAAAAGAATGTTTAAAAACTACGCTTTCTGTGGAAAGCTTATGTGAACATATGTGCGGAAGCATACACGTGGAAGCATTATGTGAACATTAGCTTCCCTGGTGATTCAGATGGTAAAGAATCCATCTGCAATGAAGGCGATCTGAGTTTGATCCCTGGGTTGGGAAAACCCCCTGTAGAAGTGAATAGCTATCCACTCCAGTATTCTGACCTACAGAATTCCATGGACTGTATAGTCCATGGGGTCACAAAGAGGTGACCCCACAGGACTGAGTGACTTTCACTTTCACTATTCAAACAATAAGAAGTTCTATTAATAAAGGTTGTGTTCATCGTAGCACTGTTTATAATAGCCAGGACATGGAAGCAACCTAGATGTTCATCAGCAGACGAATGGATAAGAAAGCTGTGGTGCATATACACAATGGAGTATTACTCAGCCATTAAAAAGAATACAGTTGAATCAGTCCTGATGAGGTGGATGAAACTGGAGCCGATTATACAGAGTGAAGTAAGCCAGAAAGAAAAACACCAATACAGCATACAAACCCATATATATGGAATTTAGAAAGATGGTAACGATAACCCTGTATGCAAGACAGCAAGAGAGACACAGATGTATGGAACAGTCTTTTGGTCTCTGTGGGAGAGGGAGAGGGTGGGATGATTTGGGAGAATGGCATTGAAATATGTATAATATCATATATGAAATGAATCGCCAGTCCAGGATCAATGCAGGATACAGGATGCTTGGGGCTGGTGCACTGGGACGACCCAGAGGGATGGTATGGGGAGGGAGGAGGGAGAGGGGTTCAGGATGGGGAACACGTGTACACCCATGGCAGATTCATGTTGATGTATGGCAAAACCAATACAATATTGTAAAGTAATTAGCCTCCAATTAAAATAAATAAACAATGCAAACAAATAGAGGAAACCAACAGAATGGGAAAGACTAGAGATCTCTTCAAGAAAATTAGAGATACCAAGGGAACATTTCATGCAAAGATGGGCTCGATAAAGGACAGAAATGGTATGGACCTAACAGAAGCAGAAGATATTAAGAAGAGATGGCAAGAATACACAGAACAACTGTACAAAAAGGATCTTCACGACCCAGATAATCATGATGGTGTGATCACTCATCTAGAGCCAGACATCCTGGAATGTGAAGTCAAGTGGGCCTTAGAAAGCATCACTATGAACAAAGCTAGTGGAGGTGATGGAATTCCAGTAGAGCTATTTCAAATCCTGAAAGATGATGCTGTGAAAGTGCTGCACTCAATGTGCCAGCAAATTTGGAAAACTCAGCAGTGGCCACAGGACTGGAAAAGGTCAGTTTTCATTCCAATTCCAAAGAAAGGCAATGCCAAAGAATGCTCAAACTACTGCACAATTGCACTTGTCTTACACGCTAGTAAAGTAATGTTCAAAATTCTCCAAGCCAGGCTTCAGCAATACGTGAACCGTGAACTTCCTGGTGTTCAAGCTGGTTTTAGAAAAGGCAGAGGAACCAGAGACCAAATTGCCAACATCTGCTGGATCATGGAAAAAGCAAGAAAGTTCCAGAAAAACATCTATTTCTGCTTTATTGAATATGCCAAAGCCTTTGACTGTGTGGATCACAATCAACTGTGGAAAATTCTGAAAGAAAAGGGAATACCAGACCACCTGACCTGCCTCTTGAGAAACCTATATGCAGGTCAGGAAGCAACAGTTAGAACTGGACATGGAACAACAGACTGGTTCCAAATAGAAAAAGGAGTATGTTAAGGCTGTATATGGTCACCCTGCTTATTTAACTTCTAAGCAGAGTACATCATGAGAAACGCTGGGCTGGAAGAAACACAAGCTGGAATCAAGATTGCCAGGAGAAATATCAATAACCTCAGATATGCAGATGACACCACCCTTATGGCAGAAAGTGAAGAGGAACTCAAAAGCCTCTTGATGAAAGTAAAAGAAGAGATTGAAAAAGTTGGCTTAAAGCTCAACATTCAGAAAACGAAGATCATGGCATCTGGTCCCATCACTTCATGGGAAATAGATGGAGAAACAGTGGAAATAGTGTCAGACTTTATCTTTTTGGGCTCCAAAATCACTGCAGATGGTGACTGCAGCCATGAAATTAAAAGACGCTTACCCCTTGGAAAAAAAGTTATGAGCAACCTAGATAGTATATTCAAAAGCAGAGACATTACTTTGCCGACTAAGGTCCATCTAGTCAAGGCTATGGTTTTTCCTGTGGTCATCTATGGATGTGAAAGTTGGACTGTGAAGAAGGCTGAGAGCCGAAGAATTGATGCGTTTGAACTGTGGTGTCGGAGAAGGCTCTTGAGAGTCCCATGGACTGCAAGGAGATCCAACCAGTCCATTCTGAAGGAGATCAGCCTGGGATTTCTTTGGAAGGAATGATGCTAAAGCTGAAACTCCAGTACTTTGGCCACCTCATAGAGTTGACTCATTGGAAAAGACTCTGATGCTGGGAGTTATTGGGGGCAGGAGGAGAAGGGGACGACCGAGGATGAGATGGCTGGATGGCATCACGGACTCGATGGACGTGAGTCTGAGTGAACTCCGTGAGTTGGTGATGGACAGGGAGGCCTGGCGTGCTGCGATTCATGGGGTCACAAAGAGTCAGACATGACTGAGCAACTGAATTGAACTGAACTGAACTGATATTTAAAAAAATAAAATAATGGTTATGTAGCAATACAAATTATACAAGCTATAAGATAAGTGAAAAACAACATTACAACTAAATATTTTTCAATAGAAAATTAGAATAGAAATAATTGCATCCCATCAACAAAAAAAAAGAAAGAAAAATAAACAAATGATTAGAATAAAATAAGAGGGAGGAAACATACATGATGATATTTCCTTGCCAAGTACTCTACAATATCCATGTAGCTTTTAAAAAATTTGTATTATATCAAAGGCATTGCTTTAAATCATATTTATTTAAGAAAAGACTTCTTGGAGAAATAGATATATCATGACAGCTTTTATCTGCCTCACATATCTCTTTTCTCCTAGAGGAAAATAAACTGATTAGTTTGCTTTCTTATACAGCAATCTGTCTATTGCTAGTTTAATTCTTATCATGAAGTTTAGGTCACTGAATTAGAAACAGAAGCCAGTATTGTAGTTTGTACTCAGGAATTACAATCATAGTTAAAAGGCAAACTCTTTCTTGAGTCACCCTGCTCATACTACTAGAAGAAATCTACAAAGTCATCTGCTAGATGTTTCAGAGTCTATAAATGCTGGTGAACTACATTAAAAAAATAAGATGAGGCTGAATCAACTAAAAGCATTTAAGTCCATGCAGCATGTTACTATTATGATTCAGGGCATGAGCTCACTAAGAAGAAAAATCCTTCCAACCTTTACCAAATGTTCAAATCTAATCACGTCTCAAGCTTATTATCATTGTAAATTAATAGTCACAATCATAGACTCAATTCTGGGCTGAGAGAAAATCAACAGCCTCTGTATCCAGAGCTCCTTCTGGTTTATGTTCTGCATATGTGGCTCATTTATTTTTCTCAACAAATATGTTCACATTTTTGATTGTATAGTTAAATATTTCAATTTTATTCTGCCATTCACTAAACTAGATGTAAATTAATTTGAAGGGAACATGATGGCGATGGAACAATCTCCTTCCTTGAAAACAAATGCATCATCTCTGTCCTGATGTTTATGTTCTGTGAAATTCCTCAGCTGACTTGGAAATTTATATTTCAGTGGGGTGCCATTATATGCTGTGGTGCTCTGCCACAATCGCTCCTATCCACACTTGAAGAAGAAATCTGGGGAAACATTTTTACGGTCCGTTTTCCAAATGCACTTTTTATTTCATTTTAAAGTGTATCTTTATTGAGACTCATTTTTCAAAAGTAAAATGATCTATGCATTTTAAATATGTTTGTTTTGCCCAATAGTTATAAGATATTATTCGACAACACATTTCTCTACTCACTGATAACAAAAAATGTTAATCTTATAGACAAAAAACAAAATGAGAAGAAAAGAAGTTCTGTATACATTTAAAATGCGACAAATATACAGAGGGTAACTAGGCTGTAATATAAAGTTTTATGGGTCATAGTGACAGCACCTATTCTGAAACATATGTTATATGCATGGTGCTTTAAAAATAGGGGGAAAAAAAGAAAACATCATTCAAAACCGAAGTACTAGGCTTTAGTATTATGAAACTGTCAAAATTTCCTATGAATGGGTATTTCCATATCTTCCTTGACACTTGAAACTGAATTGAGTATGGTTTAGAAAGCATTTAATACAGCATCTTCTGATCTCTATCAGAGCTGCCTCAAGCTCTGATTACAGCATTTACTACTCTGTTGCCTTGAGCAAGTTAACTGCAGTGTCTGTGTGCAAAGTGTGTTATCAACGAGATAAGCAAAACAATGTCTCTTCTATGTCATAGTGGAGTTGGAAAGGTAAGTGAGGGAAAAAGGAAGAATTCAAGCAGACTTAGTTCTCTATGTGTCAAACATGAGCCGGGTAGTTTCCTAGAAAGACCTTAAAAAAAAAAACAAAAAACTCTATGCAACAAATACTTTTATTCCAATGGTATAGGTGAAGTTTACAAGTTATCAAGTTATATTTTTCTCAGGGTCACAAAAATATATGGCAAAAGTGGAATTTGAATCCCGATCTCTTCATTTCAGGGATAATGAGGTGACGGGCTGTCCTGGTTTGCCTTGGCCTGTCCCAGTTTTGGATCTGAAAGTTTGGAGTCCAGGCACACTGGGACTGCTGGATTTTGAGTTTTAAAATACACTAAAAATCAAAGTTATTGACCTGCATGTTTGTCTTCTCTTTTCCTTTTATTACTATCTTGTTACAAAATTAGCTTGTATTTACACTGTTTTGAAAACCACCATCCTGATCTATAAGACTCTGATCCAATAAGTTCAGAAAATAATTTTCATGTTGGCATATTAAAGGCCCTGAGAAATCCTGCAGTAACAATTCCAGTTACTTTAATTGGTCAGCATTGCCCAAACTAATAACCATTTAAAATTTTTCTTTAACATCAATTAATTTCTATAAAAATAGCATTTGTATAACATACTTTGGGCTGTCAGAAGTTTTATAGTCTGATACATTTTATACAGCCATTTAAAAAATAGCATCATTCAGTTAAAATTATCATAAACTAGGCAGACGCTTCGGCTCAGAGGGTAAAGCGTCTGCCTGCAATGCAGGAGACCTGGGTTTTATCCCTGGGTCAGGAAGATCCCTTGGAAAACGAAATGGCAACCCGCTCCAGTATTCTTGCCTGGAAAATCCCATGGACAGAGAAGCCTGGTAGACTGCAGTCCATGGGATCGCAAAGAGTCGGACACGACTGAGCAACTTCACTTTCACATTCATTACAAACTAAATGATATCTCCCTAGAGAATCACATAATATAATTACACTGTTTCTTTATCACCAAATTATCAACATTGTCAAAAATGATGAGCTCTAGGAACAATAATTAAGCTTGTAAGAAAGTTTACAAAGTGTCTCTTTTCTTTAAGCTTCTTGGCAATGGCCTGAAATCAACTAACACCATAGAAAAGAAAAAAAGAAATACATTATAAACTTAAAATTATTCACTTCTCTTAATTTCCAATTCAAGTGAAGTCTACCCTCTGGGAAAGAGCTGTCTGTGATAAGGTCATCTCTACTTTCCTCTAAAGCCTTTTAAATACATGCCCTTTGTAGCTTCACTGAATAAAATCACAGAATCTTCATTAAGATCCAACATCACTGGAACAACAGGAACTCTCACTCATTGTCAGTGGAAATGCAAAATAGTACAGTTATTTTGGAAGACAGATCATTTCTTACAAAACTAAACATACTTGTATGTAATCAAGCCAACACACTCCTTGGTGTTTACCCAAAGGAGTTGAGACATGAAGCCCACTCAAAATCGTCATACATGTTAATAGCAGCTTTATTTATAACTGCCAAAACTTGGAAGCAACCAAGATAGTCTTCAATAAATAAAAGATAAATAATGTGAGGTACATGAAGACAAAAAGGAGTTAAAAAGGAGTGAGCTACCAAGGCACCGAAAGACTCAGAGGAATTTTAGATGTAAATGACTAAGTGTAAGAAGCCAATCAAAAAAGGGCACATAGTACATAATTCTAACTGTATGACTTTCTGGAAAAGGTGTAACTATGGAGATAGCAAAACGATCAGTCAGTGGTGGCCGGGTGTTGGTGGTGGGAGGAGGGATAAATAAATGAAATGCAAAGGGCTTTTAGAGCCATGGAAATGCTCTGTGTGAAACAATAACAATGAAAGCATGCTATTATCTATTTATCCAAACCTGTAGAATGCACAAGGCTGAGAGTGAGTGGGCTTTTCTTTTCTTTGTTTATTTTTATATTGGATTTTAATTTTATTCACTTCCATATAACAGCATATATAAAATGTGGCACAGAAAAAAACATTTATGAAATTTGCTCACTCCCTTGAGATTGGCACGGATTACATACTTTAGAAAAAAGAAAAAGCCAACGATGGAAGAATTTTCATCTCTAAGGGTAAATTTTATTTGGAGATAGCCAAAAGTCATTTTCAGACTAAGTCTTGTGAAATGTGGTAGGGAAAAGCCTGAACAAAACAAACAAACAAAACTGAAAAAAGGGTGAATGGTAACATAAACTATGGACCTTGGGTAATTACAAGCCATGTGTCAACACAGGCTCCTCAGTTCCAACACATGCATCACTCTGGTGAGGGAAGTTGATATTGGAAGACTCTGTGAGGTATAGGAACAGGGTACATATAGGAAATCTCTGTACTTTCTGCTCAATTTTGCTGTGAACCTAAACCTGCTCTAAAAATAATGTCTTAATTGTTGTTTAGTTGCTCAGTTATGATTGACTCTTTGCTACCCCATGGACTGCAGCATGCCAAGCTTCCCTGTCCTTCCCTATCTTCCAGAGTTTGCTCAAACTCATGTCACTGAGTCAATGATGTCATACAATCATCTCTTCCTGTCATCCCCCTCTCCTACTGCCTTCAATCTTTCCCAGTATCAGGGTCTTTTCCAAGGAGTCAGCTCTTTGCCTCAGGTGGCCAGAGTATTTGAGCTTCAGCTTCAGCATCAGTCCTTTAGTATTCAGGACTGATTTCCTTTAGAATGGACTGGTTTGATCTCTTTGCAGTCCAAGGGACTCTCAAGAGTCTTCTCCAACACCACAGTTCAGAAGCATCAATTCCTCAGCACTTAGGCTTCTTTATGGTCCAACTCTTACATCAGTGCATGACTACTGGAAAAACCATAGCTTTGACTAGACAGACCTTTGTCGGTATAATGTCTAATGTTTTTGCTTTTTAACACTTTGTCTAAGATTGTCACAGCTTTTCTTCCAAGGAGCAAGCTCTTTTAATTTCATGGCTTCAGTCACATCTGCAGTGATTTTGCCCAAGAAAAAAAGTCTTTCACTGTTTCCATTATTTCCGCATCTATTTGCCATGAAATGATGGGACCGGATTACACGACCTTAGTTCTTTGTTGAGTTTTAAGCCAGCTTTTTTTTCACTCTCCTCTTTCACTATCATCAAGAGGCTCTTTAGTTCCTCATTGCTTTCTGCCATAAGGGTGGTGTCATGTGCGTATCTGGGGTTATTGCTGTTTCTCCCATCAATTCTGATTCCAGCTTGTGTTTTGTTTGGCCCAGCATTTTGCATGATGTACTCTGCATACAAGTTAAATAATCAGAGTGACAATATACAGCCTTGACACATTCTTTTCCCAATTTTGAACCAGTGCATTGTTCCAAGTCTAGTTCTAAATGTTGCTTCTTGACCTGCATACAGGTTTCTCAGGAAGCAGTTAAGGTGGTCTGGTATTCCCATCTCTAGTTTTCCAGTTTGTGTGATTCACACAGTCAAAGGTTTTTTTTTTTTTTTTTAATTTATCCTTAAGTCTTGATTAGAAAACTAATAAAAATGCAACATCTTTATAAGCACAGAAGATGTATCACATTTCCAAGAGTGAAAAGACAGCTCCATTGGCAAGAAACCAAAATGAACATCTTTTCTATTATTATTTTCTTTGAATAATAAAAATAAGTTTTTAATTCACTGGGAAGAAAGACTCTTGAAAATAAAAAGAATATATTGAAAACAACATACTCAAATCAACACATTGTCTGGTTTTGATTCACCCACTGGTAGGTAAAGACTTTCCTTAGAGGCCGATATTTCACTTTGTTCACTTCTTAGGAATCTTCAAACAGCTGAAATTTCCTTATTTTTGTAGTCTGAACAATAAAAACAATATTTTCCAGGGTTATTTAAGAACTGATTCCAGCAGAGGTGACCAGCTACAAGTCACTACAATCTTTGATAGAAGGAGGAGCTATTTAAGGGTCATAAATTTGGCAAAAATTACCAATATTAGCATATGGGTTTTAGTGCCTAAATTTGCATATCACATAATCATGGTATTAAATTTGGGAGTAATCTCAGCAATCATGGACATTTATTCCCTTTGCAGATGAAAAAATATGGACATGAGATGAACCCAGATATCATGCATTATAATTCAAACAGTGATAATGCATTTTCATTTTTCTTGGTATAATATGTATATCTCCATAGTTTAATATATCATTTCTATAACTTTTTTATAAAATATGTTATTTTATCAATATCATATTTTTAATTTGAGTTTATTTCAGTTATATAAACACTTTTTAAACCTGAACCACAAAACATAAGAGGTAAATCTTGTCAAGCAACTTTTTTGTTGCATGTCAAAAATACTTTAATATTCACTGTAGGGGATGACAACATGCCAGCAGTGAGTTTGGTCATTTAAAACATTCAAGGAGCAGAATCATTTTCATGAAGCCACCACAGCACATTTAATGCATGATGCTAATTACTCAACTCAAAGTGATTATACTATTTTTCAACAGGCCTGATAATTAAGAAAGTTTGAATTCCTGTTTTAAGTCTTTTTCTGAGTGTAATGGGATTCTTGGAGGAAAGCCATTATTTAAGGTGACATACAATGCCAGTCCTATATTATGGTTGAATTCCTTAACACCTGCAGGTCCCAACAGACACAATTCAAACTAGGTCCAAACTGTCCACATGACAAGGTACAATAGATGGTTATATACTGCAAGCCATTGAAGACCCTGAAAACACCAAAAATCTATCTCAAAACAGAAATGTGTGCAAATTAGTTTTAAGATAGTGTCAAATCATCTAAATCATCTGTCTCTTTGTCAACATCTTTTTTTGAGAAAGGTAAAATGCTCACTGCAACTGTTCCATTTAAACCCAGGTGTGGGCTGCCGTCTATGGGATCGCACAGAGTTGGACACGACTGAAGCAACTTGGCAGCAGCAGTAGCCATGATACTTCAGATCTGATTACTATAGAATTTTATATTTCAGCCAGCAAAATAACACTACTTTTCTGCCACAGCTGAGTAAAAGAACACAACAGATGCTCAGGACAAAAATTTAAACCTCATCTTATGGCAATTATAATTATCTATTTTTTCCTTTCCCCCTGTCTTGATATATTCAAAATATTGACTTATTTTTAACTTCATTCCTCTTCATTTCTACAAATCTCTCTTATGTGCCTATTCTGTGCAAATCCCGGCATGAGCTGTGGGGCTACTAGAAGGATGCAGAGTGTCTTTCCGAATCTTGTTTTCAATCCACAAATACCTCTCAACTGAATTTATATTCATATATTACAAATGTAGGGTTGTGATTTTTGCAATTTGGAAAACTCAGCAGTGGCCACAGGACTGGGAAAGGTCAGTTTTCATTCCAATTCCAAAGAAAGGCAATGCCAAAGAATGCTCAAACTACCGCATGATTGCACTCATCTCACATGCTAGTAAAGTAATGCTCAAAATTCTCCAAGCCAGATTTCAGCAATACGTGAACCATGAACTCCCTGATGTTCAAGCTAGTTTTAGAAAAGGCACAGGAACCAGAGACCAAATTGCCAACATCCGCTGGATCATGGAAGAAGCAAGAGAGTTCCAGAAAAACATCTATTTCTGCTTTATTGACTATGCCAAAGCCTTTGACTGTGTGGATCACAATCAACTGTGGAAAATTCTGAGAGAGATGGGAATACCAGACCACCTAACCTGCCTCTTGAGAAATCTGTATGCAGGTCAGGAAGCAACAGTTAGAACTGGACATGGAACAACAGACTGGTTCCAAATAGGAAAAGGAGTATGTTAAGGCTGTATACGGTTACCCTGCTTATTTAACTTCTATGCAGAGTACATCATGAGAAATGCTGGACTGGAAGAAACACAAGCTGGAATCAAGATTGCCAGGAGAAATATCAATCACCTCAGATATGCAGATGACACCACCCTTATGGCAGAAAGTGAAGAGGACCTAAAAAGCCTCTTGATGAAAGTGAAAGAGGAGAGTGAAAAAGTTGGCTTAAAGCTCAACATTCAGAAAACGAAGATCATGGCATCTGGTCCCATCACTTCATGGGAAATAGATGGGAAAACAGTGGAAACAGTGTCAGACTTTATTTTTGGGGGCTCCAAAATCACTGCAGATGGTGACTGTAGCCATGAAATTAAAAGACGCTTAGTCCTTGGAAGAAAAGTTATGACCAACCTAGATAGTATATTCAAAAGCAGAGACATCACTTTGCCGACTAAGGTCCGTCTAGTCAAGGCTATGGTTTTTCCTGTGGTCATGTATGGATGTGAGAGTTGGACTGTGAAGAAGGCTGAGAGCCGGAGAATTGATGCTTTTGAACTGTGGTGTTGGAGAAGACTCTTGAGAGTCCCTTGGACTGCAAGGAGATCCAACCAGTCCATTCTGAAGGAGATCAACCCTGGGATTTCTTTGGAAGGAATGATGCTAAAGCTGAAACTCCAGTACTTTGGCCACCTCATGCGAAGAGCTGACTCATTGGAAAAGACTCTGATGCTGGGAGGGATTGGGGGCAGGAGGAGAAGGGGACGACCGAGGATGGGATGGCTGGATGTCATCACGGACTCGATGGACTTGAGTCTGAGTGAACTCCGGGAGTTGGTGATGGACAGGGAGGCCTGGCGTGCTGTGATTCATGGGGTCGCAAAGAGTCGGACATGACTGAGCGACTGAAATGAACTGAACTGAACTGAATAAAATGAAGAGAACTGGCAAGTGTAACAAATCCATTTATTTCCCTCCCTCCTCATGCCACAACCACCA
Source organism: Ovis canadensis (assembly GCF_042477335.2). Classification (NCBI taxonomy): domain Eukaryota; kingdom Metazoa; phylum Chordata; class Mammalia; order Artiodactyla; family Bovidae; genus Ovis; species Ovis canadensis. The sequence continues at coordinate 52,344,153 of NC_091261.1, forward strand.
TTCAGACAACTACCAGTTATTGTCTGCATTGCTCCTGAAATCTTCCTAAAAGCTCCTATCACCAAGATCTGTTGTCACCCGGGCAGCCCATAATCTTTGTGTATCAAAGCCATCGTTCTCCTCTAGAGCGTTCTGGCTGCTCTCGTGCTTGCTAAGTTGCTTCAGTTGTGTCCAGCTCTTTGTGACCCTATGAAACCATAGCCCATCAGGCTGGTCCATGTGGATTCTTCAGGCAAGAATGTTGGAGTGGGTTGCCATGCCCTTTTGCAGAAGATCTTCTTGACCCAGCTATCAAATTTGAGTCTTTTATATCTCTTGCATTAAGCAGATGGGTTCTTTACCACTAGCATCACCTGAGAAACCCTCAGAATAAGACAAATAATTTCTTAGAGGTCAACAAGGCACATATATGTCTATAAAGTATTCTTTCTCAGAATTCCCTCAAAACTCCTCTGTTCAACTTCCAGTCTTAGAGAAATATTTATATTTTCCTTGGACTGGAGACTTTGTGGGAAGTCATGTTCCCTTCCTTCTTCTAATACTTATCTCTCCCTCACGTTTTAAATTCCATATGATTCCCTCAAAAAAGGAAGCCTTTCTTGCTTACAGATCTGGGAATAGGAGCCTCTTAAGGGTGCTTTCCTTTGTTCATTCAGAAAGCCTTCTGCTAAAGAGTTGCTCTGTGCTAGGCCTACTTCTAGGAGCTAGGAACAAACAAAATCAGGTAACAAACAAACACCAACCAAAAACCCCTGCCTCCATGGCACTTACTTTCAAGGTGAAGGAGCCAGACGTTTAACAAACTAATGAATAAATTCATTATGAATACAGTACACAAAGAGGTATTAAACAGAAAAAACTGGAGCAGGGAAAGGGCAGGGGACACAATCTGATGGGTGGGGGGATTGCAATTTCAAACGGAGAGCCTGTTGCTAGCTTCCTTGAGGAGACGGCATCTGAATAAAGATCACAGAAGGCAGGAGGCTTAGCTTTGCAGATGCGAAGGGGAGAACAGTGCAGAAGAAAGAAGATTCAGTGCTGAGGGGGAAGGTCTCCTGTGCTTAAGAATGGATGGCTAACAAACACATGAAAAGATGCTCAACATCACTCATTATTAGAGAAATGAAAATCAAGGCCACAATGAGGTACCACTTCACACCAGTCAGAATGGCTGTGATCCAAAAGTCTGCAAGCAATAAATGCTGGAGAGGGTGTGGAGAAAAGGGAACCCTCTTGCACTGTTGGTGGGAATGCAAACTAGTACAGTCACTATGGAGAACAGTGTGGAGATTCCTTAAAAAAATGCAAATAGAACTGCCTTATGACCCAGCAATCCCACTGCTGGGCATATACACTGAGGAAACCAGAATTGAAAGATACACATGTACCCCAGTGTTCATCGCAGCACTGTTTATAATAGCCAGGACATGGAAACAACCTAGATGTCCATCAGCAGATGGGATAAGAAAGCTGTGGTACATATACACAATGGAGTATTACTCAGCCATTAAAAAGAATACATTTGAATCAGTTCTAATGAGATGGGTGAAACTGGAGCCGATCATACAAAGTGAAGTAAGCCAGAAAGAAAAACACCAATACAGTATACTAACACATATATATGGAATTTAGAAAGATGGTAATGGTGACCCTGTATGCGAGACAGCAAAAGAGACAGATGTGTAGAGCAGACTTTTGGACTCTGTGGGAGAGGGAGAGGGTGGGATGATTTGGGAGAATGGCATTGAAACATGTATACTATCATGTAAGAAATGAATCGCCAGTCTATGTTTGATGCAGGATTCAGGATGCTTGGGGCTGGTGCATGGGGATGATCCAGAGAGGTGATATGGGGTGGGAGGTGGGAGGGGGGTTCAGGATTGGGAACTCATGTACACCTGTGGTGGATTCATGTCAATGTAAGGCAAAACCAATACAGTACTGTAAAGTAAAATAAAATAAAAATTAAAAAAAAAAAGAATGGGTAGAAAGGCCACCATAAGTGAAGCAGAGGGAGCAAGGGAAGAGCCCAGAAGAGGAAGGCAGAGTATGTGCAGCCACATGAGCCAAAGGGATGCATGTAGCTTTTACTCCAGTGGCAGAGACGGCCACCGAGTGGCCTGGATGGAGAACAGAGGTGAAACAGGAGGGAAGGGGCAGGCACAACATTTGAAAGAACAGCATAGCCCCAGGACATGACATGATTAGAACTAACTGGATCCAAGATGGTAGATGAGTCCACTTCCACTAGACCTTGAGCCTCAGTATACATACTCACCGTAACACATCAGGAAGCTAAGTGACATAACCTCAGGGCCCATGACAGTTCCAAGGCCAAAAAGCGGGTGGAGGCCCCATTCCTGGAAATCCCCACCCCTTCTTCCAAAGTATCTAGAATACTTCTCCCACTCATTAGCCAATGAAATTAACTGCCCCTATAAACACTGACAACCCCAGACCTTGGGACCATCCTCACCTTTTGAGATGGCCCACACTCTGTCTGTGGAGTGTGTTTCTCACTAAATAAATCCACTTCTTACCTATCACATTGTCTCTCACTGAATTCTTTCTGAGCTGAGACATCAAGAACCTGAGCTTCATTAAGTCCTGAAACCAGGTGAGACTTCAGTTAAAAGACCAAGGATTCAAGTCCCAGTCTGAGTTACACAGTGTCAGCAGCATAATACAATTTAAGTTTTAAAAAGACCACAAGCCTGGAAGATAGAAGGACAAATGTAGAGCAAGGGAATCCAGTCTGGGAAATCACTGCAATATCCCCAGCAGCAAGGCCATGGGGGCTGGGTGTCAGGGGGTGCAGAAGAAGAAGGCTGTGCTGACAGATTGGCTGTAGGCTACAGGGTGAGAGAGAAGTCAAGTCCTTGGTTGAAAGGATAATTGTGAAGACAGGGTTTCTATCAACTGAGAGTGGAAGACTGTTACAGGAATAATTTTTCAGGGCCTGAAGAGGCAGCAGGGGTAGAAATCAGAAGTTTTAGAGTGTGTTGATTTCCACACATTAGTAAGATATTTCCCTCCTAAGTTATAAGGTCATTGCTGGTTTCTAGCCTGAAGACATCTGATACCACGAAGACTAGAAGTTTGTCTTCTCTGAGACCTGTAACAGTGCCCACTTGCAAAGTAAAAACTCAGTAAATGTATATTGAATTGATGAATGATCATTGAACATTAGCAAATTAGTGAAAGAGAATCAGATTTAAAATCTCAGTGCCACAACTCTAGAGTTACTTTTTCGTACAGGATATAGACATGAAAAAATTTAACATTCATAATTAATATTTGGTGTTTATTAAAATATGTGAAATATTGACAATTCAAGATTTTACTTGTATTGACTGAATAAGATTGATTTTACTTAGGTGACTATAGTAGCTGCATTAACTTTCAAGGAACACTAAAACTTTAAAATAATCATTAATTTAATAGTCCCACAACTCAATATAAATTATGTAATTTCCAGTGCCTAACCATGGAGAGAATTTGATGCAGTGAACTGCATTTTTATAAGTTTTTGTGCCTATAGCATAAGTTTTTATTGTAATATAATAAAACATGATTTAAATGATCAGGCAAAGCATCTGGTATAGTCAATGATCCAAAAGAAAATGTGCAAAGAAAGAACCACATTAACAATTACTTTCACTCCCTTTCCTTGAACAGATCATATATGCCACCTGTTCATACTAGGAAATGGTATATTGCTCCCTATCTAGATTTTGCTCCTTTCTTCTGTCCATGAGAAAAATCATGGGAGAAACAATCAAGAAAGTCCTGTCTTACTCAGCTGAAGAGCTTGATCTCTTGGCACTGCACCCCTCCCCAATTCCCTGGATTGCTCATGCTATTTCATCAATCTGGTTCTTCTTCCCAAGCACCCTCCTCTGCTTTTTTCCTGCTCAACCATGCTCTGCTCAGGCATTCCATCTCTGGAAAGCCTTCTTTACTATCCTACCTACCATAGTCTCCTAATCAAGTGCAGGAGCTGCCATATTTTACATGCATTGCTCTGTATTATATAATATTTGTTTATTGACATGTTTGTATCCAACATTGACTATGGATTAGCAATGGCAAGGATCATTTTTTTCAAAATTACCTTCAGTTCCCAGCTCTGTAGTACATGAGCAATACATGCCCATGTTATGACGAATTCCCAGCCAAAGGCACATCCTCCACATGGATTTTCTATACTTTTTACCAGGATTCAAAGGCCATATAAGATATATCTCCTATTGGCACCTATGTTTCCAAAGCTATGCTAAATATTGATAAGTCTTTGTCAATGTTGTTTTATTTTTGAGCCTAGATTCAAACAGTGACTCAGAGCTTACTTGTTTTGGGGGATGAAGTAGAAAAGAACAGCTTTATTGCTTTGTGAGGCAAAGGGGGACACAGCAAGCTCATGCCTCGAAAAACTGTGTGTCCCAATCTGGGAGAAATTGATGAGGAGTTTTATAGCAATGGTTCAAAGGTGGGGTTTCTGATAAGGATCAGGGTATGTGAAGCACCCTCATTCCTTTAATCTGGATTCATGGCCTTCCCCGAGTTCCAAAGGGTAGGTTCAAACAGTTGCTAATCATGAAAGGAGGGGATATACAGACAAGGAGAAGCCAAGAGACAACAGGGCAGCCTTGGGGCAGGGTCCTGGTTCCCCCTCCAGGGATACACATTACTTTATCTTTAAGCTTTTCTGTGGAACAAAAACCCCCAACAAATGGAAGAGCCTATGTTTTTATATTTACAGCCTGTGCTCTCTGGAGTGCCTCACAAGGAAGGGCCATCACAGTCTCTCTGAAACTTGGTAGAAGGGGCCATCAGGGAGCCAGCATTTCAGTCTTGCTGAAATGCTACAGCAAGGAAGGTCACCAACAAAGTGAAATCTGGCGCTACATGTTGGCAATCTTGGCTACATTTTTGGCAGAATATTTGTTCTGCCAAATACTGTTGGCAGAACACATTGCCAGCAATCTCTCATCCCCCAAATCTGCTTAAACTTTGATGTATGGCACATGAACTTTAATAGTGATATGACTTCCATGAGAAAAAATCATCTGCTTTCATCCTCTCACAGCCGGCAGCTGTGGGAGGCTACAGGATGACTAACAGAGTGTTCAGAGGAACACGTCAGCTCCATCTGAGGGTGAGTGCCACATGCAAGCTCCGTCAGAGAACTATACTGGCACCATGTCTGGGTGCGGGGAAGCCTGCAATCCCACCAGATGGGATCCACAGTCAGGTCCCTGCTGACAGCAGGTGAGGACAGACACTGATGGCTGTCCCCTTGTGGACTCTCAGCAATTCCATTGCACGAAGATGCCCACAAGATCATAACCCTGTTATAAATGCATATGTGCTGAATCTCAGTCAAGGTCACCAAACAAGAAGCCACCTACTTTTGAGGAAAAATTAGTTCTGGGCTATTCTTTAACATCCCATGGGATACTTTAATTCTGTGTCAAATTCTCACAAAATTAAAAGGATCCATTTACACACCCCAAAGCAGAAAACTTCAGAGCTTCTAATTTTTATCTAGCACCAGACTCACAGCCAGATACAAATTTAAAGGTAAACATTTATATCTGTTTTTTTTTTTTTCCATTTGTGCAGAAAACAAGAGCATCAGCTAAAATTCTCCAGGATGTATCAACATAACTGTGAGGGCATCTGAAATAACACTGTTCCTGACTGGTTCTTATACAATGTGCTTTATAACACACAGATAAACAGATCACTACACATTTGACAATGTTCTGCAACTTTTAATTGTCATATAACTCTAGTTTCATAAAGCAGTTGAACATGATCTCAGCCCACTCACTGTTCCATGCACTCTCCCTTAGGTTTTACTCATCTCTGCTCTCAATAAAGTGACCAACAGAAGAAAAATAAAAACCTTCTTATCAACAGCAGAAATATTCATATTTAGAAGTAAATATAGGCCTGTATGTGTACACACAATGAAATACATTGAATAAACAAGTAAAGACTTAAATGTGCCAAAACCCACAGAACATTCAAAGATTCTTTGATTGCATAAGGCACTATATTTATTTTGTTAATTATTCAAATAAATTTTTTCTTCTTTATAAGATGTCCCAGAGAACAGGCTAATCACCAGAAGTTAGTTAGAGACAGAGACAGAGGTGGAGGTGATGATGGAAGTGGAGGTGGAGGCTGGAATGGAAGTGGGAAAGGAGGTGGAGACGCAGGTGGAGGCAGATCCTGATAGACATGTACCTTAATTGTGGTTGTGTGTGCTCCAGGGTATTCTTTTTCTTCCAGTGTTGACCATCTTTCTATAAACTTAGATACCAGAGAATCATCATAGTCCACTATCTGAAATCCAGAGACATTTGCTCCTCCAAACTGAATTTTTAATAGGTCTCCATCGGTAAATCCCTGGGCAGAAAACACATTTATGTCATATTTTTTTATTAAGAACCAAATATAACTTTGACATTTACCAAATAACTCTATAAACTGTGGTTTTGCAAATTTCAAAGAATACCAAAGAGATATAAAAAGCCTACAGTAAATGTTTCATGCATTTTATCAGCAATATTCTTCTTTAGCACTTAGCATCATCTTGGTTATCGTGGTCCTTAATCAATGAATGTCTACTGGTCCTACTTACATAAAAGTTCTCCAGATTATTGAAATGGAGTCTTATTTATCCTTATCTAAGGAGAAGAATGGGGTTTTATTTATTATATCTACAACAGAGCACCACCAGATATTTAAACATTAAGCCAGTTCTTCAAGAGCTACAACACTGTGAGATGGTTATTGCTATTTAAATTGTTCATTCTCTCAGATAATATAAAACCTTTTAAAAGAGAAGGAAAGGTTCCAAATGCTTTGTCATTACTTGAAAGCAATTAAGCATGAAACTTAGTTTTTATAAAATGTATTTAATTTTTAAAAACTCACTTCTACTGTACTATCAGGATGAATGCAGTCATCACTAAAACTATCACATGGTGTTTCCACTGACTTCAAATACTGTGCTGATTTAAACTGTACTTCAGTTTAGGAGCACATTCTCCGAATGATGAAATCACAATTTTTAAAAGTCATGATTATAAATATTTTCACTTTATATACTATTCCACATCACTGTGCAAAAGAAGTGAAAATATTTTGACTCTAAAATGTAAGAGAGTCTTTTCTTTGTTGCTGATATTAAAAATATAGTTTAATATTATTTGTGTGGAGGATAATTATCTATATTTTGTTGGTGAATTATGTTTCTGTTTTTTCTTTTTATCAAAATAATTCAAATAAAGGAAAAATATATACAATAAAAATCACAGATTTTCTGTTCTGCCCCACACACGCATTAGTTAAGCTCTTCAAAACAATCCATTTCAGTAATTTTTGTTTTGCATGTATTTGCCTCCATATTTCTGCATGAAACATTTTTGCTCTTTTTTTCCTAACTTAACCATGCTAAGTTTTCTTATGAGTTTATACTTCTGCTAGATGAGTAAGTCTCATAACCAAACCATCTATCTCTCATCCCATTTTCATGTTCACTGTTTTCATATTTAAAATTCTGTTATTTAGAGTAAAGCCAGACAATGTGCTAGGATTTCATTTTCCTTCTTACATAATATTTCCTTCTAATGTTGATGATATCTGCATTTTTTTCACTACTAGAACTTTCTCTGTACTTATCCTTAATTTTTTCTGGTTGCTCCACAAAAAAATTTCATGTTTATACAAGTAAAGCTTTTTTGAAATAAAATATTCAAACATTGCAAGTAATCTATTTTTCCTGTGTCCTGGAGCCTTCCTCCTTAATGCTGCAACCTGATTGGTTCCTCTTTCAATTTGCTCTGCCATCGTTCCCCTGAAATGCCCCTCCCCACTTTTCTGAGCAGATTCTCCGTATCATTTTTCTTTCTTGTTTTACTCCTTCCTTCTGCTAGAGTCTGCAGAAGTCCTCTGAGACACATGGAGGTACGTTTTTGGAGACACTGAATGCCTGTAACTACCTTTATTTTGCTCTGACAATTGACCGGTATTTTGTCTGGTCAAAACTTAAAATTTCAATTTTAAATTGAAATCCTCATAATCTGAAGGCATTGTTCCAGAGACTTTTGTTTTTTATTAAAAATTACAATATCACTATTTCTAATCATTTTTTGCATGTGACCTGTTTCATACTCCTCCCTGGCCCACACCTGTCAATACCTTTAAGATCTTTTATTTATCTCTGAAATTTCATGATGATATTTTGATTAAAATACGAAACCTTCTGTCGTTCATTACTGTGTGTACCCAATAGGCAGTTGTGTGTCATTCAATACCAGGATTTTTTCTGAACATTTCTTTGATAACTTCCTTCTTCTTTTTTTTTTTTTTCACTATTTCTGTTTCTACAAAGTTTATTATTGAGATGTCACTCTTAGGTTAAACATCTCAGTCCCTTAGTCTTCTCCACACACACCATTTTATATTGTATTGCCATTTTGCTACATAATTTGAAAGATTTTCTTAAATTTACCTTCCAAATTACTCAATTTACATGTGATTTTAGAAAAAAAAAAGTTAATTTCCCAGAGCTCTTTCTTGTTCCGTTTTTTTTAGCATCCTTTTCTTTTCTTTATGGATAACATTTTCTCCTCTTTCTCTGAACATATTCTTAAAATTTGAAGCATTGTTCTGATTCCTGACTGCCCTGTTTCTCTTTACTTGTTTATTTGTACTGTGTCCTTCATGGCAAATATTTTTCTCAAATGCCTAGTAATGCTTGGCAGTCTAAGAGGAAGATGCTGAAATGATTCTTGAAATTTGTATGTGCCCAAGTCGGGCTGGTTGATGAGTGAGCCTCATTGTAGACAGAGTCAAGTGGGTGGATGGGCAAGGCTTTTAATTTGTATATGAAGGGCTGAAGAAAGGAAAATTGCATTCCCTATGACTTTATCTCTTTTAATGATATATCGGGAACGGAACCACATCCTGTTGGGGAGGTTAATCAAGCTTTCAGCAATTCCTGAAGAAATGAGCCGACAATAATATCTGAGGATTTTTCTATCTATTACAACCACTTCCTCTTACACTCATTAGCCACTGGAAGGGAAAGCATGCAAGTCCAATCAAGAGTTTAGAAGATGAAAGCCCTTCAACTTTGGATGGCATTCTTCAATTTTAAATGTCAGGGAAATTTTCAAGTGCTCTAGAAATTCTCAGAAACTGCAGCACTCTACAGATTCTTTGAATCTACTGATTCACCAGAAGTTCCATATGGTGAGGATACAAAGTATTTAGAAAAGGAAAAACACCACTTGAATTCAGATAAAATATTAGATAGACTTTTCCCCAGAAGCATGACAGCAGCAAGAAGTTGCTGTTATTTTTGACTCTTTTTACTTTGGTCATTCAAACACATATTTCCTTTTTCATATCAACTCTCAAATGGACCTCCTTCTGTCATTATTTCTCCATGTTCCGATATAACTTCTCCATCTGGACATTTTTAAAGATCACAGCTTTCAGTGTGACTCTATGCTGTTCATCAAATAGCATAATTCACATGGGGACTGACTGTCCAGACTGTTCCTTGCACAGAACGGTTCTGGAAAGGCTGATTACAGAGCTGCATTTATTTTAACTCTTGCTTCTCTAGTCAGGAGTCATTTAGGGTCTATAAGCCAACTGGTAAGTAAGTTCTAAAGAGTTTTTAGAATAGCTATTTCATTGCCAAACAGAAATTTTATATTGAACAACCAGCTTTCCCCAATAGCATGTATGTCTAGGGTTTAATATTCTTTATCAATGCTGAAAACAATACTTATCACCTGTAAAATTGTGGGCTTTTTCAATCTCTCCACGACTACTAGAAGTAATGTCTTGTGATATAACAATCTAATATTGCAGAAGCCACGACACAGATCTTCATTGTATAAATAGGAAACCTCAGAGTCCGATAATGCTGTGGAGAATACATTCTCATTCTCTTCTTTTGTCCCTCTTCTAATCACGTTTTTTCTCAGGTTGGGGAGAGGCAGCCCTCAATTATACAGAGTCACATTTAATAAAGATTGTAAACCTTTGGAACACTAAAACCTGGAGCTCATTTTATTCTGATTTAAAAATTGTTTTGAAAAACGGAAACATCTAGTGATAATTCTAAATTGACTTTGGCTATACTGAAGAAAGGGAGATGCAATTAACCACTAGGATGTTTCAATATAGGGGCTTCTCGGGTGATTCAGTGGTAAAGAATCCGCCTGCCAGCACAGGAGATGTGGGTCCGATCCTCGGGTTGGGAAGATCCCCTGGAGGAGGAAATGGAAACCCACTCCTGTATTCTTGCCTGAGAAATCCCATGGACAGAGGAGCCTGGTGAGTTATAGTCCATAGTGTCGCAAAGAGACACAACTGAGCAATACACACATGTGTTTCAGTATAATCTAAATTTTAGAGGAATCTCAAAGAAAAAGTGATCAACTGTAGTAATTCAGTTTTCATTGTGTTGCTTATACAGCAAGTAGGAAATCAGAAATAAATAATGTATGACATATAAATATTCTAGATATTTCCAGGTTTTCTTTTGCACTAAGACACAGTCTCACAAATGTGCATTTACACACAAAGAACTTTAAAGAAATGGGTAAAGGGTAATATTTATAAATTATAGTGACAAAAATAAGAGGAAATTTGGACAACAAAATTTTATCTTTTTGAAAATTTTCCCTCTGTTAACACAAAGCATATGACTTGTAACACAAAGCATAAGCTTGTCAATATTGTTCTATCATTTCTCACATCATTTATAATAATAGGAAAGTGATTAGGAAATATAAAGTGGAAAGTAAATCTAAAACATAACAAATTCAGAAAAACATCACCACTTCTAACTGACCAATGTAATCAAAATACGTTTTTAAAAATACCATTGATAAATCCTAGCTATTGATTGTTCTTAATTTATAGGCATCTGTGTTAAAATAATAACTATAATTAATTCACCTACCAGATTTGCAATGATGTAATGGTACCCTTTAACATGTTTTCCAATGGTAATAACCTGACAAAGATAAAAAAAAACAAATGTAAGTAATGCAAATGTAAAATTACTTATGACTTGATTCAGAAAATTAAAATTTTTTTTACTATGTTTCTTGATCATCTACAAAGAGTCAAATGTGATAAAACATGATTATCAAATTCAGAGACTATTTCTCTCTGAAAAAAGTAAACATACATTTCAGTGCTTTATAAATTTTACCATTCAAGAAGCCAACAACTAAAAAAATTACACATGTATTTTATAATAGTACATGAGTTTTAAAAGAATATTAAGAAGTATATGACAGAATTCTAAAGGAGGACTGTAAAATAATATTCCAATCTTAAGAATCTTGAAATAATTTTAGCCTAGTTACAATGAACATTGTTATTTCCAGTTTGAAGCAGCAAAATATCAGGGAAGCTAATTTTTCTACACAAATCCAAGTCAAAAATCAATGGTGAGATAAACACCAAATGGAACAAGCAATTGTTGGTAATGCTCACAACAATCTTGGACATTACTGAATCAACTGGACCCCTCACTGATCTAAATCACTGACAAAGAAAAGTGGGTGAAATAGCCATGCTGTAGAGTGGTACTTAGATACTCAACTGTAATTTCTATTTTTAAGGAAATAGTTACACCTATGCAAAGCATCGCATGCTAATAAAAATTGGAAAACATTAGCTCAGTCCCTTATTAAACTATTTTGGGGGCTTCTCTTTGCTTTTAGCAAAATGATCAAAATCCTTCATATGTAGCAAAATCCAGGTCCATCTTCTCCCTCTCTAACTAGAGTTAGAGTCCTCTTTCAGTTTCTTTGTGCACAAAAGGTTTCTTTCCATCACCTCAGGGCTTTCATAGATCCCATTGACTCTGCTTGGAAAGTTCCCCCACCACCATCTTTGTCTCTTGAGGCACAGCGAACCCCAGCCTAAATCACTACCTCCTAGAAGATTCCCTTCCTGAATCCACTTCCTCATCCAAGACAAAGTGAGGTGCTCAAAGAGCAAGTGAAAGTCGCTGAGTCTTCTCTGAGCTTTTGCGACCCCATGGACTATACAGTCCATGGAATTCTCCAGGCTAGAATACTGGAGTGAGTAGCCTTTCCCTTCTCCAGGGGGCCTTCCCAACCCAGGGATCGAACCCCATCAAAAAACAAGTGGAGGGCCAAACCCTAGAAGGATTTCAACATATTTCACCACTACCTCATACGGCAGACTTTGCTTCTAAGTGGTCGCTATTTGGAAGGGAGTTTGGGTTTACATTATTTTTTAACTTCTTTTTATGTTACACAACTAAATTGCCTTTTCCCAGAAAAAAACACTTTGTATTGAAGGTAGGATTTTGAAGAAAATATATCCTCCTAAATGAAATGCGTTTTAATTAACTAACATAAGCTGAATTTAGATGATCATGTCTCATATTTCCTACTGGCATCTATTGACTGTCCTTACTGGTCATCCTACTGTATCAATCATGCATGTCTTCCTTCCGGGAATTAAGAAAAATCGCAGTATAAACGATGCTACCAGAAGTAGAAGTCCTTGACTTGTGTGTTCATTGACAGAAAGAAGAAATATGAAAATGATCTAGCCCTACTTCTGCCTAAGAATTAGTATCAGCCATACAATCATATTTATGTTTTGTGGAGCCATTAGTATTATACTATCAACAGTAAGTTTGTTAATTTCTAAATGCTTTTGATGTCTGAGTCCTTTTCCCACCTAATCACAACTAGAAACAGGTGTTTCTAAGATTTTATTAAGTGATAAAGTACTCAAGACTACCATTGTTTAATTCTATTTCTAACTAATTTAAGCTATTAGGAATATAAAGTTTTGTCTCATCTCCATTCTCTTGACAGAGGGAATAAGCGAATAGTGTTTCCTTTTCTTTAAATGTACCACAGACCTACATTTTGCCTAGTAAACTCTATTCAACAAAGGCCTTCAATGATCTCTCAATTGAAATTACTTTTATGTTCAACTTTTTTTCTCATAATATCCTGTTCTGTTCCTTAATAGTACATAGCATTATTATAGTTGCATATTTATTGAACCGTAAAACATCATGACTGTTCACCTTGACGGGGCAGGCCAGTTCTGTTTAACATTATGTTTTTGGATCTGCTGCAGTGCCTGTCTGGCAAACATTAGATGCTGAGAGAAATTTATTGAACAAACACATGAAGGCTTGGACACAAGCCAGCCAGCCAAGTGGTACCCGTGTGTGAACCTTTCATAAATCTTCCAACTCCTGTTAATACTTCCTCCTCCATGCCCTTAGACCACATTGCATTATAACCTGCAATACTGCAGCCCTGATTATGTATGAACACTTTCATTCCCCTCTAAACAGTGAATTCATGGGGTGTGGTCTAGGCTTTCTTTCCTTTCTCTGTATCCCTCATTCCAGACACATATAATGTCCTCAATAAATGCACACATGCACACTGTACATTCAAATAAAATATATGCCCAAGATACTGTGTACATTTTGATATGGACATTTATTTAATCATAACCATGTATTATTTGTTTCAAAACATTCCATTCCATGAAGGAACATCATTTGCAGCAACACTGATGGATCTAGAGATTACCATACTAAATGAAATAAGCCAAAGACAAATACCATATGATATTATTTGCATGTGGGATCTAAAATATGATACAAAGGAACTTACCTACGAAACAGAAATGGTCTCACAGACATAGAGAACAGATTTTTGGTTGCCGAGAGGGAGAGATGGGGGAGTGAAGGACTGGGATTTGGGGATTAGCAAATTCAAACTATTATATATAGAATGGATAAATAGCAAAGTCCTAGTGTATAGCACAGAGAACTCTATTCGATATTTGATAAACCATCATGGAAAAGAATATAAGAAAGAATGTATATATATAGATAGATATAGATAGATATAACTCAATCACTTTGCTGTATAGGAGAAACGAACTAACATTGTAAAGCAACTATACTTCAATAAAATAAATGTTAAGAAGTTCCATTCTCTATATTCCCAGTTGTTCTCATAGTTTCTCTCTTCTGGTTTTGAAGGAAATATTTTCTTATAGGCTTTCACCAACCTGTATTATGATGAGTCATGAACACACACATTTTTAAAACCAAAGACTAATGACTATTATTAAAATTCAGTTTTAATGAGAATCTCTTCTGAAATTCAAATGAGTTGTTGAGGTCACATTTGAACAAGAGGCCTTCAGGTTAAAAACAATCCCAGTCTCACATCCTGAGATAAGATTAAGACTTTTCTACTGATATGTTCACTTCTCTGGCATATGACATTTTGTTCTTCCTCATAACAAGCTAGTTTTGTTCACTTATTCAATGTTTCATGAGAAATCTATTTTGTATATCTTAGGCCTTGTATTATTCTATATCAATTAAGGCTTCATCAACATTTGCATTTGCAAAATGTTTTGTGTTATACAGATTAATGAATCTAATTTTCTCTTCAAAGCCTAGAGAGAGAATATATGCATGGTAAACTGCATATTTTATTTCCAATCCTATATTATTCCAAGGAATAATTTTATATATATTCATTTATATGTGTAAATAACATATAAATGAATATTATAGCATTATTGCAAGGAAAATATAAATATACATTTTCAGTTGGAAAAGAAGCAGATCCCAGTGGAGGAGACTTCAGTCGGTAAATTCTGATGCTTTTCACCACCACCCCTGGTCATCCCCCTGTCTGTATAACATGACTTTATTTCTATCCCTTGAATATCACTACATGGTTGTTGCATTCTGAAAGATCTTAAATTTTGAAAGAAAAATCACGTGAAGAGCACAGATAAAGCATCTGTATCTCTGGTATCATGTTATTCTTTAAAATACTGCAAATTAATACATCAGTTTACTTCTCAAACAGAAAGGACGAAGTATATCTCCACTATGTATTTTATTTTCATAAGTGACACAAAACCTACCTATTAGGAGGAAAAAATTTCTTCTTGGAAAAATAAACAGCTGCTCTTTCTGAAGACGTAAACCCATTCAGACAACAATCCAGGTTTAGCATACCACATTGTATTATCCTAAATGTTTGATCCTTCATGTCTTGCCAAAGAACTCATATATTACTTATTTTCCCTTAGGACTCAGACTTATTTTCACTTAATATGTGTCTATGTCTTTATCTCTAAAAAGTTCAAAGGAACTGGATTTTAAATTTCCATTTCAAAATACTGAAGTTTAGGACAACAATTACCATACACAACATGAGCCAGGAATCATGTACTGAATATATGTAATGATTAGTGTGATGTGTCTGCGTTGTTGGGGACCGCCTGTTATTGCTCAATGAAGCCAGAGATAATCTAACTGATGATCTGTGCTGTATCCTCCCTAAACCGGCAAAACTGCTGCACCAGCATCTCACACACACTCTGCAAACGCTGACACTGCACGCAGCCTCTAAATTTGGTGCCTTAGGAAACAGAGGAGCAAACCTGGTCTACGATGTCGTTGACTTTGTCCCGCTCACAGTCCAGGATGACACGCCGCTCCTTTTTTAGCTCCAGATCCTGGAAGAGGGAGCGGTAGGTCTCATCTTTCTTGTCGTTGTTAATGTTCCCCACGTTGATGGCAGTCACTTGCCACTTCTTCTCGGCGGCAGAATCCAGCACGGCCTGCAGGGTGGACAAGCCTAGGAAGGCAGAGAGACGTGGGGCCTGATGAGGAGGCTGGAAAAATGCAGAACCGCACTGGGAAACTGACAGCACATATATTTTGAAGGCTGATATTTTTGTGCAATTAAGGGGATACTAACACTTCTAAAAAGCTACAGCTAAAATCCTTATCAACATCCACTCATTTCCACTTTACATCAACGGCTCTTTCCTCTAACTGCCATTATTTTGATGAAAAGAGTCATAGCTTGAGGAAAAACCACACCCCTTTCTTTCAGCCCCCTTTTCTCAACTGTCTTCCTCTGAATAGTACCAAAGTGTGATTTTTTTTTTTTTTAATACTTTGGGGTTTTGTTTTGTCTTGTTTTGCCAAACTGAGCAGCATGTGAGATCTTAGTTCTCCTAGGAGGGTTTGAAACTGCAAGGTTGGCAGTCTGTAAAAGCACCCAGTCCCAACCACTGGACTGCCTGGGAATTCCCTATCTCTGTTTTTTGTTGTTGTTGTTGAGTTACATGTTTTTGCTTTTTTTTTTTTTTTAATGTGGACCATTTCTAAAGTCTTTATTTAATTAATTACAGTATTGCTTCTGTTGTTTATATTCTGTTGTTTATATTTATGTTATTTTTGGCTTCAAGGCATGTGTAATCTTAGCTCCCTGACCACGTATTGAACCCACATTCCCTGCATTGGAAGGTGAAGTCTTGACCACTGGGACTGTGGAAGTCTCCATCTCTGGCTTTAACAAAATAAAAAGACATTCCATTCTTTCTTGTACAGAATGGAAAAGTAATATTTGTTTATCTATGACAGTCTATTTCACATTATTATCCTGAAGAGGCTGAGTCTGTTTTCAGTGAGATTAGTCTATGTGGGTCTCTGTGAGCCTAAAAGCCAAGCATCTCTGAGGCTCCTATCATTTTCCGGTCAGCAGTTGTTATTTCTTCCGCAGCCTTCTGTTATATCATTTTTTGTGTGTATTATTGGGACTAATGCTGCAGAAATTACATGTTCACCTCTTAACCAGATGGGCAGCCAGCTTTCTCACACATATTAGTTACATTTGCTTAACTTCCCAAATGTGAGACCAGTCTGCTAGTAGTAACCACTTATAGCATCATACAACTTAGAAGATGGTATTTTTATTTTTAGTTGTTCACACATTACCTCACATGTAGAATTTGGAGGAGGAACACTTTGGGAACATCTTTCTTAAAGTTAATTCTGCCATTTAATATTTGGAAAACCAGTATATAAATGTGTCCTTCATGTTACTTCAACTCTTCATAGTCAACACAATTTCAGCACTTCTACAAAGAGCTTAATGAACAATAAAAATCAAAGCTCCAAAAAGAATTCAGGTCTCCTCACATCATCTTCCTTATTCCAGACAGACGAGACTATTGATCCTCTTTTATCCATAGAATGTGGGACTTATCCAATTTAATCACATGACTGTAAAAGCTTTATTCATGTACTGAACTTTATGTAATTCTACTTACCACAACAAAACAATATGTGCATTCTAAATCTTGTTGAAAATTACCTAATCCTGGAAAATATTGTTAAAGTTTTTACTGATTCTATACTGGCGAAGGA
This sequence comes from Ovis canadensis, assembly GCF_042477335.2. Classification (NCBI taxonomy): domain Eukaryota; kingdom Metazoa; phylum Chordata; class Mammalia; order Artiodactyla; family Bovidae; genus Ovis; species Ovis canadensis. The sequence continues at coordinate 52,361,458 of NC_091261.1, forward strand.
TATTTGAGAAGGGTCTAGAACATCTTGTTACACCATAAAGCAAGGAAACTGCAAAACTACCAGCACTGGGTCAAAGACTCAAACCAATTTGAGAAGAATCACTTTAAATAAAGATGAGGCGATGTGAACGTCAGTAAGAATAATATCTACAAAAAACTTAAATACATATATTTTTAAAGCCATGAATTAGCAATGACAGCTAATAAAAACATGTGATTGCCTTTGAAAGATGCCATTTGATGGCTTTTTGAAAGGAGCCAAGTAATTATTTTGAAAACTGGTAAATGAAGGAAAATAAACAAGCTTTTTTCCTGCCTTTCCTGTATGAACTCTACTCAGGGTGATAATTAAGGGAGGTTTTTATTTTTGGAAAAAACTCCAGCTAATAAATGATGAAATAATACAGATCCAGAATTATAACCAATCTTGCAACACAGAGTGAATTAATGAATCAAGACAACAATGGTCAACTAATGCTAACAACACAAAAAGAGAGAGATGGCCAGAAGTTATCTTTCAAATGGGGATACTCAACATCACCTATGCAGTACTCACGCCAAAAAAGCTAATGTGAACCTCAACAAGCATCTAGAACTAATTATCCTTTCATGAGGAATATAGGCAATGCGTTAAATGCCACAATGGTGCAATCATCAAATTCCAAATTGTGGGACTCTCTTCAAGAAAATTAGAGATACCAAGGGAACATTTCATGCAAAGATGAGGACAATAAAGGACAGAAACGTTATGGACCTAAGAGAAGCAGAAGATACTAAGAAGAGAGGGGAAGAATACACAGAAAAACTATACAAAAAGGATCTTAATGACCCAGATAATCATGATGGTGTGTTCACTCTCCTAGAGCCAGACATCCTGGAGTGCAAAGTCAAGTGGGCCTTAGGAAGCATAACTACGAACAAAGTTAGTGGAGGTGATGGAATTCCAGCTGAGCTATTTCAAATCCTAAAAAATGATGCTGTGAAAGTGCTGCACACATATTTTGCAATATGCCAGCAAATCTGGAATATTCAGCAGTGGCCAAAGGACTGGAAAAGGTCAGTTTTCATTCCAATTCCAAAGAAAGGCAATGCCAAAGAATGTTTAAACTACCACAAAATTGCACTCATCTCACACACCAGCAAAGTAATGCTCAAAATTCGCCAAGCAAGGCTTCAACAGTACATGAACTGGGAACTTCCAGATGCTCAAGCTGGATTTAGAAGAGGCAGAGAAACCAGAGATCAAATTGCCAATATCCGCTGGATCATGGGAAAAACAACAGAATTATAGAAAAACATCTACTTCTGCTTCACTGGGGCTTTTCCCTGATAGCTCAGTTGGTAAAGAATCTGCCTGCAAAGCAGGAGATCCTGGTTCAATTCTTGGCTGGGGAAGATCTGCTAGAGAAGGGATAGGCTACCCACTCCAGTATTCTTGGGCTTCCCTTGTGGCTCAGCTGGTAAATAATCTGCCTACAATGTAGGAGACCTAGGTTCAATTCCTGGATTGGGAAGATCCCCTGGAGAAGGGAAAGGCTACCCACTCTGGTATTCTGTCCTAGAGAATTCCATGGAATGTACAGTCCATGGGGTCTCAAAGAGACAGACAGGACTGAGTAACTTTCACTTTCACGCTTCATTGACTACTTTAAAGCTTTGATTGTGTGGATCACAACCAACTGTGGAAAATTCTTCAACAGATAGGAATACCAGATCTTACCTGTCTCCTGAGATATTCATATTCAGGTCAAGAAGCAACAATTAGAACCAGACATGGGACAATGACTGTGTTCCAAATAGGGAAAAGAGTATGCCAAGGCTGTATATTGCCACCCTGCATATTTAGCTTATATGCAAGCACATAATACAAAATGCCAGGCTAGATGAAGCACAAGCTGGAATCAAGATCGCTGGGAGAAATATCAATAACCTCAGATATGCAGATGACACCACACTATGGCAGAAAGCAAAGAGAAACCAAAGAGCCTCTTGATGAAAGTGAAAGAGGAGAGTGAAAGGGTTGCCTTAAAATTCAACATTCAAAAAACTAAGATCATGGCATCCTGTTCCATCACTTCATGGCAAATAGATGGGGGTTTCAATGGAAACAGTGACAGACTTTATTTTCTTGGGCTTGAAAATCACTGCAGATGGTGACTGCAGCCATGAAACTGAAACACGCTTCTTGGAAGAAAAGCTATGACAAAGCTAGACAGCATATTAAAAAGCAGAGACATTAGTTTTCTGACAGAGGTACATATAGTAAAAGCTATGATTTTTCCAGTAGTCATGCATGGATGTGAGATTTGGACATAAAGAAAGCTGAGCACTGAAGAATTGATGCTTTTGAACTGTGGTGTTGAAGAAGACTCTTGAAAGACCCCTGGAGGCAAGATTACACCAGTCAATCCTAAAGGAAATCAGTCCTGAATATTCATTGGATGGACTGATGCTGAAGCTGAAGTTCCAATGCTTTGGCCACCACATGTGAAGAAATGGCTCAATGTAAGAGACCCTGATGCTGGGAATGATTGAAGGCAGGAGGAGAAGGGACGACAGAGGATGAGCTGGCATCACCAACTCAGCTGACATGCATTTGAGCAAGTGCCTGGAGTTGGTGAAGGACAGGAAAGGCTGTCATGCTGTAGTTCATGGGGTCGCAAAGAGTGGGACATGACTGAGCGACTGAACTGACTGGCTGACTGTGGGGAAGTCTCTATATCACCTTATAAAAGGCTTAAGATATACGTTAACCAACTGGATATATGGGGCTCATTTTTATCCTGATTCAAACTGTGAAAAAAGCAGATGATGTTAGAAACAAATTAATGTTGACTTGCCTATATATGATAATAATACTGTGGTTATATTTAAACCAAGAGAATTAGTCTTTCAAAATACAAACTGAAATATTTACTGATGAAATAACAGGATGTGAAGTATCTGCTTGAAAATAATGCTGAAGGGCAGAAGGACAGAGATAAAATGGCATTCCTCTTATCAGTCATTAATAAAGTTGGCTTAAGGGTGCTGGCTGCTGCTGCTGCTGCTAAGTCGCTTCAGTCGTGTCCGACTCTATGCGACCCCATAGACGGCAGCCCACCAGGCTCCCCTGTCCCTAGGATTCTCCAGGCTGGAGGGTCTCCATATTATTCTGTCCTTGTTGTTATTTAAAATATTTCATAATGAAAATTAAAAATAATTTACTCCATTTCAAATTGAAAAGTAGAATCATAAATTAAACTTAAAATGAATTACGTGGAGTTTTGTGGCAAAACAACAAACTCAGTTTCCTCCATTTGGTCTTGTAAGAACAATAAAAGCAAAATTAAAATAAACAAGATTTTCTCAAGGGATAATTTAAATAGGGACTACATGCCATTGTAAAAAATATATTAATGAAGACTTCTTTTAAAAAATTCAGGGATCGCCTATGATTTCTATTCACTGTAAATAAATAGCCAGGTTTCTCAGATGGCACAGTAGTAAAGAATCACCTGCCAGTGCCAGAAGCACAAGAGACACAATCCTTCCAGGATGTAATTCAAGTCCTTTTCTTGATTTTCATCATCAGTGAGGACAGTACCACAGTTGGTCATCAGAATCAATTTGATAGCTATTAATGTGCTTGAAAACAGTTATTAAGTTCATTCAGTTTTCTAGTAGGGAAAAAAAACTAATTTTCTAAACTTTCTCCACTGTCAAGGTCCTGCCTTTTCACATTCCAATCATGATGTGACTCTGCTTTGCCACCTCTTTAAAAACTGCATATCAGTTTTACATATACATACGCATGCGTGTGCAGCTAAGTCACTTCAGTAGTGTCTGACTCTTTGTGACTCTGTAGGCCTCTAGGCTCTTCAGTCCACTGGATTCTCCAGGCAAGAATACTGGAGTGGCTTGCCCTGCCCTCCTCCAGGGGATCTTCTAGACCCATGTATAGAACTTGCATCTCCTGCATTTCAGGCTGGTTCTTTACCATCGAGCCTCCGGGGAAGCCCACACATATGTGTATTTCTTTCCTTTTGGACTTTCTTCCCATTCAGGTCATCACAGAGCACTGAGTAAGTTCCCTGGGCTATACAGTAGATTCCCTATAGTTTTCCATTTTATATATAATATCAATAGTGTATATGTGCCAACGCCAGTCTCCCTATTCATTTCATAGCCCCCTTCTTTCCCTTAGTATAAAATGTTTGTTCTCTTCATCTATGTCTCTATTTCTGCTTTGCAAGTAAGATCATCTATACCATTTTTCTAGATTCCACAGGCATTAATATACAGTATTTGTTTTCCTCTTTCTGACTTACTTCACTCTGACAGCCTCTGTGATGACCTAAATGGGAAGGAAATCCAAAAGAGGGAATGTATGTGAATGTGAAGCTGATTAACTTGCTGCACAGTAGAAACTGATACAGCATTGTAAAACAACTACACTCCAAAAAGAAAAATATTAAACCCACCTAACCCAAGACCTCTTTAAATACATTATTCTGGTTTTTTATACTTAGTATTTGAAGCTATTATATACATGCACAAATAAAAATTCTCTTTTTGCACACCTTAAATAATCATATCATGGGTGGTGATCTATGTTATAAATTGTCATATAGCACTTATACATGAGCTTCCTTTCTTCCAGGCAATAAATTACTTCATGTTGTTTTCACTTATTATGAAGTTTACCACATACTGAATTATAATTTCAAGTGGTGATATTCTTAATATTCAGTCCTATCCACCATGAGGCTTCCCTGGTGGCTCAGTGATAAAGAAGCCCCTGCCAAGGCAGGAGACACAAGAGATGTGGTTTCAATCCCTGGGCCGGGAAGATCCCTTGGAAGAGGAAATGTCAACCCACTCCACTGTTCTTGCCTGGAGAATCCCATGGGCAGTGGAGCCTGGTGGGCTACAGTCTGTAGGGTTGCAAAAAGATGCACAAAACAGTAACATGCCCGCACACCTATCAACCAACATATATAATAAGACACTTTAAATATAAATGCTAATATGTAAATGAATCTTGAATGATATTTCTAAACCTAACATTTACTGTCAGTTCACCTTGTCCAAATATGGAGATGAAATATAAAATCAATAAAGATGCTTTTAAAGAAATGGCTGAATCAAACATCCATTTTATGTATCAAAAATAACATAGTTGTTGCAGATTCTATTATTAAAACTCTCAGAATCAATATTGTGTAATCTCCAAAACCCCCCAAAATACATCCATTTATTGATGCTAAACTGCCCAGATGGTACAACATCAGAAATTAATTTAGTTTCATCAGAAGACATGGAAGAATATTCAATCATCTCCTAAGAACAAATAGAAATAATTCACAAACCGTGTGCTGATCTGTCTCATATTTTGAAAGGCTGATGTCTTATAAATCTGTATTTTCAGAGTTGTTGTTTTAGCAATAGTAACTGACTCTCATCAGGCTCTCTATATATCAGATCTAGTGCCTTAAATCTATTTCTCACTTCCACTGTATAATCATAAAGAATTTGATTTAGGTCATACCTGAATGGTCTAGTGGTTCTGCCTCTTGAGAAACCTATATGCAAGTCAGGAAGCAACAGTTAGAACTGGACATGGAACAACAGACTGGTTCCAAATAGGAAAAGGAGTACCTCAAGGTTGTATATTGTCACCCTGCTTATTTAACTTCTATGCAGTCTACAAATAGAAAAAAAAAAAATCTGGAAAATTAACTGTTCTAGCTAATAAATGTACTTAAAGTATATTCTGAAAAACCTCAAGAATATTATAGAACTCTAAAATAAAGTTCTATACTCTCCTAAATGCTCAGATTTCTGAACAGAAGAAAGAATGGCTAAAGTACTGTTACTTATTTCTTTACTGTATTACTTCTTCATGTGCTTAACTGTTGCTGAATTAGTTATAGCTGTATAACCTATTCATAAGCTGACAATCTCCCTAAATCTTCTCTCCAAGTATTACTAGAAGCAGTTAACAGTCTCATCTTGAGCTAGTGTTCATAATACTATAACAAAGTTATAGAAAAACCTACAGCCCCTGAACAAGTGAAGTCTCAATGTCTTCGGTGCATGCTGAGTCACTTCAGTTGTGTCCGACTCTGTGAGAGGTTATGGACTGTAGCCTGCCAGGTTCCTCTGTCCACAGGATTCTCCAGGAAAGAAGACTGAAGTGGGTTACCATTTCCTTCTCCAGGGGATCTTCCCAACCCAGGGATCGAACCTATGTCGCTTATGTCTCCTGCATTGGCAGGCGGGTTCTTTACCAGTAGTGACACCTAGGAAGCCCCTTAAATATCTGAGTTTTCACATTAATGGATGGGATTAAAAATGACTACTGCAAATAGTTCTATTTCATTCAGACCATGTCTTTTTTCTTAAAAATATTTTCTCTGTTGCATTTAAAATTCACTGCCCTTATTCATCTTTCAGGCACAGAAATTAATATTTATGATCACTAAATCAAAGCAGCATGCCTAGACCAGATTAGATTAACATATATCTCCCACTCTGACTTTCTCAGGAACATGGTAAAAGAAATTTATAATTTGGAAGCATTTTTATTCTATGCATGGTGCCTTTTTAGAACTGGAATCAATGTGCCTTTCCTTCAGGGAAAAACAGTATGGTTCAAAATTAAAACCAAGTTATAAATCATTAATTCTGGTTTTACCTACTGTCTACAGAAATGTATTACCTTACTTTATCAACACTAACCCAATAAATAAAAACCACATTTTGAGCAAGTTCTGGTTCCAAAGAAAAACCTACATTGAATGCATTAACATAGGTAACCCCATTACTCTATAGTTCAAGTATGTTGAAGATCCATCTAGCTAGTCTTTCTGGAGCTTTAGGAAAGATAAAGGGGTAACAAGGAGTTCCAGGCTGCTGTCACATAGCTTGGATAAGAGAAGCCTCCAGCAGTTCTAAGGGGCCACATGGCACCCCGATCACAAGTAAACCTGAAATAATCAAAGACCTACACGAAGATCAGGGTGCATCTTTGTCCTCCTTTGTCTACAACTGGTGGGGCGAGGGAACATAACACGAAATAAACGTATGAATAGACATTTTAAAATGTGATACAGCAGCAAAGTTATAACAGTTGTCATTAATAAGGAAAAATCAGAGAGCAAGCATCCCATTTCTATAAGACAAGTAAAACATTACATGAAGGACAAGTCTTTTGCCAGTATTTTGAGTCTTACACATTTATCTCTGAAAACAGATTCAGATAAAAGGCCAGTGTAATACTCTTCATATTATAACATAAGTATCCATTTGAAGAATGGATTGGAGAAGGAAATGACAACCCACTCCAGTGTTCTTGCCTGGAGAATCCCAGGGACGGGGGAGCCTGGTGGGCTGCCATCTATGGGGTCGCACAGAGTTGGACATGACTGAAGCGACTTAGCAGCAGTAGCATCCATTTGAAAATAACTTGAAAATGTATCCACAAAGTCAATTTTGACTTTAACATACAACTACTTAATAATATCACTTAATAATATCACTTGAACGGTGACCTCTCTGTGGCTGCACTTGAACTCAAATCAATTTGTATAATTTAATGATTGGAGATTATCTCATTGCTTCAATTTCATTTAATATTTCTAAAGTGTTAATAAAATCATTAAAATGTCTCAGGTTCTTTTCACAAGTACATAAGTCTATCATCATCATCTGATCCTTTATTTCCCAGAGCTTGTCTTTCTTCTCTCTCCAAATACTAGAGTTTCTCTTTTTCTATTTATAACAGCTGTTGTCTCCTTGAATTATCTCAAAAGTTCAGTGTCAACTAGAGGGGGCCGTAGAGAGGGTGAAGTGTGTCCCTAAAGATAAAATGTCACCTTCCACCTCATCAAAAAGTAAGGAGAATTCATCTCTGATCCTTTGATTTAGCGAGCAGGATTCAGTTTCTAATATCATCTCAAAACACACAGATGTTCAACTCATTCATTTATTAACCCCATTTATTGACTATCAACTCTGTTCCAGCATTATCTTAAGCACTGCATGTACAGTTAAGTGTAGTGGTTACTGCCAGGGCATTGGCTTCCTAGGCATATAGCCAGATCTTAAATAAAGAGATTAAAATCTGTGTAATTAAACAGGTCCTAGAACAGACTAGAAGCTTAATTCTTGGGTGAAAGAATGAACATCAATATTAATTATATATTGTGATAAGTACTAGAGGAAAAACAGAGTTACTTTGAGAGAAGATAACAATATTAAATGCATCTCTGTGGGAATGTTATATAACCTGAGACCTAAGCAGAAATATTTAGAAGAATGTACAGAGATTTGAGGTGAAAGAGTTGGTACATCTGAGAAAGTGAAAGAATGTTAGTGAAATGGGTTTAGCTTGTTAGATGAGCAAGACCATAGTATAAATGGGCAGGAACCAAATACAAATAAGACACTAAAGTCATGTTAGTAATTTTTAACTTTATCTTCATTAAAATGAAGAGTCATTGGAGTATATTAAGCAAGGGATCAATGTGGCCAGAAAAGCACATAAAACAGTCAAAAAATAGAGCTACCATATGATCCAGCAATCCCACTCCTGGGCATGTGCTGTGCTCGGTCATTTAGTCATGTCAGACTATTTGCAACCCCACAGACAGTTACCCACCAGGATCCTTGTGGAATTTTTCAGGCAACAATACTGAAGTGGGTTGCCATTTTCTACTCCAGGAGATCTTCCCAAACACAGGAATTGAACCCACATTTCTTGTGTCTCCTGCATTGGCAGGTGGGTTCTTTACCACTGAGCCAGCTGAGAAGCCACTCCTGGGCATATATCCAGGAAAAACCATAATTCAAAAAGATGGACCCTGATTTTCACAGCACTATTTACGATAGCCATAATATGAAAACTACCTAAATGTCCATCTACAGAAAAATGGATAAAGGTGTGGTGTGTATATACAATGAAATATACTCAGTCATCAAAAAATTAAATAATGCCATTTGCAGCAACATGGATGGACCTAGAGATTGTCATATTAAGTGAAATAAGTCAGACAAAGACAAAAATCATATGATATCACTTATACATGGAATCTAAAAAAAAATTGCCAAAAATGAACTTATTTACAAAGCAGAGCCAGACTCGCAGACATAGAAAACAAACTTATGATTACCAAAGGGTAAACAGAGTGAGAGATAAATTAGAATCTTGGGATTAATATGCACACACCAGCACATATAGAATAGATAAACAACAAGGACCTACTATATAGCATAAGGAACTCGATTCAATATCCTATAACATTCAATGTGGGGAAAAAATCTGAAAGAGTGGATATATGTATACGTATAACTGAACTTAGCTGTACACCTGAAACTAACACAATATTGTACATCAACTCTACCCCAATATAGAGCAATGACTAAATTTAAAGAAATTCAAAGTTTCTGGCTCCTTTATGGAAAGTGGATTGAAGAGAAACAAGTACAGAAATGGAAGGATGAAGGATGAGCACATGGGCCTGGAGACTTGGCAAGGACACAGAGGAGTGGCTACAAGTAAAAGTCATTTAGATGGTAGAAATCCTCGAAGAGGGGTCAAGAGTGAAAGAGGCAGCAGAGGGCAAGATGCTAAGCCCTTTATCACATGAAAAAGAAGGCTACTTCAGAGCAATCCAGCACACTGGAATCTGTATTTACTCTAAACAGTTCTGTGTTTCCGTTTTTCACTCCCCATGGGTAGAGCAAAGCTCTCCCTTTTCAAAGCAGGAAGAAACTTGCTCAGTTTGTATGGTGATGACTGACTCCCACAGTGTTCTCACTCTCAGGACTGGAGACCAGGACAGAGAACCTGACACCAGGCTCTGATTGCTGCAGTCAATGTCTGCAAACTGATCCTGGAGAAGGGTTGGTGGCTGGCTCCCGGCTCAGCTGTCTTTGCAGGAAAGCAAGGTGCCTTCTCCTGGTAGGAATCAGCTTCTGGTTTTCCCTTAAACCTTTAAAGCACTGCTGCTCCCTGAACAGGCTGGTTTGTTTGGCAACGGTGGTCCTTAGTACTTCTGAGTTTGGTGGTGGATACTCTTGAGAAAAATCACCTATGACCATGAGCACAAAGCGTTCATACTATTTTAGGAAGTACACAGGCCCACTGAAGCTGAATCACAGACCCAGGAATGGTTAGCAATACCTAGAATTCTATAACATGTAAGGTTAATCAGGTCTGCTAGTACCAAATTTCAGGACAAATGATGTGGGAAACACAAAGCAAGTGCCCTTACCCTAGAAATAAAAACTAGCGTAATGAGCCTAGACTCTAATTGTCATGCTAATCCAAACCATCTCTTCATAAGTAAACTCATAAGAAAACACAAGGACTTGTCACAAAGCTTTGGTGTCAAAAGACTTGAGTTCAGCTGAACCACACATGAATGGATCATGAAAAAGTCTTGCAATGTCTCTAAGATTCAGGAATCTCATTACAAAGCAAGGTTAATAACAACCATCCTTGCCTGGTAAGACTTTTGCATGGGAAATATGTAACACTTATACAATTTTTTAGATGTTTTTATTTGCATATTTACTCAAATCTTACTTAAACTAGTTTCCAAGGAGTCACTTCACTCACCTTGGGCTGGAAATATAGTCCTCCTAGGGTCTGAGATGCTGATATCAGAAAGGGCTTTTCATATTACAACAGAACACACAGGCATTGTGTGAAGACAATCTATCTCTATAAATCGTTTTATTCTAAATATGCTTCCTAGTTCAAATTGCATTTCATTTTCAGAGCATAGTTAAACCAAGTTACCCTTGGACTATGGCTTCCCTGGTGGCTCAGCAGTAAACAATCTGCCTGCAATGGAGAAGACACAAGTTTGATTCCTGCCTCGGGAAGATCTCCTGGAGGAGGGCGTGGCAACCCACTCCAGTATTCTTGCCTGTAGAATCTAATGGACGGAGGAAACTGGTGGGCTATAGCCCATAGGGTAGCAAAGAGTCAGACACTACTGAAGGGATTAAGCATGCATGCACCCTTGGAATATACTCACACAGCTCTACATCATGTGTAAGTATGAATATACTGTGTGGGCATTGAACTTGACCCATTACAGAGAGAGAGAGGCATTGTCACTTACCTCTGTCACTGTCATAGAGGTAGGCAAACTTGTCCCACTGGTAGTACTCAATCAAGCTGAGGAGGGCTCCTTTGAGGTCTGGTCGCATCTGAATGACAAATGGATGGGTGCCATCTGTTGGGAAGCTGGGAGTGATGAAGGACACATGGAGCGTGCCACAAAATGATGTGATGGTGTTTACTGACTTCTTGTCATAAAATCCAAAAATAGCATAGACTCCTCTTGAAAACTGGGAGCAGACTAGAAGAACAAGGGACATAGAAAGATAAATCATTGAAATTGACATATAATCACATGCATTTGCTTGAAGCTAATGTCATTTTATATAATATACAAAAGAATCAACAAATTAAAACATGGAGAGAGCTGATAATTCATCAAATTTATGAAGATTTACTGTATTTGAGAAATACAAAGAATTATAAAACATTAAAAAATAATTCTGGTTATGGGACTATATCGAACTTAAAAGTTTTTGCACAGTGGAAGAAACTATCAACAGATCTAAAAAGGCAGCCTACTGAATGGGAGGGGATATTTGCAAATCATATATCTGATTGGGGGTTAATATCCAGCATATACAAATAACTCATATAGCTCAACAAAGAATGAAAACAACCCAATTAAAAAGTGGGCAGAGGACCTGAGTAGATATTTTTCCCAAGAAGACATACAGATGGCCAACAGACACATGAAAAGATGTTCAATATCATTAATATTAGGGAAATGTAAATTAAACCCCACAATGAGATATCACCTCACACCCATTAAAATGGGCATCATCAAAACACAACAAATAACAAGTGTTGGCAATATATGGAGCAAGGCAAACCCTTGCACAGTGTTAGTAGAAATGTAAATTTGTACAGCAACTATGGAAAACATTACAGTGGTTCCTCAAAAAATTAAAAGTAGAACTACCACACGATCAAGCAATTCTACTTCTGGGTACTTTTCTAAAATAATGCACCCCTAAAATGTTCATAGCAGCGTTATTCGTAATAGCCAAGACATGGAAGCAACATAAGTGACCATCAACATATACGTAGGTAAAAAAGATGTAGTGTATATATATATATATATACATATATATATATACATATATATATAAGGAAATATTACTCAGCTATAAAAAAAAGAAAAAAATCATGGATAGACCTAAAGGATATTTTGCTAAATGCAATAAGCAAATACTATATGATTTCACTTATATGTGGAATCTAAAAGACAAAACAATTATGTAAATATAACAAAACAGAAACAGATACAGAGAATAAAGAGATGATCACCAGTGGGGGTGGGGATAAGGGGTGGGGATGAGTGAAATATGTGAAGGTAATCAAAAGGTATGAATTCTAGTTGCAAGATAAATGAGTCATAGGGATGAAATGTATATTGTGAGGAATATAGTCAATAGTACTTTATATGGTGACAGATGGACTTATCATGGTGATTATTTTGTAATATACAGAAATAAGGAATTATGTTGTGTACCAGGCAGTAACATAGCACTGGAGGTCAATTATACATCAAAAGCAAACAAACAAACTCATAGGAAAAAAGATTGTATTTGTGGTCACCAGAGATGGGAAGTGAGGAAAGGGAGAATTGGATGAATGGAGTCAAATGTATGAAATTCCTGTTATAAGATAAAGAACTATTAGGGATGTAATGTGAAGTGAAGTGAAGTGAAAGTGTTTGTTGCTCAGTCATGCCTGACTCTTTGTGACCCCATGGACTGTAGCCCACCAGGTTTCCCTGCCCATGGTATTTTCCAGGCAAGAACACTGGAGTGGTTAGTTATTCCCTTTGCCAGGGAATATGTCTGACTAGGGATCGAACCTGCTCCATGTGCATTGGCAGGTACATTCTTTACCATCTGAGCCACGAGGAAAGCCCAAGGATGTAGTGTAAAACATAATAAATGTAATTAACACTGCAGAATGTTATATATGAAAGTTGTTAAGAGAGTAAACCCAAATAGCTCTCATCTCAAATTGTTTACGTTTTTCTTTTATTTTGTATCTATGTGATATGATGAATGTTCACCAAACTTATTGTGGTGATCATTTCATGATATATGTAAGTCAAATCATTATGCTGTCTGCCTTAAACTCATACAGTGCTGTATATCAATTACATCTCAATAAAACAGGGCTTCCCTAGTGGCTCAGATGGTAAAGAATCTGCTTGCAAAGCAGGAGACCCAGATTTGACCTGTGAGTCAGGAAGATCCCCTGGAGAAGGGAATGTCTACAAATTTCAGTAACCTGGCTTGGAAAATTTCATGGACAGAGAAGCCTAGTGGCCTACAGTCCATGGGATTTCAAAGAGCTGGACATGACTGAGTGGCTAACACTTTCAGAACTGGAAGAAAAAAGGAAACATGCACATTATTATTTAACAGACTATATAAATGTAAAAATATTTTAGGAAAGCTTTATAAAAAAAAAGAGTACAAGTAAAAATCATTAATTGTAAGAAGAACTAACTGCCATTATCCGGGATTTACATATATTCATGAGAATTCATTCCTTATATTAACTGATTCTCTTAAAAGGCTTTATTGTGCTAATAATGCTTTTATACTACACAGTTGGTGTGTTTATGAAAGGCCCAATGCTGACCAAAACCTCTTTGAGAGAAGATAGAAGCAGGCCTGGCATCACGCATAGACACATGTCACCCGAAAAGGACATCTCTTGCCTTCAGAGACGGAGTCAAGTAGCAGCTGAATGAAGCGCAGAACTCCTCATCTTTGTTACCCTTTCCCATGAACTTAATTTATGCATGTGTCTGCTTGACATGAGACAAAATATTATCAAAATGCTTTGGCTTAGAATCATTCTTAGAAGAAAAAATACGATATTTTATTGGGAAGTCCCCGTCGCTCCCATAAATCCTTTCTTCTCTACCCTTACTTGTATTTCAGTGAAGGACCTTCTCCCAAACCCTCCCCCGCAGTCAGATCATCACTAAGTCAAGGTCATTCGAATACCTAAATGTACTCCAAGGTGGTCCCCTTATGTCTTTCTCTACTCCAACCAGTTCACTAACAGCATATGTTATGTACCTGGTGCTTGCCCTGTGGCCTGGCATGGTACATTAACTTACCTATTTCTCGTGATAACTTTCAAAATAGGAACTATTATTATTTCCAAATTGCTGATAGGAAAATTAAAATGTAGGAATACAAAGTGACTTAACCAGTCAGACATCTAGTAAATGAGAGATGCTATATTAAAACCCAAAGAGTTGAGATTCAGAGTCCACATTCTTTATTAACAGATAATATTGTGTTTCTCACTTGGATTAGTGGAATACCTACCCAGTGTTCTTCCTTCATCCAATTATGCCCCTTTTATTCAATTCTCCACAATTTAACCAGAATAATTTTTGAAACACAAATTTAATCCTATCTTTCTGAGAAGTAGGGTTCCTTTGTCCAAGACTAACCCCTGCAACACACAATACAAACCACAGACCCCAGTACTTAAGACAACAAATTCAGGTCAACTACATGCTTTGAGTGGATGAATAACTGATGTTTTTAATTTCAAAGTTTATTTCAATCCAAAATATGAAAGTCAGCTATCCAAACTTCCTTTTACATTGGTTAAACATCATTTAAAGGATAAAACCAATACTATCATATTTCACTTTAATTTAGTCACAAAAATAAAAAGATCTATAGAAAAAGTAGATTTGTTTCATAAATAAGAGTATTATTTATTTTCATAAGTAAAGATCATTGTTTCATAATAAGAAAATTGCTGAAGATTATAATAGCTAATTGCAGGCAATCAATACATGATAGGCAATAATTTCTAATGACTACTGTGTGATATGAAATGAAAGGAAAGCCAGATTAATTAGTTATTTCTTTGAGTGGCCTTTATTCATCAAATATTCTTATTTTCCTTTAAATATTTTTAGTCTTCAACTCACTTCTGCCTTTCTAACATAAGACATTTTCTGGGATTTTAGGTGCAATATGTCATTGTGTAATGTGTCTAGGTCTCTGTAATATATGAATTGCCATCTTTACTACCAATTTTCTGCACAACAGACTAATATATCTCAGAAAATAACTGTGTATATTTATTAACATTTATTTTAAAACTTTAACATAAAGCAAATATGAGATTCCTGACATAAGGAAAACCACCTTTAATGTGTCTGACTTTGCTCATTGCTCACATACATGAGAAAGCCCTTTCACTATTAAAACCCATCTATGTAAATTCTGCCATGATTTATTTTATACATGTATATATGTGTACTGACATGTATATCTTAAATCTCAAGCTTGTTCAGAAATTGTTGATATCACAAGACATAAAAATGAGAAGTTGCTCTAAAAGTCTCTCTGGGTCTATTTTATTTCATTTCCTGCAAAGTATTGGCATATCACCTAAATACTATAGGAATATCAGGCAACATGATTTATTAATAAGGCTTCCTCATCCATTCTCAGTGAATCACTTGGTAAAAGAGGCCAGTGTTTGAATACACAGTCTGAATAAGGAGCCATTACCTTTCATTTTCCATTTGTTTTAGACTCTGGAGTAAGTTGTCAAGGGACCTCCTGGTTATCATGACCATCTGGAAACACCTGGCACTGGTCCAACAATATGCACAAGCTGCACAAGACTTCATCAGAAATGACAGTTCACTAACTCAGGAGGTACTTGAAAAGAGTGCAGGCAGTTCAGCTGATTTTCCAGGCAGTTCAGCTGATTTCCCAGTGGCCATAACTACAGAACCATGGCCACTCCCTCCTGACTATTCAGCCACCTCTTAACCTCCCTCCTTGTCCTTCATCTCTTCATGACACATAGTCAGTTGTCCACTTGCCCATACCCTCTATTTTTTAGGTTTTTCCTCTCTTGGTGTCCCTTTACGACATACACAATGAGCCCCATTTAGTCACCACAGCTCCTCTCCCTTGACCTCATGTCTGTCATTGTCCCTGTCCCCAAGCATGATAAGATGACATTGCAATTTATACCCAGGACTCAGTCAGAATGTTGACTTGAGCTAGTGTTTCACTTACCCAATCTGCAAGACCATCTCAACAAGAAACACTGAGTGCTGCGCTCCTAACACGCCACTCCCAAAATATCAGAGTGTTTGCATGCTATTAATAATACTGATCTTCTCCCCAGTACTACACTGATACAAGAGCCCACTGACATAATCCCCAAGAACATGAGTGCTCTACTTTGAAAGGACTCCTCCTTGATTAGAAACAAAATTACTCATTTTCATCTCTACCTTATTCCCTAGCAATCTTCCAAAATTCAGTCATTTCCCTAACATATCTATCCTGAAAGAAGGAAGACTTACTATCAAGACAATATTTAAGTAATGTATCATAGCTCTGGAAACAGCTTCAAAGACGCATTTCTTTTTTTTTTTAATTTCACATATAGTCAAAACTATGGTTTTTCTAGTAGTCATGTATGGATGCAAGAGTTGGACCATATCAAAACCACAATGAGGTGCCATTTCAGGTCAGTCAGAATGGCTGCGATCCAAAATTCTACAAGCAATAAATACTGGAGAGGGTGTGGAGAAAAGGGAACCCTCTTACACTGTTGGTGGGAATGCAAACTAGTACAGCCACTATGCAGAACAGTCTAGAGATTCCTTAAAAAACTGGAAATAGAACTGCCTTATGACCCAGCAATCCCACTGCTGGGCATACACACCGAAGAAACCAGAATTGAAAGAGACACGTGTACCCCAGTGTTCATCGCAGCACCGTTTATAATAGCCAGGACATGGAAACAACCTAGATGTCCATCAGCAGATGAATGGATAAGAAAGCTGTGGTACATATACACAATGGAGTATTACTCAGCCATTAAAAAGAATAAATTTAAATCAGTTCTAATGAGGTGAATGAAACTGGAGCCGATTATACAGAGTGAAATTAGCCAGAAAGAAAAACACCAATACAGTATACTAACGCAGATATGTGGAATTTAGAAAGATGGTAACGATAACCCTGTATGCAAGACAGCAAAAGAGACACAGATGTATAGAACAGTCTTTTGGACTCTGGGAGAAGCAGAAGGTGGGATAATTTGGGAGAATGGCATTGAAACATGTATAATAACATATATGAAACGAATCTCCAGTCCAGGTTCAATGCATGATACTGGATGCTTGGGGCTGGTGCACTGAGATGACCCAGAAGGATGGTATGGGGAAGGAGGAGGGAGGGGGATTTAGGATGGGGAACACATGTATACCTGTGGTGGATTCATGTTGATGTATGCAAAAACCAATACAATATTGTAAAGTAATTAGCCTCCAATTAAAATAAATAAATTTATATTTTTTTAAAAAAACAGTTGGACCATAAACAAAGCTGAGTGCCAAAGAATTGATGCTTTTGAACTGTGGTGTTGGAGAAGACTCTTGAGAATCCCTTGGACTGCAAGGAGATCCAACCAGTCAATCCTAAAGGAAATCAATCCTGAATATTCACTGGAAGGACTGATGCTGAAGCTGAAGCTCCAATACTTTGGCCACGTGATGCAGAGAGGCGACTCATTGAAATAGACACTGATGCTTGGAAAAAAGAAGGGAGGAGGAGAAGGGGACAATAGTGGACGAGATGGTTGGATGGCATCACTGACTCAATGGACATGACTTTGAGCAAGCTCCAGGAGATGGTGAAGGACAGAGGAGTCTGGCACACTGCAGTTCATGGAGTCACAAAGAGCCTGATATGACTGAATGACGGAACAATAGCTGATTAACAGTGTTGTGATAGTTTCAGGGGAACAGCAAAGGGACTCAGTCATGTATATACATGCATCCATTTCCTCTAAACTCCCCTCCCATCCAGACTGCCATATAACATTGAGTAGAGTTCCATGTGCTATACTGTAAGTCCTTGCTAGTTATTTATTTTAAATATAGCAGTGTGTACATGTCCATTCCAAACTCCCTAACTGTCATTTCCCCTTATTCTTCCCTGGCAACAATAACAACTCACAGTTCTTTAAGTCTGTATGCTTTGTAAATAAGTTCATTTGTATAATTTTTTTCTGATTCCACATATAAAAAATGTCATATGATATTTCTCCTTCTCTGTACGACTTACTCAATATGATGATCACTAGGTCCACCCATGTTGCTGCAGGTGGCATCAAAATGAGTTAGACAATACTGTACCCCATATAGTCACCTTCTCCCGTGTCACCTCTGGAGGGAGAGCAAGGAAGAGAAAGCTCCCAGCTTCACTTCTAGATTCATGACCCACACAACTACCCTCTGTATATAAACACTATTATAAACTTTTGAATTCTTATGCTAAATAGCATTAGAATTGTAATTATGCCTTAAAATTCCAAGCTGAATGTAAAATATTAGGTAAAGATGCTCTGAGTATGCCTTTAATTAAATATTTAATATCAACATAGAGAAACTCAGCAAAGGCAAATCCTTTTTAAAGATACTTTAGGTCAAACAGCAGAAATTATAATCTCCTGGGTATAAGTAACTTGCTGATTACTCTACTTTTTATTACAAGCCCAGATGATACAAGTCAATAACAATGCTGATGGAGCAGCCAACTCACATCTTTTTCTCCTAGGTCATTCTGCTCATTGGTGCTGCTAATGTGGTATATTCCATACAGCCTGGAGAACCTTGCAAGATTATTTAGTAGAAAGGGAGAAAAAAAAGAGCCTGATGGCTTTTGCTTAACATGTTTTACATTTATAAATTGCCATTGAATGGTATGAAACCTGTAGTCTGCTTCATAAGCAGGAACCGTGCTTTGCAGCTTGTGTGAAGTCTGCACAAGTCCGTGTGAAAGCTGCATCACCAAACAAGCCTGACCTCAAAATCTGGAGACCAAAGAAAATCTCTCTCATCTTTTATCACACAGTTTTTGGCACAATGTCCTTGTAAACATAGATCCCAATTTTACTATTGAAATCTTCCTTAAGATCTCTTAATCATTAAATCTAATAATTTTTTCTCATATGTAGCTTTCTTGGACTGTCCGAATTTATTATTATTTATTCTGTTTCCATGTAAAAATTAATCTGTTCTAGTTCTATGAAAACTGCCATTGGTGCTTTGATAGAGATTGCATTGAATCTATAGATTGCCATGAATACTAAAAAGAATACTAAGATGGGATCACTTTACTTAGTAGCCATTTAAAGTTATTTTAAAATAATGACTGTATTTCCCTGTACAATACATCCTTGTTGCTTACTTGTTTTATACATAATAGTTTATATCTCTTAACCCCTTACACTTTTTTGACTTCCACCCTTCTCTCTCCCCACAGGTAACTAGTTTGTCCTCCATATCTGTGTGTTTCTGTTCTTTATATATGTTCCTTTGTTTTACTTTTTAGATTCCAAATATAAGTGATAACATACAGTATTTTTCTTTCTCTGGCTGACTTATTTCACTAAAAACATATTACCCTCCAGGTCCATCCATGTTGTTGCACATGGAAATATTTCATTCTTTTTATGGCTAAGTAATATTTGTGTGTGTGTGTGTGTGTGTGTGTGTGTGTGACATTTATCCATTTGTCTGTTGATAGACACTTAGACTGGCTTCCCAGGTGGCTCAGTGATAAAGAATCTGCCTGTAATGCAGGAGATGCAGGAGATGCTGGTTCTGTCCCTGGGTCGGGAAGATCCCGTGGAGGAGGAAATGGCAACCCACTCCAGTATTCTTATCTGGAAAATTCCATGGACAGAGGAGCCTTGCAGGCTACAGTCCATGGGGTTGCAAACAACTGAATATGACTGAGCATGCATGCACACACACTTAGGTAACTTCCCCTATATTGGCTATTTTAAATAATGCTGCTATGAACATTACGGTGCATATGTCTTTTCAAATCAGTGTTTTCATTTTCTTTGAAATATATCCAGGAGTGGAATTGCTGAATCATGTAGTAGTGTTATTTTAGTGTTTTGGGCAACCTATATATTGATCTTCATAGTGGCTGCAACAATTTACATTCCCATCAAGAGTGTACAAGGGTTCCCTCTTCTCCACATCTATCCAGCATTACTTATTTGTAGACTTTTGGGGGATGGTCATTCTGACAGGTGTGAGGTGATATCTTATTTCAGTTTGATTTTCATTTCCCTGATAATTAGTGATGTTGCACATATTTTTATGTGTCTATTGGCCATTTATATGTCTTATTCTATATGTCTTCTGTCCATTTTTAAATCAGGTTGTCTTCTGATATTGAGTTGTATGAGTTGCTTAAATATTTTGCATGTTAATTCCTAGTCAGTCATAGTATTCGCAAATAATTTATCCCATTCTGTAAGCTATCATTTAATTAAGCATTTAAGTTTAATTAGTTCTTATTTGTTTATTCTTCGTATTTTTTCCATGGTGTTAGGAGTCCAATAAAATAAAATATTGCTCCAATATGCATTAAACAATGTTCTGTCTACATTTTCTTCAAGGAGTTTTATGGTTTCAAGGAGTCTTACATTTACACCTTTAATCTATTTTGAGTTTATTTTTGTGTGGTATTGAAGAATATTGTAATGTCATTCTTTTATATGTAGCTGTACAGTTTTCCCAGTAGCATTTCTTGAAGAGACTTTTCCTCCATTGTATATTCTTGACTCCTTTGTCATAGATAAAGTGACATAGGTGCATGGATTTATCTATGTGCTCTCTATATTGTTCCATTGGTTTATATTTCTTTTTTTTTCTTTTTGTGCCAGTACTGTACTGTTTTGATTATTATAGATTTATAGTATAGTCTGAAGTCAGGGAATGTAATTCTTCCAGCTTTGTTCTTTTTTCTCAAGATTGCTTTGGCAATATGGGACTTCTAGTTTTTTAAAACATGACCTGAGTATTTTGCTAAGAATTGCATTAAGTCTGTAGATTGTTTGGGCATAATTGCCATTTAACGAGATTAATTTTCTAATCCAAGAGCAAGAGATCTTTCCACTTCTTTGTATTATCTTCAATTTTATTCATCAATGTTTTCTATTTTTCAGAGTATAGGTCTTTTCACCTCCTTGGTGAAGTTTATCCCTACCTTGTTTTAGTTGATTCAAAATGGAATTCTCTTCATGCTTTCTCTTTCTGATAGTTATTTACTAGTACATGTAGCTAAGCAACAGATTTGCAGTTGTTCAGTCATTCAGTTGTGTCCAACTCTTTGCAATCCCATGGACTGCAGCATGCCAGGCTTCCCTGTTCTTCACTATCTCCCAGACTTTGCTCAAACTCATGTCCATTGAGTCCCTGATGGCATCCAACCATCTCATTCTCTGTTTCCCTCTTCTTCTGTTGCCTTAAATCTTTCCTGGCATCAGGGTCTTTTCCAATGAGTCGACTCTTCTCATCATGTGGCCAAAGTATCGAAGCTTCAGCTGCAGTATCAGTCCTTCAGTGAATACTCGGGGTTGATTTCCTTTAGGATTGATTGGTTTGATCTCCTTGTTGCCCAAGTGTCTTCTCCAGTACCACAGTTTGAAAGCATCAATTTTCTCATTTTGCTTTCTGTAATTGATTTCTAGTTTCATACCATTATGGTCAGGAAAAATGTTGATGCAATTTCTATTTTCTTAAATTTGTGAATGTTTGTTTTATGGCCTACCATGTGATCTATCCTGGAGAGCATATCACATGCACTTGAAAGGAATGTTTTTTTCTTGTTTTTGGATGGACAGTCCTATAGATATCCATTAAGTCCAAGTGGTCTGTGCCAGTTAAGATGACTATTTCCTTATTTATTTTTTGCCTGGATGTAAGTGACATGACTGAAGCGACTTAGCAGCAGCAGCAGCAGCAGCAAGTGAGGCATTAAAATCCTCTCTGATTATTTCATTATTTTCAATTTCTCCCTTTATGTCTGTTAATATTTGCATTGTATATTTTATTTTCCTGTATTACTATATCTAGTGTTATATCTTCTTCTTGTATTGATCCCTTTATCATTATATGATGCTCTTCTTTGGCTTTTGTTATAGACTTTTAAAAAAGTCTATTTTGTCTGATCTAAGGATTGCTAAACATACCTTCTTGTCATTTCTATTTGCATAAGTTTCTTTTTCCATCTCCTCACTTCCAGTCTGTGTATGTCTTTAGCTCTGAAATTAGACTCCTGTAAGCAGCACATAGATGAGCTTGTTTTGTTATTCAGTCAGCTGCCACATGTCCTTTGATTGAAGTGTTTAGTTCATTGGCATTTAAGTGATTACTGAAAGGTTAAGTACTTATTGCCATTTTGGTACTTCTTTTGTGTTTTTGTTTTGTCTCATTTTCTCTTTTTATTCTTCTACTTTCACTTTACTCCCTTGCGGTTTAATGACTGTCTGGAGAGGTGCTTCCATTCCTTTCTATTTAGTTTATGGAACAACAGCCTGGTTCCAAACAGGAAAAGGAGTACGTCAAGGCTGTATATTGTCACCCTGCTTATTTAACTTCTATGCAGAGTACATCATGAGAAACCCTGGGCTGGAAGAAGCACAAGGTGGAGTCAAGATTGCCAGGAGAAGTATGCAGATATGCATAACTTCAGATATGCAGATGACACCACCCTTATGGCAGAAAGTGAAGAGGAACTTAAAAGCCTCTTGATGAAAGTGAAAGTGGAGAGTGAAAAAGTTGGCTTAAAGCTCAACATTCAGAAAACGAAGATCATGGCATCTGGTCCCATCACTTCATGGGAAACAGATGGGGAAACAGTGGAAACAGTGTCAGACTTTATTTTGGGGGGCTCCAAAATCACTGCAGATGGTGACTACAGCCATGAAATTAAAAGACATTTACTCCTTGGAAGAAAAGTTATGACCAACCTAGATAGCATATTCAAAAGCAGAGATATTACTTTGCCAACAAAGGTCCATCTCGTTAAGGCTATGGTTTTTCCAGTTGTCATGTATGGATTTGAGAGTTGGACTGTGAAGAAAGCTGAGCGCTGAAGAATTGATGCTTTTGAACTGTAGTGTTGGAGAAGACTCTTGAGAGTCCCTTGGACTGCAAGGAGATCCAACCAGTCCATTCTGAAGGAGATTTCTCTGGGTGTTCTTTGGAAGGAATGATGCTGAAGCTGAAACTCCAATAATTTGGCCACCTCATGTGAAGAGTTGACTCACTGGAAAAGACTCTGATGCTGGGAGGGATTGGGGGCAGGAGGAGAAGGGGACAACAGAGGATGAGATGGCTGGATGGCATCACTGACTCGATGGACGTGAGTCTGAGTGAACTCTGGGAGTTGGTGATGGACAGGGAGGCCTGGCATGCTGAGATTCATGGGGTCGCAAAGAGTTGGACATGACTGAGCAACTGAACTAAATTGAACTGAACTGATCTGTTTTGGATCTGTAGTTACCATGGAGTTCACAGATGTTGATCCATAACTATGTCTATTTGTTTCAAACCACTGTTCATTTAAAGTTCAAACACATTCTCAAAGATCAACATTTTTTACTCCCTTCATACACATTGTGTCTTTTTACATTATATTTAACACCTTCACGTTCATCCCGTCACTTGTTATTGCAATTATAATAAGTGTATATGAAGTGTATAAGAAGTGTATATGATTTTACAACTCTTTGGTTTTAAATCTTCAGATTAGCTTATTTAAGTGGTTGATCCTTAGACTTTGTTATATATTTCCCTTTACTAGTGAATGTTTTTTCCTTTCTTATAGATACTTACTTCCTGCTGCAGCCTTTTCTTTTCCACTTAGAGAAGACCCTTTCACACTTCTTTTTTTTTTAATTTTTATTTTTACCTTATTTTGCTTTACAATACTGTATTGGTTTTGCCATACATTGACATGAATCAGCCACGGGTGTACATGAGTTCCCAATCCTGAACCCCCCTCCCACCTCCCACCCCATATCATCTCTCTGGATCATCCCCGTGCACCAGCCCCATTTCTTACAAGTTTGGTTTAATACTGACAAATTCAATTTTTGCTTGTCTGAAAACTTCTTTGTCTTTCATTCAATTCTAAATGATAATCTTGCTGAGTAGAGTATCCTAGGTTGTAGGTTTTTTCTCTTTTAGCACTTTAACTAAAGCATGCCAATCACTTGTAGCCTGCAGAGTTTTTGCAGAAAAATTAGCTGATAACCATATGCGGTTTCCTTCATATATGACTTTTTCTCTTGCTGCTTTTAGAACTGTCTCTTTAACTTTTGCCATTTTAATAATTCTATGTCTTAGTGTGGGTCTGTTTGGGTTCATCTAGTTTGGGACGCTTTGTGCTTTGTATACCTGAATATCAGTTTCCTTCTGGTTTGGGGAATTTCAGCCATAATATCCTCAAGTACATTTTCAATCTCTTTCTCCTGAGAACTTTAGACTATAAAATATGCTTAATGTTCTCTCAGAGGTCCCTTAAACTGTTCTCATTTATTTTTTCTTTTTGGGTGACTTCTTTTATTCTTTCTTCCAGATCACCTATGCATTCTACTGTATCATCTGGTCTGCTATCAATTCCTTCTAGTGTATTTTTCATTTCAGTTATTGTATTCTTAATTCTGTTTACTTTATATACACTTTCTTTTTAAGCCCTTAAAAATTCTCACTGTTTACTATTTTCCCTAATTAGGTCAATATTCTTATTACTGCTGCCACTGCTGCCAAGTCACTTCATTCGTGTCTGACTCTGTGTGACCCCATAGATGGCAGCCCACCAGCTCCCCTATCCCTGGGATTTTCCAGGCAAGAAACTGGAGTGGCTTGCCATTTCCTTCTCCAATGCAGGAAAGTGAAAAGTGAGAGTGAAGTCGCTCAGTCATGTCTGACTCTCAGCGACCCCATGGACAGCAGCCCACCAGTCTCCTCCATCCAAGGGATTACTAAGAACTCTTTGTAAGACAATTATTTATTTCTTTCATTAGTTGTTTTTCAGGGTTTCTCTCCTGCTTTTTTGATTGAAACAAACTTCCCTGTCTTCTCATTCTGCTTAACTTTCTCTGTCTCTAGGGAAAAGAGATAGGTAGCTGAAACAGTTATCTACCCTGGTCTTGAAGGATGTTCTTGTGTGGGAGCATCCCTATGCAGCCTGCATGTGCCCAGTGACCTTGGGGGACAGCTAGGTCTGACATGAGCATAAGTCACATTTATCCAGGGTGTCCTGGCAGTTATCACATTGGTAGGAGGTGGGGCTGGAGAAAGAGGGGCTAGAGCCAGAACCAAGTGTGAGCCGGGACTTCTCCACTGCTCAGGGGCCACCACACCTTAGTGGGAGCAGAGGTAGGTCCCCAGTTGTTGGAGCAGAAACCCTGAAGTTTGGTCTGAGCTGGTTCCAGTCCCACTAAGTGTGTACTCTCCCCTCCTCCCAGCAGTGCTGGACCAAGAGGAGCTGGCGTGGAACCTTGGTGTGGGTCAGAGCATCGGCTGTGGTGGTTGCAACGCCAGTCAGAGTCTCAGATTACTCCTGACCTGCTGTCACCATACATAGCTGGGGCTGGCTTCACCCTATTCAGAAGCTACTCCAAGCCTTAGCCATCTCCACCTCTCATGACCTAGCACTTGTGACCTAGAACTCACCTCAGCTGCGGCAGCACTTGCCCTTGCTTGGGGTGAGTAGGGCTCAGTGGGCATGAGGCTCAGGTTGGGGCAAGCACTGGGCAGTGTCAGAAAACCGTCCATAGTTCCCTACGGTTTCAATCTACTTTGTGTTTAGGGAGTAAGCAACTGTGCATGCTCTTTGCCAATGGAGCTGTTTGTTACAGCCTTCCTGTTAGTTCAGCTGGATTTCAAACTATCTTGATCTCAACCTCTTATATGGTATATTCCTGGCTGGAGATGACAGCTCAATTCCAATCTATCATCTACTGGAGAACTTCTTATTCTATATCACTCAAACTAATTCCATTAGAAAAAAAAAGGAAAGAAAACCTTAAAAACATTAGCCTGCAAATCATGTCTTTGTACTGTTTGTTTTTTTTCTTAAATTTCTTTCTGCTGATGGTATCATAACTCTTGCAATCATTGATTTTTGATATTTCAGAATAATTAATTCATTACTCTTCCTTGTCCTGCTCCTGTCATCTATAACCAATTCTGTTTTATTCTACTACACTTGTTCTATTAACCAAGTATATTTAAGAACTTCTGAGATTACTGTTTAGATATGGGAAGATAGCTTTGGGCATGATAGATAAGATCCCTACTTATATGAAGCTTGTGTGTTACACTTTGTATTTCTTGCACCTTAGTTCTATTTTTCCCTGGTTCTTTCCCACGTCCTCTCTCACCTTCCTCCAAATCATATTCTTAGCATGTGAGCCTTCTTAAAGAATACCATGTAATTGACATTCTCCAGGGATCAGTCTTCCAACCGTTCCTTTTTTAACATTCTATCTCTTAATGGTATCATCTCTTTTAACAAGGCCAAATTCCATTTTCTTGTGCAAATGTTTCCCAGACCTGAAACATTACAACAATTGTCTCTCTTTACCTATTTATTTACTGAGAAAATACATACTGTATATTATTATGTAGCAAATATACTATAGACACTGTGCATATAATATAAACACTGCATATGACTAACTTTTGAATTTTGTATTTTCACAGCACAGTGGTGAAGGAATCTGCCTTCCAATGCTGGAGATGCTAGAGACAAAATTCAATCCCTGAGTCCAAAAGATCCTCTAGAGTAGGAGATGGCACCCCACTCCTAGTATTACTGTCTGGAAAATTCCATGAACAGAGAAGCTTGGTGAGTTATAGTCCACTGGGTTGCAAATAATCAGATACTACTAAACACACATGCATTTTTATATTTATTTCTTTGCAAGCATGATTTTTAGTTATAATATTTAATTCTTTCAAGACCTCAAATATGAGTTTTCTCAAAACAAAAAGAGAAACAATGGAAAGAAATCCATAAAATATCATTATTTTACATTGTTTAAAATCCTGTAACATTGATCTCAAGTGTTAAACATCATAGAAAATTTATTATGTATCCAAGGATCTTGGGCTTTGACCTCAGATGGAGCAATTGTAGAGCTACAAGTGAGAATAACCAGGGATTGAATCTCGCTTTGCTATTACCTAGTTTGACTCGGTTGGGCAAGTTACATATTTCTCTATGTCTCAGTTCAGCCAGCTGTAAAGGAAGATAATCATGCTACCCACCTATTTAATTTGGAATGGGGCCTTATGGAAGAAAAGATAAGCTGAAACAGTGCTGGCAACTACTAAGGCCCAATAAGTTTCTCATGACCTGCCTTCTTATTTTCCATATTCTTACCAATGTTGATATTAACTATTTATTAATCATACACCAGGATTTTACTCATTCTTTTCCTTTAGCATAAATTTCACCAAATCCATAGGACAAGTATTCATATGTTTAAAAAAATCTACCCTATCTTACCAGAATGTGAGAATCACACCAGACTTTTCACCTTCCTTTATCCCCAGAATGAAACAGTCACCAAATAATGTCCATCTGACATCTCAAATCTGTACTCTCCAGCTCTGCCAACACTGCCTTAATACGATCCTTCAACATTTATTGGCTAGATCACTGCAACAACCTCCCAAATAGCCCTTTTTATAATAAATCTCTTTCCTATCATGGCAGATATAATGCCCTTGCTGAAAATTCATCATTGTCTCCCCAGTGCTTAGAGAAGAAACTACTTTCCAGAGCTTAGGTGCTACCCACTATGTGTGGTCTGAGTCACATGCCTCTCACATGTGATTCTAATGCAGTTTGCATTTCTACGTCTCAGCCTGAATTATGAATTTCTACCTTTGCCCTTGAACTGAGAGCTAATTGAAAGCAGAGAAGGAAGTGTTATTTATCTCCAAGCACAGTCCAGCCCATATTTGGCACACATTGGGCATTTGATAAATGTCATGTAATAAAATAGCAGTTCTTCCATGAAAAGTGTCCTTCTTACCATCAACTGAATATGGTTTTCCCTGAATCTGATCCCCATCAGCACTCCGCTTTTACCTCCCTTGTGGCCTGAAACACAGTGTGTTTGAGTGTGTGGGCATGTGTATGTCGGCGGTGGTTGGGGGAGGGGGGGATCTGTGACCTCCTTGAGAGAAGGGGTCAGTGTGAGAACAGCGTAAAATCACTTGAAACAGAAGCTCATCTCCATCCTTTCCTGGCCACCTAGCAATAGCATCACTGAGCCTGCGCCTGAGGTTCCTAATCTACTGAATGAGGATGCTGATTTGTATCCTGCCTTCCTTATAGGAAATCTTGAGAGATTAAATTAGAAATATGGCAAGAAGTCCTCGGGAGAATATAAATCACTACATAAATGTGTTAATGACAATAAATCCAAGTGTAATGAATTGTGTCCTTTGCAAAACCCAGTTCAGGAACTTTCACAATTACATTATCAAATATTTGTTGAATGACTACATGAACCTAACTAATTGTATAACAAAGATTTTTATAATGAAATTTCATTTTTGTTAATACTGTTAATTTCATCTTGTTAATACTGGTATTTCTGAAAGCATAACAATATTTTCTTCAACTATCAGAGTGCAAGAAATTTAGTCTATCATTTTTCATACCAGGGGAAAAAAAAAAACCCACAATTATGAATCTGAGAAGGCAATCTTTGGAATATTTTGAAATTTAATTATTTTAAATTTTCAAAATGTATTTTATACGTGGAGAAGTTGAACCAACTGAGGTGAAGTTACCAACCTGAAAAAATACGTAGTTCCGGATACAACTGAAAATGTGAATGAAAGACCTGAACTTCTGTCTTGGAAGGTGTATGTCACCCAGTGAAGCTGGATGTCTACAGATATCCAATAACAAATTTTGCACTTGAAAGTATCTTCAGGGATTCTTACAATCTCAAATGTATTATATAATTCAATGGAATTGTTCAAACCTGAAAACATTATAAGCAACATTTATTCCTTAAAAAGTGCAACTGTTGAAATCTAAAGGTTTTGGAACATTTGGTTTCTATATAAAAATTTGGGAAAATGTGAAAAATGGAATTGTCTTTCTTTCTTAGAAAATCAATATCCTTTCTCAGATAAATCAATACCCTTTTCTCATAACGAAATGGAGTAAAACTACTTACTCTCCATTGATGGCCTTATTTAAAAGTTTACATATATACTGGGGCACCTTCTTTTCCCATCAAGTGACAGAAGGATTTCACTCTCAGGAGCTGACAGTTCAACATCTCTTCTAAAAGGCTCATCTCTTTAAAAGCCAACCTTTGCTTGTCCACTGCTGTCTTCCAGAAGCCAGCACAGTTCCTGGCATGGACACTCCATTTACAGGGAGTGCCTGAAACACTCAATGATTCAAAGACGATGTGAAGGATAATACACACAGACCATAACAACATTTTCTATAAATTGCCTTGCTGATGATTTTCCCTATAGCTCTGCCACCAATCATTACTATGAGAAATCACTTCTCCTATGCATACATTTTTATCCCATTTTTCATACAAATACTAAATAGGATTCAGCATCATCACTCAGGAGCAGAGAACAGTGAAGTTGTAATAATACATTTTTCTTTCCCTCTAACAAACGTTTATCCTTCCTGACCTTCGTGCTACACTTGCTGAGTGAGGTGAAATGTCATAAGTTTATTGCCATTGCTCATATTATATGCAGCTTGAAAAAATCTATAACATTTATTCTGGTTTCATTCATCATCTTGGGAGAGCAACAGCAGACCTGGCAGTAATAGGCAATAACTCTCAAGTGAATTTTAATGATGGATTCTGGACACATAAATGAAAGAGAATTACCTCTGTTTATAGAAGATGCTATTTCACAAAAGACAGTCCTATTCTTCATTCCTGGACATGTATTTCCTCCCCATAAATACACATAGCTCTACTCTCTACAGATTCTTGCCTGACTTAGGTTCTGTATAAGTTCTGAGCATTGTGTTCTCTGATGGGACTTGAGTGTGTGGGTAAAGCATGCCAGCTGCAGCATCTGGAGGCCTGGCCTCCAAGTCCAGTAGTAACACCAGCCATCTGTATGCTTCTCACAAAAGGCAGCTTTCAAAGGTCTCTGTGCTCTCTGCGGTCCCCCAGAGCTCAGACTTGGGCTCAGGTGGCCAACTTCAAAGTTTGAGTTTATTTTTGCTACTTTTGAGTTATACACATTTTATTTATGTTATTAAGATAAACAGATCGGGAGTTTGGGGTTGACATACACACTCTGCTTAATATTCTGTAATAACCTGTATGGAAAAAGAATTCAAAAAATCACAGATACATATATATCTATAACTGAATCACTTTGCTGTACACCTGAAACTGGGCTTCACTGGTGGCTCAGACAGTAAAGAATCTGTCTGCAAATACGGGAGACCCAGGTTCGATCCCTGGATTGGGAAGATTCCCTGGAGAAGGGACTGGCAACCTACTCCAATATTCTTGCCTGAAAAAGTCCGTGGACAGAGGAGCCTGGTGGGCTACAGTCCATGCAGTCACAGAGTCAGAAACAACTGAGTTACTAACACTTCCACACACCTGAAACTAACACATTGTTAATTAACTATATGCCAATATAACAGGTAGGTATTGCATATTTATTATTCATCACATCTTTACTCATGAAAAATGAGTGTTTGTGATGCAATAGATTTTCTCAAATTAAATTCTATTTTCTGCATGTTTCATTAGTCTTTCATTCTTCTTTTTATATTTTTCTCCTTACCACTTCATACTATTTCCTTTTTACTTTCCCATTACTGCTTGCCGTTTATCTGTGCCTTCAGTGTGCTACGGATATCCTCGGCTCCGTAGCCACTCTTGATCATGATGCTTGAAAAAATTGTACAGTCTTACCTGATTCTGATTCAAATGAAGGATTTTTATTTTCCTTATTTTTTTCACCAAATACAGATTAGATGCTATGGTATATATAACACATTAACTTTTCTGATCAAAACATATGTTTAAAAACATGATTGAAAAATAATTGAATTAAAACACTTCTCAAAAATTGGAAATTTTTTTAAAAATTAAAAAATATATAATTGAAAAATGAGAGGATTAATACTTAAAGGAATTTTTTAACTGTCAGGCAAATAAAATGACTGAGCTTTTCATTTATGGCCTTATCATTTGACTGCTCTCATATTGGATCTGATAACCCTCTTGCCTCTGAATGGCTCAGAGTTCCTGAGGCTTTCATGAGCTTCTTGTTCATCTTACTTGTTGGTAAGTGAGAGGGTTTCTATCTATAATATGTGTTGCACATACGTGTTAACCCACATAAGTTCATTAAAAGAAACATTTTTTGAACAATATATAATGAGCAATTTTGCAGATGTACTAGGAAGAGCTCTGGATGTCCCATTGCCAAGTACCTGAAGTAATTAAAGTCAGCACAGTGGACTTGCTCATGCTTAGTGTGTTGGTCCTGGTAAAATTAGGACCTAGCATCTGGTGAGCAAGCATGGCACCTGGCTCTGAGGCATGCCAAGGGTGTGCCTGCTTCACTGATACACTTCCCGTCAATATCAGGAGCAGGGCTAGAGAGAGATGAAGAGTGCCTAGAGAAAGGATTAGTAACTCACTGATGTTCTGGTCCTCCTATTTATCTATTTGATTAATTTTTATTTTATATTTAAGCATATTTGATTAAATATATTGTGTTAGTTTCAGGTGTACAGCAAAGTTACACATATCCATGCACCAATTTCTTTCCCTTTATAGCTTATTACAGAGTACTGAGCCAAGTTCCCTGTGCTATACAGTAGGTCCTTGTTGGTTATCTATTTTAAATATAGCAGTGTGTATATGTGAGTCCCAAACTCCCAATCTGTCCATTTATATTCCAAGAGACAAGGAAGGACACTACATAATAATCAAGGGATCAATCCAAGAAGAAGATATAGCAATTATAAATATATGCGTACCCAACATACAAGCAGTTAAATACATAAGGCAAACGCTAACAGTTATAAAAGGAGAAATCAACAGTAACAATATTAGTGGGATGCTAACATCTCACTTACACCAATGGACACATTATCCAGATAGAAAATCAATGAGGAAACACAAGTTTAAACGACAGTTTATCTTAATAACATACACAATATGCATGTAACTCAGAAATAGCAAGAACAAAGACAAAAAATTTGAACAAGTATATTCAGTCCATGGAGTTACAAAGAGTCAGACACAACAGAGTGACTGACATTTTCACTTTCACTTAAGTGAAAGTGAAGTCGCTCAGTTGTGTCCCACTCTTCGCGACCCTGTGGACTGTAGCCCACCAGGCTCCTCCGCCCATGGGATTCTCCAGGCAAGAATACTGGAGTGGGTTGCCACTTCCTTCTCCAGGGGATCTTCCCAACCCAAGGATCGAACCCAGGTCTGCCACATTGCAGGCAGACGCTTTAAACTCTGAGCCACCAGGGAAAGCTATAATTTCCCTTTGCTCTCTCTGTTTCCCAGAAGCCAGCCCTTCTAGCAAGCATTTGGCAGATACACGTCCACATTTCTAGTCCCAATAAGAGTTGATTTTGTTTGTTTCAGTTTGAGTTATGTTTTTGATCAATGAGATCATAGGGCAATTGTTCCATGACCTGTGTTGACATTTGACAGAGAAATTGCCCTGCTGGTAGAGACTTGGTTCATTCTTTCAAACTACTGTTTAGTATTCCCTGGCTTGGATAAAATATCATGAGAAATGCTGGGCTGGAAGAAGCACAAGCTGGAATCAAGATTGCCAGGAGAAATATCAATAACTTCAGATATGCAGATGACACCACCCTTATGGCAGAAAGTGAAGAGGAACTAAAAAGCCTCTTGATGAAAGTGAAAGTGGAGAGTTAAAGAGTTGGCTTAAAGCTCAACATTCAGAAAATGAAGATCATGGCATCTGGTCCCATCACTTCATGGGAAATAGATGGGGGAACAGTAGAAACAGTGTCAGACTTTATTTTTTTGGGCTTCAAAATCACTGAAGATGGTGACTGCAGCCATGAAATTAAAAGACGCTTGCTCCTTGGAAGGAAAATTATGACCAACCTAGACAGCATATTAAAAAGCAGAGACATGACTTTGCCAACAAAGGTTCATGTAGTCAAAGCTATGGTTTTTCCAGTAGTCATGTATGGATGTGAGAGTTGGACTGTGAAGAAAGCTGAGCGCTGAAGAATTGATGCTTTTGAACTGTGGTGTTGGAGAAGACTCTTGAGAGTCCCTTGGACTGCAAGGAGAACCAACCAGTCCATTCTAAAAGAGATCATTTTGAGTTTATTTTTTTGTGTGCGGTGTTAGGAAGTGATCTAGTTTCATTCTTTTACATGTGGTTGACCAGTTTTCCCAGCACCACTTGTTAAAGAGATTGTCTTTACTCCATTGTATATTCTTGCCTCCTTTGTCAAAGATAAGGTGTCCATATGTGTGTGGATTTATCTCTGGGCTTTCTATTTTGTTCCATTGATCTATATGTCTGTCTTTGTGCCAGTACCATACTGTCTTGATGACTGTGGCTTTGTAGTAGAGCCTGAAGTCAGGCAAGTTGATTCCTCCAGTTCCATTCTTCTTTCTCAAGATTACTTTGGCTATTTGAGGTTTTTTGTATTTCCATACAAATCTTGAAATTATTTGTTCTAGTTCGGTGAAAAATGTGGCTGGTAGCTTGATAGGGATTGCATTGAATTTGTAAATTGCTTTGGGTAGTATACTCATATGACCCAGCAATCCCACTGCTGGGCATACACACCGAGGAAACCAGAATTGAAAGAGACACATGTACCCCAATGTTCATCGCAGCACTGTTTATAATAGCCAGGACATGGAAACAACCTAGATGTCCATCAGCAGATGAATGGATAAGAAAGCTGTGGTACATATACACAATGGAGTATTACTCAGCCATAAAAAAGAATTCATTTGAATCAGTTCTGATGAGATGGATGAAACTGGAGCCGATTATACAGAGTGAAGTAAGCCAGAAAGAAAAACACCAATACAGTATACTAACACATATATATGGAATTTAGGAAGATGGCAATGACGACCCTGTATGCAAGACAGGCAAAGAGACACAGATGTGTATAACGGACTTTTGGACTCAGAGGGAGAGGGAGAGGGTGGGATGATTTGGGAGAATGACATTCTAACAAGTATACTATCATGTAAGAATTGAATCGCCAGTCTATGTCTGACGCAGGATGCAGCATGCTTGGGGCTGGTGCATGGGGATGACCCAGAGAGATGTTATGGGGAGGGAGGTGGGCGGGGGGTTCATGTTTGGGAATGCATGTAAGAATTAAAGATTTTAAATTTAAAAAAATTTAAAAACTAATAAGAAAAAGAAAAAAAATAAAATGCATGAAAAGAGTATATAGAAATTAGAGCTAACAGAAAAAAATAAAAAATAAAAAAAATAAAAGAGATCAGTCCTGGGTGTTCATTGGAAGGACTGATGCGAAAGCTGAAACTCCAATACTTTGACCACCTCATCTGAAGAGTTGACTCATTGGAAAAGACTCTGATGCTGGGAGGGATTGGGGGCAGGAGAAGGGGATGACCGAGGATGAGACAGCGAGATGGCATCACCAACTCGATGGACATGAGTTTGGGTGAACTCCAGGATCTGGTGATGGACAGGGAGGCCTGGCATCCTGCGATTCATGGGGTTGCAAAAAGTCGGACACGACTGAGCGACTGAACTGAACTGAACAGGGATATTTAGCTTGTTAAGAATTTTTACTACTGCCAACAAGGCTGCAGCAAATATTTCAGTGCATGCATCTTTGTTCACTTGTCTTAATATTTCTGCAGGCTGCTGCTGCTGCTAAGTTGCTTCAGTTGTGTCCGACTCTGTGCGACCCCATAGACAGCAGCCCACCAGGCTCCCCTGTCCCTGAGATTCAGGACGGATGTTTAAAAGTGGAAATACTTTCTTGAACCTACTACTGGCTAATATTATCCTTGCTCTCAAATTGTCACCCAAATACTAATTTACACTCCCATGAAAATAAGATCAATTCCTTTTAAATTTTCTTTTTGGTGTTTTTCACTAAGATTGAATATGTTTCACCTTTAACTTTTACTAATGACTAATGGAATATGTAAAATAGCATTTCATCTTTGCTTCAATAATAACAAGTTATATTTTGTACTTCTGTGGTAGAAAGCATTATTCCTAAGTTTTTTCCCACATATTAACTATTTTAAAATTCAAAATATCCTAAGATAGCCACATTTTATTGATGAAAAACTTGAGTATACTAAGAGCACCTCCCTAAAAAATGATGAGGTGTCAATCCCAGGCAGTCTGACCACAGAGTTGTTCTTTTTTTAATTATTAATTAATTAATTTATTTCACTGTGCCAGGTCTTAGTCACAGCACACAAGATCTTTGATCATCATTGCTGCATACAAACTCTTAGTTGCAGCATGGGGCATCTAGTTCCCTGACCAGGGATTGAACTTGGACCCTCTGCACTGGGAGTGTGGAGTCTTAGCTGCTGGATCACGAGGGAAGCTCCCCAGAGCGTGTTCTGTCAGCCACTGTGCTTCCTGCTGCTGCTGCTGCTAAGTCACTTCAGTCATGTCCGACTCTGTGTGACCCCATAGACGGCAGCTCACCATGCTCCCCCGTCCCTGGCATTCTCCAGGCAAGAACACTGGAGTGGGTTGCCAATTCCTTCTCCAATGCGTGAAAGTAAAAAGTGAAAGTGAAGTCATTCAGTCATGTCTGACTCCTAGTGACCCCATGGACTGCAGCCTACCAGGCTCCTCTGTCCATGGGATTTTCCAGGCACGAGTACTGGAATGGGGCACCATTGCCTTCTCCAGCATTTCCTACTGGTAAACAGAAAAATCTGGTTTCCCATCATTACTTATAAGAAAGTACATCTACTTTTACTTTTTCCCTTCTTAACAATTCTTATATTTTGCACATTTTTCCTATTAGGTTATCATGTAAATTTTTATATGATTATCTATGTTAAATTTATATTTTTATTCCTTTTTCTTTTATTTTTCATTTCATTTATTATAACACTTGCGATCAAATTCTCAATCTTTTGCTTGATAACTTCTAGATTTCTTGTCTCTTTTAATAAGGATTTCCCATACTAAGATTTTCAGAATATATTTTATGTTTGATCTTATAATTGTCCTTTTATAATAAATTCTTCTAATACAAATATTTGGTTTGTATGCAAAGAAGAACTCCAGTTTTGTTTCCACAGAGATATTCAACTTTCCAAACCCTTTAGTTTAGTTATTGATTTATCTTAATTTTAAGTATTACCTTTATCATATCCTAAGCTTCTCTAATGCTGGGATCTATTTCTGAAGATGAACATATGTGTTTAATTACTACACCTTTTTGGAAATAGAAATTACTGTACAAAGCTTTCTGACCTATTGATTAACATATTTGTTCCCTCAAATTTAGGTTAGGCTTGGATTGAAACACAAATTAACTGGCAGAGACAAACATTTACAATATTAATTTTAAAGTCAAGCTCTATTAACTCAGATCTGTTTGATTTCTGTAAAGTTTTACCCTTTTATTCATACCTTACACACCTCTTATTAGGTTTCTTCCTAATTATTATATAGCTTTATCGGTATTATCAGAAGTTTGTTCTTTAGAGTTTCTATCTTAGATATTACCAGCACCTAGGAAAGCTATTGACTTTAAAATGATACCTATATATCTAGGTTTTTGAACCTCTAAACAGTTCTATTAGCTTCTGTTTGATTCTCTTGGATTCCTCTATATGTAAAAACCATTTTGGTGTAAAAATTTTTACCCACCTCACTTTTGGACCATTCTCTGTAGTTTGTATTTCTATTATATTTTTTAAATAATAATAAATTAAAAAGCATACCATTTATCTGGTTTCCAAGCGATTAAAATTGAGTGTGATGCTGAAAAATTATCTGATATATTTGATCAATCTATATAATCAAACTCTTTTATACAGCCCATAATTATTCTGTTCCCATAATATAATGGCTTTTTTAAAAAGCCTCTATTTTGTATGAATAATTGTTTCAACTTTCCACTTAATTTACTGTGTGGTCCATAAAGAATGAAAAAAAAATTGGGGGAAATATAATGGCAGTTACCTAACGTCAATATTTAGTCATTAACAATACAATTTTGTAATTATTCATACCCTAGTCACAGAACAC
The DNA here is from genome assembly GCF_042477335.2 of Ovis canadensis. Taxonomy (NCBI): domain Eukaryota; kingdom Metazoa; phylum Chordata; class Mammalia; order Artiodactyla; family Bovidae; genus Ovis; species Ovis canadensis. The sequence continues at coordinate 52,398,719 of NC_091261.1, forward strand.
CATAGGTGCATCAAAGCAAAGGAAAAAATAATTAGCTAAGAAATAATTTTCCCCTAATAAAGATGGAAAGATGAAGTAAAAGTGCTCAGAGGGATGAAAGCAAGTGTATAAAAAATGAATTGCTGAAGAGGGGCATTCTGGAAGAGAGCAGGAGAGCTCAATCTAAATTAGTATTGCAATAACTATTGGGTTTCTATGAATGACAATGCTTAAAATAGAAATGAGCAGCTAACTGCAAGTCAAATATTAATTTTTGTATATATCTTGTACTTTGCAGCATAAGTTATTTCAGCTGCATGTGATTACTGAAAATAGGCACACATGAATTCAGTTAAAGCCTTCATTTCAAAGATGCCTAAATGAATGGGTGTCTTGTTCTGAAGAACATGTGTGGTTTTGTACGTAAGTCACAGCATAAATGGCAGATTGCCCATTTTGAGGTGCCTAAATTAAATGCAAATGGTGGAAACATAAAGCAGAAACAAAAATTCTCTGCTGAAATCTGAACTACTCAATTTGTTTCCTGACCTTTTTCAGAGTTTCTAGATAGTTGTCAGGCCCCTAGTGTACTATGTTGGGGAAGCAACAAGCTAGGGAGAAGAAAAATTAAATAATTCCTAAAGGAATCAAAGAAAATGTTCTGATTTCAAAATGGACCAAAATTAAAGTCATAGTGCCTTTCATACATCAGTCAGGATGACAATAGATCTTTCATCAATGAGAAAAACAAAAAGTAAATCTTAGCACCACAGTGAAGAAAACTAAGGCATACCCTCTAAACCAGAATATACCCCAAATTGATAGCCTATGCCTATGAAATTGTTCCTTCTGGGGTATTATCAGGAGAAAGCAATGATGTATCCAGTCAAGGCTGGTATTTTATACATGCTATCTTGCAGAGTGTCTGAGATGATATGAATATTGATGAAGCAGCCACACATGTGTGTAAATCTAACTTTCTTTTATCCAACACATGTCATGCTCTCAAAGAATCAGAAAGCAGCATAAGACCCCAAGCAATCAGATGCTAACTGGATAAAACTTGGCCAAATTATTTGTGAAATTATATTTTTCATAAGATGAAATTTCCCTTAAAGTGGTATGCTGTATTTCCTGCTATCATGTGATAATCAGAATCTACACTTTATTTTTTAATATAAATTTATTTATTTTAATTGGAGGCTAATTACTTTACAATATTGTATTGGTTTTGCCATACATCAACATGAATCTGTCACAGGTATACATGTGTTCCCCATCCTGAACCACCCCCCCTCATCCCTCCCCGTTCCATCCCTCTAAAAAAAAAAAGACAAAAAAAGAATCTACACTTTAATTGTGACGTAAAGGAAAAGCCTTAGAAATAGGTGGGGATTCCCTCATAGCTCAGTCAGTAAAGAATCTGCCTGCAATGCTGGAGACCTGGGTTCAATTCCTGGGTGAGAAAGATCCTCTGGAGAAGGAAATGGCAACCCACTCCAGTATTCTTGCCTGGAGAATCCCATGGACAGAGGAGCCTGGCGAGCTACAAGTCCACGGGGCCCTAAGAGTTGGACATGACTTAGCAACTAAACAACAGCAACAAATTGGAAATAAGTACAGCGAGTTTGATCTCTACATGACCAGTATTTTTGGAAGTAATAGCTAAAACTGACACAATACATGAAGCAGCAGGAGCTCTCCTTAGAGTGACTATGCTAAGTCCCTTAATTCTCCCCTAAACCAATAGGCAGGGAGATTAAGCTTTCCAAGTTCATACAGCTAGTGACAGTGAAGCAAGAACATAAACCCACATAGTTTGAACTAACTAGAAAATGTCACTTGAGAAACACTGGTAGTTGCTGGTTCGTAAATAAGTTCACTTGTACCTTTTTACTTATATTCCACAAATAAGTGATATCATATATTTGTCTTTCTCTGTCTGACTTCACTTAATATGATAATCTCTAGGTCCATCCATATTGCTTCAAAGGGCATGATTTCATTCTTTAATGGCTGAGTAATATTGCACTGCATATATGTACCACACCTTTTTATCCATTCATCTGTTAATGGGCATTTAGGTTGCTTCCATGTCTTGGCTGAGGAGCCTGGTGGGCTGCTGTCCATGGGGTCACACAAAGTCGGACACAAACGAAGTGACTTAGCATGCATGCATGCATTGGAGAAGGAAATGGCAACCCACTCCGGTGTTCTTGCCTGGAGAATCCCAGGGAGAGAGGAGCCTGGTGGGCTGCCGTCTATGGGGTCGCACAGGGTCGGACACAACCGAAGCAGCTTAGCAGCAGCAGCAACAGCATGTCTTGGCTATGGTAAATAGTGCTGCTATGAATATTGGAGTGAATGTCTCTTTTGAATTATGGCTTTCTCCATATATATGCCCAAGAATGGGATTGCTAGATCATGCTGTAGCTCCATTTTTAGTTTTTTAAGGAACCTCCATATTGTTCTCTATTGAAGGAAGAAATGGCAATCCACTCCAGTATTCTTGCCTGGGAAATCCCATGGACAGAGGAGTCTGGCAGGCCATGGGGTCGCCAAAGAGTCGGACACACTGAGTGACTGAACACAAATATAGTGGCTGTACCAATAGATAAAGAATCTGCCTGCAATGCAGGATACTCAGGAGACGCATGTTTGATCCAAGTCTAGAAGATTCCCTGGAGGAGGAAATGGCAACCCACTCCAGTATTCTTGCCTGAAAAAATCCCATGGACAGAGGAGCTGGGCAGGCTACAGTCCAAAAGATTTCAAAAGAGTCAGACATGACTGAGCACTGAGCAATGTTTTTCAAAAATATCAACATTCTCACCAACAGTATAGGAAGGTTCTGTTTTCTCCACACCACAAAAGAGACTCACAGATACAAATAACAAACTTATGGTTACCAAAGGGGAAGGGGTAAATTAGGAGTTTGGGAGTAATAGGCATAATACAGATAACCAGGACCTATTGTATATAGCACAGGAAACTATACTTAATACCTTGTAATAACCTATAAGGGAAAAGAATCTTAGAAATAATATATATGGGCTTTCCTGGTGGTTCAAAGGTAATGAATCCACCTGCCAATGCAGAAGATGCAGGTTCAATCCCTGGGTTGGAAAGATCTCCTGGAAAAGGAAATAGCAACCCACTCCAGTATTCTCATGATGTTCGGAGAAGGCAGTGGCACCCCACTCCAGTACTCTTGCTTAGAAAATCCCATGGACGGAGGAGCCTGGTGGGCTGCAGTCCATGGGGTCGCTAAGAGTTGGGCACGACTGAGCGACTTCACTTGCACTTTTCGTTTTTCTGCATTGGAGAAGGACATGGCAACCCACTCCAGTGTTCTTGCCTGGAGAATCCCAGGGACGACGGAGCCTGGTGGGCTGCCATCTATGGGGTCGCACAGAGTCGGACACGACTGAAGCAACTTAGCAGCCAGTATTCTTGCCTGGAAAATCCCGAGGACAGAGGAGCCTGCCGGGCTTCAGTCCTTGGGGTTGCTAAAGAGTTGGAGACGACTTAGTGACTGAACAATAATAACAAACACCTATATATAAGCTGAATCACTGTATTGTATACCTAAAACTAACAAGATATTATAAATCAACTACACTTAAAATTTTTAATATAATTAATTAATTACTTAAAAAAAGAAACATTGGGAAACATACTGAAGTACATGAGAAAATGAATTCCAAAGTCATGACAGATATCTCAAGTGAAATATTGAGAAATAATTCTCAATCAAGGAAAATAATCTCTCTAGTATATAATTTAAAGGTATATTCTATATATTCTTAATATATGGATCTATAGCACATGTGTGTGTGGTGTGTGTATGTGTGTGCAGGCCATACTTGCAGGTTTCTCTTTAATATGTTTTCAAATAAAAACTGTCTAGCTAGAAACTTTATCTGTCCATGTTTATAATTTTTGAAGATTCTAACTTTACTGTAACTTTTCTGTGAATAAGTCCCAAGAAAATAACTCTAGGATATTAAACTACATGAAGTTAAATATTTATATATGAATTTAGTTACATATACAGGGCTTTAAAAAATCTTTTATTTCTCTATTTTCTTAATTTATTTCTACAACCAGCAAACAATGTCAGGAATCTGCCTAATGTAATCACCATCTCCACATCAAATAATCAGGCAAAGTCTTATGAATTTGATATCTTCAGATAACTGTAATCTGTAATTTAACTTTTATAAATATAATGCTTGGGGGCACTGATATTCTTATATGGGCTTTCTTTACTTTCATCAATGCTGAAGTACTTAAACCTAAACCATTTTTAAAATTATATGTCTTTATGTCCACTTTATTCTGGAAAATACTTAAGTAACATTTAAGTTACAGTTTTGAAAAAGAGTCTACATTCAGGTAGATCTTTTCATTTATGACAGTTTTTAGGACATTCATAAGCAGAATGACTTGATTATAAATCAAATTTGATTGGTCGGAGCAGAGTTCCATTTTACTTTCTTCTACTTCACACAAAATCACTGCAGATGATGACTGCATCCATGAAGTTAAAAGATGCTTGCTCCTGGGTAGAAAAGCTATGGCCAACCTAGACAGCATATTAAAAAGCAGAGACATTACCTTGCCAACAAAGGTCCATGTAGTCAAAGCTATGGTTTTTCCAGTAGTCATGTATGGATGTGAGAGTTGGAATATAAAGAAAGTGAAAGTGAAAGTTAAGTCGCTCAGTCATGCCCGACTCTTTGCAACCCCATGGATAATAGCCTGCACCAAGCTCCTCTGCCCATGGGATTTTCAAGGCAAGAGTACTGGAGTAGAGCTGAGCGCCAAAGAATTGATGCTTTTTTTTTTTTAACTTTATTTTACTTTACAGTACTCTACTGGTTTTGCCATACATCAACATGAATCCACCACAGGTGTACACGTGTTCCCAATCCTGAACCTCCCTCCCACCTCCCTCCCCATGGGAGAGGGTGGGATGATTTGGGAGAATGGCATAGAATTGATGCTTTTTAACCACGGTGTTGGAGAAGACTCTTGAGAGTCCCTTGGACTGCAAGGAGATCAAACCAGTCAATCCTAAAGGAAATCAATTCTGAATATTCATTGGAAAGACTGATGCTGAAGCTGAAACTGCAATCCTCTGGCCACCTGATTAGAAGAACTGACTCATTGGAAAAGACCCTGATGCTGGGAAGGACTGAAGGCATGAGGAGAAGGGGACAACAGAGGATGAGATGGTTGGATGGCTGACTCTATGGACATAAGTCTGAATAAGCTCCGGGAGCTCATGATGGACAGGGAAGCCAAGCGTGCTGCAGTCCATGGGGTCACAAAGAGTTGGACATGACTGAGTGACTGGACTGAACTGAACTTCACGTCTGGGTTAGCAATGAAACTGCAGAGCAAGGTAAATATCAAAAGCAAATAGATACTGAAGTTGGAGTAGACTTTTCAGTATTTCACCCCCAAACTAGCAAGGTTCAATTTCGCTTCTGTATCTGTTCTGTGTTCCAGTTATCACACCATTATACTACAAATATCCCATCAAAATTAAAAGACGCAAATTTACTCAAAACATCCAGGGACTTCCCTGGCAGTCCAGTGGTTAAGAGTGTGCCTGCTGATGCAGGGCACTGGGTTTTACACCTGGTGTGGGAAGGCTCCACATGCTAAGTTCATGCCCCACAAGTACTGGGCCTATGCTCTAGAGACCATGCTCTGCAACAATAGAAGCCACAGCAATGAGAGGCATGCACAGGGCAACTAGAGAGCAGCCCCTGCTCATCACAACTAGAGAAAGCCTGTGTGCAGCAATGAAGACCCAGTAAAACAAAAAATATATAAAGAAAGTTGAATTTTGATAAAAAATCATACAGGGTGAAGAAATGTAAGACCTCATGAGAAAACTCTAAAAGCTAGGTCTTCTGATACATCACTATGTCCCTAATCTCAACATCATTGGAAAAAATGAGCACATGTTTGAATATAAACTGGAAGAAGAATATATGTCTCGTTCCTAACACCAAGTTAAACTGTTTGTTAAGTGAGAAAAACAATTAGCCCATCTTCCCTGAATTTTGAAAAAGATCTTATTTTATATAAAGCCTGCACAGGAGAATTTTGGCACCCATTAAGGTCATATGTACTGTAGTAAATGCAGTACTGAGTTGGAAGCCAGACTGCATAGGATCCACGATAGGGCTCTAGATAATTCCCATAACATTTTTAGGACTCGATGGCCATAGTTGTAAAGTTCTGGGCTCATGGCCAAGAGTTGCTCCAGAGGGAGGTCAGATGAGCTCTTGTCTGAGATCTTACAAAATAAAGTTAAAGGCAAAAATATGTCTAAAGAGAAAAATAAAGTACTAAGCACAGTGTCTGATAGATGGAAAGTACCTAAAAAATGTAAGCTGGTTTTAGTTTTGACTGTTATTTTATTGTTGTTTTGCCACTGAGACCAGATGACTTCAAAGATTCCTTTCACTTTAGAGACTAAATTATTGGAGACTCTTTCAACATCTGAGAACATTCACATTTATGAGTACAAGGCTTCATGACTCTGCTCCTTTTAAAATAAAAAATTATTGAAAACTGGAGACAGCAAATGTTTTACTTCTTAATATTCCCAAACAGAAGTCCTAATACTCATTAGGAGTTTTTTTTCAATATTCTTAGAGCATACTGGGTTGACTTTCATTTTCAGCAATCTGACTGGCTCAGTAGCCCAAAAACCTATCTTTTACTCCTAAATAATATCATATATGCAGAGTCAAGTCTACAAGAAAGAAACCATCCAAAATAAGAGAGAGAGCAGGAATATAAGGCAGGATTTTGAAGATTCTCTGCCTTGGTATTTTTCAGGGTGACCAAGAACCCTGGATGCAATGGGTCACTAGAGAATAAGGAAGGCTTTAGATGCTTCCCAAAGTTAGAACGTGAGATAAAACAGTGAAAGGAAGGAAAATCAGGATCGTCTCTTACTTGGCTTTGCTCTGAGTGGAAAAGCAAGGTCACCCCTTATCACCACAGCCATAGATCACACAAGCCACCAGTTTCACAGTTTGCCTTTATATCTGGGAAAATCCAATCATGGAAATTAACTTATAGTCATTCTGGCTTGAACTCCAATCACCAAGCAGAAACAAACAAACAAACAAACAAAACAGCCATCATCTTTAAAAAAGTGTAGCCTCAACCCAGGATCCTTGGTGTACAACAGATTAACAGCATTTAAATATGAGTTCAAAACCTTAAAAAAAAAAAGAGAGAGAAGATGAAGAAGAAAATGTTTTAAAAAGAAAAAATAAACATACACACAAAAAAGAAATCAGGAATAGGGATCAATAGACATATAAAAATCTGCAAAAATTCACTTCATATGTGCAACGTAAAATAATCTTAAGTATCTAAAAAAGTAGAGAGGATATTTTAAATATGAGCAAGAAATATGAGGCCATAAAAGTCTATTGTATTTGAAATAACAATTATTTCCATAAAGATAAATATAAAAATTAACATTAAAAACCCAATGGAAAGATTAAACATTATATTAGATCAACTGGAAAGAAGTAGTAAACTGGCAGTTTCATCAAGAGTCACCCAGAATCATCAAAATAAGAGATGGGTACATAAAACATATAATTGGAGTTGTTTTAGGACAGAACTGGGTGACAGAAAGAAAACGAGACAGGTTGGGACCCAGGACACTTTGCTGCAGTGTTTGTACCTGGCAAACATCTCCTCCAGCAACAGATACAAAGAAACTATAAGGGACTAAAATTAACTGTGTACATGTGCAGTTGGGGGCAAACGATGGACACAAGATTCAAAAAGACAAAACCTAACCGCCACCTTTGAAAGGTCCGAAGCAAAAGCAGAGTGTCTGGAGCAAAAGCGGGGTACTGTGCATGCCCTCTGCTTACAACACCACCTAAAGAGTGCTCCTTCAAAGAAAAGCTATGACAAACCTAGACAGTGTATTAAAAAGCAGAGACATCACTTCGCTGACAAAGGTCCGTATAGTTAAAGCTGTAGTTTTTCCAGCAGTCATGTACGGATGTGAGAGTTGGACCATAAAGAAGGCTGAGTGCCAAAGAATTAATGCTTTTGAACTGTGGAGTTGGAGAAGACTCTTGAGAGTCTCTTAGTCAGCAAGGAGATCCACCCAGTCAATCCACCCATGTGCATGCTCAATCGCTTACTGGTGTAAAACTCTTTTCAACCCCCATGGACTGTAGCCCACCAGGCTCCTCTGTCCATGCAGTTTATCAGGCAAGAATACTGGAGTGGGGTGCCATTTCCTACTTCAGGGGATACTCCCAAGTCAGGAATCATACTGTGTTTCTCTCTCGCCTTGGCAGGCGGATTCTTTACCACTGAGCGACCTGGAAAGCCACCATATCACAATATATACATACCACAGATTGTCACCATTTTGATAACGAATTAATGAGACATCAGAGTGGTTGAATAACCTGCCCCAAATCACAGGAAAAAAATCCAATAATAATTTTGATAGATATTTTCATGAAATGGACAAAAGCAGTGAGCCAAAGATATTAGACAGTCTTAACTATTATTAGGCCAACAAAAAAGTAAACAGAGCTTGGAAACAAACCTTCCTAATAATAAAGGGGAAATCACTGGAACAGAAGTGACCTAGCAGCTGAGTGGAGAAAGCATCGAGTCTTCATTTAGGAGGTTCTGGGACAATATGATGAACCCTAAGGAAAAACTCAGCTAACTTAGCTCAGTTAGAGCTCTGTGTCACACAGAGAGAAAGTGTTCTAAGTGGGCCAAAGAAAGAAATCTAAAAATAAAACCTCTTATTGGATCTTGGGCGATGTCTTTATTGGCTGATACTACAGCTGTGTTCCTCCCAGGACCAGAAGCGGGTGGGCTTGTCAAAGGTTGCCAGGCTATAGATGCCCTCACTTCAGCCCACTCACCATGCTGGCATAGTCTGGAGGAGAATTCTGGAGAGGAGGCACAACCCTGCCCTTTAGCCCGACACATGCACACACGCGCACACACACACGTGTGCACACACACACACTTCTCTGGAGGTCACCCTCTGTAGGCCCACGGTCCTGCTGTGTACTTTCCCCTCCCTGGGGTCAGGGATTCTGCCTGCTTCTCTACCTGTCTGTCTGATAGAGGGGCAGAGCCAGTGGGCACCTCCAAAGCACAGTCCTTTCTCTAACTTGGAAGACACGGCCCACTAGACAGCTGAGCATCCTTGGACCCCGGCTTGAGGTAGTTCCCTCCCCAGCCTATGGCTCAGGGGCCTGGCTGCCCTGCAGAACCTCTGGACTGGGCCCCCACCCTGCCCAGTTGCCCCCCTAGTTCCTCCTCCATGCAGCCTGGGACCCAGAGCTCAGCCATGCCATCTCCGCTTGTCTGCCTGTCCTGGATGCAGAAAGGAAGGGATCAACTGAGGCCTGAGGATGAACTGAAAGAAGCTGGCAGGGGCAAGGGACAAACGCCAGTCTCGTGAGGACTGTGGGGTCATCCTGGGCTTGACTCCATCTTGCAGGACATTCTGTGCGTTCTCTAACCTGGAGGGTGTTACAGGAGGAGAGCGGGCTAGTGCCTGCCTTCTCTGTGGTTGCCCCTTCTTGAGTGCGGGGAGCCAAAATTGGCATCAAACTAAAATTTTGGGGCCTCCAAAAAACAAAAAAGAAAAAAACAGATGGGAACTCTCCTGGTTGTCTAGTGGCTAAGACTCTGCCAGTGCAGGGGACTCAGACTGGACTCCTGGTCAGGGAGCCAGGATCCCACACGCCTCTCCATCAAAACGTAAAACAGACACAGTATTGCAATAAATTCAATGAAGACTTTAAAAATGGTCCTCCCCCAAAGATGAAAATACAAGACCACATCTTTATGAACTGAATATAGGAAAGAATTTCTTAAGAAAGACAAAAGAAGCAAAAATCATAAAGGACAATACCGGTAAATTCAATGATTTTAAGAGTTTTTGCAAAAATTTGTATGAAAAACACTATAATGCAAATAAAATGGCAAGTCATAACACTGCCCAAGGCATATGCAACCCCATATAAGTGAAAGTGGATTAGAATCCTGGTTAAATAAGAAACTAAAGATCACTAAGAAAAAGAACTCCATATAAAATATTGAAAATTTTATATAAATAAACATTGCATACAAAGGAAACCCAAGGCATTTCAAATATATTAAAGTTTTATTTTTGGAGCTGGGCAGTTTACCCAGCAGTGAAAGCTACTGTGTTTCATTTCTATGTCATTATTTTCATATTAAACTGAATATAAATCTCAAAAGATACTGAATACAACAAAACCAAGTTACAGTAGGTGAATAATTTGCTTATATATAGTTGAAAAGAGCTATATACTCTTCAGAATAAACATATGAGGGTTAAAAATATAATGCAATAAAAATGATAAACATCACTAGCTGCATGGAGCGTTTACAATGGTGGAGGAGACCCAGGGCATTTCAAATATATTAAAGTTTTATTTTTGGAGCTGGGCCCTACGTGTCAGGAAGTTGGTTTGAGTTTGTTGTGTAATTTTTTCTAAGTCTGATACATTTAGTAAAAATGATTTAAATGAATTATAGATGCTTTGGCGATCAGGACAAATTAAAAAGAAAAATCTGATGAAAGTCACTAAGGATCAGATGAGGTACTGAAAACACATGTCAAATGTCAATCCACTACAGTCTAAGTAGAGAGAGTTGAACTTGCAGTGTCCTAATTAGTGGGTTGTGCCTTTTTTCTTTCGTTCTCAATAAAGAAGCTAGCAAGCTATGTTAAGAAATAAATGCTGACTGCTTAATGAAGCAAGCTAGCTGGCCCAGTTCTCCTCATGTAGCACCAACTCCTCTAAGACTTGCTCTCAGAAGTATTATGTTATGTCTTGTCAAGTGACTGCAGGTCATTCTGCAAGCAAATTAAAATGACAAATGTCAAGGTGCTTTTGCATTAGTGGAATCTGAGGCCCGCTTTTCTCCAGAAATCTCTTTGTTTTCTACTAAGTATGAGTTTGTTATATTGATGCCACAATATTAAAAATTCCCCAGCATCATCAAAAAATGGGTATTATTAAAAATTAGGTTATTAATTATTAATTAATGACAACTCTACACCTTCACTTTTGGAAAAGGATTCTATACCTAGCAGATCTTTGATCTTATAATAGAATCACAGGGTAATAAGACAAATTTTATTATCTCTTTCCCAAGTAAAGATTTGATTGATTTTCCATAAAAAATACTAGTGAGAATGTCTTCATTTACCTCAGAAAAATCCACACTAAGTTCTACTCACTTTTAAAAATCAAAGGTCAATGCTGAAAAATATGAGGGTAAATTAATGTATATGTATGAATATATACATAATTATGAATATGGTCATATATATGAATATATAATATATAGAGAGATTGATGTATATATAATTAACATATGTATAAAATTCACAGATTTGCATTTAAACATTTTATTTCCACATACAATCAAAATATAGTAGACTTATCTGGCAAAAATATAGTAGACTTATCACCAGCACATACGATGCCAGTGATTCAGATGGATTTTTACACCAAAGAAATTGTTTCTGCTCATTAAAAGTTTATTTAATTAAGATAAAAAGGCATTAATATATTTATAGTACTTTCTAATATACTTATAGTACTTCTGTTACAAAAAATTAATGCTTAGATAATAGCACACTTATCATCATGATTTCCTTTGTATTTGTCTCTTTCACTGTAGGCCTAACATTTTATTTCATTTAAATATTTATTTATTTATTTGGCTGTACAGCGTCTTAACTGTGGCATGTGAACTCTTAGTGTGGCGTGTGGAATGTATTTCCCTGACCAGGAATGGAACCTGGGCCTCCTGCATTGGGAGCATGGAGTCTTAGCCACTGAACCACCAGGCAAGTCCCTCTAAAATTTTAAGTTTCAGATTATTCATCGAGATTTCCCTCTGCTCCTAGAAAGATAAATCACCACCTCTTCCCTCAGCCAGGACTTTCTCTTGGGCTGCAAAGTCTGCTGAGCTCAAACTATTTAGCTGTCATCACTATATTATGGAGAAACAAAATTAAATGAAAAGACTCTTTGCTCTGAGTGGTTCTCAAAATAACTGGGAAGAGATTCTGGGACTTGAGAGCATGCAGCGACAGAAAACAGGAAGTTTAAGTTGTAGATATTTCAATGGTCTAAACACCCACTGCTCACAATATAAGAAAAAGTAAGTATTTTTTGTAATGCTCACTTTTCTAGAGTATTTCTGACCTATATTTGAGGTTGTAAAAGAGAGCACCTTAAAAGTATGTAAGCAAACTGTATAAGTGAATAAAATCGTTGACCCAGTTTGCTTCAGTATTTTTTTTGTGAAATCGGTGCACTCATTCTCCTTTGGGTCTCAGCTCATACAGATTTCCTGGGTTCAGGCCAATAACAGTGACTGGTAAATTTTGCCAGGAAAAAAAAAAACCTGAGTATTGTTTCTATACCAGCATATGGAGAAATGTTCATTGTGATATTTTGTTTAGAACTTTTATGTTTTCAGTAATATGTTTTCTGGTTGAGGCAAAGCCTATCACAAAACAAAATTACTGTTCCTATAGAGGAACAGTGTAAGTCACATCTCCCCATCTCTCTTGGATTCAAAACACAGACCCCTGACCCCCATTTTCCTTCATCTGCCTCATTTCCATTCATCTCAACCACACATCCTCTTCCATCAACTCCCAAGCCCTTGAAAATCCATGTCAACAACACTCACCCCTAGTCCCCTCATTCTTAAACTATTCCTAAATCCTTATTGCCTAGTCCTGATGATTTCTTGAAACTAACTTACCTGTGAAGATTCTCTTTTTCTATCATCTTCTTTGAAATGGCCTACTGCTTACCATTTACTAAGAAAGGTTCCTGTTGTCATAGGTAGTACTGGAGATGGTTACTTGTGCCCGCAAAAAAATCACCTCCCCCAGTATTTACACTCTTAACTACTTCCCTCCACACTAACTCCAAGCTTAGCCAGGTGGTTGCCTCTTCTAACCAAGAGGATACGCACTAACAGGATGAAAGTACAGACTTGGCAAGTGCTTCTGGATCATTTGCCTTCTTGGGTCACAGCCCCAACACAGTCTGGCCTTTTGGAGGCCCTTTAGCCGGCCCTGGTGGACTCGGCCCCTACAGCCTCCAGCGGATTGTATTCCAAGGATGACCCCAAGCAAGACAAGCAGAAGAGGCCCCCAGCCAACCCACAGAATTTCAGCAGAGAAATGGTGGTCTTTCTAAGCTGCTAACTTTGGGGATAGTTTATTGTAAGCTCTGAATCAGAGACTGGCATCTAGAGGTAGGGTTCAGTTCAGTTCAGTTCAATTCAGTCGCTCAGTTGTGTCTGACTCTTTGTGACCCCATGAATCGCAGCACACCAGGCCTCCCTGTCTATCACCAACTCCCAGAGTTCACCCAGACTTACGTCCATCGAGTCAGTGATGCCATCCAGCCATCTCATCCTCGGTCGTCCCCTTCTCCTCCTGCCCCCAATCCCTCCCAGAATCAGAGTCTTTTCCAATGAGTCAACTCTTCGCATGAGGTGGCCAAAGTACTGGAGTTTCAGCTTTAGCATCATTCCTTCCAAAGAAATCCCAGGCTGATCTCCTTCAGAATGGACTGGTTGGATCTCCTTGCAGTCCAAGGGACTCTCAAGAGTCTTCTCCAACACCACACTTCAAAAGCATCAATTCTTTGGTGCTCAGCCTTCTTCACAGTCCAACTCTCACATCCATACATGACCACAGGAAAAACCATAGCCTTGACTAGACGGACCTTAGTCAGCAAAGTAATGTCTCTGCTTTTGAATATGCTATCTAGGTTGGTCATAACTTAAAGCCTAGAAAATTCAGTGTTGGTTTGGGGACTAAGAAATGGCAGGAGCTAGAAAAGTAGCAAGAAGCCTGTAAGTGAAAGTTGGAGAAAAGGCAAACCAAGAGTTAATATAGGCCAAGAAGGCAGCAGAAAACTGCTACTGGATGGTGGCAAGATGGACATCCATGTTCTGTTAGTGAGCACACTGCCAAAACTGTCCGTTGCAACAATTGGAAGACTGAAAGTGTGCCATACAAACTTGTAAGTCTGGCTAAGAACGTTTTGAGACAGAATGGGGAAAGTGTCAGTTTGCATATTTTAGTAGCTCCTAAGGAGGCACTGGGCTTCCCAGGTTGCATTAGTGGTAAAGAACCCACCTGCCAATGCAGGAGACATAAGAGACATGGGTTTGGTCCCTGGGTTGGGAAGATCCTCTGGAGGAGGGAACGGCAACCCACTCCTGTATTCTTACGTGGAGGATCCCATGGACAAAGGAGCCTGGTGGGCTATAGTCCATAGCATTGCAGAGTCAGACACAAGTGAAGCAAATTAGTATGCACAAAGGCATACAAGGAGTCACTGGTCAGAAATCTGGAGAAAGGTCTGTTCAATGCGCAGGTAGAATTCAGAGAAAACACAGAAAAGCCAGGGCATACTGCTTGGAGAGTAAACTTTCATGTGGCCAGTATTTTCACTTGGCAAAGTAGCATATGGCCTCTGGGTAGACTGAAGCACAGATGTTGCTAGAAGACCCCTTGTTGGGACCTCAGGAAGATTTAAGGTGTTGCTGGAGTAGAGGCTCACAGCAAGACAAAAAGGCCTTTATGAAGGTTAAGGGATGCTATAGAAAGAAATTGTTTTGAAAAATAATTATGGTTGAGGCTCTAGGGGCAAGGTCCTGGAGAAGGAAATGACAACCCACTGCAGTATTCTTGCCTGGAAAATCTCATGGACAGAGGAGCCTGGTAGACTATAGTCCATGGGGTCACAAAGAGTCAGACACAACTGAGCAACTTCGCTACACTACTACCAGGGGCATGAAGTGAACTCCAGTCAGATCCACTAAAAGTTCGCCAAAGTTTAAGGGAGTTGAATCCACTTGGACTAAAATGTAAAGTGTATTTCAAAATGAATATTCTATGGAAATAAACAGGCTGAGAAAGCAATTTACCAAGTGCAAAATGGAATACCATTTATCAAAAAGGAAAGTCAAACCCAGGTTCTCAAAAGACAGAGACAACCACAAGAGAGAGCCATGAATGAAGGAAACTTCCAGAAAGCAGAGGACCCAGTTAAGGAAGATTCCCTACCCAAGGTTATATATCCACTGGATTATAGCAATGCTGTGGACCAGTAACTTCTGTGTCTCTCATTCACCCCGTTACGGAATTGAATTGTTGGGGATTATCCTGTCCTTCACCATTGATGTCAGGTATGTGCAGAGGGTATTGAGGAGGAAATATAAGTTATCACTGGAAGTTCACGGCAGGTTGTCCCCATAGAGCTGCATCTACCAGATCCATCTATGGCTTATCTGATGCAGATGCTGAGCTCAGGGGCTGAGCTTGGTACCCTATATGGATGAGACTTTGAAGGTCTTGAAAGCAGGTAAGTATACTTCACACATGAATCACTGGGACCAGAAGGCAGCCTGTGATAGACTCTTACACTCATGGACCCAACTAAGTCATGACTTGCGTTAGTGATGCCTGTGTGGGTTTCTCTCCCTCCCCAATGCAGACTGTGGCCATGTGACCTGATCTGATCACTAAGGATCTGAGCAAATGTAACACAGGCAGAATTTTAAGCATGTATACATTGAGCCTTGCCCTCTTAGAATGCTATGTTAAGGTTGTGTGTGAAGAGTTTAAGTGTGGTCTCATTGAAATTAACACAGACACACACAGGAGAAAGAGATCCAGCCATCTGGGTCATCCCAGCTGAGCTCACTGACACAATGCAAACCCCTATGTGAACCTGGACAAGACCAGCTGAAGGACTTCCAGCTCACACACATGATGGGGAAAGTAAAATGGTTTTTTACAGTCATTGTTTGCAGGGCAGTATATGCAGTAACATATAATTGATACAACCACCTCTTCTCTATCACTGTTATTTATTGCCTAATTTCTCCCAAGACACCCAGAAATTTTCCTGATGGTTGTTGCTCTAGGTGCTACTTTCTATTTATTTCTCTCCTATTTTTTTCTAAAGGATTTCAGTAAGTTCTCTTTTCCTCTGACTCTTCAAATCACAATCTTTATGGTTCCTTATCTTATTCATAAGAGCATTAATGTTCCAAATATTTTGCTACTTAGAAACATAACCATACTTTCAGTCAAATAACAATTCAAGTTGTTCATTTGATTCATATACAAATATACAATATAATATGAAAGAAACACTTTAGGGTCAGATGAACTTAAAAGCCAGCTTTGTCATCTATTAACAATTTATCCCCTGTATAAACAGTGAACAAATATAGGCACTCAATAGGAATATACTAATACTATTATTCTTATCATGCTATTATTATACTATTTTGCTAATATTATACTATTATTCTTAGTATGACTAACTGATCCAATCTTATTTTAGAAATAGAATTGAATAATTAGGCAAATTAATTAAAAGGTCTTCAGTCTGATACTTCTCGAAAATAAATCTGTAAAGAAACATAGGGATGACCATATAAGGGCATAAAGTTGAGTCATGATCACTAATGATTATTTGGTTGTTTTTTAACACAGGAAATCAAGGATTAGCAAATATGAAACTCAGAAATCTGTGTTTGACATCTGAATTTATCATTGTGATTTCTATCAGTCATTTTCCCTCCATGTCCCTCTCTGTTCCATATTTACGAATAGCATTAGCTACATCACAGATTTATTATGAAGTCTAATTATGTAAAAGAGCAAATAGCTATTTATTGGGTTGGCCAAAACATTTGTTCAGGTTTTTCCGAGACATTACTGAAAATCCCAAATGAATGTTTTGGCCAATCCAATTAATTAAATAAAAAATAAATAAATAAAATAAAAGAGCTCACAAATGATTGATCTATCATGTCATAATAATGAATTTTCCTTAATGTACACATTTTAAAATTTGCCGATAAAAAAATTCAGGCCTCCAAAAAGCGTTCCTTCTAGTACCAAGAAACACTTTTCACAATAAGAGAACACAGCAACCTACTGGTATTAACCAGTTATAAATAGGCTCTGTTCCTATATTCTAGAGCTTCCCAGGTGGCTATGCAGTAAAGAATCCACCTACCAAAGCAGGAAACGCAAGAGATGTTGGTTTGATCCTTGGGTTGGGAAGATCCCCTGGAGGAGGAAATGGCAACCTGCTCCAATATTCTTGCCTGGAAAATATCATGGACAGAGAAGCCTGGCAGGCTGCCATCCATAGGGTCACAAAGAGTCAGATATGGCTGAGTGAGCACACACACAACCACACACATGCCTATATTCTAATATATTTATGCCTCATTAAAATGAGTCAAATATCTTCTCTTAAGAACTTAGAGTTAGCTTAGTATTTGAAAATGAAAAATATCTCATGAAAACGAACAGCTCATGTTTAAAGTGAGTAAACTGAAAGAAAATTGCAGTTTCTATCATATACAATATTCTTTCAACCCACTAATGTAATGGACAGTCCTTCCAATTCCCCATGCATTCAACTACTGTCTATACTACAGAGAAGAACCTGAATGTTTCACATCCTGCTGAACTCTTTCCTGACACCCACACCAATCCCAAAGCCCATGCCATAGCTCCTCATGCAACTTTTTACCCTAAGGGTGCACACGAAGGTGTCATCATCTAATAATCAGTTTCCTTGTGTGCTTTTCCAGCCAGATTATGAGTTGAATCAAAGAGTCTATATTTTACTTTTGCATCCTCAATTCCTAGCACAGCAACTGGCCTAGAATAGGTAGCCAGAAAAGGCTTAAGAATCTTGAATAAAATAATGAGCAAATAAAGCTATTTGAGTTACCTTAATTACCAAAAAAAAAGATGACTAAATTTCTGATATATTTTCTTTTTATCGGCAAATATTTCTAACACAAATTGAGCACCTTGAGTTCCATGCCAAAGAGAAACCTCAGAGTACACTGTGGAGGCACCAGGGACTGTCTGTCTTCAGTCTGAACCAGCACCTTAAAGCTAGTGGCTTATTCCCTTTTGGAGCATCAAAAATTCCAGGTGTCCCCAAGGGACTCATTATAGGGAACACATGCCAAGTTTCTGAAAAGGTAAAAGGCAGAGGAAAGAGAGAAGCACTTGAAATCATTTACACCTAAATTAGTAGGCACATTTCTTCATCGGGAAAGAGAGCATGCAGTGTGCGTGAAATCATTACCACAACCACCATCATCACCATCATCATTACCATCGCCATCACTGACATAATCACTACCATCATCACCATCACCTCCAACACCTTCACCATCACCACTACCATCACCTCCATCATCACCATCACTGCCATCCTCGTCATTACTACCACCATCACAATCACAACCATCACCATCATCATTATCATCATTATCAACACAAGTTAAATCCAAGGCCAACAGATAATCAACTCACCTACTAAGTTTCCTCAGCCAGACAGAGCTCTGACTCTCTTTCAGAAAACCCACTATCATGCATGAATTTGAAAGTTATGCAAATTAAAGGTACACTATTTGAATTAGTTATGGAAAGATTTTAAACTTTAAAGGGAATTTTATCAAAACCACATTTAAAAAGCCAACTTTAATAGTAAAATTATTATTAAAAAGTTAGATATTAATGTAGCAATTCTGAATTACAGAAGATAGAAAATATGAATTCATTTATAAAGAATTGATGGGCTCACTTTTCAATATCCTTTTTCTTTGGAGGGAATGATGCTGAAGCTGAAACTCCAGTACTTTGGCCACCTCATGCGAAGAGTTGACTCATTGGAAAAGACTCTGATGCTGGGAGGGATTGGGGGCAGGAGGAGAAGGGGACGACAGAAGATGAGATGGCTGGATGGCATCACTGACTCGATGGACGTGAGTCTGAGTGAACTCCAGGAGTTGGTGATGGACAGGGAGGCCTGGTGTGCTGTGATTCATGGGGTCGCAAAGAGTCGGACATGACTGAGCAACCAAACTGAACTGAACTGAAAGATATATTCACTGAAAAGACTGGTGCTGAAGCTTAAACTCCAATACTTTGGCCATCTGATGTGAAAAACTGACTCATTGGAAAAGAATCTGATGCTCGGAAGGATTGAAGGCAGGAGGACAAGGGGATGACAGAGAATGAGATGGTTGGATGGCATCACCAGCTCAATGGACATGAGTTTGAGCAAGCTCCGGGAGTTGGTGATGGACAGGGAAGCCTGGCATGCTGCAGTCCATGGGGTCACAAAGGGTCAGACTTGACTGAGCGGCTGAACTGAACTGAAAGGAAAGCTCAAAATATATCCCTAATACCTATCTTGGAGTAGAAAAAATGCCTGTATCATAGAAAGTTTATAGGTGCCAAAATCAAAATTTAGTATACAAAATTTAATAGACACATTTAAGTTTATATTTTAAACAGCTTAAGTAATCTATAAGTGATTTTAAAAATAAAATAACCAAATAATATTTTGATATCTATAGTATAATATAGTTATTCAACATGGAAACACTTGAATTTGTATTAATTTACTGCTAAAAGAAAAGAGAAAAAAAATCAGGTGAACTCTGCATGGAGCCTCGAGAGAAACTGGGACAGTGACACAGTTCAGACCAGCCAGGAACTCAGGTTTCCACTGTTGCTTTAGATCTAAACTGACAGGAGATCTTGGCCAAGTTACTTAAGCTTAGGGGCATAGGCTTAAAGATTTATAAAATGAGTGTCTGCTACTAGATAACGCCTTTGTCCCTTCCAATTCCAACACTCAGATGCAATGACTGTGCCTCTGAACTGCTTCTGGAAGCCAGCATAGATGGGATAGGAACAGATAGCCAATGTAACTTCTGTCCACATTCTTAGGTCATATGCCTTCGAACTTCAACCTTCTCTCCTCTTTTTTCCAAGTGAGGGAACATAATCTTGGCTGTCTTCCTTGATTCTGAAAATGCTTCTCTTTCTGCCATACTTTTCCTCTCACCCCCTTTTCCCTTGAGGCACCAGACGGAATGAGAGTATGGCTGCACACAGAAGTGAGGAGAAAAAAAGATTTATCCTAATTGAACCACTGCCCCCACCCCCTGTCGACAATCGTCACTAAACCACAGCCTACCTGACATGTGTCGTGTGTACTCACAGGTACATGCGCACATATACACACAACCTATACTGGGTTTCACGTGGAACACTTTCACTCTCCTAATATTCTCCAACCTATTCTCATACACATATTTTCCAGATCAAAAAGGAGAAAAGAACTATTTATGGAACTTTGATACAACTACTTTTCTTTCTCGCTTTTAAGTCATTTTTTTCCTGTTCAATGTTTCAATCAATCATTACTAAGAAAAGAAAATGTACATCCTAGGAAAAAAATGGATGCCCAGAACTTAAAACTGAATAATCACTCAGGCAGAAAAAATTTTGAATTAAATAGATGTATACTAAGTGATCTAGTAGGTTAACAAAACTAATTATTCACAAAACAAATTTTACGTTCATAAAATTGAAATTTTCCTGGACTATTAGCACCCTCCCCCAGTGACTTATATGGAAGTATTGAGTTCAATTTAAAATTTCTTATAGTTTTCCTTAAAATGTCATTTTAACAAAACCAGTATCACAACATCTTGCTTTAACACCTACAATCATGTTGATGTATGGCAAAACCAATACAATATTGTAAGGTAATTAACCTCTAGTTAAATAAATTTATATTTTAAAAAAATAAGAAAAAAAAAACAAAAAAAGAAAGACATCAAGTTCTTATAAAAAAGATACATTTAATATTGCATAAATATTATAAGGTAGATAGATACTATTTTCACTATTTCACTGTGTGAGGAAATTAAACACAATTACATAATTGGCCCAGAAACACCATGGGAACTTGCATTCTCTTACAGGCTCTAGGTTTAATTATTTCAGTTAATATGTATGCTATTAACTTCTAAGGCATGAAAACATATGAGACACCAATCCTATATCAGAAAGACCAAGGTTCCCCTTAGCCCACATGTCATTTATTATCTGAGAGTCCTGTGGAAGGCCATTTTTGTGAAACCCTATGAAGGCATGTGCCAAACATTGACCATAACCTTGAACAACTTAAGGTTGTACAGATCTGTCTCATTCATGAACCCCTTTAATCTGTTTGTATTTTCACTTTGTCTCATCTCTCTGGTTAACATTTTATTAATTTAAAACAGACTGTTTAAAATAATATTTTGATTTAACCTAAACCTCTTCTTTTGTGCATCAAGGTGAGTCCTTGAATTATAATAACATGTTTTGAAATCTGAGGAATAAGTTCATGTTTATTCTCTTCTAAGTTTTATAAACTTTGATCACCTCTCCTTTCTGACTTCCCAAAGAGTTCTTTTAAATGCATTAAATAAAAAATTCAAGAGGTGAGACAGTTCCAATTTCAAAGTCCTAAAATATCAAAGGAAACCAGAAACTTGTTATTCAGTCATGTCAAGAAGAATTTAAAAGAAAGTGTTTCTAAAAGTAAAAAATTCTAATTTTGAGATAGTCTCTGCTCTAAGTGACATTGAAAAAAAAATCTCAAGGACGATTTCACTATGTCCATTTCTTAAATCAAGTGTTCTAATGAAAGAGAAAACTGATTGCTCATATATTTTCCAATTCAAAAGCATCCTCATATCTTAAAATTTATCAAACAAGATATAAAATGTCAGTATTGTTAATTAGAATGACATAAATAACTATAGGTCTTTAATGGCAAAATTCTTGCAATAATTCCTTCCAGTACTAGCAATTTTGCTCTTCACAGCATTGTCACATTTAAGATTCAAGGCAATTGTGAAAATAATTTTCACAGAAAACAAGCAATCATTTTCTCCCAGATTTTCTCCTCTTTATTTCTTTTTTAAAAAGTTTTTATTGGAGTATAGTTGATTTACAGTGTTGTATTAATTTCAGGAGTACAGCAAACTAAATCAGTTATACATATACATATATCCACTCTTTTTCAGATTCTTTACCCATATAAGTCATGACAGAATATTGAGTAAAGTTCCCTGTGCTATACAGTATGTCTTTATTAATTATCTATTTTATGACCTAGGTTCGATCCCTAGGTTGAGAAGATCCCCTGGAGAAGGGAAATGCTACCCACTCCAGTATTCTGGCCTGGAGAATTTCATGGACTGTATAGTCCACGGGGTCACAAAGAGTCAGACACTGACTGAGTGACTTTCACTTTCACTTTATATATAGTAGTGTGTATGCTGCTGCTGCTGCTAAGTCGCCTCAGTCATGTCTGACTCTGTGTGACCCCATAGACGGCAGCCCATGAGGCTCCCCCATCCCTGGGATTCTCCAGGCAAGAACACTGGAGTGGGTTGCCAGTTCCTTCTCCAATGCATAAAAGTGAAAAGCGAAAGTGAAGTAACTCAGTCATGTCCAACTCTTAGCGACACCATGGACTGTGGCCCACCAGGCTCCTCCGTCCATGGGATTTTCCAGGCAAGAGTGCTGGAGTGGGGTGCCATTGCCTTCTCTGAGTAGTGTGTATATGTTTATCTTAATCTCTTAATTTATCCCTTTTCCCCATATTTCCCACATCCCCATAAATTTGACTTAGAGATCTGTGAGTCTGTTTCTGTTTTATTTTAAAAAGTTCATTTGCATCATTTTTTTCTAACTGGTTTCTTCTCTTTTTCAATTCTCTCAACTTAAAAAATGATACAACTCCACCCCATCCCCACTTTCTTGTTTCTCCTTTCTCACCTTTTCCACAGGCATACATCTCCAAGTTCATGGGTTGCATGCCATCTCCATTGCTTACTACTAATCAGCCCACTCCAAAAAATCTACAAATCCTCTGTACCACATGCATCAGCCAAGGTCTCTGGTGTTTTTCCTGCTGCTCCATCTAACAAACCACTGGGGCTTCCCTCTCCATGACCTGTGGGCAGCACCCCAGGGCAACCCTGTACAAACTACTAGGAAACTCCTTAGGGATGCCTCATTGCAGCACTACTCATAGTAGCCAGGGCATGGAAGCCACCTAAGTGTCCATCAGCAGAGGAATGGATAAAGAAGATGTGGTGCATATACACTGGAATATTACTCTGCCATAAAAAAAGAATGAAATAATGCTATCTGCACCAACATGGATGGACCTAGAGCCTGTCATACTAAGCGAAGTGTCAGACACAGAAAGACAAATATCATATGATATCATTAATATGTGCAGTCTAAAAAATCTGAGACAAATGGCCTTATTTACAAAATAGAAACAGAGTCACAAAAGTAGAAAACAAAAGTATGGTTAGCAAAGGTGAAAGATGAGGGAGGGATAAATTAGAAGATTAGGATTGCCATATGCACACCAGTATACATAAAACAGATAACCAACAAGGACCTAATGTATAGCACAGAGAACTATACTCAGTAATCTGTAATGACCTACATGGGAAAAGAATCTGAAAAATAGTGGATACATATATTAATATGTTTATAATGGACTCACTTTGCTATACACTTGAAACTACAAAACACTATAAAGCAACTATACACCAATAAAAATTAAAGAAAAAAGAAATTGTTTTTACTTATACTTCATGACACCCCATTCTAAACACTTTCTCCTACTTCCCTAAATGTTCCTTCGTAGTCACCTTTGACCTTTCTCCTTCTCTCCGAACATGACATGTTGGTTTTTCTCAGAACTCTGTCCTAAGCATACTTTCTTCTCAAACCACCATCTCTCCTTGGCACCTTTATCTGTAGTTATACCTTCAATTACATGCAGAAAATTGCAAAACCTCCATCTCCACCCCAGATACTGCTCTTGAATTCCAGGCCATCCATCCAGTCACCTTCCAAACAACTTCACTTGGATATGTTATGAACCTCAAAGACCACTGAATGGTTCCAAGTTCAGTTCAGTTGCTCAGTTGTGTCCAACTCTTTGTGACTCCGAGGACTGCAGCATGCCAGGCTTCCCTATCCATCATCAACTCCCGGAGCTTGCTCAAACTCACACCCATTAAGTCAGTGATGCCATCCAACTATCTCATCCTCTGTTGTCCCCTCCTCCTCCTACCTTCAATCTTTCCCAGCATCAGGGTCTTTCCAAATGAGTCAGTTCGCATCAGGTGGCCAAAGGATTGGAGCTTCAGCTTCAGCATTAATCCTTCCAATGAATATTCAGGACTGATTTCCTTTGGGATTGACGGGTTTGATCTTCTTGCTGTCCAAGGGACTCTCAAGCGTCTTCTCCAGCAGCACAGTTCAAAAGCATCAGTTCTTTAGTGTTTCACTTTCTTTATGGTCCAACTCTCACATCCATACATGACTACTGTAAAAACCATAGCTTTGACTAGATGGACCTTTGAATGGTTCCAAAGCTGAACTTATTATTTTCCCTTCAGAACCCTTTTCTCTGGGACTTCCCCTGGTGTGTGGCTAAGACTCCACACTCTCAATGCAGGGTGCCCAGGCTCAATCCCTGGTCAGGAAACTAAAGTTCACATGCTTCAACTAAGACCTGATGCAGCCAAAAATATAAAAAGAACTTTCTGTCTCCTTTGCAAGCTAATTGATAAACAGCACTATAACCTTTTCAAGACGGAAAATATATCTTTCTTTCTTTTACCTCTCCCTCCACATGGAGTCAGTCACCATGTCTTGTCAACTATACCTTTTAAACATCATTGGGATGTGTCTTCCCTTCATCTCTAACCACCTGGTCAAAGCCACCACTCTCACTATCCTGGATTTCACACTGTAGTGATCTTACCCGTAGTTTAATTCGGAATTGTGCTTATATTTTCTCCCTTAAAACCATCCAAAGACTTTCTCATGCTGTTAATTCATCTTCAAAAATCCCTGTGTGGCCCTTGTAAGATTAGCGACTGGTTCCCTCTTCCAGCTTCAGCTCATAACATTCCATGTTTGTGGATGAATCCCACGTCCTGGTCTGCCATTACTCCAAGTGGGGCCACAGCTTTTTGGTCACTCTGCCCATAAAAGACTCAAACATATTTATCATCCTCTTGAATACCAGGAATGCAGTGCAGCAGAAGTGATACTGGGTCAGTCCCAGACCTGGTCTTTGAGAAAGCTGGCAGCACATGCTTCCTCCTCTTGGAATATTCATCCTGGAATCCCCCTTGGAACGTGGCCACCATGCAATTATTAATAGAAGCCCAAATTGCACGGTGAGCTCCCTGCCAGACAGCCAGCACAAATTGCCTGTCTTAAAAGTGAGCCATCCTACATGCTCCAGCTCCATGAAGCCCAGCTGAATTTACACGGGACAAGAAGACTGCCCAGATGACACCAGTAAACCTAAAAAATCATGCGGGATGATGAGAGTTGTGAAGCCACCAATTTGGGGGCTGGTTTATTACACAGTCAATTTTAGGAGCAAATGTCTAGATTCCATCTTATGTATATTCCAGCCCACAGAGAGAGAAACTGTTTTGTTTATTCACCACCATATTTCTAAAGCTTAGCAGAGTCTTTAATCTGCCAGCAGGTGCCCAATTAATATTTATTTACCGATTAAAGAAAGAAATACAAAGATAAATTGTTATCCTATTTCAGTAAGGGCAGTATTGCCCACTGGCTAAAATATGAGCTGTTAGGCCAGACTTTATGGGTTAAATCCTGCCTCTCCACCTACTGCTGAATGATCAAAACATGATACATGAACTCTCTGTGCCTCAATTTTATTATCTACAGAGGCAGGTAGTGTTGTTTTGAGGATTAACTGAGATAATACACATCTCAATACACACAGAGAACAGAACATCAGAGACTGCCAGGGAATGCTATTCATTGTTAATGTTTATTTACTGAAATGATAAGCTGTGAAACAAAGGGAAAGAAGAGCTTTACTGAATTCCCTTGCTAGCTGGCTGCACAGCTGGAGTTAGTAAGCTCTTTCTTGACTTATTTTTTTCTTTTTTCCCCGTTCACACTTTCTAGTCCTTGGTCTTTATTTTATGACACCATCACCCCTGGTAGACAGAAAAACAGTCTCCCAGTGATTTCTATATTCTAATTCCAAGAATCTGAGACTATATGGCAAAGGAGAATGAGGACCGGAACTGGAATTAAGGTTGTTAAGCATGTGACTTTGATAGGCGGAGATTATTTTAGAATAATCAGGCATTCCAGTATGATTACAGCCCCCCTCCCACAATCTTTTTTCTTAAACGTTACAGACTGAGAGACCTTCAGAGCTGGGTAAAATTTTACAAAATTAAATTATGATTAGAATTTCAGAAAGTCAGATAAAAAGCAGAAGCAAAATAGTACCAGAAAGCTGCAATTTGAGAAGTATGAGAGCAAGTGAGAAAGCCCTGACATGGCTGGATTTGAGGATGGAAGAGTGGAGCCGGAAGCACAGGTAGCTGCCAGAAGATGCACAAGACAAGGAAGGGGAGTCCCTGCCCTAGAGCCACCGAAGAGGACGACAGTCTGGTTGACCCTTGATTTTGGCTCATCGAGATCAATTTCATATTTCTGACCTCTAGCGTATAAGATAATAAATTGTGGTGGTTTTAAACCACTTAGTTTGTAGTGATTTATTACAGCAGCAGTAAGAAACTAAAACATCACCCACCGATTTTTTGTGAACTCATAAAACCTGCATGCAATTCAAAAAATCAAGACATGAGAAATTTTCTAAAGTGCTCCCTGAATTGATGGTATTTCATTCAGATATTTCCATTTGGGTCCTTTAAAATTCTCCTGTCTTTTGTTAATACATTTCACCACTGAAAGTGATAATAACATTTTGCTTTTTTGTAACTAGCAATAAAGTTCAAGAATGGAAAAAGGTACAGAGACAAAAATATCAGAAAAATATAGTTAATCTTAATGATTCCAGGATGTTTGAGTAGAAGTTCCCCCTGGAAAGATCAGCACCTTAACTCTCCCCTGGGGAAGATAATTTCACTTTCCTGCCTCTCCAAGACAACAGAATTACTGAATTTATTGTAATCAAAATAAATGCTCACTGAATCTATACTGTGTATATAAATTTAAAAAAAAAAAAACAGCTGAATGCTTCTGCCAAGGCAGCTAGCTCAGTACACTATTACATTGATTTAGTATAAAATGCAGATGTTGTCACACCTGTAAATGAAGCTTTAACCATATGTTGTGGTGTGTTTATATGCTAATGTCTTCAGAAGTAGCAAAACCCTTTGATACCACCTGGTTGGCCATATTTTCTGAATTAACTCCAATAAGATGGAATAAAATTATAATATATGAGGTCTGCATCTTTAAACATCAACATGAATGCAAACGGATTTTTTTTGTTGTTGTAGTCAACTCTTAAACCACTTGTAAAATACTTCAGCGACTACAGAGTGAACTGTCCAAATGTAGACACCCAAAATGGAGAAATTACGTCATTTGAAGCAGTCTAAATAGTTGTAATTTCTATAGAGCAATCTGAAAGTTATCTTCATAGTAAGAGATCAGTGTCCACTTACTGCTTTGGGTATGCACTGGGGAATGAGAGAAGTCGGAAAAAAAAAAAGAAAGAAAGAAAGAAAGAAATGTCTTAGAAGAAACAAGGGTTTAACATCAACTACTCTGAATTGAAGACCTTACTATGGCATATTTTCTGCTTCTCCAATCAAAGGAAATAACAGTGTAAGACTGTGACCTGGTTTGTGGAACTCTTTTGTCACCCTTAGCTTACTCTTGTGCGCTGTATACCAACTCACTTCAGTCGTGTCTGATACTCTTTGTGGCCCCATGGACTGTAGCCTGCCAGGCTCCTCTGTCCATGGGATTCTCCAAGCAAGAATACTGGAGTGAATTGCAATGCTCTCCTCCAGGGGATCTTCCTGACCCAGGGATCAAACAAACAATCGTCTTTGAGGTCTCCTGCAGTGGCAGGTGGGTTCTTTACCACTTAGTGCCACTTGGGAAGCCCTTGGCTTACTCAGAAAAATGTACCTGACAACCAGAAAATTCACATCTTAAGTAAGCATATGTGAACTGCCATGGTCTAAATAAATAAATACATAATGGATTACATTATCTGTCTTTTCTATAAAAGTACAGGTTGTTGCTGAGGATTCAATTTTGTATTTCTTTTTCTCCTCCAACATATATTACTTTGACCAGTTATAAAACATTTTGGAAATATCAATATGATTGGAAAATAGAAATGAAAAGTTTTCCCAATGGAATATTTATGTTTCTGTATCTCTGTACTGTGCCTTTTTTGAGAGGTTAATGAGAGAAGAATAAAGTGGAAGACTGACCTGAGTAAGACTTTATTGTGTGACAGTAAGAAGCCAATATGGACCCAGAGGTTTGTTTGAAGGAAGGACAAAGGTAGCTGATTAAATGAGGGCAAGAATAGAACCTAGTCCTGTAAGATGGGTCAGAATTATGAACAAATTTCAGAGAAAAGCTATACAATGGTTCAAAAGCCAGTTGGGGGCCCTCAGGGTCATTCTCGACACCCTCCAAGCATCAAACACGATTAGCTGGACAGATTTCTCAAGAGCTCATCAACTTGCTTAGAAGAAAGCACTGAACTTCCTCCTGATTCCCCTTTGCTGTGACTGCCAGAGAAACACAGGCAGAGCTGAACCTGGATCAGAGCCCATCCACAGCAGGTGTCACTGTTATTTGAGAAGGACCAAGCCATTTTGCTGGAGCAGCCATGAAAATACCCCACGTCCAAGGTAAGAAAAACCCAAGTAAGATGGTAGGTGTTGAGAGAGGGCATCAGAGGGCAGACACACTGAAACCATATCACAGGAAACCAGCCAATCTGATCACATGGACCACAGCCTTGTCTAATTCAATGAAACTAAGCCATGCCATGTGGGGCCACCCAAGACAGATAGGTCATGGTGGAGAGGTCTGACAGAATGTGGTCCCTTGGAGAAGGGAATGGCAAACTAC
Organism: Ovis canadensis; assembly: GCF_042477335.2. Taxonomy (NCBI): domain Eukaryota; kingdom Metazoa; phylum Chordata; class Mammalia; order Artiodactyla; family Bovidae; genus Ovis; species Ovis canadensis. The sequence goes on from NC_091261.1 coordinate 52,427,658, forward strand.
TTCAGTATTCTTGCCTTGAGAACCCCATGAACAATATGAAAAGGTAAAATGATAGGATACTGAAAGAGGAACTCTCCAGGTCGGTAGCTGCCCAAAATGCTACAGGAAATCAGTGGAGAAATAACTCCAGAAAGAATGAAGGGATGGAGACAAAGCACAAACAATACTCAGTTGTGGATGTGACTGGTGATAGAAGCAAGTTCTGACGCTATAAAGAGCAATATTGCATAGGACCCTGGAATGTTAGGTCCATGAATCAAGGCAAATTGGAAGTGGTCAAACAGGAGATGGCAAGAGTGACTGTCAACATTCAAGGAATCAGCAAACTAAAATGGACTGGAATAGGTGAATTTAACTCAGATGACCATTATATCTACTGCTGTGGGCAGGAATCCCTTAGAAGAAATGGAGTAGCCATCATGAGCAACAAAAGAGTCTGAAATGCAGTACTTGGATGCAATCTCAAAAATGACGGAATGACCTCTGTCCGTTTCCAAGGCAAACCATTCAATATCACAGTAATCCAAGCCTATGCCCCAACCAGTAATGCTGAAGAAGCTGAAGTGGAACAGTTCTATGAAGACCTACAAGACCTTTTAGAACTAACAACCAAAAAAGATGTCCTTTTCATGATAGGGAACTGGAAGGCAAAGTAGGAAGTGGAATAACAGGTAAATTTGGCCTTGGAGTATGGAATGAAGCAGGTCAAAGGCTAATAGAGTTTTGCCAAGAGAACACACCGGTCATAGCAAACACCCTCTTCCAACAACACAAGAGAAGACTCTACACGTGGACATCACCAGATGGTCAACACCAAAATCAGATTGATTATATTCTTTGCAGCCAAAGATGAAGAAGCTCTATACAGTCAGCAAAAACAAGACCGGGAGCTGACTGTGGCTCAGATCATGAACTCCTTATTGCCAAATTCAGACCTAAATTGAAGGAAGTAGGGAAAACCACTAGACCATTCAGGTATGACCTAAATCAAATCCCTTTTGATTATACAGTGGAAGTGAGAAATAGATTTAAGGGACTAGATCTGATAGACAGAGTGCCTGATGAACTATGGACATTTAAGACATTGTCCAGGAGACACGGATCAAGACCATCTCAAAGAAAAAGAAATGCAAAAAAGCAAAATGGCTGTTTGAGGAGGGCTTAAAAATAGCTGTGAAAAGAAGAGAAGCAAAAAGCAAAGGAGAAAGAAAGATATAAGCATCTGAATGCAGAGCTCCAAAGAATAGCAAGGGGCGATAAGAAAGCCGTCCTCAGTGATCAATGCAAAGAAATAGAGGAAAACAACAGAATGGGAAAGATTAGAGATCTCTTCAAGAATATTAGAGATACCAAGGGAACATTTCATGCAAAGATAGGCTCAAAAAAATAGAAATGGAAGGGACTTAACAGAAGCAGAAGCTATTAAGAAGAGGTGGCAAGAATATACAGAGGAACAGTACAAAACAGATCTTCACGACCAAGATAATCCCGATGGTATGATCACACACCTACAGCCATTATCCTGGAATGTGAAGTCAAGTGAGCCTTAGAAAGCATCACTATGAACAAAGCTAGTACAGGTGATGGAATTCCAGTTGAGCTATTTCAAATCCTAAAAAATGATGCTGTGAAAGTGCTGCACTCAATATGCCAGCAAATTTGGAAAATTCAGCAGTGGACACAGGACTGGAAAAAGTCAGTTTTTCACTCCAGTCCCGAAGAAAGGCAATGTCAAAGAATGCTCAAGCTACCACACAATTGCACTCGTCTCACATGCTAGTAAAGTAATGCTCAAAATTCTCCAAGCCAGGCTTCAGCAAGACGTGAAGCATGAATTTCCTGATGTTCAAGCTGGTTTTAGAAAAGGCAGAGGAACCAGAGATCAAATTGCCAACATCCGCTGGATCATGGAAAAAGCAAGAGAGTTCCAGAAAAACATCTATTTCTGCTTTATTGACTATGCCAAAGCCTTTGACTGTGTGGATCACAACCAACTGTGGAAAATTCTGAGAGAGATGGGAATACCAAACCACCTGACCTGCTCTTGAGAAACCTGTATGCAGGTCAGGAAGCAACAGTTAGAACTGGACATGGAACAACAGACTGGTTCCAAATAGGAAAAGGAGTACGTCAAGGCTGTATGTTGTCAACCTGCTTCTTTAACTTCTATGCAGAGCACATCATGAGAAACGCTGGGCTGGAAGAAGCACAAGCTGGAATCAAGATTGCTGGGAGAAATATCAATCAACTCAGATATGCAGATGACACCACCCTTATGGCAGAAAGTGAAGAGGAACTAAAAAGCCTCTTGATGAAAGTGAAAGAGGAGAGTGAAAAAGTTGGCTTAAAGCTCAACATTCAGAAAACAAAGATCATGGCATCTGGTCCCATCACTTCATGGGAAGTAGATGGGCAAACAGTGGAAACAGTGTCAGACTTTATTTTTTGGGGCTCCAGATTCACTGCAGATGGTGATTGCAGCCATGAAATTAAGAGACGCTTACTCCTTGGAGGTAAAATTATGAACAAGCTAGATAGCATATTAAAAAGCAGAGACATTACTTTGCCGACTAAGGTCCATCTAGTCAAGGCTATGGTTTTTCCAGTGGTCATGTATGGATGTGAGAGTTGGACTGTGAAGAAAACTGAGTGCTGAAGAATTTATGCTTTTGAACTGTGGTGTTGGAGAAGACTCTTGAGAGTCCCTTGGACTGCAAGGTGATCCAATCAGTCCATTCTAAAGGAGATCAGTCCTAGGTCTTCTTTGGAAGGACTGATGCTAAAGCTGAAATTCTAATACTTTGCCCACCTCATGCGAAAAGTTGACTCATTGGAAAAACCCTGATGCTGGGAGGGATTGGGGGCAGGAGGAGAAGGGGACGACAGAGGATGAGATGGCTGGATGGCATCACTGACTCAATGGACATGAGTATGAGTGAACTCCGGGAGTTGGTGATGGACAGGGACGGCTGGCCTGCTGCAATTCATGGGGTCACAAAGAGTCAGACATGGCTGAGCAAGTGAACAGAACTGCACTGAAGGATGCAACATTAAGAAAACTAAGATCATGGCATCTGGTCCCATCACTTCATGGGAAATAGATGGGGAAACAGTGGGAACAGTGACAGACTTTATTTTGGGGGGCCCCTAAAATCACTGCAGATGGTGACTGCGGCCATGAAATTAAAAGATGCTTACTCCTTGGAAGAAAATTTATGACCAATCTAGACAGCATATTAAAAAGCAGAGACATTACTTTGCCAACAAATGTCTGTCTAGTCAAAGCTATGGTTTTTCCAGTAGTCATGTATGGATGTGAGATCTGGACTCTAAAAAAAGCTGAGTGCTGAAGAAATGATTCTTTTGAACTGTGGTGTTGGAGAAGATTCTTGAGAGTCCTTTGGACAGCAAGGAGATCAAACCAGTCAATCCTAAAGGAAGTCAGTCTGAAGGTTCATTTGAAGGACTGATGTTGAAGCTGAAACTCCAGTATTTTGGCCACCTAATGCAAACTGAGTCATTTGAAAAGACTGTGATGCTGGGAAAGATTGAAGGTGGTAGGAGAAAGGGACGACAGAGGATGAGATGGTTGGATGGTACCATTGACTCGGACATGAGTCTGAGTAAACTCTGGGAGTTGGTGATGGACAGGGAGGCCTGGCGTGCTGCAGTCTATGAGGTTTCAAAGAGTCGGACATGACTGAGCCATTGAACCAAACTAAACTGAAGGATGCAGAAAGAGGGCAAGAGATGACAAGTTGGAGTTTAACTGCTTAAAGTGCAGAGTTTTTATCTTCTCCAAGCTTCCACACAAAGACTGACATAAGACGCTTACAAGGTCTCACTAGTGAAGTCTTCCAGTGGAACCTTGATTCATGCAAGCCTGTATTGATTCTTCTGGGGTCTCCAAGATTGAACCAAAACATTGCCTTCTAAGTAACTAGTCTGACGAGGTGACTAAGTGTCCCTAAGGTCTGGCCAATGATAATTGAGAGGAAATGATTCAGCCACATTCCAGGATGTGTTTTCAGTGCAAATGCTGTCCATTTTCCTCACCTCCTCCTCTGAGCTGCTGGACATAGGAACCTGGTGCTGTGTCACACTGGTGATGCAGAAAGAGGTGAAGCACCTCACAGGGCAGAGTCTGGGTCCCAAGATGACTGGGTAGATGCATATAGCAGTCTTTGACCACCCCTGAGTTGTTACAGGGTTAAGTCACAGCCATGGGGTCTCCTCTACACAAAGCAAAATCTATATTGTAACTAACAGCATGGATTCAAAACTGGTAGGTTTTCTGGTAGGACTGAAGGACAAGATGTCCAGGAGACGTAGTTGGAATGAAGAGTGAGGCCAGAAAGTGAGGCCCTTCGGGGTCTAGACTGAAAAGCGTCGCTTCTCTGCAGGGCAAGGGCACAGAGTCCTTTCTAAAGAAGTAAGACATGGTCAAATATGTACATTAGAAAGAGAAGCAAAGTGTGTAGATGAGACTTAAGGGAGAAACACTGGACACAAAAAAATGAACTCTGCTGTCATAAAAGTCTGACATGTCTTGTGGCGACAACAGGAAGAACAGGAATGAGGAGAAATCTGCCAATTTGGAGACAGAACTTATGAAATTGTGAATGTATTTAAACTAGTCAGAGAGGGGTGTTTGTGAGCAATATGTAAATAATTACTGTAATCAAAGACAATCTTAGTCCAGTGAAGTAACAGGAAAGAGTACAGTTTTAGTTGTGTTGCTTGGCAGTGGGTTATAAAGATTCCTTTTTCAGTGTGTTAAATTCTAATCAAGTTTAAGAGACCATGGGAAACACAAGGGAAAACACACCATTGGAAAACTTCCTTCTGCTTCAAAACTATTTGGACCTTGAGATCTTTTCAAGATTTGGTCAGATTGAGGTTCCGTTAGCAAGATAATATAGCAATTGACTTTTCATTCCCTTCAACTCTATTGGATAAACTTATTTCTAGTAGAAAATTCAGTTTGCTCCCATTATTTTTTTTTGGCAGCTTGTGGGATCTCAGTTCCCTGACCAGTGATCAAACACAGGTCCACCACAGTGAAAGCCCAAGTCTTAACCACTGGACCAGGGGATTCTCTGTTCCCATAATTATTCATTTAATTAAATACATTATCTTCATAGTTTTCCAGATGAAAAGACTAATGCCAAAAAGAAAATTGTATTCGGATGTCAACAGTAAGGCTGAGGCACTGTGGTGAATGACACTTTTGAAAAGAACCCTAAAGAGTTTCATGAATGCCTTTCCTTTGCATGTTCTTGCATTTCTTGCATTTCAGATGAGGACACAATTAAAACACCAACTGTAAATAATATTTAAGGGAAGCAAGCAAGTGCTCAGTGATCTCTGTTAGCAGCTAGACCTGTGTTTTCAAGACACAATCACTCTTCAGGCTCCAGAGCAGTAAAATCAAAATCTTCTTTTAATGGTGTGAAAGAGTAAAATAAATTTAATGAATGAACAACAACATCACAGAATGATTAAACACTGGAGTTATGCACGCAATCTCAGATCTTCTAGAACATGTGAGACTAGGCAAATCTCTCTCTCTGCCTGAATCTTCTCACTCAGAGAATAAGGGAAACAAACCTACACCAAGGCTTTTCTAAGGAAAAAAGAGGACAGCAACTGACAGTAGATTTTAAATAAATTTAGTTCTCCCAGGCTCACATCACCAGATGGTCAACACCGAAATCAGATTGATTATATTCTGTGCAGCCGAAGATGGAGAAGCTCTATACAGTCAACAAAAACAAGACCAGGAGCTGACTGTGACTCAGATCATGAACTCCTTATTGCCAAATTCAGACTTAAATTGAAGAGAGTAGGGAAAACCGCTAGACTACTCAGGTATGACCTAAATCAAATCCCTTATGATTATACAGTGGAAGTGAGAAATAGATTTAAGGGACTAGATCTGATAGATAGAGTGCCTGATGAACTATGGAATTAGGTTGATGACATTGTACAGGAGACAAGGATCCAGACCATCCCCATGGAAAAGAAATGCAAAAAAGCAAAATGGCTGTCTGAGGAGGCCTTACAAATATCTCTGAATAGAAGAGAGGTGAAAAGCAAAGGAGAAAAGGAAAGATAGAAGCATCTGAATGCAGAGTTCCAAAGAATAGCAAGAAGAGATAAGAAAGCCTTCTTCAGTGATCAGTACAAAGAAATAGAGGAAAACAACAGAATGGGAAAGACTAGAGATCTCTTCAAGAAAATTAGAGATACCAAGGGAATATTTCATGCAAAGATGGGCTCGATAAAGGACAGAAATGGTATGAACCTAACAAAAGCAGAAGATATTAAGAAGAGGAGGCAAGAATACACTGAAGAACTGTACAAAAAAGGTCTTCACGACCCAGATAATCATGATGATGTGATCACTAATCTAGAGCCAGACATCTTGGAAAGTGAAGTCAAGTGGGCCTTAGAAAGCATCACTATGAACAAAGCTAGTGGAAGTGATGGAATTCCAGTGGAGCTGTTGCAAATCCTGAAAAATGATGTTGTGAAAGTGCTGCACTCAATATGCCAGCAAATTGGGAAGACTCAGCAGTGGACACAGGACTGGAAAAGCTCAGTTTTCATTCCAATTCCAAAGAAAGGTAATGCCAAAGAATGCTCAAACTACCACACAATTGCACTCATCTCACATGCTAGTAAAGTAATGCTCAAAATTCTCCAAGCCAGGCTTCAGCAATACGTGAACCGTGAACTCCCTGATGTTCAACCTGGTTTTAGAAAAGGCAGAGGAACCAGAGATCAAATTGCCAACATCCGCTGGATCATCGAAAAGCAAGAGAGTTCCAGAAAAATATCTATTTCTGCATTATTGACTATGCCAAAGCCTTTGACTGTGTGGATCACAATCAACTGTGGAAAATTCTGAGAGAGATGGGAATACTAGACCACCTAACCTGCCTCTTGAGAAACCTGTATGCAGATCAGGAAGCAACAGCTAGAACTGGACATGGAACAACAGACTGGTTCCAAATAGGAAAAGGAGTACGTCAAGGCTGTATATTGTCACCCTGCTTATTTAACTACTATGCAGAGTACATCATGAGAAACGCTGGACTGGAAGAAACACAAGCTGGAATCAAGATTGCCAGGAGAAATATCAATCAACTCAGATATGCAGATGACACCACCCTTATGGCAGAAAGTGAAGAGGAACTAAAAAGCCTCTTGATGAAAGTGAAAGAGGAGAGTGAAAAAGTTGGCTTAAAGCTCAACATTCAGAAAACGAAGATCATGGCATCTGGTCCCATCACTTCATGGGAAGTAGATGGGCAAACAGTGGAAACAGTGTCAGACTTTATTTTTTGGGGCTCCAGATTCACTGCAGATGGTGATTGCAGCCATGAAATTAAAAGACACTTACTCCTTGGAAGAAAAGTTATGACCAACCTAGATAGTATATTCAAAAGCAGAGACATTACTTTGCCGACTAAGGTCTGTCTAGTCAAGGCTATGGTTTTTCCTGTGGTCATGTATGGATGTGAGAGTTGGACTGTGAAGAAGGCTGAACACCAAAGAATTGATGCTTTTGAACTGTGGTGTTGGAGAAGACTCTTGAGAGTCCCTTGGACTGCAAGGAGATCCAACCAGTCCATTCTGAAGGAGATCAACCCTGGGATTTCTTTGGAAGGAATGATGCTAAAGCTGAAACTCCAGTACTTTGGCCACCTCATGCGAAGAGTTGACTCATTGGAAAAGACTCTGATGCTGGGAGGGATTGGGGGCAGGAGGAGAAGGGGACGACCCAGGATGAGATGGCTGGATGGCATCACGGACTTGATGGACGTGAATCTGAGTGAACTCCGGGAGATGGTGATGAACAGGGAGGCCTGGCGTGCTGCGAATCATGGGGTTGCAGGGAGTCAGACACGACTGAGCGACTGAACTGAACTGAACTGAAGGCTCACTTTAAAAAAGAAACTGTAAATATGATTTAAAAAGACTACACAAGATACCACATAAAGTGATATCATATGATATTTGGTTTTGTCTGACTTATTTAGCTTAGAATAATAATCTCTAGGTCCAACCATGTTGTTGCAAATGGCGTTATTTCTGATGGCTGAGTAATGTTCAGCAAACTTTTATATATAGGATGGATAAACCACAAGGTGCTAAGGCATAGCACAGGAAATTATTTTCAAATCCTGTGATAAACCATAATGGAAAAAAATATGAAAAGGAACATAGATGTATATGTATGACTGAGTCATACAAAGTGACTGAGTCATACAAAGTGACTTTGCTATAGAAAAGAAATTAACATTGTAAATCAACTATACTTCATTAATTTTTTAAAAAAAGAATATGTAAGGAAAAATGGGTCTTTAAATGCTAATCACCCACCTAGCTAATAGTTTATAGCTTTTACTCATTTATTTATTCATAAAGCACAATATTTAAAATTTTAGAAGGTAACAATCATTATCAGGGACATTATATCAAACCCTTTCCCCTTTCATCACAAATAACAGAAAATGCTTCATAAGTGAATGGGAGAGTTGCCGGTAATTTCTGTTATTTCTGGAACCTATTCCAGGCCCTCATAGATCTGCATCTGAACTAAATCCTATCTATTGTTCCAGACCCAGCTCAGCATCCTCCCCTCACTGTTCAGGTTCCAGATTATCCCATAGTGCGGTCTTCTGAGGTTACACCTCCTGATGGCTTGTAATTAGTTAGTGATTCACGTACTGTCTTAATCCAAGACCTGCATTTTTGACATTCATTACCTGGTGGCTCAGAAGGTAAATAATCTGTCTGCAATGCAGGAGACTCAGGTTTGATCCCTGGGTCAGGAGATCCCCCGGAGAAGGGAGTGGCTACTCACTCCAGTATTCTTGCCTGGAAAATTCCATGGACAGAGGAGCCTGGCAGTCTATAGTCTATGAGGCCGCAAAGAATCAGACACGACTGAGTGACAAACACTTTCACTTTCACCCTATACTAATAGTCAACATTTCAATATTTTACATACATACTATATCAAAGGGTGTTATTCTTTAGTACATTGTAAGATTTGATTAGACAACGTACATGCCACCTCATTCATGCATTTTGTTTTGCATTCTTCATGGAAACTACCACAATTCCAAGTATGGAGTGAAACCACTTTTGCTTTGGTGGTTTTATTTGACATTTGACCAGGCTTTATTTGACATTTACCTGACACTGATCTCTAACAGACAACTCCTTGTTTTGTTTCCCTTGAGTTTATAGTTTTTTTACAATAGTTTTTTTACAATAGTAAAACTACATCTCAAGGTAACAGAGGGGACAGTGCTTCCGATCTGCAGTCATTATATTCAGGGGTAAAATCTATTTCACAAGAGAGCTTATTTCTTTCAACTTGGGTTAGTTTTCCAACGGCTTTATTAAAACTAGAATAATGAGTTTTTTAAATTTTCAAATAACCCTACTACAAACATAATTCCTGGACAAAAATGTCTCAATACAATCACCTGTAGCTTAAATCCAAATTCATAATTGTTAATACTAAGAATCAGGGAAATCAAGAAATTTATAGAGCATCTTCAGAACTGGCTCACCTGGGACTTCCTTAACAGTCCAGTGGTCAAGGATCTGCCTTATGCAGGGAATGTGGGTTTGATCCCTGGTCAGGGAACCAAGATCCTGTATGCCATGGAGCAACTAAGCATGCCCACCCCAACTGCTGAACCCATGCTCTGGAGCCTATGTGCCACAGGTAGAGAATCCACTTGCCACAAGGAAAGAGATCTCACACAATGCAACTAAAATCTGATGCAGTCAAATGAACAAATTTTAAAAATTAAAAAAAAAAAAAGAAACTGGTTCTCCTGACTACAGGATCAGTTTCCTTTCTATGCATCTCTGATTTCATCCTACTTTCTAGATATCAAGCCATGATACAAGAAAAGTTGTTGTTTCTCCTGCTTTCAGGTTTAAATTCATCCTGTGTTGTATTACAGGGAGAGTTTGGAAGTGTCAACTAGACTGCAATGGCCCAAACTTCAATTTTAAGAAGTTACTTAAAAGGAGAGAAGGGCTCATAGAAAGTTTACTCCCTAAGCTTCAAAAGGTGCAATGTGGTCATAATTCAAGAATTAATTTATATCTCAAATCAATGGTTTAAGTTGCATCCATCTTGTGAGCTGTTTGTATTATTTTAATTTCACCAGGAAAATTTAATTAACATTAACAAACCTACTTTATTCAAGTAATGTGTCTGGTAATGATAGACTTCAATCTAATTACATTTACCATTAATATATGCTCATTGTAATTTTTTTTTTAAGTTTAGAAGAGATAAATCAATTGGTAAAAAAAACAAAATCTCTCACAAGTGCATCACTGATGCAAAGCAGCTCTCACTATAGGAAGATATACTTGGTGTATACCTTCCAAAGAGTTGATCAATGCATATAGACATGTATTATACATGTATTTTTATAGATAGAATTTGTATTTTATAGATAGATTCTATAGAATTTTATAGCTAGAACTGTAAAAACACAATATTTTTATAGAAAGAATCACAACATTTTTATACTGAACATACAATAAAATATGTGTACTCATTGTATATAAAATTACATATATTTTTGCAACTGCACAGGAACCTGTGCAGATGATTTGCCATCATTTATTTAATTTATTATTGGTTACTACTATTTTTACTGTTGAAAACAATGAACATCCTCTACTTATCTTTGAGCATATATGTGAATATTCCAAGAAAAAATTACTAACTGTGGAATTGCTAGTTTAGATGTCACATTTGGACACTTTGAAATCCTTCCAACTGGGCATGAGAACCTGTTCACATGTCTCAACTCTGGATGGTTCCAATCTTTACAATACTGTCGACTAGACAAATTATTCCTGCATTTGCAAGCTATACACATCTCTTATTATTGTTGTATTTTCTGACCTTTAACCAAACCTGCCTTTTTCGTGTTGATTTGTAGGAGTACCCTGGTGACTCAGACGGTAAAGCATCTGACTGCAATGCGGGAGACCTGGGTTTGATCCTTGGGTAGGGAAGATCCCCTGGAGAAGGAAATGGCAATCCACTCCAGTATTCTTGCCTGGAAAATCCCATAGATGGAGGAGCCTAGTAGGCTATAGTCCATGGGGTTGCAAAGAATCATACATGACACAGTGACCTCACTTTCACTTTACAAATATTATACACTATGGATATTGATCATTTGTTGATTACATATATTAAAAAATTCCCAATACTTTTTTTTCGAATGAATAACACAAGATATTTTAGCTTTCTGCCATCAAACCTACAAATACTTTTCCTTTGTGGCTCATGTTCTTTGGATATATGCTAAGACAGACCACCTCTATCCCTATACAATAAATGGACTTACCTAAATTTTCTTACAGTACATATAAGAAGCAGAGAGCTTATGTTATCTTTCCCAGTAGGTATCTAATTGTCCCTAAATCATTAACAGACTAATGTAACTCTTTGCTTCAGTAACTGAATGACTTTCTTTATCGTTAGCGCATAATCACACATATGCATTTTGAGTCTCTGGGCAGAAAAATAAAGAATTATTTTCTCTCATCTTTTGTCTAACCCCATGACCACCACTGTAAAGAAAAAAAAAAAAGGTGTATATGTGTATTTTCACTTTAAAATATTTCTGAAAAAAAACTACTTGGGCCAAATAGATTTATTTTTACTCGTATTTGACAAATCTTTTAAAAGAATACACAAAAAGAACTTTTATCTAATGTTTACTTTGCTTTTCCATTATTTGCATAAGATAATGAGAATTGGGGGTGAAGAGGGTGTGAGGGGGGCAGGATTTCTACTACAAGCAGGAACAAAGGCAAGAAGATAACAGATGTTGAGCTCAACATGGCATTATGTTAAAAAATTTCAGTGACATTCTCTGCCTGGATCAATTTTGCAGAATCTGAAAGAGGAAAAACAACCGAATCACAATGAATATTTTGAGCCTTAAAAGAAGCAATTTCCCCCAAATATAGTAATTTAAATAACCAAAGAAAAAACTGAAGTTCTCAGTTTGCAAGTACTGGTTCCATGGCCTTTTCAATTCAAGCCTTTAAGTCCCAAAGGCAGACAATCTCCATAGACCAAGACAGCAGCTCATTTGAGGCTCATTACCGTTTTACAGTCTTAAAGGTGATCAACCACCCAAACAAGCCTTTATTTACATGAGTTACACTTAGTCCTGTTTCCTATGTTTTAAATTGAAACGTTTGAAATTTTGAAAATGTTATTAAAAACAAAATGATGTTTGATCAATTAATTTAAAACCACAAGCCCCCCACAAGCTACTATTAACAACAATATCTTTTGTGAAAAATAACTATATTATCCAAAAGAATGAGAAGAGTAGCACTGCTTTCCATTTTTGCAAATCCGTTTAATGTTTTTTTTTTTTAAAAGAACAGCTAGATTCTCATATTTTACTTTGGTGGACATATATTAAGAAAATTTGTCTTCACATACATATGTAATAGTTTCAAAAATGGCAAGTATTTTGACAACCTTTTCAGATAATTGTGAATATTATTATTTGAAACCACACCAAAAGTTGGCAACATGTACTTTCTTAAAGGTTAGTTGCTGTGTGGAATCTGAAACCATATAAATGAACTTTTTAGCATTCTGTTCCATCAAGAACTACTGATGTATCTTGGGCTTTGAGTGTCTCTTTCACTCATGCATAATTCTTCAATATTATGCAGCAGTCATTTGGAAAATATCTGTTCACGAAGCTAAGCAGAGATTCCAAATGTTGGTACAGCTCATTATACAACATTAGAATTTTGCATTTCTCAGTATCAGCGCTCATCTTTTCAGAGAAGCCTTTAATTATTGAGGTGACAAACTCACAGTGGCAGATTCAAGTTTTTCAAAATCCTATTTTTAACTTAAAATCCTGAATACTGTCATTGGCACCCCAAATTGTCAGTATTTTACCTTCAAGTGACTGACTTTGTTCTTTTCCCAAAAATGTTGGTGAAATAATAAAATCTAAATAATTACAGGATGTCAATTCCTCCTTCAAATAAAGAGGCAGTTTATGAAGAAAGTAAACAAATAACTAAGCGCTTGATACATACTTTCCATCTTGTTTCACAGAATACAAAAAAATATTCTATTTAAAGAATCAGATTTAATAAAATCAATAACTTTTACTGCTTTATTATAGATATTCTTGAATAAAAACTCTTTTATTTTGTCAGTGTGACAGTAATGAACACATGACTTCTCAGTAGGGTCCAGAAGCATAATCCTGGTTCCTAATGCTTTTGCATCACCAGCTCAAAGCCAACAAAGTGGAACACGATGTTTTAACATTATATAAAATAATTCTGACTTCAAGAACCTACTTATACATAGTCTCAAGAATCCTCAGGGTCTTTAGACACTAGATTAGTGTATAAGACTTCTGGCTTAATACTGAGTACTGATTACACGAACCTTAAAATGAATGAGTGAACTATATATAAAACAAATAATGAGGACATACTATATAGCATAGGGAATTCTACCCATATTCTGTCATGGCCTATGAGGGAAAAGAAGCTAACAAAGAGTGAATATATATATAACTGATTCACTTTGTTGTACAGCAGAAGCCAACACATTGTAAATCAATTATACTCCACTATAGATTTTTTTAATGAATGAACAAATAAATATCAGTTCCCCCTGAATTTCCATACCCACAGTGACACAAAGCAGAAGCTAATCCTAAAAAAAGGGACACATTACTGTGACGTGTCTGCAGTGAGTATTGCCAGTGGAAGCACATTCATTTCTGCTTGTTGTTCTTGATTAGAAAGGTAAGCATCTTCATTGCCTTCATAACCCATTCATAATGTCAGCATTGCTGGCGGCCATCAGCTGCTGTCAGCACCAAGAAAAAGCAGGCAAAACCAGAAAGGAAAAAAAGCACTAGAGGAATAAAGTAGCTCCTAAGATGAAGTTTTTAACTGAACAGAGTCCAAGGGAAAGGCTTTATTCTGTAAGTGAGCAAATGAGTGAATGAATGAACCAAAAGGAATTTTCTAAAAAGAAGGAGGAAGAGGAAGTGAAGGAGAAAAGGAGAGGAAGAGGAAAAAAGAGAGGGAAGGAAGGGGAAGGAAGAGGAAGAGGAGAAGGAAATGAAAAGAAAAAAGAACAACATCTTGCTGGGAATACCTATCGGTTTTGTCCAGTCCCTTCCAGGATACTAGTGGAATCGGATTCATGTTGATATATGGCAAAACCAATACAGTATTGTAAAGTAAAATAAAAAAAATAAAGCAATATTAAATGTTAAAAAAAAGAATGATACTATTTCTCTTCTAAGAATCCACCTTGTCAGAAAACATTTTTAAGCGTTTTAGGTATTTTGGAAGACACTCCACTGGCATGGCTCTTTTTGATGACCCTCCATATCTTCTGGTACCACGACAGGAGTCCCACTCTTTCTCCTGGTTTTTATTGCATTGCTTCATTTGAAATGACATAATGAAGCATAAAACTTGAATACAAATAAGACTTGTTCGTAGGTGCCATAAAGCATCAAGCCCAGGGAACTGATGAAATTAGATTTCTGTTTCTATTTCCAAGGTTTATTTTTCACATTCCTCACCCTCTAAAATATGATGTGCTCAGTTGCTCAGTCATGTCCAACTCTTTGTAGCCCCACGGACTATAGCCCACCAGGCTTCTCATTCCATGGAACTTTCCAGACAAGAATGCTGGAGTGGGTTGCCATTTCCTGCTCCAGGGGATCTTCCAACCCATTGAACCCCGGTCTCCTCCTGCACTGGCGTGTAGATTCTTTACCACTAGTGCCACCTGGGAAGGCCCTCCGAAAAAAAGATGAAAGGAAGAAAACTTAGGAGATGGGAGAGAAATGAAGAAGGAAGAGAAGGAGAAAGAAGAAGGAGGAGGAGGGAGAGGAGGAGAGGGAACAAAGCCAACAGAGCAGGATGGTGAGATGCCCTCTCTGATCACTCTCATGACAGGGGTGATGTTCTAAGACGTCTCCAGGATCACAAAGTACGTGAGGTGTAAGCAGTTTCACTTTGAGAATAATTTAAGATCATGTATTTGTAAAAGGATGAGGGAAGGTTTTTTTAATATATATATATATCATGGTTTCATATCCTTTTCATCATTTGCTATTTTGCAGAGGAGCAAGATGGTGTTTTCGGTTTAATGCTGAGTTTGAATTTGATATCGGAGGTGCTCAGGTGTGTTTATATTCTATCACCTTTGCACTCACTATAGATGTATATCTTGCAATCGTTAGAAAGGACTCAGCCCACTGAAATCTCCAAAACTGGATCTGGTCCCATTTTAGAATGACTAAGAAAGAAGGGTCTCTAGATGTCTATTTTATTTCTTTAAGATTTATTTATCTATTATTTTACTTTTGGGCTGTGGTGGGTCTTTGTTATTGTGTGAGCTTTATCTGATTGTGGCGAGCAGGGGCTACCCTATATTGTGGTGCAGGGGCTTATTTTGGTGGCTTCCCTTGTGGTGGAGCACAGGCTGTAGGGTGTGTGGGCTTCAGCAACTGCAGGTCATGAGCTCAGAGCCCATGGCTACTGGGCTTTAAATCACAGGCTCAATAGCAACTGTTAGCACAGGCTTAGCTGCTCTTCAGTATGTGGAATCCTCCCAGACCAGGGATCGAACTTGTGTCTCCTGCATTGGCAGGCAGATTCTATACCACTGAGCCAACAGGGAAGCCCTAGATGTTTATTTAATACATACATCTCATAGACAAGAAGAAAGATCCACCATTATAACCCCATTTCTTCAATTATGAAAATGGACCCTGCTCAGCTTGCACCCCAGAAGCTAACCTCCCCAAATCTCAGTGACAGTACAGATCATAACCTGATGGTCTCTGTCCTAAGCACCTGGTCTCCTAAAATACAGAAATGTGCTTTACATTCAGATATATATTGATTCAGTAAGAGTCTTCAGCAAGTAAAACTTTAATCACATAGGTTTCATACTTCTCACATAGGTTTCATACTTCTAATTTTATTCTCCATAGGAAACAATATCTTCCCTCAAGGAATGCAGTGGTGAAACAGTTAAACTTGTGCCTTGAACTTAAAGCTTGGAGCTTGGAATATCTCTCAACAAAAAGGAAGCCATTTTCCTTTGATTTGTGGGATGCAATGGTTCTTGGCAGTTCCGATAATGCATAATCACTAACTCCAATTTAAGGAATGTCTGTATTATGGTGACTTTGGAAATATTTGCAGATCTGAACAGCCAGTTCTTTGCAATATAAACAATCAATAATCATCTTTACTTGAGTAATGGTCCCAAGACAAGCCCATTGCTTGACTGCAGGGCCTAGGAACCATAAACATCCTTCTTTATGCTAAAGACACAATGACAGCAGATCTTAACATCAACATGGTGATTCTCTTTTAAGATTTCTGCTTCCTTTATATGAAGATAATGAGAAAGAAGTTTGCATTTACAATTAATCAGTAAATATAGGCTTACCATCAACAACTGCTTCAGCTCCACATCAGGTCTGCAGAATATGCAATGCAAGGGTAAAGCATCTCTATTCTTAAAGACATTGCAATCTAGTGAGGAACAAATTGACACCTAGCGAATAAAGCTAGAAATTCACTGAGCATCTTCTATAACCAGGAAATTTGCTGGGTACCTGATCAATTTTAGAGTAAGAAAGTGAAAAAGTGAAAGTGTAAATTACACAGTCATGTCCAACTGTCTGTGGGATTCTCCAGGCAAGAATCCTGCAGTCAGTAGCCATTCCTTTCTCCAGGGGATCTTTCCAACCCAGGGATGGAACTTGGTTCTACATTGCAGGCACATTCTTTATCATCTAAGCCATTCTATACAAATTCTGGTTTTTCTGTAAAGAGCGGTGCTACTCAACCAAATCAGTTCATTTTTCTGGGATGAATTTCTCCAAGGGTTAAAAATTGTTAAGTAAGAGATAGTAAACCTATTCCAGTACTGATGAGTTTATAATTTCACACTATGAATATATCAATTCCCCAAAGTTCTACAGACATGAGGGACAATGAGGATTATAATTACCGGAAAGGCTGCAGAGTAGATAAGAACTTGACATTTGTGTTGAAGGATGTATATATATATGTGTGCGTGTGTGTGTGTATTTATCTTTTAAATATGTATATAAATACATATATTTCTTTTATATATATGTGAAGTAAAGTTGCTCAGTCGTGTTCAACTCTTTGCGACCCCATGGACTGTAGCCTACCAGGATCCTCTGTCCATGGGATATTCTAGGCGAGAATACTGGAGTGGGTTGCCATTTCCTTCTCTAGCAGATCTTCCCAACCCAGGGACTGAACCCGATCTCCCGCATTGTAGGCAGACGCTTTACCGTCTGAGCCAGCAGGAAGTATATATTTGTCTTTTAATTATATGTAAATATATGCAGGCTGCTAAGTCACTTCAGTCATATCCAACTCTTTGAAACCCTTTGGACTGTAGCCCGCCAGGCTCCTCTGTACATGGGATTCTCCATGCAAGAATACTGAAGTGGGTTGCCATGCCCTCATCCAGGGGATCTGCCCAACCCAGGGATCAAAGCTGCACCTCTTACATCTCCTGCATTGATAGGCAAGTTCTTTACCACTAGTGCCACCTGAAAAGCCCATGTAAATATATATATTACCTTTTAAATATAATATAAATATATAGTTATCTTTTAGAGATATATATGTACATACATACAGAGAAAGAGAGAGGAAGAGAAAGATTTTTCCTCAACTTTACTGATGTATGATTGACAAATAACAATTGTCTACATTCAGTTTACAGGAAGTTCTTGAACAGTCAGAGGAAAACTTGAAGGTTCATCACACAGGAAGTGCACAAGAATTTTAAAACAGCTTTAGATGTTCACAAAGCCCCTTCCAAGAGTGCAGAGTCCTTGATGGCAGTTTCTTATCCCTTAACATGATGTCTGTTGCATAAGAAGTGCTGAAAATATTTTTAGAAGAAAAGGGAAAAAGATAATATGGACTAGAGCAGAGAATTCATTCCCTGGAGATATGAAGGGAGGAAGTCATAAATTTGGCGGAGTCGATACATGATAAAATGATAACAGATAATTTCCCAGAGAGAACAACAAAAACAAAGATCAGGCATCTCTGTCTTGTAAACAGAGTCAGACCCTACAGCTTCCTCCCAATAACAGTACATGCTGCCTGCATGATGACTTCCCTTTGCCCCCTTCACCAACTCCTCTCCCCGAAATCCAGTTCCTTGCACATCCCTGCTTGTGTCCTTGCTCTGGTTTAAAATTTGAAATTCCCGTTCAGTCAGAACTCAACTCAGTCTTCATTCTGGTTGGAGATTTTGGATCTCAGCTTTCTCCCCAGGGCCCAGAGCAGGACAGGTACTGCACCCCCAAATCACCCTGAAGCCAGCTGCCGAGCTTGTGCCAGCAGCCACCGCTCCAGGTGACCTTCCCATACTGCTGATCTGGTCCCAGTCCTGAGCTAACCTAACAAGTCTTCTGCGTGACTCTGCATGCGCCCCACCACCACTGCCTGGCCCAGAACAGCCATTCCTTGGACTTCCTGTCACATCTTTCATTGAATACCTTTCTACACACACACTAGGTACATGTCTGGGCACCTTGCTAATGTAAGAATCAGAAGATACGACTATAAGCTCTTTCTTTTGTGTACTCTAAACACAAGGCTATTTCCCTATTTCATCAGTCACAAAGATCTCTCCATTTGCTATAGATCCATGTATGAAATGTATGAAGGGACAGTTTCCCATTCCCAAGTATTCAGTGTGTTTGTCTTCTGTCTTATGTGCTGGAAGAAGATGACTTTGAGTTCCTTCCTTCAGAGAACCTGGCACAGAGGCCCAGGAAACACCCCCACAAAGTATGTACTAATTATGAAGAGCATCGGGCATTCTGACAGAAACTTACCTGATGAGTCCCAAGTGTTACAGACTTTCATCTTTACCTGGATGAGGCAAAATAAAATGAGTAGCCAAGAAAAATACTCTTACTTGCTAGTGAAAAAAAATAATTAAATCATAATTAATATAATTACAAATTACATTGTTAAAAAGGTAGCTTTCAATTTTGACCACTAGTTTTATAATAAGAATATAAAAATGCAAAGTGAAGTAGAGAGAAAATGAAAGATGAGAATTTAAACTTAATATATTTTTATACTGAGTCTGAAAACATGTTTTTCTGAAGCACTTAAGGGAACAGTAAAGATCAAGAATGATACCCACTCAGTCTTTCTAAAGAGAAAAATCAGTCTGAAGCTCAGAAGTGAAAACCCCTACAGAAGTATAAAAGAAAACCTATGAATTGTACATAACTTCACCTTAATTTTAATACTTGGTATTACAGAGAACCTAATAAGACATGCAGCCCACAGCCACTTTGTTGTTCAGTCGCCAAGTTGTGTCCAACTCTCTGTCACCCTTGGGACCATAGCCTGCCAGGCTCCTCTGTCCATGGGACTTCCCAGGCAAGAATACTGGAGTGGGTAGCCATGCCCTCCTCCAGGGGATCTTCCCAATCCAGAGATCAAAACTGGGTCTCCTGCACTGCAGGCAGATTCTTTACCATCTGAGCCACCAGGGAAGCCAATTAAGGTCATATATTGTATATAAAATACTAAAATGTACTCAGGAAAAAAAAATTGCACTTTTGAGCACTTTCTGTATTCTTACTACATCATATTTATGGAGACAAGATCACATTAGTCAAATTTTACAAGCAAAGTTATTGAGGGCAAGAGGGATAACTACTCTGTCCAATATAGCATAGCTAAAAAGTAGCAGAGTTAGGATTCCTACCCAACACAAGAAAAATGAAAAAAAGTAAAAACAAGCAAGAAAGGTCACAGACCTACTGGATATACGTCTTCCACATGATTGAGTTTTTTAAACTCAAGGTAATATTGGAATGTATTCAATATAAGTGGCTCAGAGGTTAAAGCATCTGCCTGGAATGCGGGAGACCTGGGTTCAGTCCCTGGGTTGGGAAGATCCCCTGGAGAAGGAAATGGCAGCCCACTCCAGTACTCTTGCCTGGAGAATGCTATGGAGGGAGGAGCCTGGTAGGCTCCATGGGGTCGCGAAGAGTCGGACACGACTGAGCGACTTCACTTTTGCTTACAACCTCTACCACTATAAAAATTAGCTAGAATTTTCACCTTGTAGACTTCAATTAATATTTTTAAGTAAAGCAAAGTTGGAATGAGGTCACGCATAGTGAGAAAAAGAAGCCAGAGAACAAGGCCGTGTGCTGTGAGAAGAGCTGAGTTCCTTACACAGCAAACAAGAGAGGTTCATGTGCTGTCCTCAGGTAGAGGAAGTCATGACCTTATCAGAAGCAGAGACCTTTCTGTCTCTTCCTTGGAGGCTTATTAAAAGAAATGATGTGTAAATTACAGCAAGAGAAAATTCAGCTAGACAGAAGGCAGAACTTTCTGACAAGAGTTATTGGGTGATTCAATTGACTATCCAGAGACTTCTTGGAATCTTTCTTCCTAGAAAGCATCCTTAAAGACAGACAAATTACTACCTGTGTTGTCTAGCATAACTTCCATCCTGGGCTCCTGAGCTCTGCAATTTTACAGTTGGATTTCATTTCACTTATGTCTAATAATGCAAAAAGGCTCCTAATCGTTGCCTTTTATAAAGTCATTCAGTTCTAACAGCTCACCCAAGGACACCTTGTTCCTAACCCATGAAGAAACATAAAAATCCCAAGGAGAGATATAGGATAAGAATCAAGAGGCCTCGGGTTCTTAGATGGGATGCTATGTCTTTGAATGACATGGAAGTCTGAGTCTCTTATCACTCACATAAAGAGAAAGGGAAAA
Source organism: Ovis canadensis (assembly GCF_042477335.2). NCBI lineage: Eukaryota > Metazoa > Chordata > Mammalia > Artiodactyla > Bovidae > Ovis > Ovis canadensis. The sequence continues at coordinate 52,448,574 of NC_091261.1, forward strand.
CGGAGTGGGTTCCCTCACAAGAAAGGCAGGGTTCCTTGGACACAAATCAAACCTGACAGTGTAAACACAACCTGAGTACATGATGCTACTTAATTATTACCTGGAAAGAAAGTAGTAGCTGGTTTGCAGATGACGGTGAGAGACACAGCTTCCCTGAAAGATCTGTGTACCCACTCTGCATGCCTGCTACTGTTCGTGTAGTAAGATCCCCACTTTCTGTGTGGATGCCTGCTTTTGTCCATGAGAGAATTGAACCTGGTATAACACAAACTTTTAGAAAACTGACAATCCTTCTGCTATTATAGGGTTTTTTTTTATATTAAATGGACTTTATTCTATTTTATCATGTACTCATATCTGTTATCTGTTTTTTTTTAATTTTTATTTTTACTTTATTTTACTTAACAATACTGTATTGGTTTTGCCATACATTGACATGAATCCACCACGGGTGTACATGCATTCCCAAACATGAACCCCCCTCCCACCTCCCTCCCCATAACATCTCTCTGGGTCATCCCCGTGCACCAGCCCCAAGCATGCTGTATCCTGCATCAGACATAGACTGGCAATTCGATTCTTACATGATAGTATACATGTTTCAATGCCATTCTCCCAAATCATCCCACCCTCTCCCTCTCCCTCTGAGTCCCAAAGGTCTGCTATACACACCTGTGTCTTTTTTGCTGTCTTGCATACAGGGTCATCATTGCCATCTTTCTAAATTCCATATATATGTGTTAGTATACTGTATTGGTGTTTTTCTTTCTGGCTTACCTCACTCTGTATAATCGGCTCCAGTTTCATTCATCTCATCAGAACTGATTCAAATGTATTCTTTTTAATGGCTGAGTAATATTCCATTGTGTATATGTACCACAGCTTTCTTATCCATTAATCTGCTGATGGACATTTAGGTTGTTTCCATGTCCTGGCAATTTATAACTTCATGACAGCATCATTGCCTCATATATACAGACCAATGCACAACCCACAGATCACAAGGACACATTAGCATCAGAAGCCAGCCTAAGACATTTCTTGAGGCATTTCTATTCATAATAAACAGGTGACCATTCCCCCAAAAAAGAAGAAAAACCCAAATGCCCTCAAATGAAGCTCTTCTGTCCTCGTCAAACAGTTCCATGAGTGTGGAAACAGAACCTGCTCCATCTCAGTGAATATTCTCGCTGTCATTTGCTCTGATGAAGCCGAGGAATTAGAGGGTTAAGACCTTGGAGTTGCCGTTAGGTTTACCTTACAGTCTGAGGTGCCTATGAATCTTGAATATGCCTAAGTTAAACCAGGGCTTAGTAGACCTGTGCTTTCCCTCCTGTGGAATCCCAGCTCCCCGGCCCTCTGCTTGCCCACCATGCTGCTTGCAGGCTGCCTGCCTTCCTGGGAGAGGTTGCGTGTCTTTCTCCTGTAGGTCTTCCCTGTCCCCTTACTGAAGAGAATTGTCAAGAAGACATGATCACCACGGAGCCTCCAGCTGGACCTGGGTTATTTGCGGCCCCTTCCCCTCTGCCCATCCTTGGACTGTACCTCCCACTCACACTTCCTGCCCAGAAGCCCTTCAAGGACACAGCCTGGAGAGAAGTGCAGCGGGGCTGAGGACTTCTGGATGGTGCATGTGACTGAACCCAGGAAGGCTTCTGTATAAACCTTGAAGGTTCTGCTGGGCTGGCGGAGATCCACTTCCCTTCAGGCTGCCCATAACATCTCCTAGGTCAAGCTCCTTGTTTATTAGAGCCAAATCTTCCAGTCTGAAGTGTCTGCCTCTTTCTTTGGTCCTTCCTGCTCACCCTTTACAGGAGCCAGTTTGTGAACCAGCTTCCCTGCCGGGGCTGCTCTGTCCCCAAACCTTCACCTCTCAGGTGACTCTCTCTGCCTGGTCTGTTTCTCCATCCGGTTCTCCCATCATATTTGGATTTCCTTTCAAACACATATCCCAACCTATAAGTGTGTCTTTTCTGCTTATGGATTTGTTATCACTCACCCCACCCTGATGCCAGTGTCAGAGGACCACACCTCCCCAGGATTCCTCACCACGACCGCTGTGCTTACAGCCATCCTTAACAAGAGACAGGAGAGATACCAGATTCCATAAGCCCATGTGAAGCCTAAATCCATCACCACATGTAGCCAAATCATGCGCAAATGGTGTCCAGACACACACAACCACCATCACCTCCCACCTTTTCTTTGTCTCCTTTGGCACTTTGACCTTCCTGGTGAGAAGCCTGGCAAAACACAAGTGGAAAATAACCCAGGATGACACAACTCACAAGAATGATTGCTTCCTCAACACTTCAAAGGAGCTTAATGCCCTTCAGTGCTTTAGACTTTTCACATTTAGGGGACGTTTATTAAGGAGAAAAAAAAATAAAACGTTTGTCCTTCAGCTGTGCCATCATGAACTTGAATTTGTAGGCAAAAGTATTTTCTTCTCCTTTTGCCTCCTTCAGCAGAGTTTAAAGAATTGTTGGTTTCTTATCCTTTCAAATCTGAGGAGCTTTGCCAGCATAGGTATTTACAAACATTTCAAAGCTGGGTGAAATCTTTTAAGCTATAGCAGACTACCAAAAGACACAGAGAGCCATTTGACTTGCCAAAATTGGTTTAAATCAAACAAATAGAGTCAATTCTCATCATTCACAAATTTTGTATGTGAAACTTTGCCTACTCACTCAAATCTGTTTATAAACCCTTAATCAATACCTGGAGAAGAAAATGCAACTCACTCCAGTATTCTTGCCTGGAGAATTCCATGGAGAGAGGAGCCTGGCAACCCCAGACCATGGGGTTGCAAAGAGTCAGACATGACTATGTGACTAACACACACAATTAATACCTGCAGTTTGTTTTCGTTTTTTTTTTTTTTTTTTTGCAGTGATTCATAGGTATGTGGAGGGGTCGCCCAATACTCAGGTTGCCCAGCTGAGGTCAAATAAGATGGCACTGCTTCTTGCTCCAGCCCTCATACTATATACAAATGTCTCTTTGTGAGTGCCTGTGCTGTTTAAAATGGCCCCAAGCACAGTGCTGAAGTCTTGTGTTCCTGAGAGCAAGAGGGCATATGTTTGGCTAAAGAGAAAACCAACAAATTCTGAGACTATCTTAAATAGCTATACCTGATAATGCTTGACCAAACATAGGCCTTTTCCCTAGCTAGCCATTGCATGGCTACATGAAAATATAGCCTTTGTGGAATTTTGAAAACCACAGAAAATCACTGGGATAAGAGAAACATATTTGAGAGTAATGATAGAACCAATACAAGCAGCAAAGACTGAACAGTAACCTAAGGAAAACAGATGAGCAGGTAAATGTGAGTGATGACTTCAATAATACTAGGTATCAGGTTTACGCATTCCACATTACTGACTCTTATTTCATCTTTGTCCAGGTGTGAGTTATAGTGCTTTTGGCCACAAGTTCAACATTAGGGCATCAACAATATATATTCAATAAGGCATCTGAAACAGAGAAACACATCAAAGTCATGTACTGATCAACTGATGACAATGTTGTGACCAGAGGTTCTATACGTCCCAGGAGCAATGGTCAGTATTCACTAATTCAGTGTTCACAGTGATTCGTAGAATAGCTATAGTGAATAATGAAAATCAACAGTACTTTTCTAAAAGGAGTGAATTATGTGACACTGGTAACCTCAGGAGAGCCTCTATTATCAGAAAGCATTCAAATCTGCCTTCCTGAATTTTACCAGAAAACATATTATTAATATTTCGGGAACTGTACTTTCTCCCAGCCAGAAATGCATTATTCACGTGGTTACCTAGTCATGAAAGCTGTTCTTTCATTTTCTGAAGCTAGGGATCTCCATTATCACCAAGAAAAAGGAAACATTAACAACTAAAATAAATCCCCCAAATCTCCAGGGCTCTCTTTCTTCTACCAAATACTTAATATATTTTCTACCTAACAGTTTTAGCCTATTTGATCACTAGTGGTGTATCTGGTAAAACATAGGTGAAGCCTCAACCTGGCTCATTTTTATAGTTAAGATCCTAGAAATGAAGTTTATGGTAATCTTCACTTTTAAAATTCAAAATCCATATGCCTATGGTTTAATATCAAAAATATATATTAATAAAAGATCCAACTATGCTGGCAACATAGAAAGACTCTCCCAAAAGAAGGAGACGGCAAAGATGAAGGTTGTGAATATAGTTGTCCCTTAGAATCCACGGGGAACTGGTCCTTGGATACCAAAACCTGAGGATGCTCAAGTCCCTTGTATAAAATATATATTAATTGTATTTACCTATAACCTACAGACCCATATAATTTAAATCATCTCTTAATACTTAATATAATGCAAATTCTATGCAAGTTCAGTTCAGTTCAGTCACTCAGTCGTGTCCGACTCTTTGCAACCCCATGAATCGCAGCACGCCAGGCCTCCCTATCCATCACCATCTCCCGGAGTTCACTCAGACTCATGTCCATCGAGTCAGTGATGCCATCCAGCCATCTCATCCTCGGTCGTCCCCTTCTCCTCCTGCCCCCAATCTCTCCCAGCATCAGAGTCTTTTCCAATGAGTCAACTCTTCACATGAGGTGGCCAAAGTACTGGAGTTTCAGCTTTAGCATCATTCCTTCCAAAGAAATCCCAGGGTTGATCCCCTTCAGAATGGACTGGTTGGATCTCCTTGCAGTCCAATGGACTCTCAAGAGTCTTCTCCAACACCACAGTTCAAAAGCATCAATTCTTCTGCGCTCAGCCTTCTTCACAGTCCAACTCTCACACCCATACATGACTACTGGAAAAACCATAGCCTTGACTATGCAAGTAGTTGCCCATAAAAGGTAAATTCAGGTTTCGCTTTTGAGAACTTTAACTTTTTTTTCCCAAATATTTTTGATCCTTGGTTGGTTGAATGCAGACATAGGAACAGCAGATACAAAGGGTCAACTATGTACAAATTTTACAGAACTGTTGCAAAAGGAAAAAAAAAAACCTTATAATTAAATACAAGACAAGAGCCAGTAATGTGGAATATACAAATCAAATATCTAATATTGCTTAAGTCATTGCTCATTTTCACTTGCTCATCTATTTTCCTCATTCTAAAGGTCAGTCTTTGCTTTTGTATTGTTTTTATCATCACTTTTAAATGTTTCTCTTAGCCCAGTAATTATCATTTTCAAAATTCCACAAAAGCTATATTTCCATATAGTCATGTAATGACTAGGCAGGGAAAAGGCAGATGTTTGGTTAAGTATTATTGGGTATAAATGTTCAAAACAATCTCATTAAGTGGCTAGTGCTATCTTTAGCCAAATAAATACTATGTAATTTATTTTAGCAGCATTATATTAATAAAATGTTTAAAAGTATAGTTTCATGAAAATGGAGGGAAAATCCTCTAAATAATACTGATTAAAAATTTCCTGGATCTAAAATAGGAGTCTGTTTTCAAATTGAATATTGAATATGATGGGGAAATAAATACCCATCTGGGACCATCACCGTGATTTTTTTTTTAGGAGACTAAAGATAAAGCTTTCAAAAAGGGAATAATAAATGCCCCAAAGAACCAGGATAATAGAAAATGTGTAGAATTTCTTCTTAGTTCTAAGAAAATGTGATTTATATGTGCGAAATCAGTATACAACAAGGTTTTCTGTATCTGTGTATGTGTACGCGCACATGAATGTGTTTGTGCGTGTGTGTGTGTTTGTGCATGTGTGTATATATAGAGAGAATGAAGTTATGAAGTTTCATTATTTTAGAAAGTTGTTTTAAAAAATTTATTATAGAAGATAAAGAAAAATGGGTTTGGCTTATGAGGAAATAAGCCAAGAGTTAAAAACATGGTCAACCACAGAAAGATGGTGCCATCCCAAGTGTCAGCTGCACAGAAGGATCCAGAGCAGTCAGTCCAGGCTACATAAGAAAGGTGGATGGAAGTCTCTGGAAGACTAGATTTCATGAACCAGATATACAATAGTAACAGCATACAGATACGTTAAGGATACATCATGCAAGAAGAAAATTGGGAATTTCAAATATCCAGGAAAGAAAAAACACTCAACAACCAAAAATAGTAAAATAGCTATGAAAGTGAAAGCATTAGCCGCTCAGTCATGTCCGACTCTTTGCCACCCCATGGACTATAGCCTGCCAGGATCCTTTGTCCATGGAATGCTCTAGGCAAGAATACTGGAGTGGGTAGTCATTCCCTTCTCCAGGAAATCTTCCCCACTCAGGGATCAAACCAGTTTCCTGCATTAGATGCAGATTCCTTACTGTCTGAGCCACCAAGGAAGCCCCAAATAGCTACAGATCATTATATAAATAATACTTATCTAATTTTAAGCTTTTAGAATAAACATATATAAAAGATATGTATGTAAGACCTATTATAAACACAGAGTAGAATGTAAATATTCTTAATCTAGATTCAACAATGTTATCAACTCATCAGGTAGGCAGTTGAAAAAGAACATCTCTAACTGTCAAAATAAGAAATATGGTTTTGAGTATATTAATACAAACTCTAATGAAAAACAGAAATATAAAATTAATGATATAGTGGTTATGAATATAAAGTTAACCACCAGAAGAATGACAGTGATGGTTAAAACTGGTCACCTCTAGGGAAGAAACTACAGGCAGGTAAGGAGACACAAAGGTAAATTGTTTTCCACCTTGCGTTCCTATTTGATTAGAAGTTTTAAACTTGTAGATATACTGGAGAGGAAAAATTCCAAAACAACAAAACACTTTGAAATAATATTTTAAAAATAATCTTATACAAAATTGAAAGGAAAAATAAAACTAAGGCAAAAATAAAGCAGGTTTTGACAGGCGAAGCAATCTTATCTGTTGGAGACACTAAAAATCTCCTCTTCTGGACAGAAGGGCAGTTAGTGTCCACTCCCTTGGAGCTGGACATGCCATGTGAACAACTCTACCCAATGAAACGGATGAGTGGCCTGGTCCTTGTCCTAGCCAGATAATTAAACTGTTGGCTAGACAATTGCCTAACAACCCCTTACTCCCCTGCCATATTGATCTTGAATAAATAACTCATACCATTCAATGGGAAAGAATATCAAGATGGCAATGAAAATTGGGTATAAGATTGTTTTGAAAAAAGAAACATAAATGAGTAATTAATATGAAATGTTTTATATAACAAGAAGGATCTTTTAGTGATGAAATATATAAAAACGCTTAAAAATAGCAATGATGCTGAGAGATTAGGCTTTGCATAGACTGTTGATAGGCTTATAAATTGGTGTGGACTTCCTTTGTGTTAATCAGAAATACTTAACTAAATGCTTGATGGCCTTTTATCCAGTAATAATACTTCAATCATCAGAAATGAGGGAAAATACATACATAGATGATTTTCATTTGCAGGAATATATGGATAAAAGAAGGATACAAAAAAATCTGTAAAAATAGGACCTGACTAATTAAGCTACAGATCAATATTACAAAGCCATGAAAATCAAGTTTACACATGGCTTTACTGCCATCAAAAAGATCTGGGCATGACATTAAGTACAAAAGAATAAGGGTAAATATTAACAAACGATTATTCCTTGAGTAAAATGAATGCTGATTTTTATTTTCTTTTGTGTTTTCCATCTGAACAAGTACTTTTAGAATTAGAAGAACTGTCTACTCAGAACCTCATAAAGGTTTTATATTAATTTTGGAGGAAGATTTAAATTCACCTGAGAAACATTATGATGCACAAGCAATTTGAAAAAAAAACTTAGAGATAAAGAAAAGTGAATGGAAACAAGACAAATATGGTTATAGAGTGCTTCGAAATTTGAATGTGCCAAAGAAAATTAAGGGCCTCCCTGGGAGCTCAGTCGGTAAAGAATCTGCCTGCAGTGCAGGAGGACCTGGGTTCGGTCCCTGAGTCAGGAAGATCCCCTGGAGGAGGAAATGGCTACCTACTCTGGTATTCTTGCCTGGAAAATCCTATGGATAGAGGAGCCTGACCAGCTACAGTCCAAGAGGTCACAATAGTCAGACATGACTTAGTGACTAAACCACCACCATCAAGAAAATTAAATGGGAAAGTAAACCAAACATTGAGGTTCTTAAATCAAAACAAAAAAGTTATTATCCACTTAGACACAAGTGTTAAGTCAAAAAAACAAAAACACCAAGAAAAGCAGAAGTCATCCCTTAAAAGAGAAGAGGGTCTGTGTTCCATGGAATCTTTTAGAAAAATCTGTCTGCTTAGCATACCTTGGTCCTGCTCAACTATAAGACTAGAACTGCATTATGGACACCCTTCATGGTGCATCAGCATCTTTAGTATCCTGGCATCAGATGGCTTTTTCTTACTTTCCTCTGCCTTTAGGAATGGTATAAGAGATGAGTGAACTTGCTCAGCCGTGTCCGACTCTTTGCGACCCCATGGACTGTAGCCTATCAGGCTCCTCCGTCCATGGGATTTTCCAGGCAAGAGTGCTGGAGTGGATTGCCACTTCCTTCTCCAGGGGATCTTCCTGACCCAGGAATTGAACCCGGGTCTCCCACATTGCAGGCAGATGCTTTACCGTCTGAGCCACCAGGGAAGCTCAAGTCAATGTTTGCAAAATATTCCGTTTGTTTAAAGTATTAGCATAAAAAAATGAACACTGTGGTTCTGCTGATGCAAATTTTTTTTTCTACATTTTCACCCAGGTAATATTTTTCTATTCAATAAAGGGTATTATAAATATAAACAAATGAATAGAATCCTAAAGAAACTTAATAAAATACGTTTTATGAAACTGTTTTGAAAGTCAGAATCCTTCCATTTTAATAATTATGGAAAGGCACTTCAAGGCCACATTAAGTTCAGAGTTCCACAAAAAGTTATCATGAAAAGATGTACAAATTCCCTGATGTTTGGACAAAAATACACAGTACACGTTATACACCTTAAGGCAAACTGAAATTATTTATTGATGAAAGTAACAATTTAGTATTGTATCTAGTGTTTGAGTTTAAATCAGATTTATACCTTAAATTAAGTTGCTTGATACTGGCTTTAGAGAGACCACATAACTAGTTTTTAAGACAAACTGAAGCTGCAACTATATATTAGTTAATAAAACCATGAGCATCTGAATTCCTTTACCTTTATTGCATTGCAGTCTCTAGTTTTAATATTTTATTTGTGAACCCTTGAATTTTACACTAAGTTGTCTTCAAAGTGACATTCAAAAACCAAGTAATAATCATAACCCATTATTCAAGCCTTGACATAGGTTAAGAAATACACAAACCAGCAGTCCATTTAAGTGATATTAGTAATGTAATGCAAGCCAAAAGCATAACACAGTCCTCTATTTATCCCTCTGGGCTCAGTGAACCTTCAGTCTGACATGCTTTTTGTTGATATGAGACCACGATGACACAGAAGCACAATTTATAGAGACAGCATTACTCAGGAAACAAGTACCTTATAGAAATTACGTTCCTTTGCCTGTAATAGAGTTTTAATATTATTTATTTTGTTTTCTGTATAAGTTCCTTGTTTGTCTTTAAATTCCTGAGGAACAATTTAGAATTTCTGATGGCATTTCAAATCAAGCAGGGAGGAAATTAGATTGTTTATAGGCTGTGAAATTTGGCTAAATTTATGGAAGAAGCTGTATACCTGTTTTAGTATTTATACCAAATAAATCCAGATAAAACATTCATTTTCAATCTTGAAACCAAAATAGGATGGATATTAAATAAAAGGAATAGCAGTTCTTTTTCTTTAAAGCACCTTGAATGGGAAAAGGCTTTCTGAGCAAGGCACAAAAATCCTAAAGCAATAAAATAAAAAAATCTCTGAATTTGACTACAGGAAATTTAAGAATATGATTTAAAAAATCATAAACAGATTAAAAGAAAAATGACATAAAGAACAGACTTGTGGTTGTCAAGGGGGAAGGAGGTGGGGGAGGAATAGGTTGAGAGTTTGAGATTATCAGATGCAAACTATTATATATAGGATGGATAAACAACAAGGTCCTGCTATACAGGGAACTATATTCAGTATCCCATGATTAAACCATAATGAATATGAAAGAATAAAGAATATGAAAAAGAATGCATGTATAACTGAGTCATTCTGCTCTAGAGCAGAAATTAGCACAACATTGTAAATCAACTATACTTCAATTTAAAAAAACTGGGTAAGATGGTGACAACTTGTGACAAGTACATATCATTTTAACAGATATCGTATCGCTAAATAATAAATAGAGCCACGACCCAACAGAAACATGGGCAAAGAGTCTGAGCGCAAGCACACACACACACTTATATACAGAAAGGCGAATAATGTGGTGAGAAATATTTAACTTCAGTCAAAACTTATTGCTATAAATTTAAGCAGTGAAATAACAATAGCAAAGCCTAAACAAGGTCAACATTGTACACTACTCTTGAGAGCAGATGAGAGTAGGCACACTCCTATGCTTTAGGTAGGATGTACATCATGTATCTTTTTGAATATTCAGCAAAATTTTAAACGCAAACACTCTTTGACTGAGATATACCACTCATAGAAATTAATTCTGCAAACCCATCTGCACATATTAATACAGTCAGGAAAAGTTAGAAAGTTATCAATAAATGACAGAATAAATAACAGCAGAATACCATGTGGGAACCCTAGAGAAGGAGGAAACTGCAGATAAAAGAGGTCTCCAATTTATGTTAATATAGGAAATCAGCAAGATACAGAAAGAACAGTGTGTTTATGATGCTAGCATTTCTGTAAACCACTGATGATCATTATCTGAGAGAAGGGGAATGAGAGGAGAAGAGACATAGACAGCAATTGTTATACCCCTTTTGTAAAGTTTAAAGATTACCATGAGTTACTTCATAATGTTTAAATCTCAAAACATAAACCTTTAGAATCTAAATTCTCATTTTTGCAGGTTATAAGTTTTAAATCACCCATGATACCTAAAAGGTATTGCCAACAAATATTTTAATCCTTTTATATACTTTTTTCTCTATGTTAAACCCAAATCATATTTTTCAGATATTCAAGATTTTGCCATTTGAAATTTTCAAGCTCTTAATAGTTATGTGTATAGTTACAAGAGAACTAGCAAGGTGTAAGTGTCTCCAAGATGTTTCAAACTAAATTGAAGAACATGTAGCAGAGAAGCCAAAAAAGGAAAAAACTTGCAAAATAAAATATAAATTATCATCTCCAAACATGATTCAAAAATTAAAATTGCTTTTAAAAGATCTGAAATGCACACCACCATTAATATCACCAATTCCTCATTTAATCACCCCATTTTCAGCAACATATTCTAAATCAGTGTAAATGACAATGGCTTTTTAGTGTTCATCTCTTTTATGTTTTCTTCATAATTTTTACAATTACTATTTCTGCTCTTTATGACACTTTGATTCAAATATAGTTCCAAGTTATAGAACAATATTTACAAATGACCTGGAAACAATGACTATTCTTCACATGCTAAAATAATAAGAAAATCATGTAGATTTTCTACTGGATTAATTGCTTCTACCTTTGCCATAAAAATAATTTGGCATCCGTGAATAATTTCCAAAATGGAAACTTATCCTGTTCTTTGTTACCTGAGACATGACCTAGAAGACTGGCGTTAAACAGGTATCTACTAAAGTTTGAGAAACGGTAAAAAAAAGAGAATCCTGCGATGGATTTTGATACATGCAAGCAACAGGGATGGAAGCATCCTGAAGACAAGCATTTGACTTTTTTCCCAATGTTTCCCACTTCAGGCCCAAATCCAAAGTCACCAATACAACATATCTTATAAACACATGCCTTTGCTTTAAAAGAGAAATTTTGACCCAAGTCCTTACCACCCTATATGTAAGAGTCTCCACGTTGCTGTTTTCTGCAACACGAGGAAGGCTCAGACTAAGGAAAGTCAATGCAGAGTAAGGGAGTGAATGGTTTATAAACGAGGAAAATATTTAACTCATTCATGGGACTTCCTTACTGATTCAGTTCAGTTCAGTCGCTTGGTCGTGTCCGACTCTGCGACCCCATGAATCGCAGCACGCCAGGCCTCCCTGTCCATCACCAACTCCCGGAGTTCACTCAGAGTCACATCTATCAAATCAGTGATGCCATCCAGCCATCTCATCCTCAGTCGTCCCCTTCTCCCCCTGCCCCCAATCTCTCCCTGCATCAGAGTCTTTTCCAATGAGTCAGCTCTTCGCATGAGGTGGCCAAAGTACTGGAGTTTCAGCTTTAGCATCAGTCCTTCCAAAGAAATCCCAGGGCTGGTCTCCTTCAAAATGGACTGGTTGGATCTCCTTGCAGTCCAAGGGACTCTCAAGAGTCTTCTCTAACATCACAGTTCAAAAGCACCAATTCTTCGGCACTCAGCCTTCTTCACAGTCCAACTCTCACATCCATACATGACCACAGGAAAAACCCTTAGTGATTACATCTCCTCAAAAACTCTTTTTCCATTCTCCAAAGAAAGTAATCTCTGGACAAGAAACTATTTGAAAAATTTTCAATTTCAAGACCTTTCTGACAGACAAGGAACAGGCAAATAGCCTCCCTTATTCACACTGAGGCAGGAACTTCCTGAGAAAGTGTGAAAGGGCCTCTCGACCAGCATTAAGAGGCAGAGGACTGATCCACAGGGAAGAAGCCACAACAGGAGGAGCCAGTCCCAGGTCTGATGTCATCCTCAACATGGAGAACAACCACCATCATTCTTATTTGTGCGTATTTATTAGTATTCTAAAAACGAAAACAATAAAGCTCTAGTCTCCACTATTAGCTCAAATGGTTGTATTAAAGAAGCTCATTAATTTGAAAATTACACAGCAAGCTCTATTAGATCTCCGTAGCTACTTCCCTTCCATGAATCTACAAGCATGGAGCTAAGCGTATATAATTAATGTGCACTCAGGGGACTGGAAATCAGTGAAATTAGCAGCATCAATCTCTGTGTTATATAGGGCAGTGATTACCCTCTGAATCTGACAATTTCATTAGGAGGCAGGTATTATAATAACCTCCCTTTTATAGGGGAAGAAAGAGAATTAGAAAGTTACATGACACTTACAAAGTCACACAGCTGGTAAATTTTGGAGCCATCATATCACACCCAATCTGCTTATTTTAATACACTGGCTACACTGCCATCCGACATTGGAAAAACTCTGACTCAGGCTGCAGCAGACGTATTTACTCTTTCTTATTGATTGTTTATTGATTTGTGAGGAAATATTAATATTCTAAATCCTGCAAGAAAGAAAGCGGGACGAAAGAAAGAAGAAAAGAAGAAGGGAAGCAGGTCCCCATTCTTCCAATTATTTTGTCATTGAATTTGGTTTTCTTCAAAATACATTTTAAGGCTATGATTTAGTAAGCATACATATTTAAACTATAAAATCAGACGCCTATGTGTAATTTTTATTATCAAACTTTACTTTATAGACACCATTACTATTACAAAGTTGTTAGAAAGGATAGAAAATTTTATAAATGCTAAGTAATATGGTTTTCATTGCTTCACCTTACAAGATGGGAGTTAGAAGTTAGACTTGAATTCTGTCTTTTGATTTCAGAAACCATGCTCTTACCCAATTCCATTCTACTTCTTTCTTGAAGAAGGTCAAGATTTTCAGCAGAGCATTACCATGTTTACCAATTTTCTTACTTTTCAGAATTGGATTTCTCTGTTTCAATAAAACAGTATGCACACCTGTTTTGCATAATAATGCCCAGTGCATTTTTAAACATTTTTTTCAGCAATTACAGTGTAGACTTACAACTTCACCTTCTTTAGATTCTCAATATCCATAACAGAGACAACAACATAGTAGATGTTAAAATAGTACATTTTTTTCTAAAAGAAGTTCCCCCAGAGCTGGGCCAAAGTAGTCATCCAGCCAGTTGGTCTAATGAGGACCGAGAGTGGGCATTCCAGGCAGAGTCTTGAGTTCTTCCACTTGATGCCTGCAGCTGAATTTCTAAAACCTGGCCAAGATCTTGCCTCTGATTAATTCCAGTTCAGCAGCTAAGCAAAAAGGTTCGATCACTAGAGTGGATGCAACAGACAAGAGGAGCAGCACAATGGTAGGGGCACAGGAAACCAGTCCTCCTCAAGTGGGAGGTTCACAGAAGCTCAGCTCAACTCTCTTGAATGAGCACAACCTTTCCTGGCAAGCAATGCCCAGCAAAACTTCAAATGTACCCAGCACTTATATTTCCAGGAATTTCCCCACAGATACATATCCACAAACAGAGGTAAAAGTATAAAAGAATGATCGCCAGAGCAATATCTGTAGGAATGAAAAATAATGGGAAAAAGTCGAAATGACCAAAGCAAGGAAACTTAAGAAAGAGAATACTAAGCAACTATTTTTTTTTAACGTGGTGGTGTGTGCTTTTATGTTTTTCTATAGTTAAAAGTGAAACTAGTAAGTTAAAATCAAATAGGCACATATGCAAAAATAAAAAAGTAAAAGAAGTTCCCCACAAATTTAACGCAGGTTAGAAATAACTCACTTAAATTTGCTTTCTTATCTGGAAAGGAATATAATAATAATTTCATTTATCCTATAAACTGCAGAGAGCTACAGTGAAGACCAAACAGCTATGAAAGTGTTTTGAAAAGATAAAAGTTATATGTAAATGTAAAGTTACCAAATACATAAGCTCTCTGAAGGCAATGATCTCTATGTTATTCTCCTCCACTGATCTGAGCACGCTCTTCCATTCACTGTAAAGGGCTGAGATACAGGAAAGAAGCGCATATTGGGATCACTTATGACAAACTAATCAAGGCACTGATTTTCTCATTTAAACCCCCAATAATGACATCTACATGATGAGGAAACAGCCTTATTCCACAAAGAGAAAATAAAACATGTTTTATGTAACAAAGCTACAAATCATATTCAAACCCTGGTTCTAAAGCTTGTATTCTCTCATCTGCTTTTCATTTAAATAGATATAATTTGATTAATTAGGTGAAATAAACCATGAGGAATCTAAAATGTGCAGTTAGACAATGTGTGGACGTATCTTAATTATGTGCTGCAAGATTCACCGGGAATGAAAGAGCTCCACATTATTGAACATCTTCATGGAAGTGGCATGTGACCAAAGAAAAGATGTGATACTGCTTGTGTTTCAGCATCTCAGCTTTTGAAAACCATTCTCCTCTTCAATGCATTAAACATATCCTTAAGTGACTTATGTGGTTTGCTTCGTTGGTTTCTCCTTTGTCACCAAACAGGCCTGCCCTGGTGTACAAGAAACAGAAGATTCCAGCAAGAAACTAGAAATGCATTTTCTTCTGTCCTCAAAAAGTGTTTATCTAAACCAGTTTCTGTATTGGGGTCTTTACCAAAGACCCCAATACAGAAAGTGATAAAGTCCACTAATTACAATGCACTTAGATGCACCAAACACATAGTCTTTTATGCCTAGTCTCTATTTTCAAAATAGTCCTATAACATATAATTCCTTCTTACAATGGTGGAAACAGACTTAGACTGCATTAAACTTGTCCAGTGTCACACATCTAACAGCAAGATCAGAATTTCATTCCAAGTTCAGATTTGACTAATGCTACTTTGTGTCTTACAATACCATGGCTGCAAACTACAAAGAATCAATGTCTTTTATTTTCATACACAAAGCACTTCCACATTTATCATCAAGATGATGATTTTGACCTGGCTGTGTTCTAAGAGATAAAGGAAAAAACTGAAACTCTTGATACTTCCTCTGAATTCTTGCCTCTGTTCCTAAAATTTCCTCTCCACATGAAAATTAGTAATAACATTGCAAACCAGTAAAAACTAAAACAACAACAATAACAACTGATAAAACAAATAAAGCTACAAATAGTAAAGTGCTTGGAAATCATAAAGTTCAATATCTCCATTTCACACATAAACTAAAAACAAGATTGAAAATTTTCAATTCCTCCCAAACAAAGGACAAGACATAAATAAATTTAAAACTCATGTTCTAAATTGAACTGTGTTTTTCAAGAAAAACTAGCAAACACACACTTCCTACCACTCCTGGAGACTGGCACTTCCAGGACTTTCTTTGCTAAATTCTTGTGAGGAAGAGAGACTTTTCTATTTTAAAGAGAAGCCCCTCTCCCACTTGAGAATTGCAAGAGCTACTTCTGTGGTAGCTGGATTATTGAAAACAGACAATCCCTTAAAATCTGCAATTCCTAACAAATAACTTACATGAAGCCTTTAAAGAATATCTTTAAAATACTCCAAATGAGTGCCACTAAAATGTAGATGACAATATTTCCCAGTATGTCGATACAACTCGATTCCCCTTTCCTGATCATCCTTATTCTCCAAATTGAAACTGCTCATTATGTCCTGCGTTTCAGCCCCAAACTGTGCTTTAATGATTTTTTGCATAATTAACCTTAATGACTAAAACTTACATATTGTTTGAGAAGTATCATTAATTTTGTTAAATATTCTTGTAAGACATGCTGACACATTTTAATATATACCGAGGATTGTTAAAACTATTATCCAGATGTTAAAGAACAATAAATCACCACCAGAATACAATCAAAAAGACAAACTTTTCTGTGTTCTGCAAATAAACCCCATCAGTTGATGTGTTCCTATAATGTCTCAAGAACCCCATATAGGAGGTATAGTTTATTATAACTCATAAATTCAAATTCTAGTAGTATATTTCTTCCACATTACATATTTTAGCTACAGTGTTTTAGTACCTCATGATTAACAAGAATCACTGTGTTTTTTTTACCAGCCCTGAATAATAAAGTGCCTGAAAGTGGTGTTTTTGCCTACAAAAGATCCAGAATGCTTCTTTTCTTTCTTGTCTCCCTCTGGAAGCAGGGATGGGGGAGCCTAGTGGGCTGCCGTCTATGGCGTCACACAGGGTTGGATATGACTGAAGCGACTTAGCAGCAGAAGCAGCAGCAGCCAACTGTATCCATCAAAAGTAATATTATGATAAGAATTCATTGTTTTGTACCAGCTCAGTGGTAGTGTAGAAGCTTGACTGCAGACAGGCAAACTAAAGCAAACACCAGTTAAAGACGAAGCTTAAACCAAGAGAGAATGAAAAGAAAAAAAAAAAAAATTCAGTTCCAAATTCCTACTCCTTCGCCTACTACACACCAAGTTACGCTGCCTCTCGAAGATTTCCCTGTTTGTCCATGGCACCAGCACTACACTTAAAGAAGTTTTTCATTTTCAACTTACAATGAAGAAAAATATTTTTTTCCCTTTTGGAAAAAAAATAATTATTTCAAAATGCTCAACCTATCTTTTTATTCTTGTGTAAGTAATAAAAAATATATAATCACATGGCTGACATAGTCTTACTGCAGTGGACCAAATGCTAATGCAAGGGAAATCGTAAAATGATGACTAATTCTGAAAGAGAATAGTATTTTAATGCAAAACCTTAGCATAAGCTGCAAAAGCTTTACGGTCTGAGAAAACCTTTTCTTAAATTATGTAACATGAGTTTCAGTCAATTTTATGCTGAAGTTAGATATGACTGATATTCTGCTACAGGGATGAAGAATTAGGTAACATTTATTCTGATTCCATAATAAGCATAGGTATACTCAGATTATACAAATATATTTCTATCATTTCCATCAGTATCACTTTGTATTTATAAAGATTAGACTAAAAATATTTGCATTGAATTGCACATTCTGAGGTTCACTGAATTTCAATCAGAGTGTAAGAATTAGAGTAGCATAAAGTAAGTGAATATCACAGTAGTTATAGTTCAAAATTAATTTTACACAAAGGGTAAATAGCTCAGTAGAAATATGATGCCCTATTCAAAGTATTATAGATACACTAGAATGTAGGCATTCTGAAAGAATTAACAGAAAATCATGGTATATAATATCCTGGGGATGGGGATGGGGGGGGAGACTAAGATAATTTTGTGGCTATTCAAGGAAATGTGTACAGTCATGTTTTGTGAAAATTCAAACAAAAATGGACGACCGACACTCCCACAGCCCTCAGAGTACTGAGAACAGAGTCCTGTATGCTAACCATTGCAACACGGCTTCTGCATCATCCCAACATTTCTTTCAGCAAAGCATTTTAACACAGAGCAACGTAGTTGTAGGGGAAAAGATAATAACTTTGAACATATCTAACTTGTGGATGAAAATGAAAAATGCATCACACCTCTATCTGAATAAGATTGGAGGTAGATACCAAAGAAATTGTTTCTTATAAAATCCAAATATAGAGTAATAGCAATATTCTGAATTTAATAAATATAATTCTATACCAAGAAATTCTGCTATATGAAGTCTGTTTAATAGATTAAAAATCATGACGCATACAAAGCCAACAGTGGCATTACCCTGACTTTAAGAAAGGCATATTTTCATTCTCCATGTTAATTTTAAATGTTTCTATAAATTGTAATAATAAAAAATGACAAGATACTTTGAATAGTAACCAAAAATAACAGGTTTTAGACCACTAACAAACACCACTGTAAGAAGCAGATTAATTTTTCTCCAAAATTAGTAAAATCTTTTTTGAAAAATATTTTTATTGCTAGAAAAATTTTAAATTATGGGTGATTTTGAGATTTGAGAAAGAAATTGTGGGTAGATTTTAATTCAACAATGACTTTTCCTATCCTATTGAAGAGGCATAGTCATTTAAGACATTTGTCAATGAGTTGTTCAGATCATTAGAGAAAATCTCAGAAATTCTGAATGAAAATTGGCAAATTTAAAAAAATCTGGTATTTCAATTTTGTTTGGGGAATCTTCAGTAGAACTCAATTAAAAAAGAAAGGAAATACATTTACCCACTGGCCACTAGCATCCCAATAAAATGTTTAAATCTTCTATTAATACAAGATTTTAGCTCTTTGTAATATATCCTTTGCTTACTTAAAAAAATAAAAAACATTTCAATTTAAATTTACTTCCTTGTAGTAGCACCTGCTCTGCAGATTAAGCACTTTCGCTGACTTTTTAAAAGGGAAAAGAAGAACAGAGGAAGAGGGGGGGAAAAAAGCGCACTCTTTGAAAAGTCAACCATACAGCAACACCTCATAGAATAATCAGGAAACAACCGGTCTTCTACTGCCTTCCCGAAAATGGTCAGGGCTCCAGGAAGCTTGAAAGGTGGTTTTGGGAAGAAATTCCAGAAGATACAGGCTCTGACATGAATCAGCATTCTACTGTCTTAATGTCAAGGTTCAACGACCCCTTCACTATAAAGGCTTGATATGAAAGGGAAAGTCCCAGACTTCTCAAGTCAGTATGCAGAAGTCTGCAAGACCTCAAAAAGCAATAATAGTATAAGAGTAAATTCCTATTACTACTAAATTCCTATAGTTTCGTATACTCATTTTTAGTTCAATATTCAGTTTCTCATATCTTAAACTGAGTATTTCAACCAATGCCATTTTTTAAAATTCTGTTGAATATAATGTCTGATTTTCCTAAAATTCTCTTGTGATACTTGGAGTTTGAAAACTTAACTACAAAAAAAAAAAAAATCCAACAACAAATTAATTATTCTTACATTTAAAGAGCTATTTTATTCTTCGTAACCTCCAATTGATTTTAATCAAAGATTTAACCTCAGGTTATAAGGTATTGTGTCTGGTACACTACAAATTCTTATGATTGCTTACGAGTATCCAAGTTGATTCAGGTTGTATGAAAATTTTTGCATGCATTAAAATACATAACTCTAGGCTTTGGTAATTATCTTGATAGAATAATAAAACATGATAGCCTACCCAAACTATAGCTACTCACAATCCATAATTACAATATAATCACACACACACACAGAAAAATTCATGCAAAGCGTAACAAATTTAGCAAGCATCAATGTGATGAACACAGATATACATCTCAATAATTCATGACTAAAATGCAATGATAAGAAATACACCTTAAAATAATACCTGAAGGATTTACTGTATAGTACAGGGAACTATAATGAATATTTTATATTATATAGGTTATTTTAACCTATATAAATGGTTTTAATATAAAACCAATATTTTATATTATATAGGTTATTATTTTATAACCTATAAGGGAAAATAATCTGGAAAAGGATACATACATATATTTATCTGAATTACTTTACTGTACATATGAAACTCTGGAGAAGGACATGGAACCCCACTCCTGTATTCTCACCTGGAGAATGCCATGGACAGAGGAGCCTGGGGGGCTATAGTCCATGGGGTTGCAAAGAGTCAGACAAAAGTGAAGCAACTTAGCATGCATGCATGCACATATAAAACTAACACAACACTGCAAATTAATTATACTTCAATAAAATAAATATACTCAATAAAATAAATAGATTACACCTGAAGAATCAAGGTTAAAAAGCCAAAAAACATAATTTTAGAATTCTTTCTTCCAAGAGTATATAATCAATGCTATTCCTGAATTTCTTTATGAATCAAATTCACAAGGATATTTAAGATAATCTATTTAAAAAATAAAATCAAAAATAAAAGGCAGTGGGAGTTACTTTTCAAATACCTCATTTTAAATGGATTTTTCTAAAACAGATGCCACTTATACGTATTTTTTCAATTTCTCTAAATAAATGTGTTTACAATGTTTCAAAGGGTATTCAGTGTGCGCGACAGTTTTACGAAAGAACTATGTTTTCTCCAACATCTCCATCTACTGGCTTAGAGAAAAAGCAGATTTTTATCTGCTATTTCTTTAAATTTAATATTTTTACAATTTATTTTTCATGAAATTGAAATATCAAAGTATTAAATTATTTTAAATAGATTAATAGCTATTAGTCAGTCATTAAAAAATAGGAACAATTTTGAAGACGACATTTAATAATTTCAATTCCAAAGCCCTATGTGGTCAAATATGTTCATAACTCTTTTAGACAATTTTATTTTAACCAAGTTTTAATAATAAGCACAACATTAAAGTTTATCCAAACTTTTTAGAATGTAAAAATGTTTATTATTTCCTAAAACTTGTTGATTTTGTTAACCTATATACAATATGTGCTGCTGCTACTAAGTCACTAAGTCGTGTCCGACTCTGTGCGACCTCATAGACGACAGCCCACCAGGCTCTCCCGTCCCTGGGATTCTCCAGGCAAGAACACTGGAGTGGGTTGCCATTTCCTTCTCCAGTGCATGAAAGTGAAAAGTGAAAGTGAAGTCGCTCAGTTGTGTCCAACTCAGTGACCCCATGGACTGCAGCCCACCAGGCTCCTCTGTCCATGGGATTTTCCAGGCAAGAGTACTGGAGTGGAGTGCCATTGCCTTCTCCACAATATGCACATATCACATCTATTATTTTCATAAAAATATTGACTGTAATAAATTGATTTTGTAGAAAAACTATTAGAATATCATCACATCCTCAAACCAAACTGCTTAGACAAGACCCAGTGGCAGTGTACAGGGAAGGCCTCCAGGCCCATAAGGATTTGAAAACTATAGGAAAGAGAATTAAGGGGAAAGGTTAGGGGAAAATGAGTTGCTATAAGAATAACATTCATTTATTCTCTGATGACTAGAAGGCACTCAACAAACACTGAAGCTGAAGCGGGAGGTGAGAAGAAGGAAAGGAGCAAGCAAGGAAAGAATTCCTGAGGCCCATCACTGATTTAACTGTTGAACATCGGATGCTAAGTTACTTATTTTTCTGGTTTCATGGACTTTCTCATGTTGAAGTCTTAAGTTGAAGCAGGCTTGAGGGGGAAGAAAAATAAAACCTTAGTAGGCTCTCTAGCTAAGAAGAAAGAAGGAAGAAAGGAAATGGGGAGGGAGGCAGAAAAAGGAGAAGGCAAAAAACTGAAAATCTGTCTTTATTTCCTCAGGTACCATGGAAACAAATGGGAACAAGTAGGTACTTGAATTATCCCACTGTGACTGTGAAAGAGGGCGTGGGAGGGAGTTCAGAGCCTGCACAGCATTTACTGGGTTCAGAATGTAATGACTTTATTTCATTTGCAAAACCTTAACCCATTCAGTGGGTCCTGCCATGTCAGTCTCAGCATTCCCAAAGCAGCCTTTCCATCTCAGGAATACAATTAAATTAGCAAACTAAAGTCTTTGCTATTTTACAATTATATTGTTAAGATTCACAAATTTACTTTCTTAGTACATTAAATTTATATACTACATCTAGGGTTAAATTTACCCTATGGGATTTTTATGTTTTAACTCAGAGGAAGGGCAAGCTAATTTATGAACGCTGACTGATGATACATATTTTAATGGTAGAATTATGAAGTAGAATTCCTTAGATTTCTGTAGGAAGTGGGAGAAAGTCAGGTTGGTTTCTGCTACCTACATGTTTGACTCTGCTGCTTCCACTTCATAAAGGAAAGAATCAAGGATTCCCCTGATTGAGGAGCCAAGGAAACAAAGGCTAAGCATTGGAGAAAATGCCTTGAGCAGGATTTAAGTGATCAAGACTCATCTTTAATAAATTCGGTATCAGAGATTTCCACTCATTTCTGGACTGCTCACTTTGTGAGTGCATTTTATATGTTAGCATCTCTCCCTCTGAAAAGAAATAAAATAATTTTACATTCTCTATTACTCTTGATTTAAAAAGAAGAAAAGAAGGATACAAACACTCCATTTCATTTTGCAAACTCTGTATTGTAAAATTCCTAAAGGAATGAAAAAATTGAGCCACAGAAATTTTAGGTGCCGAGTAGATGAGTTAATGTCAACTCCTGAAAATTCTATTCAATGAGTGATAGAGTTTTTTCTTCTGTAACTAGTTCTATTCAGCAATCAGTAAGATTGCTTATAGCACAGGAGTTGCAGAGGCCATGGTTCTGAATTCCCATGCCAGAAACTTGAAAATACATTCAGATCCTCACTGTCATTATTTTAGTGTCATTGAACGCAGGAGTAACTTTGCGACATGGAGACATGCAATCTTTTATTTCAGCTTTATTTTCTGGGAAACACAAAATATCCATGCAAAATGAAGATTTGATTTGCCCATTTTCTTAGAATTGGGCTTTCCTTGTGGCTCAGCTGGTAAAGAATCCACCTGCAATGCAGGAGACCTGGGTTCGATCCCTGGGTTGGGAAGATCCCTTGGAGAAGGGAAAGGCTACCCACTCCAGTATTCTGGCCTGGAGAATTCCATGGACTGTATAGTCCATGAGTTCGCAGAGTCTGACACAACTGAGTGACTTTCACTCCACTCACTTGGATGGTTTAGAACTGTCAAGCAAATTAAATTTTGTCTCTGTTTTTCTAATGAAATCCGTCTCTTATTACATGGATGTATCCATTCTGTGGAACTTTATGTATTTATATCTGTGTTTAATATGTGTATATTTTCTGCCTGTGTATCTTATTTCAATAAAATTTACATTAAATAAATTATTCAAAATATTGAGACTGAGGACCTAAACTAGTCACTTAACCTTAACTAACCATAATCTTGAGTCTTTACAAGCCCCAGCATAGTCATTCAGCATTTGGAATGAGGAAATACTCATTTCCTTCAGTGGACCTAACTCCTTTGCTCTCAGCCAGGCCCTGGCATAATTCTCACCAATGAATGAACTTCTATATCATTGACCGTTTTCAAAACATAGAGATATTGATTCTTTTCACCTAGTTTTTAAAACCTAAATCCTCCCAACAATCCTAGTCTTGCGTTAGGTTCATTACTTTCCACAGCATTTTCACATTAATATCCAATTACAAACAGTTGGATATTTAGACCAATTGTGTCTAAAACTCACAATTCAGAGAGGGGAAAAAAACTGGAGACCTGGTATCAATTCAAATGAATAATCTAATTCTGGTAGATAAATAGGTCAAATTATAAAGGGCTTCAAAAATTAAACTACAGCTGGTTTCTTTGTGTATTTACATGCTAAAATTTTTCAAGATATTCTTACATTCTTTTAGGAAGATTTTTTTTTAACTGAAAATTTACTTAAGTCTCAGTCTCTCTTCCTCCCACTTCCTTCCCATCATGCCCAGTTCCTTTTCTCTCCTGGAATCAACATGTGAAAAAATATATACAGTGCTGAAATCTTAAATATGCTTTCATAAACAGTTGAATTCTAAGCATCAAACAGCTCCATAATAATGACCCCTGTTCTATCAGACAGTTGTTTCATTCCTTCATTCATTTGGCTGATGGCAGTTTCAAAACGAGCTGAGGGTGTTCCTGATACTACAATCAAGCTAACCCATGGAATATACGATTAAAGCTCAACATGGGGACGTGGGATGATAAACAGTTGTTTGTCTAACGTGGGGACACTGCAGTTGGGATTTTTCGGTGGTAATTTTCCGCTCAGTCCTTTACAGGGAAGCCAGAGTGGGAGGTAAGCCATCTGCAAATCCCCCCGCGAAACTGTCAACTCTGAAATAAACACCAAGAACATCAAGTCAGAAAGCAGTCGCCCCAACCTAGTAGCCAGGGCAGGATAGCAGCTGCCGGCAGAGGGCAGGGGGTCCGGCGGTAGCCGCACCGCCCACGCCCGATCGGGGATGGCCGCGCCTGGACCCGGGCCAGCCGGTCTTTCCACTGAACCGTGCGGAGACTTAATAGCTTGAATCCTATTACTTTGAAGCCTGGATGTAGCTTCGCGGCGGGTCCCCAAGTACTGCACGCCGCGCTGGGACTAACAGGATGGCTGCGAAGACTAAAATGGCTGATCGGCTGGCTACTTCTCCAGATTCCAAACTCGGCGCATGCCACCTCTTTCAAGTCCTTTTCCTCCCGCATCCTCTGTAGGAGCCCCGCGACTTGAGAACAAAGCCCCCGGCCCGCGAGGGCCCACGGTGCCCGGCACACGATCGCCCCGGGACTCAGGCTGCGGCGCCCGGGGCAGCGAGGAAGGACTGTACGGGTTTCCCCGGCCTGCGTCAGCCTCGCTGCACCCCTCGGTGGGCCTTATGTAACGACCCCAAGCCGACTATGGGACCAGTGTGACAACTTGTCCCGTCTCGGGGCAGAATACAGGCTCGCGGGGTTCACGCAGTGACCCGGAGGGAGGCCTGCCGATTTCACCCCGGGGCCGGGGCATCTACCCCGCAGCCCGACGGCGCGCCCTGGGGCACCGCGTGTTCCCCTCGCGCGGGGTGCCACCAGGCCAGCAGGGGAAGGGGGCTTCTTTTGAAGACTCCAGCCGAGCCAAGACCCCTGGAACCTAAGGAAGCCCGTTCGATCTCCAACACCCACCCCCCTCCCTAGTGCGCACACTCTCCCCTGGCTTTCGCTTCCTCTTCAGCCCCCAACTCTCAGCCAGCGGGGGTCCCCGAGAACGCAGCCACTTTCTCCCGACGCCGTCACACGCACGCGCGTGTGCAGTCACTACACCCGCACACTGACACGCAGAAACACGCACACACACCAGCCCGCTTTCCGCGTGCGGCGCCCAAAAGGGCATGAATATTCATTACTCACAAGCGTTGGTGACTGCGAAGCTGTTGGCTACCTCCAAATTGTCGATGTGGGGTGTCAGTCTGAACTCCGAAGTGGAAAACTGAACCATCCCTACACGAAATGCACTGTATTCCTGATCGGCGCCCCTGGGAAACAGCCCCCCTGCAAGGAACAAACACCAAGCAAGGACAGTGTCAGTGCCCGAGAGGAGGAGAGGAGCCCGCTGGCGGGGGACTGCCCAGGAGTCCCTGGTTAACGTTGATAGGACGCGTAAACACATCCCTGGACCCGGGCAACAGGGGAACTGGGGTGGATATCCAAAGGGTATAGACCAGACACGGAGGGGATCAAGACACGAAGGAGCTCGAGGGTCAGGTGGGTGGCCAGAAACGTTCTCCTTCCCTAGTGATCCCAAGCTGTGCATTCAGACCCCTAGAGATTCTGAACAAACGGGAAAATGTTGTTAAGGTGAAATGAATAAAATTTGGGGGTTCGAAAAGAGAAGACCTTTCCCTCTGTTGTGTCAGAGACACAGTCTTTTGCCTTTGCTTTATCCTAAGAAAAACATGTATATTTTAGGCAGTTTAAATCTGGAATGCAGTCAAGGTATGACATAACTCTACATGACATGAATTAATTTGTCCATCGTGAACAAAGATTACCACCAAATTATGCACAATTCAAAAGCAGAGCACAAAGGGTACCTACCTATCTGTATGCTGTTAGAAGAGACACCAAAAATCAGTCCCCACAAAACAGGAGAAAGGAGGACAGATATATGCATAATCTTTTGCATTTCCAAGAAAAGTAGAGCATCCACAAAATACCCTTTCTTTTTTTTTTTTTCCTTTTCCTCCTCTTCCTTCTTTGGCCGTTTTCCTGGGCAAATTAGATCCTCTGCATTTTCAGACAGCAATTTAGCACCAAGCTGCTAAAAACCAGAAGTGGAGGCAGAAGAATCCCTATTTCCAGGTCCTGCGGGTGGCTGCCGCCCTGCGCCCCGCGCCTGCTCCGAAGTCCGGAGGACCGGCTAGATGCAGTTTCCAGCAGGCTGCCGCTGTGGTCCCAGCGCCTCGGAACACTCAGCACCCTCCCATGCGCTCACACACTCACCCTCGCGCGCTTCTCCCTCTCCCCTCTCTCACACGCGCGCGCGCGCACACACACACATACACACACGGACACACGCGAGTCACAGACCGGCAGGCGGGCCCGGCGCGCGTGCGCGAGGCGCGGGGGGCGGCTGGCGCGCCCCTCCCCCGCCCACCCCCGCGCCCCGGCGTCTCCCGCGCGCAGGGCTGGCAGCGAGGCTCCGAGCCCGGCCGCCGCTGCCCCCCGGGAGAGACCTCGGGTCTCGCGAGCTGTCGCGCCCACCAGTGATCTGCCTTTCAGCACCGCGGACAGCGCCCCATCCGTGCCGCGCTACCTTTGTGCCTCCGCGGCCACTGCAGCGGAGATAGATGCTCCAGCCTGGACCAAATGCAGCAAAGCCCACTTCCGGCTGCCGTGCAGAAGCCAAACTGCTAATTGCTGTTGGCGGTGAAGCGTTCTCTCACTAGGCCCTGCTGTCTTAGGATGCAAGCAATGCTTATTTTTTATCTTCTATAGCCTGTAAATCCCACCTAGCAATAGAGAAACTCTGCCACCCACCTCACCTGACCCGCAGGAAAGCAAACAAAACACTGATAAAAAGAAGTGCTCCAAAAGTGTGAACTTTAGCTAAATGGGACGTAGCAGGATCCAAGGAAAACCTAAAATTCTGTCTATAAAGGTCAAAACCTCATAGCAGAAGATCAAGGTTGACTCTTTGGAACTCTTTGCATGGAAACCCCATTTTTACACTGCTCCACCGGGCTGTGACACCAACTTGCCCAGCCTGCCAAGCCGACGCCTGGGACCTGCTTTGGCAGAAATTCCTCACTGAGTTTATGGCTTTAGTGGTTTAAACAAAGCAATAAAGGATGGTTGAGTACAAGGGACTGTTCCAGGAGGCAGGAGATTGGATCCCACATCACAGAAGGAGTAGCCTAGTAATATTTCAGAATGCCAAGAGTTAGTCTGCTTTCCCATGCAATTGTCACAATAATATCACTAGTATAGCCTCCTCGTTGACTGTTGCATGTTATACTTCCCCTTAATCACTTTGGGCCTCAACTTTTAAAATGAGAAAGATGAGCAAAGTGGACTCTATGGCTCTCTAATCATGGAATTCTGGAATTCCAAGTCATAGTCTTTCCCTCTTTTTGATTTTCTGTATGCATTCCTAGGCCAGGAAGTAAAAGAATCCATAATCTATTAATAAGATTTTATACTGCAGGTAAAAATACCACTCAACTCTATCACCAAGAATTTACTTTAGTCCATTAATATACACTTGTTTGCATATGAGACAGGTGTTGTGAGTCAAAATTCCTTTAAAAATTTTTTTTAAATTAAGAATGAAAATAGTAAAGAAGACATACATAAATATATATCCATATTAACAGTATAAAGGATAATTAAATACATCTGATCTATTCAATCACTAGTAGTGATGTAAGGCACAAAAATGATTTGCATTATTCTCTATTTGAGCTCTTTATTATACAAGAGTGAATAACAACTCAGAGCAAAATAGAAAATTTTTTAGCCATCAGTTTTCTTCATTCAGTTTTTCCCAAAAGAAAAACTTTAACTTCATATCAAGTCACTAATAATGAAAGGAGAGAGAGAGAGAAGGTTAAATGTGGAGAATTGGTCATGTTTAAAGAATGGGTCAATGTAAATTAATTTTTTTTAAAGAGGTCGCTTCAAAAGCTATTTTTATCGTAATCTATTTCAAAGTCAAGGACAAAGATGAACCCAGAATTGACTGAATTACAATCTATAAAAATAAATAATATAAAATAAGAATTTGCTGAATCATAGAAACATTTTTCCTAGTAAATAATATGTAAGATCTCAAGGAAATATTAGTGTTTAGTGACCAACTATAATTCATATATAAAACAGAAATAATTTAGTAGGCATTCCTTGTAATTCAACTATTACGTTACTGTTTTTCACAAGGCATGTACCTTTCACATCAAATATAGACAGATACATCTCTTGCAGCATTGGCATTGTTGTGCTTGTATTATAACTAATGAACTTTTTCAAATTCACGGTAGTATTTATCATATAGCGTTTTTCAGGCACAGAATACTATGTAATAAATTTAAATCGGCTGAAGGAAGTGGTTATGCAAATAAATGAAAAATGCTGTAATTTATTTTTAATACTTAGAAACTTCCTGTTTCAAGAATATATCTCATATTGATCAGTAGTAAAATCAAATTTGAAAATTTCAAAACTACTGAGACTAAAATTGAATAGAATAGTGTGCTCAAAGACACAGTTTGCTATTCTCTGCCCTCTGCTGTTCAATTTTGGTAATTATCTAAAATGCAAGCATTGTTATGAAACAAGGATAAATAACAGTAAAAATGGAAGAAATAAAAATTTAACCATTCTAGCAATAGTTTGTGTGTTTGGTCGCTTTCACTACTGCTGTTTTTTGTGTATGTTTAAATATAATCTTAGCATTAAGGCTAGAAATAAATATTATACATAGCATTTTCATTTCTATTTTACTCAGTCTTTTCTTCAGTATAAGATGCAATTATTTTCTTTGAAAATCTGCTTTGAAATGCTTAAGGTTTTATATATGCTTATGAATTTTGTGCAGTTTTAATTTGTGTTCCATAATGAAAAAGCATTTAGGAAAATCATTATGGAGGGGTTGGGTGGGGTGTGAGGGTAACAACTTTGAAATGACTGGCAGATCAAATTTTAGCTGAATTCCTTATCAAAATTGGATTATAAATGTCAGAATCATGGTTCCAAGCAATGAAGTGACAAGAAGTTTCCTGCCTTCCTATTGATCCTCTGGAACTGGGAAGGCTATTTGAAAGGCTCAGATGCAACTCAGCATTAAAAAGGAAAGTGGCTCCATGCTCCTTTCAGCAAAAGATAGCAAGGGTAGCAGATCCTACAGAATGAACCTAGGTCCCAAACATGAGACATTATTGACTGAGACAGAAAAATTATAAAACAGAAGGGAAAACATGAGGATTTTAATCACTCAGGATTGGAAATAGAGATATTCATTCTGGGGAGTTTCAGTTCTTTAATTAAGATAATGAATAATGCTAGTAAAAATAGCTATTCAGATTGAGACTATTGATTATTCTTTTCTTTGTGACACACTTTTAAATCACTGATTGAATAAGATCAACTGCATGATTCAAAACACATATCTGAAGTCAAACTTTTGTGTATTTTTTGTAAAATGAACTTAGAATAAAGTCCAAAAATTGAATGAATAAGTGGAGTTTTCATTTTAATTTCCTTGGGGCTCTGATTATATGGATTTCAATTAATTTTACCCACAAATGATCCTGTAGCAGAAATTGGAAAAATGTTTCAATTAATTAATTAATTTAATAAACTAAATATGACAAGGATATTCTAGATAATGTCTTCCATGATAGCTCGGTTGGTAAAGAATCTGCCTGCAATGCAGTAGACCCTGGTTCGATTCCTGGGACAGGAAGATCTGCTGGAGAAGGGATAGGCTATCCACTGCAGTATTCTTGGGCTTCACTGGTGGCTCAGATGGTAAAGAATCCATCAATAATGCAGGAGAGCTGGGTTCAATCCCTGGGTTGGGAAGAGTCTAGATAATGAACTTGACACAATGGGTAAAAGATGGACAGAAAAGAAGCCTTCTGCAGGAAATTTCCAGACTTCATTCAAGTAAGCAAATGATTGCATGCATGCTATGCATGCTAAGTCACTTCAGTCGTGTCCGACTCTGTGCGACCCTATGGACAGCAGCCCACCAGGCTCCTCTGTCCACAGGATTCTCTAGGCAAGAATACTGGAGTGGGTTGCCATTTCCTTCTCCAAATGATTAGGGCCTCATCAAATGAGTTTGGAAGAGATCTTTCCTTTTTGGACTTTTGGAAGTTTTTGAGAAAGACTGGTATTAATTCTTCTTTAAATATTTGGTAGAATTCACCAGAGAAACCGTAATATTTTGTGCCTTTTTTGTTGGAGGTTTTTGTTTACTAATTCAATCGTTTTACTGGTAATTGGTATGCTCAGACCCTATATTTCTTCATGATTAGATCTTTATGACCACTATCTTGAACTCTCTATCGAGTAACTTGTGTATCTACATTTCAATAAGATCTGTTTTCTGGAGATTTATCTTGTACTTTGTTTAGAATGTGTTACTCTGTTTCTTCATTTTCCTTGACTCTGTGTGTTGTTCTCTGCACATTAGATGAAATGGCCACCTCTCCCAGTCTTGACAGAGTGGTCTGGGGTGGAAGATAATCCTTGTCAGTCAGACTGGCCTAAGCTCCTGGTTGTCTCTGAAACCTTCCTAATTGTCCAAGCCACCATCTTCATTCTTGTTTCAGTAGTTGAGAACATGTCAGTGGCCCAAATTGGTGAATCATACTCTGCACCTACAGATGCAGGCTGCTTGGAAAGTGGGTCCTCTCTCAGCAGCTGGGGTAGTTAATGGTTAAGCTCCTTCCAGGGGTAAACTTGAAGATGTGTGTTTTTCTTGCACCCTCTGTATTGGACTGTGGTGTACTGCCACAACAGAATGGAGAGGGTGCTCCTACAACCATTCAGAACTCCCTCTTCATGAATTCAAGCCTTGTTGGCTATCAGAGCTGGTGATCCTGGGACACATCCCTTGGGCTGCAGCCATAAAATCTGCAGCAACTTAGAGAGGACTGCAGGGAGAAAGCAGAAGAGGTGCCCCAAGCTTCCCCAGTCTGCAGGGAGGGTTTTGGCTACCTGTATTTGTGTGCTAAGTCAGAAGCCTGATCCTTCTACAACAACTTTTTTTTTTTTTAATCAATGATTTACAATATGATATTGGTTTCTGGTGTGCAGTGTAGTGATTCAATATTTTTATAGATTATGCTCCATTTAAAGTCATTACAAATATTAGCCATATTTTCTGTATTTACATCCTAGGAGACTCAAAAGATCCCTTTCATTTTTGTTGCTTCCTCTGTGCTAAACCCTGAGACAGACAAGCCACAGTGAGTCTCCTGTGTTGCAACCTTACTTGACCCCAAGAACACTTCATTTAAATGCAGTCCCATCAGGAAAAGCATTAGCGTGATCCAGATATTAGACACAATGCATTGTTCGCAGGATAGGAAGTGAGAGGCAAGGAGTAATAAGAATACACCAGACCATTGTAAGAAATATACACCTTATCCTACAGGAAAGCAGAACCATTTGAGAGTTTTAAGGAAAGAGGTGAGTTTTTTTTTCTTTCTTTTTGCTTTTTTTAAGATCTATCTCTTTTTTTAATTTTTAAATTGTTGAAGTGTGATAACTCATTTACAGGAGACTTAGAAAATTCATAACAAGGTTACATATAATTCTATTGTATATTACAATTATTTTTTGAGTATATAAATTAAGACTTTTAGGTGGAATTTGAATATCAAACTCTCAAAAATTCATAGAATGAATATGCAGAGAAGTAGAAAGATACAGTAGACCTGAAAAGCACTATGAACCAATTCAGCATAATTAAGATTTATACAATTTTAACATAACAGTAGGATACATATTCTACTCAAGTTCCCATAGATTATAAACTAGGATACTCTGGAACATATCCAGGGACATAAAACAAGGTGTAAAAATATCATGGTCTAAAGATATTGAAATCATACAGAGTCTTTTTTTTATCACTATGGAATTATGTTTGAAGTCAATATCAAAAGATATGTGAAAACAACCCACATATTTTCAAGTACAATGTGATATTTACCAAAAGATGCTTTGACTTAAACACTGAAAGTCTCAAAAAAGTTAGAATGAAAAAACACAGAAGGTGATTGCAGAGAAAAAAGTATTTAAAAGGAGAAATTAATATCAAAGATACTTTAAAAAAATCCCATGAATTTGGAAAATAAATGTCCATTTTTAAATGATAGGTATATCTAAGAAGCCATTACAAAGAAAATTAGGAAATATTTACAAAGAATAAAAATGAAAAGAGAATTTACCAGAGTTTGTTGCAGGCAACTGAGGCTACTTAATGCAATTAAATGCAATGTAGAGTCTTGGATAAGATATGAAAAAAAAAATGGACACTAGTATAAAATTTTGTGAAATTTGAATAAGATATATACTTTAATCAATAATACTGTAGTACATATTAATTTCTTGTATTTTTTTTTGCACCGTAGTATTTCTTTATATTCTCAGAATTGGATTAGAAGTTTCAAGCCTCATTCAAACTTTTTTTAAAAAACACTAAGATAAGTTTTCTAGACTTTTAGCAGTAATACTAGATGCCAAAACAAAATGGAACTATATCGAATTTCTGAGTGAATATAAATTAGAAATCTAGCATTCTATTCATACTAAGTCAAACAGTGGAATCAAAATATCACAAATTTTTTAGGCAGGCAAAGATTCAGAAATTTATAAAAATATATATTATATATACTATTTATTTATATATATGTATACAAAAGCTTTTTATTGTGCATGATAAAGGCTTGACAAAGAACAAAAATGAAATTGGAAAACATAAACTAAATGAAAGAGCAGCGCTGAATATGAAATAGAAAAAATGAAACAAGCTAGATAAAAATAAAAGATCATAATATAGTCCAGTTGTTTTTAAACACAGCTGCTCACTGGAAACACATCTGGAGCTTTGGATAAAAGAAAGAATACCAGGAAATTTGTATTTTTCAAAAAATTCCAAGATAAATCCAATATGCATCTGGATTTTAGAAAACGACTATAGATTTTTCTATTAAATGGTAGTTATAGTGATACAGTTCTATTGTTTTCTGTTGTCCCCCTTGTGTTAAGTGGATAAGTCATGTCTGACTGTTTGCAACTCCATAGACTGCAGCACACCATGCTTCTCTGTCCTTCACTATCTCCCTGAGCTGGCTCAAACTCATGGTCCGTTGAGTCGGTGATGCCATCCAACCATCTCATCCTCTGTCGTCCCCTTCTCCTCCTACCCTCAATCTTCTCCAGCATCAGGGTCTTTTCCAATGAGTTGGCTGTTTGCATCAGGTGGCCAAAATTTTGGAGCTTCAGCTTCAGGATCAGTTCTTTGATCTCCTTGCAGTCCAAGGGACTCTAAAGCATCTTCTCCAGCACCACAATTTGAAAGCATCAGTTCTTCGGTGCTCAGCCTTCTTAATAGTCAAATTTTCACATCTGTACTTGACTACTGGAAAAACTATAGATTTGACTAGATGGCAAAATAATGTCTTTGCTTTTTAATACACTATCTAGGTTTATCATAGCTTTTCTTCCAAGGAGAAACCATCTTTTAATTTTGTAGCTGCTGTCACCAATGGCAGTGATTTTGGAGCCAAGAAAATGAAATCTGTCACTGTTTCTACTTTTTTCCTATTTTCCATGAAATGATGGGACCAGATGCCGTGATCTTTGTGTTTTGAATGTTGAGTTTTAAGCCAGCTTTTTCACTCTCTTCTTTCACTTTCATCAAGAGGCTCTTTAGTTCCTCTTCACTTTCTGCCCCTAATGTGATATAATCTGCATATCTGAGGTTGTTGATATTTCTCCCGGCAATCTTGATTCCAGCTTATGCTTCATCCAGCCCAGCATTTCACATGATGTACTCTGTATATAAGTTAAATTAACAGAGTGACAATATACAGCCTTGATGTTCTACTTTCCTGATGGTGAAAGTGAAGTTGCTCAGTTGTGTCCGACTCTTTGAGACCGCATGGACTGTAGCCTACCAGGCTCCTCTGTCCATGGGATTTTCCAGGCAATAGTACTGGAGTGGATTGCCATTTCCTTCTCCAGGTGGTATTAAGTGAATAATAGTTATATAATGACATTAGTAAAAAATGTTTGTCAGAAAAAAATTTTATCAGTTTTCACAATCAATAGCCAGTCAAAAAATAAAAAATAATTACAATTGCAAGCCGTAATGGAAACATAATTAACCTAACTATGCAAAATAATTACATACAATTTAGGCAGGTTAAGTAGAGTGATGTGGTAAGTGGAAGCACATATATGCATATGTTTTCATCCATCCCACCAATCTGCATCTTTTGGTTGGTGCATTTAATCCCTTTACATTTAAGGTAATTATCAACATGCATGATCCTATTACCATTTTCTTAATTGTTTCAGGTTTATTTTCTGTAGGTCTTTTCCTTCTTTTGTATGTCCTGCCTAGAGAAGTTTCTTTAGCATTTTCTGTAAAGATGGATTGGTGGCTGTTCATCGCAGCACTGTT
The DNA here is from genome assembly GCF_042477335.2 of Ovis canadensis. NCBI lineage: Eukaryota > Metazoa > Chordata > Mammalia > Artiodactyla > Bovidae > Ovis > Ovis canadensis. Next base: position 52,483,315 of record NC_091261.1, read on the forward strand.
TATAATAGCCAGGACATGGAAACAACCTAGATGTCCATCAGCAGATGAATGGATAAGAAAGCTGTGGTACATATACACAATGGAGTATTACTCAGCCGTTAAAAAGAATTCATTTGAATCAGTTCTGATGAGATGGATGAAACTGGAGCCGATTATACAGAGAGAAGTAAGCCAGAAAGAAAAACACCAATACAGTATACTAACACATATATATGGAATTTAGGAAGATGGCAATGACGACCCTGTATGCAAGACAGGGAAAGAGACACAGATGTGTATAACGGACTTTTGGACTCAGAGGGAGAGGCAGAGGGTGGGATGATTTGGGAGAATGACATTCTAACATGTATACTATCATGTGAATTGAATCGCCAGTCTATGTCTGACGCAGGATGCAGCATGCTTGGGGCTGGTGCATGGGGATGACCCAGAAAGTTGTTATGGGGAGGGAGGTGGGAGGGGGGTTCATGTTTGGGAATGCATGTAAGAATTAAAGATTTTAAAATTTAAAAAATAAAAAACTAAAATTAAAAAAAATAAAATAAAATAAAAAAATAAAAATTCAAAAAAAAAAAAAAAGATGGATTGGTGGCACTTAACTTTTGCTCATCTGGAAAGCTTTGATTTCTCCATCAAGTCTGAACAAGAGTCTTGCTGGGTAGAATATTCATGGTTATAGGTTCTTTCTATAGGTTCTTCCCTTTCATCACTTTAAATATATCATGCCATTCCCTCTGGCTTGTGGAGTTTCCATTTCCATTTCTCAGTATCCAGCTCAGAAATCAACTGACAACCTGATGGGAGTTCCTATGTGTGTTATTTGCTACTTTTCTCTTGCTACTTGTAATATTTTATCTTATGTCTGTCTTTAATCTTTATCATTTTGATTACTATATGTCTCAGTGTGTTCCTCTTTGGGTTTATCCTGAGACTCTCTGTACTTCCTGGACTTTGTTGACTATTCCTTTTCCCATGTTAGGGAAGTTTTCAACTATTATCTCTTCAAATATTTTCTTGGGTTCTTTCTCTCTTTTTCTTCTAGGATTCTTATAATGCAGGTGTTGGTGTGTTTAATGTTATCCCAGAGATAGCTCTTAGGTTTTCTTTACTTTTTTTCATTCTTTATTCTATATTCTGTTCTGCAGCAATGATTTCCACCATTCTGTTCTTCAAGTCAAGTATCTGTTTTTCTGCCTCAGTTTTTCTGCTATTGATTCTTGCTAGTGTATTGTTCGAGAGAAGGCAATGGCACCCCACTCCAGCACTCTTGCCTGGCAAATCCCATGGATGGAGGAGCCTGGTGGGCTGCAGTCCATGGGGTCGCTAGGAGTCAGACACGGCTGAGTGACTTCACTTTCACTTCCATGCATTGGAGAAGGAAATGGCAACCCACTCCAGTGTTCTTGCCTGGAGAATCCCAGGGACAGGGGAGCCTGGCGGGCTGCCGTCTGTGGGGCCGCACAGAGTCAGACACGACTGAAGAGACTTAGCAGCAGCAGCAGCAGCAGTGTATTGTTCACCTCTGTTTGTTCGTTCTTCAGTTCTTCTAAGTCTTTAGCAAACATTTCTTGCATCTTCTCCATTCTGTTTCTGAGATATTGGATCATCTTCACTATCATTATTCTGATTTTCTTTTCTGGAATATTGCTTATCTCTATTTCATTTAGTTATTTTTCTGGGGCTTTATCTTGTTCCCTCATCTGACACATAACCCTCTGCTTTTTCATTCTGATTAGCTTTCTGTAAGGTGCTTTCCATTCTAGCCACTGCAGGATTTTTGTTCTTCTTGCTTAGTCTCTCTGCCCTCTGGTGGATGTGGCTAAGAGACTTGTGTAAGTTTCCCGATAGGAGGGACTAGGTAAAACTGTGTCTTGCTCTGGTGGGCAGGGCTGTGCTCAGTAAGACTTTAATCCAATTATCTGTTAATGGGTGGTGTTTCACTACCTCCCTGTTAGTTGTTGGGCCTGAGGTGACCCAGTTCTGAGGTATACGGGCTATATAGTAGGGTTAATGGGTACCTCCAAGAGGACTTATATCAAAGGGCACCTTCCAGGAGTGCTGCTGCCAGTGCCCCCACCCGAGCAGCAGCCGCTGCCTACCCACACCTCCACAGGAGACACCCCAACCATAAGAAGGTAGGTCTGGTTCAGTTTCCTGTGGAGTAACTGCTCCTTTCCCCTGTGTCTTGGTACACACAAGATTTTGTTTATGTCCTTCAAGAGTGGAGTCTCTGTTTCCCCCAGTCCTGTGGAAGTCCTGTAATCAGATCCTGCTGGACTTCAAAGTCAGGTTCCCTGGCGATTCCCAGTCCCTTTCCTGGATCCCCAGGGCTGAGAAGCTTGACATGAGGCTCAGAACCTTCATAAGCATTGGAGTTATTTGGTATTATTGTTCTCCAGTTTGTGGGTCACCCATCCAGCAGATATTGAATCTCATTTTATTGTGTTTGCACCCCTCCTTAGCATCTTGTTGTCGCTTCTTCCTTGTCTTTGAATATGAGGTATACTTTTTTGGTGGATTTTGTGGGTGGTTGTTCAAAAGCTTGTTGCAATTCTGGTGCTCTCAGAGGAGATGAACACATGTGCTTCTACTCTACCATTTTGATCCAGAAGAGCAAGAGGTGAGTTCTTAAGATTTGTATTTTAGATGGAACATTCTGTATCCTGGGTGGAGAATGTGTCTCTGGAGTAATATATTGAATGTAGGGACACCAGGTAAGAGGCTGTATTTCTGGTGGAGGTGATGGGACTCTGGATTAAGAGAATAAGGGACAGTTGGTCTCAGAAAATATTTAGGATGAAGACTTAGTGGAACTCATCAATGAACTTGTATGTGCTGGAGATAATGTTAAGAAGAAACAAATCCTACTACCAGGACAGGAGGCTGAGTGCCCAAGAGAATGCTGCCTTGTCTCAAGATGGGCTGTAGAGAATATTGGAAAGGAGATATGCAAGCAAGGTGGTGGTCTTGGGTTTATAGGGTCTATGGGACACACCAACTCAAGCTGGTGTGTTAGCTCTTGACACTAACTCTGAGATTCAGGGAAGAGACTACATCTAGAACTTAATTTTGAGAATCATCAGCCTTTGGTGTTTCACATGATAGTTACTGCTTTTTTAACAAGGCAGTTAAAGCAAAAAAAAAACAAAAAAGAGAAGACGTATGCATACCTTAAAAATCCTGCTTTCACTTCACACTGATAAATGCATCTTCTTCCCATTTAACTGAGGAGGATCCAGACCATTACCTTGAACATGCCTCTACTGAACCGTTTCCCATTTCAGTCTTTACTTTAAAGTGGGACAAGAATTTAAGAATATTTGTGAAGAAATTTAACACTAAGTCCTTTTCCATTTTTAGGATATTTTTCTAGTATTTTATGATAACCTTACTCACTGTTAACCAAAATAAAATTCTGTGCCTACTTGCATGAACGTTCCAGAACGTTCAACAGAGTTTTCAACATTTGTCTTTTCATGTTACAATTTACAAAGTATTTGAACAAAAGTATATAATCACAATATCAAACTCCAACTATCCAAAAAAGTTTTCTTTTTTAAAAAAAATACATTTTATTCTCATTCAATGAGTGAAAGCAAAAATGAGAAGGGCAAGCAGCTAACCAAAATTATTTAGCAGACCTCCCCTGTATTTCTCATGTCATGTAAGAGGGGACCAAAGGAGAAGAAAAGAAACAAATAAATAGTATAAAACATAGCTACAAATGTTTCCAAATCTGCATATAGTTAGTAGATTTTAATATGTAATCATAGCCTCTTTCTTCACTCTCTCCTTTTCCACATTACTTTTTAAAAATTAATTTATTTTTTAATTGAAAGATAATTACCTTACAGAATTGTGTTGGGTTTTGCCAAACATCAACATGAATAAGCCATACACATTACTTTTTTTAAAAACTTACCCATGGTGGATTCATGTCAATGTATGGCAAAACCAATACAGTATTGTAAAGTAAAATACAGTTAAAATAAAAATTTTTTTAAAAAAACGTATTTCTTTATTTTTGACTGTGCCAGGTCTTTGTTGCTGCATGGGCTTTCTCTTGTGGCAGGCAGGGACTAATTCCTAGTTGCGGTTCTTGGACTGCTCATTTCAGTGGCTTCTGTTGTTGCAGAGCACAGACTCTAGGGCATGAAGGCTTCAGTATTTGTGGCATGCGGGCTCAGTAGTTGTAGTTCCCAGACTGTGGAGCACATGTTCAGCAGTTGTGGCACACGGGCTTAGTTGCTCCATTGCATGAGAGATCTTCCCAGACCAGGGATCAAACCTGTGTCTCCTGCATTGGCAGGCAGATTCTTTACCACTGAGCCACCAGTCAAACCCTTCACATTACTTCTGTAAGCACGTCAGCTAGTCAGAAGTCTTTCTTTGATGTATAGAACGCAAACTTTCATTCCTCCAGGATGTGAGTCCCTTCTGATCTTCCCTTTTTGGAACTTCTGGAGTTTTCTTTTGCGGTAGTTACTGGACAAGAGAATACAAGAGACACAGCAGTAGGCTGTGAATCGTTTCTCTACTGTATATACATTTATCCTCTCCCCAGTTCAGGGCACACCGTTTTTTCAGCATGGCATGTTGTCATGCATGTGCGGTCTCACGGTTCAGTGGATGATATAGGACAGAAATATTGGGTTATAGAATCATGTTGTATTCTGTGGACAGAAGTCAAGAGTCTACTAGTGCCCAGTGGCAAGTCAGAAAGTATTTTTGCAATGGAAAAGAGTTGCAAGCAGCAGGGAACAAGGTCTTACCTCAAACCCCAGGCATCTGTGCTGTGATTCTCTTATTAGAGGTTGCCATAGTCTCTGTACTAGCATCTGTCTGCCTCAGACACTTCAAATACCATTGGGTCTACTAGATGTCAAGTAACCTGCCCTGCAGCCTGTACCTACTGTTGTAGTTTATTTCTTGGGGCCCAACTGGCAGCCTTATACGTGAATACCAATAAATATGGCACAGCAGCAAGCCTACATGTGGTACACATCATCTGCAAAATGATATGTACACACATCATTTTGTACACAAAAATCCAAGTACACAAAATCCAAGCTGACCTACCAGGCTTTCCTTTCTTCTGTGTGGTACATGCCGAAACCAACAACAAACCTCACATCAATGATGCTTAAAAACTTTACCTGTGAGGCAGACACTCTAACCTCTGAGGGGTTTATCTCTCATACTCTGTCACACGTGTTTTTACAAGGCATATAAGTGGCTTGCTACTTCTGGCTCATCGGGTGCAGTTTACATAGTGTCATCAATATAATGTACCCCTCTTAAAGTTCTGCTGTAGAGATTATCACATCCAGAGCAGTTTCTGTGTCTCTCTTGAGGAAATGGCAGGATAAAACTCTTATTATTGGCCTAAAGACAATGAAAGATGTTGGTGTGAGAAAGAATTGGCTTCTTTTTGGGAGTAAATTTTCTTGCATGGATATGCTTCCCAGGTGGCACTAGTGGTAAAGAACCTGCCTGCTAATGCAGGAGATGTGAAACTTGGCTTCAATCCCTGTGTTGGGAAGATCCCCTGGAGGAGGGCATGGCAACCCACTCCAGTATTCTTGCCTGGAGAATCCCATGGACAGAGGAGCCTGGTGGCTACAGTCTATTGGGTTGTAAAGAGTCAGACACAACTGAAGCAACTTAACAGGCAGGCATGCAACACACACATACATACATATATATTTGCATATAGGGGATGGTGCTTCACTGGTGGCGGACAGTAAAGAATCTGCCTGCAATGCAGGAGACCTGGGTTCAATCCCTGGGTCAGGAAGAGCCCCTGGAGAAGAGAATGAATACTCACTCCAGTGTTCTTGCCTGGGAAATCCCATGGACGCAGGAGCCTGGTGGGCTACAATTCAGTGCTGTAGGAGTCGAACACAACTGAACAACTTTCACTTTTCCCTTACAGAGTTAAAAGGTTGTCTCTGTTTGCACAGGAATTCTGGGAAATTTTGGATTTCTAGGTTTCTAGCCTCACCCAAGTCAGTGCCAGTGTCTTCATTCAACACACCAGAGTTCCATTATTTTAGGGCCCTGTGGCAGAGCCCTTAATTGGCAGTGCACACTGTTTACTTAGGCTTCCCCAAGCCATAAATTTCCTGCTACTATATGAGAGGAGATACTCATTCAAACTTCAAAGACACTTTCTGGTTCTCCATGCATACTGTGAATTGTATGCTCATAGGTTTTAATTTCTCAGTTCCCCTGTGTTTGTCCTCTGGGACCAGAAAAAAGAAGCTGGAAAGCTCCAGTATTTCAAAGCACTGCTGCTGTCATATCCACAAAACACCGCAGTTACCTGACTTCCCTCCAGCCCCCTCTGCCCTTTGTTAGTGACAATGCTGATAATGATGATGTCACCATTTGCCAGAAGTTACCCGAGTCCTACCCACCCACTTTGTAAAAAGCACATCCCTTTCTCCTCAAATGTGTGAGTAACCCAATCCTTGAATTCCATCATGAGGTTCTGTTTCCTAGGGTCATTTGCAACACCAATTACTCTCTGTCTGGGTCCTAGCATAAAATAGATGACATACACAAAGGAATGTTTCAAGGGTATTTTGCTTACAAATTTCATATGAGCAAAGGAAACCTCAAAATTTAGTAAAAACAAAAAAATTCCAGGATAGTAGCTGTAGAGCTGTTGACCTCTTTAAGCAGAAGGCGATGAGAGAGTAAACAGGTAACCTGAACCCAAAAGGACAGTTCTGAGAAGGCCATCTTGAAAGGTACAGTGATCTTTGGCTAAAGGACCAAAGTCACCCAAAGTGAACTGTCAGAAGGAAGCTGGAGGAAGAAATATCCTAACCTCTCTCTGCTTTATTCCTCTAGTCACCTGAGCAAGCTCTCTGTTGGCTAAAGTCAACAGGAAGCAGAGTGAGGAAAGCTGTTAATGATTAATGTCACTCTTAGAGGTGAGCTTCTACAGGATAGAGAAGGGAAGGGAGTGAACTTGAAGAAGAAATGAAGATATATCCAGTACACAAGAGCCATTATTTTTTTTTAATTCAAATTTTATTTTTTTTCTTTATAATACTGTATTGGTTTTGCCATTATTTCTTAAACAGGATTGAGATTCAGTTAAAGGGTAGAATATGAGATAAACTTGCTTCATGGCAGCTATCGATGGGAAAGACACTATTTTCATTTTCAGTGGTTTACAAGTAGATGGCTTGTTTGATTGTTCCACTTGGCAGTAGTTCCCAGAGGAAAGGCAGAAAAGGACAGACAGCATTAGTCTGGCTGATTTGGGTTCAGATACACTTACTGTACCTTGAGAGAGAACGTAATGGAGGAATGATTTCACAGGAGTCTCTGTGAGCCACTGTGGTGCAGTCAGTGCCACAGTAGAGTAGCCCTTCCCCGGCTCTGCAGGGATCCTGCCATTATGGCCAGAATGAAGAGCCAAGCAGTTCTATGCCAGCTTGGCAGCATGAGGTCTTTGTCACTATAGGAACACCTCCTAAAGCACGTAGATGCTCTCACATTGGGCGCTAGCATCGGAGGTGAGAAATGTACATTGTAAAATGCTTTCGTTATCCACGACGGATTGATAAAGGGCCAGAGTCAGGTACCTGGGCAGGACTTTGTGAGCCCCCATGAGACAACACCAGAGACTCTCAAAGTACAGTACTTTGGGGCAAAGTACTGTATTTTGCAGAAGACAAAAGCCAATCAAATTTTCAACATTATTATTAAAAATTACCAATTTTGAATTCATAGCCTGAAGAGACCTGGGGAAACACATTTTATACCATTGGGGTCAGTTTTTAAGGGATTAGTTACCTTTGCTTCTACCAAACTTGAAATTATTCTGATCTTCTGAAATTACTTTCTCAGATGTAACATTATTAATAGGAATACAATCTTACCTTTGGACGTAGAAAGACACAAATTTGCCATTGTTTTCAATATAGACTAATAAGTATTTAAAAATATCCTCTGGTAGCTTTTTTTTTCCTGGAATATAGCAAATATAATTTATAAAAAGCTTTATTAGTGGAGCAGTTATCCTAAGGAATTCTAATACAAATAATATTAAAGTATGAACAGTATAATTTTAGAAATATTTCACATGGAAATAGGTTGATCTACACCGTTTTTCTAGATTCTACATATTTGTGTTAATATACAATATTTGTTTTTCTCTTTCTGACTTATTTCACTCTGTATGTTAGTCTCCAGGTCCATCCATGTCTCTGCAAATGACATTATTTTGCTTTTTATGACTGAGTAATATTTCACTATGTGTGTGTGTGTGTGTGTGTGTGTGTGCGCGCGCGCGCACCACATCTTTTTTATCCATTCCTCTGTCAATAGACATTTAGGTTATCTCTATGTCTTGGCTATTGTAAATAGTGCTGTAATGAACACTGAGGTACTATTCTGTGATGACCCAGGTGGGGAGGAAATTTTAAAAAGAGGGGATACAAATATACATATGCCTGATTTACTTTGCTGTACAGCAGAAAATAGCACAACAGTGTAAAACAACAATGCTCTGATAAAAAAAATTTTTTAAGATATCACATGGAGAATAATAAGTGAATATAATACTTGGGTGGATTGTACAAATGCTTATATTTGATCAAGTCAATTTAAATTCTTTATATACTGAAATTTTTATTGCTCAGTTACATTTTAATCCATGTATGTTGAGCACCAGTGAAACTGAGGTTAATGTGATAGTTTTTGCCTTCAGAAAGCACCTATTTTAGTGAGAGAAACAATTTGTTGCAATGAAGGAATAAAATGTTATAGGAAGTTACTTTTCCTCAAAAAAGAAGAGGCATGATTCTAATGACAGGGAAGATAAAATTTTTCCCCCCACAGAGACCTGTAGAAATGCAAAATAAGAAAGATTTCAATCTTAAATTCTCTGCCAGTTTTGAACTGCTAAATGTAAGGCTGAGCTGGATTAATGTTTTATTTAACAGAGCATTTTAACAAGTCTTTGGATGTGCAAAAGTGGATCTATAGCTAAGAAGAGGCAGAGAAAACTAGGTTCTACTTATTTTTTAAAAGGAATAGAGTTGAATTTCCAGGAGACACTCAGTATAAGTGACTCAGAAAATGGAGAAGTGAAGAAACACAGCATAGCAGGAACCAGGATCCTACAGAGAAGATGGTCAAAAATTCCTGGGAAAAAGGACATAAAGTACTTAGTAAAAAAAATGAATCTAGTATTCCAAGTTAGCTTGTCCTGCTAAGATGTAACCTTTGCCCTAATTCCCTGTGAAACTTTGCTGTGAGGTTTAAGATTCACTTCCGCATTAACAGAGAGAAGAAAGAAGTCACTGCAAGGGTTCTGGATATTCAGAGCAATAGCTACAGCTCTGTCATATATTTTACAAAGCTCTTCTTTGAAGGGGGAAAAATACATAACTATTAAAGATTGAAAATATTAATCTATTTTAACAGGGTCGTGCTTAAATTCTTATATCTGAATGAAAGAGGATTGGAGAAGAGTTTCCTTTTCTTAAAAAAAATAATTTGTTTGGTTCATGAAGTTTTATACAAATAGCAACAACAAAAATTTGGCTCCATATGCCTTAAAAATAAAATAACTATATTGACTCATAGAACTATAATACCAGATTTACAATAGGATTTGATTGACCTAATCACTGTCATCTAAGACTTAAGATGAAGTCTTCTCTCTCCCTTTTTTAAAATAGATTACACATATAAGTGATATCATATTTATATTTCTCTGTCAGACTTACTTCACTTCATATGATAATCTCTAGCTGCATCTGTGGTGATGCAAATGGCATTTTGTTTTCTGTTGTTTAGTCATGAAATCCTGTCCGACTCTTTGTGATCCCCTAAACTGTAGCACACCAGTCTTCCCTGTCCTTCATTATCTCCCTGAGTTTGCTCAAGAACAACACTGCATAGGAACCTGGAATGTTAGGTCCATGAATCAAGGTAAAGTGGATGAGGTCAAACAGGTGGTGACAGAGTGAACACTGATATTTTTGGAATCTGTGAACTAAAATGGATGGAAATGGGTGAATTTAATTCAGGTAACCATTATGGCCAAGAGTCCCTTAGAAGGAATGGAGTAGCCCTCATAGTCAACAGAAGAGTCCAAAATGCAGTACTTGGATGTAGCCTCAAAAATGACAGAATGATCTCGGTTCGTTTCCAAGGCAAACCATTGAATATCACAGTAATCTGAGTCTGTGCCCCAACTGCTAATGCCAAAGAAGATGAAGCTAAATGATTTTGCCTTTTTGTAGCTTTGTAACATTCCACTATCTGTAGATAGATAGATATCTATATAGATCTTCTTTATCCATTCCTCTGTCAATGGACATTAAGGTTTCTTCCATGTCCAGGAAGGTTGTCTTAGGTGGTTCAGTCCCTAAATCATGTGCAACTCTTTGTGACCCCATGTTCTATAGCTTACAAGGCTCCTCTGTCCTCCATTGTCTCCCAGAGTTTGCTCAAAGTCATGTCCAGTGAGTCACTGATGCTCTGTAACCATCTCATCCTCTGACACCGCTTTCTCCTTTTGCCTGCAATCTTTCCCAGCATCAGGGTCTTTTCCAGTGAGTTGGCTCTTTGCATCAAGTGGAAAGTATTGGAGCTTCAGCTTCAGCAAACAGTCCTTCCAATGAATACTCAGGACTGATTTCCTTTAGGATTGACTGAATTCATCTCCTTGCAGTCCAAGGGACTCTCAAGAGTCTTCTCTAGCACCACAATTCCAAAGCCTCAGTTCTTCAGCATACAGCTTTCTTCATGGCCCAATTCTCACATCCATACATAACTATGGAAAAACCATAGCTTAGACTATATGGACCTGTCTCAGCAAAGTTATGTCTCTGCTTTTTAATACACTGTCTAGGTTTGTCATAGCTTCTCTTCCAAGGAACATATGTCTTTTAATTTTCATGGCTGGTCACAGTCCACAGTAATTTTGGAGCCCAAGAAAGTAAAATATGTTACTGCTTCCAATTTTTTCCCTTTTGTTTGTCATGAAGGAATGGGACCAAATGCCATGACCTTAATTTTTTTAGTGCTGAGTTTTAAGCCAGCTTTTTCACTCTCTTCTTTCATACTCATCAAGAAACTCATTAGTTCCTCTTCACTTTCTGAAATTAGAGTGGTATCATCTGCATTTCTGAGGCTGTTGATTTTTCTCTTGGCAATGTTAATTCCAGCTTGTGATTCATCTAGTCCAGCATTTTGCATTATGCACTATGCATAGAAGTTAAATAAAGAAGGTGGCAATATTTCAAAATTAGGAGAGTCCTAATTTAGAACCAGTCATTGCTTCAAGTCCCGTTCTACCTATTGCTTCTTGACATCCATACAGGTTTCTCAGGAGACAGGTGATCTGGTACTCCCAACTTTTTAAGAATTTTCCACAGTTTGTTGTGATCCAAACTGTCAAAAGTTTTAGCATAGTCAATGAAGCAGAAATAGATGTCTTTTTCTGGAATTCCCTTGCTTTCTCCATGATCTAACAAACATTGCCAATTTTATCTCTGGTTCTTCTGCCTCTTTAAAACCCAACTTGTCCATCTGGAAGTCCTCGGTTCACATACTGCTATCATGTGAACTGAGTGTAGTTGTATGGTAGTTTGAACATTCTTTGACATTACCCTTCTTTAGGATTGGAGTAAAACTGACCTTTTCCCATCCTGTGATCACTGTTGAGTTTTCTAAATTTGCTGAAATATTGAGTGCAGTACTTTCACAGCATCATCTTTTAGGATTTTAAGTAGCTCAGCTGGAATTCCATCATCTCCATTAGCGTTGCTTCTAGTAATGCTTCCTAATGTCTGGCTCTAGGTAAGCAATCAAACCACTGTGGTTATCTGGGTCATTAATGCCTTTTCTTACCACCTCTACTTAATATCTTCTGCATCTGTTAGGTCCATACTGTTTCTGTCCTTTACTGTGCCCACCTTGGCATGAAATGTTCCCTTGGTATCACTAATTTTCTTGAAAAGATCTCTAGTCTTTCCCACTCTATTGTTTTCCTCTTCTTTGTCTTGTTCACTTCAGAAGGCCTTCTTATCTCTCCTTGGTATTCTCTGGAGCTCTGCATTCTGTTGAGTATATCTTTCCCTTTCTCCTTTGCCTTTCACTTCTCTTCTTCCCTCAGTTATTTGCAAAGCCTCCTCAGACAACCACTTTGACTTCTTTCATTTTTTTTCCCTTTGCAAAGGCTTTGGTCCCTGCCTGCTATACATTGTTATGAACCTCCATCCATAGTTCTCCAGGCAGTCTGTCTAGTAGATTTCATCCTTGGAATTTATTCCTCACCTCCACTGTATAATCAGTAAGGGGTTTGATTTAGGTCATACCTGAATAGGCTAGTTGTTTTCCCTAATTTCTTCAATTTAAGCCTGCATTTTGCAATAAGGAGCTCATGATCTGAGGCACAGTTAGCTCCAGGTCTTGTTTTCACTGACTATATAGAGTTTCTCCATCTTTAGCTGCAAAGAATATAGTCAATCTGACTTCAGTATTGACATCTGATGATCTCCATAGGTACAGTCACTTACTGTGTTGTTGGTAAAGGATATTTTCTATTACCAGTGTGTTCTCTTGACAAAACTATGTTTGCCCTCTTTGCCTTTGCCCTCTTCATTTTTCACTCCAAGGCCAAACTTGCCTGTTTTCCATGTATTTCTTGACTTCCTTCTCTTTCATTTCAATCCCCTATGATGAAAAGGTCATCTTTTTTTTTTTTTTTTTTTCTTGCTAGTTCTAGAGGTGTTATAGGTCTTCATAGGACTGGTCGACTTCAGCTTCTTCAGCATCAGTGGTTGAGGCATAGACTTGGGTTATTGTGATGTTGAATGGTTTGCCTTGGAAATGAACAGAGATTATTCTGTCTTTTTTGAGATTGTACCCAAGTTCTGCATTTTGGGGACTTCCCATGTGGCTCTGGTAGTAAAGAATCTGCCTTCCAGTGCAGGAGACCTAAGAGACATGAGTTCTATCTCTAGTTTGGGAAGATCCCCTGAAGGAAGGCATGGCAACCCACTCCAGTATTCTTGCCCAGAAAATTCTATGGACAGAGAGCCTGGCAGGATACAGTCCATAGGATGGCAAAGAGTTGGACACAACTGAAGTGACTTAGCACACACACAGAAACTGCATTTTGGACTCTTGTTGACTATGAAGGTACTCAATTTGCTCTAAGGGACTCTTGCCCACAGTAGTAGATACAGTAGTCATCTGAATTAAATTCATCAATTCCTGTCCATTTTAGTTCACTTATTCCTAAGAATCGCAAGCTGGAATCAAGCTTTCTGGGAGAAATATCAATAACCTCAGATATGCAGATGACACCACCCTTATGGCAGAAAGCAAAGAGGAACTAAAGACTGATGAAAGTGAAAGAAGAGAATGAAAAAGCTGGCTTAAAACTGAATTAAAGATTTTAAAATTTAAAAAATAAAAAAATAAAATTAAAAAAAAAAAAAAAAAGATCATGGCATCTGGTCCCATTACTTCAGGGCAAATAGATGGAGAAACAATAGAAAGAGTGAGAGACTTTATTTTCTTGGGCTCCAAAATCACTGCAGATGGTGATTGCAGCCATGAAATTAAAAATGCTTGCTCCTTGGAAGAAAAGCTATGACCAATCTAGACATTTAAAGGCAGAGACATTGCTTTGCCAACAAAGGTCCATCTAGTCAAAGCTACAATTTTTCCAGTAGCCATGTATGGATGTGAAAGTTGGACTATGAAGAAAGTTGAGCACTGAAGAATTGATGCTTTTGAACTGTAAGGTTGGACAAGACTCTTGAGAGACCCTTGGACTGCAAGGCAATCCAAACAGTCCATTCTAAAGGAGATCAGTCCTGGGTGTTCATTGGAAGGACTGATGTTGAAGCTGAAGCTCCAATACTTTAGCAACCTGATGTGAAAACTGATTCATTAGAAAATATCCTGATGCTGGGAAGGATTGAAGACAGGAGGAAAAGGGGACACGGTTGGATGGCATCACTGACTCAAAAGACATGAGTTTGAGCAAGCTCCAGGAGTTGGTGATGGACAGAGAAACCTGGTGTGCTGCAGTTCGTGGGGTCGCAAAGAGTCGGACACGACTGAGTGACTGAACTGAGCTAATTCCTAAGATGTCACTGTTCAATCTTACTATCTCTTGCTTGACCATGTCCAGTGTACCTTGATTCATGGATGTAACATTCCAGATTCCTATGCAATATTGTTCGTTACAGCATCGGAGTTTACTTTCACCAGCAGACACATCCACAATTGAGCGTCATTCCTGTTTTGGCCCAGTTGATTTCATTCTTACTGGAGCTGTTAGTAATTACCCTCTACTTTTCCCCAGTAGCATGCTGGACACCTTGCAACCTGAGGGGCTCATCCGCTAGCATCATATATTTTTGCCTTTTCACACTGTCTTTGGGGTTCTTTAGGCAAGAATACTGGGGTGGATTGCCATTTCTTTCTCGACTGGATCACGTTTTGTCAGAACTTGTCACTTGACCCATCTTGAGTGGCCCTGCCTGGCATGGCTCATAGATTCGCTGAGTTGCACAAGCTCCTATGCCATGACAAGGCAGTGATGTTTGAAGGATATATGTGTATAAAGGGTATATGAATATATAAATCATTTTCCTGTATACCAGAAACAAATATAACATTGTAAATCAACTATACTTTAATTTTTTTAAAAAATGAAGTCTCATGGTGGTAGCAACTGGTGTTTCCTCTAGCCAAAGCAAAAGCACTTTTTTTTTTCAACTTTCCAACAAAACATTTGAAGATTTAAGATATATGTTTATGGACTTGCTTAGGTCACATGTCCAGCTTTAACCCAGTGCCTGTGTCCAGGAAAGAAGAAATAATAGGGATTGGATTTGGGACTCACCACTAAAGCCAGGAGTTAGTGGGTGTGTGATGCTGTGACCAAGGAGAAAGAGGGAGAAAGGAGTGCAGAGCAGAGAGATCATCCTGTCCACTGGAGAGCATAATCCTAATAAAGGAGAAATTCTATGACTTTATAGGAGAAACATGCTTTCTCTCATCTTAGAAGCATTTACATTGATTCAATCACTTAAATACTATGTGCTATGATTATAGCCTTCTGTTCATTTCAAAGGCTATTCCTTGAACATTGTATAAATTCCGCTCACACCATAAACTCTGGTGCAACAGCATCATTTGCTACTGCAGTACAGCTTGAGAAAAGTTCAAGGCCATGAAAGTGCTTTGAGGCCCAAATTAACCCTCAACTGCACTAAATACCATCTCTTTTCCCAGCAGTTTTATAACATCATAAATAGTTTTGGGTCTGATATCACTAATGAGTTCCATAAAAGAATTTCTAGCCCACAAACATCCTAGTTCAAATTCTTTTTGGCCACACTAATTAGGTATTTTATGTGACTGTGCATGGTTGGACAGCTATTTTTAAAAATTCAATTTAACAAAATTTTATGATGTCCTGACAGAAAGACAAGACTTGTTTTTATTGTCGGTTGGTTTTTGTTTGTTTTCTTCCTCTCACTAAGCATTAAAAACAGAGCCACGTCTGAGAGATTTTTGCTGCTCCATATGGAAGAATGTAACCAAAAAACATTTTTCTGATGGTGACATTAAAGCAGAATTTCAGTTCAAGTACACTCTATTTCACCTAGGTATGAAAAGTACTCACCAAAATGAGGAAACCAACCACCTGAAGTTGCAAAAGTTAATTTTAAATTTTCACTGTTTATGTAGGTTTTTATTAATTTTGAGAAAGTAGTTCAGTCAAATTAGACACAAAAACCTCATTCAGATGCCTCATTCCCCTTCCTTTTCACTGAAATGCATCACAGAGCGGATGTTAATGACAAGAAGGCTTTTGTTCTCCCTCTTTCAGAAGAATCCTAAAGAAGGAGAACTATTTTCTTTCTCTCACCTCTAACCCCCTTTGAAATGTTTTGCTGGGTTTTTAGTCCTAGAGGCAGAAGGATGCCCTAGTCCTAGGGTCATATTTAATGGGTTTTGAATTAAAGTGTCAAACAATGAAGGGTGTAGTTCTGAAGTTACCGGAAAGTTAAGACTGAAAATGTCTCAACTGTTAGACAATTTCTCTGATGTGAAGGATGGAGATGGGTTTCTTGTTTACTTCGGATTTATTTTTCATGAGAGTTGTGAGGAATGGGGTTCTTCGCAAGACGTGGGAAAATATGGAAGGGCTTGGGGGCTGGTAGAAGCCCAAAAGGGGTGGCATGTGAGGACCTGGACAGAGAACCCTAAGCACCACGGCCTTGATGTTGGGCAAAGGTTCTGTGCTCAGGCTCCAGTGGAAAGATAGAGCTGCTCACAGCATCTGAAAGATCATGCACCTCAGAAAATGGCTTGATGCCCTGGAAACAGGAATTCTTTCTCATATTTGCCAAGCATTGCTAAGTTCTCCAGTTCACCATCTGAAAGGAGAGGGTCCTCTGAAATAGAAAGTACTGACAAATTTTAATTTCTCACCACCCAGGGGAAATGAGGGCATAGATTCAATTAAGTTTAGCAAAATAAGGGCACTACAGACTTTTCTTGTACCTTCTGTTGACTTAAAAAAAATTACACAACAGGAGAGTTGCACATTAAGTTCTGTTTGAGGCAAAGTGAGAATTGCAGCCTGGGAGACAGCACCTCAGAGAGCTCAGAGAAACTACTCCCAATAGGCAGGTGGGTACATCAGTATATATGTGATTTGGGTGAAGGGAGAGTACATGCATTCTAGTACATATTTTTTTTGCAGGAGGTTTCTACTAGCTATGGTGACCCAAGGATGAAAGAGCAGATAAAACCAAGAAGGGTCTTGGAATGCAGGAATGGAAAAACCAGACCCTTATCATCCTTCCTTTCCCTATGTTGTAACTATTCCTACCACATAGGGAGGAGGCATTTGCCTTACTCTTCCTCCCACCCAGTATACATGCCTCATCCAATTAGCAAGTAGTCCACAAGAACCCTATCCTACTCCCTGTACCCCGGGTATAAAAGTAAACTAAGACCCCACATTCAAGGTCAGTTCTCCCTTGAGCTGGCCTGCTCTTCTGACAGCATCTCCCACTCTAATAAACTTTATTTCCCTCTCATTCTGTCTCATGTCTGGAAATTCTTTTCCAACCCACACCCAAACCACAGTGCTAGCCATGAGTGTCATCACCATGAAAGATTTTATCATCACCAACAGTCATCACCAGCAGTCATCACCATGAAAGATTTTAGTGCTTTTCTAGGTATGAGGAGATATAAGAATTGGGCTCATAAAATTGGCTCCTGAAAATATTTAGCTATCTAAGGACTTATTCTGTCATTTTTCCCTGAGCAAAGAGTGTCTCATTTCTGCTCTCCAAAACTGCTCTTTGCATTTCTGCTCTTTAAGGAGTTCAGGTGTTAATGGTCAGCAGCTGCAGTAGCACATGATTTAATCCTTGTAGAGGCAGATGGCAAGTGCCCATGGCAAGTGCCAATTTGTAGTTGACACTTCCTTACAAGTATAAGTGGAAATCACACTCTCTGTTTGTTATTTTAACCTTTGTTCAGCGCTGCTGTCCAGCTGACACCAACCATCAAAATTCTCTTTGAGTTGCCATTTCCAAATATCAAAAAAATTTTTTTCTTCAACTTCTAAACAGAAGATAGAAAGAATTACTTAAAATGCTTTAGTTGACATTAAAGCCCCTTTTAAAACAGAAACAGAATGAGATGAAGACAGAATTTATTGTATTAGGATGACAACAGCCACAGACTCGGATAGAGGCATCTTTAGAACACTTGCTACCAAGCAGCTTTTAGAGTTAATAAGAGAACAAACCGGTAGGGAAGAGTCACCAGAGCACAGAAACTTTGGACCTTTTTGAGTAACGTTTTCTGCAAATGCAATCATATACAGAAACTAGCCGAACTACTTTGCTTTCCAGTTATGATAAAAACAAGGTACAGGGAGAAGTCTAAGGTTAAGTAGAATAAAATTCATACAGCTCAAATTTCTCTGAAGGTAAGCAAGGAAATTGGAGCCTAAAAGAACCACACATATCCACAGCATTCTTTAAATGGTGTTTCTCTATTTACTCTTTGTTATATTTGGTGTAGAAATTTCAAAGCAGTTTTTAAAACCCAACAGTGTTTCAAAATTATTTTATATTGCCAAAGGAATATGAACAGCAAATCTTGGTTATTAACCTTGAAATTGATTAGTGGAATGGTGGGTGGGATGATCTCCAGCCTTTATGCTACAATTTAGAACCAAGATATCATTGTTCAGGTAAATAAAATTGTGTTCACACTAGTATGTATTGCTATCTTTCATGTTGAGTAGTATTGCTTTATTCCATTTACCCTCAAAGTGCATAAAAAGGAATAGTGTTGTATGCAGGAAGTTCTAAACAGCTATCTTTATTGAGTACTTACTATATGCCAGATACTGCCTCATTCTATCTTCATTGTAACCCTATTCTGCATAATATTATTTTAAAGGGGAACAGTCCTGAAATTTACGTCACCCTGACGTAGTAGTAAATGGCAGACCAAGGATGTAAATATAGATTGTGTCTCATCTTTAAAACCATATGTGACCCACGATTCTACATTTTAAATGCATACTAAAATCATAGTAATGCTACCATGCAGTATCTTTCTTTCATTGCCTTGCTTATTTAACTTATCATAATGCCCTGAAGACCCATCTATATTGAGGCTGAATAATATTCCATTGTCTAGATATATGCATGCTTCTTCCTACTATTTCAATCATCACTAACTTGTTCACCACATAATTCTTGAAGCCCTCTGTGCCAGGCAATGTGGTGTTGGGTATACAAAGACAAACATGTCAGATATGTTCCTGTTCTTATGAAATTTTTGTTTAATGTTTTCTGATAGAGAGTCAAACATTATCAAGTTAATATATTTCAAGTCTACATAAGTAATGGGAAGAAGTAGACAGACAGCCCTGTATTTTAATGTAGAGTCATCTGAAAAGTCAATTTAAAGCTGTTACCTAAAGGAATAGAAGAAAGAACCACATCTTTCAACACATTTACCAAGTTCAACTTTGGGGTTCATGTCATTCAAAGGAGCAAGAGGCACACCCCAGGGAAACTGATGATTGCCCCAAGATACCCCAGTGATCAACAATAAATTAATGTGTTCACCTAGATGTCCACTGACAGATGAATAGATAAAGAAGCTTCTGTACATATATACCATGGAATATTACTCAGCCATAAAAGGAATGCATTTGAGTCAGTGCTAGTAAGGTGGATGAACTCAGAGCCTATTATACAGAGTAAAATAAGTTGGGAAGAGAAAAACAGATATTGTCTATTAACACATATATATGGAATCTAGAAAGATGATACTGATGAATCTATTGGCAGGGCAGCAATGGAGATGCTGAGAGTCATTGAGGACAGACTTATGGACACAATGAGGGGGAAGTAGGAAGGAGAAGGTGGGATGATTGGAGCAAGTAGCAAGGAAATATATTCACTAAGATATGTAAAATAGATAGCCAGTGAGAATTTGCTCTATGACTCAGGGAACTCAAATCAGGGATCTGTGACAACCTAGAGATGTAGGATGGGGTGGGAGGTGAGAGGGAGGCTCAAGAGGCAAGAGACATATGTATGCCTATGGTTGATCCAAGTTGATATATGGCAAAAACCAACACAATATTGTAATTATCCCTTAATTAAAAATAAATAAATTAAGAAAAAAATAATACTGTGCTCTTTCTCCCTGACCACACAGTTGCAGAATCCCTTTAAAATTCCTTCGTGAAAAGAGAAGAAAACATCAGTGCACAGCTACCGATAAGTAGCCTAAGCAGCTCAGAATATGGCACGGATTTAGTTGTATTTACATTGGAAATTCTCCAGATAGCGGGGCTGGGAGAGTGAGTGGTTAAAGGGACAGATTTGTTATTATGTATTGCTATTGTTTTTTATTGAGGTGAAAAAGTTGAAAACAGTTAAGGGGTTTTTGAAGCTTGTTAGGCAGAATTCCGAGGTGGCATCTGAGGTTAGCAGGGAAGATGCAGGATGTGTACCATGGCTGTGTTAAGAGACAGGATAGGAGGTCAGAGGAGAGCCTGGGGCCAAAGTGCAACCCACTCTCTAAGACAGAAGCCTTAACCAGAAGTGAAACAAGTGTGAAGGGGTCAGGGCAAAATCTCTGAAAGAAAGACATAGCCTGAGGACATGACATAAATTGATTAGAACAAAATAGATCCAAGATGGCGGGGGAGTCGAACCACAGTTGCTTTTAAACTGTGGTGTTGGAGAAGACTCTTGAGAGTCCCTTGAGGTGCAAGGAGATCCAACCAGTCTATCCTAAAGGAAATCAGTCCTGAATATTTATTGAAAGGATTGATGCTGAAGCTGAAACTACAATACTTTGGCCACCTGGTGTGAAGAACTGACTCATTGGAAAAGACCCTGATGCTGGGAAAGGTTGAAGGTAGGAGGAGAAAGGAATGACAGAAGATGAGATGGTTGGATGGCATCACTGGCTCAGTGGACATGAGTTTATGTAAACTCCGGGAGTTGGTGATGGACAGGGAGGCCTGGCATGCTGCAGTTCATGGGGTTGCAAAGAGTCAGACACAACTGAGAAATTGAACTGAATGGCGAGGGAGTCAACTTCCACTAGACCTTCAGCCTCATTATATACTCATCTCACACTTCACCTATATGATATGCCCACAGGTGACATGACAGTTCCAAGGCTGACCATAAAAGGTCAAAAAGTAAGCAGTGGCTCAATTTCTGGAAATCCCCCCCACCCTTCCCAAAATAATTGGAATGATCCTCTCACTCATTAGCTTATGAAATCGCCAAGCCCATAAAACTTAGCTACACCACATTTCAAGGCTCTCTCTTGTCTTCTGAGTTGGCCCACCCTCTGTGTGTGGAGTGTGTTTCTTTCTAAATAGATCCACTTCTTACCTACCGCTTCATCTCTGAGTTCTTTCGAGACAAAGCAAGACCCAATGAGATTCACCAGGAAAAGAAGGCTGGGCAAGAGTTGGGTATTATTCAATATCTCCAGTCAGATTCCCTAGAAACAGAACCTGAATGACAGATCCAAATGCAAGTGATGCATGAAGCTGCTCTCAGGAGAAACCAAGAAGAGAAAGAAAAGCCAGAGCCAAAAGGGAAAACGCTGAGGAGAGTGCAACTTCCCCAGGGAGCCCCAGGTTCAATCTGACCCCTCAGGGAATCCTTGGGGAGTTAGAAATGTAAATCCCACCTCAGAGTGAAGGATCTGGACTTCTGTCATGCACACAATCGGTTCTAGGTTCAGGCTGTCCTGACCAGAAAACACATGAGCTGGGGGCCCTTTCCACTGACCAGGCCATGTCCGTGTCCAGAGCATCCTCTGAAGCAGGTTTAGCCATGGTCTTTCCACATAAAGACACATCTGAACTGAAAGAGGGACGCTAGAAACAGATCTGAGAGGATCTGGGAAATGCAGAAGGGTCTGCAATAGCACTTGTCAAATTCTCAATAAGTACAAGTGACCAGGAGAACAATATGGGGCAAAGAGGAAGCGGGTGAGAATGAACTGAGCTTCTGGACTAAGATGCCAAGGACATCTTAGTCCTGCTCAGGGCTCAAAGCATGGTCATCCCCATGGAGGCAGGTATTGTGCAAGAAAGGCCCAGGACTGAATCCCAGAGGCAACAAAGATGCTGAGTAAGGATACCCAAGGAGATAGGTAAGGGGGTCTGGTATTCCGATCTGTTTAAGAATTTTCCACAGTTTGTTATGATCCACACAGTCAAAGTCTTTAGCATAGTCAGTGAGCAGAAGTAGATGTTTTTCTGGAATTCCCTTGATTTTTCTATGATCCAACAGATGTTGGCAATTTGATCTCTGGTTCCTCTACCTTTTCTAAATCTAGCTTGTACATATGAAAGTTCTCAGTTCCCGTATTTCTGAAGCCTAGCTTGAAAGGTTTTCAGAATAACCTTGCAAGCCATGTGAAATGAGTGAAATTGTACAGTAGTATGAACTTTCTTTGGCTTTGCCTTCCTTGGAATTGGAATGAAAACTGACCTTTTCCAGTCCTATGGCCACTGCTGAGTTTTCCAAATTTGCTGACATATTGACATAGAACTTATGCAGCATCATCTTTTAGAATTTTAAGCAGCTCAGCTGGAATTCCATCACTTCTACTAACTTTGTTGGCAGTTATGCTTTCTAAGGCCCACTTGACTTCACACTCCAGGATGTCTGGCTCTAGGTGAGTGACCATCTTAGTTATCCAGGTCAAAGAGATAAAAATCCAGAAAGACAATAAGCAATCACTATACTGATAAAGGAAATGATTAAAGGGTAATTCCCTTTGTCACAATTCTATTCAGCCAGTATGTCAGGCAGGAGCAAAAGATGAACAATAGATGATTAAGGGTTCAATGGGAGTGAATCTTCTGACTCATTCAATTTATTTGATTTGTTGTCAAAATCATTTTCCTAATCCAGGAATATAGTTTATTGCAATATATTGAGTATAACTCCCAATATGTATATACAGGAATATATATGTGTATAAATATAGTTCCCAATATGTATACTGTATAGTATACTGTATACTGTATAGTACATAGTATACTGTATAGTAGGTCCTCATTTGTTACTTATTTTAAGGGAATCTGAATTAGAATTGGGCTCTGAGTAGAAGCTAGCACTAAATAGTTACAGAGTGGTGTCTCCAGCAGCCACCATAAGCCCCTAGGACCAAGGTGCAAGCCAAATAGACACAGAATAAATCTTTGGGAAAAATTTGAAATAGGCTCCCCAGATGAGACCTCAAAGTTTTCAGATCTGAGAACTTCTTAAGACTGCTATTCATTCTAGACTACTTGAAAGGAAAGTGTTGCCTTGTAATTGGGTTAATGGAAACTTCACCCACCACAGTTCAGTTCAGTTCAGTTCAGTTGCTCAGTCGTGTCCGACTCTTTGCAACCCCATGGACTGCAGCACCCCAGGCCTCCCTGTCCATCACCAACTCCCTGAGCTTACTCAAATTCATGTCCATCGAGATGATGATGCCATCCAAACATCTCATCCTCTGTCGTCCCCTTCTCCTCCTGCCTTCAGTCTTTCCCACCACAGAAGGGGTTAAATAAATCTAAGGCCAGAAATGCTGATGACCACTGAAGTCATGTCTTAGAAGCATCCTCACTGGAAGAGAGCCACACAGCAAAGTTCATTCATAAAATAGAAGTAGGATGAATAGATGTAGGCTTTTATATATGGATGGATAAGCAAGGTCTTACTGTATAGCACAGAGAACTCTTCAATATCCTGTGATAAATCACAATGGAAAAGAATCTGAGAATGCTTATATATATATAACTGAGTTACTCTGTTGCACAGCAGAAATTAATACAACACTGCAAATTAACTATATGCCAATAAAATTTTAAAATAAAAATTACAAAAATAAATAAAATAGAAGTGATGAATTTAAGAATGGCAGGAGGATGGGATTATTGAGCGGGGGCCCCCACACACTAGAGGATTGCCTCAAGTTATGTTTGTAGACTTTCATTTTTATTTTTTTTATTATTTTTTTTAATTTTAGTTTTTTATTTTTTAAATTTTAAAATCTTTAATTCTTACATGCATTCCCAAACATGAACCCCCCCTCCCACCTCCCTCCCCATAACAACTTTCTGGGTCATCCCCATGCACCAGCCCCAAGCATGCTGCATCCTGCGTCAGACATAGACTGGCGATTCAATTCACATGATAGTATACATGTTAGAATGGCATTCTCCCAAATCATCCCACCCTCTCCCTCTCCCTCTGAGTCCAAAAGTCCGTTATACACATCTGTGTCTCTTTCCCTGTCTTGCATACAGGGTCGTCATTGCCATCTTCCTAAATTCCATATATATGTGTTAGTATACTGTATTGGTGTTTTTCTTTCTGGCTTACTTCACTCTGTATAATCGGCTCCAGTTTCATCCATCTCATCAGAACTGATTCAAATGAATTCTTTTTAACGGCTGAGTAATACTCCATTGTGTATATGTACCACAGCTTTCTTATCCATTCATCTGCTGATGGACATCTAGGTTGTTTCCATGTCCTGGCTATTATAAACAGTGCTGCAATGAACATTGGGGTACATGTGTCTCTTTCAATTCTGGTTTCCTTTTTCATTTTTAAATGAAAGTCTATTTACCGAAGAGTAACAAAGAAAATACAGAGTTCCTTATACCTTTCTCCCAGCTTTCTTTCATATTGACATAATAAATAAACATGGTATGCATATTAAATGCTAGGATATTAACATTAGTGTTGTAACTGAGTTACAGACTCCCTTCTGTATCCCCAAGATTTTTGTCAATGTTCCATGATCTCTCCATGTTGCCTTTAGTTCTCACGTCTTCCCAGCTTCCTCCAAACCATGAGTGTTTCCGTATTTTTTTTTAACTTAAACACTTTCAAAGAGGACTAGTCAAGTCGCCACAGAATGTCCCTCAGTTTGACTTTCTCTAACATTTTATTATGATGAAGCCAGCGTTCAAGTTAGATTTTAAAATAACCTACATAACATAGTCATACAAAGTTTGTAAAGAACACAACTAAGGCCAAGGAACACCAAAAAGATGGAAAGATCAACAAAGAGAAAGTTACACGATGAAACTAACATCAGGCAAAATAAAATGTAGAATTAAAGTGGAAAGGTGTGAAATGAGGCTAAACAGCACCATTCTTAGGAAAAAATGCAACCAAATGCAGTAATGCAACACAAAATGTCAGTCTTGAATTCAAATGTGTGCAAATTATATATGTGTGTGTGTGTGTAATATATATAGAGAAAAATATTTATGAAGTCTCAAAATATACAGAGCCAAATCTAATGGGATTCAGTTCAGTTCAATTCAGTTCAGTCGCTCAGTCATGTCCAACTCTTTGCAACCCCATGAATCGCAGCATGCCAGGTCTCCCTGTCCAGCACCATCTCCTGGAGTTCACTCAGACTCACGTCCGTCGAGTCGGTGATGCCGTCCAGCCATCTCAACCTCTGTCATCCCCTTCTCCTCCTGCCCCTAATCCCTCCCAGCATCACAGTCTTTTCCAATGAGTCAACTCTTCGCATGAGGTGCCCAAAGTACTGGAGTTTCAGCTTTAGCATCAGTCCTTCCAAAGAACACCCAGGGCTGATCTCCTTTAGAATGGACTGGTTGGATCTCCTTGCATGCAGTCCAGGGGACTCTCAAGAGTCTTCTCCAACACCACAAGAAAATGACAAATTTTAAGCATTTTTTTCACAGATTTAAAAAAAAATGATTTATTTCTTTCTTTATTTTTGGCTGCACTGGGTCTTCGATGCTACATGTGGGCTTTTTCCTAGTTGTGGTGAGTGGGGGCCACTCTGTCTGTGGTGCTCAGGCTTCTCATTGCTGTGACTTCTCTTGTGGAGCTAAGGTTCTAGGTGCATGGGTTCAGTGCATATGGTTCCTAGGCTTTAGGGCTCAGGAGTTGTGAAACATGGGCTTAGTTGCCTTGCAGCATGTGGGATCGTCCCAAAGCAGGGATCGAACCTGTGTCCCCTGGATTGGCAGGCAGGTTCTTAACCACGAGACCATCAGAGAAGTCATTTTTCACAGACTATATTCACCAATCACATCTAGTAAATAAAGATATCAATAATAAAATAGTAGGTCCCCCAAAATTTACCCCTAATGATAGCCAAACATACCATGATATTGGATTCTAGAAGTCACACTTCTAAGTAATTTTAGTTACAGAATAAACTAAAAATAAAATCTTTTGTAACTCAACTTTAACAAAAATGCATATACAATTTGTGGCATGCAGCAGTAATTAAAGAGGAATTTATAGCAGTAAATGCATTCAGAAAATATGAATGATTGGAAAAACAAGCTAAGCATTTGAATCAAAAAGTTTAGGAAAGAACATCCAAATAAATCCAAAGAAAATAGAAGAAAGAAAATACTGAAGAGAAAAGATAAATTAATGAAGTAGAATATGCATCAAATCAGAGTTGGTCAATAAAAAGCTAAACCAATTCTCTCATAAGACTAGCAAAATTGAAAACATTTCTGTGATTAAGAAAAGGGAAGTTATGAGCAAATATCACAAAGATAGAAAGTAATACGAATCATATTAGAGTATAGATGCTCCAAAGCATTATTTCATGGATGCTGCTGCTGCTAAGTCGCTTCAGTCGTGTCCGATTCTGTGAGACCCCATAGAAGGCAGCCCACCAGGCTCCCCTGTCCCTGGGGCTCCGCAAGCAAGAACACTGGAGTGGGTTGCCATTTCCTTCTCCAATGCATGAAAGTGAAAAGTGAAAGTGAAGTAGCTCAGTCGTGTCCAGCTCTTCGCGACCCCATGGACTGCAGCCTACCAGGCTCCTCCGTCCATGGGATTTTCCAGGCAAGAGTACTGGAGTGGGGTGCCATCGCCTTCTTCGATTGTCAGTAATTTAAAAACCAAACATAATGGATAATTTCCTGGAGAAAAATGCGTATCAAAATTCATCTAAGAAGAAAAGAAAAGAATCTGCATAGACCAATATGCACTTTTAAAAAAATGTACTTAGAATAATAAATGTCTTTCAATTTACCTTCAGTAGCAGAACGCTAGATGTGTTTTATGGGAGTGAAAGCTCCAGGCTTATTTAATTTCTTCTAGTCTAGGAAGAAATAAGAAGGTACATTTTATGAAATGAGTATAATCTTGAAGCATAAATAGAATATGGATGCTATAAGAAAATGATATTATTAGCCAATGTCACTTATATACATATAAAACAATTCACATAACTCTTAAAAGACTGTACTAAATGTAAAATGAATGTGCTAAAAATATGTCACAGACAAAAAAAAAATAGTTTATCCCAGGTATTATTTCAAGTTAGAAAGTCTTTTAACATAGTATGTTACAGTTCATGAGAGAAAAGCAATATAATCGTGTCAGTAGCTGCAAATTGAGACAATGAGTTTATTTAGCATATCATTTTGGGCTCCAAAAGCACTGCAGATGGTGACTGCAGCCATAAAATTAAAAGACGCTTGCTCCTTGGAAGAAAAGCTATGACAAACCTAGACAGCATATTAAAAAGCAGAGATATTACTTTGCTGACAAATGTCCATCTAGTCAAAGCTATGGTTTTTCCAGTAGTCATGTATGGATGTGACAGTTGGACTATAAAGAAAGCTGAGTGCCAAAGAATTGATGTTTTTGAACTGTAGTGTTGTGAAGACTCTTGAGAGTCCCTTGGACTGCAAGGAGATCCAACCAGTCAATCCTAAAGGAGATCAGTCCTGGGTGTTCATTGGAAGGACTGATACTGAAGCTGAAACATTAATATCTTGGCCATCTGATGCAAAGAACTGACTCATTGGAAAAGACCCTGATGCTGGGAAAGATTGAAGGTGGGAGGAGAAGGGGATGACAGAGGATGAGATGGTTGGATGGCATCACCAACTCTATGGACATGAATTTGAGTAAGCTACGGGATTTGGTGATGGACAGGGAAGATGGACAAGAAGGCCTGGAGTGCTGCAGTCCATGGGGTTGCAAAGCGTCAGACACAGCTGAACGACTGAACTGAACTACGCATATCAGCTTGGTGAAATTTCTACAGGTTAAATTCTGATTACACCACTTGTTGAATTGAGGGTGTGAAATAAGTTCTTTCTTACAGTCTTGACAGAAGTGTCATTTGATACCATTACTGTAGAAAAATTTTGTTACCAATTAATTTTTTAATTGCACAGAGGGTCTATCTGTAGTTACCTGTGACACAAAGTCATTCTCTGATAAATAATAGAGCACAAAAACAAAAAATGTTTATTTCAGCATTTTTGAAATTAAAATTTTGAAACAATATAATTACTATTAAGTAAAATATGATAATTCATATGATTAAATAATCTGTGTATCTTTGTGAATAGTTCTCAAAAAACCTAATGTTGTGAGTGATGCATACAGTTAGCATTAATGTAAATTTAAAAACATTAATACTTGTATACTTTTTTCTTTAAAATAGTATTAAATTTGTTTGGAAAAATACAAACAAACTGATAATCATGGTTCTCTCTAGGAGTAAATACAAAGAATCAAGATAAAGACTTGGAGGTCATGATGACTTCAAGTTTATCTTAAAGGTTTTTTTGTTTGTTTTTTTTTAAGACAAAGTGTCATGTATTATTTATCAATAAAAAGAGTAAAATAAAACTTCAATCAAATATTCTGGGAAGTTGAGGTGATTTAATTCTATGTTGGAATATAGGTAATTATTATATTTCCTTTACCATCTTTCTGATTTTTATGGACTCACACCCCTATCTGTGTGTCTCTCTTTCTCAATCTATCTCTCATATACACAAAATAAAAGCATAAAACAGGGAGATAGTACAAGTAGGAGTAGGGGATTGAGGCAGTTGGGAGAGATGAAGAGAGGGATGGAGAGTTAGTGTTTAATGAGGATGGCATTTCAGTTTAGGAAGATAAAAATTTGGGGGGATGGATGACGGTGAAAGTTATATGACAATGTGAATGTACTTAGTGCCACTGAACTGCACAGTTAAATAGGGTTAAAATAGTACGTTTTATATGACTTTTAGCACAATCAAAAAAACATTTTAAAAAGAATGGTTTTTACATTTTACAGTAGTTTTTTAAAAAAATCAGAAAAGATTTCATGACATGCAAAAATTACGTGGAATTCAAACTTCAGCGTTCATAAATAAAGTTTTATTGGCACACAGCCACACCATTTGTTTAAAAAAAAAAGGAATTTTACATAGTGCAATGTTGTAAATATCTGCTATCCCCAAATTCATATGTTGAAATGTTGATACCCCAACCCCCATGTAATGGTATTTGGAAACTGAGGTTTAAGGAGGTCATTAGGTCATGAGGGTGGAGCTCTCTTGAAGGGGATTAGTGCTGTTATACAAGTGGACAGAGAGCTGGCCAGCTCTCTTTTTGCCATGTGAGGGTGAAAGAGACAGGAAGACACTCCTCTGTAACCAGGAAGGAGCCATCTCCAAGAACCTGACCACGCCAGCACCCTGATTTTGGGCCTAAATCCTCCATAATCATGAGCAATAATAGATGTCTGTGGTTTAAGCCACCCAGTCTATGGTGATTTGTTAAAGCTTAAGCTCTGTACCTATGGGTATTTCTCTACACATGCTGCTGCTGCTGCTGCTAAGTAGCGTCAGTCGTGTCCAACTCTATGCTATCCCATAGATGGCAGCCCACCAGGCCCCTCCGTCCCTGGGGTTCTCCAGGCAAGAACACTGGAGTGGGTTGCCATTTCCTTCTCCAATGCATGAAAGTGAAAAGTGAAAGTGAAGTCTCTCAGTCATACCCGGCTCTTAGCGACCCCATGGACTGCAGCCTACCAGGCTCCTTTGTCCATGGGATTTTCCAGGCAAGTGTACTGGCATGGGTCGCCAGTGCCTTCTCTGTCTCTACACATAGGTAGATAAATAATCCAGGAGAGATTATTTGAGAGCACTAGAGAACAAGAAAAATGCTAATTAGAGTCCCATATCCCTAGATGGTGAAGGAAAATAAACAGGTGCTACTTGTAACACACAGAGCTTGAGATCTGTTTCATGGTTTGATATCTAACTTAAACAATTCTCTGGACAGTTCTGGTTAGGTGCATGCATGGCAGAGATAGAAGTAAAACACAGAAAGCTTCAGGATGTGTGGGTTTTATTTATAATGGCACAGACACTCTAGCAGGCACAAAGGAAATAAGATAGAAGAGTGGCGTATCAAGATATACATCCCAACAAAATGGAACATTCTGCAAGTGTCAAAATGCTCTGGAGGACTTGGTGTATGTGGAAGGATTTAGATTCACCCTAAAGAGCATGTGAGTCCAAAAGAATAAGACAAAGTGAGTATGGATGCAGCTGGGCATTTTTCCTGCCAGAACCTTTTGGCAGGTAGAAAAGAAGAGCTGCTCTTGATGTCTGGAATGATGGGGTAGGGGAACGGACTGTGCATTTTATGAGTTGGGACAGAATGGAACTGAGATACATTCAAGAGTGGGAGTGTGTTTCAGTGTACTGCATATAAATAAATAAGTGGAACAATCTGTTGAGACTAAGTCTTCTTTCTGTGGGCCATCTGGTTCATATTAATTAGCACGCACTTATTTTATTTGATCTTTAAATAGGCATCCCCTTAAAGAGCACCTAATGTAACATTCATGTGAAATTGTTTCAGATATACATGAAATAGGTACATTGTAGGAGTTCCTAAAGAGCAAAAATGGAGTATCTCTTAGTTGCAAATAAAATACCAATTAATGTTACATACTATATGTATGTATATATACATATGGTTGGCCTGGTGACTCAGACAGTAAAGAATCTGCTTGCAATACAAGAGACTGAGGTTTGATCCCTGGGTTGAGAAGATCCCCTGGAGAAGGGAATGACTACCCACTCCAGCATACTTGCCTGGAGAATCCCATGGACAAGGAACCTGGGGTTACAGTCCATGAGGTTGCAGAGAGTTGGACATGACTGAGCAAATAACATTTTTTAACAAATATACATATACAAATATATACATATATTTGCATAAACCTCTTCACACAAACACACGTATATACATACATCCATATAATATACATTCATATGTCTGTATGTATGTATGTATTTTTAAAATCTAATATCTTCTTGGAATTATGCTTATGTTTTAAGTATTTAGCAAGCCTTCTTCAATAAATGGATAAATACTGTGACTATAATATCAAACATATTACCTTAAGGAGAGTTAAACATGGTTTTATTACCTAGAGGTTGGTCTCACACATTTTTAATATGAACTCTGAATGCAGCACATTACCATCTATATGGAACTGGTTAATTGGATATTTTTTAATTGAGAATAACCATTGTTTAGTAGTTGAATTACAAATCTTCAAAGAAGGAGAATACAATAAAATATTTACACAACAATGCTATTGAACATAATTTAGTGTTCTCTGTTTCTGAAAGAATTTTGCAAAGATGTAGTTTTCCAGGATGATCATTATGAGCATTAATTATCTTTTATTACTACCATACATGCATGAGTTATAAGAGATCATGTAATACATGAATCACTTCCATACATGCATGAGTTATTATAGCCTTCATTTGTACAGCCTGTTTAATGCATCTTGGAAATTCTTTCCCTTATTCTTTTTTTTTTTTAAAATTCTGAAACATTCTCATTTATTTATTTTTCTTTTTATAGGATAAATGTAAAATATTACCCTTAACTATGTAGATTCTGAATTTTGGACATTCCATTGCCCACAACCTTATTCTTAAATTATGGATCTCCAATTAAATAATCCAAACACTCCTTAAAATATTCCAAGAACATTTTAATGTACATTAATATTTTCTGCTATTGCTACTCTCTTTAAATTGTTTTATATTTAAAATCGAGCTCAATGATTATGGATGTCAGTGCATATTATTAGCTAATAGAGAGATTTTGCACTAACGAAGAAATTTTGAAAGTTTGAAACTTCATTAAAAGTAGTGTAGTGCTAGAAATAGTGTAGTAGTAAAAATAGATAAAAGGAGATAATAATAACCATGATTTCCTGCACACTTACTCTGCGCTGGGAACTCTGCTGAGTCTACATATAATAATACATTATATCCTCACATTAATGTTACTATGTTCTTTTCATTGGGGAAAGTGAGGCTCAGGATGTTAAAGAATTTGCCAACATTTACTCTAGTGAATGGGACGCTACCTCAGATTACCTGCTTCAAAGTCTTTTGTTGTAAAACACTGTAAAAGATAGAATTGTATGCTGTAGTTGGTAATTTTTAGGTTGTTTTAAATCCCTCTTTGAAAATAGGGTAATTGAGAAGAAAATTCTTTAACAAGGTCAGCAGGGTTGTAAATAACAAACCCAAAGCTATAACAACACACTATTATTTCTTTTAGCCCGATCTTTCTACTCTCTCCTGCTCCCTCTGTGACTACATACTGGATAGGCTTCTGACATAGCATAGACTCCGGGATTATTTCTGTAGGATGCATGTCCCATGTATATTTCTTGGGAAATTTCACATTTTTATTTGGACATTTAAGTTAATTCCTTGGAAATTTGAATGCTTCCAAGATGCCAGTGGACTGATAGGAGACTCTAGTGATTTTTGAATGAAAGGGCTTTTGCATATACAAAGGAATTAATCAGAGACAGGCAGCTGTGCTTAGAAACAGGCTTTATAATAGTCCAAGGCAAAATTTATTAGGTATTCCTGCTAATGAGTTCCATGTTATATTTTCTCAGTGAGTGAAATATCATCTTTGTAGCTGACAAGCCAGCGGATTCTGACTTAGATTTATGAAAACATGCTTAACTTTGTTAGTAAGCAGCAGAGATGCTGCTGCTCTTGTGTATCAAGTTCATGTCCTCAGGAGGTTTCTAAAAGCTTTATGGAACTAGGTTGTGGTCCTGCAAGAAAAGAAGCCAGAGCATTTACTATTTTGAAATGCCATGTTCCTTCGGCTACATTTGCAACTCCTATAAACACTTAAAAGCACATCCCTTGAGAACACACAATAAACTCAGCTGAGACTTTCAAAAGCTAAAATCACTTGCCGCTTCATCTTGTTGACCATCTAACAAAGTAGGTTTTCTGTTATGTGTCAGCCAAGGCATGGGGGCAAGGTAATGCTAATTGACTAATAAAATCCCTATTTGATGAGGTAATTGACTGCATTCTCACTGCATCACAGAGCACTCTGACTCCTGCTCGCCTCACTGTGAATCATATTAACTGAACTGCCACTGCCTCAGGCTACGAATGGGACTTTTTTTTTTTTCTGAAAATTGTTTCAAGTTATAGGATTAAGATCAGATGGGGATTTTGGTTATGAAACAAACACTAGGTAAATGTTTTACATCATCAGCTATGGAAAGTTTGCTTTCCTGTTCATTATTTCCTCCGTCACATTAACTAGGAAATAAAATTCAAATGGCACTTTAACTTTTAATGGCAATGTTTCTACACTTTACAGTTAGGACTTTTTCTTTTAGTTAATGTCCAGCTTCAAAATTCTGTGATCTGTAGTAAAATGACCTTTATTTGGCTGAAGCAATTTTTACTTATTTTTCTTTAAGACAAGGTATTTAATTTTAATGATTTTCTTCTCTTATGTTTTTAAATGATACACATTATGCATTCTGATTTGTATTATAGTGATTTCTGCAATTAACATACTTTTCTCTCTCATACTATTGACTATCAATAAGGAATAATTCCACCATTAAAAGTTTTCTTCATTTTAACCTAACACAAGACCTTGAATATTTTTAAGTACCCAATAAGCATTTATGTATTTACAATTTTTTATTTACTATTCTACACTGAGAAGATTTAGAAAGACTGTTTTGGGCATGATACATGTTCATTTCAGTTCAGTAACTGATTCGGGTCCAACTCTCTGCAACCCCATGGACTGCAGCACATCAGACTTCCCTGTTCATCACCAACTCCCTGGGCTTGCTCAAACTCATGTCCAACAAGTCGGTGATGCCACCCAACTATCTCATCCTATGTCATCCTCTTCTCCTCCTGCCTTCAGTCATTCCCAGAATCAGGGTCTTTTCCAGTGAGTCACTCCTTTGCATCAGGTGACCAAAGTATTGGAGCTTCAGCTTCAGCATCATCCTTCCAATGAATATTCAGGGTTGATTTCCTTTAGGATTGACTGATTTGATCTCCCTGCAGGCCAAAGGACTCTCAAGAGTCTTCTCCAACACTATATTTCAAAAGCATCAATTCATCAGCACCAAGCTTTCTTCATGGTCCAACTCTAACACCCATACATGACTACTGGAAAAACCACAGCTTTGACTACATGGACATTTGTTGGTAAAGTAATGTCTCTGCTTTTTAATGTGCTGTCTAGTTTGGTCATAGCTTTTCTTCCAAGGAGCAAGCATCTTTTAACTTCATGGCTGCAGTGACCACCTGCAGTGATTTTGGAGCCCAAGAAAATAAAAATCTCTCAGAGTTTCCATTGTTTCCCCGTCTATTTACCATAAAGTTGTGGGACTGGATGCCATGATCTTAGTTTTTTGATATTCAATTTTAAGCCAGCTTTTTCACTCTCCTCTTTCACTTTCATCAAGAGGCTCTTTAGTTCCTCTTTGCTTTCTGCCATAAGTGTGATGTTATCTGCATATCTGAAGTTGTTGGTATTTCTCCCGGCAATCTTGATTCCAGCTTGTGCTTCATCCTGCCCAGCATTTCGCCTGATGTATTCTGCATATAAGCTAAATAACCAGGGTGATAACATACAGCCTTGACATACTCCTTTCCCAATTTGGAACCAGTCCATTGTTTCACGTCTGATTCTAACTGTTGCTTTTTAACCTACACATATGTTTTTCAGAAGGCAGGTAATGTGGTCTGGTGTTCCCATCTCTTTAGAATTTTCCACAGTTTGTTGTGATCCACATAGTCAAAGGCTTTAGCAAGAAGAAGACCTTTATCTGGAATTCTCTTGCTTTTTCTATGATTCAACAGATGTTGACAATTTGATCTCTGGTTCCTCTGCCTTTTCTAAATCCAGCTTGAACATTTGGAATTTCTTGGTCCATGTACTGTTGAAGCCTGGCTTGAAGAATTTTGAGCATTAATTTGCTAGTGTGTGAAATGAATGCAACTGTACAGTAGTTTGAATATTCTTTGGCATTGCCTTTCTTTGGTATTGGGAAGGAAACTGACCTTTTCCAGTCATGTGGCTACTGCTGAGTTTTCCAAATTTGCTGGCATATTGAGTACAACACTTTCACGACATCCTCTTTTAGGATTTGAAAGAGCTCAACTAGAATTCCATCACCTCCACTAGCTTTGTTTTTTGTGATGCTTCTTAAGTCCCTGCTTGACTTTGTTCTCCAGGATGTCTGGCTCTAGGTGAGTGATCACACTATTGTGGTTATCTGGGTCGTGAAGATCTTTTTTGTACAGTTCTTCTTTGCACTCTTGCCACCTCTTCTTAATATCTTCTGCTTCTGTTAGGTCCATACTGTTTCTCTCCTTTATTGTGCCCGTCTTTGCATGAAATATTCCCTTGGTATCTCTAATTTTTTTGTAGAGATCTCTAGTCTTTCTCTTTCTATTATTTCCCTCTATTTCTTTGCATTGATCACTGAGGAAGGCTTTCTTATCTCTCCTTGCTATTCTCTGGAATTCTGCATTTAGATGGATATATCTTTCTTTTTCTCCTTTGCCTTTCAGTTCAATTCAGTTCAGTTGCTCAGTCATGTCCGACTCTTTGCGACACCATGAATCGCAGCACGCCAGGCCTCCCTGTCCATCACCAACTCCCAGAGTTCACTCAGACTCGCGTACATAAAGTCAGTGATGCCATTCAGCCATCTCATCCTCGGTCGTCCCCTTCTCCTCCTGCCCCCAATTCCTCCCAACATCAGAGTTTTTTCCAATGAGTCAACTCTTTGCATGAGGTGGCCAAAGTACTGGAGTTTCAGCTTCAGCATCATTCCTTCCAAAGAAATCCCAGGGTTGATCTCCTTCAGAATGGACTGGTTGGATCTCCTTGCAGTCCAAGGGACTCTCAAGAGTCTTCTCCACCACCACAGTTCAAAAGCATCAATTCTTCGGCGTTCAGCCTTCTTCACAGTCCAACTCTCACATCTATACATGACTACTGGAAAAACCATAGCCTTGACTAGACAGACCCTAGTCAGCAAAGTAATGCCCTTGCTTTTGAATATGCTATCTAGGTGGGTCATAACTTTTCTTCCAAGGAGTAAGCATCTTTTAATTTCATGGCTGCAGTCACCATCTGCAGTGATTTTGGAGCCCAAAAAAGCAAAGTCTGACACTGTTTCCACTGTTTCTCCATCTATTTTTCTCAGCTATTTATAAGGCCTCCTCAGTCAACCATTTTGCCTTTTTGCCTTTCTTTTTCTTGGGTATGGTCTTGATCACTGCCTCCTGTACAATGTCACAAACCTCCATCCATAGTTCTCAGGCACTCTGTCTATCAGATCTGATCCCTTGAGTCTATTTGTCACTTCCACTGTATAATCATAAGGATTTGAGTTAGTTTATACCTGAATAGCCTAACGATTTTCCCTAGTTTCTTTAATTTGAGTCTGAATTTTGCAGTAAGGAGTTCATCATCTGAGCCACAGTCAGTTCCCGGTCTTATTTTTGCTGCAATGACTATAACCAACTTGATTTTGGTATTAACCATCTGGTGATGTCCATGTTTAAAGTTATCTCTTGGGTTGTTGGAAGATGGTGCTTGCTATGACCAGTGCCTTCTCTAGGCAAACTCTTTAGTTTTTGCCCTGTTTCAATTTGTTCTCCAAGGCCAAACTTGCCTGCTACCCAGGTATCTCTTGAGGAGAAAGGCATGGTAACCTACTCCAGTATTCTTCCCTGGGAAATCCCATGGACAGAGAAGCCTGGGGCACTACAGTCCATAGGGTTGCAAAGAGTCGGACATGATTGAGTGACTAACACATACACACACACACACACACACACACACACACACACACACACACACAGAGGTATCCCTTGACTTCTGGTTTGAGAAATTAAAAAAAATACTTATGGGAGTCAAAATGCACTTATTTTTGGAGTACAGAAGTTCCAACTAGAACAGAATTCATGAATTTTCTCATTGCTCTTACTGGGTAAGGAAAAAATTTAATAATACGTGTGTGTGTGTGTGTGTGTGTGTGTGTGTAGAGAAAATGTGTGTCTGTGTCAAAATTAAAAATATCAAGTTTATGCATATTACACACACTGACATTATAATCACCTTTGAATATGGCATCTCTATTACCCATTAATATCAATCACAAGAAAGTCTGTAAAGTATAGATATATACTCGATTGATGTAAAGAAAGAACTGGACACTAACCTTTTAAAAGGTTAAGACTAGCTTCATTAAAAAAAAAGTTAGAGGGGAGTGACTGAATGCTAGATCATTGATATGTTGTATAAGCATATGAATTTAATTTGAAAATATAAGTGGCAAATTCTGCTTTTCTAAAGCAAGGTAATGATATTCTAACAATAAATCCTTATTAAAGGTTATAAAAATTGTTTCAAACTATTTATTATCTTAGGCTTGGTACTTTAAAATTTTATACCCAACTGTTTATTGAAACCGAAATTTTCCATTATATGGATGATGATAAATTGAGTGGTTTTTAGAGCAGCTTAATCTTTATACTGCATATGTAATGGTAAATATTTTAATTTCATTATTTAATAGAGAGGAAACTGCATAACTGAAAAATGCTTAATGTTGAATAAAAACACTTCAGTTAAAATAAGTATTTGAAGACACACCATCCAAGAATGACCCACTTTAGAGAAATAATGAGACGTAAAATTAACCACTAACCTAAGAGGAAAGGAACCTGGCTGAACTTAGCATTCCTGTCAGTGCTAAGTGTGAAACGTAAAGGTCAGCTTCGGTTTGGTTGGCATTTAAGATGTGAGCAGTATGAAATGGCTACAAAATAAGTTAAACATTTAACAATCTGAATTTCATATGTCAGAGAGTGGATTTTTTACTTAGTTCATTGGGCAACACAAAGCTCTAAAGATACCTGAGCAGAATGCCATGATCTCAGCTTTGTGTGTGTGTGGGGTGAAGGGTGGGTGTATAATCTCTAACTTTTCCTTGTTCTAAATTCAAGTGAGGATTTTCATTCTGGAATTGACTTTCCTGTCTTTTTTTTTTTTTTTTAATGGCTGTCCTGGTTCTTCTTTGCCATGCCAGCTCTTCTCTGGTGGTGGTGAGCAGCAACTACTCTGTAGGTGCGGTGTGTGGGCTCCTCATTGTGATGGCCTCTCGTTGCAGAGCATAAGCTCTAGGGCGTGCGGGCTTCAGCAGCTGCTGCACGTGGGCTCGGCAGTTGAGGCTCCCAAGTTCTGGAGCGTAGGTTTAACAGTTACGGCCCACAGGCTTAGCTGCTCTGGAACATGTAGAATCCTCTCAGAACAGGGACTGAACCCATGTCTCCAGAATTGGCAGGCAGATTCTTTACCACAGAGCCACCAGTGAAACTGACTTTCACCTTTATTTTAAAGAAATTAACATCATGGCAAACAAGTAAAGAATGTGATATTGGCTTGCATCCTGATCAAAAAAAGAAAAAGAAAAAAAGGTGGGACAATGGGCAAATTTGAATAAAGTCACTAGATTATACTAACTCATCAATGTCAATTTCTTGATCTGGGTACCTAATGCGTGTGTACTTAGTCACTTCAGTCATGTCAGACTCTCTGCCACCCTATGGACCATGGCCTGCCAGGCTCCTTTGTCCATGGGATTCTTCAGGTGAGAATACTGGAGTGGGCTGCCATTTCCTTCTCCAACGATTAAGTATGAAGTGAGTGAAGTGAAGTCGCTCAGTCGTGTCTGACTCGTTGCAACCCCATGGACTGCAGCCTACCAGGCTCCTTCATTTGTGGAATCCTCCAGACAAGAGTATTGGAGTGGGTTGTCATTTCCTTCTCCACTGGGTACCTAGTACCACTGTGATTATGAAAGGAGTTTCTTGTTTAGGAAACACACATTGAAGGGTGTAAGTGTAAAGGAACATCATGATATCTGCTACTTTCTTTTAAATGTTTCAGAAAAAAAGTGTCTCCTTAGCACACACAAAGTGAGAGAAAGAAAATAAAGCAGCTGTCATGAAATACTAACCTTTGGGCACCTGGATGAATGGTGCACAGGAATTCTTTGTAATATTTTTGCACATTTTTTGAAAGTTTGAAACAATCTCAAAAAAGTGTTTAAAAAAGAAAAGTAGTATGTCCACAGCATACAACAGGTTAAGAGACGGCAATCTGTGAATGTTTGCACACAGCATCCTGACAATCTACTTTAGAGGAGTTTTGGAAGGACTTTTAGTAGAAACTACCAGAATTTAATGGGCTTTCCAAGTGGCAGTAGTGGTAAAGAATCTATCTGCCAATGTAGGAGAGGCAAGAGATGTGGGTTGGAGTAGGAAATGGCGCCCCACTCCAGTATTCTGGCCTGGAATCTTCCAGGAGCAGAAGAGCCTGGCAAGCTACATACCATCCATGGGGCCATGAGTTGGTCAAGACTGAGCACACACACCAGAAATTAAAACAGACACTTTTCAACTCGGTAACTCCTCTTCTGATATCTACCTTGTGGAAATATATCCATATGTGAGCAAAAACATTTAGTGCAATGCTGTTTTGCATTAGAAGGGATAAACAGAATGTCCCTGATGGTCCAGTGGCTAAAAGTCTATCCCAAAGCAGGGGTTCCAGGTAAATGACTGATCCCTAGATTCTAGCTGCTGCAACTAAAGATGCCATGTGCCACTAAGATCTGGTGCAGCCAAATGAATTTAAAAAAAAAAAGATAATTTTTTTTAAAGAAAGCAAAAACAATAAAAATTTGTGTTTAAAAAGTAGCTAAATTCAGGTACATTCACATTGAAGAATAATAGGAGGCCAAATATAGATGTGAAGAAGGAAATGGCAACCCACTCCAGTATTCTTGCCTGGAGAATCCTATGGACAGAGGAGCCTGGTAGGCTACAGTCCACGGGGTCGCAAACAGTCGGACACGACTGAGCAACTTCACTCACTCAAATATAGGTGTATGGACATCTGATATGACTCCAAATAGAAAGATCCCCAATAGATGAAAAATTAATGAACTGAAGAACTGTACATATGGTAAAATTCCATTGATGTTAAATTGTCCTTTATATTTAAAAAGTAGATACAGGTTGTAGATGCTTAGAGTAAGGTCTAGATGCTCAAAGACAGTGGTGACCTCTGGGAAGAGAGGAGAGTTTGTAGAAAGAAGGTGATAACACCAGCATTAAGTGCTTACTTTAAATACATCTCTTTTTCTAATGCAACAAGATATCTATGTATTACTTATGCAATTAAAAAATAAACATCACAAAGTAAATTCAAAAACAGAGTTATGAAGGAGGGAGCCTTCAGACTGCTGTAACAGTCTGATGAACATAAAAGGGAAACAAATTGGGTGGTGTTTGCAGAAATGGAGACCAGGTGGTCAGCGTAAGGGAGAGAAGTTTAGGGCTTGGAACTTGACATCGGGTACCATGTGAGAAAGGAAGGTGGATGGACTTCAGAGGACTGAAATAGTGAGTTGTTTTTTGTTTTGTTTTGTTTTGTTTTGTTTTTTAATCAGGAACAGAAAATAAGAGAAGCCACTGATTTGTAAGGAGAAGATCATTTTTATTTTGGAAAGATCAAATTTGCAACACTGATATCCAGGTAAATACTGCAAGTTTCCTAGAAAGACATAATATTTAAAGTACACAGATCAGAACTACCCTGGGGTTAACTGGCTAAATTCTCAACGTAACGATAGAAAGCAACTGTTAGTGGACACTGATTGTGCTGCATTGTGATCACTGTGTAATGTTCTATTTGTAGTTATATGTACACACTTAATCCTGGGGTGGCTATTTGTATATATTTGGGTAGTAAAATGGATCTTAGGAGGCTGCAATATTATATTACAGAAAGAAATTCATTCACATTATTTTCAAGAAATAAATTCTTACAAAATGAGAGCTATTTTCCATTGGGTACATATCCCACTTAAAACTGTATGGAAATCAAACTCCCTAATATGAATGAAATTTGCTAGGATAAAGAAAAGAGACTATAAGGAAGTATAATTGTTATTAATACAAATTTAAATGGTCTAAGTCTTTTTCAAGACACTTTTTTCCTATCACAGTACCATTAAGATACTACTGCCCTGGGTCCTAGCAGGATGTTAAGTCTACCGATAGGGTGACTTGTGGCAATTTTAAAATGATTCAGATGGCTAAGCTTTTGCAACTAGAGGGTGCTGAAAGACCACAGAGGATTAAATACATCTCATTTTGTAAAGATTTAGTAATCAGTGACTCTTTTACAAATTAAAGTCTTCAATAAAATAGCCTTGAAATATAGGTTGCAGTTTGCATAAACTGTATGTAAACACACTTTATTATTGAATTAACCATCCAAGATCTCAGCTGCTATGAAATTCTTCACATAATGTAAATATACTTATTTGGCCTCATGTTTATGTTACGTGGATTACTGATAGTCCTAGTATCAGCTATGGAGAAATAAAAAGGTACTTTGGCTCTGATATTACTAGGAAATTCAAGTCTTATAGACCAGAAAGTACTTATTTTCAAGTTGGAACAAGATCAAAGCAAGTAAATTTAAGTAGTCCAGACTTTCAGCAAGAAAGAAAATCCAACTAGAGGTGAGGCCTAATGAAGTAATCATTTACTTAATTGTTAAATGTTTTGTAACAAGTCAAACATCATTCAAATAAGAAAAAAGGAAATGAAAAAAATGAATTTTACTTTAAAATATGCTAGCATTTTAATAAAATAAAGAAGCTAAAATCTTTTAATGATTTTAATTTAATGATTATGGATTTTTCTTCCTAACTCAAGTTACTTCTAGTAATAAGGTATTTTCTTCTTGGTTTCTTAAAAATGGTATGAAATCACAATATTCATTACTATATTCCAATTTAAAATATTTATGACTCTTTAAGGCACAATGATTCTGTATACTCTGTATCAACAAAATAAAATCCATGAAAATATATTTAGGTTTTAAAGTGGACTAAATAGAGTTTCTTTTATCAGAAATATTTAATCAATATATCTACTTTCTTATCAGAAACCAGAATTCAGCATGAATGTAGGTAAATCTAGATTTCCCTTTGTTTCAAAAATGCTTACTGGATTTTATTTTCTGGCATTGCCAACACGGGCACACTTTAAAATTAGCTGACTTTACAAATTAGGAATCTTTTTGAACTTTATTTCTCCACAGCCCCCACATAATTATAGCTGATATATTTCTACTTATAAAGTTATACCATATGTAATATAATTTTGCTTTATCTGTAATAATACCATCTAAAATTATACAAGAATAAGATGGCTTTCTCTGAAAGTTACAAGGAAGATTTGAAATGCTACATACATTGGAATGCTGATCTTAACAGGGTTCAGCGTGCATACCATTTTATTATCAGAATTATCAGAAGTGTTTGCAATTTACACTAACTGGAGAGAAATGTTTGGGTTTTATTTTATGTAGTATGCTTATCCTTCATTTATTCCTGAAGCAATTATGTTTGCTTTACCTAAGTACATCATGATTAGAGCACAGACGTAACACAGTCATGCTGCCATTCCACATGAGGGTGCCATATTTGTGTTACAATCCCATGGCATCCAAAATGCAATACACTGCTATGAAAATGCAAAGATTGTTCACAGATTGGCATTTATGAACGAGGCTGGTCACAATGCAATGGGATTTTACTTCATATGAATGGAAAGAGTTTATCATAAATATATAGACCAGTAGATAACGTTGAAGAATAAGAAGCAGAAAGGAAACAAGGCTCTCGCGTAAAGGTCGATTCTCTTTGCTGCTGTCGGAATAACGGGTTTGGCAGGAGGCGGCTTCTTGTTGTTCTTGGCCTGAGACTTCCCAAGTCCGTTGTTGACTTCAATGGGTTTTCCATAGCAGTCATAATTGGACAATTCAAAATCTCTCGGTAAGCTTCCCACGATGCTGAAGTCGTTAGATCTCAGATCAGACTTGGACGTACAAACCTTTTTGCATCTGGTCTCACCAACCTGAGAATAACAATTAAAGACAGAGGGTATTGAGAATTTTTCTATTTATAAAGAATCTTCAAAAATGTATTTTTAAAAATTTGATGGTTTATTCAGTTGGCTAGTGTCTCATTTAATCCACTAACAGAAATAATAGTCCGCTGATTAAACCACACAATTACCTGAACATGCAGGGCTCTAAAATGTTGCCTATGTAACAAGGCTTAAGTCATGGACATAAACTTTCAGGAGGTTGTTTTATGTTAAGGGATCAAGGTATCTATCGTCGTTTATCTTAGGTGCTCCCAGGCTTGTGAGAGTTCTCAGCTGAAAGACTGAT
This sequence comes from Ovis canadensis, assembly GCF_042477335.2. NCBI lineage: Eukaryota > Metazoa > Chordata > Mammalia > Artiodactyla > Bovidae > Ovis > Ovis canadensis. The sequence continues at coordinate 52,526,370 of NC_091261.1, forward strand.
TAATAATAAAAATCCAACATTGAACTATGACACATATCATTAGTAGATGATACAGAATACAAACATCTTCTGGTGCTTCTAACCTTTGACTTTCCTAGGGATTCTATTTCCAAATTGAGTGGTTTATAAATGACTAAAGCATGTATCCCTTCAGTGAGACAGACTGCATCTATAAACCACACTCACGAAGAACTGAAAATGGTCACAATGATCATGAACCAATGACTGATGAATGAATGGCACTCACTGAAAGGTCAGGGCGAGGTCAGCATGAAAGGTCAGGGCGAGGTCAGGATGAAAGGTCAGGGCGAGGTCAGGATGAAGGGTCAGGGCAAGGTCAGGATGAAAGGCCAGGGCAAGGTCAGGCGTGTTGAGGCATGCCGGGGCATGCCCCGGCAGAGGGTGCTGCAGACACACCCCGGAGTCGGGCGGGCAACCAAGCCGACCAATCAGCAGCCGACACGAAGCCCTCGCTGTCCAATCAGGAGTCCTTGGACACCAATCACCACTGAGCCCACGTTTTCTTCCTTATATGGGAGCCCCGCCGGGGCTATAAAACCCTTCCCCACCCCTCACACCTCGCAGACTCCGCAGACTCCGCGGACTCCCTTTACCGCGAAGACTCCCTTTTGCTTCGCAGACCGCGCGCCCCCCCCCCCCCTCGCTTCCTTGCTTACGCGCCCCCAGGAGTTCTGCCCGAGAGTGACCGCCCAATAAAAGGCCCTGATCAACGGTCCATAGGTGTGGCTCCTTCTTCCCGCGGGGTTTCCTACACTCACCACTTGTTGACTAAAGATAAAATAGCTAGAGAATCCAAAGAAATTGGGTATATTTCAACCAGATCATATCCTACAGAAAATATTCAGTTGATCATCTCTGAATTTCTAAATTTGACTCAATTTCCTATAATATACAAAATCATTATTTCACACTGAACTCTCTCTGGCCATCAGAAAAGTTCCTGGAAAAGACAGATGTATAGTGCTGACCAGTGGTTTAAGAAGTGCCTCCACTGATTCCTGTGGTGGCGGGCAAAGGACGGCCTGCCGTGGGACTGAGTGGAGTCATGGCAGTGCCCTTTGTGGAAGACTGGGACTTGGTGCAAACCCTGGGAGAAGGTGCCTATGGAGAAGATAAAAAATTTATTAAAAAAAAAAAAAAAGAAGTGCCTCCACTGCTTAATCTTCCACTGTTCTTACTTTCAACCTTTGTGATTCACCTTTGGAGTCTTCACTAAAATATTTACTACTTTTACCAAAAAAGGAACCCATGTTACCGTAACTCTCAGTATACTAGAGTTACACTAGTTTTTGCCTTATTATTATAATATGTTGAGTAATTTTTTGAATTCTATTTACTAGATAAAGCCTGGGTAAAAATGACGCTCAATGTAAGACATAAACAAATTATTCTCCAGCAGTCTTCCAGGTACCAGGACACTGTCCTTTATCTGAACAGACACTGAGGCATGTTTTCTGGGCCAAGTCAAGTGGCAGTGTTTAGAGGTGGATAGCAAAGACAACCAACATACACTGAGTCAAAAAACAAGTGAAAACACGTTTACACATCATCCTGGCTTTGTGCATTTAAGTTATTTCTATATTTTTCAATCTTGAACAAGCACTAGTAATGCTTCTTAAAGCTGGTTTACAAATGTTGGCTTTACCATTATATTAGACCACATAGATATTTGTACAGTCCTGTTGGGTAAGAACTTTTGAAAAAGATGTTTAGGTAAATAAATAGTTTAGGTAATATCACAGGACAAAAGCACACCAGAAGTGGACTTCCCTGCTGGTCCAGTGGTTATGAATCTGCCTTCCATTGCACGGAACATGGGTTCGACTGCTGGGTGGGGAGCTAAGATCTCACATAATGCACAGAAGCTAAGCCTGTATGCCGACAGCTACTGAGCTCACGCGACTCAACTAGAGAAGCCCACGCACAGCAGCAGAAGACGCCATGTGTCTCAACTAAGACCCAGCGCAACCAAAGAAAGAAATAATAAACAGGGAGTATACAAGAGACTGTTAATAAGTGGGAATGGGATGGAGGCTCTGGAAGTTCATCCTTCTTGAACGTCTTATATGTTAAAAAAAAGGGGGGGAATCATCAATATTTAGAAAATGCCTATCTAGCTTCATCCTGGTTTGATTGGACTTTGAGCTAAAGGAAGCAAACCTGAAAAAAGGGGATTCCTGATCCCCATTTTTTAATGTGCAATTTCAGTCACCCCAGTATGAGAGCTCAATGGGGCTTAAAGGGGAATTATGTCTTGATGGAGTCACTACTGATCCAGAGTCTGATCCAAATCAATTTTACACAGCATCTAGGAAAATGTCTGGAGAAAATAAGGACTCATCAATATAATGAGACAGAACAACGCTAGCAACTAGAATCGAAGTAATTTAAATGCAACTTTGGGGAATCATTCATATATATGCATGAATACAAATGTTTAAAATTTACTCCCATGTCATCTATTGAAATTCTCCAATTTGAAATTTTTAAAGGTCACTTTCAGCAAGCAGTCCATCATCACACACACACACACACACACACACACACACACGTTTCCACTCACACACCCTCCCAGTAAGTGTCACAAACAGAAGACACAATTTGAAGCTCCAGTTTTTCAGTGTAGTTTGAAGGATGTGTAAGCGAACTGCATAAAAATTGAATCACAACCTGCACTGGAACAGAAATTGGGAACAGCCTCTATGTAACAAACCTTTGCATTATTCTCACTCTCAGAGCAGCCTTCTGTGGGTACTTCAGACTCTTCCTCCCTTTAGAATCCTCCACTCCAAAAGCACTAATGATGCTTTGGAATCCACATATCAAAAGAAAGGAGGACTTAAGCTTGTGAAAGTAAATCAGGAAGCATGATGCTTATCAGTTTCTTTTTCTTACTTTTTCACAAAGAAGGCTGTACACGTTTACTACAGAAATGCATTTACTCTGAGCTGTATTTTATTCATGACTTCACGAATGGTTTCATTATCTGTAAGTAACCAGACAAGTAGCCAAACTTATATGATACTATAATCGAAGTCATACATTTAAATACCTCAAATTTTCTAGTTTTTAAACATAATTTATTCTTATTAATAGATTCTGCTGGCACTCCAGTACTCTTGCCTGGAAAATCCCATGGATGGAGGAGCTTGGAGGGCTGCAGTCCATGGGGTCGCTGAGGGTTGGACACGACTGAGCGACTTCACTTTCACTTTTCATTTTCATGCACTGGAGAAGGAACTGGCAACTCACTCCAGTGTTCTTGCCTGGAGAATCCCAGGGACGGGGGAGCCTGGTGGGCTGCCGTCTATGGGGTCTCACAGAGTCAGACACGACTGAAGTGACTTAGCAGCCAGCAATGTTAATCATTATAAAATTGTATTAGTATCTATACAGTTTATTAAAAACGTAGACAATGAACATTATATTTATTCTGAAAGATTGTTTAAATATAGTAAATACCTAAAAGAAGAATAATTACTTCAATGTTAAAGTGGTAACATGAAAAAGTACCCCTAAAAGCTTCAGTTTGGTTATACTAAATTTTTAATCATTTAATTTATTAAACCCTCTTCTATAAATGTATTTGGAGATTTTGGTATTCGAAATGAGGAGTGTGAGTATGTGTGTGTGTGTGTTGGGGGGGGAGAATGTCTACAATGGAAGTAATTTTCAATGATGTGACAGAATTGAGTAAGGAGTAAAATTAGGTTCGCTACCACTCATAATTCTTTAGTTAACTGGTCTCATCTTCTTCTGCTCATCAAAGACTTTATACAAACACAACTTTCTTTAGTTATCACTCTGCACATCAATATCAAATCAAACCTTTACACAAGAGTACAAAGATAAAATAAATATTATTTTGTACTTACAAAATAAATACTATTTAATAAACACTTAAAATAAATATTATTTAGTAAATACTATTGACAAAATAAATACTATCTTAAGCATCATAATATTATATGCATAGGGACTAAATGAACTACTTAAAGTAAGACAGTAACCCTACTTAACACATTCTTTAAGGTGATCTTGGTACTATGATTCTCTAATTTATAACTCCCCCATTGCTCCTCTTATGAACATATGACTCATTTACTTTCATCATATAAAGCTGTCATTTCTGAAAATTACTGGTAGCAAAAATGAGGCATTAATGCTACAATAATGAGACTGTCGAGGATGAAAAATGATGCACATAAGAACTTCCAAAGGCTCCCAACTATAGCCTCTAAGATTGTCTTTGTGGTCCTTCCCAGCTTGAATCTTCACACATGCAAAAGCGAATCACAGTAAACGATGTTTTTTTTGTTTGTTTGTTTGTTTGTTTTAATTTTAGGGAGATGTTGGCTGGAACAAAAAATAAACTCTTTTTCTCTTTTTTTCAATGATGATATTTCTTGGCCAGAAGACTTAGGTGTGATTTCATGGTGATAAAGGTATCCTCTACAGATGATAAAGATTCTCAGAAGGGAATAACTCCTATATACTTCACCATATTTAAATCAATTGTTATTTTAAAGTACATATCATTATCATAAAGAAATAGCAATCATATTCGTGCTACGTGAAATGCAGCTCTGACTCATCTGGTGGATGCTAGTGGTGATTTAGTCACTAAGTCATGTCTGACTCTTGCGACCCCATGGACCCCTGCCAAGCTCCTCTGTCCATGGGATTCTCCAGGCAAGAATACTGGAGTGGGTTGCCATTTCCTTTTCCAGAGGATCTTCCCAACCCAGGAATCAAACCTCGGTTTCCTGCATTGCAGGTAAATTCTTTACTGAGCTATGAAGGAAGACTATGAAGGATACTAGGGGCTGGAAATAGGTTCATGTGAACAGCAATAGGTCCTCAACTGTTTTGACTGAATAAAAGTAGAAATATATGAATGAAACAAATCAATAAACAAAATATTAGGATTTGTGGAGGAAGTACCAGATTTGGGGAAGGGAGAAACCTAAACAATTATATATGCCTGATGGCAAGTGATCTTAAGAATCAGTATCAAAATATTTCTACAATTCAAGTTTCACTGTGTTTTCATTAATCACTATTGTTATTCTGTCTGAAAATAAGTGATATATTCCCTGATTGAAGTTACTGAGCAAAAATTTGTATTTTGAAAAGCAAAATATACTAGAACAAAGTATTTTGAAACTAAAGTCATAATTATATTTTACATCAGCAAATTCAATAAATTAAAAGGGCAATGGTTTTTAAACTTCCTTTTTCATATTTTCTTTCATGTGTCAATGTATAACAATCTTCTGAATTTGTCAGTCTTACACATTTGCTGTAAGTTGGATGTGCCTATTAAGGTTGAGTTATTTTTGGACTCATTTTCATTTTGAAGATTTTCTCAGGATACAAATTTCACATAGGTGCCTGTGCATCTTCGAATGTTCATTTTGTAAGAAATAAGAGTATCTTAAATTGATTTCTGGAGATGAAAAGTGAAAGTCAGTCAGTTGTGTCTGACTTTTTGCGATCTCCTGGACTATACAGTCCATGGAATTCTCCAGGCCAGAATACTGGAGTGGGTAGCCTTTTCTTTCTCCAGGGGATCTTCCCAACCCAGGGATCAAACCTAGGTCTCCTGCATTGCAGGTGAATTCTTTACCTGCTGAGAGACTAAGAAAGCCCAGGAATACTGGAGTGGGTAGTCTATCCCTTCTCCAGCGGATCTTCCTGACTGGGGTCGAACTGGGGTCTCCTGCACAGCATTTGGATTCTTTACCAGCTGAGCTACCAGGAAAACCATGGAGATGAAAACCTCTGGTCAACTTTTCAACTCTAAAGCATTATTCTATGACTTTAGTATCAAAATGTTCTAGTAGTTTCAGAATCCAGGCATGTATGCTATTACTTGTTGCTAAAAACATAGAGAATAAAAACATAGGAGTTTTAAAATATGTTGATTTATTTAAGTGTGTGTTTATTTAAATTATTTAAATATGTTGTTTTATTCATTGGGTAGTTATTTTAAAGCTTGAAAGCCAAATTTAGGATAATTCAGTCTAATATCCTGGATCCTACTTATCTTTTATATCTATGTTCACAGATCATGCTGGCATGTTCTCTATTACTCTGAAAATCTGAGTGTAAAGAATCTGCTTCCACCAAGGCACTGGTTCGTGGAATTAAGACTTAAAATTCTGCTGGCATGTCAGTAAACAAAGAATGTTGCAGTCATTAACCAATCACGTAACAGCCACCACCCCCCTCTCTAGTGAGCCCTGAGGAAACTCAGGAAAGAAACGGGATGCCCCTCATTTGGCAGTCAGTCCTGCATCCGAAGGAGACTCAGGATGAGAAAACACAGGTGCACATCAGAGAAATGACTTCACTAAGCCCAGACTCTCGCATCTTCCCTTACAGAGAAAACAGCGAAATTCATTACCTTGAGAAGTCTGGTTTTTAATCTGTTAAAAGATTAATAATAACCTTTTGTTCCACCCACCTAGTCTTTTTTTAAAGACTCTTGTGTAAGCTGGCTCCCCTCTTCCTCTTTGGAGCAGTTCTCTCAGGGTTCTCTGAGATGCAGCCTCCCAGGACTGAAGTCTTAAGAATACCCCCCAAATAGAACATAAATCTCAACTTTTAGTTTGTGCATTTTTCTCCAGTCAGCAGAATATGTTAAGATTCCAAGTTCATGGGACATTCTCTGTGATTGGGAATTTCTGCAGTTAGTCAGGTCCCAGGACATTTCAGATGATGCAGCTGACTCTGACACTGCTGGAGATCAGACACCTATTCTTTAGCACAGCTTCACTGTGTGAATCCAGATCTCTTGACCAGGGTTCAGGTCAGTGCATTGCGGGATCAGTGGGCTGGAAACATGAGGAAGTGGGAAAAGACAGGGAGACATGAATGGAGTGGTTGACAGAGTCAAAAACTCAAAGAGTGAACATCACCCTGGGGTGTAAGGGCCTCAGGGATCCCTCCTTCTGTTAGTGCCCTGGAGAAACACGTGTATGTTTCAGAAGGAAATCCTAAGCTTCTCACAAAGAAATGCCAGTTCTTTGATGTGCCAACACGAGCCTTTCATCAGTCATTGGCTCTTTCAGGTACCACTGGGTGGCACTGGTGGTAACAGAGAAAAAAGTAAAATCCTGGGAAAGAGAACCGTGATTTCTTTGAGAAGGTGTGTTCCTGATGCATGAAGGCAGTAGGTCTGAACTGGATTAGTAGATAGGAGGGTTGCAACATGAACAGATGCTTAAGAGCAGCCCACTGATACATCTCTATTCACGAGAATGAAGGAGGCAAGGTACAGTTACAAGGAATGCTGAGGGCCCTCGAAAGAACATGGGGCCCTTCTGCTCCCAGGAAGGTTGAGGGGGCACACCCTGGACAGTATAAAAAGCTAACATAAGGCTGTGGAGGTGGAGAAAAGGGAGCAGGTCAACTGGAGACCTTGGGGGCCAAGGAAGGACATGGTGGTGAGTTCTTGCATTTCTTTTTTGCTTCAGATGTCCTAGATTAGGAACTGAAAATGCCAATGGGTATAGACAGAAATAGCCCCAATAGCCCCTCCTTCTAGACAGAGGACAAAGGAAGCGGCAGCTTAGGGAGACAAAAATCTTTCATACAATAACCTCTCTACTGGAGCCCAGCGTCACAGAAACAGCTGTGGCCCCACCCCTATTCACACCAGCAAGGACCATGCAGGTAGCAGCATCCTGCCTTCCAGATGCTGTGACAGGTGCCCAGCCCTCCCTGGAGGGTACTGCAGTAGGCCAAGCAGGGAGCTGGCCCTCATTCCACCTGGACCAGTAACAAGGTCCTGCTCCCTGGGGAGCGGTGGGTGTTGGAGGGGATGGTGGAGGCAGGGCTGCCTCCCCACCCAGCAGCAAGCACCACATTGCTTCTCCCCTTCCCCTGGGTCATTGTCCTAGGAGGAAGGGCTCTTCCCATGGCCAGGCATACGGAGGTACCCCAGTGTCAGGAGGCTACACCAGGAAGAAAAGATGCCCAATGCCACCAGGCAGCAATGGGACCCCTCACCTAACTGTGAGGGGCCCATCTAGCAGCAAGGAAAAGCAGTCTTCCTTCTCCTGGAAGAACACTCAGGGGAAGGCAGCAACAACAGAAAGTTTACAAAGATGCAGAACCTTATCACATAATATGAAATGTCCAAGTTGCAACAGAAAAATCACTCATCATACAAAGAGCAGGAGAAGATATAAAATTGAAATTAAAAAAAAATACAATCAGTAGAGATTAACACCAAGGTGAAACATGTTGGAATTATCTGAGAAAGGTTTTAAAGCATGCATGACAGAAATGTATCAGTCAGCAATTATGAACATGCTTGGAACAAATGAGAAATGGGAAGCCTGAGAAAAGAAGCACAAAATCCCTGAAAGGACAGAGAGAAAAGAAAGGAAGGAATGGAAAGAAAGAAAGAAAAAAAGAAAAACCAAATGGAAATTTTATAACTGAAAAACATGTTAAACCAAAATAAGAGTATCACTGGATAAGCTCAACAGGAAGATGAAGGGTAGAGTAAAGAATCCATAAAGAAAGATATAACAGGAGAAATTACTGGGTCTGAACAAAAGGCAAAGAACTGCCTAGGATGATGAGCTGAGCATTGGTGACATATGGGCCCATAACAGAGCATCTAACATTTCTGGCATCACAGTCCTGAAAGGACTAGGTAAAGGTACTCAAAGAAATAATCACTGAAAAATGTTCCCATTTGGCAAGAAGCCTAAGCCTGCATCTTTCTTTTTCTTTTTTTAAATTAATTTAATTGGAGGCTAATTACTTTACAATATTGTAGTGGGTTGTTTGGTTTTTTTTTTTACCTATACAGTTAAAAAAAATTTTTTTTTTGCTTTATAATACTGTATTGGTTTTGCCATACATCAACATGAATCCGCCATGGGAACTTATGTACAGCCTGCATCTTTTTATTTTAAACTTTTTTATTTTATATTGGGGCCTGGAAAATCCCATGGATGGAGGAGCCTGGTAGGCTGCAGTCCATGAGGTTGCGAAGAGTCGGACACGACTGAGCGACTTCACTTTCACTTTTCACTTTCATGCATTGGAGAAGGAAATGGCAACCCACTCCAGTGTTCTTGCCTGGAGAATCCCAGGGACAGGGGAGCCTGGTGGGCTGCCGTCTAGGGGGTTGCACAGAGTCGGACATGACTGAAGTGACTTAGCAGCAGCAGCAGCATAGCCAATTAAAGATTTAATAGTTTCAGGTGAACAGCGAAGGGACCCAGCTATACATATGCGTGTACCCATTGTCCCTCAAACTTCCCTCCCATCCAGGCTGCCACATAACATTAAACAGAGTTCCATGTGCTATACAGTAAAGCCTGCATTTTTAACAAGCTGAACAAACCCCAAACAGGATGAACCTTAAGAAAACTGCATCAAAATATATAATTAAACTTCTCAACAGTAAAGACAAAAAAAAAAGTCTAAAAGCATACAGAGAAAAATTACTTTACCTAAAGAAGAAAAGCAATGTGAATGAAACAGAGTTCTCAGAAGTCACGGAGGCCAGAAGGAAGGAACACAGTATTTTTTAGGTGCTGAAATAAAAGAATCATCAACCAGGAATCCTATTCCCAGTGGAAGCATCCTTTCGGAATGAAGGGAAACCAAGACATTCCCAGATGAAGGAAAACTAGAAGGACCTGTCACCAGAAGAGCTATCTCAAATAATGGATAAAGGAAATTCTCTAAAAGGAAATAAAATAATAAAAGAACTTGCAAAATTACAATAAAAGAAAGATCAAAGGAATGAAAAGTATCCACAAATACAAAAAACTTTCCTTCTCCCTTTGAGTTTTCCAAATTATTTTTGATGGCACAGCAAAAATTATAACACTTTCTAATTAGGTTCTAAGGAATATTTTCACTAATTCTATCATATAGAGAGGAAAATAAAAGGTGTAAGAGAGGTAACATCACACAAATTTATAACATAATGACATTAAGAGTGTGAAAAAGTCATGTATATACATAATGCAACACCTAGAACAATGATCAAGCAAAGTAGTGATACACTTACAAACAATATGGGAAACTCAAAATGTCGTGCTAGAAACTGTACAAGCAATCCACACAAACAGGAAAAAAGAAAGATTTAAAAAATATAGAATACACAGAAAATAAAATATAAAATCGACTGAAGCCCTAACATATCAATAAATTCATTAAATTTAAATGATCTAAACATAAAAATTAAAACATGATCACAGCAGAGAAGATTAAAAGCCATCAGCCAACCATATGTTGCCCACAAGAAACTCACTTCCCATAGAATGATATAGACATGATGCATGGAAAAGGATGGAAAGAGATATGTTAAAGACACAATTTCATTAAGGCCATGATAACTCCACATTAATGGATATTTTATACTTATTCTTCATGAAGAGGAATAGGGTATAAAGAGCTCTAGGGCCTGAGGAACCTCCCTACAAGGTAGCAATGAAGAATTTGCAAGCAGACTTGACTGAAGGCTATGAGTTGATGACTTAACAGAAAAACAAAAAAAGAGCTGCAGGCAGAACCACCTGAGAACAGTTTACTGGCCTCTGTATCTAAAAGTGTGTCTAATACTCTAGGGTTCACTGGTGGTGGTGGTGATGAGCAAATGGACATGGTCCGGGGCCAGGGTAGGCAGGCAGGCAAGCTTTCCCAGCTGCAGAATGGTCTGGACCTGTTAGTCTCTTGTGGAACTTCCCATGCTAAGTTCCATGGAATTGGTCCCCTGGATAAGGGTCTTCTCGACTTGAGGATATCAAGTAGGCATAATGGCATAAGTGGACAGGTGTCCTTAACCCATGACATTACCTGTGGCTCAAGGACTTATCATTTCCTGAATCTGGAGGCATTGTTCACTATTCTTAGCCCGATCACCAAGCGACAAGGCAAGGTTATGTTTTTTCAGTTCTCCAGCTACTCACCCTGCGCTGGACATATACCAAACCATGGGCATAGTTTCCCTATGGGCCAGGCATCCAATAAAGAAGTGGCCTGCCTGACATGTGCTTTGTGAAGCCCTCCAGCTTGATGAGGAAGAGGTGGAAGATTGAATCAAGAACATGGACTCCCTATGCTTTCAGCGCTCCCCTGACAGCCCCCTGGCTGTTCATGAAGGACTGGCACATGAGAAACTGTAGGAAAGACTGGAGTTTGGGGTCTGGAGTTTGGGCAAGACCTCCACATTTGATTGTGAACATGATACTGAAGGAATTTAAGCATCCTTGAATTCCATGGAAGTCATCTAGCAATTTGATGGTTGATTCGCTAAGCGTTCTGTTCTTTTCCAAAAAGGTAGATTGAGCTTAATCCCTTCTCATCTTGAGCAAGAAATGAGTGTGAATCAATTCTACAAACCTTTACACCCACAGAACGCATTTCACTGGCCAACGTCAGATGCCATCCTTACCTGCAAGGTGCTGATGTGAACAGGTGTGCCTGCGCCATTCACAGTGCTCTTTTTAGCCACGTTTCCCCCCTTCCCATCTGCTTGCTCAGCCTTGGCAATTCTGGCTTTTTCTGCTTCAACTCGCTTGGGGTTATTGAGCATCACCTGGACGACTGCATACTCCACCAGGGATGCAAAGCCGAAGAGGAGACATGCGATGAGCCACACATCCAGCGCCTTCACGTAGGACACCTTGGGAAGTTCTGCAGCCAGGGTTGTGCACTCAGAGGCCAAGCTCAGTACCGAGAAGATTCCTGCAGGACAGAGACCAGAATTCAAGATGCTTCTTGTTGCTGCTGCTGCTGCTGCTAAGTCACTTCAGTCATGTCTGACTCTGTGCGAACCCATAGATGGCAGCCCACCAGGCACCTCTGTCCCTGGGATTTCCCAGGCATGAATACTGGAGTGGGTTGCCATTTCCTTCTCCAATGCATGCATGTATGCTAAGTTGCTTCAGTCGCATCTGACTCTGTGCGACTCCATGGACAGCAGCCCACTAGGCTCCTCTCTCCACGAGATTCTCCAGGCAAGAATACTGGAGTAGAGTGAGTTGCCATTTCCTTCTCCAAGATGCTTCTTACTCTCATGAAATGTTCTACAATCACTGCTCTTTGATGAAATCTGTCTCCAGTAACTGGAGAAGGAAATGGCAACCCACTCTGGTATTCTTGCCTGGGAAATCCCATGGATGGAGAAGCCTGGTGGGCTACAATCCATTCAGGTCACAAGAGTCAGACATGACTTAGAGACTAAACCACCACCACCTCTCCAATAACCCACTGTCACTCAAGTTCCTTTAAAGCAAAAAGAGTAGGAGAAATACTATGTATATAATTTTTATGAACGAATTATTTAATGTGAGTGAGGATGCATGTAAACACCTAACATGTTTTAAAAAATAAATATAAATGTAAACCAAGGTATAAAACCCACCATTTGGATCTTATCTAAATATTAAAGATATCCAAAACTATTCCATAATATCTCTAAGGAAGCCACAGAGCTCTCTGATTAGAGGAGTTATTTCACTTCTTAGCTTTACTCTAAACATTTATAGTGCTGAGTTTTGCTCCCTGAACTACTAAGTCAGAACAAGAATAGAACATATAAAGCAATTTTCTGATAAGGTTCAAAATTTTTAAAAATCTAATAGAAAAGACAGAGCAGAGAACATCCTGGATTATTTCAGGGAAAACAAATGATTCTAGTTTTTTAAGGAAAGAATGAAATCTTCCTATATGTTTTATTAACTTTTGTGGGATGCTAACTGTTTGTGTATCAATTTAAGACAAATAAGTATAAAATCCCAAAGGAGAATAGCAATAATTCACCTCCCTCTTTCTCTCCCCTCCTGCCACACTCCTAAGCTTCCCCCGGGTCTTCCTTCCTCGGTATTTTCAGAAGAGGGGCTGGGAAGCCTGACTTGCTGGGAAAATCACCACCACATACTGGGCTGAAGCCTCAGGGAAAGTCAAGGAAGCCTCACTCTAAGTCAAGCAGGAGCAAGTTTTACCTCGGCTCTGAGAGTGAATTTCAATTATGGGGCTATGTGCACCTTTTTCTTCCTAGATGTGACCACTTCTGAGAGCTAGTGAATATATTACCCTAATGATGAAAGATGTACTTGGCTGTCTTTGCTCTTGCACTGGGAATACAGTAAGTACTATACTAGGATCAATAATCAGCTAAAACATTGAAAAATATATATTCCATCAGTTGCGTCATTTCAGAGGCTTCTGCGAGGTGTAGAGATTTTTTATATTGAAGAAGAGCTAAGAGACTCTCCCAGAAAGAGAGACTTTTTGTAAAATATAACTTCTGCAGATAGAAACAATATTAAGTATATACATATACATATACAACAATATTACATATATACATGTATATAATAATATTACATATATATTTAGGCTTGCTAAACATCTCATTTGCTATTATAGTAACTATCCTTCATCCTGATGAAAATTATGTAACAGCACTATATTTTAAAAGTAAACATAAGTTTTAATGTTTTCTAACCTGGAAGTGAAAAGTAGCATAAAAATCCAAGATCTTCTCAATCATTGCCCTAACCTCAGTTAATTATACTTATGGGCACTCCTTTGGTAAGTCATTTTTCCAAATCATTTTTTCTTAAGTTTTAATCAAATGTTATGTCAACTTAAGTAAAAAGGGGCCTTGAGATAGACTATACTGACAATTCTGTATTTTCATAGCATTTCATTCTTATCAATAACAGAATGTATCACATTGTAGCAAGTTTCGTAGCATACCTTAACCTTTATCTTGACATATTAGCAACCTTATGAATGAAATGGAGAATAGTGCCAGATTATAGAAGGTCTTGAAAGTCCTAGTGTGGATCTCTAATTGTATTTGGTAGAGAAATGATATTATCAAAAGAATGTTTCAGTAATGCCCCTCTAGTAGGGATATAGAAATAGACTAAGAAAGAGAAAACAGGAGATGCAGAAACAAAGAATAACAAAATGAATGATAGGATTGATGTAGAAAAAGAGATTTTGGAGGAAACATTTTTTAAAACTTGGTTACTGATTAAAGAAAGAAGGTAGACTGAGGCAAATCTCTGCACAAAACGACTGGGGAAGCATGAAATACATAATAGGAGTAGGAGGCCATAGAAAAGATATGACTTTGAAAGGAAAATACCCAGTTAGGTCAGAGAAGGGTCTAGAAACAAAAAACTGGTAACCACCACTCAGCACCGGGCACCTGGGAACTTGTGAAAGGACAAACTGGTCAGTCAGTATCATTCAGGGGCGTCATGGTGAAAACGGGAGGGACTCAGGAAGGGATGCTCGGGCGTCAGAAACGGGATCAAAGGAGCAGAGAAGAGTTAGGAGGAATAGAATATTAATGGACATTTGAGAGGTATTTAAAGTCCCAGGTGTTAAGTTAATAAAAACCATGGTGGCCAGTTCCACTAAGATTTGTATCATTTTGAAAAGCAGGAATGGAAATGGAGATGAATTGGGGGACATGACTGTGTACCTTGTTTACAGGAAATCATTAAAATAGGAAATGTCCATTTGCTCTTTTATCCTAAAATAAGAAATTTGAGAAAACAATATTTCTCTAGACAAATAATTCAGTATTTTCTTAAGACAGCTGTCAGATGGGACTACTTCACTTCTAACTAACCCATAGTGAAATTTTGCCTGAATTTTACTATATTATGAACCAATAAAAAGAAACGTGAAGCCCATCATTCATACAAATGTGGATTTTTATAATTTTAATATTGTATTCTTTTTTTTTTTTTAATTTTAAAATCTTTAATTCTTACATGCATTCCCAAACATGAACCCCCCTCCCACCTCCCTCCCCAGAACATATTTATGGGTCATCCCCATGCACCAGCCCCAAGCATGCTGCATCCTGCGTCAGACATAGACTGGCGATTCAATTCACATGATAGTATACATGTTAGAATGTCATTCTCCCAAATCATCCCACCCTCTCCCTCTCCCTCTGAGTCCAAAAGTCCGTTATACACATCTGTGTCTCTTTCCCTGTCTTGCATACAGGGTCGTCATTGCCATCTTCCTAAATTCCATATATATGTGTTAGTATACTGTATTGGTGTTTTTCTTTCTGGCTTACTTCACTCTGTATAATCGGCTCCAGTTTCATCCATCTCATCAGAACTGATTCAAATGAATTATTCTTAATAAAATACCCCTATTTAATGGAGCACCTCTCTAACAAATGTCAGGACTTCTTGGTTTAATATTTCTAAAAATGTTTAAAATATATAGTCCTTATTTGTCATTTGTTAATTTTCTCTCCCTAGTGCGAAATGGCAACCCACTCCAGTGTTCTTGCCTGGAGAATCCCAGGGACGGGGGAGCCTGGTGGGCTGCCGTCTGTGGGGTCGCACAGAGTCGGACCCGACCGAAGCGACAGCAGCAGCAGCAGCAGTGCCAAAACAAATCAAGTCTAGTCTTCAAATCAGGGAATATGCCATAACATTTATATCAATTCTGATAAATAGATGTGGAGGTCTACATATATTAAATGTTACGGCTGACAAATAATATAAATTGAAGCAATAATAAATTACATGAAGAATTGACTTGGACAAAAACATTTATAAAGAATTCAGAGTGAAGAGAAAGTTGTTTAGCTCATCAGTATAAAGAAAATATTATAGTGATAAAATCCTTACAGGACCACTATTTTATAGTGAACTCTGATTGACTGCGGGATGTCCAGAGAGTTCTCATTCGGCCAATCTCAGAGGAAACATCTGTAGGATGATTCTTTAATAGCACGTATGCTAGGAATGCACTTAATTAAAGAGAAATACCCAAAACTAGAAGACCAAAAAAGGAAAAGAAGAAAAAAAGGAAAAGAAGAAAAAAAGGAAAAGTGTGAAAAATGGAAAGGAAAAGAAAGGGAGTTCTATTCACAACAAACAGAACCAACAGAGCGCATTTAGGAGAAATTGTGCATAGCAGCTACTATCTAAACCTAAAATCTTTTTTATCCCACACTGAAATGAATTACAATACTCTCTAAATTCCTATGTATGTAGTTGTTATTAATAACATGAAAATTCATTTAGAAATACTGCTAAATTATTATATCAGCATGTTATCATTTCATATCACTCTAACCAGAGGACAGTTAAAAGCAAAACTACAGTTGCTACCATGTGCAAATCCAAAAATACTTTTGAAGTTTTTGAAGGAGTTTCTTACAATCAAAAAGATCTTGAACCATGCTCCAGATGATAAGAAAAGACTATAAGAATCAAGAAAGGTACTATATGTGGCCTGCTAGAGATCTGAATTGTGACCTGAGTTACTCATCTTTTTACATTTATGATTGAAAATTATTTGTTTTTAAAAATCCTTTTTTAGCAGCAACGAAAGCATTTTATCTACCAGGGGAAAAAAATGTTAAAGCTTACTTAGAGTAAGAAGTATAAGACATTCCTGTGACAATCACTTTTACAGTTAAAGAAATAGCTAAAGACAAAGCCTACGTAAAATTCACAGAAGCTTTGATTTTTGTTAACAGTGAAGAATGTAAATCAAAAAGACAGGAAGAAAAATAAAGCTAGAATACAAAACCAATCCTTTTTTAAAAAAGCAAAATGAATCTAGGGTAAATGATACATGTTTTTCTCCTAAATTTTGAAAAATAATAGGAGCCATCCTAGGAAAAGATTGGAAAATTAATTTTGTAATCTTTTGAAACAATGTAGGGAAAAAATAGAGAAAGGAAATATACACTGGTGCAAAACAGCCATATTGACAGGATATCCTGAAATTTAATCTAAGTCAGTAACATGATTTCATTTTTCTTTTTGGGTAAAATTATAAATATGTGTAAGTCTAACATCAGAGCTTCAAAAAACCTGAAGCATAATTCCATAATTAGAGTTGGAGATTTTAACAATACCCTCATCAATAACTATGACCTAGACAAAAGACAGGAAAGATTTTAAAAGTGCTATCAACTAACTTGACTGCATTCTTATTTATGAATACCACACCAACAATGACAAACAAGCACTGCAAGTGTACCTGGGATGATGCTAGGAAACATATGCTAGGCTGGGCCATTAAAAAGGCTCGGTAAACATAAAAGTATTGAAACCATAAAGTTTGTTCCCTGATAAAATTAAAAACAAATTGTATTCAAGTACTTATGAAAATCCTAAATATTTGGAAACCAAACTACACATATCTAAAAACTCCATGGGCCCAATAAGAAATCATAATGTACATAAGAAAAAAAATTTAATGAAAGAAGGTAAAAATATATCAACATTTGTGCACTTCAGCTAAAGGAGGGCTTATAAAGGAAATTTGTAACTTTAAGTGCTAAAATTAAACAAGAAAAAAGACCTAAAATGAACTGAGTTTCTACTTTAAGCATCAAAAAAAAATATCAAATAAAATCCATTAGAATCTAAAGGAGAGTAGGTGTATATTTCTGTATGGCTGTTCACTTTGCTGTGCAGCAGACACTAACACAACGCTATGAATCAACTATGCTCCAATAAAAATTATTGCTCGTAACAAATTAAGTTAAAAAAATTAAAAATCTAAACTAAGTGAAAAGAAAGAATAAAGAGCTAAAATCAATGAAAAAGAAAAATAAATAGAAAAAATGAATGAAATCAAAGCTGATGTTTTGAAAATACCAAGAAAATGAAATAAGACTTTAGCTAGAGCAGTAAAAAAAAAAAAAAAAAAAAAAAAAAACACCTCACCAGTTAACAATATCAGGAATATATAGGAATGAACATATTGCTACAGCTAGACATTAAAAGGAAAAATCAATATTATAAACATGTTTGTGCTAATAATTTTTTCCAACTCATCTATCATCTAGGAATCAATTGGCAAAATTCATCAAATAAAGGGAAACAACATAAACATTTAAACATACACAGAGAAAGCAACTGGCAAAATTTAACAGTCATGATCAGTTCAGTTCAGTTTAGTCACTCAGTTGTGTCTGACTCTTTGCAAGTTGGAATAGAGAGCCGGTATTATATGCAACAGTGAATGCTTCAACTATTGCTACCCAGGGTCAGGAATAAACATCTCTCACAATTCTATTCAACATTGTGCTAGAGACACCACAAGAAGACACAAAAGTTAAGTGTTTGGGAAGTATGTGACAGAGGAGTATATAAAACAAGCAAAATGGTATCATTACATTGATAAACACTATTTTAGAAAAGTAAGACATACTTTCCCCATAAAATGAAGAAATCTCATTTCTAGGTGTTTATCCAAAAGTAATGAAAACATATGCGCTCACAGAGGCTTGCACATAATTATTCCTAGCATCATTTGTAATACTTCAAAACTGGAAACAACCCAAATCTCCAACAACTGTTTAACAGGAAAGCCTGCTGTTGAAGTGGAGCAGGACCCTATGGTCTTTGCCCCTCATGTCTTCTGTCTGCCTTCTGTCTGTGGAAAAACTTAAGCCAAGGAATGAGTTTAATCAGAGAAGTGAGAAAATGCAGCAACGAAAGAAAACAAAGGACACCAAATAATAATAGTTTAGTCGTTAAGCATAGTCAAAAAACTTTGGCTTCCCTAGTGGCTCAGTGGTAAAGAATCCTCCAGCAACACAAGAGACTCAGGAGATGCAGGTTCTATCCCTGAGTTGGGGAGATCCCCTGGAGGAGGAAATGGCAACCCGTTCCAGTACTCTTGCTGAAAAAATCCCGTAAACAGAGGAGCCTGGTGGGCTACAGTACATGTGGTCACAAAGAGTCAGACATGACTAAGCATGTGTGCATGCATGCACAAGAATCTTTAGTTCCTTCTCAGAAGCTAGAGATAATATTCTGAGTCATATCTTGTGAGCCATTATGGAGATGTTGAAACCCCCACCAGGTGGAGAAGTTAACTACACGATTACCGGACTGTAGCCGTGACATGTACACTTAGCTTAGTCCTGTCTGACTCTTTGTGACACGACTCCATGGACTGCAGCCCGCCAGCTCCTCTATCCATAGGATTTTCCAGGCAAGAATACTGGAGTGGGTAGCCATTTCCTTCTCCAGGGATCAAACCCAGGTCTCCTGCATTGCAGGTGGATTCTTTATCGTCTGAGTCACCAGGGAAGCCCAGCTATGACATATGCTACCAACATATTGACTGATCCCAGTTTAAATTTATGATCATTGACCTCAAGAAGTCCAGGATCCTACCAGGTAGTCAGGGTGTATTTCCTCTGTTCCTTTACTACTTTCTCTCTCCCTTCAAACCCACAACACTCTCTCATACCACACCTGCAACTCATGATTTTTCTTACTACTTTATTAAGAAACCAAACTCAGTGACAAGCCCCATGACCACATTTGTCCACGTTCTCTTTGCCCACTTGCTCTGCCCTCTCTCGTGATCCTACAGACCAGGGTCAGTCATCTCAATGCACAGGGCAAATGTAACTCACCACTTATTTCTATAAATCAAGTTTTATTGGGATACATCCTCATTTCTTCAGCTATGTATTGTCTAAGGCTGCTTTAGCACTATGACAGAAGATTTGGGGGGTCTCAACAGAAACCTAAAATGTTTACTCTCCAGTCTGTTACAGAAGGAGTTTGCCGACCCCAGGGAAAAACTGACTTTGATCTAGCAAAGGCCAGTCTCTCCCTTCCCTACCACTCATCCTCCCTCACTACTGCTGCATTTCTTCCATTGCTGTTTTTCCTTTCCTACTGATTATTTTCCACCGAAAATAACCATGCACTGATAGTCTGCCTTAAAAAAAAACAAAACCAAGAAACCTTCTTGACTCCCATTCCCACTCCTACCATTTACCCATCTTCTTTTACTTTTGGCACCTAATCGTGTCCAATGAGTTGTTCACACTGCCCATCTCCAGGTCCCCCTCCTATGCTCTCCTGAAGTCACTCCCACCAGGCTTTCTCCTTCTCCTCACTCCATGGACACTCTTTGTCCTGCACGCCAGCGACTCCCCAGGCTGCTAAAGCCAAGGGCAATCTTTAGCCCTGGCCTTGACCTACAGGCACTGACTGGTCACTCTCCTTCCCTGAAAACACATAATTATCCACTTGGCAGGATTCTAGGAAACCACATCACATGGGTTGTTCCTCATCTTCTCAATCTCAAGGATTTAGCCCTGAGACTCCGCTACCTCCATTCCACTCATCCCTCTAAATACCATCTAAATCCTGAGAAATCTCAAATTCATTACTCCAATTTTGTTTTCTCCAAGACACCCTAGACTTGTACAGCCTACTGCCTACCTGCTATCTCCACCTAACAGATATCTCAAAGTCAGTGCATCCAGAACCTCCCCACATTCTCAAAACTACTCTACCGGAAGCTTTACTCACCTCTGTTAATGGCAATTTCATCTCTTAAGTTTATTCTACTTTCTTAAATCCCACATGCAACACATCTACAAATCTCTCTCTACCACATCCATCATCGAATATTCATAAACACCTCCACTAACACTTCCTGGCTCACACCAGAGATTATTTCAGGCTTCCTACCTGCTGTCCTTGCTTCTATTTTTGCCCCGCTTGCTACCTTTCAGCCTATTCTAAACAAAGGAGTAAAGAGAAACAGTTACAGTTTCAGTCAGATCATACTCAAAAGCCCTCAGGGCCTTCACATTTCACTCTGAATAAAAGCCAAAGTCACCAGAATTCCTTACGAAATGTTCCATAGCCCATCTCTCACCACTGTTAATTTTCTGATCTCATCTACTGATTCCCCCTTCTCTCACTGGACTCCTTAGTGTCCTAGGGAGGCTTCTGCCTCAAGGATGTTGCCCTGATCACTGACCAGTCACACTCCCTTCCTAGAAATCCACAGTGGTCCACTCACTCCCCTCCTTCCTGCTCTTCCCAACATCACTTTCTCATTGAGGCAATTCTCCACAAGCAGGCTGCTGCCCTCAACTTTCCATTCTGTGTCTCCATCTTACATATTATTTGTTGTACTTATTTGGTGTCTCTTTCTTCCCAAGAGAGCATAAATTAACTGAGGCTGAGTTGCGCTTTTTAAAATCTATTTTATAAACTATTTATTCACTACGTACTCTTTAACCACAACCCCATCATTTTGCATAGTACCTAGCCCATAGTCAGTACTCCATAGGTATCTCCTGAATAAACCAGAATGTGTCTAAGTGCTTTGTAAAGTAATATGTAAATGAGGCACATTATGAACTCATGAATGGGCTTAACATTCACTTTTTTTCCCAAACTTCCAAAAGTCCCTGCAGTACTTTTCCATCCCTGTTGATGTCCAAGAGTATGTTCATAGAGGCTGGATCTGATGGCTAGTTGTTACAACTGGTAGGCACAGAGCTGGAATTCAGACCTGGTTTGATTCTAGAGATTGATATTTAACCATTAACTTCTTTCTGAGTAGTGTGTCTGCTGGATGCTAAGTGATAGCTCAAGAATTTTATAATCAGAAGTCCTATAAGAGATGAAGGTTTACAGAGAGTTTCCTCCAAAAACAAGTCAGACATTGGGATGTCTCCACAGCATCCTTGGAAGGCTGATATTTCCATTTATATCACTGCATGAGAGTAAGAGAACTCTTAGCAATTTAAGGGAAAAGCATGATATTTTTGACAAGCACAAGACTTTAAATCAAGTTTTGAGGTGTTTTAGTCCCAGTACAATATCTACAAAGTTAATTCTACTTTCCTACAGGATTAATCTATCAATTGTATTGTCTTCATTAGAGATACACAACTCTTAGGATGAAATTTCTCACTTTTTTTGCTTATTAAGATATAGATCTGGTCTCTGTGGTTTTCATTAGAGAAAAATCACCAAATTTCTTATCTGGATAAAATTGTCATTTTCATTGGCTCTTTCCTGATTTCTTATTCTTTAATATCTGTATTTCATTTAATTCCTCCAGTAAGTCAGGAGGAAGGCTTGCACAAGGCCTTTTTGATGATAGAAAAAAAAAAATGCTGAAACTAATCAGGTTGCTGAGAGGTCAGATATTTCATAGACTTACCTATATAATCCATGTGATGTTCAGAAAACACACACACATACACATGAGCGAAAAATTTTAAAACTCTCCACGCAATCAAAATGTGTTGTTACGATGCTCTTACTTTGAAATTTATTCACTTTACCCAGAATAAGACTCTCAATTATTTTCCCAACCAGAGACTATTTAAGCCTTAATACAAATATAATTTCCAACTCTGGCAATTGGTGTTTCTATGTCACAGAGCATTAAAAATAACAAACAGGCTTGATATATATCTATAGGATTGCCAGATTCTATTTTCTCTAGGTCTCCTGATGGTACCCACACAATAATTAGTGTTCAGGGAAATGATGCCAAGTTATTTTTAAAATGATAAATGTTATTACACATTTCCTGATGAAAAGTATGAGATAGTATATAAAATGATTTAGAAAGATTTCGACCCAAATAGTCATTCATTTTCAAGCTTGGCACTACTGGGGATTTTAGGCTTCCATTATCCATGAAAATCGCTTATTAATAATTATTTCATGAGCATCAATTTAGGATGGATTAACTGCTTAAAGTACCCCAAGGACACAAAAATAGAAAACTTGGTTTAATTATAGAATGCATAAACAGAGTGAAAATCTAGTTCAATGTCAAGGATTGGAGAAAGTCTGAGGAAGTTACAAACCATTCCAAGACTCATTGTTTCTAAATGATTTAGTATAAATTCAAAATTATGCAGTCACTTCTATAAAGACGCAAGCACACTCCTGACCCCCCGAGAGAGACACTTTACCCAGGGGCACTCTGGCAGCACTGGCATCGGGGTTGATCCAGAAGGAAAGCCAGGAAAGAACCACGATGAGCAGGGTCGGGGCATAGACGCCCATCATGTAGAAGCCCACCTGCCTCCTCAGGGTGAAGATGACTTCCACGCATGTGTAGTACCCTGCCAGACACAGAGGCAGATAGGAGTGAGGTTCCTGACACATCCGACTGCAAAATGAGTGTGCACATAAATTAGGAGTCATTTCTGCTCGAGGCAATTTCACAAAGTGACCTCCACCAAAAATGGAGTATTTTTTTCTGTAGATATACATCATTTATGTGATCTAAGAGGATGGAATTATGGGACCTGTTTCACCCAACCTTTCGCAACTTCATTCTGAGAATGAGAAGCAGATATCCATGCTGCTCTGTGATACCCAGTCTCAAATTTTAAGTCTTTGTTCAGAGATTTTTTCAATGACTTAAACATTTTATTATCCTTGGGTACTCTGAGAGCCACTGGGAATAGCAAATCGAAGCAGCGCAAGTCTACAAAGCAACACTCCTGGATTATGCATTGTCAACATAACTTTCAGCCCTGTGAACCACTTCTTATCTGGGAGGACTGGCCAACTACAGTAGCTCATATGCATCAGTTCAGTTCAGTCGCTCAGTCATGTCTGAATCTTTGCAACCCCATGAATCGCAGCACACCAGGCCTCCCTGTCCATCATCATCTCCCGGAGTTCACCCAGACTCACGTCCATTGAGTCCATGATGCCATCCAGCCATCTCATCCTTGGTTGTCCCCTTCTCCTCCTGCCCCCAGTCCCTCCCAGAATCAGAGTCTTTTCCAAAGAGTCAATGCTTCGCATGAGGTGGCCAAAGTACTGGAGTTTCAGCTTTAGCATCATTCCTTCCAAAGAAATCCCAGGCTGATCTCCTTCAGAATGGACTGGTTGGATCTCTTTGCAGTCCAAGGGACTCTCGAGAGTCTTCTCCAACACCACAGTTCAAAAGCATCAATTTTTCGGTGCTCAGCCTTCTTCACAGTCCAGCTCTCACATCCATACCTGACCACTGGAAAAAACCATAGCCTTGACTAGATGGACCTTAGTTGGCAAAGTAATGTCTCTGCTTTTGAATATACTATTTAGGTTGGTCATAACTTTTCTTCCAAGGAGTAAGCGTCTTTTAATTTCATGGCTGCAATCACCATCTGCAGGGATTTTGGAGCCCCAAAAAATAAAGTCTGACACTGTTTCCATTGTTTCCCCATCTATTTCCCATGAAGTGATGGGACCAGATGCCATGATCTTCGTTTTCTGAATGTTGAGCTTTAAGCCAACTTTTTTGCTCTCCCCTTTCACTTTCATCAAGAGGCTTTTTAGCTCCTCTTCACTTTCTGCCATCAGGGTGGTGTCATCTGCATATCTGAGGTGATTGATATTTCTCCCAGCAATCTTGATTCCAGCTTGTGTTTCTTCCAGTCCAGCGTTTCTCATGATGTACTCTGCATAGAAGTTAAATAAGCAGGGTGACAATATACAGCCTTGACGTACTCCTTTTCCTATTTGGAACCAGTCTGTTGGTCCATGTCCAGTTCTAACTGTTGCTTCCTGACCTGCATACAGATTTCTCAAGAGGCAGGTCAGGTGGTCTGGTATTCCCATCTCTTTCAGAATTGTCCACAGTTTATTGTGATCCACACAGTCAAAGGCTTTGGCATAGTCAATAAAGCAGAAATAGAAGTTTTTCTGGAACTCTCTTGCTTTTTCCATGATCCAGAGGATGTTGGCAATTTGATCTCTGGTTCCTCTGCCTTTTCTAAAACCAGCTTGAACACCAGGGAGTTCATGGCTCATGTACTGCTGAAGCCTGGCTTGGAGAATTTTGAGCATTACTTTACTAGTGTATGAGATGAGTGCAATTGTGCGGTAGTTTGAGCATTCTTTGGCATTGCCTTTCTTTGGGATTGGAATGAAAACTGACCTTTTCCAGTCCTGTGGCCACTGCTGAGTTTTCCAAATTTGCTGGCATATTGAGTGCAGCACTTTCACAGCATCATCTTTCAGGATTTGAAACAGCTCCACTGGAATTCCATCACCTCCACTAGCTTTGTTCGTAGTGATGTTTTCTAAGGCACACTTGACTTCACATTCCAGGATGTCTGGCTCTAGATTAGTGATCACATCATCATGATTATCTGGATCATGAAGATCTTTTTCGTACAGTTCTTCTGTGTATTCTTGCCACCTCTTCTTAATATCTTCTGCTTCTGTTAGGTCCATACAATTTCTGCCCTTTATCGAGCCCACCTTTGCATGAAATGTTCCCTTGGTATCTCTAATTTTCTTAAAGAGATCTCTAGTCTTTCCCATTCTGTTGTTTTCCTCTATTTGCACTGATCGCTGAAGAAGGCTTTCTTATCTCTTCTTGCTATTCTTTGGAACTCTGCATTCAGATGCTTACATCTTTCCTTTGCTCATATGCATATTTATACCTTAACCCTGAAGACAGTGTTAGAAGTAAACATTAGCAAGGATAAGAAATGAATGTCCCCAGTCCACGGAGATGAAAGGTGACAGACAGCAGACATCTGATCTCTCTCCCCAGCCTCCCCTGGCTCCACTCCAGGACCTGGAATGTTCCCTAATTGAGGGAAAGGATTTCACTTTCACAGACATAGACTAAAGCAGACACCACTTTACAACATCATTCTAGAGCTACCATGATATCAACTAGTCTCCCAAATTAATCACAAATTATGGCCAGCCTCATAACAACCTTTGCTGACTGGAGAAAGAAAATAAGTGACGCAAATATTCTCACAGCACTGGCATAGAAGAGACATTTCCAGATGTCTGAGATGATTTCTTTTAATGCTTACTTTAGATAAAAATGTCATTTCCCATTCAATAAAAGGAAGGTTATGTATGAACTTCAAACAGTTAAAATATTCTCAGCTGTGCTCAGCTTAAACTGTACAAAATTATTTTCAAATGTCAAAACAAATGAATGAACAGTGAATAAATAAAATAATTATGGGGCAATAGGCAATATTACTTTTTACTATGCTTTAGTTTTAAAAGTTGCATTTATCTCTTTTTGCTAGTTGGGAAGAAGACATATACTTCAGATGCTAGAATAGTTGTCATGTCATTTTTATTCGTTAGTAGTATCTAGATTAGTAATGGCACACAATCCACATCTTAAAAACTGCTGAATAAAAGAATGGCTATTCTTATCCTTTTATCAAATAGCTTAGATTAGAAATCCATCCGTTTCCTAATGTGAATTATAATGATTGATACCTCAGAGAGATTAGAAAGATATTAGGGCTAATACATAACAAATATAAAGAGCTGATTTGAACTGAAGTAAATTCTAATTATGCCAAATGTTTCCATATTTTATCAAAAAAAGCAATGCACAGTGTTTGTCTTTTTTAAATTTTAATTTCACTGAAAGTGAAAGTGTTGGCTGCTCAGTGTGTTCAACTCTTTGCGACCCCATGGACTGTAACCTGCCAGGCTCCTCTGTCCATGCAATCATCCAGGCAAAAATACTGGAGTGGGTTGCCATTCCCTTTAATTTCATTAAAACTAAGCAATTTGTGAAAATCGTGCACAGGTTCTAAAAAGACATGAAAGGCAAACCGATGGAAACTTCCTCTCCTTTTTCAATGCCCATCTCTTATTTCAACCTCTTTCCTGGACAAATAAGAACAAAAGCTTCCAACTAACAATCATGTTCAAAACTTCCCAAAAGTCATCTTTTACAAGTCTATTTGCTGTGATCAAGAAGGCCCACAGTGTTTTCTATGAGTGGTTCTGAAGTACCTTGCTTTGTAAGAGCATCACTTTTTCAAGGTAATTTCACATCCACCTAGTGCCTATGAAGTAGGGAAGGACACACATGTGTTTATTATGTATCTTTAGGAGCCTGGTTCCAAATAGGAAAAGGAGTATGTCAAGGCTGTATATTGTCACTCTGCTTATTTAACTTCTATGAAGAGTACATCATGAGAAACGCTGGACTGGAAGAAACACAAGCTGGAATCAAGATTGCCGGGAGAAATATCAATCACCTCGGATATGCAGATGACACCACTCTTATGGCAGAAAGTGAAGAGGAACTAAAAAGCCTCTTGATGAAAGTGAAAGAGGAGAGTGAAAAAGTTGGCTTAAAGCTCAACATTCAGAAAACGAAGATCATGGCATCTGGTCCCACCACTTCATGGGAAATAGATGGGAAAACAGTGGAAACAGTGTCAGACTTTATTTTGGGGGGCTCCAAAATCACTGCAGATGGTGATTGCAGCCATGAAATTAAAAGACACTTCCTCCTTGGAAGAAAAGTTATGACCAACCTAGACAGCATATTGAAAAGCAGAGACATTACTTTGCCGACTAAGGTCCGTCTAGTCAAGTCTATGCTTTTACCTGTGGTCATGTATGGATGTGAGAATTGGACTGTGAAGAAAGCTGAGCACCAAAGAATTGATGCTTTTGAACTGTGGTGTTGGAGAAGACTCTTGAGAGTCCCTTGGACTGCAAGGAGATCCAACTAGTCCATTCTAAAGATCAGCCCTAGGTGTTCTTTGGATTGAATGATGCTAAAGCTCAAACTCCAGTACTTTGGCCACCTCATGCGAAAAGCTGACTTATTGGAAAAGACTCTGATGCTGGGAGGCATTGGAGGCAGGAGGAAAAGGGGACGACTGAGGATGAGATGGCTGGATGGCGTCACTGACTTGATGGACGTGAGTTTGAGTGAACTCCGGGAGATGGTGATGGACAGGGAGGCCTGGTGTGCTGCGATTCATGGGGTCACAAAGAGTCGGAGACGACTGAGCGACTGAACTGAACTGAGGAGCCTAGGTTGTCACAAATATCATAATTTTCTATACGAGTCTCACTTGTTCAAGGTAATTTCACATCCACCTAGTGCCTATGAAGTAGGGAAGGACACATATGTGTTTATATGTGTGCTCACATATGTGAGCAGCCAACAAAATACAGTCAAATGTATTTTGTATCCTATCCCCTCACATTTAGATGACAGCCTAGAAACTTAAGTCCTTCATCTGAAGGCAACCCCTGGGGGAACTTCCCAGGACTTGGATGCATTTGGCAGAGAAATACATGCTTGGATATAACAGTGATTTGTTCCATAAGCTTTTATCAGAAACATTTCTTGATCTTTTTTGATGTTTTCGTGGTACTGTTAAATTTATTAGAGGCAGGTGGGCAGCTAATTGATATAAATGTTCATTGGCGAATTCAATTTACTATTTCCTATGAGGCTTTATTTGATTATTATTCACTCAGGCTTCCAATGTAAGTATAGAAATTGAAGTTGGAATTATACTTGCATACCTGTATTTTTCTCCATCTGTGTAATTTCTATAACTACAAAACAGTAATTTTTAATAAAGTTAAAGTCAAATCATGATTTTTGGATGATTTTATACAAATTAAAGAAAATATTGGCCATCCTTTTTGTACATGCTGCCCACTGTCTTATCTACTATTCTACACTGTTAAGCATTCCATATATTTTGAATGTTCTATTTTTCTACATACATTTCTAAGTATTATCCAAACACTAAAATGTTTCTTATAGACCTACAATGATTCATATAAATGTTGATAAAGCATGTTTACTGAAATATAGTTTCAATTATTACTCTCTTAGCCATGAGTTTTTGTTATTTTCTGTAAATAATGAGATATAATTGACTCATTTATGATAAATCAAAAAATACCATACACAAAAATCTAGGAAAGATTTACTAATCATAAATCTTGAGTATTCCCCCAAATACTCTCCACCACAGCACACCCTAGTTCCTTCTTCAAAATAAAAGGGATTATATTTCATTTATTTGTTTGCCATTGGATCTATAAAAGAGCAGGGGTCTATCCTTTATTTTCTGCTGAATCCCCAAATGAAAACTTTTAAATGCAGAGCTTAAAGGTGAAAAAATGAATAACACCAGAGTTTTCAATGCTTTTACATAATTTTATACTACATAAAATTAGATATAAAATTACTAATTTTATTTTCATCTCTAGATGAAGTTTAAAACTTCAATAAAAGATATGTCAAGCTTCTCAAAACAATTTAGAGATTATTCATTTTAAAATGTGAAGCATATAATCTGGATGTGGGTAACTATTTTCCAAGTAAAATAACACTCACTGAACTCATAACATTCCTGTGAGGATTAAATTATGGAATTCCTACAAAGCACTTAAAACAATGCCTTACAGCAAGAACTCAAAAAGCCGTCTACTAAATGTGTTTCTATACAATAATCCTCCCAAAAATACCTCTCTCGGCTTTCAAGTTCATTTTTTCAGTTGATTTGTAAAAATCCCTAAAAACTGTAGTCAGGCTCTATAATCTGAGTGAGGAGCAGAGA
The DNA here is from genome assembly GCF_042477335.2 of Ovis canadensis. NCBI lineage: Eukaryota > Metazoa > Chordata > Mammalia > Artiodactyla > Bovidae > Ovis > Ovis canadensis. Next base: position 52,555,546 of record NC_091261.1, read on the forward strand.
GAGGAGAAAGAACACTGTGCCCAGGTCACAGCTGACAATGACTTGTCCTTGACATTCAGTAAGTCATTCGCCGTGTGTTTTAGTTATTTTATGTGTTCAATACAGGAGCTGGCTCAGAATGAGCGAAAAGATCATGTCCATATCCGACAATCATTGAAATCTATGATTTCTTCATTGAGTACACTGACGGTCAGATTTTTAAGAGCGCTCCTTTTTTCCAGTAAAAAAAATTGGCAATTCTTTCAGTAGTGTATTTGCTTATTTTGCTTCTTGTCCTAAAATACTATAAACTCTACAAGAGAAGGGACTCTTTATATATAAATGTTATATAATCTGTTAATTTATTTGAAGGTCAGTGATGACAGATGCTTAAACTAACTTTATTTCCGACCTGGCCTCTGTCATGTTTATTACAATGATGCAAATATGCAACTGTTCACGCTTCTATTCTAGTGTCAGATAGGAATGTTTTAAGTCATATCTTGTCCTTGCTCAGTGATGTCACAATGGCAGAATTTTAGTGGAAACATTTGATCTCTGTAAATTTTCCACAATCATACTATATATTTTTATTTTTGCAAAGTCAACATAAATGTTGCAAAATCTTAAACTTTAAGATTTTAACTATATTTAATATCTAACGTCCTCAATAACCTATAACTACCATAGGAGACACAAAGGTTTGAATACTAATCATATTATGAAGGTATTGATCAGTGAGTACTGCATTTTCACTTCTGCAAAGCTTGATGTAATTTAATGAATAAGATTAATTTGTTGAGATTTCACAATTGGCTGCTCCATAACCTAGGCTGAAAATATTATGTAGTGAATATCTACCAATGCCCAATTACCTCATGTGCTAATTATTTCCTGCAGAGTATACAGATGAATGCTTTTGAAAATCAAGAATATGCAGTCAACTAACATCAAAAAACTGCCCTAATGACAACAGATGACTATAAATGGGTTACAAGATTCACATCCATAATGTCTGGCCCTTCCCAAAGCAGAATTTCTTGGCAACATCTAAGAATATCACTGCCTGGAAAATAAAATATAAAATAAAATAAAAAAATAAAAATTTAAAACTCTTTTACTTGTAATTACATAAAGAAAAGCAGAACTATCTACTGAGTAAAAAAATGTTTAACTTTACTGAATGTAATTTTATGAAAGATTTAAATATATCAGTATGAACCATCTATAAATTTTGAACTTTTTAACTAGTTTTCTCTATTCTGTCCTTAGCATATACAGTATTGAAATAAATCTTTGGACTAGGACTTCATTTTGTTTAATTTAAAGGACATTACTTACCAGTGCCTTTATAGTATTTTGTGCAGTTACCATATTCAATATCTTCCTTTTTAATATCAAATTGAGGCAAGGCAATTTTTTCTAACTGGACAGGATCCCCCGACTGCCAGATAAATCTTAAGTCATCAGTTGTGTAACCAACTATAAACAAAAATAAACAAAATACTAGCTTGGGATATAACATTAACACTTTTTCAATATTGAAACATCCAAATATTAAATATAGAAATGGTAAAACAATAGGCCATTCTTACATGAAACTTCTGTTAGAAATGTAAAGAGGTAAAAATCTATGGCCACTAATGCAAGTATTCATACAAAAGTTACAGATAACTGGCTTAAGGAAATGACAAGCTAAAGTAATCAGCATATGGCAAATGGTTAAAATCCCAGGGTGTCAAAAATGGTAGTACATTTGTCTTTGTCAGAATTCTGAACTGTCATCAATAAAATAGCAAGAAATAAGTGATACTAGCTTCCTGAATGTAAACATTGATAAACCATGCCCATATGCTACCTGGAAATTTTTAGAGAAACTTAAGCACCAAAACAAATTTTCTGGAATAATTAACTACCAACTTCCTTAAAGGAGTTGCATGGCCTCAGAAAAACAGTACAATAGCTCCTCAGAGGGACATCACTCCATCACTAGTGCCTCTGGGGGCCCACACTGTGGGCTTAGGTAACCTGGCTATAATGCAAGGGCCCATGGGATTATGGTATGTAATAGCCTACCATTCAACTCTTACATGCCTGTATTTTTAAAAGCCATACTTTAGTGTATACAGTAACAGAAGTGAATATATATACACATTTGAAATTTATACAAATATATACTGATACACAGACACACACGTACAACACACACACAAAGTACATACATACACTTCCATCTGCAAAGTCTCAAATTATAGTCAGAAAGCAATAAATATTGCTCAAATTTAGGATCCAGCTTCAGTAAATTAAAAATAAATAGCAACAACAACAAATAACCACTAAGTAACTGTAAAGTGTATCATCAAGTACATACAATACATTGTATAAGGTTATTCTCTGTAGAAATAAGACACAGAATATGGGTATTCAGGCTGAAGACTCCTTACACTAGTGTTAGGTTTTCATGTTCTATTACCTACTTTTATTTTCACGTGACAAGATTCATAGCAATTTACCTTAGTTTAGAGCTAATCCTTTTGGTGAAGACATATATCTTTCAGAAACTGAAAAATACATGATCACAGAAGCAAAGAAAATACAAAATCCAATTTTGTAAACAATATTTTTATAGATCCATAGAAAGTGAATGCCTGGTAAAATTTAGTTAATATTTTTTCAGGGTTTTCCAAATTTTTTTGCTGTGATAAATACAGTTTTAACATTAGAAAAGTTATTAGGACAGACATCATTTTCTCCTTTACATTGTCTATATTACTAATTCAGATCAAGATGGCAATTGGAATAAGTTAGAACTGTAAAACTACACCTAAACAACTCAACTGGAATTTAAAAAAAAAACTAATAAAATGCCAAAACAAAATAGCAAAAAGATTATCTTAGTACAAATTATATAGTAAAACATAATTCTAATAAAATATAAAATATTTAAAATATAAAATTTATAATTTCCCTATATAAATTACTCTAATGCCTGAAGTGATCTGAAAGTCACTCAGTCATGTACGACTCTTTGGGACTCCATGGACTGTAGCCTGGCAGGCTCCTCTGTCCATGGAATTCTCCAGGCAAAGAAAACAGGAGTGAGTAGCCATTCCCTTCTCCAGGGTATCTTCCAAATCCAGAGATCAAACCCAGGTCTCCCACATTGTAGGTGGATTCTTTACCTTCTGAGCTACCATTCTAATGCCTGAAATGAAGTGAAGTGGAAGTCTCTCAGTCGTGACCGACTCTTTGCAACCCCTTGGACTATACAGTCCATGGAATTCTCCAGGCCAGAATACTGGAGTGGGTAGCCTTTTCCTTCTCCAATTCTAATACCTATTTACAATCAAAAGCATTAGTTTCAGCATTGTTATCTATCATATTAGTAGCATGTATTGTCTCGAAATTTTAAGCATTTTATTCCTATAGTCACTTAGGGTCTCATTTACATACAGCTCTCAAGTTGCATCTTGCAACGCTGTGTATCCATGGGAAACAAGGTCAAGTCCAAAGGGCAGGAAAGAGTAATAGATAACCTGAAAGCAGAAGCAGAGGTCTTAGAACTCATTTAACACATGCCTCAGTGACACATTGATTTTTAAAGAAAAATATAAATCCACAAACATAAGCCATAAAAAGAGTACCTCATACTGACAAGGACATCTCCATCTCGAAAAATGAAGAGAAGGATGTTTTCCTGGGTGACATCATGAAAATTGGCACTTTTCTCATTTGCAAAAAATAAATCAGGTTTCCACAGACATTTGTACATTGTGGGGTCCACGGTCAGGGCATCTGAGCCCCGGAAATCACTAGGGAGCTTCAACCTGGGATCGTTCCATTTTTGCCTCAGGAAGATGTTGACTCTATAATCCTGGAAAAAAATATGCGTGCATGTGTGTGTTTACTGCTATTTTTAAGAACACGTTCAGCACCAGAATAAAAAGGGTTCAAAGATTAGCAGCACAAACATGCTTGCTTGTCTAACATCAACTAGGATCACAATAGCTCAGGTATCGTTTGTGTCTTTCTAATGACTCTACAGCTATCCTCTTAGCACTTGCAAGTTCAAATGCCATCACAGTACTTTACCAATAATTGCTTTACCCTAACACAAACACTAATTATACCAGGGGGTTAGTTGGTATTGCCATAAAAGCATATGGACTGCTAAATGTTACCATTATTCTTCCCCCCAAAGTAGGATAAATTTTAGTTAAAAATAAATAAGAAGCCAAGAGAAAATATTTCACTTGTCTTTTACTCAACAGCAAATTACGAAAATGATTTATATGTATATAAAACTACAAGGGTGGTGGTGGAGGCATGAAGTGGGAGTTTGGGATTAGCAGACGCAAACTATTATATACAGAATGAATAAACAATAAGGACCTACTGTACAGCACATGGGGAACTATATTAAATATCTAGTGATAAACCATAATGGAAAAGAATATGAAAAAAGACTATGCCTATGTATAACTGAATCACTTTGCTGTACAGCAGAAATTAACAGTACAAATCAACTATATTTCAATAAAAGTAAAATAAATAAAAATAAAACTATACGTAACACTGGATTATATGTATATTTGAGAAAGAAAAGAAAAATTATCCTCAATAACTCATATAAGTAAATGATTAGAGAGGTATTCAAATAAGATTTGGATTATGCAAAAGAGTAAAGGTATGTACTAAAGTATGTACAAAATTTGCACATGTGATGCTATATTCAACAATAGTAGAAAAAGGTTTGGAAATCCACTAAATAGCTGCTTACCTCAGTTTTTTGCCTCTCTCTAAAGTTTTAATTTTACAATTTTGTAAAAGTTGAATTATATCAAGACACAGAGATTCTAAGAAGATATGACCCTAGAAACATATTTAACACCTTAATACATTTATTTGCCAGTGAAATGGCATTCTGACACACATTGGCTTGTCAATATATAAACTCAAACTCAGCATTGTGGCATCATGCTCAGGTCTTTTTTAATTTTAGATGCTGAACTGAGAATACGCACAAAAATGTCCAAGGTGTAAACCACTTTGACTTAAGCCTCCTTATTTTCAAGTATTCAAAATTCACAAAATATTACTTATCCATAACCTTTCGATATGATAAAAATGAAACAGATCATCATTTTCAAATCAAAATGTAAATATTTAAATAGGAAGAGATAATAGCTTATCTTTTATTAAATAATAAGATCTAATGTTACTATTAGAAGTGAGAAATAGCTCCACCATCAACAGAAATTTGGGTTAAAGATTTACTGAGCATGGCCATGCCCATCAGAACAAGACCTAGTTTCCCCCTCAGTCAGTCTCTCCCATCAGGAAGCTTCCATAAGCCTCTATCCTTCTCCCTCAGAGGGCAGACAGAATGAAAACCAAAATCTCAGAAAACTAACCAATCTAATCACATGGACCACAGCCTTGTCTAACTCAATGAAACTATTGAGCCATGCTGTGTAGGGCCACTCAAGATGGATGGGTCATGGTGGAGAGTTCTGAAAAATGTGGTCCACTAGAGAAGGGAATGGCAAACCATTTCAGCATTCCTGCCTTGAGAACCCCATGAACAGTATGAAAAGGCAAAAAGATAGGATACTGAAAGATGAACTGCCCAGGTCAGTAGGTGCCCAATATGCTACTGGAGATCAGTGGAGAAATAACTCCGGAAAGAATGAAGGGATGGAGCCAAAGCAAAAACAACACCCAGTTGTGGATGTGACTAGTGATGGAAGCAAGGTCTGATGCTGCATAGGAACCTGGAAAGTTAGGTCCATGAATAAAGGCAAATTGGAAGTGGTCAAACAGGAGATGGTAAGAGTGAACATCAACATTCTAGGAATCAGCGAACTAAAATGGACTGGAATGGAAGAAAAATAGCAAGACCATCTCCTATAAAAACAATTGCAAAAAAGCAAAATGGCTGTCTGAGGAGGCCTTACAAAATACCTGTGAAAAGAGGAGAAGCAAAAAGCAAAGGAGAAAAGGAAAGATATACCCATTTGAATGCAGAGTTTCAAAGAATAGTGAAGAGAAATAAGAAAGCCTTCCACAGTGATCAATGAAAAGAAATAGAGGAAAATAATAGAATAGGAAAGACTAGATTTCTTCAAGAAAATTAGAAACACCAAGGGAACATTTCATGCAAACATGGGCTCAATAAAGGACAGAAATGGTATGGACCTAACAGAACCAGAAGATATTAAAAAAAAGTTGGCAAGAATACACAGAACTATACAAAAAAGATCTTCAGACCCAGATAATCACAATAGTGTGATCACTCACCTAGAGCCAGATATCCTGGAATGTGAGGTCAAGTGGGCCTTAGGAAGTATCACTATGAACAGTTGAACTATTTCAAATCCTAAAAGATGATGCTGTGAAACTGTTGTACTCAATATGCCAGCAAATTTGGAAAACTCAGCAGTGGCCACAGGACTGGAAAAGCTCAGTTTTCATTCTAATTCCAAAGAAAGGCAATGCCAAAGAATGCTAACTACTGCACAATTGCACTCATCTCACACGCTAGTAAAGTAATGCTCAAAATTCTCCAAGCCAGGCTTCAACAGTACATGAACCGTGAACTTCCAGATGTTCAAGCTAGATTTAGAAACTTCAGAAGAACCAGAGATCAAATTGCCAACATCTGCAGGATCATGGGAAAAGCAAGAGAGTTCCAGAACACCCAAAGCCTTTGACTATGTGGATCACAACAAACTGGAAAATTCTTCAAGAAATGGGACTATGAGACCACCGGACCTGTCTCCTAAGAAATCTGTATGCAGGTCAAGAAGCAACAGTTAGAACTGGACATGGAACAATAGACTGTTTCCAAACTGGGAAAGGAGTATATCAAGGCTGTATATTGTCACCCTGGTTATTTAACTTATATGCAGAGTACATCATGAGAAATGCTGTACTGGATGAAGCACAAGCTGGAATCAAGTCTGCCAGGAGAAGTATCAATCACCTCAGATATACAGATGACACCATCCCATAAGGATGGCAGAAAGCGAAGAGGAAATAAATAGTCTCTTGACAACAGTGAAAGAGGAGAGTGGAAAAAGTTGGCTTAAAGCTCAACATTCATAAAACTAAGATCACGGCATCTGTCCTATCACTTCATGGCAAATAGATGGGGAAATAGTGGAAACGGTGACAGACTTTTGTTTTTTTTGGCTCCAAAATCACTTCAGATGGTGACTGCAGCCATAAAATTAAAAGACACTTGCTGCCTGGAAGGAAAGTTATGACCAACCTAGACAGCATATTAAAATGCAGAGACATCACTTTGCCAACAAAGGTCCATCTAGTCAAAGCTATAGTTTTTCCAGTAGTCATGTATGGATGTGAGTGTTGGACTATAAAGAAAGCTGCTGCTGCTACTGCTGCTGCTGCTAAGTCACTTCAGTCGTGTCTGACTCTGCGAGACCCCATAGATGGAAGCCCACCAGGCTCCCCCATCCCTGAGATTCTCCAGCCAAGAACACTGGAGTGGGTTGCCATTTCTTTCTTCAATGCATGAAAGTGAAAAGTGAAAGTGAAGTCGCTCAGTCATGTCTGACTCTTGGCAATGCCATGGACCACAGCCTACCAGGCTCCTCTGTCCATGGGATTTTCCAGGCAAGAGTACTGGAGTGGGGTGCCATTGCCTTCTCCTAAAGAAAGCTGAGCACAGAAGAATTGATGCTTTGAACTCTGTTCTTGGAGAAGACTATTTGAGAATCCCTTGGACAGCAAGGAGATCCAACCAGTGCATCTTAAATGAAATCAGTCCCAAATATTCTTTGGAAGGACTGATGCTGAAGCTGAAACTCCAATACTTTGGCCACTTGATGTGAAGAAGTGACTCATCTGAAAAGACCCTGATGCTTAGAAAGATTGAAGGCAGGGCAAGGGGAAAACAGAGGATGAGTTGGTTGGATGGCATTATCAACTCAATGGACATGAGTTTGAGTAAGCTCTAGGAGTTGGTGATGGACAGGGAAGCCTGGCCTGCTTCTGTCCATGGGGTAGCAGAGTCAGACACGACTAGGCAACTGAACTGCACTGAATAATCTGTCAAAATGATTGGTATTCCAAAAGTATACACACTAAAAGCTATTTTATTACCTCCTCTAACTGCTGTGGAGGCTTTCCTTGGTGGCTCAGATAGTAAAGAATCTGCCTGCCAAGTCAGGAGACATGGGTTGGACTCGTGAGTCAGGAAGATCCCCTGGAGAAGGAAATGGCAACCTACTCCAGTATTCTTGCCTGGGAAATCTCATGGACTGGAATTTCCCATGGAAAATCCCAGAGGAGCCTGTCAGGCTATAGTCCATGGGGTCACAAAAGAGTCAGACACAACTTAGCCACTTAAACAACAACATAACTACTGTGTCTTATCAAATCATCAAAAACTGCATCTTTAATCCTCAGTATCTCAAATATGCATTTGTGGTATTATGATAAAATACCGTGTCCTAAACTTATATTTAAGGGTCAGATAACAGTGCCAATGTATCTTTTATAAGCCTGTTATTAAAGCCACATTATCTTATTTCGGTCAGTGATCATGACATGAAAATTGTGAAGATGATTTAATTTTTCACTTGTTTAATCCATATAAAACTATAATATCATTATACAGGTATTTACTGTGTGCTAGGCATATTTGATTTAAGTGCCTTACAAAAGATCTTTGTATATGCTTCCTAGTACTGCGAAATACAATGTAAGCCTACCATCATGTTTTCCTTTTTGTCTGGCATTCAGGGAACTAAAAGCTAAGCCATAGAGCCCAGCAGTCCCCAACCTTTTTGGCATCAGGAACTGGTTTCCTAGAAGACAATTTTTCCATGAATGTGGTAGGGAGTGGGGTGGTTCAGGCATAAGGTGAGCAATGGGGAGTGGCAGATAAAGCTTCACTAGCCGCCCCCCACCAGCTGTTCACCTTCTGCTGTGCGGCCCATTTCCTAACAAGTACTGGTACTGGTTCCCAGCCTGGGGATTTAGGGATCCTTGTTATAGCCAACTGAATTAATGCATAGCTCACTTCCTGATATGAGTATTATTGTTTGGCTGCTGAACATTTAGTACTATTTCAATTACTTCATCGTATTTTTGTTATTATTAGATACCACAAATCACCTCTAGAAACAGGGCTGGATAAAAATGAAGTAACTGTTGAGACATTGCCACATACTGACAAGAGTCTTTCAGCATTATTTAGGCATGGCTCCCAGGCAACTTTGCCAGTGTAGCTGCTAAAATCAGGATGCTGGTTCCCTTTTTAATGAGTTAAATAAATCACTGACATGTCCTCACAAAATGCAGTTGTTTCAACCTTTTAAAAATTGTGCTTTGTTCTCAAAAAGCAAAACACAAAAGTACCATATGACCCAGCAATTCCACTCTTAGGCACGTGCCCCTAAAAACTAAAAGAAGAGACGACAACTGATATTTGTACACCCTTTTTCATAGCAGTGTTCGTTATAATAGTGAAAAGGTGAAACAGTGCAAGTGTCATCAACAGATGAATGGATAAACCAAGTGTTGCACACACATATACATCATGGATTATTACTCTGCCATAAAAAGGAAAGAAACTGGGGTACATGTTACAACATGAATGAATCTTGAAAACATTACCCCCTAAAAATCAGGACTAAGGAAGAATTTGCCTAGTATTACTACTTAGAGCAGGGATACAGGGCAAAGCTAACCCTGGGGAAGAAAAGCATTTAAAGGGCTGGCTAGAAGTCTGAGAAAAGGTAGAAAACCCTGGGAATGTGATTTCACCAAACTAGAGTCAAAAGCTTTAAGATGGTCAACAGAGCAAACACCATCAAAGGTCAAATAGAATCAAACTGAATACCTTGAGCAAATGAGGAAGCCATTGACAATTTCAGCAAAAACCCTCATGGAAGGACAGAGGAGCCTGGCGGGCTACAGTCTATGGAATCACAAAGAGTCAGACACGACTGAGTGACTACCCACAGCAGAGTGGCATATAACGAACGAAGATGGCAGAGGGTTAAGAGGTGAACAAAGATTCCTATCTATCAGATAGAGATAAAATAACACACCCACAGTACAGGGTTTTCATAAGGAATAAATGGGAAAACATACGTAAAGTACATGAACTTCACCTGACTATATTATGTGCTAAGCAAGCATTTTGTTTTATTGGGACATACTCATTATGTTGCTATTCTTTTATAATGTTGGTAATAGTGGTTAATAGGCTTTTTGCTTAAAAAAAATCCTGCCGATACTGTAATTCATTGGGTTTGCTCAGTACTGTGCCAACTGACCTACAATTGCACTAAATAGTCAGCCCTTTCTAAGGTCACAAATCTTGAAACTGTGCCTTGAGCATCTACTGAAATTCTTGCTTCTAGCTGCACTGGGATAAGCTCAAAACACTGTTAGTTTGGGCTCTCTACTATAATCCTGTATCAAATTTTATTTCTTAATAGAACTCCAGAGTTGTTTTAGAATGAGCATCCCTGAAAAACGGGAAATCAGTTACTTCATTGTATTATTCTTGGTCATTACAATTTATTATCTCATTATGAAAGTCCTTCCAAGATGCTTTTCTATTAGCTACGTAGCTACATATTATTATAGTGAATACAAGTTGTTGCAAGTTTATATAAGGGGTGTTTAAAATTTTTACAATTTAAATTAATAGCTTTGGCTCCACATTCATTAGAAGATAAAAGCTTATTAGTTAGGATGCTTTCATTCATTTATGAGCATTTCTAAATAATTGCTAGTTACTGGCATTTCAAATGCTCTATGTTAAGATAACTAATTTGGAAACCTATTTATTTTCATTTTCAATTACTCAATCACTATATTTACAACTCTATCGTATTATTTTGCAATGAAGAAATTCCCATCAGAAAGACTTCTTTTATCACTGGAAAATTACTTAATTGTTTTGAAAGAACTTGGTGACAAATACTATCATTGTTCATCACAAATAGCACACTAACAGTCATCATCTGGAAAAATGGATGTTCTCCAAGATTTTCAGTACCAATTAACACCCAAATTAAGCTACTTCTCAAGGCAATAAAAATTTCACAAGAAGACATTAAAACTAGTTTGTTTCATTAATGATATTTTAGTTTTAAGAACTGTTTTATATCTTGTGTTATCATTAGGATAGCTAGCACAGTTACTTGTAATTTTTACCTAACACTTATATATGCAATTTTTACTCTTTTATTTTCTTTATGATAAAAAAATGGTGTTCATGGAAACAAAGAAGATCATATCTCATGGTATCCGGCAGGATTACATTTAAAATTCTGGCAACAGAGCTTGTTTTTCAACCAAGCCTGGTTTGAAAAGGATTTAAATTTAATCCTTAGTGAGGTTAGACATTTCATGCAAGAACTGCAAGCTAACCAAACGTCAGTAAAAATTCTTAGGTTACACTTTATTTTTCTCAATATGACATTTTAAAAAGTTTTATTAAATACTGTTCTGCAACACCATATGACTATCTAAATTTTTCTAGAGCTATGCCAATATTCCATTTTGATTGGGGGTGCCTGCTATGTGGTGCAATGCGGCCACTTTAACTATAACCTCCATAAGCGTTGCAATCTGCCAGATCAGATCCACAGAAAGTTCTCAATATATTTCTGTTAAATACAGTAGTGAAGAAGTAATTCCCATGACATTTCAACAGATTCGGAGATTGGTCCAGCATTATTTACACCACTTATGTAATGGTGCAAATTTTCTATATGAGTTGATAGTAACAAATTACAGGAAGGGAAAATAAAACTGGGGTGTTTCTCATCCTTCCTGATTGTCTAAGACAGGTGACTTTTGCACAACACTGGGTTAGTAGTGCTTACCCGCCGTGCAGCTAAAAATCCACATGTAACTTTATTGTTGGCCCTCTGTATCCATGGATTAAGCCAACTAAACAGCCATACCTCATACACAGATAGTACTATCGTGAAAATGGTAAAAGTGGACCCATACAGTTCAAACTCGTGTTGTTCAAGAGCCAACTACATAATACTATGATTTATGATGTTGAGTCACCAAAGCTTCTGAACAAAACAGCTAGAAGAAATAGAATAAAAAGGATTTACCATCATTTTGAGGTAAATCCACTAAAAAGTAACTGACAAGGAAAAGACATAGAAATACAGTATATATTAACTAATAAAAACATAGCTTCTCTTTCTGGTTATGTCCTTTTGATGATTAACTTGAGTGAGTGAGACTTTTAATAATCACTGCACAAAAAATGACTAGCTATTTTGGCATTTCCATATATGGAAACAGTAATGTACGTAATCAGATAGCCCTCTAGAGAGGAGAAAGTCATATGTAATCAGATAATTCTCCAAGAGAATTTGAGAGAAAAAAATTATTAACTAGTGTCCACCAGCATGTGTATCAGTTCCTGAATGCTGCTAAAACTATTACCAACAGTCAGTGGCTTAAAGCAAGACCAATCTTGACCTTCTAGGTCTGGAGTTCAGAACATCAGAATCAGAGTCACTGAGCTGAGGTCCAGGCTGATTCCCTCTAGAGGTCTGAGCAGCCAGTCTGATCCCTTGCTTTGCCCAGCATGGCAAGGCTGTCTGCATCCCTTCACCTGGATCCTCTTCATGTCACCTCCACTGCACTGGTTACATCACATCTCCTGTTACTGACTCTACCTTCCTGTCTCCTCTCCTAAGGACCCTGGTGATTATACTGGGCCCACTTGATGATCAGGATAATCTGCATTGCAAGACTTTTAATTTAACCACAGATGCAAAGTCTCTTTCACTGTGTAAAATAACATATTCACAGGTTCCAAATATTAGGAAAAGGTCCTCTTTAGGGGACAACTATTTAGCCTAGCACAGGGCACAAGCCCTGAAGATGAATAGCAAGAGAAGAAATTAAATATTTTAAGATTCGAGTATCTAAGATGCAAAGTAGACAAAAAAAAATGGGGCAAGCATGTCAATATTATCCTATAATAAATTAAACAATATTGGAAAGTTAATAACAAAAGCAATAAGAAAAATTTAGATAGTCATATGGTGTTACAGAACAGTATTTAATAAAACTTTTTAAAATGTCATATTGAGAAAAATAAAGCAAAAAGTAAAAAGAATAGTAAACTAAGACAAGTTTTAAGAAAAGAAATTTAAATTTACATATAGGAGAAAATATATAAAATAAATTTGTTTTAAAACAACAAAGATAAGTAATTTCCAAGAACCAGAATTAAGCTCTTTTCAGTTCAGTTCAGTCACTCAGTCGTCTCTGACTCTTTGCGACCCCATGAATCACACAGCATGCCAGGCCTCCCTGTCCATCACCATCTCCCGGAGTTCACTCAAACTCATGTCCATCAAGTTGGTGATGCCATCCAACCACCTCATCCTCTGTTGTCCCCTTCTCCTCCTGCCCCCAATCTCTCCCAGAATCAGAGTCTTTTCCAATGAGTCAACTCTTTGCATGAGGTGGCCAAAGTACTGGAGTTTCAGCTTTAGCATCATTCAATCCAAAGAACACCCAGGGCTGATCTTTAGAATGGACTGGTTGGATCTCCTTGCAGTCCAAGGGACTCTCAAGAGTCTTCTCCAACATCACAGTTCAAAAGCATCAATTCTTTGGCGCTCAGCTTTCTTCATACATGACCACTGGAAAAACCATAGCCTTGACTAGATGGACCTTTGTCAGCAAAGTAATGTCTCTGCTTTTGAATATGCTATCTAGGTTGGTCATAACTTTTCTTCCAAGGAGTAAGCGTCTTTTAATTTCATGGCTGCAATCACCATCTGCAGGGATTTTGGAGCCCAAAAAGAAAAAGTCTGACACTGTTTCCCCATCTATTTCCCATGAAGTGATGGGACCAGATGCCATGATCTTTGTTTTCTGAATCTTGAGCTTTAAGCCAACTTTTTCACTCTCCTCTTTCACTTTCATCAACAGGCTTTTGAGTTCCTCTTCACTTTCTGCCATAAGGGTGGTGTCATCTGCATATCTGAGGTGATTGATATTTCTCCTGGCAATCTTGACTCCAGCTTGGGCTTCTTCCAGCCCAGTGTTTCTCATGATGTACTCTGCATAGAAGTTAAATAAGCAGGGTGACAATATACAGCCTTGACATACTCCTTTTCCCATTTGGAACCAGTCTGTTGTTCCATGTCCAGTTCTAACTGTTGCTTCCTGACCTGCATACAGGTTTCTCAAGAGGCAGGTCAGGTGGTCTGGTATTCCCATCTCTTTCAGAATTTTCCACAGTTGATTGTGATCCACACAGTCAAAGGCTTTGGCATAGTCAATAAAGCAGAAATAGAAGTTTTTCTGGAACTCTCTTGCTTTTTCCATGATCCAGTGGATGTTGGCAATTTGATCTCTGGTTCCTCTGACTTTTCTAAAACCAGCTTGAACATCTGGAAGTGCATGGTTCAGGTATTGCTGAAGCCTGGCTTGGAGAATTTTGAGCATTACTTTACTAGTGTATGAGATGAGTGCAATTGTGCGGTAGTTTGAGCATTCTTTGGCATTGCCTTTCTTTGAGATTGAAATGAAAACTGACCTTTTCCAGTCCTGTAGCCACTGCTGTTTTAGCTGAACCCAAATATGAGTTTTTTCTTGTCAGGTACAACTGTGTTGCCCAAACAGAAATGAAGCCTACTATTAAAACACATAGAAAACTAATGCAGCAGAAAGGCATAGAAAGTTTGGCAAGATCATGGATTGTAGTGTAACAATAATTCGATATAATTACAAAGCATATCTACACTAAAGAAAATGGATTTTATAAACAGGCTTTATTTCCATGAAAGAGTTCTTATGTATTTCTGACAAGGCAAAATATGTATATAGATTGTTATAATATATCATAATACTTAACTTTCTCCCATGAGTACAAAAGTTTACATTTCTGTTATAAAAACCCACAGATTTCAGTCAAAGGTAGGAATCGAATGGAGAAATCAACAAATATTTTAAGCATAACCGTAGAGCAGATGCCACTTTGCCTCTAACAAACCTATATTCTCACTGATTTGAGGGTCTTAGTTCAGTTGTCACCAGCAGTAGCATATAAACTGATATAATAAATGACTGTTGTAACAACTTCAAAAGAGGATGATTACATTTATTTGATGATTTTGGTGAAAGTGAAAGTGAAATCTCTCAGTCATGTCAACTCTTTGCGACCCCATGGACTGTAGCCTACCAGGCTTCTCAGTCCATGGAATTTTCCAGGCAAGAGTACTGGAGTAGGTTGCCATTTCCTTCTCTATTGGATCTTCCCAACCCAGGAATTGAACCTGGGTCTCCCACACTGCAGGCAGATGCTTTACCATCTGAGCCACCAGGGAATTACAGCATTAATCATGAGACCTTACAGAAATGGAAGGCAGCAGAATGTAGATGAAGACACAGACATGAGAAATAGGAACCATAAAGCTAAAAACTGAGATGTGAAAACAAGATGAAGGAGCACATAGCCCTGGAGGTTGGAGAGTTTCAGGAGTATTCATATGGCTGTGATTTTTCTTCTACTACACAGTTACAGATTGTGAATAAATGTGAAATTGCTTTCTGTTTAGCCATTGACATTTAGCATCTGAATTAAAAGACAAATAAGCAGGAAGGAATGTTTTACAAACAGAATTGGCTAAAATATCCTTACAGTGTTAATGCCCATCACTTCAATGGATTCTTTGTTAGGTAATGAACTTTATACACTGAGGAAAAGGGCTGCCCCCTTCCTTCAAAAGTTGCTCCACCTCTGTCTGCAGCTCTTAATGCTGCATCCACCACCAGGCTCTGGAGTTAAAGCAGAAAGGCTTGAACTGCAGAGGAAAGCTCTGGCCAATATTGAAGCTTCCCAATTTTAGGACTTCCTTTATTTCAGCAGACCTTTGTAGGGAAATTTCTAAGGGGATATTAATAAATAAAACTTCAACTGTACAACAGAGTTACTAACAAATGGTTCATTTTTTTTAGGATGAGATTCTACTGTAAAATATGACATTAACTTGCAAATGCATCACAACCCTACAGTCAATGTCCCTTTAGGGTGGCGATGCCAGAAAAAATATTGTTCCTTAATTTCTGTAGTTTTTTCACTCACTTTAGGGTGTAACACATCAAGTGCACAAAAGATTCAAGCACAAGCCTCTCTGTTCAGCATACTATTACCATGAACTATTACCATATGACACTGTTCAGCATACTATTTCCATGAACATATATTCTGTATTTAGACAAATCTAAGTCTCTCTACTTTTCCAGCCTCTTGTTCTGGAGGTATCTTTTTGCTTACTTACTTTTTTTTTTTTTTTTAAGAAATATGCTCCTTCAGTTCAGTTCAGTTCAGTCACTCAGTCATGTCCAACTCTTTGCGATCCAATGAATTGCAGCATGCCAGGCCTCCCTGTCCATCACCAACTCCCAGAGTTCACTCAGACTCACGTCCATCGAGTCAGTGATGCCATCCAGCCATCTCATCCTTGGTCGTCCTCTTCTCCTCCTGCCCCCAATCCCTCCCAGCATCAGAGTCTTTTCCAATGAATCAACTCTTCACATGAGGTAGCCAAAGTACTGGAGTTTCAGCTTTAGCATCATTCCCTCCAAAGAAATCCCAGGGCTGATCTCCTTCAGAACAGACTGGTAAAATCTGCTTGCAGTCCAAGGGACTCTCAAGAGTCTTCTCCAACACCACAGTTCAAAAGCATCAATTCTTCAGTGCTCAGCTTTCTTCACAGTCCAACTCTCACATCCATACAGGACCACTGGAAGAACCATAGCCTTGACTAAATGGACCTTATTCGGTAAAGTATTATCTCTGCTTTTGAATATGCTATCTAGGTTGGTCATAACTTTTCTTCCAAGGAGTAAGCGGCTTTTAATTTCATGGCTGCAGTCACCATCTACAATTGGCTATTACCAAAAAAAGACGAGATCCAACAGAACTTTGTAAATCAACTGTACGATAATAATTTTCTTTTTAATGAGAAGCAGTAACAAGTTCTGTTTAGAATGTGAAGTGATTGTACACTATTAGTGGAAATTCAAACCAGTAAAGCTACTATTGAAAACAGTATGGAGATTCTTCAAGAAACTAAAGATAGAACTATCATAAGATCCAGCAATCCCACCTCTGGGTATATGCCCAAAGGAAACAAGACATCTAGAAGAGATGCTTGCATTTCCATGTTCACTGCAGTATTATTTACAACAGCCAGAGTACGGAAACAACCTAGGCACCCATCAATGAATGAATGGACAAGGAAAACGCAGTACACACATGGACATATACATACATATAAAGTAGAATATTATCCAGCCTTAAGAAAAGAAGGAAAATACTATCATTCACAACAACATGGATGAACCTGAAGAGCATCATGCTAAGTAAAACAAACCAGACAGAGAAAGACAAATACGCCATGGTATCACTTATATGTCGAATTAAAAAAAAAAAGTCAAATCCATAGAAATGGAGAGTTGAAAAGTGATTGCCAAGAATTTGGAGTATGAGAAAGAGGGAGAGGTTGGTAAAAGGTATAAATGTATGGTTTTAAGATGAATAAGGTTTGAGGATCTAGGGTGTAACATGGGGACCACAGTTGTTAACACTACTGTGCACTTGAAATTTGCTAAGAGAACAGAACTTAAATGTTCTTATAAAAGAAAAAAAAAATAGACACGAGATGATGGATGTGTTAATTACCACGATGGGGGAAATCTTTTCACAATATAGAAGTGTATCAAATCATCACACACGTTTTAACTTTCTTACAATTTCACCTGTCAGTTATACCTCAGTAAAGCTGAAAAGTAAATAAGCCCACTCTTGGTGACTAGGAGGAAAAAGAAAGAAATACTTGCTTATAATATAACTGCTCTCCACACCTGTGTATCTTCTTAGTTACCCTCCTGAGTCATCGCTACTATTTCCAGTTGGTATTTGTAACAAGTCATGAAGAACAAGCTTTGTCTTCGACACATTTTTATCCTTGAAAGACATATAGTGTTACCTCCATATGGATAATAGCTTGTACCTTTCCTAACTATTACACAACAAGGTATTAAAGAGTTTGTTTTTTGGAAAAAGTGAGCAAATCTATAAAATATCACAGCCCTGAAAGAGACATCTGTAAAAATCTGTCTTAGAAGTATGAAATAAACATTGCCAAAACCAAAAAAATAATCATTACAATAAAGTAGATTATTTAAGTCTATTTGATGAGCATGGTTTCAATTCTGAACCTTTAGGCTATATCTGCACAACACAAAGGGAAAGATAGGTTATTTCCTCAAAAGAAACAGCAAATATAAATAATTTGGCTCCCCTGCATAAAGGTCTCTAAATTGACAAAACTAACACTCTACTGTAATAGCATTCTTTACTCTGTTATTTAATCAATAAATTCAACATGGTCTCCCCAGGTGGCGCTAGTAGAAAGAACCCACCTGCCAGTGCAGTAGATGTAAGAGACTCGGGTTCAATTCCCGGGTCAGGAAGATCCTCTGGAGGAGGGCATGGACAGAGGAGCCTGGTGGGCTGCAGTCCATGGAGTTGCAAAGAGTTGGACACGGCTGCAGCACTTGCCACATACACATGCACACATTCAACACGAGTCTATTTTTAAAGTATGCTGTGCCAATACTTTTATGGTGACCTGGGCTCACTTTTTGCTAGGCAAAAGCAGAATTTATTAATTTATTTAAACAATATTAGTTAATAATACGGCATTATTTATGGGCTCACTCATTGAGGGCCTACTGTCTTCTGTATTTTATGGAAAATGAAGGAGCAGAATGCACTGTTTCTGACTTTGAGAGATTAATACTCCATCAGAGAACAAAATTAAAACACACAAAAAGAGCTGAATTACAGTCAAGAAGTGAACAGTTTAACAAACAAATAAATGATAGAGATGAAAGACATGGATGGAAAAGGCGGCAGAGAGTGAGTGAGTGTAGCTCAGAGTAAGAGGCTCTGCTCAGACAAGAGATGGAGGTCAGAGGTAAGAGTGCAGGCTGAAAACCGGTGGAATCTGGCCCCAGCAATTGGTGCTCTGGGTTCGCTACTATGAAGAGTGAGCAGAAGGATGAGAGAAGATCATATTGAGAAACCATGCACTATTGTATTATGATCCTCAAATAATCTGTGAGAAAGTTCCTACCTCTTTTCTGTCAGCCTTTTACCCCAGGTATTTTCAGCTTGATACAATCAAAGATAGACTGATGGGACCAAAAGTGCAGTGTCTGTTAACTGGAAGGCATTCAATATTTACTAAAGAATAGATACATTAATGGTACTTAATGAGCTAGGACACATGTGTTGCTCTTGTGCAAATGAGAAAAAAACAAAAAACAAAAAACCTGTATTAGTTGTCCTAAAATGCAGGATAGTATTGGGGATGTTTCCAACAGGATGTAGCACCTCAATCATGGTGTTTTAGGGGTAGTATAGTGGTGCCATGAAAGATAAAACAGGGTACAGGGAAAAGCACAGATACCAAATAAATTTCCTAGAAGTTTCACCTTGAGAAAATTACATTTCTCACTCTTCTTATGGGAAGTGCTTAAACTAGCCATATTTTCAAATGATGAATGCAACTCTTGTCTCCTCAATGATACATACTTGTCTTTACATTGTTTAAGAGCTTTCTTGATCTATAATATACTAGATATACAGCCATTTAGGTTAACTAAAAGTCACTGGAGTGAATTTTGGACTTGATTTCAAAATAACTAATTATTCAAACTACACACTCTCTAAAAAAAATTAAGTATTCAGAGTTAAAGATATGCTTCTGTGAAAAATGAGTAACATTCTCATCACAATATATTTTACTATGATATTAATTAATATAAAAATGTGTCATAATTTAAATGTAACATACAATTTTATAACATACTATGCTGCTCCTAGGAATACAGGAATACATTCTTTTTCTGGTCTGAGATATTCCCTGAAAAGATACACTGTGTTCTAATCATTACTATTAAGCTTTTAATCTACACCTTATATTATTACTTAAGAAACATATAAGTATCTCAAAAAATGATGCCAAAAAAAAAAAAAACTTTTAAGCCTTCTTCCTCCCACCTGAAATACCATTTGAGCATGTGGTTTTTCAGAAAGGGTATAATATTAATATTTTAAAACATTAATAAGCAAATGGACTTTCCTGAATGTCTTTGAGAAGCTGAAGGGTAATTGAACCACACATCACTCAGGGAATCCACAAATCATCCTTCACAAGCTTCTTTGTCCCTAACACCCAACTCATGCCAGTCAGCAGCCCCACCCCAAGCCTCTCTTTCCTGTTCTTTCTTTTCTTCCTGGGCCTTTCCTTGTTCTTTCTTCCTATAACATAATCTTTTCAGGGAGCTCTGTTGCTCTACTTCAGGAAAATCAAATTTGCTTTTTACAATTCTCTGCTTCACATATCACAAAAGTAGTACAAGAGAGAAAACAAAGATTATCCTCAGGAGGCTAGAAGACAAAAAAAAGACCATGAACACAAATATTTTTTAATGCTCATACACATAAGCGTCTTAGGAAACAATGTTGCACCAGAATATTAATTGCACAAATCCCTTTCCCAGGTGGCATCCACTTAGCTGTTCAGAGTGAAAATGTTAATTCTCCCAATTCTGTAAGTTTCAATGCAGTATAAAGACTAAATGTGAACTGCAAAAATACAAAGGCATTGAAATCACTAATTCAACAAAACCCTGAAATTTGAATATTTATACTAGGAAAGAGCATACATTTTCTTTTTCCTGGAAATTACTCCTTATTTTTCAGTTATAATTTCTTCTAATATTTTCCAGTTAAACTATTCACAACTAAAAATATGAAATGAGTTTTAACCTTACCATTGTTGTCTCTTGAATAGAGCCAAAGCTGTTGATAAAAATGTTGACTACTACATCAACAGGAATGCCTGTCAGTAAAAATTAAGGATATAGTTTAGTGGCTATAAACACCTTGTCGGAATCTTCATATTTTTATGGTTTATACAGTTGATTGTTATATTTTTTCCAATCTACACAGATGTATAAACCTATGGTTTCAAGATACATGTTCACAATTGCTATTAACTTATTCTTCTAAATAGGGATCAACACACAAACAAAAAATGAGTTATGTTGTTCTTCATAGCATTATTTATTCAGAAATATTTCTCTTTTAAATTTTAGGGACTCTGGGAAAATACATTTACCTTAAAAATTTTTCAACTGATCTGATGCATTTACTTTAAGATATTATAAATTATTTTTTAAACATCACTTAAAAATATGATTTATGTTTTGCATTTTATAGTCTTTCAAATTTTTACCTTAAATGGCAAGCAGAATACAACAATTACTATATTTTGATTTTTAATCCATGAAAATGTAAACTTAATCAGACATACAACAGAATCATTATAAAGATTTTTGTCTGACCTGTTGGAAAATAATTTTAGAGTTCATAGAGTGAGAACTAAGGTATAATGTTGCCAATTTCTTTTTTGCTTTCTTTTTTTTTTTTTTTCACTCATTGTGGGTTGCTGCTTGGGCTAACAAAGGGAAAATGTGAAGTTAGCCTTTTGGCCACATAACCTCTGACTGATGAAAAACAGGTGTCCAATCAATACATGGTAGACATGTGACAACCCAGACCATGGCGCTGTTGAAAGTAACAGAGTAGGTTCTGGTAATGAACAAAAAACTCTGTTTTTACAACATCGTTGTATAACTTCAGTTGACTAGAAGCAGCTGCAGGCTTTTCTTTTGTTTTTGTTTTTGTTTTTTTTTTTCCTTGTAAAGGGGGGAAAAAAAAAAAACAACAACCAAGCCTCCTGATGTTAATGCGATCTACATTAATACCTGTCCTTAGCCAGCAACAAAGATGGCAGTTTTCCAGAGATATGTTCGTATAACTTCCTAACTCAGCAAGAGGAAGAAAGTAAGAGGGAAAGTAAGAAAGAAAGAAAGGAGGGAAGGCAGAAAGAAAGGCAGGCAAACGTATACAATCTTCCCACAACTTTTACTGCAAGTACAGTTTCGGTTTTTAAGTGGTGTGACAGGTGGTAATATTTTACTGGAGTAAAAATATAGTCACGTTTATTCACAAAGTTAACATGTTTTTAAAAACCATATGGCTTTTTTTTAGCCAAAACATGGAGGGATTTTTTTTTTTAAATCAATGTAAAAAACTAACAAAGAGTAAAAAAATAATGTAAATGCCTATCAGAGCTTTCTCTCTTCTGAAATGAGTATATGGCTGTTCTCCTACAAAGTAGAACTTTGGTGTCTAAATAAATTTAAATTATTAAGGTTAAGAATACAAAGTACTTAGAAAACCCATCACATGGGTTAGCCTATTAATTCACAATAGAAAACCCGTCACTTGGGTTAGCCTATTGATTCACAATATACCTTTTTCTTTTAAACCCTAGAACCATATACAACTATTACAAGTAAGGTTTTGCTTATCCTTAAACATTTTTTGCATTTAATTGCTCAGACATAAGAACATTACAGAACAGTTATTACTGTTTTGAATATCCAAAACAAATGATTTTACACAGATAAAATTAGGTTTTAAACTGCAAAGAATGGAGATATTGATGGGGGGGAGACAAACCTTTGAAATTTGGTCTTATCCTGGGATCATAACTGACCAGCAGCCTGTTCAAGATATTGCTGGTGGAGTTGGCAGGTACTCGGGCTAGGTCCTCTGCTGACTGTTGCCTATGAGAGAAAAAAACAAAACCCTGGTAAGTATTTAGAAACAGCAAGCAACAGGCATGGGTGATTTTCACTAGAGGAAAGACTTTGCTTTTTGAGACAAATATATAGCATGTCTTTTCCAAATAGAAGTGAAAAGTAATAGATATTATCAGAAGCCCCAAAGATATCTGTCATTAAAAAAAAAAACAGAAAAGTAATGCAGCATTTAATTTTAACAAATGCATAAAACACTGCCCCAGATAATCCATGTTTCTTTCTTTTAAATAAAATTAAGCAGACCTCTTACTTGTCCTGAAGCAGTATGCAATCAAAATCTAGACAAGCACAAAGGAAGGGCAGAGAAGGAGTTAAGAGGAAAAAAAGATAGTTTTTGAATAATATATAATGTTAACCTTCTATCTAAGCAAAAAAGTATGTGAAGACTACAAGATGATATGGACAAAGAGACAGTCCAAGAATTTTTAAAATTTATAAAAGTCATCTGACACTTATAAAATGATACTGTGTAAGAAACATGCAATGAACTCTCTCTCTGGAGTTCGTTGTTGTTTAGTTGGTAAGTCGTGTTTGACCCTTTTGTGATTCCATGGACTCCAGCCTGCCAGGCTCCTGTGTCCATGGGATTTTGCAGTCAACAATACTGGAGTGGGTTGCTGTTTCCTACTCCAGGGGATCTTTCGGACCCAGCGATCAAACCCTAGTCTCATGCATTGGCAGGTGGATTTTTTACCACTGAGTCATCAGGGAAGCCATTAACTCTGGATTGGTAAAAGCAGCTCCTTTACTATCAGACCAATTAAATTAAGGAAAGTATAGAGGTCTGAGATACAGCTACTTTTTTCTTTTATTCAATATATGTACATATTTGCTATCAACTATCAAAAAGAGAAAAAACTGCCATATTTTTCTATTGTAATTAACTTTGAACAATGAATCTTGACTAAACTGGTAGTTGCTTAGGAGCACTTAAACTCTTCCTTGGAGGTCTTTGAAAACTGTTCTGTTGTTTACTGTTTGTTTGGGATCTATTACCACCTATAAAATCTTATCATATAATCATTTTCCCCATCCAAAAATCAGTTCAGTTCAGTTCAGTTGCTCAATCGTGTCTGACTCTTTGCGAGTCTATAAAGTGCAGTACTTCAGGCCTCACTGTCTATTGCCAACTCCCGTTTACTCAAACTCATGTCTATTGAGTCGGTGATGCCATCCAACCATCTCATCCTCTGTTGTCCCCTTCTCCTGCCTTCAATCTTTCCCAGCATCAGGGTCTTTTCAAATTAGTCAGTTCTTTGCATCAAGTGGCCAAAGAATTGGCATTTCAACTTCAACATCAGTCCTTCCAATGAATATTCAGGACTGATTTCCTTTAGGATTGACTGGTTGGATCTCCTTGCAGTCCAAGGGACTCTCAAGAGTCTTTTCCAATACCACAGTCCAAAAATAATATCCATGAAAATCACAAGGAAGATTAAAACTACACTTGAGCATCCAGCATTGTCTATTCGTATCAATATGATGTGCCCCCGTGGCTCAGTCTCTTCAGTCCTGTCTGACTCTTTTGCAACCCCATGAATTGTAGCCTGCCAGGCTCCTCTGTCCATGGAATCCTCCAGGCAAGAATACTGGAGTGGGTTGCCATGTCCTCCTCCAGAGTATCTTCCTGACCCAAGGACTGAACCTACGTCTCCTGTATTGCAGGCAAATTCTTTACCCACTGAGCCATCTGGGAAACCCCATTGAGATGGTAAAGTGTCAGTTTCATAACTGACATTAATTTATAGGAAGCAAATAATGTAATACACTTGCTTTGTATTGAGATCCCAGCTCTGATGTATCAGGCAATTTTGTTCTTTGTTAATTATGCTACTATGTGCTGATAATATATAACCACTATAGGTGAAATATGACATTAACTAGCATTCAAAAAAAAATCTAAAAATACCATGAGTTGATATAGACAAACTTTTCAAGTAGCTATCAGAAAGAATCCAAAACATTGGAGAAATAAAGTGAAAACCAGTTAGTCAAATCTCCCAAAAGTGCAGGAGATTAAGTAGGTTTAAGTTGTATCTCTTGACTTTATCAGCTCTCATATCCTACCTAGTTGCAGGTTTGGGGGACTGGTAATGAGATTTTTCCATTTCATTGCAAGGGAAATTGTAACCTTCTTAGAGCCAACTGTCATTCCTAAGCAAAAGGTAGAAAACTTCAAAGAAAATGAGGTTATTTCAGAAAATTGGATATTAGGATGCAAATTAGTGTCCAAACTCATCTACAGGTTTTCTCATTCAAGGAAGGAAGATAGAATTGATGGATTACAAACTACACTTGAATAGGCTCAATTAAGAACTGTTATTATTATCTCTCAAAGTAAAATCTTTCAAAAGTCTTTTTCTTCTAAGTAATGGAAGAACCAGACATCATAAAGACAATAAATAATAATTTATCTATTTATTTTTTGGCCATGCCATGGAGGATTAGTTCCCCAACCAGGGGTCAAATCCATGCCCTCTGCATTGGAAGTGTGGAGTCCTAAATATCAGCCAAGTCTCACAATAATTTTGTGGTAGAGAACTTTTCAGCCTGAATTTTTTTCTCAGCTGTGAAGGGAGGCAGAATACAACACCCCACAATCTATACCTCTTCAGCATAAAAATTAATTTGAACCAAAAGCACTTGAAGAAAAGCAAACAGAGGGGCAGGATTTCTCTAAATTCTTCTTATCTGCCTACAGTCAGACATACTGCTATATTTAAAATTGATAACCAAGAACCTACTGTAGAGCACGTGGAGCTCTTTTCAATGCTATGTGGCAGCCTAGATGGGAAGGGAGTTTGGAGAAGAATGGATACAGGTAGATGCATGGCTGAGTCCCTTCGCTGTTCACCTGAAACTATGACAATATTGTTAATCAGCTATACCCCCAATAAAAAATAAAAAGTTCAAAAAAAAAAAAAAACAGAAAGAGTTTCTCCAAAAGGAACCCTCTTGTCTTCAATCCCCTTCCCAGAGGTTTCATCGACTGGGTAAGATGACTCATCACGGGAGAGGACACCAACACTTGATCCACACCCAAGAAAACTGAGTCACAAACATCACACCTCTTTCATCTCTTTTTCTCCAGACCAGTTATCTTTTCTAAAAGTCATCCACTCCCTCTGGAGCCCCACATTCTCCTCTCCTCCCTCTTTCAAGATGATATATAAATTCCCAAAACTCACCACTCTCTCCCATATTCAATTTTGTTTTTCTCTGATGCTGGCCCATATGCACATAACATTAAAAATTAATTAATGTGCATACCTTTTATTCTGTTAGCATGCCTATTGTCAGACTACTTCACAGACCCAACTATTGAGGATGAGATGGGGAAGAAAAAGAAACTTTTTCTCCCTTACAGCTGTAAGTCAAGTTATCCAAACTCATCTTTTAGCCCTTCCAACTCACTACCAGATTTTATTTTTCTCCCGATTGTCAGCCCCCCTTAGTGGAAAATCATAATTCCTACTCATCATTGAACTAATCTACACTGTTCTTTAATACTGCCCCTCTAAAATGACGCTTCAATTATACTGGTTTACTCTAATAAACTCAAACTGAAAAATATACTCTTGGGCCAACATCCATTGGATCATAGAGAAAGCAACAGAGTTCCAGAAAAATATCTACTTCTGCTTTATTGACTACACCAAAGCCTTTGACTGTGTGGATCACAACAAACAGTGGAAAATTCTTAAAAAAGATAGGAATACCAGACCATCTTACCTGCCTCCTGATAAATCTGTATGCAGGTCAAGAAGCAATATTTAGAACTGGACATGGAACAATGAACTGGTTCCAAATTGGGAAAGGAGTACGTCAAGGCTGTATATTGTCAGCCTGCTTATTTAACTTAAAGGCAGAGTACATCATGCAAAATGCCAGGCTGGATGAAGCACAAGCTGGAATCCAGATTGCCAGAAGAAATATCAATAACCTCAGATATGTAGATGACACCACTCTTATGGCACAAAGTGAAGAGGAACTTAAGAGCCTCTTGATGAAAATGAAAGAGGAGAGTGAAAACACTGGCTTTAAACTCAACATTCAAAAAACTAAGATCATGGTATCTGGTCCCATCACTTCATGGCAAATAATGAGGAAACAATGTAAACAGTGGCAGGCTTTATTGTTTGGGGCTCCAAAATCACTACAGATGGTGACTGCAGCCATGAAATTAAAAGACACTTGCTCCTTGGAAGAAAAGCTATGACAAACCTAGACAGCACATTAAAAAGCAGAGACATTACTTTGCCAACAAAGGTCTGTCTAGCCAAAGCTATGGTTTTTCCAGAGTCGAAAGCTGAGCACCAAAGAATTGATGCTTTTGAACTGCGGTATTGGAGAATACTCCTGAGTGTCCTTTGGACTGCAAGGAGATCTAACCAGTCCATCCTAAAGGAAATCAGTTCTGAATATTCATTGGAAGGACTGATGCTGAAGCTGAAGCTCCAATACTTTGGCAACCTAATGCAAAGAACTGACTCATTGGAAAAGACCCTAATGCTGGGAAAGATTGAGGGCAGGAGGAGAAGGGGATGGCAGAGGATGAGATGGTTGGA
This sequence comes from Ovis canadensis, assembly GCF_042477335.2. NCBI lineage: Eukaryota > Metazoa > Chordata > Mammalia > Artiodactyla > Bovidae > Ovis > Ovis canadensis. The sequence continues at coordinate 52,582,878 of NC_091261.1, forward strand.
AGCCATCACTGACTCAATGAACATGAGTTTGAGCAAGCTCTGGGTGTTGGTGATGAACAGGGAAGCCTGGCGTGCTGCAGTCCATGGGATTCAATGAGTAGGACAAGACTGAGAGACTGAACTAACTGAATTTTTGATAGCTTTTTTCATATCTATGTGTATATTGCTAATTATATTGAATGTACTGACTGATTCTTGAGGGAACCATAGCTTCTATGTTTTGTAATTCTCTACACTTATGTGACAATAAATATATAATACCCCAGGCAGTCTCCACCTGCCAGCTTTTCTACGTCACTTTCAGTCTCTGGATGCCGGGCGGTACTATAGTGGCAGCAGCTTTGCTCAACATTTCCACATGAAGAGCATTTGCTCTTCAGAAATTCTCTTAGGAGAAAGGTTTTGTGTGTGTGTGTGTGTGTTTTTTTTTTTTTCTCAGAAGCTTCCCAGCATTGGCCACTCCTGAACCAATCACTAGTAAGGAGGAAAAAGCAATCATGATTGGCTCAGGTCTATAGTCTGGTAAAGAACAAATACTGAAGAACCAACCACCATGTCCTTTACACGATTTCACTTGATCATCACACTCACTCACTTGGTTACATCGGAGAGTTACGAACCACACAGAGAATAGTTTTTCAGCAGAGAAAGAGGAAAAAAGAGATAGGTAGCGAGTGAGCAATAGATGAGTCAGTTCAGTTCAGTTCATTTCAGTCGCTCAGTCGTGTCCGACTCTTTGCGACCCCATGAATTGCAGCACGCCAGGCCTCCCTGTCCATTACCAGCTCCCGGAGTTCACTCAGACTCACGTCCATTAAGTCAGTGACGCCATCCAGCCATCTCATCCTCTGTCTTCCTCTTCTCCTCCTGCCCCCAATCCCTCCCAGCATCAGAGTCTTCCAATGAGTCAACTCATTGCATGAAGTGGCCACAGTAAACGTGGCCATAAGGTATGTATATATGAAACCCAGGACACAGCAAGCTTCAGAGATTTTCCGAGGTGGGAGAGTCAAGAATGAACCCTGGTAACCCCCACTACTACCCATCATTTCACAAACTTGCCATAATAAAAATGGAATATTATCTATTTTTTATTACTGTCCATCCAGTACTCTTGCCTGGAAAATCCCATGGACGGAGGAGCCTGGTGGGCTGCAGTCCATGGGGTCGCTAAGAGTTCGGCACTACTGAGCAACTTCACTTTCACTTTTCACTTTCATGCATTGGAGAAGGAAATGGCAACCCACTCCAGTGTTCTTGCCTAGGGAATCCCAAGGACCGGGAAGCCTAGTGGGCTGCCATCTATGGGGTCACACAGAGTCGGACACGACTGACACGACTTAGCAGCAGCAGCATATACTCCTTTATGTGATAGAGGACGTTAATCTTACCAATGTACAAAATCATTTATCCTGACAATCTGAAGTTACCCTTTCTACAACTTGCCAGAGTCTCTCTTTCCTGTAGTCATCTTCAGACACTTGGACTTCTCTCCACAGTCAAACTTTAAAATATCTTACTTGCTAGTAACCACAAAAGTAGTTTTGGTTGACAAAAAAAAATCTCTTGAAATGAAAACAAGAGTATATCAAATATGTTATAGGTCTTTTTCTTTATTCTTATTTGTGTCAGGACATATTTTCATGTCTTTGCTGCAAGCAACTGGATATGAATCTTTAATTAACACTTATGGAGAACAGAGTGGAGATTCCTTAAAAAATTGCAAATAGAACTACCTTATGACCCAGCAATCCCACTTCTGGGCATACACACCGAGGAAACCAGAATTGAAAGAGACACATGTACCCCAATGTTCATCGCAGCACTGTTTATAATAGCCAGGACATGGAAACAACCTAGATGTCCATCAGCAGATGAATGGATAAGCAAGCTGTGGTACATATACACAATGGAGTATTACTCAGCTGTAAAAAAGAATTCATTTGAATCAGTTCTGATGAGATGGATGAAACTGGAGCCGATTATACAGAGTGAAGTAAGCCAGAAAGAAAAACACCAATACAGTATACTAACACATATATATGGAATTTAGGAAGATGGCAATGACGACCCTGTATGCAAGACAGGGAAAGAGACACAGATGTGTATAACGGACTTTTGGACTCAGAGGGAGAGGGAGAGGGTGGGATGATTTGGGAGAATGACATTCTAACATGTATACTATCATGTGAATTGAATCGCCAGTCTATGTCTGACGCAGGATGCAGCATGCTTGGGGCTGGTGCATGGGGATGACCCAGAAGGATGTTATGGGGAGGGAGGTGGGAGGGGGGTTCATGTTTGGGAATGCATGTAAGAATTAAAGATTTTAAAATGTAAAAAATAAAAAACTAAAAATAAAAGGAAAAAAAAAAAAAAAAGAAATTCAAAGATATTTTAAAATTTAAGTGAAGTCTCATGTAGTTTCTTTTCACATACATGAATCCAGGGCATTTTCCCTATCTAAAAAAACAGAAATCTTTTTTTTTCAGCTTCATCAATCCTAAAACAACATTAAAGTCATATTTACCCATTAAGTATATATATATATATATATATATATATATATATATATGCCACTTTATTTTCTTTCAACCAATCTGTCAACAGTTCTGATATTATTATACAACAAGATTGATTTCATGGAAATATGATATTAATTTAAGACAATAATTGAGTCTATTCTGGCAAAGTGATCAGATGACTAGAGAAAATAATGCCTTGGACCAAAAGCCTTTTTACAGTCTGTCCTCTTTTGTTCACTTGCCTAAACTTGAACTGATGTCATGACTAATATATAAAGATATGCATGGAATGGACCAGGCTGTATAGCTGGATGATGTAATGTTTTCCAGAACTAAAGGGAAAATCCAGAAATGTCTTTCCAAAGGGGGAAGCTCGGTTTCCTGTTAACAGCAGAATGTTCTTATTTCCCATGACCCTTTAGTGGCCACACTGCACAGCAGCACTTCAAAACTGGGGTGCACAGACATATGGGCTGAATGTCCTCCCTCAAACTAGGAACCTGAGACAAAGGGTCATTTTGTTTTTCCGGTGAGGTACAATGCAGCAACAATATCACACATCTTCTCAGACCTGGGTGTGGCATGGATCTCTCCAGATTGGGTCATCTTAAGATGGGAGCTGCAGAGTTTTCTACAAGCACAGGACAGCAAGCAAAGAGTGAAGTTTGCACAATGTGTAGGTTTTATTATTTTTCCTCTTTACAAGGCAGTGGTTGTTTCATTCTTTTTTAGCACCACAGACATGCTGAATATCTGATAAAAGTTATGTTCTTGCCTTAAAAATTGCCCACAAAGTTTGCAATTCTGAGGTTTCCCAGACTGTGCCCCACAGATTAAGAAACCCTCGTTCAGGACCTCCCTGGCAATCTGGTGATTTGGACTCTGAGCTTCCACTGCAGGGGACACAAGTTTGGTCCCTGGTTGAGGGACTAAGATCTGGGATGACATAGAGCATGGCTAAAAAAAAAAAAAAAAAAAAAAAGAGAGAGAGAGAGAGAGAAAGAAAAGAAACTCTTCTTCATGGAAACTAGTGCTGTTATCCTCACCTAAAGTGAGATAAAGGAAGATTTTTTTCTTTTTTAATGAGACTCTGATGGGACTTTGTCAAAAAGACACAGGAACAAACTGAAAGAGCTTCCTATGGCCAAATCTAGGATGATTTCAGCAACAAAATAAAATCAAGTTGGGTTATACTCCAAAGTACAAAATAAAAACCCATAAGTCCATAAAGATGTAAATAAAATGACTGATTGAATAAATAAATAAATGGTAGAGAAAAGACAAATCTCCCATGCAAAATTCCAAGTAACTGGCATAGATCTCTGTCCTCAAACTGGTACAGCATCACATCCCTCCTTGGTATGAGCTGTGCATAGAGACATCCTTCCAAAGACCACAGGATGGAAAGGGAGAAAAACAGCAACTTCTACACTGGTGAAGCCTAACAAATACAACCTTACCCAGGTGATTAAACTTAACCTGTTAACCCCATGATAAGTCATGCTGATTTTGCGTACCTTCAATATAGTATGATGAGAATGTTACTTCTAAACATGTGTTCTTCCTCCGCAGAACACATAACCTCAATATAACCATGACAAAAACAGTGAACAAGTCCCCGTGGAGGGATGTTCTGCAACTACCTGACCACTGTTCCTCAAAGCTGCCACGGTCATAAGAAACAAAGTCCGAGAAACTGTTACAGCCAAAGTGAGCCTGAGGGGACATGAGGACTAGATGCAATTTATAACCTGAATGAGATCCTGGAACAGAGAAAAGACATTAAATAAACACTAAGAAATATAAATAAAACATAAATTTTAGTTAATGATGATATACCAATATTCATTCTTGAACTGTAAAAAAATGTGCTAAACTAATATAACATGTTAATAATAGAGAAAACTAGGCACAGAGTATTGGGAACTCTATATCACTTTGACAATTTTTCTATAAATTGTCAATTCTAGAATTGACATTTTAAAATGTCAAGTCTAAAGCTGTTATAACTTTTTCAAAGTGTATTTGAGAAAAAAAGAAAAGGGGGTAAATAATAATAATAAACATCTCTGCACAGGTGAGCAAGATGACAAATAGCATGTGAAAAGAAGCTCCACAGCCTGTATCACCAAGGAAATACAAATTAAAACAATAATGAGGTACCACAGCACACCTATTCGAATGGTCAAATCCAGAGCCCTGACAATACCAAATGCTGGCAAGGATATGGAGCAACAGGAACACATATTCATTGCTGGTGAGAAAGCAAACTGGTACAGCCACTTTGCAAGGCAGTTTGGTGGAGTTTTACAAAACGAAACCTATTCATGTAGTATGATCCAGCAATAGCACTCCTTGGTGTATACCCAAAGGTGATGAAAACATGTTTACACAGAAACCTGCACACAAGGTTTACAGCAGCAGCTTTATTCATCACTGCCCAAACTGGAAGCCACAAGATGTCCTTCAGTAGGTGAATGGATAAACAAACTGGCAAACATCCAGACAGTGGAACAGCACTAAAACAAAATAAACTGTCGAGCCATGAAAGTACAAGAAGCAACTGAAATGCATATTTCCAAGAAGCCAATATGAAAAGGCTGTACATTTGCAACTATATAGCATTCTGGAACAGGCAAAACTATGAGAGACAGCAGAAAGACCAGTGGTTGCCTAGAGGTTGGAAGTTTGGAGGAAGGAAGACCAGATGATGCACAGAGGATTTTTAGGGCAGTGAAAACACTCCATATGACGTCATGATAATGGATATTGTAATGGATGAATAACACCATTATACATTTGTCAAAATCCACAGAACTTGGACAACACCAAGAGTGAATCCTCATGTAAACCATGGACTTTGAGTGATTATGAGGCAGGGTCATCGACTGTAACAAAGGTACCATCTGGTGGAGGATGTTGATGATGTGGGAGGCTGAGCAGGGTACCGGGGAAATCTCGAACCATCCTCTCAATTTTTCTATGAATCTAAAGAAGCTCTAGAAAAGCAAAGTTTAAAAAAAAGGAACAGGAAAGAAGCTAAAAGATTCAAGAGAGGCAATTACACTTTCTTATCCTAAAATCTTTCTTACTTCATAACTCTGTAAACTCTGTATAAAATCGCGTAAAACTGACACTATGATCACATGTGAAGGCTGGGGCTTATGATAAACTGCTGCTACAAGTCCGTACATACCGCCTCACCAGAAGGTTCCATTTTTCATCCACATGGAATAATTTTCAGTTGGATAATCAGATAGACATACAAAGATAGATAAACACTTTCTATATCCAGGTAATAAATTTGGTCAGTAGTTATTTAAGACTCTTAAGAATCTAGATAATCTTGGGGTTATTATAGAGTATTTTAGTTTGCTTATTATTTGCCTAACTATAGTGTAATTTATCATTTCTCTTGAAATCATTTGTATTTATTTTCTACTTGGTTTTCCCAGATTAAATTATGAATTGAAGGTTTAAACATACAGGGAGTGATACCCTCTACCATCATTAGGTCAGTTTAATTAGTTTATAGTATTTGAAAAGAATGTGTTTATGGGTATATGTGTATGTGGGTGGTAAAGTGTGTTGTGTTATAATTGGCTAAGAATTGTAATTACCAACAGTGTTCCTCAGCAATTGTTTTATTTATCACCCTACTTGGGCTTCAGGAACTGATGAATTCCATGGAAACATTTTAAAATCTTTCATATCTTAAATTATGCAATTACTTATCCATGGCTCTTTGAAAAGTATATTTCACAAAGTAGAAACACCTCTTTGAGAGGTGCTGTATACTGGATACTGACAATTTCCAAAATTCATCAAAGACTACGGTCCTTTGGATAGAAGCCTCATGACACAACGAATTAAACCTCAATCCAAAGATAATGTTTCCTGTGCAATTATTTTCCATACTATGCAGAAATCGTATTCTACCTAGCCCAGCAGATCGGTAGCCATAGGAATACTGCTGACTCTGAGACTAATTACAACTGGAACAGGACTTATCTTCACTCAGCTTTTCCCACACACAGCATTAATATAAAATATTTCCTGTCTGGCTTAATATAAGTGGTAATAAGAGAAGCCCCACAGTCACATAATAAAGTTAAGTGCGAATATCACTGAAGATACCCTTAAGGATGGACACGTGTTCTAGTGTCAGGCAGGCTGTGAGAGTCCGATGTGACAGCAGTGAATCACTTACACTCTCTGAGCCTTTGTGTATTCCATGCACTTTAAATGAAGGTTTAAATGAGGTGACTGATAAGATCCTTCAGGTTACAATCCAAATCGCCCTGTGATGAAGGCTGAGACCTTGTGCCCCTCAGATCACCCAGCAGAACTGAGGCTGCCGAGAGCTCAGAGGTCTGAGCTGCAAAACTCCGGGAACAGTCTTCAGTTGACAGGACGTGTCTTGCCCTGGAGGCAACCTGACTCTGAAGACTCTGATGGGGTGGTGGTGGGGACACCAAGGCACCAAGTCCCTCTCTACTAACTTTAGCGGCCATTCTGAAAGTCCATCCCAGTCTCAGAGCTCCTGCAGCACCAACTAAAGCCTCAGTTTCACCTGCATTGTTCTGTGTTTGAATCCACCTCTCTCAGATCCAAGAGGTCTTTTTCTAGAAACAATCTCTTTCTACAGGGAAATCTTCATCTCAGAGGCTGTTTCTGAGAAAATTCAACTGATGATATAAACTAAATAAGATTCCTTAAAGAACCACCAAAGCTTCACCAGTAATGCAACTACCAATATGCTACATGTCTCTTCTACTTTAATTTAATTTAATTTAAAAAGGTTTCATTTAAGAAAGCTCTTGGCATTCACAACATGCCATGTGCCAGTTATGCATAGAAGAGTCAAACACACATGTGGATGATTCTGACATAAAATGAACTTGTCCAGTAATTCTAAGCTTGGTTGCACTGAACCCACCTGAGGATCTCAGCAAACTGCAGGTGCTGAGCCCCATACCCCACCTTCAGGTTGAGTCAACATGGGATCAGGATTTTAAAGGCTTCTCAGATGATCTGAATGGTTAGACAAATCACTTGTTGGAAAACAAAGCTCCATGAGAAGCAGACATGGATTGTAATATGAGGAACCCCAACATTTAAGGAGCAGATGGAAGAGCACAAGCCAACAATTAAAACAAAGAATGAGCTGCGCAAGAAGGAGGTGTGACCTATGAATGTCACCTGCCCCATTAATAAGCAAAGAATGCTGCAACCATCAAGCCGTCAGCTGCTGCAACTGCCCCAGCTATGTACCCCGAGGGGATTTAGGATGAGACTCACAGGATGCTCGTCCCAGAGAGCTGAGATACACATCAAAGAAATGACTTCAGTGAGCCCAGACTCTTGTATTCTCCCATACACAGAAAGCACTAAATTCCTTAACTTGAGATATCTGGTTTTCCTTAATCAACAGTAATTTTTCAAGTTTTGACTGCCTGATCTTTGTTGCGGAAACTCTTATATAGCCTGGTTCCCCTTTGCCTCTTTGGAGCCATCCCTCAGAGCTATGTGAGATGCTGCATCCCAGGTTTACATCCTCAGTTTTGTCCACCAAATAAAATATAATCTTCAACATTAAGATTGTGAATTTTTTAAGTCGACAGAGGAAACCCATAGGTGTGGTATCAACAGAAATCCAGGAAAAAATATTTGATGGAGGGGTTGGTTCACAGGACCAAGGCTGCTGAGAGGTCAGTAAGATGAGAACCAAAGACCTTTCCAAGGATTCAGCAAAAGGGAGAGGTGTTTCCAGATGAGGGAGAAATAGAAGCCACACTGGAGTGGGTGGACTGGTCAGAGGCAGGGAGGGAAAAGGACTAAAGAGCTTGACTGGAGAGACTTCAGAAATCAGAGCAAGAACTGCTGTACTCTCCTTCCCCTGTGGACACACTGACTCAAGAGCATCTCAGAGATCCATTCCCTTTGTGAGAAATCCAGAAATTAGCTGAGAGGCTTCTCCACCTAACCAGCCCCAATGGTACCAGTAGGAAAAGGGGAGATACCATCTCCCCAAGAGCACCCACTCCCAGATATGGACCACTGAGAACAGGGAAAGAGTGGGACCAGCATCCCAGCTCACCCAGGTACCACCCCAGGGACAGGCTTCTAGCTCTCCAGTCTCAGGACCGTGAAGGGGCTGGCAGCCTCCATTCCCTGTGGACCACTGAGAACAAAGCTGGGACTGGAACTAAGGGCACTGGTGGCACCCTTCCTGCCCCGTTAGCACACAGTGTTGGCTCTAAAACCCCAGATCCTCCCCATATCTGCACCCCTGGAATCCTGCTGCACTCCGCACTATGGACAGCACATGGGAACAACCCAAAGTCTATTGACAGATGAATGCATCTTTTAAGAAGGCAGTTTATGCATACAATGGAATATTGCTCAGCCCTGAAAAGGAAATCCCGCCATATGCAACAACACAGATGGACTTGGAGGGCGTGATGCTAAGTGAGATAAGCCAGGGAAAGAACAAAAACTGCAGGATTCCACTTATATGAAAAACCTAAAAAAGACACTAACATAAACAAAGGAAAAAATGGGAGTTGGCTGGAGTGGGGGCGGGAACTGGAGTCACTCATCAAGTTTAAAATTTCAGTTAAGGAAGATGAATAAGTCCTAGAAATCCCCTGTACCACTACCTACAGTCAACCATGCTGTATTGAACACAAGAATTGGTGAAAAAGGGGAGGTCTCATGTTAAGTGCCCTTGCCACAATGAATTTTTTAATTAAAAAAAAATTTCCAGTAACAACTTCCCCAAAAAGAAAATCCACACTTCATGTATACATATATTTTAACTGAGTTACTGGTCAATTTCATAGAGAAAAAAGCAGTCAAATTATTAGTTTGCTTTTTTTAGAATCAAATAGATCATTAAAACTATTTCCATAGCTAATATTTAAAAGCCAAATTTAAAGCCCTGGCTTCCTTCTAAGGAAAATCTGGCCCATGAAGAGATTAAAAACTGAACATTAGCAGGACAAAACATCATTGAATATATTTCATGAACACTTCAACTTCAAAAATCAATAAAATAAATCTACCTTTTTTAACCACCCTCCCCCCCCCCAAAAGAAGACTTTGACTACTGATTCCAGAAAAGGAGAACAAGTGACTAGAAAGAGGTAAGGGTTTCAGAGACACATGGACATTTTTGTTCACCTTAGTCTGTGATGTAAAATCCAAGTATGTAATGAAAGATTGCAGTTGAGATGATAAACCTGAACAAATTAATCTCAATTTCAGATTACCCCAAAAAAACAGGAGTCAATGAAATCTACATCGTGGTTTAGAGAATTAGCCTTGGCTGAATGAAGGGAGCCCCTTCTCTGAAAGAGATGAAGGGAGAAGAGGACACAGGCAGGATCACATGCCTAGGGATAGCTGAGTCAGACAGATGTCCTGTCCTCAAAAGCTTCATGATAGCAATCCAGAACAGTTTTCCTGTTTACCTGCCAATAATTAAGTTATCACCCAAACACCTAGAAGATAAATGAAATACACTGAATTGTATTTTAAAACAATTTTGAACGTAAAGGTAAACAAAACATCAGTGTAACTGATTTTGAAATTAACTCTTTAGGACTGTTGCAAAATGATTCACTAAGCATGGTTATTTTCAATTGGTTTATAGTTGCTTATATCTGTTACATTTTGGGGATGGGGGTGTTCTTTGAAAGTAAATTTTCAAAGAGTTGCAAATGATTCTCCCTCACAGAACTCAAACTTAAATAATTCGATTCTGCATACACAGCATTACACAATGAGCCAGCCGCAGCTAGGTATTTTCCTAAACATTGGAAATGCACAAGCAAAACAACATACAAACACACTGTCCTCACAGAGCTCAATCCCTGACTCACGAAGTAATCGTCACTGGATCAGTTCAGTTCAGTCGCTCAGCCGTGTCCAATTCTTTGCGACGCCATGAATCGCAGCACGCCAGGCCTCCCTGTCTATTGCCAACTCCTGGAGTTTACTCAGACTCATGTCCATTGAGTTGATGATGCCATCCAGCTATCTCATCCTCTGTTGTCCCCTTCTCCTCCTGCCCCCAGTCACTCCCAGCATCAGGGACTTTTCCAATGAGTCTACTCTTTGCATGAGGTGGACAAAGTATTGGAGTTTCAGCTTTAGCATCAGTCTTTCCAATGAACACCCAGGACTGATCTCCTTTAGGATGGACTGGTTGGATCTCCTTGCAGTCCAAGGGACTCTCAAGACTCTTCTCCAACACCACAGTTCAAAAGCATCAATTCTTCGCCACTCAGCTTTCTTCACAGTCCAATTCTCACATCCATACATGACCACTGGAAAAACAATAGCCTTGACTAGACGGACCTTAGTCGGCAAAGTAATGTCTCTGGTTTTCAATATGCTGTCTAGGTTGGTCATAACTTTCCTTCCAAGGAGCAGCGTCTCTTAATTCCATGGCTGCAATCACCATCTGCAGTGATTTTGGAGCCCCCAAAAATAAAGTCCGACCCTGTTTCCATTGTTTCCCCATCTATTTCCCATGAAGTGATGGGAACAGATGCCATGATCTTCGTTTTCTGAATGTTGAGCTTTAAGCCAACGTTTTCACTCTCCTCTTTCACTTTCATCACGAGGCTTTTTAGCTCCTCTTCACTTTCTGCCATAAGGGTGGTGTCATTTGTATATCTGAGGTGGTTGATATTTCTCCCGGCAATCTTGATTCCAGCTTGTGTTTCTTCCAGTCCAGCGTTTCTCATGATGTACTCTGCATAGAAGTTAAATAAGCAGGGTGACAATATATAGCCTTGACGTACTCCTTTTCCTATTTGGAACCAGTCTGTTGTTCCATGTACAGTTCTAACTGTTGTTTTCTGACCTGCATATAGGTTTCTCAAGAGGCAGGTCAGGTGGTTTGGTATTCCCATCTCTTTCAGAATTGTCCACAGTTTATTGTGATCCACACAGTCAAAGGTTTTGGCACAGTCAATAAAGCAGAAATAGATGCTTTTCTGGAACTGTTGCTTTTTCCGCGATCCAGTGGATGTTGGCAATTTGATCTCTGGTTCCTCTGCCTTTTCTAAAACCAGCTTGAACATCTGGAAGTTCATGGTTCACGTATTGCTGAAGCCTGGCTTGGAGAATTTTGAGCATTACTTTACTAGCATGTGAGATGAGTGCAATTGTGCAGCAGTTTGAGTATTCTTTGGCATTGCCTTTCTTTGGGATTGGAATGAAAACTGACCTTTTCCAGTCCTGTGGCCACTGCTGAGTTTTCCAAATTTGCTGGCATATTGAGTGCAGCACTTTCACAGCATCATCTTTCAGGATTTGAAATAACTCAACTGGAATTCCATCACCTCCACTAGCTTTGTTCATAGTGATGCTTTCTAAGGCCCACTTGACTTGACATTCCAGGATGTCTGGTTCTAGGTGAGTGATCACACCATCGTGATTATCTGGGTCATGAAGATCTTTTTTGTACAGTTCTTCTGTGTATTCTTGCCACCTCTTCGTAATATCTTCTGCTTCTGTTAGGCCCATACCATTTCTGTCCTTTATCGAGCCCATCTTTGCATGAAATGTTCCCTTGGTATCTCTAATTTTCTTGAAGAGATCTCTAGTCTTTCCCATTCTGTTCCTCTATTTCTTTGCATTGATCACTGAGGAAGGCTTTCTTATAGCTTCTTGCTATTTTTTGGAACTGCATTCAGATGCTTATATCTTTTCTTTTCTCCTTTGCTTTTCGCTTCTCTTCTTTTCACAGCTATTTGTAAGGCCTCCTCAGACAGCCATTTTCCTTTTTTGCATTTCTTTTCCCAGGGAAAGGTCTTGATCCCTGTCTCCTGTACAATGCCATGAACCTCTGCCCATTGTTTATCAGGCACTCTGTCTATCAAATCTAGTCCTTTAAATCTATTTCTCACTTCCACTGTATAATCACTGGATAGGAATCCCCAAACCCCCAGTTCCCAGTCCTAAAAGAATATCAGTCAGTGCTAAGGTTTGCATTTGATATGGTTTCAAATACCCACTATCCAGCCACAGTTATGAAAAGGCGGTTATTGAAATGTCACGAAAAATATCTTCATTCCCAATTAATTTGCTTTGCCTATTTTCCCCATGTATGATGACTGTGGGCTTTGCTCCAGCTGGCAAATCAGATTCCAACCCTGTGCCCAAGCATCCTGTAGCCTGCACGCCTGGGTTTCAGAACCCTCCTGGGCCTCCAGGCACAGCTCCTCTACTGCTAATTTCACACTGCACTTTCTTCCTCTCTCTCCTGGGACCACATCTGAGTTGCAGGAAGGACTCAAACTTTCTTTCTCCTGACAAATAGTTAACATAGTTCCACTCACAGCAACCTCTTCTGTCTGTTCCTGTCTGCCACCCACAGTCACAGCCATCCCTTCACTTCCATGGGGTCCAGGGACCAGGTGGCCATGAGACCCCCACTCCGGGGACACAGGTGACTCTGCCTCTGGAGTCACCTAGAGAAGGAAAAGCATCCTCTCCATCTGCTGGGGACCATGAGAACTGCCACAACACCTCCACAATCTCCTCCAAAGAGGCTCTCCCACTGGTCTCCATTCTAACTCTGCTGGGCCATGGATGCAGATGGTGGGCTGGAGGTCCCACGACCATGACTGCATCAGAGGTCTGTTTCCCAACTCTAGGATGCAGGCATGTTTGTTCTTGGCCTTTGGAATCTCACTATAACTGATGCAGAAAAAAATCCTACTTCAAATTCCAGACATACTGAGCTAACTTTTAACTCCCCTCCTCTGGTTATTGCCAAAAGAAAATATAACTATAGATTACTTATATAAGTTACATAAGTAAAAGTACTATTTACTTAATAATTAAATATAATTAACTAATATGGTCCTTAATAACAAACAATCAATTATCATGTCTATTTTGGATTCTGGCAGGACACACTCTGAGGACAAAAGACTTTCTAATGTGACAAGTGACTGTGAATTAACATAGGCAGATATTATTAATATATGATATAAGCTATGCAGGCTCTTTAAAGTAGAAAGTTAAGAATTTTCACATGAGGTAGGATTTAAGAATTATGAACATTATCAATTAGAATTTTAATAAGTTGGCTTTTTTTAATGAAATACAAATTCTCTATTATACTTAATAATTGAATGAGCCATTGATCATTTTGGCATAAAGAGCTAATAAAAACTATTTCAAAAATGTTTTATTTCTGATGTGAAGCGCTTAGAATAGCACGTAAAAGAGAGTAGAGAATCATGTCGTAATCAATGCTATTTTCTGCTATCCACAAGGAAGTCTTATTTTAATATTCCCATTCAGGTAGGTTTTCCTGTAAAGTGTTACACACTTTCAAAAGGTTATTTGTGCAATATTGCTTAGAAATAGGCCTCCAAAGACAGACAGACAAATATGTGTAGAGAAAACAATCTGAAATGCTGTAAACGAATCTTCTGGAATGCAGGGAAACAGAATGATGAACCACACCCATAATCCACTGCACAGCACGGTCACTTAATGCCTACACAGGTTTTACAGATCCTGTGTGCTTCTATAACAGAGGCTTAGAAGAAATACCGCTATGTTCTGCCATCAGAAGATATTGACTCTCATAGCTGTGTATGGAATTTATATGTATGTAAAGTATTTTGCCTTGACTCTGTGTCTTAGCACAGAATAAACGGTAAGGTTAACAGGTGCACAGTGAAGAAGCTCAATACATAGAACATAGAAAAAATGGTACTGATGAACTTATGTCAAAGCAAAAACAGAGACATGGACATAGAGGACACAGACATAGAGGACCTTTGGATACCAAGGGTGAGGGCAAAAGGGTGGAATGAACTGGGAGACTGTGACTGACATATATACACTACTATGTATAAGACAGATTATGAGTGAAAACATACTGTACAGCACAGGGAACTCTACGTAGTACTCTGTGGTGACCTAAATTAGAAGGAAATACAAAAAAAGAGAGGATATAGGCATACATATGTATGGGATCGCTGAGCTTCCCAAGTGGCTCAGTGGTAAAGAATCCACCTGCCAAGCAGGAGATGTGGGTTTGATCCCTGGGTTGGAAGAATCCTTGGAGAAGGAAATGGCAACACACTCCAGTATTCTTGCCTATTAAACCTCATGGGCAGAGGAGTCTGGCCAGCTACAGCCATGAAGCTGCAAAAGAATCAGGTACAACTTAGCGACTAAACAAGAACACAGGTATACATAGAGTTGATCCACTTTTCTGTACAGTAGAAACTGACACAGCATTGTAAAGCAACTAAACTCCTACTTAAAAAAAAAAAGAAAGAAAAGAAACTCCTATTAAAAAAAAGAGAGAAAAAAAAGAGTAATTGAATAAGTTAAACAATTCACTTAAAAAAAATAAAATTAGAAACAGCAAGCCAGTTATGAGTCATAGAGAAATCATTTTCTATTTACTCTAAGTTGGAAGTTTGCTTAAGGTTTGTGAAATCCCAGAATAGAATATTATAAATGCACTCAAAGTACTAATGATTGTACCTTTTATTTAGAGTTAACTATAGGACTACTACCATCTCATTGATAATTCAGAGCTGCCTAGACACATCTAATTTTGCTAAGCAAAAAGATGCATGATAATTCTAGGGATAACTTAAAGGGGTTTGTCTTTATCTTGGATATTTTAATTACAGCTTCAAAGGTCAATTTTGCCTTTTTCATACAATTCTTATTCTAACCAACTCAATCTATTTTAGTACTACTAAAGTTCTGGTCACCTAGCTTGAGTGATGTTAAATATTATTTTAGTCTGAAAAATTTTGAATCCTCTGGAATCAAAAAAGCATAGACAAAGCTAAAAAAGATGAATTATACTTCTGGTAATTACAAACAGTGCTTGTATGAACATTTTGTTCTGTATTTTGGTAAACATGTATACATATTTCTGCTTAGTATCTATATATATGAATAGAATGCCTGAGTCATAGGGTGTATGGATTTTCAGTTTCAGGAGACACTGCCAAGTGGCTTAGCAAATGGTGCTGCCTATGTGGACTTTCACCAGCAGAGAATGAAATTGTACCTGTTCACATTCTCATGCACACCTAGTATTTCCCTTTCACTTCCACTTTAGCCACTCTGTTGAGTACAGAATAGTGTCCCACTGGCATTTTAATCTATTTCCTTGACGAGTAATGCAGTCGATCATTTTTAAATACGGCTCTGGCCTTTTGGCTGCCATCATTTGGGCATATCCAATTATGCTGTCTGCCTTTTTCCTAATGATTTCTAAACGTTTCTTATATATTCTCCATAAAAGTCTTCATTACGGTGTGTGTGTGTGTGTGCACGCGTGTGTCTATCTATTTGGAAACAACACAAATGTCTACAAAAAGGAGAGAAAAATAAAAGACAGTGATTTCTATCATGAACTATTATGCAGCAATGAAAAATGGTTGAACTCTTGCTATATTTAACACTGTGGATCAATCTTACTTATATTTACAGGATTATTCCATTTAGCATATTTCAAAAATGGGCAGACAATAAGCGGCTTCTAACTTGACAATATTCTATTTCTATATCCAGGTGCTGGTTACATAGTTACATCTGAACACTTAAGCTGTGTGCTTAAGATAAATGCACTTTTCTATATGCAAATTACACTTCAAAAATGTTTAAAAACAATAACACACAAACAATTTTGTCACATTCTGTTATTTACAAAGAATGCATTCCTTGTTATTTACAAAGTACTTCAAAAAGTTTTAAGTCTTAGGAAAAGCCTACAATAAACCTAATACATGTTTCTTAAAAATATACAAAGTGAAATCAAGATAAAGCGTTCTTACTGGTGAGGGCAACAACTAAAAAACCACAAACATGGTGGTAAGGAAGCTCATGGAAAGACCTGGACTGGAAATCAGAAGTCTATGTTCCCCTCTGGCTCCTGGCCAGGACTATGCCCTTGACAAAAAAAATCTTACCTCCTGGGACCCCAGCATTCTTATCTCCTAGATAAACAGGATAAACTATGACATGTACCCAATGATCAAAAAAATGAGCCACAATACCCACCAGAGAGTATCACTGGAATATCACTGACTAATCTTATGACCTTAAGAAACACATGCCACAAGTTGCTCATGTGTAAAGGGAGGGTGGCACTGCCTGTTGCATAAACTCATCTGAGAGTCTGCCCAGCTCTGAGTCTCACACATAGCTCACAGTGCTGCCCTGGCACAGATAGGTGGGACATGTGTTGTACTCACCCCAGTCCTAAAATCCTGAATGTTAGGAGAATATGTGCAATAAAGTGACACAGGTATTGTTTAGCTGTAAAATTAGGTTTTCTGTCTCTAAAAATTAGCTTAAGTCACAATAGAAGAATAACAGCTAGAATCATGTAACATATGCAAAACCCCTTTGAGCTCTTTCAAAGAAACTCAATATCACAAACACAGGCAGTCCACTTTACAGAATGTTTAGGGTTCAAAAGATAATTTCATACACAATGCCAAATTATATTGTCAGATAAACACTGTAAACCAGTTCATCATTTCTATTTTACAGATAAGAGAACTGAGCACAGGTGGGGCAAAAGAAAGGTCACAAATGTATTAAGTGATCCATCCCAGAATAGTCCCTTCGTACTCAAGACAATGTTGTTCCCACCTATTAAACCTCCAGAGCAAACTTCTTTTCCATTGACTATGAAAAATTCATTAATTCTTTTGGCAGTTCTTTCATTTTACAGATCAAGACTATTAAGGTCCACAGCAACTTATCTGAGGACACAAAGAAAGTTAGTGACAGAGTGAACTAGAACCCCATTTTTCTGAATTTCAATCTCATTCTTCCTCTTCTGTATCAATTCAATTAATTCCACATTAATATCTGTCCACATTAATATCCACATTAATAAAGATGAGATGATCAAGGTGAATGCCTGGGACAGAATGGAAGATATTTAAGCCCTTTCTCATGAAAGGCTGGGTGCAAAGCTAAGGAAGGTTGAGAGCAGAGCCAGCTTGATACATTAACTCTGAGATCCAGAGGAAGTTACAAATAATTAACTGGAATTCACAAGAATAACTACACCTGGAGATAAGGATGTATGCATAACCCACAGATACAGGCAGAACTTAGGGGGAAAGTGCTAAGAAAATAAAAGGACCAAGGATGAACCTCTAGCAGCACTGAGGATATGAATATCTGGTAAAATCCACTATTTCTTGACAGACATAAAGGAATAGCCACGGAAGGTGTCTAACCAGATACATGCTGGAAGGCAAATTGGGACTGGTGGGGGACATGGTCATTTCAGGACACAGAAGACAAACATTAGTCCTTATCAAATATTATAAGGTCTCAAAACAAATTTAGCATATTTTCTTTAAAGGGACAAAATTAATATCTTCATCAAAAAACAGAATGGCTGGACTTCCCTGGTGGTCCAGTGGCTGAGAATCCACCTGCCAATGTAGGGGTCATGGGTTCAATCCCTAGTCCAGAAAGATTCCTCTTGCCACAAGGCAATGAAGCCCGTGTGCCACAGCTACTGAGCCCTCACCCTAGAGCCCTTGTTCTGCAACAAATCACCCCAATAAGAAACCTAAGCACTGAAACTAGATTAGTCCCTGCTCCCTGCAATTAGAGAAAGTGAAAGTGAAGTCGCTCAGTCATGTCCGACTCTTTGCAACCCTGTGGATGTTAGCCCACCAGGCTCCTCCGTCCATGGGATTCTCCAGTCAAGAATACTGGAGTGGGTTGCCATTTCCTTTTCCAGGGGATCTTCCTGACCCAGGGATCGAACTCAGGTCTCCCACATTGCAGGCAGACACTTTAACCTCTGAGCCACCAGGAAGCAATTAGAGAAAGTGCACACATAACAACAAATAAGTAAATAATGAATAAATAAATTAAGGAAAAAAGAGAATGGTGACAGGAGTCAACGTGAATGGGAGAATTAATGAGGTTGCATTGCTTCCTTTGTTATAACAGTAATGTCCGGCTTTTGTAATTCAAAGGAATTCAAGGAAAAAATAGTGAATTAGAACTGAGAATGATCTCAGTGATCCCCCTTCACGGATCACTGCTTTGTTGTGGCTAAGGGCTTGTGTAATTTGATGAAGCTATGAGGCATGCCAAGATGGATGGGTCATAGTGGAGAGTTCTGACAAAACGTGATCCACTGAAGGAGGGAACGGCAAACCACCCCAGGATACTCACCATGAGAACCTCATAACTGTATGAAAGGACAAAGATATGACAATGAAAGATATGGCAACTTCCCAGGTTGGAAGGTGTCCAATATGCTACTGGGGAAGAATGGAGGAGAACTACTAATAGCCCCAGAAAGAATGAAGTGGCTGGGCCAAAGCGGAAACGATGCTCACTTGAGGATTTCTGGTGATGAAAGTCAAATCTGATGCTGCAAAGAACAGTATTGCATATGAACCTGGAATGTCAGGTTACTGAATCAAGGTAAATTGGATGTGGTCAAACAGGAGACAGTAAGAATAAACATCAAAATCTTGGGAGTCAATGAACTAAAATGGATGGGATTGGATGAATTTATTTCAGATGACCATTATATCTACTATATAGAATATAGTAGCATATATTCTATATAGTATACTATATAGTATAGTATATAGTATGAAGTGAAGTCAAGTCACTCAGTCGTGTCCAACTCTTTGCGACCCTGTGGATTGTAGCCCTCCAGGCTCCTCTGTCCATGGGATTCTCCAGGCAAGAGTACTGGAGTGGGTTGCCATTTCCTTCTCCAGGGATCTTCCCAACCCAGTGATCAAACCCGAGTCTCCTGTATTCCAGGCAGATGCTTTATCCTGAGCCATCAGGGAAATAGCATATAGTATAGTAGTATATATATAGAATATATAGTGGGCGAGAATCCCATAAAAGAAATGGAGTAGCCCTCATAATCAACAAAAGAGTATAAAATACAGTACTTGTGTGCAGCCTGAAAAATAACAGAACGATCTCAGTTCATTTCCAAGGCGAGCCATTCAACATCACAGTAAGCCAAGTCTATGTCCCTATCACTGATGCCAAAGAAGCTGAAATTCATTAGTTCTACGAAGACCTAGAAGACCTCCTAGAACTAACACCAAATTTAAAAAAAAAAAAAAGATATTCTATTCATCACTGGAGATTGGAGCGCAAAAGTACGAACTCAAGAGATACCTGGAGTAACAGACAAGTTTGGCCTTAGAGAACAAAATAAATCAGGGCAGAGGCTAACTGAATTCTGCCAAGAGAAGCCATTGGTCATAGCAAATACCTTTTTTCAACAACACAAGAGACAACTTTACATGTGGACATCACCAAATGGTTAATACGAAAATCAAATTGATTACATTCTTTGTAGCCAAAAATGGAAAAGCTGTATACAATTAGCAAAAACAAGACCTGGAGCTGACTATGGCTCAAATCATCAGCTTCTCATAGCAAAATTCAGGCTTAAACTAAAGAAAGCAGGGAAAATCACTATGCCAGCCAGATATGACTTAAGTTAAATCCCCTATAAATATGCAGTGGAGGTAACGAATAGATTCAAGGGATTAGAACTTGGAAAAGTGTGCCTGAAGAACTATGAATGGAGCTCCGTAATACTGTACAGGAAGTAGTAAACAAAACCATCCCAGAGAAAAAGAAAAGCAAGAAGGCAAAGTGGTTATCTGAGGAGGCCTTACAAATAGCTAAAGAAAGAAGAAAAGTGAAAAGCAAGTGAGAAAGGGAAAGGTATGTCCAACTAAATGCAGATTTCTAAAGAACAGCATGGAGAGACAAGAAGGCCTTCTTCAATGAACAGTGTATAAAATTAGAAGAAAACAACAGAAGGGGAAATACTAGAGATCTCTTCAGGAAAATTGGAAATATCAAGGGAACATTTTGCCCAAAGATGGGCACAATAAAGGACATAAATGGTAAAGACCTAGTAGATGCTGAAGAGATCAAGATATGCAGATGATACCACTTTAATGCCAGAAGGTGAAGAGGAACAAAAGCGCCTTGTGATGAAGATGAAGGAGGAGAGTGAAAGAGCTAGCTTAAGACTAAATAGTAAAAAAGCTAAGATTATGGCACCGGCCCCATTACTTCATGGCAAATAGAAGGAGAAAAGGTGGATGCAGTGACAGATTTCCTCTTCTTGGTTCTAAAATTATTGCAGATGGTGACTGCAGCCATGAAATCAGAAGAAGATTGCTTCTTGGCAGGAAAGCTGTGACAAACCTAGACAGTGTGTTGAAAAGCAGAGACTTTACTCTGCCAACAATGAACCAAGTCAAGGCTATAGTCTCCCCAGTGGTCACATACGGCTGTGAGAGCTGAATCATAAAGAAGGCAGAATGCCAAAGTGGTGCTGGAGAAGAGTCATGAGTCCCCTGGACAGCAAGGAGATCACACCAGTTAATCTTCAGGGTTAACTGGATACTCATTGGAAGGACTGATGCTAAAGCTGAAGTTCCAGTATTTTGATCACCAAATGCAAAGAGCTGACTGATTGGAAAAGTCCCTAACGCTGGGAAAGATTGCGAGCAGAAGGAGAAGAGGGCATCAGAGCATTAGATGGCTGGGCGGCATCACCGATGCAATGGACATGAACTTGGGCAAACTCTGGGAGACGGTGAGGCCAGAGAGGCCTGGCGTGCTTCCATCCATGAGGTTGCAAAGAGTTGGATATGACTGGGCAACTGAACAACAGAGCTGAGAAAGTAGAGGCTGCTGTGGGCTGTCAGTTTAAGAAGCATGACAATGAACATAGGGCAAGAAACAAAGTTGATGAAACAGGAATATAAAAACTACTCACTTTTAATATTTTAAATGGATAGTGAATAAGGATCTACTGTATAGCACAAGGAACTCTGCTCAGTGTTATTTGGTAGCCTGGATGGGAGGGGAGTTTAGGGGGAGAATGGACACATGTATATGTATGATTAAGTCCCTTTGCTTTTCACCTGAAAATATCATGATGTTGTTAATTGGCTATACCCAAACAAAAATTAAAAGTTAAAAAAAAATTACACACTTTTTCAGGTAGGTGAAACTTCAGCATATTTTTAAGCCCGTGGGAAAAAGAGCCAAAGAAGAGAAGATGATGACACATGGTAGAGCTGAGCGCAGTGATGGGGAAGTCTCAGAGGCGTGGGGGGTGGAATCCAAGACCCTTCCTCTAGGTCAGGAGGCAAGAAGAGAAAGGATGATGCCATGGGCAGCTCTGGAGGGAAGAAGGAGGGGTTCGGGGAGCAACTGCCCAGTGGCTTCTATTTTTTCTTTTCCTTTAAAGCTGAAGTTCACACTGTAGGCAAGGACTGAAAGGGGTGTTGATCAAGGACTGAAACCGCTGTTAGGAAAAGAGAACAATGGAGCCACTAAGAGCCAAGTAAATGTGGAGGCCCCGAAATGAAGACCCAGAAAAGGCGAGATCAACACACGAAACAAACCAACAGAGATTCCAAGCAACATTTGGAAAATGAAATAAAAATGTTATAGACATTCTAATCAAATAAGTTTGGAACCTCTAGGAGATATCAAAGAATGTTGCAATAAGACCTTGGGGGTGTCTCAGCCGCAAGGTTCACGGTGTAACTCAGAGCTGAACAGTGATGCACAGAAGGCTGCAAATCCACTCACTAAAGGTGGGCCTATTCTATTTGGTTGCTCTCAGGCTCAGAGTCCTAAACTTCCCTGAATCCTGAATCATCATGAATTTCTACCACTGTCTTCTCACAGGAGGACTCATACAGGTCAGATATTTCACATTCTTTAACAGAGTCTATTAGTGTTTAATCAGTGTTTTGCTATTATTCCAATCAGAGCTCTGAGAAATGTAATTTCCTATTTACATCATTTCTCAGAGGAGCTATTTATATGTACATAAATTTGAATAATTTGCTTTATGAATTCTACATGTAAATTTCCATAAAAATGTTGGGGCCAGAAGAACTCATTTATGAAGAGTTCTCTGTTCTCAGGAGGACAGCAGTGATGTGCCTTTCTCAGGTAGTAGCATAGAGAGAATACAGGAAACTTCTGCAATGCTACTGCATGCTGTACTGCATTACAGAAAGCATTCAACCCCAAAAGAAACAAAAAGCAAACACGAGGCATAAGTTTGTGAGTCAAATTCCACATTTTGATAATTATAACTTGTAAAGAACTATAGAGCTAATTGGTATTACTCAGCCATTAAAAAGAATACATTTGAATCCGTTCTAATGAGGTGGATGAAACTGGGGCCGATTATACAGAGTGAAGTAAGCCAGAAAGAAAAACACCAATACAGTATATTAACACATATATATGGAATTTAGAAAGATCGTCATGATAACCCTGTATGTGAGACAGCAAAGAGACACAGATGTATAGAACAGTCTTTTGGACTCTGTGGGAGAGGGAGAGGGTGGGATGATTCGGGAGAATAGCATTGAAACATGTATAATATCATATAAGAAACGAATCGCCAGTCTAGGTTCGATACAGGATACAGGATGCTTGGGGCTGGTGCACTGGGATGACCCAGAGAGATGGTATGGGGAGGGAGGTGGGAGGGGGGTTCAGGACTGGGAACACGTGTACACCCGTGGTGGATTCATGTTGATGTATGGCAAAACCAATACAGTATTGTAAAGTAAAATAAAGTAAAATTTAAAAAAGAATTATAGAGCTAAGAACACTGATTATTCACCTTGGACACATGCCATTCTTTGATTTGGAAGGACAGTTACATACCTATATTTTGCTAAGTCAAATCTGCAATCATATCCCTTAGTAATTAACTTGCTTAAGAAATAGAATTTTGTATATTCTCTTTCCATTTTTTAGGCTTGATTGGTTCTAAATCAGAAAACAAAAAGATTGTGACAAAAAAAATAGCCCTGAATATTAAGGTACCAAAACAATCATAAATAAAACAGGATTGTATCGTAATAGATAGAACTGGAATAAATAAATGAAATGAGGAGACTACTGAGATAAAATTTTTCACCATGCAATGAGAAAATTGATACCAAGATAAATTAAATGACTTACTGAAAATTATAAAGCCCATCAGCAACAGTTCTGAGATACAGCAGTGCTCCTTCTCTCCAATTACAGTGTTCATCCCATCAAGATTAAACAGAAATAGAGAGGGAATTTAAATGGCACATGTTCCAAGCTGATCTCTAAATAGGGCCCCAGGGAGCCGCTCAATTAATTTATGATTAACTTATGATTTTTCTATATACTCTGTCACCTGTCTGATTTCATTTGATTAAGTATTAATACAAACAGAGCTCAAATACAAAGAACTCTGAAGTAGGCAGAATATGAAACTATATAATTTATGAAATTATATATATAATTTCATATCTATATTCTATATAATAAACTATATAGAGAAACTATATTCATATATACACATACATTTTCATAAAGTATATATATATTTAAATATACATATATTCTGTCTACATCAAAATTCTTTGCATAAGAGCTTCATTTATGCTTACTAAGTTAAAGTGTATATACTATAATGAAAGTGGAGAGAGTGCACATCTCATCTCAAGTATTTGTAATTTAGCTAGAGTTAACATAAACGTTTCAATCAGAAAATAAAAGCTATCATATAAAGAGTAATAATATTAAATCTAATCAAGTGTCAAAACATACAAGACAAACAAAAAGGATTTTAAGAGGTCAAGAAGAAGTTAATTTTAATTTTAATCATAAAGTCTAATCAAGCTTCCCAGTGACGCTTGGTCTGGGTGTTGTCCCTAGTCAAGCATGTTGATCACTCTGGTGGCAAAGAACCGCCCAAGGAAATTCATTTTTTCTTTGGATAGTTATATCCTAAACTATAAAACTGAAATGTCTTCTTCTATGTTTCTCTCTCTGGTCTTGGTTCTGTAACTTGAGGTCTAAATACAAACTCCTCATCTATTCTTAAAGAAAACAACTCAGAGTACACTCGATCAAACCACCGACTTTCATGTTCCAGCAAACCCTGATCATGGTTCTTGGAAGAAATTCTCATGTAAATCCAACCCTCATAAACAACAGCAGCCATAATTCCACACAAGGTTCCAGTTATGATATACCTGCCAGGAAATTAACATTCTTTTCTATCTAAACACTGTATTTCCATCAAGGTCTAAGAACTCAATTTATTAACAACTTCAGCATGCTATTAATTTGTATTAATATTTTTCTCAATGGAAATTTCTAATCATTTTACAAGTTTCATTAGGCAAGGTAATATGATGAACTGATTTACAAAACAGAAACTCACTCATAGACATAGGAAACAAGCATGGTTACCCAGGGGAAAGGTAGGAGGAGAGATAAATTGGGAGTTTGATATTGACAAATATTATATATAAAATAAACAAGGGCCTCATGTATAGCACAGAGAACTATACTCAATTTTCTGTAGTAATCTAAATGGGAAAATAATTTGAAAAGCAATATATTATATACATATATATATATAAAATACATACACATACATATGTCTAAGTCATTTTGCTGTACACCTGAAACTAACACAACATTGTTAATCAACTATATTCCAATATAAAATATATATTTTTTTAATTTCATAAAGCAAGGTAATAGCTGAGATGTGCCTGGAAGGACCACATAGATCAAGCAGGAAGTTGTCATCCCTTGGACTACAAGGGGATCCAACCAGTCCATTCTGAAGAAGATCAGTCCTGGGATTTCTTTGGAAGGAATGATGCTAAAGCTGAAACTCCAGAACTCTGGCCACCTCATGTGAAGAGTTGACTCATTGGAAAAGACTCTGATGCTGGGAGGGATTGGAGGCAGGAGGAGAAGGGGACGACAGAGGATGAGATGGCTGGATGGCATCACGGACTCGATGGACGTGAGTTTGAGTGAACTCCGGGAGTTGATGATGGACAGGGAGGCCTGGCGTGCTGTAATGCATGGGGTTGCAAAGAATCCGACACGACTGAGTGACTGAACTGAACTGAACTGTCATCCTCACCAAAAGCCTGTCTAAGCATAAGTGGCAGACTGGCATAATGACAGACTGGCCTTTCTGAGATAAGAAAGTAGTTTTATGCAAAGTTCTGCATGTAAATCAGAGAGGCCTTTCAAAGTCATAATGAAGAGTCTGCCCTGGATCCATCAAAGAATATAAGACAACATTGTGGGTCTTGAACATAAGATTAACAAGAGGAAAATGGAAAAAATATATAAGGCGAATAATAATGAGCAAACAAAAAATACAGTAAATAAGTATGAAGCTATTGTAGCAGATATGTTGAACATGATGGTAAGCACAGATGCAATGAGTAGGACAGATATAGGAGATCACTTTAAGAGAAAACAGGTTGCATTTAAGCTTCATGCCCAAATAACTGAAATAACGAAGAAGCTTATTTTAAAACCTAGGGAATTATTTGTAAAAGGAAGATCATTAATTCAACTGACTGCAAAATAATAGCATGTCATTAAATTAGAACTGTTCAATGGCTAGTAAGAAAATACATAACTGCCCATCGATGAAAAATTTGCTCTACTTTGTTATAGTGATAATAATACAGGCAATTTTCAATTGCATCCATTGTACAGGCTCTCCAGCATTCCATCTTTCTTGCCAATGTATTTATCTTGAACATTCCCATTAGGTAGTTGAAAAATCAACCCATTATATTAATAGAATTAATTACTATTAATGCATAAAAAGCTAAAGTGAAGTCGCTCAGTCATGTCCGACTCTTTGCGACCCCAAGGACTGTAGCCTACCAGGCTCCTCTGTCCATGGGATTTTCCAGGCAATAGTCCTGGAGTGGATTGCCATTTCCTTCTCCAGGGGATCTTCCCAACCCAGGGATTGAACCCAGGTCTCCTGCATTGTAGACAGACACTTTACCGTCTGAGCCACCAGGGAAGTCCTACTTCATAGTAGGCAAAAAAATCAGAATAGGAAGAAAATGGCTAACATTATTTAGAAAACACATGATGGCTTTAATCATTCACAGTAATCCAACCCTCCTTACTACACAGAACTGTTTTATACAGATGCTGTCATTAAATGGTACGACAGCTCTCTCAAGGAGACAAAAAATTCTCAAACACATTTATACACACACAACTTTCTCAGACTGTGAACAAACTGGTAAAAATAAGTCATATTGTTTCCCATTACACACAGAGAGAACCACAAATCTTTATGCCATGATTTTAAAGCTAGAGTGCCAACAGTAAGAGGGCTTCCCAGGTGGCTCAGTGGTAAATAATCCGCCTGCTAATGCAGGAGACATAGGAGATAGAATCCCTAGGTCAAGAAGATCCCCTGGAGGAGGAAATGGTAATACACTCCAGTATTCTTGCCTGGAAAATCCCAGGGACAGAGGAGCCTCGTGGGCTACAGTCCATAGATTTGCAAAGAGTAGGAGATGACTGAGCATGCGTGCACCAACAGTTTGACAGAAAGATCATTAAGATAAATACATGCAAACATGACCACACACTCAGAAATAACAGCTGCTGCTGCTGCTAAGTCGCTTCAGTAGTGTCCGACTCTGTGCGACCCCATAGATGGCAGCTCATCAGGCTCCACCATCCCTGGGATTCTCCAGGCAAGAACACTGGAGTGGGTTTCCATTTTCTCTTCCAATGCATGAAAGTGAAAAGTGAAAGTGAAGTCGCTCAGTCATGTCCAACTCTTAGGGACGCCATGGACTACAGCCTACCAGGCTCCTCCGTCCATGGGATTTTCCAGGCAAGAGTACTGGAGTGGGGTGCCATTGCCTCATCAAGTATCAAGTAAGGGCTTCTTATATAGCTTCTTCACACCTAAGATAGAAATATGGGCCCAAAATGGGAGAAGTGAAAGTCTCTCAGTCATGTCTGACTCTTTGCGGTCCCATAGACCATACAGTCCATGGAATTCTCCAGGTCAGAATACTGGAGTGAGTAGCCTTTCCCTTCTCCAGAGGATCTTTCCAACTCAGGGATTGAATCCAGGTCTCCTGCACTGCAGGCAGATTCTTTTTTACCAGCTGAGACACAGGGAAACCCAACAAAACTGGAGTGGGTAGCCTATCCCTTCTCCAGCAGATCTTCCAGACCCAGGAATCAAACCGGGGTCTCCTGCATTGCAGGCAGATTTTTTATCAACTGAGCTATCAGGGAAGCCCGAGAAAGGAGATTTCAAATGTAGCTTGCAAGCATATTAGTTACACCTATCAGTGAGTGAGCAGGTGAAATTCAAACAAGTTTCCCTAACTCAGTGATGCAAAAAAAGGTAATATGTACCAAAAGGTTATGATCTGGCCAAATTCAGTATTAAAAAGTGTTATTATGTCTGCCATGAGCACAAATAAACATGATAAATTATGTTTTGGTTTTGGTTGTGATAGTTCTATTTTGTTTTGCTTTTGCTTATTCAATCAAGAACTCTGTAAGCATATTTTAGAAAGTTCTGGTTTCATATACAATAGAGATATAAATACAAATCTATGCCTCCTGCATATCAATTATGGCATGCATTCATTAGATAATTTATATTTGTCATCTGTCAATGACTATTTCTTGAAATTAATAGTAGCTTAACACGCTTATTCCAGAAAAAAAGATTGTGTGGTTTTAAAAGATACTAAAAAATATCTGATTACTCATGAAATTTCAAGAAGAAATGCTATCACTGAAAGTTGTTAAATTCTTATTATTAGACCAAGATATATTTATTTTATATGGTAGAGCTTTCTAAGACAATGCACCAAAAATAGCAGCTGATCTATTTAAGTCTGGATGGAGATAAAATTTTTAAAAGATGATTCTGTATCATTCTACTATTGGATAGTCATAAGGCTATCATCACATAAAATATATTAGAATCAAAGAATCTTTAAAATCTCACAAACTGAAATGTCCATAAATATTGCCATCTGGCCTAACCACCTATTCAACACCCAAACTTTCTATAAAGTATGCCGCCAAGCGATTATCCCCCATGTCTGAGTGCTTGGAGCCACTGGGAACTCCACTATCTCCCTGCCTAGGCAATTATATCTGGCAGACTGCTATCAGAAAATTCTTCCTAATTTGGAGCCAAAAATATCCCTCCTCGTGTCTTCTACTCATTAGTCCTTGTTTTAACTATTGGTGTTCAAGCAGCAAAGACTTTCTCATCTAAATCACAATTTTTCAAAAAATTGAAGACAACTGTCAAATACCTCAGTTCTTTTAGCTCTTCCAAATATGACATTATGGTAATTACCTCAACTATTCTTATTTCTCTCCCCTGAAAGTACTAACTATCACAGTACAGAAAGCTCTGTAAAACCTGCTCTAAATAACTGAATTCTTTTAAGTGAAGTAATATGCTTAACACAGAATTAGTACACTATTAACACTAATTTCTTTCTTAAGTAACTAAATATAGTTATATACAGCTGAGAAAGATATAGAAAGTATATAGTTACTCATCTGTATCATGTATATTCTAATATACTATTCTCTATTATACTATATTATGTTACATAATGCTTCATCTGTATCATGGTTACCTGTTAATATACTGGTTACAATATTAATGTATTATAAATAGGGCTTCCCTGGTAGCTCAGGAGGGAAACAATTTGCCTGCAATGCAGGAGATCCTGGTTCAATTCCAGAGTCAGGAAGATCCCCTGGAGAAGGGAACAGCTATCCACTCCAGTATTTTGGCCTTAGAATTACACAGAGAGGAGCCTTGCAGTCCATGGGGTCGTAAACAGTCAGACACAACAGGGCCACTTTCACTTTCTTTTTTTTTTTAAACACTATTAATAGCATCTAACATTTTTTCCATTTGCTCTCTGCCAATCTATGCTTTCCCCATTCTATATACTTGGACACATGTTTTCTGAAACAAAGTGCAGTTTATACTTCAATTTTGTTAGATTCAGCCCCTCACTTTGGCCATTCAAGACCATGAAAAGTGAAAGTGAAAGTTAAGTTGCTCAGTCGTGTCTGACTCTTTTGCGACCCTGTGGACTGTAGCCCACCAGGCTCCTCCATCCATGGGATTCTCCAGGCAAGGATACTGGAGTGGGTTGCCATTTCCTTCTCCAGGGGATTTTCCTGACCCAGGGATCGAACCCAGGTCTCCCGCATTGCAGGCAGACGCTCTAACGCGAGCCACCAGGGAAGCACATTCAAGACCATATTAGATCTTAATTCTATCTCACATATCCACCATCTATTTCATTTGAGTGTTTCCCTTGTACAGTCTTATTTTAGCCATTGGTAAAGATGTTTAACATAATAAGGCCAAACTTTCATCAGGAAACATCATGCAGGTTGAAATGCTGTACTAGCTACCTAGCTGTTAACTAATTTTCCCAGTACTCAGACTGTACGTCTAAATAAATTCCACAGAGATCTATACATTATTTTCCAGCACTGTAACAAAATCTAGATACAATGACAAGTCATTCAAAGATCTGATGTTTGTATTCATTTTTTAAACAAATGTTTGTTCCATGTACATTCAGTACCTGGCAATATGTTGATCTCTGGTGACTAAGGCAGTAAGATGCTGCCCTCAAGGAGCTTACAGTCTAGTGGGAAAGCAGACAATTACAGGTGATATCATCGGATAGCCTTATAAACGGGACAGGCAATTAGGGAACCACAAAGGATCACAGTGTGATTATAGAAATCAGATTGTTAGGCTTAGGAAAGGTCTCCTAGAGCAAACAGAAAGGTTTGTGTTGAATTGAGTTTGAGGTCCTTATAGAACAGTCAGATTTAAATGTTGGTTGTGTGGGTGTGGTGCTCTCGAGACAAATCTGGGCTGGACATATAGAAGTCAACAGTGAAAATGTAGTATTTGCAGCTGTGGACTTGAATAAGAGCCCTGAGTCAGAAGTTAATGAAAGAAGGAAACCTCTGGCATTTTGGTAAAATGGAAGAACATTTCAGAGGTCTGAAACATCAAGTGTATATGACACCTGAGTAAGGGTGTGGGTTGGATGGAGAGATAGAGCTGGGGGAGTCAGAGGCCAGTTCAGCAGGAATTCTGTGCCAAGAAATGAGAACCTTTTCTAGAAGGCCATGGGATCCCTAAAAGGGCTCTAAGCATTGGAATGACTTGAGTAGATTGAAGAAAATACACGCTAGGGTTGATGCGGGGTAGGAATTGATGAAGGACAAGAAGCAAGGAGACAAATAAAGTGAAAAGAGACTAATACAAGGAACTAATACAGGCAAAACAGGTGACAGGTGGAGAGAAAGCAGGGTCATGATAGGGATGGCAGTGACTGACACACTCCTAACATTGTGCAGACTCTGACCTTGGAGTCTGTGTGATGACTGACTGGATTTGAGAAGCTAAGGTAGAGAGAGGGTCCCAGGTAATCCTCAGGATCTGAGCTTGGATGGAAAAGAATGCAAATGGAAACACCACTTTGGGAAAGGATGGGGAGGGTTTCAATACTTGGTTTTTATCACTTTAAATTGAGTTTTAAGATCAAGACAGGATAACTAGGTACTAATAGAAAAGTTGGATGTATGAGTATGGCTTGAGCTAAGAGAGGTCTGAGCTAAAACCAGAGCCTGAGGAGTTAATAGTGAATGGATGGAGTTACAGTCAGTGATTTGGACACAACCACTAAAGCAGAATATATAGGAAATAAGACCAAAAGATTAAGATCACTGTAAAATTCAACCTGTAAAAGAGAAAGCTAAACAGTGTCCAAGGACTTAATCTAAAATATATTTTCTAACTTTATTTTATATTTATTAATAGAAACTAAATTTCTAAAAATTTTTAACTCAAATTTATCAGGTAGTTTGTCAACCTGGTACTGCTGCTTTCATTACAGACCATAAAAAATGAATAATGGCATAAATTTGTGAGTGTCAAGATTCTCAAAACAATGTAGGTTAAAAAAATAATAAAAAGCCAGGAAAAGTTTATCATAAGATTCAAGCTTCACGCTGACCTAGAATATGAAGGGTCCTAAATTCTTTATTTTTTCTACATTTAAAAACATTTTCCCCCTTATTTCTCATCTTTGGAGGGAAAAGTTAAAAGAGTAAAATGGGAAGTTTTTGCTCATGTTTGCAACATGAACACAACACATTAACTGTGTATATCCATCCAACTCCATTATTCAACTCTATTCCAAAAATAGTTTAAATAAATGAAAATATCACTGGGCAAATTTCACCATATTGAAGAGTATACAGTAGTCCACCAGACTTCTTGGTTTTGTGATCTCAAATACTCCTCTTAATCAAGATGATTAATTTTTAATCAACTTGCACAAGATGGGCAAAGTGAACCATATGAGATACAAATAACTTGCATATTCTTTCTCAGCCCATTGTTATAACTGAGATTCCAAATCTGGATGTTCAAAGAAAAAAACCTTAGTCTTCAGAGGTTTGCTGCTGCTGCTGCTAAGTCAATTCAGTTGTGTACGACTCTGTGCAATGCCATAGACGGCAGCCCACCAGGCTCCCTCGTCCTTGGGATTCTCCAGGCAAGGAGACTGGAGTGGGTTGCCATTTCCTTCTCCAATGCATGAAAGTGAAAAGTCAAAGTGAAGTTGCTCAGTCTTGTCTGACTCTTAGCAACCTCATGGACTGTGGCCTACCAGGCT
Source organism: Ovis canadensis (assembly GCF_042477335.2). Taxonomy (NCBI): domain Eukaryota; kingdom Metazoa; phylum Chordata; class Mammalia; order Artiodactyla; family Bovidae; genus Ovis; species Ovis canadensis. The sequence goes on from NC_091261.1 coordinate 52,615,027, forward strand.
CCCCTATCCATGGGATTTTCCAGGCAAGAGTACTGGAGTGGGGTGCCATTGCCTCCCTTCAGAGGTTTAGTGATCACTTAAAATCAAAATTCCTTATAAAATGCTCAAAGAAAAATTATACTAGTCTAACTCTCCAAAGTACATCTACTTTTTAATAAGTTGGATTTGGGGTAGCATTGCTATGGCCGCTGTTATAAGTTTTATTTAGTCTCATTATTATTACACAAAAGTAAGTAATATAATCAAAATTTCACTACTGTGGTTGAGATAGATTTCTCAACATATCTAAAATACTGTGATATGGGCTTACCAGGTATATATTGGGCCTTCCACTTAGAGATCACCAACATGTGCCAAAGAGAACCTTCGGAGTTTCACTCTTTATCAGATTTAACTTTAAAAATCTGTCTTAATGGTAGACAACCTAAGTATATACAAGTCAGTTCATATGTGTATGTTCAGTCATTCTGTCTTGTCCAATTCTTTGCAACCCCAGGGACTGTAGCCCACCAGGCTGCCCTGTCCATGGAATTCTCTAGGAAGAATACTGGAGTGGGTAGCCATTCCCTTTTCCAAGAGATCTTCCCAACCCAGGGATCCAACCTGGGTCTCCTGAACTGCAGGCAAATTCTGTACCATTTGAGCCAACAGGGAAGCCCTAGGCAATAGAATAATTGTGGGAAAGGGTAAGTGTGAAAGTCATTCAGTTGTGTCCAACTCTTTGCGACCCCATGGACTGCAGCCTACCAGGCTCTTCTGTCCATGGAATTCTCCAGAACAGAATACTGGAGTGGGTAGCCATTCCCTTCTCCAGGGGATCTTCCCAAGCCAGGAATCGAACAGGGTCTCCTGCAAGCAGATTCTTTACCAGCTATGCTATCAGGATGCCCTCTAAAAGACTCTTATGAGATATGTGATAGTTATAAAGCTTGCAGTTGCCACATTCAAAACTCTGGTTCATGACATTTGATGGGGGACTGGGTGGGAGAAGGGCAGGGAGACAGGATTCCTATCAGCTTCCTCAGTGATCACAGATGACTTGACTGCATAAACCGAATCACCAGGACTATAAGACAAATGCAACAGTTCATGTCAATATGCTATGATTTATCAAATAAAAGGTTAATATAAAGAAGATCCAAAACAAGACAATGTGTCCTTTTGCTTGGGAAGAGTAAGGCCTGATCATGTCCAGTTCCCTAAAATGCTCATCTCCCAGCTGTTGCACAAAAACTGTATCAGTGAAGCTGAGTGACAGAGGCAGGAGGTCACACTCAGCCAGGCAGTTGGGGCCATCCTGTCACACCCAGAACCCAGCCTGACATCAGACTGTGTAAACTGGAATAAGCAGAATTGTTATAGTTGTAAACCAGGAGGTACTGCTTAACAGAGAGATTTATGCACAATAAGGCTTTATGTGGGTCACCATACCAGCCCCAGAACTTCTGTCTCACATATTCATACAAACATCCACCCTGAATACAAACTCCAATATATTTTCTTTAAAAAATATACTTCCTAAAATGTACCTTAAAAATTTTTATGGAACATCTATGAAACTATACAGTCTATATTTAAATAATGATGATGCTGGAATAACGTTACCCTAGATCAATATGGCACTTAAGAAATCTTAATGTAAAAATAATCAGTATCAGCAAATTAATTTTTATTCCAGATAACTGCATACATTGTAACATTACTACCTAAAAGCACATATTTTGTGACGGTTATTTATATATATACTATTATTCACCAATAATATTAACTCTTTATTTTACAAAATGGAGTCCAAACCACAAAACCTTGCTGGTTTTTTTCTGAGTGGGGAGGGAGTGGGATTTGGACTTAGATTTTTTTTACAAGTAACTTCAAAATAAATGACATTTTCTGAGAAATATCCTACTTTCCTAATATAAATCTTTTACCAAAAAAAAAAAAAAAACACTGAAATGGAAAACTGATCTACCATGTGAATTTTCTCTTGCCATGCATTAATATGAATTAAATAGACCTTAAAATTATAGTTCCAGGTATCTGATTTTTTTAATGAATATTCATTTTTAGGAGTGGTTTTTAAAAAGTCAACTTTTTGAACTGGTACTTGCTCAAAACACATAATCTCAGTATCCAAAGAATTCATGGTAAGAAAAAAATAACTTTTTTCCTACTTTTATAAAAGATGTGTAAAATTATATAAGTCCAGGGCATGAACAAACTTGATAAAACTCTACTAGTTTCATCTGAAAGCTGAGAACTAGCTTCCACACACTAAAGCCTTCTTCACTCTGTCACTTTCTACCTATGAAACAAATGGGTACATATTCTGATTGGAATAGTCCTGATGACGTGTTTCAGTAAACCGCTTTACTTTGATAAAAATGCAATAACATCTCTCTGTATAAGAATATAAGACATGAAGGACATACGATGGACATAGGTACTGCTTCTTTTTCCCCTTCCCTTTCTTTGAAGACTTTTCTTTTGAGTAGGCTTCTTCAATACACAAGGAAATTAAAATAAAAAAGGCCACTGCCAATAAAAACTTCATCTTGAAAATTTAAATTTCAGAAGATGGATCTACAAGAAAGAACAAGAAGATATTTACATTCATGAGACAAATGACAATTACATGACTCTTTAAGGATTATGACTGTTTCTACCATGGACAGGGCGCTTGTACATCACATTCTCACTGCTCCTGGCAAACATCTGTCTTCCATACATGCACAAACATGAAGGCTTTGTCATATTTTAAGCTTACTAAATACATTATACTCAGTAAAATTTTCTATTCTTCTTTCTCTTCTTTGAAAGAAAAACTCTGTAAATTGTATCTCTGTAATAACTGCATGTTACTTTATATTTTGTGACGCTCTGTGATGGTTTCACAGTAAAAGTTAGTTTAAAAATTGCTTCATAGAAAACAAGACCATGAGGAATAAAAAGTAAGTATGTAAAATTTTCTACTATATAGTTTCACAAAATTATAAATTGATACTGAATTACAGACTGTATCAATACATGCTTAGAAAGATAACTGGAAAGATGTTTACAAGGTGTTAAGATTGTGCTTGTACATTTAAATTTATGTTTTATTTTTTAAATTTCTTCTGTTCTTTGATTTTTGTATATTTTTCCAAAAACAATATAAATTATCCTCAAGGAAAAAGTTAATTCTAATTATTAAAGGACTGACAGAAATAAAAGAAAAAGATAGTATCAAAGTTTCACCCTCTAAATTCATGGGTTTTTTTTACATACATTAAATTTGCAAGTTACCTTTTACCCAAAAAAAGGAAGGTGCATAATATTTTAAGTTAGCGCTCTCCTGTTCTACTCAGACGGTACTAACATTTCTTATTCAATAGATGATTTCTGACTCTAGAAATTCTAGGCAACACTGCAAGAAATAAATTAGCAACTATAGTCAGATTCCCCCAAATAATCTTCTTAGCCATATTTTAATAACATTTTTCATGCTCCAAGAGAATTACATTCTTGCCTATCTGATGCAACAACAACAATGAAAACTTAAAGCATCTTCTAAACACTGGAATATTTAAATCTCTTCCGCATCCTTCATTCCCAAACCATAAACTGTTTCTCCTTCCTTGTTTCCTGCCGAGTAAGAGACCGGCCTGTTCCCCAACATTAACTTGATTCCCAACTCCATATTTTTGCTTCTCCTGTGGCATGTTTTCCGCCTATCTTCTTCCTAGGAACTCTTATTTTCCCACATTTATTCTTCACAGTCCCTAAGCAAGCAGTGAGGGCTTCCTCCCTGGTCTTTCTCCTGAAGACACGACAGAGGGGACTTATCAGGCCCCCAGCTGCCCTCAGTCAACTCGCAACACTAGACTTCCTACCCCTCTCCCCACGCCCCAGCCTAGGGGGACATCTGGTGCAGACACCTTTGCCCAAGGCCGCAGGTACTGTGCCCACATCTTTGCCCACTCAGCCCCAGGAGCCCAGGAGCCCAGAGGCCCTGGAGGTCTGAGGGTGGAGAAATTCCACCCTGTCTCTCTCTATGCACCCCCCACCTTCCGAAGGGGCTGGCTACAGGAACTGAGGGACCCCTCCAGACCAAAGGACGCCAACTGCGCCTCTGATCCTCCGCTGCCAGCATCCCTCCAGCCGAGCACACCCACACCGCTGACCCGCGGGGATGCGCTCGCCGCCACCACCAGGGATGCTCTCGCCTCCTCCTCTTCTCCCTCCTCCTCGCGCCGCCGCCGCAGTGCCCGGTGCCCCCGCCAGGCCTTGGCGCAGAGGTGCGCATCCCTGGACCCCCGCGCCGCCCCTTCTCCCGGAGCCGACTTACCTGAGGCGCCCCTCCCGCAGCCCCGGGAGGACGCGCGCTCCGCCGGACGCGCCGGTGCGGGAGGGGGGCCGCGGGGGAGCGGCCGCGTCCGCGTCCCCGCGTCCCCGTCCCCGCGTTCCCGCGGTGGGCTGACGCGCCTGCTCCGGCCGAGGAGCCTGCGCCGTGGTGTCCGCGCCGGTGCGGTCTGGGCGCTGCGGGGCCCGCGGCACAGCCCGAGCGTGGCGAGAGGTGGGCCGGGCGGGACTGCAGAGGTGTCCCGGCTGCGCGCGTGTCCCCTTCCGGCCTCTGAGGGGAGGAATGCAGTCCTCACCAGGGGCTAAAGGAGATCGGGGCGGTGGGTGGGGGACAGGGCGCGGAGGACAGCTGGGTTACTTCGAAAGGAAAAACCTTTCAAGGAGCTGGAATCCTTTAGGGTCTATTTTTTTACCACTAGCAACAAAAAACAAGCAAACAACAAATGACCTTCTGAGACCTAAGCAGACAACAGTTTCTGTGACTATCATTTTTATGGTCTCCTGGCATCTAACTTCCTCTCCAGTCTTAAAATATTTCTCTAAGCCTGACCTTTTTAAGCATGCTGAAATTGATCAGAATTAATAAAACCATACAATCTTGGACATAAGTTGATTCATATCTTGGCTATTGTAAATAATGCTACTATGAACATTGACGTGCATGTATTTTTATGAATTTTCTTCAGATAGATACTCAAAAGTGAAATTTCTGGGTCATATGGTATCATCAGTTCTATTTTTTTTTTTTTTAATTTTTATGCACCCTCCATAGTGGCTGTACCAATTTACATCCCCACCAACAGTACACAAAGGATCCCCTTCCTACACGTCCTCACCAACGCTTCTTAGTTCTTGTGTGTTTTGATAACTGCCGTTCTGACAGGTGTGAGGTGACAGCTAATTGTGGTTTTGTTTTGCATTTCCCTGATGATTAGTGATGTTGGGCATTTTTTCCTGAGTCTGATGGCCATTGGTATGTCTTCCTTAGAAAATGCATTCTTGAGTCTTGTGCTCATTTTTTGACTGGGTTGCTTGTTTTTTGATATTGAGTTGTGGAAGTTCTTTCTATGTTTTAGAGGTTAATTCCTTACTGAACATACCATTTGCAAATATTTTCTTCCATTCAATAGACTGCCTTTTTGTTTTGTTGATGGTTTCCTGTGTTTTGCAAAAGCTTTTTAGTTTGACTAGGTCTTATTTACTTACTTTTGCTTTTGTTACCTTTGCTACAGGAGATAGATCCAAAAAATATTGCTAAGAGCATACTGCCTGTGTTTCCTTTTCTTCTCAGAATTGTATAGTTTCAGGTCTTAAATTTACATCTTTAATCCATTTTCAGTTTATTTTTGTATGTAGTATGAGAAAACGTTCTATTTTCATTCCTTTACGTATAGTTTTCCAGTTTTCCCAACACGACTTATCAAAGGACTGTCTGTTCCCTATTGTGTATTCTTGTCTCCTTTGTCATAGATTAATTCACTCATACATGTGTGGGTTTATTTCCGTGTTCTCTGTTCTACTCTATTGGTCTATGTGTCTGTTTTCCTTCCAGTACCATACTGTTTTGATTACTATAGCTTTATAATATTATTTGAAGCATGGAAGTGTGCTACCGCCAACTTTGTTCTTCTTTCACAAGATTGATTTGGCTATTTGGGATCTTTTATGATTTCATACAAACACTGAAACTGTTATTAGGGTTATAAGAAAATTTCTTGGGTACTTTGAAAGGAATGCCATTGAACCTGTAGATTGCTATGGGTAGACAATATATGTTTGTTGCTGTTGTTGTTCAGTCACTAAGTCATGTCTAACTCTTTGCAACACCATGGACTGCAGCATGCCAGGCCTCCATGTCCTTCACTATCTCCCAGAATTTGCTCAAATTCATGTCCATTGAGTCAGTGATGCTATATAACCATCTCATCCTCTGTCACCCGCTTCTCCTCCTGCCCTCAAACTTTCCCAGCATCAGAGTCTTTTCCAAGAGTTGGCTCTTCACATCAGGTGGCCAAAATATTGGAGCTTCAGCTTCAGCATCAGTCCTTCCAATGAATTTTCAGGACTGGTATCTTTTAGGATTGAATCCTTGATCTCCTTGCTGTCCAAGGGACTCTCAATAGTCTTCTCCAGCACCACAGTTCAAAAGCATCAATTCTTCAGTGCTCAGCCTTCTTTATGGTCCAAATCTCAAATCCATACATGACTACCAGAAAAACTATAGCTTTGTATATGGACCTTTGTCGTCAAAGAGGTACCTCTGCTTTGTAATACACTGTCTAGGTTTGTCTAGCTTTCTTTTCAAGGAGCAATTGTCTTTTAATTTCATGGCTACAGTCACCATCTGCAGTGATTTTGGAGCCCAAGAAAATAAAATGTGTCACTGCTTCTAATTGTTCCCCTTCCATTTGCCATGAAGTGATGGAACTGGATGCTATGATCTTTGTTTTTTGAATGTTGAGCTTTAAGCCAGTTTTTTTTTTCACTCTCCTCTTTCACCTTCATCAAGAAGCACTTTAGTTCTTCTTTACTTTCTGCCATTAGAGTGGTCTCATCTGCTTATCTGAAATCATTGATATTTTTCCTGGCAATCTTGATTACTGCTTCTAATTCATCCAGCCTGGTATTTCACATCATGGACTCTGCATATAAGTTGTACAAGCAGCATGACAATATACAGTCTTGCCCTACCCCTTTCCAAATTTTGAACCAGTCAGTTGTTCCATGTAAGGTTCTAACTGTTGCTTCTTGTCCTACATACAAGTTTCACAGGAGACAGGTAAAGTGGTCTGGTATTCCCATCTCTTTAAGAATTTTCCACAGTTTGTTGTGATCCACACAGTCTAAGGCTTTAGAGTAGTCAGTAAAGCAGAAGTAGATGTTTTTCCTGGAATTCTCTTGCTTTTTCTATAATCTGCCAGATGTTGGCAATTTGATCTCTGATTCCTCTGTCTTTTCTAAGTCTAGCTTGTATATCTGGAAGCTCTTGATTCATGTATTCTGGAAGCCTAGCATAAAGGATTTTGAGCATTACCTTGATAATGTGTGAAATGTACTATAGTTTGAACATTCTTTGACATTGCCCTTCTTTGAGACTAGAATGAAAACTAACCTTTCCCAGTCCTGTGTCCACTGCTGAGTTTTCCAAATTTGCTGCCATATTGAGTGTAGCACTTTCACAACATCATCTTTTAGGATATGAAATAACTCAGCTGGAATTCCATCACCTCCACTACCTTTGTTTGTAGTGATGCTTCCTAAGGCCCACTTGACTTCACACTCCAGGATGTCTGGCTGTAGGTGAGTGACCATGCCATCATGGTTATCTGGGTCATAAAGACTTATTTTGTACAGTTCTTCTGCTGCATTTTATTTCCACTGCTTCTTAATCTCTTATGTTTCTGTTAGGTTCTGCTATTTCTGTCCTTTATTGTGCCCATCTTTGCATGAAATGTTCCATTGGTATCTCTAATTTTCTTGACGAGATCTCTAGTCTTTCTGTGCATTGTTGACTTAAGAAGGCTTTATTATCTCTCCTTGCTATTCTTTGAAACTCGAGTATATGTATTCAGCTGAGTATATCTCTCCCTTTCTCCTTCACCTTTCACCTCTCTGCTTTTCTCAGCTATTTGTAGGGCTTCCTCAGACAACTATTTTTCCTTGTTACATTTCTTTTTCTTTAGGATGGTTTTGGTCACCGCCTCCTGTATAATGTTACAAACCTCTGTTCACAGTTCTTCAAGCACTCTGTCTGTCAAATCTAATCCCTTGAATGTATTTGTCACTTCCACTGTGTAATCATAAAGGATTTTATTTAGGCTATATCTGAAAGGCCTAGTGGTTTTCCCTACTTTATCAATTTAAGTCTGAAATTTACAATAAGGAGATCATGATCTGAGCCACAGTTAGCTCCCCATCTTGTTTTTGCTGACTGTACAGAGCTCTCCATCTTTGGCTGCAAAGAATATAATTAATCTGATTTCCTTATTGGCCATCTGGTGATGTGAATGTGTAGAGTTGGCTCTTGTGTGGTTGGAAAAGGATGTTCTCTATACCAGTGCGTTCTCTTGGCAAAACTCTGTTAGCCTTTGCCCTGCTTCATTTTGTACTCCAAGACCAAACTTTCCTGTTACTCCAGTATGTCTTGACTTCCTACTTTTCCATTCCAGTCCCCTATGATGAAAAGGACATCTGTTTTTGGTGTTAGTTCTAAAGGGTCTTGTAGGTGTTCATAGAACCATTTGCCTTCAGCTTCTTCAACATTAGTGGTTGAGGCATAGACTTGGATTACTGTGATGTTGAATGGTTTGCCTTGGAAGAAAACTGAGATCATTCTGTCATTTTTGAGACTGCGCCTTAATTTCTGTATTTTGGACACTTTTTGACTATGAGAGCTACTCCATGTCTTCTAAGGAATTCTTGTCCATAATAGTAGATGAGTTTCTCCAGGCAAGAATAATGTAGTGGGTTGCCATGCCCTCCTCCAAGGGGTCTTTCCAATGCAGTGATCGAGCCCACATCTTTTTGTTTCCTGCGTTGGCAGACAGACTCTTTACCACTATTGCCAGCTGGGAAGTAAAAAGAGGTATTCCTACATATTTTATTCTTTTTGATTGACTGCAAATGAAGTTGTTTTCTTGATTTCTCTTTCTGCTATTTCATTATTACTGTACAGAAATACATTAGATTTCTGAATACTGATTTTATCCACTGCAACTTTACTCAATTCATTTCTTAGTTCTAAGTGTTTTGCAATGGAGTCTTTTGGGTTTTCCATATATAGTACCATATTATCTGCAAATAGTAAGTTGTTTTTCCTTCCTTTTAACAGTCAATGCTTTTCATTTCTTTTTCTTCTCTGATTGCTGTGGCTAGGGCTTCCAATACTTTGTTAAATGGAAGTGGTGAAAGTGGACATCTTTGTCTTCTTCCTGATCTTAGATGAAAAGCTTCCATCTTTTCATTATTGAGTACATTAAATGTGAGTTTGTGATTAATTGTTTCAATTTTTGGATATGTTACCTTTGTACCAACTTTATTGAGAGTTTTTATCATGAATGGATTTTCAAATTTTATCCAATGCTTTTCTGCATCTATGGAGATAAACATGTGGTTTGTATTATTTGTTATGTTAATGTGGTGTTATTTCATTGATTGATTTGTGAATATTGATCCATTCTTGCATCCCTGGAATAAATTCTAATTGATCATGATGTATCATCCTTTCAGTATATGGTTGAATTTTGTTTAATAGCATTTTGTTGAAGATTTTTCATCTATGTATATTAGGGACATTGTCTGTAATTTTATTTTTTGTAGTATATTTTCCTGGTTTGAGTTTCAGGGTAATACCGGTCTCTGTGTATATGTTTGGAAGAGTTCCTTCCTCTTTAGTTTTTTGGAATATTTTGAGAAAGATAGGTTTTAACTCATCTTTAAATGTTTGGTAGAATTCCCCTGTGAAGCCATATTTTTTGTTTGTTTGGAATTTCTTTGATTACAGATTTAATTTCATTACTAGTAATTGATCCGCTGGATCATGGACAAAGCAAGAGAGTTCCAGAAAAACATCTATTTCTGCTTTATTGACTATGCCAAAGCCTTTGACTGTGTGGATCACAATAAACTGTGGACAATTCTGAAAGAGATGAGAATACCAGACCATGTAACCTGCCTCTTGAGAAATCTGTATGCAGGTCAGGAAGCAACAGTTAGAACTGGGCATGGAACAACAGACTGGTTCCAAATAGGAAAAGGAGTACGTCAAGGCTATATATTGTCACCCTGCTTATTTAACTTCTATGCAGAATACATCATGAGAAACGCTGGACTGGAAGAAACACAAGCTGGAATCAAGATTGCCGGGAGAAATATCAATCACCTCAGATATGCAGATGACACCACTCTTATGGCAGAAAGTGAAGAGGAGCTAAAAAGCCTCTTGATGAAAGTGAAAGAGGAGAGTGAAAAAGTTGGCTTAAAGCTCAACATTCAGAAAATGAAGATCATGGCATCTGGTCCCATCACTTCATGGGAAATAGATGGGGAAAGAGTGGAAACAGTGTCAGACTTTATTTTTTGGGGCTCCAAAATCACTGCAGATGGTGACTGCAGCCATGAAATTAAAAGACGCTACTCCTTGGAAGAAAAGTTATGACCAACCTAGATAGTATATTCAAAAGCAGAGACATTACTTTGCTGACTAAGGTCGGTCTAGTCAAGGCTATGGTTTTTCCTGTGGTCATGTATGGATGTGAGAGTTGGACTGTGAAGAAGGCTGAGTGCTGAAGAATCAATGTGTTTGAATTGTGGTGTTGGAGAAGATTCTTGAGAGTCCCTTGGACTGCAAGGAGATCCAACCAGTCCATTCTGAAGGAGATCAGCCCTGGGATTTCTTTGGAGGGAATGATGCTAAAGCTGAAGCTCCAGTACTTTGGCCACCTCATGCGAAGAGTTGACTCATTGGAAAAGACTCTGATGCTGGGAGAGATTGGGAGCAGGAGGAGAAGGGGACGACCCAGGATGAGATGGCTGGATGGCATCACGAACTCGATGGACGTGAGTCTGAGTGAACTCCGGGAGATGGTGATGGACAGGGAGGCCTGTCGTGCTGTGATTCATGGGGTCGCAAAGAGTCGGACACGACTGAGCGACTGAACTAAACTGAACTGAACTGGTCTGTTCAGACTTTCTCTTTGTTTCTGATTCAGTCTTAAAAGTCTTAGGAATTTATATATTTCTTCTAGGTTGTCCAATTTACTCGCATATAACTGTTCATAATATTCCCCTATGATTGTATTTCAGTGATATCATTTGTAACTTGTTTTTTAATTTTATTTACTAGGTCCTCTTTTTTTCTTGATGAATCTGGCTACATATTTATTAATTTTGTTTATCTTTTTCAAAACACCAGCTCTTATTTAACCAAACTTTTCTTTCCTTTTTTCTTTTTTCTATATTTCATTTCTTTCTACTCTTACTGCAAGTTATTTTAACACTCTATTTTCTATGAAATACCAGAGGCTCAGAAAGGGAATTTACTTCCTTGGGATAATAGAATTGAAAGGGAAGAGATGGGATTATGTTATCTTTAATGTCCTATTAGAACATTAAAACTCCAGTTCTAGTTGCATGTAGGTGTGTTAAAGCAGCTTATGTTTTAGACATAGACCTGGTTTGTACAGAATTCTGACTGCTGCATAGCCAGTTGAAGTAAAGAGACTGTTCCAGTAATAGATTCAGAATCTTTACCTCCAACTTTGGATTAGTCCTAAAGATTAACTAACATAGGAATCATTTCTCACTTAATTTTTGTTTTTGTTCCACATAATAGCAATAACGATAACTCTCATTTTGGTGGAGGGCATACTGTTTTCCAGATGCTGCACAAGTTTATTATCTCCTCTACACCTTTATGAATTTAATACTGTTCTTATAGGGCTTTCCAGCTGGCACTAGTGATAAAGAACCCACCTGCCAATGCAGTAGATATTAAGATGTGAATTTGATCCATGGGTTGGGAAGATCCCCTATAGCAAGGCATGGAACTCACTCCAGTATTCTTGTCTGGAGAAACCCATGAACAGAGGGGTCTGGCAGGCTTCTGTTCATTGCAAAGAGTCAGACATGACTGTAGGGACTTAATAAGCACGAACACACTATTCTTATAACAAATTATAGATAAAGATCCAGAGTCATCATATGACTTTTCCAAAGTCTGCTAATCACTTTCCTAATAAATGATTGAGAGAACTATGCACCTAACTGTGTCTGATTTTGGAAACTGGGCAATATTTTTGTGTGACTGTAAATTGTATATTTGATAATAGCTCATGACACCCAAAATAACATTTGTATACAACCAAAACCCATTAACTGTGATATAATTTTGAGAAGATAAAAGTAGAAATATGAGTAAGAAACTCCTACTTATGAATTTGAACGTTGTATTGTTTCATCTAACTGAGAAAACAGTTCAGAAAGGCCACTGAATATCTGACAGTCCACCTCAGTCCTAACCTAATAGAGAGGAACTATCTGTGCTTGGAGGTATATGGTTATCCAGATTTTAATGTTTTGCCAGAATATTCAGTGTAAAACCACCAAGATCATATCATAAAATTTTTAGATAAATTAGATATACTGTATATCCTAAGTCCTTAGAGAAAAAAGAGAGAGAATTACTTACCTCTTTGTAATTGACATGATGCTATCACCACACTTTAAGAACACACCTTAGGAAAAAAACAAGTGAACTTAGGGATTATTTAGTGTCATCTTTATTGAGCCAAACTTGGGTTCACTTACCCATGCACAGAAAAGCCAGTCTACTAACACCAGTAGAAAGTGCAGAGTTTATTGCAGGTACCAACAAGGAATCAGGCAGCTTACGGTCAAAAGTCCTGAACTCCCAATAGCTTTAGGGAAGGGGTTTTAGGGATGGTGAGGGAGGGAGCTGCAGGATGCATGATCAGATCATGCACAGTATTAGACTGGTTGGCCTTAAGGTGAAGTTTCAAGCATCATCAACCCTCTGGTTTCAACTAGTCCAGGGTCTATGTGCTTGTGGTCATCAGTTTTCAGCTGATGGGGATCTGCTTTCTGTAAAATTAACTTGAAACCATTATCTATTTCTTAAAAGAAACTGGGAGTTTGGGGATTCTGTGTGGCAGATTTATACTCTAAATTGTTACCAGTTCTCCAGTCCAAGAGCTGTCATTTGTTTCTACATCTTCACATCTCCTAATCATTAACTCCTTTAAAAAAGGAGTTTTTTTCATTTATTTATTTAATTTATATGCAAGGAGATCCAACCAGTCCATTCTGAAGGAGATCAGCCCTGGGATTTCTTTGGAAGGAATGATGCTAAAGCTGAAACTCCAGTACTTTGACCACCTCATGTGAAGAGTTGACTCATTGGAAAAGACTTTGATGCTGCGAGGGATTGGGGGCAGGAGGAAAAGGGGACGACAGAGGATGAGATGGCTGGATGGCATCACTTTTTCGATGGACGTGAGTCTGAGTGAACTCCGGGAGTTGGTAATGGACAGGGAGGCCTGGCGTGCTGTGATTCATGGAGTCGCAAAGAGTCGGACATGACTGAGCGACTGAACTGAACTGATATATATTATTTATAACTATTTTATTTATTTATTTATTTACTTACTTACTTTTGGCTGTACTGGTCTTTCTTGCTGTGCATATTTTTCTCTAGTTGTGGCGAGCAAAGGCTACTCTCCATAGTTGCAGTGTGTGGACTTCTCACTGCTGTGGTTTCTCTTGTGGAGCACAGGTTCTAGGGTGCATGGGCTTCAGTAATTGTGGCATGTGGGCTCAGTAGTTGTTGGTGGGCTTAGTTGTTCCAAGGCATGTAGAATCTTTCCAGACCAGGGATTGAACCCTCATCCCTTGCATTGACAGGCAGATTCCTATCCACTACACCACCAGGGAAGTCCATAATCATTAACTCTTGAGGCAGCCTTTTCCTTCCAAAGACAAGGACACAGGTGTTTGTACACAGTCTCATTACTAAGGCTCGTCCAAATATCAACAATATCAAGATCACTGATTTTTGCCAAATTTCTTCCATTCAGATAGGGGTTTCCCTGATAGCTCAGTTGGTAAAGAATCTGCCTGCAATGCAGGAGACCCCGGTTCAATTCCTGGGTTGGGAAGATCTGCTGGAGAAGGGATAGGCTGCCCACTCCAGTATTCTTGGGCTTGCCTTGTTGGTCAGCTGGTAAAGAATATGCCTACAATGTGGGAGCCCTGGGTTCAATCCCTGGGTTGGGAAGATTCCCTGGAGTAGGGAAAGGCCAACCACTGTGGTATTCTGGCATAGAGAATTTCATAGACAGTTTATGGGGTCACAAAGAGTCAGACACAACTGAGTGACTTTCACTCACTTTCATTCAGATAGGTGTTTTGAAGAAATTGTCATCCATCCATTCCTTTTCTAAGTGGGCATATTTATACTGAAACCATTTTTTCAATCTAGAAGAGTTAGTGTAGATAAGGTGATGGTTTGAAAGACAAGGTCTTATTAGAAAGATGTAGACCTGGGATTTAAACAATGCACCAATCCCCCATATAACAAATGTAAAATAGTTATCAGTAATTGAACATTTGTTTTTGTATGCCTTTTAAAATGTAATCTAAAGGTGTCATATTATTTCAATATGTGTCCCTATATGCATCTCTGCTCTGCAAGCCATAGCCAACTTCACATATCACAACAATGTCATTTTCATACCTAGCAAAATGAAGAATTGCTTACTATCACCCAAATTCTGCCCATAGTTAAAATTTTCCAGTTATTTTAAAATATATATAAGCATAGATTTTTTTTTTGTATCATGCACCCACTCACTCTCTCTTGTTCATTCCTGACTTTTCTCTGTGTGTTGAATTATTCATTCTTCTGTCTTGCAGTTAGCATGTGACAGGTCAGTGTGTTCCTACTGTTCAAAGCCAAATGCTCCTCTGAAACAACAACGATAATTCCTGGGGCAGAGGTAGATGAACAGTCACTCAGGTCTGCACATCTTCCAGGAAAATAGAATCTCCGCCAAAAGCATTTTCAGTTTTTACCAAGTCTAAGCAAAGTTACGTGGGCTGCCGTCTATGGGATCACACAGAGTTGGACACGACTGAAGTGACTTAGCAGCAGCAGCAGCAGCAGCAGCAGCAGCAAGCAAAGTTATAGTTGCCTCTTGACCAGTTTGGGATGCGCCTGTTAGCAGAGCTGCAGGTCTGGGAAGAGGTCAGGCTCCCCTCCCTCAGCCAGGAGTTCACACCTTCAAAGTTCATAACAACAGCTGTCTTCTTCTGGTAACCAGATGTGTCTTATCAGTTTAAAAAGCAACCCCGAAACCTCTTTTAGAAACTTGCAACCAATGTCAGCATTCATTTATTTTTGCTTATTATCTACTTATTTTTAAGACCTAGGTAAGTAATATTGGAGAAGTATTATCTATGAATGATATTAAGAGTTTATTTCTCTAGGTTTTCTAATATCAAGCTAGATTAGCTGGAAGTTCCACAAATGCATATTGTGGATTCAAAATCTGTGTCTTTGTTGGAAAGGTTTTCTATTTGCCCACAAGCAAATTCTACTCACAATTTTTGTCTCTAATGTGAGAGATGATGACTAAAAAGATCCTATCTTAGCAACTGTTTAGTAGAATTAGCAAGTAAATGTATAATGGTAGTACAAATATTTAAAAGTGAGTTATACAAAGCAAGCCATGAGCTTCATCGAATTATTATGGTTTTAAAATGAGATTTAAAATCAGGCTCATGAAGCAAACTAAGCTCATCATGTTATCATTAAATAACTACTTAAGCTTTCTGTGCCTGTTTTGTTTTTTTGGTTTTTTGTGTTTTTTTGCATCTCATAATTTCTGGTTTTATTTCACTAGTGTATATTTCCATTTTTGTATTTTCATGAGCCATCTCTCCAAAGATTATTTTAAATGCTCTGGATACATTGTTTTCTTCTCAGAATCATGCATTTCTTCTTAGAGACAGGGACTAGAACCATAGTTACCAAAATTATTCCAAAGAAGGGGGGCACAGACAGTATTTTGGTAATAGAAAGCTATATTGCTGGAATGTTTTCTTAGTTTTTTATGGTGAGTGGAGTTTCATGGTAGTGTATATGTTTTTTTTAAAAAAGAAAAGATTTACTTTGAACAAAAGACAACTATAAAGGTTTAAATATTCTAAGCATGAATATTTAGGCAAGAAGTCTTCTTAAATTGTTATAGAGAAGTAATCGGAATCTGTTCATTTTTGTGACACCACCCTTAGAAATCAAGATGAATGTTTGTTTTATTAGATTCAATCACCTAACAATAATGGCCTATGTACTAATTTACATGAGCTGTTTTTTTTCCAAAGATAACTCTCATTAGCATTTATTATACACTATTCTAGACATAAGCTTGCTGTGCATTTTAAACATAATATCTCTCTAACCTAATTTTTTAATTTTTATTTATTTATTTATTGGCTGCCCTGTGTCTCCCTTGCTGTACACAGGCTTTCTCTAGTTGTGCAGAGTTGGGGGCTACTCTTCACTACTGTGCATGGCCTTGTAGTGGCTTCTCTCGTTGCAGAGCATGGGCTCTAAGGTGGATGGGTTTCAGTAACTTTGGCACATGGGCTTAGTTGCCCCACACGTGTGGAATCTTCTTAGACCCAGGATCAAAGCTGTGTCCTCTGCACTGGCAGGCAGATTCTTAACCACTGAACCACCAGGGAATCCCCTTCTCTAATTTAATTTTTAAAGCTTACTTTGGGTTTCCCTGGTCGTTCAGACATCAATAGAGTTTCTGTAAAGTCTTAGTGCAGAAGAGAAGGACATTTGTTCTAGGTTAGCAGCATTACCAGAGGGAATGAGGGCACAAAGATGAAGATCTAGTTCTGAAGCTGGTACGTGGGCAGAGAGAAGGCAACAGAAAAGTAAGCAAAGCTTTAAGTTGGGTTAGAAAAAGTGGGTTAGGATAAAATGTTTGGATGCAATTCTCTTGCACTTCCTAAAGCAGGTTGTCTACAACATTAGCCCTCAGTGTGCTTAATGGGGAAAAAAAGGAAAATGTTAATGCCTAAGAGCTTGGATATTTTCATCTATCCTGTCTTCTAAGACTTATAAAGTACCCTAGCAGATTAAACGTTTTGTTGTCTTAAATAAACATTTCAACGTTGCTTAACCAATGTTGTTAAGCTAGTTTCCCCAAAACATGTCTGACCAGAAAATGTTTTTATGCTATGTCTATAAATACTCCATACACGAGTCTAGAGTTCTGATAAATACAGTTCAGAAAACTGTTCTGTGCAAAAGCAATATAATAGGCTCCTGTTAGGTTAAACAAATGGTGAAAGCATTGCTTTTTTCTTTATATATATAGTTAATCAAAGTATTATTGATTTACAATGTTGTCTTAGTTTCAGGTGTACAGAAAAATGATTCAGTTATATATGCATATGTATCTATTTTTTCGTACTCTTTTCCCTTATAGGTTATCACAACATACTGAGCATAGTTCCCTGTGCTATGCAGTAGGTCCTTGTTGTTCATCTATTTAATATATAGCAGTTATGTCTGTTAATACCAATCTCCTGATTTATCCATTCTCCCCACTTTCCTCTTTGGTTACCACAAGTTTGCTTTCTGTGTCTGTGGATCTATTTCTATTTTGTAAAGAAGTTGATATCATTTTTTTAGATTCTGCATATAAATGACATCACACGTTATTTGTCTTTCTCTGTCTGGCTTTCTTCAATTAGTATGACAATCTCAATGCTTTTTATGTCTCGTGTCAGAATAGAATATTAGCTAAAACCAGGGAATAGTGGCACTATCAGGGTAGCACTAGAGTTTTTTCATTACAACAAAAGACATACATGAGGTACCCATAGCTCCCGTGGAGGGAGTGATAAGGCATGGGAAAGATTACCATTTCTCTTTGAGATGTTGTCTGAGTTGGGTTTTATAGATCACGGTGCCAGATTGACCAAAGGGAATCACTAACAAGTGGAAAGATGTGTGTCAAAACATAAATGTACAATACATAGTGTGCAGATGTTTCCGTAGAGTTTTATTTTTCTGGAACCTAAAGGATTCACAATTCAAGAAAGACAGTAACAGAAAATGAAGCTGGACAGGTTCATGGACCAGACAATGAAGGGCCTCATTGACAATGATGTTTATTTTACGGGTTGAAATGAAGAGGGAAGTGTCTTAAGAGAAGGGAATCATGTAACTGGATTTGCTTTGTACAATGAGCACTTGAATCATCTGAAGAGAATGATGGGAGAGACAGACAGGGAGCAAGAAGGGCATTGAGGAAGTTGGCAGTAAGTGGAATAAGAGAGACACCAATGACACAAAATTCCCAGGGTCTGTGATGTCCAGGCCTTCAGGGTGAACAACAGACCGTGAGAGGATGTGGGTAACAGAACCGAGTGTGCAGAGGGCCAAGACAGGCCCGGCAGGCTAGTTATTCTTGGCTTGAATATTTGGTTGGTTTTCAGTGGCTGACAGGGTGATGCAAACTGTGGTTGGGCAGTTTCCAAGAATATCTTTCTTATCAATATCTTTCTTATCAATATCCTGCACTGCAATGCTACCTTTCCTGGACAAAATTCCAGTCCTGTGCGAAGCCCATCACCTGCTTTCTCCAAAACTGAGTGGAAAATTACTGTCAATTACTTCTCAGGATAGCTTTAGTGGCATTTATAGTAGATGGGCCTTACAATGCTTGCTCTGGTTTCCATGGTTATTTCATACACTCTCCATGATACTCAAACCCCCAGCACCCCTGTCCTTATTCACTTTCAACAGATAAGAAAGCAGAAGTCATCATTCACTCTACATTCATTCAACAACGTACTGAAGAGAAGTGCTTTGCTTTTCTCCTTCCATTTCAGCTAAAAGAAAACATTTCTTCTCCTTTTCTCCTGCTGTCCCTCATCTGAATCCCAGCCCTCTCATATGTTCAGGGACCAGTAATACTTACCTTCTTCTCTCCCTTCCCTTCATTTTCATCTTTACCCTCCATCATAAAACAATGCTTCAAAATAAAAACCTTCTTCTGAAAACTAAGTAATTGACAATAAACTTTAATATTAAAGAAAGATAGAGTCATATTTGTAGAGACATGGATGGACCTAGAGTCTGTCATACAGAGTGAAGTAAGTTAAAAAGAAAAAAACAAATATCATATGTTAACGCATATGTGTGGAATCTAGAAAAATGGTACAGATGAAGTTATTTCCAGGGCAGGAATAGAGACACAGATGAGAGAAGAGCTATGTGGAGCCAGTGAGGAGGGGGATATGAGTGTATAGGGGGAACAGAATGTATAGAGGAGAGATTTCAAAAGAAGGATCCACACTACTCAAAAACCGATTGAAATGTGTAAGGTAGTGAAAAGCTCTCAAAGACAACTCACAGGTTTTGAACTTGGATGAGTAAGAGGCCAATGGGGCATTTATACAGTTATGGAACACAAGAAGTACAATTGGGGGAAGAAATACAGAGCATTTTACTTCAGGGACATTGAGATTGAGACACCAAACCAACACTTAGGAGAAAGTCAAAGATGGAGAGTTAAGAGCGGCCGCAATACCAATCAACGCATTGAGGAAGACTGCAGAAAGAAGGGATGCTTACACTTAGAGGAGGAAAGAAAGGAGAACTGTTAAAACTGATAAGAAAATAGAATTCACGGAAGTGAAGAAAGAGTTTGAAAGAAAAAAAAATCTTCAGAAACTAGGGCTGCAATATGTTATCTTCAATGGGTAAGACACAGCTCACAAGAAAAAGGAGCAGGAAAACACACACAGATTAGTTTCTTTACATCAGAAACTTTATGAACTGTATCTTTAACACTGGAGTCAGGTATTGAATTTCACTTTCTCCTATATGTTGGAGCCACTTGAAGTCTAAGTGTTTTCATTTTCATACTCTGCTTCATGTAAAGGATTTATAGTAGATTACCTATATGGAACATCAAAAATAAGGGAACTCAAAACACAGAATTGAATGGAAAATAGAACTGGTAAGAATAAATGATAGACTGGGTAATAAATAGATTGATACTTAGGAAATGGCAGCCCACTCCAGCCTTCTTGCCTAGAGAATCCCAGGGACAGAGGAGCCTGGTGGGCTGCCGTCTGTGGGGTCACACAGAGTTGGCCATGACTGATGTGACTTAGCAGCACATCAGTTCAGTTGCTCAGTCGTGTCTGACTCTTCGCGACCCCATGGACTGCTGCGCTCCAGGCTTCCCTGTCTATCACCAACTCCCAGAGCTTACTCAAACTCATGTCTTTTGAGTCAGTGATGCCATCCAACCATCTCATCCTCTGCCATCTCCTCCTTCTGCCTTCAATCTTTCCCAGCATCAGGATCTTTTCCAATGAGTCAGTTCTTTGCATCAGGTGGTCAAAGTATTGGAGTTTCAGCTTCAGCATCAGTCCTTCCAATGAATATTCAGGACTGATTTCCTATAGGATTGCCTGGTTGGATCTCCTTGCAGTCCAGGGGACTCTCAAGAGTCTTCTCCAACACCACAGTTCAGAAGCATCAACTCTTCAGCGCTCAGCTTTCTTTATAGTCCAACTCTCACATCCATACATGACTACTGGAAAAACCATGGCTTTGACTAGATGGACTTTTGTTGGCAGAGTAATGTCTCTGCTTTTAAATATGCTGCCTGGATTGGTCATAGCTTTTCTTCCAAGGAGCAAGTGTCTTAATTTCACGGCTACAGTCACCATCTGCAGTGATTTTGGAGCCTCCACCCCCAAAAAATATAGTTTCTCACTGTTTCCATTGTTTCCCCATCTATTTCCCATGAAGTGATGGGACCAGATGCCATGATCTTCATTTTCTGAATGTTGAGCTTTAAGCCAACTTTTTCACTCTCCTCTTTCACTTTCATCAAGAGGCTCTTCAGTTCTTCGCTTTCTGCCATAAGGGTGGTGTCATCTGTGTATCTGAGGTTATTGATATTTCTCTCGGCAATCTTGATTCCAGCTTGTGCTTCATCCAGCCCAGCGTTTCACATGATGTTTTCTGCATATAAGTTAAATAAGCAAGGTGACAATATACAGCATTGATGTACTCCTTTCCCAATTTGAAACTAGTCTGTTGTTCTATGTCCAGTTCTAACTGTTGTTTCTTGACCTACATACAGATTTCTCAGAAGGCAGATATAGATAGATTCCAAAAACATTAGTAGAAAGCTAATTCTTATTAAAGAGCCTTCTTTTGAGACTCTCTGAACATTTTTCAACCTCATATATAAGTCTCCTAGTGCCAATAGCAGGAGATGTCATTAGTTGAAATTGATAGTACCAAGTAAATACTGTTAATCCCAAGATGAAAGAATTAGCTGTACTTTTGATAAAGATTTTTGTGTTATTATTTTGACAACTTTTTTTGTTTATCAACTGTGATAAATCCAACTGTTTTCTATACTTTATTTGTGAATTATTGAAACCTAGGATCCAGTTATTGAAAGCTGGTGAAGGTGGAAATGATAGAGGTTAAAACAATAACATCAGATGCTATTTATTTTTAGTAAGAAAATGACTCATTAAGGCTGATGAAATGACACATATCTAAATTTTATTCTATTTTTCTTTTAATAAAAATAGATTCTAAATATCTACTCTGGGCCAAACATTGTGGGGACAACTGAAATATAGAAACTAGTAAGAAATTTACTAACACTGAAGCCATCCATCCAAAGTAAGGGAGACAGAGCTCTCAGAGGGCATGGTACAGACTGGGAGAGTTATGAGTGTTTCCCAAAGGAGAGGAGCATTGTGGAATAACTAGAAGTTAGCAGGATAGAAGTTCCTCAAGTACAGGTATTTTTTTCCTAAAGAGGATGTACATAAGCATATGAATTGAATATGAGCCCCAAAGCTATTCGGAACTACACCATGGTGGGAACATGATGGGGGAATGGAAAATGAGGATGAAGCCAAGAGGAGAGTAAAACCAGGTAATAAAGAACATTAAACAGTGTGCCTAAGGGTTTATTTTCACTTTATTCTGAAGACTATGAGAGCTACTGAAGAACTTTAAGTGGGAGATTAAAAGTCCAGACTTGCATTTAAGACGTATGATTAGCAAAAGAACATATTGATTTTATTGAATGTCTTTAAAATAGATTAAGTAAACACTGTAATGAGTTTGCACTGAGAGTAAATCTCTTTCAAAGTAACATTGTGATTCCAAAATAACAGACCGTTATTTCAGTTTTATGCTATATTAATTTCTTTTAGGTAACTTTATTAACACAGCAGTAAAACAGACCTAAGAAATTATTTATGGTATTTGTTCATGTAAATCTCTCCATTAACAAATTCTGTCCAGAACATGACCGCCAACCAATTTCTATCCACAATTGACTGGCTCTATTTCAATGGTATTTGTTAGGTAATTTTGCACCTAAAATTTCTTTATAAATAAAATTGGCATTGGCAGAAAAGAAAATAATCTGAAAAAATATACATATATGTATATAATTGAATCACTTTGTTGTATGCTTGATACTAATACAACAATAGAAATCAACTATACTTCAATTTTTTAAAATACTGGGTAAAAATAGTTGTTCTAACACAAATCAGTGTTACTCAAGGGAGTTCCACCTGTGCTGCCATGAGCACAGCTGCTTGCTGAGCTTCTGGAAGCCTGATGCACAGAATAAGAGCGTGTGCATGCTGTAGACAGGATCACACGGGGAGTATTCAAACAGGAAGAACAGGTTGAATGCGGAGCACGCCTGGGGACTCCCTTCCACTAGATTTATGAGCTAAAGATTTTATCTTCCTAAGGCCTGGAGAAATATATATGACACAGCACGGTCAGAATTCCTAGCTATTTAATATAAGTCTCTGTCCATGGAGTTTAGAAAACTTCCAGATGAATCATACATTTGAATTTCATAAGGATAAAATATTTGCCTTTTTTCTAACCTAGAATATAATGATACGTATTTTTAAAGACAAACATACAAAAACAGATAAATATTATGCTTGAGACATAAGTCTACACCCCTTGGAAGATTATGGGGTTTTGTTTGTTTGTGTTTTGTCTGAGTTTGTTTACTCAAAGAAATAAAAGAAATCCAGAAATAGTTCTTCCTTTATTCCATTTGGTTGGTATAAGTGCAAGAAAAAAATATGTGCAGTTGATCGAATTGTTTCCACTTGAAAATCAAGACAAACAATGGCTTCTCCAAATGCCAAACCAGGTACAGTGTTACTGATGGAATAGCTAAAAGCAAAAGAGGCTTTATTTGACTAGTGGAAGAATATATTTCAGATTTATAATAGAAGGCCTTTAGCACAGTCCCACTGATTTCATTATGAACACTTAAATGCTGCTTTTAACAAATTTGTGTCTCCAAATCAAATGGGAATTGATCTGGAAGATGAGAAAAGCCAGGAAGCAGGAAGTGTGCCAAGATTTAAGGAGGTCGAAAAAGCTCAAATGTTAACATGTGAATGAAGCTCAGCAAATTTAATGCTATTTCTGTTGTTCTGAAGCAATATATTTTACATTCTCCACACTGACAAGTAGGACAAAATGTATTTCAAGAAATAGGCCTCTTCATTTTCACAATTTATCAGGATAACATTTTTTTGTGAATAAATAGGGCAGCCTTGATTTGAGAGATTTCACTTGGCCAGATGCAAAATAAGAGTTGAAAAGTTTGTCCAATACATACAGATACAGTTTTTTACTTTAGTTAGTTCAAATGTGAGGCACTCTTTTACTTATAGAAGATGAAATATTGAACATTCTTTAGTTATCATCAGGCACACAATGCTGCAATTTTGCAGACTGCCATATATGAAAGTGTTGCTTGTCTAACTTTTTTATTCAAGAAGGTGGAAAAAAGTCAACAACCAGCAAAAGATTCTATAAAGATGGCTCCCTACGCTGCTAATAAATCCTTATTTAAAACAAGAAAAATTTCCTCTAGTCGTCTGAATGTGTGTGTGTTCTAAGATGTTGGGCCAAGGGCTACAGCTTAGGGTGAAGCAGGAGGTCACACAGTTTCTTGTACAAGCTGCTCTTTCCAAGGGGCCCTGCGAGGAGCAGCATCCATCACAAGGCTTTGCAGTCTGAAAGGACAGGCCACTGGGGAGACACAGGTGATGACATCCCAAGCTGTGGTTTTCATGGAGAAACATCCCTGTCTGCTTTATGATCATGGTTCTAGGAAAAGCATAAAGCTGTTACCCATCCTATTCCTCTAAGGAGAACTGGCCAGGGGGCCAGGAAGCCAGGAGAAGAATGTCTCTCACTGTTCCCTCTGTAAGAGCTGACAAGCCTGGAAGCATCCAAATAAAGTCACTCGATCTGTGGTTAGTTTTCCAGCCCATGCTTGTTGCCAACTGGTAATAGGATTCATTTTTAAATTCTCACCACCTGAGTGACACATTCCCCATGACTAAGTAAGGAAATAAAAATGGATTCTTAAAATAATACAAGAAAACACTTCAAAAAGTGAGCAGAGAGCAAAATATTTTAAACTGTAAAATAGCAACAAAATGATATTTGTAAATTAACAAAGAAAATAAAAATAGACTACATTGACACTTCATCAGCAGAAGAGTGGGTAAAGAAGCTGTGAAATACATATATACAATGAAATATTCAGTTCAGTTCAGTCGCTCAGTCGTGTCCGACTCTTTGCGACCCCATGAATCACAGCACGCCAGGCCTCCCTGTCCATCACCAACTCCCAGAGTTCACTCATACTCATGTCCATCAAGTTGGTGATGCCATCCAGCCATCTCATTCTCTGTCGTCCCCTTCTCCTCCTGCCCTCAATCCCTCCCAGCATCAGGGTCCTTTCCAATGAGTCAACTCTTCGCATGAGGTAGCCAAAGTACTGGAGTTTCAGCCTCAGCATCAGTCCTTCCAATGAACACCCAGGACTGGTCTCCTTTAGGATGGACTGGTTGGATCTCCTTGCAGTCCAAGGGACTCACAAGAGTCTTCTCCAGCACCACAGTTCAAAAGCATCAATTCTTTGGCGTTCAGCTTTCTTCACAGTCCAACTCTCAAATCCATACATGACCACTGGAAAAACCATAGCCTTGACTAGATGGACCTTTGTTGGCAAAGTAATATTTCTGCTTTTGAATATGCTATCTAGGTTGATCATAACTTTCCTTCCAAGGAGTAAGCGTCTTTTAATTTCACGGCTGCAATCACCATTTGCAGTGATTTTGGAGCCCCCCAAAATAAAGGCTGACACTGTTTCCACTGTTTGCCCATCTATTTCCCATGAAGTGATGGGACCAGATGCCATGATCTTCATTTTCTGAATGTTGAGCTTTAAGCCAACTTTTTCACTCTCCTCTTTCACTTTCATCAACAGGCTTTTTAGTTCCTCTTCACTTTCTGCCATTAGGGTGGTGTCATCTGCATATCTGAGGTTATTGATATTTCTCCCAGCAATCTTGATTCCAGCCTGTGCTTCTTCCAGCCCAGGGTTTCTCATGATGTACTCTGCATATAAGTTAAATAAGCAGGGTGACAATATTCAGCCTTGACATACTCCTTTTCCTATTTGGAACCAGTCTGTTGTTCCATGTCCAGTTCTAACTGTTGCTTCCTGACCTGCATACAGGTTTCTCAAGAGGCAGGTCAGGTGGTCTGGTATTCCCATCTCTTTCAGAATTTTCCACAGTTTCTTGTGATCCACACAGTCAAAGGCTTTGGCTTAGTCAATAAAGCAAAAATAGATGTTTTTCTGGAACTGTCTTGCTTTTTCAATGATCCAGCAGACGTTGGCAATTTGATCTCTGGTTCCTCTGCCTTTTCTAAAACCAGCTTGAACATCTGGAAGTTCACGGTTCACATATTGTTGAAGCCTGGCTTGGAGAATTTTGAGCATTACCTTACTAGCGCGTGAGATGAGTGCAATTGTGCAGTAGTTTGAGCACTCTTTGGCATTGCCTGCCTTTGGGCTTGGAATGAAAACTGACCTTTCCCAGTCCTGTGGCCACTGCTGAGTTTTCTAAATTTGCTGGCACATTGAGTGCAGCACTTTCACAGCATCATCTTTCAGGATTTGAAATAGCTCAACTGGAATTTGCAGCAACAAAATAATGTCATTTGTAGCAACATGGATTGTCATACTAAGCAAAGGCAGGCAGATAGAAAAAAAACAAATATTCCTAGGTATTTTACATAAGTAAGGTGAAAAGACAGCCTTCAGAATGGGAGAAAATAATAGCAAATGAAGCAACTGACAAAGAGCTAATCTAAAAAATATACAAGCAACTCCTGCAGCTCAATTCCAGAAAAATAAATGACCCATTCAAAAAATGGGCCACTTTACTATATTCATTGATTAGCTCTAGAGACACAGATGTATGGAACAGTATTTTGGACTCTGTGGTAGAGGGCGAGGGTGGGATGATTTGGGAGAATGGCATTGAAGCATGTATAATATCATATATGAAACGAATCACCAGTCCAGGTTTGAGGCATGATACAGTATACTTGGGGCTGGTACACTGGGATGACCCAGAGGGATGGTACGGGGAAGGAGGAGGGAGGGGGGTTCAGGATGGGGAACACATGTACACCCGTGGTGGATTCATGTTGATGTATGGCAAAACCAATACAATATTGTAATTAACATCCAATTAAAATAAATAAATTTACATTTAAAAAAAGAAAAAAAAACAAATATTATCACTTATATGTGGAATCCAAAAAAGAATGCTACAAATGAACTTAATTAGGAAAGAGAAATAGAGTCACAGACTCTATTGAAAACAAACTATGGTTTTCAAGGGAGGAAGGAGGGAGGGAGAAATTGGGAGACTGGGCATGACATATACACACTACTATGCAACCCACTCCAGTACTCTTGCCTGGGAAATCCCATGGATGGAGGAGCCTGGTAAGCTGCAGTCCATGGGATTGCTAGGAGTCAGACATGACTGAGCGACTTCCCTTTCACTTTTCATTTTCATGCATTGGAGAAGGAAGTGGCAACCCACTCCAGTGTTCTTGCCTAGAGAATCCCACGGATGGGGCAGTCTGGTGGGCTTCCGTCTATGGGGTTGCACAGAGTTGGACATGACTGAAGTGACTTAGCAGCAGCAGCAGCAGCAGCATATACATGAAAGATGGACAACTAATAAAAGCCTACTATATAACACAGGAACTCAACTCAGTACTATGTAATAACCTATGTGGGAAAAGACTCTAAAATCAGAATGGATATATAGTATTGAGTTGAACCCCCCTATGCTATGCAGTAGGTTCTTATTAGTTATCTGTTTTATATATATAATAGTGTGTGTCTGTATATTTATATATAATATTTTTAATGTAAAACAGCAAAAGAATGATATTTATATATAAAGAAAAGATAAAAAAGGAAATTTAAAATATACACAGATATATGTATGTATAACTGATTCACTTTGCTGTAAACCTAAAACTAACATAGCATCGTAAATCAACTATACCCCATTAAAAAATATTTTTAAAAAAGAATTTTTAACCGGATACAAGAAGACACTTCAAAGAATTGAGCAGAGAACCCCCAAAATAAAAAAATTAAAACAGCAACAAAATGATTTCTGTATATTAAGAAACTGTTAATAAAGGTAATTAAAATAGACTACTAAAAACAAATCATGAATTTGGGAAATCAAGGTCAGAATCCTCACATCACAAAGCAACAATGATGGCACAGCAGTTATATGTTGAGTTGTCCTTTTAAAAGACAAACACTAGTTTGGATTAACAAAACAAATCCAGCTATGTGCCTTTCAGAAGGAATAAGACAAAAACAAAGTCACATTAAAAGGCTATCAGTAACAAAACATTGAAGGATGTATTAAACTAATGATAAATTATAAATCAAATAAGGTGCACTGTAACATGAAAAGCATTAAATGAGACCCAAAGCAAGTATACTTACAATGAGAGCCTAGATTAAGGAACTCTAGTCTTGGACGCAGAGAGCTGGGAAGAGCCCAAAAGTTGTAACTTCTGTATTTAAGGCAAGAAAAAGCTGAACAAACTGAAAATCAGTGATTTTCCTTAAACCTTTCAGAGTACTGAGTCTAGTGAAAAGCTCCATCTGAAATTCTGGGAAGACTGGCAAATCTAGAGCTTCCTAACTGAGATGTGGACTAGGCTTTCCTGGAGGCTCAGATGGTTAAGAACCTAGGAGACCGGGGTTTGATCCCTGGTTTGGGAAGATCCCCTGGAAAAGAAAATAGCAATCCACTCTAGGATTCTTGCCTGGAGATTTCCATGGACAGAACAGCCTTAGTGGACTACAGTCTATGAGGTTGCAAACAGTTGGACATGACAGAACAAGTAGCAATTTCACTTTCTTTCTCCTGGAGTGGAAGCCCCCAAAGCTATAAATGGATAGGCACACTTACAGGTGCTTTTGTCAAACTATTGGAGACAGAATGTGGACTAATGTAAAAGTGAGACCCTCCTGGGTGCTGAGGGCCTAGTAAGCGCCACGCTTCTTGGACTTCACCTCCAGGGACCTCCCTGACTGTCACAGTGGAGTTGGAAGAAAAGGTCCCTTTAGTGGCTCTCACAGCGGGAGGGAAGAGTGAGCTTTGTGACAGATGCCCAAGATTCTCTATAACAAGAGCCTCCTCCACAGCGGAAAGGAATTCATCAGGACCTGGTCCCTGATGAAGGAGGAGGAGAAGCTATACAGGAGAAATCACTCATGAAGGTCACAGTCAGAGATATAGTTCCCATGAAAGAGATTTAACGGAAGTTTACAGAATGCCCTCTCCCACCCATGTGCTGTGCTATGCTTAGTTGCTCAGTCATATCTGACTCTTTGCCACCCCATGGACTGTAGCCTGCCAGGCTCCTCTATGCATGGAAATCTCCAGGCAAGAATACTGGAGTGGGTTGCCATGCCCTCCTCCATGCTTTCACCCATATCTTATAATAAAAATGATTAATAATAATAATAATAGTGGATTACAGCTGTAAGCAAACAGACTCTCTCTCTGAGAAGTACTTACAGTCCAAGAAGGAAAAAAAATATGACACAAGAAGAATCTGAAGCCTTGTCACTCAAACCACAGCAAACAGTAAGAAAAGCCCAAATCCTAACCAGATTAGCTCAGAACTAAAGGCCTCTCCCCTCACTTCCCATTAGCCAGTAAAATATGTTCTGATTTCATGAAAAAATGACAAGGCAATCTAAAAAATAAGAAAAAACCATTTGAAGAAACAAAACAAGCATCAGTCCAGATTCAGATATGGCACAGGAATTTGAATTTTCAAACAGGAAACTTAAAATAACAGTGATTAGGGAATCCCCTGGCAGACCAGTGATTAGGACTCAATGATTTCATTGCTGTGGCCCAGGTTCAGTCAGTGCCTCGTCAGGGAACTAAGATTGTGCAAGCTACATAGCACAGCCAAAAAAGTAAATAAATAAATAAAAACTAAATAAATAACCATGATTAACATGATAAAGGCTCTTATGGTGAAAGTAGCAACAGGCAAAAACAAGTGCATGATATAAACAGACAGATGGATCTTCTAAAAAAGAATCAAAAGAACTGCTAGAAGTCTAAAAGACCTAGCAGAAATGGGAATGCCTTTGATGATTTCATTAGGAGACTAAACTCAACAAGGAAAGAAATAGCTTACCTAAAGAATATATGATAATCATGAATTTTCTTGCCTCATATGCTATAGGTAAGGCATGTACAGCAAAAATTTATATTAATTTAAAAAAAGTGTGCAACTCACAGTGAGAGATTTTCACATGCATCTTTTAGAAACGGTCAGATGAAGTGAATAGAAATGTATAAAATTTGTTTGCTTTTTGCTTCTGTGTGTTTTATTAACAAGATATATAATTCTCTTTGCCCCTGAGTAAGTCTGTACTGCATGAAATGTGAAGCATTTAGTAGAATCACCGTCAATTTCATCTCCACACTGTCTCTCCTCCCCACCCTTTCTCATCAGTCCGGATTAAGGACAATATGATTCTCAGGAGAGAATTCAAATGATGCAATTAACATGATTGAACTAATATAGACAGAATTTTATAGCAAAAAAAATTATAGAAAAAAATCACATATATGTGTTAGTATACTGTACTGGTGTTTTTCTTTTCTGGCTTGCTTCACTCTGTATAATAGGCTCCAGATTCATCCACCTCATTAGAAGTGATTCAAATGTATTCCTTTTAATGGCTGAGTAATACTCCATTGTGTATATGTACCACTGCTTTCTTATCCATTCATCTGCTGATGGACATCTAGGTTGATTCCATGTCCTGGCTATTATAAACAGTGCTGCGATGAACATTGAGGTACACGTGTCTCTTTCAATTCTGGTTTCCTTGGTGGGTATGTCCAGCAGTGGGATTGCTGGGTCATAAGGCAGTTCTATTTGCAATTTTTTAAGGAATCTCCACACTGTTCTCCAAAGTGGCTGTACTAGTTTGCATTCCTACCAACAATGTAAGAGGGTTCCCTTTTCTCCACACCCTCTCCAGCATTTATTGCTTGTAGACTTTTGGATCACAGCCATTCTTACTGGCGTGAAATGGAACCCCAAGTATCCAGTATCATGCATCAAAGATGGACTGGCTATTCATTTCATATATGATATTATACATGTTTCAGAGTCATTCTCCCAAATCATCCCACCCTCGCCCTCTCCCACAGAGTCCAAAAAACTGTTCTATACATCTGTGTCTCTTTTGTTGTCTCGTATACAGGGTTATAGTTACCATCTTTCTAAATTCCATATAGAGGGATGGTACAGGGAGGGGGGAAGGAGGGGGTTCAGGATGGGGTACACATGTATACCTGTGGCAGATTCATGTTGACGTGTGGCAAAACCAATACAATATTGTAAAGTAATTAACCTCCAATTAAATAAATTTATTTTAAAAAGGAAAAAAATCACAAAGAAATTTTAACAATCCATACATGTTCTTACCCCAAACCCTAATTCTTTGACCCTGCAACAGTAGATCATGTCCATGTATAAGGCCACAATGAATAACTCGATTAATTCCAGGAAAAAGAATTTATACAGGACTCATTTTCAAGCCACAATGCAATATGCTAGATATTAGCTGGGACTTCTTTGGTGGTCCAGTGATTAAGACTCCACACTTCCACTGAAGGAGGCATGGGTTTGATCCCTGGTTGGGGAACTAAGATCCATCATGTTGCATGGTCTAGCCATATATATATATATATGGGCTTCCCTGGTGGCTCAGCTGGTAAAGAATCCATCTGCATTGTGGTGAGACCTGGGTTTGATCCCTAGTGGGAAGATCCTCTGGAGAAGGGAAAGACTACCCATTCCAGTATTCTGGCCTGGAGAATTCCTTGGACTGTATAGTCTATGGGGTCACAAAGAGTCAGACATGACTGAGAGACTTTCACTTTCATATAAGTGTGTGTGTGTGTGTGTGTGTGTGTATGCTACAAGTGATTCAAAGTGTACACTTATATTAGCTCCAAATGACACAAAATACATACATACCTATTAAGTACTATATCAAAAAATTTGAAGGTCATTTCTAAAGAAAATATGAGTTAAAGAGAAATCAAAAGCAAAGGTTCAGTTCAGTTCAGTCACTCAGTCATGTCCGAATCTTTGCGACCCCATGAATCACAGCACACCAGGCCTCCCTGTCCATCACCATCTCCCAGAGTTCACTCAGACTCACGTCCATCAAGCCAGTGATGCCATCCAGCCATCTCATCCTCTGTCATCCCCTTCTCCTCCTGCCCTCAATCCCTCCCAGCATCAGAGTCTTTTCTAATGAGTCAACTCTTCATATGAGGTGGCCAAAGTACTGGAGCTTCAGCTTTAGCATCATTCCTTCCAAAGAAATCCCAGGGCTGATCTCCTTCAGAATGGACTGGTTGGATGTCCTTGCAGTCCAAGGGACTCTCAAGAGTCTTCTCCAACACCACAGTTCAAAAGCATCAATTCTTCGGCTCTCAGCCTTCTTCACAGTCCAACTCTCACACCCATACATGACCACTGGAAAAACCATAGCCTTGACGAGACAGACTTTAGTCGGCAAAGTAATGTCTCTGCTTTTCAATATACTATCTAGGTTGGTCATAATTTTTCTTCCAAGGAGTAAGCATCTTTTAATTTCATGGCTGCAGTCACCATCTGCAGTGATTTTGAAGCCCAAAAAAATAAAGTCTGACATTGTTTCTACTGTTTCCCCATCTATTTCCCATGAAGTGATGGGACCAGATGCCATGATCTTCATTTTCTGAATGTTGAGCTTTAAGCCAACTTTTTCACTCTCCTCTTTCACTTTCATCAACAGGCTTTTTAGCTCCTCTTCACTTTCTGCCATAAGGGTGGTGTCATCTGCATATCTGAGGTTATTGATATTTCTCTCGGCAATCTTGATTCCAGCTTGTGCTTCTTCCAGCCCAGCGTTTCTCATGATGCACACTGCATACGCGTTAAATAAGCAGGGTGACAATATACAGCCTTGACGTACTCCTTTTCCTATTTGGAACCAGTCTGTTGTTCCATGTCCAGTTCTAACTGTTGCTTCCTGACCTGCATACAGGTTTCTCAAGAGGCAAGACAGGTGGTCTGGTATTCCCATCTCTTTCAGAATTTTCCACAGTTTCTTGTGATCCACACAGTCAAAGGCTTTGGCATAGTCAATAAAGCAGAAATAGATGTTTTTCTGGAACTCTCTTGCTTTTTCCATGATCCAGCGGATGTTGGCAATTTGATCTCTGGTTCCTCTGCCTTTTCTAAAACCAGCTTGAACATCAGGGAGTTCACGGTTCATATATTGCTGAAGCCTGGCTTGGAGAATTTTGAGCATGACTTTACTAGCATGTGAGATGAGTGCAATTGTGTGGTTGTTTGAGCATTCTTTTGCATTGCCTTTCTTTGGGCTAGGAATGAAAACTGACCTTTTCCATTCCTGTGGCCACTGCTGAGTTTTCCAAATTTGCTGGCATATTGAGTGCAGCACTTTCACAGCATCATCTTTCAGGAGTTGAAACAGCTCAACTGGAATTCCATCACTTCCACTAGCTTTGTTCCTAGTGATGCTTTCTAAGGCCCACTTGACTTCACATTCCAAGATATCTGGCTCTAGATTAGTGATCACATCATCATGATTATCTGGGTCTTAAAGATCTTTTTTGTACAGTTCTGTGTATTCTTGCCACCTCTTCTTAATATCTTCTGCTTCTGTTAGGTCCAGACCATTTCTGTCCTTTATTGAGCCCGTCTTTGCATGAAATGTTCCCTTGGTATCTCTAATTTTTTGAAGAAATCTCTAGTCTTTCCCATTCTGTTGTTTTCCTCTATTTCTTTGCATTGATCGCTGAAGAAGGCTTTCTTATCTCTTTTTGCTATTCTTTGGAACTCTGCATTCAAATGCTTATATCTTTCCTTTTCTCCTTTCCTTTTCACCTCTCTTCTCTTCACAGCTATTTGTAAGGCCTCCCCAGACAGCCATTTTGCTTTTTTGCATTTCTTTTCCATGGGGATGGTCTTGATCCCTGTCTCCTGTACAATGTCACGAACCTCTGTCCATAGTTCATCAGGCACTCTATCTATCAGAATAGGCCCTTAAATCTATTTCTCACTTCCACTGTATAATCATAAGGGATTTGATTTAGGTCATACCTGAGCGTGGTCCACTGGAGAAGGGAATGGCAAGCCACTTCAGTATTCTTTCCTTGAGAACCCCATGAACAGTATGAAAAGGCAAAATGATAGGATACCAGAAGAGGAATTCCCCAGGTCATTAGCTGCCCAATATGCTACTGGAGATTAGTGGAGAAATAACTCCAGAAAGAATGAAGGGATGGAGCCAAAGCAAAACCAATACCCAGTTGTGGATGTGACTGGTGATAGAAGCAAGATCCGATGCTGTAAAGAGCAATATTGCATAGGAACCTGGAATGTCAGGTCCATGAATCAAGGCAAACTGGAAGGGGTCAAACAAGAGATGGCAAGAGTGAACATCGACATTCTAGGAATCAGAGAACTAAAATGGACTGGATGGGTGAATTTAACTCAGATGACCATTATATCTACTACTGCAGGCAGGAATCCCTCAGAAGAAATGGAGTAGCCATCATGGTCAACAAAAGAGTCCAAAATGCAGTACTTGGAAGCAATCTCAAAAACGACAGAATGATCTCTGTTCGTCTCCAAGGCAAACCATTCAATATCACGGTTATTCAAGTCTATGCTCCAACCAGTAACGCTGAAGAAACTGAAGTTGAACGGTTTTATGGAGACCTACAAGACCTTTTAGAACTAACACCCAAAAAAGATGTGCTTTTCATTATAGGGGACTGGAATGCAAAAGTAGGAAGTCACGATACACCTGGAGTAACAGGCAAATTTGGCCTTGGAATGCGGAATGAAGCAGGGCAAAGACTAATAGAGTTTTGCCAAGAAAATGCACTGGTCATAGCAAACACCCTCTTCCAACAACACAAGAGAAGACTCTACACATGGACATCACCAGATGGTCAACACCGAAATCAGACTGATTATATTCTCTGCAGCCAAAGATGGAGAAGCTCTACACAGTCAACAAAAACAAGACCAGGAGCTGACTGTGGCTCAGATCATGAACTCCTTATTACCAAATTCAGACTCAAATTGAAGAAAGGAGGGAAAACCGCTAGACCATTCACGTATGACCTAAATCAAATCCCTTATGATTATACAGTGGACATGAGAAATTGAAGCAAAGATTACAAACTTTATATACAAGACGTGAATCTCCATATATCAGAAGTAATGGATTTAGACCAAAGCAGTACTGAGAGGAAAATTTATGACTATAAATGCATTCATTATAATTCAAGAATATTTAAAAAAAATAAACATTCAGTCCAAGAAATTACAAAAAAGAACAAAGCTAGTTTTTTTAAAAATAGACAATACAATCAGAAGTAAAAATTCATTAAAATAAATAGCAAATAAATTATGCCAATTAAGTAAAATAGCATCTAGCCAAGTCTTGTTTTTATCAAAATAGAAGTCATTATCAACATATTACTAGTAATGAAAAAAAACAGACATAAAAGATAAATAAAGATGCAATAGATTTTTTTAACTTTTCAATTTATACTGGAGTATAGTCAATTAACAATGTTGTGATAGTTTCAGATGAATGTTGTGATAGTTTCAGGTGAGCAGTGAAGGGATTCAGCCATACATATATATGTATCCATTCTCCTGAAAATTCCTTTCCCATCCAGGCTGCCACATAACACTGAGCAGAGTTCTCTGTGCTATATAGTAGGTCCTTGTTGATCATCTCATCCAAGGATATATATAAATGACCAAAACTGACTCAAAAACACATAGAAAACACAAAAAGACCAATACCCACAGACTATACTGAAAAGAACACTGCCAATTACAGGAGATGAAAAACCTGGATTTTCTGTAAAAAGTCAGATAAAGAATATCTGAAACTTTGCCAGCAATATTGTCTCTATCATATATGTGTGAGTGCTATCTCTTCAGTCATGTCATACTCTGTGCGACCCCATGGACTATAGCCTGCCAGGCTCCTCTGTCCATGGAATTCTCCAGGCAAGAATACTGGAGTAGGTTGTTGTGCCCTCCTCCAAGGTATCTTCTGGACCCAGGCATTGAACCTGAGTCTCTTACCTCTTCTGCACCGGGAGGCACGTTCTTTACCACTAGCATCACCTGGAAACCCATTGTTTCTATTACAAGCACACAACTCTGGAGATGTATCAAGATGGCAGAGCAGGAGAGCATGGAGTTCACTTTTTCCCACAAACACATCAAAAAAATCTACAGGTGGAATAGTTCTCAGGGAAGATACCTGGAAACAGGCAGAAGGACTCCTGTACAACCAAGGCTGTAAGAAAAATACATAGGTAATCAGGTAGGGAGGGGAAACACCATCACGTGGGACCTGGACCCCTGGGAGGGAACTCAGAGGAAAAGGGAGACAGCCCAGGTAGACACTTGTCCCAGGGAGTGAGCCATGAGAGCCACAGATTGGGAGCTCCCGTCTTGGAACCCTACGTGGGGAAGACAAGCCCCCTTGCTGCTTGGAGGGCCTCTGGGAGTCACAGGAGGGCTGTGGAAGCCTGGACTGTGCCCTTTAGGGTTGCATGTACTGGCTTGTCCACAGGCAGGACACAGAAAGGTCTGTTCTAGTCACTGCCAGGCTTGTTGCAACTGTTCCAGCCCTAGTGGAGCAGACACTATAGTCCCACTCACTCCACGTCACAGGGCAGCACTGGGTCTGTGCAGCCACAGGTGGGGAGAAGACTGGACCTTCACACAGAAGATCCCTGGTTCTGGGCAGAGCCTGGGTGGACAGGGGTACCACTGCTGGCACTTACCCTAATAGCACAATGGAAGCAGCTCACATCTGTGACAAGGCTGCTCCAGCACAGCCATCCCCATCCACACTCGGAGCCTGCAGACCACACTGGTTTCTGTACTCCCCCTACCCACCCACACCACATGGAAAGGATCTCCTTGTGGGGAGGGGCAAACATACCTCAAGGGTAGAGATCCCACTTAGGCAAGGATCCACAGGGTTTCTGCTTCAGAAACTCAGGGTCAGACACCACCCCGAGTAGGGCAGTGATGGCCACTGAGCAGAGAGGATGGCTTGCATCAAATCAGCTTGCAACTCCATCCCTTCTAACTCAGCCCTACCCGACCAAGGTGACAGCTGCCTGCCTTCCTGGGGAAAGATAGGACTGCATCCACATCAAACTCAGCTCTCCTCACAAACGCTTTGGACACACAGAGTATATAGGGATGGTCCCACATAAGAACACTGCTTCAAGACCACAATGGATCACCGTTTTACCTAAATTCACAGATGCAGAGGAAGTTAAGCAAAATGAAATGACATCGACAGATGAATGGATAAAGAAGTGGTGGTACATTTATACAATGGAATATTACTTGGCCACAAAAGGGAACACATTTGAGTCAGTTCTGGTGAGCTGGACGAACCTAGAGCCTGTTATAGAGTGAAGTAAGTCAGAAAGATAACAACACATATCACATTTGTAGTATAACACAGGGAACTCAATCCAGGGCCTGCCTCCCTGACAACCTAGAGGGGTGGGATGGGTGGAGGATGGGAGGGAGGTTCACGAGGGAGGGGACATCTGTATACTTATGAATAATTCATGTTGCTGGTATGGCAGAAATCAACACAACATTGTAAAGCAGTTGTCCTCCAATTAAAAAAACAAAAGAAATGGCAAAGTATCTGCTCTCAGCAAATGAGAAGGAGAAAAACCATAAAAAACAAATAACAAAGTGAACAATTTACCAGATAAAGAGTTCGAAGTATTGGAAATAAAAATGTTAAGTGAATTGGGAGAAAGAATATATATATATATATATATATTTTCAGATTCTTTTTTCTTATAAGTATGTTTCCCTATACTATACAGTAGTTGCTGCTGCAGCTGCTAAGTCACTTCAGTCATGTCCGACTCTGTGCGACCCCATAGATGGCAGCCCACCAGGCTCCCCCATCCCTGGGATTCTCTAGGCAAGAATACTGGAGTGGGTTGCCATTTCCTTCTCCAGTGCATAAAAGTGAAAAGTCAAAGTGAAGTCGCTCAGTCGTGTCTGACTGAGCAACCCCGTGGACTGCAGCCTACCAGGCTCCTCCATCCATAGGATTTTCCAGGCAAGAGTACTGGAGTGGGGTGCCATTGCCTTCTCCATATATAGTAGTTACTTGTTGGTTATCTATTTTATATATAGTAGTGTGCATCTGTTAATCCCAAACTCCTTATTTATCCCTACACCCTTCCCTCTTTGGTAACCATAAGCTTGCTTTCTATGTCTGTGAGTCTATTTCTGTTTTGTAAATAAATTTACATCATTTTTTTTAGATTCCACATATATGCAATATTATATGGTATTTGTCTTTCTTTGTGTGACGTTTCATTCGGTATGAGGATCTCCAGGTCCATCCATGTTGCCTCAAATGGCATTAGTCTGTTCTTTCTTATGACTGAGTGATATTCCATAGGGCAAATGTACCACAGCTCCTTTATCCATCCCTCTGTCAGTGGACATTTAGGTGGCTTCCATTTCTTGGCTGTTGTAAACAGTGCTGCTATAAACATTAAGATGCCTGTATCTTTTCCAATTATGGTTTTCTCTGGTTTTATGCCCAGGAGTAGGATTTCTGGGTCATATGGTAGCTCTATTTTTAGTTTTTGGGAACCTCCATGCTATTTTCCATACTGTAAAAAAGTTCCTTTTCCTTTACAGCCTTTCCATTATTTACTGTTTATGAATTTTTTGATGCTGGCCATTCTGACTGGTGCGAGCTGATACCTCATCTTAATTTTGATTTGCACATGAACTGTTTATGATTCTCTTTGCTAGCAAGAATGGAAAATACCAAATTCCTCAGATCAGGAGCCATACACAGAGCACCTGTTATTCTACTCGAGCAAAGGCGATCACATCTGGACGAGCAGCTGCAACTTGGATGACGATGTGGTGGACTTTCCAGTAGTCAGCTTCATCTTCCCTCCAGGCAGCAGCCAGCCAGCCCTGAAATCCCGTATTAGCATCTGCTCTTTAGAACACTCCTGGCACTAGCTACTGCGATTGGCCTCCCTATGAAGCAGGCTCTGAGATGAAGATGAGTTTGCCAGACGTTTGTTAAAGAGTGCCCTTGGGACCCCACCAGTGTGGAAGAGATGGAAAGGAAACAGGACTGGACAGAGAGAGAGGCTGAACTGTGACGACTTCACAGTAAAAGCCTCCCTGTACTCCACGGCCTTCTGGAGTTGGGGAGAAAGGGCTGGGCCGATGGGTCACTGAGTGCAGGTGAACCCCAGAAGCAGCTGTGACCTTGAGCTGGCCAGGTTGCTCCAGCCGAGGATATCCCCATAAATTGCCAACAGTCAGGATGCATCTTGCAGCAGGTTCCTCAGCAGCTTCATCATTCTCAGCAGCTGACAGAGGCAGTCCTTCTTTCGTTAAGGGAAATATGGGCTGCTCATCGGACCACCCACCACTGTTGGGTGACAGGCTACGGGCCACTTCTGGGCTCTCAACTTCTCTATCTGTGCACAAATATCACATTGTTTTCATTATACTGCAGCTATTTGGAAATGTCTAGCATAGTACTTCCAAGGGTCATAAATTATCCCTCCATTTACTTAGTCTTTCATCTTAAGAAGGATTTTATTTTCTAGTGAGGAGTCTTTAAACATCTTTTGATAGATTTATTCATAGATATTTGGTGGTTGTTGATGTGATTATAATGGTACAATTTTTTTTCAGTTTTTGTTGTTTTGTAGGTGGAATGCAAATGATTTTCGTTGATTGAACACACATGCAATAACTTTGCTAAATTCACTTATCAATTCTGAATGTTTATGAACTCTTTATCTTTTCTAGGCACTCAAAAACTATGTCTGAATAATGATTGTTTTATTTCTTCTGTTTTGGTTCTTATGTCTTTTTTCCTTGTCTTATTTTACTGGTTGAATTTTTAGTACAATTTTGATAGTGAGTAACTTTATCTCATTCCTAATTTCAAGGACAATCTTTTCAATATTTCACCATTATGTAAGATGTTTGTTCTAGGTTTTTTTAATAGATACTTTTATATATTACTTATAGTTTAAGATATTTCCCTTCTGCTTCTAGTGTTCTCAGAGCTTGTAATCATGAGTGGGTTGAATTTTGTCAAATGATTTTTCTCTGTCTAAATAACCATGTGATTTCCCCCCTCTCATTTATTCTCAATGTGTTAAATTACACTGATGGTTTTTCAGTGCTCAACTAACCTTCCATATGGAAAACCCCACCTGATATCAGTATATATATGCACACTCATACATACACATATACTGAATTGAAATTGCTAACATTTTATTAAGAAGGTTTGTAACTATGTTCACTATTGGTCTGTAATGTTACTTTTTTGTAGTTTCCTTGCCAGGGTTTGGAATCAATGAATAGATGCTAACCCTATTTTTTTTTTTAATTTTAAAACTAAGGAATTACCCCCTTTTTCCATATCCTAAAATAATTTATGTCTGACTAGTATCACTGTTTATTTACCTTTCTTCTTTAAAAGTTTGGAAAGGTACATCAGTGAAACTTCCTGGGTCTTGTAGTTTTACTATGAGAAGGTTTTTTAAATGATGTATTCAACTCTAACTTCTAGACTCTTAAGGAATGATATTCAAGGCCCATTTATGGAGTGTATGTTACCTACCAAACTACTCATTGAATGTATATACTGTACCATTGTGGTAGAAGTCAATGACAATCCTGAGAGTAAATTGAATTTGTGCTGAAAATTCAGAAGTGAGATGCATGGGCCTTCTTTTGTGGAATACACTCTAGAGAGTGCTGCTGCTAAGTCACTTCACTTGTGTCCAACTCTGTGCGACCCCATAGACAGCAGCCCACCAGGCTCCCCCGTCCCTGGGACTCTCCAGGCAAGAACACTGGAGTGGGTTGCCATTTCCTTCTCCAATGCATGAAAGTGAAAAGTGAAAGGGAAGTTGCTCAGTCGTGTCCGACTCTTCGCGACCCCATGGACTGCAGCCTACCAGGATCCTCCATCTATAGGGTTTTCCAGGCAAGAGTACTGGAGTGGGGTGCCATTGCCTTCTCCAATGTCTAATGGCTACTGTAAGTCACCCAGTCATGTCCGACTCTTTGTGACCCTTGTACTATAGCCCTCCAGGTTCCTCTCTTCATGGAATTCTCTAGGCAAGAATACTGAAGTGGGTTGCCATTTCCTTCTCCCTAGAGGGTAGATAGGGTTTTGTTATATAGCAATAAACATAAGATTTCAATTTTTACAAGTTTAAATAGAGGTTCAGGGAGCCATGAGAGTTAATAATATGAAGATTTGATCCCTAGGCACATTAGAAACAACTTTTTAAAGAAATAATACGTGCATAATTACTTTATTTTACTTTACAATACTGTATTGGTGGAAAATAAAGTAAAAATAAATAATAATAAAATGAATTTTAAAAAAGAAATAATATATGCATAATTAAATGTTTTCAATGTATCTGTACTTATATCTTTTCATTATTCCTCTCATCTTCGTATCTGTTAACAAGCTGCTCCTCCACGTTGCTACTTCTCCAAGATGGGCTGTAAGTGTGGTAGCATCTCTCTTACAATTAGGAACATCTATCCCATGGACGGAGGAGCCTGGT
This sequence comes from Ovis canadensis, assembly GCF_042477335.2. NCBI lineage: Eukaryota > Metazoa > Chordata > Mammalia > Artiodactyla > Bovidae > Ovis > Ovis canadensis. The sequence continues at coordinate 52,656,145 of NC_091261.1, forward strand.
GGGCTGCTGTCGTCCATGGGGTCGCTAAAAGTCGGACACGACTGAGCGACTTCACTTTCACGTTTCACTTTCATGCACTGGAGAAGGAAATGGCAACCCACTCCAGTGTTCTTGCCTGGAGAATCCCAGGGGCAGCGGAGCCTGGTGGGCTGCCGTCTATGGGGTCGCACAGAGTCGGACACGACTGAAGCGACTTAGCAGCAGCAGCAGCAGCACCCTGGGAGGAGAGTCTAGCCAGCCTTTGTGGTCCTCCGCTACCCAGAGCTGTTTCTCATCCGCCTCCGGCTGCCATTGCTTCTCCCCGCCACAAGGTGTCTCTGTTGACAATTGGTCCTCCACAGCTGTGACTCCACAGTCACCTAGGAGATGAGTCCCTGAATCTCCAAAGGATTCTGAGAATAGCTTGGAACAAGGATCCCCACTGCTTGAATGTTCGTCATTCTCTACTTGTGCGCTCTCCTCTCTCCAAGCCATCCTCACCATCCCCCAGACTCAGGGAGCACTGCGTCCACGTTTTTTCAGAAACTGTCTTTGCATTTCTGAACCTGCCCCTTTATAATTCTCAAAACCCAAAGGGCTCCATAAGCCCCTTGTCTCCAGCTGAACACCTACTTTTGTAAGTATCATTAGACTAAATATCCCAGGTCTAGAAAACCAGGCAAAACACAAGAGAAACAGAGAGAGCCCTTTTCTAGACCAAGGAATCAACTCTGTTCAAATAAAGAGAGGGTTCTATTTTCAGATCTCTAGGGAGATTTCTCCTTCTAAGGATTACTGAGGTAACTTTCTAACACTCTGCTTGCTAGATCAAAGAAATGGAAAAGCAAACACACATTTAACTGGGGGGTATATATACAATTAAATACTCTGTAATTAAACACCTTTCTTTTGTTCTAGCAAACACTGGGGTGGAGAAAAAACAATAATTAGTTGCAATCTGATAAAATACCTCATGTATCTAATAATAACAATCAGGCTGTCCCACGGGCTTTTCTTCTCATAACACAGTTCTTTAAAACTTTCCCCGGGTTATTATTTTTTGTCCCTTCATTTTCCTCATTCCTTTCCCATCTTTTCCAGTTTGTCCACATCTTTCAGAAAGTATGGTGACCCAAAGTAGCCACAGGATCCTAGTGTAGCACTCATGAATGCATAATATAGCAGGAAAATTGCTTCCAAATGCCCCATGAGTTGTTCCTTTTAATAAATTCCAGTACCCTCACAGCTTGGGTTCAGCATCCAGCCACCAGGTTTTTCTCCTATATTTTTGTGTAGTTGATCCCTTCCATTTTTTCCTACAAAGTTTTATCCTGCTTTATAAACCAATATTTTTGCTAATGTCACTTTGATTCTTATTTTCACATTTCAGAAAAAAATGACAAGATTTCCAAATGCTAAGTTATTTCACATCCCAACCCTGATATATATATATATGAGATTGATTCTTCAGTGGTTTCAATTTATTGACCTTAAAAGTGATTAATTTGTATTCGTCCTCCCCCAGTATTTTAACATTTATTTTTTAAAAGCACAATTTAGACAATAACTGAAAATGTCCTGATCCTGGAAATTTAAGTGCATTTTGTCCAGTTTTAGCAATGATGCAGCAATTCTGTACCAAACAAAGACCCAATTCTATCACGCTTCTTTCGATAAAGTGCTAATACTAAAGAAGATATTTTATTTTAGTATGCTAAGTCCGTCTAGTCAAGGCTATGGTTTTTCCTGTGGTCATGTATGGATGTGAGAGTTGGACTGTGAAGAAGGCTGAGCACCAAAGAATTGATGCTTTTGAACTGTGGTGTTGGAGAAGACTCCTGAGAGTCCCTTGGACTGCAAGGAGATCCAACCAGTCCATTCTGAAGGAGATCAGCCCTGGGTGTTCTTTGGAGGGAATGATGCTAAAGCTGAAACTCCAGTACTTTGGCCACCTCATGCGAAGAGCTGACTCATTGGAAAAGACTCTGATGCTGAGAGGGATTGGGGGCAGGAGGAGAAGGGGATGACAGAGGATGAGATGGCTGGATGGCATCACTGACTTGATGGACGTGAGTCTGAGTGAACTCCGGGAGATGGTGATGGACAGGGAGGCCTGGTGTGCTGCGATTCATGGGGTCGCAAAGAGTCGGACACGACTGAGCGACTGAACTGAACTGAACTGAATCATATGGGTAGATAGGATAATTTCTTCATATTCTTTATAGCACTATTATTTTAAGTAAATCTTACGTATAAATTCTATAGCTTATTATTACACTGTTCAGCAAACAGTAAAATTCATTGTCTTGTTCTCTCATAATTCATTGAATCAAACACCCACCCACCCACTCCCATCTATGAATCTTGAAATGACATTACAAATCACCATGTAAAGTTCCACAATTAAAACTATGACATTCAGGCAACTTAAGAGATTTGTCCAAAATCAGGTAGTGACCAAAACTGTATTAGAAACCTGATGCAAAATCTAATGTTCTTTCCTCTACATAATATCATCCTCTGAATTTGCTATTTCAATAACTTTTAACTAAATGTAGAGTTTAATGAGTAATATATAAAAATTTTCAGTCTATGAGCCTAAGCACCAAAGAATTCTGGCTATATAGCAGAAAAATCATTTTCTTAGTATCAATTAATTTGTTGAAATATTATTTATAATTAGAGTTAAATGAACTTTCATAGGTGTTTTCAAAGGTCTTCTTCAATAAACAATGCAAAGAAATAGAGGAAAACAGAAGAAGGGGAAAGACTAGAGCTCTCTTCAAGAAAACTGGGACTATCAAAGGAACATTTCATCCAAAGATGGGCACAATAAAGGACAAAATCTGTAAAGACCTAACAGAAACAGAAGAGATGGCAAGAATACACATCAGAACTGTACAAAAAAGATCTTAATGATCAGGGTAACCATGATAGTGTGGTAACTCACCCAGAGTCAGACGTTCTGGAGTGTGTAGTCAAGTGGACCTTAGGAAGCGTTGCTGCCAATAAAGCTAGTGGTGGTTGTTGTCCAGTCACTCAGGTGTGTCTTGGTCTTTTTTACCCCATGGACTGAAGCACACCAGGCTTCCCTGTCCTTCACTGTCTCCCTGAGCTTACTCAGACTCATGTCCATTGAGTTGGTGATGTCATCCAACCAGCTCATCCTCTTACAGGGTGACTAGAGACTGATGTGTGATCAAAACGTCACAGGGCAAGTGGTGGGGGGTGGGAAGAGGATGGATTGGCAATTTGGAATTAGGAGATGCAAAGTATTATATGCTGGATGGGTAAGCATCTACCTGCAATGTGGGAGACCTGGGTTCGATCCCTGGGTCGGGAAGATCCCCTGGAGAAGGAAATGGCAACCCACTCCAGTATTCTTGCCTGGAGAAGCCCATGGATGGAGGAGCTTGGTGGGCTACAGTCCACAGGTTGCAAAGAGTCGGACATGACTGAGCGACTTCACTTCGCTTTCACTTTCTACTGCATAGCGCAGTTCAGTTCAGTCACTCAGTCTTGTCTGACTCTGCAGCTGCATGGACTGCAGCATGTCAGGCTTCCCTGTTCATCACCAACTCCCTGAGCTTACTCAAACTCATGTCCATTGAGTTGGTGATGCAGTCCAACCATCTCATCCTCTGTCATCCCTTTCTCCTCCTGCCTTCAATCTTTCCCAGTATCAGGGTCTTTTCTAATGAGTCAGCTGTTCGCATCAGGTGGTCAAAGTATTCAAGCTTCAGCTTCAGCATCAGTCCTTCCAATGAATATTCAGGACTGATTTCCTTTAGGATTGACTAGTTTGATCTTGAAGTCCAAGAGACTCTCAAGATTCTTCTCCCAGCAATTCAGTTCGAAAGCATCAATTCTTCACCACTCAGCCACCTCTCACATCCATACATGACTACTGGAAAAACCATAGATCTGACAAAAAGTATGAAAAATCTAGTGGAGTAGTGGAGGTAATTGAATTCCAGCAGAGATATTTAAAATCCTAAAAGTTGATGCTATTAAACTGATGCACTAAATATGTCAGCAAATTTGGAAAATCCAGTAGTGGCCACAGGACTGGAAAAAGTCAATCCTCATCACAAATCCCAAGAAGGGCAGTACTAAAGAATGTTCAAACCACCAGACAATTGCACTCATCTCCAATGCTAGTTAGGTTATGCTTAAAATCCTTCAAGCTAGGCTTCAGCAACACATGAAAAGAGGACTTCCAGATGTTCAAACTGGGTTTAGAAAAGGCAGAGGAACTGGGGATCTAATTGCCAACATTCACTGTATCATAGACAAAGCAAGGGAATTCCAGGAAAACATCTACCTCTGTTTCATTGACTATGCTAAAGCATTTGACTATGTTGAGTTCAGTTCAGTCACTCAGTCATGTCCGACTCTTTGTGACACCATGGACTGCAGCACACCAGGCTTCCCTGCCCATCACCAACTCCTGGAGCTTGCTCAATCTCATGTCCACTGAATCGGTGATGCCATCTAGCCATCTCATCCTCTGTCATCCCCTTCTCCTGCCTTCTTTATAGTCCAACTCTCACATCCATACATGAATACTGGAAAAGCCATAGCTTTGACTAGACGGACCTTTCTCGGCAAAGTAATGTCTCTGTTTCTTAACATGCTGGCTAGGTTGGTCATAGCTTTTCTTCCAAGAAGCAAGTGTCTTTTAATTTCATGGCTGCAATCACCATCTGCAGTGAAAGCCCAGGAAAATAAAGTCTCTCACTATTTCCATTGTTTCCCCGTCTATTTGCCATGAAGTGATGGGATCAGATGCCATGATCTTCATTTTTCAAATGTTGAGTTTTGGGCCAGGTTTTTCATTCTCCTCTTTCACTTTCATCAAGAGGCTCTCGTTGTTTACCTTGTTTAATTCCCTGCTGTTTAAATTCCTTCTGCTTCTTTTATCTGCAGCCCCATATGTCACCATTACTCCACAGTGAAGAACAGCATTGGGGCAAATATATATTGGACCACCTCAGGCCGTTACCACAAAATGTTTCAATGCTCTACTTAATTTGACTGTGACAATTAGCCCACTGTAAAATTTTAACAAGATATGAATTATTTCCCAGAATGACATTTTATTGTCTCAGGTCAACTGTAGGCTGAACTAAACACTCAAATGTATACTATATAATACCTGGCTTGAAAACATGCATATATAGTATTATATCATATCATATCATATCATATCATATCATATTATATTGTATTATATATTAATATAAACTCAAAACTTGCTAATAAGTCTGTCTTTTGCTGCACTATTTGGGCCCAAGATCCCATTTCCTGGAGTCCTATTTTTATCTTATTGCTAGAATTTTTTAAATATTTAATTATTTATTTGGTTGCTCTGGGTCTTATTTGTGGTACACAGATCTTCAATCATCGTTGCGGCATGTGGGATCTTGAGCTGTGGTGTGGGGAATCTAGTTCCCTGACCAGGGACCGAATCCAAGTCCCCTGCCTTGGGAGCACAGAGTCTTAGCCACTGAACCACCAGGGAAGTCCCTGCTAGAATCTTGAGAAGTAGCCATGTCTTTGGCTCCCTACCTCACTTTAAAGCGCAATCAGTATCAGAGTTACAGTCCATGCAGTTAGACTCATGTACACTTACACATTTTCAACCTTTTCCTTTCTGCTAGGGCTGGTAGGACCTACTGTGTATGTTACATGCAGAATCACAACAACTGGTATAAATGGATTAGTTAAATGGGTATTAGAAGGCTCCGAAGATTCAACAGAATGGCTTTGGGTTTAAAGTGTTAGAGATTAGGGAAAATCCTCCATTCTGCCTGGGTGATATATTCACTGGGATCTCATCCAAATCTCCGGAAGAGACAATTTCAGTGCCAACTGTTAACTAATGCTTTGTTTATTCAAAAGGTTGATAGGTGACATCCTTTAGGATTGTCATGAACTCGCTAACATCTCTGAACGCGTTCTTTCTTTTGCTCACTTTTCCCCATCTACATCAAGTCTTTGATGTTGATCATTTTTGTTGGCTCATTAATTCAGTGTTTCTTTGTTCAATAAATTCCCAGCATGCTAATGTTAAATTGCCAGGAATAAAAATCCTGATGACAGAAGTGGCACCAGAGAAATCACTGCTATTCTTGGCTGCAGACATTTCCAGTCTGAACAATAGCTGTTTTCTTCATAGCTTTCACCAATGTCATATTTTAAGCAGGGATTTTGTGGGCTCAACAAATGAATGGAAAAGTCTGCAAAATGTGTTGCAGAAATCTCTCACAGGTAGGCAGGAAATTTGGAATACATGATCAGGACAGAAAAGTCATAAAGAGATGTCTAGGTCAAAAGACAGTGTAAAGCTGCTGAAGAGCGCGGTAAAGTATGGTGCAGTCAGCAGCACAGCCATGCTCTTCCCAGCTGATTCTGAATCTAATGCCACATGAGGAATTTAAGGCTGCAAACCAGGACACTAGGCAATCTGAAGATTTAAAAAATGTTAAGAAAGCAGGTTTCAAAAGAACAGAACTATCTCAAGGTAACTTATTTTATAATTCAGTATAATAAAGCTCTTATCCTTTAATTTTCTTTATTTAATAAAAGAATATTGAAGTATAGTTGATTTACAATGTTGGGCTAGTTTCTCCTGAACAGCATAGTAAATCAGTTATACATATACATATAGTCACTCTTTTAAGATTATTTTCCCATATAAGCCATTACAGAGTATTGAGTTGAGGTCCCTGTGCTATACAACAGGTCCTTATTAGTTATCAACTTTGTACATATTAATGTGTGTGGGGGTCAATCTCAATTTCCCAATTTATCCCACCCTCCTTTCCCTGCTGGTAACCATGACTTTGTTTTCTATATTCTTATCCTTTAAAATGATAATTGTTTAAACCAAAATTTTCACAAATTGCAAATATCCAAATAGTCAATTCCAGAGTTCAAGTTGGAGAGACTTAGGGAGGATAGTCTCCGCAACTCTCTTGGTTACTCAAACAGTGAAGAATCTGCCTCAGTGCAGGAGACCAGGGTTTGATCCCTGGGTCGGGAACATCCCCTGGAGAAGGGAATGACAGTGAAGTCCAGTATTCTTGCCTGGAGAGTTCCATGGGCAGAGGAAACTGGGGGAGCTACAGTCCATGCGGTCGCAAAGAGTCAGACACGACTGAGCGACTAACACTTTCAGGGAGAATAGACGTAACACGCTCATACTGGAGTTAACGTGCCTCTCTTGGATTTTTCATCAAAGGGTGAGTGGGAGGTAACATATGCAAATAAAACTATTAAATTGTAAAAACAAAAATGCAGAGAAATAGGGAGTTTTACTGAAAAAATGTCTGAGTTTTAGGGAAATGTCCAAAGTTTATTCAAATCTTCTTTATTTTTCCATCTCTCCAGAGACCCAGAGGAGTGAGGCTGCCCCTTGAATACTCCCAATCTTTTCAGCCTTTCTCTTGCTTTTTGATACTGTTTATTTTTCTTCATTCCTCTGTAGTGATCTATTTACTATATGAATCAAGGTAAACCTTTGTAGATTTTTTCCTTTGGATCACCACCATGACTCCCAGCAAATTTACTTCATTCTGAAAGCACACCTCAAAAGGTCAATTTGTTCTCTAGTTTAGAAGATATACCTCTTGTTAGAAAAAGCTGATTATACTGAGACATCACAAGTATTTGTGGATTAACTTCTTTCAGTTTCAGACAGAGTTCAGTGTCTAAGGATATTGTATTAACTCTTAGGCAGTCTAGAGCAGCAGCCTCCAATAAGATAGTCATAGACATATCTGATAAATTATATCTGAGTTGTTTATTAAAATTAAAATTTCACTCTCATTTGCCACATTTCAACAGCTTACTTGCCAACTATGCCTAGTGTCTCTCATATTCGAAAGCACAGAAAGAGACCTTTTTCATCTTTGCAGAAAGTTCTATCGGGAACACTGTTCTAGAACCTTCTATTCAAGGTGCCTTCATGGACCAGCAAGGTCAGCCTCCCATGGGAGGCAACTTATTAGAAAAGCAGTTTCCTGGGCTCCACCTCAGGCCAACTGAATCATAATTTTCACTTTTCATGAGACACCTGGGTTTCCATGTGAGGAAATATCAGTTCCATCAAAAGGTCATTTTTGAGTCTGCTTTTAAATATGAACTCCCTTGCAGAGGCAGCATATTAAAACATGTCTGATTTTCAGAGGTAGGGGTCAAAACTCCATCAAAGCTTTTCTTATCATGCAGTATAATCATTAAGTCTTTATACACTTATTTTGATAATAAAGATAGTTAAGATGTGTTAAGAACCTTCCAAGATGTCTTCTTTAATTTAACAAGCTAATCGTCTTCTATAATTGTTCAAACACACACATCTTTCTGCAACTCTGCTTCTTTTATTGGGACCCTCAGAAAAAAGAAATTCACAAAGTGCAGTTCATCATGGTGTGACATTTTTTTGGAATCATGAAAATACTTTAGTCAACATGAAGGAGCCAACACTTGATGCAGGCAGCTCTCTGGGTATGGAATGAACTATCCACACATGTAACTGCAGAATGTATTGGGATTAACCCAATTTTAAAGACAAGGATAATAGTTTGTATCCACCATTACATATAGCACCCTGAAGATGTTTAATGTTTATTTAAAATCATTAAAAAAATTCAGCTCTCAAAGTTGCTAAACCACTCACCATGGACTCCTTTGAAACAGAGAAAATCCTGCTTCACATCTATCTCATCACTTTTTACATTACTGGTAATTGTGTAATGACATTGAATATTATTAATGGGTCAAATATCAGAATTATTCCTGTGAGTCTTCTTAGGTAGATCCTTTGAATATAATTATGTTTCAAATATTGGTTCTTAAAGATGAATATTCATTTCTTTACTAAATGCCAAGATTATAAGATAATTAGTTCTTGTAAAGTTGTATAGGACTTAGTTCAGGTTTTGAAGATAATTTGAATGTTTATCAAATCGGCTGGCCTTGAATTTCAACTCTTACTTTCCATTATGGTTTATTACAAGATACTGAGTAACATTTCCTGTGCTATATGGTAGGTCCTTCTTGTTTCTCTGTTTTATATACAGTAATGTGTATATATTAATCCCAAACTCTTAATTTATCCCTCCTTCCTGTCTTTGACAACCATAAGTGTATTTTCTATGTCTGTAGTCTGTTTACTGGTGCTATAGTTTAATTCAATCAAAAACCCTATACATAAAATCTGAAGCTTTGTGGATTTTAAGAATCAAGTTTATTAATTAAGCAGACAGAGTTTCAATTCAAAAGTTGTGCCAGGCAAGGAACAAAAACCAAGATTTTTCATGTACCAGTAAAAATAATTTTTTAAAAATCACTTCATTTTCTTTTTCTATTTTGGATATTAGAAAAATAATAATTTGAAATCAGCAGAATTAAATGTTGATAATTCTTTCAAATATGCACTTCATTGTCACACAGCCTATGGCCCAGGACAGTAGTTGAATTATAATATACATACTCTTAAATTTAACAGAATAGTTACTTCACCTCACTGATGAAATTATCACAGTAAGCCCCTTTCATAAGAAAATAAAGCAAGGAGAAGAATTCATTTTCATAGTTAGATTCATAAATTAATATCATTATGATATATTTGTAATTTTCCAAGTTCCTTTGTGTAACTGAACAGGTTAACCATTTGTCATAATTGTCTTTATTGTTAGTTTGAGCAAAGAGTTTTCCCAAAATCTTAAAAAATAGCATGCATAAATAAATCCATAAAGATAACATAAGCAGATAAACATGTAGAAAGCAGAACTGACAGTGACACAAATTCCAAGAGAAAATAAAATCATCTGGAAAGCAAAATTATTAATAAAATTATAATTTAATGAATCATGAGAATTTACCTAGATAAAATTAGCTATATAAAATAAAGACTAAGCATCATACTTAAGACTATGTAGAAGAATTAAGAAGGCAACTCCTTTTCTGCATCTTTATGTTACAATGAATTAATATGATGAGGACTATCTTTTGCAAAAAGTTAATAGCAGCATTGAAAATAGAAAGAAGTTTTTATGCTTTTCCAGGATATATTGGTATTGCAGAAGACTCTTGAGAGTCCCTTGGGCTGCAAAGAGATCAAACTAGGCAATCCTAAAGAAAATCAGTCCTGAATATGCATTGGAAGGACTGATGCTGAAGCTGAAAGTCCAATATGTGGCCACCTGATGTGAAGAACTGACTCACTGGAAAAGCCCCTGATGCTGACAAAGATTGAAGGTAGGAGGAGAAGGGGACAACAGAGGATGAGACGGTTGGATGGCATCACCAACTCAGTGGACCTGAGTTTTAGCAAGCTCCAGGAGGTAGTGATGGACAGGGAAGCCTGGCGTCTTACAGTTCATGTGGCCTCAAAAAGTCGGACATGACTAAGTGGCTGAACTAAACCCTGAGGGGTTCAGTTGCATGCTGCTTTAATTAATTAGAAGAAATAAGTACTTAAAATTATAAACATTTATTTTACCCATTCTAGTTATTAAATCCTCCTAGGATTTCTTATAAAATAGATGTGCTCTAGGAAGTACATTAAGTCATTTCTAATTAGAATACTTACATGTATAAATGTTTTAAAGTGTCATATTTATAGACACATAAAACTTGGTTAACTGTGGCACGCCTTTTGGACTACATCCTAAGGAAAATAATTAAACCTTAATTTCTATATCCTGTCGCAATTCTACAAATATTTGACTTATTTGTATACATTTAAATTTAAATTATAACATTTTAACCATAAATTTGCAAAAAAATCAATTATATTTTACATGAGTTCTATTAAGAACATACTGTACCTTTTTATACTTTATATATTATTTTAAATACAGTACTTAACACAAAAATGCATGTTCCATACTAATGAATTATTAAGGAATTTTCAAGCATAATTTGATTGAGCACTATTTCTATTTTGCACATTGACTTAGAATCTAATTCTCACATAAGATGCTTCATTTCTCATGATTAGTTAATTGTAGAACTTTATACCAAGGAAAAAGATCTTAATGACCCAGATAACCAGGGTGGTGTGATTACTCACCTAGAGTCAGACATCCTGGAGTGGAAAGCTAAGTGAGCCTTAGGAAGAATCACTATGAACAAAGCTAGTGGAGATGATGGAATTCCAGTTGAGCTATTTCAAATCCTAATAGATGATGCTGTGAAAGTGCTGCAGTCAATATGCCAGCAAATTTGGAAAACTCAGCAGTGGTCACAGGACTGGAAAAGGTCAGTTTTCATTACAATCCCAAAGAAGGGCAATGCCAATGTTCAAACTACTGCACAATTGCACTCACTTCGCAGGCTAACAAACTAATGCTCAAAATTCTCCAAGCTAGGTGTCAACAGAGCATGAACCAAGAACTTCCAGATGTTCAAGCTGTATTTAGAAAAGGCAGGGGAACCAGATATCAAATTGTCAACATGCATTGGATCATGCAAAAAGCAAGAGAACTCCATAAAAACATCTACTTCTCCTTTACCGACTATGCTAAAGCCCTTGACTGTGTGGGTCACAACAGACTGAAAAATTCTTCAAGAGATGGGGATATCAGACCATCTTAACTGCCTCTTGAGAAATCTGTATGCAGGTCAAGAAGCAACAGTCAGAACCAGACATGGAACAATGGACTGGTTCCAAATAGGGAAAGGAGTATGTCAAGGCTATATTTTGTCGCCCTGTTTATTTAACTTATATGCAGAGGACATCATGCAAAATGCCAGGCTGAGTGAAGCACAAGCTGGAATCAAGATTGCTGAGAGAAATATCAATAACTTCAGATATGTAGATGACACCACCCTTATGGCAGAAAGAGAAGAGGAACTAAAGAACCTGTTGATGAAAGTGAAAGAAGAGAGTGAAAGAGATGGATTAAAACTCAACATTCAAAAAACAAAGATCACGGTATCCAGTCCCATCACTTCATGGAAAATAGATGCAGAAACAATGGAAACTGTGACAGACCTAATTTTTTTGAGCTCCAAAATCACTCCAGATAGTGATGGTAGCCATGAAATTCAGATGCTTGCTTCTTGGAAAAAAAAGCTATGACCAACCTAGACAGCATATCAAAAAGTAGAGACATTACTTTGCCTACAAAAGTCTGTCTAATCAAACTGGTTTTCCCAGTAGTCATGTATGGATGTGAGAGTTGGACTATACAGAAAGCTGAGCACTGAAGAATTGACACTTTCGAACTGTGGTTTGGAAAAGACTCTTGAGAGTCCCTTGGACTGCAAAGAGATCAAACCAATCAATCTTGAAGGAAATCAGTCCTGGATATTCATTGGAAGGACTGATACTGAAGCTGAAACTCCAAAACTTTGGCCACCTGATGTGAAAAACTGCCTCACTGGGAAAGCCCCTGATGCTGGGAAAGTTTGAAGGCTGGAGGAGAAAGGGATGACAGAGGATGAGATGGTTGGATGGCATCCCCGACTCGATGCACATGAGTTTGAGCAAGTTCCGGGAGTTGATGATGGACAGGAAAGCCTGGCGTGCTACAGTTCATGGGCTGGCAGAGTCAGGCACAACTGAGCAACTGAACTGAACTGAACTGAAATAAAACAACTAGAATTTTAGTAGCATCGGACTTTAATCCAAATCTTAGGGCTCCTCCTAATTGGAAGCATTTGAAACATTGTGTATTTGCCATAGTTTTCTTCTTTGTAATATGAGTAAACTGTGGTCACCCTCAACTTAGCATATGAAATGATAAAAAATGTAAAAATTACAATTTAAAACTTTGAATGAGCAAAATAGTATGCAAAGCATTTGCCTGTATTATTAATGGCTCCTTTTCCCTTTTAAGGGTTAAGTTTTCCTTGAAAAGAAATCAACATGTTACCCTAGAATTTCACTAGTGTGCCTTAAAATCTCTCAAAGTGAAAATAAAAATGAGCATGTTCCTGGGCCCCACTTCCTACTAATTCTGACCCAGCAGGTGTGAGATAGGCACTCTGGTGGTTCAGGTGTAAATGCTGCACTTGACCTGCCCAATAGCAGAATGTGTCACTCATTTTCTGCAAAGCTGCTGCTCTCCCTTAAGTTAGGACTTACTCTGTAATGAGTGTACATGTGAATCACACTGGCTGTTTAATGAATCTGGTTTAATATTGATAAGTGTATGAGGCCTTAGGAGAAAAACAGTTGCATACTGGCCTCCCGTTGGAATAATTCTTTTATCCCCATTACCAAGTTCTGAGGCCCAGTACAGGGGGAAAATGAGGTAAGTTTGATGAATGGTGAAGTATTTTTCATTTATGATCTTTTCCTACTCAATGCATTTCTCTCTTATGTCTTTTGGAAAGTGCTAGAAAAAAATTTATAAAGATAAGGTGTTTATAATAGCCAGGACATGGAAGCAACCTAGATGTCCATCAGCAGACGAATGGATAAGAAAGCTGTGGTACATATACAGTATGGAGTGTTACTCAGCCATTAAAAAGAATACATTTGAATCAGTTCTAATGAGGTGGAGCCGATTATACAGAGTGAAGTAAGCCAGAAAGAAAAACACCAATACAGTATACTAACACATATATATGGAATTTAGAAAGATGGTCATGATAACCCTGTATGCGAGACAGCAAAAGAGACACAAATGTAAAGAACAGACTTTTAGACTCTGAGGGAGAGGGAGAGGGAGAGGGTGGGATGATTTGGGAGAATGGCATTGAAACATGTATACTATCATGTAAGAAACGAATCGCTAGTCTATGTTCAATACAGGATATAGGATGCTTGGGGCTGGTGCACTGGGATGACCCAGAGAGATGATATGGGGAGGGTGGTGGGAGGGGGGTTCAGGATTGGGAACTCATGTACACCTGTGGTGGATTCATGTCAATGTATGGCAAAACCAATACAGTATTGTAAAGTAAAAAAATAAAATTTTAATTTAAAAAAATCAATTAAAAAAGATACAGTGTTTAAATAAATCAACATCTGGTAATAAGGTGCCTCCTTCTCATCGTCAGATGTGTCTGTACGTGTGTGTTTGAGAGAGAGAGAAAGAGAGGAGAAAAAGAGAGTATTTTTGGTTGTAGGAGGTGAATACACGAGAATCATGTCTGAAGGCAATGTGGCTGCGACAGTTCACACACTCTACCATGGGACTATGTCCGAAAATGTTATCAAACTCAGGTCCAGCTGCTCCCAGCTCAAAATCAGTACCCAAGGGGCAAATGTTGCTAGAAAGGAAAGCTGCTTTTAATCAGAATGCCATCAATCTGGGGAGAAGGTGGACTCAGTGTCTGCAAAAACTACCTCTGAGAATTCTGCTCTGCCATGAAGATTCTTAAAAGGAAAAAGGGAAGTAACCTGAGTTATTCATTAAGAGAGAGGATCAGAGTCATCACCATCCCCCACTGAATGCAGGCTTGTCAACTCTTCATGATCTTTCTTTAAATGCATCTTGTTCACACAGTTTGTTCAAGAGATTATTGAAAAAGAAGCTGGGGAAGAGACTTGGTCATCTGTTAATTATTTTTTCTTTGATCTACTGAAGGAACCAGCAGGTTAAGTGAAGCATTGGGTGATTAAAAGATTTGAAAGGTGTGCTTGGGGTGGAGATGAGTAGATAGTTACATGTTGCTTTGTTAAAGTGATACAGAAGGAGGCTTCCTGCTGAGGACTGTCTCCTGCTAAGAACTGCTTACAAAAAAGGAGAAAACCAACAGCAAACCTTGGGGGTCACACTGTGATTATCACACAACAAATCTCTACAGGTCAGTACCAGCAGTCAGTCCACCACTGGAAGTTCTCCTGCTGCTGCTGCTAAGTCGTTTCAGTCGTGTCCAGCTCTGTGCGGCCCCATAGACTGCAGCCCACCAGGCTCCCCGTCCCTGTGATTCTACAGGCAAGAACACTGGAGTGGGTTGCCATTTCCCTCTCCAATGCATGAAAGTGAAAAGTGAAAGTGAAGTCACTCAGTCCTGTCCGACTCTTAGTGACCGCGCGGACTGCAGCCCACCAGGCTCCTCTGTCCGTGGAATTTTCCAGGCAAGAGTACTGGAGTGGGGTGCCATTGCCTTCTTCAGGAAGTTCTCCTATGAAGGCATAATACACTGAGATTATCGCATAAAACTGCAAGACACTGTTCCTAACAATGGTGCTGTAGACGTGTGAGCAAGATCATGTAGAGGAAGAAGAGCCTGTAATTATGAAACATTCTTGGCTTTTGTATGTTGGTAACCTTCTGGCTGGGTGGTACCCTTCCTTGCTACTTATTATTCCCTGTTAGCTGACTGTAAAGAGACTCCAGATTTTGACAATTAGACAATATCCTTATCGGTACTCAGTTCCTCCCTATCTTCTTTAGAAGTGAATATGAATTTTATAAAACTGAGAAGATACACACCTAAAGAATGTTCTTACATTGAGAAATGTAGAACATTTTCTCAAATATTTTGGACGTGATACAATTGCCGAATTAGTTGATGTTAAATGTATGCTGCTTTCCTTTTGGAATGTGAGAAACCAAGGGACATTACAGTAGACTCTTCTAAATTGTTGAGTTTACTATTCTACCAAGATTATTTCAGATAGACACAAAAATGCTACCTGCATTGAGCACTTAGAAATGCAAATGCATGGACACAAAAAGACCCTGCCTAGGGGCCTTGTGAAAACACCAAACAATTATTCCTGTCTGTTTCTCATGCACCACTATTCCTTCTCCCCTCGCATGTGCACATAAACCCAAGGGCACAGACAGTGCCTCCTGCAATCTCATGTCACCCTTTCCTCCTGCCTGCCATCGGCCTTTCTAGTCATGGCAATAAAAATCAGTTTTATTATTTTTATAATAATGTTAAATATAGTTTATGATAAATGGGATTTACTTTTTCCAAATTAAAATATTTGAGGTTTGTAAAGTTATCAGCTCTACTAGCAAAGCTTCTAGAAGAAAATATTTTAATTCATTATTTAAGTTATTAGCTAAAAAGTCTTCTTTTCCTTGACTTATGATGCAGTTAAGTCCTGTTAAATCCATTGTAAATTGAGAATATCACTTCAAAAATGTGTTGAATACACCTGACCTACCAAACATCAGAGCTAAGTCTTGCCCACCTTAAACAGACTCAGAACACTTACATTAGCCTATAGTTGGGCAAAATTATCTAACACAAAGCTTATTTTATAATAAAGTGCTGAATATATCATGTAATTGACTGGATATTGTACTGAAAGTCAAAACCAGAATCGTCTAGGTATAGAATTGTAAGTGTATCAGTTGTTGACCCTGGTAAATGCGTGACTGCCCAGGATCACAAGACAGGATTGTACCATGTGCCACTAGCCTGGGAAAAGAGCAACATTCTAAATTCCAAGTATGGTTTCCACTGACTCCCTAGTGCTTTTGCACTATCTTAACTGTTTAGGAGAAGCACACTGATTGAAACCGCCCACCCTGGCCAGGCACCATAGTAACTATTTGCATGAGTTGTTTTATGACAGGAGATCCTGATAAGGAATACGGAACTAATAAGCCACCACCAACCGGAAGAGTTCAGGAAAGGTCGAAAGGCAACACCGAGTGTCAGTCTACTTCCCAGAATCCCTCTTGCTAGCATCCATCTTGGCTGAGCGATGCGTGTGCCACCAGAAAAGACTCTGAATTAGAATGATTGGCCAAAGACCATCTGGAAACTAATCCCATCACCATAAAACCTGAGACTGCGAGCCATGTAGCAGAGCAGTTTTCCTGGGTTCCCTTACCCTACTGCTCTCCACCTGGGTGCCCTTTCCCAATAAAGTCTCTTGCTTTGTCAGCACATGTGTCTCCTCAGACAATTCATTTCCGAGTGTTAGACAAGAGCCCAGTTTTGGGCCCTGGAAGGGGTCCGCCTTCCTGCAACAGAACCATTGTTAAATCAGGGATTATCATACTAGAAATCATCTCTCTGTGTTATGATAGGAATTTCAATGAAAGATTATTGTTTTAATAGTCTGTTTTCACTGAATAGCTTGAAACAAATGTTGAGGTCTCTTGAATTCTAAAAGAATTTAAATATCTTCTTTTATAAACAGTAAAGTCTCTTGTAAATTGGGAAGATTTTGATGTATATATTATAAATTTAATTCAACTATAAAATAAATATACCAGAGGGGAAAAACTTCTATAATGATAATTAAGAATCAGCAAGATAATAGAGAAATACTTAATTTTTCACACAGGTCCATGAAAAAAACCAACAGGTAAAACTAGTGTAGTGAAGCCAAGGAATTTTGTAATAAAATTCATGAATAACAATGAAAGGGATGCTGAAGTCTGTGTTGAAAAGAAACACTTTAAGCTTCTAGTCTTATAAAGAGTATTTTAAATTTTTTGCATTATTTTAAATTTAAAACAAAATTTTTCCTTTTTTTTCTTTTTCTTTTTAATTTTTACTTATTTCGCTTTACAATACTGTATTGGTTTTGCCATACATTGACATGAATCAGTCACGGATATACACGAGTTCCCAAGTTGCAGGATATAAAATCAACACACAGAAATCCCTTGCATTCCTATACACTAATAATGAGAAAATAGAAAAAGAAATTAAGGAAACAACTTCATTCACCATTGCAATGAAAAGAATAAAATACTTAGGAATATATCTACCGAAAGAAACTAAAGACCTATATATGGAAAATTATAAAACACTGATGAAAGAAATCAAAAGAGGACACTAATAGATGGAGAAATATACCATGTTCATGGACTGGAAGAATCAATATAGTGAAAATGAGTATACTACCCAAAGCAATTTATAGATTCAATGCAATCCCTATCAAGCTACCAGTGGTATTTTTCACAGAGCTAGAACAAAAAATTTCACAATTTGTATGGAAATGCAAAAAACCTCGAATAGCCAAAGCAATCTTGAGAAAGAAGAATGGAACTGGAGGAATCAACCTGCCTGACTTCAGGCTCTACTACAAATTTTTTCTAATGTTTGTTCTATATGCTCATTTCTTAAGGTTTTTCTCTTCTGGATAGACTTCTTAAAAATTACTGTGTATCTTAATGTCTTCAGACTCTTGCGTGAAACTAAGAATGCAGCATCAAACTAAAATATGTAATTAATACAAAGGGAAGGAATTTCTAAAATGACTCAAGACTTTAGAAAGCTTAAGATCTTTCCCTTCATTTTACAGCTGCTTCTGTCATGGTGACAAGGCAGCAGGAAAAAGGCAAGTTCAATTCACCCTTAGTCCTATTATGAATTTCATGACTTATTTCATTTGGTTTGCACAAACAGCAAGAAATAATATTGGCAAATCTATTTCACATCCCCTGAGTTTCAAACTGATGCAAATTCAAAAGAATAAGCCAATACACTCATAAACAATTAAACTCAGTGGAAAATTACCCTGAAGCCTCAATAACATTAATTATAAAACAAGAAGTCTTAAGAGATCTTTTCTTCTTTACTTCTGCTGCACTAGAAAAAAAAAATTATTAGTAGGCCATTTTACTTTAGGACGTTTTTCCTTAGTGTTGAAATGTTTGCAATTTCCTACCCACTGTCAGAAACAATATTGAATCCAGTCAATTTATATCTTGGTCAAAAGAGTATACTTTTTACTTTTATTAATATATTAATATTAATATTAATGAAAGGTAATGCCTGGAGTTTCCAACTATTTCCTTCACTATGTCTTAATTAAAAGCTTATTCTTACCCACTCATAAAATTATGTGTTTACACTGTATGTGTTAATTTGGTAAGTTTTTAAGTTTGACTTTTTATATAGGATATGTGCCTCTTTCATTTGTTCAAGACAGATTTATTAGCATCTAAAACCTAAGACCTTGCAAAAAGTTCAAAGATATGTATGTCTCATTCATGACTTTTTTCAGCAGTTATTACTGAGTATTTGCAATGGGCTAAACCTTAGAAATAGAGGTATCTGATTATGATGAGGCATGGCTGCTTCTTGCAAGAATGTTAATGTGAGAGTGAATTTTAATGTGTTATTTAATGTGAGTGAATGTAAATGTGTACTGGAGAGGTGGGGGTAAGATTGATTAGAGATGGCTGAGAATGGATTTCTGTTTCACTTTTCCTTTTAAGAAGTGAACTCTAATGTAATCTGGGCTATCCTTTGTGATGTATTTAACTGACAGAATGCATTGGCAGTAACGTTATGAGACATTCCAAGTCTGGACCAAGAAAAGACTTTGTCTTCATCTTTTAAAATGCTCGCCTTTGGAAAATTATTCCCTTTGAGAACGCTGCTGACACACTGAAGCCATATGGAAAGCCCACATGTTGGTCCAGAGCTTTAGTCAAAAGACCCAAATCAATTCCCAAGTGAAAGTCAGCATCAGTTACCTGCTGTGTGAATGATCCCTCTTGCAAACATCCAGACCAGTGGAACTTACAGGTGAGGAGAACCCCAGCTGACATCACCTGCAACTGCACTAGTGACCCCAGGTCAGAAGCAAGCTCTACTGTACTTTCAGTTTTTTGAGTAAGTATTAGAGAAATAGAATTGTGTTCCTCTGGTATTAACTTATCATTAGGAGGTAGGACCCTGGTGATCTTTTATACCGACTGTATTAGTTTAGATGAGGATATGAAAAAGCTAAACTGGGAAATAGTAATTATGCATCATGTATTTATTTCTTGATCATAGTACATATCCAACACAAATTGGCAAGTGTTGGATTCCACCAAGTTACAACAGGGTCCAGGTTTGTATCAGCATCACTATCCCAAAGCTACATCTTCTGAGACCCAAATTCTCCCTGTTTGGAAGAAGAAAAGACTGGAGGATCATATTTATATGCCCTTTTCCCAGTCTCACCAAGATGTGACACATGTCATTTTCAATCACATTTAGTCAATTAGAACCAGTCACGTGGCTCTCCCTAACTTTCAGGGACCATGCAAATGTAGGCAGCAGACAGAATGTGAGTTGTATTGCAAACTTCTCTACACTCTCTGACTTGCAGTCATGACTTTCATGAAACATTCAGTTTAATGTCAGTTTGGATATGGATACATTTGATGAAAATGTAGAGGATTTAAAAATGAAAGAAATAAGGCAAAGATGACCAAGAATAGCAATATTAAAAAGAACAATAAAAATAAGAAATGGTATTTAAGTGTTAGAATGTGCCAGACATGTTCTAAGAACTTAAAATGTATTATTTACCTCAATTATTGCAATTACCTTCTAAACTAATTATTATTACTATCCAGAAATTGTTACAAAGTCCAAGCTCACTCTGCTGACTGTCCAACAGGTCAATAAATCCAAGGGATGAGATGTTGAGGCAAGGGCTACAACTTTATTTAGAAAGCTGGCAGACCGAGCTTATGGCAAACTAATGTCTCAAAAAAACTATCTTACCAAGGTCTGGATGCAAGATTCTTTAATAGAATAGAGAAGGGGTAGGTGAGGAAGCAAAATTTAAAAAGCCATTAATTTTACAAATATCTCCTGGAATGACTTTCCTCAAGGAGAGGACGTGTTGATTTATTCCTTTCTTAGCCATCCACAGGTTGACAGGATCCTAAACAAAAGCATTTTTGTTCAACATTCAGACAGAAGGCAGGGTTCCCTGAGGCAGGCCATTATGTATGATTATAACCCTAAATATTATAGTAAATACTAAATACTGTGAGGGCTTCCCACATAGCTCAGTCAGTAAAGAATCTGCCTGCAAAACAGGAGACACAGGTTCAATTCCGGGTCAGGAAGATCCCCTGGAGAAGGAAATGACAACCCATTCTAGTATTCTTGCCTGGAGAATCCCATAGACAGAGGAGCCTGGCAGGCTACAGTCCATGGGGTTGCAAGAATCAGACATGACTTAGGAACTAAAAAGATAGAGCTAATACTAAAAGCAATGAAAAACAAAGGTTAAATTAAAAAAAAAATCCAACATGCAGTCAAAATTGTCTCTTCCCTGTAACAATTTTATAGATGAAAAAATGAAGTCTAGACACTCAAGTCCTGATTACTTGAGTAATGAGTCCAAAGTCACACAACTAGTTGGTGGTAGAGACAAAATTTGAAATCCATGTGGCCTAGCTCCAGATTTTGATAAAATGGGGAAAAAAAATCCAGAAGACAGTACCTGAAACAAAGCAGACTGTATTTTCCCAAGATGGCTCAAAGAGTAGCACCATCACCATATTGAAATGCTATGAACCAGAATTTGATCCTGGTGGGCTGCAGTCCATGGGGTCGCTAAGAGTCGGACATGACTGAGGGACTTCACTTTCACTTTTCACTTTCAGGCATTGGAGAAGGAAATGGCAACCCACTCCAGTGTTCTTGCCTGGAGAATCCCAGGGATGGGGGAGCCTGTCTATGGGGTCGTACAGAGTTGGACACAACTGAAGTGACTTAGCAGCAGCAGCAGCAGCTTCCAAGCTGAGAAATATCATCCCAGCAGCTCTGGCCTTACAGGGGTGACTAGAGACTGATGTGTGATCAAAATGACACAGGGCAAGTGGCGGTGGGTAGGAAGAGGATGGATTGTGAATTTGGAATTATGAGATGCAAACTATTATATGCTGGACAGATAAACAGCGAGGTTCTACTGCATAGCACAGTTCAGTTCAGTTGCTCAGTCATGTCCAACTCTTTGCGACCCTATGGACTGCACCACACCAGTCTTCCCTGTCCATCACCAACTCCTGGAGCTTACTCAAACTCATGTCCACTGAATTGGTGATGCCATCCAACCATCTCATCCTCTGTCATCCCCTTCTCCTCCTGCCTTTAATCTTTCCCAGCATCAGGGTCTTTTCCAATGAGTCAACTTTTCATATCAGGTGGCCAAACTATTGGAGCTTCAACTTCAGTATCAGTCCTTCCAATGAATATTGAGGACTGATTTCCTTTAGGATGGACTGGTTGGATCTCCTTGAAGTCCAAGGGACTCTCAAGAGTCTTCTCCAACACCACCATTCAAAAGCATCAGTTCTTCGGTGTTCAGCTTTCTTTATGGTCCAACTCTCACATCCGAACATGACTACTGGAAAAAAAACAATAGCTTTGACTATACGGACCTTTGTTGGCAAAGTAATGTCTCTGCTTTTTGATATGCTGTCTAGGTTGTTCATAGCCTTTCTTCCAAGGAGCAAGAGTCTTTTAATTTCATGGCTGCAGTCACCATCTGCAGTGATTTTGGAGCCCAAGAAAATAAAGTCTCTGACTGTTTCCATTGTTCCCCCATCTACTTGCCATGAAGTGATAGGTCTGAATGCCGTTATCTTCATTTTTTTGAATGTTGAGTTTTAAGCCATCTCTTTCACCTTCATCAAGAAGCTCTTTAGTTCCTCTTCACTTTCTGCCATAAGGGTGGTGTCATCTGTGTATCTGAGGTTAATGATATTTCTCCCAGGAATCTTGATTCCAGCTTGTGCTTCATCTAGCCTGGCATTTCACTGATGTACTCTGCATATAATTTAAATAAGCTGGGTGACAACATACAGCCTTGACATACTCCTTTCCCAATTTGGAACTAGACCTTTGTTCCATGTCTGGTTCTAACTGTTGCTTCTTGACCTGCATACAGATTTCTCAAGAGGCAGGTCAGATCATCTGGTATTTCCATCTCTGCAAAATTTCCACAGTTTGTGGTGATCCACAGTCAAAGGCTTTGGCATACTGATTTCTCACAGGGAACTATATTCAATATCCTGTGATAAACCATAATGGAAAAGAATGTATCTAAACATACACACACACATAAATACATAACTTAATTGTTTTGCTGTGGAGCAGAAATTAACATATTTAAATCAACTGTACTTTATAAAATAATTTTTTAAAAAAGGATGACAATATTAATTAAAATGATAATTTTTATGGCTGTCATACCTTCCAAGAAATCCATTCCTTTTATTTAGGAAAGCTGGGAGGGTAATGTAACTATAATAAAGCATCTCTTTATTAAGTCATAATTGATAATATGGCTGCTGAATAGCTTCAAAAAGAGAGCTCTGGACCAGAGTGACATTTCCCTGGAGGAGGCTGACAATGAACCTGAAAAATGCTTGGCAAAAAGAAACTGCAACTTGAAATAGTTAGTTATGTGGATCCACTGCTTTTTGACATTATGAGGGTGGAGTGATTTCACCTTCTCATTTAGAACTATACCTTCCAGATGTAGTCTGTATTCAAATAGACCATAATTCTCCATCCAGATCAGACAAAAAGTTTGCAAGGAAGGCATCTGAATGTCTCATCCACTTATGGCTCCAGGGTCTAAGTGCAAAATCTTCTGATAGTCTCTACATAGGTCTAATGTGGCTCTTCTTGATTTGGAGATTTAGTAAATAAAAAGACGATTTACCTGTCCATATATATACACACAAAATACAATTGTAGGACAAAACAAGTTAACCAAAATAAACACTACATTCTGAAAAGCAGGAGAAATGAGGGGTGGGCACAGAGCAGCCACTGGTCCATAGCAGTTCTGAAATCCTGCTGAGCAGATGTTACAAGATCCCCCTTTCCTGGGGATGGGGAGTGTTTTTGGAATAAAACCCAACTGAGGTCTCTGGGAATAGTTCCCAGCCCATTTTCTCTATGGCTCTTGAACCCACCATCTGGGAAGTTCTTTTTCCTCTTTTTTTTTTTTTTTTTTTTTTTGCTGCCATCTTAAGAAGTCCCTGGGGTCGATGGGCTCAGCTGCAGTCTCAGCCTGCTCCAGCTCTGAGTCAGCTTATATTTAATACACTCACATGCCTTTTTCAGCCAGCCTGGTAGCACCTGTGGTACAACTCTCTCAGAAACTGTGCTCATTTATGATTTTACTCAAGGGTTATGTAACCTCAGCTCTTCACAGCCTCATGGACTATATATCCTGTCAGGTTCCTCTGACCATGGGGTTCTCCAGGCAAGAATACTGGAATAGGTTGCCACTTCCTACTCCAGGGGATCTTCCTGACCTAGGGATTGAATCTGTGTGTCTTGCATCTCTTGAATTGACAGGTGATTCTTTACCATTAATACCACCTGGACAACCCACTCGAGAGCTATAGCCATGTCAACATTTCTTTTAACAGGACTTCTCTGGTGGTCCACTGGTTAAAACTCCACCCTTCCAATGCAAGAGGCTGGGATTCAATCTGTAGTTGGGAAACTAAGATCCTACATGCCGTGTGGCGTGACAAATAAATAAAATAGCTTACAAATTTCCTTTTGAGCAATGTCCCTCCAACTAGACTTAGTTATGATGCCTTATGCTTATCAACTCTCCCTGGGACCAAGCCCTTTGTCACTTCTCCTCAGCCATCTTTAGTTCAGTTCAGTTCAGTCACTCAGTCGTGTCCCACTCTTTGTGACTCCATGGACTGCAACACACCAGGCCTCCCTGTCAATCACCAACTCCCAGAGTTTACTCAAACTCATGTCTATTGAGTCAGTGATGCCATCCAACGATCACATCCTCTGTCATCCCCTTCTCCTCCTGCCTTCAATCTTTCCCAGATCAGGGTCTTTTCAAATGAGTCAGTTCTTTGCATCAGGTGGCCAAAGTATTGGAGTTTCAGCTTCAACATCAGTCCTTCAAAAGAATATTCAGGACTGATTTCCTTTAAGATGGACTGGTTGGATCTCCTTGCAGTCCAAGGGACTCTCAAGAGTCTTCTCCAACACCACAGTTTAAAAGTATCAATGCTTCTGTGCTCAGCTTTCTTTATAGTTCAACTCTCACATCCATACATGACTACCGGAAAAAACATAGCCTTGACTAGATGGACCTTTGTTAACAAAGTAATGTCTCTGCTTTTTAATATGCTATCTAGATTGGTCATAACTTATCTTCCAAGGAGTAAGAACCTTTTAATTTCATGGCTGCAGTCACCATCTGCAGTGATATGGAGACAAAAAAAAAAAAATAGCTTTACTTGGTGACTGTTTCCACTGTTTCACTATCTATTTGCCAGGAAGTAATGGGACCTGATGCCATGATCTTAGTTTTCTGAGTGTTAAGCTTTAAGCCAAATTTTTCACTCTCCTATTTCACTTTCATCAAGAGGATCTTTAGTTCTTCTTCACTTCCTGCCATAAGGTGGTGTCATCTGCATATTTGAGGTTATTGATATTTCTCCCAGCAATATTGATTCTAGCTTATGCTTCATCCAGCCTGGCATTTCTCATGATGTATTCCATACATAATTTAAATAAGCAGGGTGACAATATACAGCCTTGACTTACTCCTTTCCCTATTTGGAAACAGTCTGTTGTTCCATGTCTGGTTCTAACTTTTGCTTTCTGACCTGCCTACAGATTTCTCAAGAGGCAGGTCAGATCGTCTGGTATTCCCATCTCTTTCAGAATTTTCCACAGTTTATGGTGATCCACACAGTCAAAGGCTTTAGCATAATCAATACAGCAGAAATATATGTATTTCTTGTACTCTCTTGCTTTTTTGATAATACAACGGATGTTGGCAACTTGACCTCTGGTTCCTTTGCCTTTCCTAAAATCAGCTTGAGCATCTGGAATTTCATGGTTCATGATGTACTGTTGAAGCCTGGCTTGAAGAATTTTGAGCATTACTTTACTAGCGTGTGAGATGAGTGCAACTGTGCAGTAGTTTGAGCATTCTTTGGCATTGCCTTTCTTTGGGATTGGAATGAAAACTGATCTTTTCCAGTCCTATGCCCACTGCTGAGTTTTAAAAATTTGCTGGCATATTGAATGCAGCAATCATGGCATCTGGTCTCATCACTTCATGGCAAATAGATGAGGAAACAGTGGAAACAGTGGCTGACTTTATTTTTGGGCTCTAAAATCACTGCAGATGGTGACTGCAGCCGTGAAATTAAAAGATGCTTACTCCTTGGAAGGAAAGTTATGACCAACAAAGACAGCATAGTAAAAAGCAGAGACATTACTTTGTCAACACAGGTCTGTCTAGTCAAAGCTATGGTTTTTCCAATAGTCACATGTGGATGTGAGAGTTGGACTGTGAAGAAAGCTGAGTGCCAAAGAACTGATGCTTTTGAACTGTGGTGTTGCAGAAGACTCTTGAGAGTCGCTTGGACTGCAAAGAGATCCAACCAGTTCATCCTTAAGGAGATCAGTCCTGGGTGTTCATTGAAGGACTGATGTTAAAGATGAAACTCCAATACTTTGGCCACCTGATGCAAAGAGATGACTCATTTGAAAAGACCCTGATGCTGGAAGACCCTGAAGGCAGGAGGAGAAGGGGACAACAGAGGATGACATGGTTGGATGGCATCACTGACTCAATGGACATGGGTTTGTGTAGACTCCGACAGTTGATGATTGATAGGGAGGCCTGGCGTGCTGCAGTTCATAGAGTCACAAAGAGTGGGACATGATTGAGCAACTGAACTGAACTGAACTGAATGCAGCACTTTCACAACATCATCTTTCAGGATTTGAAATAGCTCAACTAGAGTTCCATCAGCTCCACTAGCTATGTTCATAGTGATGCTTCCTAAGGCCCAGTTGACTTTGCATTCCAGGATGTCTGGCTTTAGGTGGGTGATTATACCATCATGATTATCTGGGTTGAGAAGATCTTTTTGTATAGTTCTGTGTATTCTTGCCACCCCTTCTTAATATCTTCTGCTTCTATTGGGTCCATACCATTTCTGTCCTTTATTGAGCCCATCTTTGAATGAAACATCTCCTTGGTATCTCCAATTTTCTTGAAGAGATATCTAGTCTTTCCCATTCTATTGTTTTCCTTTATTTCTTTGCACTGATCACCGAGGAAGGCTCTCTTTACCCCTCCTTGCTATTCTTTGAAACTCTGCATTCAAATGGGGATATCTTTCCTTTTCTCTTTTGCTTTTCTCTTCTCTTCTTTTCACAGCTATTTGTAAGGCCTCCTCAGGCAGCTATCTTGCTTTTTTGCATTTCTTTTTTGGGGGGATGATCTTGATCCCTGTCTCCTGTACAGTGTCATGAACCTCCATCCATAGTTCATCAGGTACTCTGTCTATCAGATCTAATCCTTTGAATCTATTTCTCACCATTCTGAAGGAGATCAACCTTGGAATTTCTTTGGAAGGAATGATGCTAAAGCTGAAGCTCCAGTACTTTGGCCAACTCATGCAAAGAGTTGACTCATTGGAAAAGATTCTGATGCTGGGAGGGATTGGGGGTAGGAGGAGAAGGGGACGACCGAGGATGAAATGGCTGGATGGCATCACGGACTCAATGGACGTGAGTCTGAGTGAACTCTGTGAGATGGTGATGGACAGGGAGGCCTGGAGTGCTGTGATTCATGGGGTCGCAAAGAGTCGGACATGACTGAGTGACTGAACTGAACTGAACTGTATAATATAAGGGATTTGATTTAGGTCATACCTGAATGGTCTGGTGGTTATCCCCATTTTCTTCCATTTAAGTCTGAATTTGGCAATAAGGAGTTCATGATCTGACCCACAGTCAGCTCCCAGTCTTGTTTTTGCTGACTGTATAGAGCTTCTCCATCTTTGGCTGCAAAGAATATAATCAATCTGATTTCATTATTGACCATCTGGTGATGTCCATGTGTATAGTGTTCTCTTGTGTTGTTGGAAGATGTTGTTATCTATGACCAGTGCATTCTCTTGGCAAAACTCTATTAGCATTTGCCTTTCTTTATTCTGTACTCCAAGGCCAAATTTGCTTGTTACTCCAGGTGTTTCTTGACTTCCTACATTTGCATCCCAGTCCCCTGTAATGAAAAGGACATCTTTTTGGGATGTTAATTCTAGAGGGTCTTGTAGGTCTTCATAGAACTGTTCAACTTCAGCTTCTTCAACCAGCATTACTGGTTGGGGCATAGACTTGGATTACTGTGATATTGAATGGTTTGCCTTGGAAACGAACAGAGATCATTCTGTCATTTTTGAGATTCCATCCAAGTATTGCATTTCAGATTCTTTCATTGACTATGATGGTTACTCCATTTCTTCTAAGGGATTCTTGCCCACAGTAGTAGATATAATGGTCATCTGAGTTAAATTCACCCATTCCAGTCCATTTTAGTTCACTGATTCCTAGAAGTCGACGTTCACTCTTGCCATCTCCTGTTTGACCTTGATTCATGCACCCAACATTCCAGGTTCCTATGCAATATTGCTCTTTACAGCATTGGACTTTACTTCCATCACCAGTCACAGCCACAACTGAGTGTTGTTTTTGCTTTAGCTCTGTCTCTTCATTCTTTCTGGAGTTATTTCTCCACTGATCTCCAGTAGCATATTGGGCACCTATCGACCTGGGGAGTTCATCTTTCAGTGTCCTATCTTTTTGCCCTTTCATAGTGTTCATGGGGTTCTCCAAATAAGAATACTGAAGTTATTTGCCATTCCTTTCTCCAGTGGACCACAAGTTGTCAGAACCCTTCACCATGACCCGTTTGTCTTGGGTGGCCTACTTGACATCGTTCATAGTTTCATTGAGTGAGACAAGGCTGTGGTCCATGTGATCAGACTGGTTAGTTTTCTGAGACTGTGGTTTTCAGTCTGTCTGCCCTCTAATGGAGAAGGACAAGAGGCTTATGGAAGATTCCTGCTGGGAGAGACTGACTGAGGGGGAAACTGGGGCTTGTTCTGTTGGGCATGGCCATGCTCAGTAAATCTTTAATCCAATTTTCTGTGTATGGGTGGAGCTTTGTTCCCTCCATGCTTTTTACCTGGGGGCAAACTATGGTGGAGGTAATGAAGATAATGGTGACCTCTTTCAAAAGATTCCATGCATGTACTGCTATACTTATTGTCCCCAGCCCTGCAAAAGGCCACCCCTGACACACGCCTCTGCTGGAGACTCCTGGACACTTCTGGGCAAGTCTGGGTCAGTCTGTTGTGAGGCCAGCCATATTACCCAACAGAATTGGAGGTCACATAAATCCGATCAGAAGTCTGAAAGAAATATGGGATGGTCACATCCTGATGCTGTTGCCCTGAGTATTAACTAACCTTTGTGGCTCAAGGGGGTTACTCACTTTTGTCTTTGACTCTGATAAAGGAGAAACCATTCCATCTCTGAATCCTCCAGCTTTCCTTATATTCACTGCATTCCCTTGAAAAACAGTACAAATCTTTTCTGAGCTTATTCTTTCTCATATTAGCTTTACAAATATATCAAGTCACAACCAATTTCAAACACCAAATACATTACATTCTCAGCCCCTCAGGTATTTGAGTTCAAAAGTTCAGCCAAATATTTTCTTATTACATAACATGGCTTTCCATTTTTCCAGACTCCTAAAAGTTTCTTACATTACATCAACCAGCCACAAGCCAATGCCAGAACTTTCTATTTCTTTGTTGTTACTGTAAAAAAAGATTCAATCCTAGATATAAATTTCTCCACTTGTAAGCTTTAAGTATGTTATGCTCCATAACAACAACAACAACAAAAAAAACCCCTCAAAATCATGAGGGCTCCCACTAAAATACTTACATCTTATTCACATGGCTTGCTGTTGGCTGTGAATTGTGAGGGTTGCAGCCATGCTTCAGGCTGTGAACTGAATTAAGTGTGTTCCACAAACTGATGAAAACTTGTAATTTGTTATAAAGCCGAGAGCTATCAAAATGTCACTTTTGCCATATTCCATTAGCAAAGGAAGGTACATGACCAAGCCCAAAATGGATGAGGTGGGGAAGTACAGTTCTCTTAGTGGTTAAGAGAGAAGAAGATTAAATATTGGTTGACAAATAATATAATTTACCACAGTTGCTAAACCTTTATTGGCTTTACTATGATGTGAATCCATTTTGAAAAAAGACAGTACACAAGCGTCCATACTTTGTAACTGGAGATTAGATGCTAAAGCATATCTGTGGTTTTGGCACTTACAGAATAACTTTCATACACTAATAATTAGTTTGAAATCAAACTGAAATATACTTACTCCTTGCTCTTTGTAAGTGGCTTTACTAATGCTATGTGCTACCTTTCCCACGGTGTGCATCCTGAAGTCAGTGAGCTCCCAGTGACATTTAGATCTGGTACTACACAACCATCAGTAACACATCATTAAAATATCAATGATAAATGACAGTAATGTCTTTATCTGTAGTGTCAAAACATGAAAGTGAATTTATTACCCCTTTGCACAAATTTCAGTGCAATTCAATCACCAGCGTGTCCTCTAAATGACATTCAGCAAACACATTGGCTTTTAGCACCATCATAATATGGCCAATCTGCCTGCCATCCATGGTTACCTCAGTTTCCATTTGAAAGAGAAGAAAAATAAGTTTTTCTGTAACATGGCAAGACATAAAGTAAAATTTCTTTCATTACCCACCCTCCTTCCCCATTTCCAAATATCAGTTGTGTGGAATTTGGAATTCTTTTGAATTATTTGAATTGTTAGGCTCTAAAAGCATCACTATGAACAAAGCTAGTGGAGGTGATGGAATTCCAGTAGAGCTATTTCAAATCCTGAAAGATGATGCTGTGAAAGTGCTGCACTCAATATGCAAGCAAATTTGGAAAACTCAGCAGTGGCCACAGGGATGGAAAAGGTCAGTTTTCATTCCAATCCCAAAGAAAGGCAATGCCAAAGAATCCTCAAACTACTGCACAATTGTACTCATCTCATATGCTAGTAAAGTAATGCTCAAAATTCTCCAAGCCAGATTTCAGCAATATGTGAACCGTGAACTTCCTGATGTTCAAGCTCATCTTAGAAAAGGCAGAGGAACCAGAGAAAAAATTGCCAATGTCTGCTGGATCATCAAAAAAGCAAAAGAGTTCCAGAAAAACATCTATTTCTGCTTTATTGACTATGCCAAAGCCTTTGACTGTGTGGATCACAAGAAACTGTGGAAAATTCTGAAAGAGATGGGAATACCAGACCACCTGACCTGCCTCTTGAGAAACCAATATGCAGGTCAGGAAGCAACAGTTAGAACTGGACATGGAACAACAGACTGGTTGCAAATAGGAACAGGAGTACATCAAGGCTGTATATTGTCACCATGCTTATTTAATTTCTATGCAGAGTACCTCATGAGAAACGCTGCACTGTAAGAAGCACAAGCTGGAATCAAGATTGCTGGGAGAAATATCAATCATCTCAGATATGCAGATGACACCACCCTTATGGCAGAAAGTGAAGAGGAACTAAAATGCCTCTTGAGGAAAGTGAAAGAGGAGAGTGAAAAAGTTGGCTTAAAGCTCAACATTCAGGAAACGAAGATCAAGGCATCTGGTCCCATCACTTTATGGGAAATAGATGGGGAAACAGTGGAAACAGTATCAGACTTTATTTTGTGAGCCTCCAAATTCACTGTAGATGGTGATTGCATCCATGAAATTAAAAGACGCTTAATCTTTGGAAGGAAAGTTATGACCAACCTAGATAGCATATTAAAAACCAGAGACATTATTTTGCCAACAAAGGTCCATCTAGTCAAGGCTATAGTTTTTCCTGCGGTCATGTATGGATGTGAGAGTTGGACTGTGAAGAAAGCTGAGTGCTGAAGAGTTGATGCTTTTGAACTGTGGTGTTGGAGAAGACTCTTGTGAGTCCCTTGGACTGCAAGGAGGTCCAACCAGTCCATTCTAAAGGAAATCAGTCCTGGGTGTTCATTGGAAGGATTGATGCTAAAGCTGAAGCTCCAGTACTTTGGCCACCTCATGCAAAGAGTTGACTCATTGGAAAAGACCCTGATGTGGGAGGGATTGGGGGCAGGAGGAGAAGGAGACGCCAGAGCATGAGATGGCTGGATGGCAGCATCACCAACTCAATGGACATGAGTTTGGGTAAATTCCAAGAGTTGGTGATGGACAGGGAGGCCTGGCGTGCTGCATTCATGGGGTCGCAAAGAGTCGGACACTAGTGAGCAACTGAACTGAACTGAACTGATCATTCAAATACTATTTACATACAAGGATCAGAATTAGAACTGTCATCCCAAAGCTTACTGTTAAAAAGGAAGTGTGAACCATGGAGAATATGCATCTCTGAGCAGGAATTTTTCTTCTTCATGCTCAGCTCCTTTATAAATGTCACTCAGCACCTGCCAGTCACTTCAGAACGTGAACAGATCTCTGAAAGAAGCAACTGTATCAGTGCCCTGTGTGCTATTTCACAGCTTTATACCTGTGCCCTAATCCACATCCATCCCGTGACCTTTGGGTGTCCATTTGTCAGATCTCAGAAATGCAGGGATAAAAATAAAAAAGTCAGTGCTTTGAAAGAAATTTTATACCAGCTGCTGGTGTCCATTTCCCACCTGTTTATTTTATCACAGGCTCAACTTTACAAGGAGGAGTGGGTATAACCACATTCAAGGGAAAGGTGGGGCCATTAGTTCCAGAGCTGGGACTATCTCCACCATTCTTTGGGGGTACTGTGTTGATTCATTCATCATCACAGTGATCTGACCTACTCTTGGACATAAGCCAGAAAAAACC
Organism: Ovis canadensis; assembly: GCF_042477335.2. Lineage (NCBI taxonomy): Eukaryota > Metazoa > Chordata > Mammalia > Artiodactyla > Bovidae > Ovis > Ovis canadensis. The sequence continues at coordinate 52,688,533 of NC_091261.1, forward strand.
TGGTGTGAGTAAAAAGAGAGTAAATTGGACCGAATTTTAACTCTTAGAAGCATGTTTTTCAGCTGAAGTTCCCACTTGTTCATACATGAAAGTTGAGTCTAACACCCAACATAATCGAAGACTTCACTAAGTTAAGCCTGGATTCTCAGATGTAAAGCTCAGTTTTCTACTATTTGGTCCTCTTTTCATATGTAATAAGGAGGACTTTGTCTGAAAACATATGACAGAATTAAGTATTGTAGAATAAAAATTTAAGAAGAACCACTACATGCTTACTTAAAATGACTAAAACCCAAACAAAATACTGACAGTGCCAAGTGCTGGCAAGGAAAGAAGCGGCAGGGATGCACATCCATTGCTGGTGGGAATGCAAATGGCATAGACACTTTGGAAGACTATCTGGCAGTTTCTTACAAAATTAAACATACTCTCATAGATGATTTAGCAATCTTGCTCCTTGGTAGTTAACCAGATGATCTGATAAATTCTCTTCACACAAAAATCTGCACATGAATTTTTAAAGCAGATTTAGTAATATATTGCCAAAACACAGAGGCAGCCAAGAAGTCCTTTAACAGGTAAATGGATAAATAAACTATGGCTCCATCAACTACAGTATATGGTCTTAAATACTGCCATGCAGGGGGAAAAAGAAAGATAGAATGAAGACTGTAAAGGGGTCATACAGCCAAGCCTCTCTATTAACATACAAGTCATGGTTTCAATCTCATTATACAGGAGAGTAGAACACAGTATCTTTCTATTCAGCTGGGAAGAAATAAACTGGATTTATACAGAAGGTAATGCTTTCTCTGTCACATAGACACACAAGAAAGTATTTCTAATACAATGTGGTAAGTAGCACAGCAGAGCCCTGTGTAGGCAGTCCCATTTTATTCAAAGGGGAACTTTCCAAAGACATTAAATTAACACACATAATTAAAATAATGTTCCCATAAAATAAAAATAAATGTCAGTGAGAGGAGATGTGTTTTTTGGACATTATAATAACTCTTCAACTATTTGCTCGTCTGACCCCTTTCATTTTCTCAACCCATGTCCAATATTTTAAAGTTTTCCATTTTAGATGAATTAGCAAGGCTGGTCTTATAGTGTGTGACCTTGGCATTTCATCACATCTCATGTACATCTCAAAGTTTGAGGATATAATTGTCATCAAATGCAGTTATACCACCAGTACAAGTAACCTCCAAAATATTGTAGAATGGATATTTCGTATAAAGGATACAAAAATACTCTCTGTGATAATATCATATGATAAAATACAACTCCTTGTACAGAGAGTCTGAGGTCCATAAACAAATTCACAGAATAATGGCTAAATATAGATGAAAGGCAGAGCTGTTTACTGGCCAAATTGGTACCACCATACAGTTTATACAGGCAATACAGTTTATAGTTTACAATTTCCTCTGCCTAAAAGCTTTAAAAGTATGTGATCTTAACAACTGAAACTAACACAATATTGTAAACCAACTATGTGTGTGTCGCTTTAGTTACATCTAAAGTCGCTTTAGTTACATCTAAGTTTTCATGACCCTGTGGACTGTAGGCCACCAGCTTCCCTTCTCTATGTGGTATTTCAGTTCTTAAAAAAAAAAGAAAAAAAAAGATGTGATCTTGATGAATACGTTTAAATGTTTTCAGATTCTCAATATCTCAAAAGTATGATAATCAATATTTTAGTCGTTTAAAATTACATAATAAACTTGGTATAAAAATTGACAAAATTTACAAACTGTTTCTTTCAATAGCATCATAAGCCACGGAGTAATCTGGAATAGCTTTTCTATCCTTAGAATTTCAATTCCTCCTTCATATCATCCACAGAGAATTGCCAATGAGAAGCACGAATCTCACTGTGGGATTCTCTTAAGTGAGAGCCTTCAAATGGTTCTTCACTCCACTGGCTCCGCTATAAGACAAAGGCCAAACCCTAAAACTTTTAAGTACAATTCCACACAACAAATGTCTAATGAAAATCTCCTAGATGCCACGTCTTTGGGAAAAACAAAACTTAGAAACTTCATAGTCTTTTAAAACTTACTCTCCCATCTGTAGTTTCTGCCACATCCATCGTTGGCACCAACACACCTAGCAGCAACTCATTCCCTGACCACAAGATTCTTTTTTTCACATCTCTTGCCTTTGAACATGCCGAATCAGCCTGAATGGAGTGTGGTAAACAGATATTTCCAGCAGATGGGATTTGACACAGGAAATTAAATGCTTACGAAATGATTGAAAGGCTGCAGGAGGAGGGGCAGGTATGGGGCTGCTCCTGGACTGATTAATTCAAAGACACACTGGATGCTGACAGCTAGACCCAGGTATGTGGATTCCAGCTCCTACACAGACTGCCTGTAGATTCACCAATTTCTGGACTACTTCAGTCTAGCTGCTACCACCTGTAAACTCCAACATCTCTCTGGAATTATTTGCTACTTAAAATAGCAGAAAGAAAACAGCTCCCACCACATATCCACATTCCAAATTTCACATGAAAGCATTCAATTAGCATAACCTAATTTGCATCCAGGCCTGGGCTACCAGGAATTCTAAGAGACATAGTTTTGGGCTCTCTGTCTACTATTATTAAGGAATGTAAACAGCAAAAAGTAGGAAAGGATTCTGAGTCACATCCAGAACATAGATGTATCTGATGTTTCAGTTGAATTCCTTTCTTATTTTTTGCTTGCTACCATCCCCATGCGTGTAATGCTAGTGGGGGCATGTTAAGTAGTTTCAGTCATTGTCGACTCTTTGTGACCCTATGGACTGCAGCCCACCAGGCTCCTCTGACCCTGAATTCTCCAGGCAAGAATACTGGAGAGGGTTGCCATGCCCTCCTGTGGGGTGTCCTCCTGGGAAGCCCATCTAACACTCGTATTTGCTTCTATAGATGATTTCCAAGTTGTTAGGACCACGATCTAGCTCAGTTCCTGAGCATACCACTCTCATAGGAGGTACTGAAGATCAAAGAATCCATAGAACATCTTGGATTCTGAGTGAGTGGACCAGTTCTGAGTGAGTGGTCCCTCCTGAAATTATTCACCTCAGCATGCCTACGGTAAATTTTTCACAACCTGATTATACTGTGATGCTCTGCTCTCTCTTCACCCCCCTAGATATGTACTTTCAGAAAGCAAAACCTACATCTTACTCTATTTACTTCTTTTCTTTTTCCCACATCCCCAGGTGCATAAAATGTTCCTTAGATGATGCACACTTGAAACCAACACAACATTGTACATCAACACTACTTCAATTTAAGAAATAGATTTAAAAAAGAATGTAAATACAGGCAAGAATTATTTAGGTAGCAAAATCAATAAAACCTGGTGACCGCTTGGAAAATAAGTAAAATAAAAGTATGCCATCTATAAAATAAATACATAAATAAAAGGCACTTAGGAAAAATTTGTTAAAGTGAATGAATGAATAAATAAATAAATCTTTCAAACATAGACATATATGTCATTTTTGATTGCTGTTTTCAGAGCAAGATGGAGACTTCTGGAAAATTTTATATATATATGGAGAAAATGTTTGTGAAAGCTTTAGGTATGTAGGAGATTCTTTTTAATTACTAATCTTAAATGAGTTTAAGATGATTACCTGGGGAAAACTGCGCAGATACATAATTGACTCATACTGGAACGTTACCAGTTCTGAGTCATGTACATGAGTTTCGAATGCACGAGTGATCTTCCATGAGCTTCTCAGTTTTTGTGTGTTTGTTTTGTTTTTGTTTCTTTTTCCTGTTAATAGTTCAGAATTAAGCTGGAAACAAAGGAGGCATTTTAATGTGGTTGATAAAACACACCTTCTCTTTAGAGATTTGTGGTTGGTGTTTTGTGGAATGTGAGCTCCCTGGGAATTCACGTAATCAGGGGCGAAAAGGGAAGCTGGAAATAGCCAGGAACCCAAGCAGCTCTGGGGAGGAGCCCTGTGCTGTCTCTCAAGCCACGGGTCTTCCTGGTCTCTCTGTTCTCTGTGCATTCACACTTCTCTCCTTGTCAGCTTCCTGAGGAACTCCCTTCCCCTCACATTTTTCTTTTGCAGGAGTTTGACTCTCTTGAGATCCCACAGCTCTGTCGACATCCATCCACATCTCTTTTTGCATTGCTTAGCTGCAGTGCCTGCTGCTGTCCTATTCGGTCCCCCATCAGAATCTCCAGAGAAGACTCCCCTTGGCCCAGCTTGTGTCTTCACGCTGGACCACATCATGGGAAGCTTTCAAATCAGGTCCATGTCTTCACCCCTGAGAGTCACTGCTGAACACATTTTCAGTGTCCCCGGGATATTGGCCTGCCCTCAAACAACAGAAAGATGAATTCTTATAACTCCAGAGCAGTTGCTTCCCACCACAGTTGTCTGTTCCGGGTTTTTTGTGGTGTATGTAGGCAGTGCACACTTTATGACATACAGAGTCTAGGTCTATAAGCAATCTACCAAGAACTGTCATGAGTTTGAGATCATACTCTGCTCTCAAGCTGCATCAGATGGCCTATAGCTTGTAGTTTGACAGGTACCTTCTGTGTTTCCTTCTCTGAAAAGGACTCCTTTTCAAGGACTGGGACCTCTAACCCCACTGAAGCCTGAGTTTTCATTGCAGCCATAGAAAGCATAGAGTCCCTGGTCAGGCATAGGCAGTGACAGCAGGTGGGATTAATCTGGTTCTGAGAACCATGTAGTCTTCCAAATCGGATACAGAGTCATATGCAGACAGCTCTTGATTTGTTTTTGTTTGCTCATTTTTACTGAAGTATAGTTTATTTACAATGTTGTATTCTTTCAGTTGCATAGCAAAGTGACTCAGCTATACATACATAGATATATATGCAAAAATATGCATATATACATATATATTTTTTATCAATTTCTTCTTCCCCACAAGTCACCACAAAACAATGAGCACAGTTCTTCATGCTATGCAGCAGGTCCTTGTTGGTTATCCATCCTATACATAGTAATGTGTATTTGCTAGTCCCAAACTCCTAATTATTCCTACCTACCCACCCCACAACAGATTCAACTTTCAAAAAACTAAGATCATAGCATCCAGTCCCATCACTTCATGGCAAACAGATGAGGAAAAGTGGAAACAGTGTCAGATTTCATTTTCTTGGACTCCAAAATCACTGTGGATATTGACTGTAGCCATGAAATTAAAAGATGGTTGCTCCTTAGAAGAGAAGCTCTGACAAATCTAGACAACATATTAAAAAGAAAAGACATCACTTTACCACAAAAGGTCCATATAATGAAAAAGGTCCATTTTTCCACTAGTCATGTAAGGATGTGAGAGCTGAACTGTAAAGGAGGCTTACCACTGAAGAACTGATGCTTTCAAATTGTGGTGCTGGAGAAGACTCTTGAGAGTCCCTTAGACAGCAAGGAGGTCAAACCAGTCAATCCTAAAGGAAGTCAACCCTGACTATTCATTGGAAGAACTTATCCTGAAGCTGAAGCTCCAATACTTTGGCTACCTGATGCGAAGAACCAGTTCATTGGAAAAGACTCTGATGCTGGGAAAGGTTGAGGGCAGAAAGAGAAGAGGGTGACAGAGGATGAGATGGTTGGGAGACATCACTGATTCAATGGACAGGACAGCAAACTTGAGGAGATAGTGAAGAACAGGGAAGCCTGGTGTGCCGTAGTTGATGGGGTTGCAAAAAGTTGGACATGACTTAGCAACTGAACAACAACTCTGCCCACCGCCCAACACACACACGCATAATGTGAGCTCAGTCCACAGAGTCTAGCCCACAACTTTGAAATCCCAGGCCGCAAGCCATCTCGACCTCCAGAACTTCTTCTCAGCCCCCTATGCCGAGATATCCTTGGCTCTCTCCCCTTTGCACTCTTTCTTGAGATTTCACAGTTTCAAATTTTGTTTTAAATTTTATATCAGAGTTAATTTACAATGTCATGTTAGTTCCAGGTGTACAACGAAATGATTTAGTTACACATATACATGTATCTATTCTTTTTCACATTACTTTCCCATTCAAGTTGTTACAGAGTTTTGGGTAGAGTTCCCTGTGCTATACTGTGTGTCCTTATTTTATTTTACTTTATATGTAGTAGTGTGTATGTGTCAATCCCAAACTCCCAGTCTTTCCCTCCCCACCTCTCCTTTTTCCACTTGGTGCATATAAAATTCTGACTGTGAATTTGTTTCTGTTTTGTAAATAAGTACATTTGTGTCAATTTTTTTTTTAGATTCCACACATAAGTGATATCATATTTGTATTTGTCTTTGTCTGACTAACTTCACTTAGTATAATATCTCCAGGTCTATCCATATTGCTGCAAATGGCATTATTTCATAATTATTTATGGCTGAGTAATATTCCATTGTATATACGTACCTCTTTTTTATCCTTTCATCTGTTGATAGACTCTTAGGTTGCGTCCATGCCTTGGCTATTATAAAGAATGTTTCTGTGAGCACTGCGGTGCACATGTCTCTTCAGATTATGGCTTTCTTGGAAGGCCTCTTAATTTGATGCCTAGGCTATATCCAGGGAGTGACACCACTTCTCTGCAGACTATTACTTCCAAGATGATACTTCAGGTATGCCTTCAAAAAGAGATCCCTAGGCTCTAGCAGACCAGCCACAGTTGGTTGGCGTGGTACATAATACAACCAGAAGATTCCAGGAAAATAGATCTTATACCATTTCCGCTTCAGTGTTCAGATGATGTCATGTGATATTTCTTGTCTGAGGTAAGGCACTCTGTAAGTTCAAAGAGTGATGCTGACTAAGGCTCTGAAGGCAAGAGAGGCAAGCCCATACCCCAGATAGGTACCTATTCTTCCAGGTACCTGGAGAGATAAAGTTTAGCCCTTCAGGACAGGGGGCCCCCGTGTAGCTCAGTTGCCACCATGCAGGTGGTTGGTCTCTTTGAGAAACAGTGGCAAATGGAAGGCTCAGCATTGGTCTCCATTACTGGCAAGTGACATAGAGGTGGAAGCATGATGAATACTTTCTGGTGGATGGACATGAATATGTGACTTTAAAAATATCTTCACACTTTCTGTTCACTCCTACGTATCCACCTACATGCATCCCTCTACTTCCCAAGTCTTTGTCTCTGATTTTTTTCTAGGCCCCTGACCAACTGGCCAGGGCATTGACCACTGTCTAAAAGTTTGTGTATCTTCTCCTCCTGGGCCACGTCTTCCTCCATGACAATGAAGCTTCAGCCATTGGGAAGAGTTTCTTGCAGTGTGGTTTGTATATGCACTGTTCTCCTATACCTTTCACATGTCACAGTCACACACTGGCAAGCGTGTTCCCCTTCAACAGGACACTTCCCCAGGTCACCGCTGGTGACTTCTCAGCAGCTGGGCCACCGTCGTGTGCCAGAGAGTGCTGTGGCATTCCTCCTGCCTTCTCAGCAGAACCGATTGTATCAGCTTATCCTCTGGGAAGCAGGTGCCCAGTAGAAACTGCAAATACAAGAGCCTTATCCAGGGTAAATCTCTGAAGAATAAGAGAGGGTAGTGGGAGGACGCAGGGGGAGCCTACAGACTGCCAGGTTGGTCAGACATTTGTGAAAGGAAGTTGCATAGGAAAACTTGCAGAGCTGTGTTGAGAAAATCTTGGTGGAGTCAATGGAGCACCCAGACTGCACGAGAAGAGTCCACATCAGACAGAAAGGCCCCAGCTTTCATCCCCCCACCATGTTGTCAGAGGCTGGGAGCTGCCCTGGGAGATGCGTCTTCCTGTGAAGTCAGAGGCCACTGGAGGCCACAGGCCACCTGTTCTTGCAGTGTGAAGTCTGAGATGTCATCGTGGAGTCAGGATGGGGCATGTTTAGCCCTTTATGGCTGCAGAGGGGAATATTCACGCCTAAAGACTTATACATGAGGTGGGAACCTTATGGACCTGTTGTCCACAGAGCTCTTTCTTACTTTCTCATCATCTTAACATAGCATTTTATTATTTTTTGTCATTTTTGTGATTTGTTATGAGGTCTTTAGTTAGGTAGCTTTCAGGCAATGTGCTCCATCCATGATGACTTGCCAGCGTTGGAAGCTTGGTCCTTGCTAGGCATTTGCATCTGATATCCTATCCCAACTTCCCACCTGACTCTGGCACACTTTTCTGACACATCACTTGGTAATTCTCAATCTTATATGACATTCTGTTCTAGCGTTGTGGTTTCCCACCCGTTTCTTCCTGCACTAACTTCCCATCACCAGAAATCAACTTGCCTATATCTTACCAGAGATCAAATTGTGGGCATCCGTTGGATCATAGAAAAAGCAAGAGAAGTCCAGAAAAACATCTACTTCTGCTTCATTGACTATGCCAAAGCCTTTGACTGTGTGGATCACAACAAACTGTGGAAAATTCTTCAAGGGATGGCGATACCAGACCACCTTACTTGACTTCTGAGAAACCTGTATGCAGGTCAAGAAGCAACAGTTAGAACCAGACATGAAACAATGGACTGGTTCCAAACTGGGAAAGGACTACAGCAAGGCTGTATATTGTCACCTTGTTTATTTAACTTATACGCAGAGTACATCAAACAATATACAAGTCTGAATGAAGCACAAACTGGAATCAAAATTTCTGGGAGATATATCAATAACCTCAGATACATAAATGACACCACCTTTATGGCAGAAAGTGAAAAGGAACTGAAGAACCTCTTGATGAAGGTGAAAGAGGAGAGTGAAAAATCTGGCTTAAAACTCAACATTCAAAAAACTAAGATCATGGCATCCAGTCCCATCACTTCATGGCAAATAGATGGGGAAACAATAGAAACAGTGAGAGACCTTATCTTCTTGGACTTCAAAATCACTGCAGATGGTAACTGCAGCCATGAAATTAAAAGACACTTGCTCCTTGAAAGAAAAGCTATGACCAACCTAGACAGCATATTCAAAAGCAGAGACATAATTACTTTGCCAACAAAGGTCCATCTAGTCAAAGCTATGGTTTTTCCAGTAGTCATATGTGGATATGAGAGTTGGACCATAAAGAAAGCTGAATGACGAAGAAGCTGTGGTGTTGGAGAAGACTCTTGAGAATCCCTTGTGCTACAAGAAAATCAAACCAGTAGATACTAAAGGAAATCAATCCTGAATATTCATTAGAAGGACTGATGTTGAAGATGAGGCTCCAAAACTTTGGTCACCTGATGCAAAGAGCAGACTCATTAGAAAAGATCCTGATGCTGGGAAAGCCTGAAGGCAGGAAGAAAAGGGGACTAGAGAGGAAAAGATGGTTGGATGGCATCACTGACTTAATGGTCATGAGCTTGAGCAAGCCCCAGGAGATGGTGAAGGACAGAGAAGCACGGTGTACTGCAGTTCATAGGGTCACAAAGAGTTGGACATGACTGAGGAACTGAACCACAATATCTTACCTACTCACAATCTTATTAATTTCTTGCTGACTTAACATGAAACACTAACATCAATTAAAATAATATGCAATTTATATTATGCCACTACGGTGAGGACATTGACCCTATAATGAATGACACTGGCATTCTGGTTAAGATTAGTCACAGTATAAGAACACTTAAAACGCTGTGAAATCATACAGTTTCCATTTGAAATAAACTGGACAGAGATTTTCTTAAATATAACTACAATCTTATAAATTAACAATATAATTCAATTAAGTTGAAACTCTGAAACAATCAATTCTAAACCATTAACAAGAAGAAATAAATCTTGATTCACGAGACTATAGGAAAGTATATACTATTTCTCTATTCCCTCTACAACACATGACATTAATAAATTACAGTCATATGAAAAGGTGAATTCAACTATATATTAAAATAAGATAAAAATTTAAGGAAGGGATGTATCAGACAGTTTGTTTTCTATAAAGGCTATATCTACCAGAGTGAAACATTTTAAAACACCAATATAGAGTGTTATCTGGAGTAGGAAATGGCAACCCCACTCCAGTACTCTTGCCTGGAAAATCCCATGGATGGAGGAGCCTGGTAGACTGGTGGACCGTGGGGTCACAAAGAGTCAAACACGACTGAGCAACTTCACTTTCATTTTTCACTCTCATGCATTGGAGGAGGAAATGGCAACCCACTCCAGTACTCTTGCCTGGAAAATCCCAAGGATGGAGGAGCCTGGTAGATTGGTGGACCGTGGGGTCACCAAGAGTCAAACACGACCGAGCAACTTCACTTTCACTTTTCACTCTCATGCATTGGAAGAGGAAATGGCAACCTACTCCAGTGTTCTTGCCTGGAGAATCCCAGGGACAGAGGAGCCTAGTGGGCTGCTGTCTATGGGTCACACAGGGTTGGACATGACTGAAGTGACTTAGCAGCAGTAGCAGCAGCAGCAGAGTGTTATCTGTGTCCCATAACATAAATGTAAAAGTATATTACTAGTGGGAATGTAAGTTGTTATAAACTTATAGCAATGGAAATCAAAATTTTAAGTTTATGATTTAAATTTTTTGAAAGATAGACTTTTAGGCTTTCAGTGTATACACTGAATATATCTATTGGCTTCAAGAGCACTTAAGCAATTTCATTTTGACAGAAATAAGGACATGTTACCCTTTCGAAATATTAGCATCATAGTAGAATAGAAAGACATAGGCCTGGAAACCAGTCTAACTAGCTGCTAATCTCATTTCTATCATAAATCAATTTTTTCTTTTGGTCCAGTCATTAACTCAGCCTTTTCATCTGAAAAATTAGAGGATTGGCCAAAGTTTATAGCTAAACTAAAAATTATGTGATTATTACCATCAATTCACTAGAAAATATAAAAGCCATCTTTTCACATATATTATGTTTTGTAACATGATATAAAACCAAATAAAATTTCAGGTATTGCAACAGCTCTGTCAGTGATTAGTATTATCAGTCAGTACCAGTGTTTATCAAGCTTTTAATTTCTAGGGATATTCTAGAAAATTTTTCTATTACTTTTAAGACAATTCTTTTTTTTTTTAATTTTTTTTGAGAGAGAGAGAGAGAGAGAGAGAGAGTAAATGGAGAAATATTTGCAACTACCAAATCCAACTGTGCTCTATATCAACTGAAGCACAGAGGTAAAAAACCAGTAACTTGAATAAGATGGACTTTTTATTTTTCTATGTAAAATGAATCCAGGAATAAGCAATCCAAGTTCATGAAGCCTTTACAAACCAAGGCTCCTTCTTAGTTTCTACTCTGCCTTCTCCAAAGCAATAGACATGGTCCAAAATGGCTGCTAGAGCACCAGCCTTCACATTTGCATTTCACATAACAGGATGGAGGGGAAATACAGGAAAGGAATAGTCAGCTCCTTTAAAGTAACTACACTTTTGCTGCAGCAGGTGGGCCAAACTGTCATCTCTTGGCTCTAATCAGCTGCAAGAACGGATGGAGAACGCCCTTACTTCTTGCTGGTCGGCAATGTGTTCACTGGCTGCCAGCATTGTTATTACAAAGTAAGGAAGGAAGACAAGGTACTGGGATTCCACTAGCAATCTACAACAGCATGCTTACCTCATCCTCTAAGAAGGTATTGTAAGTATGATGCTTTTTTTCCAAGAATTTGTTTAGCTTCTAGCCTTCCAGTTTTTTCCTGATTTCTGTTCCATTGCCTTGCTCTGATTTTTTTTTTTTTTTTTGGTTTCAAGACAGAACTTCTGGCCACCTGCCTTTCTTCTATTCTGGCTTCTTCCTGAGACTGCCTCTCAAAGCACAGCCTCTTCTTGGCTCAGCCGCTGGAGCCTACAGTCAAGAGATGCATTCCCCACCTTCAAGCTCAGTTCTGTAAGTCCATTCTCAAGCCTGAACCTAGCACTCCAGCTCCTTTCTTTTCAAGGAAAAGAGATAATCCACTAACAATCTAAGATTTTGCTGTGCAGATTAGGACCCTGGTTTTTCAAGCTCTACCTACATTTTACTAACGGATAGGTTTTCATCTTTTAGACCAATTGCTCCATGACTACATTGATTGATTTATCCATTGCTTTATTACCAAACATCTACTGAGTAACCACCACACACCAGACACTGAATTAGCAGAGAATCCTTCTTCCTCTATATTGACTTATTTTTATAAAACACATGCTCCGAAAACAGCAGCAAAAGTGGGTTAAGGACTGATCACTCTTTTTCTTACCAGAACACATTGCCACGTGAAACAAGGGATCACTGTGTACTTTCACAATGCCTCCCAGGCTAATATTTCAATATTTCAAGACAGTTATAGCACATTTCCTTATTTATCTCCCTGACTCTTTCAACTCCTGGGTTTCAGTGGTTGGCAGGTAGACTTTGGCACCTTCCCTTGGATATTCTTACACACCTTCCAGCAGGAATAGCTTCAAAGAATCAGCCTATTTACTGTTACTGATTATGCAACCCATCATCCTGACAACCATAACACTACTTCCTGGAATTATGAGAACACACTGTACTGAACTGGCAATTGGTGGAAAGAAGTTTAAAAATAATTTCTCCAGAAAATAGTGTATGATAAATCAAAAGCAATTTAAAGTATTTCTTACATCAAGTGATGCTTAAATATATTTCAATAATCTAGAGCAGACAAGTCATAGAAAATATTTTAGAAAACAATAGAGTGATTTAATATAGGCCTTTAGTTTCAATGAGATCAGATTCCTGGCAATGAGGTCAAATTCTTGGCAAATCACCAAATGTGTAAGTTCAGATATGCGTTTCCATTCAAACATGGGGATCGGAAGGTAAAAAGTGGCATTATCCACTCAAAATGGGTTAATTGTATGATCTAAAAACCAAACAAGTTACCTTAGACTCTCATAATGCTGCTATAGCATCTCAATTTTATATTAATAAAATCAAATATTAAAAATGTGTGTTTGCTTTTAAGACCTTGAAAACTCCCCTTGTTTCCTCCTTTTCCTCATTGTCAGATTTTTTAAACAATAATCTCTCTATTTTTCACCCACTTTGTCACCACTTGCTCAGTTTTGTGACTCTTAGAACTTGGTATATAATAACAAGAAAATTTACTGCAGGAATAAATGCATTGCCAGCACACACATACACACACATGCGTTTCTTGTCTTGCCTGCAGGAAGTCTGCCACAATCCAGTGACTGCAAAACATTTTCCTTCTGAAGATTCAGGGATCTAGAATGTTCCATCTCATGGCTCCAGAATCTCACTACAGTAAGTACTCTACATAGGAACAAGTTCTGTTCCAAGAGCCTGCTTGTAAGTCCAGTGTCTGCAAGTCCAACAGAGTTAGCCTAGGTACCCAACTAACACAATCTGCTATATAATACTATATTATAATAGGTTAATAATGCTTTTCACACAGATAATACATAAAAGACAAACACAGAAAAATAATGTGCTTTTAATCTCTCAGTACAGTACCCTGAAAAGTATGGTAGTTCAGTACTACCTGGCATACAGAGACTGGTATCGAGTGAATAGGAGAGAAGTGTTCCTGACTGGAAGAAGGAGAGGAGGTAGGAGATGGTAGAGCTGAAGAATCGTCAGCAATAGGAGAAAGTGGGTAAGCTTCACTTACACTTATGCCTGATGTTGATGGAACGCATGTTCACATCTTTGAAAATTCACGACTTGAGGGTTTGTATCTAGGGGACTTACTGTACACAGTCTCATGAGCTCTGTGGGTGAAAAAGGACTAACTGGAACATCATACCATAGATTTTCATCACCTCAGCCCAGAAGTGACACACAGCAGTTACTTCTCTTCGATGTTACTGCATTCTTCATAACTAAGCACGGGGTTTTGCTGTTTGCAAGAGGGCTGGTAAGTAGAGCTGTTGGTCCTGAACGATTCAGAAGACAGAGACTTGACTGTTGGGAAGTTTTAGTAGTGTTTAGCATACCAATTTATTGACACTATCCTCTTTATTATTAAATATAACCATACTTCCCTGCTACTGCTAAGTCGCTTCAGTCGTGTCTGACTCTGTGCGACCCCATAGATGGCAGCCTACCAGGCTCCGCCATCCCTGGGATTCTCCAGGCAAGAACACTGGAGTGGGCTGCCATTTCCTTCTCCAATGCATGAAAGTGAAAAGTGAAAGTGAAGTCACTCAGTTGTGTCTGACTCTTCGCGACCCCATGGTCTGCAGCCTTCCAGGCTCCTCTGTCCATGGGATTTTCCAGGCAAGAGTACTGGAGTGGGGTGCCATTGAATTCTCTATACTTCCCTAGTGCCTTACATTTATTAATTTTGTTATCATTTTCTTCCTGGAATTATTATTTCTGTTCCAGAATTAGGATGCATTCAGAACCCGTTTGAACTTTTGGCCAAGATTGCAAGCATATTTTTAAAAAAACCAAAACCACAATGAAAATGTTACTCTTAGTGTGGCCCCTGTGGTCTGCACCTCAAGAAATTCATCTGGATTCCTTTTCTGGGCTGGCGCCCTCGTGACGTGGTCTCTCTGTTGGCTGTGAGGCCAGATGCCCTCACAGTCAGGAAGGACACAGAACAGGAACCCCGTCCCGTCGGTGACATCAGCATCTGCTTGGGTGCCCACCCTACTCCCACCACACTGCCTTTATACTTGCAGATGTGCTGTTGCATGACAAGACCTTTATGGAAGTCTCATCCATTTTTCAGAGGAGAGCATCAGTAGCTCCTGCCCTCAGATTCTTGGAATTCCTGTCCTGCAGGAACTGCTTCCAACAGTCCTGGACTGTTGTTTGTGATCCTGACCCAACCCTAATCAAGTCCCTGTGTCGAAAACTCCCATAGTCTTAAATCAACTTCCATTGTCAATTGCCTCTTACCTTTCTGCTCTGACTTGGAGGTACTACAGAGCTCCATGGAAGCGGTGTCCTCCTTTCCTAGTGAGCAAGCACTCAGCTGTGTGTTACCAACACAACTCGGCACTAAGGTCTAGGGAGCTGGGTAACTATTTCTTATCTGGTTTCTGCCTCTTTGCCTCACAAATTTAGAGTGATTCTTTCTTTAAAAATGGCTTCAGTATCATAGGATACCACTTATATGTGGAATCTAAAAATATTATATAAATGAACTTGTTTACAAAACAGGAACAGATTTACAAATATCAAAATAAAACTTTTGGTTACCAAAGGGGAAACATGGGTGAGGGGTAAATCAGCAGCTTGGGATGAATACACACACATGACTATATGTAAAATAGTTAACAACAAGGACCTATTGTATAGCACAGGGAATTCTCAATAATCTGTAATAACCTATCATGGAAAAGAGTCTATAAAAGTCTGTACAGATACACACACACACACACACACACACAGACACACACATAGCTGAACTTGCTGTACATCAGAAACCAACACAAAACTGTAAATCAAGTCAAATTCTCACCATCCTAAACAGCTGTGCCTCCCTAGCAGAGTCATTTCAATAGTCCCGAGCTATTAATGTTCATTCTTTGGATTCTTTTCAACCAATTCTAATCTCTGCCTGGATTTTTTATTATTAGTTTAATGAATCTTTAACACATATTCATTTTATATCTACATAAGAGTTATGATTTTACCCTTTTTTGAGATTAAACTTTTAACAGAAATGTGTCCCTCTTTCACTCTTCCTGGTGTTGCTATAAATTCTGGCTACCAAGTTATAAGTAGGATGTTGCATAAACTAGAAAACAATAAAAGGAGGGTAGCCAAGATAGTATAGAAATGTTGATACCTTACATAAAGAACACTTGGAAAAAATTGGGGAAGTTTAGGCTAAGGGAAATAATCACAGTTCCAAAAAATCTAAAGGGCTACTGTTCAGAAAAGTAGCTGGTCAGGTTTTATGAGTTTTAAAAGAATGAATATGAAAAATGCAAGACAATGTACATGGCAATTTTGACTCAATATAAGCACAAACATGTCCACAATTAGAACTGTACAGAAATGATGTGGTCAGCTTTGAGATGTGGAAATGTCCTTGTTTCCAGTGGAATTCAAGCCAAGTTTGGACACAGTCTTATGAGGATTCTTTTACTATTGATTAAACTATTGATTGTAGAATTGAACTAGATGCCTTCTGGAAGATTTCAACTCAGAGTTACAAATTTTGAAATTTAGCAGGACCCTGTGGGGCTCCTGGAAATGGAAGCCTTTCTGTGTCTCCCATTTTCTTTGTAGGGAACAGATTCCAGCCTCCATGAACTTCCCTGAGTCCCAAAGGGCAGGTTCTCACAGTTTCTAGTCAGGGAAGGGAGGGGATGCAGAGACAAGGGAAGAGCAACCAAGAAACAATTGTATAGCCTTGGGACAGGTTCCTGGTTCCTCCTCAAGGGATATCTTTGAGCTCTTCTGAAAAACTAAGTTCAGTTCAGTTCAGTTCAGTCGCTCAGTCGTGTCTAACTCTTTGCGACCTCATGAATCACAGCATGCCAGGTCTCCCTGTCCATCACCAACTCCCGGATCACCCAAAACTCATGTGCATCGAGTCAGTGATGCCATCCAGCCATCTCATCCTCTGTTGTCCCCTTCTCCTTCTACCCCCAATCCCTCACAGCATCAGGGTCTTTTCCAGTGAGTCAACTCTTCGCATGAGGTGGCCAAAGTACTGGAGTTTCAGCCTCTGCATCAGTCCTTCCAATGAACACCCAGGACTGTTCTCTTTTAGGATGGACTGGTTGGATCTCCTTGCAGTCCAAGGGACTCTCAAGAGTCTTCTCCAACACCACAGTTCAAAAGCATTAGTTCTTCAGCGCTCAGCCTTCTTCACAGTCCAACTCTCATATCCATACATGACCACAGGAAAAACCATAGCCTTGACTAGACGGACCTTTGTTGGCAAAGTAGTGTCTCGGTTTTTTAATATGTTATCCAGGTTGGTCATAACTTTGCTTCCAAGGAGTAAGCATTTTTTAATTTCATGGCTGCAATCACCATCTGCAGTGATCTTGAAGCCCCAAAAGATAAAGTCTGACACTGTTTCTACTGTTTCCCCATCTATTTCCCATGAAGTGATGGGACCAGATGCCATGGTCTTAATTTTCTGAATGTTGAGCTTTAAGTCAACTTTTTCGCTCTCCTCTTTCACTTTCTTCAAGAGGCTTTTTAGTTCCTCTTCACTTTCTGCCATAAGGGTGGTGTCATCTGCATATCTGAAGTTACTGATATTTCTCCCGGCAATCTTGATTCCCGGCTTGTGCTTCTTACAGCCCAGCGTTTCTCATGATGTACTCTGCATAGAAGTTAAAGAAGCATGGTGACAATATACAGCATTGATGTACTCCTTTTCCTATTTGCAACCAGTCTGTTGTTCCATGTCCAGTTCTAACTGTTGCTTCCTGACCTGCATACAGATTTCTTAAGAGGCAGGTCAGGTGATCTGGTATTCCCATCTCTTTCAGAATTTTCCACAGTTTATTGTGATCCACACAGTCAAAGGCTTTGGCATAGTCAATAAAGCAGAAATAGATGTTTTTCTGGAACTCTCTTGCTTTTTTGATGATCCAGCAGACGTTGGCAATTTGATCTCTGGTTCCTATGCCTTTTCTAAAATGAGCTTGAACATCAGGAAGTTCACGGTTCACGTATTGCTGAAATCTGGCTTGGAGAATTTTGAGCATTACTTTACTAGTGTGTGAAATGAGTGCAATTGTGCAGTAGTTTGAGCATTCTTTGGCATTGCCTTTCTTTGGGATTAGAATAAAAACTGACCTTTTCCAGTCCTGTGGTCACTGAAAACCCCCACCAAATTGAAGATGTTCCAAGAGAACAGTTTGATAACCTCAAAGCTTGGCAAGAGACCCCCTAAGGCAGATTAAAAGAGTGTAGGCCCTGCACACACTCTTATCTTATCAGCAACTCCATCCTTAAACCATTGCTATAATCCTCTTCACCAAACCTCCCAGGTTGGGACAGAGAGTTTTTGGAGGGTGCCAGCCCACTATGCCCCCCTTTGTCTGTCAAAGTAATAAACCTATTCTTTTCTACTTTACCCCAAACTCTGTCTCTAAGATTTGATTCAGCATCAGTGCATGGAGGCCGAGTTTTCAATATCAGTCTCAGAATTGAATTAGATCCTGGTTGTATATGTGCATTGAATCTCTGGTGCCACCTTAAGTGCCCTCCTATAGGGTTGCTGCAAATCATACTGGTGTAGCAGGACATTAAGGTGAGGCTTTCCTCTTGGAGGCTTTGGCTCAAGTCCCAAAGCTAAGAACAAAGTATGATAGAGGGTGTAATGTGGATGACCCAAAACAGTCTTTTGTGAATGGAGAGCATGCCAGTTTTTCAGAAACAAGAAAATGTATTTCTGTACCCAGGTGGGTGCTCAGGAAGCTGCAGGAACTCAGGCTTCCAAACACAGTGCCAGCATCTTTGGGAGTTTGTGATCCCTGGGATTTAGGGGTGGTTGGCTGGCTGCTATGAGTTTTCCCTGGGAGAGTCAAAGTCTAGGATTGGAGTTGCTTGAGAATCTGAGCAAAGCTTGCAGCTGCCAGGGGAGGGGCTGGTCCTAAAGAATTTGGTGGGCAAAAGAAGTATAACATTTCCCAAAGCCAGAGGCAGCAGTCTGGAAGGCAGCCAGAGTGACTCATCAGGAAAGAATGTGACATCAGCAGTTGCTCCTCGGTGAATACTCCTGGGGCTGGAGTTGAGTGGGAAATGTAAGGAAAATGTTAGCCAGAGAATCCACTGTTGAGTTAGGAAACTGTGCAGTGCTGGAGAAGGGGGTGGAGTGGGGAAGGGAATTCCCAATTCCAGTAGGACTGAAGTGCTTGTCAGGACAGGAGGCCCACTTGCCTATGGCAGGAGCACCATTTCCTGGAGAACGTAGCCTTTCATCGTTTTCCTCTGCTCTTTCCTGATCCTGAAACATCAGCAGCCTGGAGTGATGAGGGGTCTTGGAGGAGGCAACTGGGAAAGAGACAAGAGTGAGGTGACCTGCCGCCTCCCAGGATCCACGGGAGAGAGCTCATAAACTGGGAGAAGCTTTGAGACTGAAGTTGTGACTCATTGTAAATCCAACATGTCACAGTTAGAACTGTACAGAAATGGTGTGGTCAACTTTGAGATGTGGAAATGTCCTTTGGAGATTGGAGCAACACGTGAATAACTAAAAATGGTGTTGTATTGATACCCGAAAGGTACTGGAAGGCCAAGACATCTGCCCAGAATGTTGTTATAGAAGCAGGAGAGAGGGGCCCAAAGGCAGATTTGTAATGCAGAGGTGGGAGAAAGGAAGTCATTTCCATTCTCAACTCACCAAGTATGGACAATTTTATAAACCTTTTCCAGTTGGCATGGTGAACATTCTTGGGGATTCTTCACAGTTCAGTTCAGTTGCTCAGTCGTGTCTGACTCTGACTCCATGGACTGCAGCACACCAGGCCTCCCTGTCCATCACCAACTCCCAGAGCTTACTCAAACTCATGTCCATTGAGTCAGTGAGCCCATCCAACCATCTCACCCTCTGTCATCCCCTTCTCCTCCCACCTTCAATCTTTCCCAGCATCAAGGTCTTTTTCAATAAATCAGTTCTTCGCATCAGGTGGCCAAAGTATTGGAGTTTCAGTTTCAGCATCAGTCCTTCCAATGAATATTCAGGACTGATTTCCTTTAAGATTGACTGGGTGGTTCTCCTTGCAGACCAAGGAACACTCAAGAGTCTTCTCCAACACTACAGTTCAAAAGCATCAGTTATTCGGTGCTCAGCTTTCTTTACAGTTCAACTCTCACATCCATACATGGCTACTGGAAAAACCATAGCTTTGACTAAACAGATCTTTGTTGGCAAAATAATGTCTCTACTTTTCAATATGTTGTCTAGGCTGGTCAAAAGATATCTAGGCATCACTCTTCAGAATTCTGTACAAATATGGTGATGCAAGGGCCCATATTATGATCTGAACTGTGTGTCATTCAGCTAAACACAGAGCTCCCAGATTTACATTTTTGCAGAAATTCTTCTTTTCATGACTAGTACAACACTCAAGCTTCCCTCTTTCTTGTGTTTGTTTATCTTTTTAAAATTTTATTGAAATATAGTTGATGTACAATGTTGCATTAATTTCTTCTGTACAGCAAAATAAGTCAGTTATATATATACTATATATAATACAAAAGAAAAGAAAGAAAGAAAGTGAAGTCTCTTAGCTGTGTCTGACTCTTTGCGAGCCCATGGACTATAGCCACCAGGCTCCACCATCCATGGAGTTTTCCAGGCAAGAGTACTGGAGTGGGTTGCCATTTCTTTTTCCAGAGTACTGCCTGACCCCAAGGATCAAACCTAGGCCTCCTACATTGCAGGCAGATGTTTTACTGTCTGAGCCTCCAGGAAAGCCCATACTATATATAGTATAGATAATATATCTATGCATTCTTTTTCATATTCTTTTCCATTGTCGTTTACCCTAGGATATTGTATGTAGTTCCCTGCGCTACACAGTAGTATGTGTTGTTTGCCCATTCTATAAATTCTAGCTTGCCATCTTTGCCTCTGCTGCCATCTTTGAATTCAAAGATGCCATACGTTTTAGACATTAGTTATTTGAGAACACCAGTTTAACTCCCATGTCACTGCATGGCTGGAGGGGTCTTTCTCCTCCTCCACCATGTCCTTCATCAAGGACACTCCACTCTCTATCCACAGGCAGCCTGGGACAAAAACAAGGGAGTGAAGGGAAATCATAGTATGTGTTAGCTTAAAGAAATATGCACAACCTAAAAGTTGAGAGTTGTATTTTATTTGGTGGGAATTTTTAGCCCGGGCTCCTCAAGCCCGGGAGGCAGCATCTCAAGTAACCCTGAGAGAACTGCTCCAAGGAGGCAAAGGGGTGTGGCAAGGGTGGATGGTGGGGTTGGGGGGGAACCAGGTTATATAGGACTTTTTCAATAAAGAGCAGGTAGTTTGAACATCAAAAGATTATTTTAAATTAAATACCAGATATTCTAAGTTAAGTAATTTAGTGCTTTTCTGTGTATGGCAAGATGCAAGAGACTGGGCTCAATGAAATCATTGCTTTGATGTGAACCTTGGCTATCCATGTTTCTCACATCCTGAGTTTCCTCAGGGCTCACCAGCTCACCATTGTGGTGAGCAATCACTGGTGACTGTGACATCCTTGTTTACTGATAGAGCAGGAAATATTCCATTTGTCCTATCTTAATACTAACACATATATATGGAATTTAGGAAGATGGCAATGACGACCCTGTATGCAAGACAGGGAAAGAGACACAGATGTGTATAACGGACTTTTGGACTCAGAGGGAGAGGGAGAGGGTGGGATGATTTGGGAGAATGCCATTCTAACATGTATACTATCATGTGAATTGAATCGCCAGTCTATGTCTGACGCAGGATGCAGCATGCTTGGGGCTGGTGCATGGGGATGACCCAGAAAGATGTTATGGGGAGGGAGGTGGGAGGGGGGTTCATGTTTGGGAATGCATGTAAGAATTAAAGATTTTAAAATTAAAAAAAAAAAAAGAATTAAGCAAAAGTTTTAGGTGAAAAGCTTTGAATTGAAAGGAAATGGAATAAGTCAATAGGTACAGAAAAAGAAATTGATGAACCCAAAGAAAATCAATAGCAAGCCTGTGTCATATATAATTTCACTTTTAAAAGGGGTGAAATAATTTAATACTATTCCTGTACAATCAGCTCTAAATAAAAATGCACACATTGTAAAAAAAAAAAAAAAGGATATTTAGAAAAACAGGCTGAAGTTGAAGGGAGAGAGATGGACACTGGTTTAGCATGTACTGGAACCAGTATACTGTAGAAGATGTTCTAGACAGCAGTTAAGCTGAACACTTAAGATCTGATTTTCTTTTAAATAGTCCATCTGGAGACTAGATGATTTTGAAATTCTCAGACTCTTTCTCCTCCTCCTGGTCGGCCGCCTTCTTTCTGGTCCTCCTCATCCACACTAAGAGGATGGGGTAGGGAAGAGGAAGGATGGATGCTTGAGCTGTGATTCAGAGGGCTTGAGGGATGAGGAGGGACTAATGGGGGCGTCATGGCAGGACTTGCTCTGACACCTCTAGACCAGGGCTTCCCTGGTGGCTCAGCAGTAAATAATCTGCCAGGAGTGCAGGAGAGCCAGATTCAATTCTTGGGTAGGGAAGATTCTCCTGGAGAAGGGAATGGCAACCCACTCCAGTATTTTTGCCTGGAGAATTTCATGGAGAGAGAAGCGTGGCTGGCTACAGTCCATGGGTTGCAAAGAGGCAGACAAGACTGACCAACTAGCAAACTAGACTAGAAGGCCTGTGTCTGGAAACGGAGTTGGGAATAACATGGGAGAAACTGAAGCTCTCAAAACTTCCAGCTGTCCTTGAACATTGTATGACCCTAAATATCTACCGGCCATCTTTGTTATAGCTGCAGTATCTTGCCAGATGTCCTTGGAATCAATACATCTCTTCCTCCTTCCCACACCAGAACAAAGTCTAACTTTGGAGTTCACTTCCCCATCCTCAGGTTTCAGTTCAGTAGCTCAGTTGTGTCTGACTCTTTGAGACCCCATGGACTGTAGCACGCCAGCCTTCCCTGTCCATCATCAACTCCCAGAGCTTGCTCAAACTCATGTCCTTTAAGTTAGTGATGCCATCCAACCATCTTATCCGGTCATCCCCTTCTCCTCCTGCCTTCAATCTTTCCCAGCATCAAGGTCTTTTCCAAAGAGTCCTTTGCATCAGGTGGCCAAAGTATTGGAGTTTCAGTTTCAGCATCAGTCCTTCCAATGAATATTCAGGACTGATTTCCTTTAGGATTTACTGGGTGGTTCTCCTTGCAGTCCAAGGGACTCGCAAGAGTCTTCTCCAACGTCACAGTTCAAAAGCATCAGTTATCCAGTGCTCAGCTTTCTTTACAGTCCAACTCTCACATCCATACATGACTACTGAAAAAACCATAGCTTTGACTAGACGGACCTTTGTTGGCAAAGTAATGTCTCTGCTTTTGAATATGCTGTCTAGATTGTCATATCTTTTCTTCCAAGGAGCAAGTATCTTTTAATTTCATGGCTGCAGTCACCATCTGAAGTGATTTTAGAGCCCCGCAGAATAAATTCTATTTGCCATGAAGTGATGGGACCGGATGCCATGATCTTAGTTTTCTGCATGTTGAGTTTTAAGCCAAATTTTTCACTCTCCTCTTTCACTTTCACCAAGAGGATCTTTAGTTCTTCTTCACTTTCTTCCATAAGGGTGGTGTCATCTACATATCTGAGGTAATTGATATTTCCTCAGCAATCATGTTTCCAAGAAGCTTGTTCTTCCTCCAGCCTGGCATTTCACATGATGTATTCTGCATATAAGTTAAATAAGCATGATAACAATATACAGCCTTGTCATACCCCTTTTTGGAACCAGTCCATTGTTCCATATCTGGTTCTAACTGTTGCTTCTTGACCTGCACACACATTTCTCAAGAGGCAGTCAAGGTGGTCTGGTATTCCCATCTCTTTCAGAATTTTCCACAGTTTATTGTGATCCACACAGTCAAAGGCTTTGGCATAGTCAATAAAGCAGAAATAGATGTTTTTCTGGAACTCTCTTGCTTTTTCCATGATCCAACGGATGTTGGCAATTTGATCTTTGGTTCCTCTGCCTTTTCTAAAACCAGCTTGAACATCTGGAAGTTTACATTACACATGTTATTTTATCCTGGCTTGGAGAATTTTGAGCATTACTTTACTAGCATGTGAGATGAGTGCAATTGTGCAGTAGTTTGAGCATTCTTTGGCATTGCCTTTCTTTGGAATTGGAATGAAAACTGACCTTTTCCAGTCCTGTGGCCATTGCTGAGTTTTCCAAATTTGCTGGCATATGGAGTGCAGCACTTTCACAGCATTATCTTTTAGGATTTGAAACAGCTCAACTGGAATTCCATCACCTCCACTAGCTTTGTTCATAGTGATGCTTCCTAAGGCCCACTCGAGTTCGCATTCCAGGATGTCTGGCTCTAGGTGAGTGATTACACCATAATGGTTATCTGGGTCATGAAGATCTTTTTTTCTATAGTTCTTCTGTGTATTCTTGCCACCTCTTCTTAATATCTTCTGCATCTGTTAGGTCCATAGCATCTGTCCTTTACTGAGCCCATCTTTGCATGAAATATTCCGTTTGTATCTCTAATTTTCTTGAAGAGATCTCTAGTCTTTCCCATTCTATTGTTTTCCTCTATTTCTTTGCATTGATCACTGAGGAAGGCTTTCTTATCTCTCTTTGCTATTCTTTGGAACTCTTCATTTAAATGGGTGTATCTTTCTCTTTTTTTAGAAATCCCTGGTGGCTCAGACGGTAAAGCGTCTGTCTACAATGCGGGAGACCCGGGTTCAATCCCTGGGTTGAGAAGATCGGCTGGAGAAGGAAATGACAATCCACTCCAGTACTTTTGCCTGGAAAATCCCATGGACAGAGGAGCGTGGTAGGCTACAGTCCATGGGGTTGCAAAGAGTTGGACACGACTGAGCGACGTTCCTGATGATGATCTTTCTTTTCCTCCTTTGCCTTTCGCTTCTCTTCCTTACTCAGCTATTTGTAAGGCCTCCTCAGACAAGTGTTTGCCTTTTTGCATTTCTTTTTCTTGGGGATGGTCTTGATCACTGCCTCCTGAACAATGTCATGAACCTCCATCCATAGTTCTTCGGGCACTCCCTATCAGATCAAATCCCTTGAATCTGTTTATCACTTCCACTGTATAATTATAAAGGATGTGATTTAGGTTATACCTGAATGGTCTACTGGTTTTCCCTACTTTCTTCAATTTTAAGTCTGAATTTGGCAGTAAGGAGTTCATGATCTGAGCCACAGTCAGCTTCTGATCTTGTTTTTGCTGACTATATAGAGCTTCTCCATCTCTGGCTGCAAAGAATATAACCAATCTGATTTCAGTATTGACCATCTGGTGATGTCCATGTGTAGTCTTCTCTTGGGTTGTTGGAAGTGGGTATATTTGCTATGACCAGTGCATTCTTTTGGCAAAACTCTGTCCTGCTTCATTTTGTACTCGGAGTTAACCCCTCCCCTTAGTCTTCAAGGGCCTATAAAACTGCATGCTTTTGTTCCAGTTCCCTATAAACCAGGCTCCCTCTAGCTTCTAGATCCTTTTATTTTTTTTTCTAATGAGAACTTTCTCCCACTCCACATTTGCCTGAGTATCTCCTATAATAACTCTGCTCTGAGGCACCTCCCACTGGATGAGCATCTCTGCCCCCAGTCCAGGCTGAGTTTCTGTGTGCTCTGCAGACGGCTGCTCTCTGGTACCTTGTGCTCATTATCTTGTGCCCTGGTGTGCAGTCCTCACTGCTCTCATGCTCAGGGAGAGCAGAGTTTTGGTCACCGGTGGGTCAGAACCTTGCACACATTTGGCAACAATGAGACACTCAGGAGGATGGGGAAAACTAAAGTTTAACTGGAAGATACAGCATTTACTGTTGCAACTAAAATCAAGAATTGAGGTCCTTGTTTTGAGACAGAATCATGTTGGCTCTCCAGTGTCTCTAGAATTTGATTCCAGAATTCATTTGATCAGCTCCATCATCGGTGTTCCTGAAATTCTGTATAGTTTCTCTCTTATAAAACTTCTATGCTTTATTATAAAAATGTAGGGATGAGTGTGTTCGCCAACCAGATTCAGCACAGGAGAAAAGACATTTTCTCCATTTGGTGTAGGGCTACCCACATTGTAGGCATTCAGAGGTGCTTGCTAAAGTCTGATGGACCCTCCAACACAAAATTATCCTCTCAGGAATATGATCCCTCTAGTGGCTGACATACATTAATACATATTTTCACTTTGATAAAACTCTTGATTAGGAACCAGCTCAGCAAAATACTTAACAAGAGAATTACATTTGGTCTATCCATTTTATTATATGATATTTGCAACACCTTGTATTTTACACATCATTTTATTGAGGAAAAGGAACAGGTAGGGAAGAGAAATTATGGGTCACACTTTAAAAATATGAATTCAGTGCATTCTTATCTCTTAATACATATCTAATGAATAATAATCATTTTTAACTAACAATTAAGAAGAAAATGTTGGTTTTGTGGGTTTATTAGTATATATTTTTTAATAAAATGTTTTTACCATCAAAAAGTTAAATAATGTGGTTTTCTGTACATTATCATGTATCTGGCAACAGGCTCATGCTGAAAATTAGACACATTTCCTACTGGGAGTCTATTAGACTCTGTCCACGTTCACAGGGCTCAGCCTATTAATAACACTTGACTCACTGCCATAAGCCACCAAGAAAACATATTTTTTAAATTTTCAAGTTAGTGGAGCCTATCAAGTATTGAAAAATTATTGCAATTTGATCAAAATCATTCTTGGAAATTTTCACATTGGCTGCATGGAGGTGAAGAAAGCAGTAAAGCATGTGAGACTCCAATGTCAAGAAATGCTTTTCTAGTAGTTTTACATCACAATAATTTATTTTTTTTCACTTATGCTTTTAAGATAAATATATCTGTCATTTATGTGGCTTATTTTGTTTTAATAATAATCTACCCCAAAGTATTTTGTTGTACTTAAATGGATCTTTGGAATATTCATCATAGAAACCGGTAGGGCTGACATTGCTCAAAATTTACTTTCAAAGCATGTTATATTTGGGTATTATGTCAGGTGTGTAGGCATTTATTTATTTAGCAAACATTTAATGAACATCTGCTGTGCACCTGATTTTGTGACTCAACTCCTGTCTCAAAAATCTGGGGAGTGGGATGGGTGGTGAACCCACCTGAGTTAATACTCACAACCTAATGCAGTCAGTGGAGTGATGGAGATGCCCACCCCATCCAGGATCCCAGAGGAGAGACATGCAACTCAGCATGGAGATTTCCAGAAGGTTTCCAGGGGGCAATTATGTCAGAGCTGTGATCTCACAGGTACATGGACATTAGGAAGGAAAAAGAGAGGAGAACATGGTAAGCAAAAGTACGAGGGCAAGAAAGAACCTGATGTGCAGGGGGGAAAGCAGCAGAGTGGAGAGATGAAGGACAAGAAATGGTCCTGGAGGTCAGGCCGTGTCATCTGCCATGATGGAAAACAGCTGATGACCATTGAGAATGAGGATGGCATGACATCCTCATATTTGGAAAGAAGAAGTCTGAATCTAAGAAAGAGGAGACCAGAAAGAGTAAGGCCAATTACAAGGCAGCTAAAATAGCTTGAGTGAAAGTCATGAAGGCCTTAAATAGAACAATAATAGTAGGACTGGGAGAGGGGCCTGAGCTGAAGACTATTTCAAAGATCATCCTCTGCTATGAGGGAGGAAGGAGAATCCAGGATGACTTCTTAGACTCCAGCTTGGGTGATAAACCAGCTATGAGGATTTCTTCTACAAATGACAAAAGTCTCATTTCAAAGTGGCTTAAAAAGACATGAGACTAAATTAGGAGATTGGAATTGACATACACACACTATTATATATAGTATATATACTGTTGACATATACACATATTATATATTGTGCCATATATGCACACTTATACACAATATACATATATGCCGTTATGTATATTGATGTATACACACTACTAGTCTATAAAATAGATAACTAATAAGGACCTACTGTACAGCACAGGGAAATCTACTCGATACTCTGTAATGATGTATATGGTAAAATGATCTGAAAAAGAGTGGATATATGTATATGTGTGACTGATTCATTTTGCTGTATACCTGAAGCTAACACATCATTGTAAATCAATTATACTCCAGTAACAATTAATTTATAGAAAAAATGAGACTGAAACAGTCTTGCTTTAGGCATGAAGCTCATGTGGAACATGTGAAGCTTTGTCCCTCTGTTCCTCCCCTCCCCCCATTTGGAGCCCAAACCTCAAATGTCCTGGTTGACCCTCTGCTTCTCTGGGACCCCCGAGCCTATCCAAAATCCAACAAGAAGATTTACCCCTGGTTCAGCATGAAACTTCCACCAATCAGCTCCAGCATCATGGCCAATATCTAGGTGCTGTACAAATGGTTAAATCCTTTGAATAGCCACTTGATAGAGGACTCATGACACAGGTTCATTTGGTATTAGACACCGGTAATACAGAGTGCTTTGTTATATGAGGTCATGGCACTGATCTATCTGATTTGGTGAGCAGAAATTGGCAAGTTCTCTGGATGCCCCAATAAGACACTTATGTGCTATCATGTAAAGCTTAAAAAAAGATCTGGGGGCCTAGTGCACTGGTGAAGCTTTAGGAGTCCAGGGGTCTGAGTCAGGCTATGATGCTCTTTGTATAGCCATGAATTTATTCTCATAGTTTACCATTCCCTAGAAGCAAACCCTGAGACAAAGCATAGAGTGCAGTAAGCTTAACTAGTGATTCTAACCAACATCAATAGGGAAATAGGAAAGTCAAGCCAAATCAGAACATTTTACAAGCAGATTATATTGTGTAAGCAGAACTTAATCCTTTGGGAATTCTAGCAGCCAAGGAAGCCTGACCTCAGCATTGATCCACTTGAGGGGCCAAGAAGCTAGGATGTTTATCCAACAGCTTCCATAAGCAATTGGTCAAGGAACAACTGTGGAGATTGATTCCTCAGTACTTCTGGCCTTCATGCAGTACTGACCATCAGGAAAGCACTCAGTCAAAAGGTACAGGTGCTGGGAGTTAGAAGTCAGCCCTGAGAAGGCTGGACTGAGGATGGGGTAACATCTAGACCACTTATGGCATAGCATCCCATTGCCACTTCATGTTGATGCCTAATCACAACTTCTGATGGAAAGAATCTAGTAGAAAGGTTTGTGGAACCAAATATAGTCCCCAGATACAGTGAGCTTTTACTAGAAGAACTAGACAAAAAAATAAGCAAGAATATAGAGGGACTGATAACACTGTCAATCATTTTAATAACTGCAAAACATACATTCATCTCAAATGTAACCATTTAATGTAAACATTAATCCAGTTAAACCATTTTATGAGGTCAGTGTTACACTGAAACCAAATTCAGAACAATATATTCTGAATAAAGAAAACTGCAGACTATAGACACAAAAATCTTTTATAAACTCAGTCCCAGCAAACTGAATATGACTAAGTACAACTAAGTCACCTGAATTAAAAGAAGACTTTGTCAACCTGATAAAAACCCACAGCCAACATCAGACGTGGAGTGAAAATCTGGATGCATAGTTCTCTGGGATCGAGACGGAGCCGCGGGTGCTCGTGCGCCTCACCTCTAATCCGAGTCTTACTGAAAAGACTAGCTACTGCAATGCGGTAGCAAGAAGAAATAAATGACATAGAGGTTGGAAAGAAAGAAGGAAAGCCGTCTTTACTTTCAGCTTCTTAGGGCTGTCATAACAAAAACCACAAGGTAATTTCTGGGAGCTGAAGTCTAAAATCAACCTATTGGCCATGATCCTCCTGAGACTTCTAGAGGGAGGATCTTTGTCTGTCTCTTCCTGTCTTCTGGTGGAGTCTACCGATCTCCAGCATTCCTTGCCTTGCAGTTGTTTAACACCATAATCTGTCCTAATCTTCAGAGGATGTTCTTCTTGTGTGTCTATATCTGTGCATGGCCATCTTCCTATAAAGATATCAATCCTATTGAGTTAAGGTCCCTCCCAGTGACTTCGTCTTAAATTAATAAAATCTTCAAAGACCCTACTTTTAAACAAGGTCATATTCACAGGTGCTAGGCGTTAGAACTTCAACATATGATTCGAGGGGAGTCGTTCAACCCATAATAAGATGACGTGATTATGTACATAGAAAATTATAAGGAATCTGTGAAAGATCTATTAGAATTAGGAAGTCAATTTGGGTAAATCAACAAGATCAGTATACAAAAACTGATACTATTTCTACTTGCTAGGAACACAAAATTAGAAAAAGAAGTTAAAAAAAACCCCACAATCTCATTTATAGTATCATTTAAAAGCAAAAAAAAAAATTAGCTTATGAATTTCTCAAAATAGGTAAAAATCTATATCTTGAAAACTATCAACCATTGGTGAGAGTAACCAAATATCAAATAAATGGAGGGACATGGGACAGAATATGCTCACATATTGATACTGATAGAGACTTGATATTATTAGGAGGTCAGTTCAGTTCAGTTCAGTCGCTCAGTCATGTCCGACTCTTTGCAACCCCATGAATCACAGCACGCCAGGCCTCCCTGTCCATCACCAACTCTCGGAGTTCACTCAAACTCACATCCATCGAGTCGGTGATGCCATCCAGTCATCTCATCCTCTGTTGTCCCCTTCTCCTCCTACCCCCAATCCCTCCCAGCATCAGAGTCTTTTCCAATGAGTCAACTCTTTGAATGAGGTGGCCAAAGTATTGGAGTTTCAGCTTTAGCATCAATCCTTCCAAAAAATACCCAGGGCTGATCTCCTTTAGAATGGGCTGGTTGCATCTCCTTGCAGTCCAAGGGACTCTCAAGAGTCTTCTCCAATACCAGAGTTCAAAAGTATCAATTCTTTGGTGCTCAGCTTTCTTCACAGTCCAACTCTCACATCCATACATGACCACTGGAAAAACCATAGGAGGTCAGATCCTCCCAAATTTATCTGTAGATTTAAAGTAATCCGAATAAAAATTCCAGCATTCTTTTTGGGTAGAATTTGAATGGCTGATTGATTTATCTATAGTCAAAGCAATCTAAAAAAGAAAAAGAACAAACCTGGAGGATTTAGGTTTCTTGATTTCAAGGCTCACTATGAAGCTGCAATAGTTTGGAAGGCACTGTAGAGATAGAAAAATAGAAATACAGATCCAGGGACCTGAATGAAGAGTTCAGACGTGGACCAACACACACATGCTCAGTCAATTATCGATAAAGGTGCCAAGTGAATTCAATGGGGAAAGTAAAGTCTTTTCAACAGTTTTGGAACAATTAGGTATTCAAAGTGGGAGGAAAATGTAATATTTTTCCACTTTCCTCCAAACCCAAATGTTAAGTTGAAATGGATCCTAAACAAAAGCTTAAATGATAAAAATTCCAGAAGAAAACACAGAAGAAAGTTGTATAAATTTGAGTAGGCAAAGATTTCTTTGATAAGTTCTAAAAACTTCAAAGGGACTTCCCTGGTGACTCAGATGGTAAAGAATCTGCCTGCAGTGTGGGATGCCTGAGTTCTATCCCTGGGTTGGAAAGATCCTTGGAGGAGGGCATGGCAACCCACTCCAGTATTCTTCCCTGGAGAATCGCCATTGACAGAGGAATCTGGCGAACTACATTTCATGGGGTCGCAAAGAGTCGGACATGACTGAGTGACTAAGCACAAAACAAAAGCACAGAAACTTCAAAAACCCTGAAATAAACAAGCGATAACTCAGACTTCAAATGAAAACACTTTCTTTACTAAAAATACCATTAAGCAACCAAGAAGGTTAACCATGGAATGGTTAGCCTAATGTTCTCAAATAATACTTCTGACAAAAGTCATCTTTCTATAGAGAGAACTCTCACACACAGCCCAAGTTGGTGGGGGAACAGACTCTTGTATCAGTTTGCCAGGGCTGCCATAAGCCCAGTAAACAGCCAAAAATACCACAGCCAGGGTGGCTTAGACATCAAAGGTTTATTTTCTCCCAGTTTTGGAGATTAGAAGTCTGAGGTCAAAGCGTGGGTATTTTTGGCTTCTTTTGAGGACTCTCTTCTTGGCTTACATGTGGCAGCCTTGCCTCCTTGCTGTGTCTTCATGCCGTCTTTCCCATCACTTCCCTATTGGTGTCTACATGCGGCAAAACTAACCAAATCATAAGCTTAAAATAAACAAATTAACTGTGCATCGATGTAATACCATGAATTATTTAAATTAAAAACAATCTCCAATGAACTCTTCTGCTCATCCCATTCTAGTTACAGTTACTGCTTTGCTACTAGCATTGCTTTTATCAGGTTCAGCAATAACCTCCATGATCCCAAATCCAATGTGTTCTTTATCCAGTTCCTATAGATGCTACCTTACCTCCTTCCTTACCTCTGACAACTGATATCACGCACTTTCCCCAGCTCTCCTGACAACATCTGTATTTATTACACCTCACAAGTCGGGGTCTTCTTAGACCCCTTTTTTCAATTGCTCTTCTCAACCCAAAGTCTACATATTAGAAGTTCTTGAGGCTTCATCTTAGCTAGGTCTTCCAGAATCTAGCACAGTGTCTGATACACATAGTCAATGTATGTTGAAAGAAGGAGGAAATAAAATACTGAAAATACAAGCCCAGAACATCTCTGTATCAATACAGTGTTGTGATTCATGGCCTGGAAAAGGGTATCTTTCTAGGATGTTAAGCATGGCATGTGAAAGCGAATTTATTTCTCTGTCCACTCATCCTAAAAATGATTTTGGTCAGCATACTCAAATCAAATCTATCCACGATGTAGTCCAAATCCTCTTTATGATTTTTTATGTTATCAAGGGTAATAAACATCCAGTAAGTGACAAAGCTATGATTAGAGCCAGATCAGACTGTCTTTACAGCCTAATTATGTGTAAGCATTTTTAAAGGAAAAGAAAAGTTGTAGTTTATTCTTAAAAACTCAGCTATGTATATTGTTCCAACTAACTACATTTTCCTTGAGAAGAAAAATAGGAAGCATATGACTTTAAACAATATTTAAAATGTGATGTCTAAGTTTCTACAGTTTTTAAAAGTTGGGTAGTAATATTTAAATTTACGTATAACAATGGTTGCTTTTTCTTTCAAAATATGACCAACAGTCACCATAGTAACAGATACAGGGTCTCCTGTATGTGCCTCCTGGTGCCATCAATGTGAATAATCACACAATATTAGATTCAGAAAAAGCAAAGAACAAATCCATAGCAGAATGTCAGGAGATAAGTTTTAATAATTGCAGTACTTTTAATTTGCATTTAAATCTAGCAATATTAATATTCATTATTATGAAATAATGATAAAGGAAGTGTTCCCTTTTTAGTCTAGATAATATTAATACAAACATAATTTGCATATGTATAGAAGAACAGACTGAAGCATCAATCAATATCCTTTTATACTGCTCCATGGAGTTCAAACATCACAGACAGGCTTGTTACTGCAGAACCAGCACCAGAAGCCAAAACAGAAAGCGGCTCTATCACTTTGTAACTCATATGTGTATTAAAAGATAATGACCAAAGGCTGTGTAAAAGTCCTAAATTGTTCAACACTTGAAGAATAATTTGTATAATAGATTTTTTAAAAGACACTGAAATTCTGATTATAAGATCTTTATCTTTTCCTTTGGTAGCTTTTTTTCCTTCAGTCTCTTTTTAGATTCCATATTCTTTCCCCATGCCTCCCAATAAGTTTTTGTTGTAAACATCTGAAAATTTTAGAGTGATGTATACTCTGCCTCTGGTCAGAAAAGTCTTTAAGGCCCAGGGCAGCAAGTCTCTAACAAATCAACACTACTCTGATGTAATGTTCAGCTAAGTAGAATCTTTCTGGACACAGGTTGTTTCCTTTTAAAGAAAAAAAAAAAAGATTTTTGAAGATGCTATTGTCTCCCCAAAAGAAAGACTATGAGAATAGATATTTTTTTCCCTAGTAAAAAAGAGGCAAATTGGACATTGGGAATCAGCAAATGTTGGAAAAAGAATCTTGAAATCAACCAGGTAAACTTTCAGCTTTGCAGCTATAAAACTCAGGAAGTTAACTTCTATCAATTGTGGGTACTTACCATAGTAACGTGATGCTCTGTAATAAATTAGTATCCTACCCCAGTGTTTGATACACTGTAAAACCTTTTAAAATCTTTCAAAATTACATTACCAATGAAAGCTTCCCCCCAGTTTCAGAAATATAAGATACCTTTCATTTGTGAAGTTTTGTGTCTGATCAGCTTCACGAGGTACATTTACATGGAGCAGTGGTTGGAAGCGCCATACCACATCAGTTGCAAACACATCATTTCAGCATCTGTGCAGTGAAAGGAATAAAGAAAATACCATAAACAGAAGTTTTATTTATTTTTATTCAAGTATAGTTGATTTACAATGTTACATTAGTTTCAGGTGTACAACAGAGTGATTCAGCTTTTTTATAGATTATGTGTTAATCACCCAGTCGTGCCCCCATGACTCTTTGTGACCCCATGGACTGTAGCCACCAGCCTCCTCTGTCCATGGAATTCTCCAGGCAAATGTTGGAAAAAGAATCTTGAAATCAACCAGGTAAACTTTCAGCTTTGCAGCTACAGAAACTGAGGAAGTTAACTTCTATCAATTGTGGGTACTTACCATAGTAACGTGATGCTCTGTAATAAATTAGTATCTGGTCCCAGCATTTGGTACACTGTAAAACATTTTAAAATCTTTCAAAATTACATTACTAATGAAAGCTCCCTCCCAGTTTCAGAAATATAAGACATCATGCGCTGCCATTCTCCAGTGATAAACAAGATTTTTAGGTCATAACAAACAGAATTCATTTTTATGAACTTAGAGTAATTATATTTTATCTAACCTCAAGGAAGTTTTTTCATTACAGTGTTATGAATTAATTTATTATAAGAATAGAATCTCAGCCTGTATGCTTAAATTTTTTTTTAGTTAAGTATAATTGATTTACAATGTTGTGTTAATTTCAGGTGTATAATGAAGTTATTCAGTTATACATTCATAAATATCTATATTTATATCTATATATATTCTTTTTCACATTCTTCCCCCTTATAGATTATTAAAAATATTGATTATAGTTCCCTACTTGCTGGTTTTAAAGTAACGAATTGGTGTTAGATAAGACAAAAAATCATGAAGTGGTATGTCTGGTTCATTCCATGGCCGTTTATTTTTTAAGATATTAACTCAGAGTCAAAGTCTAAGTTTTCACATTAAAATTAATTTTCCAAAGCACAGGAAATGCAAAGGGAACTGTCATTTGGTAAAATTACTTTACATATGAATCTTCATAAAACAGAGATCCTTCATATCCCATTTTATTTAGATCACTAACTCTTAAAAGTTCTTTCACACAGGCAGCAACAGTCAGCAATTAAAACCACATCCTTTCACACACATACACATTTTAAATTGTAACACACAAACTTTAAAATCTAAAAATAAAAAAAGCAAAGAATTTCATTTGACATCATACTTTGATGTCATGAAGAAGATACTCTCATAAAAGTTATTTTCCAAAATGATGACATCTTGGATATAACAGATTGGCTATTAAATAGAGTCTTGGGAACCAACTGTTACATAAGATTTTTCGATCATAAGGAGTTAACTCTGTGTAAACCAGTCAAGCAATGAATATGGGCTGTTTGCCAGGCTTTAGAAATAACCTTGTAATATTGGCATGAGTATCACCATAGGATTTATTAAAAGGCAGATTCTGCATTGATTCCAGTTTGGAAAGTGTTTCCTTGTTTGTTTTTTTTTTTTTTTAGCTCATCAAATACATAAAATTATATGAATAATTTCACATAGGTGTGAACTTAGACATTAGTACAGCTTGACTCCTGTTTTCCATAATTTAGCTCTTTCATTTATAAGCTCCCAACTCTGACTGACAGCCAAGCCAGAAAATGAACTCCACATGGTTCTAGTCTCTCATTGTATCAAGAGCTGAGCTTCATTCATTTTTTCCTTCCACGAAGATTTATCATGGGTGTAACTGCATTTGGCTTCTTCATACTTTTGTTAATTTCACTTACCAGCTATTACAAGATGTGTTAAACATGGAACTGCACCCACTCAGTGTTAAGTGCTGCCATGGTGAGATGGGAAAGGGGTGGAAAACACAATTTCTTCCATTGAAGAGTTTATATGGAGGGTACATCAACAAAATTAGAGGACGTAATCATTAATTTGGGCGCAGTGAGGTTAAGGATTTGTCCTGGAAAGTTTTGGGGAAGATGAGACTTCCCCTGGTGATGTAACCTGTGGTGGCAAGCAAAGCAGAGGACAGGGAAAGACTTCTTTATTTAGCCAAAAAAATTACTTAGTATTATCTTCATTTTAACACACCATTAATGATAAAACTCTCTATTGAATTAATAACAGCTTTTTGGAGAGAAAAAAATGATGTCAGCTTGTACTTCTGACTTCAGTGTTTGGATTGTGACTGGGCATATTCATGGCCTTCGGTACTGGTTGAACACTTTCTGTTAGAGACAGCGTGATGGCTGAATGCAGGGATTTGAGATAGACGTGCCAAGTTCAAGACCCAGCTCTGCTAACGACCACGTGAGTAGTCTTAGGCCAATAGCCTCTCTGTTTTTACTGTTTCCCTATGAAAGTGCTAGTCACTCAGTCGTGTCCGTCTCTTTGCACCCCCACGTAGCCTGCCAGGTTCCTCTGTCCATGGAATTCTCTAGGCAAGAATGCTGCAGTCGGTAGTCATTTCTTTCTCCAGGAGCTCTTCCAGATCCAGGGATCAAACCCAGGTCTCCCACACTGCAGGCAGATGCTTTACTGTCTGAGCCAGCAGGGAAGCCCAGCAAATACTGGTTAATACACCCATCTCAGACAGCGAAAGACAAATGCCACAGGATATCACTTATACGTGGAATCCAAAATATGACGCAAATGGACATACCTATGAAACAGAAACAGACTCATGGTCACAGAGAACAGGCTTGTGGTTGCCAAGGGGGATGGGAGGTGGGGGAGGGATGGACTGGAAGTTTGAGCTTAGCAGATGCAAACTATTCTGTCTATATAAGGTGGATAAACAACAATGTCCTACTGTATTCAACTTCCTGCAATAAACCATAATGTAAAAGAATATGAAAATGAATATATATATACATATATATGAATCACTTTGCTGTATAACAGAAATTAACACATTGTAAATCAACTATAGCTCAATAAAATAAATTTAAAAATTACAGCAATCTCATATGTTTTTGGTGAGAATTAAGAAGTGAATAAACATGAAGTTGTTTTTAAAATAGTGTCTGGTACATAGGAGAGTTTACTATCATTATTTGATAAGCGCAGTATGTTAAATGCTGGGGAAAAAGAAGCTAAGAAAAAAATGAAACAGAAGAAGTTCTAGGTTGAGTTATCTGTAACTATGGAATGAGCATGAGAATAGAAGCAAAGACCAGCAAGTACTGTGTGAGACTGTGCCTCAGGAGTGCGAGACCTGGAGTGGAAAGAAAAGCAGATGATGCCCATGGAGAACACTTTTTCTCCCGCAGGCAAAGGGGAGGCTCAGATTTTTAGAGTAGGGATCAGGCTGCGATCAGCTTCGTGTTTAAACAGATCAAGCTCGTCTGACGACAGTTTGCAGGAACATGAGTGGCCCAGGCAGAGGGCAGTCTTTAGGCACAGATAATGCTGGAAGACAGATTGCATCAGAGGTGGACATAAACACACGTGAGGATGACTGGAGGCACCAAATCAGGGTGAACTCCCTGAGGGTAGTGATCCTGCCTTTTACCCACCTTGTGATTTCTTGGGACCAGAAACATCATCAATGGTCTTGACAGATTGCTGTCTTGGTCAAGTCCGTGATGATCTTGAGGTCACTGCTAACCGAAACTGTCTTCCACGCAGAACGTTCACCTTACCCGAGAGACTAGTAAGTCGTCTCACTACCTTTGCTTTTCCTCCTTTTGTCCTTCAGAAACTTATATGAATGCATGTTATAGGTTTCCTTCATCACAAGTTGTCAGAACCAGCGACAGTGTAATGGCGATTTTATGGCAGGGTTTTATCACTAAGAATCAGGGCAACAGACCTTTTTTTCCTTCAGATGATTTCAAAAGGTTCATTTCTCATATCTATTGCCACTAAAGAAGGCATTCCATCTAAGACACTGTGATGCTTTCCTTGACTAAGTGCCTCATTCCTGTAGCCCTGGGGCACAGTCCTTTTGATGTGAGACCAAAATCAGAATGATGTCCTGTTTGTTGTCGGCAGTAGAATTTTAAGTTCCATATTTCTGATTAGAATGGTGTGGAGTTATAAAATAAACCCCCAATGCTCAACAGAAATGGATATTTCGTAAGTTTGAAATGTCTGTTTGAAGTCACTCCACACCTAGCACTGTGCTCGGTGGTGTGGAGGAATGGGAAGGAGAGGTTTAAAGTGCCAGCTCTGGAAGCAGGTACCCGCCTCCCAATTCTGACTTCAATACTCATGCAGGAAACTGGCCTCTGTGCACCAGTGCCCAAGGGAATCTCAGAGACAGAGTTTGGGTGAACTAGAAAAGAATTAGCTTTATTACTTTTCCAGGCAAAGGGAAACACAGCAGGCTCCTGCCTTTGAAAACTGTCTCAACCCTGGAGGATTTGGTAAGGAATTTTATAGCAATGGTTTAAGGATGGAGCTGCTGCTAAGATGATAAGATCAGGGTGTGTGCAGGGCCTACACTCCTTTCATCTGGTCTCAGGAGGGTTCTTGATGAGGTTCAAGGTTATCAAATTGTGACTTTCACTTTCTCTCTGGAACATCCTCCAGTTTGTGAGGGTTATAGCTCCACACAAGAACTCAAAGATATTGTTATGTATATCCTTGAGGAGGAACCAGGACCCTGACCCAAGTCTGCACTATTGATTCTTGGCTGCTCTTCCCACACCTGTGCATCTTCTCAGTTATCTGATTAGCAACTATGAGAATGTGCCTTTTGGGACTCAGGTCATGGGTCATGGAGTCTGTTCCTTACAAACACGAAACAGGGGACAGAAAGGCTTCTTTGCCCAGGGACCCCACAGGGTTCTGCTCGGTTTCACTTCTTATAAATATGTGTCTCTGCTCAAGTTACAGAACCTTCCTGGGCCTCAGTTTCTTATCTTTATTTTTTTTTTTTTGAGGTTCTTATAATTGGGTTTGATTTTATTATTTTTTTAAATTTATTTATTTTTTTAATTTTAAAATCTTTAATTCTTACATGCATTCCCAAACATGACCCCCCCTCCCACCTCCCTCCCCACAACATCTCTCTGGGTCATCCCCATGCACCAGCCCCAAGCATGCTGCATCCTGCGTCAGACATGGACTGGCGATTCAATTCTTACATGATAGAATACATGTTAGAATTCCCATTCTCCCAAATCATCCCACCCTCTCCCTCTCCCTCTGAGTCCAAAAGTCCGTTATACACATCTGTGTCTTTTTTCCTGTCTTGCATACAGGGTCGTCATTGCCATCTTCCTAAATTCCATATATATGTGTTAGTATACTGTATTGGTGTTTTTCTTTCTGGCTTACTTCACTCTGTATAATTGGCTCCAGTTTCATCCATCTCATCAGAACTGATTCAAATGAATTCTTTTTAACGGCTGAGTAATACTCCATTGTGTATATGTACCACAGCTTGCTTATCCATTCATCTGCTGATGGACATCTAGGTTGCTTCTGCACAACAAAGGAAACTATAAGCAAGGTGAAAAGACAGCCTTCTGAATGGGAGAAAATAATAGCAAATGAAGCAACTGACAAACAACTAATCTCAAAAATATACAAGCAACTTATGCAGCTCAACTCCAGAAAAATAAACGACCCAATCAAAAAGTGGGCCAAAGAACTAAATAGACATTTCTCCAAAGAAGACATACGGATGGCTAACAAACACATGAAAAGATGCTCAACATCACTCATTATTAGAGAAATGCAAATCAAAACCACAATGAGGTACCACTTCACACCAGTCAGAATGGCTGCGATCCAAAAATCTGCAAGCAATAAATGCTGGAGAGGGTGTGGAGAA
This sequence comes from Ovis canadensis, assembly GCF_042477335.2. Classification (NCBI taxonomy): domain Eukaryota; kingdom Metazoa; phylum Chordata; class Mammalia; order Artiodactyla; family Bovidae; genus Ovis; species Ovis canadensis. Next base: position 52,728,163 of record NC_091261.1, read on the forward strand.
AAGGGAACCCCCCTACACTGTTGGTGGGAATGCAAACTAGTACAGCCACTATGGAGAACGGTGTGGAGATTCCTTAAAAAATTGCAAATAGAACTACCTTATGACCCAGCAATCCCACTGCTGGGCATACACACCGAGGAAACCAGAATTGAAAGAGACACATGTACCCCAATGTTCATCGCAGCACTGTTTATAATAGCCAGGACATGGAAACAACCTAGTTTCTCATCTTTAAAAGGAGGATTCTATGAATATTTATGCATGGAGTTGCATTTAATAATCAGTAGAAGACTCCAATGTAGAGTTCATCATCGTGGACATTTCAATTAAAAAAAAAAAAGTAGTGATGTAACAACCATTCCCCAAGATGTAAATGAAAGTGTGCAGGTTACTCTGCTTCACTGGCTAGGTGACAGTCGGTTCATACACCAGACCACACAGAGTCTGAAGGATGAGACATTTCTTTCCCCTTAGCAGAGCTGAGAACACTGAACGTGGGTTTACACAGAGATGATCATCTTGAAACAGAAATCTCAGTAGGCAGAAAGATAGTGATATTAGGACACGTTTTGAATTCTTAAAAGAATGTTTTTAACAGATGCATAGTTTAATCATTTGCTTCAATTAGAATGAATATTAGTGGCTAGAATAATTGGCTGATTCTCACATTTTTCTGTTCAGTTTTATGTGTGTCTAAAATGTTGTTCAAGAAAGAAAAGAATGTAAAGAATTTTTTCTCTTACTGTCCATTGGAACAAAAATGGGTACTCTGAGTATCTTTTCGTATGGTATATCCCTTCCGATATGGATCTCGGGAATTAGAATTTCAATTGAAGACATTTTCCTGTCTGAGGGCTTAACAGGTCACTGGTTCCTTCTTGCCTTTGGGCTTCGAATAACTTCAGCCAATCTAAAAACACCTTCATAAAAGTATCAATGAAAATGCAAATCTGCCTTGTCATAGGACTTAACAAAAACCCTCGGCCAGAAACTTTGAATTAGAAACACATGAAGGGATACACACAGGAACAGTGTGCATGAGCGAAGGCTAGGCTCTGACACCTAGAGTTCATCATGAATTGATTCTTCAAAGGGAACAACTGGGAAAACACTGTATTTCTTCCAAGCCCTGACGCTTTCGTTCAGTAGCAATCGTGAGCAGGAGGAGAGGAATAATTCATTCCCTTTGTCTTCAAAGACGAAGAGATAGATTCTCTGACATAACTGCCCACAGATGGTGGAGGCTGAGGCATTAGCTGGATGACTAACTTGGCCAGGGTAAACAGGATACTTGGGCTAGCCCACACTTTGGGTGGGCTTCCACCCAAGGCCAGCTTTCTGATGCCTTAGTCATCATCTCTGCCTCCAGTAACCCAGATTCAGTGTGGCTCAAACCTTTTATGTAGGCTGTTCCAGAAGGATAGCTGTCTTAGTGCTGTGCTCTTAAACATGTGGGAAAGTCTAAGTACCCCAGGGTCTCCCCCAGGGCAAACATGGGGAGGGAAGTCATTGTGGAAAACTTAGGGAAACATACAAAAGCTTCCCATAGGAATGCTCTTGTCCAAAACCCAGGGACTCTAGCGTCACATGAAAAGCACAGGAGTCTAAGGGGAGCCCTGGGGACAAAGGTGATCTGTACCGGTCACCCATAGCGTCACCCTGGGCAAATTCTCCATTAATTCTCCATTCCTCTGCAGCAACATGGGGACGTTCTGGCTTTCCTTGAAGGACTGGTGGGAAGATGAAATGAGAAAATATATTTTAAGGTATCTAATAATTCCTGGAACATGATCAATGCTTCACAGGGTAAATTTGAACCTGAATGATTCTCCTCTTGTGTTTATTTACCCTGGGTTGACTTTTATTTAACTATCAGTCCTTTTGAGTTGTCTGTAGGAGGAAAACACGCGTTATACCCTCCTAATTTTATGGAAGACCAGTAAAAGAGCATCCGGACAATGAACAAGCAGTGAAGTGGTCCAGGGAGATGCGAAAAGCATCAAAGCCAACTGGACTGATAAAAACAAAATTAGGAAAATAAAGCAATGCCTTAAAATGTCACACACTGCTTTAGAACAGAAGGGAGCAGGCACTTTTCAGACTACGACTATAAAGACGACAGACGGCTGACAGTCATAATCATCATAGAAAAAGGTTATGGAAAGTCCTTGAACTATCTTGAACTTCAAAAACAATTGAGGTTACTTTAATGTTAGATGAGTTAAGCTCTATTTTCCTTCCTTCTAATCAACAATACTTTTTTAAACGTTCATGAAGTTGGGTACTGATGCTCTGGGCCTCTTTTACAAAGGCTGGCAGCCAAGGAAAGACTGCATTTGAAACAATGATCGCAAAGTGAGAGGGTCCTTCTCTCATGACCTTGGAAAGAAGAGGGTCACTGTCTGAGGAAGGAAGATCTGTAGCCATATCTTGACCCCTTTACTATGATTTGTCACCATGTGGACAGAAGCCTTCCTATCCTACACATGACTTCAGGCAAGAGAAAAGTGACATTTATTGACTCGGGGATATGACCAAGCACAGTGTTTGATTCCTGGTCTCATTTTTAGGGGATTTCCCCCCGCTTTAAGGATTTGTTAGAGATGCCACCAATGGAGCTCTAAGGATAGTAGGAGGTTGGACATTCATTTTTGGCTAATGGCAATAGAATTTCCTTATCATTTACAACTTGTTTGTGTACTATAGTTAAATTTCTTTACCTTCAGACCAATCCTTGGCCTCTTTTGATGTTGTTCCCATGATATCAAACAAATATGAAATATTAAAATATGACTCCCACACATATTTTATTGTTTCCCTGAATGCAATACAATTCCTGATACTTGCATTAGTCAGTGATTTCCAGACTCCTTTTTTCTTCTCTCATTTTGGTTATCAGTACATTTTTTCTTTCCCAACCAAGATCACAACAGATAAAACAGAACTTTTGTGCTTGACTGCACAAATTCAGGGAGAAGCCTCTGCTCATCATCTCTTGCCAGCCTCCAAGGCACCTCTGAGTTGAGGCCAGGAAACTTGTCCTAATTCCATATCATCACAGAAGCACTGTTAAGTTTGAAAAGAACTGCCATCATTATCTGCTGCATTCTAAAGAATTCTGAAGCAATTAGAGGATGGAGTTAAGAATCCAATGTGCCTCTCTGTCTCCGAGGGGGAGGCGAGGAGGGGATGAATTGAGAGAGCAGCACCGACGTATATATGCACTACCATGTGTAAGACAGACAGCAGGTGGGAGCTCACCGTATAGCTCGGGGAGCTCAGCTCGGTGCTCTGTGATAGCCTAGGGAGTGGGATCAGGGGGCTGGGAAGGGGACCTTAGAAGGAGGGGTTGTGCATGTACATATGGCGTACACACTTTGCTGTACAGCAGAAACTAACACAACACTGTAAAGCAATTATACTATAATACAAAAAAAGAGTTCAGTGCAATTTTCTCCCGTAAAGAAAGGGGGCAGGAAGAAGTCTAGATTAAGGTTGTGCTATTGCTAGCAGTAAGGCCAGGCTAGGTCCCTGGTCTCTCATCTCCCAGGGAAATGACCTCTGGCTGTGGTGGTCCTAAGGTGATCAGGGCTCCTGTCTCTTTGGGGCTGTGTCTGGCTTCATTCTCCCTTGAGTTCTAAGTAGACCAGCACTTCTGAGATCTTGTAGTCTTTGCATGCTTCACCATGACTGCCTAAAGGAAAGAACAGCTTCACTTCAGTGGGAGAGGCCACAGAGCGCCACCCCCAAGGCCTGTCCTTGTCACCGGTTTCTCTAGATCACACACCTCCAACTTCCCAACCCCGGACTCTTCACCCTCAAAAAGCTGGATTTAGGATCCTTAGGAGCAGGATCCTAACACAACCCCCTGCCATCTGCTTCAGCAAGCCAACCTTTCTGATAGCATTACCACACTGGTAAAGGGTGACTGATCTGGACCAACAAAATATAAGGAAAAGAGTGTTTTTATTTTTCCAGGTTGGAAAAGTAGAGTCTAAATATATCCTGAAATAGCCAGAGAAAGCACGGTCACATGTTTCTCCGGGTGGGGTAGTTGGAGAAACTGGAGAGAGGAAAGGATGATTCTAAGATTACTTCATTTCTTTTGTTTCCCTGCTAGAACAGTCTTTATCCCTGCTGTGATCTGTGGGCATTTACTTTGCTTACTAATGATACCCTCAGCTCCCAGCCTCATTTAAATCTATATAGAAGTGTTGCCAGTTAGTCATTTTGGAAAGTAGTGGATACTTAGGTAGATCATAGGGTTCTGAACTTCAGAAACTCATGTTCAAATCACCTGCCACTAAAATACTGAAAAGTTCTAGGAAAAGTCTTAATATCGTTTTGCACCTGTGTGTGTTACGATTAATTCTGAAGGAGAGAGAGGAAGAAAATTTCCAGTATTTTATTTTCTGAGCAAAAACTCGTCCCCGTAGTTTCTGCTCTCCTGAATGTTAAATGCATAGTTGAATGGATAGTTGACTTTAAATGTTATTTCACTTCAAAAAGAATTGAGTAGTGACATCCACCCTCCCTCCTCAAATTATCACTGCTCATAACCCAGTACCTTCTGGCATGTTCCTCACCAGGAATTTGTAGGTAGCACTCTCTGCATTCAGCTGGAGTGGGCACGCCTGCTGAATATTTAAGAAAACATGAAAACCGCAAAGAATGTTCCCAATTATTTTCTCCTGGTTGGTGGAACAGATGCCTTTCCTCAAGGAAAATGCTTTAGGCCCAAACAAAGCCACATTCATTCAGAATCTATTGTTTAGTAATTGTGCAGACTTTGGATTATATAAAATCTTTCAATGCAAAGATCCCACTTTCCTAGGAAGGGTTTGTAAGCAGAATAGAGTAGGAAGATAGGCGGAGGATACAGTGTTAAAATAAACTTGCCAAGGGCAAGAGCAGTTCAGAAGATAGCAATTTAAGGACACTGGAGGGAACCCAGGCAATGCAGATGTGGACATGGTCAGGTTTGGGGTCCTGTAGGAGCACCTGGCTGGCTTTACTTATAAGGCCAGTCTTAAAGCAATCTATAGAATATGGATGAGGTGAAACCCAGAGCTGGAGTATTATTCCTGATCACCTGTAACTTTTCAAATGCATCCTCCATACTGAAATTCTAGGGCAAATTTAAGTGACTCCAATAAAGAAACCTGCCAGTCAGGCGAGAGTATTTATTTATGACCCCCTTGGGCCAGGCACTCTTCTGGCGGAGAGGAAATGATACAAAATAAAGGGCATCCTCACCCTTATGATCTCATGAAAGCAAATGGATTGAATTCGCGCGCGCACACACACACACATACACTCTATGTGGGTGGTCATCAAACTCAACTATATAGACATAACAGCCTCATTTATTAATAGAAAAATCCTGATTAGAAAATTAAATGTACCAAATTAGAAAAATTGGGGAGTAATTAATTTTATTACAAATAGATTAAAGTGTGTTCATAAAACATGTCTTTTATATAACGAGTCTCATTAAGCCTTTAAAACTGAGAACACTCCCTCACCCTCCCACAGATCTACAGAAAACTCTTGGAACCTATTATTTATTGTGCAAATATGGATACACACTGGCCTTGAGGAGCTGCTGGAGTGAATACAATGACAAGGCCTGTGTCCTGCTAAACTGTAACTTCTTCAAAGACTGGGCTTTCCTTACTGGCCTTGACATCCTGCACTCTGGATACAGAGGTGGTAAAGGAGTAAGAATGAAAGGATGGTCTAGGTGAGTAAAGGTTCAAAGAGGAGATGAACTTAGGAGAATTTTAAGAAGGAAAGAAAGAAGAGGACTAGGATGTTAAGTGGGTCGAGTGGGTTGGTCTCAGTGGGCTTCCAAGCTTAGGAAGAGGACCTGATATTTTCAGCCTGACTGAGGAAGGGTCTGCCCCGTTTGGTCCAGGGGATGTCTGAGCATCCCTGGATCTTTGTCAGGGCAGCTCTCCCCAGTCCTCATGGAGGGCCTAACAGGGCGAGAAAGCAAAGCTGCTTAAAAAAGAAACATTGAAACTCCAGGAATTTCGGCTTATGGCTTCCTTGGTGGCTCAGCGGTAAATGCAGGAGACACAGCTTCAATCCCTGATTTGGGAAGATCCCTGGAGAAGGAAATGGTAACCCACTCCAGTATTCTTGACCGGGAAATTCCATGGACAGATGAACTTGGTGGGCGCAATTCATGGGGTCACACGAGTCAAACATGACTTAACGACTAAACCATCACCACCAACTCTGCTCACATCTTAAGGATCCATCCTTCAGTCTGACTCCAGGTGGGGTATATACCCCAGTACAACCTGTCAGTTTGCATCCGCTTGACGACAAGTGGTTGGAGGGTATTTCTTCTTTGCCTGCCCTGGCCCTTGCCTGATCCTGATTTAAGGCAAGTTTCAGGAGGCCGGAGACTTAACGTCTGTTTTCATTTCTGCAGGCTTAGAAGAGTGCCTGCCTTCGTAGGCATTCAGTCAACAGAGCGTTCGTTAAATGACTAAATGTGATTATTCTGGCCATTTGTCTTCGTTTGTCTTTACTTTTGCTTTTTCCACCCCCTGCTTCAGAGTTGTGAACAGGAAGGAAAGAAGTCCCTTCGTACCTTCAGCCCACAGTCCCTGGCCAAGGGTCCCGGCCCAGCCCTTTGGGAATGGGGATCCCTCGGGAAGGAACAAGGAGTCCTGGCTCAGGGGCGGGGAAGAGGGAAGAGGCAGGAAGTTCTTCCCACTTCTTCTGGCTCCCGCGGAATCCGCAGCGCCCGGCCCGCCCGTTATTTGGGGCTCGGGGCGTCCGGGAAGGGGAGCTCGGGCCGCTCGGGCGCATCCCCGTCCGGGGCCCTGGGCACCCAGCCCTCCCGCAGCACCCCGTCAGCGCTGGCACCTGCCGGACCGCCCGGCGGCGGCCCCGGCGAGCGGGACCGGGGGCCCCCCCGCCGCCGCGAAGGTGGGGAAGGGGAGGGGACAGGCGAGCTCGCGCCGGCCTGCTGCGCGCCCGGGGCCCACTCGCGGCGCCGCCGGAGCGCGGGGGAGGGGACGGCGAGCGCCCCCGGCGCGACCCCAGTCCGACCTCCAGAGCTGCGCCGGGCGAGGGCGCCCGGGCCCGAGAACGCTGCTCGCGGGACCCGCATCCAGGTGCCGGATCCGCGCTGCGCGCCGGGCGAGGAGCGCGTCCCTCGGCCTCCCTGCGCCCGGCCCCGGGCGGCCTCGGCCTGGACCCGGGCCGGCTCGGGACCCCCGGCCCCGGCGCCGCGCTCGCGCCTGGGTCTCCCCTCCCCCTCGGGGTGGGGGCGGGGCGGCTGCGGCGCTTGGAGAGCGCATCGATCGGCAGCTTTGTTATTGATCAGAAAGTGCCCGCCGCCGACCCGGCTGCCGGCCGGCCCCGCGCGACCCCCAATCCGTTGCCGGTGCCGTCCCCCGGCTGACAGGTGCTCCCAGCCCCTCGCCAGGGACTCCTCGGCGCGCCCGGCTCCCCGCGTCCCCACCCCCCTTTCCTCCCTCGCCTTCGCCCCCACCCCACCCCCACCGCCTCGGCACAGCGCAGGATTTGTTTAAACCTTGGGAAACTGGTTCAGGTCCAGGTTTTGCTTTGATCCTCGGCACAAGCTGGAGACGCAGAAGAGGGCCCTCGGAGAAAGTCTTGGATGGGAGTATGTGGAAAGTGCCCCGCGAGGCTCGGCGGCCAGAGCAGGCGCGGCGCGTCCCGCCCGGCGCGGCCCTCCCCCGGCGGCGCTGATCCCGGCCCGGAGCCCCGCTCCCCAAGTGCCCGCCGACCGCGCGCCCGCCCGCTCAGCCCAATGCTCCTCTTCGGGCTCCTCCTGCTGACATCCGCCCTAGCCGGCCAGAGACCCGGGACCCGGGCTGAGTCCAACCTGAGCAGCAAACTCCAGCTCGGCAGCAACAAGGAGCAGAACGGTGAGTCCCCCCCAGCTCCTTCTCCCGCTCGCTTCCCGCGCCGCATTGTGCACCCTGGCGGGATGCACCCGGCCCGCGCTGGGACAGACGCCTCCGCGCGTGTTCGCAGGCACCGGCTTTCGGAGGTTCAGCGGAGTTTGCAACTTCGAGAGCGGCCGCCGTGGCTCCAGCCCGGCGGCGTGAGTGTCTCTGCGGGCGCACCCGGAGAGGGGACATTCGGGGAGCCCTGGGGAACGTCGGTGCCAGCCTGCCTTGCAAGAACTCTTGTTGCCAGAGTTCTAAGTTCAAGAACTGCCTTTAAATCCGAAGCCAACACGAATGAGTCTTGGCGTGTTTGACTTTACTCAGAGTTTTTTGGATTGGGGAGGGGTTGTCCCAGGACGTGTATCAACCTCATTAATTGAAGCGCTCTAAGTGGAAAGACATCAATTAATCAATAAATAGATAGTAAAGCGGTCAAGAGGTCATGTGGATGTCTTTAGGAGGTATTTAAAAAATGAATTTCTCTTGCGCTTTTTTTTTTTTTTTTTAAGTATGCCTTTGTACTCTAGCCCTTACCTTTCTGGTAGTGTGTTTTTATATGCGATGGTGAGTGGCTGCTATTTTGTGTGTGCTGGAAACGACTTAATCCTGCATAGGAAATGAGAATTACTTTCAGCTTTCAAGTGTACCTGAAATGTTTAGAAAACTCTCAGATGCAAGTTCCCTTGGGCTGGGATTGCACAGAGCTGGAGAAAGGCTCCTTTCATGAAGCCAGGGCTGCTTCAGGGTGTGTAATTTGCTTAGCCTCTGAACTCCATATGATTTACATCATTCAGTTTCTAAACTCTTTTGCTCTTGATCTACCATTATGAAGTCATTTTTGAGACTACTTTGTAAATAGAAATTTTATACTGCACATGAAGCCACAATGTTAATGCAGGCTGTCTAAAATTAGAATATTAAACACCCTGTTTACAAGCAGTGGCTCTAAGTTTTACTTGAAAAGAAATGTACATATTTTTACTGCTTTGTGTGCCATCTATTTAGAATGCAAGAATGCTGTCTCTTCATTAACCAGGCGACATGAACATAAGCAGCATACTTAGGAGATTGGAATGGTGTACGCCGTGTTTTTAAGTCTGAGCACCATTTTTTTCTATGTTTTGGGGGCGTTTCCAAGCTTTAGTTTTGTATTGAAACTCTCCAAAGTGTTCACCTTTAAGAAAGCACAGAAAGTTCTAAAGTACAGAAGGAGAGAAAATAAGGATTCTTGGGACCTTTGTAGCCATTATGTGTATTTATTGTACCGGCAGCAAGACAAGCTATCACATTCATCAGCTAGACTTAATGTGGCTGCTTCTTACAACTTGTTGATGTGATGGCACATGGCACCTGCAGGCTGCTTGAGCTGCTGATCAAAAGGCAGCCTAGGGATCCATCTCTAATCACGGGGACTGCAGAGGACTGGGAGAGGGGTGATCAAAGAAGTCACAGCACCAGCTGTACCCTGGCAGGAAATGGATCAGACCAACCTTTGTTCTTTCTCATGTAAAATAAATGTCAAGCTCAAAATATTGCCTCTTACTGGACAGACTTTCTCAAAATGAGTATGCATGCTATTCCTGGCTTCTGGCTTCTGTTTTTCGCTTTTCCTGCCCCAGGTCTCTTCTCCTGCTGCTCTCACATATCAGGCCTGGCCTGACATCTCTTATGTTCCTGAGTCCCTTTAGGACTTGTACCCGTCATTGTCCTTTCCTTGTCATTTTGTCGTGTGGTCCATGTGCCACCATCCCTTTTAACCAGACTCCAGAACTTTCACAGGATCCTAGGCTACTACCTGGTGTAGGTGCACACCCTCCTGAGGGATGGGTTCATGAAGTCAGGCCACGCACATTCTGTTGCCATCAGAGACTGGGCCATTTCTCTTCCTAAGATGCATGACGCTAAAAATAGCTTGGTTGTTTCCTAATCTGTGGGCAGAGGACTGGGCTATGTTTAGCCCTATGAGGATTGGCCTCCGGAAGTAAGTTGAGGTGGAGGCACCACTCACCTTGCGGTGTTTAGTCTGAGAAGCGAGGCGATCAACGCTAGGGGGCGGTATAGAGCTATTTTCCCCGCACAGGCAAGTTCTAGGAGGCGAGGGTAACAGGTAGTTGCTGATTAAGATTCCCCCGGGGAATGTGAACAGTTTGTGTGACTTTCAAATTTTCCACCCCGTCAAGCGGGCATTTTTTTGTCCTCCTGTTGAATTTTGATTGATTTTTGCTCGCCCTGTTGCTCTTCTCAATTTAGGTAAGTGTCTAATCCTGAAAGTACAGACCTACCTGAGGATGCCACCTAAAAAATGCCATTGGCCCAGTTTGTAATGGATCTTTTTCTGAAAGAGCTTCTAAGTGCGAAATGTGAAATGTCCAAATTGACCTATCATGACCACAGGAGTTCATTTTGACTTTCATGGACCCCTTCTCCACCATGGGACTGTTTTTTCTGGAGTATTCCAAAGTCTCCTGTGATGTCTACCCCATCACACCCCCAGGCCTGCTCAGTTTCAGATCAGCTGGGTGTCCTGAGACGTGTTATAAATGGAGATTGACTGCTGTAGCCAGTGTGGGTACTTGGATTTACACTGGGGCAAGGGAGGTGTTTCAAAGTTATCCTTGGGAGATCAGTGTCATTTACCCAGTTAATTAAGTACTTGGATGTTTACTTAAAACTATGTTGCAATTCTTGCCACTTTACTGTAAAGATAACTGTATTCTCCAGTATCGCCTGTTACCTCTGTGTCTTTTGTTTCTGCCCGTGCCATGTGGCTTGTGAGATCTTAGTTCCCCACTGAATATGGATTGAACCTCCCGAGTGAAATCGCCGAGTACTAACCACTAGACTGTCAGGGAAGTCCCGTCTTTGTGTTTTCATCCTTCACACGACTCCTAGCAATGAAGTCTCAAGGAGTTCCACCCAGATTTCACTTAAAGAGGGAGATAAAAAACCAGAACGCTGAGGTAGGCAGGGTTTCTTACCTGTACACTCATGCCCATGGAAAAATTACTGTGATCTGTGTGCACTTATTTTAGAAGAGGATGCCTCCCAAGAAATGAATAAGTTCCAAGATACTGTAGCAGAAGGAACCCTATATATCACAAACAAAACAAAACTCAGCTTATTTGTTCATCCCCTGTGTGTGGCCCCAGCTGGACTTCCCAGGTGGCTCAGTGGTAAAGAATCCACCTGCCAGGGCAGGCGCTGAAGGAAACTGGGGTTCGATCCCTGGGTCAGGAAGATGCCCTGGAGGAGGAAACGGTAACCCACCCCAATATTCTTGCCTGGACAATACCATGGACAGAGTAAAGGAGCCTGGTGGATTATGTCCATAGGGTCACAAAGGTCAGACAGGACTAAGTGACTGGGCACATACATGTGTAGCCTCAATAGACGCCAATCCCAAGTGTCTGGACTAAGGCCTCACCTGCCTTGTGTCACTGGACAGGCGTCTTTAATCACCCACAGCCCAGAAACATGCTTCTGACTTCATCTTCTTCAACTATTGTGAGTGTAGATTTGGAACATGCCTCTATTGGGGTTGTCCTTATAAACATCACTTTTAAAAAATTGAGTAAAGTTGGTCTTTAATCTTATGTAATGTACAGTATAGTGAGTCACAACGATTACAGTTTATACTCCATTTATAGTTATTGTAAAGTATTGGCTACATTCCTGTCTGGTGTAATATACCTTGTAGCTTCTTTTATGCCTAAGAGTGGAACTTCTAATTCCCTGTCCTTGTAAGCTCCTCCTCCTTCTCTCTCCCAATGCATATCATTTATCACGTGTGCTCTTTTTCTCAAGGACTCTTGTGGCCTGTGAAGCCATTTACTTTGGGGACAAATGGTCCCCTTGTAATGTGTCACTGAGTACGTGTATCTTGTATTTGTGGCTTTTCTGTCATTTTCAGTGCCAACTTTCTCCTCCTCTGGCCAGTATGTCCCTACCCAGCACCCCCCCCCCCCACCACCACCATTCTCAGGGAGCCGCTTCAAAGCTGTATTTGAAGCAGAGCCGGTCATCACAATCCTCAGAATACTGTCCAGGAGTAAAGAACTCTGCCCAAGGACTCAAGGGACTTTCCTGTTAGTCTGTAAATTGTCATGAAAGACCTTTGTGACAATTATTTTTGTTGTTTAGGGTTTTTTTTTTTTTTTTAACTTCCTCCTGGTTCTCTGCTCTCTTTGGGATGGTTGAGGAAGTGGAAGAAGTGAAGTACTGTTATGTAATGATGAATATTGCTTTTCACAAGAGGTGACCAGAAAAACCCCCTCTATTTTATGGTAACTTTACTTATCCTACCAACTCTCAGCTTTTATGCTTAATCTGATATACTTGGTGATTACTTCTAAAAGGTGATTAGAAAGTACAAAGATCTGTGTGAAGCTTCAGGGACTACGTATCATTTGTGAATAGCTTTAAGTAGATGCTAGCGGCCGACCCTAAACTTTCCTCTTTGTTGTGTTTCGTAGATCCCTGTCTTGGCCACTGGGATCCTAGCTTGGTCTATTCTTATTTCATCCTTCCTAAAATTGATTTCTTACGTATATTCTGGGCATTCTCTTCCACTTCATGTTTTCTCAAAATTTTCAGTGCTAAAATTTTGCTGCACCTGTAAATTGAAGACTTTTTGTAGAAATAGAAATCTAATGATCATGCAATGTGTGATAAATAGGTCAGAATGGAATCAATGCATTTTTAATATCCGCCCTCCCCAAAGTCCCTAAGACTGCTAAACATTTCCCCAAAGGTTTCTGTTTTGTTTTCATTTTTAAAATTTTAAGTTTATTTTATTTTGGAGTTTATTTTATATGAAGTTTATTTTATATTTTATATTTGTGGATTAACATAGTTGTGTTAGTTGTAGGTGGATTTCAAAGTGATTCAACTATACATACACTTTTATGCCTTCTTTTTCAAATTCTTTTCCCATTTAGGTTATTCCAGAATATTAAGCACAGTGGAAGTTTCTGTTTGTAGCAATCAACATGGTAAAAGTCATAATAAAAGTCCCTTCATTTACTTTGTCTGATTTTAATTTTTCTGATGATTTTAGGTGAAAGCGTTATCTGTAGTCAGAATGTCTTTGTATCAACGGTCCCCACCTTTTTCAGCACCAGGGATGGGTTTCATGGAAGACAGTTTTTCCACAGTCCAGGGGTGGGGAGATAGTTTCAGGATGATTCAAGTGTATTACATATACTTACACTTTATTTCTATTATTAATACATCAGCTCCACCTCAGACCATCAGGCATTTGATCCCAGAGGTTGGGGATCTCTGGTGTATATAATGCTATATCATTTCTGTATAACTCATTGGTTAAGGCGGTCTCTGTGAATTATTTTTCTCTACCACTGTCTCCACCTGCGATATTTTTTTCTTGCATCTCTCTTTCTTGTCTCCTGAGGACATGTCTAGTGGTTGATTTTTGGCTAGTAACCCCAGGTACGACCACACCAATTGTGGAAATATTGGAACATCCCCAGAGGGTTGGGAAGGAGCCCAGCTGCTCCTCCAGGACAGATGGAGCATCTTTGTGCCTGGCCCAGCTCTGGACATCGGAGGCAGTGCCCTAGCCTTGCTGGCCTCCTTCCTGATGAATCTCTGTGCCTGCCGCTCTGATGATTAAGCCTTTTGACACTTTCCGCTATGGACAATTTAGTTCATAATGGAGTTAAAACTTCTGTCTCTTCTCCCCACTGCTGGGCATTCAGGCCCGATGCACCTGCAGCTTGAAGGACCCAGGGAGGAAAAAAGGGTACAGCCTCCTTCAAGCCTTCTTCTTGCAGCTTCTTTGGTTCGAGCCAAGGGTGTGTGTGTGGGTGAGATGGGGCAGGGGACGTGGCACGGATGACATGGGATTGGAGCACTCAGGTGCTTGATCCTGGGGATCCTGCTTCCCCAGGTGACACTGAGCAGCTGCTCCCCACTGGGTATCACCTTCCTGTTATCTGGGTTAAAGAGACCGTCTGCTCTCTGAGGCCCTTTCTCTAACTACTTACATTAACCACCCCTGTTCATCACATCAAGGTGAACCCACTTTTTGGTATTCTGCTCGTTGTTTATTGGTTTATTTGTTGTCTCTGTGCCCTGATCCCCACCCTGTAGAATGGCAGGTCCCTGAGAACACAGCCCTGTCTGACTTGTTCTCTGTGGATGCTCCAGGGTGGGGAACTGAGGGTGTCATATGTTGAGTATTTGTTGGATGCTTCTGGATGTTAGTGTCTTGTTCCAGGAGGACTCTGGCATTGCCTGGAACGTGCAGGCCATCTTGGAAGATGGCATTTTGACACTGGAGCTTTCACATTGCTTGACTGTTTTCATAGGAAGAGAAACTTGCTTATGGGCTGGGATGGGAGATGCCAATGAGAGTTTTACTTTGTCATTTTGGTAAATGTCCCACGTTACCAGGAGTGTACCAATTCGGTGCGTAGGCTTCCTAGAAGTGGTGCTAGTGACTGTCTTAGAAGTGCCACTCTGCTAGGCACCCTGCAGGTGGACCACGTGTGGTCAGGCTCCTGCACTGCCCAGGATGGTGAACTCTGAATGGCTGATACAACTCCAGAACCAGTGTGCTTCCCGCCTTCTGCTTGTGGTGCACAGGTTAGAAATCAGCAGTAAGTCTGGTGTGTGGAGCCTTAGAGCTGGAGGGGTCCCAGGAATCTGTCCCCACTGATGTTTAACGTGAGGCCTGGACCACCAAGGTGACTTGGTCAAGGTCGCCCTGGAGGGCAGCCAAGTTCAACGGCTCATGTACTGATCTGTTTTTCTTCGAGGAGAACCAATTAGGCAAATGGAATTCTAGTGTCAAAATTCCAACACTCCGTATAAAAGCATTTTTTTGCTGCTTTATGAGGTTTCATGCTTTGGGGGATGTAAGGGGAGGTGGGACTCCTTTGATCCTGAAACATTGTTTATGGGAACACGAAGGACAACAATCGTAGAATAATCACGCTAATTAAACATAATTGGCTAATGTCTATTGTAATAATGATGTTGTGGTGGAAATATGACAGTTTGGCAAATGACTTGAAATACTTCCTTTAGAATTGTGATGTGTTGAGATCTTATTTTCAGTGGGTCTGTGGATGAACAGTGTTTAGTTGCTTATTTTGCCGTATTTGTTGAGGATGGTGAAGAGGAAGACTGACAACCTGGCTTCACAGGGAGCTTTACTTTTGCTTTCTGTTTTTTATTTTGGCAGTTTTGAACATTTTATTTAGCAGGATGTCTCATTGGTAAAAGTACCATCGAAATGAGTGGGTGAACGTGATTTAGTGAGCTCTAGGGTGCACAGCCTGTTATTCTTATGCAGTGGATTTAGTGAATGATT
Source organism: Ovis canadensis (assembly GCF_042477335.2). Taxonomy (NCBI): domain Eukaryota; kingdom Metazoa; phylum Chordata; class Mammalia; order Artiodactyla; family Bovidae; genus Ovis; species Ovis canadensis. The sequence continues at coordinate 52,743,436 of NC_091261.1, forward strand.
TCAGCCTTTATTTACACTATATTACAGGATTTCCTAGTCAGAGGTTCAGATTGCTCTTAAAGCCAAGGGCATCAAGGAAATTAATTTATACCTGTGGACTTGAATGCTTTCCTAAAACAGGATTCACTTACCTTTATAAAAAATTGTGTTTGCAGAGTTCAACATCTGAGAATAGTTGAGCTGCAGTTATAAAGAGGAGTTACTTTCTTATATTTATATAAGCCACATTACTACGAGTGATGTTTTTTGGTAGCATCAGCTCATTTTGTCTTTTACATTATGAGGATACGTTATAAACGGAGTTTAGCTCCTCTTACCTGCTCCCTGCCTCCACATCAGACCTCTTATGCCACCTTCGAACTGGTGACAGAGCAGCCTCCTTCCTGGACATCCGCCTTGTTGCAAAGCCACACCATCTTTGCCAGACTGGCTTCAGTAATTTTACTTTCTTAGTGTTAGGCTTAATTCCTTTTTAATTTTCAATCTGTGATTTTTTTTTTTTTTGTATTTGGCATTTTCTCTATTGCATAGTAGTTGAGCCATTTCTCAATCGGGGAGGGGTGTGTGTGTTGGATTGTTGCCTTGTTTGGAGGAGCCGAGGCAAAGTGGATGTCTGGCTCTTTGAGGAAACCAGCATCCCCAGCAGTGTGAGGTCCATTGATGATAAGAAGTATAAGGATACGGTTCTGCCTTGCTCTTATGTCCACTGAGCTCTGATGAGAAACCAGGAAGCGCTCCTGGAAAGGGCAGCATCTGGAAGCATCCTTTGGGGGCGATTCAATGGGACGAAAGGGTTCTTAGTAAGCCTCTGGTTTTCTGATGCTTAATGATGACCCCGCAGGAGAGCCTGTTAGGAGCTACTGTTGTGCTCAGCAGTTGCAGACAGTATGGAGTTTATCTCTCTGTAACCTCGCCTTGTGGTATTAGGGAAAACACGGAGGCTTTACTGGCTAAGTAGCCAAGGTCGCACAGCTGGTAAATGTTTGGATCTGGATCTGACTCCAGGCCAGGACTCAGAGCCACGTGCCTCCCCTTCATGACTTAATGGTCTAGTGTTTTATTAGAACATTGTTTTAAACAGCAAATATTTATAAGCGTCTACTCTGTGCTAAGCTCTGCCCTCGGTGCTGGATATACAGAGAAGAAGACTCACTCCTCATCCTTGCAAAGCTCTGTCCAGGGAGGACTGTGGCTCCGAGTTCATCTCCTCGTCTGTTGGTTCTGGGCTCCCGGTGCTGTGGGAATGCAGAGGGCTTTACCATACTCTCGCACTCTGTGAAGCTCTGCTGATTGACCAGGTGGTGGATTCGACCTGGGAAAGAAGCTCATGGAGAAAAGCCCCCACAAAGGAGCTGACATGTTTTGAAACAGGGTTGAAGAGGGAAAAAGAGGAAAGGGTTCTAGGCCGAGGACACCCTGCATCAGAGAGTAGAAACAAGTCTGGGGCCCAGGGTTAGCAGAGGTGGGGGAAGATTCAAGGGCCGGATGCTGTTTGCAGGGAGTGCCTCCTGCAGGGTTGGCAGCTCACAAACAGAATTCCAGAAAAGCTTGTCTTCAATCTGCAAACAATAGAAGCTGGAGAGGGTATGGAGACAAGGGAACCCTCCTACACTGTTGGTGGGAATGGACATTGGTGTGGTCACTATGGAAAACAGTATGGCAGGTCCTCAAAACACTGGAAATATAGAGCTGCCATATGACCCAGTAATCCCACTACTGGGCATACATCCAGCGAAAAGCAATTCAGAAGGGTTCATGCACCACAGTGTTCGTAGAAGTACTGTTTACAACAGCCAGGACATGGAAGCAACCTGTGTCCATTCACAGATGAATGGTTAAAGAAGATGCGGTTCATACACATATATAATGGAATATTACTCAGCCACAAAAGAATGAAACAGTGGCATTTGTAGAAACATGGATGACTTAGAGATTATCAGACTAAGTCAGAAAGAGGGAGACAAATGTCATATGATATATGTCACTTATGTGTGGAATCTAAAGTAAAAAAGATACAAATGAACTTATTTACAAAACAGACATAGAGAACAAATTCAATGTTACCAAAGGGGAAAGGTGAGAGATAAAGTAGGAGTTTGGGACTGACATATACACCCTACTATATATAAAATAAATAAGCAACAAAGACCAACTGTATGGCATAGGGAACTATACTCAATATTTTGTAATAACCTATAAAATAAAAGAATCGGCAAAAGAATATGTATATGCACACATGTACATACCAAATACATACATGCATACATATGAATATATACACATGTACACACCAAATACATGCATATGTATATATACACGCTTATATACCAAATACATACATGCATACACATGTATATATACACACGTGTACACACCAAATACATACATATACACATATGTATATATACACGCGCATGTACGTGCTCAGTCTCTTCAGTCGTGGCTGACTCTCTGCGACACTATGGACTGTAGCCCACCAGGCTCCTCCATCCATGGGATTCTCCAGGCAAGAGTACTGGAGTGGGTTGCCATGCCCTTCTCCAGGGGATCTTCCTGACCGAGGGATCAAACCCGGATCTCCCTCATTGGAGGCAGACACTTTAACCTCTGAGCCACCAGGGAAGATATATATAGTATCCATATGTATATATTCAGTATGTATATACATACACATACATATACTGAATGACTGTGCTGTACACCTGAAACTAACACAGCTTGGTAGATCAACTGGACTTCAATAAAAAAAAAACCAAAAGATTGTCTCCATGTTTAAGATTGGTCAGAAGCTTCCAGTTACTTTATAGGCAGGCAGGCAGCAGAATTCTGCACTGGTGTGAGCAGAGAAGGGCTTATTGGGGTTTTCTTGGGAAGTTCTGAGCCTGTCTGGGGGCAGAAACTCAAATAGGGGAAGCCAGTGTCCACACTGCTCTCTGCTGCCTGCTATTTACATGAGTAAACAAAGAGCTAACTTCTCACTTCGTTCACGAAATGGGTGGCAGGCAGAAGGAGGCGGGGTGCAGGACCAGGTTGGGGTAAGGGGGCAGTGTACCTGCAATTAGTGTAATGAAGCTCTTCCCCTGACAGGAGCAAGGGAAACAGCCTTTGCACTTTCAAGGGAAAAGAGTTTCCTGGAAAAGTAATTCTTGTGAGGTAATGGAAATGCAGGAGGTTGGACCTGGTTCCTTGGACACAGTGCTAGAAATATTTTGAGGTATTTAAGGATTTGAAATGAATGCAGTCGCTTGGTGGATGGGCTGTGTGCATCTCATGTCATTTTTTTGAAGTCAGGCTATTTGCATTCCAGGAAAGCCTTGTTCCTGAGTGGACACTATTTTAAGCTTTTCAGCCTTTGCAAGATGGTCTTCGGCTTCTTTGCTCTGAATATGCACAGCTGGCCCTTGCACCTGCCTTGGGAATCAGTGCACAGATCAGAAACCATTAACAACAGAAGCTGGCCTTCCGTGGTGCTTATCTCATGTTGTTTCTGGCAGTTATTTTTGCTGGGTATTTATAAGGACATCTGTCTTTTAAAGAGTGATGTTTTTATCTTTTTTTTTTTTTTCCTTGGCTGAAGAATAAATCACAGCTTGTTTCCTTACTGCCACACACATTCATGGTCTGAGGTGATTATAAATGCAAATTGTAAGTCATTAAAGTGTTATAATGTCTTTTTCTGTGGCGGCAGGCGATGTTTAAAATCACTGTATGAAGAAGGATCATTTGCTTAGAATGTGATTAAGAGATGGGAACAGATGAAAAGAAAAAAAAAAATCCAAGTTCTTTCCTGGAAAATTCTTACTAGGTTTGGAGAAAAGGGGAACTTCAGGGTTCATTTTTGATGTATCTTACTTGAAACTTGATGGTGATGGGAGGGTACACATGGTTTAAGAACACAGGAAAACATAGTAACTTCCAGCACTTTCATATTTTTCCTTGGAGATAGATTAGATTCTTAGAGTGTGACTTGCCATCTGATTAGCCTCTCAAAGGATGGAGATTGAACTCCATAAAGACAAGAAGCCAAGCTAGCTAGTGCTCATGGAGGGCCAGAGATGGGGTGTCCTGGAGGCAGGTCTCCCCTGCTGGTAATAGATTTCTGTTGTGGGTCATAAAAGGTATTGGGGTGGCTTCCTGTTAAATAAGCAGCAGTATTTCAACGCATGTGTTTTGTGACTGCTTTTACTTTTATCTGTAAACTAAAGTGCGCTCTATCTGGAGATCCGCATGGAAATGAGCTGCCTCTGTGATACAGGAGATGAGCTCTCATAGCAAACTACCATTTCTAGAGTTTCAGATGCAGTTTCTTGTATAGCATAGATGTATATGATGGCCTCAGCTGTATCTTTATTTTGTGTTAGTCACAAAACCTTCTGTAGAAGAATCAACAATCAAAAATAGCAGGCATTTCCTGGCCAAAATCTGCCCAAGATATTGAGAGATGTTGAGAGAATCTAGATTCCTCATTGATAAAGGTTAACCCTTGAAAAAGTGGTTCCTAGTTGAGACTGTTCATAGGCTTGATGTTTACAGGCATGATTAAATATGAAATGTTAAGAATTAAATAATCTGTATTTTTGTTCTTAGTACTTTTTTCATTATGGTAGAAGATGCGCCTTTCATGTATACTGATCACTTTTAATGGGCACCGGTGGACACCTCTTAAACTAACTGCTCTAGAAAGGTTCCTTTTGAGAATTAACATTTACATCCTCAGAAATCAATTATGGTGTCTGGATCCCAATTTCCTTGCAATCTTCCTTTGTGGTCACTTCCAAATGGCCAACCTACTGTAGCAAAACACTCAGAGGTGCAAATCTTCTGGAAGAAGTGCAAATGCTATACTTTTACTTGGAAAAATGGGAAAGGAGGACTTCTTTAATATATCTGCTGGGCATTTAAAACTGCACAAAGCACAGGAAATAGTTTGGGAGTGTGGGAGCGTGTGGTGTTTCCAAGTACAAACATTGTTTTGAAAATTTCCCCGGTAGTGGTGAATTATATGAGACCACGTCCAGCTAAGGAGAGCTTGTTTAACTGGCTTGTGGTTCTGGGGTTCATTCAAACACTCTTAAATAAAATAAAGAGAGTGGATGTAATGACTTCTTTATGGAAAGGCCGTAAAAAGGTACAGAGTGTGTAAACAAATTGAGTCATTTACTACATGTTTCAGTGATAGATTTGCAGTCCGAATTCAGGGTTGTGTATTATGGTTTACAGGCTCTGACCATATTCTGTCTTAAAAATGAAGTTACAAGCTTGTTTTTTGGTTTGTTTATATGTTTGCTTTCCTTCGGTGCATGGAAATCCGTTTTTGCTATTTTATGTGACAGCTTGAAAAAATACTCACAGTTCTGAACATCGACTTGTATGCTGGTATCAACTTTGGAAAATGGTGAGAAACTCACGTGTGAAAAGTTGAACTGACCTGATTTTTGGTAGCCCTGGGTTCTATTCAAGAAAAATAGGATGATTGAAATTGACGTTTTCCTTCTGGGCTCAGGCATGTCCAAACTAATTGTAAAATAATTGTTCTGGCTAACAAGAGCAGACCCGTAACTACAACTATGTAAAGTAGAAATCCAACAACAGTTATGATTTGCAGTTACGGTAACTCTGCCAATGTTGTAATAAAACCTCCATTATAACCAACCTACAGTCACATTCATTCCTCTTAGTTGAGGCCGAGGTAAAAGTCCTCGAGAGTTGCTGCTGCATTAGGACATTCATTGACCTCCTCTAAGCTTGGTATGAGGGCTGCGCCATCCAGTGAACGGGAGGCGGGTGGGGTAAGAGTCAGAACACGTGGTTCTGCACACCGGTCCTGGTGACTAGCTGCAGCGGAAGCCAGAAATAAATTTGGAAATTGAAGTGAGGAAAGGAAACTAAATAATTTCTATGTTGATACCGTAACATTTATTCATTCTGGAACTTCTCTCCATCAAGGTTGGCTTGCCTGGCCTTAGAGGAAGTGGATTGTGTAAGAAACCTCGGTAAAAATCAATGAGCCTTTCTAAGTTCTGAAAACTAGTGGCATCGCACCATACTGGCAGCTTTCAAGTGTTCCTGCGGGAAGTTTGGCAGCGGAAATAGCTGCTCCAGCTCCACGGGCCTGAAAAACAAGGGACAATGGTGGATATTATAGCTTCTGTGTAATGTGTGACTTGCCATTTCCTTTTTTCCCCCTCTTTTTAATGAATATGGGATACATGACCATAAGCCTGTGAAAGATCTAGGGTCTGCCTTTAAATCAGATTCTTGGTGGTCTTGGTTCAGAGCCTGTTAACCTCTTTTACATAGCGCAGCATTCTGGTGGTCATATGTGATCTCAGTACAGAGTGACCTGGGACCTGCCTGAAACCAGGAGGGGTCACAGCCTTCAACAGCTTATCTTGCAGAGGGGAGATGAGGCAGGCACTGGCCATGAATGCAAGGAAAGGCAGGAGGATTTATAGCTAAGACCTTAGAATAGGGTTAGGGAGGTTGATAGGGCAGAAGTGCATTCTGAGCAGAGGCACCTGGATAGATGAGTCACCTGTGTTCCTGCAGAATCTGGGCTGCTGGAGTGGAGGTGGAGAGGGGCAGCTGCTGAGGAAACGTGCAGAGCAGGGAAGCCAGGAACCTCAGTCTGTCTTGCAGTGTGTTGTGATGGAGACCTCTGGGTGAATCCCCGGGTGGGGGATGGTGGGAAGGGAGGCCCAGAGGAAGCTGGCACAGCAGGGAAAGGGTGCCTCCAGCACCATCGTGAGCTCGCTACGAGCCCTAGTGGAGCTGCCCAGGAAGCCAGGTGAAGACCTACCTTTGGTTCCTTGTGGAGTGTGGCCATTAAGAGACAGGATGTGGGCTGCGGGAAGGGAGGGGTAAAGCGGGAGGACAAGGAAACCCCACGTTTGCAGTCCGGAAGCAGCAGGGAGAGTCATTCGGGGAGAGAGGGAAGAAAACAAAGAGGGGAGGAGAGGGGGGAAACAAATAGAGAAACATGAGGGCTGGTAGGAAGGGAAGGAGATCAAGAAGGAAGGAAGGGTGGGAGGGAGGCAGGAAGGCGGCACTCTAAGGCAGGAAGAGGCGAGTGCCCAGGAAGGGAGAAATCAAGGGAGAATCAAGGAGCTTGGCCAATAGTAAAAGATACAGTAGAGTTTCAAGAAAATGAGGACTGATGAATAGACATGAGGTTTTGATGTAGACGGGAAAAAAGACAGAACAAAAGCAAAAACCCTTCAATGTGATGAGCAGTGCAGAAGTAGAAGGCAGAATGTTTATGGAGTCCAGTGCAGATAGATATAGTCTGTGAGGGTTTGGGGAGAGCTTTAGGGATCAAGGGAAAGCAATACTGAAATGGTTTCTGAGGGGAAAGGGAAACAAAGTTTGTTTTGTTTGCTTGTTTGATGGGTTGGAGAGAGACCTGCAGTGGGATTTTGGTCCAGCTAAATGCGTCCTAGGTAACAGGAGAGAAAAAGTAAGGAAAGTAGGTGTTTCTGCCTGGCCTGTCTATCTAGAGGGATAAGGAGATGACAGGACCTGAAGATGGAACTGGAGGAAAGATACGTGAAGGCAGTGACTAGGGCAGCATCAGTGAAAATGCTTATGTGGAAAAGAGGGACATGGAAAATATATGTGAAAAAGACACAACGGAAACCAGTGTTAGCAAGGACTTTAACCTATACAAAGCTACAGAGATTTAAAAAAAGAAGCATGGAAATTCAAATTCACCCTTTAAATTTAGTTTTTATTTTATATTGGAGTGTGGTTGATGCGCACTCCTGTGTTCCAGCTATACAGCATAGCTACTCTGTTATACATATGTGTGTGTCCATTCTTTTCCAGATTCTTCACTCCTATAGTTTATTACATAATATTGAGCGGAATTCCCTGTGCTATGCAGAAGGTCCTTGTTGGCTACCTACGCTGCTGCTGCTGCTGCTGTGTTGCTTCAGTTGTGTCCGACTCTGTGAGACCCCATAGACAGCAGCCCACCAGGCTCTGCTGTCCCTGGGATTCTCCAGGCAAGAACACTGGAGTGGGTTGCCATGCCCTTCTCCAATGCATGAAAGTGAAAAGTGAAAGTGAATTCGCTCAGTCGTGTCTGAAAGTGAAGTCGCTTAGTCGTATCTGACTCTTTGCGACCCCATGGAATGCAGCCTACCAGGCTCCTCCATCCATGGGATTTTCCAGGCAAGAGTACTGGAGTGGGTTGCCATTGCCTTTTCCGTGGCTACCTATCAGTTCAGTTCAGTTCAGTCGCTCAGTCATGTCCAACTCTTTGTGACCCCATGAATCGCAGCACGCCAGGCCTCCCTGGCCATCACCATCTCCTGGAGTTCACTCAAACTCATGTCCATCGAGTCGGTGATGCCATCCAGCCATCTCATCCTCTGTCGTCCCCTTCTCCTCCTGCCCCCAATCCCTCCCAGCGTCAGAGTCTTTTCCAATGAGTCAGCTCTTCGCATGAGGTGGCCAAAGTACTGGAGTTTCAGCTTTAGCATCATTCCTTCCAAAGAAATCCCAGGGCTGATCGTCTTCAGAATGGACTGGTTGGATCTCCTTGCGGTAGTGGGGGATAAAAATTAGGAGACTGGGACTGACATATACATGTCCCAGTTACCAGCCTTTACCAACCTTTACCCGTTGGTAACCATACATTCCTTCTCTTAAGTCTGTGAGTCTGTTTCTATTTTATAAATAAGTTCATTTGTGTCACTTTTAAAAGATTCTGCATATAAGCCATAAGATATTTGTCCTCTCTGTCTAACTTGCGTTATTTAGTATGATGATCTCTAGGTCACTGACCTCTTTGATGACTTTTACTTGATTTTCCTGGTGCTGACGCCCTTAAAAATGTGCCGTCAAGTCATAAAAGGTAGGGGAACACCAGGCCCAGCCTTCCGGGCATCTCTGCACGGCAGCTTTAGCATCTGTTGTAAGCACTACATAGTTTTGTTCTGTTTTGTTTTTTAACAGCTATTGAAGCCACATGAAAGTCTGTTGGGGGTAGTTTCAAGTTATGGTGGTTCTTTGCTTGAGAATATACCTCGTGATTCCCATGCCCTCCAGAGAGAGCTGTTTTCTCTGTACGTCTGCAGGGCAAGGATTGTCTGTGCTACCGTCCTGCGGCATCCTTCTTTACGGCCCGTGATCATTGGAAAGAAGCTTTTGGAATGGGTTTGTTGAATGATCGTGACCCTTGGGTCTTGATCAAAATATGATGTTATTGTTGTTACTTATGACTATTATTTAGCATGAGAATTCTCCTTCTGTCCCAGGATGGATATTTCTGTAAGGTTGTGTGTTTTTCAGCTCACTCCTAAAAGGTATACCATTCTAGAGTAACTTCAAATGTCAACACCCATACAATTTACTGATGAGATTTCCCAGTCCTTTGGAATAATGAAAACTCTCAGTGGGACAGCTTTGGATCTCTTGGCTCTCTACCCAGGCCTGCTTCCTGTGTGGAGAAGGAAGAGGGTGGGGGTGCAGAGGGACTCCACATTCAGGGGAGGCTTCTGGCCCATCCCCGTGAAACTCTGCAGATGGTGGCATGTGGCTCGCTGTTGCTTTGGCATCCTGGTCCACTGGTGCCTGAGTCCCATTAGCACACCCAGTTACTCTCCTGGTTTCAGGATTTCTGATTCCTCCTAGTTGCACTTGCTCTTAGAACTCCAAGTCTGAGAATGCAGTCTAACACTAATAGCATTTGTTCTGTTTAATATCATTCCTTTACAAACATGCAAAGTGTATAATATGGTCGATTAATCAAGCACAGAATTATTATTTACAATACAGCAGATTAAACAAGCTCAGAATTATTGTTAAGCTAGTGAATGAATATTAACATGTCTATTTTTAGATAAAGTAATTATATCTCTAATTTCTGCATTCTCACTGTAGTCACCCTAGGTCAGGTGCTGGCTACCTAATTAGTGACAAAAACATCCTTTCTCTTCCTTCTCAATCCAGGCTTTTCCCACACTCCCACTCCCAAACTGTCACACCTAAGAAGTTGATATCAGACAGTCTTCCTGCAGTAGAGTTCTGATTGTTACTCCTCTCTGGCTTGGATCCCTGCTTCTCTCGCTTTGATGTTCTTATAAATCACTTGGGGATCTCAGTAAAATGCGTTCTGATTTTGTGAGTTGTGGGGGCAGAGAGGGCATTTTAGCAGCTCCTGGGTGTTGGCTGGTGATGTTAGTGATGGACAAGGAAGCCTGGCATGCTGCAGTCCATGGGGTTGCAAAGAGTTGGACATGACTGATCAACTGAACTGAACTGGGTGATGCTGGTGCTGTTGGGCTGAGGACCAGAATTTGAGTCACAAGGGTCTCCCCGTGTCCCAAGGTCTGCTGTGACCTCACCAACTTTTAATCTTTCCAATAAACAGGTTCCACCAAGCCCATCTCTGCTCCCCACTGAGATGACTCCATGCCTCTGTTCTTGCAACTCTGTTAACCAAGCAGTCAGGTCCATCTGATGAACATGGAGTGCTTTGGTGCTGGGCAACATGGCCCATCCTGAAGAGGATAAACCCGTAGAGGTGCTTGGGGTCTGTGATGTTGACAGTCACGTGACTTGCGACACCCCAGAGGGGTATGCAGAAACCTGAAGGTTTCCATTTCCCTGTCGTGAAAGACTTCTCCTGAGGCTTCCCAGTTGGGTCTTGAAGGATGAAGAGAATTCACTAGAAAAGGGGGAAGGTTCGAAGCAGAAGGCCTAGACTTCGGAGAGACCACAGTCTCTTAAAAAGTCAGCTTTATTTGATGGGAAATAAAAGATTGAAAAAGTTATTCATTGAATATGAAAAGCTCTGTTTGACATAAGGAATAGGTTTGGGTCTATGGGATGGTGTAGGGGGAAGCCCAAAGGCCTTCTGCAGTAGTCCCTAATCGTAAAGGCCTGTCTTCCCTTCCATTTTTCATATTCTTTTTGTTTTGGTCATGCCATGGGGGATCTTAGTTCCTGAACTAGGGATTGAACTCCTGCCCCTACATGGGAAGCTCAGAGTCTAACCACTGGACTGCCGGAGACGTCCTTCCACTTTCATATTTTTTACACCTATAACAGATCAGTCACTATCCGTCGGATGGTCAGGTTTGTTTTGGTTTGTTGCTTTCAAAAAAGATATGTCAGAATTATCATAAAGAGAAGCTGGAGGCAGAAGCCAGACACCAATTTGAAAGCATTGGTGACAGTCTGGGTGCCAGATGAGGAGTAAACTGGCCAGTTAGTGTCCCCGGGAAAGAGGCCGGAACACACCACCTCTCTATTACTCTGTGTGCTCACAGCTCACACGGATTCAAGGTTGGCAAGTCTGTGCATGTGTGTGTGTGTGTGTTATTTGCTCAGTTGTGTCCAACTCTGCGACCCCATGGACTGTAGCCCACTAGGCTCCTCAGTCTATGGAGTTCTTCAGGCAAGAATACTGGAGTGGGTGGCCATTTCCTTGTCCAGGGAATCTTTCCAACCCAGGGACTGAACCTAGGTCTCCCGCATTGCAGGCGGATTCTTTACTGTCTGAGCCACCAGATAGTCAAAGGCTGGCACGTCAACCTTCTTCAAACTCCCAGGAATATTGCAGAGGCCACCTTTTCCTACTTCAGATTCTGACTGTGCATATGCCTCATCTCCCATGATTGTCAAGTGTCAGAGAGTTAAGACGTAGAAGTCTTGAATTTAGAAGCCATTAGATGGCAGATCTTTGAAATGAAAGGCAAACAGCCCCCTTGACCCAAGGCAGCTTGTTCTGTCCGTGTAGACCTCTGGCCTCCTGGCTCATGGCTGAGGAGCTCTAAGAAGTCAGCTGCCTTATTTCACAACCAAGGATACAGCTAATGTCCGGCTTCATTTTGAGGAACTAAAGGGGGTGCACTGTAGGGCCTTTTAATCTTTCTGCTTAGACTGAGCAAAATGAATGTGCAAAGAACCTCATTGGCAAAATTATAATGATGACTGCTTAGAATGTGATTTCCTCCACAAGAAAAAAGAAATGTATCATTTCCAGGAAACTTATTTTTAGACAGAGAACTTTGTAATAATGTTTCTTGCAATGGTTTATTCTAAGAAGAGCATGACTCTCAAAAATCCATTTTCAAGAGTTTTACTTATTTTCATTTTCAGTTATTTCCACCCATCTGTTTATTTTTTCTAGGTAACATTAAATGTGTACTTTCTTATTTTTAGTCTGTTTTTCTGTTTTTTAGCCTTTGAGATTGACAAGTGTGATTGATCCCCTCAAAGGCAAAACTCTTGAAAAAGTCTTTATTTTAGAAAGTCATTCAAAGAATGTATTTTTTTTTTTTTTGGAATACAGTGGAATTTCTCAGCCTTGATCATATGAGACTATGGGCAAGTCATCTTTCATTCTGGCGTGTGGACAGAACAGAAGCAAGCCCTGGAGGGGAGAGTTCAGAATTCATGGCAGGGAGCACATGCTCAGTGTGCCAGCGTTTATGGTGTCACAGCCAAATTAAAACCATACCCTCTGCTGTTTACAGAATGGCAGCCCCCAGACTGGACAAGTTTGTGTCCAGCTTTCTGCATAAGTCTAAGGCAGTACAGATGCTCAGGACTCTTAAGGATCAAACTCTTTCTCTTTACATCCTTGCGGTTTTGCTTTGTGAGAGAGAGTGAACTATCTTCACTTCTGTTGCTTCTGAAGGGTTTGAATTGAGCAGAGGTGAAAACTGGCTTTGTGTCTCACACATGATGTATTAAGGTATTTATAGTTATGCCTTCGGAGAAGGCGATGGCAACCCACTCCAGTACTCTTGCCTGGAAAATCCCATGGACGGAGGAGCCTGATAGACTGCAGTCCATGGGGTCGCGAAGAGTCAGACACGACTGAGTGACTTCACTTTCACTTTTCACTTTCATGCATTGGAGAAGGAAATGGCAACCCACTCTAGTGTTCTTGCCTGGAGAATCCCAGGGACGGGGGAGCCTGGTGGGCTGCCGTCTATGGGGTCGCACAGAGTCAGACACGACTGAAGCGACTTAGCAGCAGCAGCAGCAGCAGCAGCAGCAGCAGCAGCAGCAGCAGCAGCAGCAGCAGCAGCAGTTATACCTTGGTCTTCTCACTCCCAGGCTGGGGGCACCCAAGTGTATTGCTTACTCGTCATGAACATAGATGGCTTCTCATTTTTTAAAAAGAATGCAAATGATTTTTACTTTATTGTTAATTTTTTTTTAAGTGGGCGTGTGGTTTTATAGAATGTTTTTAAAGCTATCTCTATAGTGAGGAAAAAGATAAAATAGAATGAATATCTCATTTATAATTGCAATAGAGATATATAATAATTAGAAATAAATTTAACAAGAGATATTAGAAAAAGCTTGAAAGGTTTGACGGATATAAAAGAAAACTTGTCTAACTAGAGAGACATCCCCTGCTATTGCATAGAATATTTTTTTTTCTTTTTTCAAATTTAATTTTTTTCTTTTCTTTGTTTCTAATTGTTATTTTGTATTGGAGTATAGGCAATAATGGGGGCTTACCCAGTGGCTCAGTAGTAAAGAATTCGCCTGCAACACAGGAAATGTGGGTTTGATCCCTGGGTTGGGGAGATTCCCTGGAGAAGGAAATGGCAACCCACTCCAAGATTCTTGTCTGGAAATCCCCATGGACAGAGGAACCTGGTGGGCTATAGTCCATGTGGTCGTGAAGAGTCCGACACAACTGAGTGTCTGAACAAAACATAGGAGGTTAACGATGTTGGATTATTTTCAGGTGTGCTGCAAAGTGATTGCGTTAAACATATACAAGCTTCTATTCTTTTTCAGATTCTTTGCCTACTTGTTTGTGCTCATTCGCTTCAGTTGTGTCGGACTCTTTGTGACCCCCATGGACTGTAGCCCACCAGGCTCATCTGTCCATGGGATTTTCAAGGCATGAATACTGGAGTGGGTTGCCAGGCCCTCCTCCAGGGGATCTTCCTGACCCAGGGATTGGACCCGCATCTCTTGTGTCTCCTGCATTGCAGACAGATTCTTTACCACTGAGTCGCCAAGGAAGCCCCATTTCCTGTTTAGTTTATTACAGAATATTGAGCAGAGTTCCCTGTGCTATACAGTAGACCTGTTGGTACCTGTGAATGGCTTTTTAAATTAGATGGGTAAGTCCTCATCTTTCCCATCTAGAGTCTTATTTCTGCTAGGAGAGAACCTGGATTACACCAGTTTGGAGGGAAGAAAACAACTTTTAAGCATATTTTTGGTAAGAAGACATTTTTTCTGTCTTTTTATGGCACATTTGAAAGTACTCCCCTTTGTAAGGATACATTTTTAAGAAAAGTAAAATGTCAGGAACTTGTTGGGAGTCCATCTTACCTTTATACTTTTACAAGACCAAGATATCTAGTAATTCAAGTTATAATCCCACTGTTAGGCACTTGTCCAGCTTTGCAAGTGACAGAGATCATACAAAACTGCAGTGGTATGATTGGAAAGGGGTTTTGTAGAAAACAGAATATCACCTTGCCCAGTGGATATGACATCTGAGTGTGAATGCATCCTTAATGATCCTTTTGAAAGTCCTAGGTTCCTCCCGGATTTCTCCTGATGCTAGGGTTAGCTGATACTGGAAAAGAAATATGGACAGGAACCAGATTATGAGACGTCTTCATAGATTGGCTCTCTGACTCTTGGGGTTCTATGAGTCAATGTCAAGAGAAGGTTTTCACAACAGTTGGTGACTACAGTGGCCATAGTTTCTGCAAAGGGGAGGCTCTCTCATTTGTGGGATAAAAGAAGCTTTTACAGAGTAACTCCCCTCAGAACAAATGAAGCTTGACTATGTAAATCCTTCCTTTGCAATGGAATAGAATCCAAGATATTTTGGAAGTTATTTTATTTTTTTGAGTTCAGTAATTTAAACATTGTGCTTATGTTCTTTTTTGATTTTTGGCAGTCCAAACATTGATCTTTAAGATTTCCTTGATGTTTCCTTAAAAAGACAAAATTCATTGTGTTTTCATTGTGAATAATTGTCTTAAAAATAGACAAAACAGAAAATAAACTTTCCTTTACCATTTTTTAGATGAATTGTTTTTATGCCCAAGAATTTAAAAATGATCACAGATTTTTCACTGATCTTTTAAAATGTTATTTTGGTACTGATGTAAACCTACACAGATTATTCTGGGTGTTTAAGTCTTGTGCAGATTAATAGAAAATACCAAGGAAATTTCCTTGGTTGTGTCTTGGAAGGGTGGGGAATATCACTGGCTTTTGCAGTCCTTTAGTAGATCAGTTTATTGAATGTTTTGTGTTAGGTGTCTCATTTATCAGGCAGTGTCGTGGGCTTTGGGGAGACTTGGCCTGTGCTATTTACATTCTTGTCTAGCTGCCAACATTGATTTCCCATTTTGTATGCAACTTGGGTCTTTGTACTAGAAGAGATACCAGGTTAAAGAATGGTTCATATCTTAAAACGTTAATGGATTAAGTTCCAGTGCTATCTGTGATTTTAGTGGCTAATAAAAGGACATTTTTGTGTGTGTGTATTTAAAATGTAGATTTAGAAATTTGAAAAATTAAAGAATTGAAGATTTCTTTTTTAATTTTCTTCATGGTAATAAGTATGATAACTGACTATAAATAAATACTGCATTTCCTAAAAAACTTGGTTGTATCGTCATATGTCTCTGTGTAGTAACTAACCTATAATTTAGACTAACACCATCATTATTTTATGACTTAAAATTCTTTGCTTCTGACTGTTTCATGGCTTCTTTTAAATTTTGTAGAAAATGCCTTATTTATTTAAGTGGAAAGAGGATGTTGGTAAAATACGATATTTAGTAAAGCTCTAGAAGAAAGTTGTACTTACTGGAAATATCCAATATTTAAAAGTCCTACAGAGTCATCCTTTTGCCTAAATATATTGCTTAGGTTATAAACAGGACATGTTTCAGTTTATGGTACATATGAAAGAGGTTATGCCACAAATAAGATAATGTGACCAACAGTTGCCATTTTTAGTATTTGGAGGGAAGGAAGTCTGAAGCAGAAGCATATTCCTAGAGGAAGGATTTGGTTTCTTTTATACCAATTTAGATGTTTCACTGTCAGTTTCTTTGCCGCTAAAATTTATTCTTGAAATGGCCCAGAAGTTTTGAATGTGGAACACTTTGGGGGCCTGAGTACATTGTGGGTTTAGGAATGACTAACATCAGCCCTTTGTGCAATGAGTCTGTAGCAGAGAACAAGAACCTTTGTCTTTCCAGCCAGGTGGAGTGTGGATCTCCAGGCTCAGATTTGGGCTAAGACCTTTCTCTGGCTAGATGAATATCTCAAAGCTAAGGCTGACTTTGGAACTGAGGTAGCGGTTGTCGTCTTTTCATTGTCATTTGCCATTTGAATTGTATTTGATAGATTAGTATAATGACCTTGAACATGAAAACACTCAGGAGTCAAGGTTAACTTCTGCCCTTTCAACACATCATTCAGCAAGAAACCAAAACATTGAGAATCTAATCACAGCCCAACTAAGCAAAGCTTGCACAGTTAATGATGGTTTCAGAATTTTAAAGGTAGTATGATGTTGACATATTTTCAAGCGAACATATAGAAAAACAGAAATATGTGTATCATGCATTCTCTTTGAAATGGTTGCCTAAATTGATTGTGGTGTGTGCTTAGAAACTGAGAGAACAAAAAAGTGAATTTTAAAACCTACAAAAATGTGAACTGTTGTTTTTGTTACAAAGATATATTAATTGGCAATTTTGATGTTTGGACTAATTTTTTTTAATTTACCAATTTATAAACTTTTGCATTTCACAAGTTTATACTCATTCAGCACCTCAACAATTATAAACATTTTGGAGATCTGTGCATTTGTGAGTGTTAGTAAGCTTTTTCTAACTCAGTACTGTAGAAGTTGGGGGAGTGTTTTTCTCTATACTTGTAGGTTTTGTTCTTGCTATATGTAAATTTAACTGACAGAAGACACATGAAGAGGATAAAAGCATACAAATTTAGTTAATATTTTCAATTTAATTTCATAGAATCTTTACAGAAAAAAAAAAGAAGCAGTTAGATTCGGGGCTTATATACCATTTTAACAAAGGACTATAAATTGTGTGAAAGTGACTAGGAAATATATTGGGGAGATTAATGGAAGATAAGGATTTTCACTTTAGTGAGGTCTGCTTATACATACTCATCTCTGTGCAGCCCTGTATCTCTAGGGATAAGAGTAGTTTTTCTTGTCTGCTTACTGGGATTGGGGAGGCAAAATTTATGCCACCTTCCCAAGGGGGAAGTTGCATTCTGCTTTTAGACAGTTGAGGGAAGAGCAGAGAATTTTCCCTGTACCTGTTGATTCTTAATTGCCTTCTGCTCAAAATAGTAATAGTCCTTGTGTCAAAGTGGTATATTTGAGGGCCTCCATATTCTGGACTCCTAACCATTGGCTACACCATTTAACTTAATATGTAGCCTTGAAAATGGGTCGTAAGTAGGGCTGCTGACAGTGATGCTGGTGCCTGGGTACCTCTGTGTGAAGCTACTGTTCTTTTCTGGTACACTTTTTTTTCTTGTAAAAGCTGAAAGTTACAAATGATATAGCATCTAGTTCTTCTGCCAGGACTGGATCCACACAATCTCAAATATTCCCTCCAACAGGGAGACAGGAGGCTGAGTGAAGGAGAAGTGATGCTACAGCCTCATCCATGCTAGCTTTGATTTCCGTAGAAAATCAGAGGTCATTCTAGTAACATGCAGCAAGGAAATGTCAAGCGTTCTGACTCATTGCGTGTTGGCTTTGCGCAGTGTAGAAACTTTCTGACTGGGAAGGAATTCCTTTCCAACTGGCCATCCGCCGGAGCATGACCTGTTCTCTTCTAAGTAGGTAGTTTTCTCTTTGCTCAGACATTCTTCTGGGCTTAGCTGCTGTGTAACCTCCTAACCCCTCATTAATAATTTCCTGAGGCTGGTTTGTTATAAAGAAACATTGCAGTGCAGATAATGTGTGTGTGTATGTGTCTGTGTGTGTGTATTTGTCTGTATAAGTGTGAGTGTGTACTTGTATGTGTGTAAGCATGTGTATTTGTGTAAGCATGAGTGTGTGTCTGTGTGAGTGTGTGTGTGATGACTCCTTAAACACCAACTCAAATGGTATTAATATTCAGCAGGAAAAAACCAGTGAGTATTAGAAACATTTCCTTTTAGTTTACATGTTAATTAAGGATATTATAGCCTTAGGCAGAAGGTAATGAGTGCTTTTCAACATCTCTCCACCATTCAAATTAAATGCCTCATTTTAATATTGCACACACATCCCAATGTCTTGAATATTTAAAGGAATAATTGTGAATATTTTCGAAGGCTTCATAATATTAGGAAACCAGAGAACTTTTGGTTCTTAACAAAAAGTTCTTTTTAGTTTCTTTTTTTGGGAAGAGAGTGTTGGAAAGGTTTTGATTTATTTACTTATTTTGTTAAATTTTATTGGAGTATAGTTGATTTACAGTGTTAGTTTCCAAGTGAACAGCAAAGTGATTCAGTTATACATACACATATATCCATTCTCTTTCAGATTCGTTTCTCATACAGGTTATCACAGAATGTTGAGTAGAGCTCCTGTGTTGTACATGCAGCAGGTCCTGTTGGGTATCTGATTTAGGGCATCTTTCTAGCTTCTTGAGGAGATCTCCCAGGAGCTGGGCGTGTTCAGAGGTGGGCATCTGGGTTTCCGTACTGGCCTCTCACCTTTCTCTTGTTTCAGCTGCACACACCATGGGTGGACTTAACCCTGGTGCAGGATAGCCAGCAAGCAGAGCAGGAAACCTCCCAAAAGAAGAGCTCTGAATTATCTAGAGTTGTCACTACTCAGAGGAAACGGGGTGTGATCAAAATGCCATCACTCCTGGGAAAATGCTTGCACAACCATGTTAACAGAAAAGGCAGGGTGAAAGTCAGATTTAAAAAGTTTTACATATGCCCACGTACATTTATCCACAGATGCAGAAGAGTGGAACATACTCACATGTTCTCAGTATTTTATCTACAAGGGCTCCAGCAAAGCTGATATTTTCCTTCCTACAATATACTTAAAGTTTTGAAAATTTCCTATAATATGCTTATTTATGCATATATATAATATGCTTATATTACAATTACAGTAGAAACCAAGCTATATTAATTTTGAAAACCTAATTTTCAAACAAATTCAGGGGAGGCAAATTCAAACAATGGCACTTTCTCCTTTTCTAAAGGAAAGCACCTAAAATGCAAGCCTTGTTTTAGAAGCTAGGAGGAGATGACATCTCTAAAGGTGGCCTTTCAGGGTTAAGAACTGAAATTGGTACTTAGATTTATCCCGGAGGCTGGACGTGGCCACAGCCCTCGGCAAGGGCGCGCCATCACCACAATGATCTGTGTTGTTTTTGGCACTTGACAAGAAATGTTGTTTTCACAAGACCTAAGAGTTTTGTCTGGGAAGAGAGAAGAGAGCTGCCAGCATTTGGCTTCATTTGGGGATTTCTCCTTTTGTTTTCACTCGAGCTATGTGTAGTCTGTATACCCTGCTTCTTAACCTTTAAAGATCAAGACATTTTAGTGGGGGATTTTACACACTTAGAAGCACCTGGAAAGTGGTGCTAGGTTGCACACATGAGCTGTGTTTACAGACAAGTATGTGATGTAAACCACTGTGAAAAAAGGAGAGCTGCCCTCCTTCAGCTGCGTTTCATGGCATGTGAGATTCCCAGGTCCTTATGGACCACAGAGTCCTGGTCGTCCTATCCACCCAAGCTAGTAGATGGAGAAACACATGGGACTCACCCTTCAGCATGAGCTTCCCTGGTGCTCAGTCGGTAAAGAATCTGCCGGCAGTGCAGGAGACCTGGGTTTGATTCCTGGGTCAGGAAGATCACTTAGAGAAGGAAATGGCAGCCCACTCTAGTATTATTGCCTGGAGAATTCCATGGACAGAGGAGCCTGAGGGTAAAGCCCTTGGGGTCTCAAGAGCAGGGCATGACCTAGAGACTAAATCACCACTATCAGTCTTAGGAGTACAGCAGGTCCTTCAGGTGGGCCAGATCCTGGACTGAGTGCTGCTGGAGTCAGGCAACTTCCCCAGCACTGCCCTTCCCCAAGGCTACACGTTCTCACACTTCAGTTTTCTTTTTTTCCTTTTAGAGAAAAAGAATATTTTGTTGTAGTCTAGTTGATTTACAATGTCTTGTTAATTTCTACTGTCCAGCAAAGTGATTCACTTATACATATGTATTCTTTCTCAGGGGCTTCCCAGGTGGCACTAGTGGTAAAGAACCACGTGCCAGCGCAGGAAACTTAAGAGATGTGGGTTTGATCCCTGGAGGAGGGCATGGCAATCCACTCCAGTATTCTTGCCTGTAGAATCCCATGGACAGAGGAGCCTGGCATGCTACAGTCCGTAGGGTCACAAAGAGTTGGACACGACTGAAGTGACTTAGCATGCACACATATTCTTTTTCATATTTTTCCATTATGTTTGATCACAGGGTATTGAATAGTTCTCTGTGCTATACTAGTAGGTCCTTGTTTATCCATCCTACATGTAATAGATTGTACCTGCCAATCCCAAACTCCTAATCCACACCCTCTCGCCACCCACCAGCAACCACAAGTCTGTTTTCTGTGTCTGTGAATCTGTTTCTATTTCATAGATAAGTTCATTTGTGTCATGTTTTAGATGCCACAGTGGCGACCCACTCCAGTACTCTTGCCTGGAAAATCCCATGGACTGAGCAGCCTGGTAGACTGCAGTCCATGGGGTCACGAAGAGTCAGCCACTACTGAGTGACTTCACTTTCACTTTTCACTTTCATGCACCAGAGAAGGAAATGGCAACCCACTCCAGTGTTCTTGCCTGGAGAATCCCAGGGATGGGGGAGCCTGGTGGGCTGCCATCTATGGGGTCGCACAGAGTTGGACACGACTGAAGTGACTTAGCAGCAGCAGTGGATGCCACATATAAATGATGTCATAGGATACTCGTTCTGTGACTACTTTTTTAGAAATTCCATGCTAAAAATTATTTCCAACTCCAGGTCTAAAGCACAATGAAATCTCTGCTCCAAGGAATACTATTTTGGAAGAAATGCTACAGTTTGTATTTACAACACTGAAGATTGAGTTAAGGAAATGAGAAAAAACAGACTCATAGTGATGACTTGGTTTTTCAGTGCCCGTGGGTGAAATTGCACCTTGACTAAAGTGCTTATTTTGGGAGATCCCAGCTCAGCAGTTCATCTGTCACATGAGCAATGACGTTGGTAACAGAACCCAAAGAAACAAAAACCCAAAATAACAAGGAAACTACACAAGTGACTGGTTTCTTGACCCTCACTTTTCCATACTTTATGGCCTTGCCTTCATTCTGATGTTAGATTCTTATGGTTCCAGGAGGCAGATGGAAAATTCTGTCTACCCAGGCTGGAGCCCCTCCAAATCCACTGAGCTCTGAGACTTGCCAGCTCAGGGGAGAATCCTAAATGAAAAGGGAGTTTTGAGTAGAGAAGCAGACTTGGGGTTTTGCATGGTGAAGCAGAGACTGTCCGCACACAGTGGAGCGTCGCGGCTCCCTGGTGGAGGGTGGGGGCTGCAGCTGTGTGTCCTCAGAGCCTGAGTTGGGGGTTGCCAGGCAGGGTCCTGGGCGCTACCCTTGTTTTCCCTGCCTTTGGGCTTCATCCTGTTTACTTCCCCGTGGTGAGAGTCTTAGGAGATCCGAGGGCGGTGCCTCTGTTCACCCTGGGGCCCTCCTTTCCTCCTGTGGTTGCAGACTTGTAGGGTGACTCACCCTGCCCTGGGGCTGGGCTGTCTGAGCCCTGGTGACAACCCTGCTCCCAGACTTGAAACCAAGAGAGCTCTGGCTGTCTGCCTTCTCCGCCCAAGTACTCTCAAGATTAGTTCAGGATTCTGAACTAGACCTGATGATGTCTTTTTAATGCTTTGGTTGTGGACCTTTTCAGGATGGTCAGAGTCTTTAAACCTCCGGGAGCAGGCCCCGGGAGTGGGGAAGATGCCGTCAGGGGCCCCTCCTCTGGTCTGGGAGGTGAGGTCATGGCCTGAGTCATGGAGGCTTTGGCAGCAGGAGCAGAAAGCAAGGCTGGCCCTCGCCCCGGCCCGTGGGCAGCATCCTGACCTGCCCTTTGGTTCACATTGTCCTCATGACGAGCGGGTGACCTTCTGAGAGAAGACAGGGTTCTGCCTTCCAGCAATCTTGGCAAATCTAAACTCATTGTTGCTTCAAAAAAGGGGTTTTAAAAATAGCATGCTCATTAAATGGAGACATGATACCAAGGCCATTTTTCAAAACAGGTCAAAACCTTGCTCTGACGTATTCCTTTACAATTTTCATTAATAAATAAATGAAGTCATCTGGGGTGGAATCTTTTCTAATATGCTTTTAGGTGGGTTCGTCTCTTTTTCTGATTTACACATTTTGTGTCTGGTTAGTTTGTTACTGTATCCTGTGAAATCAGAGCTGCTATTTCTGTCTCAGTCTGGGTTTATATTCATATTCTAGATGGTAGATAAGATGTTTCAGAATTTCACCTTACATTTCTTGAGTTTTAAAATTATTTTTTCTATATCTCTTCCATCTATGTGAATGATATCCGTAAATAGTACTTTCTGCAAGCTCACAATTCTCCTTTGTTGATATTCTGTAGGTTGTTTAATAGGTAGGACATAATCTACTTTTATCCATTTTTTAAAATAAATAATACATACTCTGTAGTTTACAAGAGAAAATATCAAGGCTAAAGCTTCCCATTGTTGGAATGATAAATATGACCAAACCAAACACAGGAAGAGGACAGAATATGAATTCTGGTTCCTTCATTCTTAGCAGCTGGTTTGGAGAAGGTGAGTTAGTGTGTTGGAGCAAAGAGTGGAGTCCTTATGTGGTCCAGGTGATGCATGAGTCATATTGAACCCACGAGTAGATATCAGGGTAGAGAGAGGGGTATAGAACTCAATACTATACAGATTAGAGTGGAAATTAAACTGCTGAGTCTTGATGCTCATTAAAATTCCCAAGGTGCTTTTTGCAAGGTTATGAGTTGTTTGCTAGCATCGTGGCCACATGAGTCACTGCTCTGTCAGTCAGTCCTGCAGTTTCATTACTGCAAGGTCACTCTATCTACCATCGCATTCAGAGAGCGTGGCCTTTATAACTGAGTTCCTTAATTCACAGACTCATACATCCATCAGGCTTTGCGTTGGGAAGTGAAATAGTAGCTTTTTAGCTTCTATAAATTGGAGTTTAGTTTAGTATTTTTTTCCCCCTTTTCCCCTTTTAAATTTTTGGGTTTTGATATAAGTTTTTGAACAGGAAAAAAGCATATTGCTGTCTTAAGTTTTTGCTACCAAGATTATATATATCTTATTTTTAATTAAAAATATTTATGCATTTATTTTTGTTTGCATCAGGTCTCAGTTGCAACAGGTGGGCTTCTGTCTAGTTATGGTGCATGGGCTCCAGAGTGTGTAGGCTCAGTAGTTGAGGTGCTTGGGCTTAATTGCTCTACAGCATGCGGGACCTTATTTCCCTGACCGGGTATGGAACCCACATCCCCTGCGTGGTGGATTCTTAACCACTGGACCACCAGGTAAGTCCCTTTACCCATATATTCCTATCTTGAAATATTAGATCTCTAGACTCTTCACGAGTCTTGGGGGTTAATGGGATGGGAATAGGACGACACCCCTCCCCCCCATTCATTTAGTCTTTCAACAAATGTTTCCTGAGGATTTAGTACATAGACAGCAAGATGCTAGACCCAGGTGGTAAAGCGATCAACAGCTTATCTGCAACCTCTTGAGGCAGGCTGGAACCTGAGACCTCTGCTCCAGTGCTTGCACCTAGAGAAACATCTCCAGCAACGGATACAAACAAACTATAAGGGATGAAAAATAAGTGTGTGCATGCATAGTTGGGTCAAATTATGGAAAACAAGATACAAAAAGACCAAAAAGGCCAAGCAAAGACAAGTCCTGCACCTGATCCCTGCACGCAGCACTACCCAGAGGGTGGGCAGACCACCCAAGTCACCCATCTGGCCCTTACCCACCCATCTGCCCCCTTCCTTACCCTGTTTAAGGGACCAGACTGCCCTCCGCTTTCAGGGAGTAAGCACTGGAACCTGTTACTGGTTCTCACTCCCCTCCTGCTATAGCAGGGGCCCCATTAAAGCCTCTCCTGAATTCCTTGTCTGGCCTCTGATCAATTTCTGATCTTAAAAAGCTTTGGGGGTTCAGATGGTAAAGAATCCACCTGCAGTGCAGGAGAACCTGGGTTTGATCCCCGGGTTGGGCAGATCCTTGGAGAAATAAATGGCATCCCACTCTGGTAATCTTACCTGGAGAATCCTGTGAACAGAGAAACCTGGTGGGCTACAGTGCAACTGAGTGACTTTCACTTGCAGCTGTTTTTCACTAAAGAGTCTGAGGACCCATGTCCCTCACACTCTGACCTCGTGTGCTCTTCATTCTAGTGAGGACAGAGGTGATAGGCACACACCGAAGGGAGCTATTGAGATGGTGAGGCTGGATCGTGCTGTGACTGGAGGGTAATTAGTGTGACTGCAGTTTAGGATAGGTCGTGGGGGTCTCACCAAAGTGGCTTGAGCATGGATCTGTGCGGATGGGGAGAAACCTCATAGTAGGGTGGTGGGAGACTCAGGCCCCTAACAGGGACCCTGCCGTGTGCTGGGGACATGTGGGGACAGCAGGGGGTCGCTGGAGCAGGCTGAGGTGATGAGATTGCTACTTCTGCAGGGGAAAAATGAAGAGGATGGTGACTTAGATCACAGTGAAGGAGGTGGGTGGTCAGATCTGGATCCCTTCTGAAATGAGAGCATTAGGATTGTTGAGAGTTCTGAGTCAGTTGTGAGGAGGAAGCTTGAGGCTCTGGCCTGCAGGTCTGGACAGGCATTAAGGTCTGTGGCCCGTGTATATGTCTTAAGAGGCTTCAGGCAACTTGTTAATTGCTCTCTTAGCTACCAGGGTCACATGACTTGTTTGTGATCATGAAAGGATGTATAAGATACAAATTGGTGATGGATTTTGTTGTCCATATTAATGATGATAAGCAATCATACAAAACAGAAAGAGACTCACAGGCTTTGAGAATGAACTTATAGTTGCCAGGGGGAAGGGATAGTAAGGAAGTTTGGGATGGACATGTACACACTACTGTATTTAAAATGGATAATCAACAAGAACCTACTGTATTGCACAGGGAACTCTGCTCAATATTATGTGGCGGCCTAGATAGCTGGGGAGTTTGGGGGAGAATGGATACATGTATATGTGTAGCTAAATCCCTTTGCTGTTCACTGAAACTGTCACAGCATTGTTAATTGGCTATACCCTAATACAAAATACAAAGTTTAAAGAAATACAGAAATCTTCTACAAAAATTCCAAGAAAAAATAAAACCAGAGTTTATTGATTGTTAAAAAAAATAGTGATAAAACGATCAGTATGTGTGAGTTTAAGAGCAACAATGAACAAGAAGAAAAAGAATGTTTTCTTGATTTGGAAGGCTAGCTGCTTACTTAGTGGAAGACTGGCCCTTTTTATTTTAGTCAGAGGCAGGTTGTACTGGAATAAATTTCATTTAATATTAGATACACTTCACACCAGGCTTCCCAGGTGGCCCAGTGGTAAAGAATCTGCCTGCCAGTGTAGGAGATGCCAGAGATACAGATTTGATCCCGCGGTCGGAAAGATCCCTTGGAGTAGGAAATGGCAACCCAATCCAGTATTTTTGCCTGGAAAATTCCAAGGACAAGGAACCTGGCAGGCTATAGTCCATAAGGTTGCACAGAGTCCGACACAACTAAACACGCACGCACGGCACCACCACACTTGATACTAAGTGCTTACTGCTTACCATACAAAGGACACGTATTAATGCATATTTGTGTACATTGATTCCTTTAATCCTCACAAAAACCTATGGGAAAGATGGCTTGGATTATTCCCAACTTGAGGAGGATATGAGCCATGAGCCACTTGCCCAGGGTCAGGAGCTTCAAGCAACGCAGTCTGGTCCCAGGATGCCTGCCCTTAATCACTGCGACATCTTTCCTCTAATTGCCACCCTCTTGTGTTGGAAATGGCAGGTCCATTGGTTAAGACTTGAACAAACTTGGTGACTTGTGGTTCCGCTTCTAGTTTTCATAACTCTTATTTGTGCATAGTTGATTTACAATGTTGTTTTCGTTTCCGGTGTACAGCAGAGTGAATCAGTTACACTTGAATGTATGCGTGCATGCGTGCTAAGTTGCTTCAGTCATGTCTGACTCTATGTAACCCTGTGGAATGTAGCTCACCAGGCTCCTCTGTCTATGGGATTCTCCAGGCAAGAACACTGGAGTGGGTTGCCATGCCCCCCTCCGGGAGATCTTCCTGACCCAGGGATTGAACCTGCGTCTCTTGGCTCCTGCATTGGCAGGTGGGTTCTTTACCACTGTTGCCACCTGGGAAGCCCATACGTGTATGTGTACTTATTCTTTTTTCACATTTGTATTGGTCATTACAAAGTGTTGAGAACAATTACCTATGCTATACAGTAGGTCTTTAGGAGTTAACTATTTAATATGTAGTAGTGTGTATCTGTCAGTGTTTACAAATAGCCAGGACATGGAAGCAGCCGAAATATCCATCAACAGATGAATGGATGAAGATGTGGTTCATATATTCACAGTGAAATATTACGAAACCCTGAAAAAGAGTGGCATCCTATGGTTCTATTTCTTCAATCTCAAGAAATCACTGGGGACCCTGAGTACCCTGGAGGTTTTTCTCTCCAGCATCACATTCTTGTTTTTTCGAGAAAGATTGGACATTTGGAATGAGATGAATCCATAGAGAAAGAAAAGGGTGAAAGTATGACTTAGTGGAGCCCAGAACTGAGTTTGAATCCTGGTTGACCCATTTGTTAATTCTAAGATCTTGTCTTTGTTACCTTTCTGAGCTCCTAGGTATTGGCTTTGGAGAATTTTAATATTAAGAATAATCTCACAGAATAACAATAATGAAAACTAGGAAAATGCCTGATTTGCTTTATATATTTGACTATCTCTGCCCATCTTCCTGGCTATGGAGGCTGAAAATGAACATAAAAATTTCTAGGGCAAATTGGATATAATCGAAAAAAGATTTGATGCAAGAAGGTAACAGGACAGGGCGGTGTAGCCCCAGAGAAGACCACTTAAGAAAGAATCTGCATGAGTTCATTCAGGTCAGTGGTTGTCAGACTGGAGTGTTCATTGGAACCCTCTGCGATTTTGTTAAAATATAAATTTTGCTTCAGCAGTCTTGGGTGGGGCCTGAAATTCTGTTTTTCTGTCAAGCTGATGGGATGCTGGTGCTGCTAGTCTCGGGACCACACTCTGTTACCAAACAAAACTTGGGTCTGCTTGCCCGCCTTGCTGCAAAGCCAACCCACTGACATGAGGTTGTGGCCAAGACAAGTACAGCTTTTATTGAAAGCACCAGGCAAGGAGAATGGATAGTTCATGCTCAAAAAGACCTGAACTCCTTGATGACTTTTAAGGAAGGATTTTTAAAGGCATCGTTTGAGATGAGGGCTGCAGGGTGCATGCCTTTCCTCTGATTGGCTGGTGATGAGGTAACAGGGTGGTGGTTCAGGAATCTTAATCATCAGCAGTCTGGTTCCAACCAGCCTAGGGTCTAAGTGTTGTGGTCAGCATGTAGTCACCGTCCTCCACCTGGGTGGGAGTCTTAGATTCTACAGAATTCAAAGATAATGTGTCAGATTGTTCTGTGTAGCCCTTGGGGAAGAACTTGGACTCTGTTTTATCATTCAACTATTGTTTAAGCTATCATTACTTTTCTTATTTAACTGCTTTTCTTTTGTTTCTGCATGCCCTCCCTTCCCTAATTAGTAACTGCTTGAGTCTGCTGTTTGGAACTTAGGAAAAGTATAGGAGACTAAAGCCAGGAAGGCTAGATTCCCGCTCAGTTTGGGGACTGGCAGGGAATTATCAAGATACATTTATGGCCACTAGTCTGTTCTCTATATCTGCATCTTCATTCCTTCCCAGTGATTCATCAGTACAATTTTTCTAGATTCCATACATATGCATTAATATACGACATTTGTTTTTCTGTTCCTAGCTTACTTCGCTGTGTATAACAGGCTCTAGTTTTATCCACCTCACTACCACTGACTCAAATTCTTTCCTTTTTTTTTGGCTGAATAATATTCCACTTTGTGTATGTACCACATCTTGTTGTACAGCAGAAACCCACACAATATTGTAAAGCAGTTTCCCTCCAATTAAAAATACATTTAAAAAAGAAGAACAGATACATTTATGAAGTACATGGGAAGTGATAGTCAACATCAGAAAGACATTCTTCTAGAGCATTTCAGAGGTGAGGTGTGCTGCTTCATCGAGGACCGTTCCCCCGTCCCTGTTGATGTTCTGAAGGTTGAGCCACACTCGCATCTTGTCTGACCCACTGGTACCCGGTCACCTTACCTGGAAGTGGGTGGAGCCTTCAAGCGTCTTGTTTAGATGGGTTTGTGGGGGAGAGCTGGCTCATTGGAAAAGACCCTGATGCTGGGAAAGATTGAAGGCAGGAGAAGGGGGCAACGGAGAATGAGATGGCATCACTGACTCAATGGACATGAGTTTGAGAAAACTCCAGGAGATACGGAAGGACAAGAAAGTCTGGTGTGTCACAGTCCATGAGCTTGCAAAAGAGTCGGACACAGCTGAGCAACTGAACAGCATCAACATCTGAGGGAGAGAGTCTGAGTCTCTCTGGACGATGACACCACTGAGAACAGACGTTTTCACGGGAATTCACTCAGTGAGAAGATGATCAGATGAGATACTGTTAATATCCAGTTTAGCTTTGTGATGGGTCTTTAAATCAGACACTGATTCCAGCTAAAAGTGATACTCTGAGATCTGCACAGTGTCTCTTTAACACAAGTTACTAGACTGAAATCGCAAAGTTTCCTAAGAGTTTTAAATGGAAACTATTCATTGTCATGGCCACGTGATCTGTGTTCACAATGTTGTAGTTACGTACACTGTATACACACACAGACACACATGAGCGTGCATGCCAAGTATACTGTGCCTACTGTGCCTTCTAATTTATTGCTACTAGTATTTTTTTGTCAGTTTTAAGCCATGGTAATGTGTGCACTTATTGTTTCTTAGAAGCTTCCAAACTTTAGCCTTCTAGAAATGTAGATGGATAGGCCATTGTGATGGAACAGAAACACTCTCTTTATTCCTCAGTGTTCACACAGCTGTCCTGTTACTAGAAAAAAGTGCCTATTTATGGGAAGTGTGTTTTCTGTCCTCCTGCTGAAACTTAAAGGCTTATTTCCAAGTATTTCTGGAACAATCACCTGTTAAATGATAGAGATCTTATGCTTTGTAGATATTTTTTGCAGCAGAAAAGATAAGCTAGAAAAATAAAGTACATTAGATGTTGGAAAAATGTCACAGACTTTTTGAATCCTGTTTGTGTTGTACCCGGGACCCCCCTCTCTGGCCAGGCTTCAGAAGCGCCAGTGAGCACAGGGGAATGGCATGTATTTATACTCCTGTAAATAAGATCCTGTATACTCTGCCTGGGAACATGCAGGCAGTCCTTTTATGGTCAACCAGGGGGTTTTCCTCTGGCCTTTAGGCAGACAGTGGGGCTAGGAGCTCAAGAGTGTATTTTTATACCATCCATAAAAAGCGTTTCACAAGGTGGTTCCCTTTTATAAAATCTTAGAAATGGCTTTGTAATGCTTGTCTTTATTCTCTAATGGGTCATCCAGGAACATATGCAGACAGACTACACTTTTGGTGTTTATTTTTTCAAGTTCACCTCTGTTCCTGTGCAGTGTTTAGTTTTGTTAATATATTCTACTTATAGAATAGACAACATCACCTTATTACTTTGATGATGTCTTATTATGTTCAGAATTGCTAGGGCTCCTTCCAGGAATATATGATGTCTTATTTTGTCCCTTGAGTAACTTCCGCATTTGTCTTTGAGGAAGAATGTCGTCTATTCTATACCCGAGAAAATTGCGAACCAGTCCAAGAAGATAATGGCTGAGTCATTTTAGGAAGCACCGTTGCACAAACACATATTTGATATTTTCTTTGTATTTGACATTATTTTTAATAGCAAGTGATATTAACATCAATCATAATAACATTATTTAAAAACTTACACATTCTAGAAAATGATTGAACTGACAAGAAAATGTACTGTTTCTGTCAGCATAATTGCCCTAGGAAAGATGGTTGTGTATCCAACTTGAAATCCAAGATTTTCTCTAGAACTGCAGCATAGATGCTGCAGAGGCAGTGGTCCCGTTACCTTGTTAAGTTTCTCATTTGTAAGGGACCTCTTCATTTCAAATCATTTTCTAGATGGTGCTCAATGGCTTGGAGAACATTTTAAATAACATTACCTAATAAACTATGTACATTATTAAAGCAAAATTCTCCCCCTCTTATCTTCTACTCATCTCATAGATCTGTGCCCGCCTTTCAGACCCCAGCTTAGCAATCCCTGTGTTTGCTTGGCTTCCATCATAGTTCACAATTCAGTACTTACTGAGCACCAACTGTGTACTGAACCATTGGTCCAAACTTCTTGGTCTTAAGATCTTCTGTTTTTTTCCTTTTGGCCTTACCGTGCAGCATTCAGGATCTTGGTTCCTGACCAGGGATTGAACCTGATTCCCCTGCATTGGGAGTATGAAGTCCTAACCACTGGAACCCCAGGGAAGGCCCCAAGATTCTCGTATTCATGTCAAAACTATTGAAGATGACAGAGAGCTTTTGTTTGAATGGATTTTATCTATTGATATTGATCATATTTGAAGTTAAACTGAGGAAGCTTCAATATACTTATTCATTTAGAATTAGCAGCAATAAATATTAATGAGAACCTGTTTTATGAAAAAAAATCTTTCTATTTTCTAAAGAAAAAATGAGTAAGTGAAGTGGTGTTGCTTTATAGTTTTCAAAAATCGTTTTAGTGTCTGGCTTTTCTACTCAGTTTGCTGTGATGTGTGCATCAGGCAACATCAGTAAAATATTACTGAATGTTGGTGGGAAAAGAACTTTGACCTCACAGGCCCCCTAAGGTTCCCAGCACACAGTTTGAGAACCCCTGTGCCAACCATGGGTATAGACTGGTACACAAAGAGACACTCGTCTTGGCTTTCATGGACCTGAGTACTGTTTATTCTCATAGTATGTACAATTTTTCTTTTTAATTATTATTATTTTCCTCCTTTCCTACCCTTCTTTTTAATTATAATTTTTTAACCCTCCCCCTTACAAGTGAAGTCTCCATGAAAGACTCCTTGTTTTTGATTCTCACTTACTGGTTTATTTTTCTGGTTTACATTATTATTAAACATTTATGGAGGGAATGGATAAAGTCAACTGTTTATGGTGTTAAATATACACTTTCTAATCCCATATTTGGGGCTTCCCCGATGGCTCACGGGCTTCCCAGCTGGAGCAGTGGTAAAGAATTAGCCTTCCAAAGCAGGAGATGCTGGAGTCGCGAGTTCGATCTCTGGGTCGAAAAGATCCCCTGGAGAAGGAAATGGCAACCTATTCCAGTGTTCTTGCTGAGGAAATCCCATGGACAGAGGAACCTAGCAGGCTACAGTTGAAAGGGTCACAGAGAGACACGACTGAAGCAACTTAGCAGCAGCAGCAGCATAGACATGACTCAGAATCTTAGAGAAGGCTGGCTTCAATCTGCCAGGATGAAGTGCTGTACTTTTTGAACTTTTTCAGGATACTTGGAAATTGATACAATTGAGTCTTGAACAACACAGGTTTGAATTACCTGTCCACTTATATGCAGATTTTTTTCCATTGTAAATATACAGTACTATATAATCCAAGATTGTTTGGCTCTGAGAATATGGAAGAGCTGTGGGTTTGGAGGGCTGAGTATATGTTATATGTGGATTTTCGACTTCCCAAAGGGTTGGTGTCCTTAACCCCCACTTTGTTCAAGACTCAACTGTAGTGAAGTACTTAGGGAGGAAATGCTGTTTTTAAATTTGAAAATAATTGACTTTATGTAATAAGAAGATGGTTTCCTGTATAGTTCCTTGACTACGACCAGTAGTTTGATTCTTTAAATATCTATTTCTAGTAGTTCACATTGTTCAACATTATAAAAAACCTTTTATCTGTGAAGAGTCTACCTGAATTAGTATTAATCTATTCAGATATCATGAGGAAATGAGAAAATTGGCTTTCTTTTGTAATGATTGTAAGTGAAAGGCAGTACAGTCTTGTAAAGCATCTGCAATTGTTTACCCATTTCTAAGACTTTCTTTCCAATAAGTCACTGACAGTTTCATATCGGGTGTTGTTGTTTAGTCGCTAAGGGGTGTCCAGATCTTTGTATCCCCACGGACTGCAGCGTGCCAGCCTCCTCTGTCCTCCACTGTCTCGCGGAATTTGCTCAAATTCATGTTTATTGAGTCGGTGATGCTATCTAACCATCTTATCCTCTGCCACCCCCTTTTTCTCCTGCCTTCAGTCTTTCCCAGCATCAAGGTCTTTTCCAGTGAATTAACTCTTTGCATCAGGTGGCCAAAGTATTGGAACTTCAGCTTCAGCATCAGTCCTTCCAATGAATATTCAGAGTTGGTTTCCTTTAAGGTAATAGTTTGAATAGTTTGATCTTGCAGTCCAAGGAACTCTCGTAAACCTTCTCTAGCACCACAATTTGAAAGCATCAGTTTTTCGGTACTCAGCCTTCTTTATGGTCCAACTCTCACATCCATACATGACCACTGGAAAAATAGTTTCGTCTTTTGTCTTTATTCTTTGTCCTGTCAACGTGAAATTGGTATCAGGGTTGATGGTCTTATATCATGGAGGCAATATCTAAGAAGTAGTTTGTACAGCAAGGATCAAAGTTAGGAATCAAAAGTATTATAGAGACATGCTGAGAATTAATATCTTACAAGAATATGTTAATTTGACTTTTTCTGATGGCGTGTCAATATCATAATATATTTTTAAATTTAATTTTTATTGTATATTGGGGTATGCTTAATTTACAATTTATGTTAGCTTTAGGTGTACAGCAAATATTAAGAATAGACATTCAGCTATAAATATACATATGTTCATTCTTTTCAGATTCTTTTCCCATATAGATTCTTATAGAATATTGGTTAGAGTTCCCTGTGCAATACAGTTCATGTATAGTAGTGCATATATGTTAAACCCAAACTCCTACTGTGTCCCTCCTCGCCTTTCTCCTTTGGTAATCTTAAGTTTGTTTTCTATGTTTGTGAGTCTGTTTTGTAAATAAGTTCATTTCTATGATATTTTTAGATCCACTGCAAGAGATATCATACACTATTTGTCTTTCTCTGTCTGACTCACTTCACTTAGTAAGATAATCTCTAGGTCAATCCATGCTGTTGCAGACGGCATTATTTCATTCTTTTCTGTGTCTGAGTATTATTCCACTGTTTATATGAACAACATCTTCTTTATCCATTCATCTGTCAGCAGGCGTTCAGGTTACTTCTATATCTTAGCCGTTGTAAACAGTGTTTCTGTGAACACTGGGGTGCATGTATCTTTCTGAATTATGGTTTTCTCCGCAAAGATGCCCAGAAGTGGGCTTGCTGGATCATACAGTAACTCTAATTTTAGTTTTTTAAGGAACCTCCATATTGGTCTCCATAGTGGCTGTACCAGTTTACATTCTCACCAACAATGTAGGGAAGGGTTCCCTTCTCTCCACACCCTCTCCATTTATTGTTTGCGGACTTTTTGATGATGGCCGTGCTGACCGCTGTGAGGTGATACCTCATTGCTTTGCTTTCTCTAATAATTAGTGGTATTGAGCATCTTATGATTTGGTAAGATATATTATTTAAACAAACCACAATTTAACTATGCCATGATACAACATTTTCTTTGTATATTTTCATTGACTTGTGATACAATTCTGAAGTAAATTCCTTAATCCCATGTAAATGAAAAATGTGTTTTCTTATATATGAGATCTGTATAGACTCCTGTTTTCCAGTCCTCTTATTTATGAGCCTAATTATGTTTTTCAGGTTCATGAGAGAAAATCCAGTAGTGAGAATAGGCCTTGCTGATGAAAGGATTTTCTTTCATGCAGAGTTGAACTTGCTTGTTATTTCTTGTTTCTACATCTGACTCATGGAGTTATTTTTCTAGTGAATTCATTTTGTTCATGATGTCAGCATTACAGGTTTACATATATGTTGTATAATATAATTTAAGATAATATTTGGACCAGAAAAAAGCATAACTTTCAAGTGGTGATGTAAGTTGGACTGTGGTATATGGCCAGGCATACCTTTGAGCCTGAAGAGTAATGACATATAAATTAAATATCAGAGGATCTTTAATTAGTTCATAAAGCAGGCCTAGACTTTATTCACTCACAGCCTGAGAGAAGCTGATGTCTTCTGAGGCTGAGCGGCAGACAAGGACACAGCTTCTTTCCTGGTGAAGGCAGTGATCTCTGACTTGCCATTCTCTTTCCTTGGGTGTATCCAGATCATTCATCTTCTGATACATCTCCCTTTTGCTTTTTGGATAAAATCTACATTCTTGAGCATGGCTTCCAAAGCTTCCAATCTGGTCTTTCCTCTTCTACTTTCCACCTGGCATTTACCTCTTGGTCCTACCTGTGACTCACACTGCACAGATAGAGAAGTTCTGTCTCCTCCCAGCTTCACCTCTTCCCCATGATGGTTGCGTGTTAGCTCTCAGTTCTGTGTTGCCTGGTCCTAGAAGCCTTCTCTTCCATGGATCTTTTAGCCGTGTTACATGCTTCTCCTTGCTTTCATGAATATTGACCACCTGTTTACTGATGTGTGCGTCACCTTCCATTGTTTTTTAATCAATTGTATTTACAGTTTTCTTTTCACAAAAATGGAATGTTATGATTCATCTGCTTTATGATTTTTCACAGGATAATAAAATGCCATGGATATAAAATATGAGTTGACAGCATTGTTTTGTCCATGATATGCTTGCTGCTCCTTTCAGTTCATGTTCTGTAATTCCTTAATCAGTTTTCTGTTGAAATATTTTGATTCAGGTGTTTTTGTATTCCTTTGAGCAGTGATGTGATAATTATCCTTTATAGATATATTTTGTTTTAAAACACAAGCAATTACTCATTGTGTGTAGAATGATTTTAGTACAGTACTGGTAAAGTTGAACATTTTTCTTCTTTCTTTTAATTTGTGGTCATCTGCATTTCTCTCTTGGCAGGTACATCTTCATAACCTGGGTCTAATTTTTGTGTTGGTAAATTTTTTCTTCCTCATTATGTGTTAGATTATATTTACAATAAAGAGTTCATTACATTGACACAAGTCTAGGGAGTATTTTCTCTAGTTTAAGATTTGCTTTTCAATTTGTGCACAGAAGAGAAAAGAGAGGTAATCAAAGAGATATTTTTAACAATAGTTTTATCTCTTTCTCTATGAAACAGCAAATAGTTTTTGAATGAAGTATGAGTATGATCTGGCTCCTTTTATGTAGGAACCAAAGCTGCTGGGACGGATTGTACTATACCCGTATTGGGCTCCTTATCCATGTTACTTTTTGGCTGAAGACCCTACCTTTCTCTTTCCTTGTGGAGGGCACCAGGCTCTTGGTATTTGGGGTTTTTTGCCTCTCAGGACTGGCTGTATCGATTGACATGTTGGAATTTAACCCTCCAGTTCTTCTTGCTTTAAGGTTCCTGACAAGAAGAGAGGTTCTCTGCATTTGAAAGGTTTTATTTTAAGTTGCAGACATTTGGTCATTAAAATGGTTATGGCTATCTATAAAACTCCTATAATTGAGCCAGACTGCTTTGTTGAAGGAATGAATGAAGTTTAGGGGGGCCACTGGCTTCAGTGCATACTTTGAAACAGCAACTCCCTAAACCTTTTTCTGTTAGTGCCTTTGGAGTTGAGACATTCTTTTCCTCCTCTCCCCATCCCTGACTGAGCATGTGCCCCCAAAGTGGAGAGCCTGATGGTGACCAAAGCAACAGGTTTGCTGAAGGTTGGGCAGTCATCCAATAAGTTTGCCAAATGCAGGGATTCAGAAGTTTATGTCGGAGAAGAGATTTGCACTTGAGACACAATCAGAGCTTTTGCTTCCATCCCTGCCTTGTTAACCCTCCTGACCTGTTTTTCCTACAAAGTCACAGAGGTGGGCATTTGCCAAAGAGGTTTGGGAGGAGATGCCTCCTGTGGCTGGCGGGGTCCTGGCAGGAAACAGGTGGAAACTTAATGTAGAAGAAACCTTAAATGTAACAACAAAGCCATTCTATGTTAACTTAAATAACGTAATTTTATGAAACATAAAATCGCATTTTCCAAAGAAGAATTTTATTGATAGTGCTGGAATTCTTTTATGTTTTTGCCAATTTCTTTCACATCTGGTCTATTGGAAGGCAGCTTGGTGTTTGTATCCCTGTCTGCACTCAGTAAATTGTGATATCAGGTCATGTTGATGTTGGCAAAGTTCATTGCACACGCATGACAGAATGAGTGTGAAGAATGCAGAATGGATGCTAATATTGTTATGAAAATCATTTTGAGCTCATGGACTCCTTGAAAGGTATTTGGGAACACCCAGGGGTGCCTGGGCCACTTAGTGAGTCCCTAATTTGAGGACAGAGGGCCTCCAAGGTGGCTCAGTGGTAAAACAACAATAATTTGATGACAGGGGTTTCAGGGAGAAGGGAATAAATGCACAGCCAGGACTTGAACAAGGCAAGGAGCAGAGGTAGAGGACTCAGTTTTCTCCTCTTTCTGTCCTCTGGACTTGGACCAGTAACCCGGCTGGATGCTGGAGGGCTGGGGCACCAGGCCTGGTGGCCTGTGAAGGTCAGCCAGTGCAGGACAGGAAAGGTGCAGGGTCGGGGAGGAGGGACAGTGCTCACCGCACCAGAGGGTGAAATAAGGGGAAAAGGACAAAAGGGCTCAGTGCTGGCCTTTGTAGGTCACAGAGAGAGGCCTGAAGCTGTCTGATGTTTTTGTTTGAAAGACACAGTAAGAGACTTAGGAGGCAAAATCAGTGTTACTCCTTCCCAACCCTTGAAGAGGAGTGAGTTGAAGGGGTGCAGGTTGTGGGGAAGAGAAAGACTGATGCCAAATCCGGCTGCTGAATTAAATCTTGAAGTTTCGGGTGAGATAGGAAACAACAGCTTTATTGCTTTGCCACAAAAAGAGGGCCACCGCCAATACTGTGTGTCCTGACCTGGAGCGGGTGATGAGGAGTTTTATAGGAATGGTTCAAAGAGGGTGTGTTCTGCTCATGGACATTCTTCTGATTGGTGGGTGGTGAGGTAATCAGGAGTCAACATCAACCTTCTGGTTTCAACTGGCCTATGGGCCTGTGGGCAACATATAGTTAACTTCTCCCACCTGGTGAAGGTTTTAGCCTCTGTGTGCCTGTGATCAGTTGCTTCAGTCATGTCTGACTGTGTGACCCTATGGACCATAGCCTGCTAGACTCCTCTGTCCATGGGATTTTCCAGGCAAGAATACTGGAGTGGGTTGCAATTTTCTTCTCCAGGATATCTTCCTGATCCAGGGATTAAACCCGTATCTCCTTCATTGGCAGGTAGATTCTTCCTTGAGACACCAGGGAAGCCCCATTTGTTAATTTTACATAGTTCGGAAAAGAATGACATAAATTTTGTTTATATTTTAATGTTTTAAGAAGTATGTACTTCTTGCCTTTTGCTTTCCTTGATTGCAAGGGTCTGTGTTTTTTCTTTCTTTTCTTTCTTTTTTTTTTTTTTTTTGTTTGTGGTTTGCTTTATTTTTGGGTGGTCCACGTGGCATTCAGCAGCTTAGTTCCCTGACTGGGGATCAAACCCAGGCCCCCTGCAGTGGAAGCGTGGAGTCCTAATCACTGGCTGCCAGGAAATTCCCAAGGCTATGTTTTTAAATGGTGTATTCCTGTTGCTTAACATAAGATCTTGTGTATTACATAACATCAGTTATTATTGTCTGTGGTAGCTACGTTCTGTAAAATCATTGCAGACGTAAAATAGTGAATACCCAACCATTGTTCCTAGGGGAAATGTAGGATGAGGTTCCCGTGAGCCCTTGGTCACAACCTGGTTTTATGTGTGTCTCTGTTTAAAGACAACACATTTTCCTGTATTTTTGATTCATGACAACTGAACTCATAGCCAGTGGCATATAACTCATGTCTGAACAAAGCTTCCCTCACACCCATAAGAGTCATCACAAAGTCAGCACTTCAGCACCAGTGTGGGGCTCTTGAAAACATTGAAATCTCCCCAAAATCACAAAAATGAGGAACATGAAGAGGAAAGGAAACTTATTCGCAGGATGGGACTGAAACCAACAGACGAGTGCCCCCTTGTTGGACACCAGCGGAACCTGGGCCTTGGGGACTGTATGCTTGCTGGACCCCAGATGATGACAGTTGTTCCACATGTCGATTTCATGCTAACAGATAACTTTTAGCCAATCGAACATTAGAAAACATAGATTCCAAAAATAGTGAGACTCTACTGTAGTGCTTGCCAACGAGTGTGAAAAGGTGAGCAGCATTTCGTTATATGAGTGGAATGCACGGCCAGAATCTCCCAGTGTCTGCTGTAGCCAGGAGCTCCCTCACGTTCTTTTGTCTGGGTCTCTAGACAAACCTGTGTGTCTGCTGAGATTTTGGTTGAGGTCTGAAACAACGCAGACTCTGAGAAGTTATGGAGGACTTAATGGTTGGAGTCTCAAAAGTGTGTCTGGCTCCACCGGTGATTGGTATTAAATATTAACTCTCTCCCACCCTTTTTTTTTGTTCCCACTTTGAGCACAGAGTAATTTGTAGGTTGACTTCCTTTAACTAGATAGAGTAAATATACCTGCCTGGATATCAGAGAGCTAAACCGAAGTGCATTCATTCATAAAAAGTTTTCAGTGTTGTCCTTAGAAACATGAACTGTAGTAAATGTGAGAAGGAGATGAATACAGACAGATCAGAGTAGAGTCTTTAGTGTATTTAGAAGTTCCTAATAATGGATTAGATTGGCATTACGTTGGTATAGAGAGAGCTCTCCTCACTCCTATTTTGACATTTTCTAAAATGTGGAGCTATTTGAAAGCCAACTCATCTTATAAATGTCATGACCAGGTACTGTGTGTTTTTTAAATGTTGCCATAGTATACTTTTTAGGAAGAATGTATGAGCAATTTTCAAAGGAAAGACACTCCTAAAATAAAAGTAAAGTACACAGGACTACCTGAGAGTTTTCTGTTCAGCAGATGTAGATTAAAAAAAAAAATCCTCCCATAAATGTGATGTTTAAAATCCACACAAAGATACGTTCCACTGTAAGTATAAACCATAATTCTGAATAAATATCTCCACTTCAGTTTAAGAGGATGGTTAGCATAGCTAACGTCTGGGTGGTCCAGGGCTTCCTGGGATGGAGCCTCTGTCCCTGCCCTGGTCCCAGCTGTGAGCCACGGTGGATGTGTGAGGTCTTCAGGAGTCCCCTGGGTTGTGCTTCCTGGACAGTAAGGAAAGAGGAGCCCTCTGCCACTCCCCCCAGCACGCCTGCCCCGTGGCTGTCCTGTGTCCCCAAGCCCATGCACTGACCAGGGAGATGATGTGATCCCAGGCCGCTTAAGCCTTTGTTGGATCTTGGCCTATAAGTGTTCTTCCCAGTGGAAATAGAATACTCCTGTCCCCTAGCTGATAGACCCTCTTAACAATCTTCTCATTGTCACTCTGCAGCTATCTGTTCAGAAGGTCTCCGTTACTTTAGGGAAGGTAATACAAAAATGCTTTCATGAAAGGAAATTTGTGCTGTTATTCCTAATACAGAGTGTGCATGCCTGCTAGGGAGCTGAGTTGGACCTCTGGGTTTCATGTTCTACAGATCAGAATTCGGAAGCTGTCATAACCTTTGCTTTCAGGATTCTTGTCAGTTTGGTCTATTCAGAATGATTTTGCTCATTCATAGGTAGCAAATAAAGAAAGTTAAAATAATTTATGGAATTACTGGGCAGGGAAATTAGCACTGGTAATCATGTGGGAAGGGAAAAGAACCAGGCTGAATTTCGTGTGTAATAAACACATGAACCTAGATTCTTCATT
The DNA here is from genome assembly GCF_042477335.2 of Ovis canadensis. Classification (NCBI taxonomy): domain Eukaryota; kingdom Metazoa; phylum Chordata; class Mammalia; order Artiodactyla; family Bovidae; genus Ovis; species Ovis canadensis. Next base: position 52,783,596 of record NC_091261.1, read on the forward strand.
GTGGCCTTTCTTACCAGGAGTCTCAGCTTTATAATGAGATTGCATTTTTGTTTACAATTATATGACTCTGGTGGTAATGCCTTACTTAGAGAAAGTGTCTTTTAAGATAATGTAAACAATTCATTCTGTACATTATTACCTCTCCCCTCAAAAATCTAATAATAGGGTTTCCTATTTTACAAATCCTTCATGGATCAAGCTCAAGCCCCTTATTGCTTTCAGCCATTCATTCCCCTCTGCTATCTAAGTCTCAGCTTTTCTGAAAGCCTTTCAATTCTCCAAATGTGAAGATTTTTGCGTAGTTTTGCACATGCTCTTCCCCTTGCCTGAAATTCTTTCTTCACGTGTCTGCCTGGAAAAGTCATATGGCAATAAGCGTGAGCTAAACAGATTTTGTTTTTCTTTAAATCTGTTTTTGAACATGCAATTTTAAGAGATATTTGTGTATGTTGTATATACGTTACCTGGTCTTCCCACAAAGGCATTCAGGCGAGTTATAAATGAAAATGTGCTTTTCTGAAGGTTAGAAAGGTGAGTCTAATGACAGATTAATCCAGTTAGCAACCCAGCTCATTTAGTTTAGATCCAAACTCAAATGGCAACCCACTTGGTGTTTTCCAGCATCTGGTGTATTACCATCTGTGAGCAGACGATTTTTTTTCAACATTCTACTTGGGTGGGCCTTCTGGGCAGGACCCTGCAAGCTCTGGCCTGTCAGCACTGATATCTTGAAAGGGCCATTTGAAAGTAGGAGAGGTAACTTGATGTGAACCCAAGTATTTAAAAATGTTATCAACTGTGGCTTGTATCTGTAAGTCACTGCAGGGTAAATAACTAGGGAATATTTTTCATTCTGCTCTCTGTAAAGTTGAGCACCAGCTCCCCCCACTTTTTTTTTTTCTTAAGCTGACCTGAGTTAACCCTTGTTGAGCAGTAAATCATTCATTGCAGGAGGAGGAGGAGGAAAGATAATGTCTTTTTGGGTCATTCGGTTGTATTTTGATGCTTTCCAGAAGGCTGGAAGAATTTACAATTACATGTAAAAAAAAAATGACATGTCCACATCCCTGGGGGCAAATTCAATATTGTTTTTTAGCTAGAGAGTAGTTCTATATTTTATTGCCCTTTTTGCTATGAAAAATTGGTTTTATGAACTATAAATATAATTTTTATGAGATAGATTTACTTTTTCTCCTCTTTCTTTCCTTTCTCTTCTTTCCTCCCCAACCAATATCTTACCGAGATAGCTCAGGACATAGAATATATTATTTTTTCATAATTTCTAAATGTCAAGCAGATTATATTCATAACTTTTCTTTAAAAGTACACAGAATTAAAATATTGAATTAACACATCATATCTATAGCATTATTATTACCGTTCAATAGTTTTCTGTAAAGGTTGACTAATTTGTATGTTGTATCTTCTTGCACATTGCGGCTGGCACAGTATTTTAACTAACGGTTTCCAAGTTGTTGAGGGTCTTAGGGCCTGATCCAGGCAGGGGTGTCATTTCTCCTTTGTCACTCTCTTCCAGCCCCCAACACCCATCCTGGGTTGCCCCTCATGAATTCATTTATTGCAGTTGTTTCTACTGATCTTTCTTTCGCAAAGATGCCATGCATGTTCTCTGAGTTTCTCTCTTCTTTGCCTGCTGTGTTCTCTATTTGTTATTTGGTTTCACTTTCCTATACATGCAATCTTGTATTGTTAGCTTGATCGTCCTCTTGAGACCCACCATAGGGATAAACACTTGCTTCTTCAGTGATTATAAACTTTATTCTTACAACAAGCCGTATGAGGAAATGTGACATCTCTTGTGCGCAGTGTTTTTCAGAAAGTCCTTTATGGCCGCTTTTTTGTTTCGGGGACGCTATGAGCTCAGAAGGCTTCAAATGCCACCATAAAAGGATGTTTCTCCTGGTCTCCTAAAGGGAGACAAAAACAAGCTGAACTGGTGGGTCCAAAATGAAGGCTGTCTAGAGCTGAGTGCCGACCTGGAAGGGGCGATATCCTCTCTGTGGTCCACGCACCCTCTCCACTCCATGCATCACTGGGGCCTCAGGACCTCTCCCTACTAGCAAGTCCCCTGTATGTCACTGTCCTCAGCCTGCTTCATCTTCTTCTTACCCAGCTCAGGCCTTTTCCTTTCCCTTTATACTGACCAACAATTAGTAATCCCACCTTACAGATCCAATTTTAATATGTAAATTTTCAGTCTTTAACGATAAAATCAGACAAATTGATGAAAAAGGTGCTGTTGTTATGTACAATATGGAAACTGTATAAGTGAAATGAACAATGTAAGTGAAAAGTGAATTTCTAAGTGGCTAACGGTTGTTCATTGTGTGTGCGAATAATGGAAAATAATAGTCTACAAAATGAAAGTAAGATGAAATTATGACTTTTTTCACCTTAAACCCAACCAAATATATGTATTTGACACCATAGAAAGTGACTTACATGGAATCTTTTAGACATGAATATGAAAAACCTGTATTTTAGAAATATTCACCACCTGTATCTCATTCATATATTTTATCATTTAGGAAATTGAGTTATTTAATGAACTCCAGAATTATGCTCTCTCCAATATCTCATCTCTGGGGTTCTTTAAATCTCAAACGTTTGAAATACATCCACTTTCTATATGTTTACAGAGCAAATTCTATAAATTTGGAACGGCTTTAAGCACCAGCTTAAATGCTACCTTTTCAGTCAAAACCTTTTATTATGATTTTGCCAGGTGGAAGTAATTCTTTCTCTTGAATTTCCATGGTCCTTTCCGTGCGTCTCTCTTAGGACCATTACTGCGCTCAATCTTTAATCTTGAAGGGTTTGTAGACCTTTAGCTCTTAAGAATGAGGATTAATATATGATATATTTAAATTTCTTACAGTTGTTAGCATGATGCCATATGTCTCTTTTATATTCAGTAAATCTGTTTTAATTGAGATATGGTTGTTTTACAACATTGTGATAATCTCCAGGAAATTATATGTTCAACAATACTGAATGAATGAACGACAGAATGAGTCGGCTGTGATTACTGAGGTACATGTAACAGGTAAGATAGAAGATGATTGACATGAAATTATTATTTGAAAGATAACAGTCTGTTTTAGAACCCATTTCTTCTCTTGACTTCATATGCTGCGTGTATGTAGATGACTCTCATATTTATCTCTAATTCTGATGTTTCTCTGATTTCAAACTTGTCTTTTTTTATCCATCTGGAAATATCTCATAGGCATCTTAACTTGAACTTGAATGAAATGATCTCTTCATTGTTTTTCTCAAATGTACTTCTCCTCTAGTCTTCTTCCTTCTTAGTAAATGGTTGCACTGACACTACCATATAGAAAGTTGCTAAAGAAGAAAGCTCGCAGAGTTTTTGATCTTGTCTCTCTCTCACCCTTGTGTGCACACATCTGCCCAACCATGACTTATCCTCCCCAGCATCCTGACTTTCCTGCTTTCGCTCAGGGCTCCACTATTCATTTGCACCAGAGTCATGGCACCCCACTCTAGTACTCTTGCCTGGAAAATCCCATGGACAGAGGAGCCTGGTAGGCTGTGGTCCATAGGGTCGCAAAGTGTTGGACACGACTGAGCGACTTCCCTTTCACTTTTCACTTTCATGCATTGGAGAAGGAAATGGCAACCCACTCCAGTGTTCTTGCCTGGAGAATCCCAGGGAGGGGGTAGCCTGGCGGGCTGCCGTCTGTGGGGTCACACAGAGTTGGACACGACTGAATTGACTTAGCAGCAGCAGCAGCAGCATCTTTTGAAAATACAAATTAAAGATGAATGTATAAAGAAGATATGGTAATGGTACGTTTATACAATGGAATACTACTTAGCCAAAAAAAAGAACAAAATAATGCCATTTGCAGGAACATGGATGGATCTAGAGATTATCATACCAAGCAAAGTAATCCAGACAAAGACAAATATATGATGTCACTCATATGGGGAATCTGAAAAATAAAACAAATGAACTTATTTACAAAACCAAACAGACTCAGAGACAGAAAGTGAATTTATGGTTGCCAAAGAAGAAAGGGGCGGGGAGGGATAAATTAGGGGCTAAGATGAACAGATATATGTATGTATATGTATATGTATATATGTACACTACCATGTATAGAATAGATAGATAACAAGGACCTACTGTATAGCACAGGGAACTATGCTTAATATCTTGTGATAATCTATAATGACAAAATGGAGAAGGAGATGGCAGCCCACTGCAGTATTCTTGCCTGGAAAATCCCATGGACAGAGGAGCCCACAGAGGTGGGCTATAGTCCGTGGGGTTACAAAGAGTCGGACACGACTTCGACGACTGAACACATAATGAAAAATAATCTGAAAAAGAACAAATGTGTGTGTGTGTGTGTGTGTGTGTGTGTTAGTCACTCAATCGTGTCTGACTCTTTGGGGCCCCAGGGACTGTAGTCCACCAGGTTCCTCTGTCCATGAAATTCTCAAGGCAAGAACACTGGAGCGAGTTGCCATTCCCTTCTCCAGGGGATATTCCCAACCCAGGGATTAAACTTGGCTTTCTCACATTGCACACAGATTCCTTACCATTTGAGCCATACATGTGTGTGTGTGTGTTTGTGAGTGTATAAAATGCACATAAGATCCTGTTGAGCCCATATTCTCACCAGTGTCTCTCAGACACTTTGCTCTGGCATCCAGAGCTCTCTGTGGTCTGATTTTATATATTAACTCACCCACTTTGCTCCAGACATTCTATCAGGGTAACCTTGAATGAGTATTCTAAGCTGGATCCTGTTCTCCATTTCCTCCTGTCTGGGAATCTTTCACCCTGAATCCTTCTTTCCATCTAGACATTAGCACACACATCTCCTGGTCCATTGGGCTGCCTGCAAGCGCAACCTTCCTGCACACCAGTGGCATCTGCAACTTACTTGAGCCTCCCTTACTGCCCAGAAGAATGGAAGGTGCCAAGAAGTTGATCTCTCTCCCCACTGGCTTGCAACCACTGATTCATAGGACTTGGTGTATGAATACCCCAGCTCCCTACCTCTCAGTACTGGGAAACTAGAAAGCATGTACATGTTCACAGGGTCCCACGATTTGCCCAGAAAGTTATCACTAGGAATTAATTGATGCTGCTTATAATGGTGACTGGCATGATAATGAAATTCTGTTGGCTCCTTAATTTCCTGGTCTCAGTCCCCACTCTCCCACTGGTGTTTCTTCCATGTCCCAAATGAACATTTTGCACCTAAATCCTTGTCCCAGTATCCACCTCTGGGGATACTAGTATCTGATTCTGATATAGTGAGACACCTCAGGCCACCAGTGAACTCACCCCATTTCTACCACATCACATCATTTTAATTCTCTGTGTAGCACACATGACTCTCTGATATTTTTCTTGTTATTTTAGATAAAATGTATTAAAAATTGTTTTTCTTCCTGCGGAGATTAAGAGCAGGGTATTTTTCTGTCAGCACACCAGCAGCAAAAGGATGCTCTGTGTATTGCAGGCAGTCTGTAAATGATTGATGGAGGAGGTAATGAGTTTACACAGAGAAAAAGGGCCTGATTTCAAGAATGTGGTTGTAGGTTAAAACCGTTCAGCTGTTCCTGAATAGACACTTGACTGCACGGAATGAAGTTTTAAACTTTTGTATGACCCAGCTTTGTGGAGAACAGAAATTGGCTATTCATTTTGCCCAGGTTTACTGAGTGCCTCTTCTGTGCATTTCAGGCCAGTATGCTTGACTGTGGGGATGCATATTAAGGAGACCCTGGAAGGAATACTATTTCAACTGGTGCAGCAGTGCTTAGGGGAGCGGAGGGCCATATTTCTTTTTAGGAGTAGGCATCAGCCGTTTCACACTGTGCATCTTTTCTTTCTTATTCGCTCCCCCACCCGCAACAGCCTCCTGTCTTCCCATTGGCCTCTGTAACCACCCCCAACATCTGTGTTTGCTACTTTTCTGCCCTGTATGTTCTCCTGACCATGAGCTGCAGAATTGCAGGGACTGATTTTTTTTTTTTCTGATTTTTTTAATCTCTTTGTCCCCTATTCCTTGCATGTGTTAGTAAATGATGAATAAATACTTGCTGACTTATTAGATGCTGTGTCTGCTGGAACGTGCATCGCCCATTTTTGAGAGTTTTATAGGTTATTTGAAAAGAAACTGCTAGCAGTCATTGATCATGCTAATGTTGAGTGGAATTTGGAAAAGGAATCTTTGCTTTTATATTTCATTTAAAAAGATGGCTTGAAGAAAATGGCTTTTGAGTTTTCATTGAAACTTCTTTGTTTATTTTCAAATTAATTGCCTTCCGCAGCATTTTCCTTTAGTGCTAGTAATTAATATTATTTAAAAATAATTAGTAACCACATCCAGACGTGATTTTCCAAATCTATTCTCTGAATAAAATTGAATAGTTTGCTTACTTTCTCTTTATTATTTTTGAGCTAGTTTACTTAGCTTTTTTTAAAAGGCTTACAGGATTTGATCCATAGATTTGAGATAATATTCATTAGGTCTAGCTGGTATATAAGTAGCTGGTCTGTAATTATACTAAACTGTTAAAAGATTTTTCAGTAGTTTACCATAATTGTGGGTGGATAGATATAATGAATTAATTATACCTGATTGTGAATATATGTTAATTTTATCATAAATTTGTGTCTTACAAAAAGAAGAAATTAATTACTCTGTAGCTCTTTTGGCCAAAATAGTTACTTCAAAAACCAACAGGATAAATGTATTTTGGGACACTTTAAACAGAAGTTTTACAATGTCCAAACAGGTAACAGTGGTCTGGAACTTATGTCTAATATACAATATTATTACAATCCTTAAGCCATTCTTTGGGACTTTTATATGTAAAAAGCTCGGAAATTGAAGCCTCAGTTTGACACTTCATTGCTAACAGATGTCACTCTTCTGGACTAACTTTTTAAAAACTATTTATTTTATTTGTTGATTTATTTGTCTGCATCAAGCCTTAGTTGCAGCACACAGGATCTTCATTATGGTTGTGACATGCAGACTCAGTAGTTGAGGCCCGTAGGCTTAGTTGCTCTGCTGGATTTGGGATTTTAGTTCCCTGATCAGGGACTGAATCCGCATAGCCTGCATTGCAAGGCAGATTCTTAACCGCTAGACCACCAGGGAAGTCCCTGGACTGGCTTAATTTAAGCCATGATTAAGGAAAATAAAATGGGTAAACCTTGCTATGGGAGATGGTACCAGTTACTTATTTTATATATTTATTGTGTGTGTTATTTGTTAGTATATTATAAGCATGTTATTATAAGCATGGGGTTAAGATGGTATTTCTGTATTTCTTTACTATTATAAGAGTACTATTTGATGAAATTAAGAAATGATCACTGCTGATGTATTATAATAATTTATTATGCCTTTATTGAGTATTTGTAGTTCCTTGACCTGGAGATGCACATTTTTTGCAAATTTCCATGACAGAAGTTGTAATACACCTTAGACTTAGAACATAGTTAATGTACTCTTTGAGCTGACTGCAAATTTTAAAATTAATTGTCATTTTGAGGTGTCGTCTTCTCTTATTTTATGCACACCAATGAACCATTTCTTGATCAGATTGTAACATGCCATGAAAAGTAGATTTTATAATATGACCAGTAACAACCAGCTCAGTGGTTGGACTGAGAAGAAGCTCCAAAGCACTTCTCAAAGTTAAACTTGCACCAGAAAAAGGTCATGTTCACTGTTGGCTGGTCTGCTGGTGGTCTGATCCACCACAGCTGTCTGAATCCCGGTGAAACCGTTCTATCTGAGAAGTATGCTCAGCAAATCGATTCGATGGTATTGGTCGACAGAAAAGGCCCAGCTTTTCTTCACGACAACATTGGACAGCGCATCGCACAACCAGTGCTTCAAAAGTTAAAGAACTGGACTCGGAAGTTTTGCCTCTTTGCCATATTCACCTGGCCCCATCAGCAACTGATTACCGCTTCTTCAAACGTCTAGACAACTGCAAGGAAAACACTCCCACAACCAGAAGGAGGCAGAAAATGCTCTCCAAGAGTTTGTGGTATCCTGAAACATGGATTTTTATGCTACAGGAATAAACTTATTTCTTGTTGGCAAAAATGTGGTGATTGTAATTTCCCATTTTGATTAACAAAAATGTGTTTGAGCCTAGTTAGAATGATTTAAAGTTCATGGTCCAAAGCCACAATTATGTTTGCACCTAAATATTAAGGGATAATGTGAAAAAATCTCTATCTACTCCCTGGGAGACTTGTCTATTAATTCCAGCTTTGGTAGTAAAATATTTTGACACCCAGAGGATCATTAGAATGAGTTCTTCACCAGTGGGAAGTTGTTTCTGTAATGAGACAGTCCCACTGTCTTATTTTGGTTTTCATTTTGTTTTTATTTTCATGACTCTTAGAGGTGGATTGAAAAAGATATCTCTGATTTATATCATAGAGTGTTCTGCCTATGTTTTCCTCTAGGAGTTTCATAGTATCTGGCCTTACATTTAGGTCTTTAATCCATTTTGAGTTTATTTATTTATTTTTAATTACAAACTGTTTTTTATTGTGGTAAAAGTCACAAAACATAAAGCACACTATTTTAACCATATTTATCTGTACAGTTCAGTGACACAAAGTTGTTGTTGTGTTGTTGCTAAGTTGTATCAGACTCCTTTGTGACCCCTATGGACTGTAGTCTGCCAGACTCCTCTGTTCATTGTATTTCCCAGGCAAGAATACTGGAGTAGGTTGCCATTTCCTTCACAAGGGGATCTTCCTGAGCCAGGGTTCGAACCTGTGTCTCCTGGTTGGCATGTGGATTCTTTACCGCTGAGCCACCATGGAAGCCCAGTGGCACCAAGTACATTCATATTGTTTTGTGACTTTCACCATCATCCATTTCCTGAGTTTTCACTTTTCTAAACTGAAACTATGTCCCCGTTAAACATAACTCCCTATTGCCTCTCCGTATTCTACTTCCCTCCCCCAGCCCCTGGCATTTATTGGTATACTACTTTCTGATTTTATTAATTTGACTATTTATATTAGTAAATATATCCTGTGTTCTTTATTTGTATTAGTGTATGTATATTTATATTAATGTACGTATTAGATTAATAATATATAAATTATAATTAATGTATATATTACATTTATATTAGTGAGTATATCTAGCGAGGAGCTGGGAGATCCAGCTGGAAGGTTGGCACAGAGGTTCCATCATGCTGTTCAGCCTCAGTGGTCAGGATAAGGAGCTTGGATGATCTCCTAAGCCTGATAAGAAACCACTGGAAAGTTTTCAGGGGAATAAAATGATATGATTTGTATTTAAAAGAATCACCTGGCTTCTGTCTGGAGATGAGACAGTGGGTGGGTAGGGCACTCAGGACTGCTTTCGGCAGAAGGCATGGACCTGAACGTGGTTGGGGAGGATGCAGGGGCCTGGCGTGTCCTCACTGCCACAGTGGCCTCGATGCTTTCTCTTACCCATTCCTCCGCTCATCTTTTCTCTTGACCCTGCTTCCCATCCCTCCCCTCCACCAGCATCTTTTCCCAACACCAGTCCATGAGGATGCTCAAGTCTTTCCCCCTCGTCTTCCCATGTGAACATTCCTTCCACCTTCTCGAGTGAGCTGGCTCCACGCACACCTCTGCCTGTAAATGGGAGCCTTGGTCCTCCATGCCCTGCTTTATGGATGAACAGCCTTCCGAGGTTCAGACCACTTCCTCACTCCAGCCTCCACCCTTCCCCTCATTGTCACAGAAACACTCCTCACACCGCGTGGTGTCAGATGCTAGATACTTTTTATTATTTCTAGTCTATTGACATTTCCAGAAGAACAGCCCTGGGTACATCTTCAGTGTTGTAGCCTAGGCCCCTAGTATTACACACAGAATGGATAAAATGAATTTTCCAGATTAGAGGTGAAACAGAACAGTCCTTTTTCAATGCCCAGCATGAGTGAACAGTTTAACTGAGTACATACTTTATATAAGAACTGAACCAGGAATCAGAAACACACACAGGCACTCTCTCCCCCATTGAAAAGATGAATCCTTGTGATGTGGGTACAAGCCCATGGACACTTTGCTGTATATTTCTAAATAGCACAGTACACTAATTTTCATTTTTTGTTTCCCACTAGGCTGAAGGTCATTGAAGGCTGGGTCTAGGCCACATTCATTATGATTGTCTGCATACCTATTATTAGCACAGTTAGCAGAAACAGGAGTATAGTCCCTGGGTTGGGAAGATCCCCTGGAGTAGGGAATGGCAATCTACTACAGTATTCTTATCTATAAAAATCTCATGGACAGGGGAGCCTGGTGGAGTACAGTCTATGGGGTTGCGAAGAGTCGGACATGATTGACTATACACACACACAGCAGCTTGTTACATCAATGCTAGTTGTCGTCATCACTGAACTGGGGTTTTCAAGCATGTGTGTATGTGAGGGTGTGTGTGTGTGAAGTGAGTTGCTTAGGAGGGAAGATTTTGAGATAACAGCATATGTATAAGAGTGAAAAATTAGAAATATTAACTATGGATACTCAAATTAGTATAAATAGTTATTTGTACCTCTTTTAATAACAGAGTTTTAAGTTTTATATACATGTACGCACACACATACATATATATGTGTGTATATATATTTATAAGAAGACTGAGAATCTTTTTCCTAAGTTAAAATTTTTATGAAAAGCTTCCAAAAATGAGTTGGGAAGAGAGAAGCAAGCACCTTGGACTGGGACACAGGATGATTGTCAGTGAAAAGTTGTAAAATGTTGGTGGGTGTTGACTTCCTTGGAAATCACTCCCCTTTTATAAGATTGGAGGGTTGAACTATGTGGGTTCTAATGCTGGTTGGTCTTTGATCGAAGATGTGAGGTCACTCGGTTCAGATAGTCATTTCAAGTTCAAAACTTCAGGCATCACTGGAAATGTCTTTCTGTCCCTCAGCTCAATCACCCAGGGGAAAAAACCTCTGGTTCAGCGTGTTGTTTCATCATTAAACCATGTCTGACTCTTTTGTGACCCCATGGATTGTAGCCCGCCAGGTTCCCCTGTCCCTGGGATTTCCCAGGCAAGAATACTGAAGCAGGTTGCCATTTCCTCCTCTAGGGGATCTTCTGATTCGGGGATTGAACCTGTGTCTCTGTGTCTCCTGCACTGGCAGGCAGACTCTTTACCACTAAGCCACCTTGGAAGTCATGGTTTATTGTGAATCTTTATTTTCTTCCTTCCTTCCTTCCTCCTTCCTTCCCCACTCCCTCTTCTTTTTGGAAGTTCCTATCTAATTCTCCAGAAGCCTGGCATCACAGTCTCTTAACACCCAAACATGCCCCATCCTATTGGTTATGGAAGGTTCACCATTATTCTTGCTGTTTGGAGATCAGGGTGTGAGTCCTTATTCTTGGACTGTCTGCTGCTCTGCATTCCTGGTCATGGGTGACTGGATCCCTGGTCCTCATTCCTTCCCTCCTGGCCATCCTGCCTTCTGTAGTTCCGCCCACACATGGGTCAACTTCTTGCCTTCTTACCAGCACAACATTGATAGATCTTACAAATCTTACTGCAGTCTCAGAGATAAATCAGGAAGGTGGGCTCAACCTGACACTGGGAGAAACAACTTACAATTGCTTAGGAATCTGACCTTATCTTGGCCACTCCTCTCAAGGGGACTGTGTTATTGGCTGTCTCCTTCTTTACCCAGCTTTTAGTTGTGTTCTGATTTGAGGGGCCCATTCTCTATAGCATCTCATCTTCCATCTCCACTTCTGTCTCTCTAAAGTTACAAATGTGTGGATTTTATTATGCAGAAAAATTTAACTTTTAATCTCCACCCTCTGGTCTCCAACATCGTTGGCACAAAGGATAGGATTCTTTGTACTTTTTCCCAAAGTGAAGAACCATCTATCATGCCATATGCTTCTAGGACCAGAAACACAGTAGAAAAAGTTTTAAAATTACAGTTTTCATTTTAGTTGGGCCAGAAAAAAAAAAATTCTTAAGCATATCTAAAGCCATCCATAGGACAAACTACATAGGATTTGTCTCCATCCATAGGACAAACTACAGGGCTGGGTGCGCGCGCGCGCGCGTGTGTGTGTGTGTGTGTGTGTGTGTGTGTGTGTGTGTGTGTGTGTATGTGTGGTGTGAGAATGTTAGTTTCCCTTCCTATTAAGATTTTCTGAAGTAGAATTTATGTCCTCTCAAAATACACTTCCTCAGATGGTTTGGTTTTTCTTTTATATTGAAGTATGCTGATTTAAGCTAACTTCGAAATTATCTTGACACATTTTTCTTGAGGTACCGCAGAAGTTTGGAGAGAGTATAGAATTTGAAGCCAGACCCTTCCGTGCTCAAAGCCTCATCTACCGTTTTAGTATTCTGTCTATAGCCTCAGTGGTTTCCATCTCAGAGATGATGACAGTATCCACTTCGCAGAATTGTTACGGGGACAAAGGAGACTGGGTTTAGGTGAGACGACAAGGTGGCCCGGTTGCCTGTGTGATGCACCTTCAAACAGGCAGGTTGACCATAGGCTGATAGATTAATAAGACTAGTTCTGTTTTTAGAGAACTAAGGTATTTTGAAACTCCAGTTAAGTTTCACATAGGTGTTGTACTTAGTCGCTCAGTTGTGTCCAACTTTTTGTGACCCCGTGGACTAAAGTCCACCGGGCTGCTCTGTCCATGGGGATTCTCCAGGCAAGAATACTGGAGTGGGTTGCCGTGACTCTATCCGAATTGATGCTGTCCTGTTGTATTCTAGTGACTACAGAAGTCACAGCTGACTGAACCTTCTTTGGGTCCTGATAGCATTTCAGTGCCTGTTATCCGGGCACTGGGACACATCCCTGGGGGCCTTCTCCCTGGTCCTCAGCTTTGCTACCATCCTTCTTGCTTCCCCCGGAGGACAGAGCCCAGGAAGGCAACTGCCTGAGGGTTGTCACGTGTGGAGCCGGGGAGAGAGGGCGATGCAGGACGGGCCAGGATGCTCCTGAGGACCTGGGACCAGGCTGTCCTCTGGGTTGTCAGGTTTCCTCCTCAGGAATCACTTCCTTTTCAGTGGGGGAGGTTCAGATGACTTACTTAAATTCTTTGATATCCTCCTTTAACTATCCCAATAAATTCTTTAGTCAGATTAAGATTATGAAATGTGGGGGTCATATAGGAAGGTTAGGGATTTCTTGAATGGAGAAAAAGATATGTGTACTTTTCTGTACTGAATTGCTAGTTTTCCTTTTTTAATTTGTAAGGAGATGAGTGAGGAAATAAGATTTGTGAAGCCAGCTTTCCTTAAAATAAGATAATAGTTTGCCTTGCTTTACTCTGTATGACAATCTCTAGGTCCATCTACATGTCTACAAATGACTCAGTTTTATTCCTTTTTATGACTGAGTTATATTCCACTATCATCTTGGGAGCTGGAATGCAAAAGTAGGAAGTCAAGAGATACCTGGAGTAACAGGCAGGTTTGGCCTTGGAGAACAAAATGAAGCTGGGCAAAGGCTAACAGAGTTTTGTCAATAGAACACTCTGTTCATGGCAAACACACTTTTCAACACAAGAGCCAACTCTACACATAGACATCACCAAATGTTCAACACCGAAATGAGATTGATAATATCCTTTGCAGCCCAAGATGGAGAAGTTCTATACAGTCAGCAAAAACAAGACCCAAAGCTGACTGTGGCTCAGATCATGATCTCCTTATTGCAAAATTCAGGCTTAAATTGAACAAAGTAGGGAAAACCATTAGGTCATTCAGTTATGACCTAAATCAAATCCCTTATGATTATACAGTAGAGGTGACGAATAGATTCAAGGGATTAGACCTGGTAGACAGAGTGCCTGAAGAACTATGAATGGAGGTTCCTAATTGTACAGGAGGCAGTGGCCAAAACCATCTCAAAGAAAAAGAAATGCAGGAAGGCAAAGTTGTTGTCTGAGAAAGCTTTACAAATAGCAGAGGAAAGGAAGAGAAGCAAAAGTTAAGGGAGAAAGGGAAAGATACACCCAACTGAATGCAGAGGTCCAGAGAATATCAAGGAGAGATAAGAAGACCTTAAATGAATATTGCATAGAAGTAGAGGAAAACAATAGAATGAGAAAGGCTAGAGATCTCTTGAAGAAAATTGAGATATCAAGGCAACATTTCATGCAAGGATGGACACAATACAGGACGGAGATAGGAAGGACCTAACAGAGACAAAAGAGATAAAGAAGAGGAGGCAAGAATACATGGAAGAAAAAAAGAAAAAAAGGTCTTAATGACCAAGATAACCATGATGGTGTGGTCACTCACCTAGAGCCTGGAGTGTGAAGTCCAGTGGGCCTTAGAAACATTACTGTGAACAAAGCTAGTGGAGGTGATGCTAATCCAGCTGAGCTGTTTAAAATCCTAAAGGATAATGCTGTTAAAGTGCTGTACTCAATACATCAGCAAATTTGGAAAACTCAGCAGTGGCCACAGGACTGATAAAGGTCAGTTTTCATTCCAATTCTAAAGAAGGGCAGTGACAAAGAATGTTCAAACTGTCAAACATTGCAGTTATTTCGCATAATAAGGTTAAGGTCAAAATCCTCCAAGCTAGGCTTCAGCAGTACATGAACCGTGAACTTTCAGATGTTCAAGCTGGATTTAGAAAAGGCAGAGAAACCAGAGATGAAATTTCCAGCATTTGCTGAATCATAAAGAAAGTAATGGAATTCCAGAAAAATATCTACTTCTGCTTCATTGTGTGCACTAAAGCCTTTGACTCTATGGATCACAACTGTGGAAAATTCTGAAAGAGATGAGAATACTAGACCACTTTACTTGTCTCCTGAGAAATCTGTATTTGGGTCAAGAAGCAACAGTTAGAACCTTACATGGAACAACTGACAGGTTCAAAAATAGGAAAGGAATATGACAAGCCTGTTGTTGTCACCCTGTTTATTTAACTTATATGCAGAGTACATCATATGAAATGGCAGGCTGAATGAATCACATACTGTAATCAGTATTGCTGGAGAAATAGCAACAACCTCGGATACAAAAATGATACCACTCTAACGGCAGAAAGTGAAGAAGCACTTAGGAGCCTCTTCATGAGGGTGAAAGAGGAGAGTGTAAAACTTAGATCATGGAATCCAGTCCCATCACTTCGTTGCAAATAGAGGGGAATAAATGGAAACAGTGAAAAATTTTATTTTCTTGGGCTCCAAAATCCCTACAGATGAGGATTGCAGCCATGAAATTAAAAGACATTTGCTCCTTGGAAGAAAAGCTGTGACAAACCTAGACAGCATATTAAAATGAAGAGACATCACTTTGCCAACAAAGGTCTGTATAGTCAAAACTATGGTTTTTCCATTAGTCACACATGTATGTGAGCTTTGGACTTTACAGAAGGCTGAGTGCTGAAGATGTAATGCTTTTGAATTGTGATGCTGGAGAAGACTCTTGAAAGCCCCTTGGACAGCAAGGAGATCAAATCCTAAAGGAAATCAATCCTGAGTATTCACTGGAAGGACTGATGTTGAAGCTGAAGCTCTAATACTTTGGCCCTCTGATGCAAAGAAACTTTGGAAGAGACCCTGGTGCTGGGAAAGACTGAAGGCAAAAGAAGAGGGGAGCAGAAATTGAGATGGTTAGATAGCATCAGTGACTCAATGGACATGAATTTGAAGAATCTCTGGGAGATAGTGGTAGACAGAGGAGGCTGATGTGCTGCAGTCCATGGGATTGCAAAGAGTCAGGCAGAATTTAGTGACTGAACACCACCACCAGCAATATTCCATTGTATATATGCACCACATCTGTTTTATCTATTCATCTGTCCATGGACAGTTAGGTTACTTCCATGAGACATGTATGTGGAATGTAGAAAAGTGGTAGAGAGGAACCTGTTTGCAGGGCAGGAATAGAGACGCAGATATAGAGAACAGAAATATAGACATTGGGAAGGTGGGGGCCAGGCTGGGATGCAATGGGAGATAAGTAGTGGCATATATACAGTACCATGTGTAAAGCAGGTAGTTGGTGTGAAGCTGCTCTGTAGCACAGAAGTTCAGTTCAGGTGCTCAGTGATGACTTAGAAGGTGCTCTGTGATGGGGGAGTGGAAGGTCCAGGAGGAAGGGTATATATGTATTGACTTTCTTGTACAGTAGAAACTAACATAAGATTGTAAAGCAACTATACCTCAATTTTAAAAAACGGTGATGCTTTGCTTTCCTTTTTTCAGATGCTGATATACATAATTTTTCAATGGTATACTTCATATTCTTGATTTACAAACTTACATATATATATATATATATATATATATATATATATATATATATATATATACATCTCAGATGGAAAGCATATTTAGAAACAAGTCAATGTCTTTCTAGGCCTGAAAAGAGGGTACTTTATGCAGAGTACTGAAAATGTGTTCTTGTTTAGTGAGTCATGTTGTAGAATCTCTTTACTTTTAGGCAGCAACTTATTAGCCTACAGCCTAAAACAATACTAAGAACCATTACAAACTATATACTAAAAGAGTGTTCTTTTAGGAAATTTGGTAATATCTTTTTTGATAATGTCATAGATTTTACATCTCAAGGATATTCAGTATGACCGTTAGTAAAAATACTCCATACCTATCTAAGGGACATAGTGTTACAGATACAACCTTTTAAATTCCTGTTTTCCTCATTTTTCCTAAGTGGAATATATACTCTGTTTAACGGTATATATGTAGCATATCTTCAGGATTAAAATGATTATGATTTCTTAGAGTAAATTCCCCAACAATAGTTATATCTAAGGAGAAACAATAGTTTAAGAATAACCACATTTTAAAAGTGTGTGTTAAAAAGATTACCCATAAGACAAAAAACAATGAAATGTCTTCAGTTATGGGTTAAAGTTGATGTGGTGGAAGTGATTCATTGAGCAATGTCAAGTTGGTAAGAATATCACTTTAGAAAACTAAGTGCATTTAAAATTTAAAAAGTGTTTTTTTTTTCTTACTAATGGAATTTTATTAGATTTGAAGCAAAACTTTTTCGAATGTTAGACACGTGATTTTAAGTATGAATCTACTTGAGAAACAAATGAAAACCAAAAAAAAGAAAAGAGCATTATTTACTGTTCATGCAGAATTATTTTTTTTTAACACTGATGGTTTGAAAGCTAACAGCTTCACATATAAGCAAAATATTCCACTGAATATAACTCATGTAGATTAAAGTTGGATTAACTTAATTTGTTAAAGATTTTGCAAAATAAGCATTTTAGAGCTTCTAGTATATGCTTCTAGCCAGGGGATTTGGTTTTAAAATATGTATTTTTTAATATGTAAGTGGAAAACAGACTTAAGGCTTAAATACAGCTTGCCCCCTTATGTTTACAATTCAGAATAGTTGGTGGGCTAGGGTGGCAGCACTAAAATGATATAAAGATGCTCTTCAAATTATTTTTCTGGAACTTTCACTGCAGTGCTTGTGTTTTACCTGGGGCATGGGGAGAGGATTTGATAGGTTCTTCTGTGTCTTTATGGGCTTTCCTTGTGGCTCAGCTGGTAAAGAATCCGCCTGCAGTGTGGGAGACCTGGGTTTGATCTCTGGGTTGGGAAGATCCCCTGGAGAAGGGAAAGCCTACCCACTACAGTATTCTGGCCTAGAGAATTCCATGGACTGTATAGTCCATGGGGTCGCAAAGAGTTAAAAATGACTGAGCGCCTTTCACTTTCATACTTTCTGTGTCTATAGATACTTCATAATTTAACCGATTAAGTATCTTTCTTTAGGAAGAACTGTATTCTGAGAGCTTGTTGATCCAATATTTTGTGAAATGATAAGTGTAAATGGTAATTTTAAAAAGGTAATCCCGTACTAATAACCAATTAATTAGTAAAAAATGTACTGAATTATACAACTGTGAATTTACATAAAACATTGAATTATGCACTTCGTATGGGCGAGTTGTGTGGATATGAATTAGATCTCAATAAAAGCCATTACAGAAAGTAAGCTGTTAACCCATGAGATCCAGATAGGCTGGTTCTTAGCTGAAAGATGCAAAATGTTTGCGTGTATAAATTATGTGCCAGTGGTGCCCAGGGTGTGTAAGAAATCTTCCAGGATCTCTACTCTTTGAAGAGAAGGGCAGCACAAGAGGACTTGTTGTTAAAAGACAGGCTTTTTAAACCTAAGTTTTGCATCTGGGTCTTTCTGTTAGTGTACTGTGGGTACAACTTCCCAACTGGAAGCCCTGTCTAAAACATGAGGATGGGTGTGATTTGCATCTCAAAGGATTATAACTGTAAACATGGAGGGGAAAATAGCTCTTGAAGTTTTATTTAAAATGCCTCCAGCTTTTTCTTTTTAGCAACATTCTTTTTATTTTATAGTCTATAATTTTAAGTAAATGTATGTATGGACTATGATATCCTACTGAATATATCCAATGTCAACAAAAAATGTAAATATTTATACCATAGTGACTGTATACTTACATACATCTTGAGTTTGCCTCTTTTTTCTCCTGAAGACTTTGATTGATTCCTTTTATTAAAATTGTGAAATCTCATGAACTTTGACAGATGAGGCTAATGCTGTTGATAATCAGGATATAGGATAGTTTTTGGCTTTGCCTCCCTATTATTTCCTCACCTGCCAGAAAGGAAGAAGGAAGGAGGGAAGGACGGAGGGACCAATGGACACAGGGAGAGAGATAGAGAATGTTCTAAGAGCATTTGCCCTGAGTGCAGTAACTACTTCCTCATCATTAGAGGTTAGAAGCGCTTGATCATTTGAGTATCTACTGTGTACAAGGGACTGAGTTCGTGTTTTTTTTAATTTGTTTTATTGAAGTATAGTTGATTTACAATGTTGTGTTAATTTCTGCTGTATGGCAAAGTGATTCAGTTACATATATATATATATATATATTCTTTTCCATTATGGCTTGTTATATGACACTAAATATAGTTTTCTGTGCTATAGAGTAGCACCTTGTTGTTTATCCATCCTATATATAATAGTCTGCATTTGCATCCTGAACTCCCAGTCTGTCACTTGGCAACCACAGGTCGGTTCTGTATGCCTGAAATTCTGTTTCTATTTTGTAGAGAAGTTCACTATATCATATTTTAGATTCTGCATGTAAGTGTTATCATATGGTATTTGTCTTTCTTTATCTGGCTTCACTTAGTATGATCATCTTCCGGTCCATTCATGTTGCCGCAAATGGCATTACTTCCTTCTTTTTTTCCCAAGTAACAGTCCCTTGTTTATGAATGCCCCACCTCCTTTATCCTCTCCTCTTGATGGACAGTTGGGTTGTTTCCACGTCTTGACAGTGCTGCTGTGACCACAGTGGTGCACACCTTTTCAGATTATCGTCTGGTCCAGATAATGCCCAGGAGTGGATTTGCAGGATGATATGGTAGCTGTACTTTTAATTTTCTATACTGTTCTCCATAGGAGCTGCACCAATTTACATTCTCACTAACAATGTGGGAGGGCACCCTTTTCTGCATGCCTCGGGACTTAGTGTAGCACAATTAGTGTCTACATCTTAAGTGTAGCACATTTAGTGTCTACAAACACAGGCTGTCTGGCCTCCAGGAGTTTCCCAGCTCATTCTTCAGATGGACACCGCAGCTCAATGAAATAAATGCAGAGTCCAGCTACTATACTATTGATGAATCCTAAGGTTTCCCTTGCTCAATGTCCAGCTTCACTCCAGCTTGCTAAGAATTAGATTCTTTGTCCTGTAATCCCTTTTGGTTACCTCCAGAAAAAATCAGTTTCTCAGTTTAAATTCGCTCTCTGCCCCCTTCTTTCTTTTTTGGCTAAATCCTAACAAAACTCTCCTCAGTCCCTCAAATCCAGTCTCTGCCCCCCACTTTTTTTTCATATAGAAACCTTGATCCAAAATGATTGAATTTCTGCTGAAGATTATCGATATTTGTTTCCTAGCTATAATTAATTCTCCAGTTATCATACCATTATAAATAAATCATTAACACATCTACCCATGGAAAATATAGCTTTTCCTTACCAGTAATTGTGTGGATTTATTTTCAAATATCCCCTCTGTCTTACTACTCCCAATATTCAGCTGTTCTTTGGAATAATTATACACATGTTGTGTTTAAGAGATTAATTCTGGCATCAGACAGAACTGGATTCATTTCTTATCTCTACCAGTTTCTGGGTATTAATGGACTGAATGTTTGTGTCCCTCAAATTCATTTGTTGAAGTCCTAGCCCCAGTGTGATAGTTTTTGGAGGTGATGTGATACTATTGGGAAAGTGAAATGCTACAGGCATTTGGGGAAATAGCTTGGTGGTTTCTTATACTAAACATGGACTTACTATATGATCCAGAATCGCACTCTTTGCCATTTATTCCAGATAAATGAAACCTATACTCTCACCAAAAGAATCTATATATGAATTTTCATAGCAGTTTTATTTGTGAAAGCCACAAATTGGAAGCAACCTAAGTGTCTTTCCACCAGTGGATGCTTAAAAAAATCTGGTGCATCTGTGCTGCGGAGTGTTGCTCAGCAGGAGGACAGATATACCACATTGTGTCTAACTGTAGCCTACCAGGCTCCTCCATCCATGGAAATTTCCAGGCAAGAGTACTGGAGTGGGTTGCCATTTCCTTCTACCAGGGGATCTTCCCTACCCAGGGATCAAACCCAGGTCTCCCGCATTGCAGGCAGATGCTTTACCGTCTGAGCTACCAGGGAAACCCATCAGGCAGGTCTCAGTTAAGGGCTGTTCAACAAAATGCCTGACTGGTGTTCCTGAAAGCTGTTAAGGTCAGCTGAAAAAAAAAACAAAAAAACAAAAAACAGAGATCTGAGAAGCTATCGAAATAAAGGGAACCATACTGGTTAGTGACTCGGTCATGTCCAGCTTTTTGCTACCCCATTGAACCCTACCAGGCTCCTTTGTCCATGGAATTTTCCAGGCAAGAATGCTGGAATGGTTGCCATTTCCTTCTTAGGGGATCTTCCCAACAGAGGGATTGAACCCACGTCTCCTGTGTCTCCTGCTTTGGCAAGCAGACTTGTTACCACTAGCACCACCTTTACTGTTTGGCCAAAAGGGAAGCCTAAGGTAGTATTAATACAATAACTCCATGTCAGTATGATGTCCTGGAACAGAAATGGGACTGTAGGTGAAAACTAAAGAAACATAATAAATCTTTGACCTTTGTTAATAATAATGGAGCAGTATCAGTTCGTTAATTATGAAAATGTACCCTAGGGATTTTAAGATGTTAATGATGGGAAGCAAGGTTAGGGTTGATGGGTACACTACTATTTTCACAATTTTTCTGTAAATCCCAAACTTTTCTTAAAAAAAAAAAACTTACTAAAAAACTACCTGTGTTACATGTAATTGAGGGAAAAAATCTCAGTTGCAAATGCCATTGAGCTACAAATAAAGCCCATGTTTAATCCCCTTTCTCACCTTAAGATGCCCTCAGACAATACTGAGGGGTAGCCAGAATCCAAGTGTGCAGAGAGGAAATTATAAGAGCTTTATGACTCCAAAGTCTATTTCCACTTTAATTATATCCCCAGACTTCAAAGAGAAGCCTTTGTCCATGCTCAGAATTTCTTCAAAGTACATCATAAATCTTTTTTCTTTTTTTTTGGAAACTGTCCCCCTAAGCTACCTTCCAGGAATTCCTAATTATAACACAGGGAAGAACCAAGACGTCAGCTCCCATTACTCATCTGTCTACTCTTAAAATTATAGTTTTACACTGCATTGTATCACGTTTTAGAAGTGATGATAAAAATATAGATGAGTCAAAGAGAGAAAGTGATTATTCCTACAAAAGAGGAGTCCAAACCACCCCTCAATATGTGCCATAAACATTCTAGAGTTTAAGCAAGAAAGTAGAAATCAAATAAATAAACAATGAAGTCCTACTGTATAGCACAGGGAACTATATACAATATCCTGTGATAAACCATCATGGAAAAGAATATGAAAAAATCTGTATATATATAGCTGAATCACTGTGCTGTGTACCTGAACCTGATACAGCATTGCAAATCAACTATACTGCAAGAAAAAAGGTAGAATCCAACAAACAAAAATTAGGTTGAATTTCAATTACTATCTTTAACAATGGATATAATTTTAATGAAATGGAAGAACAGAAGAAGCTTACATTTTCCACTTTTAAAATTTAGGACTTTAAGAAATCTAAGTCAGAAATATTTTTAAGTGATTTGTATTTGGGCACAAAGATCATATGAAATCCTCTATTATTTGCTTTCAAAATTTTTACAGGTGAAATGCATGTATATATTATATGTATACACATAAACATTAAATGCATATGTATAGATGATAAATGCATGTCTCTCTGTATAATTATAGACACATTTACACACACCATGACGCAAGTATACAAAGCCAGGAGCAGCTTTCTCCCAGCAATACTGGGTTTCACATTTTGCTTTTCTTTCCTGACACATTTGCATTAATGGACATGCAACCTCACATGTGTGTTTGAAGTGGTGTATCTGCTATAAATTAAATGTGGGATGATATAGGACTATTACGTTCCTTTATTCCATTTCAGAGAAAGAAGGCCCCATGGGTAGTAGATAAAAATATTTCTAATGGAATTAAAAGAAAGTTGAGCTCTTTAACTAGATTTTCTTTCGTATCTGGGCAAAGAGTCTCTTTGGGAATGAATCAGAGATTGGATGCCAGGATTTCTAAATGGTATCTTTATTATTATTGTTTTAATTAATTAATTAAATTGGAGGATAATTTATTTACATACTGTGATGGTTGTTGCCATACATCAACATGAATCACCCACAGGTACACATGTGTCTCCCCATCCTGAACCCATCCCACCTCCCTCCCCATCCCATCCCTCTGGGTTGTCCCAGAGCATCAGCTTTGAGTGCCCTGCTTCATGCATCGAACTTGTACTGGTCATCTGTATTACATATGATAATATATACGTTTCAATGCTATTCTCTCAAATTATCCCACCCTCGCATTCTCCCACAGAGTCCAAAAGTCTGTTCTTTACATCTGTGTCTCTTTTGCTGCCTTGACATAGGATCATCATTACCATCTTTCTAAATTCCATATATATCAGCATTCAGTCTTATCAGTCAGCATTCATTCTTCATTTTGGAGTCACTGTCATTCTTAATACTTGTTTCTGAATTTGCTATGTAAATTTTTTAGTTTACATTTTGAGTGTAATTTACACTGTTTGTAGGTGAAAACGGCCATGTCTATTGCTAGTGTGTATAAATAACTATAGATGTACATGTGGTGCATAATTTTACTCTCTGGGAACATGATAAATTCTTGTGATAAGCTCTTGTCTTACCTTCGCTTAGTCTGGTGTGGTCTCCTAATTGTTGTTTTTATTGAGTATGTGTTCTCCTATGACGACTTAAATTGGCACAGACACATGAATGATGTAGGTTGTCAATGCATCGTTGAAAGTTGATATTTAATTTGTTCTATAAATCATTTTATTTCATAATATTATTTCCCCCATTTGTTTTTAGGTTGAATATTTCATCTCTTTAAAAAATTAAAATTTCTTTAAGTGCCCTCTTACACACACACACAAATACACACACACACTTGTCCCTGTTGCTTTGTGGCTTCTCTCTTTCTTCACCATCAGAGCCAGGAGGGTAGTAAGTTTTTGAAACCACTGTATGTTTCTCTTAACAAGTGAAACATAGTAGAAGCTCTCTAAAGAAATCTTCAGGAACTAAATACTTTTTTTAATCGAGTAAAAAATTACTGCATGCCCATTTTTTTGTTCTGTATAGTTGAATACTGAGAAGTTTGAAGGAAGCCAAAAGGAAAAAACATACTCTTTGCTAAAGTGCCGTTGCTGGGAGGGATCCTTCAGGTGGAGATGAGATGAACAAAGGTGAGATGTTCAGGACCACAGGTAGTTGTTTGGCTGTGGCATAGAATGCAGATGGATTGTTAAATAACTCCCTGCAAGTCCATCAAGTTGTAATCTTGTGGGTAAACTATGGTAAATTTATACAATGCACTGTACAGCCTTTAAATAATAAAACCTATTTTATATGGATATAGTCAGAAGTGTAGCATTGAATTAGGAAAAGTAAATTATAGACAATCCTTATAGTTTGATAGAGCATATGTAAAGTGTGGAAACATGAAAAGCAATAGAATATTAGGGATCATATAAAAATATTCAAGAAATAATTAAGACCAAAATAAGCATAAAAATTTTCTCCATGGCGATGAGGAGGACTATGGGATTATGAGTGGGAACATGGGGTCTTCAACTGTATCATCAATAATTAATTTCTTTTGAAAATTCTGAAGCAAATTTGGCAAAATATTAAGACCTGTGAAAGTTGGGGCATAGATACTAAGTGTTTATCCTAATATTGTCTGGAATTTTTCTTTTTGCTTGAAATACTTTATGACAAAATCACAAACATATTTTATAACAAGATAAGGTAGTTCAGTTCAGTTCAGTCGCTCAGTTGTGTCCAGCTCTTTGCGACCCCATGAACTGCCGCACACCAGGCCTCCTTGTCCAACACCAACTCCTGGAGCCGACCCAAACTCACGTCCGTTGAGTCGGTGATGCCATCTTCTGTCGTCCCCTTCTCCTCCTGCTTTCAATCTGGCATCAGGGTCTTTCCCGATGATAAGGCAGTAGACAGTAGTTAAACAGAAGATTGAAGGAGTCAGGGGTGAGGTTGTAAAGTGTATGATGTGTCCTGCTGAATTTTGGATTTGCTCTATGAATGTATCCACTCTTATGGTCTTTGTTACTCATCTTTTGGTTGATGACTGTGAAATCCTTGAGCTCAGCCCAACCCAGCCTCCTCCTCTGCATGTCAGATACCCTGGTCCTGGTAGCACTGTGGATGTTGCATGCCCCAAACTAGCCTTCTGCTTTATTCTAGAGTGTCGTTATTCAGTCACTAAGTCATGTCTGACTCTTTGTGACCCCATGAATTATAGCCTGCCAGGCTTCCCCGTCCTTTACTATGTCCTGGAGTTTGCTCAAACTCACATCCATTAAGTTGGTGATCCCATCCAACCATCTTATCTTCTGTTGTCCCCTTCTCCTCCTGCTTTCAATCTTTCCCAGCATCAGAGTCCTTCCCAGTGAGTCAGTTATTCACATCAGGTGGTCAAAGTATGGAGTTTCAGCTTCAGCATCAGTCCTTGCAATGAATATTCAGAATTGATTTCCTTTAGGATTGACTGGTTTGATCTTGCAGTCCAAGGGACTCTCAAGAGTGGTCTCCAACACTGCAGTTCAAAAGCATCAGTTTTTCAGCACTCAGCTTTCTTTATAATCCATCTATCACATCCATACATGACTGCTGGGAAAACCACAGTTTTGACTAGATGAACCTTTGTCAGAAAAGTAATGTCTCTGCTTTTTAATATGCTGCCTAGGTTTTAAAAAGCAGGGCCATCACTTTGCCGACAAAGATCTGAATAGTCAAAGCTGTGTTTTTTCCAGTAGTCACATACGGATGTGACCTGGCCATTATTCTCATCTCTCTCTCACCACCAAGATATAATTGTCCACCTGCTATCACCTGTTTAATCTGCCATGAATTTGTCTTAAATTCTCTTTTGACTATTCCAACATTGTTTGAGTCGGGCCCCCGTCCCTCTGTCCTGGCCTACTGAAGTGTCCTTGCTAGTGGTCCCTTGGATGCACTCCGCATATTAATCTTTCACCTACTTTCTAGAGAGACACACTCAAAGCAAGTCTGACCATTACGCATGCTTGAAGAGAACTCTTTCAGGACTCTACACTCTCTGTAAGGATATTTGTATGTTCCATGGAAGGCCCAGTACCAAAGCCACCTGTGGTCCTTGTTAGAAATGCAAGTCTCTGGGCTTCCCTGGTGGTCCATTGGTTAAGAATCTGCCTGCCAATGCAGGAGCCATTGATTCCATTCCTGGTCTGGGAACATTCCACATGCTGAAGGGTAAGCAAGCCTATGTGCCACTGCTACTGAACCCATGCTTTCGAACCCATGCTCCACAACCAGAGAAACCACCAAGTGAGACGCCCCTTCACTCTCAACTAGAGAGTGCACACAGCAGTGAGGACCCAGCACAGCCAGAAACAAACAAACAAACAAACAAATAAATAAATAAGACAAGTTCTCTGGCACAGGCTGAGACCTGATGACATAATCTCTACGGTTGGGTCCCAGATGAGGATTTATAACAGCCCAGATTATTTATATGCATCATAATTTTGAGAATCATCAATCTGTTAGATAAAACACCAGCTCTGGAGCTGGGTGTGGGAAGCTATTCTTCACTAGTCAGCCTTTTCTATTGATACTTCATCTCTGCCTTCCACACTCACTTTCCTGCCCTGTTAGTTTTTTCACTCTCACTCATCCTTTAGACTAAAAACACTAGCATCTCATCTCAAAGTCTTAGCTGTTCCCTCTGCCCCCAGTTCCACAAGTTTCTGTCTCCAACTCCATATAGTTTCTCAAAAGTTCCTTTCCTTTAAGTGGTGATAGTCCTGAGGCTGGGACAGTCTTGTTTCTGTAACACACAGCAAGGGATCTGGTGTAAGGGTGACCTTCTAAAAAGATTCTTCAACTAATGGCACTGCTCTTGAGTTGACAGGGAGCTGATCATGAGTTTTGAGCCTGTATTTCAGGTAGGTCATTTAAAAAATCTGTGAAAAAGAGAAAATCAGAGCTGGCCATGTTGAATTCTAGTGGTTGGATGTTAAAGAGATCAAGATTGGAGATTTTCATTAGATAAACATAGAGATGATTGAAATCTCTGGACTATAGCCAGATGAGAGGATGAGGGTTTACATTTTATATGTATTATGCTTTCTACTCAGCTATTTAATAAACGTGACCAGTATTTATTTAGAGATACAGAGTCATGATCATAAGTCTAGAAATGAACTATTTAGAAGGTTTCAGCCAAGTAGGGGCAGTTGAAGTGATGTGCTTAAACTATCACTTACAGGAAGGAATAGAAAGTATGGGATATAAATTATAGAGAAAACCAGTACTAAAGAGAAACTGAGGATAAGGGCTTCAGAGAAGGAATGACGATATGGTAGTTTTAGCAGAAGAGTGGGGACTTTGTGAAGAGCAGGAGTGGTCGGCTGTGACAAATGATGCAAAAAGATCCAGTGAATTGCAGATTGAGAGTTATCTTTTGGAATTTGCAATTGGGATATCGATAGGAACCATAAGAAAAGCCATTTTAATGGGGCTTTGAGTGAGGTGGTGGCAGTGGGACCTGTTGGATTAGTGAATGAATGGTTGGTGAAGATATATTGACAATGAGAATCAACCTTGTGTTCAAGAAGCTTTAGACAGCGAGGCAGTCATGCATTTGAGTGGTATTGTTTTGTTGACTTTAGTTGTGATGAGTGTAACTTGAGTACGTGTAATTGCCCAAGAGATCGAATTCCTAGAAAAAGAAAAGCGCCGTAGGGCCCAAGAAAGATTGGAAACCATCGCCATGAAGAGGGTGAGTTATCCTAAGCAGAAGCAGAGGAACTCTAGCTTGGGTAGAACAGTGACCGAAAGTGGGATCCAGCTGCTTGCTGCTCAGAGACCAATAAAGAGGTCAGGTTAGTGCAAAGTTTGTTTTACTTTGGATGCAGGGAGCTGAGGGCGGGGGAAGGGCCAACACCGGTCCAAAGTCCGATTCCCGCACCTCCCTGCATCCAACAATGGGGGCAAGAGGTTTTACAGACGAGAGAGGGGGCTCCATGCAGAAACAGTGCAGTCAGCTCTGGTAGTCATCTTGAAATTGGTCATCAGTGGTCTGACCAGTGTCATCTTGATTGTTTTAAATACAGTTAATCTTCAGTTCCAGGGTTGTTTGTTCCCATTCCTTGAGACCAGTTCTCAGAATTGTGGCAGCTTATATCATAGCTACAATCGGTCATCATGTAGTTAAATGTTTTCATCTGGTGTGGGTTTAGTATCCACAAGACAGTTTACAGGACATGGCTCGGAATATTATCTGTGGCCCTTGAAGAGGGACTAGAAGTCCTTGACGATGCTTGATGACTGCATGTGTGCTCAGTGGCTAAGTGGTGTCCGGCTCTTTACCCTTGGACTGCAGCCAGCCAGGCTCTTGGTTGATGGGATTCTCCAGGCAAGAATACTGAAGTGGGTTGCCATTTCCTTCTCCAGGGGATCTTCCCGACCCAGAGATCAAACTTGAGTCTCCTTCATTGGGAGGTAGAAACTTTACCACTGAGCCACCAGGAAAGCAATGCATATCTACCCAAATAGATAATTTATGAGTGTGAATGTTAATAGTGAGATTTCTGGAAATCAGTGTAGACCATGAAGCTGAAATTGGCTCATATTTTTTCTGATATTTTCAACATACATTTAATGTAGAACAAGAAATCGTTCTTTGTCTTGGCTAGTCGTCTCTCTCCGGACAGGCCAGGTAAAGCTCATTCAGTCAATTTCTGACTGGCAGGAAAGGCTCATAATTTGGGGACCAGAAAATGTGTGAATGTGCAGAGATGGGAGCAGAGAGAGCCAAAAGAAAAGTAAAAGAAAGCTGACCTAAAATGTGTTGAGTTTAAAATAATGATTTTGGCTAATAATAATAATACTGTTAATTTGAACAATTTCCTTTGTTGAATTATCAAAGAAAATGAGACCGTCTGTCTTTATCTTTTAGTCAAATGTCTGTTTTCCTCCATAAAACCAAATGAATTTATCTCACTGGTTTGAATCCCCAAATAAGTTTCTGTCATCCTTCATATTACATGTAGAGACCTGTATAATCTAAAGATTTCTTTGTTACTGCAGAGAGGCATTGACTGGGCTTCTTTATTTTACATATGAAGTTATCTTTAAAAAGTGATTGAGATAGTTTCTGCCAAAAGTGATGCCATTATTTTAGCAGATGGTCCATAGACACATAGTCTCTTCTTGACTTCATTTCAAATCTTAATAGAATACCCTGCTTCTTTTTCTTCTTATAAAACATCTATTTCCAGACATGGTACTTGGTGGCCCTTAAAGCTTATAGTTTCCTCATAAATCGTCTTTGTCAGTGGCTGCCCTTGTTTCTGAGCTTCCTGTGCCTGGATGATTGAGTCACTTTCTACCCTCTGACTACCTGGGTTGCTATTAGTAACTTGATGTTCAGATTGCACAGTGGGATCTGCATAGTTTTTTCTGTATTTTCAACTCATAATGCACATTTAATGTGTTAAACACATGACTTTTCCAAATGCATAACTGAAATTTTGATTTGTTAGTATTATGTTGTATCAGTCTATTAATTAAAACATATGAGTTTAAAATTGTAATAAAAGTTTGAAAGTGGTAGCTATGCTGAAGAGCAGGAGGAATTCGCATCTGAGGGCATTTCTCTTGACTGTCCAACCTGGAGCCCTGTGTGTCTAGGGACATGTAAACTTCTTGATCTTAAGGTTTCTAAGCTGTTGAATGAGGATACCACTTGTCAGGGTCATTTTGGGGAGTGAATGAGTGTATTAGAGCATCCAGCATTTTCCCAGTCATAGATCACATAACCTTAGTCACTGGTGGAGTGTTGTTGAACCTCAGAAACTTCTTTAAAGCAATAATGATATTTATAGTTTGTCTTTAGATACTGTAAGGTTATGAAGTACTTTTGAATTATGATAAGAAAGATTGAATTATTCTATATATTTACTTTATTTAAAATTATTGTTCTTATTTTCTTTAATTTTTTATTGAAGTATGGTTGATTTACAATGTTGTATTAGTTTCAGGTGTACAGCATAGTGGTTCAGTTATAAGAATCAGTTATAAGAATCAATGTGTATACATACATATATTTCCTCTGTCACATTCTTTTTCCGTGTAGGTTATTACAAGATAGTGAGTATAATTCCCTGTACTGTACAGTAGGTCCTTGTCATTTACCTATTTTATATAGAATAGTGTGTATCTATTAATCCTAAACTTCTATTTTATCCCTACTACCCTTTCTACTTAGATAACCTTAGATGTGTTTTCTGTGTCTGTGTGTCTGTTTCAGTTTTGTAAATAAGTCCATTTATATTATTTTTTTAGATTCTGTATATAAGTGATATCATGTGATATTTGCTTTTATCTGGCTGGCTTCACTTAGTATGATCATCACTAAATCTGTTCATGTTGCTGCAGATTATGCCCTGTATATATTTGGGAATTATTTATTTGATAAGAAGTTTTGTCATATTTGATTCATTAATTGCCTTAATATTTAATTAATCAGAATTCCTTAATCCTGGTATCAGATGTCTATTATTATTCATTTTCTTTGTAATCTGTGGTTAAAATGGTACAATTATTTCTAACCTTAACTTCATTTTTATCTAGATTTGACTAAATCACCTTCTTTCCATTCACTCAGTGAAAGTGGATTAATTATTATTGTATCAATGTTAATGGTTAATGTATGAGTCACATTTGTTTTTCAAGGAAATCAACATTTTCAGTTATTCTGTTATTTTACTAACCTTTCTGTTTTAATTCCATCCTTCCCTGGTTACTTATTCGCTTTTCCCTTTCTGTGCAACTTATTTTGGTCTCATTATTCTGTTTTGGCTTGTGTAAAATAGATAGCTAGTGGTAAGCTGCTGTGTAATACAGGGAGCCCAGCCTGGCTTTCTCTGAAGACCTAGAGGGGTGAGATATGAAGGTGGGTGGGAGGGAGGCTCAAGAGGGTAGGGATATATATATACACACACACATATATATATATACACTTGTAGCTGCTTCACATTGTTGTACAGCAGAAATCAATAGAACATTGTAAAGCAATTATCCTCCAATTAAAAATAAAAAACACAAATGTTTTGTGCATATATTATGCTATGAATACACAGATATATACATAGAATTTATATCTCTGAGGAATTAAGGTAGAATTTAATACTTTTATGACATATGTTTTTTCTGTCGATTGTTATCCCCAATTAGGTATAAAAGCATTTGAATTAAGATTGAGGGCAAGAGGAGAAGGGGGCAACAGAGGATGAGAAGGTTGGATGGCATCACTGACTCGATGGACATGAGTTTCAGCGAGCTCCAGGATTTGGTGATGGACAGGGAAGCCTGGCATCCTGCAGTCCATGGGGTCGCAAAAAAATTGGGCATGACTTAGCCACTGAACAACAGCAACAATAGCACTTTAGTGTAAACCTCATTTTTATAGAAATAGAAGGTTTAGAGTACTAAGTGGACTTCCCTGGTGGCTCAGATGGTTAAGCATCTGCCTACAATGCGGGAGACCCGGGTTCAATCCCTGGGTCAGGAAGATCTCCTGGAGAAGGAAATGGCAACCCACTCCAGTATTCTTGCCTGGAAAATCCCATGGACAGAAGAGCCTGGCAGGTTACAGTCCATGGGGTCGCAAAGAGTCAGACACGACTGAGTGACTTTCTTTTTCTTTAAGTGGAACCTCATGCTCGTTGGACTCTAGTCTCACCTTGTCAATAGTAGGGACCCTGTTCACTAACAGATGGTCTGTGTTTGGACAGTCACGTCTATGGTCCTCCTGTGGCGCGTCCCTTACATAGAGCTCTCTTAGTGGTGCGTTCTGTGAGGGAACAGACAATGCAACATGTCATGTGAACTCACAGGACTCCGCTTTACTCGCAGAGGCAAGAGGAACACATGGATGGTGGACAGTTCACAATTGGATGTGATTGTACACTGAGTTGCATGCAGCTTTGCTGATTTGCATGACCAGTCTGTCCAAATCATCAAGGGTATCGGTAATAAGAGTGAACTGAAGAATTCAAGGATGGGTCAAAATCCTTAAAGAGGACTAAAATGAGTGAAGAACTTATGGACTGGTTTCTGTTCATTTTTTTCTGTTAACTTCTCAGACAGGATCCCTGTCTTCTTGCTTATTAACGAGTCAGTCCTTTAATTTTCTATTTGGTGGAATCCCAATTATTCTGTAACATCAGGCTCCCATTTCTTGAACGTATCATTAACTTATATATTTTTTTAATTTTATATTGGGGTATAGTTGATTAACAGTGTTAGTTTTGGGTGTACAGCAAGGTGAATCAGTTCTCTGTTTATATGTATCTTATTCTTTTTCAGATTCTTTTCCCTTACAGGTTATTACAGAGTATTGAGTAAAGTTCCCTGTGCTATGCTGCATGTTCTGTTATGCTGTAATTTTATCCTCCCTGTGATAGATTTCCTGTTTATGACCTGCCTCTGAACAAGAGAATGAAATTGTTTTGAATATAAATTGAATTACTGCCATGCATTTACTCAAATTAATTAATTAGTTGCTGAATGTTTTTAATGTATGTTTAAATACCTATTGTGTACTTTACAATAGTGATGAGACCAACCCTGCTGGGATAGGTTTTTCATAAAAGGCAGAAATGTCACATATTGTTAAAAAGATCTGTCAGTCCTTTATGGAAGGACTTAAATCCTTGGCTTTAGCATGAATTTTGGGGGAGAACTGGATAAATAAGTAGCCCAGTTAGAAAGTTAGATTGATAATCTAAGTTTTGAAATTTTACATTGTATGTTTAGACTATAATTAGGCTTCTTATTTCTCAAAAGATTTTAAAACAGCCTCTAATAAAATAGTCAAGATTTAAAGGGGGAGTTAATACACCAGAATTTTTGGTAATATATTTGTGGTGATAGGGTAATACATTGGGTCATGGACATTCTTTTACTCATGAATTAAAAGATGTGAATGCTTGATTAGTTGAGCAATTATGTTTGAGTACCTGGTATATATCTGGTACCTTGGAAGATGTTAGGAATAAAAGGTGAATTTTAGTTAATTGTGTATCACCTTCAGGAAATACATAGTTTAAAGGGAGACCTCAAGGTCTAGTCTGAGAGAAAAACATTACTAAAGAGAAAAAAAATCTAACCTCTGCTATGATTTTAATGGAAGACTTTGAAATATAATATTTACATATATTTCCCATCTTAAGATGTCCAAACATTCTGAGTTTCTAAATTATATTTGCTTTGATTGTCCTTTGAGCTAGTTAGTGTACCTCACTGCTGGTTAACCAAGCATGGAAACCAGCAGACCAGTGTGAGCAGTAATTGTGTTCACTGTTGCTTCATCATGAAGATTTTTTAATGGGTGATGAACGAGTTCATAAATAGATTCAGCAGAACTCTTTTTACTTCTCATGTCCCTGGACATTCTCTCTCCCTAAATGATAAGACTGAAGTTGAAAACATGTATTGCTACTGTTGTATATAATGGACAGAATAGTTCTTTTCACATTAAGAAAACTAGATTCTCAGGCAAATATGGTATCTCTCACACACACACACACACACACGTGTGTGTGTATACAAATAAACTCATTAATAAAAAAAAATAGACTCACAGACATAGAAAACAAACTTCTGGTTGCCTAAAGGGGAAGGGGGGAGAGATAAATTAGGAGTTTGAGATTAACATATACAAATTACTATATGTGTATATATATATAAAGGATAACCGAAAAGGACCTACTGTTTAGCACAGGGAGCTCTATTCAATATCTGGTAATAATCTATAATGAAAAAGAAACTGAAAAAAAATGTTCAGTTGCTAAGTCATGTTCGACCCTGTGACTCCATGGACTGTAGCAGTCCAGGTGCCTCTGTCTTCCACTATCTGCCAGAGGGCTCAAATACATGTTATTGAGTCGGTGATGCTATCTAACCATCTCATCCTTTGCTGTCGCTTCTCCTTTTGCCCTCAATATTTCCCAGCATTAGGGTCTTTTCCAATGAGTTGACTCTTTGCATTAGCTGGCCAAAGTCTTAGACCTTCAGCTTCAGCATCAGTCCTTCCAATGAATTTTCAGGGTTGATTTCCTTTAGGATTGACTGGTTTGATCTCCTTGCAGTCCAAGGGACTCTCAGGAGTCTTCTCCAGCCCCCCAATTTGAAAACATCAATTCTTTGGTGCTCAGCCTTCTTTGTGAATCAACTCTCACATCCATACATGACTACTGGAAAAACCATAGCTTTGACTGTACAGAACGTTGTCACATTTACTTGCTGTATATTAATCAGATGAAATCAGCTGAAATCATATTAATTTAACATTTGTGGAATTTGAAGGATTCTTCTTTCTCATAATATTTCCCTCATTTTCCTTGTAATAGAAATAGGTCATGAAACCAAATATTTTCATAATTATTACAATGCATATACTTCAGAAAAATAAAGATACTATGCTATAATTTTATTGGGCTTCAGTGTTGGTGAGAGTCCAACTCTCACATCCACACATGACTGCTGGAAAACCATAGCTTTGATATATGGACCTTTGCTGGCAAAATGATGTCTCTGCTTTTTAATACACTATCTAGGTTTGCCGTAGCTTTGCTTCCAAGGAGCAAGTGACTTAGTTTCATGGCTGCAGTCACTGGCTACAGTGATTTTGGAGCCCAACAAAATAAAATCTGTCATGGCTTCTACTTCTTCCCCTTTGATTTGCTATGAAGTGATCTGGCTAGATGCTAAGATCTTAGTTTTTCTAATGTTGAATTTCAAGCCCGCTTATTCACTCTCCTCTTTCATAAAGAAAAAATTATGGCAGAAATGAGGACTGAAGTAGGAGAACCAAAGAGTGCATAAACATGACAGATAATGCCTTAAGAAAATAGAAAATGAAAATGAAAAACTATATAGATTTTAAATTTAAGACATTCTAGTGCAGTTTCAGGTTCATAGAAAAATTGAGGGGAAGTTACAAATTCCCAAATGCCCTTTCCCTCCACACATACCTAGCCTCCACTACTGTAAACATCCCCACCAGACTGGTACATTGGTTACAGCTGATGAGCATGGTTTGGCACATGATTACCGCTCAAAGTCCAAGTTAACATTACGGTTCACTCTTGGTGTCACACTTTCTATGGGTTTTGACAAAAGTATAATGATGTGTATCCATCTTTATGGTATAAATAGTATTTTCACTGCCCCCGAATACTCTGTGCAACTGCCTATCTGACCCTCCTTACCTCCTCTGAGCTCTGACATCTGACAGCCACTGAAAATTTTACTGTCTCCATAATTTTGCTTTTTCTTGAAATCATACATGATGCCAATCTTCAGATCTTTCACTTAGTAACATGCATTTACGTTTCCTCCATGCCTTCATGATTTGATAGCTGACTTCTTTATAATCTCTGGAAAAGGAAATGGAAACCCACTCCAGTATTCTTGCTTGGAGAATTCCAGGGACAGAGGAGCCTGGTGGGCTACATCCATACAGTCCATGAGGTCAATGAGAGTCAGACACGAGTGAGTGACTAACACTTAACTTTCACCCTCATCAAGAGACTCTTTAGTTCCTCTTCCCCTTCCCTCTGCCGTTAGAGTGATATCATCTGCGTATCTGAGGTTGTTGATATTTCTTCCAGCAATCTTGATTCTAACTTGTGTTTCATCCAGCCCAACATTTTGCATGGTGTAGTCTATATATGTTTTATAAGTAGGTTGACAATATACAGCCTTGTTGCACTCGTTGCCCAATTTTGAACCAGTCAGTTGTTCAAAAAAAAAAAAAATATATATATATATATAAAATATATGTGTGTGTATATATATATAATATGTATGTTATATATATGTGTATATATATATACATATATATCAAGCATCAGGTGCTTTTAAGACTCACCTGATGTTACTTTGCTGTACATCTGCAACTAACATAACATTGTTATACAACTATGCTCCAATGTAAAATAAATTTTTTAAATATCTGTGTGGTGTACAGGGTGGTGAGGACTTAGCCAGCCATGTGCCAGGTATCTGTATAGTTGACTCCAGAGCATTTAGTAGGAATTTCAAGTCCTCCAAACATGGGCAGTACCCAGCCTTGCGAGTCCAGAGCCTTGCCTTAGGGGACCAACACAGTAAGTGATAACCAATTGCATGTGCCTGCCTGAGCAAACAATATCATGGTCCAGTGTGCTTGTGCAGGTCTGTTTACATCATCAGTGTCATTTGCTGAGAAATTATAAGTTCAGCTGAAATCCTTTGGCTGCATAGTTCATTTATGGAATTCCTGTAACAAAAGCATGTTTGAGTTTCCATCCATATTTTAATGTATTATATATTTATACTGTTCTCTGACTCTCTGCATAATAATCCCTCGGGATTTTATATCCTCTCTTAGACTCCCTGTTGACCATTCATCAAAGATTAGGGCAGTACTCTGTTATGATTATGTTTCATTTTCATTTCTGATTTGTGATAAGAAAGATGATGCCAACATTGGAGAAAATGAAAAAGTAATTAAAATAATCTCAACAACAAAAGTAAAACAATGCATTATATCAAGAATTGATTCTGGAGCAAGACCATTCATTTTGTTTTAAATGTGTTGCATTTTTATAGGTCCTAGGACCTCAAAGCTGGATTGTGAAATGTCACTTTTGTTAATTATGCCTCCACTAGAGTGTAGTCTACATAGGCAGAGTGACTGTCATTACTGGAGAGTATCTGACCCTACCGATGCCTCAGTGGTTTCTGGATTTACTGGTGCTTTACCAATTTTTTATTTTTATTTTTTTGTCATCTGTCTTAAAACGTAGACATTATTTTCCCCTGTTTTAATGATAAGGACTTACAGGGTCTTACCTGTTCCAGGCTATATAATTGGTAGGGCTAGCATTGAGCCTAGTCTTGGCTGTGTTCAGAGTTTATGCCAGACTAAAACAGGACCACAGGGTTCAGAATATGCCAACTGGATGATAGCCAGCAGGTCCCACATCTAGGCAAAATAAAACACCCTACTCATCACAGTAGTGGCATTTGGAATTACAGGGCTAGTTTGTGCTTGTGTCCAGGTTTTTCAGTTATAAAAATCTTTACTGTGCTTTAATGCTGATAGAAAATTTATTTTTCCAGGAAATTATCAGACTTTTAATAAAAGCTCTCGCTTTGGTGGAAATGATCAGTGAATTATTCAGCCACAAGGCCAGCTACCTTACTCACTGCTGTGTCTTAGCACACATGCTAAGGGAGGGGAAAGGTTGATATTGTTTGCCTGAGTCTGCACTTAACTTATTTAACTGATCACTTGAAAAGTTTGCTGAAAGGTTAATCTGAGGTCAGTTCAATTTGTCTCTGGCCACTGGCCAGGTGGAAATCACTATTCCTCTCTGAGGGTGGAGGTCATAAGACTTTGAGGGTGATATCCACAGTGAAAATGCAATCTATGTGCATATGTGTTACCAAATGAGTGTATATGATGGGGAACAGAAAAATTTAAACATTGAAATGATATAGGGAGTATTTGGTTTATAAAAACTAATCTTTAAATTCATATTTGTTACTGTATTGCCATAGCAAGATTTACATGAAACATTGTGTAGTTCATTAAGGGTTTTTTTTGTTTGTTTTTTTACTTTAGCCTTTCATTCAACACATGAATTGAGCATCTATTTACTCAATGTTATAAACGAAGTAAAGAAATTTCAGAGATCTTTGCTCCTGCTTCAAGGAGATCTGTTTAGTGACGAAGGCAGTTACACAAGAGGGCTGCATGTGCTTTCGCTGCACTGGGGAAGGGGAAGCCTTAACTTACAGCAACTCAACATCAGAAAACACCAAAAAAAAAAAAAACCCAATGCAAAAGGAGGAGAGGACCTGAATAAAAGACAGATAGATGGGGAACAAGTAAATGAAACTGCTCAACATCGCTAATCATCAGGGATGTGCAAATCAAAACCAATTAACCTCCAATCAAAATAAATTAATTTATATTAAAAAATAAAGTAAATTATTTATTAGAAAAAAACAAAATGAGATATTACCTTACGTCTATCAGAATGGTATCATCAATAAGATATATGGAAAAAGTGAAAACACTAATTTGTAAAGATGCATGCACCCCAGTGTTCACAGCAGCACTGTTTACAATAGCCAAGACAAAGAAAGAAACCTAAATGTGCATCAGTAGAGGAATGGATGAAGATGTGATACGTATACAGATACGTATAGAGGCAGCAGCATGGATGGGCCTAGAGATTGTCATGCTAGTGAAATAACAAGTCAGATGGAGAAAGACGAATATCGTGTGATATCTCGTATATGGAATCTAAGACTGAAAACTAATGAATGAAGCAGACTCACAGATACAGAAAACAAATAGTGGTTCCCTGAGGGGAGAGAGAATGGGGAGAGGCGAGAGAGGGGTAGGGGACTAAGAAAGGTGTACTTCTCTTGATCAAAGTACAAAATAAATAAGTGACAAGGATATATTGTATAGCGCAGCTTTTATCTTGTAATAACTTTCGATGGAGTATAATCCGTAAAGATGCTGAATCGCTATGTTGTACACCTGAATCTAACATAATATTGTAATTCAGTTGTACTTGAATTAAAGACACAAAAAAGAATGCATGCAATGCTGTAATGGGGGTGGTGCAGGGGAGACTCTTCCAAGAAACCAAGGCTGTATTTCCAGGGTCCGGAAGGTGAGGAGGGAGGGTATGGGCAGAGGAGGGTGTCCTAGGTGAGGCAGCGGCCATGCAGGATGCTGAAGCGGGGAAGCCTGGGATTCAAGGACCGGAGGGAATCAGGGGGCGGGAGGTCCATTGCTCTCAGGCTAGCAGAACCATAGCCTCCAGCAGGAACATCTGGTTTTTGCAGTGGTCATCCCCCACTTTCCTGGTCCTCCCCACTCTCTGGATGGATGCCCCTGCTCTGGTCCAAGAGTCGGTGCTTCCAATTGACTCCCCTTCCTGTGTGTTTTCCCCTCGCTAGACTCACGTTGCTTCCAGCCAGATCCCAACCTCTTTGTAAACCCTGGAGCTCACAAAATGCAGACCACCAGTGCGCATTAACTCAGACTACCTGCTGAGGTGAAATTAAACACATGCATAAAACTGAGGAATGAACTGAACAAATAAGCTAAGAAAATCCCTACACCTACTTCTAGGTATCATACATTTTCCCCTGATAAACCAATACTTGGACCCTTCAACGCTAAAAAAAAAAAAAAATGCTATTTGTATGCAGCTTACTAAACCTTTACAGGTAAAGCTTGCATGCTGCTGCTGCTGCTAAGTCAATTCAGTCGTGTCCGACTCTGTGCGACCCCATAGACGGCAGCCCGCCAGACTCCTCTGTCCCTGGAATTCTCCAGGCAAGAATACTGGAGAGGGTTGTCATTTCCTTCTCCAGAAGCTTGCATGGCTACTATTTATATATATACATGAATTGGATTCTTTGTTTCACAGAGGATGGCAATTAACTGCTGTTGAGAATTGGGCAAAAGTCAAGATTATTTAAACAAAAGCAAGACAATTTCTGTGTGCTTCAGGTCTTCTTTCGGTTTTGAAGTTGGCTGTGTTTAGCTGGTCCATGTGGGTTGGTTGGAGGGAGATATAGAGCTTGATCCACAAACTCTAGTCAGTGAATGAAGCCTCCGGTTTTACATGCTGAACTCCAGGCTACAGGATTGGTGTGGCAGACACCTGGACAGGGATGAGGAATGATACAGGGCGTATGACAATTAATAACATGGGCCTTGAAAGTTGTACATATTGAAATCCCAGTTCTAATACTTGGGCAGGTGACTTGGATCTGTTCAGCCCGAGGACACTTTCGTGGACTGTGGCAGTAGTCTATGTTCCTTCTCCATAAATCTAGGACACTCTGTGGATCAGATGCTGTCTTAAATACAGTCAAGCCTCCTCCATACCCATGGACTCAGCCAATCTAGATCAAAACTATTCTGAGAAAAAAATATTCCCTGAAGATTCCAGAAAGTAAAACTTGATTTTGTTGCACACCCCAATGATTTACAGAGCCTTTACATTGTTAGGGATTATAAAGTGTCCAAAGATGATTTAAAGTATACTTGAGCATGTGTGTAGGTTATATCATTTTGTGTAGGTAATATCATTTTACATAGGGGTCTTGAGCTTCTGCAGGTTTTGGGGGTTCCTGGAACCAGTGCCTCCTGAATAGCAAGGGCAAACTGTGCAGATGTGTTAAGGAAAGTATTAAATGTGATGCTCATTAGGCCTAATGTATAGTAGGTATGATATTTAGAGAAACTTCCAGATCTGTATGTGAGAGTCTACAGACACATCTGGGTATTTGAGTTACTGAAAAGAGGAAAAGAGGGATAACCATGAACAGAGTTAAGGAATCCTGACTGAGGGCAAGATTGGTTTGTGTCTGCTCATGAAAAGTAGATTTCTGAAGATAATAGCTTTGAATGAAAAATGGGAGGCTTGTAATCATGCAGAATAATGATCATTTGTATTCTTCATCCCAGTGGTAGACACACAGTGTGTTCATTCTCTTGGAGTTCTGGGTGGTTCACAAAGGAATCATTACATGCCACGCAGTTCAACAGTACTTTAGCCCTCAAGAGTGACTCAAGGCATTTAGCAGACTGAGTTTGAAAAAAAAATTTTTTTTTTTTCTCAACCCTGTAGTTCTTGGATGAACAGTTCCTGTCTCTAATTATGTGAAAGTTGTATGTGCCCTTTTCTTCCAGCCTGTTGTGACTGCTTCATGCAGGTACCTGCTGAAGCCTCAAACACAAATTTGCAAAATTGACAAATGATAAATATACACTTTTTTGGGGGGGGAGTAGCTTTGGAGGAAAAAGGGATGAGACCCTAAGAAAGAATGATGTGAATTGCAAGTAAACAAAATGTAGAGGAAGACTGAGTGATGTGAGAAGAAGTCAGAGCAGCAAGTAAAATAAATCAATACAAAAAGTGAGGCAGAATATATAGGGAAGAGCCTCCTGAGGACGGATTTCTGGGTGGTGGACCAGGAAGAAGCAGCAGCATGTGAGGAGGGTGAGGATGCTCTGTAGAGAATATTTTGATCTAAAACCTAATTTTATATCTGAATTTATTATCAGTAAAGATCTTGTGTTTTTAAAAGATCTGTTGAACTGGATCCTTCAGATCCGTATTAAGTTGTGAATATGTAGGTGGTATAAATATGCACAAAGTTGAATTCTAAAACAATGTTCCTGAGGTGACCAGGTAACTAATTGCAACTTTAAATGATGTGTCACAGTGGTAATGTGCTTTCTTCTTTATGTTATTTAAATACCAGGATGAGTAGCATCTTAGGTCTGTTTGACCTGGGGACTCACACATGGTAGCTATGGTTTAATTTCCTGTTGGTATTTATCAAGCAGAGATTAAGAGTATTATTTTAAAGAGATTCCTAATAGAAAGCTTTTTGAACTGTTATGGAAATTAGGGTGTTAGTTTCTGCTTATCTTCTGTTCCCTCCAAGTCTTGAATTTCGACTTGCTTCTTTCCTTTAAAAATTAAATAGACATTTCTCCAAAGAAGACATACGGATGGCTAACAAACACATGAAAAGATGCTCAACATCACTCATTATTAGAGAAATGCAAATCAAAACCACAATGAGGTACCACTTCACACCAGTCAGAATGGCTGCGATCCAAAAATCTGCAAGCAATAAATGCTGGAGAGGGTGTGGAGAAAAGGGAACCCTCCTACACTGTTGGTGGGAATGCAAACTAGTACAGCCACTATGGAGAACAGTGTGGAGATTCCTTAAAAAATTGCAAATAGAACTACCTTATGACCCAGCAATCCCACTGCTGGGCATACACACCGAGGAAACCAGAATTGAAAGAGACACATGTACCCCAATGTTCATCGCAGCACTGTTTATAATAGCCAGGACATGGAAACAACCTAGATGTCCATCAGCAGATGAATGGATAAGAAAGCTGTGGTACATATACACAATGGAGTATTACTCAGCGGTTAAAAAGAATTCATTTGAATCAGTTCTGATGAGATGGATGAAACTGGAGCCGATTATACAGAGTGAAGTAAGCCAGAAAGAAAAACACCAATACAGTATACTAACACATATATATGGAATTTAGGAAGATGGCAATGACGACCCTGTATGCAAGACAGGGAAAGAGACACAGATGTGTATAACGGACTTTTGGACTCAGAGGGAGAGGGAGAGGGTGGGATGATTTGGGAGAATGACATTCTAACATGTATACTATCATGTGAATTGAATCGCCAGTCTATGTCTGACGCAGGATGCAGCATGCTTGGGGCTGGTGCATGGGGATGACCCAGAAAGTTGTTATGGGGAGGGAGGTGGGAGGGGGGTTCATGTTTGGGAATGCATGTAAGAATTAAAGATTTTAAAATTTAAAAAATAAAAAACTAAAATTAAAAAAAAAAAAAAAAAAATTGATTCCTTTTTTAAAAAAAAGATTTATGCCTTCTGTGATTGTCAGCCTATTATTAATGAAGCATTTAAATAACCTATGTCATCTCTGGCAGAATAGTAATGCTCCTATTTGATGATAACACACGTAATCTGTCCTTATTCCCAAAAGAGAAGTGTGAGGATCACCAGTGGAGAATGGACAGTGAGCTGAAATGGGTTCCTTGCATTCCCTCCCTGACTTGTTACTAGACAGTAGAGCTAGAGAAAGTCTTTCCAACAAATTGACGTTAGACTTTTAAATAAACAGTTGGAAACAATTGGTATAAATGCATTCTTAAATTGGTTTTTCACACATACACTAAACTGTGATGCTGTGAAACTTTATGGTGATCTTCTTCCTCACATTTTAATAAGTACTTAATCTAAAGAACGTTTGAATGCAGAAATAAGCTTCTTAATAGTAGGTTATGTGGCTTTCTTTCTGAATGTATATTATGTGTATGTGGTCGTGGTTTAGTTACTAAGTCATATTTGACTCTTGCAACCCCATGGGTAGCCCACCAGGCTCCTCTGTCCATGGGATTCTCCAGGCAAGAATACCACCTTGTTTGCCATTTCCTTCTCCAGGGGATCTTCCCGACACAGGGAGTGAACCCCTGTCTCCTCCACAGCAGGCAGATTCTTTACCTATTGAGCTATTCAGTTCAATTCAGTTCAGTTGCTCAGTTGTGTCTGATTCTTTGAGACCCCATGGACCACAGCACGCCAGGCCTCCCTGTCCATCACCAACTCCCGGAGTTTACTCAAACTCATCTCCATTGAGTCTGTGATGCGATCCAACCATCTCATCCTTTGTCCCCTTCTCCTCCTGCCTTAAATCTTTCCCAGCATCAGGGTCTTTTCAAATGAGTCAGCTCTTCACATCAGGTGGCCAAAGTATTGGAGTTTCAGCCTCAACATCAGTCCTTCCAATGAAAACTCAGAACTGATCTCCTTTAGAATGGACTGGTTGGATTTCCTTGCAGTCCAAGGGACTCTCGAGTCTTCTCCAAGACCACAGTTCAAAAGCATCAATTCTTCGGCACTCAGCTTTCTCTATAGTC
Source organism: Ovis canadensis (assembly GCF_042477335.2). Classification (NCBI taxonomy): domain Eukaryota; kingdom Metazoa; phylum Chordata; class Mammalia; order Artiodactyla; family Bovidae; genus Ovis; species Ovis canadensis. The sequence continues at coordinate 52,826,961 of NC_091261.1, forward strand.
CAGCTCTCACATCCATACATGACTACTGGAAAAACCATAGCCTTGAATAGACGGACATTTGTTGGCAAAGTAATGTCTCTGCTTTTTAATATGCTGTCTAGGTTGGTCATAACTTTCCTTCCAAGGAGTAAGTGTCTTTTAATTTCATGACTGCAATCACCATCTGCAGTGATTTTGGAGCCCAAAACAATAAAGTCTCTCACTGTTTCCACTGTTTCCCCATCTATTTGCCATGAAGTGAAGGAACCAGATGCCATGATCTTAGTTTTTTGAATGTTGCGCTTAAAGCCAACTTTTTCACTCTCCTCTTGCGCTTTCATCAAGAGGCTCTTTAGTTCTTCTTCACTTTCTGCCATAACTGAGCTATTAGGGAAGACCATTATCTTTACCATCTGAGGCATAGGGAAACCCATATATATACACACACAATTTCTAATACAGGGTCATTATGTAGGATACTAATAGCTGCAGGTTACAAAACACTGAAGTCCTGGCCTTACCTATGACATTTATTGTCTCTTATAACAAGACATCCGGAGTTCAGGCAGGTTCAGGATGACTTAGTTTCAGGGCTCCGTGCCATGGGCACCAGGCTCTTTAATCGTTTACCTCCATCATCCTTGGCCCGTAGACTTCAGACCTTGGGCTCATCCCAGTATCACCTCCTGACGGAGCTGTGTCCAGACACAGGAAAAAGAAGCTTCAACACAGCTTTTTAAAGTGCAGTTTTTCCGTCATTGGCCAGAAATGGATCTCAGGCTTCTGTCTGGAACAGTCACTGGCCACATGGGCAAAGACACTGCCATTCATTTTATTAGATCATTTCTGAGTCTATTTTTCTGAAGGAAAAAACCCAAGATTCTGTTAACAGCATATGGTTAGAGTGTGATGACAGTTGGAGTATTAACAAAATTGTGTCTACCAAATACTAATCCGCTATATTTCATATAACCTGCTGAATGATAGAAACTGCTCTTTTTGTACAGAGATTTTTTTTTTTTATAAAGTCTCAACTGAAACAACAAGTCTTGTAGGAATAATCATCAAGGATGAAGTAGCATTTAATCTTTCGGTCATCTACAAATCATTCCTGATACTTTGGCATTTTACTGACAGATAAGTGAAGTCTCTACAAAATGTACCCCCCAATATACTTACATCAGTAGTTATGAATTTATGTAAGAGACCTTGCTACGTTTCTCTTGCTCTAAAATAACCTTCCCCAATTCTTATCTGCATCTGAGTTCTTATTTCATTTCTACCTACCCCCACCAAGTATTGTTTCCTTCCCAATTGGCTGTAGGCTGGGTTTTGCAGTGCAACATTTTAATAATTGAAGGGGAATTCTAGGTGATAATGATCAACCTAGGAGATAAAATGTAGTGTACTAGTAAATCTTAGTCTCTAAGTGTGCTAGGATGCTAAAAGAATTGCCAAAATTATTTTGGTATACTAGAAACTGAAAATAAGGAATATAGATGGCTACATCTTAGGAAATGAAACAGCAGCAATTTGACAGTTAATGAGTGTTTCCTTCAAATTGCCAGTTGATATTTTTATTTTTCTATGGCATTCATATTTAAACTTCAGAAATGCCGAGTGTTAAATCATACATGCAGTGTGAAAGGGTTCATAAATATTCTAACCTTTATTAAATGCATTTTTATTAATTTTTACAGCCCCCACATTTTTGAAACTTCTGTTTTCATTGACCTGTCTATTAAAGGTGATGTTCATCATTTGTATTAGGACATATATCTAATGCAAGATTTTGTTAGATGCTATTTATATGGAAGAGATTATAAAATCAACTGACATAAACCTTCTGTTTGTGGAGTAGAACTGCTGGTAACATATTTAGATATTAAATGTTTGTGTAAGGATGGATGGATGTGTGTGTGAACACGCACACACAGACACATACATATACACATGTGTAGGCTTGAGTTCTTTTTTTCCTCATATGCTATTTCTGCTTAGGTTAGGATGTTTGTTCTCAAATGGCTAACATAAGGAATACTGTTATTATTATTATGGTCTCTTCAGATATGCAGCACCTGAAGCAACAGTGCCAGGCATACTCTGAAAATACCTTTTATCTAAAGGTTTATGATACACACATAAGCACTGGAAAGGTTCTTTTTAGGAAAGGCTTGCCTAAGCCAAGTCTGAACTCTCAGCAACATGAAGCCTATGGATTTCATCATTCTTTTCTAAGAAAACACAGATAAACTTCCACGTTGGTAGAATTCATTAGGTGATTTAGTTTGCCTCACGGTAGCGAGGCAATCATTTTGAACAAGTGTAAAATCACCTTCACATGAAACATTTGCTGCGGAGAATCTGGGGTCCCTGTCTGCTAAGCCTTGACTTTTGCACATTTGATATTTGGGTCAGATAAGTGTCTCTTTCACAGGTTCGATTCATGGGTTGGGAATGTGCCTTAGAGGAGGAAATGGCAACCCACTCCAGTATTCTTGCCTGGAAAATCCCATCGACAGAGGAGCCTGGTGGACTATAGTCATGGGGTTGTAAAGAGTCAGACACAACTGTTTGACTGAGCACAAACACACACACACAAGTGTCTCTTTACCATCTAACAGCTCCACGACCATATTAGTCAACCTCAGCGTAATCATTTAGAGTCAGCTTAGTGGGTAGTTTCTCTCATTTTCTGAGAAAACTGGAACTTTTAAACTGATCCAAGGTAGACATTGGGTAGTTGAGTTTGTACAAGACAGAACAAAGCCATTTGAAGTAGTTTCTCAATACAAATATAAACTTTCTTTCTGTAGATGACAGACCTCTTAGGTTAACAATTGCATCCAAAAATATATATGTATATGTTTCAATCAGCTACAGAAAGCAATACTGAAGCTCAATAAAAATATAGCATAGTATTTATATTTTTCTAAAGTGTATGCATTTTTCATAATTATGACAGTCTTTGGTTTCATGACCTATTTCTATTACAAGGAAAAGGGAGAAAAATAAAAATGAATAATGTGTCAAATTTCACAAACGTTTCATATACATGATTTTAGGTGATTTCACTTAATTAATATACAGCAAGTAAATGTGACAAAGGTTCATACAGTCAAAACTGTGGTTTTTTCGGTAGTCATGTACGGATGTGGGAGTTGATCCATAAAAAGGGCTGATCGAGCACTGAAGAGTTGATGCTTTCCAATTGTGGTGTTGGAGAAGACTCTTGAGAGTCCCTTAGACTATAAGGAGATCAAACCAGTCAATCCTAAAGGAAATTAACCCTGAATATTCATTGGAAGGACTGATGTTGAAGCTCTAATACTTTGGGCACCTGATATGAAGAGGCAACTCATTGGAAAAGACCCTGATGCTGAGAAAGACTGAAAATCAAAGGAGAAGGGCTCAGCAGAAGCTGAGATGGTTAGATCGAATCACCGACTCAATTGGTATGAATTTGACCAAACTCTGGGAGATGGTAGAGGACAGAGGAGTCTTGCGATGGGGGTCGCAAAGAGTAGGACTTAGGACTGAACAACAACACAAATGAGACATTATTGTGGAATCTAAATATATTTGAAGGTCAAAACTAATTGCTGGGTTTGCCTTTGCATGGGTTTCCTCCTGTCTTGCTTGGTTTTTTTCTTAGAGGCAGGGTCCAAACAGGACTTGACTTAAATAGAGGGAAAGAGGTCCTTATGGACCCCCAAAAGAATACACATGCTTAATTCATCTGCTCAGAGTCAAAGTGAATAAATTCTAAATGGCCTGTAAGAGGTGGGCATCCTTAACGTCCTTTCAAAAATGATGTGTGAGTGGTGTTTGTCAAGAGATCCAAAGCTTCTTGTGGGTGTGCTTGGGTTTAGGTAGATGCTCGGAATCTGCCTGCAATGTGGGAGACCTCAGTTTGATCCCTGGGTTGGTAAGATCCTCTGAAGAAGGGAAAGGCTACCCACTTTAGTATTCTGGCCGGGAGAATTCCATGGAGTGTATAGTCTACGGGATCACAAAGAGTCGGACATGACTGAGCGACTTTCACATCACATTGGTAAAAGTAAAACCCTAAAGGGTCCCCGTAGGCTATGATGATATTGTTAAGTTTTCAGTGGCTAAAAATCACAATTTAGAAAATAGCAGTTTGGATAAACAACTACTTGAGTTTTCTTTAAGGTACTGAGAGGGAAAAAGCAAGTCTCAGATCCTTAAGATATCCTTACCCTTATCAAGAAGATAGTTCAGAAGACGCATAGCACTACTATAATTCAGTGACATGCAACAGCAAATGGTCTCTGAAATTATTCTGGCGAATTTGTTTTCTTCTGCCTAAAGTAAATTGCCAGTGTTATCGATCAAGACAAGACTATTTGAATGTTTGCATTTTTAAGGCATTTCAAAAAAGGAGTTAATATAGCCCCTGCCCCTGAAATTGATCATTCTCAAGGTAAGCTAAGTGTAAGCATGTGAAAGAGGGTAGTAGTGTGGGCTAGAATGAGAGGAAAACCAAGGGTCTGAAGATCTCCTTGGTGTGTTTTCAGTTTCAGAGTCTGAGAAACCCAAATGACTTTCATCCAGTGACTTTGGTCTTACCGTATCATGGTGCATAGTTACATATTCCTCATCTATAAATTAAGCATTGGACCTGATGACCTCTTAGGTCTTTTCCAACTGTGCTCTATTCTGAAATAATAGGAAAATATGGTAGAAGAATGCAGTGCACAGAAGAATGCAGTCTTGTTTGATATAGACAGAGATACATGAGGAGAAGTGCATAAGAATGATATTAAGGCTAGACCAGTGATGCCATCAAGCCAGAGTGACCAAGTGACATTTTCTGTAATACTGTGGACTTGAAGGCTGCAGGTATCTTAACAAGGCAGTTCGTATTTCATCTACATTTGTGCTTAAAATGGCTTTAGGGAAGTCTATTTCAGAATCTGTTGCTGTTGTTAAGTCGCTCAGTTGTGTCCCACTCTTTTGCGAATCCCATGGACTGTATGTAGCCCATCAGGCTCCTCTGTCCATGGAATTCTCCAGGCAGGAATGCTGAGAAGGTTGTCATTTCCTTCTCCAGGGCATCTTCCCGACCCAGGGATTGAATCCAGATCACCTGCATTGGCAGGCCGTTCTTTACCACTGTGCCACCGGGGAAACCCCATTTCAGAATCTACTGCTGATTGATTTTAGTTAAAATATCTCCATTGAGCCAAATTTTACTTTTTTAAGAAGAAGGAAAATATTTATCAACACAACTTTCTGTAATTATAAGCTTTATGTGTGGCATATTTTAGCTTTCTGAACCCCATGTCTTTATTTATTTAAAGTGATAATTTAACTATCTGATGTTTTTGGAGTATTTTTTAGATTGTCTTATATCTGGGGCATTTCATGCACATTTAAGGATAACTTCCTTAATACTTCTTCACATTAAATGAATTATACCATGCCGTATTTTTGTATTATTATATCTTGGAAATAGGGGAGAAAATTCTTTTAAGGTTTTTGAATCTTGAGGCAGTTTGTTTTCCCTAAAATATTTTTGTCAGAAAATTCCTTGATACAATTTGCAAAGGAATTAAAAGATAGATAGTAAATGCAAGGGTTGAAGACTTAAAAAAAAAAAAGGTTTTCAGTTGTACTATAATGAAAAGGTCAGATATAAGATATATAAGACTTGGAAGACTTATTACTGTGTGAGATATAAATTGTAGCTTAGAAAGTCTGCCTGGTAATATATGGTCTTAAAGAACTGTATTTATTTCAGGAGAAGAAAATAATGTGTTATTGTTTAAAATCAAAACAGTGAAAATCTGCATGTTCTATACAGTAGCTCGAAAATGTCCATAAATCATGTTTTAGAATACTGGAATTTGGAGTAAATGCCCCATTGTTTATGTAAAAGCTTAACGACTGATCAGCAGCTTTATTCTTTATTATTAATGTACTGTATTTGCTAGTGACACTCACTTGTTTGGCTTTCTTGTGCCTTTGGAGAATTCATTTTCCTGTTATCTGTGTCACAGTTGGGCTCTTTTCCAAGAGTAGGGTTTTAAGAAAGTAAACAACTTAAAAGAGGGAGCAAGGAACTGAAGTCTATAATGCTTATTTACAAAGTATAAACAGACTCATTGACTTAGAGAATGAGTCTATGGTTATAGGGCCAGGGGGAGGGATGGGAAGAAAGGGTAGGAAGTTAGGGAGTTTGGAGAGATGGATGTATACACACTGCTTTATTTAAAATAGGTAATGAACAAACGACTACTGTGTAGCACAGGGAAGTCTGTCCAATGTTACATAACAATCTAAATGGGAAAAGAATTTGAAAAAGAATAGGTACGTGTATGTGTAACTGAATCACTTTGCTGGACTCTTGAAACTAACATTGTTAATCAACTATACTCCAATACAAAATTAAAGGTTTAATGTAGCCGATTCATATTGTTGAAAAGCAGAAGCTAATACAGTATTTAAAGCAGTTATCCTCCAATTTAAACATAAGCAAATGAATAATGATAAAGTTTTGGATAAAATTAAATGGTTAAAATAAATAAAGGAAAAGAAACAACAGCAAAAACAATGACAAAACACAAAATAAAACAAAAATCAATGAAACTGACCATACCAGCAAAATAAAGCAGGAAAAATACGTGATCATTCGATATGCAGATAATATGGGACAAATAATCTAAAATGCTTTACTAATAGAACCTCAGCAAACTAGGAGTAGAGGAAATTTCCTCAGCTTGATAAAGGACATCTACTAAAAACTTCCTGCTTATATCCTACTTCATGGGAGTACCTCGATATACTAACCAAATACTAACAGATAAGAAAGGAGAGACAGACAATTCAATAAGAGTAGGGTTGTTGATACTACACTTCTAACAGTGAATTCATCATCCAGACAGGTAATCAATAAGGAAACAAAGTAAAAGAAGCTATTTATTAAAGGCCACTTATTATATGATCTTGTTTATATGAAATACCCCAAATAGGAAAGTCCATAGATAGTACATTAGTGAATGTGATGAGATTGAGAGGAGAGGAGAATAATTCCTTTTGCACTCATCAATTATTTTTGCTTTGTTTTCTGAGAATTTCAATATCTACATGATCAGGGTGTTACATATACCTAAAATCACCTTAGCTATTTCAAAAATAAGTTATCAAATAGAGAAATTTTATTCTGTCTGACATCTACCCAATGTTTTTGACCAAGTGGCAGCTGGAGGGAAATGCAGTATTGTCTTTTTTTTTTTTTTTCAGGTGGATTGGCTTGTTTAATTTCTTAAGCTGAATCATAGGGAAACTAATGATTTTTTATTGTTGTTTATTTCAGCTGCCTTGACTTTATCATGTGTAAATTCTCCCCAGATTGGGTAAGATCTGTTTTGCTAGTCATAGGTTTTGTTGTATCTGAGTCATCATTGTTCTCCAAGGTCTGTCTAGAAACCACCTTAGACTAAAGTTGTTCTTGTGTTTGAGTCTTCAAACTGGATATTTAATAAATATTTTAAATATTTAAATAAATATTGATATACAGCTTATGAGCTGCAGTTTTACTTTTTTAATTCCTTGAAAATGGTTATTTTATGGTATACATTATTTTTTTCTTTCCATATTTATTGTAGTTAAGTCAGCTTATTAACCATATAATACACAGCTGTACATGTTTACAGTTATACAATTGGACAATTATTATACAATTGTTATCACATTTTTGGAGCATTTTGTAATTTAATGTCTCAGAGCTAATTTCCAAAGGGTTGTTAAGGTTTTGGTTTTGATTTTAGTATAGAAGGGACTTCATATCTGGTATTTGGCCATGTCACAGTGTCTTCAGTCCTACGAATCTCATCATTACTTCTGCAAGTGTTGATATGTGCATATGTAACAGTAAACACCAAGTTTGTTACACCGTTATAATCCAGGGGCCAGCTTTCAGGGTTTTGACCAGGAATGACTTGTGGTAGTTTCAGTAAAAGCAACAAAAGATCTTTGCAATACTGAACTTTAGTATTCACTGAATCGCTTTACATATGTAATTTTGCTGTTTTTTTGCTCAAAGCTGATGCTTCTTTTTTTTTTTTTTTACTTCTTCTTCTCCTATCTAGATTCTTTTTATTTTCTTGTTCTCTGATTGCTGTGGCTAGGACTTCCAAAGTATGTTGAATAATGGTGGAGAGAGTGGGCACTCTTATCTTGTCCGTGATTCTAGAAGTAGTGCTTTCAGTTTTCCACCACTGAGAATGATGTTTGCTGTGGGTTTTGTCATGTATGTGGCATTTATTATGTTGAGGTAGGTTCCCTCTATGCCCACTTTCTGGAGAGTTTTTATCATAAACATGTGCTGAATTTTGTCAAGAGCCTTTTCTGAATCTATTGAAATGATCATGTAGTTTTATTATTCTATTTGTTAATATAGTATATCACATTGATTGATTTGTACTTATTAAAGAATGCTTGCATCCCTGGGATAAATCCCACTTCATCATGGTGTGTCATCCTTGTACTGTTTTGTGGATTCTGTTTGCTAGTATTGTGTTGAAGGTTATTGCGTCTATGTTCATCAGTGTTATTGACCTCTAATCTTTTTTATTTTATATCTTTGTCTGGTTTTGGTATCAGTGTAATGGTGGCCTCATAGAATGAGCTTGAGAGTGTTCTTCCCTCTTCAGTTTTTATGGAAGAGTTTGAGCTGTTAGCTCTTCTCTAAATGTTTGACACAGATCACCTGTGAAGCAGTCTGGTCCTGGACTTTTGCTTGTTGGAAGATTTTTCATCACAGTTTCAATTTCATTAGTTGTGATTAGTCTGGTCATATTTTCTATTTCTTCCTGGTTCAGTTCGGCTGTTGTATCTTTCTAGGAATTTGTCCATTTCTTCCAGATTGTTCATTTAATTGGCATGTAGTTGCTTGTAGTAATCTCTTATGATCTTTTTTATTTCCTTAATGTCTGTTGTACCTTCTTCCTTTTCATTTGTAATTCTATTGATTTGAGTCCTATCCCTTTTTTTCTTGATGAGTCTGGCTAAAGGTTTATCAATTTTGTTTCTTTTCGAAGAACCAGCTTTTAGTTTCATTTTTGTTTGATATTGTTTTCTCTGTTCCTATTTCATCTATTTCTGCTATGATTTTATGATTTCTTCTACTCATTTTGGGTCCCTATTTTTTTTTAATTAAGTGACAAGGCAAATTATATACTTCCCACAAATGTTTTTTAAGAACATAATAAATCCAAAGAACGTGCTTGATGGACCCTTGGTATAAAACAGTGAGCATGTCAGCCTTGATTCCATCCTCATGAACTTCTTGCTGTTATTCAAGATATGACACTGCTTTATACATGTTCACAGTTTTTACCAAAATTATACTCACCTGTTAGTCACTAAATTATTCACTCAAATATTCCCTAAAAATTTTCCCTTACATTGAACAACTCTTCTCTTAAATGAATAGATTTTTTTTTAAAGAAAGCAGTAGGAAATATCCATGAAAACAAAAATATAATTTATGTATATATAATATCTATTAAAGTGAATTATCAACTGTTAAAGAACATGCCCTTTCAACGTACTAACCAAAATCACATTAAGAACTGTTAGTGGTTCATTTTCTACACTTTCAGAAACAGTGATCCAGAGCAAGGTTCTGAACTGGATCCCCAGGAAGAAGGTTGGCAGTCATGCTTACTTTGTTGTTGTTGTTTTTTTTTTAAATTTAAATTTATTTATTTTAATTGGAGGCTAATTACTTTACAATATTGTATTGGTTTTGCCATATATCAACATGAATCTGCCACTGGTGTACACGTGTTCCCCATCCTGAACCCCATACCATCCCTCTGGGAGAGGGAGAGGGTGGGATGATTTGGGAGAATGGCATTGAAACATGTATAATCTCATATAAGAAATGAATCACCAGTCCAGGCTCATGCTTACTTTGGATTCAGGGGTGAGGAGATGAGAGCTGTGGTCAAACTATTTTTCTTAACCTATTCCGTGAGCTGCTAAGCTAGATGGGTGAAAAGTAGTTGGATAATCCTAATCTTGGCAGGGGTCAGTTATAATAAATAGTAGATGTTGTGTTTATTTTGTAAATCTCATGATGCATTTAGTGTTATATCAGTTCAGTTGCTCAGTCGTGTCTGATTCTTTGTGACCTCATGGACTGCAGGATGCCAGACCTCCCTGTCCATCACCAAATCCTGGAGATTACTCAAACTCATGTCTATTGTGTTAGTGATGCCATCCAACCATCTGAGCCTCTGTTATCCCCTTCTTTTCCCACGTTCAATCTTTTCCAGTGTCAGGGTCTTTTCCAGTGAGTCAGTCAGCTCTTTGCCTCAGGTGGCCAAAGTATTAGAGTTTCAGCTTCAGCGTCAGTCCTTCCAAAGAATATTCAGGACTGATTTCCTTTAGGATGGACTGGTAGGATCTCCTTGCAGTTCAAGGGACTCTCAAGAGTCTCCTCCAACACCACATTTCAAAAGCATCAATTCTTTGATGCTCAGGTTTCTTTAACTCTCACATCCATGCATGACTACTGGAGAAATCATAGCTTTGACTAGACTGACCTTTGTTGGTAAAGTAATGTTTCTGCTTTTTAATATGCTGTCTAGATTGGTCATAGCTTTTCTTCCAAGGAGTAAGTGTCTTTTAATTTTATGGCTGCAGTCACCATCTGCAGTGATTCTGGAGCCCCCAAAAGTAAAGTCTGACACTGTTTCCATTGTTTCCCCATCTATCTGTTATGAAGTGATGGGACCAGATGCCATGATTTTAGTTTTCTGAATGTTGAGCTTTAAGCCAACTTTTTCACTCTCCTCTTTCACTTTCATCAAAAGGCTCTTTAGTTCTTTTTCTCTTTCTGCCATAAGGGTGGTGTCATCTGCATATCTGAGGTTATTGATATTTCTCCGGACAATCTTGATTCTAACTTGTGCTCCAGGCTGGCATTTCACATGAGGTACTCTCCATATAAGTTAAACAATCAGGGTGACAATATACAGCCTCGATGTACTCCTGTCCCGATTTGGGAATCTGTTGTTCCATGTCCAGTTCTGACTGTTGCTTCTTGACCTGCATACAGATTTCTTACGAGGCAGGTCAGGTGGTCTGGTATTCCCATCTCTTGATGAATTTTCCACAGTTTGTCGTGATCCACACAGTCAAAGGCTTTGGTGTAGTCAATAAAGCAGAAGTAGATGTTTTTTCTGGAATTCTCTTGCTTTTTCTATGATCCACTGCATGTTGGCCGTTTGATCTCTGGTTCCGCTGCCTTTTATAAATCCAGCTTTGAACATCTGGAAGCTCACGGGTCACAAATTGTTGAAGCCTAGCTTGTAGAAATTTGAGCATTACTTTGCTAGCGTGTGAGATGAGTGCAATTGTGTGGCAGTATGAATGTTCTTTGGCATTGCCTTCCTTTGGGATTGGAATGAAAACTGACCTTTTCCAGTCCTGTGGCCACTGCTGAGTTTTCTAGATTTCGTGTTATATAGTTAGTTTCTTTCAGTGTAAGAGTTCTTTTTTTTTAAAAAAAAAAAACAAATACCTAACAATCTGAATGTTATTATTCACTGAAATCCTAAGATTCATGGGTACTTCATTGCTTACTGGGTGCAGAATGGTTCTTGTCAAAGATGGAATCATTTGAAATTCTATATTCAGTTGCATTGACTTGGAATGTTTGAAAAGGAAAACATACCAAAGTATATTTTGTGGCCTCAAGTAATCTCCAGCCTGGTTAAGGAGATAAACGCATTCTTTAGGCCTCTAAGCTGCGAGAGCCTGGCCGATGTGCCTGGATGCTCACATGGGATGAGGTCAGTGTATGTGTTTGGTCCGTGGCTGTGTGCTCGTCCCCCTCTGGCCACCTACCCTTTAAAGCTCTGAGTCAACAGCATATTCCAGTTGAAGCTAATCAAAGCGATGCCACCAGAAATGTCTGCTAATGTGTGTGTTAGAATAAACAAATCCTTAATCACGTTTTGGGATTTGAAGTCCTAGCCTTGTTTGCATTTGTTTCAGACCATAGACTCATTTTCTGATTTCCCAGAAATCCACACCTGTGATTCAATGTTTATATTTGAGTTTAGTGATGTATGTGTACATATTGTATATGTACAAATAAATTTCAGTATATTATTATATTTATGACAAGTGTGGCAAAGGACAGAGCTATGACTATTGGTTAAAGGAGTCCAGGTATAACGAGAGTGGGCAAAAGTATTACTTTTAATCTAAGTGGTAAATAGAGGGTTAGTGATCTTATGTATGTTTTTTAAAGAGGCTTAGTTTTATAATCTTAAGGGTTTTTTGTTATTTATTATTTCATTAGTTCTATTCTTTTAAAATATGCCATTTAATTATTGAGGACCAGAAAAGGTATAGATTTATCCAAAAAAAAAAAAAAAAAGAAAAAGGCATTTGAGAACTAGTCTCTAGAGGTCTATAACAGGCAGTAGTATAAAGTTAAAAGCCTGAAATTGACACATCCTTGGTGACACTTTTATCTTTCTATGGACAACACATGGTCAGGATCCCAGTGTCCATTTACAATAATAGCAAAGTATTACAGACTAGCCAATAACATAAAAAAATATATCTTTTAAAGCCCATGGTGACAGTATTTAAGCAGTATAGTCTAAGAAGTATATTCTCTTTAACAAACTTTCCTGGAGTCTTTCTTAACTCATTTTCACTTGAATTAATAATCTAAGCACACTTTATATTAATCTATAAACAAAAACCTAAATATATAGGTATTGAGTAAAAATGATTGGATGCTTTGAAATAGATGACAGTCATAAAAGATGAATTCTCTTATGCAAGGCCCATTACAAGAGTCAGTTTATTCATTCACTTGTTTTTATTATTATCCCTGCACCACTTCATATATTCCATCAAAACTGTAACCAAAACTCTGGACAATGCAGTCACTTTTTCGTTAGACTTGCTGGATCCTTGCGCTTGCTTATTTGTTTCTTGATTTCCGGTCTTTGCCAGGATAATATTTTTAAACCTAATCCTTTTTAGGCCTGTTCCTCTATAAATTGCCTAGATTTGTTCCACTTCTTTCCATTTGTCTCTTTTTTAGTGCTCATATTTGCAAAGAATTTCTTACACACTTCCCACCCTAAGCTGATTAAACCCCCGTGTTGGCATCTCCTTAAGAGACGTGGCAGCTGCTACTGCAGACTGAGCTGTTCACAGGAAGGAATACCAAGGATTATGGCCTTTATGTCCCATGTTGATTTTCTTTGTACCATACACTCAACACAAAGAAGCTCCTGCTTGTGAACCTTTATTCTGTTGACCTATAGGATTTTCCCTCCATGTTGACTTTTAGTGTTTGAATCACTCAGTGTTCAGTGTTTTCTATGATCTTTCCCCCTTTACCATTTCCTTTGAACAGTTTCTTTAAAGAAACGTTGCAGCAGTTTTATAAAGCATAGCTTTTGTTGTCATGTAACTATAGCAAGATATAATATACAAATAAATGGCATTAAAATTGGGTTAAACTTTGGGACACCGTGGTGAACATGAATGGGTGAGAAAACCATTTATTTCCCCATAGGAAACAGCTTTGTATTTAAAGGATTTCGTAAACTTCATGGTGTTTATGTATCAGTGATATAGTAACTGAGCATTCTTTTGAAGCACTCATTCCATATTTCTTCTTTTTCAAAAAAAGTGTTATAAACCTGGTGGAAACAATTATGCAATATCAGTTTATTTATAGGTAAACAAGATAAAAGCCATTTATTGGTAAATATGGTAGGGATAGCATCTTCGAGAAGATTATGGAGAACAGAGCTTCACAGAGACAGTATACAAAAGAGGAAATTTCTTAGAAGCAGAAGATTAATTATGTGCTGTGCTCATCTTTTCATTCAAGAGTTAAAACAAAAACATTTAAGTTCACTTCGACCTTGTGACTATATAGACTTATGAAATTTGTCTGAAATGTTCTAAGCTTTTGTCCTAATGAAATTCCTTTGGGTGAGATAAATGGAGAGAGGAAAAAGAAAGTCCTTTTAAATGAGAGGGGATAAAAAGAGACTTGTTAAAGTGTACTAAATGGGTAAAAAGAATTGAAAGGAGGGAGTGGGAGGAACCATGAGACAAGTAAGTCAAGTCAGTCATTTTTATTGAGCAGATGCTCATGGTTTGGCTAGGATGCCAGTCCTTTTGGTGTCCTTGCTAAATGGACAGCAGTATTACAAAATCATAAAACTTTTTTTTTTTTTTTAATTTTCCTGGCTGTGCTACGTGGTTTGCAAGATCTTAGTTCTCCAACCAGGATTGAACCTGGGCAGTGGAAGCTCAGAATCGTAACCGCTGGATTGCTAATGAATTTTCAAAATATCATGAGACCATTAAGACAGTCTGACTCTTATATAGTTACATATAAGGCATATCGTTAGATACATATCAATTTATTAGTTCAACAGACACGTTATGCACTTTCTATGGACCATGTATTATTCTTGATGCTGGGGATGCGGCAATAAACAGAACAGACCCTTGTTAGCTTTCCAGGAATCCCTCTTCTGGAAAGCAGAGAGGGGCACTAATGCATGGTACACAAGATGATTTCAGAGTTGTAAGTACTGAGGAAAAACTGAAAGTTGTGTGATGAAGAACCCATGGTGAGAGGTGTGAACAATTACCCTACTCATGACAACTACGCAATTGCCACCTTTCCGTTCAGCTAAAAACCGACGTGCGCGATCTTTGTAAAGATAATTAGAACTTTCCTGAAATAGTAGCTGGAGAGCAGAAAAGCTGTGCGTGTGTCTTAAGGGAGCTGGTCTCTCTTTTGGTGATGGGGGAGGAGCCAAGAGCTAGAACATTTCAACAGCTGACATTTTTGAGAACTCTAGCAGTGGTTACTTTTTCCACCATGCATCTGTTTTTATTCCATACCCCTGGATTCAGCTTTGGGATGTTGATAATCAGATCACAAATGTGATGCTGGCATTTTCTAGCTGATAGGAGTGTACTCAATAGCAGTTTTATATATGTCCGTTATATTTTCAGTAGCTATCTTTGGAGTTGTTCAAATAGTCTTAAAAAGAAAAAAAAAACATAAAATGTAAATAAATGAGAGGAATACCATGTTTACTGCTGGGAGAATTTAATATTACAGTTATGTAAAGTGTCCTCCAATAATTTTATAAATTAAGCATTATTTCAATGAGATTCTTATAGAATTTCATGGAACTCAGTTTGCTAACTTGAAAACTAATGTAGAAAATAATGGGCTATGAGTAACCAAGGCATTAAAATTTATTATAAAGGTATAACTATATGGTGTTTTTTGTTCAAGAACAGCCAAATAGTACATTGAAAAAGATTTTAAAAAGACAGAAATTGATGTATATACATATAGTAGTTTAATTTGTGAGACAGAATGGACAAGTGTTTAGAATATTGGCCGTCTGTATGGGAAAATAAATGAAATTAAATATGACTTGTACCATACACAAAAAACGTTAAAAAAAAAACAACAACAATGCTCAAGTCATATCTGACTCTCTGCGACCCCATGGACCATAGCCCAACAGGCTTCTCTATCTATGGGATTCTCCAGGCTAGCTGGAGTGGGTTGCCATTCCCTTCTCCAGGGGATCTTCCTGACCCAGGGATAGAACCCAGGTCCCCTGCATTACAGGCAGATTCTTTACTGTCTGAGCCACCAGGGAAGCTCCTTGATTTATAGACATATAGCAATCTAATTTGTGAGACAGGATGGACAAGTGTTTAGAATATTGGCCATCTGTATGGGGTTCCCTGGTTCACCTCTTTGAAAGTTCGAAACTTGAAGGCTCCTAAGTCGGGGACTTACTATACCTATTGGACACCAACTGGATCCTAAGCCGTATCTTTGCCTTTAGCTAAAGGCAAAGGAGAAAAGGAAGGATATGCCCATATGAATGCAGAGTTCCAAAGAAGAGCATGGAGAGATAAGAAAGCCTTCCTCAGGGATCAATGCAAAGAAATAGAGGAGAACAATAGAATGGGAAAGACTAGAGATCTCTACAAGAAAATTAGAGATACCAAAGAAACATTTCATGCAAAGGTGGGCACAATAAAGGGTAGAAATAGTATGGATCTAACAGAAGCAGAAGATATTAAGGAGAGGTGACAAGAATACACAGAAGAAATATGCAAAAATGATCTTCATGACCCAGATAACCACCGTGGTGTGATTACTCACCTAGAGGCAGACATCCTGGAGTAGTAAGTCAGGTCGACTTTAGGAAGTAAAACTATGAACAAAGCTAGTGGGGTGATGAAACTCCAGCTGAGCTATTTCATGTCCTAAAAGATGATGCTGTTAAAGTGTTGCACTCAATAGGTCAGCAAATTTGGAAACTCCGCAGTGGCCACAGGACTGAAAAAGGTCAGTTTTCATTCCAATCCCAATGCCAAAGAATGTTCAAACTACCACACAATTGCACTTATCTCAAGGGTATCAAAGTAATGCTCAAAATTCTCCAAACTAAACTTCAATAGTACGTGAACCGAGAACTTTCAGATGTTCAAGCTGGATTTAGAAAAGGCAGAGGAACCAGAGATGAAATTGCCAACATCCATTTGATCATAGAAAAAGCAAGAGTGTTCCAGAAAAACATCTATTTCTGCTTTATTGACTAAATCGAAGCCTTTGACTGTGTTCAGTTCAGCTCAGTTGCTCAGTTGTGTCCGACTCTTTGTGACCCCATGAATCACAGAACGCCAGGCCTCCCTGTCCATCACCAACCCCCAGATTTCACCCAAACTCATGTGCATCAAGTCGGTGATGCCATCCAGCTTGTGTAGATTACAACAAACTGTGGAAATTTCTTCCAGAGATGGGAATACCAGACCACCTGACCTGCCTCCTGAGAAATCTGTGTGCAGGTCAAGAAGCAACAGTTAGAGCCAGACATGGAACAACAGAGTGGTTCCAAAATGGAAAAGGAATACGTCAAGGCTGTCTATTGTCTCCCTGCTTATTTAACTTATATGAAGAGTACATCATGTGAAATGCTGGGCTGGATGAAGCACAAGCTAGAATCAAGATTGCCGGGAGAAATATCAATAACTTCATATATGCAGATGACACCATCCTTATGGCAGAAAGCGAAGAGGAAGTGAAGAGCCTCTTGATGAAAGGGAAAGAGGAGAGTGAAAAAGCTGGCTTAAAACCCAGCATTCAGAAAACTAAGATCATGGCATCTGGTCTCATCACTTCATGGCAAATAGATGGGGAAACAGTGACAGACTTTATTTTTCTGGGCTCCAAAATCACTACAGATATTGATTGCAGTCATGAAATTAAAAGATGCTTGCTCCTTGGAAGAAAATCTATGACAAACCTAGACAGAATATTCAAAAACAGAGACATTACTTTACCAACAAAGGTCTGTCTAGTCAAACTATGTTTTTTTTTTTCCCAATAGTCATATGTGGGTGTAAGAGTTGGACCATAAAGAAAGCAGAGCACCAAAGAATTAATGCTTTTGAACTGTGGTTGGAGAAGACTCTTGAGAGTCCCTTGGACTGCAAGGAGATCCAACCAGTGCATCCTAAATGAGATCAGTCCTGAATATTCCTTGGGCGGACTAATGCTGAAGCTGAAACTCCAATACTTTGGCTGGCTGATGCAAAGAAGTGACTTATTAGAAAAGACCCTGATGCTGGGAAAGATTGAAGGCAGGAGGAGAAGGGGATGACAGAGGGTGAGATGGTTGCATAGCATCACCGACTCAAGGGACATGAGTTCGAGCAAGCTCCAGGAGTTGGTGATGGACAGGGAGGCCTGGCATGCTGCAGTCCATGGTGTTGCAAAAAGCTGGACAGGACTGAGTGAACTGAACTAAAGCCATATCTTATTTTAAAAATCATCTCAATCATATTAAATTGACCATATAGTGTCATAAGCAAAAGTTAAAAATCATGAGGTTTTGACGCTGACTGGTTGGTGAGATGGTGATTCCATTCATAGATATTATAAAAGTAAAGTAGAAGACCATCTAGACCTTATGAGTAAGTTTGCAGTAGGATATATTGATTTGAAGGTAGTGGACCACTTGGGAATGTGAGTTCTGTGGTTTGAAAGAGAGTTCTGAGCTGTTGATGTAGATTCAAAGAGCATATGCTTATGGAAGATAGTTCAAGAAGAAAGCTTGCCAAGGATTTGAGACTGTAGAAGAATACTGAGGAGAAAATCTTGGCAAAGAATGACCTCCAGGTATCAGACTAGATTCTATAGAATCTAAGATATCTTAAGTGGGATAGAAAGGAGAAAGTGGTACCAAATAGAACGATAACATGAAACAGATAAAAGAGCAATTTGTTACTGTCATATCTTTCCATCGGTGATTGGCAGCTCATTGATAGGAAACAATCATAAAATCAGTCCCTGATAATGTATAAAAAAAACTATGTGCTTCTAATTTAGGAGAGTTATTTTTATATATCCATTTTCCCTTGGGTGTTTTATTCAGTGTAAATCATTATAAATCGATCCTCTAACAGATGCACTGACTCTTCAGTTATATTTTCAAAACTGGTGACAGATAATCCTTAAATAACAGTGTCTGCACATTTTGAGAACAATTTGTTTTTGCGGTAATAACATTTTATTTGACTTCCAAATGACCTATGAGAGGTGGTTTCCAGCTCAGCAATTTGGTTTATATTAGATAAAACTATTTCATTTGAACTTTCAAAATGCTTCTGTTTTGTTTCAGTGAGGTATGGCTGGGAGCTGCATGATGTTCGTGTGTTTAATACACTGCCGTTATTACCACACAATGTTCATTCATGTAATTCCCTCACATGATATCAGTAATTCCCTCACATGATATCAGTTTGTCGGTGAGTCAGATGATTGGTTTTCTTTGCTTAAACTTTCACTTTCACATTTTTTTCTTTGATACTTACATGGCTTCTTAGTACTCCCCATCAATTCTTTTGTATTGGAGGTTTATGGTTTTAATTTTAGGAACTCTGTTTAATGTAGAAAAAAATGCCCAAACTAGCTATAATCACGTGCTCATGAACAGCAAAAGAGGCATAACACTCAAAATACATAACTTCTGATGTTACAGCGTACATTTTTCAATTCTCTGTGCCTTCTCTAGATGACTTGCCGCTTATTTTAAGGTCAGAGCAGATATTGATAGATTGATAGCTAAGTTCACTTGAACTGAGGAATAAAGACACTTGGCCTTGGCCGAGATGTCAGTATAGTAGCGTCTTCCACCTGGACCGTCACCAACCACCACCATCTCTTGATCCAAAAAACCTTAAGTGACCATCAGTTCAGTCGTTCAGTCGTGTCTGACTCTTTGCGACCCCATGGACGCCAGGCTTTCCTGTCCATCACCAACTCCTGGAGCTTAAGTGACTATGGAGACTTATGATGTGCTTTTAAAAGTCACTTAGTCCAAGAGGTAGAAGAGTCACCTCTCAGTGTTGCTCAGCGCTTTTTGGTTCAAATAAGGAGCACCTAAGTGTGCGGCAGTGAACCCGGACCCCAGGTGCAGTAGCCTGGCACCCCTCTTATAACCTGAACTCAGTGGGCACTCATTGAATATTTGTTGACGGAAGCATTTAGACAGAGCTATGAAGTCTAATTCTACATAGAATATGTTCTGGGTATGATTTACTAAAAAAAAATCAGTTTCATATGCATGCTAAGATATTTCATTCCTGACTAAACCATGAAATTTGGGGGTGAAGGTATATTTTAAAATTATAATTTAACCACCTTCCAGGATTTTTATTGTACTGGACTTCTTATACTCTACTGTTACACTATATTTTTTATGGAGAGGAGTTAATGAGAAATAATAAGGTGATTAAGTTAGTGAGTTGTCTTCTCCACTTCACTTGTACTCCACAGTGACAAGTAGAAAATAATGCTGATTCCAGAACATTACGCGAGCCTGAATCCAATGCTGATTTAAGGTGTACTCACTGTGCAGTTTTCCTGTAAGTTACTGTACCATGCTCACTGAGAAAAAGAACCTAACTTACTGTACATTTGTGAAGAAACAACCTGCTTTAGTTAATATTAATAAGAAAAATATTCAACTATCTATGTAGAATTTATATATAGTACTGTTATATTTTTAAACTTTCTTAAATTTGCTTTATGAAATAGAAAATCTAGTGAAAGATTTAAATTGTGTCAGAACAATTCCTTAAGAAGCAAAAAATAACAACAGGGACTTCCCCAGTGGTCCAGTGGCTAAGTCTTCACACTCCCAATACAGGGGACCTTGGTCAGGGAACTGGATCCTACTTTTCGCAACTAGAGTTCGCATTCCATGACTAAAGATCCTGAGTGTTGGGACAAAGAGTCAGTGAAACCAAATAAATATAGAAATATTAAAAATATGTATATAACATATGCAATCCTTGTGTTACTGCTTTCAATGTGACTGAACAAGATTTTGGGTTGTTAAAAATGAAAGGTAGGTGACAACTTCTAATGTTGTCTTAAATATCTTCCGCAAATGAATCACTGTCAGTTTGGTCAGGAGAGAACTAGGATCAAATTAGATCTATATTTTGCTATCTGATCCCCTCCATGGCTCAGGAGAACCACCACCCGTTTCCGAATATGTAAACTCTTGTTACTACCCACCCTAGGGTGCAGTTACAGCCAGCCTCAGAAGGAAGCAGCTTTGTTATCAATCTGTGCCTGCAGGTGGGAACATTATTTCTGGGGGTGGGGGGGTGCTCGCATTTGTCACCACTTTTTATTCTCTGTGCTCATGATGTGTTGATCCAGGTAGAAGTGTTCTGCTTGGTGGAGCATTGGTGCCAGGGTCTCTCTGACAGCTTTCCTGTTGGATAGTTCACAGTAATGCCTGATAGTCACTAGTCCACTGTTAATGCTCAAAAATGGTAAATTCTGTCTTTGCATTTATAAGCTATTATAGTAAATAATTCTTCTTGTTGAAAAATAGGAGTGCAGTTAAAGTATATGTTACATTCTTTTATGTATGCATCTCATACATACATATTGTATACATGTTCTTTTCCATTATAGGTTATTAGAAGATATGGAATATAGTTCCCTGTGCTATACAGTGGGACTTTATTGTTGATCTCTTTTATGCATAGTCGGGTATACCTGTTTATCCCAGTCTCCTAATTATCTTCTCCCCTCCCACACTCTCCCCTGGTAACCATAAGTTTGTTTTCTCTCTGTGAATCTATTTCCGGTTTTGCATTTTGTTATTTAGTCACAAAGTTATGTCCAATTCTTTGTGACCCCATGGACTGCAGCATACCAGGCTCCCTTGTCCTTCATTATGTCCTGGAGTTTATTCAAACTCATGTCCATTGAGTCAGTGATGCCATCCAACCATCTCATCCTCTGTCATCCCCTTTATCATCCCCCTGTCTCCTCCCGCCCTTAATCTTTTCCAGCATCCGGGTATTTTCCAATGAGTCAGCTGTTCAAACTAGGTGGCCAAAGTATTGGAGCATCAGGTTTTGTATATGTTTCCTTGAAAACAAATCTTTAAGCTTTCTCCAAAAAAGATAATATTTGAAAAAAATCACTGAAAAATGAAAGCAAAGAATTCTTTGTTGTTTTTCAGTTGCTAAGTCATGTCCTAACTCTTTGCGACCCCATGGACTGCAGCACACCAATGTCCTCTGTCCTCCACTGTCTCCCGGAGTTTGCTCAAATTCATGTCCATTGAGTTTATGTTACCTAACCATCTCATCCTCTGCTGCCCCCTTTTCCTTTTGCCTTCAGTCTTTTCCAGCATTAGGGGCTTTTCCAGCTAATGGTGAGTCGGCTCCTTGCGTCAGATGGCCAAAGTGTTGGAGCTTCAGCTTCAGCTTCAGCATAGTCCTTCAAGTCAATATTCGGGGTTGATTTCCTTTAGTATCCCCTTCATGGGACTTGCGTAACTCAATGAAGTTATGAGCCATGCCATGTAGGGCCACCCAAGACAGGTCACTGTGAAGAGTTTTGACAAAATGTGCCCCACTGGAAAAGGAAATGGCAACCCACTCCAGCCTTCTTGCCTGGAGGACCCTGTGGATGGCATGAAAATAATTCTTTGATTGTTCTAAATTACACGTTTTGGATACATGTTTTCAGAAAACATTTTAAACAGTTTTGTACAGTTTCTGCACCAGAAGTCTGAAATAGTGTCATTATTTTTTATGTAAAAAACATGTTACACCTACCTATATATATGTTTTATTTATTTTAGTTTTTATTTAAATTGGAAGATAGTTGCTTTATACTGTTGTGTTAGTTTTTTCTGTACAACAGAGTGAATCAGCTATAAGTGTACATATATCCCCTTCCTGTAAAACCTCCCTCCTATCTCCCCTCTAGGTCATCACGGAGCACTGAGATGAGCTCCCTGTGTTAAATGACAGCTTCCCACAAGCTGTCTATTTTACAAATGGTAATGTGGCATGTAGGCTTCCTCGGTGGCTCAGTGGTAAAGAATCTGCCTGCCTTGCAGGAGACGTGGGTTTGATCCCTGGCTTGGGAAGATCCCCTGGAAGAGGGCATGGCCACCTACTCCAGTATTCTTGCCAGGAGAATTGCAGGGATGATATATATATGTGTGTGCGTGTGTGTGTGTGCATGTGTGTATATAATTTACTCTAAGATAAATATATAATTTATTTACTCCAGAACTCAA
Source organism: Ovis canadensis (assembly GCF_042477335.2). Classification (NCBI taxonomy): domain Eukaryota; kingdom Metazoa; phylum Chordata; class Mammalia; order Artiodactyla; family Bovidae; genus Ovis; species Ovis canadensis. The sequence goes on from NC_091261.1 coordinate 52,849,631, forward strand.
GTTAGACTTTCAGAATGATTTCTTTATTGATCCCTGTTTGCTAAAGTGGTTACTTTTTTACACTAATGATGTTTTACCCAAATGGTTGCTTGATGATGGCTAAGTTATTTTTGAGGAGAGTGTTTATTTCACAGATAAAATGTTCATGGATAATTTTCAGGGGGTGGTTGAACATTCTGAAATTGTATGCTACTGTATGAAATTATGAGAGTCTGTGTTTAGATATATAACTTCCTGGCTTGAATATTCATACTTTTCATCAGATTCTCAAAACTTTCTCAAGCCAGTGGTTTAAAAGGATTTAAAAAGATAGCTCTGGTTATTCTTAGTTGATAACTTTAACATCATTGAGAATCCTGAAGCCTAGTTTTATATTTGGAGCAATAATAAGGGAACAGAGGACTATAGGCATTATTTAGCAAATTATGTCAAAGTTTGTTTTTGTCTCAACAACTTCCTACATTGTTATATTCTGTCCAGACCAGCCCATAAGCATGCTCTTCACCATGATGGTCCTATTGTATTATCCTGCCATCCCATAATGATCACAATCCGTTCTGAACATCCCCTGTTATAACTCTCCTCTGGCAAATTGTAGTAAATATGCAAATTGTGAAGAGAATCTCTCAAATGTATCTGTGTTTCAAAGATATGTGTGGTTTTAAAGTCTGACCAAGAGAATGGGAAATCTATTTTTTAAAACAAGTATTTGACTTTGGATTTCAGAAAGGTAAAAAGAGTTTCTTCCCTGAATATGATGCTCTATGGGTGAAATCTTACAGTTGCTTGAAGTTTCATTTTAGAGATCTCAGAGATGTGGTGACATAATTCCAAATATGAATTTCGTAAAACTCAGCTCCATAGAAACAGATTTGCTGGAGTGGCAATAGATTGCTGACATCTCCCCTCATAACATGAGGGATTTTGTTTCTTCTTAAGGCAGAAATCTTGAGAAAGCAGCAATAGGCCAGGAGTCTACCCACATATCATACTTTTTACTGAGTACATTTCCTTTGTAAGTGTGTTTGCAGCTGAAACATGTACTTTTACACCTGGGCAACCCAACCAGTCAACACTTACTTATTAAGTCTCTATTATAGGTGAGGTACAGTGTTATTAAGGGGGGATACATTAGTGAAAAACAAACGATGAAAACAGCAAAATGAACACCTAGGCAAAATCCATAATCTCTTGGAGTTTGTTAATGAAATGACACACAGATAAGTTAAAAACTGAATAATCAAGTGAGTAAGGGAATATATACATGAGACAATGTATATATTGTGAAAGGTATACAGTTTTTACTTTCAGTATTGCTTCATTTTCCCATACTTTTTAACCCTAATGATAAGGCACCTTTAAAATGACCTCTTATCTTCTCCAAATGTATATGGAATTTATCATTTGTTAAGGAGTACCGAATTCTGGAATGATGTTTACACTTAGAAGGAGAGTTAGCATCAGGCCTATTATTCCAAGCAATGGAATGGAGTTAGAATCCAGAAAATGGGCAATTATTGGTAAAAAATGTCTCCTGCTTCCTTGGTAGTATTAGAAAGACCTCAGAAATAATCCATTAAAGAGAGGTTAAATAGGAAATGTTTAAAGTTAGGATTGTTATTTTGTTGCTGTTTTTATTTTAACCTACCTTGAATAAAATACTGTGAAAGTACTAGATGTTACTAAGTTTATGAAAACAAAGCATTCATTCTACTGGGTGAACTGACATGACTATGGATGCTAACGAGAAAACAGACACTTCAGAATTCTTTCATACAGGTGTTTGAGGTGAAAAATTTCCTGGAGTCATGTGATGTAGTGGAAAGAGAATAGGATTTAGACTTAAAAGCGCTGGATTGAAGGGTAAAGATGTTTGTCATTACGATAACCATGAGCTCAGGTTGTCTGGGGACCATCATGGTTTATATCTGTGGTCTTGACACAATTAATAATACCACCTTATTTCAGTCATAAAAATGTGCTGGTTTGGACAAGAAACTATATGGTCAATTTAAGGTGACAACCAACTCTTTTTGCATTAATAAATTTTGCATGATACATTGGCTCTTCCAAGTGATTGTGAGAGCAGAAGAAACTTGTGTGTCAGAAAATGATTGATAATCTGAAAATAATTTATAAGAGCTAGAAAGAGGTGTATAAATATTAGTGTATTCATTTGGACAGAATCACCGCAGTGCTTGTGTAAAGAGAGTAGATTTATTTCAGTCAATCGCTCTGGAACAGAACAGATTGAACAGATTACTTAGATTAAACAAATTACTCTTGTTTAAGAAGCTGGGTAGAGACTTCCCCTGGAGGCTCTGTGGTTAAGACTTCTCCTTCCAATGCAGGGGTGCAGGTTTGATCTCTGATGGGGTAAGCTAAGATCTCAGAAGCCTTGGGGCCAAAAGAAAAAAAAAACACACACACAATGTTGTAACAAATTCGATAAAGACTTTAAAAAAAGTTGTATAATGCCCTAGTTTTCCAAAATGTGTTGTGTTGGTATCAAGGACCAGGACAACAAAGAATAATAAACCTAGACTTTACTTGTGATGAGGATAAGGGATAGATTTCACTTAATTAAAATTCTAATGGGTTTACTAAACTGAGAAAAGTGGCACCAATTATTGCATAATTTCATCAATATTCAATTCCATTTTCTTCCAGTTTGCTTCTTTATCATCTTCAAGAGACACTTGCATGTCCTATTAGCTTTGGAAAATGATAATGATTTTATTCTTTTTCAGAAGCTAGTCCCAGTCATCACAGATGTTAATGAATTTGATCTTAAGTGAGCAATTTTCTAAAAGAAAAAAAAAACAGTCATGGGACTCTCCTCCCAACTTCTGTTTTATTCAGGATGATCCATGTGATCTCTATAAACTGGCTGAACCATAGTGTGGTTTTCTTTCTTTCTTTCTTTCTCTCTTTTTTTTTTTTTTTGCAGGGGGTGGCTGTGCTCAGTCTCTGTTGCTTTGCACAGGTTTTTCTCTAGTTGCTGCGAGCGGGGGCATCTCTCTAGTGTGGTGTGTGGGCCTCTCTTGTTGCTGAGCATGTGCTCTGGGGCGGGAGGGCTTCAGGAGTACTCAGGCTCAGTAGCTGTGGCTCGCGGGCTTAGTTGCTCTGAGGCATGTGGGATCTCCCTGGACCAGGGATTGAACCCGTGTCCCCTACATTGGCAGGTGGACTCATCCATTGTGCCACCAGGGAAGCCCTACACCATAGCTGTTTAGATTTCTTCCCGAGAAGCTGGCAAGCTGGCACAGCACTTGTGTTCATTTGAAATGCAATAAAACCAAATCAGTTTTTATTAACAGAAAATGAGTTTCCCACAATGTCAAGGTCCCTTCATCAGTAGGAAGAAGAAACTAAATCAGTCTAAATCTGTGAAGCCATTAACTAAACATCATGTGGACCACAGAACCTTTGCAAGCAAAAGCCAACTCACCATTTGCAACTTTTAAAAATAGTTTCTGGGACAAGATATTAGGGGATAATTATTACTAATTTACAAGGTTGTTAAAAAAACACTAGAGAGATAATATATATGGAAACATTGGGGTAGTAATCTGCAATCTTGAGTCGCTAGTCAATAAATATTAGTTGAGTAAATGAGCAAGATTTAGGAAGAATGAAGCATCAAGGGAATATATCCTAAAAATAATGCTCTTTCTTTTATTTTTTTCTATGCCAGCCAAGACCCTCTCCCTTATACATTGGTACAGATGGCCATGAATGAGTTCATTTGACTGACTCAGATAACAATGATCACAAGCTTTATGTGTCTTTTCAATCATTAAAATCATTTTTACCTCCAAAATCTGAAATTGAAGATTCTGAACCCCCTACACTAGGATTTGAGGTCACCACAAGACTCAATTTTACTATCTCCATCTACTGGCAGGGAGGAACTATACCCAAGCCTCTGGACTGGCATAGAAAAGAGGAGAAAGAACATTTAAAAGGTAAGCAAAATGTATATTTTTATTTACTTTACATTTTCAAACTTTACTTCTACATTCTTGACATAATCTCACATGATTAAGGTTTATACAATGAACCATATTAGAGAAGAGACTCTTTTTTAGGTGTGATCATATTCTTATCTGATTCTATGACATGAGCAACTACAGACTTCACTGTCTTCTTTTCACAGTGGGAGTTTTTCTGTTCTTATAATTTTACATTTCTATCCAATTGTGCCAATGCTCAGTACTGTTTCCATATTCCTAATAATCTGCAAACTGCAGCGGGGTTACCGAAATGTTCTCATTTTTGCATTCTTTGATGTGTTAAAAGTAATTTCCCCTGGCACATTATTTTGACGTTACGGTGTAGAGAGAGTGGCAGAATTTTTCTCAAACTGTAATTGATTATTCTTAGACTTTTTCCCCCCATTCTTCATTGATACTAATTTTATTTGGCAGAAAGTGCTATATAAAAGGTTCCTGTTAATCAGTTAAAGTCTTTTTACATATTCATATCAGCTTTTTTTTTTTTTTTGGTATTTTGCCTTCCTATTATGAATCTTCAGCTTTGGTTGGCTTTTAACAGGATTACAACACTGCAATCACATTTTGAATTATGATAACTTCTCTAAATGTTTTGATGGTCTGTGTGCTTGTGCAGGAATTTAAATTGCATGCTTTAAATGATTAGGTGTTATTAAAGCTTTTATTATACATATCTTTCTTTAAAAAGCCTGATCTCAACTAGAAAATAAGAGTGATTGCCACATGTCAAGATAATTAGTATTACTACACTTTCTGTAATTAAATGAAGTACATTCTGTACTTTTTTCTCCTGTTAGGTTTCTCCTGCCTCTCCCCACCCCCAGGCAAGTGTTTCCCTATCTTTTTTCCATTTCTTTGGATGGTGTTCCGTTTCTTTCAGAAGAGGGACCGAGGGACCGGTGCTTTTATAGGGGACATGGGTGGAAAGTTTTCAACATCAAAATCAGATTTTATGAGCAAGAATTTTCAAGGAAATACCCTGTTCAGACAGGTCTGTTCACTCTCTGGGAGGTCACGAATGCAGCTGGTCCATTTGCTGACTGGGGATTACAGTCACGTAAACAGTGCAAACACTGATTCTTAAATCTCCTTCTGGCATCTGACAGCGTCCAATCTGAGAGATGTATCCTCAGAGTCTTCCCTGAGATCAGAATGTAGGGGAGTAGGTATTTTTAGATAATGTCAAAGGAAGCAGTAATAAGGAGTGTTAGAGAATCATCCATGAAATGAATGAAATGAAACTTCTGGTGGACTCTGTAAGGTTTCAGTTCAAGCCCTGCTTTGAATTTGTGTCCAAAATTCAAAATATGTTATTTTCTTAACTCTGTCCCATCCCTGTGTTTCAGCTCCTCTTTTTAGACCACTTTTCTCTGGATCTTTGGTTTGATTTTAAAACTATTGTCATAAAACTAGCTGTTGCTGGAGAATTCACCTAATGGCTCTGTGGTTATAGTTAAGCCAATTATTCAGCATCTCTTTATTTACTCTCTTAGAGTAGACCAACTAGATGATAAAATAATATAACCTGAAAATGAAATAGCTAAGCATGGTTAGATACCTCATGCTGCTGCTGCTGCTGCTGCTAAGTCGTTTCGGTCGTATCCAACTCTGTGCGATACCACAGACGGCAGCCCACCAGGCTCCCCCATCCCTGGGATTCTCCAGGCAAGAACATTGGAGTGGGTTGCCATTTCCTTCTCCAATGCATGAAAGTGAAAGTGAAGTTGCTCAGTCGTGCCTGACTTTTTGCGACCCCATGGACTGCCGCCTACGAGGCTCCTCCATCCATGGGATTTTCCAGGCAAGAATACTGGAGTGGGTTACCATTGCCTTCTCCGAGATACCTCATGATCATTATTAAAAATGTCACTGCGGAATAGAATTTAAGTATATACCCATCAATGTTATGTGTTTTATTTTTATTTTATGACTTCCACTTATTTGAAAAGCTTCACAGTTATATTTTATGCACATTTTAACATCACTTTAGGATTGAGGACAGTTGTTGAGGGTAGGGGTTGGGGTGGGAGGTAATGTTTTCCAGCAAAGCAGAATGATTGGAATATCCTTGAGTGTAAGTTTGTTAAATATAGCCTGTGAAGTGCAGTCATGTCCAGTGTGATTACTCTTCATTTATTGCTGCTAGCTTAATGTGGAATTCCTACTGAAACCAAATATCCTCCTACAGATGTAACTTCTAAATCTCAAATATTGCTATGGAAGTGCAAATCTTTTGTCACTTATTGACAGTGTTTAATTAATAATATTAAAAACATAAAGTGGGAGGACATGATTTGTATAGAAGCAACCAAATTTACTATTTGTCCTACTATTTTTGGATGTTATTTATGAGAACCTCATGGGCTCATTACATATAAATTATATACATTCATCTTTGAATATGAAATGCTAAATATAAGTAGGAAACAGTAAAGTCTCATTTTTCAGTGTTGATGATTGCCGGGATATATTAAGACAGAAATGAATTCCTCTTTTATTGTTTCTTAGAAATCATTTATTTCCCTTAATGCAGACTTTAATGTAAGAGAGAATTTTAAACATATTTTAGATTTAAACATACTTTAGATATTCACTAAATTCATAAACAAATGGCCTTATTTGCATTTTTGAATGAGTTTGTATTGATTACATTTTCATTATTATTGTCCTTGATGCATTTTAAACATCTACCCATCAAAATGTCACTACTGTATTTAGACATTGTATGCTCACAAAGAAATAGGTCACTGCTTTCAGCTTTTGAAATTGCTCATAAATTCCATCTGAATGTTGTAAATTATGTGTCCACTGCACCTACAATATACTGACAGATGCTGAGTCTCCAAAGAGATGAAGTTCTTTAATGTATTTTTTCTTAACTAAGCATAGTTGATTGTTCTGAGGTTAAATAATACGAATTTGTATTTAATAATGTTAGCTGGTTTGGGGAATAATATTTCAAATAAATGCATTTCAATGCTTAAAATATTTCAGAGTTCCTACCACTTAATGTAAATTCTCTAATACTGAATAATAGTTTTAATTCAATAAGAGAGTTGATTAATATTGAAAAATGAAATCAATAGTGAATCTTTAAAGTGAATGTTTCTTTCTTAAAGTGAATTATTCCTCATTTATCTCTGTTCTATATTCTGGTTTTAGCCTCCTTGTGGTATGTATAATACTGTACACTTTAACTCAGGGTAAAATATAATATCCTCGCCTAAACATGTTTTGCTGTAGTAATGTGTGTGTATAAAATTATAATCATTACTAATTGGAGTTCAGTAAAGCATTTAAGGAGAGTCAGTGTTTCTATTGTTCTCCAGTCTTAAGTACTCTCCAACTCTTTGCAACCCCATGGACTACAGCATACCAGGCTACCCTGTCCTTCACAATCTCCTGGAGTTTGCACAAACTCATGCCCAATGAGTCAGTGATGCCATCCAACAATCTCATCCTCTGTCACCTCCTTCTCCTCCTGCCCTCAATCTTTTCCAGCATCAGGGTCTTTTCCAATGATTTGGCTCTTCACATCAGGTGGTCAAAGTACTGGAACTTCAGCTTCAACATCAGTCCTTTTGATAAATATTCAGCGATAATTTGGTTTAGGATTGCAAGGTTTGATTTCCTTGCTGTCCAAGGGAATCTCAAGAGTCTTCTCCAGCACCACAATTCAAAAACTTTAGTTCTTCAGCACTCAGCCTTCTTTATGGTTCAGCTCTCACATCTATACATAACTACTGGAAAGACTATAACTTTGATTATATAGAACTTGTTAGCAAAGTGATGTCTCTGCTTTTTAATACCCTGTCTAGATTTGTCATAGCTGTTCTTCTAAGGAGCAAGCATCTTTTAATTTTGTGGCTTCAGCCACTGTCCAAAGTGCTTTTGGAACCCAAAAAAATAAAATTTGTCACTATTTCCATATTTTCCCCAACTGTTTGCCATGAAGTGAAGGGGCCAGATGCCATGATCCTGGTTTCTTGAAAGTTGAGTTTTAAGACTTTTGAGTTTTGACTTTTTCACTCTCCTCTCCTTCACTCTCCTTTTTCACTCTCCTTCATGAAGAAGCTGTTTAGTGTTTCTTTGCTTCCTGCCATTAGAGTGGTATCATCTGCATATCTGGGATTTTTGATATTTCTCCTGGCAATCTTGATTACAGCTTGTGATTCATCCATCCTGACGTTTTGCATGATGTACTCGGCATATAGGTTAAATAAATAGGGTGACAATATATAGCCTTGCCCTACAACTTTCCCATTTTCTAACTAGACCATTGTTCTTTATCTGTTTCTGTTACTTCTTGACATGTGGACAGGTTTCTCAGAAGAAAGGTAAGATGGTCTGGTAGTCCCATCTCTTTAAGAATTTTCCAAGTTTATTGTGATCCACATATTCAAAGGCTTTGGTATAGTCAGTAAAGCAGAAGTAGAGGTTTTTCTGGAATTCCCTTGCTTTTTCTATGATCCAGCAGATGTTGGCATTTTGATCTCTGGTTCCTCTGCCTTTCTAAATCCAACGTGTACATCTGCAAGTTCTCAGTTCACCTACTGCTGAAGCATATCTTGAAGGATTTTCAGCATTAACTTGCTAAGCATGTGAAATGAGTGCATTTGTACAGTAATCTGAACATCCTTTGGCATTGCCTTTCCTTCAGATTTGGAATGAAAACTGACCCTTTCCAGTCCTGTGGCCACTACTGAATTTTTCAAATTCGCTGACATATTGAGTGCAGCACTTTCACAGCATTGTTTTCTAGGGTTTGAAATGACTCAGCTGGAATTCCATCACTTCCTCTAGCTTTGTTCGTAGTATTGCTTCCTAAAGCCCACTTGACTTTACACCCCTTGATGTTTGGCTCTAGATGAGTGACAACACCATTGTGGTTATCCAAGTCATTTAGAACTTTTTGGTGTAGTTCTTCTGTGTATTCTTGCCACCTCTTGTTAATCTCTTGTGCTTGTATTAGGTCCTTGCTGTTTCTGTCTTTTATTGTGCATATCTTTGCATGAAATGTTCGCTTGTTACCTTACTACCAATTTTCTTGAAGAAATCTCTAGTCTTTCCTTTTCTACTGTTTTCTTCTGTTTCTTTGCATTGTTCACTTAGGAACGTTTCTCATCTCCCCTTGCTATTCTCTGAGACTCTGCAGTCAGCTTGGCATATCTTTCCCTTTCTGCTTTGCCTTTCATTTCTCTTCTTTTCTCAGGTATTTGTAAGACCTCCTCAGGCAACCACTTTACCTTCTTAAATTTCTATTTCTTGATGATACTTTTGGATACCGCCTCCAGTACAATGTTATGAACCTCTGTCCATAGTTCTTCAGGTACCTTGTCTATCATATCTAATCCCTTGATCTGTCACCTCTACTGTATAATCATAAAAAATTTGATTTAGGTCATACCTGAATGAGCTTATGATTTCCCCTCCTTTCTTCAATTTAAGCCTGGATTTTGCAATAAGGAGCTTATGATTATAGCCATAGTCGGGTCCAGGTCTTGTCTTTGTTGACTGTATCCAACTTCTCCATATTCGGCTTCAGAGAATGTAATCAATTTGATTTCAGTGTTGACCATCTGGTGATGTCCATATGTAGAGTCATCTCTTGTTTTGTTGGGAAAAAAGGTATTTGCTATGACCAGTGTGTTCTCTTCACAAAACTCTGTTAGACTTTGCCCTGCTTCATTTTGTACTCCAAGGCCAAACTTGCCTGTTATTCCAGGTATCTCTTGACTTTCTACATCTGTATTCCAATCCCCTGTGATGAAAAGGCCATGTTTTTTGTTTGTTTGGTTGGTTTTTGGTATTGTTATAGAAGATCTTTCCCTGGTGGCTCCAATGGTAAAGAATCCGCTTGTGATGCAGAAGGCCTGGGTTCGATCCCTGGGGTGGGAAGATCCTCAGGAGGAGGGCATGGCAACCCACTTCAGTATTCTTGCCTGGAGAAACCCCATGGATGGAGGAGCCTGGCAGGCTATAATCCATGAGGTCGCAAAAAATTGGACATGACTGAGAGGCTATGCAAGCACATATTAGGTCTTGTAGGTCTTCACAGAACCTTTCAGCTTCTTTGGCACCACTGGGTGGGGCCTAGGTTTGGATTACTGTGGTTTTGAATGGTTTACCTTGGAAATGAACCAAGATCATTCTGTTGTTCTTGAGATTGCACCCAAGTACTGCATTTTGGACTCTTCTGTTGACTATGAGGGCTACTCTATTTCTTCTCAGGGATTCTTGCCCATGTAGTAGATGTAATGGGCATCTGAATTAAATTCACCCACTCCTGTCCATTTTAGTTTATTGATTCCTAAAATGTTGGTGTTCACTCTTGCCATCTCCTGTGTTTCTGAACTAGGCAGTTTATCCTGCATCATTGTAGGTAAGAAGATCATTGAAAGTTTGTCTTCCATAATTGAGCCTTCATTGAAAATGTTATACCCCCCAAACCAAAATAGATTATTTTTACCATTACCTTGAGGTTAAAATACCATGTTGTCAAATCACTGTCATTTGTTTCCCATGCCTCAATACCAGAATAATTTTATAGGTCTTACTTGCTATGTGACATCAATCTAGATATTTCAGCAATGAAAAGGGAACACCAGCAATAGCCACACCAGGATAAATGGCTTGAAACTGCCACTCCAGGCAGACCCAAACATGTTTGCTATGTAACAATTCTGGTTGCTTGTATAAAAATCGTAACTCTAACTGGCTTAAATGGTGTAAGTAATTTGATTAATCATGTTTCAAGAAGCCTAGAAATGGGCTGGATTTATTGTGTGGTTTGAGCTGGGATCTGGCCCCGTTTTGCTGTCCTACTGTGTGTCTGTCTACTTCTGTGCATCACCTTTTCCATCAGACTGATTTCTAAAATGACACCTTATTGGCTACAGCAGTTCTAGACCTTACTTCTGTGCCCAACTTGGTCTAGTCCTCTACTGTTGAGGAAAAAAAGAAAAAGAGAAAAAGCCACTGGATTTACTCTGATTGGCCCATTAGAGCTAACCCATGGAACAAGGGAAATTGGCATATGTTGATTTTCCAGGCATACTTCTGGGTAGAGTCAGTCCAGGACTGCTTCACCATGGTGGGGTTGGGGGGTTCTGGGAAGATGCTCACTTGTAAACTTTTCGTCATTGCAGACGGAAGGTTTGCTCAAAACTTCTGAACTGGGTCCCCGTTCCTTACCATTGCTCATAGTTAGGTGGGATGGTAATGGCTGAATTCATTTACTTCTTATTAGATACAAAATAATTCAAACCCTTGTATGCACTACTACGTATAAAATAGATAACTAATGAGAATCTACTGTATAGTACAGGTAACTCTACTCAGTGCTCTGTGGTGACCTGAATGGGAAAGAAATACAAAGAAGAGGGGATTTATGTATACAGGTAGCTGGTTCATTTTGCTGTACAGCAGACACTAACACAACATTGTAAAGTGACTATGTTCCAATAAAAATTAATTTTAAAAAGATAGTGTCAGGTCAAAGAAACTGCATAATTTCTATAAAGTTTTCATTTTTTCCATCTTCTGCAGTCAACCTGAATTGCTGATTCAGGCAATTGGGAATTCGCATTCACTGTTGAGAAATTACTGCTTCTTGCTTCATTAGTTTGGTCTTTGTGAAATTGGATTCTTCATATATACTGACCAATTTTGCATTATCTTTGATAGCAAACTCCTGTTCACTAATATCAGAAAAACTGGACAGTTGATGAAAAATTTTCTTTCTCACTGTTTGAATTAGATAGAATATGATGGACAAAATGTCTGTTTTACATGCATACTGATTTATAATTATCAAGGTGGTTAGTTTATATAAGTATCATTTCATTTGAGCTTTAAAACAGCCTCTGATTATTGCTAATTTATAAAAATTAAAACCTGATATGAAGTATCTTGCCGAAAATAACAGATTTTTACCATCAAGTGATTCATAGTTCAGAGTTAAGATAAAATAATAATACATGTGGTATTCTCAGTGTGGTAAAATTATGGATGATGCTTTATTTAAAAATGAGTATATTAAGACAATGGACAATCTCACTAATGAGTAATATAAAATATGTCACCAGAAGCTGAAGTATATGTCTAGGTAATAATAGATTAACTTTGAGTAAAATATGAATTAAGGGACTTGAGGAATATACATTGTAAAAGTTTGTTATGTTTACATGTATAGCCTCTGGAAATTTAGGCGTGAAGGATGAAATATTGAAATATTGATTTTTTTTGCCATGAGCTAGGAAATACTTTTTCTTTATGTTAACAATGTGTACCATGTTGTGCCATGTGCTGGGCAAAAAACTAGATACTGGTTGCAGACTTCAGAATCAGTTCTGTCTAGGTTTTTCTGTCTCACTGGAAGCTCAGAGTAGAGCAGGAAAGAAAGGAAGGTCAGCCCACAAGGATGATTAAAATATGCTGCCCTACATAGAGAACAGACTTATGGTACTGCCCAAGGGGAGGAAGAGGGGGAGGGATGGATTGGGAGTTTGGGATTAGCAGATGCAACTATTATATATAGAGAATGGATAAACATCAAAGTCCTACTGCATAGCACTGCTGCTAAGTCACTTCAGTCGTGTCCGACTTGTGCGATCCCATAGACGGCAGCCCACCAGGCTCCCCCGTCCCTGGGATTCTCCAGGCAAGAACACTGGAGTGGGTTGCCATTTCCTTCTCCAGTGTATGAAAGTGAAAAGTGAAAGTGAAGTCACTCAGTCGTGTCCGATTCTTCGAGACCCCATGGACTGCAGCCTACCAGGCTCCTCCGTCCATGGGACTTTCCAGGCAAGAGTACTGGAGTAGGGTGCCATCGCCTTCTCGGACTGCATAGCACAGGGCACTATATTCAGTGTCCTGAGTAAACTGTAATGGAAAATAACATTAAAAAAAATTGTGCATGTGCGTGTGTGTATAACTGAATCACTTTGCTGCACAACTGAAGTTGACACAACAGTGTAAAGCAACTACACTTGAATAAAGTAACTTTCACAAGATGCAGCCCTAAAGGAATGTACAAAAGGAATTCAGGTTTACATTCTGTCTGAAGTGGGATTTGATAATTGGATATATGCTTACTAGAATTTCTAGTTGAGGAGTGATATTAAATTACAGTCTTATAAGGTGTCACATTAAGAGTACAAAGCTTCACCCTGTTCTGACATCCCAAGCCCTCGGTGCAGTGCATGAAACAAAATAGATTCTCAGTATATGATCTTTTACTATTCATTCCCTTGAGGAATAAATGATTATCTTCTGGAATAGATTCAAGAACCACAATTGTATGTATTTTAAATAATTGCATTTGTTTTTATGGCTTACTTAATATACTAATCTCTTATTTTTCCCTAGTGCACATTTATTCTCATACATAATTCATGAATAGTTTGAGGTATTGTTGTTCAGTCACTAAATCTTGTCTGACTTTGTTGACCCAATGGATGGACTGTGTATGCCAGGCTTCCCTGTCCTTCAGGATCTCCTGGAGTCAGCTCAAACTTATGTCCATTGAGTCAGTCTTGCCACCCCACTGTCTCATCCTCTGTTGCCCTCTTCTGCCCTCAGTCTTTCCAAGCTTTAGGATCTTTTATAGTAAGTTGGGTTTTCGCATTAGGTGGCCAAAGTATTGGAGTTTCAGCTTCAGTATCAATCCTTCTAATGAATATTCAAGATTGTTTCCTTTATGAGTGACTGATTTGATCTCCTTTCCATCCAAGAGACTCTCAAGAGTCCTCCAGTGACACAATTCTGAAGCATCAACTTTTTGGCTCTCAGCTTTCTTTGTAATCCATCTCTCACATCCATACATGAACTGGAAAAACCATAGCCTTGACTAGATGGACCTTTGTTGAGAGAGTAATGTCTCTGCTTTTTAATATGCTGTCTAGGTTGGTCATAACTTTACTGCCAAAAAGTAAGCATTTTTTAATTTCATGGCTGCAGTCACCATCTGCAGTGATTTTGGAGCCCAATAAAATAAAGTCTGATGCTACTTCCATTGTTTCCCCATCTATTTGCCATGAAGTGATGGGACCACATACCATGATCTTAGTTTTCTGAATGTTGAAATTTAAGCCAACTTTTTCACTCTCCTCTTGCACTTTCATCAAGAGGCTCTTTAGTTCTTCTTCACTTTCTGCCATCAGGGTGGTGTCATGTGCATGTCTGAGGTTATTGATATTTCTCCCGGCAATCTTGATGCCAGCTTGTGCTTCATCCATCTCAGCATTTCGCATGATGTACTCCTCATAGAAGTTAAACAAGCAGCTTAACAATATACAGCCTTGACGTACTCCTTTCCCAGTTTTGAACCAGTCCTTTTTTTCCATGTTTAGTTCTAACTGTTGTTTGTTGATCTGCATACAGATTTCTCAAGAGGCAGGTCGGGTGGTCTAATATTCCCATCTCTTTAAGAATTGCCCACAGTTTCTTGTGATCCACATGGTCAAAGGCTTTAGTGTAGTCAACAAAGCAGATGCTTTTCTGGAATTCCCTTGCTTTTTCTATGATCCAGCAGATGTTGGCAATTTGATGTCTGGTTCCTTTAATTTTTCTATATCCAGCTTGTACATCTGGAATGTCTCAGTTCACCTACCAGTGAAGCTTAGCTTGAAGGATTTGAGCATTAACTTGCTAACTTGTGAACTAAGAATGTTTGTATGGTGGCTTGAACATTCTCTTGCATTGCCTTTCTTTGGGATTGGAATGAAAACTGACCTTTCCCAGTCCTGTAGCCACTGCTGAATTTTCCAAATTTGCTGACATATTGAGTACAGCATTCTGACAGCATCATCTTTTAGGATTTGAAATAGCTCAGCTGGAATTCCATCACATCATTTAGCTTTGTTTGTCATAATGCCATGCCTTCCTCCAGGGCATTTTCCCAACCCAGAGCCCCAACCCAGGTCTCCTGCATTGCAGGCAGGTTCTTTACCATCTGAGCCACGAGGGAAGCCCAAGAATACTGAAGTGGATAGCCTATCCCTTCTCCAGGGGTTCTTCCCGACCCCAGAATTGAACCAGGGTCTCCTAATTATAGGCAGATGAGCTACAAGGGAAGCCCATAATGCTTTTTAAGACCCACTTGACTTTGCATTTCAGGATGTCTGGCTCTAGGTGAGTGATCACACCATTGGCGATTATCTGGATCATTACAATCTTTTTTGTATAGTTCTTGTGTGTATTCTTGTCACCTCTTCTTAATCTCTTCTGCTTCTGTTAGGTCCTTGCCGTTTCTGGCCTTTGTTGTGCTCATCTTTGCCTGAAACAGTCCCTCGGTATCTCCAGTTTTCTTGAAGAGATCTCTATTCTCTCCCATTCTGTGAATTTTCCCTTGATTTCTTTGCATTGTCCACTTAAGAAGGCTTTCTTATCTCTCCTTGCTCCTCTCTGGAACTCTGCATCCAGTTGTGTGTGTCTTTCCCTATCTCCTGTGCCTTTCGTTACTCTTCTTTTCTCAAAGAAGAAAAGCCTTCTTTTCTTTGTAAAGCCTCCAAAGATGACCACTTTGACTTCTTGCATTTCTTTTTCTTTGTGATGGCTTTAGTCACCACCTCCTATACAAGTTATGAACTTCCATCCATCGTTCTTCCTGCACTCTGTCTACCGGATCTAATCCCTTGAATCTGTCACCTCCTCTGTATAATCATGATGGATTTGATTTAGGTCATACCTGAATAGCTTAGTGGTTTTCCCTACTGTCTTTGATTTAAGCCTTAGTTCTGCAAAAAGGAGCTGATGATCTGCACCAAAATCAGCTCCAGATCTTGTTTTTGATGACTGTATAGAACTTCTTCATCTTCAGCTGAAAAGAATATAGTCTGTCTGATTTTGGTGTTTACCGTCTGGTGATGTCCACACGTACAGTCATCTTTAGTGCTGTTGAAAGATGGTATTGGCTATGACCAATGTGTTCTTTTGGCCAAACTCTGTTAGCTTTTGCCCTGTTTCATTTTGTCCTACAACACCAAACTTTCTTGTTACCCCTGGTATCTTTTGACTTATTTTTGCATCCTAATCTGCTATGATGAAATTTTTTCCTAGTAAGCATTTGTTCTTGTACGTAATTCATGAATAGTTTGAGGTAGACTGCACTAACTTCTGATTGTGTTTCTTTTATTTGCTGTTGTTTTATAGTATATAAATGGTAGATAGAGTAATGACAAAATAAAAACATGAGTCCTATTTTTCTGTCTAGCATATTATTGTACTTTTATGCTAATAATCAGAATTTAGAATATTAAGCATGAAAAACTCCTATATAGTTTGTAATTTATATAGAGAGATTTATTTGCATTGTGGAGTTCAGGTATACCATCTCTCTACAGAATCAAGAAAGATTAATTGAGATAACTCTGGATTTTCCAGGCAAAATGGTGCCATTTATGGAGCCAGTGAAGCAAGCCATATACATGTATGTATATACATATGCACATGTGTATATGTGTCATATGATTTTAACTTTTGTTAAAAGTAAAATTTGTTAATTAAGGCTTAAATAGATTGAAAATGGAAACAGGCTTATGAAAACTAGCAAGATTAAATAAAGGTTTATTACAAAAAAAAACAAACAACAAACTAGTGAACAGAGCAAAGCACAAATAAGACATTGACTGTGTTTGTGTATCGAGGAAAGATTTGGAAATAGATGCAACTATTACAGAAATACCTTTTCTGACCCAATTTGAAAATAACATATTTAGAAATAAACACGTCAAAAATAAACAAATAAAATCATATAAGACACCTGTGAAATCTACCACTTTACAAGGACACTTTCCTATACAGTCTTGCCTATGTTAACAGGATCCCGAATTCTGCCAAACTTTAAACCAAGATGGAAGACCCTTCTGTTTACCTCCTTCTGAATCCTCCAGGACTTTTCTGCTACAGTCAACTTAAAACATTAGCATGGAGAAGGACATGGATGGTTTCTCTTTTTATGGATCATATCTTGTCCACAAACTTCTCTTTTGATGTTATCTTTTTAAATAATACAACTTCTTCAAGTATTAAATTTTTATTGCTTTCCATGATTTTCTTATTCCTATCTGCTTTCATTCATAACGAATATACCTTTAAAGGAATTACGTGCAAATATGGCAAGTAGCGGGCTTCCCTGGTGGCTCAGACGGTAAAGCATCTGTCTGCAATGTGGGAGACCTGGGTTCGGTTCCTGGGTCGGGAATATCCCCTGGAGAAGGAAATGGCAACCCACTCCAGCACTCTTGCCTGGAAAATCCCATGGACGGAGGAGCCTGATAGGCTACAGTCCATGGCGTCGCAAAGAGTCGGACACGACTGAGAGACTTCACTTTCACTATGGCAAGTGGTATAAAACTACTTTGATTTTAATGTTAACTTATTTAATTTAATAATGTTTAATGTTATTATGGAGAAGGCAATGGCAACCCACTCCAGTACTCTTGCCTGGAAAATCCCATGGACAGAGAAGACTGAATGTTAATGTACAAATGTGTAATTATTTTTTTAATGAATTTATTTAATTTTTGACTGGGCGGGGTCTTCGTTGCTGTGCTGGATTTCTCTAGTTGCAGTGAGCATGGGCTACTCTCTGGTTGAGGTGTGCAGGCTTCTCATTGTTGTGACTTCTTTTGTTGCAGAGCATGGGCTCCAGGGGGCAGGTCAGTAGTTGGGGCGCACAGGCTTAGTCTCCCTGTGGCATGTGGAATCTTCCTGGACCAGGGATCCAACCCATGTCCCCCACCTTGGCAGATGGCTTCTTAACCACTGAACCACAAGGGAAATCCCTGTAACGATTCTTTATAACTGAATTGATGACCAAGCTGTATGATTTGCGGGATATCAGTTCCCCAACCAGAGACTGAACCCAGGCTCGTGATAGTGAAGGTGCCAAGTCCTAACCACTGGACTGCCAGGAAGTTCGCTTTGTAATTGTATTATATGTGAACATATATAGTCAACAATTTTACAGTAGTTACATGATTAATCTCCTTTCTTGTCCTTTTTAAATTTTTATTTCATGTTAGTTTTCAGTACTCCTACCTCAAGGTAGATTGGGCAGGATAAATAGGAAAAGGTGTTCATTTTAAATTTTAAAATTTACTCTCTGTAAGTATTTTCATGCTAATCCTATCTGGATAAACAAGCCTTATTCTTGTTTAGGATGCATTGAAGTAGAGAGTTGCAAATACTTTTATGATTTGCCACCAAACATTTGTTTCATTTCTTTGGTACTTTCTTTGAATATCCTGCTCATTGTTTAGGAAAAGCAAATGTTCAATAAAGTAGTCACAAAATATGTACTTGTCTCAATCCTGATATCCTAGTAAAGTTCTATGTTTGGAAAGATAATCTTTAAACAACAGAACTACGAATGCAGTCTTATTTTGGTAGATCCTAAATGTTGTGTTTTTTTTTTTTTCTTTTTGATTATAGGCCTACTTGTTTGAGATTTACATAAACTGTTGACAGTCATGTGCAAATCATATGTATTTGGTGGCAAACCTCACTGCATTCCAAGATGATTTGGAGGGAGCAGCAATTTAACTTAAAAGGAAATTTACAATTCTTTTACCACAAATAAGGTCTAGATTTTCAGCCTTTAAATTATGCTTAATTATAGTTTAATGAAATTGTGAACTATAAAGGAAAAAATATGTAAACATAATTTAAGTATATACATTTTAGTTATGGGCTTTTTTGACTGCAGATATAAAAATAGAATTCAGATCTTTTAGTATCCATGTAGTTTTCTAGATTGCATATGAAAGCATAAACACAGCTATATTTGTAAAGAGTGTCTCAGATGACATAAAGCACTTTTTTTGAGACAGAATGGGGCAAATAATAAAT
This sequence comes from Ovis canadensis, assembly GCF_042477335.2. Lineage (NCBI taxonomy): Eukaryota > Metazoa > Chordata > Mammalia > Artiodactyla > Bovidae > Ovis > Ovis canadensis. Next base: position 52,868,500 of record NC_091261.1, read on the forward strand.
TTTGATAAATCTGATTGGAAAAAAATTAATTTGTTAAAAAATATATTAGTTGCCAAAATGAGAAGGCCTCTTGATATAAACTAATCCACCTCCAAAATATGTATGTTATTGTATTAAAATTTCGGAGTGGGGAAATATCTCTTCTAAGAGAAATCTTTGAAAAAGAGGATATATTAACTTAATTTTAATAGTAAACTGTCATTGATTTATTAAAAAATGTGTCAGTATAGGAATTCAGCCAACTTGATAGATCCTTCTGTGTTCTTACAATAACTACTGGTACTAAATTATGTGCATAGGAGAGGTATTGATTATTTCATATATATTAATATAACCAATGGCCAATCCAAGCATTATCCCCCCAATAAGACAGAACATGTTTCTGAAGAAATTATAAGTGTAATTTTAAGTAATAATTAACTTTTCCAATTTAAAAATTCCATGGAACTTAAAGACATATTTACATAATATGATGATATTCCCCATCACATGCACTGTATATATTTGAAGAAAATCATATTTGTCTTTATCTTGTCTTAGACAATATAAAATCAGCTTGGCAGAAGCATTTTTGAAATAGCTGGGTTTAAAAGAGTGAAAAAGCTGCTTTACGAACCATAACTACAACTTGGTACAATTAGGTGAGGTATTTTAACAAGAAAACAGGTATTCTTTAATCCTAACCATATTCTTACTAATAAATAACCCTTAACATTGTCTTAAAGTCTGGAAGTTTCTTAGAGTGTATTATTTAGTTGCATTTTATCAGTTGAAATACTGTATTTTGAGTTACATAACTACTAAATGACAAGTTGCCACAATTACTGTAATTGCCATTGAGAAACAGGGGCAAAGAGACATACTTGCAACTGAAATAGCTTTGTGCACAGTAGAAGATGTGTTAGTCATCTACTGTTATGTAAGAAATCCCCAGAAACCTGCAATTTTTGCAAAACTTCCCTGGTTTGCTTTCAGGTGTGAAGCTCAGAAATTCAGGCCTGGGAGACTGGGCTTTTTCTCTGAGTTTTTACAAGACAAAAACCAAGGCATCAGACAGACCTGATTTCCTTTCTGGAGAATGGTAGAGACACTACCTTGGATTCATCCAGGTCTATTGAGGCTTCAGGATGGAGCCCCCTCTTATTCAGTACCCCTCAGCTGCCCACATCCTGAGCGTGCAACCTCCTCTCTTTCCAAGGCTGGCAGCACAGAACTCCCTCTTACAGTCTCTTTCATACTTTGAATTTTTTAAGATCAGGAAGCACCCAGCTTCTGTTCAGGGCTTTTCCTATTTAGGTTCAGCTCCCCCTATAATATAATTTCTGATCAATTCAGAGTTAACTGATCTGATCATGGGAGTGATGCTCTATCCTTTTCACAGTTTCTAGTTGAAATCAAGGCAGGGGCTCATGCACACACGAGAGACACAGGGTGGCAGGGGATCACCTTAGTGTCTGCCTTCCAGAGCGAGAAGCGAAGTCACTGGTGTGAAATCATGGGCAGAGTGAATGAAGTTTAAATACTGAAGAGCCAGTTGGGCACTAGAAGTCCATTCCATTGGTTAAAAGGGAATTAAGATTAGTAGATACACAAAACTGTGTTTAAAGAGATAAACAGCAAGCACCTACACTGTAGCACAGTGTAGCACTGTAGCTATATTCTATATCTGGTAATCACCCATAGTGGAAAAGAACCTGGAAAAGAATATATAACTGAATCACTTTGCTGTAAACTGAAACTAGAAACTAACACAGTACTGTCAGTCAATTATACTGCAGTCTAAAAAAGGAGAGAGAGAATTAGGGTTTGGAAGTGAAAGAATCAAAGAGGAAAAGGCAGAAAACTATAATAACAGAAAAAAAGAAGAGACAAGAAAAATGTAATGTAGCATAAAATGTCATATGACCTAAAAGGCCTTAGACAGATCTGTATTGCAAAGTTTGATGAAACATATCTAAAAGGAGTCAATAAAATGAGAAATTTTTCATATTTCCACAAGCAACTATATGTATGTTGAGCCTGGAAATTGGGAGAAGGACAAATAAAGGGAAAATGGCACTTATAAAGTAATGATCTTCTTCTCTCTGTATAATACCGCAAATACAAAATTCAGTCTTACGAAGCATATCTCTTAGTCATGACAGCAATTGAGGTATTGGTGTAGTTTAAAATTACTGTCTGGATATTATGAGTGTATCAAAGTTGAACAAAAAAGTGTCAGGTATTGTGCCATGCACATTATTTTGTGTTCATGGTCCCGTTCAAGCCTTTTAAATTGTTTTAGAAATTGAATTAAAGATTGTTTTAAAGGTTTTTGTGTTTTTTGTGATTTTTTTTGCTTTCTTTTGCTTTGTTTTGTTTGTTTTGTTTTTACTGGAATTTAGCATACTTAATGGATTGGATCCTCATGACCTGAAAAGGCAGAAATATCTTACTTCTTAGATTTTGTTTTTGTAGATAAACAGCTGCTCATTTCCCAAACATCAGTCATGTGTTTCCACTCAATATCAACTCTTAAATGGGTGGACATAAGAACAATTTTGTCTGTATGCACTTGTGTATAAAATAGATAACCAACAAGGACCTATTATATAGCAGAGGTCACTGTATTCAATATTTTATAATAAAAAAGAATCTGAAAATATGTATATACATACATATATAGCAGAATCACTTTGTTATACACCTGAAACTCTGTAAATCAACTATTTCGATTTTAAAAAAAGGATCACTTTTTTCTTAACAATACTGATTTTCCTTACCCCTCATTTCTCCCCAACAATCTAATCAGAAGTAAGAGATATTATTAACAATGTATTTTGGCGTTTCATGATGTAAAATGTTGCCATGCCTAATAAACTTGGAAATTATTTTATACTGTATTTGCCTCTTAGATATTTAAAACTTAGGTTAGGTTTTTAAAGTCACTGAGAAGCCTTGCAACATTTCTTATAATTTCTTATCTTTGTAGACTGCTGATAATTCCCATACAAGATATTGACATGACTGCTTTGACCTCATTTCTTTTTTCAAGGTCATTTAAGGGTTGAGATCATTTAGTAATTACAGTTCATGGGAAACGTTGGACTTGCATCAGATACCTTTTTTTCTGAAGTTATTTTGAAACCCATAATTTTTGACATCTATTCTAAGTGTGTGTCTTTGCTTCTGGCTTTACTTTTAGGTGTACAAGATCCCCAGCATGAGAGAATTATTACTGTGTCTACTAATGGAAGTATTCACAGCCCAAGGTTTCCTCATACTTATCCAAGAAATATGGACTTGGTATGGAGATTAGTAGCAGTAGAAGAAAATGTGTGGATACAGCTCACATTTGATGAGAGATTTGGGCTTGAAGACCCAGAAGATGACATATGCAAGTAAGTTATCATACTTGAAATTCCAACAAAGTAACAACTGTCACAGTCTTTCAAGATGCGTCATTTTGAGGGTGTGATTTTTAAATGCCATCTTTTGTCCTCTTATATTTTTCTGATCATCCAAGAACATTGCATCCTTGTTCAAGCTATGTTTCCATCTACTTCTGAAATTAGTTTGAGGTAATGTATGGCAAAAAAAAAAAAAAAACATATAGAGTAAAACAATTGAAAATATAGAATAGAGTAAAAAACCAAATAAAGGAATATAAGTGTGCCAGAGTTACGATCAGTGCCAAAAATTTTACATTTAAGCTTCCTCATAACGAAATCAATAAGATAAACAGTAAGCTACTAAAAGAAAGAATATCCATGGATATGTATTACCCATAGCAGAGGATATCTACAGGGACACACACACACACACACACACACACACACACGGGACTCAGAAGTTTGAATATCATAAGAAAGAAATACAATTCTGAAAGCAGAACTAGAAATTTAGATTTGCATTGTAGTTGACTAGGTAGACATTTATCATAATTCTCCAAGAAGCTTTCATGAACTAAAGTCAGCTGGAATATTTCACCCATGCAAAAGACCACCTACCGTATGTCATACAAATATTACTCTTTAAATCCTATGTGAATACACTTGTCAAGGTTGGGTGGTCTTATGGAAGATTTTTCACTTCATTGGCATTTGTATATCATGAAAATATTTTACTTGAGCTTCTTCGTGAGGGTCTTTATTTTCCCTTTGATATACAAGTTAAAAGAGAATTTTCTCCTTATGGTATATTACAGATAAATATTTCAATACAGATAAAATAAACTTTATACTTCACTGTCATCACAATTTGTATCTTTAACCTTTATATATGTAGTTACTTTTTTCAATTTCTTCTTTCTGTGGATAGCCGCATTTCAGGTTATTTTTTCCTCTAATGTCTCTAAACTTTAAGCCTGGAAAACAAGAAGTTATTCTAGCTATTTTTGGAGATGGTGCTATTCAACCCTTCATTTTATAGATAAGCAAATGGGCCAGAGAAATAAAATAGCGACCCTGCATCTCATTCATAGTTTATAACTCAACACATGCTAAAATCCATTTTCCTAACAATTAAACAGAGGTGGTTTTCACCATTCTTTTCTGCACCTCTTGCCTTCTTTTTGTGTGGGGTATTACATAATGCTGTAGAAATTGCCGAGTTTAAGATCTGGCCCGCTTTGCAAAGTAGCAAGTTAACCTGCAGCAGTCTCGTGGACTCAGCAGGCTCGAGGTTCCCAGGCCAAGGGTGGCTGACAGTGGCAGGAGTTCCATTCCCACAGGGCAGTGCCAGGAGGGCCATGTTATACCTGGGTGCCTGACAGTGTGTGCCAGGAGAGGTGACGGTGTGTGTGTGTGTGTGTGTGTGTGTGTATGTATGATGCATGTTAGTAGTTAGATCATGAAAATAAACTTGTCCAGAACGACCCTGTGACTCAATTTCACTCAGTATGAGACTTAAGAAAAGTTACTCTTCCGATAGTTCTGAAATCCTTTCCCTTTGTGCCTCCTTGATATAACTTCTTATTATTCCTGCAACCATAAATCATTTTCCTAATTTTTTAAACCTGGTCTCTCAATTTTCTAGATAATTTTATCATGTGTACTTATCTCCCTATGTACTATCCTATAGTGAAAGTGAAGTCGCTCAGTCGTGCCCGACTCTCAGCGACCCCATGGACTGCAGCCTTCCAGGCTCTTCCATCCATGGGATTTTCCAGGCAAGGGTACTGGAGTGGGTTGCCATTGCCTTCTCCGGTAAACTTGACTAGCTGGATTCAAAGGCTGCTTATAAAACCTGTCTTCCATGTAACAAAGTGCTGCTCTAGCACAACCTGAGAACTACCCTGGCCACATTCCACCTCAAAACAAACTGACGGGACTTTATTCTAGTACTGACATTTTACAGTTACACCTTTACTTGAAAAAACTTTTTAGAATAATATCAAATCTGAGTATAAATCATTGATTGCACTGAGAAATGCAAAACTTAAATGTGTATTGTGAATGACTTTAAATATATTTTGTCTGTTTTGAAGTCTCTATCAATGTGATAATACTGTGTGTTTGCTTATATGATGATGTGCATGTGAAAACAGCAGAACTTGGCAATGTGAGGTTTTTCAAGTTCATGTGGATGCAAAGAGATCAGATAGTTTGCCTTCCATGGTGTACAGTATCCATTATATAATCAGGCAACCTTTTCTCTTCTGCTTTGATGAAGCCTTGGCTTACTTCCAGCTTTTCTTGTCCAAAACTGCAAGAAATCTTTCTTGGCATTCATAGCTAACACTGGTATTACGTTCTTAAGACATTAATATTTTTAGCTTTATGAGCTTTATTTCTAAAAGTGGCCAGTTTACAGTTCTACCAACAATATGTGAACTTTATTTTTCTGCATTCTCTTCAACCTTTTGAACTGGCACTCACTTAATTCTGGGTAGAAGGATATGTATAAAATTATACCTCATTGTAAAATTTTGTTTCTCCTTCCTACCAATGAGATTGAAAATGTTCGTATTGTTATTGGCTGCTCAGAAATCCTTTACTGTGAAATGCCTGCTCGTGACTTTTGCCCTGATTTTACTGAACTCTTTGGCTATTTAAATTTTGATTTTCATATTTAAGTCCTTGATCCATCTGTAATTTATTTTGTCTATGTGAGGTTTTTCACTAGGGCATCTGATAGTGTCCTGACACTATATATTTAATAGTCACACTTTCCTCCGATGATGTGCAAAGCCAGCTAACTTGCAGGTCAGATTTTGTATCTGATGTGGTCTGTTTCTGGGTTCTGTCTTCTGTTCTCTGGCTTTATTGTGTCTGTCTGTGTACCAAGTTGATACTCCCTTAACAGTAGCCTTATAGAAGCCAGGTGATAGGAAAGTCACTTTGTTTTCCTCCTTTTGGAGCATCCTCAGTGTTTTACTTTTCACTGTTTTTTTTTACAAACATGTTCCTTGAAACCTCCTGTTGCAATTTCATTGAAATTGTGTTGCATCTATAGATCATTTTGAAAAGAATTGACATCCTTATAGTAAAGAATCTTTCTGTCATTGAGAACTTTATGCATCTGCAGCTATCTAGATATTGTTTGTTGTCTGTACAGTTTTAAACTATTCTTTATAGAAATGTGATGCACCATTATTTAGATTTATTTCTATGATCTCTATGTGGTTGTACATTTGCTAAGTATGTTCAACTCTTTGTGACCCCATGCACTGTAGCATGCCAGCCTCCTTTGTCCTCCACTGTCTCCTGGATATTGCTCAAATTCATGTCCATGGAGTTGGTGGTGCTGTCTAACCATCTCATCCTCTGCTGTCCTCTTCTCCTTTTTCCTTCAGTCTTTCCCAACATCAGGCACTTTTCTAATGAGTCATATCTTTGTATCAGATAGCCAAAATATTAGAGCTTCAGCTTCAGCAGTAGTCCTTCCAAAGAATATTCAGGATTGATTTCCTTTAAGATTGACCGATTTGATCTCCTTGCAGTCCAAGGGACTCTCAAGAGTCTTCTCCAGCAACACAATTCAGAAGCATCAATTCATTGGCACTCAACCTCCTGTATGGTCCAGCTCTCACATCTGTACATGACTACTAGAAAAGCCATAGATTTGACTAGATGTACCTTTGTTGGAAAAGTGATATCTCTGATTTTTAATACACTGTCTAGGTTTGTCATAGCTTTCCTTCCAAAGAGCAAGCATCTTTTAATTTCATGGCTGTAGTCACTGTTCCCAGTGATTTTGGAGCTGAAAAATATAAAATCTTTCACTGCTTCCACTTGTTCCTCTTGTATTTGCCATGAAGTGATGGGACAGGATGCCACAATCTTCATTTTTTGAATGTTGAGTTTCAAGCCAGATTTTTCACTCTGCTCTTCCATCCTCATCAAGAGGCTCTTTATTCCTCTGGACTTTTTACCTACCATGAGTGGTATTATCTGCATATCTGAGGTTGTTGATATTTCTGCCAGCAATCTTGATTGCGGCTATGCTTCATCCAGCCTGACATTTAGCATCCTATACTCTGCATAGAAGTTAAATAAACAGGGTGACAATATACAGCTTTGTCGTACTCCTTCCAAATTTAGAACCAGTTGTTTCATGTCCAGTTCTAACTATTGCTTCCTGCATACAGGTTTCTCAGGAGACAGGTAACATGGTCTGGTATTCCCATCTCATTAAGAATTTCTACAGTTTGTTGTGATCTAGACAGTCAACGGCTTCAGAATAGTTAATGAAGCAAAAGTAGATGTTTTTCTGGAATTCCCTTGCTTTTTCCATGATCCAGCTGAATATTGGCAATTTGGTCTTTGGTTCCTCTGCCTTTTCTAAATCTAGCTTGTACATCTAGAAGTACTTGGTTCACATACTGCTGAAGCCTAGCTTGAATGACTTTGTGCATAACTTTGCTAGCATATGAAATGAGGACAGTTGTACAGTAGTTTGAACATTATTTGCCATTGCCCTTCTTTGGGATTGGAATGAAAACTGACTTTTCCAGTCTTGTGGCCACTGCTTAGTTTTCCAAATTTGTTGATATATTGAATGCAGCATTTGCACAACATCATCTGACAGGATTTGAAATAGCTCAGCTGGAATTCCATCACCGTCAGTAATTCTGTTCATAGCAATGCTACCTAAGGCCCACTTGACTTCACACTCTAGGATATCTGGCTCCAGGTGTGTGACCCCACCATTGCAATTATCTGGGCCATAAAGACATTTTTTGTATAGTTCTGTGAATTCTTGCCACCTCTTCCTAATCTCTTCTGCTTCTTTTAGGTCCTTCCTGTTTCTGTCCTTTATTTTGCCCATCCTTCCATGAAATACTCTCTTGATATCACCAATTTTCTTGAAGAAATCTCCAGTCTTTCCCATTCTGTTGTTTTCCTCTGTTTCTTTGCATTGTTTGTTGAAGAAGGCCTTCTTATCTCTCTTTGCTCTTCTCCTGAACTCTGCATTCAGTTGGGTATATCTTACCCTTTCTCTTTTCTTCGCTACTATTTTTAAAGCCTCCTCAGGCAATGTCTTTGCCATCTTGCATTTCTTTTTCCTTGAGATGGTTTTAAATACTGCTTGCTGTACAATATTGTGAACCTCTGTCTATGGTTCTTCAAGCACTTTGTCTACCACAATTAATCCCCTGAATCTATTCGTCACCTGCATTGTATAATCATATGGGATTTGATTTAGGTCATACCTGAATGACTGAGCCACAGTCAGCTCCAGGTCTTGTTTTTGCTGACTGTATAGAGCTTCTCCATCTTTGGATGTAAAGAACATGATAAGTCTGATCTCTGCATTGACCATCTGGTGTGTACATGTGTAGAGTTGCTTCTTACATTGTTGGAAAAAGGTGTTTGCTATTATCAGCATGCTCTCTTGACAAAACCCTGTTAGCCTTTGCCCTGCTTCATTTTGTACTTCAAGGCCAGACTTGCCTGTTACTCCAAGTATCTCTTGACTTCCTACTGTGATTTAAAGAACATCCAGTCTCCTGTGATTTAGGGGGTTCATGTTTGGGAACGCATGTAAGAATTAAAAATATTAAAATTTAAAAAATAAAAAACTAAAAAATAAAAAAAAATAAAAAAATAAGAGAAACTGAAAAAAAATAATAAAATAAAATAAAAGAGGAAAAAAAATAAATAAAGGACCTTTTTTTTTTGGTCTTGGTTCTAGGTGTTGTAGGTCTTTTAGAATCAGTCAACTTTAGCTTCTTCGGCATCAGTGCTTGGGGCATACATTTGGATTAGTGTGATGTTGAATGGTTTGCTTTGGAAATAAAACAAGATTACTCTGTCATTTTTGGATTTGCTCCCAAGTACTGCATTTTGACCTATTTTGTTGCCTATGAGGGCTAATCCATTTTTTCTAAAGGATTCTTGTCCACAATAGTAGATATAATGGTCATCTGAATTAAATTTGTCCATTCCTGTCCATCTTAGTTCACTGATTCCTAAGATTCCGATGTTCAATCTTGCTACCTCCTGCTTGACCACATTCAGTTCCATTGTGGCTCAGCTGGTAAAGAATCCGCTGGTAATGTAGGAGACCTGGATTCAATCCCTGGGTTGGGAAGATCTCCTGGAGAAGGGAAAGGCTACCCACTCCAATATTCTGGCCTAGAAAATTCCACGGACTGTATAGTCCATGGGGTCGCAAAGAGCTGGACATGACTGAGTGACTTACACTTCACTGGACATAATATTCCAGGTTTCCATGCAATGTGGTTCTTATGGTCTTTAGAAGGGGCTGCTAAAATCCCTTTTTAAAAATTACATTTCTAATTGTGTATTGCTGATGTAAAGAAATGCAATCCATGTTTTAGCATTGATCTTACGTCTTACAAGCTTCCTAAGATCTTTGTTTAATAATTATTCTGGAAATTAATTTAGATTTATCCAAAAAATGATATAGTTTTTGAAAAGGATTTCTTCCATTCAGTTCTTTCACACTCTCTTTTCTATTTCTTATTTTGTTATTGAGTGCACACGGAGATGCCTCTGACTTCTTGGATTTATTTAAGATTTATTTATTTATTTTTCTATTTGTTTATTTTCGACTATGCTGGTTCTTCATTGCTGGGTGTGGGCTTCCCCCAGCTGTGGTGCACGGGCCTATCATTGCAGCGGCTTCTCTTGTTCTGAAGCCTGGGCTCTATGGCGCGTGGGGTTCAGTAGTTTCAGTGCACAGGCTTGGTTGCTCTGGGGCATGTGGGATCTCCCAGACCAGGGAATCAAACCTGTGTCCCCTGCTGTCACAGATGGACTCGTTAACCACTCTACCACAAGACGAGCCCTGGCTTCTTGATTTTATAGTTTGCTTCTTTAAAAATAAAATTTAAAATTTGGAGAAACTTTAGACTAAAAAATTCTACAAAGATGATACAGAGAGTTTCCATATCCCCAGGTTTCCTCTCAGTTACATCTTATGTCATCACAGCATATTTGCATACCTAAGAAGCCAGCATTCATACAATACCCTTAACTGAACTGCACACTTACACAGATGGCAGCAGGTTTTTTCCCACTCTGGGACCTTTTTCTGGCTCAGGATCCTTTCCAGGATGATCATTGTATTCATTCTTCAGACCTTACTTAGTCTCCTCCAATCTGTGAGTTTTCCTTTTTTTGTCTTCCATGACCTTGACAGTTTTGAAGAGTAGTGGTCAGGTATTTTGTAAAAGAGTCCTCGATTTAGGGTCTTCTGATGTTTCCTTATGAATATGCTGAGATTATGGGTTTGGAGGAAAGGTTCCGAGGAAATGTGATGCTCTTCTCCTGTTGTAGCGGCAGGTGCATCCTACCAACTTCGCTCATCACTGATGCTGTTAGTAGTGATCACTCAGGTCGGACAGGCTTCTCCCCTGGTGAGAAAATACATTTCCCTTTTATAGGCTAGTATTTGTTGGTATGTGACTAAGACCAGCCCATGTTCCAGCCGACAGTGATTGTTACACATCCTGGAGAGGGGAATATATACATCAATTATTTGGAATTCTTCAGTAAAGGGAAATTGTGCTTTTTCCTTCCCTTCCTTCTTTCCTTCCTTTTTCTCTTTATTTCTTCAATCACGTGTATCAGTATAGACTCACAGAGATTTATTTTATGCCATGTGTTATAATCCAGTGCTATTTTTATTTACTTTCTTGTTGAAATTGTTTCATCTTTGTCCGCTGAAATTAGAACTTTTGTTGTTACACATCAAAATTTAGTATCATATTGATGAAATTTTCTTATATTATTTGAAATATTTTGTTATTGTTGTTGTTGTTTTTTACTTTTCTAAGAGGCATTTCCCCCTTGAGAAACGTTTTTTATTCTTTTAATTCAACTTTCAAAATAAGTTCCAGACATAATGACATTTTATCTTTCACCATGTATCACCTAAAAACTAGGGTATTTCCTGTGTATTTTCTAAACCAGTGTCACATGCAAAAACTGTAGCATTAATATAAAACTATTACCCAATGCATAGTTGATTTTCCATTGTTTCCTATGAGTCCAAAATGTTATCACTTCTTTATATTCTTTTTCTCTTATCATGTTATGACTCAGCAATCAATCAGTGATTCTGGTTGGTTATCAGAAGTCTTTTCTTGCCTTTTCTTGGTTTTCATGACATTGGTATTTGTGAACAATCCAGCCCAATTGTTCCGTGGAATGTCTCTCAATTTCACGTCTGTGTGTGCCTTCATAATTAAGTCCTGCTGAAAGATCCTGGCCAGAATGTTCTGTAGGTGACATTCTGTAGAGTGCTTCTGACTGTTCACACTGCTTGCTTATTGCATATCTGCAACATGATTTTGCTTTCTCAATCTTGTGTTTCATACATCTTGCCAAGTTTGATAATGTGGTATTTTTATTTTTGTCCATTTGAGGATGTTTTATAACATCCATCATTTTCTTCTTTTAAACTATAAATCATATAGAAGTATACTGTTCATTTTTCACGTTAAATGCATGAGGCTTTTAAACTGTATTTTTTTACTGTAGATTTGTAAATTAATTGTGTTTTGGCCCGTCTGTCCATGATTATTTGAAATTTAAGACTTGACTTCCCTGACCTGAGGTTTTTTAAGTTTCCAAATGTACTAGTCTTCCATTGTGGGTACAACACTGTGTGTTATGTACATTACATCAATTGTGGCAGTTGTGCTGATCACAACATCTGTATCTTTCCTGATTTTTTTTTTCTGATGTATCAGTTCCCAAGAGATATGTGTCAAATCCCCCTAATAGAGAATAAAAATATTTATCAGTTTCATCTTGTAGAACAATCCACTTTTGTTTTTATATGTTTTTTAATTGTGCCAGTTGGCACAAGCAGGATCAGGTACCCGATCTTGTTTAATCTTTTTTAATGTTTTGTTTTGACTTCAAAGTCTGCTGTGCCTAATATTGATATAACTGTGTCAGGTCATTGTGGTTATTTGCATGACACTCTTTCCATTCTTCTACTTGAATTTTCCTGGGCCTTTGTGCGTACGCACATGTGTGTGTGTGTGTGTGTCTTTTGTTTGTCTCTTGTGAGAGGAACATAAGCAACTTTAAAAAGAAAAGTTCAGTTAAAAAGCTTTATATTTGGGATTAACATATATACACTACTATGTATAAGATAGATAACTAATGAGAACCTAATGTGTAGCACAGGGAACCCTACTCAGTGCTCTGTGGTGAGCTAAATGGGAAAGAAGCTGCAAAAAGAGGGGCTGCATACGTATAGCTGATTCACTTTACTATACAGCAGAAACTAAACTACAACATTGTGAAGCTACTTGACTCCAGTTTTACAAGAAGAATGTTAATACAGAATGACTTGTCTGATATAAAAATCTAATTATGAGCATATGTAAGAAAACCTTTGAATTATTACCGCTTAGGTCCTTAATTTAGCACATTGGTTCTGATTATGCACACTTTAGATTGAGTGCTGGTGTTTTTTCTGTGCATTCCATTTATCCTTATGTTGCTGTTTCTCCCTTTCCTTCCTTGTATTCATTTAGTTGGTCTTCTCATCCCATTTTTCTTTTCTACTGTCAATAATTTACCCTAAAAGTGTGCACCAAGTTCTGCATTTAAATGGCTACCTTAGAAATGCATATGGAACTCCACATGGAAGGCTAGTTCATGTTTAGCTGACTTCCTCAAATAGAACATTACCTGAGAACATTTGAACTGCCCTGGGACACTGGCTCCCTGCTCTCAATTCGCTAAGCTAGGAACACAGAACTGCACCTATTGCTCAGCATAGTGACAGGGATGATCACCTTGATAAGCTCCAGCACGGTCTGGGGAGGAAACAAAACTAGACTTTGTTGAGGATTTGAAGTTTGGTTCAGAATGGATTTATCAGTCTTAGGTTGGATTAAGAGTCGGGGAAGAATCAGGACATAAGAGTTCAAAACTGATGGAAACAAGGCAGGGAATTTCAGGCTTGAGTTCCTCAGTGCTAGATAGTAACTGCTGATGCTTTCAGTTGAAGGAGTCAGTGCTTCTTTGGGGGAAGTCTTGTAATGAACAATAAAGTTATTGACCTCGGAAATAATGAAGACAATAAAATAGTGATGCCCTGTTAACTGTAACCACTTAGCTGGGTGGTTTCATCCTTATTGTCCACTCCTGATTAGTATGTGTTTGTTCCTGAGAATATTAGTTTTGTATTTTTTAATATCATGAGTAAAACATTTGTTATTGTTATTTTGTATAATTAATAATTCCTTAGCTATTATATGTGCTTACATTTGGTGCCAATAATTGCTTATTGAATTTCAGAATTTTGGTGGTAGGATTATTTTACTTATTTAAGAATTGCCTTTTAAAAGTCTCTTAAGTGAAGTTGGTAGGAAATACTCAGGTCTTATGTATTTGAAAAATTCCTCTATTTCACCTTCATTCTTGGAAGTCGGTCAGACAGGATATAGGATTTTTGGTTGTGTGCTTATGTTTTCTCAACAATGTGAAGATGCCACCCACTGTCTATGGCTGTTGAGAAGTTATCCATCAGGTTAATTGTTGACATCTAGCTGTAGTCTCCCTTCAAGGGGTAGATTTTTGAGAGTGACAAGGAAAGATGGAACAAGGGTCCAGCCCAACTTGGGTCCTGGGACTACTTGTGACCCATTAACCTCCCACCGCAGCCACCCATTGCCCTTGTACACAGAGAGGCTCAGTGGATGCCTACAGGGCCCAGAGTGTATTCACCTCCCCGAAATCTTGGTTTCTTTCCTTGTTTGTACTTCAAAGAATTTTATTTTCTTGATGGTTCAGGACTGCATGAAAAACAGTGGTTTTCTTTTTATCATTTCTTCAGCAATTTTTGTTGTAACACACCAAGGGGAGTTTCTCTGCCTGACTTTGTCCACCATGGACCTGGAAGTTGCACTGTTTCCAGCAAAACCAAGTCCTTCCTAACAAGACACAGTATTCTCAGGTTCAACTTCAATGTTGAATTTTTTTTAATGGCTGATGGACTCTTCTCCATGACAGGACTGGAGAACTAAAATATAGATGTGTCCTGGATAAAATGCACCTCCAGAATTTAAACTGCCCAGTGTCAATATTCTGTCAAGGCTGGATCATAGGAGAATCCAGAAAATATGATTCACTATTTTAGTGGCATCTTTAAAACAGGGTAGCAGGATGAGGTGTGTGACTTTGACCCTTATGGCCTTTCTGGCTTCTCAAATCGTCTTTTATTTAAAAAAGAGAGAGAGAGAGGGAGTCGTGTTTTTATGCTTCTGAGGGTTGATATTCCTACTGAGAACAAAGCAAGTCAGAGGCAAGTTAGGTTTTGTTGGTTTTCTAGCCTGAGAAGATGTACAGGCAACATAGTGGAGGGTGTGGGTGTGGAATGAGAGTGGAGGGTGTTGGTGTGGAATGAGAGTGGAGGGATGGTGTGTATGTGTGTGTGTGTGCGTGCACGTGTACACACTTGGTGTAAAAATTGCCGAAATAGATCATCTTTCGGTATTGTGTATGCATATGTGGTTCTTATGTGAGTGACACACGGTGTCCTTAAGAAGGAACTTTTTTAGTGGAAAAGTCTTAAAAATTTTTTTGTTTGTTAATCTGATGTAAACAATTTATACAGATTGGTGGTACATTATATTTTACAAAGAGAAAGACCATAAGGGACAGAGTGTGGGAGAGAATGGGGTGCCCAACAGTGCCTCTGTATAAATGAATCATTTTGCTGTATAGAAGAAATTAACAAAACATTGTCAGTCAACTACAATTCAGTTTAAAAAAACAGTGGCTTTTTTCCACCAAAACAGCTGAATTTCTTTTGGAAGAAATGCTATCATCCAGTGTGGAAAACTGTGAATGATAAAAATGCTAAATCTACTAAATGAACACATTTTTTAATATTTAGAATTTAAAATGATCAAAATTGTTAGTTTCCTTTAAAATGAAAAAGAGATATTTTGGACATTTCCCTCACTTCCTGCTGTTCATAATAGAACTGATGCGCACTGTGATTTGCTCATGCATTTACTGTCAATCCAGTAGGCACTTGCTGAGCCCTGTGGAAGGTTGTATGGGGGTGGGGTGGGGCAGAGGTGAACAGGAAGTAACTTGTGTCCTCAGATAGCTCATAATCTGTTTAGACACAGACAAGTAAATAGACAATTAAAATGAAATGCCACCAGTCTCAGAAGGTGGTAAATAGAGAGCGCAGTTATGACTATAACTGATTGTGTTTAGATTGCTTTGTTGACCATCTTCTAATTCAGACTATAGCTGTGTATTTTATTAGCCACAGTCTATAAATAATATTTATTAATTTATTATGGAGAAATTGGGTGCACAAATTAAACCTCCCATGCAGACCTCGAAAACTCATTTTTTTCAGAACTAATTTTTTAATATTTCCCCATATTAGATGTAACTTTCAAGCATATGCTGTATTTCTTACATTAATTTTACAATGACAGTGCAAGCTCTAGGTGATAAAATTTTAAGGAAAAAAAGGTATTTTGTGAAAAGAAATAAAGTTATCTCTTAGTTTAATTGCCATACAACTGAAATAAAAGAAGAAAATACATTTAGCCATTCATGACCTTGGAAACCCATCAATGTGTGTCCTAAAAATTTAGTTTTCAAGCAGAATGTTTTCATGAGCCCCTTAGTATGGTGAAAGAAGGGAAAAAGCATTAGTCACTATTTGGTGTAAATGGCCTGTGATTTTAGCCCCGAGACATCCAAAGGCACCCCATGAAGCCAGTTGCATACATATCTAATTCCCAGCCTGAGTCTGCAGAACTGGGGCTCAGAATGACTAGTTGAGGATGGACCTCCAATTCGGCATTCCGGTCCTGTTCAGGATTGCAAGAAACACTTAGGTGAAAGAAGAATATCTGTGCCTTTTTAAGGTGCCCTGTGGGAGTCTTGCTGTGAGATCAGGTTCAGTTCAGTCGCTCAGTTGTGTCTGACTCCCTACAACCCCATGAACCGCAGCACGCCAGGCCTCCCCAAACTCATGTCCATTGAGTCGGTGATGCCATCCAACCATCTCATCCTCTGTCCTCCCCTTCACCTCCTGCCCTCAATCTTTCCCAGCATCAGGGTCTTTTCAAATGAGTCAGCTCTTCACATCAGGTGGCCAAAGTATCGGAGTTTCAGCTTCATCATCAGTCCTTCCAATGAACACCCAGGACTTTTGTCTAACATTATAGGTGATGGTAGGCTTCCTAGGTGGTACTAGTGGTAAAGAACCCACCTGCCGATGAAGGAGACATAAGAGACGTGGGTTCAATCCCTGGATCAGGAAGATCCCCTGGAGGAGGGCACGGCAACCACTCCAGTATTCTTGCCTGGAGAATACCCAGAGACAGAGGAGCCTCGTGGGCTACAGTCTGTGGGGTTACAAAGAATTAGACACAGCTGAAGCAACTTAGCATGTAGCACACACATAGGTGATGGTGTGGGGAGTGCCTGCCTCAACCACTGGCAAGGGGTAAGGGACCCAGGTTTGCTTGGAGCATTTATTATCTGTCTCCGAGACTTTCCTGAAAGTCTATCTATGCCAGTCATGTGCAGCCTGGTTGCCTACACTGGTCACTGCTGTTTGGGGCAAACAGGGTGTGTTCACTGGAGGAGACCACAAGGGCAAATGTAGGGTCTCCTCCGCCACCTATCATGATTAGAAAGTGATGAGTTACCATCCGGAAGGATTGGAATACAGCGTGTGTCCAGCCTAAAGAATAGCTAAGACATCACTAGCTGACCAGAACTTAGTGGGTACTCAGTAAGAGCTGGTTAAAATTAGAAAAATTTTAAAGAGGAATAGTCCTCCAAACAGGTTTAGACTGGTAAAAATGGGGAATAATGTGCCCATGATGAGTTGGCCTGGAGCATGGGATGCCCTGGAGATGAGGCAGGAATTTGACTGTCCTGGTGGCAGGGTCCACCTGTGAACCCCCAGCCAGTGGATTCGGACTCTCTTCACTTGCTCTCAGAAGCTGAGCGTTTTGTTGCAGAACAGAGCGTGGACCGGTCTATAGATGAGGAAGTGAATATGGCCAAAACCATGCTAAATAGGTTGGAGGAGACTTTAATAAAGGCACTTAGAACAGTTGAAGAAATTGTGTTATTTTCAAACACAAAGTTCTCTTGTTGAGATTTCCTCAGACCTACTCTTGGCTCCTTATTTTCTGCATGGTCTTATCACAAAAAGCACACTTCTCTCTTCTCACCCCTCCTTTCTTGTGAAAGCTCCATGTGAGTGGAGGGGTGGGGAGAGGGGGATTGTGCCCACAAATATCATATGATATTGCTTATATGAAATTTTCTTTAAAAAAGTGCTACAAATGAACTTATTTGTAAAATGGAAATAAAGCCACAGATATGGAAAACAAACCTATGGTTACTAAGGGGAAAGAGGGGGAGGGATGAACTTGGGAGACTGGGATTGACATATACACACTGCTATATATAAAATAACCAATAAGAACCTTCTGTATAGTGCAGGAAGCTCTACTCAATACTCTATAATGACCTACATGGGAAAAGAATCAGATAAAGAGTGGATATATGTATATGCGTAATTGATTTGCTTTGCTGTACACCTGAAACTAACCCAACACTGTAAATCAACTATACTCCAATAAAAATGTTTTAAAAAGGAACTCTGTGCTGGGATCAATGCTTTTTATTTCAAAGCTACATTCCCTTTTGCCCCAGGGACACAAGTCTGGGGAGGAACCAAACAACCAATTTCAAAATTGCTGACAATAGACAGCGAAAGTGTTAGTCGCTCAGTGGTGTCTGATTCTGTGCAACCCCTTGGACTGTAGCCTGCTAAGCTCCTCTATCCATGGAATTCTGCGGGCCAGAATACTGGAGTGGGTAGCCAGTCCCTTCTCCAGGGGATCTTCCCAATCCAGAGACTCAAACCCAAGTCTCCTGCATTGTAGGCAGACTCTTTACTGTCCGAGCCACCAGAGAAGCCTGACAATAAAAATTATTTATATTGAAGACAAACCATGGAATCATCTAGGATGTTGAATGGCCTCTCTGTTTTAGAAAAGAGATGGACTTCCTCACTTTTCATTCGAATAAGTCAATTTTTCAGGGGCTCTGAGAAGAGCCAAGGACACACTAGTGTTTCATAAAGCCTGGGAATAATACTATAATTCTGCAACAAGAATACCAAGGCAGAATAAATTTCCCGAATAGGTAATGACATCAGTTGAAAGATAGTGGGATTCATACCAGAATAGTAACTTTTAAGATTATTTAATTTCAAGTAACCACAAGTAATTAGCTGGTAACCAACTGAAAAAGAAATGTTTGGATCCGTTCTTGAATATTTCAGGATGAGCTTCATCCAGGTTTCGAATGATGCCACCAACTCTGTCTCTTTCTCTGACTCCGTGGATTTGCTTCAGTATCAATCTGTTTTCATAAAATCTCAGAACAAATCAGGAAAGCACCAAGATATTAGCACTTCCAATCTTTGAATGAGACCAGAACTTTTCCTGCAAAAGTTTTTGGAATATTTTTCTTTCAATTTTATTGAAGTATAGTTGATTTACAATGTTGTGTTAACTTCTGCTGTACAGCAAAGTGATTCAGTTATATGTAGGTATACATTCTTTCTCACGTTCCTTTCTGTTAGAGTTTATCACAGGATATTGGATATATTGATCGTTCTCTGTCCTATACAGTAGGATCTTGTTTTTTATCCACTCTATATATAATAGTTTGCATCTGCTAATCCCCAAACTCCATTCCATCTCTCCCCCACAGTCCTCCCCCTTGGGAATCATAACCCTCTTTGGAAAAGTTTTGATTGGGCTGATTTGAACCAAGTATCTGTCCCTGGACCAGTTGCTCTAGGGGGAACTAAGAGCAGGTATTGTGCTTCCCAGTTGGCTCAAACGGTAAAAAATCTACCTGGAATGTAGGAGAGCCAGGTTTGATCCCTGGGTGGGGAAGAGTCCCTGGAGAAGGGAATGCCTACCCACTCCAGTATTCTTGCCCGGCAAATTCCATGGACAAAGAAGCTTGGTGGGCTACAGTCCATGGGGTTAAGAGTCGGACACGACTGAGTGACTAACACTTTCACTTCACTTCAGGAGCAAGTGTTACTGTGCTTGGCAAGATTCTGGTTGCTTGCCCATCCTGAAATTAAGTGGTGGTTTGTATTGCTGGAGAAATGGTTCCTAAAAGCAAAACTTTCTTTTTTTCATCAGAAAGTGCTGATGGTGCAAAAATAACCATCTCCGCTCTTGGTGTTAAGACCCAAAAGGAGTTAAGTGCAGCTTTCAAATGTACACTTATAGTTTTCCTTACCTGCACTTCTGGCCACAGAATGAAGCTTTCTTTAGAGTGAAGACTTTGCCTGTGCCCTTTCAAGCCACTCTTCTGAGTATGGTGAGCTCAGTGCCATAATTTATAGTTTCGTCATCCTTTGACCTCTGTAGCAATTACTTTTGTAACTTAGAAAAAAGTCATCATTTCCAAGACGGCTTAAAATGAAGGGTGGGGATGTGACCAAGTCTGAGATCAAGGGACTCTGCCCTTGGCTAATGAGATGTTTTGATTTTATGTTTTGAAATGTTCAAAATCAACATTCCAGAGGAGAAAGAATGGATCCTGTAACTCCCAGAACCATGTCAGCTCACCCAGTACCGCTGTCTCCAGCCCACTATATCTGTTCCCTGTCTTGCCTCATCACTCGACTCCCAGCACCACCCTCTCTTGCCTACGTTCCTTCCCCCACTTCCCTGTTGATTGCCCAGCTCTGACTTTCCTGCATTTATTCTGGAAGATTCTGACAGTCTGCACTCCATGAGAATTTGAGGGATATCTGAGCACCCTGCTCTGGGCCTCGTCTTTATTTTCAGCTCCCCCTGTTGTGTCTTCCCTCAGGGCAGTGCTGAAGCCTCCTGCTTGTCCAGCTGGCACAATGACTTACACGTGGATAACTTCTGTGACCAAAGAAATACCCATATAACTAGCTAGCCATCTAGTAATCTATCTGTATCATTTCACCCCAAAAGAAAAACCAAGCAAGAGCAATACAGCACCAATCATTAACAATAAAAGATTCCTATGTGGACAAGTCTTAGATACTCTGCACTGGTCTTTCTTTTCTTCGCATATTCAATATTTTATTGGGTTTGTTCGGTAGTTTTATCTTCAGTGTTAAATTATTATTATTATTTTGCTTTGTGGGCTTTCAAATGGCATGGTTTCCTCAGTTCCTTTAGCTGTGACTCTTGGGGAGCTAAACTGTGCTCAGCTCCATTTAGTGGACAGCCTGCCTTCTAAAGAAGTCAACCTTTAATTTTTTTTACTGTGGTGAAAGTCACATAATATGTAAAAAATGCTATTACATGCTATATTGACCATATTTAACTGTACAGTTCAGTGGTAGTAATCACCATCATCCATCTCCGGAGCTTTTCTCCTTCCTAACCTGAAACTCTGTCCCCATTAAACACTCACCATTTGCGCTCTCCACCCCCACCCTCCAGTCCCTAACCTCTACCAGAGTAGTTTCAGATTCTGTGCATTTGACAATTCTATGTACCTCATATAAGTGGAATCAAATTTTATTTTTCTGCACCTGATGTGAATTGGAATGCATTTTTAAGGTTAACTTAATATATGTCCTACAAATAGATTGTACCTTCTGACCCCCTCCCTCCCCTGCAATGCTATACAGTATGCTCTCATTAGTTATCTATTTTATACATATTATCAACAGTGTAGGGCTTTCCTGGAGCCTCGGTGGTAAAGACTCTATCTGCAGTGTAGGAGACCCAGCTTCAATCCCTGGGCTGGGAGGAAACCTGGAAAAGGAAATAGCAACCCATTCCAGTATTCTTGCCTAGAAGATCCTATGGACAGAGGAGCGTGGCGGTTTACAGTCTATGGGGTATCAAGAGTCAGACATGACTAAGCAACTAAACCACCACAACCACATCAGTGTATGTATGTCAGTACCAATCTCTCAATTCCTCCCATCCTTCCCTTTCCCTCTTGGTGTCCATACATTTGTTCTCTGTGTCTCTGTCTCTATTTTTGCTCTGCAAATAAGTTCATCTGTACCATTTTTCTGGAACTTCCCAGGTGGCACCAATGGTAAAGAACCCAGCTGCCAATCCAGGAGATATAAGAGACATGAGTTTGATCCTTGGGTTGGGAACAGCCCTATGAGAAGGGCATGACAACCCATTCCAGTGTTCTTGTCTGGAGAATTCTTTGGATGGAGGACCCTGATGGACTACAGTCCATAGGTTAACAAAGAGTTGGACACTACTGAAGTGACTTAGCAGGCAGATACCATTTTTCTAGATTACACACATATGCATTCATATGCAATATTTTCTGACTTAATTCACTCTGTGTAACACTCTCCAGGTCCACCCACATCTCTACAAAGGGCACAATTTCATTTCTTTTTAATGGCTAAGTAATATTCCAGTGTATATATGTACCACATCTTAAAAAAGTCAGTCTTTACTGTTGGACTCTGTGGAGAAGGCAAGGGTGGGATGATTTGAGAGAATAGCATTGAAACATGTATATTATCATATGGGAAATAGATCGTCAGTCCAGGTTCGATGCATGAGGCAGGGTGCTCAGAGCTGGTGCACTGGGATGACCCTGAGGGTCGAGATGGGGAGGGAGGTAGAAGGGAGGGTCAGAATGGGGAACACACGTACATCCATGGCTGATTCATGTGAATGTATGGCAAAAACTACCACAATATTGTAAAGTAATTAGCCTCCAATTAAAATTTTAAAAAAAAATAAAGAAGTCAGTCTCTAAATAGGCCACCTCCTCTGCTTTTGTAGGACAAAGATGCTGACTGAGGATTTATTTCTAATTGATGGATGGAACTGTTTCTAAATATTATTTGATTTCTCCTCTAAGGTTTCTGCCAGAATGAATCAAGACACGTAACTTTCACATAATGATTATTGTTTTACTATGTAATTAACAGAGAAAGGTTAAATTAAGATATCACAAAACCCTCTCAAGTTAAGCTTAAAAGATTTCATTGCACCTGATTCACATATGGGACTTCCCAGGAGTACTAGTGGTAAAGAAGCCACCTGCCAATGCAGGAGGTATAAGGGATCTGGATTCAGTCCTTGGGTGGAGAAGATCCCCTGGAGGGGGGCATGGCAACCCACTCCAGTATTCTTGCCAAAGAATCCCATGGACAGAGGAGCCTGTCAGGCTAGAGTCCATAGGGTCACAAAGAGACGTGCCTGAAGTCAATTAGCATACATGCATGCAATTCACCTATGAAGGTAGAAAGGGAAGTTAAAGACCGCTTCTCAGCCTCCTTCACTGTGTTGATCAGGCTGACACCTCTGTTTTCAGCAGAAGGAAAGATGTGACCATTTATCTCCTGGTCCATGAATATGACATGAGTGATACGTGTATGTGAATATTCAGTTCAGTTCAGGTCAGTTCAGTTGCTCAGTCGTATCCTACTCTTTGCGACCCCATGAATCACAGCACACGAGGCCTCCCTGTCCATCACCAACTCCCAGAGTTCATTCAAACTCATGTCCATCACGTTGGTAATGCCATCCAGCCATCTCATCCCCTGTCATCCCCTTTTCCTCCTGCCCTCCATCCCTCCCAGCATCAGGGTCTTTTCCAATGAGTCAACTCTTCACATGAGGTGGCCAAAGTATTGGAGTTTCAGCTTCAGCATCAGTCCTTCCAATGAACACCCAGAGCTGATCCCCTTCAGAATGGACTGGTTGGGTCTCCTTGCAGTCCAAGGGACTCTCAAGAGTCTTCTCCAATACCACAGTTCAAAAGCATCAATTCTTCAGCGCTCAGCTTTCTTCACAGTCCAACTCTCACATCCATACATGACCGCTGGAAAAACCATAGCCTTGACTAGACGGACCTTTGTTGGCAAAGTAATATCTCTGCTTTTTAATATGCTGTCTAGGTTGGTCATAATTTTCCTTCCAAGGAGTAAGCATCTTTTAATTTCATGGCTACAATCACCATCTGCAATGAATATTATAGCGGTACTAATAGTATATGTATATAAGTATGATAGGAATAGAGTCTGTATTTGAATATTATGATATGAATAGTACATTTATATGAATTTCTAGTTATATGAATAGTGTCTGTATATGAATATTACAGTGATATATAGTATATGTATATGAATATTATAATGATTTGAATAGTACATGGGTATGTATATTATAATGATGTGAATTGTATGTGTGTACGAATATGGTAATTATATGCATAGTGTGTGCATGTGAACATTATAGTGACATGTGTAGTATATGTGTGTGAATATTATGATGATATGCATAGAGTTTATATAAATATTATGATATGCATAATATGTGTATGAATATCATAATGCTATGACTAGTACACAGGTATGGATATTATGATGATGTGAATCGTATGTATAAATGAATATTTCAGTAATATGAATGGTGTATGTATATGAATATTATAATGGTATGAATAGTATATATATGAATGTTATAATGATGTGATTGTTCTTGGATATGAATATATAAGGATGTGAATAGGATGTGTATATGTATATGATAATAAGCATACTGTGCATATATGAATATATAATGATATGCATAGTGTGTGTATATTAATATTATGATATAACTACTATTCGGATATGAATATTATCACCATGCAGATGAGGCAGACTTGCTGTGAGCCCCAGCAGACTGATTCTGTGTAGACAGAAGCAACTCTGATTGCTCACTGAAACTTAGAGAAAGAATAAAGGAAAGAGATTTTCGGTTAGTATGTAGAGTCTCTCATAGAAATCAGAGAGAATGCTCTTTTATTGGATTAGAATAATTAAAGAAAAATGCTATGGAAAGGACCTCACTTTCACATTTCATTAAATGAAATCAAAGGAACCTCACCTTAACTTGGTGCAATGCTTTAAAACAAGGGTTTATGGTACTTGTGACATGCCTACAAATGAGAAGAAATGAAATATTGGTGACAGATGTGTGTTGTGTAAACCAGAGGTTCCCAACCCCGTTAGGAACTGGGCTGCACGGCAAGAGGTGAGTGGTGGGCGAGCAAGTGAAGCCTCACCTGCATTTACAGCCGAGCCCCATTACGTGCATTACTGCCTAAGCTCTGCTTCCTGTCAGATCAGCGGTGGCATTAGATTCTCATAGGAGTGAGAACCCTACTGTGAGCTGCACATGCCAGCGATCTGGGCTGTGCATCCCTTATGAGAATCATCCAGAAACCATTCTCCTCCTCCTCCCTCACCCCTACTACCACCACCAATCCATGGAAAAATTCCATGAAACCAGTCCTTGGTGCCACAATATTTGGGAATCACTGGTATAAGCCACCACCTGACTTGAGAACAATTGTGGAGACCTCTGTGTTCTTAGATACCCACTCAGAGGAGGGCAGAGTGGAAAGAGGGCAGGGGTCCTGCCCCATGGAATGGACTCTACCTCTGTGAACTCCAGTTCAGAGCAATTGGATGGTTAGTAATCTAGGGAGCTGCTTCTTTTTATGTAGACACAGAGAGATGTTCTTATCCACAGTAATGTACACCTTCTTTGTTAGTCGCTCAGTCGTGCCTGACTCTTTGTGACCCCATGGACTGCAGTCCACCAGGCTCCTCTGTCCATGAGATTTTCCAGGCAAGGATACTGGAGTGGGTTGCCATTTCCTTCTCTAGGGGATCTTCCCAACCCAGGGATTGAACCTGGGTCTCCTGCACTGCAGGCAGATTCTTTACTGACTGAGCTACAAGGGAAGCCCTTCTTTAATTTCTATCTATAGAAAAAAATTACACAGAGCTGTATGTTTCTATTCTCTTACTATTAATAAAATCATGGAGGAGGTGGTAAGGAGAGTAAATTCTTTCTCATGCATCAAGGTGAAATTCCAAATGCATTTTTCTGTGCTCATAGTATTGAGACTGCTAGTTTGGCAAATGGAGAAATGCGTACTTTGCTCCAGGTAACATACTAATGACTAATTTTTTTAGGAGGATGAGTTGGCCACTTATGGACAGGAGAGAGCTTAAGGTCCTAGGAAGAACACCAGCTTGGAATGCCTGACATGTTTCAGATTTAGCTCTGTCCTTTACTGTTGACCACATGCCTTTGTTTACATTACAAGCCTATTTTATCAGAATACTCTTTAAATAAAATAAAATAGGACTGGGAAGGACAAGTCTCTTCCAACAGTGAAAGATCTGTGTTTCCTCAGAATATCCACATGTGTATTATGGTCACACTGAGATTTGTTTTACCTTTATCCAAATAAGTAATGTTTTATAAAAGGCATTTGAAAATATTAAAGTATAAGATAATACTATAACTTTTTTGTTCCAATGGGTGGGGGGAAATCACTTCATAGTTGTTAAACTGTAGTTTGATATATGATTATTGGAAGTAAAATATTGATTGTTTTGAAATATGTTTTATTTACAATGCTTTGTTAATTTCTGCTGTACTGCAAAGTCATTCGGTTATATATGTGTGCGTGTGTGTGTGTATTCTTTTTAATATTCTTTTCCCTATGGTTTATCACAGTGATATTAAAGATTAAATAGTTTACTATACTATACAGTAGGACCTTATTGTTGATCCAATTTCTGCATAATAGTTTGCATCTGTTCCAATTTTTCCCTCTCCCCATCTCCCATTTCGTCACCATAAGTTTGTTCTCTAGGTCTGTGAGTCTGTTTCTATTTTGTAGATAAGCTCATTTGTAACATATTTCAGATTCCTTTAAATTTAATCGAACAGGACAGAAATTTCACTACCCAGAAATCTCTAAGGTGCTTAGGTGTCCCTGTTGTCATTTTAAAACTCTTAACTGTATGATTCAAGCCCACGACAATCCCTAAGTGTAATAGAACCGGCAATTCTGATGAACGCACTGCCAACAGTCAGGTAAACAGAAAAGGATTTATGCATT
Source organism: Ovis canadensis (assembly GCF_042477335.2). NCBI lineage: Eukaryota > Metazoa > Chordata > Mammalia > Artiodactyla > Bovidae > Ovis > Ovis canadensis. The sequence continues at coordinate 52,894,878 of NC_091261.1, forward strand.
GCATGAAGTACATTTTGAGACTTCATTGCTCAAAGATTTTCCCCCTAAGGTGACTCCTCATAGCTGTTTCCAGCACTTGGAACACTGTCTGAATACATTTTCGAATATCAAGTAGACGGTGCTCCCTGTCTGCCAAAAAACACAGATCGTTCTCCCATATGGCAGCTGACTTAACCCCCGACTTCTTTCTCAGCTGAAACCCCGTGCACTGACTTCAAAAACTTCACCCACTTCTTGACCTTTCTATCTGTGGCTCTCCATCTCTCTCTGTCCATTTGAATAAGCAAGTCAGTTCATGATATCAAAATATTTGCGTAAATGGAACCAGTCATAATTTATTGCTTCTAAAATTATTTCATGGGATTGTGGTAGGCACTGTTTTCGCTGAGGTATCGGGGTTAATCTCTGTGGAAGTGAGGCATGCACTGTATGTTATCCTAGAGAATTTTGCCCACAAAAACTCTCTAATCATAGTTTCCCTACTATTTATCTAGGTTAAGAACTTCCAAATGCGTTAACTATAATAGTTCTACCTCATTCTCCAAATGGTGACAGTCTTCTTTTACGCTTGGCAAAATGCAGACCCTTGTTTATATAGCTTTAGAAGTTGAATATGAGGAATTTCTTAGAGATAAGAAGGAAGGTTTAAAAATCTATTCGAAGTTTTCCATGAAGTCTGTAAAGACAAGAAAGAAAGAAAAGGGAAGGAAAGAAAAAAAGGACAGAGCAGGGAAAATGGGGAAAAGGATGAGAGGAAGATGCTTTGTTTACCGTTGGCTGTTTACAAACTACACCCCTTTACTGATGGTCTCGGGTGGCTGAGGGCCTGGGCAGATCAGAGCCACGTGACAAATAGCACCACTTATGGAGTGCCTACTGTTTGCAAAGCCCTGAGCTAGGTTGGTTACTCACATGAGTTCTGGTCTTTCAGCAATCCATCATGGCAGGGATTATCTTTATTTTACACAAGAGGATACAGACTAAAAGAGGCCTTAAAAATTGTCCAAATACCATGTGTAAAATAGATAGCTAGTGAGAAGCTGCTATATAGCACACGGAGCTCAGCTTGCTACTCAGTAATGACCTAAAGGGGTAGAGGGCAGAGGGTGGGTGGTAGGGAGGTCCAAGAGGGAGGGCATATATGGATACATATAGCTGATTCTGGTTGTTGTACAGCAGAAACTAACACAACATTCTAAAGCAATTATATTCCAATAAAATGAAGATAATATTTAAAAACACAGAAAGCAAACAAATAAAAAAACCCCATGCACTCATTATGTGATACATGTAGGTGTGGTAGCAACATTGAACACCTTGTTTGTGAAGGGCCTGAAAGCTTTATCTCCTTCATAAATCCACCACCAGAAGGTGGCTTTCAGCTAAGACGATCCAAAGTCTGGCCTGAGTAACACACTGGGCCAGGACGAGCTTCTCTAGGCCAGGCTTCAGTAAAGCAAGCCCTCAAAATACCAACCTGTAAATCAGAATTAGATGTATTAAGTGTAAATGAAAAATGCAATGTCCAACATTCTTATTTGACAAAAAGGCAGATAAAATCACCAATGGTGATTTGTATGTAGTACATATGGCTTGTGGGCCAGCCTTTAAGGTGGGCAGGCTCACACTGTGTAGACAAAGGAGGAGCGAGTATGGATTAGGGTTGACTAATAGAATAATTGGAATTATGTTAATGAGGCCTGAAATCATGGGACTTCAGTATTGAGCGAGGAAATAGACAAAAATATTTTGAAATGAACAAAAATATTTGTACTATTAATTCATGGGCTGGGCTATTTGTGATAAGGAAGGATTAGTCATGAACCACTTTATAATTCATTAATCTCCTGTTTAACAAAGCAGGTGGGGGAATTAGAAAACTTAGCTACAGTTCTGTTATTTCCCTGAAAGATATAAAATGTTCAGTCACAGAGAATGATTGAAATACATACTATCTATAGAAAATATGTAGCTGACAAGGACCTACTGTATAAACAGAGAAGTATACTCAATATCTTATAATAAGCTATAATGAAAGATAATGTAAAAAATAATATATAGATGTATACACATATGTATAATTGAATCACTGATGCCCACCTGAAACTGAAGCAACATGGTAAATCAGCAATATTTCTATAATTTTTTTAAAAGAGAGTGATTGATAATAACAGTAAGTCTTGAGGCTTATGTGAGAATATGTAATTAATACTATCTTTACAAGCCTTTATTCAGTATAGTATCCATTCCTGGGTTGGAGATGTATGACTCCCTACTTGGAGACAGATTTGAAAAAGAAACAGTGAGATACCTAGACTGCAGAGTTCAAACACAGCAAGTTGCATAACTGGTATTCAGCTGGTATACCAAGTGTATACAGCAGGTCAGAGGACTCACCATGGTAATGAGCAGCTTGTAAGGAAATGAAAGAAGTAGCATTATAATAAAGTTCTAAAAAATAGGGTCTAATTTATTATTCTGAATAAAGTCTAGTGTCTCATTTTTTTAAAAGCCACTTGCAAAGCAGAAATAGAGAAAGAAGAAAAAAATGTTTAAGAGTATGAATATTAGTTATTTAGGAGTATTTCAAGACCACTTGTGTAAGCATGACTACTTATGTTTGTATATAAATATGCATGTTAGCATATATGGGGGCTTTCCAGGTGGTGCTAGTGGTAAAGCACCTCCCTGTCAATGCAGATGGATGCCAGAGACAAGGGTTGGGAAGTAGCCCTGGAGGAGGGCATGACAACCCAGTCCAGTATTCTTGCCTGGAGACCCCACTGGATGGAGAAGCCTAGCAGGCCATGGTCCATAGTGTCGCAGATTTGGACCCAACTGAAACATCTTAGCACACACATACCCATATATGTATGTATAAGCTCATCCATCCATTTGTCCAAACGTCCAACCATCTATCCATCTATGCATCCATCCATTACTCATCAATCATTTAGTCCTTGCTATGTATGAATCAAAAACCAAGGTAAATACTGGGAATAGAAGATTATTAGATGGGCCTCTGAACTCCAGAAAGCATTGAATAGTAAGGAGACAGGTATACAAAAAATATAATTGAAAGCAGTAATGTGTGTAGTATGGACCTTGCTGGGTAAGGTTGAAGGCTTTTTCCCTATACGACTCACAGAAGTGTCTCTGAGAAGACGACATTCAGCTGAGATGTGAAGATTACACATAGTTTTGCCAAGGGAAATGATAAAGCTAATACTGTTGGTCATGCAGCACTTAATCAGTTGACTTTTAAAGTGTTGAGTGTGTGGAATTCATTGATTTAAAGGAGTCCATGCTCAATACTTTAAAAGTTGCCATTAGGCAGGTTCTAAGTAGATCCATGAGATGTCCCGTCGTGTGTGCCTGGAACCCATGAGTCATAATTGGTGATATAAAGTGCGTACTTGACCTATGACAGGAATATTATTGCTGGAGTTGCTGTCCTGAAAAATGGGATCATACTTGCCATCTGGTGAACTGTGCTGTCTCACCCAGGTTGAGGTTCAGGATGACTAACGCCCTGCGCAGCCCGCAATTACTCAGTTGCCCAAAAGCCCACAAGTAGTCGGGAAAGTTGTCTGTGTTTCATCAGATCCCTGAGTGAAGTCTGCAGAGCGCGGGGGCGGGGGGAGGTTGCGTGCTGCCTTATCTTTCACTTTCCTGTGTGGTTTGAAGCACTTTGATTCTCACGTCAGTGAAATGGAATGAATGGATCAGTGTTTGTGCCTTGGTGTCACATAGTAGTTAGAAGCCGGCGATGTGGAGATTTAAAAAAAAGAAAAAAGAAAAAAGGAAAGAAATGCAGCCCCTGCCTTCTAAGAGCTTATATTCTAAGCTTATATCTTGTGCTAAAACAGTAGTAGACATTTACATGTGTTTCTTTTTTTTCCCCCATATTTTAAACTCTGGTTTAAATGAAAATATCCACAGCTTTGTAACTGAAACCAGAGCACATAAATTGCTATACGTGGCTCTTGTTGAACATCGATTTGGCCTAAATGGCACTTGATCTGGTACTCTGCTACTTTTTTTAATATTATTTTCTTGTTTACTTACAAGTTTAATAAAGTTTAGAAGTGAAATGCATGATTGCTTCCTGTCATTTTTGGAGAAGACATTGAGGCTTATATTAGAAATAAGCAGGTAGATACGATTTTCTGAGTATATGAGCAGAGGTCAGGAGATAACTTAAAAAAATAAAATAAAAAGCTATTCTATCCCTTCTGTCAGTTGTTGAAAACAGCTGAATTTTCTGGTAGCCCAGGAACCTGTAAAAGGCTGTGGTAGGAATCCTGGATATTAAAGCCCCTCGAAGGGGTAATTTTACCAGGATAAGGAAAGAAACACAGGGCAACAGGAACATATTTAAAGTGAGAAGAGGAAAATAAAACAATCCCTGGGCCAAGAAAACCCAGCCGAGGGATGTTGCCCAGGAAGGCGGGTAGAGCCAAGTGGGCACAAAGCCTCCTGTTTCTTATTTCCCTTTTCAGCCTCAAAATATGAAGTAATCACCTTTGCAGGACTTACCAGTGATTAAACCACCAAGCAATCTGAAATGCTTCCCCAAATATGAAGATTGTTGTTTTGTGTAGTTTCTTGAGATACGGCAGCCTTTTTTTTCCTTTTGCCTCATTCCATAGTCAGGTTCTGAGGAAAATATAATCCCATGTATCCCATAAATCCTTTTTCATTGGAAGTAAAAGTGATGATCTTAGAGAAACTCAAAGTGAAAATCAATTTTTTAAATTGCTAAATAAACCTTAAAAAACTTATACCATCTTTACCTAATTCAGCTTCTGGAGTGTGCATGTGTGTGTATGCACATGTATACACATAAATATTTTTATAGTATTCCAAGCTGAAACTCCAGTACTTTGGCCACCTTATGCGAAGAGTTGACTCATTGGAAAAGACTCTAATGCTGGGAGGGATTAGGGGCAGGAGGAGAAGGGGACGACAGAGGATGAGATGGCTGGATGGCATCACCGACTTGATGGACATGAGTCTGAGTGAACTCCGGGAGTTGGTGACGGACAGGGAGGCCTGGCGTGCTGCGATTCATGGGGTTGCAAAGAGTCGGACACGACTGAATGACTGAACTGAACTGAACTGAAGAGATTAATAGTATTGATTAATAATGAATATCCTTAAAGTGGATACACGTGTACTTAGGAGTGATATAAAAATGAAAGTGTTGTAAGTAGAATTTTACTAATTCTACTTTATATATGTATACCCTAAATACAGTCTTCCCCGGTGGCTCAGATGGTAAAGCGTCTGCCCGCAATGTGGGAGACCCGGGTTCGATCCCTGGGTTGGGAAGATCTCCTGGAGAAGGAAACGGCAACCCACTCCAGTACTCTTGCCTGGAGAATCCCATGGACGGAGGATCCTGGTAGGCTACACCCCATGGGGTCGCAAAGAGTCGGACACGACCGAGCAACTTCACTTTCACTTTCACCCTAAATACACACATGCATATGTGTGTGTAAGTGTATATTTACATATGGATGGGGGTATCAGTTCAGTTCAGTTCAGTTGCTCAGTTGTGTCCGACTCTTTGTGACCCCATGAATCGCAGCACACCAGGCCTCCCTGTCCATCACCATCTCCAGAGTTCACTCAGACTCACGTCCATTGAGTCCATGATGCCATCCAGCCATCTCATTCTCTGTCGTCCCCTTCTCCTCCTGCCCCCAATCCCTCCCATCATCAGAGTCTTTTCCAGCCAGTCAGCTCTTCGCATGAGGTGGCCAAAGTACTGGAGCTTCAGCTTTAGCATCATTCCTTCCAAAGAAATCCCAGAGTTGATCTCCTTCAGAATGGACTGGGGGTATATACATACACAAATACATGCCTGTATTCTATAGAGTGATCACTGAAGAAAAGTTAGAAAAGTGCATAACATAGCAGTAAAATTCCACTTTTGCAACTTAGACAACACAGGTAAATGAAAAACTAGAAAGTCTAGGAATCTAATAACATTTTCATTTGATAATAAAAATGTCCATTAATTCAACATCTTCTTTATGCCAGATCCCATCCTGTTGGTACTCCTTAGAGCCACTCTTGGTATCTTGAAGGAGGGATAAGGGGCCTGTTTCTTATCAGAAGAGTTGTATGGAGCCTATGTCACATGAATTCCAAAATGTGCTTTTGTGTTCCAAAAGACGATCTTTTTAAAGAAAAAAAAATGGAGTATAGTTGATTTACAATGTTGTGTTAGTTTCAGCTTTATGGCAAAGTGACTCGATATATATATATATATATATATTCCTTTTTAGATTCTTTTCCCATTAAGCTGACCTTTTAAGGTATGGTTTATGCTGCTCAACTTATAAGAAAAAGTATTTTGTGCTGCTAGACAGCATTGCAGTTGGGGAGCCCTAGGTTTTCATGTGTCCCAGTAAGCACTTGGAAAGGTTTTGTGGAAGTGCCTTGGTTAGGAGGAAGGGAGGGGGCTTCACTCCCTGGGGGGCTGAAAGCTCCCACCCCTAGGCTACCTGGTGAGAGGGCTGGCTGTGCACGGAACCAGGCAAATCATTGGCACATTTTCTCAGTTCCTCAGCATGTCCATCCAGGACTATATATATACATATTTTTTTTACTTCATAATATACTGATATTTATAACTTGGTTTCCATGGAGATTGGCTGTAGAAAATGATGGTACCTGGTGATAACAGTGCCACATAGACATTTGGAAAATAATCAGATGTTCTGGAAAAATGTGGCAATGGGTGTGTTCTACTAATACGTTCTGTGTTTAAGTTGCTTTTTTTTTTTTTTGACATGACTATACACATCGAAGGAAATGTAATTTGAATCTTAAACCAGAAAAAAGAAGAAGCTAAGATTTTAAAAAGCAATGCCTTCTGGACTATCTAGTTCACTGCTTCATTTTGCCAAGAGGAACCTGATGTCTGAAGCCATTTATTATTGAACAGCTATTTCCTTAAAAAAAGCAGTTCATGAGTCAAGACTGAAGTGGTCTACACATCTATTTGTGTTTCTTAAAGTACTAGGCTATGACAGCTTCTTATTGATTTTAAAACTTTGAATCATAAACAATGCTTGATGGCCAGATTTTTTTTAAAACCCTGAAAGTATTTTTTAAGAATTTTTTCTCATAAATCATTGTATTATGAAATGTTTTTATTGAGTATAAATGATCAAAATAAGTAACTTGAGTTCTAAAAATAGCACTCATATTTAGGATTATGCTTGAAATTCTCTAGTATCTTAAGAGGAAGAATATTTTTATTTCACTTTGGTATAATAAACCTATTTTGTCATTTTCACAGACTTTATCATCAAAAGGTAAATTTGTATGTCTAAACAGATAAGCCTTTTAAAATCCCTTTTACTGCTGATCAGCTATTTAAATATTTTCTTTTAAAATCAGGCCTGAAGTCATGATAATGCTTTGATAAGCATTGCATGAATCCTATCCAAATTTTATTATCACACTACTTAAATATTTCTCTCAGCTTTAGAAAAACCCATATCTACTGCACCTTGGTCCAAGCAAGTATAACGACAATACAACAAAGATTAAAAAATGAAACAACCTAACCAATTATAGTCTCTTAAAAATGTCTTGATTAATGGTGTGATAGCCTTTTGTTAATGTTTGGGCAATGAAACTCAGCTACTCAAAGAATATGTTTAGTTGGTAGGTAAACAGAGCACAGAAGGAACATTCTGTAAGGTTCCTTTGGGTGATGGTTAATTGTGGGTTTCTATGCGTGGGATGGTCTGGGTGTTGGGTGGATGAACGTATATTCATAGTCTTTCTTTCTTGTCTTAAATTTTGATTCCCTTTAAGTAAACCTTGATACATGCATTGCCATTTCAATATTCCTAGTTTTCTGAAACTCAAGAGTTGAAGTGCATTACAGGAGGCCCTACTTTTTTCATATATCTTCCTACATCTATAGGCAAATTCTCCTTTATCCTTACTCTAAGTATTAAAACTAGAAGGAAAAACAAACAAGGTGATAATCCATGAGAGAAAACTTTTGCTTAAGTCTAAGGAGAATATTAATTTCAATTCTACTATCTGTCAGTACTACAGTGGTATAGTTGTTGGCAAATGTGATAAAGGTATTTTCTCAATCATTATATGAACTGTTACTTAATTATCCCCCTTCATGTATCACAGCCTTGTCGTTGCAAGGCAGCTTGTATTACCTCAATGAAGAACTATGAGCTATGCTGTGCAGGGCCACCCAAGATGGACAGATCTTAGTGAAGAGTTCTGACAAACATAATCCACTGGAAAAGGAAATGACAACCCACTCCAGTATTCTTGCCTGGAGAACCCTATGGACATTGTGAAAAAACAAAAAGATACGGCGCCAGAAGATGAACTCCCCAGGTCAGAAGGTGTCCAGTATGCTGCTAGGGAAGAGTGGAAAAGTGAAAGTGAAGTTGCACAGTCGTGTCCGATTCTTTGCGACCCTGTGGACTGTAGCCCACCAGGCTCCTCTGTCCATGGGATTCTCCAGGCAAGAATACTGGAGTGGGTTGCCATTTCCTTCTCCAGGGTATCTTCCTGACTCAGGGATTGAACCCAGGTCTCCTGCATTGCAGGCAGACACTTTACCCTCTGAGCCACCAAGGAGGCCCCCAGGGGAAGAGTGGAAAGCAATTACAAATAACTCCAGTAAGAATGAAGCAGCTGGGCTAAAGTGGGACCAGTGCTCCACTGTGGATGTGTCTGGTGCTAAAAGTAAAGTTCAGTGCTATAAAAAACAATATTGCATAGGACCGTGAAATGTTAAGTCCATAAATCTAGGTAAATTGGATATGGTCAAGCAGGAGATGGCAAGAGAAGGGAAAGGCAAGGAAGAAAGATAAAGATATACCCAACTGAATGCAGAGTTCTAGAGAATAGCAAAGAGAAATAAGACAATGTCTTAAATGGACAATTGTCTTAAATGGACAATGTTAAGAAATAGAGGAAGACAGTACAATGGGAAAGACTGGAGATCTCTTCAAGAAAATTGGAGAGATGAAGGGAACATTTCATGCAAGGTAAGGCATGATAAAGGACAGAAATGGTAGGGACCTAACAGAAACAGGAGAGATCAAGAAGAGATGGCAAGAATACACGAAATGAAAGTGGCTCAGTCATGTCTGACTCTTTGCGACGCCATGGACTATACAGTCCATGGAATTCTCCAGGCCAGAATACTGGAGTGGGTAGACTTTCCCTTCTCCAAGACATTTTCCAAACCCAGGAATTGAACCCAGATCTCCTGCATTGCAGGTGGATTCTTTACCAGCTGAGCCACAAGAGAAGCCCAGAATACACAAAAGAACTGTACAAAAAAAGTTCTTTATGACCCAGATAGCTACAATGGTGTGGTTACTCACCTGGAGCCAGACATCCTGGAGTGTGAAGACAAGTGGGCCTTAGGAAGCATTACTATGAACAAAGCTAGTAAAGGTGATGGAATTGCAGCTAAGCTATTTCAAATACTTAAAAAATGATGCTGTTAAAGTGCTGCATTTGATACATTGGCAAACTCGGAAAACTCAGCAGTTGCCAAGTTTGTAAAAGATCACTTTTCATACTAATCCCACAGAAGGGCAATACCAAAGAGTCTTCAAACTACCATACAATCGCGCTAATTTCACATGTTAGCAAAGTTATGCTGAAAATCCTTCAAGCTAGGCTTCAGCAGTATGTGAACTGAGAACTTCCAGATGTTCGAGCTGAATTTCATAGGGGCAGAAGAACCAGAGATCAAATTGCCAACATTCAGGTGGATCATGGAGAAAGCCAGGGAATTCTAGAAAACATCTACTGCTTCATCGACTGTCCTAAGCCCTTTGACTGTGTAGATCACAACAAACTATGGAAAATTCTTTAAGAGATAGGAATACCAGACCACTCTGCCTGTCTCCTGAGAAACCTCAAGAAGCAACAGTTAGAACCAGGCTTGGAACAACTGACTAGATCCAAATTGGGAAAGGACAAGGCTGTATATTGTGACCCTGCTTATTTAATTTATATGCAGAATACATCATGTGAAATGTGGGGTTGGATGAATCACAAGCTGGAATCAAGATTGCTGGTGAAAATATCAAAGCCTCAGATATACAGATGATACAACTTTAATGGCAGAAAATGAAGAGGAACTGAAGAGCCTCTTGATGAGAATGAAAGAGGAGAGTGAAAAAGCTGGCTTGAAACTCAACATTCAAAAAACTAAAATATGGCATTTGGCCCCATCACTTCATGACAAATAGAAGGGGAAATGTAGAAGTAGTAACAAATTTTATTTTTGAAGGCTCCAAAATCACTGCAATGCTGACTGCAGCCTTGAAATTTAAAGGTGGTTTCTCTCTGGAAGAAAAGCTTGTGATAAACCTAGATAGAGTATTAAAAAGCAGATACATCACTTTGCCCACAAAGATCCTTATAGTCAAAGCAATGTTTTTTCCCGTAGTCAGTACTAATGTGAAAGTTGGACCATACAGAAGGTAAACATCGAAGAATTGATGCTTTCTAGTGGGGGTGCTAGAGAATAATCATGAGAGTCCGTTGAGCTACAAGGAGATCAAACCAGTCAGTCTTAAAGGAAATCAATCCTGAATATTCTTTGGAAGGCCTGATGCTGAAGCTGAAGTTCTAATACTTTGGCTACCTGATGTGAAGATCCATCTCATTGAAAAAGACCCTGATGCTGGGAAAGATTGAAGGCAAAAGAAGAGGGCGGCAAAGTATGACATGGTTAGATAGCAGCATGGACTCAGTGGATGTGAATTTGAGCAAACTGTAGGAGATGGTGGAGGACAAAGGAGCCTGGCATACTGCAGTCTAGGGGGTCAAAAGGAGTCAGACATGACTTTGCAAATGAACAACAACAGCATGTTTAATAAATAGCCACACACCACAAAGTATCACACTAGGCAAGCACATGTGTTCTTGTGGATTTATTTTAAGAATAATTATTTGATAGCAATGATGACTAAAAGTGGGCCTCAGAATAGAAAGGAGTTTTGTCTTCAGAGGGAGTTCTCAGCAGTTGACACAGCAAAGTGAGCTCCTGAATCTTGGCATAGTTCCAGGAATTGGGCAATAAAACAAGGTGATATTTCTATAACAGAGAGAAGAAAGGCCAGAGGGGCTGGTTCTCAGGTCTGCCTGGAGCCAGAGGTAGTGACCTTGTAACTTGGGGCTGGATGAGGAGCTCTGGATCTGCAGTTTTGCAGAGTGGAGTCATTGCTTGTGTGGTTATGCTGACAGCCGTTATTTTAAAAAAAAATACCACTTATTGAGAAGTTTACTCCTTAGGCATCATTCTAATGACTTCAGGTACATTCTCTCATTGACTCTTCGTGACAAGCTTGAATGTTCATCAGTATTATCCTCATTTAAAAGAACAAAATCTGGGGAATTGTCATCAGAATTCTTGGAGCTCTATGGGTCCGTTGTGTCTGTTTAGCTAGAGACAGTATGTTCAATGGCTAATAATATGGGCTCCGAAGCCTGGAACGTGGTCCCCTCCCCCCATTATTCTTCACTGGGTGACTTGCTCTGTTACCTCTGTGCCCCTCAGTTTCCCCATCTCTAATCTGGTTTTAATAATCAGAGCTAAGATAACATTGTGTTGGAGACTGAGTCAGTTAATATTTATAAAGTACCTGCAAATAGTGTGTATTCCATATTCCTTGCTTTGTTGTTGTGATTATTATTATGCACAATTTTTTTAAAAGCCTTGGGATTTTGGTAAAAGTTAACATAAATGTACAGCCTTGGAGAACAAAATGAAGTAGGGAAACTGCTAAATGAATTCTGCCAAGAGAATGCACTTGGCATTGAAAACACCCTTTTTCAACAACACAAGAGATGACTAACGCATGGCCATCACCAAATGGTCAATAACAAAATCAAATTGTTTACATTCGTTGTAGGCCAAGATGGAGAAGCTGCATACAGTCAGCAAAAACAAGATCTGGAGCTGACTATGGCTCAGGTCCTCAGCTTCTTTTAGCAAAATTCAGGCTTAAACTAAAGAAAGAGGGAAAACCACTAGGCCAGGTACGACTTAAATCAAATCCCCTATGAATATGCAGAGGAGATAATGAATGGCTTCAAGGGATTAGATCTAGGTAACAGCGTGCCTCAAGAACTATGGACAGAGGTCCATAACATTGTACAGGAGGCAGTGAATAAAACCATCTCAAAGAAAAAGGAAAGCAAGAAGGCAAAGTGGTTTCTGAAGGAGGGGAGGCTTTCGCTCAATCGTGTCCGACTCTTTGTGACCCCATGGACTGTAGCCCACCAGGCTTCTCTGTCCATGGGATTCTCCAGGCAAGAATACTGGAGTGGGTTGCCGTTTCCTTCTCCAGGGGATCTTCCCCACCCAGGGATTGAACCCGAGTCTCCTGCACTGTAGGCAGATGCTTTACTGTTTGAGCCACCAGGGAAGTGCCAAAGAAAGAAGTGAAAAGCAAGAGAGAAAGGGAAAGGTACCTCCAACTAAACACAGAGTTCCAAAGAATAGCAAGGAGAGACAAGAAGGCCTTCTTCAATGAACAGTGCATAAAACTTGAATAAAATGACAGAAGGGGAAAGACTAGAGATGTCTTCACTAAAATTGGAAATTTCAAGGGACTGTTTCTTTCAAAGATGGGCACATTAAAGGACAGAAATAGTAGAGACCTAGTAGATGCTGAAGAGATCAAGAAAAGATGGAAAGACTACATGGAAGAACTGTACAAAAAAGATCTTAAGGAATCGGATTACTGTGATAGTGTGGTCAGTCACCCAGAGCCAGACATTCTGGAGTGTGAAGCCAAGTGGAACTTAGGAAGCAGTGCTGTTAATAAAGCTAGTGGATGTGATGGAATTCCAGTAGAGCTATTCAAAACCCTAAAGAATGATGCCATTAAGGTGTTACATTCAATATGTCAGCAAATCTGGAAGACCCAGCAGTGGGCACAGTACTGGAAAAGGTCAATCTCACCCCAATTCCCAAGAAGGATAGTACTAAACCATGTTCTAACCATAAGACAATGCACTCATCTCCCATGCCAGGGAGGTCATGCTTAAAATTTTTCATGCTAGGCTTCAGCATTATGTGAGCCAAGAACTTCTAGATGTCCCAGCTAGGTTTAGAAAAACAGAGGAACTCAAATTGCCAACATTCACTGGATCATGGAGAAAGCAAGGAAATTCCAGAAAACCATCTATCTCTGTTTCATGGACTACACTAAAGCTTTTGAGTGTGTAGATCATAACAACTCTGGAAAGTTCTTAAAGAGATGGGAATACCAGACCATCTTACCTGTCTCCTGAGAAACCTGTATGCAGGTCAAAAAGCAGCAGTTAAAATCCTGTATGGAACAACTAATTGGTTCCATATTGAGAAAGTCATGCATCAGGGCTGTCTGCGGTCACCCTGTTTGTTTTATCTATATGATGAGCACATCATGACAAATGCCTGGATGAGTTACAAGCTGGAATCAAGATAGGTGGGAGAAACGTCAACAACCACAGATATGTGGATGATACCACTCTAATGTCAGGAAATGAAGTGGAACTAAAGAGCCTCTTGATGAGGCTGAAGGAGGAGAGTGAAAGAGCCGGCTTAAGAGTAAATATTAAAAAAAAAAAACTAAGATCATGACATCCTCCCCCATTACTGCATGGCAAATAGAAGGGGAAAAATTGGAAGTAGTAACAGATTTCCTTTTCATGGGCTCTAAAATCACTGCAGATGATGACTGCAGCCATGAAATCAGAAGACGGTTGCTTCTTGGCATTAAAGCTATGACAAACCTAAGCCCTGTGTTGAAAAGCCGAGACATTACTCTGCTGACAGAGGTTCAGAGGTCTTCCCAGTGGTCATGTACGGTTGAGAGAGCTAGATGGTAAAGAAGGCAGAATGCCAAAGAATTGATGCCTTCAAACAGTGGTGCTAGAGAAGACTCCTAAAAGTCCCCTGGACAACAAGGAGATCAAACCAGTCAGTCTTAAGGGAAATCAACCGTGAATACTCAGTGGAAGAGCTGATGCTGAAGCTGAAGCTCCAGTATTTTGGTTACCTGGTGTGAACAGCCAGCTCATTGGAAAAGGCCCTAATGCTGGGAAAGACTGAGGGGAGAAGGAGGAGAGGGCATCAGAGGATGAGATGACTGGATGGCATCACCAACGCAAAGGACATGAACTTGGGCAAACTTCGGTCGATTGTGAAGGACAGGAAAGCCTGGCATGCTATAGTCCATGGAGTGGCAAAGAGTCGAACGACCGAACAACAACTGTAAATGCATGCCTTTTTGTCACTCAGTAATATCAGTGGCACCTCACTGCAGTACTCTTGCCTGGAAAATCCCATGGACCAAGGAGCCTGGTAGGCTGCAGTCCATGGGGTTGCTGGGAGTCAGACACGACTGAGCGACTTCGCTTTCACTTTTCACTTTCATGCATTGGAGAAGGAAATGGCAACCCACCAGTGTTCTTGCCTGGAGAATCCCAGGGACGGGGGAGCCTGGTGGGCTGCCATCTATGGGGTCATACAGAGTCAGACACAACTGAAGCGACTTAGCAATAGCAATATCACTTGCCTTTATTCATGAAGTATATTTTATTGGTTAAATACATTACTACACATTTTTTATATTATTCCCTAATCAGTTACTCTTTTTTTTTTAATAATTTCAGTAAAAAAAACTATTGATCCTTGTATATTGATCGCAAGTTCATTGAGATAACTAAATTCTATTTTAGTTCTGGTTGATTTTTAAAAGCCAAAAACCTTGAAGTCATCTTTGATACCTGTTTTTCTCTCATACCCATACCATCTGTGTCAGGTCTTCAGGATATTCACAGCCTGGAGTCATTCTTTACATCCTCCTCCCCCCATGCTCAAGCCACTGCTCCCCATAGCAGGATGATGCCCAAGCATTTCCAGTTTCTGTGCTTATAGACTAATGTCTGTTCTTAAGGGATTTGTTGTGAACCAAGCAGATGACACCACCCTTATGGAAGAAAGTGAAGAGGAATTTAAAAGCCTCTTGATGAAAGTGAAAGAGGAAAGTGAAAAAGTTGGCTTAAAGCTCAACATTCAGAAAACGAAGATCATGGCATCTGATCCCACCACTTCATGGGAAATAGATGGGGAAACAATGGAAACAGTGTCAGACTTTTTGTTTTTGGGGGGCTCCAAAATCACTGCAGATGGTGATTGCAGCCATGAAATTAAAAGATGCTTACTCCTTGAAAGGAAAGTTAAGACCAACCTAGACAGCATAATAAAAGCAGAGATATTACTTTGCCAACAAAGATCCATCTAGTCAAGGCAATGGTTTTTCCAGTGGTCATGTATGGATGTGAGAGTTGGACTGTGAAGAAAGCTGAGTGCGGAAGAATTGATGCTTTTGAACTGTGGTGTTGGAGAAGACTCTTGAGACTCCCTTGGACTGCAAGGAGATCCAACAAGTCCATCCTAAAAGAGACCAGGCCTGTGTGTTCATTGGAAGGACTGATACTGAGGCTGAAACTCTAATACTTTGGCCACCTCATGCGAAGAGTTGACTCATTGGAAAAGACCCTGATGCTGGGAGGGATTGAGGGCAGGAGGAGAAGGGGATGACAGAGGCTGAGAGGGCTGGATGGCATCACTGACTTGATGCACATGAGTCTGAGTGAACTCCGGGAGTTGGTAATGGACAGGGAGGCCTGGCGTGCTATGATTCATGGGGTCGCAGAGTCAGACATGACTGAGCGACTGAACTGAACTGAAGCACCATCTTGGGGGCTTCTCCAATGGCTCACCGGTCAATAATCCACCTACAGTGCAGGAGATGTGGTTTCAATCCCTGGGTTGGGAAGATTCCCTGGAGGAGAATATGACAATCTACTCCAGTATTCTTGCCTGGAGAAACCCACAGACAGAGAAGCCTAATGGATTACAGTCCAAAAGGTCGCAAAGAGTAAGACACAATTGAGCGACTGAGCACCAAGGATAATTTTTTCCTCTATTTTTATTATGTTTATTTGCTTTCCTCTCATTAAAGTAGCTAGATCACTCTTCCAAAATACTGAAAAACAATAGTTAGACTGGCCAATCCTGCCTTTGTTCTAACTTTAATGAGAATGAATTTGGTTTTATTTAATGTAATATTTGCAGTTAATTTGTTATCCAGTTTTACCATGATTTAAATGTTTCCTGCACTTCACAGTTGACTCAGTTTTTATCTATTTGATTTATTATGTTTTTCAACATTTATTAATATAAGCATATAGTTTTTCTCCTTTGAATATTCTAAAAGTTATTCTTATATTAATCCTTAAGTTTATGAACTAAATTCATACTCTGTTAAGAAGTATTATATCTTTTAGTCCGTTGTTGGATGATATTTGATTAAATTTGATTTAGAATTTTTGCATTTCCCTCCATTTCTGAATGAAATTGATCTTCATTTTTCATGTTTGATATTGGCATTTCAAAAAACTTGGACATAATACTTTTTCCCATTTATTATAAATGTTTATTTTTTCCAGTTTCATTGAGATGTAATTAATATGTAATATCATGTATGTTTAAGATCTACAGCATGTTCATTTGATATACTTGTGTGTTGCAATATGGTTACCACTATGGGTTGTTTAACAGCCCCTTACTGTCAGATCATTCTACTTCTTTTTTGTGGTGAGAACATTTAAGATCCACTCTTAGCAACTTCCAAGTATATGATACAGTATTGTTAACTCTATTCATAAGATTTAGGCTAGCTTTTTTATAATTATTAATTGAGTGAATATCTACCTTAAATTTGTTTTTACAGTTTCTTGTATAAAATTGAAATTATCATTCCTTTAAAATCAAATAGAACTCCTCTATAAACTTCATGTAATTGCATCTTTTTTATTGATAAAGATTTGACAGTCTTTTCCATTTCTTCTGGTGTTATTAGTCTGTTCACTTTTTCTAGTTTTTTTAGTCAAGCTTTATAATTTATGTTTTCTTAGTAAGGCATCCATGTCATTTAGCCTTTCAGATTTCACTGGTATAGTGTTACCTAAAGCATATTTGCAGATGTGAAACCCGTTTTATCTGTGATTTTATCATTCCTGTGTATGTAAATTGTTGACCCTTCTCTATCTTTCCATTTTCTCCTCATCTCTCTCTCTCCCTCCTCACCCCTTTCTGAGAACCAGCTCTTTTATTCTGATTTTATTTCTGAATTCTAATTTTATATTTGAATATATATTTTATAGTTTTATCTTTACTTGTTTTCATCTTATACTTTCTTGTTTTTTTTTTAATTTTTCTAGCTTTGTGGACTGAATTTATGGCTTATATATTTTTACATAGTAATAAGATAATTTAAAATTATTCACTTCCCACTGTGTGCAGTTCACCACATACATGTACAACATCCCCATTTTTACATATAGAACTCTTGTATTTTCCTGAGAATTATTCCATCTTATGTTGTCCTCTCTCTGAAATGTTCTCCTTTGTTTGACTCACTGTGTAGGTTTAAAATTCTCCATAAAGAATTTTGAGTGCTTAGAAATAAACATCCCTGAGTCAGTTAACATAAAAATCTGTGGCTAGGTATGTCCAAATTCTCAAGTTGACTGATCAGCTTAATTTGAATGATCCTTGATGTTTCTCCATCACCAGCTCCTGGAGTTGATGATGGACAGGGCGGCCTGGTGTGCTGTGATTCATGGGGTCTCAAAGAGTCGGACACAACTGAGCGACTGAACTGAACTGATATTTCTCCAGCCACTGAACAAAATTATGTGGCCAATATGAACAAAAGCACATGAATTCTATCCCGTTAGCCCTCAAAATAGAGCAAGTATAGTTAAGTAGACATATTTTAAATATAGTAGGCTGTATAACTTGGCTCTTGAGAGCATGGGATCTGAAGCTCAACTGTCAAAACTGAAGCCTTTGTTCTACACTTAGTTGCTCTGTGGCTTTGCCCAGGTACTTAGCTTTTCCATATTTTATAATCTATAAAATGTCCACAATGACAGTATCAACCTTTTATGATTTTTGCGAAGATTAAATTAGTTAATATATAGAGACCAATGTATATGTGTATGATGTATAATTATTAAAACATATTTTCATTGTAAGGTAAGCATGGATGTGTCCAAATGGGGATTCAAGGCTTTTACTCTGGGTCTGAGATGTCTTCTGTTAAGCTGAAGTGTAAGCCAGTGAGCACTGTTGGGTAATTGTCGTCTTATTAATTTTATTACCTTTCTCAACAAGCCCAGGCTCCCGTTGACACATGCAGAGCAAGGCCTTCTTAAGATGCATGTTTACCTGTTGGCAGAGTTTCATGCCACCTTCAGGTTTGATCATTCTCAGGGCAGATTTAATTGACAGGGTTTTAGTTAGTATGAACTAGAAATAGCCTGTCTTGCAAGGTTGGTTTATTTTTGTGGAAGGAAGGTGGGTGTCAGACAATTGTGTTTACAAGTGAATTTATTTCTTTGGTTTACTCCTCAGCAACCCTCCTATCTTCACAGTTTTTAAATTCCCACATGAGAAAGAAAATTTTGTCTACAATACCAGACTTGTTTGTTAAACATAAAAGGACATAAATCCTCCCTGGGTCCCCAGGGGTATGATAGAGAAAGGGAGTGATCATTATAAACCACTTAGTGCTATGTGCTCTGTATCATGTTTCCTTGAGAAAGTGATGTTTGATTGGCCCTTAATGTAGGTTTAGTAAATCCCTTAAATACTGATGTGAGTAATTGTGCACATTGGAAATTAATACCTGAGAGTGTATTATAGGGATTACCGTGTCTCCAGAAAAGTCACCTGGGCATGTGTAGATTTCTGAACCTGAGATGATTCTGTTTTGTAATTTTACATTTATGGGTCAAACGTTGTTTTTTTTTTTTTCCCTTCTGTTCATTTGGCTGAGGTCCACAGATAAATCTTTATCATTGTTTTCTCTTTTCCTTTTCTTCTTGATGTTTTGAACTGTGTTGTAGTGTATCAGCCAACCAGCTTATGCAATGAAGCCCATATTCCAAACATGACATTCTATAAGAAAAAAGAATTATTTCAAATTATTGTGAAAGACAGTTGGATTGAATGCATTAGTCCTTTTCCAACCATACTCATAAACAAGTTGGAGAAAAATACAGACTCAAGTGGCAATGATTTTTTTGTTTGTTTTGTTTTTCTGTTTTGAAAAAAACATGAGACATGGGGATGCATCCCAGGTAGATTTTCACTGGCTGTTTTAGATTATTTGACTATAATTTAAATTTTTAAAATACTGTTTTTAGCAAGAGAATTTACTGTTTTGTCTCCTACAATTAATGGTAGAATAATTGGATGAAATTTATAGTTATATTGTCATAGATTCCACTTTTGAAAAAAAAAAAATCCTAAAATGCCTAATCTACCATGAAACAATTTGTAGCAAAACTTTTAAGTTCTACTATTTTTAAGGCAAAGAACATGGCATTTTTTAGATGTTCATCTCATTTAACTTCATGGAATGCAAAACTATGTAGAGCTTTAAAACGCAGTGATAAATATATGCCTCAGACTTGTATGAGCTTGTGAGAATGAATTACCAGCTATCTCACTGCAAATCCAGAAATTGTTATTAAGATTAGGGGTATGTGTTTTTTTGAATGACATAAAATTCAGTAAAAAGTCTTCATGAAACAAGTAATAATGTACTTGTCAGTCTTCTCTTATTGCAGGATAGTGGTTTTTGTACAAGTTAGGTAAGACAAAGTTTAAGACCGGTTTGTTCCTTAATACATGCTTAACATTTATAATCTAGATATTTCCTACTGTGGTTAAAAACTTCTTTTACGTACTTTTAAAAGGCTTACTTAACAGATTAAGACATATAATGTCGTGTTTATTTATTTATTTATTTATTTTTTGGCTGTGCCACATGGCATGCCCTGAGCAGGAATCCGACCCCTACCCCTGCAGTGGAAACACAGAGTCCTAACCACTGAGCCATTGGGGAAGTCCAGTGGTGTTTCTTTTTGACAGAAATCAAAAGGAAATTATGTACAGCAAAATAGTTATGGGAGTTGTTAATTTTAAGTTCCTTATAAATGATATTCTTATATCTTGAGATGTTTCTGTTAGAAAGTGTTAGTTGTTCAGTGGCATCTGACTCTCTGCAGCCCCATTGACTGTAACCTGCCAGGCTCCTCTCTCCTTGGAATTCTCCAGATAAGAATACTGGAATGGGTAGCCATCCCCTTCTTCAGGGGATCTTCCAAATGTTACAGACAGGTTCTTTACCATCTGAGCCATCAGGGAAGTTGCCTTAGAAAGACAGTTATTTTGAAAATGGCTGGGGAAGGGATAATTCAGAAGGTTTGATTAACATACCACTATATATAGATAATCAACAAGGACCTACTGTATAACATAGGAAACTATACTCACCATCTTGTAATAACCTATCATGGAAAAGAATCTGAAAAAGAATAGATCTAGGTATTTATGTATATCTGAATCACTGTCTTGTACACCTGCAATACACAGCACTGGAAACCAACTATATGCTGATAAAAACTAAATAATTTTTTTAAAAAAAGATCTGAAGTAATGTTTTGATCTTATGCGTTCACCCAACCAGCTGATTGGAAATGACTTCATAATTACCAGGTCCAGGGAGAGCTTCTTGGTTTTCACTCTCTTTGCTCCTCTTTGGCGTGGATGGTCTGCCCACTTCTGCTTGGATGGACCCTGTCCCTCCCTTTTCTCTTGGTTCTGTGTCATTTGTCGCTGGTTTTCCTGCTGCTTCCCTGATGGCTCCTTTTCAGGCTCTTTTTGTTAAAAGTTCTTCCTTCCTGCCCACACTTGAGATGCTGTGGTTTCCTGGCATCCTCAGATGTACTGGGATCCTGTGTCTTCTTCACTAAAACTTCTATTAGCTGCCCTGTAGGCTGCAAACTCAGGTGCCCGTGTAGGCAAGTGATGGCAATCAGTGAAGATCTGGGTACTAAAAAAAAAAAAAAGCACCATAGAAACTAGACAGGGTTTTTTAAAGAATCTGGACAGGGGTTTTTAAAACCTGGAAAGAGCATGTCCCCTGGCCTAGCCTCCATTTCCATGAAGGAGTAAAGGCCATCCTGACCTCAGGTAGTGAATAATCTATGTGCCTGACACACAGGTGCTGGGTGAGGCTGTGAGTGAGAGAAAGGCCCCTCCTCTCCTGGAGTGGATGCCAGCTCTGCAGACCTGAGCCCACAAGGAGCCGCACCAGGGCAAAGAGTACTTAGTATGACCAGATGTTCAAGTTTGTTTTAAGAAAGCCTGAAATTCAGATTTTTCTGTGAAATTCAACTTTTTCCAAATGGTGATTTACAGGCAGGAAAAGCCAACTATTTTATGATTTCATGTATATGAGGAATCTTAAAAAAAAAGTTATAAATGAGCTTATTTCCAAAATGGAAATAGACTCACAGACATAGAAACAGAATTATGATTACCAAAGGGAAAAGAGTAGGGATGGGAGGGGGCAGGAATGGGTGATGGGAGATGAGTCAAGAGGTTGGGATGAACATACACATAACTGTGCATAAAACTCATAAACCACAAGGACCGATGGTAGAGCACAAGGAACTCTACTCAGTATATTGTAATAATCTATAATGGAAAATAATCTGAATATATATATATATATATATTTATGTAGAACTGAATCACTTTTCAAATACACTTGAAACTATTAGGTTATAAATTAACTATACTTGAATTAAAAATGAAAAAATACAGGTAGTGCCTAAAAGATTAATTAATTAGATGTTGACCTAAATATTTTAAAGCAACATAGAACCTCTTTAAACTGTGCTTCCCTGCTTTCAACACTGGTCTAAAAAATAACATTCTCACATTCGACCCTGGAATCCCAAGGTGGCCTCACCTGCACCTGTCCTGCCAGCTTGAGCTCCATCTCTGCTCATAGACAACCGGCCAGGCCCTGGGGTTCTTCTGTTACATCCTCAGAATTCTGCTTCTTGCTAAAATGCCTTCCCCCACTTCTTCCCCCAAGCAGCCCAGATGCTCCCTTGTAAGCTGACCCTAATCTCACCGTGTAGGGTTTCCCTCACCCTGCCAGAGTTCCACGGTGTTTCCTATGCACTCTCATTAGAGCACCCACCAGAGTTTAATGGACCCTGAGCCCACAGGAGCTGTGGTTTCATATTTGCACCCTGAGAATCTAGCCCAGCACTTTGTACCAAGTCCATGCTTCACAAATACTCACAGAATGATTGACCAGCCTGAAATCAGCTCTCTGCAAACTAGTCCTGATGGTGACGTCTATCAGCTAGCTTCCCTCCCAATCACAGAGCAAACATACTCTGTGAATAGCAGCTTTGTTCCACATGGAAATGATCTTGATATAAACATTACTCTTTGATCTAAAATGCTGGTTATCAACTTTTGTACCAGATATGTCTGAAATAACCACCCAGTCTGTTTGAACCCCATCTTACTCCCCTGTGCCCCACTTACTGTTCCCACCACACACTTAGAGCAGGCTCCTGGGATGGTTGTCCTGAGGAGGCTCATGCATTTGTAATTTATATCCAGGACTTGTCATGTGATAGAGCAGAAGTTCTCAAGGTATCTGAGTTCTTCTCATTTATGCTTTCAAACTCTCAGGGTTATAGGTATGGGGTAGGGGCAATATGTGCTGGATAGGGATGTGGGGCAAACTGTTAACTGGCAGCTGTATACCACAATGCTTTCGGCACTGCTCAGGAGCTGTTCCATTTCCCTTTTCTCAAAACATCCCTGTGAGTCAGATTGCAGTATCCTAATTTAAGGACAAGAAAAATTATGTTGGAACAGGTATATTTACCATTAGAGAGTTCTGGCTAGTTATTTAGAATAGGATTTATAAGTATAATTGGTTTGTTATGCACTTTGTCCTTTTTCAACATTTTTTTCTTCTGTAAATTCTATACTGTGCAAAATATATTAATTTTCGTTGTCTGGTATATACTGGTTTTAGACTTTCTAAAAAAAAATCTACCAACAGTTTTCATCCATGCCAGACCTCCCTTAAGAAAAATTTGGCAATGTCTTAAGAATTCTGAAATGCAGCTCATAACAGTGATCCTCTATTTATATATGCAGTTGTTTAAAAATAGATATAAAGGCCTACATGCTATGTAAAGTTGACATAACAGCAGTAATTTATATTAAAAACAATTCATTTAAGTGCATAGATACACATGCCCAATTGCACAGAAAATAAAATGAAGTAGTCAGATGTTTGTATCTTTTAAGTAACAGACTCATTGTGTATACGATAGCTATGGTAATAGACTAAATGGGTATGTCTAATTGTTTTCATCATGCAGAGTATAAGTCATGCTCCTATTAGTGGTTTGATTCTCTAGAATAGTAATTCTTGTTCCAAAGCATAGACACTTCGTTCAACTTATTTGATAGTTGAATGTCTAGAAAATTGGGTTTAAACTAAAGCTTCAAAACATATTTGCATTTATATGTGAGACAGTATTATCAATGTCCAGCGAACTGTTTGAAAGGCCTGAAGGGTGTGGAGTGAATACCCGTTTTCTGGACTCTCCTGTGTTGGGTGTCCAGGGACCTTGCCCTCCTCATCCACCATCACTGAGACAGCCTAAAATGACTCTACACATTTCTGGAACATTCTGTAAGGCAACTCTGCCCTCCATGAGTACCACTGATCGAAACCTTCAAATCCAAGGTAACAGTGGTTAGAAAAGTATTAGCCATTCACTGCTTAGGTTTAAGATGCCATGTGTAATGCAGTGTAAACTTGAACCACAAGAGAATTGATTCCTTTCTTCAAAAGTTTTACAGCCTAGCCAACTAGATGTATCACTAGCATATATGTAGTTAAACGTTGAAAATATGTGTTTGACAAAAAGAGAAAGATGTCTGTGAGCCGAGGACACACAAAGGCAGTGTAGTACAGAGCGGGATTTAGAGAATATGTATATAATGAAGAGGCTCTAGAAAAGCCTGGACACAGAAGAGGATAGGGAGCAAGGAATCCAACCAGGTGAAGCAGTTACTGCTGGAAAGTGTTGGACAGTAATCATGAAAATTAAGAATAGAGCAAAACTGCCATACCCAAATGGAAATTAAACTGAATAATTCATAAATTGAATGTCAGATGTGGTTGCTGCATACAAAATGTCTAAGTTTGACATGGCTATTTAGTGAATTTGGAGTTCCTTACCAACAAGACTGGAGGGCTTAGAATAGAAGACTCGTATTTCTTTAATTGAGAATGCTTTTTCAGTTGTGTCTCATCTTTGGCATATTTTATTCTATTTACACAGTTAAATTTGAGATGAACTAACTCCCTTGAATTCCGAAAATAACAGATCATGGTTTTATGTCTCTTTTCTCCTGGTCTCTTGCAGGTATGATTTTGTAGAGGTTGAAGAGCCAAGTGATGGAACCATTTTAGGGCGCTGGTGTGGGTCTGGCAGTGTGCCAGG
This sequence comes from Ovis canadensis, assembly GCF_042477335.2. Taxonomy (NCBI): domain Eukaryota; kingdom Metazoa; phylum Chordata; class Mammalia; order Artiodactyla; family Bovidae; genus Ovis; species Ovis canadensis. The sequence goes on from NC_091261.1 coordinate 52,919,376, forward strand.
AAAGCAGATTTCTAAAGGAAATCAAATCAGGATCAGATTTGTATCTGATGAGTATTTTCCCTCGGAGCCCGGGTTCTGCATCCACTACAACATTGTCATGCCAGTAAGTACCACTTAGAGATGCCCCTATGTATACATTTCAGACTTGGTTATTTCTTTTTCCCCTCTTAAACATGAGATTAAGGAAAGCCAAGAACCAAAAACTTTCTCTGGCTTGATGTTTTTTCATAAGTGTCACTATAGTTATCACAGATAACTTGCATGTTGTCACTTTAAATCATTAGTATGTGTATTGCCTTAAAAGTCGGTGCTTTTATGTGATGTCTTACTTTTTCTCCCCCATTAAGGTGACATTGTCCTTTCTATTCCTTTCCATACCCACCAAAAGTTGATTTTTTAAGGTGGGTCCCTTACAAATACGCGCATGACATTTTTCTTTTCATCTTTCTTTTCTTTTTTTTTTTTTTTTTTTGGAAAACGGTAAACTCCCTAGTGGCTCAAAAGTAAAGAACCCACCTGCCAATCCAGGAGATGTGGGTTCAATCCCTGGGTTCGAAAGATCTCCTAAGAGGGAAATGGGAACCCACTCCAGTGGTCTTGCCAGGGAAATCCCCATACACAGAGGAGCCTGGTGGGCTACAGTGCATGGGCACACAAAAGAGTCACACACGACTTAGCAACTGAACAACACAAAATGTGTTACATATTCTTTTCAAGTCAAAGTTTTATTAAAATATATTTTTAAAAGCAGTAGTCTCAATTTTCCTACTTATCTTAATGTTTATGCTGCTTAAATAATATTTATGTCCTTTGTGCCCCAAAAAGGAAGTTTCAAAATTTTTACAGGAATTTAAGAAATCTATTTTCTCTGATTATAACTGTTACTCTCTTTTCATTTGTGTCACAATTTCTTGTACCTTTTATGTATTATTGTAAACATTTGTATCTATTTATTGTACTATAACAGAAGTATTGGAATCATTTTGGCTATTTTTATCCCATTCTACTTATAATAGCAATTCAGAAGTACAAATGTGATGTCCCCTAATATACTACTCAAATATGATCAGTATCACCACTTAAAACAATATAAAATTGATACCATTGATGGTTTTGACAGATTTAGCAAATCATTGCACACTGGGAGCACAGTATGGTGTGAATTACATGCACTAATTAATATGCATATCCTAACTGTTTATAAAAGAATGTACCTAGCACACTACCAATTCATGAGGTAATTTAGAAAATATGGAATCAATATTTTGCTTAATATTTGTATTATACCATTAAACAGAAGTTTCCCTTTTTGATTCAGTTCAGTTCAGTTCAGTTCAGTCACTCAGTCGTGTCCGACTCTGTGCGACCCCATGAATCGCAGCATGCCAGGCCTCCCTGTCCATCACCACGTCCATCGAGTCAGTGATGCCATCCAGCCATCCCATCCTCTGTCGTCCCCTTCTCCTCTTGCCCTCAATCCCTCCCAGCATCAGAGTCTTTTCCAATTAGTCAACTCTTCGAATGAGGTGGCCAAAGTACTGGAGTTTCAGCTTTAGCATCATTCCTTCCGAAGGAATCCCAGGGCTGATCTCCTTCAGAATGGACTGGTTGGATCTCCTTGCAGTCCAAGGGACTCTCAAGAGTCTTCCCCAACACCACACTTCAAAAGCATCAATTCTTCTGCGCTCAGCCTTCTTTACAGTCCAACTCTCACATCTATACGTGACCGCTGGAAAAACCATAGCCTTGACTAGACGGACCTTAGTCAGCAAAGTAATGTCTCTGCTTTTCAATATGCTATCTAGGTTGGTCATAACTTTTCTTCCATGGAGTAAGCGTCTTTTAATTTCACGGCTGCAATCAGCATCTGCAGTGATTTTGGAGCCCCAAAAAATAAAGTCTGACACTGTTTCCACTGTTTCCCCATCTATCTCCCATGAAGTGATGGGACCAGATGCCATGATCTTCGTTTTCTGAATGTTGAGCTTTAAGCCAACTTTGAAATACTATTTAAGCCACTGATTAAATTGTGAAATTAAGTGTTATTTGAGATACATTTGAAAAGAAATAACAAAATTTAAATTAAAGCAGGAAAATGATAATTGTATTTATTTAGTAACATAATTGTTTATTGTGTGCAATTTAAATAAGGGAGATATTTCTAAAATATATGTTATGAATTTTATATGATGACTTTTGATCAATCTCCTTATGTAGCTTATTTAAGCTTTACATTAAATATACATTAGCTTTAATATTACATTAAATATAAATTAGCTTTAATAAAATTTAATAATTTCATCTAGAAAAGTGTTAATGGTAGACAAAGATGAACTTATTTAAAAATGCATTGATACTGTGATTATCAACATGAATGAAGCCACAAGAATTTATCATCCTTTCACAGTACTCTGCTTCACAGAATTTGTGAGTTTAATATTTAAGTCTAAAATAGCCTTAGAAGCCATGGTTGCACTTTCACCATGCAACCATGGTGAAAAGTTATGCAGTCCATATTTTCAATTTGGGTTTTAGCACAGCTAATGTTCTTATATATTTAAACATGAAACAATCTATACTATAAAACATAACAATAGATCTTGAATCATATAAAAGATTTGATTTACCCCAAACCTGTAACAAAAATAAACTTGAAACTGAGAAGTTATTTGTATTTTAAATCAGCTAGCAGCTTCATATTATGTTGATAGCAACCTATTATCCTCCCACAGAATAAAACATGAAAGTGAAAACATATGTATGCCAACACCAAGGGTTGTCTTTTTCTGATTTTATGGTCTCATGAATTTTCTGGTTGTGTAGCTCATGCAGTTGTGTGGAGGATATTTAATATATAAAGACAAAAACAGGAAATGCACAATGCCTCATTTAGTCCCAGCCCCGTTACAGTTTTTTGGTAAGTGGTTGAGCACTGAGTGGACCATGTAACTCCGTCACCCCAGCTTAACTTGTAACAGCAGGTTCACTGACACTTGTGTTTCTCTATGTAAGTGTATGTCAGATTCCTGAGCCTGGAGATGAGATAAAGACATGTAGATGATCTGCTGTAAGTACCACCCATCCTCTGGACCAGAAAGGGTCTTGCCCCTGAATTTGACTCGTTACCGGAGATTCACTGTGACTAACACCAGGAACTTCATCTGTGAGGTTCTGGGTGGAAACGGTGTCCATCACAGATCGTATCATCAAAATTAAACTCAGTGCATTTTTAGTTCATTATTGAAATAGCTGGATGAATTGTAAATATGGACTTTGGGGGCTGGGGGTTGACAAACTCCTGGGCTCTGCTGAGCCCTGTCTTTCTTTGTATCTAAATTGCCCAGTGATGGCTGCCTGGGAAAAATAGCACAAGAGCCCTTATTCTAGTTTGCTTTCTGCTTAGAAAGCCAGCAAGCTAGGGACAGAGAAATGAGAGAACAGGACAGTGGTTCTGGCACTGCCTTATGTGATGTGGTGATTTCAATCTTGCCAGATTGCTCTCTGGAGTGATCATTGGTACATGAATTGTACCATGTCACAAGCTTTCTTTCAGGTTGAAGTTTACTCTGACAGTTTATCTGCCATTCCTTCATTTGTCCTTTGTCCTAATTGCATGCACCCATCTCTCTTCCCATGCAGCCACACCCATTCTGCTCTCAATAACTGCCTGAAGTGGCTAGGTGAAAATTTGACAAGTAATTTTGCTTTGCAGCCTCACAGCGTGTTTTGAATTATCACCATGCATCGCTAATGGCACCCCTCCCTGCCTGTCCCTCTGTCCCCCTTGCATCCTTGCCAACAGGACAGCATCCATCAGTCTTATCTGTGTATCAGTGAAGGAAAGCCTCAGGGCGAAAGATTGCCTTTGGAGCATAGGCTTTAAAGTTCTGTGGCATTTGCTCGGGGGCAAGTGCTCCTCTGAACCCCTGGATCATCACTCATATTTTTTTTTTTTTTTTTGCCAGAGATGAACTTCATAATTAGCTCCCCCAGCTCCTCAGAGGCCATAGTCGCACTGACTGCAAACTCATCAGTGCAAGGTAGAGCCAAGGGGCCACTGGCCTGATGGCTTCTCAGTTCTGTACTGAAGACATGATATTCAGCACAGGTCCTGAGTGGGCTCTGAACTTCGTGCCTTGAGGTTTGTCGCTGTGCAGCTGCTCAGTGGTACCTCATCCTCCATTGCTCCTGGAGGGTATCTGAACCCCATGGAGCTGCCTCGTTTACTGTATGTTGCACAGTAGTGATAACTCATAAACCAGAAAACTGAACAGTTGAGTAATGACACCACATATTCTCCTTGGCCTGGTGTATTATGTTCTATTGCCAAGGACCATCATGCTTACCCTCTTTAAAGAATGGAATTGGCATCTTCTTTTTTGGTTGGAGACTAGACACCCAAGTAGTTAAATTAGTGCCTACTTATGATGTCATGTGCATTGATGTACATAATCATCTTTCCTGCTTTTTAATAATTATCTGAATGAATATTTTGCATCTTTTCATACATAGAAAAACTGTTGAGTGTAATAACACTCATCTGGGATAATTATAAAGAAAGTTTATTTTAATATCTTCTGTATTTAACAAATAAGACTGAACTCTGCAGTCCTTTTTTGGGAGCTTGAATGAATATTTGATTCTAGTCAGCCTTTAAAATTCCGTGACTCTGATCACCATACATCTTAGCAGGAGAGTTTTAATGCATTAGTTAAAATTCTCAGAAGCAGGTTTTGTCACACACGTTTCCATGAACAATTGTGCTTACTTTTGTAAGATGATTCACCCACTCTTTTTCACTCCACTAGTGAATGAGAGCATATAGTGGAACAAGGGATCCCTTACTACTGTGAACAAAGTGATGGTGGTCTGAGTCTCCCACCTTGTAGGCAGATTCTTTACCATCTGAGCCACCAGGGCAGTCCTTAGTATATTTTATATATATTGTATATAGATATTCTTTCCTTTGTAATATTAAACTTCCAATACCTTTATCTTGATTCCCAGGTACCTTAGACTAAGACATAAATAAAATTCATCTTCCCATTTTGCTCTTTCAAGTAGATATTATAGACTAAGTGTTGGTTTAGGGAAAAACTTAGCATAAGATATATACCTGAAATTATATGGCTAGTTGTTAATAGCTTCAAAAGTACTCACAGATTGACTACACACATTAAAAATTTTAGAATTCTCATGCAGTTTTCAAGAATTATTTGTGGAAAAGTATATTCTCTAGTCATGCTCCATTAATAAGTAATGGAAAAGAAAACCAGGGCAAAGGATATATATTCAGCTTTCCAATGGTGCGTAAGGAGTTAATAATGTCTTTGATTTTTTTTCCTTTATGCTAGAAGAGAGGGAAAAAAGGCCCGGTAGATTAGCAGTGAGAGATTGTTTGGGAAGAAATGAAGCAAAACTGAAATAAAACAGTGCAAGCTTGTCTCTGTTTGGAGGCCACACACATTGAGAGCCAGTGCACATTTCAGATCTCTTAGAAAGAAAAGAAAATTTCTTGTTTAATTTCAGAGTAATTTATAATAGAGTATGTATGTTTTACTTTGTGTACTGTAGTATAAGCACCATTACTTTAAAATGTTAAACCTACAAAGGCTGGAAAATAACATCTTTTCTCATATCAAAAACTTTGTTAAAAGTTTTATTTTTAAAAAAATCTTGGCCTTAATGTAAAATATGTATCATGTTTTTTGTTAACCAAGAAACAGTATTTATTTTTAAAATATATATTTGTTGGGCAGTTACATCACAAAACCATACCTGTTTTTGAAACAAAATATACAAATCCAGATCTGAATATTTTTAATGGTTTTATTTATATAGAGAGCTATTCTTCTTGAGGATAATATTACTTGTAATCCATACTTTTTTAATGGTTCTGAGTTTGGAGGACTCTTTTTCTCCAATCTGGTTAATATTTTGAAGGGTGATTAAGAGTTTTAATCTAAGCATTCTGATCAGAAGTGGTAACAGTATTTTCAACAGTTTCTTTGCTCTCCTTTTCAATTTAATGACTGGATCAGTTTAGATTAAAAAAATAGATATTAGAGCTGCTACCATACCACTTGACTCCATATACTTTTTCAAATTACTTATTTATTTATTTGGCCACATCGGGTCTTTTGTGGCACACGTGCTCCTCATTGCATCCTGCAGGATCTTTTGTTGTGGCGCACACACTCTAGTTGTGGCTTACAGGCTTAGGCTTGGTGGTTGTGGCCCCTGGGTTTAGTTGCCCCATGGCACATGCGATCTTAGTTCCTTGACCAGTTATCAAACCCACGTCTCCTATATTGCAAGATGGATTCTTAACCGCTGGACCACCTGGGAAGCCCCCTTGACTCCATATATTTTGACCTTCTTTCCTTTATTGTCTGAAAATAAAGGAAAGGAGGAGGATGGTGGAATATGAATGAATTGAGGGCTCCTTTAATACAGTCCCGTGCAACTCATCTTCCTTTAAGTTGCTTCCAAATTTGTTCCATTATTAGTATGATTTTAATTTTAATTTTCTTAAATTACCAAAGGTTATTGTTTAATCTTTTCACATTTTTATTGAAATACAGTAGATTTATAGTGTTGTGTTAATTTCATCTGTACAGCAAAATGATTCAGTTATACATATCTGTATAGACATAGATATATTCTTTTCTTATACAATCTTTTCCATTATGGTTTATCATAGTATATTGAATCTAGTTCCCTGTGTTACTTTTTCTTTTTTAATGTGTATAACTGGCACCTGTTGGGTATCACAAATATTTTATTCTTACTAGTAGAATTATACCCAGAGATGAATGTATGTGAGAGAATGAGTATAAGTATGACAACCACTTGCAACCCACTGTGTGCTCTCCTGACCCGATGAGCTTTCCTGTGAAGTACGTGTGGGAAGTGAAGGGGCGACGGGTTAGGAGCAGAGGGTGTGTGGTTTCCACCAGCGGGCTCAGAGGACACTTGAGGCCTGAGGGGCCACTGAGGAATGCATGACTGATCACCAAAGGAGTTATTAATTATGCAGGATGAGGGGTACAGAGCCACTCAGTGAATATTGGCCTCGGGGGCAAGAAAGAAGGAGGGAGGAGATGTTTTCCACCCCTTCTGGATATGCCCGTAGGTTTATCACTATTATGACCTTGTCAAGAAGAGTCTTACCTGAAAGCCAGATTTGCTTTTATGTTGTTCAGTTTAAGAAAAATTCCAGCTGACTCTCAAACAAGGCATCAGATTCATTGGTTCACTTTCTCAGGGGAAGAAAGAAAAAAACCAGTATCCTAACACAAGTCCCATAGGAGAGAAAATGTCAAAATGTATTCAAGATTTTTAAGAATCATAAATCTTCATAACAAACTGCATTGCATTCCTATGTTATTATATTAAACTGATGTGAACAAATAAAAATTTAGGTTTAAACCTTTAAAATTAAATTTTGTTTACCTTTAGAGAGAATTAAGTGAAAAATGTGTACTTAGAATTTTTTTTGTAGCAAAGAATGCAAGAAGTATTTTAAGTATAATATGCCTACACTAGAGTCTGAAACACATTGGAATGATTTGATTTTTATTAAAATATACAACTTACTTGTATATTTATGCAGGGAGTCTTGAGGTGACAGTGTTTTTTTGCATCAAAGAAATTATACAATTGCTGCAGAGACTAAACTCTTACTTGGCTAAGAGCTGTTAAATATATTTTTCCACCCACCCTCCAACCCTTGGACACAGAGCTCCCTTTCACGTGAAGAGTATGGGCTGTCTTCCATTTCTGCTGATGTTTTTTGTTCCAGTTAATTCTGAGCTATCTAAGAAACAATCTCACAGATAGAGTGATTTGTAGTTGGAAAGAAAAAGGCAGTTGCTAAAACTGCAGAAATGGTAAAAGGCAGGGAGATCATTTTAAGTTGATATACCCAAGTGGGTTATAAATTAGAATTTAGACTAATTGAAGTTTGGAGTTTGATTCATATTTTTACATCAAAAGCCACAAAGATTTAAAATCTTAGGGTCAACACAGCAACCTAAATCCAATGGAGAGAACTGCTCTCTAGAAGTAAGTTTGTCACCATTTAAAATGACAAAATAGATATGTTTTCTTCAATATCCCCATCCATGTTCCTGATAATTTTTTTCTTTTAGCATTTATTGAAGAATACTTGATGAGATATTTTGTTATGAGAAAATTCAGAGATGTATATGGTATTTCCCTGTGTCTCTTAAGAGCCTTGCTTGCTTTGGAGAAGAAATATATACTGTACAACATTTGTACAATACTTGTACAAAATATACCTGTACAAGTATTTGTGTGACAAGTAGCTAGAAAGATTTTGAGAAGGAAGAGAGGCAATTGTTGAGAGCAGAGGATATCACAACTCTTAAAGAAAACTAAACAAACCAGCAAACAAACAAAAACCTGGGAATTATCTAGCATAAATTTGATAGCAGCTATATAATAAATATCAAGAACTTACTTAAAATGTATATTGTCAGATGTCAGAGATTATGATTCTCTTTTCCTGGAGAAAAAGAAAATTATCTGCATTTTCATTAAGTGTGCTTAGAAATTCTGATCCAAGACCATCTCACAGTGAATTAGGGGGAAGAATATGCTCTAAACCACAAACTGAGCAGGATACAGAGAGTTTTACTACAAGATGTTGGGGAAATACTTTTTTTATATTCAAACAAGCATGGATATTTTATGGGTAGACTGGAGACTCTGCTTGCATATTTTATAGCTAACATGCCCATGTGTTCTCTGTTTTTCAGGATTTCAAAAAAGAGTGAGATTTCCTCTTAGAATTAGATGGATATATTTCAAATTTTTTCAAATTATTCCAGTGAGAATTTTTTTTTCATGATTTCGGTTTGTAGTACTTGCTTTTATTGTGCCAACTTTTCTGAGCTTCCGATTAAAACCTATCAAGTTTGTCAACTGTCAGTGTCTGTTATGCTCAGAGCTACGATGCATGACCACCTGCCATCTTTTCTGGTTAACACTAGCTTGTCTGATAATTTGCAGATGGCGAAGGCCCAGCACCAAGGCACTGTTCCAGACTACATATTTTGTTCTCGGGTGTGATGAGGGTGATGAGACACTGTCAGTTAAACAAGACTGTCCCGACCATCAAGAAACATTCTTTCATTCTTCCTGTACACTTTGACATGCAATCTTAATTTTGTCAGAGTTACAGTTGCTTATCTTTAAAAAGCAGCTCTTCTTGGGCTAGTTACACACTTGGCAGTTGCCGTGCCCCTTTTCCCTACCCAACTGTTGTCCTTTGGAGGCAGGCACTTTCTGGTTCCTTTAAGTCAGCAGCTCCCAACCTTTTTGGCACCAGGGACCAATTTCATGGAAGACAATTTTTGCACAGACTGTGGAGTGGAGGGTGGTGTCAGGATGATTCAAGCACATTGTATGTATTTATTTATTTATTTTCAGCTGTGCTGAGTCTTCCTTGCTACTTGCAGGCTCTCTCAAGTTGCAGAGAGTGGTCACTCTTCCCTAGTTGCAGTGTGCAGGCTTCTTATTGCAGTGGTTTCTCTTGTTGCAGAGCACAGGCTCTAGGCATGTGTACTTCAGTAGTTATAGCACTCAGGCTTAGTCCCTCCATGGCATGTGGGATCTTCCCAGACCAGGAATTGAACCTGTGTCCCCTGCATTGGCAGACAAATTCTTATCCACTGCGCCAGCAGGGAAGTCCCAAGCACATTCCATTTACTGTGCACTTTATTTCTGTTATTATTAGATCAGCTCCACTTCAGATCATCAGGCATTAGATCCTGGTTTTAAGTGATGCTCTTAGAACTGACCTTCAGGTCACCGGCTTTTGTTGCTACTTCTGCTTCTTTGGTTTTAAGAACTGTTTGTAGACGTCGTTGACTTCATGTTCTAAAGGTGAGGGCTGCACACTCTTTCACCCTCCTGCTTTCACACCTGTGGACACCTCCCGTCCCCTCCCCACCACCCCCCTACCCTCTGTTGGATCCTAACTATATCCAGATCCAGATGCATTGTGTACATCATGGCAGCCACACAATCATTTCTCACAGCTAAGCCATGAAGTATGCTGTGACAGCATCTCCTTTCTTGCTCTCTGTTTTTTTTTTGTTTGTTTGTTTTCTTTAGAGTTATATCGGTTGGGGATTTGCTTATCTTTCTATATATTTATCACTGATTCATCCCCAAATCATTCCTCAAATTTTGTGAATCTGCTCTCCGTGTAGTCAGATGCATTAAGTTTCCTAATAAATTCATCTTCCAGAAGAAATCCCTGCAGGAACAGTCGGTCTGCTTCTCTGTGGGCTGGCTGCCCCTTTACCTGCTGCCCAGCAATCATCCTTGGAGCTTTGTCTCCACCACTGTCCTGAGCATTCCCTTTTGCTCTTGTCTTGAATTAGATCCCTTGTTTGCCGGATCTTTTGTCTTCCTCTCTTTTAGTTTACTTCCTTATTTGGGAAGGGAGCAAAAGCCCCACGAATCTACTGAGAAAAAAGGAGTATCATAGAGAAAGTTTTTGTGATCTTGCGTAACTGAAAATGCCTTGATTTAACCCTCCAACTTGAATTCTTGGCTCAGACTAAAATCTGAGTTGACCACTTTGAAGCTGACTGGACATTCTGTGCATGTGATGGGCTTGCTGACAAAGGTGTTTACTGTCTTGTGAGCTGGCAGGGTCAGTTCCTTGAAAACCCCCAGATTCCCCTTGTCTCTTCTCTAACGAGTCCTGGCTGCCAGTTCTCTGGACTCAGAGCTGAGTCACAGCATTAGGTATAAAGGTTTATATTCAACCTCCTCCTCATCGCACATTCAGAGCAACAGTGCTGCTCCCTTTTTTGCTTGGGTTCCTCAGGCCATAAATCCTTGTGTTAATCGTGCTCAGGGAAGAAATTCAAGCTGGGTTAAATCCCTCTTCTGGCCCAGCAGTGAAGTAGTTTGGGGATGTCTGATGTTTCACGATCTCCAACCATTCCCCCTCTTTGCAGCCTCCCCTCATTACCACAGCCATAAGTACCTGACACCACCTCACCCCAGAGCTTTTGGGTGGTTCTTTCGTGTCAGTGAGGTGGCTTCTGGGCTTTTTCTCCTGCAGGTCCACCAATGCAACAACTACACATCCACCTGCCTGTGGCTTTCAAGTGTTATCTCAGTAGGCTCCTTTCCATTTTTCTTTTAACCGTAAAGGATGATGCATTTAAAAATACCTTTAGAACTACAGAGCTACAATCACCATAGTTTCTTTTTTTTTATTCCTATAGTAATTTCTTACTAAAGGCTAAGTTACCCACTTAACAAAACATTCAGAAACTCTGTACAATATCGAAGACACAGTGCATGCAGGGTGTGGTGCTCTGTAATTGGTATTTAGGAACTGTTACTAATTCAAGGCTTTTCCTGGTGGCTCAGATGGTAGAAAGACTGCCTGCAATTCAGGAGACCCGGGTTTGATCCCTGAGTCAAGAAGACCCCTTGGAAAAGGGAAATTGCTACCCATACCAGGATTCTCAAGTGTGTGGCCCCATTGCACAGTTGATGCCAATCAAACCAAAACTTCAGAGTTTGGGGCAGAGAAAGGTATATTGCAGGACCAAGAAAGGAGATGGGTGACTAATTGTCCTATAAACCCCAAACTCCCCAAAGGGTTTCAGGAAAGCATTTTAAAGGCCAAGTGAGTTAGGGGCGTTGTTGGTTGTGGCACACTTCTTGGTCTTAAAATCCTTTCTGCTTGCAGCTGTCCACCTTAGGTCAGGTCACAGTGTTCTTGTAAACCTCCAACAAGATGAATGTTATTCTCTGATCTGCAACTTTTTATCTCTAAATGGATGAAAAGCATTATACCTTTAAAAGTCAGAGTCTTGAGAATAGGCTACCCTGTCTATTTCAGGCTATAGGCACCATTCTCAACTTGTAGCAAGAGCAATAGAGTATAAATATTAAGGTAAAAGAAATGTAGATGACTGCTACCCTCCCAGCCCAGATAAATAAGCCACTATAGAAGTTGCTTTGCGTGATTATGCTAATCTTATGTTTAGTTTTTTAAAGTTGCAGAGGCAGAGAGGACTTGATGAGCTAGTTAGCATTTCCTGAACTATGTTTCAGGATTAATATCCTGTCTAGAGGTAATGGGGACCCACTCCAGTACTCTTGCCTGGTGAATCCATTGGTTAGAGAAGCCTGGTGGGCTACAGTCTATGGGGTCGCAGAGTCTGACATGACCGAGCAACTGATACACATACACATAGTAGTAACCACTAGGATACCAACCATGATTCATTCTTTATACCTGTCAGTCATACCAAACAACTTATATATGATCCATACATTTGAGAAAATGCTATCCTTAAAAACAGTCTTCAAATATTCATTTATTTGAATAGTGCTATTAATGTATTTGAATGCTTCAAACATTAAGACTAGAGCTTTTACATTTTTATCTATTCCTTTAACTAAGATAACATATTTGTTATTTATTTAAGATTACTCTAAAACTACACAAACCTGATTTTGTGTATCATATATTTTTTTTTCTTCCTCTGACAGTCTTAGAACAAAACTAAAAGGTCAATATGATTAGTGTTATGATTTTTTTTTAATTGACATATAGTTGATTTACAATGTCATGTTAGTTTCAGGTGAACAGCAAAGTGATTCATTTATACATGTGTGTATGTATGTGTGTGTTCTTTTTAAAATTCTTTTTCTTTTCCCGTATAGGCTCTTACAAAATATCTAGTATAGTTCCTTGTGCAGGGAGAAGTTAATTTTTGAAAGTCAAGTATATTTGAAACATATTTTGGAAAGAGATTGCTTAACAATGTCAGCTTGGAAACAGTTGAATCAGGCAGAAGAGAATGAACACTAATTGAATGCTTGATGGGCACATTTTTGGTTTTGACACACCTTTTTTTGGCTGTGCTGCGTCTTTGTTGCTGCATGGGCTTTGCACTAATTGTGGCAAGCAGCGGGTACGGTGCACAGGCTTCTCATTGCAGTGGATTGTCTTGTTGTGAAGCACAGGCTATCGGGGGCCTGGGCTTTAGTAGTTGCAGCATGTGGGCTTGGTAATTTCAACTCACCAACTCGAGAGCCCAGGCTCAACACTTGTGGTGCAGTTGTTCCACGGCATGTGGGATTGTCCCAGATCAGGGATTGAACCCACGTCTCCTACATTGGCAGGTGGATTCTTTCCCACTAAACCAGCAGGGAAGCCCTTGATGGACATTTTTATATTATTTAACCCCCATAATTCATTAAAACCACCATTTTTAGATTATGACTCAGTAAAGTGAGGCTATTTAAATAGAGTCTAAAGCCAGGCTGCCTCTGGGCTGGTTTGGGAAAATATATCAGGAAGGTCATTGAGAAACAAATATTTTGCAATTAAAACACCTAACTGTTATTTCTGCTGATAATGATGTCATGGCTACTTTGGGAACTTTGAGAAGTTGGTGAGCTAAATTAGAATTCACCAGTTATAAAATTATAGTGGTAATAAGTATTGAGGGTTATTATACTTTTTCCACATAGTTACCTTTAAAGTGCAAACAAGATGTAAATTCCTTTAATAAGCACTTTCAAAGTAAACACAATATTACCAAAAAATAAAAAGTCCGTGGAGTCAATATCTCACTGATCATATTTCATTTATCCATCAAGTTCCATTGCAGTTGAAAAATTACACAGTTGCCTGTAAGTAACCTAGAATCTTTTCAGCTCCAAAGACTTTTTCAGCATTTTGTCATTAAGGGAACTGAAGGCTAGCACTGGTACAAAGAAAAAGAAAAAGAAAGTTGGAAAACAAGCATAAGGAGGCAAATTAAACTTCATCAACAGTCTCCTATGAAGCACCCAAATGATGTAGGCGGCTGGAATGCCAAAGAAGACCCGGAGCATTTTTAATCTGAAATTATGTATTTTGTGCACAGTGTCTGAAAAATAGTAGACACTTGATAAGATTTAAAGTGAATGGAAGAGAAAACACTCGTCTAAGGATTAATATATGCAGAGAATGCCACTTCACAGCTGTTTGCAGGATGACTACCTGGAGGTCACCGAAGGCTCAGTGAACAGGGAGGAAATTCAAGCACCTAGATGTCTTGGTGTCTTGGCCCCAGGACAGAGGTCCTGTGTCTGCCTAGGTCATTTCCACTCTAGACAAATAAGTCGACTTTTAAACCATACTGGAAAAGAATATGAAAAAAGTGTGCCTGTGTGCAAACCTGAATCATTTGCTGTATACCTGAAGCTAACACAACACTGTAAATCAACTCTACTCCAATAATATACATTTTTTTAAAAAAGTAAGTCAGCTTTTGTTTCACTGTAAGTAAAAGCCATTATGGAAATACCTGTCTCGTACCTTGCCCTGTGTTTCTCCACTGCAAGTAGTTATTCAGAAGCTGGATTAAGGCTGTCATCTGTTGCCTTAAAATACCATATGAATTATCTTAAGTACTTCTAAAGCAGGTTTGCTTAAGAAAGCTAAGGTTTCCATTTAAAAACTTTTTTTTTTCCCTTTGAGAGAATAATAAGAAAGGCATTGAAGTGGCAATTATCCAAGGCTCTAAAATAAAATCTAAGATAGAGGAAATAAACATGGATAACTCCAAGTCAGCTTGTGCAAATATTCTAATACTACGTCTAAAATTGTGCTTATAAATTTCATAGCACCGCTTGAGAGGAAATGCCTTTTCCCAGAAGAATAACATTCTGATAGAGCTTGAAAAAGGCATTTTCCTGCTGGGTATAAGTTAATGAAATAGCATTAAGTATAATGAGTTGTTTTAGGAAGAGTCACGTGAAAGACACCAAATTATTCCAGAGACAGAAAGACACTGCGTGCTCAGACTTGACTTCCAATGCTTGAGTGAGGCAATGTGGAAAGAGATGACAGGTCCTTTGGACGAGAGTCTTTAGAAGTCATCTCAAACATTCTGACGGAAATATTCTCCTTTCTTTTTCGAATATGATGAGTGATGTTTTGTGGTATTCTAAGCCCATTACTGGTAAAAGTAGTGAAAGGATCTCCTGAATCCACCCAGGCTGCAGTGTTTTGTTAACATTGAGGGATCCCTTTTAGCCTTGGTCTTCTGCGCGGAACTGACTGCCCTGAATTTAGTGTTTATATTCTGCTCACTCACCTTGTGGAACTCCGCGGAGGTCTGTAATGGTGGCAGTACCAGTATGGACTGAGAATTGGGCATTTGTGCTGTGTATTTCAGTTGGTCTTCCCAGATCCTGGCATCATGCTCTTCCACTAGAACTCCTTGTTCCATAAAAAGCCTTCACTATTGCCCCTGGCTTTGCCACAGTGTATTTGGCGAGAATGCTGCAGCATTATTCCATATTTGAGCAATTAAGTAAATTAACTCTTTGAAAGCACCATCTTGGCCTCTGTGTTGTCGTGCCCTTGTGCGTCTAGTTTTCCCTTCTTTATCTGTATTGTGAGGCTGTGGCAATTTGGCTTACGTAAGGGTTCAGTCCTTTGACCTGAAGATACATGGAATTTTGTATTTTAACTGTAACTTTGTATAAAAGCTGATTTAAAACACTCCAGCCTACTGACATAAATAATAGTAGTATGAACCACTTATTTAATATCTGCTACTATATTGGGTTCTTGATATGTGTCCTCTCATTTATTCTTTATAATAACTATGAGAAGAGATTCCCATTTTCCCTGTGAGGGAGTATACCCAGAAAGAATGAAGCTTGCCTAAGATTCAGAGGAAAGAAACAGAAAAAAAAAAAAAATCATGAATTTCAATCATAGTGTTATCTCCTAATCAACTTGTGTTCAATAAGAATTTGAACATTCTATTTTGAAATAATTGTAAGCTGACATTCATCTGTGAGAAAGATCTCTTCACCTGGTTTTCCCTAAAGGTAGCATTTTTTTTAAAATTTTACTTTATTTTACTTTACAATACTGTATTGGTTTTGCCATACATCAACATGAATCCGCCACTGGTGTACACGTGTCCCCAATCCTGAACCCCGCTCCCACCTCCCTCCCCATACCATCTCTCTGGGTCATCCCAGTGCCCCAGCCCCAAACATCCTGCATCCTGCATCAAACCTAGACTGGCGATGCGTTTCTTACATGATATTATACATGTTGTAGCATTTTGCATGACTGTACGTAGAAGCATATCATAGCCCAGAAAGTGACACTGACACAGCCCACCAACCTCAGAAAGAAATTTTGGAATAAAAATACACGGTACTGTAGAAGGTATTAATAACAGTGTTATACAAAAAGACTTCTGGAAATGAAAGTTAAAAGGATGTTTGTTTAATACATAGTTTTTTTAAATGACTCAATCAAGAAAGAGCATACACTTTTGCATCACAACATGGCTTCAGATTATCAGCTGCGATCATGAGAAGGATTTCTGTTCTGAGCTAGGTGATCCGAAATCTTCATCTGAAATTCTGTAGTGTGGTGCAGAATTCTGTAGTGTAGAGTAGAACGTCTATCATAGAATAAAGCTTATAAAACCAAAAGCAATACCACAAATCACCCCTCCTTGATGTGGGATTCAGAGTGAATGTGTGAAATGTAAATAGTCACTGTAAATTAATTCGTGAATAAGGCTCTGCTGCCCCTGAGACAGAGATTAATGAAGTTTTAGGATGCTGAGAGCCCAAGATATAATCTGCAGCTTTAAACTGATGTCAAGACTCAGAACTGATTGCTTTAAAAGCCCTTCATCGCTTCAGAAGAGATTGATGACTTCAGTGCTACTAGGTCTCTTCTCATGCAAAATCTGTGTGATTTGGTTCCAACAGGTATGGTATGTGGGAGGATTTACATTGTAAATATAGCTGTACAATATGCAAAAGTTAAACTACTATGGAAGCAAAATATAGTAGCGCATGATAATTTCCAGCTATGTTTTAAGTTTAGAATTCCATGGAATCCAGCTCACGAACTCAATGGGGCCTGATAGTTCATCTATTAGTTGATACAGAAGTCAGGAGGAGAGTCCTAACAATGATATACATCAACTTTAATATTTGAATTTTTAAAAATGTATTTTAATGAAATGTAATTGATTTGTGACATATTAGTCTCCAGGAGATAGTGGAGGACAGAGGAGTCTGGAGTGTTATGGTTGCAAAGAGCTGGATATGACTTAGTGAATGAACAACAGCTTTAGTTTCTGGTGTATAGCAAAATGACTCACTTATGTACACATATACATAACATATGTATATTTATATATATACTTTTTCACATACATTGTGTTTTTTACAGGATATGAATATAGTTCCCTTCATTATACAATAGGACCTTACTGTTTATCCTGCAAGCATTTAATTTTAATTTCACTGCTTTTTATTTAAATCCAGACCTTTTCTTTAAGTGGGCTTCCCTTGTGGCTCAGCTGGTAAAAAATCCACCTGCAATGCGGGAGACCTGGATTTGATCCCTGAGTTGGGAAGATCCCCTGGAGAATGGAAAGGCTACCCACTCCAGTATTCTGGCCTGGAAAATTCCACGGACTATATTGCCCATGGGGTCGCAAAGGGTTGGCGATGACTGAGTGGCTTTCACTTCACTTCACTTTTCTTTAAGTAGGGCTTCCCAGGTTGAGCTAGTGGTAAATAATCCACCTGCCAGTGCAAGAGACGCAAGAGACATGGGTTTGATCCCTGAGTTGGGAAGATCCCCCTGGAGGATGTCGTGGCAACCCACTCCAGTATTCTTGCCTGGAGAATCTCACGGACAGAGGAGCCTGGCAGGCTACAGCCCATGGGTTCACAAGAGTCGAACACAACTGAGGAACTTAGCCCATACACACAGTGCTACTTGAAATCTTGTTATATTTCTTTCAGAAATCATAGGTATAATGCCTGAATATTGACTTCAAGTTTGGGTGTCATTAAGTAAAAATGAGAAGTCAAAGATAGCTTTCAAAGCAATCTCAAGGCAGAAGTCTAACAAGATGTTGGAAGGTTTTCCATCCTAAATGTTACAGTTTTCTCTCTCACATCTGCTTGAACAGCACCTTTGTATAGTAACTCATTTTGGTTGGTATCCTTGGGAAGCATCTATGTTTCAAAGAGGCCCTGTTTGATTGGGTTACATAATATTTAAATTAGGAGTGTTGCAGAAACAAATAGTGCTGATAGCAGTAGTTTGGGTAATGATACAGCCATCTCTTGGTAGGCATAAACTCCCCCACCACCATCACCACCTCTTGTGAGCAGAAAGGATGCCATTAGCATTCAGTGAGCCCTCGGAGCTCTTGGAGTCATCAGCCAGTATGCTTTGTGCGATAGGAAGGTCACCTACACCAGGAGGTCAGTTCAGTGAAGGTCAGCTGAGATGAGGACTCCTGTCCTTGGTTCACTTTTGGTATTGATACTGCCTTAAAGTTGTCACTGGGAAATTTTAACTTAAGTGTGTGTGGCCAGTAGAAAGATTGCTGGTAACTGTGCCTTTGTTTGTCTATCAAAGTGGGAATGATATGCCAGGCACACTGTAGAAATTTTTTTTTTCTCATCTGCAATATTTCCTGTGATTTTGCTTCACTGTTTTTCAAACTGCAGAGAATAACGTGGCATCTGCAAGTTACTTAGCTTGAAAGAGTGAGTTCTCTACAGTGAGCTGTCCTTTATAGAGAACTTCAGATGAAAATTTAGAAAGAGATGTTTTTATATCATTGAAAAAGTTAAATGACTTATGAAAAATTGATAGATATTCACCGAAGTAATGGAAGAGCAGGCTTCCCTTTTCTTCCTTTCTCCCTCTCGCCTCCCTGCTTTCCCCCTTCCCTCTCTCTTTCCCTTCCTTCCTTCCTTTTGCCTTTCTTTCTTCCTCCTTCTTTCCTTTCTTTCTTCCTAAATGCTCCTTATCATAAACAACTGCTTGACTTCTGTTATTTTCAAAACTTAATATTTGTGAATGTCTATACTTTCCCACCCTGTACCATTCTTTCATTTTTGTTTTTTAACCCTTTTTTAACTTAACCTGACTCCTTACTTCAAAACTAAGTATTCTACTTTCTAAAGTATCATATGACCCTCTAGCATAAGATGTGCTCTGAGTTGCCCATCTCCTTGTGCTAAGGGAAAGGGTGATTGAGTCTGTAAACTAGAAGCAACTGAGCTTTATCTATCCCCTCCTACTCTCCCCCCACCGGTATATCAGTCTCCTTGTGGCTGTAAACAAATCAGGCTGAAGATATGCAGCTTCAAATGAGCTCTGGTTTATTTTGCTTGTGAATTGTCATAACCCCCACAGAATACAAGTCATGAATGCTGGGCTGGAACAGCGTTTTATGGCACAAAGTTTTGAATCATCTGTCTTAGTGGGAGTGTTTACTCCTCTGTCTTCCTGGTGCTCCTCACGTGTCCTTAGATTCCAGATTACCACCTTGACTGAGATGTTTTTCCTGGGGACTCACTGCAAGGGGCTTCTGTGATGACAGATCTGAGTGTTGCAGGTCTGGCTTGAATTCTCAGTCCTGTACTAATTGCCTTCATCACCCTAGGCAAGCTTTCCCACCTGCCGAAGGAGAATGAGGGAGGTTTCTGCCTTACAGCCTGGTTGAGGATTAAATGTCAAATGGTTAGCTCAGTGTCTAGCGTGCAGTCATCAACAAAGGTGTTATTTTAAGGTCACATTTTCTGGCATGATCTGATTCCAAGCTATTCTCTCCTTAGGTCGGTATATGTT
Organism: Ovis canadensis; assembly: GCF_042477335.2. Classification (NCBI taxonomy): domain Eukaryota; kingdom Metazoa; phylum Chordata; class Mammalia; order Artiodactyla; family Bovidae; genus Ovis; species Ovis canadensis. Next base: position 52,939,078 of record NC_091261.1, read on the forward strand.
AAACTTTTTAGTCTTGAATGCAAGCACGGGGTGCACACGCACAATCACATTTTAAAGTATATGTGTATGTACATTTTTGTATTATGAAATAATACTTAACCTCAATATATGAAATCATTGTTATAATACCTTTTCTGTTTCTTTATTTTTTAAGAATGCTGGATTAAATGTACTAAATCAGTTTCACAACTCACTGAACATGCCACAACTTGAGTTTGAGACATCTGACCTGATTGTAAAAGATGCATTATCTGTAGATGGGAGCGTATGGCTTTGGACCATTTTTCTCATCTTTCTGGGAAAATACCATATTGTGCTAAAATATATAATTCATTCTTAAAGTCTCCAAAATTGATATTGAAGAACTCTTTCCATGATATCCTGCAAAACGTAGAATGGATTTCTGGAAATCCAGATTTGAGGTCTTTCATCAGTGTTGACCTGTGGAAAACTTATTCCCTTGCAAACTTGTGCTTGTTCGTGACTTTTCAGAAATGCCTTGAATAGAAACTATAAAGTGAATGCCTCCCTGTAGTTTGTGATATTAAAATAGACAGCTTGTTTGTGATGATACACTGTTAGTTTGGTCTTGCACTTGGCTTTTGAAGAACTCATCCGTCTTCTAATGCAGGAATTAAGAGTTCATGTAATGGTTTCTGAGTCAGCAGCCCCGAACCCACCTGTTCCCTATGACCGTGTAGTGCCGGCAGCCATCAGTACAGGAGTAAGATATCACTTCCTGCACACCCTCCAGCTCTCTGCATATTCAGTGACACCAAAGAAGAGGCTGGAGCTCGGATGGGAAGTCATCTCAGGGCCAACTCATAAAGGCAGGGTGTGAATTGGTTCTCTGTGACTGACTAACTGGAAACAGAGATGAAAGCTTTTGGAAACCTATGTTTCATGGTTTAGACAAGTCTCTGGGCTTCCTGAGCTGTGCACACAACACGAAATGGGGCCTTTTGTGGTATTTACTCTTTGTGTATTAATGACACTTCTGCCTGAAGATAAAGCATTTTTGGTAAAATAATTTTGTCACTCAATTGAGACGTTTTGCTTGGAAGGTGCTTCAGTTTCAAATTATGTCTCTGCTCATGCATGCTCTTGTTTTCCTGCTCATCTTAGGTTTTCTGATTCTGACATGTTGGGTTTTGTTCTTAAATCTTCTTTTCTGTGATGTTAAACTTTGTATTGCATCTGTGTAAGATGACCATTATTAATATGTTTTATTACTTTTAAAACAATGTCTTTGGGATACATGTTAAATAAGTAAACCAAAATATTTTGCATGGAGTGTGACTTTTAGGTATTAATTAATTTCAAATTGTCTCAAGTATCCCACAGATATTGTCATTTATTCTTACTCTAATTTGTGTTAATATAATTGTATTTTTCTTTCTGTGTTTGGATTATGGCTCCAGTTAAATCTGCATTTCATCCATGTGTAAATCATATAGAAATTAATACTTATTTCATCAGTTTCCTACCTACCTATGCATCCCCAGTGCTCTACTTTGAGAACATTAAGAATTTCAGTTTGCTGTCACATTTGTTTTGAGTATGAGCAAAGACACTAGAATTTTTTCCTCAACCTTTGGGATTGACAGAACATATTTACAAATGTTAGCCATGGTGAAAGTACTTTTCATATACCCCTTTTTATCTCTATGAATAATAAACATTTGGATTTCATTAGGCATATCAAAATTTGCAGGCCTTCCAAGAATAGATTTAACAGTTGATGGCCAAATGGAGATGATGCCCTCAGGCCCTTGTTGCTACCATACCTACATGTATCACCTAATGCGTACATGGAAGTTTTTCTGGCTTGTTTTTGTTTTTTACCATTTTTTATTGGGATATAATTGTTTTCTATTGGAAAATAGTTACTTTACAATGTTGTGTTAGTTTCTGGTGCACAACGTGAGTAAGCCATATATTTATCCATATATCCCCGCCCTCTTGAGCCTTCCTACCGCCCCCTATCCCACCCCACCTCTCCAGGTCATTACAGAGCATGGAGCTGAGCTCCATATGCTATCCTGTAACTTCCCACTAGCTATGTTTCACGCATGGTAATGTATATATTTCAATGCTCTCTCAAATCATCCCACCCTTTCCTTCACCCACTGGGCCCACATGTCTGTTCTCTATGACTGTGTCTCCATTTCTACTCTGCAGACAGGTTCACCAATATCATTTTTCTGTATCCCATACATGTGTAAATTTATTTGTTCTTCTATTTCTGACTTGGTTGATTCTGTGTGACAGAGTCTAGATTCATCCATAGAACTTCAAATGACTAAATTTCATTCTTTTCTATGTGTTTTTAATGTTTTAAGAGTTGCCTTTGTAGTGCATCTACGTAAAGTTACCAATGCTAACATTTTTATTACTTTTAGAACAATTCTGTTGGGAATTATATAAGACTAAATGTTGCTCTTAATCTTCAGTTGCTAAGTCATGTCCAACTCTTTGTGACCCCGTGACTACAATGCACCAGGCTTCCTTGTCCTTTACCATCTCCCAGAGTGTGCTCAAATTCATGTCTATTGAATCAGTGATGCCATCTAACTACCACACACTCTGCCCTCTCTTCTCCTTTTGCCTTCAGTATTTCCCAGAATCAGAATATTATCTAATGAGTCAGCTCTTTTTATCAGCTGGCCAAAGTATTGCAACTTCAGCCTCAGCATCAGTCCCTCCAGTGAATATTCAGGGTTGATTTCCTTTAGGATTGACTGGTTTGATCTCATACAATCCAAAGAACTCTCAAGAGTCTTCAACACCACTATTAGAAAGCATCAGTTCTTCAGTGCTCAGCCTTCTTAATCATCCAATTCTCACATCCCTATATGACTACTGGAAAAACCATACCTTTGACTATACAGACATTTGTTGGCAAAGTGATGTCTGATTTTTAGTACACTGTCTAGGTTTGTCACAGCTTTTCTTCCAAGGAGCAAGGATCTTTTAATTTCATGGCTGCAATAACCATCTGCAGTGATTTTGGAGCCTAAGAAAATACAGTCTGTCACTGCCTCCTTGTTTTTACCATCTCCTTACCATGAAGTGATAGAACCAGATGCCATGATCTTAGTTCTTTAATATGGAGATTCAAGCCACCTTTTTTTTTTTTCTTTTAGTTGTTATTTATTTATTTATTTTAATTGGAGGCTAATTACTGTACAACATTGTAGTGAGTTTTGCCATGCACTGACTCTTTCACCCTCAACAAGAGGCTCTTCAGTTCCTCTTCACTCTCCTGCCTCTAGAGTGGTATCATCTGCATATCTGAGGTTGTTGATATCTCTCCTGGTGATCTTTATTCCAGCTTGTGATTCACCCAGCCTAGCATTCCACATTATATCCTCTGCCTCTAGTTTAAATAAGCAAAGTGACAGTATACAACCTTGTCATACTCCTTTCCCAATTTTGAACCAGTCAGTTGTTCCATATCCAGGTCTAACTGTTGCTTCTTGACCCACATACAGGTTTCTCAGGAGACAGGTAAGGTGGTCTGGTACTCTCATCTCCCAAGAGTTTTCCACAATTTGTTGTAATCCACACAAAGACTTTACCATAATCAATGAAGCAGAAGTAGATATTTTTCTGAAATTCCCTTGCTTTCTCTATCATCCAGCAGGTGTTGGCAGTTTGACCCCTGGTTTTTCTGCCTCTTTGAAACCCACCTTGTCCATCTGGAAGTTCTCGACTCATGTACTGCTGAAGTCTGACTTGAAGGATTTTGAGCATAACTTTGCTAGCATGTGAAACGAGCACAATTGTACAGTAGTTTGAACATTCTTTGGCTGTTCCTTTCTTTGCGATTGGAGTGAAAACTGACCTTCTTCAGTCCTGTGACCACTGCTGAGTTTTCCAAATTGGCTGACATGTGACTGCAGCACTTTTGCAGCGTCATCTTTCAGGATTTGAAATAGCTCAGTTGGAATTCCATCACCTCCACTAGCTTTGTTCATAGTAATGCTTTCTAAGATCCACTTGACTTCACACTGCAGGATGTCTGGCTCTAGGTGAGTGACCACACCATTATGGTTATCTGGGTCATAAAGACCTTTTTTTTTTAATAGTTCATCTGTGTACTTTTGTCTCCTCTTCTTAATCTCTTCTACTTCTGTTAAGTCCTTACAGTTTCATTTATCATGCCCATCCTTGCTTGAAATGTTCCCTTGATAGCTCCAATATTCTTGAAGTGATCGCTTGTCTTTCCTTTCTATAGTTTTCTTCTATTTCTTTACATTGTTTATTGAAGAAGGCCTTCTTATCGCTCTTTGCTCTTTTCTGGAACTCTGCATTCAGTTCGGTATATCTTTCTCTTTCTCCCTTGCCTTTCACTTCTCTTCTTTCCTCATCTATTTGCAGTTCTTGTGCCTTCTTGCCTTTCTTTTTCTCTGGGGTGGTTTTGGTTACTGCCTCCTGTACAACAGTATAAACCTCCGTCCATAGATTTTAAGGCATGCTGACTACTAGATCTAATCTTTTGAATCTATTCCTCACCTCCACTGAATAATCATGAGATTTGATTTAGGTCATACATGAATGGCCTAGTGGTTTCCCCTACTTTTTTGAATTTAAACCTGAAATTTGCAATAAGAAGCTGATGATCTAAGCCACTGCCAATTCCAGGTCTTGTTTCTGCTGACTGTATAGAGCTTTTCCATCTTTGGCTGCAAAGAACATGAGTCTCATTTCAGTACTGACCATCTGGTGATGTCTATGTGTCGGGTTGTCTCTTGTGCTATTGGATTTATTTATTTCACTTCTATAAAATCTTTGTTGGCATTGCTTTGTATTTAGCAGATTTTCAGATGCCCCCCCCCCCCCCGATTAATGTGTGAATGAGTTCTTTAGAACTCAAACGTTACTTTAAATAACCCTTATTCATTCATTCATTTTGGCTCATTTTTTCACTTTCTTCTGTTTTGCTTTTCCTTTCCTAAAGTTCTTGTTATTGTAGTTTTGTTGTTATTGTTCAGTTGCTAATTTGTGTCCAGCTCTTTGTGATCCTATGGACTGAAACATGACAGGCTCCCCTGATCTTCACCATTTCCTGGAGTTTGCTCAAATTCATGTCCACTGAGTTGGTGATGCTATCTAACCAGCTCATCTTCTGCCACCTCTTTTCCTTTTGCTTTCCGTTCTATCTTTCCCAACCTCAGGATGTTTTCCAGTGAGTTGGTTCTTCACATCAGGTGGGGAAGGTATTGGAGCTTCAGCTTCAGCACCAGTAGTTGTTACTATATTCTTTATTTAAAAACAGAAAATTCATTGTTGAGGCCTTGTAGCTTGGATTTTTTAAAGGCATGTCAGATGCAACATGGTCATTTTTAAATTTTCTTTTCTGGATAGCTATTTCAGGTTCTATTTTTCTGTTCACAATCTGTGTTGGGTTAAAGGGAAATCCTCACATCTGACCAGCATCATCCAGCTTGACTAGCACAGGAAATCCGTGCTTTCGTGTGGCAGCAGTCCACTCAGTCAAACCCAAGTATTGCCAAAATTCACCGAGAAACTGCCTTACTCAGTGGATACAGGATTATGCCATGCTCTGAATATCAGAGAAAGGGGTTAGCCCAGTGTCAACAAATATATAATTCTGTACTTTCAACCCCAAAACAAAACTAACCACTTCCTAGACTGTAAGTCTCAGCAGCACAAGCTGAAACCACAGCTGATCGGAGCATCTAAAACCACAGTTCTGTTCACACTGCTCTGTAATTATTTCCATATATTCTGCATAAAATCATCAGAATTCGGAAAGTATTTCCACATCAGTGAATAGGAAAGACATTTAGAAAGATAAATCATTCTAAAGTAACCATTTGTGAAACAGCAGAAAAAAAAGTGGCATCGTATTCATTGCATGAATATTCATGTGATTAGACTTAACTGTATGCCTTTAAAGCTGATTTATCTGAAGTTACAATGCTTATAGTCAGAGTTTCAGGTTCCTCATGAAACTCACCCATACTTTTAACCAAATACCCATCTTTGAAGCTAATTGGTTAGAAAATGATTAAAATTAGAAGTTTAATTTCAGCATTTTTTTCACATTGAACAAAAGATAACATTGGATTTACAGTGATGACTTAATGTTAGCCAAATGCCCAATTTAGTTAAGGAGTTGGCTGGCTGAGTTTCTGATACTATATGTCTTTTTATAAAAAAACAAATTATCAGATTTTCTTCAGAAATCTCTGCAATAGATTAGCATTGACTTTTGCTGAATCATAGTCAAGTTCTTAAAGTTTCTCAGCAGAAACATTCTGGAAGTTCAGAGCTCCTTGAAAGATCCAGTGATTTTCTCTGGACCTGCAAGTTTCTTCCCTGAGCTCACGGTTTCTTTGTCTCATTCTGTGCTCAGTATTTGCTCTGGACTGGTTTCTGCCCCTGCCACCCCAGCATTTGCCTGTTTTGACCCCTTATGTGTGGGTCTCCTTCTCTGAGACATTTGCAAATGTACCTGACTTAAGAATGTTCTAGAAATACTCAACCACAAAATCACACTGCCTCCCCACTCTAAGTGGAGTGCAGGAGGAAACTCTGCTGTTATTCTGACTGATCACGCTTTTTATTTTATTTTATTTTTTCTGTTTTTTTTTTAAATTTTATTTTATTTATTTTTATTTATTTATTTTTTTACAATACTGTATTGGTTTTGCCATACATTGACATGAATCTGCCGGGTTTTTTTTGTTTGTTTGTTTTTGGATTTTATTGAAGTATGGTTGATTTATAATTTTTTGTTAATTTCTGCTATACAGCAAAATGATTCAGTTATATGTGTGTGTGTGTGTGTGTGTGTGTATACATTCTTTTTTGTATTCTTTCCCATTATGATTCATTACAGAATATTGAATATTCTGTGCTGTCCAGTTGGACCTTGGTGTTTCTCCATTCTATATGTAATTGTTTGCATCTGCTAATCCCAAACTTCCACTCCATCCCTCCCCCGCCTCTCCTCCCCCTTGGCAACCACGAACCTGTTCTCTATGTCTATGAGTCTGTTTCTGTTTGGGTGACTCAGTGATAAAGATTCTGCCTGCAGTGCAGGGGATGCAGAAGATGCAGGTTCGATTCCTGGGTCGGGATGATCCCCCTGGAGGAGGAAGTGGCAGCCCACTCCAGTATTCTTGCCAGGGTAAATCCCATGGACAGAGGAGCCTGGCGAGCTACAGTTCATGAGGTCGCAAAGAGTGGGACACAACTGAGCACACACCCTCTGTTTATTTGTGTCGTATTTTCGATTCCACAGGTAAGTGTTATTCCATGGCGTTTGTTTTTCTCTTCCTAACTTAGTTGTCTTAGTAGGATCATCTGTGCACTTATGTTAGTTTCACACCTTCTATTGGACTCGCACAGTTATTCTTCAACCTCTTTGCCTGCCCTTCCTCCCACTCTCCACAACTCTACTGGATAATACCTTCCATCTCATCAAAGTTTGAGCATCATTTTTCCCATCCTAACTCACAGATGACGCTTTTGCTTACTGTTTCATAAGGACAGTGCCAGCAATCACAAGCTCTCATCCTGCTCTTTACCCACCTAGCCCAGAACATCTGACCTGCCTGCATGCCTGCCTGCCTCCTTCCTATTTCCTTTTGTCTACGTCTACTTAGTGGGGCTCCAGCTCCCTGTCTTCCTCTCCTGCACCGTCTTAATTTTTTTTTTTTTACCTTTTATTGGCACGTGCCCCTTAGCATACAAACAGACTATTATTTCTCCTTCTCCTGATCCCACATTCTCATCCAACCGCTGCACCTGCCCTCTGCTCTCCACTCAGTGACTGCAAAACTGTCCTTTGTGTTTGCTGTCTCCAGTCTCTCTGATTTTATTCTCTCCTAAACTCACGCTTGCAAAGCTTTGTGTCCCCACCCCTCCCTACCAAAATCATGCCTGTAATGTCTCCAGTGAACACACACAGATGTCCCTCGGAATCCTATGGGACTGGTCCAGGACTGCCTTGGGTACCAAAATCTGAGGATGCTCAACTTGAGTTTGTATATAAAATGATGTAGTACACGTATGGCTAAGTCAAGTGTCTGATTCTCTGATCACACCCGTCATCAGTGTTGGACAGAGCTCACCCTGTATCTCCTCCTGCTGTACTTTATCCACCTCTTCATTACACTGTTTCCAGTTTCCTCCCACCTCGGTCCCCTTTACTGCTTCCTCCTTCTCTCTTGGACATGGAATTATGGGAGCATCACTAGGGTCATTCCCATTTTTAATCAAGACCTCTTTATCCAGGCTTGGAAGTAATGGTGCTCATCTCTTCCTCATCAACATCCATTCATCTTGCAAGCTCAGCCGGTTGCATGGCTTCTTTGGCTCAGAAATTTATCCAGCCCCTGTATCTAACCTGAGATCCTGTCTTGAATATCCAACTGCCTTCTCAGCCTTTCCATTTGAATTATGGAGTTACCTCCCAAGTACTCTCCTGAAGTCTGCTTTCAGCACAGCAGTGAGCTAACCCTTTCCAGATATATTCAAATAATAACATGGCTCTGCTTGAAACTCTCCAGTGGTTCCCCACCTGGGCTGCTAGAATTCAGTTCAGCCAGTTCAGTCACTCAGTCATGTCCGACTCTTTGCAACATCATGAATTACAGCACGCCAGGCTTCCTTGTCCATCACCAACTTTCGGAGCTTGCTCAAACTCCTGTCCATCGAGTCGGCGATGCCATCCAACCATCTCATCCTCTGTCGTCCCCTTTTCCTCCTGCCTTCAATTTTTCCCAGCATCAGGGTCTTTTCTTTGCATCAGGTGGCCAAAGTATCCGAGCTTCAGCTTCAACATCAGTCCATCCAATGAATATTCAGGACTGATTTCCTTTAGGATGGACTGGTTTGATCTCCTTGAAGTCCAAGGGACTCTCAAGAGTCTTCTCCAACATTACAGCTCAAAATCATCAATTCTTCAGCACTTAGCTTTCTTTATAGTCCAACTCTCAGATCCATACATGACCACTGGAAAAACCATAGCTTTGACTAGATGGACCTTTGTTGGCAAAGTAATGTCTCTTCCTTTTAATATGCTGTCTAGGTTGGTCATAGCTTTTATTTGCCAGAATTAGCAAATAAAAATAATTGAATGACTATATGTATTATCTTATTTGAATAATTAAGATCCTATTAGTTGTGGATGTGTCTACTTTTCTATACTGTAACAGTTTTAGTTTCAGCATTACCCCCTCAGTAGCCTTGTTGAAATCAGCTGAAAGAGTGAGAATTTTTATTGAAGGAGGTAGAGATGAAGAGAGTAAAGATGGTTCCAGAGCACAGGATACTTAGGGCAAAGGGTGGCAGAGTGGGGGGACAGGATAAGGACAAGTCAGAAAACGTGTGGGAAGATACCTAATCATGTACCCTGATCTTTAATAAACCCAATTGTCACTTGGCCTCTTCTGAGTATCCTAGAAAGTCTGGTATTTCTCCAAGAAGAAAATAATGTGGGTGTTTTTTTTTTTTTAATGATCCAATGAGTTGACTCTGGTTGGAAGAGTTTTGCATTTTGTATACATGTGATTGTCGCATTTTCTAAAATAACTTTTTTTTAAAATTTTTTCTATATTTTTGGCCTTGTCAGGCTGCATACAGAATCCTAGTTCCCTAACCAGGGATCAAACACCCACCCCCAACACTGGAAGAGTGACATATTAACCACGGAGCCACCAGGGAGAAGTCCCTGTTGCCTTTTCCAAATAACTCTCAGCCCTTCTCACTTGCCAGACATAGCTGCCCAGTAACCCAGTTACTTAAGGCCAGATGTTCCCATTAAAGAAGGGAAATGCATCTGGAAGGTGTCCTGCTTCTCAGAGTGATGACCAAAGCGGCTACTTCTAGAGGTTTATTAACCTTAAATTAGGGAACACAGAGGAAGTCTCAGGCTGGCTGTTCTCCAGTCTCAGACTGTTCGTGATGTCAATTCTTTTTTGTTTTACGGCTTAGCTCACGGGGGCCGTCATAGCCCCGTGCTGTCAGGGCTCATTTGTACATAGTGCTACGCACACTGAAAAATTGACAGTACAATAGACCACTGTATACACAAATGGTACAATCACATTTTTAACAATCTTCCCATTATGAACATTTTTTTTACTTTCTTATGAACATTTTTTATTTTAATTTTACTTCCTCTAATCATATTGATATTGAATCAATATTCTTGAATTGTACCTCTGATTATTTCCTTAGGATAAACTTCTGAACATAAACTTGTAAGATCTTAGAAAACAGGCATTTTTAAGGCTTGTGGAAAATATCATCCAACTGTCCTCCAGAAATGCTCTTATAATTTATTTCCATACAATTTATGGGAAGGATATTCTCTCTCAGTCTCTACCTACAGAGGATATGAATTCTTCTGTCTTCAAATTCCTTTTCTTCGTTAGGCCTCTTGTTTTCTGATTGGAAATACACACAGTTGCTTTCAAGGCACTTATCTTTTGAACAGTGTTGCAGTCCTTATGCAGGGAACATTGGTTTGTCCATCAGGAGCTCAGTGGCTATTCTCCATCATCCTTGCCAAGCACCTGCATCATATAGTACAGTTTGCAGGACAGTGTTACTTTCATCTGCCCATTTTCAAAGCCATGTCTCACTGACATCAGCAGAAGGAAAAGATTTCAGCTGTGTTTAGGAATAACAGTAGCAACTTTTCACAAAAATGTTCTCTTTTTTCCCCACCTTGCATGATTTTTTTGACCTGCCCAGAGTTCCATATAACACAGTTTCATCTTAGTGCAGTGACTGGTGTGAAAGAAAGAATGTGTAACTGCTTATACCTTTATTTTTTTAAAGTGCTGGGATGTGTGGACAGTCATGGAAGACCTTGTATCATTGGCTTCCCTGGTGGTTCAGTGGTAAAGGATCTGCCCACAGTGCGGGAAACACAGGTTTGATCCCTGGGTTGGAAAGAGTCCTTGGAGAAGGGAATGGCTACCCACTCCAGTATTCTTGCCTGGAGAATTCCACGGACAGAGGAGACTGGCAGGCTACAGTCCAAGGGATCGCAAAGAATCAGACATGACTGAGTGACTAACACTTTCACTTTCAGGTGTATCACAGAGTGATTAATAATGTAAAAGGAAAATGGCCTCACACTCCATAAAATAATTGTCCTTCGTATTTTCCTCCATAGCTGATTTGTTGTTTTATAGAAATTTGTTTTAAAACACTGTCATATACTGTTGTTAAGATTTCAGCTACACAGTAGGCCTGATGAGTGAAATTTTGCATTTTTCATGGGTTTCCTGTTTGTTTCATTTCATATTAAAGACTTTTTAGACAAGCAGTTTGAATTCAGAAAATGGAAACTAGAGATGTTAGTTATGAACATTATTATACTTTTTTCAAGTTTCTCAGCATAGAGTTATTCGTAGCCATGAACATACCCAGACTTGCTCTAAATGCTCATTTCTCCCCTAAAACAGCTACTGAATATAAAGAAGTTTGAACAAGGATGTTCCCTGTAGGTTAGGGCAAGCTCTGATGTGCACTGTCAGTGTTGTGAGGATATTGAGCCTGGTGTCAATGAACATGGACTAAATAGCTAAATCACTCACTCCATACAATACAAAACAGCATAAATCAGGAACTAGACTTTTAAAAATAATTGTTTATGTTGAGTAAAACTGACAAAACAGGGATAATGAAATGTGCAATTAAAAATGTATATGATAATTCTTTAAGTCTGTACAATAGCTCAATTGTTTATTAAAATTTTCAATTATACTATTTTACTCAATTCTTTTACAATTTCCTAATAAAAGTAATATCATTCATGCCTTAAACGGTGATCCCTACAGACACACACATGAATGACATAGTCACTGTGTAATCTATGGAAATGCTCCATCTTCTTGGGCTAGTGGGAATGGCTCTCCTGCTTTGAAGCAGAGGTCATGGTTTACACCATCTGCCCTCTGAGGGAAGGCTAGGAAGGGGTGCCTTTCCCCTGATAGAAGGAAGGATGGCAGGAGGGTGTGAGTGGCAGGTTTCAAGAAGCATAAGGACCATACAAAGGTTACGATTTCAGTAGAGACCTCTCCCGTTGAGCTTCACTGGTTATCTATAGCATCTTTCATGTTTAAAAGAAGGTATATGTTTCAGAAAAAGTAAAATTTAAATAGTATTTTAACTGTACTCTCTTGACCCTTTGTGGTAAAGTTGTATAAGTTCAGTCAACAAAGGGAAAGGCAAAAACAGGCAGGCCAGCTAGAATACTGTTATAGGTGGTGACTTGGATGTTAGGGTGGTAGCCACGGAAGTGGTGACAAGTGGTCAGTTCCTCTTTGGGGTGGTTGGTCCTGAGACCAACTTTGTGTTGGAAGCAATACTCCATCACCAGCTGGGTGTACTACCTATCACTCAACTCAGATTCCTCGGGTAAGAGTTCAGTCCCACAAGACTGCCTCCCTCCCCACCTCAGAAACTGTCACCTGGGCTTCTGACCAACCAGCTACAGTTGGGAGGTTCCAACAGCTTCCTCCATTTTGGACAGCAATAGTGACTTCAGATGTCACCAGTGCTCTGACTGACTGCCCAGATATCAGAGGTCCCCACGACCCTCTCCTCAGATTCCGTTAATTTGTTATAATGGCTCACAGAATTCAGAGAAATATTTTGCTTACTAGATGATCAGTTTATTATAAAAGGATAAAACTCAGGGACAGCCAGATAGAAAGAAGCTCAGGGTGAGGTATGGGGAAATGCCTCTGGGCTTCCATATCCTAAGCTCACCTCTCTCCCAAAACGTCCACATGTTCACCCAGAGCTATCTGAGCCCACCCTTTGGGGTTTTCATGGAGGCTTCATTACACAGTCATGATCGATCAAACCATTGGCCGTTGGCAGTACATTCACCCTCCTGCTTCTCTCCCTTCCCTGAAGGTGGCGGGGGGTGGGAATGGGGGGAGGACAAAGGGAAAGGGAGGTGGCAAGAGACTCAAACCCCTAGTCGCCTGGTTGGTTCTTCTGGCAATCAATCCCTCCTAGGTGCTGCCAAGAGTCACCTCATTAACATAGCAAAAGACACACTTATTGCTCTCAGAAATTAAAAAGGTTTTAGGAACTCTACAGAAACAGAATGAAGACCAAACCTCTATTTCTTACTGTAAATCATGCTATCAGAGATATTAACCCTTGTCTGACAGTAGAGCCAAGATAAGGTGGGAAGCGGGGTGCAGGCAAAGGAGAGGAGCAGAGGACAACTCCACACGATTGTCCCTTTACTGTGGTAGCCACAGGTGCAAGCTAGCTACAAAGAGGAAGCTGGTGTTAGCGTGTCAGTCACAGGGAATGTGCAAAGCTCCATGAGGTCACACAAGGAAGGAATACAGGCAGAAGTTAGGTGAGGTCCAAGCCTGGAGGTGGGTGACTAGGAGCACCTGGCCAGCACGACCCAGGAGATTCATCTCTCCAGGTGGGAAGGATGGATGGAGCCAGGTGTCAAGATGGACTCAGGAAATGTGCTGCAGGGGTCGGGGTGACAGCTGAAAGAACTCATACTTTCAGTTCAGTCGCTCAGTTGTGTCCAGCTCTTTGTGACCACATGGACTACTGCATGCCAGGCTTCCCTGTCTATCACTAACTCCCGGAGCTTGCTCAAACTCATGTCCATCGAGTTGGTGATGACATCCAACTATCTCATCCTCTGTTGTCCCCTTCTCCTCCTGCCTTCAGTCTTTTGCAGCTTCAGGGTCTTTTCCAAAGAGTCAGTTTTAGTATCAGGTGACCAAAGTATTGTAGTTTCAGCTTCAGCATCAGTGCTTCCAATGAATATTCAGGAGTGATTTCCTTTAGGATTGACTGATTTGATCTCCTCGCAGTCCAAGGGACTCGCAACAGTCTTCTCCAACAACACAGTTCTCATACTTTACATCCATGCTAATTACTTCCATTAGATGCTCTCATTTTTCCCCTCAAAGTGGGACTTCTTATTACCGTCCCCAGTCTAAGCTACTTGCTCACACTTTTTATATTTTCAAGTCATGTAAAAAAAATTTTACTGGAATATATTTCCTTTACGGTGTTGTGTTAATCTCTATTGTAGAGTAATCGACTGTATGTATACATGCAGCCCCTCTCTCCTCAACCTCCCTTCCCCACTTCCCACCCTTCTAGGTCATCACAGAGCACTGAGTTGAGTTCCCTGTGCTATATATAGCAGCTTCCCACTAGCTGTCTGTTTTCCACATGGTTGTCAAGCTATTTTAAAATAAATTACTCTGGACTATTTTTTTTGCCCCAAGTATGATCTCCTACCCATACAATGTTTGAATGAGGTTGAGGGTCTTGGAAGAAAAGTTATGACCAACCTAGATAGATATTCAAAAGCAGAGATATTACTTTGCCGACTAAGGTCCGTCTAGTCAAGGCTATGGTTTTTCCTGTGGTCATGTATGGATGTGAGAGTTGGACTGTGAAGAAGGCTGAGCGCTGAAGAGTTGATGCATTTGAACGGTGGTGTTGGAGAAGACGCTTGAGAGTCCCTTGGACTGCAAGGAGATCCAACCAGTCCATTCTGAAGGAGATCAGCCCTGGGATTTCTTTGGAAGGAATGATGCTAAAGATGAAACTCCAGTACTTTGGCCACCTCATGCGAAGAGTCGACTCATTGGAAAAGACTCTGATGCTGGGAGGGATTGGGGGCAGGAGGAGAAGGGGCTGACAGAGGATGAGATGGCTGGATGGCATCCCTGACTCAATGGATGTGAGTTTGAGTGAACTCCGGGAGATGGTGATGGACAGGGAGGCCTGGCGTGCTGTGATTCATGGGGTCACAAAGAGTCGGACACAACTGAGCGATTGAACTGAACTGAACTGAACTGAGGGTCTTATCTGACTATTCAGTGTATTGAACAGATCACTGAAAATATCCAGTAATATAGATGCCATTTCTCAGCTAGGTCCCCACAAAACATTCTGCAAGTTACCCTTAATGGCTGTTAATATTTCATTGAATAAATATTTAACTGCAAGGGAAATTTCTGTAAGAAAGAGCCTTAAGGATTCTCATTTGTGTTGCACAAGTGTTGCGTGGAAGGCATGTTTTTCTTTTAACAGTTCTTAGCTTGCCTTCTTTTTCATCCAACGTTCCTTTCTGTTAGTCCTTTCTTGAGAACTGAAATAAGCAAATCCATAAGTATTCAGTATAATAAGATTAGGGGGAAATTATTGTCAAACACTAGTAGCTGCTAGATGTTGTTTCAGCTTTTTAGGACCTGTCACATATTTTGATTCAGAGGAATCATTTTTAAGATCACAGTAGGAAAAAAAAAAAAACACCTTCATTTTCGCTTCCCATTGATGCCATTGTGGAAGTGCTATGTAACTATCTTATGGATCCTAGCTTTCAGTCTAGATTATTACTGTTAATTCACAGTTTTACCTCAGGAGTGGAAACCTGTTCCGATTCCCCAGCCTGCAGTCAGCTGTCTTGGAAGGCCTGGTTTCTGGGGGACCTTCCCCCCTGAGGTGCTGGCAGGAGGTGGAAACCTTTTAAGTGGGGTGACTATAGACCAGGAACTTTAGGTCAGGAGGAGTGGGGATAATGGTGTGATTGCAAGTCTAGTCAGGTGGTGGGTTTTTTGCACTGATTGGAACATGGGGCCAGTAAGTCTCATCCATTAATTTAGTAAGAAACTGCTTCTAACATAAACATTTGTCTTTTTTTTTTTTTCACGTTTTCAACAAAACCAGCCATCTCTTTTTCCATATTTGGGCCCAGGCAGAACAGGGCTGCAACTCAGGGTTTGCCTGAAACCAGGAAAGCAAGGTTTGAGCCTCGAAATGACAGCTTTTAAGTGCTGGAGGATAAACATGATTCCCTTTTCAGCCTGGATGGTCGCTGGGATTGGCTGTGTAGACAAACGAAGGTTTATTCCATGGCCAAGCTCTCTGAGTAAGAGCCGCTCAGTGTTACAACTCAACGTGAATGCAACTGGCCACTTTCCCGAGGATTTATCACTTAAATATATAATCTGCATCACTCACCCAGTATTAAAACATCTGTTCTTGAGTATGAATGCAAACATCTGATTTTCTTTGCTAGCTTAAAACTAATTTAAAAACCTAACCCAGATAACTTTGGGGATGGATTCAGATATGAGCAGGAGGAAGAAGCGTGTTTAAGTGAATTGTTCCATAGCATTCTTGTGTCTTTACAGCACCTCCCGTCAGTCATTCCTGGCAGAAATTTTTGTCTGCAGGCACTGTCTGTTTCTTAAGCTCTTTGAAAGGCAGCCCTGTGCTCAATATATCAGCTTGACATGATGTAACTGAGATTGGATGATGTAAGACAAGGCTGCAAAAGGCTGAGTGCTTTTTCCTCTTCCCTTACCTGGATGATTATTTTGTTGTTCTTTGGTGTTGTAATTACTACAACAATTAAACCTAATCTGCATTCCTAATACTTCTGTCAGGTATGATTGAAGTGAAGGCTCCTTATCAGTTTGAAATGTCCTGTATGCCTGGCTAGAAAAACTGCAGCATAAATCTTTGCAGGTCTTAAACGTTTGCAGCAGTTGCTATGCTACTCAAGGTAAACATTGGTATGTGTGTGTTTGTCCAAGGAAGGTTCATTGTCAATGTTATATTTTTAAGATGGGGCTCGCCAGAGAAATCCTAATAAAAAGACAAGCTCTTTTTTTTTTTTTTTTTTGAGATACGTGTTTATCGTAGAATTACAAGCAGTTCAGATAGTACTATTCCAAATAGGAAGTCAGCTTTTTTTTTTTCTGAAAACAGAGATGATAATTAATGCAAAAGATATCTAAGGTAGCCATCAAAATACAAAACCACCAATATGCTGATTTTTAAATGAACCTGTAGAAGTCAACAGAGGAACTAACTTGCTGTCTTGAGCTTATAACACCCATCCACGTGGGCCTTACCTCATCCAAACACATGAGCTATCTATTATGTTTCAATAATGAAAGTAGAAATATATTTGTTTTTCATTTGTTCTTTCCTACTAAGTTCCCTTTTTATGGTCCACACTCATCAGGATTTGTTTGAACATTGTTGAGTTGCTTATGTGATTCTTGATAGCAAATTCTCAGTTTGGCTTTGTTTTGGCAAAGGGAAAAAGTCTTTCCTGTGAAACAGAATACTTGGCGTGTAAACGTTAAGCTTCCCAAGAGCGAGAATTTTGGTCTGTTTTGCTCACAGAGCCCACGTGATGGGCTTTTTAATAAATGTTTGTTAAATGACTTAATGGACATGGTATAACATTAACCTCTGTTTGCTGCTGTAATCAATATTAAGTCGGCAATTCCATGACAGTGTGTTTTAGTCTGCCAGGGCTGCTGTTACAAAGTACCACAGGCTGGGTGGCTTAAACTTCAAATTCATTTTCTCACAGTTCTGGAAGCTGGAAGTTGGAGATCAAGGTGTCAGCAAGACTGGTTTCTTACAAGGCCTCTTTTCTTGGCTAGGAGACAGCCCCTTCTCCCGGTGCCTTCAAGTGGGCTTTCCTTTCTGCATGTCTGTGTCCCAATGTCCTGTTCTGTGAAGGACTTCTTCCTACAAATTTCTTCTTCTTTCAAACCCAGAACCGCTAGATCAAATGGCAGTTCAATTTTTCATTTTTTGCTAACCTTCCCTTCTGTTTTCTGTAGTGGCTAAACAAATTTACATACCCACTAACAGTTCATAAGGATATTTTGAAAATGACACAAAAAGCACAACAACCGAAGCAAAAATCAAACAAGTAGGACTTTATTGAACTAAAAACAAAGCTTCTGTACATTAAAAGTGAAGTGAAGTCACTTGGTCGTGTCTGACTGCGACCCCATGGAATGTAGCCTACCAGGTTCCTCCATCCATGGGATTTTCCAGGCAAGAATACTGGAGTGGGTTGCCATTAAGCTACTCAGAATCAAAAGGCAACCTGTGAAATGGGATAAAACATGTGCATACCAGATATTGGAGAAGGTGTTGATATACAAAATGTGTAGAGAACTCATGAAACTCAGTAACCAATGAAACAATACAAAAATCCAACTTTAAGATGGGCAGAGAAGTTTAATAGAAATTTTTCCAAAGAAGACAGACAAATGGCCAACAGTACATGAAAAGATGCTGAACATCACTCACCATTTGGGAAGTGCATACCAAAGCCACAGCGAACTATCACCTCACACCTGTTAGGACAGTCATCGTCAAGAAGACAAGAGACGGAGGTGTTGGTGAGAGTGGGGAGAAAACGGACTCTCTTGTATCCTGCAATGACATAGAATTCTTAATTTAAAGGGAGGAAAGAAAATTAAAGGCTCTGGGTGTAGCAGCCCTGCTTTACAGAAGGGAAAACTGAGGCTCTCATGGGTTACAGTATTTGTGGAAATTCCTTCTCCTGACATAGTAGCTCCAAGAGAGGGAAATTCCCTCTCCTGACGTAGTAGCTCCTCATCAGGCTCTTTGCTCACATCATGTCGCCACTCAGACTGACCTTCTTTGAGGACCTGAGAAGACGTCATCTTGTGTAGGATCATGACACATGATCCTGACATTCTAGAAATGGTTGGACAGGACAATTCATTGCACAGAGATTTCAGATCTCTTTTCTCCTCTTTCACAATCTGTCTTTGCAAAGTTCTGTGCCCCAAAAAGTCTGGGCTAGGATTAAGTTCTACATTGGGAAAGATTGAAGGCAAATGGAGAAAGAGGCAGCAGAGGTTGAGATGGTTAGACAGCATCACCGACTCAATGAACATGAATTTGAGCAAACTCCAGGAGATAGTGGGGGACAGAGGAGCCTGGCGTGCTATAGTCCATGAAGTCCCAAAGAGTGGAACATGACTTAGCGACTGAACAACAATAATAGGATTAGGTTTTCCACCACGTTATTGCTGCAACGCTGCAGTTAATAGCAGAAAAGCCCTTTTCTGGCTTATTGAAGTAGGGATATTGATTTAGCTAGTACATTACAGAAACCAGGAAACTCTGCTTACCATTTCTGGCCATTGTCATCCACTGGGTAGTCTCAGCACGATCCAAAGCCTAGAAGTAGGTGTCTGTTTCCATAGTGACTAAAGGAACTGTTCAAACCACTCTACTCAAACATGTCTTTTTTTAATTTTGTTTTTAATTGGAAGATAATTACTTTACAATATTGTGATGGCTTCTGCTATACATCAGCATGATTCAGCCACCTAGGTATACATATGTCCCCTTTCTCTTAAGCTTCCCTTACACCTACCTCCCCACCCCACTCCTCTAGGTATTTTTATACAGCAGAGGTATTGTTAGAACTTGCTAGACACTTAAAATGGGAGAAGGGCTCTGAGCTTGTACTAGAAAGTGGAGTTTTGGGTTCAAGGAGAAATTAAAAATTAAAAACGGTAGAAGATATCTTTCCCTCTAACTTCATTTTTTTCTGCTGCTCCCCCTTTTCTCTGAAAATCCCTTTGGACTACGTAGAAAAGCAGAACCTCAAAAGTGAACAATCTGAATGTTCCTTGAACCAGTGGGTGGGTGACAGTCATGAGAAAGCCCTTAAAAAAGAAAAGCACCACTTCCTCTCTTCTGTCCCGGAGATTGAATGTTTGAATCCAAGGGGAAGTAAGTTAATTCTCCCCCTCCTCTTTTTTTTTTTCTTTGGATGGGGACTTCCCTGTGTGCCTACATGTATGCATGTGTGTGTGGTTATCTTTTTAAAGCATTATTTCAAATTATCTTTAAAAGTGTGGACACTTAGCACCAATATCTGCATGCAATAACATTTATCAGGTGGTTTGGTTCCCTTGGTCACTTGAGGGGACTGATATTCAGATACCTCATTGAACTCAGGATGTGCATGTTCTGTTTGTCCAACATTACAGAACTATTTTGTTTTTCTTTTACTGTAGGGCTACTTTAAACCTTATCTCAGCAGTACTGATTTTAGTTGGAACTTTTCATTGTTCTTGAAGGAATTCACTACATTTCCAACAGACTTGGAAGCAAAATAAATCAACTCCAGAACATATATAATCCTATATCCTGCCTAAAATATACATCCATAACTTGACACTTTAATGAATAATATATTGATACATTTTATGTTGGCTTTCTATACATTTATTCTCTGTATGTAGATTGGCACAATTGAATTGTTTCATCATAGTCATGAGCCATAACTCAGTTATTCTTTGAGTAATACACATTTTGGCCGATAGTTTGAAATTTTTCAAAAACATGGCATCAACTTTTTCGCATTATAAACTACATCAATATTAACCTAGTAATGAACACTTTTATTAGATAATTGCTTATTTATATATAACTCACAGTAGTACTCTGTCAAAGCAATTTTTCATTTCTTAGACAATTAAAACATTCTGGTAGTAAAGAGGAATATATTAAATTTCGTTTTTACTCTTAAAAGTTGGTTATTATAATGGAAAACATCTTAGTGCTAATAGTTGAGCCAGAATTTTGACATTCTTGAAAGTAGATCTTTAAAATAAGAATGAAATCAGTGTTGAGCAAAACTCAACAGATTCATTTCTACTGATCAGCCTTTGTAAACCCACTACCACCACCACCAGAGGCAAGAGGGGCTCTGGACCCATGAAGCTATGAGTCCCAACAGAGGCTGGTCTACCCCAGAGAACGGATGTCCTTTTTCCTGAATGACAGTGGAGCTTCTGCTTTTCAACCCCTGTGCCCCCAGGATAGTCCAGAGAGGGGGTCTTTTCCAGATTAACACAATTGCTGTATTTAGGGCAGCCATGGCTCTGTTACTGGAGAAGTTTTCATGGATGAGTTGGGTTTCAAGGAAGGCTGTTATAAATGGTCAAGATTTATTGTGCAGATCACAAGACAGAGTTGTGCTCACGGGAGCAGGGCAACAGCATTAGCAAGGGTACAGGTCAAGGTCAGGAATATGACATGTGCAGCAGTCAGTAAGGAGACTAGATTGATTGGGACAAAATGTGCTTGTCTTTGATGAGTGGAGGATTAAATGAGAAAGGTGAGTGAGGGTCAGGTGGTGAGACTCCTGAGTACAGGGTAAGGAATTTGGATGTTATCCTCCAGATGAGAAATCACTCTAGGCATTTGTCCAGATTCATCCCGTGATCGGCGATAGCTTATTTTAGGTAGATTAACCCAGGGTTATGCAGCACAGGATAAAAGGAATAAGGGAAGATTGAAGACAAGGAGACAGATTTACAGGCTCCTAAATATAGTCCATGGTTTTCAGCTTCTGCCCGAGACCTGAGTAATGAAGATGAAAAGGAAGAGCTGATATGATAGTGTTTTTTTTTAATTACGGCAAATGTTATCATTTTTACCTGATCTCCAAAAAGAATCCATACTTATTATAGAAAATGCTTAAAATACACAGTTATAAGGAAGAAAATGAAAATCACCTGTTGTCATATACATTAAAACTGCATATGAATACTCTTGACGTTTTAGGCATTTTTAATTTTTTGTTTTGTTTCAAAGTATGTGAGTTGAAATCATGGTAAAATAATGCTAAGTTTAAAGAGCTTGGATTACTTATCATTTACTACGTTTTAGACATTTATTTCTTAGTAAAAAATTCTAGAGGACTGCATTTTTATTGCAGTATGCTTGATTTACAATGTTATGTCAGTTTCTAGTATATAGTAAAGTGAATTATATATGTATGTATATGTATACATACACATATATGTATATATCGATAGATAGTCTTTTCTGTTATGGTTTATTGCAGGATATTGAGTATAGTTTCCTGTGCTATGTAGTGTGTGTATGTGTTAGTCGCTCAGTCGTGCCTGACTCTTTGCGACCCCATTGACTGCAGTCCACCAGGCTCCTCTGTCCATGAGATTTTCCAGGCAAGAATACTGGAGTGGGTTGCCATTTCCTTCTCCAGGGGATCTTCCCAACTCAGGGATCGAACCCAGGTCTCCTGCACTGCAGGCAGATTCTTTACCGACTGTAGGTCCTTATTATTTATCTAGTTTATATATAATGACATGTGTCTATTAACCCTAAACTCCTAATTTATCCTTCATCCTCTTTGGTAACTATAAGTTTGTTTTCAATGTCTGTAAGCCTATTTCTGTTTTGTAAATATGTTCATTTGTATCAATTTTTAGATTCCATGTATGAATGATATCATATGGCATTTGAGTGTCTCTGTCTGATTTATTTCACTTAGTATGACAACCTCTAGGTCCATCCATGTTGCTGCAGAGAACAGTATTTTGTTCTTTTCATGGCTGAGTAATATTCCACTGTATATGTGTACCGCAGCTTCTTTATCCATTCATCTGTCAATGGACATTTAGATTGCTTCCACATCTTACTAGAGAACCTCATTTTTAGTGTCTGTCCCACTATTTCAGATTATGAGTGCAAGGTTATTAGCTATTCCACTATCGTAAGTCTAGATTGTTACCAACTTTTTGTTATTATGAATTTTACTGTAATAAGCATCAATGTAAATGCTTTATTTCATACTATTCCTTTTCCTTCCTCTGTAAGTAAATAAATAAATTTTAAATGTGAGGTGGAGCATTTGCTCCTGTATTTATTTTGTCTATTTTGATTTCAGTTCTGGTCTACCACACCTCACCCTTAGTCCACTTTAAAAACCAGGGAAGGGGATATTACTTTTGAACTTTTATTGAAATTATTATTTTTTCTTTAATTTATTTTTTTTAATTTTTTAATTTTTTATTTTTTAATTTTTTAAATTTTAAAATCTTTAATTCTTACATGCGTTCCCAAACATGAACCCCCCTCCCACCTCCCTCCCCATAACATCTCTCTGAAATTATTGCCTTATTTTGATGCTTGTCATTTAAAAATGGTGTATTTTAATCCATACCTGAGCATTTTAGGCTGCTTTGATTTGCTCCTTTTCAGCACTGATGAATTGACATTCCTGCACACATACTTCGTGTGCACAAATAAAAGGCTATAACCTCGAAAGTGAATTACAGGGACATGGGATGTATCCATCTTCAACTCTAGTATCCTATGCACATCAGTTACATCAACTACAGTGGTGCCAATTAATACTCACTTCTGCAGGCAGAGCAGAGAAATTTCAATTCAGTCATATCCTTGGCCATCCTTTCTTTTAAATGTTCACCAATCTCCTATAAGTGAAATAGTATCTCTTTTGTGTATATGATGTCTAGTGGCCATTCAAACTTCTTGTCTAGAATTTACCCATTTTCTATTGAGTTTGTTTTATTTCTGTATCCTGTGGCAAGTATGTGGTTTGCCAAGGTATTCTCCCAGTGTCTGTATTTTAACTCTGCTTATTTAAAAATTTTAGGCAAATTTATCAAAGTTCTCTTTTATGATTTGGATGTTTCCTATCTTGATTAACAAGTTCTTCTCCAATGTCAAAGGAGAATTCATTTGAATCAGTTCTGATGAGATGGATGAAACTGGAGCCGATTATACAGAGTGAAGTAAGCCAGAAAGAAAAACACCAATACAGTATACTAACACATATATATGGAATTTAGGAAGATGGCAATGATGACCCTGTATGCAAGACAGGGAAAGAGACACAGATGTGTATAATGGACTTTTGGACTCAGAGGGAGAGGGAGAGGGTGGGATGATTTGGGAGAATGACATTCTAACATGTATACTATCATGTGAATTGAATCGCCAGTCTATTTCTGACGCAGGATGCAGCATGCTTGGGGCTGGTGCATGGGGATGACCCAGAAAGATGTTCTGGGGAGGGAGGTGGGAGGGGGGTTCATGTTTGGGAATGCATGTAAGAATTAAAGATTTTAAAATTTAAAAAATAAAAAACTAAAAATTAAAAAAATAAATAAATAAATAAATAAAAAGAAAAAGAGTCAAAAAAAAAAAAAAGGTGTTTCACTTACAATTTATTCATATTCTTCATGGACCAATCACTTTATATTAAAGTTTTCATTCCTCTGACAATCATTAATAAACCTACCGGGTGATTTCCAAGAATGAGGAAGATGAAAAGTGGAAAACGAAGGGAAAAAGTGATAAACTCTTTTAAGGCTTCCATTGTTAAGTCCATAACTGGACCACAGAGGCATCATCTATTTTGTGTAACAGCAGGTACCCACACCCACCATGGTTTGTGTTAGCAAAAGTGGATGTCTTCCCTATTGAAAATCTTCCATAGAAACTCCATCCAAGTTCATGAAGTCTTTGCAAAGTATCAATTATTACTGGTCACTGACATTGAATAAAACTTCACTTCCCTGTGTTTTCAGCCATAGTCTCACTACCTAACCCCGTGCCTGAGTCCAGAAGGCATGTATTGTCATTTTTAAAACAGAGTCCACCTAACACTGGCTTCATTTTGCTTTCAGCAGCTCACAGAAACTGTGAGCCCGTCCTCGCTGCCCGCCTCAGCCTTGCCACTGGACCTCCTGAATAACGCCGTCACTGCCTTTAGCACCTTGGAAGACCTCATTCGGTATCTTGAACCAGACAGATGGCAGTTAGACTTAGAAGATCTCTACAGGCCCACTTCTTTGCAACTGCTGGGCAAGAATTACATGTTTGGAAGAAAATCCAGAGGTAAGCGCTCCCTTCAGCTTAGAACCTCATCTAATTTTCTTAGCAGCTCATGTTTCGGATTCTTCTGCCATACCGTTTAATGAGTAGAGTTTAAAATTCTTCCTTGATAAAGTTAAATGCTCCATTTTCTTAATATTTGAGCATATTTACATATTAAATGAAAATGTACATAAATGGAGGCTCTTCTGACTGCGTATGGGAGATTTAAAGAGATGCTTTTGCTGAAAATGCCTGCTATTTCTTTAATTCAAAAATATCATGTTGATGAAGTCCTCTGTTACATTTCACAAGAATTGTTGCTTATTCAAACAATATTTGGTGTATATTAAATTAGAGATTTAGCAGAAATTATCATAGCTGCTGAGCCATGTTTGGGGCTAGAAAAGGAGAAAGCTCAATTAAAATCTTTGTCTAGCATGTCTTCTGAATCAGAATTATATCCATTTCCAGTTCCTAAGCCTAGAAACTTTTCTAAATACTATGAAAAATAACTATGGCTCTCCAGAAAACAGACCTAGTAGTTTCCAAGACAGGAATCACTGTAACAAAATAATGCCCTAAAGGAACTCACACCATGATGATTCTTTCTCTGTATAACTATGTTTGAAATGATCACTTTTGACTATATGAGCGTATCTCCTTCCACGAGTGAAAGTGTTGATGATTAAAGTTAATTCCACATAGTCAAGAAATTAGAAATTATGGTAACAGAATTTGCTCTAAGGTCTGCTAACTTTCCTAGTAACGCTAACATTGGAAAGCATCCCTGTCAGACACAAATGAAAACACAATTGTCTAATTATAATACCCTTAGAAAATCTGTTTCAGTCTGTCAGATACTTTAAAATCTACCTAGGGTCTTTTACAAATGGAAGAACAGTCTGTAGAATGTCTATAGAAAGCAGAATATTTAGTTAATTTGAGCAACTCACAGGGGCAGATTGCATCAGACGTGTTCTTCAGAAAGAAACCCTACTCCCACCCTTTCCTCCTTAGAGCTGCACCCCTTCTGATCAGGACCTTCCATCTCAGCAGATCCTGTTGAGACTTGCCCAGCATGGTATTCTGCTGGGCCAGCAGCCCCGGTTTCCTCTCAGCAATATTGGAAATCTTGTCCAGAGGCAGCCGAATCTTGTCCAGATCCTGAAAGCTGTTACATATTTTACAAGATGTGATCTTGATGAATAACTCACCAACAGCACTTCCCTTCCCTCCTGCTCAAGAACGGGAAGACGGAGATTTGTGAGGCTGGCTGCAACGCCCCTGAATACAGCCTTTGTTAGCAAATTTGAGTGGATCTGTAAGAAGCAGAGGGAGTCAGCTGGGTTCTGAGCTCAGATCAAGTTTTTTGACAGCTGTTCTTGGGATGGGAACCTGCAAATCTCCCCTCCAGCCATGCCCATGTGCCTGTTTCTCTCCATGTGGTACTCAGTGATGATTTGGCCAGAGGCTAGGATGTATTTAAAAGACCCAGCATTGAACCAGGTCTTTCAAATAGTCGTTTAACACTTTCCAAATTGAAGCCCTTTGCAGTTTGCCAAATCTATTAACTTTTTAAGCATACGGTAAGTGTGAGAAAAGCAGTGTATATTTTTGGAACTTTACATAAACTAAAATGCAGGTGTGGGATAACATCTATGTAGACAAAACCAACTCCCCTCCCAGAGTCTCTCTACAAAGGAACGAGGAGTAAAACGTTTAAAAGCTTCTAATTAGACATCGAAAGAGATTTTCCATAGAATAAACATATCACAGTGTTACCACATTCATCTTAGAAAGACCACCCTCAGATTGCAATACAGTCATAGAATTTCCCCGGGCTGAATGTCTTAAAAGAATGAACACTGACCAAGTAAAATGTGATCATGGTTGTCTTTGTTTTGTTTTGTTTTATTTTTTTCTTTTTCTTAACCAGTGTTCTTTTTGGTAAAACTTGCAACATTTACGAATCTGAACAAGGAAATAGGTATTAGAAAAACAGTGTTCATTGATGACAAGCTTCACATCTTCATTCTTTAGAAAGACAAGCTCATGCATGCATCGTCTCAGTAGTCACAAAAAGAAAATAAAGCATCTGAAGGCTAAGTTTACTTTACAAATATTTTGTAGAGGGAAACTTCATAATAGTAAAGTTATACAAAAGTGTGTGTTCATGCATGATCTTTCTCTGTTTTTCTTCCCTTTTTTTTTTTTTTTGGCTTAGGTATTCTACACAATATTTGATGAATTCGTGACACCAAATATAGTTACATGACTTAATTTAATGAAGCTTAGATGAGTTTGAAGCCCTAGCAGTAGGAAGCATAAATTTCAAATAACATATGCTAAATTTAAAGTCCTTATTTAGCCCAGAGTAGACTGCATTCATGTCTTTCCGTTTCTTTATTTTCCCTTTCATCCTCCAATTCAGTGTATTCATTCATATCTTCCTACTACAGAAAAGAAAAACTCATTTTTTTTTAAAAGTCAGGCTTAACTAGTACTTAAAAAGGGCTTTTGACTTTTGTGTCAAACATGATAGATGAGTGGAAGCTAAGTTGAAAGTCTGTTTAAATTTTCACATTGTAGCAGGTATCATAACTTGGTTCACTTGGGAAATCCATCTAACCTTTTATTGTGGTTAAGTAAACATTTTAAAGGGAACATATACAGTCTCATTTTCTAGTTGCATGAAATAGTATGTTTAAAACTCTTTGAGGTAGATGAATATCCTTTGAAAGCTAAGAGCTTCATTCACATTCTAAAGAAGTATAAATCTTAAATAAGCATTAAAAACTTTGGCAACTGGCTTTTGTATGTGTGTGTCTGTTTTAGGTTTTCTCGCTTCTTGCCTAGATATTAACTTCTAGAGAAAAGATTCAAAGACGCTCCTATACAGCGTTGACAGTTAAAGAGCAGTATGTACATAGACTGTTAGTCCAGCAAAATGAAATCAGATAAAACAGGTGACATCACTTAACCTAATTATCTCATTAATTTTATTAGAACTAAGTTGGTCTTTAATGGCACTTAAAAAAATGAATTCATTTCCTCTTCATATTTAAAAGTTTTACTTACACAGGATCATTTTTCAGATGAAAGAGAAAACTTTAGATACTCAAATAAAGCAGTAATTTTTCTGTTGAATTGGAAAAAATAATTTTTAGCTGAATGAGGCTAAAATGAACCTATGAAATTACCATTTCCTTGGTGTTTCCCTGTTCTTGACCAATTTTAGTCAATTGTATAGTTTACATGTGTTTATAATTTACAACTGCATATACAGAATCATGTATGTGTTTCCTAAAAATACTTACCTTGACTTATTTTGACATTTTAGAAAAACTTGACCACATACACAAGTAAAACATAGCTTAAGAAAGCAAGCATTTGATTCTTACTTACCTTGTCATTTTTAAAATATTTTCAAATATTAGTCAGTTAACTTTTATAACTGGATTATTATTATCTGAAGTTAATTTTGGTGCAGAAAATATTATTTATGATGTTGTCAGTAATAATGAAAATATATTTAACATAGCTCTTATATTTTAGATAATGTTCCTAAATTTTAATAAAACAAATGCTAAAAAGCAAAATGACTGTCTGGGGAGGCCTTACAAATAGCTGTGAAAAGAAGAGAAGTGAAAAACAAAGGAGAAAAGGAAAGATATACCCATTTGAATGCAGAGTTCCAAAGAACAAGGAGAGATAGAAGAGCCTTCCTCAGTGATCAATGCAAAGAAATAGAGGAAAACAATAGAATAGGAAAGAGTAGAGATCTCTTCAAGAAAATTAGAGATACCAAGGAAACATTTCATGCAAAGATGGGCCCAATAAAGGGCAGAAATGGTATGGACCCAACAGAAGCAGAAGATATTAAGAAGAGGTAGCAAGAATACACAGAAGAACTATACAAAAAAGATCTTCATGACCCAGATAACCATGGTGGTATGATCATTCACCGAGAACCAGATATCCTGGAATGCGAACTCAAGTGGGCCTTAGGAAGAATCACTATGAACAAAGCTAGTGGAGGTGATGGAATTCCAGTTGAGCTATTTCAAATCCTAAAAGATGATGCTGTGAAAATGCTGCACTCAATTTGCCAGCAAATTTGGAAAACTCAGCAGTGGCCACAGGACTGGAAAAGGTCAGTTTTCATTCCAATCCCGAAGAAAGGCAATGCCAAAGAATGCTCAAACTACGACACAATTGCACTCATCTCAAACGCTAGTAAAGTAATGCTCAAAATTCTCCAAGCCAGGCTTCAGCAATGCATCAACCATGAAATTCCAGATGTTCAAGCTGGTTTTAGAAAAGGCAGAGGAACCAGAGATCAAATTGCCAACATCCGTTGGATCATCAAAAAAGCAAGAGAGTTCCAGAAATACATCTATTTCTGCTTTATTGACTATGCCAAAGCCTTTGACTGTGTGGATCACAAGAAAATGTGGAAAATTCTGAAAGAGATGGAAATACCAGACCATTTGACCTGCCTCTTGAGAAACCTGTATGCAGGTCAAGAAGCAGCAGTTAGAACTGGACATGGAACAACAGACTGGTTCCAAATAGGAAAAGGAGTACATCAAGGCTGTATATTGTCACCCTGCTTATTTAACTTCTCTGCAGAGTCCATCATGAGAATCGCTGGGCTGGAGGAAGCACAAGCTGGAATCAAGATTGCCAAGAGAAATATCAATAACCTCAGATGTGCAGATGACACCACCCTTATGACAAAAATTGAAGAGGAACTAAAAAGCCTCTTGATGAAAGTGAGAGAGGAGAGTGAAAAAGTTGGCTTAAACCTCAGCATTCAGAAAACTAAGATCATGGCATCCAGTCCTGTTACTTCATGGCAAATAGATGGGGAAACAGTGAAAACAGTGGCTGACTTTATTTTGGGGGGCTCCAAAATCACTGTAGATGGTGATTGCAGCCATGACATTAAAAGATGCTTACTCCTTGGAAGGAAAGTCATGACCAACCTAGACAGCATATTCAAAAGCAGAGACATTACGTTGTCAACAAAGATCCGTCCAGTCAGGGTTATGGTTTTTCCAGTAGTCATGTATGGATGTGAGAGTTGGACTATAAAGAAAGCTGAGCGCTGAAGAATTGATACTTCTGAACTGTGGTGTTGGAGAAGACTCTTGAGGCTCCCTCGGACTGCAAAGAGATCAAACCAGTCCATCCTAAAGGAAATCAGTTCTGGGTGTTCTTTGGAAGGACTGATGTTGAAGGTGAAGCTCCAATATTTTGGCCACCTGATGCAAAGAAGTGACTCATTTGAAATGACCCTGATGTTGGGAAAGATTGAAGGCAGGAGGAAAAGGGGACGACAAAGGATGAGATGGTTAGATGGCATCACCGACTCAGTGGACATGAGTTTGAGTAAACTGTGGGAGTTGGTGATGGACTGGGAGGCCTGGTGTGCTGGGGTTCATGGGGTCGCAAAGAGTCGGACATGACTAAGTGACTGAACTGAAATGAACTGACAGAAAAAACTCTGATGGATTATATATTATTAAAACTTCAATTTTATTGGAATTGCTTTTACTTGAATATTTCTAGGGGAAAAGGCAAAGCCTTAAACCAGAAATTAAGATCATTTTAGAAATGTTTATCCTAGTAATTATCAACTACGTCATATTTTATATATAGTTCATACTAAACGTGACATGTTATTTTGATATAATTTAACTGAGACAATGTCATCTTGTAGTTAAAAGCAATGGTTCTTTGAGAATTTACTGCAACAATTAATAAAAGGATACTTTTTTCTCTTCATAAGTAGATATTCTAAAGAATAAAGCACAACATAGTTAACCAAGTTACTAAA
Organism: Ovis canadensis; assembly: GCF_042477335.2. NCBI lineage: Eukaryota > Metazoa > Chordata > Mammalia > Artiodactyla > Bovidae > Ovis > Ovis canadensis. Next base: position 52,969,436 of record NC_091261.1, read on the forward strand.
AGAATAGAGACAATGGTTGTAACTTAGACATTACTTTCATCCATTAAAAGGAGACTACAAATCTGAAGGAATCTAGTTAATCTAAATTTCCAAGTCCATAAACTAATCAACACGCCAAAAGCAATGCTTTCCAACAACTCCTGCTCTCTTAAAAGGTGTCTTCTTTTTCATTCCTGGTCCACTCAGCTGTCTTCAAAAACTCATTTTCTTCATTCCTTTTCACATTCTGTGATTCATGTCAAGTTCTGCCAGCAAGTTTCTAAACTTCATTCTTCACTCATTGCGTGAGCTTGTCATCCTTCTAAAACTTGGATTTATTTTTTCATCAAAACATTCATTTTACATTCTATTCTTCCCTCCAACGTGTCCCGTATTTGCTTTTTTTCCAAAGGTTAGAAGATGTAGCCCATTTTTTCCTGTAAAGTTTCCTATGTTTAGCTCTTAACTGTTTCTGTTGGCTCCATCAACTCTGCACAATGCTACCTCTCAACCATCCCTGGGTCACAAGTAAGCTCTGTTTGTCATAAAATAGAAGTCCAGCACACAAGCTGCATCACCCTAAGACCTGGTTAAATAATTAGGGTCATTGTTAAGGTGATGGTTCATGAAATAGATTTCTGTGTGAGAAAAAAAAAAAGAGCGTAGTGAAATGCATCAGGCTCAGAGCTCACCTCCTCTTGGCTCCCTGTGTGCCCCGCAGTGGTGGACCTGAACCTGCTCAAGGAGGAGGTGCGGCTCTACAGCTGCACGCCCCGCAACTTCTCTGTGTCCGTCCGGGAGGAGCTGAAGAGGACTGACACCATCTTCTGGCCTGGCTGCCTCCTGGTGAAGCGCTGTGGCGGGAACTGTGCGTGCTGCCTGCAGACCTGCAGCGAGTGTCAGTGTGTCCCCAGCAAGGTCACCAAGAAGTATCACGAGGTACGGACGCCCTTGCTTTCCCTGATCTTTCAGCTGGGGGTCGTGTCCCAGAATATCATAAAGCAGTGCATCGGAGAAGGATTATTGTTTTAAAGGAGAGGTCGTCTTCAGGGAAACCAAACAAAACCAAACCAAGGTTTACAGAGGAGTTCCTGTTTTTATTTATTACTTTAAAAAATTAGAACCTTGAACTCAGAAAGCCAGACATGAAGGATTTGGACAGCTTGTCCTCCAAATGGACAATCACAGGTGATCAGGGGACTTTTTCCTCATAGAAAAAACACAATATGTTCTTCTGGATGGGGGAAAATGGATGAAATTTTCACCTTTTCAAAATATCAAGGGAAAATATTTTAAAGACAAACTTGGAGGTAAATTATAGTCTATTTTGGAGAAAAGAGATCTTTGATGTTTATTTTTCCATTTGGGACAGTGCTAACATATAAATCCCAAGAACATATTCATAATTATACTTCCTATTATTCATCTTTTATATTGTGTCTTCCTGTTATTCATGTGGCCCCAAATAGTATGTTAAACCTTCATGGATTCTTCATTCTTCTTTATCTTTATCCTATGTAATTAAGGAAAATACAATAGGAAATATTAGTAATTTTTGGTTTTCAGAGCCTTGGTAATGTTAGAGCTTAAACATTTAAAATTCTTATTAATTATCCCCAGTTATACCCCCTGCCACCCTCTCTAGCAGCACATAGCTTTCACACTTCAGGAAGCAATCCTTTTTTGATGGCTCAACTTCAGTCTTCACAAAATGTGTTTTACAAACTTTAATTTGTACAAAACCAAACCAAAGTCTGCCTCCTAACTTCATTTCAGTATGGCTTCATTTGTTTTTATTTTTTCTGCTAAATAAGAGAATGGCACAAAATAAATATCTACTTAATAAATGAAATGATTTTTCTTATATATGAAGACACCAGCAGAACCCACATTTGTTGGGTAACCTGAATATGTCATTCATAAACTGCACTCATGTGACAGGGCTGCCCAGCTCTTCCCTGGTATTGTGTTGGCAGTTGACTAAATGGAAAGAAAGCACTGAATTCCAGAACAGAAGGTCCCTATTTCTACCCTAGGTCTATTATTAACTTGCTGTAATCATCAGGACACTTAGCCTACATAAATGCAAACTAGGATCGATTTTTCCTAATGGTTTTATTCTCTGACAATTATTAGATGACAGTTTTTAGAAGATAACATCCAAAACTGGCAGTCTGGAAAATAAGTAGGACTGCTTGCTCTCATATTCCACATGCATCTAGAGACCCTTGTGCTATAAACAGCCTCCATTCCTGTTTCAGGAGGAACCCCAGTCCCACTCTGCCCAGAGGATAGCTTTGTTGCTACTCTGAGAACTGGGAATGTAGTTGAGAAAAAAACCTTTCACATGGCAGTTCTATTACTGAACCAAACTTGGGTTGCTTGCCCTCCCGAGCAGTAAAGTCAGTCTTTTGACCCAGCTTGTAGTGCAGGAAATACAATGTTTATTATAGGTGCCAAACAAGGAGTCCAGGTCGTTCTCATTTAAAAGGCTTGAACACCTGAAGGCCTTCAGGAAAAGGTTTTTAAAGACGCAGTAAGGAAAATGGTTTCAGCTCATGAACTTTCTTCAGATTGGTTGGTGGTAAGGTCATCAGAAGTCAATATCATTAACCTTCTGGTTCCAACTGGTCTAGAGTCTATAAGCTTGTACTTGTGGGGAGCATATAGTTAAGTTCTTTTACCTGGTGTCTGGAAAACAGCTCAAAGGATATGGCTCAGGATACTATCTATAGCCCTTGAGGAAGAACTCTAAAGGTCTTTGACTTTGTTTAATGACTAAACTATTATTATTTTGTTTTACTTGACTGTTATCCTTTCTGCATTTTCTCACTTCTCCTATTAAATGTATTCTTTGAATAGTTTTTCTACAGACAAAAGACAAAATGAGGACATGGAGTAGGGGAATGGCCCACTGGATCCTGTTCTAAAACATGTTAAAGTCAAAATGCCTCAATTAGGCTGATATTAGAGTTGATTGGTATAACGTAAAAAGATGTGATTAAAGTAGTAGATAAACTGGAGTGACTCATTCCCCACCTAAAATTATTCAATTTTGAACTTTCTAAAGCAGGTACTTACTAAGGAAAGTGTATTTGGGGACATGATTTAGCCGACAAGTCTTGGGCTTATGACGCAACTTGTGAAGAGCTATAAAAGCCAGAGGAGTCTTGTGAGCTTTTCTAAACAAGCTTATCAGATGCTGAGTCCATGTCAGGCTTTGGGGCTGCTGAATCAGTCCTCAGATCAAGAGGATCATCCTCCATGCTATACTTGTAAATTTCTTTTCAAATACCATTAGTTTCAGAGTTATCCAGAACGTTGCCACAGAGTGTGCAATATCTGTTTTAAAGTCTCAGGTAAAATTCTTCTCTGGGGAAAGGTCATGGGCAGAGCTTCTGCACTACTGCTCTTCAGAAGGGCATGGATTCATCGTCTCCGGCCTTCAGGCGGGGTTGATTGTGTGCGCTACCTATATGTCCAGACTTACAACCGTGCCTGTTTATCTAGTTGTAAGATCATGGAGTACATTTCCCACAAATATCTCTAATGTGTATGTGCACAGATATAATTATATGGTCACCTAGTCCATATTGCTACAGATGTGGCCAACCTAATCCCATCTTAATTTTTTCAATGTTTTGTTGGAATTATAAAATTTTCTTTGATATTATTTTTTTTTAGCAATCGAATTAGCCTATGAAAAAGATTGTGTGGTGTAATTCATAGTCCCTGAGCCCTAAATTTTTCTCAGCCTTATACTTTGTATGTTCTGAGGCTAGTAAATTTAGTATTACTTCTAAATAAATGAACTTTTTCAAAAACATAACTTATAACATTTCTAAAATCATTGTTATTGAATACCATTAATCAAGATCTAGAGACTTATTTAAAGTGAAGGCTTTCATTCTTTTTGGTGATCCTTGGTCCAGTTTTCAGTTTAAAGATTATTCTACTTCATGGACAAAGCAGAAGGAAAGACAGAGTTTAAAAAGTTTTACTTTTTCTCTCTTTCATCCAGCTCTTTTATGCAGCTTGCCTACATATTAAGCTGAAGTGTATCTATTTGTGTCACTACAAATATAACTGAATAAGTCCCTCTTTTGACTTCCTTTAATATTTTCATTGGGTTTTCACAAACTTAAAAATATCATAAAATGTAATGTTATATTTTGACAAAATATTAAATTAGATTTTTATTGCTTTTGCATCTAAAATCAGATATTCTTCATTTGAAGCCATTTTAGCCAAAAACAAAAAAATGTTTTCTTAATTTCCTTGTCTCCAAAAAACAAATTTTTCAGAAAAGCAAGACAGGGGTTCTTTAGGTATGTGTAAACCTAGATGTTACAACTTTCTTGAATCCCTTTTTGGTTTCCTGTCAATCCCAGCATAACTGTAGTTCATCCTCCTGCATGTGTGCAACTTTAAAGATATTTCTGTTAGAGAACTGTTATTACTTTGTGTTTGTTTCTCCCAAATTGAGAACTAAGAATAAAGATCCCATTACAATGCATTGCTCAAGTGCAGGGAATCCAAGGCTGTGTGACTTGGAGCTAATTGCTTAATCCCTGGCCCCTCAATTTCTTCATCTGTGATGTGCACTCTAAGCCTTCACGCCTCATTATGAGGACTCAAGGAGCTGATGCTTACAAATACCTAGAATGAGGTCTGGCACATTTCAAGCCGTCCATATATATTGGCGATTGTCTCACTCAGCTTTCTCTGGTGACTCAGACAGTAAAGTATCTACCTGCAATGCAGGCGAGCCAGGTTTAATCCCTGGGTCAGGAAGATCTCCTGGAGAAAGGAATGGCTACCTACTCCAGTATTCTTGTCTGGAGAACCCATGGACAGTGGAGCTTGGTGGGCTACAGTCTGTGGGTTTGTGAAGAGTTGGACACAACTGAGTGACTAACACTTTCACTCAGCTTTATTTCTGTCCCCTCCACCTTGTCCAGCCTTATTCTTTAATTATGGCAAATAATCAGTTAGATCCACCAGTCCATTCTAAAGGAGATTAGCCCTGGGTGTTCTTTGGAAGGAATGATGCTAAAGCTGAAACTCCAGTACTTTGGCCACCTCATGCGAAGAGTTGACACATTGGAAAAGACTCTGATGCTGGGAGGGATTGAGGGCAGGAGGAGAAGGGGACGACCAAGGATGAGATGGCTGGATGGCATCACTGACTCAATGGACGTGAGTCTGAGTGAACTCCAGGAGTTGGTGATGGACAGGGAGGCCTGGCGTGCTGCGATTCATGGGGTCGCAAAGAGTTGGACATGACTGAGCAACTGAACTGAACTGAACTGAACTTAATAATCAATAAAGACTTAATAAATTTTGCCCAGAGATAGGATATTTTCTTTCTGGCAAAAACATTCGTAAGATATTCTGACAAACATATCGCTCCTTTCCTCTATTCTTAGTCACCCTAATGGGCTTTCATCTTGTTTATATCTTCATACATCTAGTTTCATTTTTCGTAACACATAGTCTTTTCTTGTGTAGATCTGTTTTTTGGGGAGGGAAATAATCATATCACTCAATTGCCTTGCTCTAGTAATGTGTCCCATCACCCAAGGCTGTGTGCGACCCGGAACTGGGGACACGTGCATTGTTCCGTGATGGGTCTTTCTAGCCTGATCTGTTCTCTCCACAGTCTCTAGTTTTAGCATTTCCTTGCATTATTTCTTCACACAGTCAAAATTGTAGTTTGAGTCTCTTCCTCAACACCTTTGTGAGATATGCTTCTACTTCATTTCTTTTCCTATATCATAAGCCCTGTGCTAAAGACCAGTAACCCTTTTTAACATTATCTGGGACCAGCTAGTCATTTTCCAGGTCTCTCTTTGTCTTCTAAAGTCCAACCTTTCAAAGGGAATTAAGAGGGAGAACACTAATTAAACCTGCACCACATTCAAGACCTGAATACCCTTGGAACATTATGAGATTCTTTTGCTTTTGTAAATATCCACAGGCATGGGTAGATGAAGAGGGGGTGGAGAGGGGGCAATTATGTGGTGACTGCATCTTGTGTAAGCTCTGCAGAGGGAGGAAGGGTTGCTGGGTTGTAGCCTGGTGTAATGTAGACTGTCAGAACTGTATATGGGGGTCTTACTAACCCTTAACCAGTCATGGCCATTCTTTCCCCTGCCAACTGGGAGAATGTATATAAGTGGATATAGGAATTAAAGACATTGCCAATATTGCAGTGTATCAATCCACTTGACCTAACTCCAGAAGCCATTTGTCAAGAGTGATGATAAGGCACAGTGCCAGCATCTTACGAGTAGTTGGTTTTCATGCCAACTTATGTTGGTCAAAAGCAGGAGATCAATACCAACACATATATTGTATTCATCTCACTGGATTAAGTTTCACATGAAAATAATAGTCTGAATAATTTTCACTCTAGAATTGTAAATGTCATAGAAAATCTACTTTAAAAGTTTACTATTTTTCATAAGTTTGCAATTTTTCATAGCTATCATAAGACTTTGCAGTTTATCTTTCTAGGAAGAAAATTAATAAGTAAGTAGAGTATATCACTAGTAATATTCTGGGTCTTGGTGAAATTATTATCTATCGTTGTGATCATTCCCATTTGGCAAAAGTACAGATAGTGGCTGTGTCACTCATTCTCTCTAAGCTAAAATAGGGCTAATAATTATAAATTACTTCATAGAATTCTAGTGAGTTAAAGTATGTGAAAACTATTAGATCACCTGGTACCCAGTAAGCATTCAAAAAATGTCAGCTAATTAACCTTTGATATGACCAGATAAACCAAAGGGAGGACGATTCTTTGTTTTTCATTTTAAATATTTAAGTAAAACAGTCATAAAACCAGTTGTTGTTTAGTTACTAAGTCATAAAACCAGTTGTGTTGTTGTTTAGTTACTAAGTCATGTCCAACTCTTTGCGACCCCATGAACTGTAACCTGCCAGGCTCCTCTGTCCATTGGATTATCCAGGCAAGAATACTGGAGAGGGTTGCCATTTCCTTCTCCAGGGGATCTTCCCAGACCCGAGTCTCCTGCATTGGCAGGTAGGTTCTTTACCACTGAGCAACTTGGGAAGCCTCCGTAAAACCTGACTTGTGCCATTTTGGATTAATGAATATTTCCAGAATGGTATCTTTCAGAAGTTGCTCTGCAAAGTTATCTGTGTCAGACTCAGAGAGCAAACTACGCAACTTCCCATTATTCTGTGCTCTGTTCATAAGCCAAAGCCATATAATTTCTAAAACTTTGTATCAAGACCTAAAATGTAATATACGTTGAGTAGTTAGTTCTTATCAAATATGTCAGAGAATCATGTATAGAATACAGAGCTGTATCCTTTCATCACAGTTTGAAAAGGGTGTGTTTAGTATCAGTGTCTGTTTTGCTGTATTTCTGGTTTAAAATCTCAACCATCCAAATTGCAAATAACTTCATTTCATAGAGGCATTCTTGTTATTCTTGCCAACTGTACACGACACAGTAGGACCCAGCTGCAGAAAGTTAACTGTGACGGAGCTGTTGTCGACGAAGTACATCTAATCCATCTCATCAAGTTTACAGAGAACTTGACGTGTAGCCAAGCACGTTAATGAGCAGCATAATTGAGCAGACTCAGCTGCAGACCGGTCGGGTTTCTTTTCACAGCATCTCAGTACTGCCTGCCATGCTCCAAGGATAAATATTTGCTAAGTATGTGAATAAATGAATGAAAGAAAACAACAAACAGAAAAACAGATTGTTCAGTAGTGGTTTCCAAAACACCTAAAGAAGGTGAAATTCCCTCTGATGAATCTTTCAATGTAAGGACTATTCTTTTTTAAAAATTTATTTTATTGAAGTATAGTTGATTTCCAATGTTGTGTTAATTTCTGCTGTATGGCAAAGTCACTCAGTTATAGATATACATATATATTATTTTTCATATTCTTTTCCATTATGGTTTATAACAAGGTATTGACTATAGTTCCCTATGCAGTACAGTAGGACATTGTTGTTTATCTACTCTATATATTCTAGTTTGCATCTGCTAATCCCAAAGTCCCAATCCGTTCCCTCACCTGTCCCTCTCTCCCTCGGCAACCACAAGTCTGTTTATTCTGAGCAGCCTCCTTCCTAATTGTTGGTATTAAAAGGTCTTTCCTTTCATGAAAAGATGATAATCATTTGTGATTTCTTGAAGGGTGGGGGGATATGTTCATAATGCCTTCAGGAGTAGAAATTAAAATGTGTTAAGTCATTGTTGGGCCCCGAGATTCTGTTCTGAAATCATTCCTGTCCATGAAATCACAAATTGCAGACGTGGCCTGATTTTAAAGGTGGTTTCCATTGTTCCCTTTCAGGTCCTTCAGTTGAGACCCAAGACAGGCGTCCGGGGGCTGCATAAGTCACTCACGGACGTGGCCCTCGAGCACCATGAGGAGTGTGACTGCGTGTGCAGGGGGAACCCTGGGGGATAATGCCTCACGGTGGCTCAGGGCTGCCTCTGCGATGGAACTTGTGCCTTATCTCCTTCCACAGTCCCGGCTGTTGGCTCCAGGGCCCTTTCATCTTCAGGATTTACAGCGTGTTCTGAGAGAGGAGACACCGGGCAGAATTAGGGGTTGTGCAACGGCTGTTTGGAGATGAGGCCCCACGACAAGAGGAACGTCCTCGCCGGGAAAAGGAATGAACCTTGTAGATTTCTAGTTAGTTGCAAAGTCCCTATGAGCACCCTCGGCTGCATTGTGTCTCTTGTCTGGATGTGGCCTAGGTTCATGTCAGCACAGGAAACACTGCCTGTGAGCCCCTGGTTCTGTCGCCTTGCTTAACTCTAAGCCCCGTGCTCTGGGGCTAAAATCACAGAAATCTCGGATTGTTTCTTCTAGTCACATGTATAAGAGTGTTCTAAGTTCTACCAACATGGGTTTTAAAAAGGAACTGTGTTGCCATGAATTAAACTTGTCATGCTGATAGGAGAGACTGGATATTCCATATTTCTTAATCAGATTTCTACCATTTAGAAGAAGAGACCTCCATGCATGGTTTGGAACAGACAAACCTGAGAAGAGTGGCCTTATCTTCACTTTATAAGTTGGTTTATTTGTTTTATTGTGTACATTTTTTATAGTCTCCTTTTGACATTATAACTGTTTGCTTTTCTAATCTTGTTAAATATATCTATTTTTACCAAAGGTATTTAATATTCTTTTTTATGACATCCTAGATCAACTATTTTTAGCTTGGTAAAATTTTCTAAACAGAATTGTTATAGCCAGAGGGACAAAGATGATATAAAATATTGTTGCTCTGACAAAAATACATGTATTTCCTTCTTATATGGTGCTAGAGCTTAGATCAGTCTGCTTTTTCAAATGTTAATTGGGAAATGGATAGAATTTGGTAAGTTGCAAAGACTCTTGGAAAATAAATAATCATGTCTTCAAACTCCTCTTACCGGGATGCAAGTAAAAAGCAGAATACCCCCAGAGGCATCCAGGTCCAGGCGTTACTAACCTCTAACCCTTATTTAGGGAAATGTGAGCCCAGCTCAGAAGATCATAAAGCACCTTGAGAATATGAGACTTGACAACCTCCTGACAAAGCATGCTCGGCTGTCCTATAGGAACACATCCTATTTATTGTGATGTTCTGGTTAGATTATCTTTAAACTCTGTTCCATACACTTGTATAAATACATGAATATTTTTATGTACAGAAGTATATCCTTTAATCAGTTCACCTATTGTACTCTTTGGCAATTGAAAAGAAAATCAGTCAAATCTTTCGCTTGTACAATGCTGAATCTTGTGCCTAGGTTATGTGGTGACTATTGGAATTAAAATGTATTGAATCACCAAATAAAAGAATGCAGCTATTTTGGGGAGAAACTGAGTGTGTGTTTGCAAGATTTGTGTCACCATGATTTTTATTTTGCAAAAGGTAAAATCAGTTCAAAAGACAGGCAGAAAAGTGAGCATTTCTGGTGAGGCTTTCCTGCCTCTGGACTCCTGTGCTTTTGAGCAGTAGTTTTCTTTTTCTCAGTTATCTTGATACTGATTAGTGGTAAATTAAGTTGCAAGTGACTTGGAGTTGTGTGTGATTAATGAAATGCTTGATGACAGATTAGATGGTGGTATGAAATGGGGGAGTATAACTTCCCACTCCTGTCTTTGCATTTTCAGTGGCTGATACTAGAAGGGGTGAGCCCAGACCCCTCTAGCACGTGGATCCACATACCTAACATGGCACACATCAAGATGTGGGCCTGTGTTTGAGAAGTAGATCTCAAGGCAGGCTGGTGTCTTCAGCACTTGAGCCCTGCATTTGGACTTGCCTGGGGGCTATCTAGGTCCCAGGCTCTTCCAGGCAATAGCCTTTCAAGCACTTTCCCGCCTGACAGTCCTACCCTGAGCCCACCCACATGAAAAATAAAGTGAAAATACCTGCTCTGTATTATTGACTTATTATCATAATTTTGTCCCAGCTGCCTGGAGGCTGACTAGATACAGCTTGGCTGCTGTCCTGGAAAGTCTACCACGTCTCCATCTGGCCATTTGACCACTGTTATTAGACTTTTCAACACACTGTGAAATGTGATAGCTGTGACCTGTGGAATTGCATTTAATCCAACATTTCCAGCTTTTTCTTTAAATTGAAGTATAGTTGATTTGCAATGTCATGTTATTTTCAGGTATACAGCAAAGTGCCTCAGTTATACATGTCTATACATTCTTCTTCATATTCTTTTTCATTATAGTTTGTCACAGGGTATTGAATATAATTCCCTGTGCTGTGCAGTAGGACCTTGTTGTTTATCCATCCTGTATATAAGTTTGCTACCCCTAATCCACCCGTCTTCCTTGCCCCTCCCCTACTCCTCCTCCCCCTTGGCAACCACAAGTCTGCTCTCTGTTCTCTGTGCATGCTAGCACTGTCTATGGAGCCCTGTTCCTGTGCTCATCTATTTCAATAATGTCCTCCCGTGTGTATTAAGATGTTAATTATATTTTGTACTCTGCTTCAGAAAGCATTTGCCTAGCCACTTACATTAAATGCAATTTCTTTGTAACTTCTAAGCCATTATAATAATTTTATTTAGTATAAATCTATACAAAATTTAGGAGAAGGAAATGGCAACCCTCTCCAGTATTCTTGCCTGGAGAATCCCGGGGACAGAGGAGACTGGTGGACTGTGGTCTATGGCGTCACACAGAGTCAGACACAACTGAAGCAACTTAGCAGCAGCAGCGTACACAATTTGAGAAAGAGACTTAGTAGTTTCATAGGAAGGATAGCTATTAAGATTAATAACTTTATTGTTTTAGAAATATATATGTACTCCCAGCTCCCATTTTAAAGAAACAGGAAAGCAGATCTTAATATTCATGGAAATGCAAAGGACCCAAAATAGCTAAGAAATCTTAAAAAAGAGCTATAAACTTGGAGTACTCACAGTTCCCAATTTCAAAACTTACTGTGAAACAATAAAAATAGTGTGGTAAGGCTAATAATTTAGACATACAGATAACTGAGAGTCCAGAAATAAACTCTCACATTTATGGTCAATTTATTTTGACAATGCTACCAAGACAGCTCGATGGGGACAAGGTATTCTTTTCAACAAATAGTGCCAGGACCCCTGGATATCCATATGCAAAAGAATAAGTGTGAACCCTTACCTCCTACCATGTACAGATATTAAGTCAAAAATGAATCAAAGACCTAAATGTAAGAGGTAAAAGTATGAAATGCTTAGAAACACATACAGGAGAAATTTCTGATGACCTTAGATTAGGTGATTGGTCATGTCTCAGATACACACCAAAAACACACGTGACAAAAGAAAAATGACATTATTAAAACCTTCTGTGCTTCAAAGGACACTGTTAAGAAAATGAGAAGACAAACCACATAACATGAAAAAATATTTTCCATTCATGTATCTGATTGTGCGCACGTTCAGTTGCTCAGTTGTGTCCGACTCTTTGCAATACCATGCACTGTAGCCTGCCAAGCTCCTCTGTCCATGGAATTCTCCAGGCCAGAATACTGGAGTGAGTTGCCTTTCCCTTCTCCAGGGGATTTTGCAAACCCAGGGATCGAACCCAGGTGTCTCACATTGCAAGCAGATGCTTTACGCTCTGAGCTACCATGGAGGCCTATAATATCTGATTAAGATCTTATATTGATATTTAAAATATATAAAGCACTCTCATGACAACAATAAAAAGATAATTCAATAGAAAAATGAACAGAGTGCTTGAATACCCATTTCTCAAGAAGATACACAAGTAGCAAATACACACATGAAAAGATAGCCGACATTATTAGTTATTATGGAAATGCAAATTAAAATCATGAGCCAACTACTTTACATCCAGTGAAACAGCTAGAATCAAAGAGACAGATAGTAGGTGTTGATGAGGATGTGGAGAGACTGGAACCCTATACATTGCTGGTCAGATTGTAAATTACTGTAGCAACTTTGAAAACAGTGATTCAGTTCTTCAAAACCTTAAACCCAGAGTAAATATAGAATTAGTAATTCTACCACCAGATATATACTCAAGAAAATGGAAAATCCCCACACACGATGGTTCATAGCAACATTTTTCATTATAGTAAAAAAAAAAAAAAAAGAAACCACCCAAATGTCCATCAACTAATAAACAAGTAAACAAAGCAGAGTGTATCTATTCAATAGAATATTATGGAATAAAAATTAAAAGTAATGAAGTATTGATACATGCTGCAGCGTGGATGAACCATGAAGACATGGTGCTAGGTAGAAAAAGCCTTTCACAAAAGACCATACAATGTAAGACTACATTTATATGCAATGTTCGGGACTGACTAATCTATACAGAAAGAAATTTGACAAGTGTTTTGCCAGTGGCTGGTAGAAGTGGGTAAAAGGACAGTGACTGCTAATGAGGACAGCTTTTCCCTTTGGAGTGATGAAAATACTCTGAAATTAGATACTGGTGACCACTGAACTCTATACTTCAAAATCGTGAAATATTTGTATTTGAATTATATCTCAATGAAGTCATTCTAAGAAATTACGACTGCAGTAAATTTTTAAATTATGTACTGCAGTGTTTAAGAAGTAAAATACCTCCCCCTCAAAAAGAACAAGGAATAAAGTAAAAAAAAAATCCAAAATTTTATCACCGTGTTCCCCACCATGTTTATCTATGCATGTCAATGTGTAGATAATCATACAGGTAATTAAATGGCATTTCTGGTCTCAGTTTTGTCCCTGGTAGTAGTAGATGATGTCTACTCCTTTTGAGGTGTGTGTTTCTATCAGAATGTGGTCTTTGCCATGGCTTGCTGTAACCTACAAGATGGAAGTATAATGCCTGTGACAGGTGTCATATGCTGGTACAGATATTTGCTGTCTTTGCTGCCATCACCATGAGCAGAGTGTGCCCCCAGAGAGCACAGTGGACTCAGAGGTCCTGCTGCTGTTCTGAATCCAGTTCCTGCCATGGGGTCAAGTTCTGCAGATTCCAGAAAACCCACACACACTTGACTGAGAAATAAATCATTCTTGTTGTAAGCAAGAATCTTACAGGGATCTTGAGAGTATTTGTTATGCAGTGCTGTTTGGCAAATGAGATTAGTAGGTATTATTTTCTTTGCAAGGAGATTGTATCATATGTGCTCTATCTCCAGGAAACTTTCATACATACCTTCACTTTGCAACTTATGGACAAAAAATTGAAATTGAACAGGAAATATGTTCTTTGGAAAATGTTTCATCAGTATAAGATACAGCCTTTCTAAATGATCTCTCTAAAGCTGTGAAAAAATGTTATTAAAAACATATTAAAAGCATAGAATCCCTTGCAAAGCACTTGCTTCTATTTCAGTGAGCATCTATCATTTTTCTATTAAGGAGGGAAAATAAGCTCTCAGATAATGTGGTCTACATTTTCAGTGATAGTCTCGTTGTTTATTAATAATTTTATGGTTTAATAAACATTTAACTAATTCAAAACATTGAAACATTTACTTAAAATGTTTAACATGAACTCTTCTATAACTTAAGACACTTAGGGAAATTTTCATCTGCTCTTTATGCTATCTTCTTTCCAAACTTTCTGTCTCTATATCAATCTCTCTCATTTCTTCGTTCTTTCTTTATAAAACATTCAGTTCAGTTCAGTTCAGTCGCTCAGTCATGTCCGACTCTTTGCGACCCCATGAATTGCAGCACGCCAGGTCTCCCTGTCCATCACCAACTCCCGGAGTTCACTCAGACTCACATCCATTGAGTCAGTGATGCCATCCAACCATCTCATCCTCTGTCGTCCCCTTCTCCTCCTGCCCCCAATCCCTCCCAGCATCAGAGTCTTTTCCAGTGAGTCATCTCTCCGCATGAGGTGGCCAAAGTACTGGAGTTTCAGCTTTAGCATCATTCCTTCCAAAGAAATCCCAGGGCTGATCAATTGTATAATCTCCATGCCTTTAATTCTTTTGTGATTATTTACATAATGCATAGATTACATCCAGAATACTGTTCATTCAATGTGGTGTGGATAAATCCTTGATTCCATTTTTAGTTTTCTAAAACTTGTTTGCCAAATAGAATTATAATTTGAGGATTAAATATTGTATTTGATTTAGGGGCTTTCCTGGTGGTCCAGTGGTTAGGATTCCACTGCAAGGGGTGCAGATTCTATTCTTTCTCAGGGAACTAAGATCTCACATGCCACGTGGCACAGCCAAAATATTAAATTAAAAATATATATTCAATTTAACTGTCTATCTTTTGTGGAGGAAGGAGATTGATAGCAATTGGAGAAATGTGAAACCATTTTTTAAAAATTTTATTTTTTAATATAAATTTATTTATTTTAATTGGAGGTTATTTACGTTACAATATTGTATTGGTTTTGCCATACATCAGCATGAATCTGCCACAGGTATACACGTGTTCCCATCCTGAATCCCCCTCCCTCCTCCCTCCCCATAACATCCCTCTGGGATTTTAATGAAGTATATTTGATATACAGGTTATATTACTTTCTGCTCTACAGCAAAGTGATTCAGATATATATGTATATTTTTCATATTATTCTTCATTCTTGTTTATCATAGGATAAACCCACTGTGATATAGAGTAGGACTTTGTTGTGTATCAATTTTGTATGTAATAATTTGCATCTGCTAATTCCAAACTCCCACTCCTTCCCTACCCCAACCCCTTACTCCTTGACAACCACAAGTTTGCTCCCTATGTCTGTGAGTCTTTTTGTTTCATAGATATGTTGATTTGTATCGTGTTTTAGACTCTACATGTGAATGATATAGTATGGTATTTATATTTCTCTTTTTGAGTTACTTCATTTAGTATGATAATCTCTAGGTCCATCCATGTTGCTGCAAATAGCATTATTTCATTCTTTTTGATGGCATCAGACGAGGAATGTAAATTAAAAAATCCCTTTTCAAATCACATCAAAAAATAAAATAAAATACTTAGGAATAAACCTCACCAAGGAGGTGAAAGACATGTATGCTGAGAACTACAAAACCTTAATGAAGAAAACTAAAGATAGTTCAAAGAAATGGAAAGATATCCCATGCTCTTGGATTGGAAGATTTAATATTGTTAAAATGACAATACCACCCAAAGCAATATATAGATTTAATGCAATCTCTATCAGATTACCCATGACATTTTTCACAGAACTAGAACAAATAATCCCCAAAATTATATGAATTGCAAGAGCAATCCTGATGAAAAAGAACAAAACAAGAAGCATTACTTCAGAAAATACTGCAAAGCTACAGTAATCAAAACAGTGTATTATTGATGAAGGAATTCTGCTCAGCCCTCTCACAAAATATCTCCTGCTGGGATTCATTCTGAGAGAAGTGTTCTTGGAGCTGTTTGCACACAGCTTTGGAAGCCAATGTGGGCAAATATCTCCACTCTTCATGGAGTGGAGAAAGAAGACCAGTAGGTTTCAACTCTTAGTCTAGGTTCAGTGCAAAGACCTTGAGGTTATTCTTTTATTTAAGGGCATCATTTCCCACTCTCCAGTGTCTATGTTTCATCTGATTCTTCAGAAACCATTGCCACTTGACCTACTCTTGATAAAGGGAGGATGATGCTACCTCTTCTGACCACTTCTCTTTAAAGTTAGCTGTATTTGTGAGGATGCGTAGAACTTTATTTTAGTACTGTATCTGTAAAGAGAGGTTAGAATGGGAATTATCCTAAGACTCGCCATAAACTCTTTCACTCTTAAACTCTCATTCACTTAGCAGGATGTACACCCTTTTCATTGTTTGACATTAGCAAATAAACTTTTGTTGGAATTTTGTTTTTGAGATTAAGTTCCCCTTTACTGTTATTATCATAGTATTAGAAAATGTTTTACATTGTAAATTATTATGACTCCAACAATCACTTATTTTTGCTTTTTTGCTCCTGAAATACACTATTTCCATTTTATACTTACAAGGTAAATATTATGTGACCCTATAAAAGCTCTTGAAGTCTGTCTTTAAATCTTGTTGCAGATTTAATTTTTAAATTAATTGTCGATGCCACTCAGTACTAGGTGTTATGGTGGATATTTTGCCCATTTGTCAAGGAAAAATGAGCTATTACCCTATTCTCATTTGTTATGAGATCAGGTCTTCCACAGAACTCAAGTAGAAAAATTATAATTATTTTCTAAACTAAGTTGAAAACAATTCTATACAAGTGTTTTTTATCTCCTGTTTAGGAAAATAACAAATTATTATAAATTTTTAATGGTCTTCAATCCATTTAATAAGTAAATATTTTACTAAGAAGGGCAAAATTTAACTCTGTTTAAAGTGTTTAGTATTATTTTAAGTAACACCTTAGATGTAAGTCAAATTCATGACAACCCACTAAACACTATAAAAGTTTCCTGTAACCAAAAGAATTCTAGGGGGAAAAAAGTGATCAATTTTAGTACAGAAGTACCTGTTGGACTTACCAGTAGACAACTAGTTCCAATGACATTTGGAGAAGGCAATGGCACCCTACTCCAGTACTCTTGCCTGGAAAATCCCATGGATGGAGGAGCCTGGTAGGCTGCAGTCCATGGGGTCGCGAAGAGTCAGACATGACTGAGCGACTTCCCTTTCCCTTCCAATGACATCACAGAGAGATGTAAATAAAATATCATTTATATGAAATAATCTAGTTTCTGATATAACTTAAATGTCTATTTAATAATAATAGTAAGCAATAGACAAATTTTGAGACCCAATCCCCTCTAAAATTTAGAAAATAAGATGTATTCCTGGTTTTCTATATTTAACCTGGGCTAGAGTCAGACACGACTGAGCAACTTCACTTTCACTTTTCATTTTCATGCATTGGAGAAGGAAATGGCAACCCACTCCAGACTTCTTGCCTGGAGAATCCCAGAGACAGTGGAGCCTGGTGGGCTGCCATCTGTGGGGTCATACAGAGTCAGACACAACTGAAGCGACTTAGCAGCAGCAGCAGCAGAAATAAAATTAATATATCCTAATGGAGATGCTATATTTTTTTTAGTGATAGTATGTATGGTAGGGTTTATCTTCCAAATTTCCAGACTGGCAGTCTTAATTTCAGAATATTCAGCGATCAGCAAGTATGTGTCATACATATCTGGAAAAAAATATATTACAAAGAAAGCAGGAAGTACATGAATAATTCATTGGCTGTATTTGATATGTCTTGCTTTTTTTCCTAAAGCTGTGATCTGAAAACATGATTTGCCAGCATTTCAGCAGAAGCAGGAGGGAGGGAGCTGGTATTGCTTCCAGCTTATCTCCTGGAATCCCTGGAGACTGAGAGGCTACTGGACTTGACCACCTTGAGAAGAAACTTACCAGAAACAAAAAGCATAAGATAAACAGATGTATATTGACCAATTCTATGGTCAATATCTTTAGAACTCTTCTGAAACACTTGATCATTCACCCAGTGAGTTTTGACTGACATCATATATCTGGGTGGTTTAATGTATGTGATTTGCTAAATCAAATTCTTCATGTATTGCATAATGTGTATCTACTTTGGCAATATATTATGTCATCATCATGGAATAAAGGCAAACAAACTGCTGTAACAAGACATGTGTCTTGCTGCAGTCAACTGGCATGGCAATAAATCTGAATGACTTGTATCTATACTGTCTTTCATTCAAATCTGCTTCAACACTTTGTAATGATTACATTTGTGGAGAGTTTTTCATCTTAATTTTTGCAGCTGGAGATTGAGTAGGGAAGTGAGAACGTGTCATGACTGACTAATTACTCAGTATCACACACAGATGTATAAAAACTTTTGGGGAAAATTAGGAGGTTCATATTTGGTTTCTCTTCCTGGGAGAAGGCAACTATTGTGCATGCATTTGCATTTTCTTTTAAAATTAGCCTGTGAATAAACAAAATCTATGTTCTTTTCTCTATAAAGTAAGCTTCATTTTTACTCTATCAAAGACTTGCCATATGTCTGAGTCTTTGCAGCCCAATGTCTGTTTCAGAAAATCTAGACCAGAGGTGCTCAGCCAAGTCCTGGTATCAAAACAGATCATGAAGCCCTCTACATCCATCCAACTATTGCTATTTCTTTTTTAATATAACCATTTTAGTACTGAAGTATAGTTGATAACAATGTTGTATTAGTTTCTGGTGACAGCCAAAAGATTCATGTGTGTGTGTGTATGTGTATACATATCTATTCTTTTTCAGATTCTTTACCATCATAGGTTATTACAGGATACTGAATACAGTTCCCATTGCTACATAATATGCCCCTGTTGTTTATCCTTTTATGTATAGTAGTGTATATCTGCTAATCCAAAACTCCTAATTTATCTCTCCTCCTCCCATCCCCCTCAATAACCTTAAGTTTGTTTTCTTTGTGAGTCTATTTCTGCTTTGTAAATAAGTTTCTTTGTATCAGTTTTTTTATATTGCATATATAAATGATATCATATGATGTCTGTCTTTCTCTGACTTACTTTGCTTAGTATGATCATCTTCAGGTCCATCCATGTTGCCACAAATGGTAGTATTCCATTTCTTTTTATGGCTTAGTAGTATTCCACTGTATAATAGGTACCACATCTTCTTTATCCATTCACCTGTCAATGGATACTTTGGGTGCTTCCATGTCTTGGCTATTGTAAATAGTGTTGCCATTAACATCGGGTTGCATGTATCCTTTTGAATTAAGAGTTTTCTTCAGATGTATGCCCAGGAGTGGGATTGTAGGATCATACAGTAGCTCCTTTAAGTAATTTCCATGCTGTCCTCTATAGCTACTGTATCAATTCCCACCAACAGTGTAGGAGGGCTCCCTTTTCTCCACATCCTCTCCAGCATTTATAGTTTGTAGACATTTTCATGATAGCCATTCTGACCAGTGTGAGGTGACACCTCATTGAAGACAATTGCTATTTCTATCAGACATGATAAAGGATGTGTCAAGTCTTCAATGTGCCCACTTACCTGGTAGTTACAGCTGATACCCTCTGGATTCAGAGATCCTGAGATGCTTTCATGAGGATGACTTGAACCTTCCAGTCCAACCCTTTTCCTCCTCAAGGTTCATAAGCAGCTGTCAGTTACCTCATAGAATTAAATTTATCAGTAGCCTCAATAACCACCTGAAGTTCTTACATCCAATACTTGTTCAATGACTTTTGAATAAATAAATTTCAAGGCCAACATTCAAATTACTTTAAAAGCTTTCATAATTCCAGTTGGTCTGTGAGACAAGTCATAGCTATTTTATTAGGTGTAAATGTGGTTAAGTACTTGGATAGAATCCTAATATTAGTATAGATGCAAATTCCTGATATTTCTCAGAAACCAACCCTCCCCCAAATCCACTAGATTTCCTTTCCAATTTGTTTGCATAACAAATTGACTATAAAACTGGTTCCTAGAATGAAGAGCTATATGTAATTACTTCAATTTATGAATGTAAATGATCATTCAGTTAAAGATGATATTCGAAGTCAAGTCTTCAATACAATAACCAGTGTTAAAACATCACCTGAGTGTTATATAAACTTCTCTCTCTTTTCTTCATATGATGGATCTGTGAGTAGTTTAAACTGGATGATCTCTGAGATTTCTCCATGCTCTTACACTGAAAAGTTCCTTTGAAAACATTCCTTTGGACAGTTCAAAACACGAATCTATTTCCCTATAATTTCCTCTTGTCAGTTCAGGTTTTGACCTTTGTAATCATGAAGACTCTCTTCTTCAAATAATGGAAGACAACTTAACCCGTTTCTTTCCCATGAATTCCCTTTTGCAAGTGAAGCTTCAGTTCAGTTCAGTCTCTCAGTCATGTCTGACTCTTTGAGACTCCATGGAAAGCAGCATGCCATGCCTCCCTGTCCATCATCAAATACCAGAATTTACTCAGACTAATGTCCATTGAGTTGGTGATGTAATCCAACAATCTCATCTTCTGTCATCCCCTTCTCCTCCTGCCTTCAATCTTTCCCAGCATCAAGGTCTTCTCAAATGAGTCAGTTCTTCGTATCAGCTGGCCAAAGCACTGGAGTTTCAGCTTTAACATCAGTCCTTCCAATGAACATCCAAGACTGATCTCCTTTAGAAAGGACTGGTTGGATCTTCTTGCAGTCCATGGGACTCTCAAGAGTCTTCTCCAACACCACAGTTCAAAAGCATCAATTCTTTGGCTCTCAGCTTTCTTGATAGTCCAAATATCACATCCATACATGACTACTGGGAAAACTATAGCCTTGACTAGATGGACATTTGTTGGCAAAGGAATCTCTCTGCTTTTTAATATACTGTCTAGGTTGGTCATAACTTTTCTTGCAAGGAATAAGCATCTTTTAATTTCATGGCTGCATGATGTAATTTCAATGACTGCAGTAACAATCTTCAGTGATTTCGGAGCCCCCCAAAATAAAGTCTGACACTGTTTGCATTGTTTCCCATCTATTTGCCATGAAGTGATGGGATCAGATGCCAAGATCTTAGTTTTCTGAATGTTGAGCTTTAAGCCAACTTTTTCACTCTCCTCTTTCACTTTCATCAAGAGGCTCTTTAGTTCTTCTTCACTTTCTGTCATAAGGGTAGTGTCATCTGCATATCCAAGGTTATTGCTATTTCTCCCAGCAATCTTGATTCCAGCTTGTGCTTCATCCAGTCCAGCGTTTCTCATGATGTACTCTGCATATAAGTTAAATAAGCAGAGTGACAATATATAGCCTTGACATACTCCTTTTCCTGTTTGGAAACAGTCTGTTGTTCCATGTCCAGTCCTACCTCTTGTTTCCTGACTTGCATACAGATTTCTGAAGAGCCAGGTCAGATGGTCTGGTATTCCCATCTCTTTCAGAATTTACCACAGTTTATTGTGATCCACACAGTCAAAGGCTTTGGCATAGTCAATAAAGGAGAAATAGATGTTTTTCTGGAACTCTCTTGCCTTTTTAATTATCCAGTGGATGTTGGCAATTTGATCTCTGGTTCCTCTGTCTCTTCTAAAACCAGCTTGAGCATCTGGAAGTTCATGGTTCACATACTGTTGAAGCCTGGCTTGTAGAATTTTGGATATTAATTTGCTAGAGTGTGAGATGGGTGCAGTTGTGTGGTAGTTTGAGCATTCTTTGGCAAAGCCAATGCCAAAGAATGCCCAAGTGAATCTTACAGTGCTCATACAAACTTCAAATGTCACAGCTTCATATTATATTCTGTGCATGGACCGCTTGTCTTAAAATTGCCCCCCCACCCCTGCAATTCACCAAAAGGGCTGAGATCTGAAATTCCT
This sequence comes from Ovis canadensis, assembly GCF_042477335.2. Taxonomy (NCBI): domain Eukaryota; kingdom Metazoa; phylum Chordata; class Mammalia; order Artiodactyla; family Bovidae; genus Ovis; species Ovis canadensis. The sequence continues at coordinate 52,991,210 of NC_091261.1, forward strand.
TTCCCCTGGATGTGGTGTTCCTGTTAAAGAAGCCTAGGTTTTCAATACTAGTTAATATAAAACAGCATATTAAAAAGCAGAGACATCACTTTGCTGGCAAATGTCTGTATAGTTCAAGCTATAGTCTTTCCAGTAATCATGTATGGATGTGAGAGTTGGACCATAAAACGAGAGTGCCAAAGAGTTGATACTTCTGAACTGTGGTGCTGGAGAAAACTCTTGAGAGTCCCTTGGACATCCAGGAGATCAACTCAGTCCATCTTAAAGGGAATAAACCCTGAATATTCATTGGGAGGACTGATGCTGAAGTTGAAGCTCCAATAATTTGGCCACCTGATGCAAAATGCTGACTCGCTGGAAAAGACCTTGATGCTGGGAAACATAGAATGCAGGAAGAGAAAGGGATGACAGAATATGAGATGGTTGCACCCCTGACTCAGTGGACATGAGTTTGAACAAACTCATAGTGAAGGACAGGAAAGTCTGATGTACTGCAGTCTGTGGGGTCACAGTCAGACAGGACAATAATACAAGCGGGATTCATGCAGGAGTAAGATCAGCAACACCTGGACTTTGTTAGAAATGCAGAATTTGATCTGGGGCCCCAGAGTAGATTTACCGACTTGGGCCCTGTATTTAATAAGCCCTTCAGTGATTTGCATCCACATTAAACTCTGAGAAGCACTGACATTTGAAGAAGTATTTAATAGAGATCTGCAGGTGTGGGCGTACACTGAGTATGGTCAACTACAACCACTAGCTATTTTACAAGTTAGGACTCTGAAACCCTCGGCTGATGCAACCACCTTACAAAAAGAGAAATGTTGGTTAAGTTATTATATAGCATTTAAAAGTATATTGTATCATTAAAATGATTATGTCTGTGAGTATGACACAACCAACCACTCCATTTCTTGACACGCTTTCTTCTCTTGTTTCCCAGGATGCCTTTGTTCTTGGTTCTCTTCCAGGATCTGAGCACTGCATTTCAGTCCCCTATGCTTATTTCTGTTTGTTCATCTTGGTTCTTCATGCACCTTTCCTGAATCAACCCCTGCACTTCCTGACTTCAGCTGCCCATGGGTTGGTCATTTCACAATCCCCACCTCCCATCCTGCTCTTCTGAGTTCAAGCTTAGGTCAAATGATCAGTTTACCTGAACGTTCTGTAGATACCACTTGGAGGGAATTTATTTTACCCAACTCCCTTCCTCATGACTCTTCCTCTTTTTCTGTTCCCATTAGTTGGTGACCGGTATCTACCACGCTGTAACCTTGGGAGGCATCCTGAACATCTCCCTCTCCAACTCCATTAAGCCTCGATTGACCACCTAGCCCGGCCAATTTCACTGGTGAACTAGCTCATTTGGGGCCCATTCCCACTGCTCCAGCCTAGACGCCATCGTCATTCAAGCTTTACTGTCAATTTCTTAATTTATCTCCTCTTGCACATAATGCTGTCTCCACACCACTGCTGCCCCTTTTCTAGCCCCCTTCTCACTAAACACAATGGACTTTTTATTTCTAAAAATGCATCTAAATAAAACACAAATACATCCCTTCCTCAAAAATCTCCTCTGTCACCTGGTGCAGTAAAGTTCCCGCAGCTTTATGGTGACGCTGGTGCAGATGGTCCACTCTGCCGGCTCTTCTGTTACCATGAATTGCTCAGCCCTGCACCTTGACAGGTGCTATTTGTTCCAAATTCAACTCCTTTCTTCTTTTCATTTATAGCAAAATCCTGTTCATCCTTCCAGAATTAGTACAAGTGTCACTTCCCCTGCCATGACTTCACAGATTTTTAATGCTTCCAAAAGTGCATGCTTCACACCTTGCTTTATTCAACAGGAGGTTGGATGGTTCTTCTGGGGCTCTGGGGTCAATCCATCCTCACTAACATGACCTCAGGCAATTTATTAATAATCTTGATTTCCCCTTTGGCTCCCATGTGATGCAGAGATCAGAGGACCACTGCTGGGAACTAGATTGCACAAGTGAGGTGTGGTATGACGTGGCTGCTACAAGATGCATGTGGAGTAATGGTTTGTCCTCTGGATACCAGTGACCATCATGGGTGCCTTCCTCTCCCCTTAGCAGATCGGGGCCAAGCTCAAGGATGCACAGGTCTCACTCAACATATATTATTTGTGGCCAATACTGATCTCACATAAGAGGCCCTCAGTAAATCTTATGTTGAGATCCCGCAATATTACATTTTACACCAGTGTTCACTAGTAAGCTACATGAGGAAACCATTCTCAAGCCCATAGACAACACAGCCATCCTTAGCACAGTCCAGTCACATGCTCCTTTTGACCTCTTTTTACCCAAATACTCTCCTTTTTGCTTCTTCACTGTGATCATTTCTGTCATAGTCATAAAATTGTGTTTCCCAATCCTTTACTATTTCTCTTTTTATTTTTTTAAAAAATTTTAATTTATTTATTTTAATTGGAGGCTAATTACTTTACAATATTGTATTGGTTTTGCCATACATCAACATGAATCCACCACGGGTGTACACGTGTTCCCCATTCTGAACCCCCTCCCACCTCCCTCCCGGTACCATCCCTCTGGGTCATCCCAGTGCACCAGCCCCAAACATCCTGTATCCTGCATTGAACCTGGACTGGCGATTCATTTCTTATATGATATTATACATGTTTAAATGCCATTCTCCCAAATCATCCCATCTCTCCTCCCACAGAGTCCAAAAGACTGTTCTATACATCTACGTCTCTTTTGCTGTCTTGCATACAGGGTTATCGTTACCATCTTTCTAAATTCCATATATATGCATTAGTATACTGTATTGGTGTTTTTCTTCCTGGCTTACTTCACTCTGTATAATAGGCTTCAGTTTCGTCCGCCTCATTAGAACTGATTCAAATGTATTCTTTTTAATGGCTGAGTAATACTCCATTGTATGCAAGACAGGAAAAAAGACACAGATGTGTATAACAGACTTTTGGACTCAGAGGGAGAGGGAGAGGGTGGGATGATTTGGGAGAATGGGAATTCTAACATGTATACTATCATGTAAGAATTGAATCGCCAGTCCATGTCTGACGTAGGGTGCAGCATGCTTGGGGCTGGTGCATGGGGACGACCCAGAGAGATGTTGTGGGGAGGGAGGTGGGAGGGGGGTTCATGTTTGGGAACGCATGTAAGAATTAAAGATTTTAAAATTTAAAAAATACAAAATAAAAACAAACAAAAAAAAAGAAAATGAGTATACTACCCAAAGCAATCTATAGATTTAATGCAATCCCTATCAAGCTACCAACAGTATTTTTCACAGAGCTAGAACAAATGATTTCACAGTTTGTATGGAAATACAAAAAACCTCGAATAGCCAAAGCAATCTTGAGAAAGAAGAATGAAACTGGAGGAATCAACCTGCCTGACTTCAGGCTCTACTACAAAGCCATAGTCATCAAGACAATATGGTACTGGCACAAAGACAGAAATATAAATCAATGGAACAAAATAGAAAGCCCAGAGATAAATCCATGTACCTATGGACACCTTATCTTTGACAAAGGAGGCAAGAATATACAAAGGAGAAAAAACAATCTCTTTAACAAGTGGTGCTGGGAAAACTGGTCAACCACTTGTAAAAGAATGAAACTAGAACACTTTCTAACACCATTCACAAAAATAAACTCAAAATGGATTAAAGATCTAAATGTAAGACCAGAAACTATAAAACTTCTAGAGGAGAACATAGGCAAAACACTCTCTGACATAAATCACAGCAGGATCCTCTATGACCCACCTCCCAGAATATTGGAAATAAAAGCAAAAATAAACAAATGGGATCTAATTAAAATTAAAGGCTTCTGCACAACAAAGGAAACTATAAGCAAGGTGAAAAAAACAGCCTTCTGAATGGGAGAAAATAATAGCAAATGAAGCAACTGACAAACAACTAATCTCAAAAATATACAAGCAACTTCTGCAGCTCAATTCCATAAAAATAAATGACCAATCCAAAAAAAAAAAAACAATGGGCCAAAGAACTAAATAGACATTTCTCCAAAGAAAACATACAGATGGCTAACAAATACATGTAAAGATGCTTAACATCACTCATTATCAGAGAAAGGCAAATCAAAACCACAATGAGGTACCATTGCATGCCAGTCAGAATGGCTGTGATCCAAAAGTCTACAAGCAATAAATGCTGGAGAGGATGTGGAGAAAAGGGAACCCCCTTACACTGTTGGTGGGAATGCAAACTAGTACAGCCACTATGGAGAACAGTGTGGAGATTCCTTAAAAAACTGGAAATAGAACTGCCTTATGACCCAGCAATCCCAGTGCCGGGCATACACACTGAGGAAACCAAAATTGAAAGGGATACGTGTACCCCAATGTTCATCGCAGCACTGTTTATAATAGCCAGGACATGGAAGCAACCTAGATGCCCACCAGCAGATGAATGGATAAGAAAGCTGTGGTACATATTTCTCTTTTTTAAATTTGAGTATAATTGCTTTACAATGCTGTATTAGTTTATGTTTACATATATCCCTTCCCTTTTGAGCCTCCCTTGCCCCACCACAGCCCACCCCTCTCAGTCTCCACAGAGCAACAGGCTGAACGCCCTGTGTTGTAAAGCAGCTTCCATCAGCTATCAATTTCATACATGATAGTGTATATATGTTAATGCTACTTTCTCCACTCGCCTCGCCCTTTCCTTCCCTTGTTGTGTCCACACATCTGTTCTCTATGTTTCTATTTCTGTCCTGCAAATATTTTCATCAGCACCATTTTCTAGATTTTATGTAAATGAACTGATATAAGACATTTGTTTTTCTCTTTTAGACTTGCATCACTCTGTATAACAGGTTCTAGGTTCATCTACCTCACTACAGCTAACTCAAACTCGTTTCTTTTTATGGTCGAGTAATATTCCATTGTATAATTGTTACCACATGTTTTTCATCCAATCATCTGTCCATGGACATCTAGGTTGTTTCTTTGCCCTGGCTACTGTAAACAATGTTACAATGAATATTGGGGTACATGTGTCTTTTGCATTGTTGTTTTCTCAGGTTATATGCCCAGTAGTGGGATTGCTGGGTCATATGGTAGTTTTACTCCTAATCCCTTACTAGTTCAATCCCTATTTTGTTAATTGGACAGATTCTGTGTATTTATATACAGGTATTCTAGTCAAAAAGTCACTCTGTCTTGCATTCCCCTGTACTTTCTCCACTGACACTCTTTCTAAGGCACACTTGTACTTTTGCCTGTACTTTTCAAAGGATTCTATTCAATCTTCTGCTGTCTCAAGTTGCAAGCTGTTTAACAGCATTGCCAAATCAGCTGCCCTTCCAGTCCTTTTGAAAGATGTATATCCTGATGTGCTTTGAGACAGATCTCCTCAGAAGCATAAAGGTAAAAAATGAAAGATTCAATTTTTGTTATGAAGAATCCATGAAGAATTTGTCCATTATGATACATTTCTTCATCTTGTATCTCAACAGATTAATTTCAGAAGTTATTATTTCTTGATAATGTGATATTGGAAGGTCCCTGTTTCCCAGGGATGCTTGAATCTAAGAATCACTTTATTATGTCTTTCTGTAAAAACAAGTGACTTAGATATGCATCTCTGAAATAGCAATGTAAATCAGTGAGAAAATAAGATTCAGTAACAGAATTTTCTCAGAAAATCAGCATAGTTCTCAACTGGAAAGAGTCCCTATTCCAAGCCTATAATACAGAAATCTATTTATACATTTTAGCGCTGAGAGCAAAAGCACTTAAAATTCCCTGTGAACTGCATGAAGTTGACCTAGAGAGTCTGTAAACACACATACATTGTCAGAGGACTTGATCCAAAAAAGGTTAGGAATCAGTGCCATGACACAGGGAACTGGAAGACGATGTGATCATGATCTTTAATTTCTAAGTTTCTGCAGAAGAGTGATGGGACTAAGCCTGAATCTGTGGGTAAAGCATGTGGTAAACTCGATCTGTTGGAAAAGGCCACACAGAGGGAGGTGTGATGTTTAACTCAGAGATCATCTCTTTTATCAGCACTGCAGATGTTAACTTGTATTTAGTGCCAGTGAAAACTGTCCTACACATCAGAGCCCGTGGGAAACAGCCTCCCAGCCTGACTACACTTAACATTTAAAATTCAAGGATGCTTCAGTGCAAGGTGAATTTGACTTACGGATTAAGTCACCAGATGTATGTCACTGATAATTACTAAGAAAGAAAACAGAACCTTCTTGGGTGAAATTATGGGAGAGATGACAGAAAAGACATTGAAAGCTTAAGCACATTAATCTCTAGGTGGATTTTGGACTCACCTCTAGCAGAGCAATCACCTAATGCTCACATGGAGGTTCTCCCCTCCCAGCCTCCATGTGCTCAGAGAATAACCATATGGCCCAAGCAACATAGCCCTGATTTACAATAAGATAGCATAGGAAAAGAATTCCTACATGGAAGTCAAACTCAATAGGGTTCTCACTTTTAAAAAAAAATTATTTTTATTGGAGTATAACCGCTTTACAATGTTGTATTGGTTACTGCCATACAAGAGCGTTAATCAGACATAGGTATACATATATCCCCTCATTTTTGGACCTCCCAACCCCCACCCACCCCTCTAGTTCATCACAGAGCGCTGAGCTGAGTTCCCTATGTTATGCAGTCACCTCTAAGTAAGTTGTGTCCTTGATGTGATATTTTCCAAGTTAGATTTGGTTTCATATTTGTTTTGAAGATAACACACACATCCTTCAAAACCTTTAATCATAAAATTGACAAAAACATTGCATGTGATGTTCCATTTTTCAATATGTGAAGCGAATGTGACAACAGCAAGAAGAGTCTCCCTTGATAAAACCTATCACTTCTGCAAATTTCACAAGTGTTGACTAGATTTTCTTAACAAAATATTTTCTTAATGTTAACTTTGAGTGTAATTCTTTTCCATTACCTCATAAATTCACTCTCATAATGTTGATACATTTCTACCTAATTTTGCTTGTTTTAATAATACTGTATGACGAATGTTTTCTCCATGCCATTCAAGTTCATAGTTTAATGGAATGATTTCACTATATTCAGTGCAGAGATATACCAAAATTTAGTTATATCTTCTGTCAAAATTTTAATTATAACATTTTGCTGTTAGGTGAACACTTTAAGTCTACTGATAACTTATTCCTAAGATAAATATGATGGTAATTAGATTTTAAATTCATTATAAATAAATTATAGCAAAACCATGTGATTTATTGGTATTAATAATGATGAAACTAATGTTTTTTCTGGGGGAAAGAAAAACTGTTTTATCAGCTCAGCTATTCACAGGCCAAACCCTTTTTTCTATGGCTTTAATTGTGCACAATATCAAGGAAGCAAAAATTAAAGCTGTTTGATCTCTTTAGGGGATCTTTATTGCATAAATATTCCATCTATATTGGAAGTGAATTTTTAAGTAAATTTTTAATAAATGCATAATCCACGTTTCTTGTGTGCAGAGTGTTAACCCTGACGTAGGATTTCCTCTTTTGGTCTCTTAGAAAATGTTTTACTTCAAGTATGGAACCCATGAGGCTTCAGGTTTATTTTGCTGTCTTCTGTTTAGTTGATGACTTTTATTATCATACTTTTTAGGGTTAAGATAATCTTTTAGGGTTCACATCTTCATTTTTTCTAAATTGAAGTATAGTTGATGTATAATGTTGCATTGCTTTCAGGTGTACAGCAAAGTGGCCCATATGCATATATATGGAAAGGAAATGCTAAGCCACTCCAGTATTCCTGCCTGGAGAATCCAATGGACAGAGGAACCTGGTGGGGCTACGGTCCATGGGGTTGCAAAGGGTCAGACATGACTGAACTGACTTAGTACGTATGCATACACATATATGCATTCTCTTTGAGATTCTTTTCCCTTATAAGCCATTACAAAATACTGACCAGATTTCCTTGTGATGTATAGTAGGTCCTTGTTGGTTATCTATTTCTTATATATCTGTTAATCCCAATCTCCCAATTTATCCCTCTCCCTTTCTCTCCTTCAGTAAGCATAAGTTTGTTTTGTATGTTTGTGGCTTTATTTCTGCTTTGTACATAAGTTTGTTTATATCATGTTATTCTTATTTTAATAAAAATCAGGTTGATTAAACTGTCTGGTATACAGCCTTTTCATGGCTTTGTAGTTAGATGGGCTTCCTGGTGGCTCAGTGGTAAAGAATTTGCCTTCAATTCAGGAACCGAAGGAGACGTGGGTTTGATCCCTGGGTAAGGTAGATCCCCTGGAGAAGGGCGTGGCAACCCACTCCAGTATTCCTGCCTTGAGAATCCCCAAGGACAGAGAAGCCCATTGGACTAAGTCCATGGGATCTCAAAGAGTTGGACATGACTGTGACTGAACCGGATTAACACTCAATCATGCATAGTTAGATACCTGCCAGTAGTACAAAAGTAAAGCCACCTGTATTTTCCTTAAAGGTTATTGAAGGTATTTCCTTCTGTGTCATATAAGAAATTAATTTTGTATCTGTGTAGCTTTTGTAGCAACGGATAGACCTAATCTAGCTAATAATACTAAAGATCCACAATTTAAACTCAAAAGTTTTATCATAGATTAACAGAGAAAAATTGCAAACCTCAAAGAGAAGGAGGAAAAAGAGAGTTTCAACCACAATGAAAAACAGGCACTGGCTGTAAAAAACTCCCTTCAAAAATCTTGGCAACTTTACACTCACACATTGTTGTGTTGCTCATGCCAAGGAAATCTCAGTATTTTGCAGGAGCAGCAGTAAGAAATAAAAACTGCATCATGACCTTGTGGATTTGTTAGCATTCCACGTAGAGAACCTGACCAGACACACACATGTGCACACGTGTGCACACTCACATAGGTACCCTGCTTGCACCTACATGAACATGATAGCAAAATATACACATTGTGAAGCTTAGAAAGAAGAGATCAAGGTAGAATATTGTTTTCTAAAGGACTCATTGGAAAAGACTCTGATGCTGGGAGGGAGTGGGGGCAGGAGGAGAAGGGGACAACAGAGGATGAGATGGCTGGATGGTATCACTGACTCAGTGGACATGAGTTTGAGTGAACTCCGAGAGTTGGTGATGGACAGGAAGGCCTGGCATGCTGCGATTCATAGGGTCACAAAGAGTCGGGCACGACTGAGTGACTGAAATGAACTGAACTGAACTGAAAGGTGCTAAATGTTTCTGGGAACTGTGTCTGACTCATAATGAATAGTCAATGAATATGTATGATTGAATAAATAATCAAATAAGAAATTAAAATATGAACATTAATCAAGAATATTATAAATAAGACTTTAAATGTTTAAATGCCCAATGTAAATAAATGTAAATCTCCAAAATATTCATCTTTTAAAAAAGGAGGATACTTCTGGAGCTGATGAATATGTCTATTACTTTAATTGTAGGGATCATTTCATGGGTATATACATACCTTCAATCCCATCAGATTTCATACATTAAATCTTTGCAGTTTTCTTTCTTGGTATCATTTTTACTTCATAAAAAGCTGTAAACAAAATAAAAAATGTCAATACACACAGTAATTAAATTGAATGCCATAAAATATTCACTTTTTATCCTTCCTTGACAAAACACTCTCAATTCTGTGTTTTAGCTTAAGCAACTCAGTTTTGTACTGCATCAAATGCACAGACTGGATCATGGGTTTGAAATACATTTTGCATCCAAGGTTTATCTATTTGACATTTTTCCCATCGTTGTCTCTCATGAGATCTCAAATTCTTCCCTATAATATGGTTGTGCTTCAGTCGTGTCCAACTCTGTGTGACCCTATGGACTATAGCCTGCCAGGACCTTCTGTCCATGGGATTCTCCAAACAAGAATACTGGAGTGGGTTGCCATTTCCTCCTCCAGAGGATCTTCCCGAAGCAAGGATTGAACCCATGTCTCTTATATCTCCTGTATCGGCAGGCAAGTTCTTTACCACCAGTGCCACTTGGGAAGACCTGAAAGATTCTAAGACCTAAAAAGGATATTTTTCAAGTTTTGGAGCCACTTAACTTTTTTTACCCCTGATTCTCAGTGTTCTAGTATGGGGAAGGACTCTTTCTAATTAGGAAAAACATTCACATTTTCCCCCATCACAGCAGTTCCTTATTACATGTTACCATAGGGAGTCAATTTGCTAAAACTGTATTTCTAAGAACATTTCCTCTGCTCCTTTGTACCTAAATGAGAAATAGGATTGCTTTATTTCCCTTAAGGAAAGGCTGGAAGCAAGAAAGAGCCTCTGTTAGGTGTTTTTAAGCTCACAAATCTGCATTTCACATTCAAAACTACCTTCTTAATGCACTTTTCAGGGAGGAGTTGTGTTCCCTGTCTTGCTCACTCCCATCCGATTTCCATAAAAGTGACTTCCGGTTTCTGTCTGAGCATTACTATCTCTTTGTTGTGTTCTGAAAACATGCTTCCTGCAGTAACTGCTGCACCCCAAGAAGGTATTTCCAGTGACTTACTGTGAAAGGCACAGACATTTCCCGTCAGGGCTCGAGGACCACAGAGAAATGTTTAACGCCAGCAACAGCCATTACCAGCCAGACTACCTCAGAACGGTCACTTCACCTCTTTCATCTCAGGGTCCTCCACTAGGAAGAGGAGAACAATAGCAACAATCCTTAGCTTTCCAATTCACTTAAGATTAAAGAAGAAAACTCATGTGAAACACTTAGCTTAATGCCTGGAATGCTGTTGTGCAGACAATAAACATGAGCAATTATTCTTATCATGATTAGTATATAATTATATACTATCTGTATATTTATTACAATAATTATATGGTTATATAACGATAGTTGGGCTTCCCAGGTGGCACTAGTGGTAAAGAACCCGCCTGCCAAGGCAGGTGTAAGAGATGAGGGTTTGATCCCTGGCTCAGGAAGATCCCCTGGAGGAGCGCATGACAACCCACTCCAGTATTCTTGCCTGGAGAATCCCATGGACAGAGGAGCCTAGTGGGATACAGCCCATAGCGTCACACGGAGTCAGACATGACTGAACGGACTTAGCATGCATGTATAATGATAGTTAGAGTACTATCATCTTGTTATTAACTGGATTCAAATCACTGTCTTTATTCTGACACCTAACCCTATCTTTTCTGAGTGTCATCCTTAAGATTCTAGGTTCCTGTGGCTTGCTCTCCTCCCTGTGAACCGCAGATCTTCTCCTGGAGCTCTGGGGTGCTGGTGTGTACAGTCCCCGGTGTGCCTCCCATCCCTGCATCCCTAGGAAGGGCATTTTATGACCTTGGATGATGAGCTGTCTACCCACATCTCAGCTCTCTATGGTCAATAGGAAGGCAAAAATTCAACACAACAGAGTCATCAGTCTAGGGTTTTCAGACACCTTCATTTGATCTTGATTTATATAATTCTGTTCCAAGTGGCTGCAGGGCTCGAGTCACGTTGGAGTAGACAAGCAGGGTAATTTGGATGGAGGAACAAGCCCCGATGCTTAGGAGATACAGGTACGAGGACATCTGTTGGGAGGAAAGAGAAAGGTCAAGGGCAGACACGTCATGTCATTGAAAGCCCTGGAGATTAAGACCACTGGGTGGGGAGGAGTCTCTCTGGTGCTCAGAGAAAGGGAGATGGATAGTGAAAGGTGCAAAACAAAGAGCTCATATCATCAGGCTCGCAGGGGTGGGCTTCCCTGAGAACTTTGACATTCTCAGAGCTCATTTAAAAAATCACTATTTTTGCCATTGCATATTACTGCTTTTCTAAAATGGAAATATTGCTGGTTTCTGGAACAGGGGATTGCTTTAACTAAGATATATAAAAGAAAATTTCAACTAGGATGTTTTAAAATGTCAAAAAGACTCATTTCCAAAACTAAGGATTTATATTGAAATAAAGCAGACTAAATTTTTCTGGGTAAGAATCATGTGTTTTGACTTACCCGGTCCTTCATTTTTCCAGGACGCAACAGCTCATGGCTTCCCTGATCCCATGTTTTCCTTTAGCACATCCTAAGGCAAGGAGATCCAACCAGTCCATTCTGAAGGAGATCAACCCTGGGATTCCATTGGAAGGAATGATGCTAAAGCTGAAACTCCAGTACTTTGGCCACCTCATGCGAAGAGTTGACTCATTGGAAAAGACTCTGATGCTGGGAGGGATTGGGGGCAGGAGGAGAAGGGGACGACAGAGGATGAGATGGCTGGATGGCATCACTGACTCAATGGACGTGAGTCTGAGTGAACTCTGGGAGTTGGTGATGGACAGGGAGGCCTGGCATACTGCAATTCATGGGGTCGCAAAGAGTTGGAAAAAACTGAGAGACTGAAATGAACCAAACTGAACTGAAGGCAAGCATTGGTTTTCATGATGTATCCCTTATTCGATTAAAAGCTTCTAGAAATGATTTCTACATGTTATTCCAGGGTGTGGTCCCCAGGAGCCTGACACATAATAGAGAGCAGGTTGGGAAAAACAAAACAAAACAAAAAACCCTGAAGTCACACTGTGGAGTTTTGTTGTTGTTCAGTAGCTAAGTCGTGTCCAACCAACTCTCTGTGTCTCCTTGGACTGCAGCTCCTTGTTGGACTGCAGCTCCTTGGACTAGGCTCCTCTGTCCTTTACAATCTCCCGGAGTTTGCTCAAATTCATGTCCATTGAGTTGATGGTGCTATCTAACCATCTCATCCTTTGCCACCCCATTCTCCTTTGCCTTCAATCTTTTCCAGCATCAGGGTCTTTTCCAGTGAATTGGCTCTTTGCATCAGGTGGCCAAAGTATTGGGGCTTCAGCATCAGTCCTTGCAATGAATATTTCAGGGCTGTTTTCCTTTATGGTTGACTGGTTTGATATCCTTGCAGTCCAAGGGAATCTCAAGAGTCTTCTCCAAGACCAGTGTTCAAAAGCATCAATTCTTCAGTGGTCAGCCTTCTTTATGTCCAACTCTCACATCCGTACATGACTACTGCATAAAAGCACAGCTTTGACTGAATAGACCTTTGTCAACAAAGTGTTATCTCTTCTTTCTAATATGCTGTCTAGGTTTGTCATAGCTTTCTTTCCAAGGAGCAAGCGCCTTTTAATTTCACGACTGCAGTCACCATCTTCAATGATTTTGGAGCCCAATAAAATCTGTCACTGCCAATTCCAGCCATATTCGTGAATATGCCACTCTCAGCCATACTCAGACTCAAAAGAGAGAATTAAGTTTCGCTTCTCCTTTTTTCCTTTTTTTTTTTTTTTTGAATGTTAAGACTGTGAAGTTTAACGGTGATGATAACAAGATGATTTGCATGTGACCAAATGCCTTGGTTTGGAGCGAGTTTGGTAGAGAAAGAGAGCTTTTTTAGAGAACCTAAGAGCAGGAAGATTAAGACTTAGATTCAGATCAGGAGCCACCAAAGGACACATAGGCAGTTTGAAGACAGGTCATCTGAACATCTAAACACTTTTCCAGCCTCTATGTCTGTCCTTGCTTTCCTTTCCCTGGGATAATACTTCCTCCTCCACACACTGCCTCACCCCACCGCCCACCCCAAATCAACAGGCAGTGCAAGTAACCGGGCACATCTGTATTACTCCACTACCTTGAACCTATGGAAGGTACTGCTAATAGATCAAAACTCCCCCACCCCACTAAATCTGGCCTTAAGGTTCTTCTCAGTATAGTTTCTCAGAATAGCTTAAATATCAACACCAATTAATTGCAGTTGGTTTATGAGGTAAAACATACTGTATTTGACCTCTTGGTGACTTTGTCCTAATTGGTGGCTAGTTGAGTCAGACCAGGATTGGGTGGCTTTGTGGAATGTAATTTTGATGTGCTTATCGCGAGGCTTGTGGAACAGAAAGTCTCTCCATATGCATGGCAACACAAGGAATAGCAACAGTTGTGGACATGCTTTTAGAAAGCCAGCAGAGTGGTCTCTCCAAATTCTGAGAATTGTATCTGGTATTTTGTTCCATTGGAAAAACAGTTTCACTCTTGTTGCCCCACCCAGAATCCCTCAGATTGCTTTTCCTGGTTTTGTCTATCATCCTCAAGCTCGCATTTTCACACTTGCCATGTTTAGAGGTTTGCTCTTGGTCATTGCACTGTCTTGCACATATGGAAAGCCTGGGTGTTAGCAGAAGTCCCTCCACATGGCAAGAACACACACACCCACACACATACACACGCCATCTGCAGCCAGTGGTGGAATGAGCTCTAGAGTGTACTTTCCTTCCTGCCCAGAACTCCTTTTGAGATCTGTCTACATCTGGGGCTTCATCTAAAACTATGCCTTTGATTGCTTTTTTCCTCTTCTGCATCCTCTTCCATCCTGGACTGGTTCTCCTGAGTGATGGTCCTTCTTAAATGACCTGCCACTGAATCCTTGGTTCAGTGAACTTTTGACCCCAAAAGACAGTATGGAATATTTTCTTTGCCTTGAGCTTTCCAAAAAAATTTAAACTCATAATTTATGTTATGGATATCATTTTATTCAAAGCTATTTTGGTTGCAAAATACCTACTAAAAATGGATTTAAGCTAACTCAAGTGAAGAGAAGCAGTTGTGTAGTTATAGGATCTCATAGGTATTTGTTGTTAAAATATGTAATATGAGCCTGGAATTCCAGGGACATAAAGTGGCAGATACTTTCTATGTCTGAGATACATGACTTTTCTAATCACTGTCTCTCTTGGTGGATGCAGTTATTCTTTTTCTTTATTTGCAAATTACTTTGGTTTGTTTTTCTAAAACATGGCTAAATCCAGGTATCTCCATGCCTCTCTCTATATTCATAAACTCTCTGCTCCATCACCAATTCCCCTTGCCAGCTTTGCTTCTTGTTTTAAATTTTCAAGACATAAAAATTCTGATAAAGTTAGATCCTGTATGTAATCAGGCCACCCATGGCAGTGGATTCATTCGATCCCATTCCAGGAAGGAAACAGAGAGACAGAGACTCATACAGAGTGTCTTTTTGGTACATGAATCAACAGCTCTGAGGGACAGGAGACAGCAGTGTTGGGCAGAGGGGAGCATGCAGTCACAGTCAAAACCTCAGCCACACTTCCAGGAGCCCTAGACACAAGATGCCTTTCTCAGCTGTCCTGACTTGGGACCTGGGGTCTGAGGATTTACTACTCTGAATCTCGGGGATGCAGGACAAGGAGGGGCATTCTTGGGCTGTCCCGCTCCCAACAACCACGGGGCAGGGACAGCTGAGCCTTAGTCCTGAGGGGATGGATCTGCTGTATCCTCACAGCACCCTCAAAGCAGATCCAAATGAGATGCCCCTCCAATAGCCCGGCCTGAGTTGGGGGGAACCCTGGCATCTGCCCATCAGCTCTCAATTGGTTATGCATCATGGTCACCAACAATGGAGACTGGAGGAACGTCCAAGAAGTTCAGTGTCAGTGAGATCTCTCTGAGTGTGGAGGGAAAGAAATTACAACCAATAAAATTCATGAGCGACTGGTGGAAATGCAGAAAACAGTTTAAGAATGACAAATAATTTTCCTAAGATACTTTAGGTGTCATTAAATGTAAACCACCAGTAAGGCATGACTGCTGTTCTCCACTTTTAGAGGGGCGGAAGGACTAGTCAGGCACAGCTTCTACACTAACTACCCTATAATTGCACACTTGAGTTAAATCCACGTTAAGTCAAAGCGTGCTTTACTGATCCGAGATAAAATGGATCTTTAATTTAAAATAGTCCTTTTGTGCTTGCCCTTAAAACAAACAAATACATATGTTTGCCCCTCTGAAAATGTAAAGTTTGGTTTAAAGTACAGTATAATTCCCTTCACCGCCTCCATGAGATGGCCCTTAAAGCAGTAAGGGCGGTGTTCCTTCCACACAAATGCCGCGAACAAGCCTCGCTGCATAAATATTTTGCTCTGTGGCACCAGCATTGACATGTCGCTGCTATAAAAACAACACTCCATCATGGGGCCAGCGTTTGGAAACTGTCTTCAATGTGGTAGCTGAGGTTTAAGTGAATGTAAACATAAAAGGATTCCCCTGATGATGCCCGGGAAGGTATACTTTCCCTGTCTTTGCCTCCTTTGCTCTCCTTCCTCAGGAAGGAAACAAGAGAAGCAAGGATGTGAAACAAGGAGCACCTGCCTGACCTAGGTGTTTCAGGTCCCCTGGGAGCTGTGCCCCGCTCCCTCCTGCCCCCCAACTCGGCTGCATCCTGCAGGGTTCTTACTTGCAAACCATGAAATCCTTTTTGACTAGTGTAAGCAGAAAAGAATCAAAGGATATTAGGTTGTTCACAGACCCTTTTCAAGGGCCTAAGATTCACATGCTTTTCTTCTTGTCTCACTGTCATCATTTCCTTTGCAGGTAGCCTCTAGTGAATGTTACCAATTTTATAAAAGTATATTTGAATTATTAATGATTATAGTTATTTTATTTTATTGTCTTTTTTTTTTTACTTTATTTTCCTTTACAATACTGTATTGGTTTTACCATACATCAACATGGATCCGCCACGGGTTTTGTATTTGTATTTGTGCTGTTAGAGCAATTGTTGCATGCAAACTGCAAGGCAGTAAAGTATTCACAGTAGCTCCTCTTGCAAACATGATGCTTTATTTGTTTATTCAAGGCAGTTTTTCAGTGAAGAGCCCTTTGATAATTGCTGCCTTAAACCAATGATGTAATGCACTAATTGTTGTAAGTTTAGTGGATTAATTTCAAATGAAATATCTTAAACATATTGTATTGTTATATTTTCTGTTTTCTACTAACATTGTTTTAATTTTTTTGATTTATAAAATTAGGCATCGAAATAAAAAAAATTCGATTCTGTCTAATTCAATCATGAATGGTCAATTTCTCCTTCCTTTTATATTTCTTTTCTTCCTTGTATATTTCCTTTCTCCCTCCCTTCTCCCTTCTTCCCTCCCTTCATCTCCTTCCTTCCTTTTTCCTTTCCTTACTTTACTCAGTCAGCCCTTCAGCAAAGATTTCTTGGTTACCTACTATGTACCAGGCTAAAATCTATGCCAGGAAATGCATAATCAAATACCTCCTTGTTACAGATATAAAGGGCCTTCTATTCTATTGGAAGAGTTACCCCTTTGTAATGTAATATTTACCACAGTTATTTTTTATAGTGAATGTGTGTTACTTACCTGCCCAAAATCAACCCTTCTTTCTTTATGGTAAGAGTGCCTTGAATTTGTGTTTGGAGACATTCCTTCCTCATCTACTTTTTAGGGTTTGGTTGGAAGTGATATCAGTCACACATTCAAGGATGGACCCCACAGATCCTATCAACGTTTCCCCGGCAACAGTAATCAGCATGGAAGCAAACTGAGGATGAAATTAACATAGGACTTAGTGATGGACCCTGGTGATACTGCTTACACATAGAATGAAGCCAAAGCTTTGCCTGGAGCTGCAGCCACAAGTGGCTTACCCCTTGCGTTCCTCTGTCACAGTGACCAGAGGCCCTAGAGAATCTTGCGTCTCCATTTGCATCCTCCACGAGCAGGATGCATCTGAAGGATGATGCCAGACAACCCAGTGTGTATGAAACAACCCAGTGTACGTGAAAGAGAGAGAAATGTTTGTAATATCAGGCCAGTGAGATTTGGGGATTGCTTATAACTGCATCTTAACCTAGCCTATCCTGGTGGATACAAGGTAGGAAGTAGAGCGTGATGAGATTACAGAAGAACAGGAATCAAAAGCTTATCCAAGAAGGAATTTTCTAACTAATGGCTGCATTACAGAATAGAAAAACATGGTTTTCTAGGTATGTTTGCCAGTAATGTTAACATTCAAACCATTACTGTGAGGTTTTACACTGGTGTGTTGACATAGAATGTGCTCTTCCTTTCTTTCTCTGTTTCTTTTTGTAGCCATTTAGTTCTGATTTAACTTGTCTAACTTAGCACTTTAAAAAACCCTTTTCATTTTGAAATAATTATACATGCACAAGAAGTAGCAAAAAATAGTAGAGACAGATGCCATACACATTTCTCCCAGGGTCTCCCAATGGTTACATCATATATAATTAGAGTTTGTTATAAACTCAGAAAACTGGCATTGACACCATGTGTGTGTTTAGTTGGATGTCACTGTATTCCATGTGGGGATCCACCTGGCTACTATTCCATCACCTCCAGCCCTCTCTCCTGTGGCCCTTTCATGATTGCCCCCACCATCTCCCCTCCATCATCGCCCTGCTCCTGGCAACAACTAATCGATTCTCCATCAGTATGATTCTGACATGTGGAGTATAGTATCTTCTTGTGCATTCTCTGTATAGCTTTTGCTTTATTGTGGTAAAAGGCACATAATATAAACTGTACTATTTTAACCACATTTAACTGTATAGCTCAGTGGCACTAAGTATATTCACATTGTTGCGCAACTCTCATCGTCATCCATCTTCTGAATTTTTCACCTTCCTAAACTGAAACTCTGTTCTCATGAAACACTAACTACCCATCTTCCCCTTGTGGCTCAGCTGGTAGAGAACTCACCTGCAATGCGGGAGACCTGGGTTCGATCCCAGGGTTGGGGAGATACCCTGGAGAAGAGAATGGCTATCCACTCCAGTATCCTGGCCTAGAGAATTCCATGGACTGCATGGTCCATGGGGTCACAAAGAGTCAGACACGACTGAGAGACTTTCACTTTCATTTCACCCATCTCGCCACCCCACCCCTCCCCACACCACGCTCCTGGCATCTACCAACGTACATCTACCAATGTGCTATCAATGACTCCGTGAATTCAACTATTCAGGTACCTTACGTAAGTGGAATCAAACAGTATTTGTTTGTACCTAATGTATATTGGAATGCATTTTTATAGCTAACTTAATATATGTCCTACAAACAGATTGTACCTTCTTCTTTCTTTTTTATTTGTTAGTGATTTCACAAAGCTTTTTTTCCTCTAGGTTACTAGGTTATTTCATATACATATATGTAACTTGTCATAGTCTTTTAGTATCAATATTCTCCAGTTCAAGTGAAATGTAGAAAGCTACTTGTCTTCATAGCCCTTTACTTTATAATTGCCTTAAGTATTCCTTCTATGTACACTGAGATCACATTATAAGTGAAGTCGCTCAGCTGTGTCTGACTCTTTGTGACCCCATGAACTGTAGCCCACCAGGTTCCTCCATCCATGGAATTTTCTAGGCAAGAGTACTGGAGTGGGTTGCCATTTCCTTCTCCAGGGGATCTTCCCAACCCAGGGATCGAACCCGGGTCTCCCACATTGTGGGCAGACACGTTGCTGTCTGAGCCACCAGGGGATCAGGAGATCACATTAAGCAGTGTTATATGTTTTGCTTCAGCCGTTAAACATAATACAATTTAGAAAACTCAAGAGAGTGAAATAGTTTCACTGCTTCTGTTGCTCTTTCCTGTTTCCTGGTATTACAAGATTCCTTCTTTCATCATTTTTACTGGTTAGAGAATTTCCTTTTGACATTCTTTTAGGGTAGGTCTGTTGTTGATGACTTTAGTTTTAGTTCTTAGTTTTCCTTCATCTGAGAATCTCTTGAGTTATCCTTTCTTTCTGAAGGACATTCTCACTGGATATAGAATTCTTATGGGCAATTCTTTTCTCTCAGTGCTTGTTTCCTTCTGGTCTCATTCTTTCACATCAGAAATCTGCTATCCTTCAGATTGTTTTTTTCCTATGGGTTAATGAGTTATTTCTTTCTATTTTTAATCTATTTTTTGTCTTTAGTTTTCAGAAGTTTGCCTATGATACATGATGCATTTTGGCATGAGTTTCTTTGGGCTTACCATGTTTAGTGTTTGTTCAGCTTCTTGAATCTGTAAGCTTATGTCTTTTGTTAGACGGGAAATTTTCAGCCACTTTTTACTAAACTACTTTTTCAACCCTGTCTTCTTCTTTGCTCCAGGTACTCAGTTGACATAAAAGTTAGAATTTTTGCTATAGTCTCCCATGCCACTTTCTTTCTTTTTAATTGATTTGTTCTGTTCTAATTTTATTTCAGATTTTATTTCAGATTTTTGTAACTTTCAATTTAAAATTTCAATTTGATTTTTCATCATACCTTCTACTTCTTTGTTAAAACTTTCTGGTTTGTTTTTTTTTTTTTAATTTTTTTCCAACATGTTCATAATTGGTTCTGGAAGTGTTTTTATGACGGTTGTTGGGAGTCTTTGCCAGATTATTCTAACACCCATGTCATCTGAGTGTTAATGTCTATCGTTTATCTTACTTCATTCAAGTGGAAATCTTCTTGGTTCTTGGTAAGATGAGTGACTTTTGATTGGAATCTGGACAATTTTAGTATAATGTTTTGGGAGTCTGGGTCTTATTTAAAATCATGTGTTTTAGCAAACCTCTCATAACACCCCTTCAGCTAGGAAGAGACTGCTGCTTGGTGACTGTCATGCGGTAGGTTTTCTTCTTGCTTCCACTGACACTGGGGGCTCCTTCCACTGGGAGCTCTTTCTTGCTGGGAGGAGGTGGGCAGTCAAGTTTCCCAGGAGGCTCCATTTGTAATGTCTTTGCTGGGAGGGAGGAGGCACCTAATGACTACCTTTACCTTACCCACCTACAGTGTGGAGGGAGGTTCCATCACCACTGGGTTGTTGTTGAGGTCCATTATTGCTGGTAGGTAGGAGCCCAGACTCCCTGCTTCTCAAACACCAATGGAGGGGGTATCTTTTTAGAGTTTGCTGAGGGTGGAGTCTACACTCTCCACGTGGACTGTGATGACAGGGATGGTAGTGGACCACAGTTTTTCCTCTGGTTTTGGCTGGAGCAGAGTGATTATGCTCTAGAAGTTCTCTGTCCCTCCAGGATGTCCCTTTCCTACTCCTTTGGTGAGAAAGCAGGCTTTTCTGTTCTGTCTCTGTTGGCCTTACTTTCTGCTGTCTGCTTCTCCAGTATCTTCAGTTTAGTTGAGTCGTTCAGTCATGTCCGACTCTGCGACGCCATGAATTGCAGCATGCCAGGCCTCCCTGTCCATCATCAAATCCCCGAGTTCACTCAGACTCGCGTCCATTGAGTCAGTGATGCCATCCAGCCATCTCATTATCTGTTGTCCCCTTCTCCTCCTGCCCCCAATCACTCCCAGCATCAGTCTTTTCCAATGAGTCAACTCTTCGCATGAGGTGGCCAAAGTACTGGAGCTTCAGCTTTAGCATTATTCCTTCCAAAGAAATCCCAGGGTTGATCTCCTTCGGAATGGACTGGTTGGATCTCCTTGCAGTCCAAGGGACTCTCAAGAGTCTTCTCCAACACCACAGTTCAAAAGCATCAATTTTTCAGCGCTCAGCTTTCTTCACAGTCCAACTCTCACATCCATACATGACTACCAGAAAAACCATAGCCTTGACTAGACGGACCTTAGTCGGCAAGGTAATGTCTCTGCTTTTGAATATGCTATCTAGGTTGGTCATAACTTTTCTTCCACAGAGTAAGTGTCTTTTAATTTCATGGCTGCAAT
The DNA here is from genome assembly GCF_042477335.2 of Ovis canadensis. Lineage (NCBI taxonomy): Eukaryota > Metazoa > Chordata > Mammalia > Artiodactyla > Bovidae > Ovis > Ovis canadensis. Next base: position 53,012,691 of record NC_091261.1, read on the forward strand.
CACCATCTGCAGTGATTTTGGAGCCCAGAAAAATAAAGTCTGACACTGTTTCCACTGTTTCTCCGTCTATTTCCCATGGAGTGATGGGACCAGATGCCATGATCTTCGTTTTCTGAATGTTGAGCTTTAAGCCAACTTTTTCACTCTTCTCTTTTACTTTCATCAAGAGACTTTTTAGCTCCTCTTCACTTTCTGCCATTAGGATGGTGTCATCTGCATATCTGAGGTAATTGATATTTCTCCCGGCAATCCTGACTCCAGCTTGTGTTTCTTCCAGTCCAGCGCTTCTCATGATGTACTCTGCATAGAAGTTATATAAGCAGGGTGACAATATACAGCCTTGATGTACTCCTTTTCCTATTTGGAACCAGTCTGTTGTTCCATGTCCAGTTCTAACTGTTGCTTCCTGACCTGCATACAGATTTCTCAAGAGGCAGGTTAGGTGGTCTGCTATTCCCATCTCTTTCTTATGGACCCTGAATGAGGGATTCTAGACTAAAAGGGGGCCCAGGACACTCACCACTGGGTCACTCCTAGGATGCTGAGGTCCTGGTCTACTGTACCTTTTTCTCTATGCCTTGAGGAGTACTCATATGTTGTTTATACATAATATTCAGGGTTGTTATGTCTTCTTACTGAGAGGAATAGAGAAGTTACATGTACTCTATCTTTTCAGAGGAAGAAGTCCAGATTTTTTTTCCATAAAAATAAACTATTGAATCATGATTATTTTCATATTTATTTTTACCTTATGACAATTACCCCTAAAGTTTGCATAGTTATCTAATATACTTGTCATTTGCAGAATCAATATAGATCTTTCAAAGATATCAGTGGTCTCGCTGCTCTATAGTACTTAATTTAATATATTTGCCTGAAAACAACCAATTGTCTCATAGGACACATTCTTTTTTGTGGTCATGTTTGACTCTATTTCAAGTTCTCCAACACTCTCCTAAGAGTTATTTAAAAGGAGTAAATCTCATGAGCTCACAGTGAGTTGACAATCTAGAAAATAGTCCTCATTTTTCATCCAGAGTCCTATCCAGAATTCTCTTTTGTACAGTGTAGCTCATTTTGAGAAGCAATACTTATGATCTGTTGCAACTCTTTGCATGCACAGACCTCTTGTTCTTCTTATTCTTCTTCATCGTGCTAATTTTCATGTCCTAATTTTGTCTAAATTCGCCTTACAAATAGAGCATATAAAATGCAGTCTTTCAAAAATTAAGCTGTAACTGTGCCAAGAGTAAGTTGGCACTGTTATGAAGGCATGATGTTAGCACTTGGACAGCTCAGATCGTGAAATGGAGAATTATTTAAGGAACAAATGGAAAAATTTGTAAGAGCATTAACCTGTCTTTGGAGAAATTGGCTTAATGCTTCATTTTTCACCCATTGTTTCTCGTATTCATAGAAGCTTTCATAGAACAAATTTATAGGTTTGCCTTTTATTTTATTTTTACTACCAGAGTGGAGTCATCTTTGAGGTAATTGAAACTTTTAATTGTCTAGCAATCTGAATCTGTTTCCTTCTATTAATGGCCAAGTGAGCTCTTTAACAGAGATTGAGTTCCCAGAAGCTCTCCTGATAAATGGCACATCATATTTGGTGGGGGGTGAGGATGGTGGGAACAAGTCCAACCATTTGTATCCTGAAAAGTATTTTTAAAAATTGTTTTTCTTGTTACAGGATTCCATTAATAGGTGGTTGCCAATTCTTTAATGAGTTAATCTAAAATCCTAGCTAAATATTACCTTTTCACCAAATAGCCATGCCCAGATATGAGCAAAGTGTTGTATTCTACACTGTGGGGTAGGAGCAGAGACATAGAGAAATGGTCCAGATCTTACACTGACCTGAAGAAAACGAGAGGCAAGAAGCACAGTCATGACCATGATGGTAACAGGACATTTTAAAAATTGTCAAATTGTAAAAGCCCCTTGTTGGAAGCCTGCTGGGTGAAACAGTGAGGCAACATTGCCCAGAGGAAACTGAGCTGGATAGAATGTGAGGTCATGGTGGAGGGACCTGAGTGATGCTAAGGAGGTGACGCCATAGAGCACGTAGTGGTCCAAACACAAAACCAGGAAGGATGGACGGTCCTGCTGGGTGGAGGAAACCAGGAAGGAGCACTTTGAGAAGAGGAGCTTTGCAGAAGGAAGAAGGAGGCGAATAGTGACTTGGATTGGGAGTTCACACTTTGACAGTTTTGGGAATTTGGTGGAGGAATTTCTCTGTTGTTCTGAGACCACAAGGATGCTTGGCAAGTTCAGATACAAGGCAGATATGTGATCAAAGTTTTATTCTAGGAGGTCACATTCTGCAGGGGCGTTATTCTATATATTGGAAAGTAGAAAGACAAGAGGCAGAAGTGCCAATGCAAGGTTAAAATGAAAAATATCAATTCCAACCCACCAAATCCAGTGATCACAGTGGAAATAAAGAGGAAACAATTATTATGAAGGAAATGGTAACAATGGTTTCTGACCATGTGCAGCACCGTCACTAGGAGTCAGGAATCGTCAGCAAAAACTCTGAGCCTCACTGTAGCCATTTTTGGAAACCACTCTGTAAATCATTTAAATTGTTTGGTGAAAAATGGAAATTATATTTTTATCCAAGAAATTACAAAAAAAAGTGCAGAAATAATAAGGTGGTTATAACAGACAACCTAAAAGGTTATAAGAATCAAGCTAAATGGTTATAAGAATCAACCTAAATGTCCAACAACAGATGAATGGATAAAGATGGGTCCGTATATACAATGGTATATTACTCAGCCATTGAAAAAGGTTGAAACAATCCTGTTTTCAGCAATATGCATGGACTTGGAGATTACCATATTAAGTGAAACAAATCATATAGAGAAATACAAATACTGTATGATATTATATGTGAATCTAAATATGACACAAATGAATTTATCCATGAAACAGTAATAGACTCACAGACAAAGAGAACAGACTTGCGATTGCCAAGGGGGAGAGGAGCAGGGGAAGGACAGATTGGGAGTTTGGAATTAGCAGATGCATATTATTATATGTAGGATGGATAAACAACAAGGTTCTACTGTGCAGCATAGCAAAGTATATTCAATATCCTGTGATAAATCATTATGGAAAAGAATATGAAAAGGGATGTATACATATACATATAAGTGAATCACTTTGCTATTCAGTAGAAATTAACACAACATTGTAAATCAACTATATTTCAATAAAATCTTTTTTAAAAAAGAGAGAGAGAGCAATGGTGGAGGTGAGTGTATTTATTGGTCAATAAGAAGAAAGGAGGGAAGTGTTCACAGGATCAGTTGGAGATACTGAATAGCATGATGGAGTGAGGAGGAAAAATTCAAGAAATGCAGGGTTGCTTTCCTACTATATGTCAAATGGATAGGATGGACAGTGGAGAGGGCCAGTGAAGATAAACACTTTAATGTCTTTCCCTCTGAGTCAGGAGAAAATGATGAGAAGATGGAGACACATCTTGAGAGGCAGCTTGTGTCAAGGTCAGTGTCACAGAAGTGGAGCTGTATTCACTGTCTTTCCTGCTGCTTCTGTGACTTTAGGCAAAACACTTACTTATCTATTTCTGCTTTATTGATTATGCTAAAGTCTTTGACTGTGTGGATCAAAAAACCTGTGGAAAATTCTTAAAGAGACAGGAATACCAGACTACCTGACCTGCCTCCTGAGAAATCTGTATGAAGGTCAAGAAGCAACAGTTAGAACAGAACATGGAACAACAAAGTGGTTCAAAATTGGGAAAGGAGCACATCAAGGCTGTATATTGTCACCCTGCTTATTTAACTTATGTGCAAAGTACATCATGTGAAATGCCAGGGTGGATGAAGCACAGCTGGAATCAAGATTGCCGGGAGAAATATCAATAACCTCAGATATGCAGATGACACCACCCTTATGGCAGAAAGTGAAGAGGAACTAAAGAGCCTCTTGATAAAGGTGAAAGAGGAGAGTGAAGAAGTTGGCTTAAACCTCATTCAGAAAATGAAGGTCATGGCATCCAGTCCCATCACTTCATGGCAAATAGATGGGAAACAATGGCAACAGTAAGAAACTTCATTTTCTTGGTTTCCAAAATCACTGCAGATAGTGACTGCAGCCATGAAATGAAAAGACACTTTTTCCTTGGAAGAAAGGTTATGACAAACTTAGACAGCATTTAGAAAGCAGAGACATTACTTTGCCAACAAAGATCCATCTAGTCAAAGTTATGGTTTTTCCAGTAGTCCTGTACGGATGTAAGAGTTGGGCTATAAAGAAGGCTGAAAGCCGAAGAATTGATGCTTGGGAACACTGGTGTTGGAGAAGACTCTTTAGAGTCCCTTGGACTGCAAGGAGATCAAACCAGTCAGTCCTAAGAGAAATCAAAGGAATATTCATTGGAAGGACTGATGCTGAAACTCCAATACTTTGGCCACCTGATGTGAGTAACTGACTCTGATGCTGGGAAAGATTGAAGGCAGGAGGAGAAGGGGATGACAGAATGAGATGGTTGGATAGCATCACTAACTCAATGGACATGAGTTTGAGCAAGCTCCAGGAGATGGTGAGGACAGGGAAGCCTAGCATGCTGCAGTCCCTGGGGTCGCAAAGAGTTGGACACAACTGAGTGACTGAAAAACGACTTACCTTTCTACCTGTCAGAGCTCCCCAGATCTGTAGTTCCTAATGATACCTATGTGGGAAGGATACTATAAGGAATAAATAAGATAAGTTGCATTTGTGTAACTTAGCATTAGCATGATATCTGGCACATTGCAATTCAGTAAATGTTATGATTGCTGTGGTATTTTTCTTCCACATATTTCTTTTTGGGGTGAAGAAAGGCTCATGAAATTCACTGCTTGAAATAGTAGGGAGACAATTTAGTTATTTCAGGCAACCTATTTTTCTTTAGCCTCAAGGATTTTCTGAGAAAGTAAATTGACCCAGAAAATATTTGCATTTTAAAAAGGACCTTCAAACCTCAAGAGAGAGGATGGTAAAGAGAAGGAGATTTTGCCTCCTCAAATAGCATGCAGCAAATGGACTTAAGCTTGCCTTTGTGTAAATCGAACCTCTTCAGTACCATGCTTGTAGTAGCATTTCGAAAAACCTTGTAGTTAGTCTAAACTAGTCAAAATAATATGTTTAGCTTGAAATAATTTCTAAATTCCCTTAAAGTCATTACAGTATGAAGATTAACTCCTGTGAGGTCAGGCCACTGAGCAGACCCATGTCACCTTCCTTGTAACCCCTGATTTCTGCATATCAGAAGCCTGGACCTGTTGATGCATCTGGGATATGGTGATACATTCTATGGAGGATTAAGCCAGAAAATGATTTATAAATTTGGTTGGTACATTCTTGGTTTTAAATTAGCAGTATAGTCAAAGTAATGGTTTTTCCAGTGGTCATGTACGGATGTGAGAGTTGGACCATAAAGAAGGGTGAGCGCTGAAGAACTGATGCTTTCGAATTGTGGTGCTGGAGAAAAATCTTGAGTGTCTCTTGGACAGCAAGGAGTTCAAACCAGTCAGTCCTAAAGGAAATCAACCCTGAATATTCATTGGAAGGACTGATGCTAAAGCTAAAGCTTCAATAGTTTGACCATCTGATGTGAAGAGCTGACTCTGGAAAAGACCCTGATGCTAGGGAAGATTGAAAGTAGAAGGAGAAGAAGGCAACAGAGGAGGAGATGGTTGGATGGCATCGCCAACTCAGTGGACATGAATTTAAGCAAACTTGGGGACATAGTGAAGGACAGGGAGGCCTGGCGTGCTGCAATCCATGAGGTTGCAAAGAGTCAGACATGAGTAAGTGACTGAAAAACAACAAAAATATCCACACCAAAGACTGTTGGTGAGAAGGAAACATTGGCCCAAACTGGTAAATATGTTTTGAGTCCAAGTTCTTTATCCAGTGTTGCTTCGTTGCCATAAATACATATTTACATTTTAATCATATATGTATTTGTGCTGAGATTGCAATTAACAGCAGACATCCATTTTATACTTTGAGACCTCAGAAGGTTTTTCATGTGTGTAAAATAAAGATTTTGGACTCGTTTTAAAAAATACAAAGAAATTAAGTAAAAGCTGAGCTCTCTTCAGTTTCAAACAACATGAGTCTATATGTGTCACTACTTACAACATGTTTGTTGAGGACAGTTATTCTAAAATCTCAATGAACAGCACAAAAATTTTGCTGGATATTGAATCAGAATTGAGAAATTGAATGGTATATTTTTGGGGTTAAGTGTAGGAGACAGGAAATTCTATGAAATAATATGTTGCATGAATACAGATCAATTGACTTCTCTGTATCTTGGCGCAGTGTTCTGCAGTTGAGACACACGAGAGCAGAAAGGCTTTGGCAGAATCATTGCCATGATCCATGTAGTGACGATGTCCTGGATGGAAGAGCTCACGTCCGGAGGTAAACTCCCCTGTCATGATGTCATGATGGCTGTTCTGAATCTGCAAACGCCGCAGGTTTCAGCTGAAACATGGACATGTTTCATCTCTCAGTGATAACAGGTTAGTTATGGCAGACACAAGATTGGCATTTTGCACAGCAACACTTCATATCCTGCTTTCGCAAGCAAGAGGCCAAGTATAGCTTTTTAATTTTTTTAATTGGATCAGCATTGTCCTCTTTTTCTACATGGGCTTCTGTTTTCTATTTGGGCTTTCTATATGGGTGGCTGACAGTAAAGAATCTGTCTGCAATGTGGGAGACCTGGGTTGGATCCCTGGGTTGGGAAGATCCTCTGGAGAAGGTAATGGCTACCCAGTCTAGTACTCTTGCTGGAGAATTCCATGGACAGAAGAGCCTGGTGGGCTACACAATCTATGGGGTCTCAAAGAATCAGACACGACTGAGCGACTAACACTTCTTTTTTATACAATGTTATTTTTGAAGAATACTTTAATATTAAGGTTTTGTTTTTAATAAACAACTAATTTATTCTTTTCCAAAAAGAATGTTCACCATAACAATGAAGATATTTTCAGTTCAGTTCAGTTAAGTCACTCAGTCATGTCCAACTCTTTGCAACCCCATCGCAGCACTCCAGGCCTCCCTGTCCATCACCAACTCCAAGAGTTCACTCAAACTCACGTCCATCGAGTCGGTGATGCCATCCAGCCATCTCATCCTCTGTCGTCCCCTTCTCCTCCTGCCCCCAATCCCTCCCAGCATCAGAGTCTTTTCCAATGAGTCAACTCTTTGCTTGAGGTGGCCAAAGTATTGGAGTTTCAGCTTTAGCATCATTCCTTCCAAAGGACACCCAGGGTTGATCTCCTTCAGAATGGACTGGTTGGATCTCCTTGCAGTCCAAGGGACTCTCAAGATATTTTATATGCACTCTAAATTTTGATCCTTATCTTAACCATCTTTCTGATGGTTTCTTAATCTTGTCAAAACTATAACTCTATCTATTTCATGATTTCAAATAAAAAGCCTAATATATTCTCATTAAACTACTCTTTTTTTGGTGAACATTTTTGGAAATTACATTAAATGTTGCTGCCAGGGTAATGCTACCAGCAAATATATTCATTTGCTAGATGTTTTAGATTGAGTGATATTAGAGGTCTGGTCCTTGGCGATATAGACATGCAGGACATTTACAGAGGAGAGTTCTTGGATTCAAATTCTAAGGGAAAAAGCAGGAAGCAGGGCTGAGCAGAGGGAGATCCCCACCCACCCTGAGGGAAGCCCTGAAATGGAGATGAGTCTTCAGAGCAGACACATGAAGACCCTGTAGGTGCGAGGCAGGCTCATCTCCTCTTGCGTGGAGCCACACTTCCTGGCCACCCCCAGGAAGTCATCTTGCCTGTGTCAGCAGAGGGAAATTTCTGGAAAGGCTGTGGGATGGAACCTGGCTTCACAACTAGGGTTGGGGATGTTACCCCCTACAAAGAGTTAATGTCTTTAAAAATTGTGGAGCTGCATGGACCCCAAACTCCATAATCATCTTAGAAACATGAATTTTGTAAAGTTTGTGAAAGAAATATGTACATTCCTGGAAATTACTTATATGTCACTACTTGCTGAGGTTATCAGAATCTCTATCACTCAAATTTATTATTTTAGGGGCATTCTTTATCCATCTTCCTCTGGCCTCTTTTTTCAAAGTAGTTTCAGAATCAAAGTTATATGGAGATAAATTACATGGAATTTAGATTTTTCAAGATTAAAGATTTGTTAGAAAACAGCATTTGAAACCGACAAAGCTACCCCTGACTAATTAGTATCAATCTTTATTGATAATAATCATTGTTTATTTATTGTCATTCATTTGTTTATGGTCATTGACTTTTTACCTCTCCTGATTAATAATGTGTGGCTTCTCAAAGACATCACAAAACTAAAATATATTTATTTCAAAATTATTTGCCAAACAAATTTTCTCAGATTAAAGATTGCTGAAGTTCTACTTTTTGAGTCCTTTATCTTTTTAATTTGCTTTGTTGAAGTATGTGCTTAGTTGTTCAGTCATATCTGACTCTTTGCAACCCCATGGACTACACCCACCAGGCTTCTCTGTCCATGGGATTCTCCAGGCAAGAATTCTGGAGGGGGTTGCTATGCCCTCCTCCAGGGCATCTTCCCAACCCAGGGATCAAACCCAGGTCTCCCAAATTGCAGGCAGATTCGTTGCTGTCTGAGCCACCAGGGAAGCCCTTGTTAAAGTATAGCTGATTTATAATACTATGTTAATTTCTGCTGTACAGCAAAGTGACTCAATTATTTGTGTGTGTGTGTGTATATATATATATATATATATATATATATATATATATATATATATACATTCTTTTTCATTTTCTTTTCCATTATGGCTTATTGCAGGACATTGAGCATAGCTCCCTGTGCTCTACAGTAGGAGCTTGCTGTTTATTCATTCTTTATATACTACTTTTCCTCTGCTACCCTCAACCTCCCAACTTTCTATGTTTAGTTGCTTTCAGCCACTTAGGAAAACAGAGCAACTCCAGTGGTGATGATGACCGAGGTGGTTCTCCCTGAGATATCAGAGCCCGTCTTTCCTTCTCTTCCTTCTCTGTGATAATTAAGTCCCTCTTGTTTTTCTGTGGCTCAGCAATACCACCTACCTCTTTGCTCTCATTTTCCAAAATGCAGCTTTCTTCTCTCCTTTACTCCTTCTAATTCTTTTTCACACAGCATGTTTTTGAATCTGAGTATAACCAACCCACCAGATGGAAAAGTGAGGACCTTAGAACCTATTTGATGGGCTAATCCTTTGAAGACAGGGTTTTTGCCTGCATCTCCTGCAGCACTTCAAAGGGCTTTATGGGAGGAGGATTCAGACTGGCTGATGGTGGGATTATGCTGTGGGTGACAGAGCACAGTTCATAAATTCTGAGCAGAGAAATGGGGTGATTCCGTTTACAACAAGGATAATTAAAGCTATAATCCTAACAGGCTCATTTTGTTCAAAGATTTTATATAAAAAATATTAATAAGATGCAAAGACTTTCCAATCCTCAATATTATTGTTATTGGACTTCTCAGTCTAAAAGTGACTCTGATGGTAAGAAATGCATTTCTCCTTCATAGACACACCCCTGTGTCCCTATAAACGTTTCATTTAGCTTCATACATGTTGAAGATGGACTAAGTGACCTTTAAGAATCTTTCTAAGACACCAATAATATACTCTCTGCTGAAGGGGATTACACTATTTCACTAACTAATCTAAATTTCTTCCCATTCAGTTCAGTTCCTATTTTTATCAGATCTGCCTTTTCAGTATATCACTGGCCACTTCCACACACACGTGGTATCCACATCCTGTGATGGACTCCAGCTCCCTCCTCTGTCCCCTATATTTACCCCTGAATTGCTTCATCCACTGCAATCATTTCCCCCTTCCAATCAATCTTGGAGCCCTTGACTGTCTACTCCAGTATCTCAAATACTTGCCTTACCTTCCATATGCAGTGTTAGGACACTGGCTCAGATCTTATCTCTTTCACTCCGACCTGTTGAATCAGCCCCTTGACCCTGACTCTACCTCTAATTTATCTAAACCAGGCATCATGCTGATGTCCTAATTGTTTCTAAAATCCAGCTTGGTTGCCTCACTTCCCTGGAGAGCCATCTGTGCTGTCACAGCATCCAGGCCAAACTCTTTAGCATTCAAAGTTGATCACAATCTTCCTACCTTCTTTCCTCAGCAAGCTCTTAGAAACTTTACTTCATTGAGGAGTAAATTTGCTGATGAAAGTAAAAATGTCTGAATAGAGAGGAAAAAGTGAAAGCTGCCCTGCTGATTTTTGATCCTTGGGCAGAAGGAAGGGGTTGGTTATTAAATCCAAATGGGTACGGGACAGAGGACCCCTTAAGATTCACCCGCTTGAGGCTGTAGGGAGGAGTCACCCTGTTTGACATCTGAGAAGCTCAGTGGAGCAGACAAAACAGCAGCTGCTCCAAGTGGTTGACAGCACAGGCCTGGCCTGGACGTTCTTTGAAAGGCAAAGTGACAGGTGAGTTAGAAGGGAAAGAATGGGGTGACCTTCCAGTGGCCAGGATCATAGAGAAAAATAATACTTTTGGAGACACACCTGGAATTCCCTCTCTCTCTTTTTTTTTTTTTTAAAAAAAAAGCAAGCAGATATTTTCACACATTGAAAATAACTAAATTAAGTGGTTTGCTATGAGCATTTAGGCCTAGCCTGGCCTGGGAGAATCCCCCTTGGGCATTCTGTGATCTTGACTCCCGGGAGTGGTGACAGGCTTTCCTACAAGGATGGGCAGCTTCCCCAACGCACGCTGGCTTCTTCTTTGCTGCCCCCAGGCACCTCTGAACTCTGGAAGAATTGGTTTCCTCTTTGTGAAATTCTCCTTCTTTCACTACAGATCAAAATTTAAAAGCCCACTATTAAGAAGCAATTTAGACCAAGTTCTGTGTTCTTTATCAGAGATAGTACCAGCCACAGGAAACAATGAGGAGAAAGAGGGTCAGATGTTACTGCCCACCACACCTAGACTTTAAAGAACACAAGTCTCAGACCAAATGCTGTCTATCACATACACTTAACACCTCCACACACGTATACAAACACATGCATTCACACAGGCACACACAGGATACTACCCATAGACACACAGGCACACACACAGGCACACATGGTCACACAGAGGCATACAGACACATACACAGACACACACAGGAATACACAGAGGCATACACAGACACAGTCACACACACAGGCACAAAAACAGGCACACACACACAGACACACAGGCTTGTTAGCAAGCAGCTATGAAACAGTGTGTGGATGTCCCATGTCTAGGTTAGTGCTCCAACCACAATCGTGCAGAGTAAGTTCCCCGGAGGCAAGGGAACCATGCCCTGGCCCAGTCTCAGCTCTGTGTAGAGTGGCAGGGGGCCTCCAGAAATCCATCATACTGAAGGACTGCAGAGTTGCTGCCTGGACACCAGAGTGGCCCAATATGTGGATCACCTCAAAGTGAGGAGTACCTTGCAGGCAACCAGTCTACACACTGCCAGCTATGACATCACACCTTCCGTCGACGTGCTGATACACTACCGCTCTTCCAGATTCAAACCCTTTCCTGCCATTCACTGCCTTGCTTAGCCACGTGTGTTTAAAATGGGAGTAACGGAGCACTCTGGGCTTCCCAGATGGCTCAGTGGTAAAGAATTCGCCTTCTAAGTAGGAGACACAGGTTCAGTCCCTCAGTCAGGAAGATCCCCTAGAGAAGGAAATGGCTACCATCTCCAGTATTCTTGTCTGAGAAATACCACGGACAGAGGAACCTGGAGGGAGTCCATGAGTTTGCAAAAGAGTTGGACACAACTTAGTGATTAAACAACAGCACAATGACAAGCACTGTAGTAAGCTGGCTCTGGTGCCCTTTCTGACACAGTGCTGGCTGAGCAGTCCTGGACAATGGGGTTTCTGCTTAGAGCAGCCAAAGGCCTTGTATTTAGACCACTCTCTGTAAATTACAGACATGAAAGCAATTTGACTCATGGCATCATGTAGGAAAAGCATATCTCCACCACCTCATTTTTGAATGACCTTGGACAAGTTACTTTTCTGATCCCCTTTTTTTTCATCTATAAATGAGGGTAAAGATCCAGGCATGTAGATATTCTAAAAAACATTATATCCAGTGGGTGCCAGAGTTCCCTGGGAACCAGGGTGGTGTAGTCCAGTGGTAAATTTGCAAGTATTTTATGAGAAATATTAAAAACATTACTTACCTAATTATTTTACTAACATTTTCCCATTTTTTGTGTTTTTATTCTACTTAAGTCTATAACATAATGTTGTACAAAGATAATTTTTTCAACTCTGTTTTCAACATCTTCATGTAGATGATAGCTTGAAATCAGACATGGTAGAATGTTCAGACCATGGAAATCAACAAGCACGAAAAATCAGAGTTTGATCACCTTATTGGTTATCTCCAGACTTAAGAATATACTGAAAAGAATGTCAATAATGTGGATTAAGCTTAAAAATGTGTCATTTTAGTGGTTCTTACATAGTGAAGAACATGAAAGATTGAAGAAATAGAAAAACTACTACTGATCCTGTTAAGTTGCTAACACCACTGACGAGCTATTGAAGCTACAATGTAGGGCATTTGCAATCACACTCATTTATTAAATGCCAGTATTGGTCATCTGTAGGCATAGAGTTTAGCAAAAATCAAGGAAAGTATTTTGTGAGTTTATGTCAAAATGGAAATTACAAAAGAATATTGCCCATTTCATTATTTGCAAGTTGTGGGTTAATAGATCTGTATCATTAATTTTTATAATAAAATTAATTATACATATTATATATAAAAATACAATGAGTTATATCTATCTATATTTTTCTGGGAGCTAATTGTTAAAAATTTACCAGCACTCTTTTGCATGTATTTTTTAAAAGTTCTCATCAGATATTATATCTTTCATGAAGTCTTTTGGATCTTGTCTAAATCAGCATGAAATTCAGCATCTGGTCCCACAGCAAATTGGGTTTATTCAAAGTGTTTCATATGCTACAAAGTAATTAGTTGTGCATATATCTGTTTATCTCTTTATGTTGTAAACTCCTAGATGATAAAGAAAAAGTGTTATGCATCTCAGTTTTAGTATGACCCATATCATCTAGCATAAAGCTCTAGACAGCAAGAGCCTCAGGACGTAGTTTTTCAAAAAATCGAATATTTCACCAAGTTCAATTTAAAATCAGGTTTCACTTTTCCAGTTTAGAAGGTTTTTTCCATTGTCCACTCATAACTTAGTCAACAGTAGGAGTGGCTTTGAAGTCTAGGAATTAAATTCATATTTTTCTTTCTCCGTATTAGTGACATGGACAGCATCAGTAAATCTCTTAAAATTTGTCTTTTTTTCCCGTAAGACTAAAGAAGCCTTCTTCTTCACAAAGCTACTCTGAGTAAAGGGAATAACTTTGTGCCAGTATAAACCTATTAGGTAGGTAATTGGGCCAGTTCTTCTCTGCAAAATTTTTTTTTTTAGACATCTGAGATTCTTCCCCTAGTCTTTGTCTATTAAAAGTAACAACGATAGAAATATTAGTAATAATGATAATGTTATTGTTAGTACTTCTATATATCTACTCTGTTTCAAATGCTTCCATGTCTTGTTCATCGAATCCTCCTCACCTCTCTATGAGTTAGGAAACTGAGTTACAGAGCATTTAAATAACTGACCTTGAGGCTATAGAGGGACAGTCTAAGTTCAGAATTAAATTCGTCAAAGTAGTTTTGGTCTCCCAGAAGAGACCATCTTTGGAGAGAAAAATTTTTGTGCTGTAAAAGATTAAGAGTATGACGGAATCAGAATACAAGTTTATCCTTAAACTACAAATTTGAAAAATAATTCAAATCACAACACAAGAGGCAAATTTTCTTCCCTCAGGAGATAAAATTTTACTGTCTGGGAGAGGAGGAGGGAACAAGAGAGATGGGAACCACTGCAGGCTTTGATGTTGGTGTGGTCTCAGAAAACATGACGCTTCGCTGCTCAGCTCTGCCAGGTTGGCAAAGGAGACTTGTCCTGCAGATATTGTGGGTGGACCTGAGATCTCACGCCTAGGCTACAGACTGGGGGTGGGGATCTGGTCTCCCAAAGATGCCTCTGCCATCCCTGTTCCAGCTGTGAGAGAACAGAGCGTGGCAGCTTGCATGGTCTAAGATTGGGGCCTGCGAGAACTCCCTGGGGCTCTGAGGTTCCTGGGGTCACAGATGAGAAACTCAACAGTTTCCCATAATTGAAAGGTGTCAAGAGAATGGAAAGCATCCTCAAACAACAAGGAAGCCATGCTTTCAGCAGACCCACAGGTATTGAAAACAGTGTCTACAGACCAGATGGAAGGATGATGGCTCCACGCAGACAACACAACATGTGTTATGCTTGAGATTTCAATTCAGAGTTAACTGACTTTTCACCTGGAGCTGTGGAGTGATTTTTAAGCTCACCAAGTTAACTGAGGGATGATTAAAAAACATTGTATGCAGTATTAAGTTAGATTACAGAAACTAAATTTAGGATTCTTGCAAACTAGAGTTAGAAACTATGAAATCTTGTCTGCTTTATGAAAACTTGTGTGCTCTCTTCAAGCAGTGAAGATGTTCACTCAAGAGGCAATAACTGTGAAATATAACTGAGAATTATTGTCCTACACAGCAGTCCCCAGCTTTTTTGGCACCAGAGATGGGTTTCATGGAAGACAATTTTTTTCCACAGACAAGGGAAGGAGGATGGTTTCAGCATGATTTAAACATATTACACTTATTGTGCACTTTATTTCTATTATTATTGCATCAGCTCCACCTCAGATCATCAGACATTAGATTGCAGAGGCTGGGGACCCCTAATGAACATATATATATACAGATATATATGTATACATGTGTGTGTATGTGTGTGTATGAACACTCACATACACACATACACAGCTATACACACCTGATGGACTGATTCACTGAGTATTTACTTATCTCTTCCTTCATTTGCTACGACACTATATTTGACTGGGATGTAGTGCTGGAGTTTTAAAGCTGCCACAGGTACAAAAGTGTGGGTCTAGGACCTGCCGCCTGGAGTTTACATCCTGTCTCTGATCTACACTCCCTGGAACACTTGGATGTGTTACGTGAACTTTCTGCAGTGCTGTCTCCCTATCTCTGAACCCTCTAAGGGCTGTTGAGAAAATCAGACATGTTAGCACTTTTGACACAGAAGTGTGTGTGCCAGCCTGAGCTCACAGGAAGCTTGCTGGGTTATTCCATGAGACCTCCACTCTCCTGAAGGTCATGCCCACCTCCCTTCCTTGTCTTCATTTAGGGGACAGAGGATGGCAGTCACTGATGGTGGCCATGACCCTTGCTCTGCAACTTCCTCCAGCGTCTGAAGCATCACAGCTGAGGTCTGAGCTCTTTCCAGGATATGGGCGTAGCCTCCATCTCCCAGGCCACACACTGGTCTACCAGATCTCTCCCTTGTTGTCTATGTTCTTGGCTTTTTATAGGAAAGGAGACTTTGAAAATATCAGAGAAACAATTACCTCATGAATAATGAGTCCCAGAAGATCACTTTAAAAAAATCAATATTATTAGAGAGGGATTAAATTAGGAGTTTGGAATTAACATACACACACTACTATATAGAAAATAGATAAACAACAGGAACTACTATAAGGTAAGGAGCTCTATTCAATATTCTCTAATGACATATATGGGAAAAAGAATCTGAAAAATTATATATATATATACATATATATATACACACATATATATATTTACAACACCTTGTAAACACTTTGCTATACATCTGAAATTAATACAACATTGCAAATAAACTATACTCCAATATAAAATAAATTTTAAAATTAATATTATTAAAGAAACAAAATAAGAATTGAAGAAAGTTAGGAAATGCTTTCAACCATGAGAATCTCATTTCCTTCATGTCCCTTTTAACTGACATTGTAGATGGAGCTGTTTTTTCTGTGTTTCATCCTTTTCTCTGGCTCCTACATAAGACTGTTGCTTCCAATGAATGAATTTGCTGCTAATGCTTTGAAGCCATGAATCCATTTTCTGATCAACCAGTTTTAGAGGTTTGTTTGTTTTTGGAACCAGCTTTTGTCTTTAGTATTTAGATTCCTGCAAGAATTAGTTAGCATTCAGCGAGTATTCACTTTTACATTAAAAAAAAGTTATTAGTACCTGGATTGTTGTTTCTGTTTATCAGCATGTCAGAACCTAAGGCATCTGGTTTCAGAATCACTTTTTTTAAGAGAATCAGCAAACACACATACGGATGCTTCAAAGAACAAACTTGTGTGGATCTTAATGCTATCAGCTAAAACAGGGACAATGAGTACCTGTGTTTCTTGTCCCAGGACTCTGTAGCTACTGAGTTATCAAAAGAATACAAATAAAATTTGAATCTAAATTGAGGTCAACAGTGCAAGTTTGATGCATGAAGCGGGCACCCAAAGCCAGTGCTCTGGGACAACCCAGAGGCATAGGATAGGGAGGGAAGGGGGAGGAGGGTTCAGGTTGGGGGGTACACCTGTATACCTGTGGTTATTCATGTTGATGTATGGGAAAAATCATCACAATATTGTAAAGTAATTATCCTCCCATTAAAATAAATTAATTAATTAAAAAAAATAAAATTATATTAAAAATTAAAAACTTGTGAAAAAAAGCTGGTATTGTGTGATAAAGAGATAGCAGGGTTAAAATAAGTAAATTGAGGTCAAAGTATCAAATAAAGTCAATCTGGATTTAAATCCCTTGAAGATGACAACTGGAGATTTAGTTTGTCTTCTTTCATTTTGAAGAGTTTCTATTCTTTCATTTGAAACTGATTATTGTGAATTTTTGTCCTATAATTTATAGAAGAACTCAGAATCTAAAGGACAGAGCATGTGGAATTAGGTTGGTGGGTTCTTATACTCTTTTGTTATTGAGAAACTTTTTAAAAACCAATTCAGAGAGATGGTATGGGGAGGGAGGTGGGAGGGGGGTTCATGTTTGGGAACTCATGTACACCCGTGGTAGATTCATGTCAATGAATGGCAAAACCAATACAGTATTGTAAAGTAAAATAAAGTAAAAATAAAAATTTAAACTTAAAAGAAAAAACAATTCAGGAACTATGAATTCTGAAATATTTCCAAAGAAGTAAATTTTGACATAATGCAATTGATATCAAGTATTTTTTAAAAGAACATTTCAGAAAATAGGCTAATATAAAACACTATTTTTTTCTAAAACTGGAAGGAATTGCTTTACTTTTGCTTCTTAGAGAATTGAAAGTTATTCACAGTTATAAGGGAATAGAAGACTGAAATGTAATTGAGGTTATACAGTTAGTGGTAAGATTCTAACATTTTGTCCTTTAACATTTGATCTTAAATTTTTATCAGGGAACCATTATTTTCTAAAAACATAGTTTCTAAAATATAGGACCCCATTTTCCTTACTCTTGACTTAAGAGTAAGCATGCCTTAATTAGGCTGACATTGAATTATTAATACATTCTGAAATTTAAAAAAAAACTGTGACGTGGTTTCTTGGGATATCTGAGAAACCATTAAAACATGATACAGCGTAATACAGTCATTTACCATCTTGTCAGAATGTCGATTTTACATCTTTTTGAGAAAGAAAGCTTCCAATTGTGTATCTCACTGGGAATAATGAAATATCTGCATGAAACACATCTGATTTAAGGCAGACCTTAGGGCCCCGGATATTTTACGGGTAAAACGAAGTTTATTAGACTATCTGCCTAACTCTAATATTCGTTTTCCTAAAAATTTTGAGTGAAAAATAAGCAGACATGATTCTAAAAGAAAATACTTATCAAAGACGCTTCTAACATTTTTTTCTACCCATATTTTCACCAGAGTAATTTGGAATTAATGTAAAGTAACTCTGTAATACAAGATCCTTGCCTTCTTCCTAGCTGATTAATTTCAGGCCCCCCGCATTCCAAGATGAAACTTCAGAGTTCAGTGGCCTTCACCAGACAATCCACTCTAGTGCTCATGTGTGCACTTGAAATTTGGGAAAACACTAGGGATTATAGCCCACCTGGAATGATCTAATAGCAGTTTCCATGGTAAAAAGAATGACCTAAATAACCTCGTTGGTTTCTACTTTCTGTGATGCCCCAATTGCATGGCCCAAGAAAAATGCCACATTTCATTTCATTCACAGGCTGTGATGCTTGGTGCCATTATTGTTCTTTGCATACGTGTATTCATTTCAGGACTATCTCAGCTCTCACCATAAAATCTTGCTTCTTCCTTTAATGCAGATTCTGTGTGGCTTACTAAATTTCCAGTGCATCTGAGAATTTTAAGAAATTCAGTGGGAGGAAATGGTTCTCTGTGAAGTTCTGTAGCAGTTTCAGCAATGGAAATATACCTGCATTTCACATAATTAGGGTTGGAAGATAATGTGGCTGTAAACTCTCAGATATTGAGCAATGAGTTTTTTCTCCACAGGTTATATTATTCTGCTTCAAACTAGAAGTATCATTGGCACCAAGACTCCTTGGATACACTTTTTAACAAATAAATCTGCTGCAGAATGACATCAGCATCATTAGAAGTTCAGTGATGTCTGTCTTCAGCTGGCCAATAGTAGGATGTGCTGGCATACAACCTTTCCATCAAAACTAATAATAAGCTTCCAAATGATCATAAAGTTCACACAGTGGTGCAAGGTATGTGTGATGATCACAATCCATTGCAAAGTTGAGGGGCCAGTCAAGGGGGCTCAAACTTCAGACAGGTATACAGTCAGTCCTCCTAGGGACAAGAGTGAAAGGCAGCCAACAAGGGTACTTCTGAATTTATACAATGAAAAATAATCAAGGATGGATCAGCAGGAAACAGAAGATGATGCCTCAGTAAAAAGTCATGGCTCCTTACCCAGTTCCTGGACCTGCACCAGTCCTCATATCTGGAACCTGTCACTGAAGGAGAAACAAGATTCTTGGGAGAATAGACCCTGCATCTCAGCAGCAAGTGTACTCAGTGGTAATTCCTAGTCCTTCTCTGAAGTGAATTGTGAGCATTAACTAACGTAAGTGTATGATGGGAAGACAGAGATGCTCTGACCTTCAGAGATCCTTCCCCAAGGGTCTAGTTTGATATCACGAGCCAGAGACCTCCCAGCGTCATTGCAATCCTCCTAGGAGTGTGGTGGCAGACGGAGGCCAGAAGTAAATGGGATCACAGTGGGCAATCTTGGTAGCTGACAGAAGCCCCAGTTGATTCTTGATCCTTGGGGTAAGGGCGACCGTAGTGGGCAGTAGAAGCCACTGAAACTGCCCCTTCTGCCCAAGACTGGAAATCAGTCCTGTGTCTTGGTATGAGTGTTCTGCTTACACAATCCGAGGTGGTCCCTATCATATTCCCATTAAGTTAACCGGTCTGGTCTTTACAGAAATATGGTGGATGCCAGCAGAATTCTACAAACTGAATCAAACAAGAGCCTTCATTGTAGTTGTTATGCTGAGTGAGGGACCTTTACTGGTAGAGATGAACAGAAGTTCTGCCCTCCAATACACTGTTATTGATCTGATGGATGTCTTCCCTTCTGTCTGTATCAGAAAAGAGGATTAGAAACTGTTTGCACTTACTAGGGTCAAATGTTTACTGTGTGGCCCTATGTCTATATCTCCTACTGAATGTCCTAGCAGTATAGTCCAAAGGGGACCTGGACAGGACACTTTGTGGCATGTCATATTGTCACATTGCTCTGATGTATTAAAGACCACAAGGTAACAGGGCCAGATGAGCACAAAGTGTGTATGCTGTGCTAAGACACGTGCATCCTGTAGGGTGGAAGATGATGCTCATGAAGGTTAAGGGGCCAGCACATCAACCAGGTGTTTAGGGGGGTTAGTGGCCTAAGGAATTCAGGGCACCCCTTCCGAAGTGAAGGACCAACTCTGGTGTAGTTCACCTCCCACCAGTAAGAAGTATAACTCTTGGTAGATGTTTTTCAGATTCTGGAGGCAGTATGGTCCACCTTTGGAAAGTCTCTTCTAACTGGTATACCGGTTGGGTGGAAGGCTGCCAGCTCCACTAGGGCTCAGGTAGGAAAGAGGTCTGCAATGGACCCAGACAAAGCATTAATGAATGATACATCATTCAGAAAAGAGCAACTGGAACACCACTGGTCCCTTGTAGAGAATGAACGGCAGAACACCAGGTGGCCAGCCTCATGTGGCCTGAGCTAGTGTCTGCTGAACCACCAAGCCAAGATCGGGCAAGCCTGGCAGGGATCTGCTGCCAGATGGAAGTGATGCTGCAAGCCCTGGACACAGGCAGGACCAGATGGTCCAGGTTAGCTATGCCAGCAGGTGGTGCAAAGCCCCTTACCACCCCTTCTGTCACCCCTCCCCTCTGACTTCCTGTGGGAATTGAGGTTCCTTACGACCATCTGATAGTGGAGGAAGAGGCTGGCTTTGTTCACTCATCAGTTTGCTCAGTTTGTTAGTGATGGCTAAAGACGCAGCTCCCAACAGTCCCGTTCAGGATGAGGCTGAAAAGGGTGGTGAGGGCAAGTGCGCCCACTGGGCAGGGTTCTGGGAGGTGCCCTTAGTTATTGACTGTGTGCAAACAAAAAAGTGAGACAAAGTAAGAATATCCATAGACTCGTGGGGTTGGAGCTGATCAAACAGGGAAATTTGGAAGATCTGGTTGAGGAGGTTTTGGGAAAAGACAAGGGGATGTACCTATAAAGGTGCCCAGACTGCAAGTTCTTGTCCTGATAGCTGTGCTCAGATCAGACTAAATGCGCCACTGTGACACGTGGTGCATGGAGGGTATTTGCTGCCAAGCAGTCCTCCTTTGGGGTTTTGGGTCCACTTTGGGGATAAATGCACAACAGAGCCACCATGACCTGGGGAGGGGCTCAGGTCCACTGAGAGTGAGGATCTGGGTCACCTCTCCAAGCAGGACAACTGAATTGCCAGCCCAGCAGGAGGGACATTCAGAGTGCGTGGTGGAGTAGAGAGGGCTGAAAGGTAACAGGTGGGACCTGAGAAGCAGCTGTTGCACCTGGGCCATCGTTGCTTCTTCTGACCGAAGAGGAGCCGAAGTTCCTCCCCAGGGGGCAGACTTACTCTAACTCCCTCCAAGAAGTGGTTTGAGTGGTGCAGGTGGATTGTAAGGAGCAGTCATACCATCATGCTCTGCCCAGATTTGTTCTTCCCCTTTCCCTCCCCTCTTCCCTGCCTTTCCTTTACCTCTTTCTTTCCCTTTTCTTCCTTTCATTTCCATCTTTCTTTTCTCTTTTCTTCTCTTTCTCCCCTGCTTTTCCTTGCTTCTTTCCTTCCTCCCACCTTCCATCCCCCCCTCTCTCTCATTCTTTCTCTCTCTTTCTTTCCTTTTTTTTTTTCTCTCTTTCATGCTTCAGCATTATGGAGGTATCTTTGTTTCAGACCTGTGCTCAGGGCTAATGTGCTCACTGCTGTATCAGCTGCTGGTTTCTGCTCAGCTCTACAGAGCTGCCTCACCTCCAATTACACTCTCCTTGGGGAGATGGGCTGGTGGTGGAGGCCCTCCTGTGCCTGGCCTGCTGCCTGGTGGGCAGACCAAGCCAGAACCCCTTGCCCTCAACCACTGAAGCTGCACAGCTCCTGATGCATCTGTCAGAGGTCTCAGTCAAAGCTGTCTGTACTCAGTGTTACCTTCTTCCATGCCTGCCCTCCTCCCTTCATTATAGGTGTTTCTTTGAAAACTTTTCTAGTAAAATTTCTCTATGCCCCTATGGATCTCACAGACCGTTTCCACAGATTCCAATCTAAGACAGATGGAGCTAACATTCAGGTCATTTATAAACCAGAGTAACTTGGAGAATGTTTTCAGTATTAAATCAAGACCCACAGATTTTGAAGAGTGGCAAGGGAGTTTGATAGTTTGAACAGGGTATAATCTAAGTATTACTCTAAAATAAATTCATGTGATTTTAAAATAGATTCTTTACTAGCAGTTTCAAATACTTCTTTCCCCACTGTCTAAATTCCTATGCTCTTAGAGGTGGACAGACCACATTATTTAAGATGTAAAACCATTTTCTCTCATCAACTCAGTTTTCATAAAATTAAAGTATGAATTTTCTTCTCCACTAAACATATTTTTTTCTTGGTTAATCCAAACTTTAAAACTTTGTTTTTCACACAAATTCATGTTAATTTGACTTCTCCAAAATTCATAGCATATTCCATGCACTTTTTTAAAAACAGCTCCCCATATGAAAACAAAATGTTATTATCAAGTACATATCTGTGGCTTAAATTTCAGACTCAGAATTTTAGTAAATTCTTTCTGGTAATACCATATGTGTCACCAAGTAATACGGTGCTGTAATGATAATTATGTGCTATAAACTTGCTTTGCATGGGGATCTTGAGCTGGTATGTGAGGCCCACATCCTCTTAGCTACTCACATAACAGCTACAGTTCCTGTTTTGTCTGACTAAATCGACTTAATGTCTTACTGTTCTTTTTTTTTTTTTTAATTTAATGGTGAACAGGAAGTTTTAGTTTTAAATTCTGAACATTCCCAACTCAAACTGAAATAAAAGGCATTCTTTTATATTGACTGGCATTTTCTCTGTTTTAAAACACTAAGATGTTTGACATCCAGTTTTTAAGACACTATATATTAAAGCATTACTGAAAAAAGGAAGTTCTGCTTATTTGCTAAAAACAATTAAAACTAAAACACATATTTCTTTTTCACCCCCTACCCATGAACACACCCAAAGTACACCATCTTAATCAATATTTTGTACAACTGTCGTGGTTCCCCAGCTTTGGAGAGCTTCAGAATCACTTGGAGAGCTTAGAAAATTCCTCATGTTCTGGAGAGTATGACTTAGTTGGGTTGAGGTAAGGCTTGGGTATATGGACTTTTCCCTCCAAACTCTAGGTGATTCTAAGTTAACACGAACTTTATGTCCAGTGGGAAATTAAGTTAGATGACATAAACTAGTTGTTAATATTTTATGCACAAATTGTATATGAGGAATTTAATGTCCTTTTCTGGTAATGTAAATATTGTTTTTTATCTTTCTGTATCAAAAAAAGTTACTTTTGGTAGTAAAACCAATGCTCTGAGATGATCTCATATTAGAATAGTCCTCTCTTTTGTCAGAATGGAATGCTTGATGGATAATTTGGTGTAACATTTGGCGTTTTCCAGTTTGTATAATAGTTTTTCACATTGGTGAAAATATCACCAATGCCGAATTTTGTGACTCAGCACATTCATACATGGCTTCTCTTATGCAAGTCAATGTTAAATCTGTTATTCAAGAAATGCATCCTCATATTCAATCTGAATTCTCATTTCAAGAATTTCTTCCTTCTAGGGATTTTTCTCAAAAAAAAAATTAAAAATTTAGTTGCCACTCTTGACCAGGGAGTTTGCAATCTAAAAAAATCACTTCCGTTTTCTATTTCACAATTTCTTAATTTGATGAGTAAAGTGAATCACATGTCGGAGTTATTTAGTTTGGAAAAGAAAAAGGACATACCTTCCCCATCAACAACAAGAAAATTACAAAAATAAATATCTAAGCTTGTTGGAGGTGGTAGAAGGTGGGGAAACAGGAACTCCAGTTTTCAAGTTTTTTATCATCTACTCTCTCATGTTTGGAAATTCACCACCTCCTGGAGCAGAGCAAACTGAGTTGGTATATGCTTTAGTTTCCTGCTTTCTAAATTTTACATAATGGGTTGTTTTCAAAAATTGAAAATTTAATTGAAACTTTTATTAAAAAAAAAGATTGAAATTTGTCCTTTCTTCCTCATTTATTGCAGAAGAGGGATCATTTTTGAGGCTAAAAAGATATTTCTATCTTTGCCTTGGTGTTCTTTCCTTAGTAAGTATGAGGGAGCATCCTGCCTAAGAAGAGAATGAATTGGATAAAATTTATTTTCATTTTTGCTCCTCTAAAAGTCTAACACATATAATGAAGTCTCTCTTATTCAGAAAGACTCTCATTTTAGAATATGTAAGATTATCTGGATGATTCCACTTTGATTTCGAGTACTGTATTTAAGCTCTGCTTTTAGGACATTTTCTGTGGGTTGTCTATAATTAGATTCTTCTTTTTCCTTAGAAGTTACATTAGAAGCTAATTTTTAGGTTGTTGGCAAATGAAAGTTTGATAATTTCAAGTCAGTAAGGACATGTTCTTTCTCAAAATAGTATCATTCAGAAAACTTACTGTAGGTTAAATTATTTTAAATAGAAAAAATTTAATTTCATAATATTAAAGGAAAATTATATCAGTGAACATGCAAATACTCAAGAGATTTAGGATTGAGGGAGAGAATAGGGGAAAGTCACCCTTCTCTTTCTTTGTGGTTTAACATTAATTATTTGTAGCCATAACATAACGGAAGCTTGCCTTATGATTCATGTTTTGCATTTTCTACCTTATAAAATTTTCCTGAAATGATTGTATATTTTTCTTCATTCTATTTAATTTCTGTCATAATAGGACTTGAGATCTTTCTGTCTGCCTTGATGTGTATGACTTTTAAAGTGAAAGTGTTAGTTGCTTAGTCGTGTCCAGCACCTTGGGACCCCATGCACTGTAGCTGCCAGGCTCCTCTGCCCATGGAATTCTCCAGGCAAGAATACTGGAGTGGGTAGCCATTCCCTTTTCCAGGGTATCTTCTCAACCCAGGGATCAGAGCCAAGTCTCCTACATTGCAGGCAGCTTCTTTACTATCTGAGCCATCATTGAAGCACATATTGCTTTGAAATTCACACACATTTTTTTTTTCGTAGAAGCAAATAACACATTGAATGCTCTCTCTTAAAATATTATTGATGCAGTTGATTTCTGTTATTTTTTAAGGTTTCTGGTTAATATAAAACTTAA
Organism: Ovis canadensis; assembly: GCF_042477335.2. NCBI lineage: Eukaryota > Metazoa > Chordata > Mammalia > Artiodactyla > Bovidae > Ovis > Ovis canadensis. The sequence goes on from NC_091261.1 coordinate 53,037,658, forward strand.
GAATAATCTATAGAGTTTATTAATATAATTCTTATTGGCAGATTACAATGTCTAAATCTATTATATGAAAATTAGCAAGGGGAAATGTTTTCACAAACTTTGAAATGCACATTTGCCATAACTGACCTCTGCACAATTTGGTGATTTTTGAGGTGGCAGAAGAAGCCAGTGTATTTGGTTGGAGACAAGGAAGAATACACTTCGTTGCTGGGTAAACATCATCACTGAGCCCTTGACCAACTTCTTGGTTGCCCATCAAGGCTGAGAATTTGCTCTGGTCATAAAAGATAGTTGGGGTAGGATGTAAAATTGCCTTGTAGAACTTGGTGAATGCCCAGATGTTAAACTCCAAATTAATAGGATATTGCTCATCTCCCAAATGTAATGCTAGGATTAAGACCTTGAAATTTAAAGTCAGAATTACTATGAAAAGGAACTGCATGTATATGTTTTCTCTACAGGGAATATGTGGTACCTAGAGATTTTCAGAAGTTTAATGAACAATGTTTCTGGAATAGAGGGCAGTGACTTTCCAACGCAATGCTTTGGTTCAACTGGAAAAGACAAGAAAACGTTAGTGATTTAGGAAATATCAGGGTTCAGATTGCTTTATCATATAACTAATAGCTTTTAAACAATAACTGAAGATCAAGTTTCATTACCATCAGCTCTGAGGGATTAAAAATTGGTACAAGACGTGGTCTTTAGCCTCCCATGTTGTTCAATGGTAAAGAATTCACCTGCCAACACAGGAGATGCAGGAGATGCTGGTTCAATCCCTGGGTTGGGCAGATAACCTGGAGGAGGAAATGGCAACCTACTCTAGTATTCTTGCATGGAAAACCCCATGGACAGAGCCTGATGGGCTACAGTCCATAGGGTCACAAAGAGTCAGGCACAACTTAGTGAATGAGCACGCACATGTATGCATGGTCTCTAAGCAAAAAGCAAGCAAACGAACAAACAGAACCTAATAGATACACACATTATAGGGTCTAGAATGGATGTGTCTACTTTTCAAGGAAAATGTGATAAATATCCCAAATCATATTTAGAAATAGTCCAACAGCTGACTCGCTGGAAAAGACCCTGATGCTGGGAAAGATTGAAGGCAGAAGTAGGATGAGAGAGTCTAAGTAGGTTGGATGGCATCACTGATTCAATGGATATGAACTTGGCCAAACTCTGGGAGATGGTGAGGGACAGGGAAGCCTGGCATACTGCAGTCCATGGGGTCACAAAGAGTCAGACATAATTTGGGACTGAAAAACAAAAATTTCAAAGACAAAACAAAACAAAAACAAACAAACAAAAAAAAACAAAAATTCCAGGACTAAAATGAAAAGATTTTCCCTCTGATAGTTGCTTACAGAGATCTCCTGATTGTGAAGGGTGAAAGTGAAGTCGCTCAGTCGTGTCCGGCTCTTAGCGACCCCATGGACTGCAGCCTACCAGGCTCCTCCATCCATGGGATTTTCCAGGCAAGAGTACTGGAGTGGGGTGCCATTGCCTTCTCCGAATCCTTGGCCAGAAACCACCAATTTCACATCTCACATGCAGTGGATGAATGTGAAAACTGTGTGAAGGATTAAACTGTGTGAAGGATTAATCTATGTGAAGGATCTTAAGAAAAGCTCAGAAAGGGAATTTCAGTCACAATGAAAAGTCTAGAGTTGGGATGATGGTGGTATTTACGCCCAGGAACAGAAGATGGAGTCTAATTGTATTGCCTCTGATAGTCACAGCAGGTTGGGCCTGTATCAGCTCTGGGGTTGGGGGTCTGCGTTGGTGGGTTACTTTAGGTAACATGTCAGGAGGGCTCAGAATACCACTGGGTACAGGAGGATGAAAATAAGCTCCTTCCTCCAGGCATGTCTGTCAAGGAAAAAAAGAAAGAGCAGAAACAGTGGTAACTAGAATCCCGTGGAGAGCAGTAACTTAGCAGCATTAGTGATACCCATCTGTCTTTCACTCTGTTGCTCAGAAGATCCTTCCTTTGCCCAGATACTATCCACAGTACTCTTCTAAGACCCTCTGTCTTAAATAAATTTTATTACTTTTTGTTGAAAACAATCTCTTCTATTTTTATGTAATTAAGTGCCTCATATAAACAGTTTTCACATTCATCCACCGCATGTGAGATGTGAAATTGGTGGTTTCTGGCCAAGGATTTGGAGAAGGCAATGGCACCCCACTCCAGTACTCTTGCCTGGAAAATCCCATGAACGGAGGAGCCTGGTGGGCTGCAGTCCATGGGGTCGCTAAGAGTCGGACACGACTGAGTGACTTCCCTTTCACTTTTCACTTTCATGCATTGGAGAAGGCAATGGCAACCCACTCCAGTGTTCTTGCCTGGAGAATCCCAGGGATGGGGGAGCCCGGTGGGATGCTGTCTATGGGGTCGCACAGAGTCGGACACGACTGAAGCAACTTAGCAGCAGCAGCAGGCCAAGGATTGAGATGAAAGGTGAATTTGGTGAAAGTCACCAAGTGGGTGATTCTGGACAATCGATTCACAAAATAAAAGTGTCAGTCTGGAGGGCAACGAAGCCATCCAGAAGCCAGCAGAACAGTGGCCCAGGATTAGCAAGGAAATGGGGGCTCTTTTCCCTAACACAGTGCTTCTCAATCTCTCCTGGGCTTAGGGCGTGATGTTAAAGATGGAGATCCTGATTCAGCCCCAACAGTCTTCTCATCTCAGAAGCTCCCAGGTGGTTTGTGGAGGCACTTTGAGAGCATGGCTGTCCAAAGATGGAGGAGATGGACAAGGGCAAGAAGTCTAGTCTCCTCCAGTCTAGGAATCCTGGACAGAACTTCAAATCAGAACCTTAACATCCCTCTTTGCTTTCCCACAGGTAAGATCTGTGTTTCGAGGGCAGAGGTACTCATTCAGTTAGAAGTTTTGAACAGTGAAATAGTACAAAAACCCTTCTTCCACTACGAGATAGGTGGACAGGAGAGGAAGGAAGGAAGGCACATAACTTGGTAACAGTGTGCGTGCATGCTAAGCCACTTCAGTCATGTCCACCTCTTTTCTACCCTATGGACCATAGTCCAACAGTCTCCTCGGCCCATGGGATTCTCCAGGCAAGAACACTGGAGTGGATTGCCATGCCCTCCTCCAGGGGATCTTCCCCACCCAGGGACTGAACTGGCATCTCTTCTGTCTCCTGCATTGGCAGGTGGGTTCTTTACCTCTAGTGCCACCTGGGAAGGCCGACAACCTGGTAAGAGGCCTCTTGTGTAATCTAGTTTTGGAGCTCCAAGAGCCGAGCCAAAGGTTGCCAGGAGCAAGGTACTGCAAGAAGTTGATGAAATTTGACTTTGAAGATGGAATATGGTGGAGGGGAAAAACAATTAGGATGTAAAAGGGAGTTTATTAGAAAGTACAGCGCTGGACCATGGACATTGGTCTTATGGAAATCTTCCTCCTGCTCTACATGGGACACAGTCAACCACTTTCTACTTTAGGGTCCTTTCTTTTTATCTTTCTTCTGTCTAGGAGGGATGGACATGGCACACATGGGGTCAGGCTCACCTTTTCCCTCACTTCATGCTTCACCAATTATAGACAATGAGCAACTATGAGCTACAGCTACTGGGCAGGGACAGAAGACCAGAAATTTGAGGGTTGGGATTTATTAGCTGCAGTCCGCTCCCTTTACCAAACAGAAAGGAGTAAATGGTTTCTGTTGTTGTTTTAATGAAACTCGATGGTCACAGTTTTTAAGCAACTACCTTTGACAGATTATCCTGAAACTTCAGAAACTTACGAGTATTATCAATGGGGAGTGGAGTACAGAGAAACACAGATTTCAGTTGGAGAAGAAAGGGAAATTCAATACCCTGATAGCATTAGCGCTGTATTTACAGCTGTTGCTGCCGCCCACATGAATAAATGCTCCCTGTGGACCCAGATCAAAGGTGTCAGCTCGGCTGGACCAAGCATGGGGCCACAGTGAAATAATTTTACAGATTTAGCAGAAAGTTTCCAATGGAAGGGCATGTGATAGCAGTCGCAGGTGTTCATAAACACGACGCAGGGTTCAAGCTGCTGTCAGGCTGGAGTTGGGCTGCTCTTCTTACCTCTTTCTTCTGAAAGTATGCCCCAGTGGATCAATAATAACCATGGGGCCACCCCATTGGGAGTAATATTTCAGCTCTGGCCAAGTGTGTGTGTCTGTGCATATTTGATACTTTTAATTTGCTGTGTCCATTCTGGTATTAAATTAATGTTCCATTTCTAGTGGAAATTTTCTCTATATAGGCTTTTAATTCTAATCTGAGTTTTAAAAAACATTTATTGGAGTGTAGTTGATTTACAATGTTGTGCTAATTTCAGGTGTCCAGCAGAGTGAATCAGTTATACACATGCATAGAGGCTTTTAAATTTTTAAATTGTATCTTCTTGTGCCTAACTTACATTTGTTTTAAATGTGGCATAACGAATATGTAATGTGTTTAATATGTATATAAGTATATACATATATCTTGAAAATGGCTGTCTGAAAAGCTAGAAGAGGTGCATTTTTGAAATTTTGCACTCTCCCAGGCATTTTAGTCTGAGATTTTAATGGGAGTGAGAACATGAATGCTCCACACACCAGGGTGATTGACAGAACCCATTTGTATTGTACTTCCCTGTGCTTTCCAAACACTTAACAGCTCTATTAATTCTCATTCTCCTTTAATGTTGAACAACTCGTAATTATTTTCAATGAGATAAATAATACTGAGGCCCTGACAAATGGTCAGGCCACATAACTTCTGGCTCCACCTCAATTCTGAAACTGTGAACCAAGAAAATGACCAGTAGTCTGTAATGCAAACTATTTCCATTCATTTCCCTGTGGTCATCTGGTTCCAAAAGAGTTCCATTAGGGCCCTGAAAATATTGTGAAAGAAATTTGGACATTAGTTACATGGTAGCTTTGTTTAGAATTTTCTCTGGCAAGAATAGGCAAAATTGCCCATGGTTGATTTAACATTTGACCTTGCATGCTAATTTATTATTTTAAAATTTTATCATGAATGTAAATAATACATGAAAGTTCTAAGTGGCAGGTAAATATATTGTAACTCTATGGCTATTATTGCTAGTGTTTCCAGGACTGCCATAATTAAATGTCATTTACTTGGAATCTCTGTGCTGGGTTTTAATACAAACTACATACTATAGCCTTATTTGATGCATTTCACTGACTGGACTTATTTTCAGAGGTTTGAAACAATGAGCAGTGGGAGTTGTTCTCATTGATATTGCAGAGAAAATTCTTCTACTTTTTACTTAAAAAAATAGATTTAGGAGGAAATGCTTGGAATGAATGTGCTATATGTTTTACTGGGAGGCTGTTTCTGAAGACATAATGAAGACTTTTAAAAAATGAAATACAGCAGGGCCTGCTCTTGGGGACTTTCCTCAGCCCCAATTAGCAGTTTGTGTGGTGGGTGAGGGAATGGATGAGCTGCTGCACTTCTGTGGGGTCTTACATCCTGATATGCTCCCAGGTTTGAGACTGATCCCTGGACTATTTTTGATACTTTTTACCATATATAAGGGTGATGTCTGGTTTTAAATATTGTAGATCCATAGATTTATATATATATATATATACACACACATATACATTGGAGAAGGAAATGGCAACCCACTCCAGTATTCTTCCCTGGAGAATCCTGTGGACAGAGAATCCTGGCAGGCTACGGTCATAGGGTCACGGAGTCTGACACAACTGAGCAGGCACACACCATATATATATATATATATATATATATATACATATATACATATATACATATATATATATAGAGAGAGAGAGAAATTCTTTTCAGTTCTATTCACAGTAGCCATGTAACAAGTTATTTCATTTTGTGTGAATTGTCCCCAGGTCATCTCGGGAGGGTATGTTTTCTGTCTGTTTTGTGATATCTCCATGAAATGCTCATCCTTTCTTTAAGCGAAATTGACACTTCCCTTTTATATCCTGATTATGTTTCAAATGTATGTTTCCTGAGAGCAGCTAAGATGGTTTAAAATTGTATAAATGACTTCAGTATAATAAAGTCGCTGGAATTTTATATTGTGATCGAAGAATTTTGACATATTTCAATGGCAAAAGAAGCAATAATTATATTTACTTGTTTCTATAATGAGTAATTACAATTATGACTGAATTAATCTAATGAGACAAAGTTAAAACCACTCTCTAATTTAGAGCTGATAGAGTACGTGACTCTTTAGCTGGTCAAATCAATTAGTTCCTTCTCTATATTTTCCATTGTATTAGTAAGTTAATTTAAAAACAACTAAAATGTGAGTTTTTCACTGATTACTTTGAAAACCTCTGAGAATTGAGAAGATGGTATGTTTAATTTTTGCTAATTGTATCTTTTTTTTTAAAAAAAGAGATCTATCTGATAAAAGTTTTAAAATAATCCGCATTTACCAACTATCATCATTATTTGTAGCCTTTATTAAAGTGGAAAATATGATAAACATAGGATCTCTAAAATTAAGAAATTATCTTCAAAAAAACCCATAAAAGTCTAAAGCTATGGAAAATCTTGTCTGGCCACCCACAGCTTCTTTGAAATTTATCATAACAAAATTGATTTTGAAAGTTTTTAAAAATTTTGTATGCTTTTGAAGCAAACTTCTTCGCTTTCATAAAAATCTTGAAGGAAAGGCACTTAAGGCTGCTGCTGCTAAGTCACTTCAGTCATGTCCGACTCTGTGTGACTCCATAGATGGCAGCCCACCAGGCTCCCCCCGTCCCTGGGATTCTCCAGGCCAGAACACTGGAGTGGGTTGCCATTTCCTTCTCCAATGCATGAAAGTGAAAAGTGAAAGTGAAATTGCTCAGTTGTGTCTGACTCTTAGTGACCCCATGGACTGCAGCCCACCAGGCCCCTCCGTCCATGGGATTTTCCAGGCAAGAGTACTGGAGTGAGGTGCCATTGCCTTCTCCGAAGGCACTTAATATTTCTACCTTATTTAATCGAATACACTCAGAATTTTACAGAATTGTGAATATGAAGAAATGACACTTTAATCTTTGAGACCTAAATATATCTCAGGACTTTTGAAATGTTAATTGAATGAACTGTGATACTTTTCAATAAATGTTGACCTGAAAGCACTTTTAAAAAATTCTGATAAGATAATGGCTATTTTTTACAAATGTTAATATTTTACCATTAATATTTCCTAACTGTCCACAGACTAGATGTGACCATTTCTTGGGATCATCAAGGTCTTTCCTCTTCATAAATACACCTGCCCACCTCCATCTATTTCCTGGGTGGCAGCTGTCAGGTGGACCCTTCATCCTGTGTTATGTTCAACCCCCTCCTAATACTCTGGAGGAAACCCCAAAGCCCTTCACTCCCTATTTTTGACATAATCTTGACCAAAGTAACTTGTCTTTTCTTATTTATATTAAAAAAAAAAAAAGAGCTACAAGAACCGTTAACTGTTTTGTTTTGCAAAAAGTACAGGCTTACCCTAGGGAGTCACAGAATTTCTTGGGTGTCTGAAAGGCAGGTTTTTAGACTGGTGCCATTTTTGGATGATGAGCAGGTGACCCCAATATTAGGGGAGGCAGCCCCAGTGTGTGAAGACAGTAATTAAATATTTTAACCCAGAAGATTTAAAACTAGGTATAAAGACATAATAAAGCAAAACTGTGATATTTACATTTTATGTTAGTGAGGATAATTTGTATATGTTGGGTATTATAAGTACTATGATGCTTGTTTAGGTATCTTTTATCTAGTGTTAAAATATATAGTTGAAAAATGAATTTGTATTTGTGATTTCATTTAAAAATAAATTACAACTAATATTAAAAATTAGAACTTAAGAATTACTATATTTATAAATTAATTTGGGCTACTCTGGTGGCTCAGACTATAAAGAATCTGCTGTGGATGATAACTGCAGTCATGAAATTAAAAGACATTCACTCCTTGGAAGAAAAGCTACAAGAAACCTAGACAGCATGCTAAAAAGCAGAGACATCACTTTGTTGACAAAACTCCATGTAGTCAAAGCTATAGTTTTTCCAGTAGTCATCTATAGATGTGAGAGTTGGGCAATGACGAAAACTGAGTGCTGAAGAATTGATAATTTTGCACTGTGGTGCTGGAGAAGACTCTTTAAAGTTCCTTGGACAGCAAGGAAATCAAACCAGTCAATCCTAAAGGAAATCAATCCTGAATATTCACTGGAAAGACTGATACTGAAGCTCCAATACCTTGGCTTTTTGATACAAAAAGTCGACTTATTGGAAAAGACCCTGATGCTGGGAAAGATTGAGGTCAGGAGGTTAAGTGGGCTACAGAGAATGAGATTGTTGGATGGCATTGTTGACTCGATGGACACGAGTTTGAGCAAACTCAGGGAGATAGCGAAGGACAGGGAAGCCTGGTGTGCTACAGTCCATGGGGCTGCAGAGTTGGACGCAACCGAGCAACTGATCAACAAGAATAACAATAATAAAATCACTTACTAGATTTTGAAGATCTTTTTAAGTGTGTGCAAAGGCTTTGTTTGTTATGGCAGACATATTTGTGGGGAAATGGAATATGGTAATTTTATAAATAAGTGTTGAAATAACTTAGAGCTTTTAATTGATTAAATGTTAACAGTCCTATAAAATATGATAATATTTGCAAGCTAAATTTTAAACGTCTAGAGAAATTTCATTCTTGACTTTGTACTTTTCATAAAGTAAATAGTAATTAAGAGCACAAAAATCAATTCTGCCTACCATTGGTCTATGAAAAGGCTAATCTCCAAAGCACCCAAAATTCTGCCATTGACAGTTAAAAGGGTAGTATGATTGTTCAGTCTAAGAGGTTATGATTAAAGTGATGACAGCAGGGCAGGGAAATGGTGATGAATGATTGCAGGGGTAGTTGTCCATGCTCTGAAATGGGGATCCTTTGACTCAGATTCAAATCATGTTTTCTGACTATTTATTCAATATTTAGTGGGATTGGGAAGAAACCAATTTTCCATTCAAAGAAACTGTCAGCATGACAGAAACTCAGAGCAACCTATTTCTATTGGAGAAGCCAGAACTCATATTATCACTCCCCTCCCCACCCCAAATATTTCCTGTTTCTCTGAGTGCCCTTCAGTTTTGTTTGTTTATCATTTGGTTGGTATTTTTGTTCACATGTGTGCTATTTTCAAGCCAACTTCTCAGAAGCATTGTAAAGGGTTTAAAGTTGAGATTAAACATTTCAAGCAGTTTCTGGAACACTAGAGAATGGGTTATTGGCTTCCAGAGTTTTCCTGGCTGCCAAGGACAGTAGCAGATGCATAGTGCAAAAACGCTTGGTGAAGATTGGTTGGCATTTTAATTTCCCCTCCAGGTGGCTGGCTGTTGGAGAGATTAGGATGAATTTACACTCCCTCAAAGGAATATAAAGGATTGCCTAGGGGAGCATTATTACACTTCCCAGCCCTTTAAAAGAGCCTCAGTGCAAATTGATCCAATTGTTGGATCTAGAAATTTTACAGAAAGGGAGTCAAAGCCTCTCCATTGTTTTCCAGCCAGCTGAGGTGGAGAGTGATGATGCCTCCCCATAATAGAGACAAGAAATGCTAAAAGGTTTGGGAGGGGAGGTCTCAGGGTGATTGAGTCTGAAATTCCAACCAGTCAGTGGTTGGAAATGAAGAATATAAGCATAGGCTAAAAACCAGAGTACACAAGAAGGATGCAAATACATCTGGGGAAAACTGAGATTAAAAAGGATACAGGCACCTTACGTTCACTATTTACAATAGCCAAGATGTGAAAGCAGCTTAAATATCCATCAGCAGATGAATGGATAAAGATGTGTTACACATAACCAATGAAATACTGCTCAGACATAAAAAAGAACAGGTTGTTTCCATGTCTGTGTACATGCTCACTTACTCAGTCATGTCTGAGTCTTTGTGACCCTATGGACTGTAGCCCACCAGGCTCCTCTGTCCACGGGATTTTTCCCCACAAGAATACTAGAGTGGGCTGCTGACACCTACTCCAGGGGATCTTCCTGACCTGGGGATCAAACCAGGTCTCCTGCATTGCAAGTGGATTCTTTACTGCTGAGCCACTGAGGAAGCCCCTTTGCATGTCTGGGCTATTGTAAATAGTGCTGCTATGAACTTATGGCCACGTACATCTTTTAAAATTAGAGTTTTTTTCTTTTCTGGGTATATGCCCTGGAGTGGGATTGCTAGATCACATGGTAACTCTAATTTTAACTTTTAAGGACCCTCCATACTGTGAGAAGTAGATTTAAGGGACTAGATCTGATAGATAGAGTGCCTGATGAACTATGGATGGAGGATTGTGACACTGTACAGGAGACAGGGATCAAGACCATTCCCATGAAAAAGAAATGCAAAAAAGCAAAATGGCTGTCTGGGGAGGGCTTACAAATAGCTGTGAAAAGAAGAGAAGCGAAAAGTAAAGGAGAAAAGGAAAGATATAAGCATCTGAATGCAGAGTTCCAAAGAATACCAAGGAGAGATAAGAAAGCCTTCCTCAGTGATCAGTGCAAAGAAATAGAGGAAAACAACAGAATGGGAAAGACTAGAGATCTCTTCAAGAAAATTAGAGATACCAAGCGAACATTTCATGCAAAGATGGGCTCAATAAAGGACAGAAATGGTATGGACCTAACAGAAGCAGAAGATATTAAGAAGAGATGGCAAGAATACACAGAAGAACTGTACAAAAAAGATCTTCATGACCCAGATAATCGCGATGTTGTGATGACTCATCTAGAGCAAGACATCCTGCAATGTGAAGTCAAGTGGGCCTTAGAAAGCATCACTATGAACAAAGCTAGTGGTGGTGATGGAATAACAGTTGAGCTATTTCAAATCCTGAAAGATGATTCTGTGAAAATGCTGCACTCAATATGCCAGCAAATTTGGAAAACTCAGCAGTGGCCACAAGACTGGAAAAGGTCAGTTTTCATTCCAATTCCAAAGAAAGACAATGCCAAAGAATGCTCAAACTACTGCACAATTGCACTCCTCTCACACACTAGTAAAGTAATGCTCAAAATTCTCCAAGCCAGGTTTCAGCAATACGAGAACCGTGAACTTCCAGATGTTCAAGGTGGTTTTAGAAAGGACAGAGGAACCAGAGATTAAATTGCCAACATCCGCTGGATCATGGAAAAAGCAAGAGAGTTCCAGAAAAACATCTATTTCTGCTTTATTGACTATGCCAAAGCCTTTAACTGTGTGGTTCACAATAAACTGTGGAAAATTCTGAAAGAGCTAGGAATACCAGACCACCTGACCTGCCTCTTGAGAAATCTGTATGCAGGTCAGGAAGCAACAGTTAGAACTGGACATGGAACAACAGACTGGTTCCAAATAAGAAAAGGAGTACGTCAAGGCTGTATATTGTCACTCTGCTTATTTAACTTATATGCAGAGTACATCATGAGAAACTCTGGGCTGGAAGAAGCACAAGCTGGAATCAAGATTGCCAGGAGAAATATCAATAACCTCAGATATGCAGATGACACCACCCTTATGGCAGAAAGTGAAGAGGAACTAAAAAGCCTCTTGATGAAAGAGGCTCCTTTTCAGGAGAGTGAAAAAGTTGGCTTAAATCTCAATGTTCAGAAAACTAAGATCATGCCATCTAGTCCCATCACTTCGTGGGGAATAGATGGGGAAACAGTGGAAATGGTGTCAGACTTTATATTTTTGGGCTCCTAAATCACTGCAGATGGTGATTGCAGCCATGAAATTAAAAGACGCTTACTCCTTGGAAGGAAAGTTATCACCAACCTAGATAGCATATTCAAAAGCAGAGCCATTACTTTGCCAACAAAGGTCCGTCTAGTCAAGGCTATGGTTTTTCCAGTGGTCATGTATGGATGTGACAGTTGGACTGTGAAGAAAGCTGAGCGCTGAACAATTGATGCTTTTGAACTGTGGTGTTGGAGAAGACTCTTGAGAGTCCCTTGGACTGCAAGGAGATCCACCCAGTACATTCTGAAGGATATCAGCCCTGGGTGTTCTTTGGAAGGAATGATGCTAAAGCTGAAACTCTAATTCTCTGGCCACCTCATGCGAAGAGTTGACTCATTGGAAAATACTCTGATGCTGGGAGGGATTGGGGGCAGGAGGAGAAGGGGACGACAGAGAATGAGATGGCTGGATGGCGTCATCGACTTGATGGATATGAGTCTGAGTGAACTCCAGGAGTTGGTGATGAACAGGGACGCCTGGCGTGCTGCGATTCATGGGGTCGCAAAGAGTCAGACACAACTGAGCGACTGAACTGAACTGAACTGATACTGTTCTCTGTAAGTGGCTGAATCAATTTACTTTCCCACCAACAATATAGGAGAGTCAAAAGGCACAGATTTAACAGTCATGTGGAGTCCAAGTCCTTAAAGCCCACCGCATATGTGGGCTGTAGAGATCACTTGACAGGTGAGTCGGACACACTGAGCAACCGAGCACATCACCTCCAATGTCATAATTGGTTGATGGGCTTTTTTCTAACACTAGAATGTGAGCTTCTGGAGGATGGAGACCCTGTTCAGTCTTCCTTTTCTCTTCAACCTCAAGACCCAATAGTGTAACTAATGCTTTTGGGGCACCTGGACAATAATTCTCAGTAAACAAAAGAAGGAGGCAATACTACTTATAGATGATGTTATGACTGCAGTTCCTTGGTCTAATACAATTAAAATGATCTGGGTAGGGTAAAGTTCTGGAAAATAGTTTCTTTCACTCTGATTGTATATCTCACTTTAATGATATTACCTTTACTTTCTTAAGATTAAAAGGACATTTTTGGATAGTTTGTTAAAGGGGTACATTTGTCTGGGTTATTTTTTCAGAACTTTTTCTTTTTTACATTTACATTTTTGGGAAATGCTTGGCTAGAGTTATGCCTGGCTAACTTTATTATTCAGTCTCTAAAGCCTGCAGTAGACATTTATGCATGTATTAAAGTTAAAAATTAGCATTTAACATATAATTTTATTATTACTAATACACTTTATAAGTCCCACATTTCTAACTCATTTTAAAGGCTAGCTGTCCAGAAAAGACATATTCATAAACCAAAAATTGGGGAAGAGCCTGAAAAAAGGTATCTTTTAAAACAGGATGATGTTTCTGACTTAGGTTTTTCTAAACTCACTGTTATTCTCTTTCACATGTTACTCTTTAAAGCACAAATGAGGAATTAGACACTCCCAGGTGGAATATAAAAAGAAGTCAAAAGATACCACAGCCCAAATTTCACAAAAAAACATGCACATTTTATGATCTGATAATATGAAAATTAGACATATATTTTATAGTAAAGTAATGCAAGCCTTTATTTTTAATTTTAAAAATATTTCCAAAATGGTATAAGCACGAATAATTGTTTCAAGCTCTAGCAGCTTTAACCATTTAAAATATGGTTATTTTTCACAGTGATAGATATTTGTAGCTATTTGCATTTTTGGTATCCTAAGGAGAATGATATGACCTCAATCCAGTCTTAAAGTACAGCTGACCCCATTGGAAAATTACCTAATCCAGGTGACTTTTTTTTTTTAATAAGCAAAGAGCTAAACAATAGAAAAAAAAAAGAGCTAAACAAAAAGAGAAAGCCATCTCTACAATATCATAGATGTAATTTGATTGGCTTGGGAGCAGGTGGTAGGGTGCATCATTATTTAAGGTTTGGATTTCAATTTAACTTGTTGTAAAAGATGTGTGTGTGTGTGTGTGTGTGTGTGTGTGTGTGTGAAAGAGAGAGCAAGAGCAAGGACAAGAGAAAGAGGAAGGGAGAGAAAGAGAATGAATAGATTTTCTTGGGATGGATACAAGTCCACATCAATCAGGATGTCTTTGCAGTTCACCCAGTGGGGTGAGAGGAGCAGCCCCCTGCATATGCTGAGTGCTTTGTGCACACCCACTAGGTGGGCTGCATGCAAGGCTTGGACCACCCTCACCAGAACCATTTCCTGGGTGTAGTCCCTTAGGGGCAAAGACCAGGTATTGGATTCCCCAAGCTGTGTTTGTCCACTATGGTGCAAGCCCTCATTGGGCTCAGTGAATCACTGGGATGCGGGGGGTCGAGGGGAATCACCCTGAACTTTACACCCAGGCTGCTAACTCTGCTGGTTCTGCTGCTTTCTTGTCTCCAAGCCAGGGGATGTGTGTCCTCTGCCAGCATCCTTGAAACTAGGCTAATTTAATAGTTTACAAGTATGCCAAACCTCTAGGCATCTCAGAACTCACAAGGGAAACTGTAGATAGTGAAAGACCACCAGCGGGTATAGAATATGATTGTGTGTCAAGAATACCATTCCCGATTATTTACAGCACAGCCAAGAGATGCCTATTTCTTTTCAAGACACTATTTTTTGGTATAGAAACCTCCAACACAGACAAAATTAGTTACAAACCACATATTCAATATAATTAGATGGAACAAAAACAAATCTTTTGGGGCTGAGGTGAGTTCTGAAATGTTAGTCTCAGTTCAGAGAAAGTATTTTCAATCTACTTAAACAGCAGTTTAGGGAAAAGAATATGCTTGAAAAGTCTTTGAAATGAAGGGAATGGTAGCATATTTTGAGTTGCCTAACAGCAAAGTGTTGAAAATAATATTTATGATTTGGAGGTTCTGAGCAGAATTTATTTGGAGTTCAGGCTGTCTTGCTATTGAATATGATGAGGAATAATGAAACACCTGTAATGTAATTTTAACAGTTAAATTTTTCTTTTTTGAACACTTTTGGAACAATTTTGGAGATGGCAACCTTAGCTTGAAAGCGTTGGGTTGCAGGTACTCAGTATGGGACCTGGGGTATCTCTAAGAACTGCAATTAAAATGTGTTTATACTTGGAGATAGGAGATTCTGATTCTTTACTGAGGTGCAAAATGAGATGTTCATATTTGAATTTTAAAAAGTCATGAGAGCTACTTAACATCTGGTAAAGTAGTCTTTTTGTTTAGAACAGAGATCCCTGTACATTGTAGATCTCAAGATTATGTCACCACAAATGCATGCTACTGAATGGAAAGGGAGAGAAGATTAGTTTGTTTTTTTTTTTTAAAGTAGAGTTCCTATATATTAAATAATACTTCAACTAAAAAAATGAGAACAGAGACTTCTCTTGTGGTCCAACAGTTAAGAATCCATCTGCCAATGAAGGGGACACAGGTTGCATGCCTCGTCCAGAAAGATTCCACCTGCTGTTTGGCAACTAAGCATTCATACAACAACTGAGTCTGAAGGCAGGAACTGCTGAAGTCGGCAGGCCCTACAGGCCTACCCCTCTGCAACAAAAGAAGCCATCACAGTGAGAAGCCCGTCTACACCACAACCAGAGAGTAGTCCCCACTTGCTGCAACTAGAGAAAAACCCACAAGAAGCAAGGAAGACTCAACACAGCCAAAAGTAAATATCAAAATAAATAAAATTTAAGAATGAGAAGAATCTTTGGGTCCCTCAATGTAACATTGAGAAACTCTTCCTCTTTGAAGTTTTATGGCTTAGAACTCTGATTTCATCATGAAAAAGTACTTATGTGGGGTCATTTCATCCAATAATGGTGAGTCACTGGCTTCGCTTTCCAGATGGCATTTTCTATTTATTGCTTTCTCTTTTATCATGTAGTTTAATGCATAACATTGTTAAATTTACTTCTTTTCCTTTTTAGGCTAATTTTCTCTCGCTTCCAAAAATAGCCTATGTATTTATCAGGAATAGGTTTGGGAGGTGGCCTTTTTTTTTTTCGTGGGTGGGGAGGAATGACGAGTAAGGAAGAGAAGTCAATGCCTCTTTGTTAAAATGTACTGATGACCAACAACGTGGGGACAGAACAACTTGTCCATTTATGAGGAAAAGATCTGTGGATTGTGTACACTCTTATGGAAAGTTCCTTGACATTTTGCTTATTAAAGGGTCACCGCTGCCAAGATTGGCCTGCAGGACTTTATTGGCATCAAGTCTGTCTTCATGTTTGTAGCTTTAATCAGATGAATATTATTTACTTTCATTAAACTGCAGACATGGTCCTTTTTAGAAAGTGAACATCACTCTAAAGTGAAATACACCAGTTTCCCTTGAGTTCTTCTGAGGAGACTCTTGAGGTCTAAGGAGAAAATACGAGAATGGCCACCTCTGTGCCCATTTTCTGGTGAAGCGGTAGCTTCTCTTACTAGCTCCTTCCACTGAAAGTGTTGCCATCTTAGCCAAGATTGTTAAAATAGAAAACAAAGTGTCTTCGACCCTTTAAATAAAAATGTGATTTTCTAAATATTAAATCAAAGAACCCAAATCTGTCAATCACCATCCACGTCAACAATGGCCTTCATAATGGTCTAGAAATGAGCAAAGCAGTTTCCCTGCTGACTCCATTGCTACTTTCCCCAGAGTCCCTCCCTGACCCTACCCCTCCTGGAAAATTGTAACTGTCACACTACCCAGCATCTCTCACCGGCGCTTTCTGATTTATCCTTCCTATTAGCAGTCATCACAGTCTAACATAATGTTCATCTTTTGTCTCCCTGTTTAGAAAATAGCCTGATGGTCCACATGTCTCCGGGGATGCCCAAAACCCTGAAAGGAAGGACTCAAAAAATCTTGTTTGAATGAAAGATTCAACATTGCTCTGAGGTTCTATCAATCATTTGAGGTGTGATGAGCATCTATGTAATTTTTTTTTTAGTTTTTTATTTTTTTAATTATAAAATCTTTAATTCTTACATGTGTTCCCAAACATGAACCCCCCTCCCACCTCCCTCCCCATAACATCTCTCTGGGTCATCCCCATGCACCAGCCCCGAGCATGCTGTATCCTGCGTCAGACATAGACTGGCGATTCAATTCTTACATGATAGTAATGATAGTATACATGATAGAATGCCATTCTCCCAAATCATCCCACCCTTTCCCTCTCCCTCTGAGTCCAAAAGTCCATTATACACAGCTGTGTCTCTTTTACTGTCTTGCATACAGGGTCGTCATTGCCATCTTTCTAAATTCCATATATATGTGTTAGTATACTATATTGGTGTTTTTCTTTCTGGCTTACTTCACTCTGTATAATCGGCTCCAGTTTCATCCATCTCATCAGAACTGATTCAAATGAATTCTTTTTAACGGCTGAGTAATACTCCATTGTGTATATGTACCACAGCTTTCTTATCCGTTCATCTGCTGATGGACAACTAGGTTGTTTCCATGTCCTGGCTATTATAAACAGTGCTGCGATGAACATTGGGGTACATGTGTCTCTTTCAATTCTGGTTTCCTCGGTGTGTGTGCCCAGAAGTGGGATTGCTGGGTCATAAGGTAGTTCTATTTGCAATTTTTTAAGGAATCTCCACACTGTTCTCCATAGTGGCTGTACTAGTTTGCATTCCCACCAACAGTGTAGGAGGGTTCCCTTTTCTCCACACCCTCTCCAGCATTTATTGCTTGCAGATT
This sequence comes from Ovis canadensis, assembly GCF_042477335.2. Taxonomy (NCBI): domain Eukaryota; kingdom Metazoa; phylum Chordata; class Mammalia; order Artiodactyla; family Bovidae; genus Ovis; species Ovis canadensis. The sequence continues at coordinate 53,055,133 of NC_091261.1, forward strand.
TTTGGATTGCATCCATTCTGACTGGTGTGAAGTGGTACCTCATTGTGGTTTTGATTTGCATTTCTCTGATAATGAGTGATGTTGAGCATCTTTTCATGTGTTTGTTAGCCATCCGTATGTCTTCTTTGGAGAAATGTCTATTTAGTTCTTTGGCCCATTTTTTGATTGGGTCGTTTATTTTTCTGGAATTGAGCTGCATAAGTTGCTTGTATATTTTTGAGATTAGTTGTTTGTCAGTTGCTTCATTTGCTATTATTTTCTCCCATTCAGAAGGCTGTCTTCTCACCTTGCTTATATTTTCCTTTGTTGTGCAGAAGCTTTTAATTTTAATTAGATCCCATTTGTTTATTTTTGCTTTTATTTCCAGAATTCTGGGAGGTGGATCATAGAGGATCCTGCTCTGATTTATGTCTGAGAGTGTTTTGCCTATGTTCTCCTCTAGGAGTTTTATAGTTTCTGGTCTTACATTTAGATCTTTAATCCATTTTGAGTTTATTTTTGTGTGCGGTGTTAGAAAGTGATCTAGTTTCATTCTTTTACAAGTGGTTGACCAGTTTTCCCAGCACCACTTGTTAAAGAGATTGTCTTTACTCCATTGTATATTCTTGCCTCCTTTGTCAAAGATAAGGTGTCCATATATGTGTGGATTTATCTCTGGGCTTTCTATTTTGTTCCATTGATCTATATGTCTGTCTTTGTGCCAGTACCGTACTGTCTTGATGACTGTGGCTTTGTAGTAGAGCCTGAAGTCCGGCAAGTTGATTCCTCCAGTTCCATTCTTCTTTCTCAAGATTGCTTTGGCAATTCAAGGTTTTTTGTATTTCCATACAAATCTTGAAATTATTTGTTCTAGTTCTGTGAAAAATATGGCTGGTAGCTTGATAGGGATTGCATTGAATTTGTAAATTGCTTTGGGTAGTATACTCATTTTCACTATATTGATTCTTCCAATCCATGAACATGGTATATTTCTCCATCTATTAGTGTCAAATTGAAAAAAATAAAAACCATATGTAATTTTTTTTAAAGAGTGAAAATGACAGGGTTTTTTTCATTATTCTTCTGTCATGGTGTGTTTTCAGCTTAAAGTATGGTATTGCCTGGTGGGTTTTATTTTTGCATTTTGCTCTTTGGGAACTTAGGGTGCTGCTCTTTAAAGGATTATGTAGGAGAAGGCATTATTACAGATCCTGATGGCTGCCAAGAGCCTGAGGAAAATGTAAATGTGAAGGGCATTCAGACAAGCTACCTGTGCCCCTGAATCCTGTCGAAGAGGCTGCACCTCAGACAGGACCTGCTTGTTAGACTCAAGCATCGCCTTAGGAAAAGTAATTTAATGGATGTTCTATCTGCTTCAGAGTAGGTTTCTTTGCACAGTGAGACTGTTTTTTGAAATGGAATAATTGGCTTCTGCCTTTTCTCACCAAGTGTTGCTAAAAATAAACACATATTTCTTATCCTCCATTACACATATCTTCCTATGCAAAAATTCTACTAACTTAAACACAGATCATAATCTTTTTCTCACTAAATTATTGTCAAAAAGCAAGACAGTAAAAACCAATCATATAATTCACACAATAAAATGACACAGGGATTTATCATTTGGAATCCACAGCACAATAACTGTTCCACCAGGTGCTCGCTCAGCCATGCCTATAAAGGGTCATGGGATCATGGGATTACCTCTATCCATTTTGCAGAGGGCTACCCTGCAGTTGATGAGGAAGCACTTTCATAAATTGTGAAGGCCTTTCTATTTCCTTACAAATATGTAAACTGGACAAACACATATTAAAGCTTATCACCTCACACACTTTCAGGCATAAAACTGAGCATATCAGAGCTATGATCACAGATTATAGGATTAAAAATATATATATATATATATTTCTCAAAATCTGTCATGACAATTTTCCTGATGATTGTGGAAAAAGATCTTAAGGAGAAACACTAAAATGAAAACATGCTTGTTGAGATTTCTGTGGTATGGTTAGAAAGAGCAAACCATTTTCTCCACCCACTTTCCACTAAATTCACCAGCCTAGGAATCTCTGTTAAAAATGCATCAAATTCCTTGTTATATTTGTGTGCTTCTTACATTTTATAGGCACTAATACCCAGTTGCCCAATGATAGGAACTAAATTTAGTGTCCTTTTTGTATCCTCAAGAGATTTTTGCATCTGATACATTGTTCACCAACTTCTCACTTGCTACATGTGTCTCCACATGCACTTAGCTTAGCATCCAGGTGGCCAGCTACAGTATACACACACAACCTTTATTCTATGGGGGAAACAGTGACTTTAAGTCAGTATTTGCACTTTCTGATGTTAAAATGTGAAATCAGTGCAACCCAAAATGTTTCATATCTTTTGGTTTTGCAGTCAAAAGCCTTCCAGCCAAATTTATTGCCTGAGTATGGTAATCCACTCAATTCAGGTATGTCAAAGCAGTTATTCAAATTTCCTTCAGTTAACTTTGTTATGTTTATCCTTCAGTGGTCTGTATCATATTGTACTTTAGTTTGCAATATGCTTCAAATTATTTCAGGATGTCAAACGACCAAATGTCAACAATGAAAGTAAGTTTGTACTTCTGTTTTGAATAAACATATATCTACCTTTCATTCCAACTGTGAATAAAATTTGGATTTCATTGGTTAGAACAGTAGACAGGACATCCTGAATATATTTTCATTAAACTTACTTTCTTTGGTGACTAAGGATTCAGAATGTTTTTTCACCTTTGAGCTCTTCATTGGGGAGTTTTTGATCTTAAGATTTAGTTGTCTTAATGTTTTATAGCATGTGGATGACTGTAGGCTTTCATTGAACCCCTGTTTTTTTGGTAAATTCACTTATTTAAAAAGATAGCAATGACATTTATGGGGAATAATCTGCTTTGTGGAAGACCAGCATAAGCTTGCATCTTTCATGAGTTTAATAATATTCTTTTTTACCTAATCAACCTGCAGCTCTGGTTCTTGATGTTATGAAAACATCAGCATGAGTCCTTCTCTTTCCTTTCCAGCCAAAATGGATTTCTTTGTAAAGTCTATGATTTCCCATGAATCCTTGAATTTTGAAACTCCTGCACATTGTAAGCAGTGCCCTACTCTGAGGCTTAATGGGAAAATATTTGGGATTTTCTAGCTCTGACTGAAGGCTGGGTGAAATCAATTATTTAAGCACTGTAAAGTAAGAGTTTGGGTCTCAGACAACGATTACAAAGCAGACACACTTTAACACCCAGAACAATCATGTGGAGCTTGTTGACTCTTATCCATGGCCAATGGGTGAATGAAATATCATTCCTATCTGCTGATGCCATGGAGAGTCCTTCAATCTATGAGCAGCTGGAGCTCCCATCTACACACACACATAGACAGACACACACACACACACATTTTCTTACTAGTTGTACAGATGTTAAATGTAAAGAATTCCGACAGCTTTTACTAAAGCCATCAGAAGAGCCGTTGACTTTTTTCTCGACTGTATCTGCAGTGGTCTTCTGGGTCTCAAAACACTCAATTTGTACAAAGTAATAAAGGTCATGTTTTAAAAAGGGAAGATATTGTGCTTCTCACTGTGCTCTGCTGCTGTTGCTGCTGAGTCGCTTCAGTCGTGTCCGACTCTGTGCGACCCCAAAGACGGCAGCCCACCAGGCTCCCCCGTCCATGGGATTCTCCAGGCCAGAACACTGGAGTGGGTTGCCATTTCCTTCTCCAATGCATGAAAGTGAAAAGTGAAAGGGAAGTTGCTCAGTTGTGTCTGACTCTTTGCGATCCCATGGACTGCAGCCTACCAGGCTCCTCGGTCCATGGGATTTTCCAGGCAAGAGTACTGGAGTGGGGTGCCATCGCCTTCTCTGCACTGTGCTCTAGAAATACTCAAATGGTATGGAAAAATTTACAGAAGATTTGACGTGACTATTATAGACACTGATTTTTAAATGTTTAGAAGAGATGAGTTTTTATTATGCCTGAGTGCTTAGCAGTTGTTACTACCCCCAAATTTCCCAGTGTGGTTGGAGGAATTGTTTCAAATGAAGGGCTTTCAAGGTGCTAAAACTTCTGATTCAAAGAAAATCAGGGAGTATTTTTGATGGTATTGGAGAAAATGGGAAGAGGAAACCTTAGAGGACTAAGGGAGTTTTCACAAACAGTCATGTTTAGGACTCTTATGTAGGAGATTATCACGGGCTTTAGTGGCTTTGAAATCTAATCATCACATAAAGCTCCCCTCAAAAGCATCACAGCTTTTGGTGCCAGATTTTCCTGTAGAGATCAGCCTGGAGTGATATATCAAGATCAAGGTACATTTCAAAGGGAAAGTCCTTAAAAACAAATTATGGTCACTGTCAACGAATCATTCAAAATCATAAATCTTGTGTGGTGAGTTAACAGTGACCAGACGTGGTCACTGAACTGAAAAAGAAATAACAAAAACACACAAAAAACCCCACTACTTTTTCTTCTTGTCTGTAGAGACCACTGTGAGGTTTTAGAAATATCAGTCTCAATCAAGCCTCTTGTGAGTCTATGATTTAAACTAGAGCCCTGGGCTTCAGACTTTTATTACTCTGTTTCTAAAGGAACTTTGTAAACTGCAGACAACTTCAGATGTTTAGCTGACCATTTAAAAGGTTTCATCATAAATATAAATATTGCAATTGAAAGTTTCCCAACATATTGTAAATGATCACAACTAAGTTAGAAGTAGTGCTTCATCTTTTGAAATGTATCTTACTGAATTTAAACCCTGCAGCAACTTGGTGTAAATCATCATCTATTTTTAAAACTATATGAAGTACATTTACATTTGAATGCCTTCTACTGATCTTCCTTTCATACTTCTACCCAACAAGAAAACAAACACATACTCATGTATAATTGAAATCTAAAAGAGTCCTGTAGTTGCAAATCTCAGATGAAAGAGTTTTTCTGAATTGCGTTTTCATTATAGTTCTAATGATATAATAAAAACAACATTAATAGTAAAATTCTGAGAAATAATTATTAAGTATAACAGTAAGAATTTTGTTGGCATATCTCTCAATAGATCTCTGAAAGGAGGTAATTAAAAATTAATTTATGTAGTGATATCTAGTTGTTGCTGGATTTAGATAGTGTTCAAACATGATTCTAATATTCTTTCTTGTCTGCTTACATGTACATGTTCATAAACATATTACATAGATAAACAAAAGGAATAGATGCTTTATCATTAGAATTTGACATAATTATTTGAAGTCTTTCTTTTTTATCATTCCAAATCACACAGATTGTTAAAAACAAACTCGATAATAGATTACTACCAGTTAGGTCTTTCTTCCATTTTGTTTAAAAAAAAAAAAAAAAAGGATTGTAAACAAATCTTCCTGACTTACAGGAAGATTTATCAATCATCCATCATTTCCTTTCTCAACACCAACACAGAGTATGTTTATACCTCTTTGTGGCCTCCCTGAAAGTTTTATACCCTGGAGTTATGGTCTGTAATAACTGAGATGGGCATAGAGTGTCTTCAGAGAGAGATTGGAAAGGAGATCTTGAGCTTCAATCTAAAGTGTGTTCACAGAGGGAACAGTTTAAGAGAGTGTATGCTTGGGAGTTTAAAAACATGGACGTTGTACCTATGGTCAATTAATCTTTAACAAAGGAGGCAAGAATATAAAATGGGAAAAAGACAGTCTCTTCAACAAGTGGTGCTGGAAAAGTTGGACAGCTGAATGTAAATCAATGAAGCTAGAACACACCCTCATACCACATACAAAAATAAACTCAAAATAACTTAAAGACTAAGACAAGATACCATAAAATTCTTAAAAGAAAAGAAAGGCAAAACATTCTCTGACATAAAGCTTACCAAAGTTTGCTTATTTCCCAAGGCCATAGAAATAAAAGCAAAAATAAACAAATGGGACCTAATCCCACTCCTGGGCACATATCTAAAAAAGATGAAAACTGTAATTCAAAAAGATACACTCACCCCAATATTCACTGCCACACTATTCACAATAGACAAGATATGAGAGCATTCTAAATGTCCATCAGTAGGTGAATAACAGATGAATGAATAAAGAAAATGTGGTATATATACATATATATACATAGCCATAAGAAGAATGAAATAATTATTTGCAGCAGCATGGATGGACCTAGAGATTATCATACTATGTGAAATAAAGACAAATATCATATGACATCATTTATATGTCGAATCTAAAAAGAATACAAATGAACTTATTAACAAAACAGAAACAGACTCACAGACATAGAAAACAAGCTTACTGTTACCAAACATGAAAGAGGGGAAGGGATAAATTAGGAGTTTGGAATTAACAAATATATACTATTATATATAAAATAGACATATTTTATATATAATATATATATAGTATATATAAAATAAATATACCAACAAGGACCTACTGTATAAAACAGTGAATTATATTCAGTATCTCAGAATAAACTATACTGGAAAATAATTTTTAAAAGAATGTATATACATATATATATATGTTTATGTGTAACAGTCAATTTGCTGTACATCTGAAAGTAAAACAACATTGTAAATCAACTATTCTTTAATAAAAAATTAAAAAAATAAAACCATAGAAGTTGAGAATCAGAAAGTTCACTCCTTTAACAGATTTTACCTATGCCTGCTGTAAGTCACTTCAGTCGTGTCCGACTCTGTGTGACACCATAGACGGCAGCCCACCAGGCTCCCCTGTCCCTGGGGTTCTCCAGGCAAGAACACTGGAGTGGGTTGCCATTTCCTTCTCCAATGTAGGAAAGTGAAAAGTGAAAGTGAAGTCACTCAGTTGTGTCTGACTTTTCGCGACCCCATGGACTGCAGCCTACCAGGCTCCTCAATCCATGGGATTTTCTAGGAAAGAGTACTGGAGTGGGGTGCCATTGCCTTCTCCTATACCTAGGTGTTTGTAAAACAAAGTTTGAAAACAGATGATTTATAGCATTTTAACTTACCACAAAGAATTTCTCTTCTTCAGTGCGGATTAGGTTAATTATGCCGTCATAATGAGAGTTTGGGTGTTTTTTTATTTCTGCTCTCCAAGAGCTAAAAGGAACTTGACAACATCAGATACTATAGTCAGGACTTTGTGGTGCAATAAAAATTTTATAAGCCTCACAATGTATGTCTCAATTCTTTGACTTTCAGAACAGTATTACATAAGAAATCTTTTCAAAAGAATTTAACTTGTAGAGAAATAAATAAGATTTACTCAAAATTAGTGTAGCATTTCAAGTAAAAATACAAGAGATAGTGGAAAACTTTTAACTTTTAATTTGCCAATAGATTTGTATAAATTCTTTATGCAGAAAACCCAAGGGGAAAAAGAAACTATTTATTTTTTACTGTTCTCTTTATTTTTATTATTATATCTCCTTTGGTCTTCATCTTTGTAGACTAATAACTTTTTTCTTTGCCCCTATTCCCATTTAGAAACCTACCCATGTCTCTGAATTTTGATTGTTCACATCTCCCATTTCTTTGAAGTCTTTATTGCAAGGTAAGTAAACCCCTGAACCCTTTTGTAATGAGAACCATGCTATTTTTGCACTATAGTAGCTGTTTCCATTTCTATTTAAAATATACTTTCAGTGATGCTTACGTTTTGCTTTCTTTTGTGTCTTCTTTATTCGGGGATTTGTTGCAGATTTTTTTTTTCTTGGAAATTGTGATAATAGTTGCTTTTTGAAAATTGTGCTGTGATCAAAATTAATGACCTCTTACTCTTAAAATTAATAAACTAACCCACTTACATGTCCTATACTTTCATACACATAACATCTAATAATCATAACTACCCTATTAGGAAAATATTATCTTTCATTTTAGGAATGCTGCTGCTGCTAAGTCCCTTCAGTCGTATCGAACTCTGTGCGACCCCATAGACTTCAGCCCACCAGGCTCCCCTGTCACTGGGATTCTCCAGGCAAGAACACTGGAGCGGGGTGCCATTTCCTTCTCCAATGCAGGAAAGTGAAAAGTGAAAGTGAAGTCACTCAGTCGTGTCTGACTCTTAGCAACCCCATGGACTGCAGCCCACCAGGCTCCTCTGTCCATGGGATTTCCCAGGCAAGAGTACTGGAGTGGGGTGCCATTGCCTTCTCCGTTATTTTAGGAATGAGGAAACAGATTTTGAGAAGTTATGTGTTTTGCTCAAGAGCATTTCTAGAAAGTGGGCATGCTAGGATTAAAATCCAAACTTCTTTTTTTTTCCTCCAAAGGTGTGCTTCTTTTGAAATATTTTGTCCCTAATTCTTTTAAGAATAATACCTTTGAAGTTGCTCTTCCATGTCCTGAATTAATTTATCACTGTTATTTCAATAGCATTGTGACTTTATTTGCAGACTATTAGACTCACATAGCAAGAATGAAATGTACTGCAAGTCTAAAGTCATCTCTTCACTAAAACTAAAAGGATATATTCATTAATCATATATTCTGATAGACAGGTAACTGGAATATTGTCTTGTTCCCTTGTTCCCAAGTTTTTAAATTCATAGTTAATGAATAGTCAAATCTCTCTAAGATTATGAACATCCATTTTATTTCTCCTTCAAGATTTAAGTCCCACTCTGAGTTTTGATGGGTTCTAAAGTCTTTCCTACATCAACATGTTGATGTATGGCAAAACCAATATAGTATTGTAAAGTAAAATTAAAAAATAATAAATATTTAAAAAAATTTTAAAGAAGTCTTTCCTAACAGTTTTTGGATGCTTGTTATTAAAAATAAAACTTTAATGTGTCCAGATAATGTCTACTCCTGTGTGCTCATTGCTGTATTTCATTTACCATCAGGACATCCAACTCTTCCTTACTGTTTATTTCCGTTCTCTCCCTGTGTATTTCTGGAAATACAGGTCTACCTGTCCAGCTTCCTGTTGGCATTCTTGTTAGATTTCTCCTGCTTCTGAGGACTTGCTTTGCCTAATCATCATATCTTAAGTCTATCTGTTGTAGTTGGATGTGTAATGTGGCAGAATTTTTGAAAAGACTAGGGAGTAAAATAAATACACAAAGTTTTCAATACTAAAATGGTAGAATATATACATAGGTATCCTGAAAGAGGCACATAAAGAGAACTGATGAGATTCAAAGAGAGATGACATTGGGTTGGTTATTTCAATATCTGTAACTTTATTTTAAAAACTTCAGCATTGGTGTGTAGTATTACATGTTTCTTATTTAGATTAAGTTAAAACTCAATTGCCGAAGTTTGAATTCTAATGGAGAATGTAAGTTCCAAGTGTCATCAGCTAATATTCTAAGGAGAAAGCCCAAGTTCTGGTGACTATTCATGCTTTGTCATGGTCAACACACGAGGCTTTTACCATCTATGAACGTCAGAAATGGCTTTAGTTTGTGACTTGTTGTTGTTCAATCACTCAGTTGTGTCCAACTCCTTGTGACCCTATGTGACGCCAGGCTTCCCTGTTCTTCACCATCTCCTGGAGCTTGCTCAAACCCATGTCCACTGAGTCAATGATGCCATCCAACCATGCCATCCTCTGTCATCCCCTTCTCCTCCTGCCTTAATTCTTTCCAAGCATCAGGGTCTTTTCTAATGAGTCTGCTCTTTGCATCAGTTGGCCAAAGTATTGGAGCTTCAGCTTTAGCATCAGTTTTTCCAAAGAATATTCAGGATTGATTTCCTTTAGAATTGGCTAGTTTGATCTTCTTGCAGTACTAGGGACTCTCAAGAGTCTTCTCCAGCACCACAGTTTGAAAGTATCAATTCTTCAGCACTCAGCCTTCTTTATGGTCCAACTCTCACATGCACACATGACAAGTAGAAAAACCATAGCTTTGACTGTATGGACTTTGTCAGAGAAATAATGTCTCTGCTTTTTAATATGCAGTCTAGGTTTGTCATAGGTTTTCTTCCAAGGAGCAAGCATCTGTTTACCATATTAAATGTTAAAATAGTGTCTTTTGGTGAAATAAAGACATTCAAGATACATGGATCAACTTAGACGTTTCCCAGACATCTTCACCCTTTTGAGAACAGTGCATGAAAATCTAGGAAGGCTCATTGTCTTATTCTTAAAGACGAAGACCTAGCTCAATTTTACATTATCTTCTTGGTCTCAAAATCCTTCTATACTCTTACAGTTGATTAAAAATTCCATAAGAACATATGTTAAGAAATTGAAAAAGGGAACTAAAATATTTATTAATTTTAAATTAGTAATAAATGGGTTAAACATAAATATTTGTGAAGAATAACCTTACTTTTAAAAACAAAAATGGTCTTGTTTTACATGTTTGAAAATTTCTTTACTGTCTGGATTATTAGAAGATATCTGATTCTCATATGTTCCAATTTGTTGAGATACATAGTTTGGGTTGAAGTACATGAAAAAAAATCTGACCTTAAACCCCATCTGACTCATGTAACTGGAAAAAAAAGTAAGTATCATTTGCAGATAATTTTGAATTTTAAAATATTATATGACAACATAACAAGTGATAGTTTATTGAAGATTATGAAGAAATATGAAACTATTTCCATGAACATTTTGTACCCTGTTCCAATAAGGTCCATTGGTCTATCTTGCGCTTTGAAAGGATCATTTCTCCCTGCATGAGTTTGAAACATCATGTGGTAGTCATTATGAAATATGAATACACCAACTTATCCAGATCTTCCAAATATTTAATACACTTTGTTTTAATAAACACACACAGAGTCATTAATATAACCATCAATCTTATAAAAAAATTTATAAATATTAGGAAACTGCCAATACGATAAAGAAGACAAAGTTCTAAAATTCCAAATCTGGCATGAAACCTCCAATTTTATCACTGTACCACATATTGTTTGTTGATTGCTTTCTTTTTTGTGGCAGGTTCATTTCATTCCTTTATGAGAAGATGCCTGCCAAATACCCAAGTTTGAGTGACCATAACTTGTCTTTAAGTTCCTAATTCAAGTAAAAGTAAGATTCATGATAAAAACTTCTGGTTCAGCTGTAGCCCCACCACACAAGTGCTTGCCTTGAGTCAACCATCGTACTTGGGTGTGGACATCATATAAATGTTCCATTTTGCACACAGAACATTAAAGAGGCATGTTCTCAAGAGTCTAGGTGTAACAAAATCAATAAATTTGTTGCTTTCTTAGGGTCATTTTTAAGTAGAGCTTTTTTTTTTTTTTTAACCCCTGTGAATGCACTGGCAGTCAAGAACACAACACTCTCCAGGGAAGTTTAGTGCCACTGCCTTGGGTTTGTGCAAAGGCTCCAATAGTTTTACTAGTTAGTGCTCTTGCACCATCATTGTAGATGCTGAAACACGGATGAAAGGGAAATAATATCTAAATATTATCACAGAGTTGTTTTGACCTTGCAGATTCCCTGAAAGATCTTTAGTGATCATTCTAAGAACTGCTATTCTAGTTAAATTGAAAAGAAAAAATTTCATTGTATTCAACCAGGAACCCAGCAGATTTGGGTGGCCCTTTGCTGGCATGAAGGTAAACATACTCTTGCTCCTGGAATCTGGCTCTGGAGAAAGTGGAGTTTTCCTGCCTGGTGGTAGACGATCTCTAAGGAGACAGAGTGCTGGGCCTTCCTGAGCTTCCAAAGCAGGGGGATGAATGGCTTCTGACTTATCAGCTAAAAATTGTTGGTGACCATAACTTCCACCCAAAACAGCCTTAAAGTTCTACCTGACATATCTGGATAAAGTTGGGTTATGACATCTGAGAAGTCAGAAAACTTTCCTGAGGACAAAAGGCATTTGCCATGTGAGCTTTTCTGCATTTAAGGTATGAGACTTTGGATGGATTATTACTGTATCTATTTCTCATGAAGAGCAGAACCTACCACACAAGGATGTCCAGAAGAAGAAAGAACCTACTGCAAGGTGTGAAGCTACTGCAAGAACCTGCTGCAAGGTGTCAATGTTTAGCCCATGATGAGCCCTTACCAATGTTGGCTGCTACTCATCACTGTCACCCTCATCTCTACTATTAGATGTGGTTGGAATGGAATTTGAATGGCATTAGAGTCACATTGCAGAAGGTGATGGCACCTCACTCCAGTACTCTTGCCTAGAAAATCCCATGGATGGAGGAGCCTGGTGGGCTGCAGTCCATGGGGTTGCAAAGAGTTGGACACAACTGAGCAACTTCACTTTCACTTTTCACTTTCCTGCATTGGAGAAGGAAATGGCAACCCACTCCAGTGTTCTGACCTGGAGAATCCCAGGGATGGGGGAGCCTAGTAGGCTGCCGTCTATGAGGTCGTACAGAGTCGGACATGACTGAAGCGACTTAGCAGCAGCAGCAGCAGCAGCAGAGTCACATAGAGAAAGGCAGGAGAAAAATTAGAAGAAGTAGAAAATAATTCTCCTTTCTAAGACTTTGTCCATTTTTTCTAGGCTGTCCATTTGAAAAAGGAACCCGCCTACACTGTTGTGGGAATGTAAATTGGTGCAGCCAGTATGGAGGTTCCTTAAAAAATTAAAGATAGAGTTTCCATTATAGATTTTTTTGAAACTATAATTCAAAAAAAATATTTGCAGCTTAATGCTCATTGCAGCAGTATTTATGATAAATGAAATGAAAGGAAATGAAAGCAATTTAACTGTCCATTGACAGATAAATGGATAGAGAAGATGTGGTGCATACAAAGAAATATTACTCAGCCATAAAGAGAATAAAATAATGCCATTTGCAGCCACTTGACTGTACCTAGAGATTATCATATTAAGTGAAGTAAGTCAAAGACAGATATCATATGATATCTCTTATATGTGGAATCTAAAATAAAGTAATACAAATGAACCTATATGCAAAACAGAAATAGACCTACAGACATAGAAATCAAACTTATGATAACCAAATGGGAAAGGTATGGGCAAGTGATAAATTAGGAATTTGGGATTAAAATATGTATACTGCTACATATAAAATAAACAAGGACCTACTGTATAGTACAGGGAACTATATTAAAGATCCTGTAAAATCTATAAGGGAAAAGAACCTTTGCTGAAGGTAACATACCATTATAAATCAACTTTATTTCAATAAATATACATGTATGTATTAAAAAGTATGAATCAGAAATAATTCGGTGAGGTTGGAATTTAGGAATGTCCAAAAGAAAATAATACAAGTAAAGATGAAGATGCTGGAGGAAGAGGACTCTGCATGTGTGGACAAGATTTTAGAATTTAATTTTGTAGGTAACAGAGGGAGCCATGCAATGTTTTTCAGAGATATGGTTCCAACCAGCTTTGTTAGATTCATCAGGTAGCAGGCTGCATATTGGATTTCACAGAGGTCCCTAGAGAGGCACGCTGCTTGGGCTCATTGACTTTCCCCTGCCATTTTTACACATTCATCTATCAGATTTCAATTTTAAAAACATAGTACGAGTCAAAGTTTTAAAAGAGCAAACCTCAAATTCAGGAATGCTGCCATTGCAAAATGAATCATGCTTTTGGAATTTCAGAGTTAGTTTTGAGCCAAAAACAAATGGGATGCAAATAATGCCAAATATTAATTACGTTTTGCTGCTGCACAAGTTTTGCTGAGTTTCATTTTATTATATTAGAAGAGGTTTCATAGTTGGTCACAAAATTATTTCTTGTGCCTGGCAGATAAAAGTTGGGAAGAAAGTCCTCTTGTGCCATAGTATTTAGTTATCTGATCTCTAAAACAAAATGGTTGAACTTCATAAAAGTAGAAGATAAGCTTGCTTTCTTTGCCCCATCTACTAATAGGAATTTAGTGAAAGATTTTTAATCCTTTATTATCTAGACACTGTGAATACAGTCATAATGAAATTCCAATGCACAGCTATTGAGATTTAGTAAAATCAAAAATAGCCCTGTGTTCTTGGTCACCACTGCTGGGTGAAAAACAAAAGGAAAGAAAGTCTCAAAGATTTGCGTGTGTGCATGTGCGTTTTAAATTATGGACATGATAAAACATGCCCCATTTCATAATTTTAATATGACATTAAAATAATAGTGATATGTATATTAAGTGCATATTAATACAGATTAATGTACACAATAAATATATTCGACAGGATCTAATCCTTTCTGAAGTTTTTGGATTCCTTGATACACCTTCTTTCCCTCTATTTCTATTGTTAAGACATTTTTCACGCCGTCAACTCGCACGGAGTGTTAGTGGACTTCACATGCAGCTCGTGGAGGACTCTGGTGAAGTGAGTCAGTCTGACCTGGGTCCACAGAGACACCTGCAGATGTCTCCACCTGTTTCTCCTTATTCTCCAGAGGATTTTGCTTTCATCCAGCAAATTCTTCCAACAGCTGGGTGGTGCCAACACATGGAGGCCCCCCGAGGAGGACATTTTTGTTCCACAAGAGAAATCCAAACCTAATTGCTCCGTTGCATTTGGGGAATTCTTTTCCTGCTGCATGAATACACTCATCATGTTGGCCATATTTGAATTAGGAAATAGCAGTGTTTTCAGCTCTGCAAGATGAACACAAATTTACTTAAATATGAATACGTTGCCATTATAATGAGGCTTGTCCTCCTGTGACTAGAAAACAAATGAATGTGCCATGTGATCCTTTCCAACTGCTCTCTTCCTGAGAGACTTTATCTAAAAAGGGCCGCGAGGGGCACTGCAGTGGTGAATGAAGAGTTTCAGATCAATGCTTTACCTTTTATTGTGGTCTCACACCAAACCAGTAGGGTGTGCTCATGACTCAACGTTCTGCTGGTGTCTGACCACTCTGGCCTTGCAGCGTTTGCACCCCAGGTAAATACAAACAACATACATTTGAGAGGTAAAAATGCCCTGCTCACATGTTGCTTTTGCAGTCACTGCCATGCCTCATTAAAATGATGTGCTAAGAGAACCCTCACTCACTTCGGTTTCTCTGCTAAAACATGGATCAATCTCTTCCCAAATTCTTTTCTTCCCTTCTTCTGGGGAATAATCCCTCAGTCCAGGTCCCAGTTATTAAGGCTTGCTGTCTGGAGCCCTGAGCGTCTCTTTGGGACAGCTGGCATTCATCACCATCAATCCAGGGATCTCTCTGGTACATAAACACTTTTTCGAAATGAGATAAGCTTGAGTATGTTGCTAAATCATGCTATCTGTCACCTCGTGGTACCTAAAAAAGATGTAGAAACAACCAAATCATCTACTCCGTCGCTTTCCACTTTTTAGGAGAAAACTTCATTTCTGTTGCTGCAAAGTGATAAAGCACAGCTTGGCAACATGGATTCAAAGGAGAACTGAGAGATGAAAATCAAGATTCAATACAAACAGTTCTTTCCAGGTTAAAAATAGCCAGCAGAACATTGCATTGGCTCTCTTTGAGGCTTACTTTATATTTTGTGGAGAAGGAATACACTTAGTAGCCTTCCCTGGCTGTGCATATGAAAACTTGGCTGAAGCATCCTGACAAAATGGATAGTGTGAGCTCATCTGCCTCCAAACTGTTGGTTGATGTCTGAGTGGACCACTCTTGTTTAATCTGACCTGGCGCAGCCAAAGAGAACTGGGCCCAGGTATTTGAAAGCATGTGCAAATTTAGATTGACCAATTGTCTATTTATTAACATTGCTATGCTAGGTCCAAGTTTATTCTTCTCTACTTAAAATAGGATATACCCGGTGTTCTAAGAAACCCTAGGGCTCTCATCTGAGTATCTTTATTTGAAGTATGAATATGCTTTTTAAAATTTTTATGACTTAAAAAATTAATTTAATTTTTATTTTATGTTAGAGCATAGTTGATTTAAAATATTGTGTTAGTTTCAAGTGTTCAGCAAAGTGATCCAGTTATACATATACATGTATTCCTTCTTTTTCAGATCCTTTTCCCACATAGATTATCAGATAATATCAAGTAGAGTTCTCTGTGCTATACAGTAATTCCTTGTTGTTTATCTATTTTATTTATAGTAGTGTGTATCTGCTAATCCCAAACTCCAAATTTACGCTTCTGGATTTGCTTTTAAACTAAGCGTGGGATAAAGTTGGTGTATAACATTTATTAGTTTCAGGTGTTGTTGTTGTCATTCAGTCACCCAGTTGAGTTCAACTCTCAACCCCATGGACCGCAGCATGCCAGGCCTCCATGTCCGTCACTATCTCCCGGACTTTGCCCAAATTCATGTCCATTGCATCAGTGATGCCATCTAGCCATCTCATCCTCTGATGCCCTCTTCTCCTTCTGCCCTCGATCTTTCCTAGCATCAGGGACTTTTCCAACGAGTCATCTGTTTCCTGGTGTACACATCACAATTCAGTGTTTGTATAGTCTGCAAAATGGTCACCATCATGAGTTTATAAATACCACCTGTCACCATGCAATTGACCCTCTTTACTGTTTTTGCCCACTCCAACCCTCTTCTCTAGTAACCACCAACCCATTCTCTGTATCTGTGAGTTTCGTTTTGTTTCGTTTGTTCAGTTTTTAGATTTGTTCTTCTCTGTCTGACTTACTCACTTAGTATGATAATCTCTTCTGCTGCTGCTGCTGAGTCGCTTCAGTCGTGTCCGACTCTGTGCGACCCCATAGATGGCAGCCCACCAGGCTCCCCCGTCCCTGGGATTCTCCAGGCAAGAACACCGGGGTGGGTGGCCATTTCCTTCTCCAATGCATGGAAGTGAAAAGTGAAAGTGAAGTCGCTGTCATGTCTGACTCAGCGACCCCAGGACTGCAGCCTACCAGGCTCCTCTGTCCATAGGATTTTCCAGGCAAGAGTACTGGAGTGGGGAGCCATTGCCTTCTCCGATGATAATCCCTAGGTCCACTCACTTTGCTGCAACCGGCAGAATTTCATTCTTTTTTTTTTCATGGCTGAATAACATTCCACTGTGTATATGAACACTTAAGGTTATTTTCTTGTCTTGGCTATTGTGAAGAGTGCTGCAAGGAACATAGGCATGCATATATCTTTTCACGTTAGTGTTTTCATATTCTTTGGATAAATACCTGGGTTATATGGTAGGTGTAACCATTTTTTAAGAAAACGCCATACTGTTTTCCATAGCGGCTACACCAATTTACATCCCTGCCAACAGTGTAATAGGGTTCCTTTTTCTCCATATTTGTTATTTGTAGACTTTTTGATGATACCCGTTCTGACAGGTGTGAGGTGATATCTCCTGGTGGTTTTGATTTGCCTTTCCCTGATGATTAGTAATTTGGAGCATCTTTCCAGGGGCCTGTTGGCCATCTGCATGTCTTCCTTGGAAAACTGTTTATTGAGATCCTCATTTTTCATTAATATGATTTTTTTAACATGGTAGTACCAAAAGCACATAAAACCAAGGTTACATAAAACATGAGGCTTTATAATTAATAAGACCTTTATTTAGAAGCTAACTAAGGAGTGGCTAGCACAGTGGTGAGCATCAGGACCTCCATGCATGTTCTTTCTTTCACTTCCATCCTGCAATCTCTCTGGGCCCCCTGACTGGCTCTGGCCTATGTATTGTTTGTGGAAATGTGTCACTCCTGGGCTTTCTATGCCCCTCTTCCACTGCAACCAGTCTTGAAGGCCATTCACTGCAGATGTCATGGATACTAGATCTATCAGGGCCATCCAACACATATCAGGCTCTACTGAGCGAGAAACAGATCTTTCATGTGTTAAACTTTGAGATTTTGACGAGTTTTCTGGGTGTGGAAAGCATCAACAACCCTGATTAAAATATGAGGATAGCATAATTTTTTATAAATTAAGAAGTTTAATTCAACTTTTTTTAATTTATTTTGAAATAAATGATACATTCCCAGAATTCATAATTTCAAGGTTCAGGGGATACAGAGAGAAAAAAATCTCTCTTCCATTTCCTAATCCTGACCATTCTTTACCCTCACACTCCTTACCTTGCACAACACATAATGAATAATTTCTCGTATATTTACTGAGACATTTCAATTATATGCAAACAAATTGTTTGTTAAATTCCCCTTTTGCACAGAAGTGGAAGTATAGTGTATTCTGCATTTTCCATATGGGAACCTTTTATATATTAAGAAATTTACTTTTTGTCTGTGATATGTATTGCAAATGTTTTTTCTCACTTTGTTGTCATCTTTTGATAAATGCTCTCAGAATGAAAAAAAATTATCTTGCTTTAGTTCATTTTATGTATCAAGACTGGAAAGATCTCTTAGGATTTTTTTTTTTAATTCTCACCTGTTTTCTTCTCTTTTATTATTTCTTCTCATACATTTCAATCATTGATATACCTGAGGTCAGTTTTGAGGTATAGGTCCAACTTTAATCTCTTCCAGATAGCTACCTGGTTGTCTCAGTTTTATTAAACACTTTGCTCACTGATTTGAAATGCAACCTTTATCATCTGTAGTTTTCCAGATGTTCTTGGATCAATTTCTAGACGCACTATTTATTCCATTGATCTGTCTCCCTGTTTGTGAGCCAGTATCATTTATCTTCAGTTCAATGCCAGGATGGCTTCTGTACTTATGACTTCAGGGAAATTCTTCTGGTCCAAATGTACTCAGTGTAGCTGATGTTTAATACACTGCGGAGGTCTGGCCATGGATGGCAGATGAAGAGGATGGGGACAGGTCTGGAAAGGAAGGAGACAGTGGTACCAGGAAGTGGGGAGCTCTTAGAGTCACTGTGCCTTCCATGAATATGGCCTGTGTTACTCATTTCTTCTTTTTTTATACTCTGGACTAGGGAAGCCAGGTATATAGAGCCCTGGATAGGTAGCACACTGGTGATTGTTGACATTTTCTTAGATGTTTCCCTTCCTGATACTCATCTTGAATAATCTGCTGAAAACTCAAATTCTCTTATGTTAGGAATGGGAAGTTGCTGTACCTTTTTTTTTTTTTCTTCTAGCATGAGACATATTTTCCCCAAAAAAGTATGTGATCAAGAAAGATTTCAGAGAGATTGCAATAAATATTTTTTTTAGTTATCCAAAATTCTTGGGAACTGATTGAACAGGATGAAAAATATAGTCTAAGACTTTTCTGATTTAAATCCTTCATCATTATTCTCTTTGATATATGTCTGAGAAAGTCTTTGAGAGTAATGAATAATTCTGAATAAGAGCATATACAAGCTAAAAAATATTTTCAAAATTTGACCTAACTTCTAAAAATGAAACTCTGAGTACATTATTGCTTCTTAATGATTATCTGCTAAGTTTAGAGACTTCTCATGAAATTGTAATGAAAAGATTTCAGTTCAGTTCAGTCGCTCAGTAGTGTCTGACTCTTTGCAACCCCATGAACCACAGCACGCCAGGCCTCCCTGTTCATCACCAACTCTGGATTAACTATAATATTTAAAAATTTTCAAAATGAAATTCTTCTGAATCAATTCTTAGTTGATAATCTTTTCTTGTAAACAGGCCACTAATCATCTGTGTCTTACTTGACATTTGAGCTTGTTTTTGTCTGTGTGCTTTAACTGAAATATGACAGAGGATATTATTAATGAATAAAGGTTCACAGACTGTTGCTTCTTCAACACATCAAAGAGAATATTATAATTTCCAGCCCTGTCTTCCTTCTGTTCAGAAGCATATCAGCTACTTATTGCCATAATCATGATTACCAAGTCACCTCAAATCTCAGGAACTGAATATAATAATAAGGATTTATTTACCCATCAATCTGTTTTCAGAGAGTTCAGCTGGGCTTGGTGGGTCTATTTATCTGCTCTCAGGTGGACCAATACACAGGTCCGGCTGGGATGACAGTGCTATTGGGACCAAGCCTCTCTCCTCCTGCAGTAAGCCAGCCTGGCCATGCTTTCATGGTGTCAGGGCAGGATGAGAGCAAATCCAGGTCAGCAAATGCATTCTCAAGTTTCTTCTTGTGTCTTATGGCCCCAAATTTCTGTGACCAGAGCAAGTCACAAGGCTGAGACTTGTGTTAATGTAGCAAGGAGATACGGTTTCCAGTCAAAGAGCCTGAAAGCACAGGAGTGACAAGCTGGGGCCAGTAGTGCTGACAGTCCGTCATAAAGAAGAATTACAATGCATTCTAGGGAAAAGTGTGAATTAATAGTTATTATCATGTCCGTCTCCTTGTACACCCATCGACCGCAGCATGCCAGGCTTCCCTGTTCTTCCCCACCTCCCAGAGTTTGCTCAAACTCATGTCCATTGCGTGAGTGATGCTATCTAACCATCTCATCCTTTGTTGCCCTCTTCTCCTCCTGCACTCAGTCTTTCCCAGAATCAGGGTCTTTTCCAATCTGTTGGCTTTTAGCACCAGGTGGCCAAAGCTTTGGAGCTTCAGCATCAGTCCTTACAATAACTATTCAGGATTGATTTCTTTCAATTGACTAGTTTGATCTCCAGTTTAATTCTCCATTTGAATTAATAGTTAATTCATTGTAATTAATGCAAAAATCGTACAACAGTAGAAAAGAGGAGGAAAGAAAGCCTGGTGGACTGGGATTAGGGGGATATTTTCCCTTTGGACATGGAAGAAGCAGAGGAGAGAAAGAAACCTCTGATGAGATTGGATGGAGACAAAGAACACGTGAATGGATGTTTCTGAAGAATTCTTGTTTCAGTCACTTTAATGTGATCCAGGTGGTGCAAGTGGTAAAGAATCCATCTGCCAATGCAGGAGACATGGGTTCAGTCCCTGAGTCGGGAAGATCCCCTGGAGAAGGAAATGGCAACCCACTCCAGTATTCTTGTCTGGAAAACCCCATGGACAGAGGAGCCTGATAGACTATAGTCCATGGGGCTGCAGAGAGTCGGACGTGACTGAGCACACACATGTCAATGCAATCCAGGAGGTTGTAGAGCGAAATTCTTCTGCAGTCACTTTTGGTTCCTGGGCTGTAATCTGCATGCGTCCCAGCTCCAGGGCTGTGTCTGCAGATTCATGGTGTGAATCAGGACCCTCTAGCTTGAGTGCCCAGAGCCAGGCTCCCCTTGACTTGTGTAATGGATCCGTTATTTGGGACTCCAGCTGCTGTATCCTATGGGATGTCGAAAGCCTCCTTAAGTGTGCTGGCTGTAAGGACTGTCTTGCAGCTCCAAACCTACTCCCATAAACTTCGCCTTGAGGCCATAAAGCTGGGCTTCTGCAAGACGTAGCTGACATCACCACCTGAATCCCTTTGTGCTCATGCTCTGCCCGACCGTTTGTGACCCCGTGGACTGGAATCCACCAGGTTCCTCTGTCCATGGAATTTTCCAAGCAAGAATACTGAATGGGTTGTCATTTCCTACTTCAGGGGATGTTCCCAGCCAGAGATGGAACCCATCTCTCTTGCTTCTTCTGCATTGGCAACTGAAGTCTTTACCATTGTGCCACCTCGGTTCAGTTCAGTTGCTCAGTCATGTCCGACTCTTTGCAACCCCATGAATCGCAGCACGCCACGCCTCCCTGTCCATCACCAACTCCCGGAGTTCACTCACACTCACGTCCATCGAGTCAGTGATGCCATCCAGCCATCTCATCCTCTGTTGTCCCCTTCTCCTCCTGCCCCCAATCGCTCCCAGCATCAGAGTCTTTGCCAATGAGTCAACTCTTCACATGAGGTGGCCAAAATACTGGAGTTTCAGCTTTAGCATCATTCCTTCCAAAGAAATCCCAGGGTTGATCTCCTTTAGAATGGACTGGTTGGATCTCCTTGCAGTCCAAGGGACTCTCAAGAGTCTTCTCCAACACCACAGTTCAAAAGCATCAATTCTTCGGCACTCAGCCTTCTTCACAGTCCAGCTCTCACATCCATACATGACTACCAGAAAAACCATAGCCTGAGTAGACGGACCTTAGTCGGCAAAGTAATATCTCTGCTTTTGAATATACTATCTAGGTTGGTCATAACTTTTCTTCCAAGGAGTAAGCGTCTTTTAATTTCATGGCTGCAATCACCATCTGCAGTGATTTTGGAGCCCCCAAAAATAAAGTCTGACACTGTTTCCACTGTTTCCCCATCTATTTCCCATGAAGTGATGGGACCAGATGCCATGATCTTCGTTTTCTGAATGTTGAGCTTTAAGCCAACTTTTTCACTCTCCTCTTTCACTTTCATCAAGAGGCTCTTTAGTTCCTCTTCACTTTCTGCCATCAGGGTGGTGTCATCTGCATATCTGAGGTTATTGATATTTCTCCCGGCAATCTGGATTCCAGCTTGTGTTTCTTTCAGTCCAGTGTTTCTCATGAGGTACTCTGCATAGAAACTAAATAAGCAGGGTGACAATATACAGCCTTGATGTACTCCTTTTCCTATTTGGAACCAGTCTGTTGTTCCATGTCCAGTTCTAACTGTTGCTTCCTGACCTGCATACAGACTTC
Source organism: Ovis canadensis (assembly GCF_042477335.2). Classification (NCBI taxonomy): domain Eukaryota; kingdom Metazoa; phylum Chordata; class Mammalia; order Artiodactyla; family Bovidae; genus Ovis; species Ovis canadensis. The sequence goes on from NC_091261.1 coordinate 53,077,439, forward strand.
TCAAGAGGCAGGTCTGGTATTCCCATCTCTTTCAGAATTTTCCACATTTTCTTGTGATCCACACAGTCAAAGGCTTTGGCATAGTCAATAAAGCAGAAGTAGATGTTTTTCTGGAACTCGCTTGCTTTTTCCATGATCCAGCGGATGTTGGCAATTTGATCTCTGGTTCATCTGCCTTTTCTAAAACCAGCTTGAATATCAGAAAGTTCATGATTCACGTATTGCTGAAGCCTGGCTTGGAGAATTTTGAGCATTACTTTACTAGCATGTGAGATGAGTGCAATTGTGCAGTAGTTTGAGCATTCTTTGGCATTGCCTTTCTTTGGGATTGGAATGAAAACTGACCTTTTCCAGTCTTGTGGCCACTGATGAGTTTTCCAAATTTGCTGGCATATTGAGTGCAGCACTTTCACAGCATCATCTTTCAGGATTTGAAACAGCTCAACTGGAATTCCATCACCTCCACTAGCTTTGTTCGTAGTGATGCTTTCCAAGGCCCACTTGACTTCACATTCCAAAATGTCTGGCTCTAGCTGAGTGATCACATCATCATGATTATCTGGGTCATGAAGATCTTTTTTGTACAGTTCTTCTGTGTACATATATGTGTATTTATTCTTTTCAAATTCTTTTCCCATTTAGGTTGTTACACAACATTGAGCAGAGTTCCCTGTGTTATACAAATGGTCCTTGTTGGTTATTGTTTTATAGATAGTAGTGTTTACCTGACAATCCCAAACTCCCACTCTACCCTCCACCACCCTTTCCCTTGAGCACCAGCACATGTTGGAAACTTTTATTTGAGACTTGAACTTGATGAGTGACCGAAAGGAATGGAACTAACCTCCAGTGACCCTAATTAAAGAGATCTTAAGGTTACCATTGCTTCTAATTGTTGTAATACAGATTTGTCTACAGCGTAATCCCTTTCTGCAGACACAAAACTTATTGAAAAAATAAAACAATTTCAAGTGTCTACTTTATTTTTTTATTTTTTATTTATTTTTTAAATTTTTATTTTTACTTTATTTTACTTTACAATACTGTATTGGTTTTGCCATACATTGACATGAATCCACCATGGGTGTACATGCATTCCCAAACATGAACCCCCTCCCACCTCCCTCCCCATAACATCTCTCTGGGTCATCCCCATGCACCAGCCCCAAGCATGCTGTATCCTGCATAGGACATAGACTGGCGATTCGTTTCTTTCATGATAGTATACATGAAAGAAGACATACAGATGGCTAACAAACACATGAAAAGATGTTCAACATCACTCATTATTAGAGAAATGCAAATCAAGACCACAATGAGGTACCACTTCACACCAGTCAGAATGTCTGCGATCCAAAAATCTGCAAGCAATAAATGCTGGAGAGGGTGTGGAGAAAAGGGAACCCTCCTACACTGTTGGTGGGAATGCAAAATAGTACAGCCACTACAGAGAACAGTGAGGAGATTTCTTAAAAAATTGCAAATAGAACTGCCTCATGAGCCGGCAATCCCACTTCTGGGCATACACACCGAGGAAACCAGAATTGAAAGAGACACATGTACCCCAATGTTCATTGCAGCACTGTTTATAATAACCAGGACATGGAAACAACCTAGATGTCCATCAGCAGATGAATGGATAAGAAAGCTGTGGTACATATACACAATGGAGTATTACTCAGCCATTAACAAGAATACATTTGAATCAGTTCTGAAGAGATGGATGAAACTGGAGCCGATTATACAGAGTGAAGTAAGCCAGAAAGAAAAACACCAATATAGTATACTAACACATTTAAATGGAATTTAGAAAGATGGCAATGATGACCCTGTATGCAAGACAGCAAAAGAGACACAGATGTGTAGAGTGGACTTTTGGACTCAAGTGTCTACTTTAGAAGCCACTTCTTTAGTGCAAATTATTCTAGAAATGTGATTTAATAGATTCACCGAATCATCAAGTGGCCAGTAAGAGGAACTACTTAATAGAAGGAAAATATAAAAGTGAGGTAACAAAAAGCATTGTTTGGAGTGAACGGAGCTTGCCTATGTGAGAGTGTGTTAGAAATTAAAAAGGAAATTAGAATTCTTAAAATCAAAGGTGAATTTGATGTACATTAAAATCATTGACTCCTTAAATTTGCAAATAAGACTTCTGATTCAAGGAACTTCTAACAGTTTTAACTTTTTAGATTGAATTTCCCTAGGTAACTGTGAATCTCCTTCTTTTCTTTGTCCCTGCTGCTTGCCTTTCAGGTTCTTAGTTCTCCATCCAGAGGTTGAATCTTTACTTTTTGCAGTGAAGGCACAGAAGCCTAAGTACTGGACCATCAGGAAATCTCCCCACCCTGAATTTCTTCTTATTGGTTGTCTTCCATTTGTATAACCCTGTGAAGAATGTATTTATAATGGCAGGTGTTTTCAGTGATGTATCCTGGTAGTATAGAATCCTGATTTAAATGGTTACTGATGAATGTTGGCATTTAAATGAAAACAGGAGTTGTTTTCCTAGTGCTTGGAAGCCCTCTCCCTTAGCTATTGACATAAATTTCCAGTGAAGAAAGGAATTTATGGAAACAGAATAGGCAGAAGGCAGATTTGCTGGCCCTTCTGCTTTGCTGTGGGGATGTGGAGGGAAAGGAATGTGGCTTTGCCTTTTCTTTGACTCATTAGTGATTCTGTGTTGCCTGTATGCCTAGAGACTCTAACAGTAGACACATTTTCATAAGTGAAATATCATGCTTCATCCTGGCAGTGCTGTCATACATCTCCGTAGCTCTTTGCAGATTTTCATTAGAGAGTTGCCATAAAGAGTTCATTAAAAAAAAAAAATCAGATACGGGCAACACGTCTATTTTTCAAACAATCTGAAAAATACTTTCAAAAGACCCTCAAACATAATAATATAAACAAAAGTTTTTATGGCTCTTTCAGACCTTCACTTATTCTATTATTTCTATTATCAGGAAAGATAATTTTCAAAATTAAAAGTAAATTCTCAATCATAAATCATACCATGCTGTTGTTTGATTAAATAATCTAAGTACTCCATGACTGTGGGTTCTATTTCTGTTTTGTATATAGGTTCAGTTTCATAGTCTTTTTTTTTTTTTTTACTTTATTTTACTTTACAATACTGTATTGGTTTTGTCATACATTGACATGAATCCACCACAGGTGTACATGCGTTCCCAATCCTGAACCCCCCTCCCACCTCCCTGCCCATAACATCTCTCTGGGTCATCCCCATGCACCAGCCCCAAGCATGCTGTATCCTGCATCGGACATAGACTGGCGATTCAATTCTTACATGATAGTAAACATGTTTCAGTGCCATTCTCCCTAATCATCCCACCCTCTCTCTCTCCCTCTGAGTCCAAAAGTCCTCTATACACATCTGTGTCTCTTTTACTGTCTCACATACAGGGTCATCATTGCCATCTTTCTAAATTCCACATATATGTGTTAGTATACTATAGTGGTGTTTTTCTTTCTGGCTTACTTCATTCTGTATAATCGGCTCCAGTTTCATCCATCTCATCAGAACTGATTCAAATGTATTCTTTTTAATGGTTGAGTAATACTCCATTGTGTATATGTACCACAGCTTTCTTATCCATTCATCTGCTGATGGACATCTAGGTTGTTTCCATGTCCTGGCTATTATAAACAGTGTTGCCATGAACATTGGGGTACATGTGTCTCTTTCAATTCTGGTTTCCTCGGTGTGTATGCCCAGAAGTGGGATTGCTGGGTCATAAGGCAGTTCTATTTGCAATTTTTTAAGGAATCTCCACATTGTTCTCCATAGTGGTTGTACTATTTTGCATTCCCACCAACAGTGTAGGAGGGTTCCCTTTTCTCCACACCCTCTCCAGCATTTATTGCTTGCAGATTTTTGGATCGCAGACATTCTGACTGGTGTGAAGTGGTAATGAATTTCACCTTTTTCTCAAGTGTGCACAGAACCTTCTCCAGGATAGATCACATCCTGGGCCATAAATCTAACCTTGATAAATTCAAAAAAATCGAAATCATTCCAAGTATCTTTTCTGACCATAATGCATTAAGATTAGATCTCAATTACAGGAGAAAAACTATTAAAAATTCCAACATATGGAGGCTGAACAACACACTTCTGAATAACTAACAAATCACAGAAGAAATCAAAATATCCATAGAAACTAATGAAAATGAAAACACAACAACCCAAAACCTGTGGGACACTATAAAAGCAGTGCTAAGAGGAAAGTTCATAGCAATACAGGCATACCTCAAGAAACAAGAAAAAAGTCAAATAAATAACCTAACTCTACACCTAAAGCAATAGAAAAGGAAGAAATGGAGAACCCCAGAGTTAGTAGAAGGAAAGAAATCTTAAAAATTAGGGCAGAAATAAATGCAAAAGAAACGAAGGAGACCATAGTCTTTTAAATTCCACGTATGTGCTATCATATGGTATTTGTCTTTCTCTGTCTGACTTACTTCACATTATATGCTAATCTCTAGATCCATTCATGTTGCTATAAATGCCATTATTTCATTCTCTTTTTATGATTAGGTAATATTCTATTAACGCTTTCTATCTCATCATGATTTAGTCTTGGTAGGCTGCAAATTTTTAGGCATTTATATTTCTCCTAGGTGACCCAGTTTGTGGTACATAATCCTTTTTATTTATGTGGTATATGCTATTGTCTGCTCTTTCATTTCTCGTCTTGTTTGAGTCTTCTTTCCTTTTCTTCCCCCTTATAGTCTAGCTAGATGGTGATCTTTTAAAAACACTAACTCAATTTTGTTGATTTTTTAAAATTCTTGATTTTATTCATTTCTACTTTAATATTTACCATTTTCCTTATTCTGCTAACTTTTTCCTTATTTGCTCTTCTTTAAAATTAAGTTGTTCTATTTTGAGAGGTTTTTTTTTAATGTACATGCTCACTTCTATAAACTTTCCTCTTAGTATTTTTTTGTCATATCCCATAAACTTTGGTATTTTCTTTCTTTTTTTTTTGGATTTTCTCAACCTTTCCCCTCATATACTGGATGATTTATTCTTTGATCCATTTGTTGTTCAATCGTTGTGTTATTCAATTTCCATTTGTTAATTTTCCACTTTTGTTCTTCAATTGGTTTCTACTTTTATTCTATTGGGATCAGAAAATTTACTTGGTATGATTTAAATATTCCTAAATTTGTGACTTTCCTGGTGATCCAGTGAGTGGTTAAGAATCACCTTGCAGTGTGTGGGATGTAGGTTCAATCCCTGGTTGAGAACTAGCATTCCACATGCTACAGAGCAACTAAGCCTGCAAGCCTCAACTAAGACCTGATACAGGCAAATAAAATAAATATTTCAAAAAATTAAAACATTCTTAAATATACTTAAGACTTGCTCTGTGACTGATATGTTTTCTATCCTAGAGATATTTCTGTGTGTGCTTGAGAAGAAAGTGTATTCTGCTGGTGTTGGGAATGTTCTGTATGTGTCTATTAAATGGTATAATCTATAGTGTCATTCAAGTTCCTGTTCCCTTCTTGATCATCTGTCTGGATTTTCTATCCACTATTGAAAATGAAGCATTGGAATTTCCTTCTCTTTTTGTTTTATCATCTCTCTTTTCAGTTGCATAGATGTTTGCCTCACGTATTGGTACCCTGATATTGACTGAATATATGTTTATAAATGATACATCCTCTTGGTGAATTTACCATTTTATAATCATATAATGATCATCTTTATTTCTTGTGACAATGTTTGGCTTAAATATATTTCATTTGATATGATTATAGCCATCCATACTCTCGTTTGGTTACCACATAGCCTTTTCATAGACTTTTCCCATACTTTGACTTTCAGCCTATGTTTGCCTTTCAGTCTAAATACAACATACAATTCTATCTTATTACTGTTTCTACTCCACTCACCACTCCATGTCTTTTAATTGGGGTGTTCTACCATTTAGATGTAAAGTAATTCTTTGATAGTGAAGTACTTATTGCTGTTTTGTTTCCTGAGCTGTACTGGCTTCTGTCTGCTATGTTGTGGGTTCCCTGGAGGAGGAGCATGACATCCACCTCTCCTACTTCTCAGACCCATCCCTGCATCCAGAACATGCCTGGTCCCACAAGAATGCCAGAACAGGAAAGGCAGAAACCAGTCCCTTAGACAGCCCTCCTGAATGTTGGACATATGTTTCAACCTTCTGTTTCTCTCCCCAGAAGAACCTGGGGGCTGGGGGTTCTCCCAGTCATGCCACACTGAGCTGGGGGTGGGGGTGGGGATGGGACTGCAGCAGGTTAGTGCTATGATTCTTTCAACCAGCTTTGATGTGGGTACAGAGCTCTTAACTAGCTCCTGAATCTCTCATGAAAGGAATTGGTCTGTGTTTTGTCTTTGAATCAGTGTCTCTCTGGGGGAAGGAAGGTCTAGGACTTGCCCTTCCACCATCTTGCTGACTTCATCCCAGTTTTATCCATTTTTAACCTTAAATGTTACTGTTGTGAGATTCCTGAACCAGAGACACTGGGTTTTGTTACTCAAATTACAGCAAGCTGCACACACATCAGCATACTTTGTGCCAGGTCCCTAAGTTGCAATTCATAGAGGATGATGTGAAGATCAGATAATGTCTGCACATTCAGTGAGTTGTGTTAAAGGAGAAGCTGAGGGGGCTTAGAAACTTGAACTTTTTACACTGGATAGTAAACTTGCCTGCCTACTGTTCCAGAGAGACACAGTCTTCCCAGCATGGGAGAAAACCTGTCTTATGTCCTAAAGAGAGATGCTATCTCTATCTCCCAATGTTGATTTCTGCACAGATATTTTTCAAAATATAGCTCAGAGCAAGGAGAGTCAGGATCTCTGCTCTGAGGACTTGCAGATACACATGAAAATATATATGTTAGATTTGCATTCTTTGAATGCATGCTTATTTCAGTCACATTAAAGTTCAACTACAAAAGCTATAGAGAGAAAATGGACTCATTTGAGGTTAATAGCTGAGATTGCCAAACCTCAAATTATTCTGTCCTCCTTTCTTTGGACTTTTTACATGAACATTGCGTTAGTCTTTTGGGGAAGATTGTAAGAAGGATAATCATTATTAAGCTCTAAGTATGGGATTGGAGTACACCAGTAAAAAATTAAAAGCCAAATTTATTTTTAGTAGTTAGGCCATCTAAATTCACAAGTTAGTTTCAAGGTAGGAAAAAAAAACACAAAAACTCCAGAGTTTATGAGGAGTGTCGTGGGGAGTGTTTATATTAGATACTTAGCACTGCAGGATGCTATGAGTTGGAAAACATAGGCAGATCCAATTAACAGATTCTGCACTGTGGAAACTGAACCATATTCAGCTTTTGGAGAGCTTCATGTGTGAATGTGAGAACATACTTATAAAAAATGTTATTATTTTATCCCATATAACTTCGTGAGAATTTTTCTACAGGCTAGGGATTTGTGATTAAAATAGAGATAGGCTGGCTCCTCATTTGTGGAATTCTCTAATAAAGTTCCTTGAGAATCATTATATTAGGGAATAATACTGCTTTTGAGGGATGGGTACAATGTGTCTGCCTGTAGTGAGACTAGAAAAGAGAACTCTGCCTTAATGATCTGGCCCCTTATTACCTGATGAACTTGCTCTCACATATGTATCAAATTAACAAGATTTTCACATGTGACCAGTTGCTTCTGACAAAGCTTCCAGCTACCATCTGACTTTTTTCAATAATGCATTGTTTGAAAAAGACTCATTCACAATGGCCAACTACAGATTACTACAGTGGTATACATTTTCAAAATGAAATAAAATCTACTCATAAATGCCAGAGTTAAAATTTAACCAATGATCTCTGTGGAGATTAGAAGAATTTTGTTTGGAAACCTTGCTTCTAGAAATTTATCTTGATATTTCTGACTTTATTGGCTGTGTGGAATGTTTAGGAACAATGATTCTTAAATTGATATTTGTAGGTCTCTAGAGAATCAAAGCAAATCCCCAAAAGGTTGCAAATATGAGAGCTATAGAAACCTCAATAACTCTTTGAAAGCAGAAGCGTCAGTTGTTCAGTTGTGTCCAATTTTGTGATCCCATGGACTGTAGCCTGCCAGGCCTCTTTGTCCACGGAATTCTCCAGGCAAGAATACTGGAATGGGTTGTCGTTTCCTTCTTCAGGGCATCTTCCTGACCCAGGGATCATACCTGGGTCTCCTGCACTGCAGGCAGATTCTTTACCAGATTCGGTAACTCTTTGGTGTCACTCAGATCCATTAACCAAGCCTCATAACATTGTATTTGCTATTTTTGCCTTTGGCTAGCATGTATCCAGCCATTCTTGCTAACACCAAAACACATCAATCTCTCACTTTTTTGTCTTATATATCACTACTTTCTCCAAAATTGTCAGTCAGGAAATCAAGGTAGGATGTGTGTGTGTGTGTGTACGTGTGTGTACATATGCATCCTTATATTTCTCTTAAGTTCTCCTTTATATTGGGGTGAGGAGAAATAAGTCAGGAAAAGATTAAAGAGTAATTGGAAAAGTTGCTGGAGTATATGGTATAAAAATTTTTTTGAGAATAGTTATGCTTAGTAAATATATATTATTAAAATTCAAAATGTCAGAGCTTATACAAATAAATAAAACCTTCACTATTTCTGGATCAAACATGTGATTCAGAGGAAAGTGTTTCAGTGGAAATTTAGTGTGTGTTGAGTTATTCACATTTTCTTTTACTATCATGATTCCACAGAACTGAATTGTAGTCATACTACTAATAAAAATGAAATAAAAATTAAAGCAGGCATTTAATTAAAAACTATTTTAAAATAAAGGAGTTGCTAGAGGGTATTCTCTGAAGGTAAATGGAAGGATCAGGATTCTAGAATATTTGCTTTGATGAGAGAGGCTAATGTTTCCAGCAGAGAGTTGTTTAAATTTTATTCCTCTTAATCTTTCGTGCTTTCAGGAGGAGGCAAAGTAGGAGGTAAGTGATTAAACGAAAACAAGAAATGTACAGTAGACCCATGAAATTTTTTTCTTCTGGAAATGTAATTATATAGTTCTCAACATTTCTCTAGGTTCAACTGAAACAAATGTCCATTTTCAAAATAAAACTCTTAGACTCTGTGACTTGTTTGATTTCAGAATTCAAAGAAGTATCTTATGTTACTTAAGGATTTCCCCTCCTCCCCACAGAAAGGTATTTTTTAAAAGTGTCAATAAGTCTTTCTCAAGTTTTTTTTTTTTAATTTCAGGAGAGGACTGGGAACAAATTAAAAGGTTAAAGAACACCAAGAGAAAATAATTTTTTAGAAATAAAATAATTGGAAAAATGTTCCAGACACTACTGCATGTTTTTTTTTTTTTTTTTTTTTTTTTTGTTTAACATGTGGATTTCCATAGAACAAGTTTTGGAACACGCAGAGGGTCTTTTTTTTTTTTTTTCATTTTTGAAAGCAGGAAGGCTTTGTTTGCCAGGTGACTATCTCAGAGCTCTCAGAGTCCTGATAGAAAACAGCTTTAGTTTTGGAAAGGAGAAATACGTGTGAAAAGTCATGATAAAATCAGAGCCAGGCTTTATGTGACAGCATTGATTTATACATAACACTAGAGATGATTATATAACCAGTTGTCAACAACTGATTCTGCGATTGTCAACTCAGTTATTTTTAGGGAGGCCTGATGACATATCTAGAGACTTCTGATTTTGAAAAAAAGATGTATGTTGCTGAGAAATACAGACAGGCGACTTTTTATTTTAATGCATGTTATTTACAAAGAGAAAAATAGTAGCATTTTAATAATTCTTAAAGTCAGAAACTCAACAAATCCAATCTTATTTTAGGTTTCCCCGATCACCTTACAATCAGCCCTGCCACCGAATCTTGGTCATCCTTACTCTATTACTTTTACCTTTTTCTCTTTTGTTCTAGTCACCTTCTGAATCTCCATAGTTCTGTTACTTTATTATGCTCATTGTATATTTTCAATTTCTTCTTACTAGAAAGTGCAGGGTCGCAGGCTTGGAATGACATCCAGCAAGTAGTGATACTCAATAATGACTTGTTGAAATCAAGGTTATTTTACATTTGAGCTGGAAGAGATAAAAATACTAGAAAACATTTCTTGAGTCATTCCTATGTGCCAGGTACTGCTAAGTTCTTTCTTTAGTCTCACTTTCTCATTTAATCCCCACAAATAATCTTATGAAGTAGGTGTTGAGCTTGAGACTAGCACTGCCCCTTTTTAGAGATGAAGAAAACAAGGCTCAGGGTGGGTCACCTGAGGGTCAAAAGGCCAGTGATGGCCAATGAGAAGCAGAATCAGAGCTTCTGTTTGTCATATGAGGTGTCCTTCTTTAGGTAATAGTTCATTCTTTCCTGTGCTTGAATTTAAGCAGATAAATGTGAATTCTAATTGGTCTTAAAGGACCTCCAGATCATAATGAACAATTCTATCAGTCATTACCAAATTTGTATATGGAAATTAGCATTTCATGGGAATAGAATAATCCTGGCTCTTGTTTGCTCTTTTTCAGAACATGCAATGTTGGACACTGTGCTTGGTGACCTAAAGAGAGCCAGAAGGTTGTCATTGACTGTACAGGCTTGGCCCGGACTGACTCATACAGAGACTGAGGTCAAGAGAATGAGAAGTGGTGATGGTGTTTGACTGTGTGAAGCCACGTCACGGTCCTGTCCCATGGAACAGTCTGAGTCTGCTGCTGTGGATGGCAGGATATTCTCTCCAGTTACAGTCTGAGTGGTATTTTTACACCTTCAATGTTTATGTGGCTAGTTAGTAAAGAGCCAAACTTGCTTGGCATCTGAAGAAATATCTGAGGGCCAGTGGTTTGATGTTATGGGCAGCATAGCTCTTAGGATAAGTAAAGATGAGAGAAAAGAATTATTCATTTTAATTTTGATTACTCATTGAAGAAAGTTGGCTCTAGATTTTGTCAATATTCATATTGATGTGCAAGAAATATATATTTACATATGAATATGTAGTCATGTCTGAAGCGACTTAGCAGCAGCAGCAGTAGCATGCAGTATGTATTCATACATTGTTGTATATGAAAAGTGAGAGGCAGACAATCAGGTAAATGAAACACCAAAATTAATTATATAAGAGAAAATCCAAACAGGATCATACATTGCCTGCTTTTAGATCTTGATTGTGAGTAACAGAGAAATTGAATTGTAATTCTGAGGTACAGTCAAATTTTTGTTTTATTTTGGTTTTGGGATTTACATTTATTTATTTTTGTTTTTTAAATTTATTTTCAATTTTTAATTTTTTTTGACTCTGCCATGAATCTTGGAGGATATTGGTTCTCCAACCAGGGGTTGATCCCAGGCTTTTGGCAATGAAACTGTGGAATCCTAACCAGTGGACTGCCAGGTAATTCCCTCAAATGCTTGTTTTATCAATCCAGTTTATTTAATGGAGGATCATGTATATTTGGAGAAGGCAATGGCACACCACTCCAGTACTCTTGCATGGAAAATCCCATGGACGGAAGAACCTCGTGGGCTGCAGTCCATGGGGTTGCTAAGAGTCGGACACAACTGAGTGACTTCCCTTTCACTTTTCACTTTCATGCATTGGACAAGGAAATGGCAATCCGCTCCAGTGTTCTTGCCTGGAGAATCCCAGGGAGGGGGGAGTCTGGTGGGCTGCGGTCTATAGGGTCACACAGAGTCAGACACAACTGAAGTGACTTAGCAGCAGCAGCAGCAGCAGCAGCAGCAGCAGCAGCAGCAGCAGCAGCAGCAGCAGCATATGTATATTACACTGCATATTAAAAAATCGCCAATTTAGAGTGATAAACTATACATGCTACTAAGGCAGAGTTTGGTACCTTATACTACAGAATACATGTCTATATCACTGTAGTTCAGTCTCTCAGTCGTGTCCCACTTTTTGTGACCCCATGAACTGCAGCACGCCAGGCCTCCCTGTCCATCACCAATTCCTGGAGTCCACCCAAATGCATGTCATAAGTGTGTATATATATGTGTGTGTGTGTGTGTGTGTGTATATATATATATATATATATATATATATAAATACTCTGATCTTTTTTGAAGAAAATATGCATTTGTAGTATCAATAGCAATATAACAATGATTCTTCACAGAAATCTTTTTGGATATACCATGGAGTTTTGATAAATGACTTAAAAACTCTCATCAGATAAGAAGGGATCTTTTTAAATCCTTAGTAATCCTTAGTAGTAATTAAGACAGAATTGGCTTCTGTCTGTGGAAAAGATGCATAACTTTTTTTTTTTTGAAGAAAGGCAAAAATTAGCCTTAGATCATATATTGATTATTTCTTTCCATAGCATTTGAAGAAGTTCTAACAGTGAAGGAAGAGTCCTGTGAACTTTATTTGCTGTGGTCTTGTCTATTAGGGCTGAGTACCACCATGTGAATCATATTTGACCTTTCATGTCTGGATTTTTCTTTTCATGCATGTGTGTTTACTCTTAAAACAGACAAATTGCTAATGATTTTTTAGTTATGTAAAATAATTTTTTAATGTTTGATTTATAATGATGGATAGTTAAAATACCAAAGGATTTCTATAACAATATCAATCTCATTTGTATTTAGATTGCTTTTTTGAGTAGAAAAGATAAATGGTTTTAGCAAGGGCCCAGGAAATGACTTAAAATCCTTAGAATGTCCAAGGAATTTGCTACTACTTATGAATAGCAAAAAATTGGTCTGAACCATGCAAACTGCATGCAATGACCCTTCCTGTGACTATTTTCTGTTTTTCAGACCTGCAGAGCTCTTTAGCTCAAACACATCCAAGATTGTTCCAGAAATTTTGAGACATACTTATAATACACAACAGATGCCTGTAAAGTGCGACCTGTCCCGCCCTCACTGAAGCAAGTGCAGAAGTTCAGTGCATGGTGGTGGATCTGAGGCAGTAAAAGGCGAGGCCGTGGGGCCCAGTCACACTTGGGTCTACACTCTAACTCACCACATATTAGCCATGCAATTGCGAGTCCTCCAAGTCCTTGTGTATGGTAATAAATAAGGATTTCCACACTTACTCTTTTGTGTTGTAAAGACAAAATGGCAATGATGTGCTCCTGTCTTCATTCAATATTATTAATTGAGAGCCCACCCTGTGTCCTTTGATGTTCTCCCAGCATCCTGTGACAGATGTGGTATTGACCTGCTCTCGTGGAACTTAAAGCTTAGGATATTAAAATACGTATTAGAGGAAACAGTATATCATAAGTGTCCAGTAAATGTCACCCATGGTATGGCCATTTTGCCTTCAGATGGATAGTTCTATCACATCTGAGAGCCCAATGTTGTTATAGGTAGCTTCTCTCAGAACACAAATGTTTAAAGGATAAAGGAAAAATTAACTTCAGGATTTACAAAAGAGAACCACAACCATTCATACAATATGGTTAATTGTTAACAGTGGTGGAAATCATAGGATGAGTGAAAACTATAAACTAGTTAGATGTCACTTCTTGATATATTTGGATGAACCTTCCTCTGCTTTCTCCCACCATTTTCCTCCACAATCCTCCGCAGGCACATTGACAAGGAATTCTAATTGTTTGGTTCACTTCATGGCTATTATCGGGCTTCCCTGGTGGCTCAGCTGGTAAAGACTCCGCTCGCAATGTGGGAGACCTGGGTTTGATCCCTGGGTTGGGAAGATCCCCTGGAGAAGGGAATGGCTACCCACTTCAGTAATGGAGTAGCCATCATGGTCAACAAGAGTCCGAAATGCAGTACTTGGATGCAATCTCAAAAACAACAGAATGATCTCTGTTCATCTCCAAGGCAAACCATTCAATATTACAGTAATCCAAGTCTATGCCCCAACCAGTAACACTGAAGAAGCTGAAGTTGAATGGTTCTATGAAGACCTACAAGACCTTTTAGAACTAACACCTAAAAGAGATGTCCTTTTCATTATAGGGGACTGGAATGTAAAAGTAGGAAGTCAAGAAACACCTGGAGTAACAGGCAAATTTGGCCTTGGAATGCGGAATGAAGCAGGGCAAAGACTAGTAGAGTTTTGCCAAGAAAATGCAATGGTCATAGCAAACACCCTCTTCTGACAACACAAGAGAAGACTCTACACGTGGACATCACCAGATGGTCAACACCGAAATCAGATTGATTATATTCTTTGTAGCCAAAGATGGAGAAGCTCTATACAGTCAACAAGAACAAGACCAGGAGCTGACTGTGGCTCAGATCATGAACTCCTTATTAGCAAATTCAGACTTAAATTGAAGAAATTAGGGAAAACTGCAAGACCATTCAGGTATAAATCAAACCCCTTATGATTATACAGTGGAAGTGAGAAATAGATTTAAGGGCCTAGATCTGATAGACAGAGTGCCTGATGAACTATGGAATGAGGTTCGTGACATTGTACAGGAGGCAGGGATCAAGACCATCCCCATGGAAAAGAAATGCAAAAAAGCAAAATGGCTGTCCGAGGAGGCCTTACAGATAGCTGTGAAAAGAAGAGAAGTGAAAAGCAAAGGAGAAAAGGAAAGATATAAGCATCTGAATGCCGAGTTCCAAAGAATAGCAACAAGAGATAAGACAGCCTTCTTCAGCGATCAAATAAATAGAGGAAAACAACAGAATGGGAAAGACTAGAGATCTCTTCAAGAAAATTAGAGATACCAAGCAAACATTTCATGCAAAGATGGCCTAGATGAAGGACAGAAATGGTCTGGACCTAACAGAAGCAGAAGATATTAAGAAGAGGTGGCAAGAATACACAGAAGAACTGTACAAAAAAGATCTTCATGACCCAGATAATCATGATGGTGTGATCACTTAGCTAGAGCCAGACATCCTGAAATGTGAAGTCAAGTGGGCCTTAGAAAGCATCACTACGAACAAAGCTAGTGGAGGTGATGGAATTCCAGTTGAGCTATTTCAAATCCTGAAAGATGATGCTGTGAAAGTGCTGCACTCAATATGCCAGCAAATTTGGAAAACTCATCAGTGGCCACAAGACTGGAAAAGGTCAGTTTTCATTCCAATCCCAAAGAAAGGCAATGCCAAAGAATGTTCACACTACCCCACAATTGTACTCATCTCACATGCTAGTAAAGTAATGCTCAAAATTCTCCAAGCCAGGCTTCAGCAATACGTGAACCGTGAACTTCCTGATGTTCAAGCTGGTTTTAGAAAAGGCAGATGAACCAGAGATCAAATTGCCAACATCCGCTGGATCATGGAAAAAGCATGAGAATTCCAGAAAGACATCTATTTCTGTTCTATTGACTATGCCAAAGCCTTTGACTGTGTGGATCACAATAAACTGTGGAAAATTCTGAAAGAGATAGGAATACCAGACCACCTGACCTGCCTCTTGAGAAATCTGTATGCAGGTCAGGAAGCAACAGTTAGAACTGAACATGGAACAACAGACTGGTTCCAAAAAGGAAAAGGAGTACATCAAGGCTGTATATTGTCACCCTGCTTATTTAACTTATATGCAGAGTACATCATGAGAAATGCTGGACTGGAAGAAACACAAGCTGGAATCAAGATTGTCAGGAGAAATATCAATGACCTCAGATATGCAGATGACACCACCCTTATGGCAGAAAGTGAAGAGGAACTAAAAAGCCTCTTGATGAAAGTGAAAGAGGAGAGTGAAAAAGTTGGCCTAAAGCTCAAGATTCAGAAAACGAAGATTATGGCATCCGGTCCCATCACTTCATGGGAAATAGATGGGGAAACAGTGGAAACAGTGTCAGACTTTATTTTTGGGGGCTTCAAAATCACTGCAGATGGTGACTGCAGCCATGAAATTAAAAGACGCTTCCTCCTTGGAAGAAAAGTTATGACCAAGCTAGATAGCATATTCAAAAGCAGAGACATTACGTTGCCGACTAAGTTCCGTCTAGTCAAGGCTATGGTTTTTCCAGTAGTCATGTATGGATGTGAGAATTGGACTGTGAAGAAAGCTGAGGGCCGAAGAATTGATGCTTTTGAACTGTGGTGTTGGAGGAGACTCTAGAGAGTCACTTGGACTGCAAGGAGATCCCACCAGTCCATTCTGAAGGAGATCAGCCCTGGGATTTCTTTGGAAGGAATGATGCTAAAGCTGAAACTCCAGTACTTTGGCCACCTCATGCAAAGAGTTGACTCATTGGAAAAGGCTCTGATGCTGGGAGGGATTAGGGGCAGGAGGAGAAGGGGATGACAGAGGATGAGATGGCTGGATGGCATCACTGACTCAATGAACGTGAATCTGAGTGAACTCCGGGAGTTGGTGATGGACAGGGAGGCCTGGCGTGCTGTGATTCCTGGGGTCGCAAAGAGTCGGATACGACTGAGTGACTGAACTGAACTGAACTGTACTGATGGCTATTATCACAGCTGGCAATTAGTTGGAAAAATATTTTTTAAAAACTTATTATGATCAGATTTACTTATAGGGCTCATTGGGATGCCAGATGATATGAAACCCTGCAGAGAAATTTCAGAGGAAGACTGAGAGGTAGACATTTTGGAAGAAAAGCATACAGATGCTCATTTTGGCTATATTTCATAAAATAATATAAAAAGTACCACAAAACCCAAGTATGAATGTGAGGGAGACCTTGCCATTGGAAACCAAGCCAAGGAGTTCCAGAAGAAAAGACCATGGATGACTTCTTATTACTTGGGAAAAGATTTTAAGGAACAAGAAGAGAAGAAAGAATTCAAGGGCAGGCCAGTGAATGAATCAAATATTGAACTAAATGCTTTGGCTTGTATGTTTCCCCTAAGCTCCACTGTTCCAAATAATAGAAACCAATACCTGGTGAAGGGATGATGAGCCAGAGGTTTGATTCACAGTGTGATTATGATGCTTTGAGATTTTGCTTACTTTTTTGTTTTGCTATCCTTCCATACACTCCTGCTTCTGTGTGGATTAGCATGTAGGAGAATCAGAGAATTCTGATGCTGAAAAAGACCCCAGTGATGACCACTATCCAAGTTTTCAATCAATGGAGAAAGAGTGGACAATAACTGAATTGACTTTACCAAGGTCACCACGCAGAAAGTCGTCTAGCAGGATGCCAGCTTTTTGCTATGTATCCTTGTGTTCTGTCTGTAAAACAAGTTTACTTCTTATTTGTCCTGAGGTTCAGCTGCTGGAAAATGTAACCATTTGGTAATTTATTATTTCTTAGAAAAACATACATTTCTTGAGTTTCAGGTGAATAAGCACAGAATTACACATAGTATTATCTTTTAAGGGTTTGAAGTGAAGTCGCTCAGTCATGTCTGACTCTTTGTGACCCTGTGAACTGTACCCCTCTAGGCTCCTCCGTCCATGGGATTCTCCAGGCAAGAATACTGGAGTGGGTTGCCATTTCCTTCTCCATTTAAGGGTTTAACTACGTCTATTTGTTCATTATTTTGGTCAGAATTTTGTGTGTACTTATCATTTGATTTGTTTGGCCCTTATTTTTCATGGATTTTTAAAAATTGTCTTTTAAAATCTATTCTAATATCCTCAGTTTCATTTTTTCCTTGTTTATCTTCAGAACCTTATGTAGTCTATTTTGTTTTCTTTCTTACTTTGAATTTTTGTTTTCATCTAATTTATTTTCATCCTTTTGTTAATATTATGAAAGCCTCTAAAGGTGTACATTTGCCACTGTGTACAAATTTTGTCACATTCCATATGTTTGATAAGCACATTTACATTGTTACTTTCTAAATAACCTCCATTTGAATTTTCGGTAGCTTTTTTGACTCAGTTGCCCTATGTTAATAGTAGGAAACGTGGGCTGTAAAATTTGTGCTTTAGAAAATATCTTCAAATATTCTTTATGGACTAATATTTACTCAAATGCTTATATTTATATAGCCATTTTTCAAAGTTACAGTTACTTACAAAATTTGAATCTTTATTAAAAAGTTTTTATTCATCATTATATTTTGCAACATTATTTTATTCTGCTCACTAAATAATATTTCAAAATAAATAAATAAACTACTTGGATTTATATATTGCATTTTATCTTGCCACTCTACTTAGTTTCTTTTTATAATTTTTTTTCATTTATTTGTTTATTATTTTTGCTGCGTGGGGTCTTTGTTGCTGCGTGCAGGCTTTCACTAGAGAGGGCAGAGTCTACTCTATAGTGGCAGCGCATGGGCTCCTCTAGAACACAGGCTCTAGAGGGAGCCGGCTTCAGTAGTTGTGGCTTGAGGGCTGCTCAGTAGCTGTGGCGAGGGGCTTAGTTGCTCTGCGGAATATGGAATCCTCTCAGACCCAAGGATCAAACCCATGTCCCTAACATTGGTAGGCAGACTCTCATCACCTGGATCAACAGGGAAATCTTCTACTTAGTTTCTGCATATCATTATCCTCTCTAGTCTTCTTTTCAGCACTATTTGTATTACAAAGCAGTAACCACTATTTTATTTTTAAACTTTACTGTCTTTTTGAATTTTCAATCAGCCCAGCTGGACACCGCTATCTAGCCATGGTTTGTTTGCTGTATCCTATTCTATTACTGAAAAGTTACAAATTTTGTCAGTATATTTTTATCCCCAAACATTTGGTCTATATTCCTACTATTCTAATCAAATACTCATTTTGGATCCCCCTCTATCCCGGAAAGGCAAGACATTTCTACACTCCAAACCTCCCACCTACCATCCCTGGTCTTTATTTATCTTTGGAATTCTAAAACATTCTAATTTTTTTGAATGTTTAGGTTAAGACCTGGTTAGTCGTGACTCAAATCTCAGACACATGTTTTGCTTGGCACCTCCAGTGGTTTCTTTTTTTTTTTTTCCAATACTGGAATTGTCTTTGTATATTAAAAAATTGCAGTGTTACATATAAATATCTGGATTCTCTTGAAATGTACTCACACCCTTTTATGGGGTAATGCTCTGAGGGGTCTTGGTGGCTTGTGTGTCTTTGAGTAGCAGACACACCGCCAGCTCAGCATCCTCCCAGACTCTCTGTCCAAAGGTGGGATCTCATTCCTAACTTGTTTTCTGTCCCAGGTTCCATGGTAACGTGAAATTGTGATCACTCTAAAGATGTCTACCTAGATTATCATAAAAATATGATTTATGTCATACATCTTGTTGTTAGAAAAAAGTTTAAATATTTCAAATTTAAACATATGCCATTGAAACATATTTAATATTTAGTCAGCCTTTTAATGTGATATTCTATTTTAAAAATGTTTGATTATCCCTAGCTGTTAAGGTACAGTTTTATTTTATTTTTTTTTTTTCTTTTTTTTTTTTTCTTTTTTTTTTATTTTTTTTTTAATTTTTAGTTTTTTATTTTTTAAATTTTAAAATCTTTAATTCTTACATGCATTCCCAAACATGAACCCCCCTCCCACCTCCCTCCCCAGAACATCTTTCTGGGTCATCCCCATGCACCAGCCCCAAGCATGCTGCATCCTACGTCAGACATAGACTGGCGATTCAATTCACATGATAGTATACATGTTAGAATGTCATTCTCCCAAATCATCCCACCCTCTCCCTCTCCCTCTGAGTCCAAAAGTCCGTTATACACATCTGTGTCTCTTTCCCTGTCTTGCATACAGGGTCGTCATTGCCATCTTCCTAAATTCCATATATATGTGTTAGTATACTGTATTGGTGTTTTTCTTTCTGGCTTACTTCACTCTGTATAATCGGCTCCAGTTTCATCCATCTCATCAGAACTGATTCAAATGAATTCTTTTTAACGGCTGAGTAATACTCCATTGTGTATATGTACCACAGCTTTCTTATCCATTCATCTGCTGATGGACATCTAGGTTGTTTCCATGTCCTGGCTATTATAAACAGTGCTGCAATGAACATTGGGGTACATGTGTCTCTTTCAATTCTGGTTTCCTCGGTGTGTATGCCCAGAAGTGGGATTGCTGGGTCATAAGGTAGTTCTATTTGCAATTTTTTAAGGAATCTCCACACTGTTCTCCATAGTGGCTGTACTAGTTTGCATTCCCACCAACAGTGTAGGAGGGTTCCCTTTTCTCCACACCCTCTCCAGCATTTATTGCTTGCAGATTTTTGGATCGCAGCCATTCTGACTGGTGTGAAGTGGTACCTCATTGTGGTTTTGATTTGCATTTCTCTAATAATGAGTGATGTTGAGCATCTTTTCATGTGTTTGTTAGCCATCCGTATGTCTTCTTTGGAGAAATGTCTATTTAGTTCTTTGGCCCATTTTTTGATTGGGTCGTTTATTTTTCTGGAGTTGAGCTGCATAAGTTGCTTGTATATTTTTGAGATTAGTTGTTTGTCAGTTGCTTCATTTGCTATTATTTTCTCCCATTCAGATGGCTGTCTTTTCACCTTGCTTATATTTTCCTTTGTTGTGCAGAAGCTTTTAATTTTAATTAGATCCCATTTGTTTATTTTTGCTTTTATTTCCAGCATTCTGGGAGGTGGATCATAGAGGATCCTGCTGTGATTTATGTCTGAGAGTGTTTTGCCTATGTTCTCCTCTAGGAGTTTTATAGTTTCTGATCTTACATTTAGATCTTTAATCCATTTTGAGTTTATTTTTGTGTGCGGTGTTAGAAAGTGATCTAGTTTCATTCTTTTACAAGTGGTTGACCAGTTTTCCCAGCACCACTTGTTAAAGAGATTGTCTTTACTCCATTGTATATTCTTGCCTCCTTTGTCAAAGATAAGGTGTCCATATGTGTGTGGATTTATCTCTGGGCTTTCTATTTTGTTCCATTGATCTATATGTCTGTCTTTGTGCCAGTACCATACTGTCTTGATGACTGTGGCTTTGTAGTAGAGCCTGAAGTCAGGCAAGTTGATTCCTCCAGTTCCATTCTTCTTTCTCAAGATTGCTTTGGCTATTCGAGGTTTTTTGTATTTCCATACAAAGCTTGAAATTATTTGTTCTAGTTCTGTGAAAAATGTGGCTGGTAGCTTGATAGGGATTGCATTGAATTTGTAAATTGCTTTGGGTAGTATACTCATTTTCACTATATTGATTCTTCCAATCCATGAACATGGTATATTTCTCCATCTATTAGTGTCCTCTTTGATTTCTTTGATCAGTGTTTTATAGTTTTCTATATATAGGTCTTTAGTTTCTTTAGGTAGATATATTCCTAAGTATTTTATTCTTTTCGTTGCAATGGTGAATGGAATTGTTTCCTTAATTTCTTTTTCTACTTTCTCATTATTCGTGTATAGGAATGCAAGGGATTTCTGTGTGTTGATTTTATATCCTGCAACTTTACTATATTCATTGATTAGCTCTAGTAATTTTCTGGTGGAGTCTTTAGGGTTTTCCATGTAGAGGATCATGTCATCTGCAAACAGTGAGAGTTTTACTTCTTCTTTTCCAATTTGGATTCCTTTTATTTCTTTTTCTGCTCTGATTGCTGTGGCCAAAACTTCCAGAACTATGTTGAATAGTAGCGGTGAAAGTGGACACCCTTGTCTTGTTCCTGACTTTAGGGGAAATGCTTTCAATTTTTCACCATTGAGGATAATGTTTGCTGTGGGTTTGTCATAAATAGCTTTTATTATGTTGAGATATGTTCCTTCTATTCCTGCTTTCTGGAGAGTTTTTATCATAAATGGATGTTGAATTTTGTCAAAGGCCTTCTCTGCATCTATTGAGATAATCATATGGTTTTTATTTTTCAATTTGTTAATGTGGTGAATTACATTGATTGATTTGCGGATATTGAAGAATCCTTGCATCCCTGGGATAAAGCCCACTTGGTCATGATGTATGATCTTTTTAATGTGTTGTTGGATTCTGATTGCTAGAATTTTGTTGAGGATTTTTGCATCTATGTTCATCAGAGATATTGGCCTGTAGTTTTCTTTTTTTGTGACATCTTTGTCAGGTTTTGGTATTAGGGTGATGGTGGCCTCATAGAATGAGTTTGGAAGTTTACCTTCCTCTGCAATTTTCTGGAAGAGTTTGAGGAGGATAGGTGTTAGCTCTTCTCGAAATTTTTGGTAGAATTCAGCTGTGAAGCCATCTGGACCTGGGCTTTTGTTTGCTGGAAGATTTCTGATTACAGTATCAATTTCCGTGCTTGTGATGGGTCTGTTAAGATTTTCGATTTCTTCCTGGTTCAGTTTTGGAAAATTGTACTTTTCTAAGAATTTGTCCATTTCTTCCACGTTGTCCATTTTTTATTTCTATTCTTTTTTCAAGCCATAGATGTTAGTGTTATATCTTCTGAGTTTTTGCATACTTGCAAATATGGTTTTCTTGTGGCCTGTACCCACAGAGGATGGTTTGACAAGAAATTCAGTTTTTAATAAATAATTTTTCATCTCAAATGCTAGAAATTTACTTTTATTGTTCTGCATTTACTGTTTTGAAGAAGTAAGGGCTAACCTGATTCTTATTAAATTAAAACAAAAGGTTCGGGTATATTTAGTATTTTTTAAATCATCCTAAAAACATTTTTTCTAAGCATATTTTAAGTCTCTATGATTCTTAACACTCAGTTACTAAGCTTTGCTAATCTGGCCATTTAGTAACACATAGACATTTTATTTCATTAAATCTTTCATCATTGCCCTGCTTTACATGCTGTACTTTCTTCCACACTTATTTCCATTAATTCCTGGTGGTCATTTTCTGTCTTTCAGTTATAAATTTTTACTTACTGTTTTGCCTTCCTTGGGCCATTTTTCCTCTGTGGTATTCAGAAAAGCTTTGCTTTTCACATTAGGATTTGATTTTTCTTCTTTGTCAATGTCCCTGTTTATTACCTTCAATGTGCATTTTGTTACTGCTACCGTGGTCTTTTCTCAGTATTAAAACCTATTTCGCTTTTAATAGGTTGAGGATCTTTCAAAACAGAAGATCTTTTTAAAACTACAGCATTTTTGAAGATTTTTGAAACTGTTTCATATGTGGCTTGCGTTTGTCTTTTTTTTTTTTTTCCTTCTGAGAATGTCACTCTTTTCCTAGAAATTGTCCTGGCTTCTCAGCTTCTTAGCCTTTTTAGCTGCTTTTCCTTGCTTGGCAGTGTTTTTAAGACAACATAGTCTTCTTTTTCTGTCTTATTTGAATGGAGTGCTCTCTAGAACTCATGTTTTCCAGGGACAAGCTGTGTCAACTGGCCTGTTTTGTTTCTCTGATGTCACATGGATTTATGCCAGTGCTGTCCTGTTACTGTGCACAGGTTTTAGCCTGGTTCTCAGAGCACTAAAATCAAATGTCATATAAAGTCATTAGGTTGCAAAGCAATGGAATGAATAAAAATTATAATCCCCATGCTTTGCGGTTTATTCAGTCTTCTGCCATCTGCAATCTTTATTTTTTTTTTCAACATACCCCATAATTTATTTGAATACCCAAACAAACAGCTTTGATCAGATCTTTTCTGAGTTTTTTTTACATTTCTTTTAAATGACATACGGCAAGAGAGATGCCAAGCACCCAATCCCTCTTCCTCCAAACCATTTTACTCTCCTCTTGCCTGGATGTTTCCTTGAAGCTTTAATCTCTGAACGAATGAAGATAGTATTTATGAGTGTGTTTGCATGTGCATGTGTTGAGGTATTGAGGCAGAGGGTAGTATTAAGTTGAGCAAGTAAAGGATTCTGAAATGAGTAAGCTGTGACATCTATCATCTATTCAACTCAAGAGTAACTGCTCTGTTTCCCTGTTGGCATGTATCTTGCATGGCTGGTCCAGTGGGCAGAGCTGGAAAGGTAGCTGAAGGGCCTTCTCACCTTCCTTTAGGTGTGTGTTCAGCTCCATTCAGTCTGCCTTGAGCTACGTGGAATCTCTTTCTGGGTTTTATATTTTTTTGGAGTTTTCATAGGCAGTGTGTAGGGAAGTTGAGAGCAGTTGCTGTAGGGATTACTAGCCTATTTTTTAATTTTTTTATTTTTTTGTATTTTGATTTGAAAGTCTCCTTAAGTGACACTTTGAAATAGCTGGATAACATTATCATTCCATGAAACTACTAGGAGGGCTGAAAGTAAAGAAGTAGGGAGTGTGGCCAGAAGTGGGCACAAGGACAATAGTGAAAATGTTGATGCTATAGAAAGATAATTCATTATGAGTGCAGGGCATGCATGCCCAGTCCTTTGTGTATCTGACTCTTTGCAACGCCACCAACTGTAGCCTACCAGGCTCCTCTGTCCACAGAATTTTCCAGGCAAGATTACTGGAGTGGGTTGCCATTTCCTATTCCATATGAGTGCAGTCGACAACATAAAATTACATTCAAAAATATTGCTAGACATCTAAATAGATTTTAACACCAATCTGTCATTAAGAAAAATCTAAATTATAATCAAATTCATTTGAATGCGGTGACATACATAATAATTTGCTTATGAAAAGGAGAAATATCACAAATTCCTCATACCTAAAAGAGGCTCAAGTTTATTATCTAAAATATTCACTTAAATAGACTAACCCAATCCTCACTATTTTCTGCTGAATTAGATATTATCATGCATACAGGTATTATCTACATATCCAGATGTACATTTGCCTTAGACTATTTGTTGTTACACTTTACTTTTGAAGGAAATGTGATGGGTAATAAAGATCTATAAATGTAGTTAAATGCATGACACTGTAACCTCATAATAAAATGAGAGCCAATATAATATTCTCTTAATACTGGAGTGGGTTGCCATTTCCTTCTCCAGGGGATCTTCCTGACCCAGAGATCGAACCCGGGTCTCCTGCATTGCAGGCAGGCTCTTTACCATCTGAACCACCAGGGAAGCCCTTTACTTAGCATACTCACACTTTTCTTTTTAGGAGTGCCACAAGCTGAAGCCGTTGCTCAAAATGATGAAGCTTCCTTGAAGGTTAATGAAGAGGTTTCACAGTTGCTATAATTTCCAACTACCCACTTCTAAACCTCATTGTTTGACGCTGTGTCCCAGCGATTCTTTAAAAATTATGATCTGCCTCGTTTCAACAGGCTTTACTGTAGCTGCCAGGGCTTCTTGCTCTCATCTGCACTACACATATGGTCAAATATTTTTATGGACAATCCAGGACTGAATGCTGCCATGGCATTCTTTCCCTAGGCTCTTTGACAACTATGCAGAGAATGGAATACTAAAGAACAACACAGCCTGGGGAAGCTTCACACAGAGTGTTGAACCTCTGTGACACCAAGATCCAGGTCTAAGGCAAAGCCATTCAGTGGATCGTGCCTGAAGTCCTACATGGTATGAGGAAGTTTCTTACTAAGTATAATGGAGATCCATTTTTGCATATACAAGATCCGTGTGTGTATATGTGTGTATGCGTGTGTGTACAGACAATTAAAACAGAAGGAGAAAAAGAGAGGTGAGGCATGAGGGAAATACAGCAAAGTTGGCAGGGAGCATGTCTGTCTAAGAGCTAGGGATGTTTTAATGCTGCTCTGACATTTCAGAAAGTATTTTTTAAAACATAAACATAGAGTTTACTAGTACATAGAATTTGCTGTGTACTGAAAAGCTTTAGTATTCTATATTAATGAAAATTATGAATATAATAATCTTTTAAAATGTTCTGACCATATTATATAACTAATTCCTAATACTACTTACTATGTTATTGTACTGCATCATTCCCAGCGTCTTTCTATGATACTCCGGCTGCAAACTATTTTTTTTTTAAATTGAAGTGTAGTTGACATATAACATTATATTAGTTTCTGAGGTGCAACTTAGTGGTTTGATATTTATATAAATTGCAAATTGATAATCATGATAAATCTAGTAACTGCCATTATACAATGCTATGATATTTATGATAGTCCCTATGTTGTATGTTACATCCCTTGGCTTATTTATTTTATAGCTGCAAGTTTGTATCTCCTAACCCCCTTCACTTATTTCTCCCAACCTACTCGTCTTCTCCCTTCTGGTAACGACCGGCTTGTTCTCTGTATCTGTAAGTCTGATTCTGTTTTATATATATATATATATATGTATATATATATATATATTTTTTTTAGATTCCTCAGTTGTATTCCAAATCATATGGTATTTACTTTATCTGTCTGACATTTCACTTAGCATAATACCCTGTAGTTCCATCCATATTGTCCCAAATGGCATTATTTCAATTTTGTAATGACTGAATAGAATTCCCACAAACATGTACATATATACATACACCACATCTTTATCCATGAGCATCTTTTCATGTGTCTGTTAGCCATCTCTATGTCTTCCTTAGAAGAATGCCTACTCTGTTTTTTTACCCCAGTTTAAATTAGATTGTTCAGTACTATTTATTTTTTGGATATAGAATTATATATTTTAAAAAATATATTCTGGATATTAACACATTATTGCTTATTTGCAGATATCTTTTCCCATTTAGTAGGTTACGTTTTGATTTTATTGATGGCTTCCTTCATTATGCAAATTCTTTCTTATTGTTATCCATTGTTAAATTTTTGCTTTTGTTGCCATAAGCTGAGGAGACAGATGCCAAAAAAAAAAAAAATGTTTTTAGGAGTGATGTCAAACTGCACTGCTTATAATCTCTTCCAGGACTTTTAATGGTTTTATGTTTTATATTTAATCTTGAATCCATTTTGAGATTTGAATATGGTCCAAGAAAGTGGTCTCCTTTCAGTCATATGTAGATGTTCAGTTTTCCCAACATTATCTATTGAAGAGACTGCTTTTTCCCCATTATATATTTTTGACTCCTCTATGGTAAATTAATTGACCATGTGAATATGGATTTATGTCTAAACTCTATTCTGTTCCAATGATCTATGTGTCTGTTTTTGCACCAGTACCATACAGTTTTGATCACTATATCTACGTAGTGTAGTTTGAAATCAGGGAGCATGGTACCTCCAAATTCGTTTATCTTTCTTAAGATTGCTTTGGATATTTTGTGGTTCCACTTAACTTTAGGATTATTAGTTTCAATTCTTTGAAAAATGTCAATATTTTGATAGAGATTGCATTGCATCTGTAATTTCTTTGGTAATATGAACCTTTTAACTATGTTAATGGATCTTCCAACCCAAGAGCATGGTGCAAATTTCAATTTATTTGGGTCATTTGATAGAGATTGCATTAGATCTGTAATTTCTTTGGGTAATATGAACATTTTAACTATATTAATGGATCTTCCAACCCAAAAGCATGGTGGAAATTTCCATTTATTTATGTCATATTCAATTTATTTCATCACCAATGTCTGATAGATTTCAGAGTACAGAGCTTTCACCTTCTTGGTTAAATTGATTCCTAGGTATTTTATTCTTTGGGACTATTGTGAATCAGATTGTTTTCTTAATTTCTCTTTCAGTAGTTCTTTATTAGTGTATAAAAATGCAAAAATTTCTATATATTGGTTTTATATCTTACAACTATATTGAACTCTTTATTACTACTAATAAAGCTAAAAGTTCTGTTATTACTCCTAACAGAAGCAGAAGATACTAAGTAAAGTGGCAAGAATACACAGAAGAACTATACAAAAAAGAACTTAACTACCCAG
Organism: Ovis canadensis; assembly: GCF_042477335.2. NCBI lineage: Eukaryota > Metazoa > Chordata > Mammalia > Artiodactyla > Bovidae > Ovis > Ovis canadensis. Next base: position 53,104,934 of record NC_091261.1, read on the forward strand.
ATAACCACGATGAAGTGATCATTCACTTAGAGCCAAATATCCTGGAATGAGAAGTGAAGTGGGCCGTAGGAAGCATCACTATGAACAAAGTTAGTGGAGGTGATGGAGTTCCAGTTGAGCTGGTTCAAATCCTAAAAATAATGCTGGTAAAGTGCTGCACTCAACATGCCAGCAAATTTGGAAAACTCAGCAGTGGCCATAGGACTATTTTCATTTCAATCCCAAAGAAAGGCAATACCAAAGAATGTTCAAACTACTGCACAATTTCACTCATCTCACAAGCTAACAAAGTAATGCTCAAAGTTTTCCAAGCAAGTCTTCACAGTACGTGAACTGAGAAATTCCAGATGTTCAAGCTGGATTTAGAAAAGGCAGAGGAACCAGAGATCAAATTGCCAACATATGCTGGATCATTGAAAAAGCAAGAGAGTTCCAGGAAAACCTCTACTTCTGCTTTGTTGACTACACCAAAACCTTTGACTGTGTGGATCACAAACTGGAAAATTATTAAAGAGATGTGAATACCAGACCACTTACCTGCCTCCTGAGAAATCTGTACACAGGTCAATAAGCAACAGTTAGAAGCAGACATGGAACAATGCACTGGTTCCAAATTGGGAAAGGAGTACATCAAGGCTGTATATTGTCACCCTGCTTATTTAATTTATATGCAGAGTACATCATGTGAAATGCCAGGCTGGATGAAACACAAGCTGGACTCAAGATTGCCAGGAGAAATATAAAAAACTTCAGATATGCAGATGATGCCACCCTTATGGCAGAAAGTGAAGAGGACCTGAAGAGCATCTTGATGAAAGAGAAAGAGGAGAGTGAAAAAGCTGACTTAAAACTCAACATTCAAAAAACTAAGATCATGGCATCCAGTCCCATCATTTTGTGCAAGCATATGGGGAAACAATGGAAACAATGAGAGGTTTTATTTTCTTGGTCTCCAAAATCACTGCAGATGGTAACTGCAGCCATGAAATTAAAAGACTCTAGTGCCTTGGAAGAAAAGCTATGACCAATCTCAGTTCAGTTCAGTTCAGTTCAGTCCCTCAGTCATGTCCGACTCTTTGCAACCCCATGAGTCGCAGCACGCAAGGCCTCCCTGTCCATCACCAACTCCCGGTGTTTACTCAGACTCACATCCATCGAGTCCATGATGCCATCCAGCCATCTCATCCTCTGTCGTCCCCTTCTACTCCTGCCCACAATCCCTCCCAGCATCAAAGTCTTTTCCAATGAGTCAACACTTCACATGAGGTGGCCAGAGTACTGGAGTTTCAGCTTTAGCATCATTCCTTCCAAAGAAATCCCAGGGCTGATCTCCTTCAGAATGGACTGGTTGGATCTCCTTGCAGTCCAAGGGACTCCCAAGAGTCTTCTCCAATACCACAGTTCAAAAGCATCTATTCTTCAGCCAATCTATACAGCATGTTAAAAATCATAGACGTTACTTTTCCAACAAATGTCCACCTAGTCAGAGCTATGGTATTTACAGTAGTCATGTATGGATGTGAGAGTTGGATTATAAAGAAAGCTGAGTGCTGAAGAATTAATGCCTTTGAAATAGAACAGTCTTTTGGACTCTATGGGAGAGCAAGAGGGTGGGATGATTTGGGAGAATGGCACTGAAACATGTATAATATCATATATGAAACGAATCACCAGTCCAGGTTCGATGCATGATACTGGATGCTTGGGGCTGGTGCACTGGGATGACCCAGAGGGATGGTACGGGGAGGGAGGAGGGAGGGGGGTTCAGGATGGGGAACACATGTATATCCATGGCAGATTCATGTTGATGTATGGCAAAACCAGTACAATATTGTAAAGTAATTAACGTTTAATTAAAATAAATTTATTTTTTAAAAAAGAGAAAAATGCGGTGTTGGAGAACACTCGAGAATCCCTTGGACTACAAGGAGATCAAACCAGTTAATCTTAAAGGAAATTAGTCCTGAATATTCACTGGAAGGACTGATGCTGATGCTAAAGTTCCAGTACTTTGGCTAGGTGATGGGAAGAACCATCATTGGTCAAAACCCTGATGCTGGGAAAGATTGAAGGCAGGAGGAGAAGAGGACAACAGAGGGTGAGATGGTTGGATGGCATCACCGACTCAATGGACATGAGTTTGAGCAAGCTCTGGGAGTTGGTGATGGACAGGGAAGCCTGGTGTGCTGTAGTCTATGGTGTCACAAAGAGTCGGACATGATTGAGCGACTGAACTGAATTGATTAGATAATTTTTGGTTGTGTCTTTAGGATTTTCTATATTTAGATCATGTAATCAATAAATAGTGACACTTTTCCTCTTCCTTTCCAATTTGGATGCTTTATTTCCTTTTTCCTGTCTGATTTCTGAGGCTAGAACTTTAAAAACTATGGTGAATAAAAGTGGTATGAGTGAGCATTCTTATCTTGTTCTCATTTTAGAATACATTTTCAGCTTTACCCTCTTGAGAATGATGTTGGCTGTGGGTTTCTCATTTATGGCCCTTATTATGTTGCAACATGTTCCTTCCTTATCCACTTAGTTGAGAATTTTTAATGATATTAATGAATGTTAATATTAATGATAATGATATTAATGACTCAATTTTTAATGATTCATTAAATGATTCATGAATCATTTGAATTTTTTCAAAAGCTCTTTCTGCATCTACTGAGATGGTTATATGATTTTTACCATTGGCTTTCTTAATGTGATATGTCACCTTGATTGGTTTGCAGATCTTTCCTTCTTTTATTTTGCCCATCCCACATAGCTTGCAAGATTTTGTTTCCCTAATCAGGGACTTAACCTGGGTCTATGGCAGTGAAAAAACCAAATCCTAACCACTATACCATCAGGGAATCCACTGATTATCAAATATTAAAACATACATTCCTCCCTGGAAAAAATTTCCCTTTTGATTACAGTGTATGATCCTTTCAATGTTTTTTAAATTAATTAATTTTAATTGGAGGCTAATTAGTTTATAATATTGTAGTTGTTTTTGCCATACATTGACATGAATCAGCAATGTGTGTACATTTGTCCCCCATCTTGAACCTCCCTCCCACTTCCCTCCCCATCCCATCCCTCAGGGTTGTCCCAGTGAACCGGCTTTGAGTGCCTTATTTCAAGCATCAAACTTGGACAGGTGATCTATTTCACATATGGTAATATACATGTTCCAGTGCTATTCTCTCAAATCATCCCACCCTCGCCTTCTCCCAGAGTCCAAAAATCTGTTCTTTATATCTATGTCTCTTTTGCTGTCTCGCATATAGGGTCATTGTTACCCTCTTTCTAAATTCCATATGTATGTGTTAATATAATGTATAATGTATTTTTAAAATCCATTTACTCATTTTTTGTGAGGATTTTTACTTATCATGAATCAGTTCAGTTCAGCTCAGTTGTGTCTGACTCTTTGTGACTCCATGGACTGCAGCATGTCAGGCTTCCCAGTCCATCACCAACTCCAGAAGCCTGCTCAAACTCATGTCCATCAAGTCTGTGATGCCATCCAACCATCTCATCCTCTGTCTTCCCCTTCTCCTCCCACCTTCAATCTTTCCCAGGATCAGGGTCTTTTCCAGTGAGTCGGTTGTTTGCATCAGGTGGCCAAAGTATTGGAGTTTCAGCTTCAGCGTCAGTCCTTCCGATGAATATTCAGGACTGTTTTCCTTTAGGATTGACTTTTTGATCTTGCAGTCCAAGGGACTCTCAAGACTCTTCTCCAACACCACAACTCAAAAGGACCATTTCTTCAGTGCTCAGCTTTGTTTATGGTCCAACTCTCACATCCATACATGACTACGGGAAAAACCATAGCTTTGACAAGATGGACATTTTTTGGCAAAGTAATGTCTCTGCTTTTTAGTATGTTGTCTAGATTGGTTATAACTTTTCTTCCAGGGAGCAAGTGTGTTTTAATTTCATGGATGCAGTCACCATCCACAGTGATTTTGGTGCCTCCTCTGTCATTGTTTCCATTGTTTCCCCAACTATTTTCATGAAGTGATGGGACCAGATGCCATGATCTTAGTTTTTTGAATGTTGAGTTTTAAGCCAGCTTTTTCACTCTCCTCTTTCACTTTCATCAAGATGCTCTTCAGTTCCTCTTCACTTTCTGTCATAAGGGTTGTGTCATCTGCATATCTGAGGTTACTGATATTTATCCTGGCAATCTTGATTTCAGCTTTATCCTGTTCCAGCTAATTTATCATGAATTTTGCTCTGTACATTTTTTTGTAGTGTGTTTATATGGTTTTGATATCAGGGTGATGTTCAGCTTGTAGGATGAACATGGAAACATTCCTTCATCTTCAATTTTTTGAAATTACTCAAAGAGTATAGGTGTTAACCCTTCTTTAAATGTTTGGTAGAATTCACCTGTAAAGCTTTTGCTTATTGTTGTTGTTTTTATTGTTACTGATTCAATTTATTTACTAGTAATTTGTTTGTTTAGGTTTTCTATTTTATTGACTCAGTATTAAAAGGTTGTATGTTTCTAGGTTTTTGTCTGTTTTTCTAGGTTGTCTAGGTTGTCCAACATGTTGACACATAACTGTTCATGTTAATCTCTTCTCATCTTTTGGATTTTGATTTTGTGGTGGTGTTGTAACATCTCTTTAATTTCTGATTTTATTTACTTGAACCTCGTCTTTTTATTTTTTTTTCTTGATGAGTCTGGATAAAGGCTTATTTTTCAAAGAATCAACTCTTAGTTTCATTGATCTTTTCTATTTTTATTCTTTACTTCATTTACTTCCATTCTAATCTTTATTATGTTCTTCTTTCTACTAATTTTTTTATTTCATTTCTTTTGCTAGTTTCTTTAGACGTAAGTTTAGATTATTTATCCACATCTTTTCACATTTATTTTGTGTGTGTGTGTGTTTTAGAGCTGTATCACTATAAACTTCCTTTTTAGAACTACTTTTGCCATGTCCCATAGATTTTGGGTCATTGTAATTATATTTTAATTTGTTGCAATAAATGTTTTGATTTCCTTTTTAATTTCTTTGTTGATCTATTTGTTGTTTAGTATCATGCTGCTTAGCCTCCACTTTTCTGTGTTTATCCCCCCAGTTTTATTCTTTTAATTAATTTCTTTCTATTTACTTTGTGTTTGGAAAATATGCTACTTAAATTTATTGAGACCTGTCATGGTTTAACACGTGATCTATCCTGGAGAATGTTGTATGTGCATTTAAAAAGAATGTGTGTTCTGCTGTTTTAGCTTAGAATGTTTTATATATAAATATATATATTAATTTGGCTAAGGCATCATTTAAGGACAGTGTTTCTGTTTACTCTCTGTTTGGATGATCTATCCATTGATATAAATGAGCTGTTAAAGTTCCTTACATTACTGTACTATCAACATCTACCTTTATATCTGCTAATATTTGCTTTATGTATTTAGGTGATTTTATGTTTGATTCATAGATATGTATGTTTGTATCCTCTTTTTGGATTGATCTCTTTAGCCTTATGTAATACCCTTCTTTATCTCTTGCAATTGTCTTTGTTTTAAAGTCTATTTTGTCTGGTAGAAATATTGCTACCCAAGCTTTATTTTTGTTTCCATTTGTGTGGAGTATTATTTTCTATCACTTTACCATCAATCTGTGTGTCTCTGGATCTTAAGTGAGTCTTTTGTAGGTAGCATATATGTGGGTATTGCCATTTTTATCTATTCGTACATCCTATTTCTTTTACCTGAAACATTTATTTCATTTACATTTGAAGTAATTATTAATAGATGTGTACTTAATGCCATTTTGTTCACTGCTTTCTGGTTGTTTTTGTAGTTATTTTCAGTTCCATTCTTTTTTGGTTCTCTTTCCTTGTGATCTGATGACTTTAATGCTCTGTTTGTATTCATTTCTCTTTATTTTTTGTGTATCTGTTATAGGTTTCTGATTTGCATTTACCATTAGATTTATATATAATGATCTACGTATATCACAGTCTACTTTATATTTTTATGTTGATGATCACATACTGATACATTCTAAAAGCACAATATTTTTACTCTCACTGCTGTTTTTCTTCCCATTAGTTTTTATAATTTTGATGTCATATTTTACACCTTTTCATTTTATGTATTGCTTAGCTAATTATTTTAGTTACAGATGATTTTGCCATATTTAATTTTTAACCTTCATTCTGACTTTATAGATGGTTAATCCACTACCTTTAATAGGTATTTTCCTTTACCAGTTAGATTTTTTCTTTTGTAACTTTTTGTTTCTAGTTGTGACCTTTCTTTTCTATTAAAAGAAGTCCCTTCAACATTTCTTGTAAGGCGGTTTAGTGGCGATGAACTTTAACTTTTGCTTGTGTGGGAAACTGTAAATCTGAAATTCTGAATAAAATCTTGAAGGGTAGAGTATTCATAGTTGTAAGTTTTTTTTTTCCCCTCCTTTTAGTACTTTGGATTTATTATGCCAGTGCCTCTGGCCTGTAAAGTTTCTGCTGAAAAATCAGCTGGTAGTCTTAATGGGGGTTAATACTAATTGTTTTTCTTTTGCTAATTGTGACTAATTGTTTTTCTTTTGTTGCTGTTAAGATTTTCCCTACCTTTAAATTTTGACATTTTAATTATAATGTGTCTTGGTGTCTCTTTGGATTTGTCTTATTTGGAAATTTCTGTGCTTCCTGGACCTAGTTGTCTATTTCCTTTTCTGGGTTAGGAAATTTTTTGGCTATTATTTCTTTAAATATGTTCTTAGCCCCATATTCTCTCTCTTCTCCTTCTGGGACCCCTATAATGTGAATGTTTGTAAGCTTGAGCTTGTCCCAGAGATTCCTTAAACTGTCTTCAATTTTAGCTGTTGAGTCCCTCCAGGTTATTTTCATTTTAGTTTTTGCATTCTTCAAACTAATTGATTTGTATTTCTTTCTATGTTCTAACTCTGTTGAAGGTCTCACCAAGTTCATTCATTTTTCTTTGGGATTCAGTGGGCATCTTTATACTTCAACTCTTTACCTGGTAAATTGCTTATCTCTGTATTGTTTAGTTCTTCTCTTGAGATTTTTTATTATTCTTTCATTTGAAAGGTATTCCTTTGTCTCCTCATTTTCCTAAATCTTTTTCCAACAACACTTTGTTTCTAAGTATTCAGTGTTTTAGCCATATCCCCCCGTCTTTAAAGAGGGGCTTTAAGTAGAAGATGTCCCGTGGGGCCTAGTGGTGTAATTCCCCCCTGGGCACCAGAAAAAGGGATGTCCCTTAAGTGGGAAATATGTGTATACTTCTATTCCTCTTTGATTGCTGTGGGCAAGCTGGTGGGTAGGGCTAGCCCCTGGCTGACTCCTCCAGGCCTGGAAACAACCACTATGGGTAGGTTGATGTGTGGGGTTGGCACCCAGCATTACTGGTTGCAAAGCTTGACCTTGGCTATTATAGGTCTGCAGGTGAACGAAACTGTCCCCCCACCCACCAAGTCGAAGCAGCTTTGGAGGAGTGCCAGAGCTAACTGAGGCCACCCATAGGGTGGGGCATGGCAGGAGCAACTGTAGAGTTTTCAGCTATATTAGCACCTTTCAATCCAAGGTCAACATGCATGCTCAATGAGCAAATTTGTTGACAATGTAGTATTTTTTTATTCTAAAGAGTTAAACACCAGATTTCATGGTCTTTTAAGAAAAAGACTGGATAATACCAATGTCATGTGTCTGCAAGATATGATGTCTCTCAGGAATATATTATTTTTAGTGAAGAGATAGTTATCCTAATAGATAAACATAGTATAAATTATGTCAGATTAAAAGAGGTCTTGAGGGTAATTTTGTGTGAGTTATTTCCAAGATTCCATCCAATTTTAACAAATTAAAATGATCTTTCATCAGGGATGTCAGTGTTGAGGTTTGAAGAATTATATTTTGAGAAAAAAATCTATTGTTCCTATTTCTTTTTCTTTTTACCTGATTGCTTCAACAATAATGTGATTCTACATTTACTGAGAATGAGTTTGTTTATCACAGTGTTTCAAAAAGGAATTGGAGACAAACTTCTCAGTACATTTTCCTGTGTGGGCTACAGTTTGTTTTAGAAGTGTAATACATGCATATTTTTATCCTTTGCCTATTGATTAATCTCCATATGTTTTTGGAAGGGAAAAACTGCACGTATATTTTCAGGCAACAGCAAAATCAAGATGAATAGATCATCTTGAATATAAAATAAAAACCAAGTTAAGATGAGTCATTTTCAAGTGGACTCTGGAAGGATCCTTTAACGTGAAAGTTGCTCAGTCATGTCCAGCTCTTTGTAACCCTATGGACTATATAGTCCATGGAATTCTCTAGGTCAGAACACTGGAGTGGGTAGACTTTCCCCTCTCCAGGGGATTGGGAACAACCAATCCCCCTGGGTTGTTCCCAGGGATCGAACCCAGGTGTCGCACATTGCAGGGGGATTCTTTACCAACTGAGCCACAAGGAAGGATCCTTTAGTAAACAATTTTTTCAGCATCCCAATCATACTGCCATCAATTCCACTACCAGAATGTAGTTTTACTATTAAGAATCCTTAAAAAAACAAAAAAACCTTCTAATATGGTAGATTTAATCCTTGGTGGACACAAAAGCATGGTCTTTCTTTCCTTGTATAAACTCCAGTAATTCAGTATGTTATCAGTTATGACATCTTTCCTGCCAGAGGAGTGGGAAATTGATATTTACTGACTAATAGCAGTCCTGTCCCAGTAAACCTGGGGACTGTCTAGCTTGGTCACATGATCCAAGCAAAATTAATCAAGGCCCTTTTCGGGATGATTATATGTATGCTGAAAGAGAAAGGGTTTTTCTCCTTCTAGGATTGTAGATAGTAAATACCATACAAAGCTTACTGCTTTCTGAATGCTTTTTTGCTCTTCGTGGGCAGAACCTGCTTGACAACAAATAAATAAATAAATGATATATGTGAGATGAAGATTCCTAATGACATCACTCAAAGTACTAGACCCTCCTGTGCATAAAAGTTATACAAACACTTGGTTTTCCCATAAAAGAGCCAGTAATTTTTACTTTGCTTAAACTAGTTGATTGGGGCATTTATTACCAGAAGAGCTGAAGGGAGAGGTTATCGCAAGCATACACATTGTCCAGTAAGGGTATTCTGGAAAATTCATTGGATTGGGAACCTTGAAAAATCTGAGGTAGACGATGGAGATACTCCTTGGGTTTTGGGTACCAGAAGAAAGAGGAGTACAGAAAGGAATTGGGGGAGCCATGAAAATCAAACTTTGGCATAAACAACATGCTGCTATAAAAAGACTCAGAGAAATCCTACATATTTTTCTTTCTCTGCATTTCAGATACTTATCAAATAGTAAATACTGTGCTCTTGTAACTTGTGCTTTTAGAGTTGTATAATTCTCTGAATTTTGGCAATGAGCAAATAAGGAATAAAAATCATGTGGATTGTAACACTGTATTCCAGAATTTTTGTTGTTTTAACTTTTTTTTTTTAAATTTAAGCAATTTTGACAATTTAATTGGGAAAATTCCATCACCTTCCTTATTCAATAAGATGGAACCTTTAGTATTTCAGTTAAGTATGACTTTTTTTTTTACATCTGAGGACACATTAAGATGATAAAATTATTCAACAGAATTACACAAAATGTATTCAATAACCTAACTTCAGGAATAAAAATGTTTAATTGTTATACTCACAGAAATTGTCACCTTTATCATATAAATAAATATTTTAAAGCTAATTTTAAATTGGTAACATCTTGTAAGAAAAGAAAATCTGCTTTTAGGTCCTCCACCCAATAATATTGTGAAAAGCATAAAAGTTATTTTTTTCTCTAATGAGAATATGTTTCAAAAAATACATATAGCCACTCAAAATCTACCTTTTATTACTATGTGTTATGCATTGCTTCTAATTGTCTAGATGTTAAGCAGAATGCATTCCTTCTCAGAGGGTTGACAAACGGGCAGCCAGAAGCAAAGGCTGAGATTTCATGGGGAGGATTAGCATTTGGAGCAAAATTTAAGGGAGCGGAAGATAATTAAACCAGAGCTAATAGCAACAGACTCGAATTTCAGAGGGCCACCCAGATATGTTATTATCTATCACTCTTTCTAATGTTTCACTTTCTCATTTGAGAAAGTCATCAGTCAAAACTTTTCTTGGCATGCAGGCAAACCTTTGCATTAACATATTTTTGTTTAAAAATCACGTTTTATTTTTAGCATTCAAAATATTTAGCTTTTTTCTAAACCATTTCTTCTTTGCCATTTTTTTCTTTCTCCATCTTGTTTTTATTTTATTTTTTTAAGTTGAAATAATCTGGGAATCATTAAGTGCCAAACATGTTTCTCAGGCCCAGAAACAATACAAGATTCCATAGCAAATCCAGTTACTTCTTGGGAAGTTTCAACAAAACACATTTTGACTCATTCAGAACTGGGAGAATAAATCTTGAGATCTTTCAAGAAAGGTGCGTTTGAGACCCTAAGAGGCTGACATAGTACTGGATTTCACACAAAAAGATCACAAAGTTATCCTGCAGGCTCAGTAAATTCTGGAGGTTCCTGAAAGATTTGACATTCATCTCAGTGTTGGAGCCATTTCTCTTAGCTTTACTGTTTTTCTTTTGACCTATCAACTTGGATAAAATGAGAGAGCAGAGAGCAAACTTTCAAGAAAATATCTAGCTTTAATCAAAGAGAATACAATTGAGGTCAGGTTATCATCTGAGGGAAACGTCAGATTGTTGTGTTATTGTTTTTCAATGTCTTATAATTTTACACTTACTTTTCTTCCTGACAAGTATAATTATATTATGTACTTTTATTTGTGGCTTGTTCTATATTATGATAATTCTGTGGGTTCAAGTGTGCAAATTAATGCCATTTCAAATTTTTACCTGCTGTGATATGGTAATTAGGGGCATAATTATGCAGTAACTAATAAATGAAGAAGTAAATACCAGTAAACAAGTTACTGCCAGTTTACATGTTGATGGGACCATCAGTAGAGGCATGTATCCTTAAAGTAGATTCTTCCCAATATTCTCATCACTTGAGACAGAAAGCACCACCATGTTTTCTCCTGATAGAGCCTCTACTGATTACCTAAATGCACAGGAATAATTGTGTAAAACTAAGGAAAACATGAACCTCCGTCCATCGTTCATCAGGCACTCTATCTATCAGATCTAGTCCCTTAAATCTATTTCTCACTTCCATTGTATAATCATAAGGGATTTGATTTAGGTCATACCTGAATGGTCTAGTGGTTTTCCCTACTTTCTTCAATTTCAGTCTGAATTTGGCAAGGAGCTCATGATCTGAGCAACAGTCAGCTACTGGTCTTGTTTTTGTTGACTGTATAGAGCTTCTTCATCTTTGGCTGCAAAACTATAATCAATCTGATTTCGGTGTTGACCATCTGGTGATGTCTACGTGTAGTCTTCTCTTGTGTTGTTGGAAGAGGGTGTTTGCTATGACCAGTGCATTTTCTTGGCAAAACTCTATTAGCCTTTGCCCTGCTTCATTCCATATTCCAAGACCAAATTTGCATGTTATTCCAGGTGTTTCTTGACTTCCTACTTTTGCATTCCAGCCCCCTATAATGAAAAGAACAGCTTTTTTGGTGTTAGTTCTAAAAGGTCTTGTAGTCTTCATAGAACCGTTCAACTTCAGCTTCTTCAGCGTTACTTGTTGGGGCATAGACTTGGATTACTGTGATATTGAATGGTTTGCCTCGGAAATGCACAGAGATCATTCTGTCGTTTTTGAGATTGCATCCAAGTACTGCATTTCGGACTCTTTTGTTGACCATGATGGCTACTCTGTTTCTTCTAACGGATTCCTGCCTGTAGTAATAGATATAATAGTCATCTGAGTTAAATTCACCCATTTCCATCCATTTTAGTTCGCTGATTCCTAGAATGTTGACATTCACTCTTACCATCTCCTGTCTGACCACTTCAATTTGCCTTGATTCATGGACCTAACATTCCAGGTCCCTATGCAATATTGCTCTTTACAGCATCGGACCTAGCTTCTATCACCAGTCATATCCACAACTGGGTATTGTTTTTGCTTTGGCTCCATCCCTTCATTCTTTCTGGAGTTATTTCTCCACTGATCTCCAGTAGCATATTGGGCACCTACTGACCTGGGGAATTCCTCTTTCAGTATCTTATCATTTTGCCTTTTCATACTGTTCATGGGGTTCTCAAGGCAAGAATACTGAAGTGGTTAGATAGAGTGCCTGATGAACTATGGGCTGAGGTTCGTGACATTGTGCAGGAGGCAGGGATCAAGACCATCCCCATGGAAAAGAAATGCAAAAAAGCAAAATGGCAGTCTGGGGAGAACTTACAAATAGCTGTGAAAAGAAGAGAAGTGAAAAGCAAAGGAGAAAAGGAAAGATATAAGCATCTGAATACAGAGTTCCAAAGAATCGCAAGAAGAGATAAGAAAGCCTTCCTCACTGATCAATGCAAAAAAATAGAGGAAAACAACAGAATGGGAAAGACTAGAGATCTCTTCAAGAAAATTAGAGACACCAAGGGAACATTTCATGCAAAGATGGGCTCGATAAAGGACAGAAATGGTTTGGACCTAACAAAAGCAGAAGATATTAAGAAGAGGTGGCAAGAATACACAAAAGAACTGTACAAAAAAGATCTTCACAACCAAGACAATCATGATGGTATGATCACTCATCTAGAGCCAGACATCTTGTGAAGTGAAAGCATCACTTAGAAAGCATCACTACGAACAAAGCTAGTGGAGGTGATGGAATTCCAGTTGAGCTGTTTCAAATCCTGAAAGATGATGCTGTGAAAGTGCTGCACTCAATATGCCAGCATATTTGGAAAAACCAGCAGTGGCCACAGGACTGAAAAAGGTCAGTTTTCATTCCAATCCCAAAGAAAGGCAATGCCAAAGAATGTTCAAGTTCATTTCAGTTCAGTTCAGTCATGTCTGACTCTGCAACCCCATGAATCATAACACGCCAGGCCTCCCTGTCTATCATCATCTCCCGGAGTTCAATCAAACTCACATCCATAGAATCGGTGATGCCATCCAGCCATCTCATCCTCTGTCATCCCCTTCTTCTCCTGCCCCCAACCCCTCCCAGCATCAAAGTCTTTTCCAATGAGTCAACTCTTCCCATGAGGTGGCCAAAGTACTGGAGTTTCAGCTTTAGCATCATTCCTTCGAAAGAAATCCCAGGGTTGATCTCCTTCAGAATGGACTGGTTGAATCTCCTTGTAGTCCAAGGGACTCTCAAGAGTCTTCTCCAACACCACAGTTCAAAAGCATCAATTCTTCGGCACTCAGCCTTCTTCACAGTCCAACTCTCACGTCCATACATGACTACTGGAAAAACCATAGCCTTGACTAGACGGACATTAGTCGGCAACGTAATGTCTCTGCTTTTCAATATACTATCTAGGTTGGTCATAACTTTTCTTCCAAGGAGTAAGCGTCTTTTAACCTCATGGCTGCAAGCACCATCTGCAGTGATTTTGGAGCCCCAAAAAATAGTCTGACACTGTTTCCACTGTTTCTTCATCTATTTCCCATGGAGTGTTCAAACTACCGCACAATTGCACTCATTTCACATGCTAGTAAAGTAATGCTCAAAATTCTCCAAGCCAGGCTTCAGCAATACATCAACCATGAACTTCCAGATGTTCAAGCTGGTTTTACAAAAGGCAGAGGAACCAGAAATCAAATTGCCAACATCCGCTGGATCATGGAAAAGGCAAGAGAGTTGCAGAAATACATCTATTTCTGCTTTATTGGCTATTTCAAAGCCTTTGACTGTGTGGATCACAATAAAGTGTGGATCACAATAAAGTGTGGATAATTCTGAAAGAAATGGGAATACCAGATCACCTGACCTGCCTCTTGAGAGACCTATATGCAGGTCAGGAAGCAACCGTTAGAACTGGACATGGAACAACAGACTGGTTCCAAATAGGAAAAGGAGTAGGTCGAGGCTGTATATTGTCACCCTGCTTATCTAACTTCTATGGAGAGTACATCATGAGAAACGCTGGGCTGGAAGAAGAACAAGCTGGAATCAAGATTGCCAAGAGAAATATCAATAACCTCAGATATGCACATGACACCACCCTTATGACAGAAAGTGAAGAGGAACTAAAAAGCCTCTTGATGAAAGTGAAAAGGAGAGTGAAAAAGTTGGCTTAAACCTCAAGATTCAGAAAATGAAGATCATGGCATCTGGTCCCATCACTTCATGGCAAATAGATGGAGAAACAGTGGAAACAGTGTCAGACTTTATATTTTTGGGCTCCAAAATCACTGCAGATGGTGACTGCAGCCATGAAATTAAAAGATGCTTGCTCCTTGGAAGAAAAGTTATGACTAACCTAGATAGCATATTGAAAAGCAGAGACATTACTTCGTCCACAAAGGTCCGTCTAGTCAAGGCTATGGTTTTTCTGTGGTCATGTATGGATGTGAGAGTTGGACTGTGAAGAAAGCTGAGCACCAAAGTATTGATGCTTTTGAACTGTGGTGTCGCAGAAGACTCTTGAGGGTCCCTGGGACTGCAAGGAGATCCAACCAGTCCATTCTAAATGAGATCGGTCCTGGGATTTCTTTGAAAGGAACGATGCTAAAGCTGAAACTCCAGTACTTTGGCCACCTCATGCGAAGAGTTGACTCATTGGAAAAGACTCTGATGCTTGGAGGGATTGGGGGCAGGAGGAGAAGGGGACGACAGAGGATGAGATGGCTGGATGGCATCACGGACTCGATGGACGTGAATCTGAGTGAACTCCAGGAGTTGGTGATGGACAGGGAGGCCTGGCGTGCTGCGGTTCATGGGATCACAAAGAGTCGGACACGACTGAGTGACTGAACTGAACCGAACTGACGGAAAACATGGTGACGTGCAGTACAGATGAGAGGCCAGTAGTTTTCACAGTGTTGTAATCCAAAGATCACCTATCTCAAAAAAATATTTGGTACTTTAAAAATTTTTAGACTTCTTATCACTCCAAACCCTGTGGTCATGTTATCAAGTGGTCGGTACCAGGAATCAGCATTTAACAGGCTTCCCCATGTGATCCTGATTTTCCTCAGTGTTTAAAAGCTACTAGTGTGCATTGGTGGCATTGTTAACAAGGTTGGTTGGATTTGCCCTGTCTTTGAGCTGGTATGCCTTTGAAGGAGGGATGAATTAGAGAGCAGCTAGCCTCAGAGAGCCATGGTTCAGTGGTTATTTGCACATGTCCTTGAGAGTCAGTTCTGGATTTCTTTGCAGTAGCAAGGTGAACCCATGAAGCATTAGGCCAAAAAAGGACATCAGTGATTATATCCATAGGCACCTCTCAGAAGTGCTTCTGAATTCACTTTCTCCCAGGCATAAGTTGGCAGCAAGAGAGCACAGTCTGATCTACTAGTCTGGAAACTCTGACTACAGAGAAGCTAAGAGTCCAGGAAAATAGATGTTCAGGATTATTCTCCAAATTGTCCTGCCAGAAGACACAAATAGGTACATCCAACCGAAGAGTTTATGACTGAGATGAACAGCCCTAAGATGCAGCCAAAATCTCAGAGTTTAGTTGAGGACACAAACAAATTAATCATTCAATGTATCATCATCAGACCAGGGACATAAGACAAGACATTCTCATAGAAATGGTAGCACACTGAACTAATGCCGAAGTTACTTCACCCTATAATTATTTGTAGAAAATGGTTTCAGCTTGTTTCAGGCAAAGATTTAATGGTGAGGGCAATGTAACTTCAAGTCAATTAATTAAAAAAAAATCCTAGAAGAAATTTCACAGTGTATGTGTGGACATGCGGAGAAGGCGATGGCACCCCACTCCAACACTCTTGCCTGGAAAATCCCATAGATGGAGGAGCCTGGTGGGCTGCACTCCATGGGGTCGCTAAGAGTCGGACACAACTGAGCAACTTCCCTTTCACTTTTCACTTTCCTGCATTGGAGAAGGAAATGGCAACCCACTCCAGTGTTCGTGCCTGGAGAATCCCAGGGATGGGGGAGCCTGGTGGGCTGCCGTCCATGGGGTCACACAGAGTCGGACACGACTGAAGCGACTTAGCAGCAGTAGTAGCAGCAGTGTGGACATGAGAGTTAGGAGGATGACAAGAGAGAGGCATTGAGGGGTTAGTGCTTGTGCTGGAAGTAGAGGTTGGAAATGAGGGTCCATAACTTGTGATATATGTTTGTTCTAAGAATTTGCCAGAACTTACAACTCTGCTTTTGAAAAATGTTCATACTCAAGAATCCATGGCAGTTAATCTGGTTATTACTTGACTTTATCATTATCATTATTATTTTTTTACAGTATGCGTCTACTTTCCTGGACAATCTTGGCTACAAAAAAAAAAAAAAAGTTCTGCTTTTCTTATGTGTCTACTTCAGGAAGGGTCCTTGCCAGATATTTGATAATGGGTTATAAGGTCATTTACATGTAAGGCTCTTACTGTCACACCTTGAAAAAGTAAAAGTCACTCAGTCATGTCTGACTCTTTGCAACCCTATGGACTGCAGCTCATGACCACATGGCCTGTAGCCTGCCAGGCTCCTCTGTCCATGAAATTCTCCAGACCAGAATACTGGAGTGGGTAGCTATTCCCTTCTCTAGGAGATCCTCCCAACCCAGGGACTGAACCCAGGTCTCCCATATTGCAGGTGAATTCTTTACTGTCTGAACCACCATGGAAGCCCAAGAATACTGAAGTGGATAGCCTATCCCTTCTCCAGCAGATCTTCCCAACCCAGGAAGTGAACCGGGGCCTCCTGAATTGCAGGTAGATTGCTTACCAGCTGAGCTACCAGAGAAGTCCTCACCTTAGGAAAGAGATAGTCAATGGAAGACAAATAATTCAAAGATCTCAATGCAATGCCAGACTTGAATGAAATAATTTATGGGCAGGACAGAGGCCACATTAAAAAGCATGATTAGGTGAGAATACTGCCCACTTAGGGGCTAACACAGAATTTGCAGTATCGAAGAAGCATTTGCATTGCATGGAATTTGTAACATCCTGTATCTCGAGCTTTTTGAAATTTTAGGAGAAGATAATAAATCCTGCCTTCCTTTCTTTCTCCCTGTGCCTGAGTTTTCTTGCATGTGACTCTGTTTTATGAATGTAAATGTGGTGTCTGATACGCAGCACTAGACCAGGAGTCAGAGACAGGCAGCTTCCCTGAAAATTACCTGCATGATCGTGGTCTAGTCACTTCGTCCTTCAAGTTTGAGTGGACTTCCTCTTGATAGGAGGAAGACTTGAATAAATCTCTTTCATTAAATCTGATAAGAAATTTCTGAGTAGGGTCATAAAATGAGCAGGAAGCTCGCATTCTACAGGAAATAACTCTATGACAAGAGATAAACACGACAGTAAATGTGTTTCTTGAAGAATGTCACAGCTCTCGGAAATGAAAGTGAATAGATTCTGGTCACTCCTGTCACATCCCATGGGAAAGGTCCCACCTCTCCCATTTCTGGAAATTTCTGGAGGATACATGCCGATATGGTCAGTTTTGGTCTCAGGTTTGGGGTCTGAGTTCCTATTCCTTCTGAACACTTGATTTAGCTTAAATTTAATCTCCTGCGTCTATTCTGTCTGCTGAAGGGCAGCACACAGAACTTGTTTCATTACAG
Source organism: Ovis canadensis (assembly GCF_042477335.2). Classification (NCBI taxonomy): domain Eukaryota; kingdom Metazoa; phylum Chordata; class Mammalia; order Artiodactyla; family Bovidae; genus Ovis; species Ovis canadensis. Next base: position 53,122,591 of record NC_091261.1, read on the forward strand.
TCTCTACTCAAAACTCAGGTCTCAGCCACAGCACTAACAACATGTGTGAACTGGCCAAGGATCTATTTCTTAATTCTCCAATTTGTAAAATGGGATAACGGGTATTTCAGTTACTAGTGTTTCGTGAAAAGTAAATGATTGTTCAAATACTTAAAGTAGAACAGGGCATATTATAAATACTCAAGATATTTTTTTTGCTCTTGTCTTTAGAAGTCACTTATATTGGCATTTGTGTACATAGCACATACTCTTGGGGCAGCATGAGTTAGAAGAGTTTATTGCTTTGTAGAAACAGAAACCCTGGGCTGTTATTAATAGATATCTTTGTTTGCTAAGGGCACATCTGTTGAATTTTTTAACTGTCCCACAAAAGTCCATTGTAAAACATCCAATAGTACAAGATACAAAAACAGAGGGAGTGGTGGTAATTAACTGCTTTGGGAAATGGGAGATGAAGGATTCCAGTGATATTTGCATTAGGTTTTGATGAGTGAATAGGAGTTTATCGAGCCAGCAAGTCACAAGAGAACATTGCAAGTAGAGCTAAAGTACTATACAAATGCTGTAATTTTTCCTTCTCTTAATAATTTCATTGAATATTCCTTTGGCATCCAGCATGGGGAAGGCGCTTTTTTAACAGCTGGGGTTTCAGCAGAAGATATAATACACTGATCCAAACTCTGAAAAGGGGCTTTCTTTACAAGGACAGAGTCAGGGCCCCTGGGAGGTGTACCAGGAGGTCCTAACCTGGTCTGAGGTCAGATTTCCTCGAGAATGTCACACTTAAGTTGGGCACTCATATCCAATCCCTTAATCAGTCTCATCTGCTCTACTTTCAAAATATGCAGACTCCTGCGCTGTCTCATTGCCCCCAGCACCACCACTCTGGTGCTCCAGACCACCGTCTTTATGGATGCAGCCTCCTAAGTCCTCTCCGGCCCCACCTTGCGGTGTGTCCCTAATATGGCACCCGGCCCCTCAAGAGTCCTGGTGAAACCTGGAGTCAGTTTATGACACTTGTTGACACAAAGCCCTCTGACGCCCCCTGCTTTACTCAAGCGTTCAACCCAATGTTCAGAGCGCCCATCAGGGCCCTTTGCACGCCACATGGTCTTGTTTCCTCTCTGGGTGTTCCTCCCCACCCCCGGCTGCATGCTCCTCCCTTGTGCCTTTGCTCCACCTATCCTGCCAGCCTCCCAAATCCTCAAACCTAACAGCCAGCTCTAGCCTCAGAGACTGTGATGGCTAGAATGTGCAACTGACTCCCCCCATCACCTCCCTGTCAGGGTTTTCCCAAATCATCACCACTGTTCCAGTACATCATCTCTCCGCCCCAAAATCTGAATCATCATGGTACTTATGACCCTTGTTTATCTCTATGGGCCTCTGTCCCTTTCCTGGAATGTGAATCCTATGAGCTCCCTGGTGCCACACCTCCATCCCCACAGTGCTGGGACACATAAGGCTCTCCTGAAGTGCTTGCTGAGTGAAAGGATAGAGGCATGGGGTGTGCTTGGTGAGTTGGCTCTGGACACCTGAGATAGAGAGACCAGCACATCCATTGATTCAGAGATGGTAAAGATCTAAGGAACTGGAAGGAATAAAAGCAGCTCAACATGGATGAAGCACCAAAAGCAGAGGAAACAAAGCTAGGTGACCTTTTCATCTCTACGATTCTGCTACAGTGATGAAAAATGAAGTTCTCTTATCATGTTTTAAATTTTGTGATGGGAGGTAGAAGAAGACACAGACTTATACAGTGATGAAACTATAACTATACAGCTGAATAGTTTGATTGTAAAGAAATGCTGCCATATTTTGCTGATGTTGTAGGTTTAGTAAACTTTCCTGGAATGAATTGTTCTTATTTAATGGCGAATACTCTACTGTGGATGAATCTTTTATATTGCCAAAATGGAAAATGTGGCTTTCTTAATCCACATTTTCCTTCTGTCCAGTTTTAGAGACTGTCCTTTCTTTGTGCTTTATACTCAATGTCTGAAAGCATTTTTGGAATGGTTTAAAATACATATTCTCTTTTCTTATCTGTGAGGTCCTTTCTTTGGCTCTTTCTTTCAAGTAGCCCAAGGAGTTTCCTTTGGGGGAATGGCCCCCTTGGCCAGGTGATGAATGCATCCTGTTTGGTTTGGGGACCAGAATTCAGAGCCCTGCTGGGGAATCATGGCACTTGGGCTGGTCATCACTTGAAATGGAAGTTCACTTTTGAAAAACACATGGTGAAAGAAAAAGTTCTATTTATTTAGGCATGCAGATAGAACATAAGAGAAAATAAATTCTCCCAAATGAGAACTTTACTGAAATCATTGAATTAAGGGGAAAATAAATGTATAAATTTGCTCATGAAGCTAGGGAGTGTTGATAAAACAAAGTATGCTGAGAACTTTTGAGTTCCATCATATTATTTCAACAATGCTTACTGGCTACTTTACTTGAGCTTAAGTAATTTCTTCATGGAGCAAAAAATAAATTCTCTTTGATTTGGAAATAATTGCAATCTAGCCAAGAGAAGCTGGAGGGATCAGAGAAATTGAGCTTTAAGTCTTAGTTTTGTCAGTTTGTCCCTAAGGCTGTTGGGATCTCACCTGCAAGGCTGCCACTGCTGCTGGTGGGCATGGGCAAAACCAGGGTAAAGTGAACAGAAATCTGGCTTTAAGAAGGGGGTTGAACTTTGTCAATGTGTCTTAACCCAAGGATGTGGCAAACCTGACTTTCTTCCTGATAAATCACTATGATAAAAAATAAACAATTGCATATGGGACCCAGCATCATAATATACCAGATAAGTTACTTGTAGATAGTTAGAGTTTGCAGCTGTGAGACTCATATACCTGGTGAGTAAAGCCCATCCACAGAATGAGGGGATCATTCTGGACAAGTTGGCCAGAACCTGCATAGAGCTCTAAGACTAGTAAGGAAAGACACTGTAAAGAAAGAAACAAATTAAGTCCTGAGATTTGGCGGGAGGGTGAAGGATGGGGGTGGGAAGAGATGTATACCTGAATTATAACATAAAAGGAGGATGGAAAAGATACTGTTTTTTGAGAAGAATCACCATCATTGAGAGGGGATGTCATAATCAGATCTCCATTTTACTTTATTTACTTCACAAGCAACTCAAAGGCAGGTTGTTTGGACAACCCAGAGAGGTTTAGAATGAAGAGCAGATGTTTTGAAACTGGTTCTGTTCTCCAGAAGTAATAATTTCATATTCCTCTCCTTACCTAATAAGGATTTAAGAAATACTCTAATTCTGCTTAGTAGATGGAGATTCAAGCATTGTGCATAAACTTAAAAAAATAACTAAGAGAAAAATCAAATCGTCATCATCAGCATAATCGTCATCATCACCACCATCACCATCATCATCTTCATAGTGTTAGTAACAGAAGGGAATGGGCTGGGAGAAAAATGTGTCTGATTATTATTTTCATAGCAGTAGATCAGTAGATAAAATTTGGAATGTATAGACTGAGGTTTAGAGGTGAAATCCAATTATTTGGCTATATGGAGTCATAACCTGGAAAATTATACATTAAAGAGCTGTAGACAAAGCTGTGTTTAGAAATCAAAGTGGAGAATGGAGTGAGGACAGGGGGAAGAAACCTGAATCAGGGCAGAAAGTCTGGTGAAAAGGAGGAGAACTTAATCTGTGACAGTGTAATATGGATCAAAGGTGGGCATGGTTCAGCGTGAAATCAGAGGAATACAGTCTGGGGTGTTGGAACTAGAAAACCAGGATGTTAACATGATGATCTACACAAATAATGATGTGGCTCAAGGTGTTAGGCAGACTAAAGGAAAGAAAAACAGACTCTGAGTCTCATATCAAATATGTTATGAGACATAAGGAAGATACTTACGTATGCATAGTCAAGCATGCAAGAAGACGCAGGAGAGCTAAGGCAAATTCAAAGCCAGTGTTATGTTGCTGAAAACAGGGACTAGGGACTGAAGACTGCGCCAACCGTCTCACTCATATCTCAGACGGGAGACAACTGCAAGTGACGATGCTTCCCTTTGAAAGTTATGGGAACACTGCTGTTTCTTGACTCATCTAGAGTAATAACGTAGACAATTTTAAACTGTGGTGCATAGCATTTCTTAAAATCTTAGCTTTGGATGGAAGGGGAACTGGTTAAGTGCCTGGATGTAGGACCAGGGATGAGAGAGGGTAGGGCAGGGCTGAATTAATCTGAAGCGAGAGTGGAACACAGGACAACATGTGATATGCTCCTATTAAGACACAGAAAACTTGACCTGTACTTAAGACATCATCCTGGTGCTTTGACAATGATGTTTTATACATATACACAATGTCACTTATAGTTAATTTTGAAAGTGAAAGTGTCAGTCGCTTACTCGTTTCTGACTCTTTGAGATCCATGGACAGCAACCCACCAGGCTTCTCTGTCCATGGGATTCTCCAGGCAAGAATACTGGAGTGGGTTGCCATTACCTTCTCCAGGGGATCTTCCCAACCCAGGGATTGAAACTGGGTCTCCTGCATTGCAGGCAGATTCCTTACTGTCTAATTCTCAGGAAAGCTCCATATTTAATTTTACTCATGGGTTATCCAGTTAATAATTTCTTGATTTCTAAGTTCTTAATAATTTTAATATTGACACTTTTAAACTTAACTTCCCTAGAATTTAGGAAAGAGAGAGAAAGGATTCATGCATACAGATGGGCGTGGTAACTACCCTATGAAAAGAATTCTGTAACCTTTCAGACAATTTAAGTTCAGTTCAGTTCAGTTCAGTCGCTCAGTGGTGTCTGACTCTTTGTGACTCCATGAATTGCAGCACACCAGGCCTCCCTGTCCATCACCAGCCCCCAGAGTTCACTCAAACTCACGTCCATTGAGTTGGTGATGCCATCCAGCCATCGCATCCTCTGTTATCCCCTTTTCCTCCTGCCCTCAATCCCTCCCAGCATCAGTCTTTTCCAGTCAGTCAATTCTTCGCATGAGGTGGCCAAAGTACTGGAGTTTCAGCTTTAGCATCATTCAATCCAAAGAACATCCAGGGCTGATCTCCTTTAGAATGGACTGGGTGGATCTACTTGCAGTCCAAAGGACTCTCAAGAGTCTTCTCCAACACCACAGTTCAAAAGCATCAATTCTGTGGCACTCAGCTTTCTTCATAGTCCAACTCTCACATCCATACATGACTACTGGAAAACCATAGCCTTGACTAGATGAACCTTTGTTGGCAAAGTAATGTCTCTGCTTTTGAATATGCTATCTACGTTGGTCATAACTTTCCTTCCAAGGAGTAAGTGTCTTTTAATTTCATGGCTGTAGTGATTTTGGAGCCCCCCAAAATAAAAATAAAGTCTATTTCCCATGAAGTGATGGGACCAGATGCCATGATCTTAGACAGGTAGACAGACATATTTTGTGAGGTATCTCAAAACACTTTTCTTGTTGTTCTGTAAATTAAGCAATAAAAATAATCAGATTTTTACTGACTTCAGTTACATTTTCTTTTCTCATTATGATTTAAATCTTTCCAAGTCTGAAGTTTATGGTTTTGGTGCCATTTAATTTACATGAGTGGAAAGAAAAATCTTAACAGTATTTTTTATAACTGGAGAAGCATATTTCTCCTGTGCTCCCATAACTCACAAACAGCCAGACAGATTTTGCTTAAGCTTTCAAAAGAAATTCCATTTTAGACTAGACACTAATATGGAAAATCTGAAGCCAAATGATTCCACTACTTCAGGTCTTATAACTAAGAGAGAGAGAGAGAGAGAAAGAGAGGAGATAGAGAAAGAGAGACCAAGAGAGAGACAGATAGAGAGAGACACAGAGAAACAGAGTGAGAAGGTGGAGTTAGGGGGAGGCAGATGGAGACAAAGAGAGGTCAAGTAATCTATGATTTAATTGGAATGCTTTTCTGAATCATTAGTCTGAAGTTTACATATGTATGTGTATTTTAACGTTTCCTTTCCAGTCCTATGAGACGCTTATCATGCCTACACGAGCACAATTTTCTTAAGACATTGTGCTTTTCGTTTTAGCTGAATATTTCTGTTTCTGGAAAGTATGCAGGTTAACATTTCCTCTGAATTATACCATTTAGATGCAACTGCTTAGAGCAGTATGAAGAAAAGCAGAAGATAAAACAGCGATATATATTAGTTCAACATTAAACCTTTACAGAACGTGGGGGGTTGAGGGGAAGTGAAAAAGCGAAGACCAAACTCACCAGACACAATTCCTTCTATGAGTCGAGCTCCTGTGGACTTCAAAGGGTTTACTGCTCAAAATCCAGACACACAACTCAGGGGAGGGACTGAAAACCAGCCGACAATTGCCAATCACAGAGTCTTGGCCAATTTTAACTTGGAAGTTGTTCTCTCTGATTTTTTATCAGTGAAAAATGTCTGGAATGAAGGGAGACACTTCTAAAGTTTTTCACTTCTTTATGTTTTTGCAGATTAAAATAGGTTGGAAAAACTAGAATTTCATTAAACACCTTCCAATTAGAATGTGAAGTGTTCATCTCTGTGTTTTCTTCAGGGACTACTAAATTAAAAAAAAAATTTCTAGGTACAGTATATATCAAAATCATAGTATTTTAGGCTTCAAAAGCTTCTGGCAATTACAGTGTAAAGTTAGCATGTTTTATAGGAGAAAGTATTCGCAGCTGCGTTTTCACTTTTGTTTTCACACTCCATTCCTTTTTCCTGCCCAGGGTGCAATCTGCTTCCCAACTGTGGTCTGCTTTCCACTGGGGAAACAGGATCCTCAGATGTCCTCACCAACTGCTTCCCTTGATTCTGAGCCAGTTACTTGACCACAGGAGGAGAAGAAAGGTGATTTTGACCTACAGGCCACAGGGAGGGTTAATCGTGATGGAAACCATCCCCACAGAAGTCCAGAACAACCAAGCTGGTTCTGTTTTTTTCTTTGGAACACAAGTACCTATAGAAGGATGAAAGAAATCAAAATGATAAACCTGAGAAAACCTAAATAGACAACAAGAACAAACATTGTCATTGCCAAGAGGTTATCTTATTGACCATCACATTTGCCGGACAAAACATGCTTGAGAGAATTTTTTTTTGGAGTAATTTACCTAAATCACAGCTAAACATAAATGTGTCCCTGTTTTTTATCATAAAATGCTGCTTCCTGTGTGTTTTCAGGTCTGTGTTTGTGTGGAAAGTTCAGAATAACTCAAGGTGGGTCTGTGGTGATGGCATTTATAGAAACGATTGATCTCTTTTGCCTGTAAGCCTAATGGATTCATGCAAAGCCAATGAGAAGACAGAAGGAGATACATGTCTATGTTTTAGGATGCCAAAACAGTTTCCTGGAGCATAATGGACTAGTTACTAGTTTTTAGCCTATAAATTGCAAGATAAACAGCTAATTTCATTTTTGTCCCTTGAATTTAGAGTTTTCTTCTCTAACCTGCAAATAGTGCAAAATATGTGTACATATATATATATATATATATATTTCTTTTTTTTTGTAGAAAGAGCTTTAGAAGGTTCCCTCTCCTTTTTGTTGTGTTGATGGCTGTGGTGAGTACACACATCTGCCATATTGTTTTCATGTGGTCCACAGGCATCCATCATAGCAGCTGTTGTTGATCATTTCAAGTATCCTGGGGCTGAATGGAATATAAATGATCGTTGCACAATGTGTATGAATCTGGGATTATGTCTTGTGACATTGGCTTATTATCAATATATTCTATGTTTTATTCCCAGTACTTCTGTGATGCTAAAATTTTCTTCCAAAAAAAGATTTGTTATCTAATTACTCAAACATTCAAGAATGCTGCAGTGTTGCTGGTGTGACAGGTTAGTGCCAGAGAACTGTCTTGCTATAAAACAGTTTTTGTGTATGGTGCCTACTTGAAATATATCATGATCTGTATTTTATAAATACAGATTGTGTATATATATATATATACACATAAATAAAAATAAAAATTATATGTAAATATAAATTATATAAAATAAATAATATATTATACAATATATTGTGTATACTATATATAATATAATAATATATGATATTATATAGCAACATATATGTAGCAAAATATGTAAAAGTATACAAAATAATTGAAGAAGGAAATGGCAACCTACTCCAGTATTCTTGCCAGGATAATCCCACAAAGAAAAGGAGTCTGGTGGGTAACAGTCCATGGCGTCACAAAGAGTCAGACACAACTGAGCAACTGAACACACACACAGACAAAATAATGTATTGAAGTCAGTACATTGGTAAAATTCTAGTGTTATATAATAGGCCTAACACTGCTTTAATGCTATTTAAAAAGTCCCCCTCTCCCCGCTCTTTCTTTCTCTCTCTCTCTCTCTCCCTGTTTCTCTCGCTGTCTCTCTCTTAGACCAGAGAGAACCATCCTAAGCTATTGGGTATCATAAGTTCTGTGTGTGTTTTGTCACAGCTTTGTTTTTACAAAATCAATGGTTTTGAACATAGTTAAGAGTGTTTCAGAAGTTCACATTAAAATGGGTATGTATTAAAGACATAGCCACACCCACCTATAGGGCTTATAAGTAGATTTGTTCAATTTATTTAGAACTAAAGAAAGCATTTAAATGAAATCATGGGTTAGGTGGATGAGTTACAAAGATAGGAGATATTTTGGGGTAATTATTAATTAAGGAAGGATTATTGGAATTAATTATGTGCTTTTGTACATATAATTCTTTTCACCATTTATCATTCTTTGACTGATATTATCCCAATCAAACAGTAATTTGTGAGAAAATCTTCCATAAACAGATATCCCCGGAACTTAGAATTTTTAACCCCTTGCCTTTTAGCCACATGTGGGAAAAAGAGATCCTTTATGAAAGGATGATGCCAGGTTTAATTTGTTTGCTACCAATTCTATAAGAATAGCATATTTGAATCCATGTTATTGGTCAGTTGCTAAGCTGTGTCTGAATCCTTGCGACCCCATGGACTGTAGCATACCAGGCTTCCCTGTCCTTCACTATCCCTTGGAGTTTTCTCAAACTCAAGTCCATTGAGTCGGTGATGTTATCCAACCAGCTCATCCTCTTTCACCCCCTTCTCCTCCTGCCCACAATCTTTCCCAGGATCAGGGTCTTTTCCAGTGAGTCAGTCAGCTCTTCACATCAGGTAGCCAAAGCACTGGAGCTTAAGCTTCAGCATCAGTCCTTCCAATTCATAGAAAATTCCTATCTTTGAAACTGTTGCTTCAGAACATGTTCATGAACAAAGTCCATGCAGTTCTGAGTTCCCATTAGTTTTCTCTAGCTCACACTCTTTTTTGTGGTCTTGTCCAATCCTCTGTGTGCTAATAATTTGGATGTATATTTCCAGCCCTGACTTTCCTGTAAACTAACACCTTCACCTCACTATTTAGGAGACATTTTCCACTAGGATCTAGACATAGCTCATCAAACTATTCTTCACCTAGCCCACAATTTCTATGGATTTCCCATTTCTCAAAGGGAAACAGCCTGTTGTACAGATTTCTTGGGCCAAACAATTTAGATTATTCTTTATTCATTTTTAAATCCCATCCAGTCCACCAGGAAGCCACATTGTCTCCTCCATGAAAATATACCCAGCAGCAAATCACTTCTCAGCCCTGCCATCCTGCTCCTCCATCTCTCCTAAGAAACATTGCAATGGCTTTCTAAAGAGACATTTGCCCTTTCACAGCAATCAAAATGTTAGAGAAAAGCGTTCATTTAAAAACTTGAGTCAGACTGAGTCATGCCTCAGCTTATCACCTTGTAACTTCCTCTTTTATCCTAAGTAGTATCCTAAGTAGTACCCAGAGTTTCCACTACAGACCATGGGCACCTGGATGCTGCATGAAACCCTTCTTCATTCCCTGTTTTTCCTTAAATATGCTGGGTGTGTTTCTGCCTCAGAACCTTTTCACTGCCTCTCCTTCTGTCTGAAATATTCTTTCTTCTATTATTGAATAGATGGGCTTACTCCTTCCTTTGTGTTTACACGTGTAAGATTTTCTCTGACTCCTCTCCTGTACCCAATTCAGCTCCACCCCCACCACCTTACTTTGTGCTATTATTTGACATTAAACGCTCTGCAACATCTTTTTAACCACAATCTGTTGCCATAGTCTGTATTTCTTCACCAAAATAAAAATTCCATGAGTCTGGATTTGTTTTGTTCTCCAATATAACTTCAGAGTCTAGAAGGGTATGAAGACATTCAATAAATATTTATTGATTTAAATTAAGTAGACTGTTTTAATGGAACTCTCTGAGTAAGAATACTGGAGTGGGTAGCCATTCCATTCTCCATGAGATTATCCCAACTCAGGGGTTGAACCTGGGTCTCCTGCATTGAAGGCAGATTCTTTACTGTCTGAGCCACCAAGGAAGCCCTTACTGAATGCTAATAGTATTCAAAAGATTGCTATAAGAAGAAGAACTAAATAGTTTTGTCAAGTTCTCATTTACAACAGAACAGATGTGGACTTTTTTCCCCAATAAAGACAATAGTGGTCTTAATTCAATCAACACTCTTCTTGCTGGCAAAGGAAAGCTTTCAGTGCAGAAAGAAGAGGCAACTTGACCTCTAAAAATTCCTTCCCCTATCCCTCATAAACCACAAAAGAAATGTATTTAAATCAACTACACATCAATTTAAAAGAAATGTATCACAGAAACACAAATTTTAGAATATGCCCAATTGAATTAAAATCTCCAATGGAAAACTGAGATTAAATCTTTTAAAATACTGAGAAGGGTCAATAAATTCCTCTATGTTTTGCCTTTCTTTACTATCAATGTAAGATAATTAATGATTTTTTTTATCAAATACACTATTTTAAATCTGGATCATAAATAAACACTTTCAGGTGAAGAATGAGAAAGAGGAATAAACATAATATTATAAGAGCCAAGATAAGTATATTTTAAAAGTTTTATATTTTATCATCAAAATACATGGATTTTGTCCCTCATGTCTCTGCAATGATAACTTCTGAGAAAAATCCAGGAATAAAATAACTCTGAGGTTTGAGGTCACAGTAACCTGATTTAGTGGAGAAGGTGAATAATAGAAGACATTTTTTGACACTCTGAATTCTGTTTTTTGGATCAGATAGATACTTTTCTTTTCAGACACCTTCCTATGCATGCTGTGGGGTATTTTGGATTTTGCTGCAGATGATGTAACCATGGCAAGTTACCTATTGGTGCATCCAGAGTACAACTGACAGGAAGAGATTTACTATCTGAATGCAATTATTCACCACATGTGCATGAAATTAAAGGTCCCAGATTGCTCTGATGATCCATGTAAGATCAGTTTTTCTGAGTGTAGAAAGTAGCAGAGTCACGAGGTTTTAAGAACATGCAAAAATGATCCTGATGACTTCTAGGGAGTGAAGACATAGTTTCAGAAGTGAAGGAGCCTGAGGACCTGGATCCAGGGTTCATCCACATAACCTAATGACTGCCTGGATAGCTTCCCTTCCGAGTTGCTGCTGCTTCATGTCAAAATGGGGACAATAATCATGATCTTGCTTAACTACAGGTTGTGGTGAATATTATTAAAAAGCATCATAAAATGTTTGGTAGGTGCTAAGAAGCATTTGTACATTTTTATATGAGTAAGAGTTCACAGCATACAGTAATATGGAGATTACTGGATGTTCTGGAGTTTATTCAAGATTACTGGAGTTCACAGGATGGAGAAATACCAAAATTTCAAGTTCAATGATAAAGCCAATACACAACTGACATGTGCAAAAGCAACATAGACAAACTATTTCTAGCTGGAAACAAAGTGACCCTGGTCAAATGAGCTTGCTTCAAGCAGTCAAGGAAAGTTCATTTCAGAATGTGTTCTGTATGGAAAGTCTGGTGTCTTGGCTGGAGTTCCCCAAAGAAGACCTTAGATGAGGCTTCCCGTACTAGTTACCCACTGGGGAAAATTTCCTGACAATTGTGGAGGCATTGGGTATGTAAGATGCAAGGGAAAGAAGGGAGACAAAACTGTGCCATCAAATCAAGACCCACAAGGTTAACTGCACTGAAGCCAACAGCAGAGGTTTGAGACCCGCAGGTCACACGTGGGACTTAGGGAGCAGGGGAGTGAGACAGCAGTGCTGTTAGAGTGCACCTCAAGGGGCCATACTGCACACAAGTCTGAGCAACTGAAGTCAGATCCCACTGATGATTTCGTAGCATGGTTGTAGAGATGAATGGACGTTGTTGACTCCTCATCCACAGAGCCCTTCGTACAGTCTGCGCAATGTTATGAGTCACCCTCGGGGGGAGGGTCCAAAGGGTGCCTAGAAAAACTCAGCATGTGGCAGGGAGGATGAAATTAGAGGAGGATTCATAGCAAACAAGGCTGAATATTATGGTACTACCTCCAGGGCTTTACCTGGATCCTGGCATGTGTTACTGAAGAGATAGCAAAGCAGGGAATAATCTTATAGTGCTCTCTTGGTTTCAAATTCTGACTCCATCATCCATCCTTGTGTGACCCTGGTCAAATGCACTAACCTCTCTGTGCATCTGTGTTCTCATAATGCCATGGAGATGACTCCCCCTAACTAGTTTGTTTTTTGTGAAGATTGAGTGACACAATGCATTGACAAAGGAAAAAACAACACCTTAGAAGACTGTTAGGAAGTTTATGTCTATTTCTAATGAATATTCAACATATACAAACAATCTTCACTTTTCTGATTCTATGTTTATGAAAAATCTTGAGTATTCAATGGATTTTTTCATCTGTATCTGCAAAGAGGAGGAAAGCAGACTGGTGAAAGGATACAAAAGGTTTCATCTCCCAACATCTTTCCTGCTCTAAATTGAACCTTTTTTTTTTTACAGACCTATCGCAAACTAAAGAAAAATGCATATATACATGTATATATATATGTATATAGATAGATAGATAGATAGATAGATAGATATAGTTTAACATCTTTACTGAAATCTACAGCATGATGTGTCTGGGATTTGAAGAACAATTTATTGCTTGATGTTCACACTGGAATTGCCTGGAACAATACTGAATAACTATATAAATATTCTTTTTCAGATTATTTTCCTTTATAGCTTATTATAAGATACTGAGTATATTTCCCTTTGCTGTACAGTAGGTCCTGGTTGGTTCTGTTTTATATACAGTAAAGTGGATACGTTAATCCCAAACTCCTAAGTTATCCCCCCCACCCCTTTCCTCTTTGGGACTATAAGTTTGTTTTCTCTCTGGGCCTAGTTTTGGTTCATTCATCTTATCTTTTAAGATTTTACCGATAGTGATGTCATATGATATTTGTCTTTCTCTTTCTGACTTCTTTCACTTAGTATAATAATCTCTAGGTCTCTCCATGTCGCTGTAAACGCCAGGATTTCATTTTTTGTTTTTATGGCTGAGTAATATGCCATTGTGTATATGTAGCACATCCTCTTTATTCATTCATCTGACATAGAATTAGAATTCCAAGTTAAGTTTGCTTTTACTGAAATTCACTCACCACCTTTCCTCTCTGATATTTTTCATTGGGTCGGATTTTTTCATGTCTTTCTTTGTAACTTCTTTACAGATTATACAGCAGGAAGTGAGTCTTTTAGAAAATGAGTTACCTGACTTTTCCACTAGGTATTTTCATAGAATTTACTTTGAGTAAGATTTTATTATTAATTGGATTTTTATCTTTCAAATATGTATCTTTGACCTTGAGTTATAAAATTGTCTTAAAAGAGCATCACCACCATTTCTAAGAAATGCATCTGTGATTGCTTTGAGGTAAATGAGAAAGAGAAAGCATGGCACAATAAGACCCTGATTCTTATTCTCTTCAAAAATATTCAGAGGTGAGAGGCAGTGCACAGCTTTACTGTCAGAATAATGATTTCATGCATATTCATAAAATCATTTCAAAAATCCTCTCAAAAAGCCTACAGTGTCTCCAGGAGTAGACCATGCCTTCAAAATATATTGAATTATAGAGGGAGAGTAGGGAGATAGCAAAAGGCACAGAAATTCTAAAGCACAGATGTTAGAGAAAGTTCAGAGTAGAGCCTCAGGAAAATGTGGGTTTCCTGGCTGTCTCTTTTTATTATTTACCTTTTAAGGTGAAGGTACTCTTTACCTTTTCTGCCAAAGAGAGCTTTTTAAGTTTATTTGACTCAGCAACATTTTTTTTTCAAACTTCTCAGAAACTCAGTAAGTGGTGAGCTCCAGTGGTGCAGAGCTGACCCACAGTATAATTTAAAAACCCGTTAGTCTTAACCTTGATCTATTTTGGCATTTCCTCCAATTCTTTTCTGAGGATGTGGTGAGTGTTTGCCATTGTGAGATCCCAACCTCCCACCCCATGCTTGTGGCAATGGTGCCTCATCTTGCCTGGGATGAATGACTCCATTCTCCCCTCGTCACCACCACATGCTATGAGTTGCTTACATTTATGTAATCCCCTTGAATATCTGCATTACACTTGGTTATAAATTATGCCCTTGAGGTAAACCTACTCTTTTTGTCCCATTTGTACATTTAACAATAAGTACCTTGGAGAAAAGAGTGATCTGAAGTCCTCTCACTCCTTTTATTTGTGGTGGGAGTGCGCCTGGGAGAAAGAAAAAGAGGTGAGTGATACTGTCTGATCTCTTAGTCAACTTGACCTCTGGGTCATAGGCTAATGTTATTTGCTAGGAAGAAAAACCCTTAACTCTGAGGTGCTATTCATAGGATACCCTTAGGTAAGGATGTCCTAGAAAAGTAAAATCCAAGATCTGCCTCCTGAGAAATGTAGGTGGTTCCACTCCCTGGAGTTTGTTTATATTTTAAATGTTCTAGCTGTATGAGCAAGCCCAAGAAACCCAGTTGGAGAATATATCTATTCTGATCCAGAGTCTAGGGATCTTCCATTGACGGCTCAGGTGCCTCGCTGTTTTGTCTGAACCACGTGCTTGCCTGCCTCCTTGGAATTACTTAGGAAAGCTTGATACCAAATAACATCTCTGATTCCTGTGAGTTGGGTTTGACAAGCAGTTCTGTGAATTAGTTCAAAGACCTAAATCGGTAAAGAAAAGTTTGACTGTATCATTACAGATGCCAGCAAACATGGTGTGCAAGGGAGTTCAGCTCAGGTCTCTCTTAGAGTCTTGTGTGAGTGATGGAGCATGTTTCCTTTGTGTCTTCTAAGAGCATGACTGATTAATATGTATGGCTTCTGTTCCTACCTTTCAAATGTATAATGTGTAGCACAGCTTGTTAAAGTGCGATTATGATGGCCACATTGTTGAATGAGGCATGAAGCTCACCAACAAGACCATCATGGCAAGTAGGGTACCACTGCTTTCCAAAGTGATATGCTGGTTCACCAATACAAGACTTGAGAAAGAGGTGAAGACACCTGGCTTGGGACTCTGACCCTTCATTGATTTAGAGGATGTGAAGTTGGAGCTGAAAGTCTGGGGATGTTGGAAACCAAGTCTTTCTTTGGAGAACACTGGGTCCTATTAATTCCCATGGGAAGGAAACATGTCTCCCTCATCTCAAGCCTAGAGTGAAGGCTTCACAGGATTAGTCAGGACATACCTGAGGCTGCAGAGGATGGCGGGGGTGGAGGGATGGGGGGAGTGGGGCTTGCTGAGTGCTCAGCAGCTGCACTTCCATCTACAGCAGAAAGGTTCTGTAGACCAGACGTAGCCCATGTGGAGAGAGAGCTGGCTTGCCACCACCTATGTCTTCTGAAGGGTTAACCACTTGTAATGCTGACAAGAAATCAGTAACAGCTCAGTGCTCAGGCAACTACTACTTTCCATTACTTTAACTCTTCTCCTTGCTAACTAAGTTGCTCCTGAATTCTCCTGTGTTCCTGCCCCTTCCCCCCAAAACAGCAGAAGTCAGAAGCAACAGACACCCTGCCACCGGAGTTTTGGAGAAGCCAGCCTAGAATAAAGAAAAATGAAGTTCACTCAAACTTCCTCTCCTGCAGGTGGCTCATATGAAGGGGAGAATATTCTGGGAAGGGGAGAATTTTAACCCTAAATTAAACTCTGAGTTTTTTTTTTTTTAGTATGAATATTACTCTATGAATTAGTGAAATGGAATCGAAGTGCAACGGCAGCTAGGAGTGACCAGAGGACATTCACATTTGCTGAGGGTGAGCTGCCCATGTGTCAGCCAGGTCATGTTCCTGAAAATGGAGGAGCAGTGCTGTTGGTGGCAAAGGAGCTGTCTGAACTTAACATGCATGTTTCCCCCCCTTATTGTCACCAATCAACATATACTTGTTATCTATTTCTTTCTATAATTTTGGCAGCATTGTTCACTGTAAGAAAAGACAGATGAAATGTAAATGTACACATGTGGTAGGGAGGTAGGTAGAGCTAACTGTTACAGCTGAAGGGCTCAAGGTCACGTCCTGTCCCAGGAAGTTCAGTGCAATGACCAGCAGACATGGGCTATAAACTTCTGAATCCTCCCACCCCATGGGGAGATCCCAGAGGGGCCGTCTGGACCTTAGTGCTCCTCAGGGACTGATGGAAGACTTTGCTAGAACTGCAGGGTCCCATCACCTCCTTCAGCCCCTCCTTACTTCCCTGGAGTCTAACAGGTGTTGATCACAATGGCCTGTCCTCATGTCCCTCCTATATCCTGAATTCTACCTTTCACTCAGAATCTGCTGCCCAGGAACATGGACCATGACCGTTATCATCCTGATGTTTGCCTCAAGCTCAAGAAACTCACAAAGAAGAAACTCACTAAGAAGCAGGAGGCGGGTTGACTCTTAGATGCGTTAAATAACAATTTGCCTAGTTTTTAAGGATTATATTTATTTTCCTAAATGCTTCCTTAAAGTTCATGGAAGAAGAACATATTATGACATTGTCATAAATTATTTTATGAGAAAGTTTTTCAGAGGAAAATTAATACCAATGTCATATGAAATAAAAACATTTTTTACTTTTATTGCCTTAAAAATACATAATCATACATGATGTCTTCCTGGGTATATACATCATTTTGTTTCTTTTAGCCAGGATCTTGTGGTCCTCAATTCTGTCTGAAGAAAGAAAGCGTGCAAGGAAAAAAAAAAAAAACAAAAACAAAAATAAAACTGATTTACCCGAAGCTACAAATAACAGAAAGTTAATAGAAAAATTGTCCAGATAATTTTCCAAGGGTATATCAGTTACAAATACTATTCTGCTGTTTCCACAGCAGAAAAGACAGTAGAGTAACCCAGTTTCCCTGACAAAGGCAGAAAATAGTTTTTGTGTTGAGCTGTATTGATTTCTGAAACACTAGCAGCCCCTGAACTGAGAACCATAACAGAATTAAGGAAAGATGTTTCCATCCTGGAGACCAGACATTTGGAGGGCAGCCACGGTGAGCGTAAAATGTGAACCTGGCCGATAGCTTTACTCCTTATTGAATTCCTGATGGTTTCTGATGCTCATCAGTTCATGAGTCATGACTGACTGTGTATTTGCCCATCTGCAGGCACTGCTTCTGAGGGAAATCTCTCCCGGGACCCATGCTGCTTTCTTTTGAACACATCAATGTGTGGAGGGGGGACATGTCAGCCCCAGAAGCTGCAGAAGCAAGGGTGGAGCAGCCCAGCCTCCAGGGCTCTGGTTCTACCTGCCCAGTCAAGGGCGTGAGTCATACGGAGAGAGTTCGAGGTGCGGCCGCTGGTCACTCCAGAATTGCATCATGAGCCTGATGATCTTGAGAGCTTCCTAGGAAGCAGCATGGAATTGGGGTTAAGGTTATGGTTTGGTTAGGGCTTCCCTGGTGGCTCAGAAAGTAAAGAATCTGCCTACAATGTAGGAGACGCCATGTTCGATCCCTGGGTCAGCAAGATTCCCTGGAGGAGGGAATGGAAACCTACTCCAGTATTCTTGTCTGTTGTATCCCCATGGACAGAGGAGCCTGGTGGCTCCAGTCCGCGGGTCCCAAAGAGTCAGACACGACTAAGTGACTAACACTTTCACTTTGTCACAGTTACGGTTAGGGTTCTGCACAGGACACAGGATGTGGGGTCAGCAGCCCTGGGTTTCAGTCTTGACTCACTCCCCTCCAAGATGTCAAGCTGGGCAAGTCCTGTAAGCGCTCCAGCCTCAGGGTTTCTTTCGGCAGATGAGACCCAGTGCTTTAAACCTGGTGTTGCAATGAGTGGACATGTCAAGGACAGTGGGAGTTTTGTGTGAGATCATCTCGTTTTAAGTGCTCTTTTAAATTTAACTTTTGAACTCTATAGAATTAAAAAAGGCATCAGAAGAGACTCCTTCTCTAGGGCAGGCCAAGAACCATTCCATATTTCTTCCCTGACCTTCCTTCCTCAACTTCTTAAAACAGCCTGCCTCCAGTGTGTGTCTGTTTTTCAGCCTTCACACACCTTGCACTCTGAGTTTGGCTCCATCCCCCTGTTAAAAGCATCTCCAGAAGGCAGTTCCCTAGACACGGTGGATATTTTCATTGTTCATCTTCCCTAACCTTGGAGGGCACCTGCACATCCCAGGCAGCCCTTCCTTCTAGAAACACCCTTTCCTGGGCTTCCTGGACACAGGTCCAGCTTTCTCTCTCTGGAAGAATCCCTTTAGGAAGGCGACTTGCTCCTTCCTCTGATCTTTGTATATTTTACTTTAAGGCTTCCTTCCTGGTCTTTTCTTTTTTCACCCTCTATTCTCTTCCCACACATAAATTGCATCCATGCTCACAGTTCCACATACCTCTATGCCACTAACAACTCCCAGAGGTATATCTGTGGGCTACTGGAGTCAATTGTTTTCTAAATATCTCATTTTTAGGCAATTCAAGCTCAACATGCCTTAAAAAATTATGATATTTTTCCCTAAAATCTGGTTTTATCCCAGGGTTTCACATCTCTTTCTGTGCTCAATATCATTATATTAATTACCACATATTAATGTTCATCCTATATTATTAACTTTATAATAATTTGATTATACTAGTATTAACCATGTTAATGTATAATAATAATATTATATTATTACCTATTATTATCCAATCCCGAGAGGTAGAAGCTGGGGAAGAAACTAGCATTCCCAGCTCCCTCTTCCCACCTTAAATTTCCAGTCTCTCGGCCAACACAACTCTTAAATCATCCATACTTCTCCATCTTCATGTTGTTCTTTTGATCTAAGTGACAGTCCCCACTGTTGAGATAACTGTTTCCTTTTCCCTTCAGTGCATTCGACAGCCAGATTGATTTGTTAAACAAAATCTGATTGTGTCCTTTTCCTGTTCAAACCGCTCACGGATTGTTAACTTTCAGGGGAGGAGAAGGCTTTTTCAATTTTATGGCTCTAAGACCGGTTTACGACGCAGTCTGACCTTCCTGTCCCTCAGGAGTTTTTTTTACGGATTGATCTTCATCTTTCCCTCCACCCTCTGGCCCTCTTTCTGTTACTGAAATTCACCAGGGAATTTTTTGCTTTTTTTTGACCAGCACCACACACTTTCAGATCCTTCATCCTCTTAACTCACCTTGCTGACATGGTACAAACAAGACTTTCAGGGCAAGACTTGGCTGCCCCCCACCCCCACACCCCACCTTGAGAGGCTCCTCCTGGGTCCGCGGGGCTGTTCTTCCCCTTTGGGCACTTGCTGCTGTGTGATATCACACTGACGGCACTGTGTGGTTATCCTGCTCTCCCAACTCATCTGTCCGCTCCACCAAGAATGGTAATATATACCTTTTTGTTCATAATTCTATGCTGAATGCCTATCATAGTTCCTGGTATTTAGAAAAACATCAGTAAGCGGTAACTGTGGGAATAAATGCATGGTTTTGAAGTTTACTTTCACAGGTTAACATTTTACATATATTTAGAAATCACAAAGGTCTTTTAGTGGCCCATGATAATTACAGGCTGTCCTCTCTCCCAGCAGGCCTTGCAGTGGACCGCAATTCACTCTGCTCCGTGTCCAGCAGGCTCAGCACCTGGAGCCACATGTATTTAGACATTATCTTTAGATAATCCTTTCCTTCTTTATTAAGGCTCTGATCTTGCAGAAAGTGTTTTGTTATGAGTATGGAACAAGTGTCCTAGCTTCAGGAAAGAATCAGGGCCCTTTGATTCCAGTGTTCATGTTTCAAATAGTCAACGTTCAAGCTTCAGTGTTAATCTGATCTGCCTGTATCCTCCTCTCTCCCTTCACTCTCTTCTTCCCAACAAATAGTTTTCTCTCTGCCCCCATTCATAGGTATTTTGATGGAAAACTTTCATTGATTCACATTTTTTTCATAGGCGTTTTCAGGCTCTCGAAACCACCTTATTACCTGGTGACCTTCTTGGATCACTTTCTTACAAGCCCAGCTTACATATTTGGTCCATGATTTAAAAGAGTCCCCACCATGAGTTCAAATCACCTGCTTCCTCATCTTCATGCCACCTTCCTGATATAACCTTAGCATCTGTAGTACTGTGATCATTACTTGTGAGGCTCCAGAAGGACACTTGGAAGCATCTCAGCCCAAGGCTGGATCTCAGTGTGGCTGGGAAATACCTGTGTGTGGCCGTACTGACACCCTTTGCCTGCAAAGCTTGCCCTCCATCCTGCCCTCAAAAACTGAGGTCACTCTTCTTCACAAAGGGAAAACATCTAAACTTGATTAGATTTTTCCACATTAAACACAAAGAGCTCTGCCTGGGGTCTTTGTCCATCTCTAATGTTTTGTTTTCTTGCTCTGCCCTCTGTCAGGGAAGTGCCTATATTTGAATGCATTGTCCATTTCATCTTCTGTTCCCAGCCAGCTACAATCTGTCTTCTCCTGCAATTTTATTTTCCAGTGGAGGTCACCTGGATTCCCCTAATTGCTGACTTCTGCAATATAGATATAGATATTGACCTCTGAACTGTTTTAACACCTACTTCAATGTTCTTTTTTTGAATCTCTCCCTTCACTTGAGATCTCTGACATCAATTTTCTACCAATTTTCTTTTAAACTCTCAGCTGCTCTGTCTTCTAAGCCTGTCTTATTTACTTATTTTATTGTACTAATCGTTGATTTACAATGTTATGTAGTTTCAGGGATATAGCAAAGTGATTCAGTTATACATACATATATGTGTGTGTATATATTTATTCATATCCTTTTCCCTACAGGCTGTTACATAACACTGAAGAGAGCTTCCTGTGCTACATGGTAGGTCCTTGTTAGTTATTTATTTTAATTATAGCACTGTGTACATGTCTATCCCAAACTCCCAGTTTATCTCCTCACCTTTTCCCTTTGATAATCATAAGTTTTTTTTCCCCCAAAGTCCATGAGTTTATTTCTATTTTGTAAATAAAGTCAGTCATATAATTTTTTGCAATTCCACATATGTAATATCATATGATATTTGTTTCTCTCTGTCTGACTTACTTCAGTTAACATGACAATTTCCAGGTCCATCCATGTTGCTGTAAATGGCATTATTTCATCCTTTTTATGACTGAGTAATATTCTATAGAATATTCTGAGAATATTCTATTCTCAGTCATTCTATTGTATATATGTGTGTATGTGTATGTATATTTTCCTTTGATGGACACTTAAATTGATACCATGTTTTGGCTACTGTAAATAATGCAGCAATGAACTTTGGGGTGCATGCATTTTTTTGAATTATGATTTTAGCCTGATATATGCCCAGACAGATGGATGGATGGATGGATGGATGGATGGATGGATGGATGGATGATATGGTAGTTCTATTTTTAGTTTCCTGAGGAACTTCCACACTGTTCTCTGCCCCAACTTATATTCCCACCAACAGTGTAGGAGGAGTCCTTTCTCTCTACCTGCTCCAGCATGTCTTATCTTCTACTTTTAAAACATGGGATTTTTATTGCTCATTGTCAGCTGTCCTGTGGTCTTACTTTTACAGAATCCTGCACTTTCCTCCCCTGTGTCTGGTGTTTGATCACTTGCACCTGTGGCTCTGCAGTGTGTCTAATAAGGCTTGCTCTTCTGGGAAGGTTTTCTGCCCAGAAAGTATTCTTTCTTTCTGCCCAGAAAGTATTCTCTACAAGAATACTGGTGCTCCCACATCTTTGCTGAATGGTCTGCTGCTGCTGCTGCTGCTGCTAAGTTGCTTCAGTCGTGTCCGACTCTGTGCGACCCCATAGATGGCAGCCTGCCAGGCTTCGCCGTCCCTGGGATTCTCCAGGCAAGAACACTGGGAGTGGGTTGCCATTTCCTTCTCCAATGTATGAAAGTGAAAAGTGAAAGCGAGGTCGCTCAGTCGTGTCCGACTGGTCGCAACCCCATGGACTGCAGCCTACCAGGCTCCTCCGCCCATGGGATTTTCCAGGCAAGAGTACTGGAGTGGGGTGCCACTGCCTGCCATTGCTCTGAGCAGGTCATATTTGAAATGGGTTATTTTATTTATCTTTTTAGCACCATTGGGCAGCTTAAGTCTCCAGAACCCAGACGACAGCTTTTCTAATATTTCTTTAATAACTGAGGGTACAAGACATGGGTGGCGTAGTGGAAAAGAATCTGCCTGCTAATGCAGGAGGGCTTCTTTGATGGATTAGCAGGTAAAGAATCCACCTGCAATGCAGGAGACAAAGGATATGCAGGCTCGATCTCTGGGTCAGGAAGATCCCGTGGTGCAGGAAATGGCTACCCATTCCAGTATTCTTGCCTGAGAAATCCCATATAGAGAGGAGCCTGGCAGGCTACAGTCTATGGGGCTGCACAGAGTAGGTCACGACTGAGTGACTGAGCATGCGCACACGCACAAGAGACACCCTGCGGCTGCTGCTGCTGCTAAGTCGCTTCAGTCGTGTCCGACTCTGTGTGACCCCATAGACGGAAGCCCACCAGGCTCCCCTGTCCCTGGGATTCTCCAGGCAAGAACACTGGAGTGGGTTGTCATTTCCTTCTCCAATGCATGAAAGTGAAAAGTGAAAGGGAAGTCGCTCAGTCGTGCCCAACTCTTAGTGACCCCATGGACTACAGCCTACCAGACTCCTCTATCCACGGGATTTTCCAAGCAAGAGTACTGGAGTGGGGTGCCTAGACTTTGCCGATCTATTTCTCCAAGCCCATGACTCAGAGTAGCAGGATCCTCTGGCAGTGGTGTGGGGGGGAAGGAGTGGGTAAGGATATCCTTTCTGGATGCTTGTGCAGGAGTTCAGACCGCAGCACAGAGATCTGGCTCTTCCAACGAGAGTTTGGGTGTTTATGGAAAGGTCTGCCCTGGGAGCAGCAGCTTTGTCTCAAGTGGAACTTTTACTCCAGTGAATCTTGGGCCCTTGAGCTTGTGGTTTGCAAAGCTGATGCCAAGCCTACCAGGAAAAGCGAGAGGCTAATAGCTCTTAGTGGATCCTTTTTCTGCTCAAATAGCGAAAGTGGTTTTGCTGCAGGAAGTTGCCCTTCCTCCCTGATTAGATACTTCCTGTCTTGCTCCTTAAGCCTAGAATAACATCGCCTAGAGCACTCAACGAAAGGGGAAGAGAGATTCTCCCAAGGACATTATTTCCCTAAAACCACCTTGAAATCTTTAGCTCTAGAGCTAGAATCAGTGCCCTGGGGTAGCTGTGGAGGTCTTTAGAGAATAAATCGAGAATGACAAGGCTTGCACACCTAAGGGGTTGTGCAGCATTGTCAGTTTATATAACAAGAGCCTAGGGGTGATGTGTGGGACAGGTTCTGTGCCTATTAGGTCAAGAGAGAAGCTTAAAGTTAAACCAGGTTAAGTTTCCAGATAGAGGCTCACATACCAGCATTGGGAGTGGTTCTAATTGTTCCATTCACTGATTGAAGTCTTGACTTGGTCACCAATGCCAAAATAATTCCATGTGCCAAAAATACCTGGCATCACCTAGACTGGGGGTCAGCAATTTACGGCCCTGGCAGCCCAATTTGATCACTGGCTTGTCTTTGAGTTTTATTTATATATGTACTTTATAGCTCCTGAGCTAAGATTGGTTTGTATGTTTTAATTTTATTAATTTATTTTATTGAAGTATAGTTGACTTACAATGTTGTGCTAGTTTCTGCTGTACTGCAAAGTGATTCATATATATATATATATCTTTACTCTTATAGGTTATTACAAATTACTGAGTATATTTCTCTGTACTATACAGTGGTATCAGTTTAAATGGTTATATAAATATCCATGTTTTATCCTTAATTTTGTCTTGTAGTCTAAAATGTTTACTATCTTGCCTTTCAAGAAAAAGTTTCCTGATCCCTTATCTAGGATACAAAGGAGGAATCCCAAATTCATGGCGATGGAGAAGATGGACTGGCTGAGTTCTCCACAGCTTACTTACTTCCTGCTCTGATTTGTATCCCAACAAGACTTGCTTCCTGTTACTAACATGTGTGGCTGGTATGTAAATGGGGCAGGAGGGACTGAGTCCAGAACAGAGGGTGTACCATGAGAAGGTCCAATGATAAAAATTAGTAGAACATTATAGCATGAAGGCAGGACCTCTTCACTCTGATCCATGAGAATGAAGGTCTGGGTTATCTCACTGGGGAAAGAACCCGAATTTACTGAGTAGCCAGCTGAGGACAAAGTGGCTCAGAGAAAGAAAGAGGCAGGTAAGAAAGTCTGAGTGTAGCCTTTTGACCACTTGGAGCATCTACTGTTTCCTTCTTTTATGCGTCATGTATGCACCTAAATATTCGAACATCTTCCTCTTGACCTGTCTATTTTATATGTATGGACAGGGGTCGATAGTGAGAAACATTACATCTTGACTCGAGTTTATAGGATATCAAGCCATAAGAGAGGATCATGTGGAACTAGAGAGAAAAAGCATGGTTCAGAGAGCCCAGACTTGACACTATTTGATGAGATTTTGTACTCTCTCCCTTTGCAGTGAGTGTGTGGTAGTTATCATTTGCAGAGTGACACTCCCCCGCCCCCCCCCCATTTAAGAATACTGACTCTTCTATGGCGTTGCAGCTATCAACTTTTGCAGTGTAGGCAACCAGGCCCAAAACTTGGGGTCTTAAAAGATCAATCATTTCTTAGCTCACTGTTCTATGAGTCTGAATTTTTCTCTTAGCTTCACCTGGACTTGTCTATGAGAATGCAGTCATCTGGCCTGTCAAAAAGGGGCTGATTGTGCCACATTCGGTAATGTCCCAGTGGCCAAAGCAAGTCATATAGTAAAGCCCATATCTAATGGGTAAATAAATAGAATCCACCCCTTCTAAAGTCACAGCACAGATGCTGTGCAAATGGAGATGGAAGAATTAGCTACATGGTTTGCAATCTCACTTACCAACATAGAATGTTTTCTTTATTTCTGTTTTGTTTGTTTTTAATTGAAATATAGTTAATTTACAATGCTTCAGGTGTACAGCAAAGTGATTCAAAATATGTACTTTTTTCAGATTATTTTCCCTTATAGAATATTTTTAAGATATTGAATATAGTTCCCTGTGCTATACAGTAGATCCTTGTTGTTTATTTTATGTATAGTACTGTGTATCTACAATACACAGTATAGTAATGTGTATTGGCCGACTTAACTTAGTCTGATCATCTCTAGGTTCATCCACATACCATGAAATGTTCTCTGTATATTTCATTTAACTGTCAGAATTTTGCATGAACCTTCTTAGAACTGTCTATACCTCTGAACATGTTTTCTCATCTAGATTGCTATTTCTCCTTAATCCTCCTGGATATTTGCCAGTTCAGACTTATTCCTACAGTTCAAGATTCCATCTCTTCATGACATAATGAATGCATTGGTTTTTATCTCAGTTCCCACAAAATGTTGTGGATGTATTACTTAGAGTACTGATTCCATTCCACTCCATCATTAAAGGTCCTAGTCATCAGTGAAAGTAAAAATGAAAGTCAGTCAGTCGTGTCCAACTCTGTGACCCCATGGACTATACAGTCCATGGAGTTCTCCAGGCCAGAATACTGGAATGAGTATCATGTCCCTTCTCCAGTGGATCTTCCTGACCCAGGAGTCGAACCAGCATTTCCTGCATTGCAGGCAGATTCTTTACCAACTGGACTATAAGGGAACAATCATTTCTTCCCTAGTCATTAAAGGACAGCAATTACCAGAGAAGGAGATCGCCTCACATCCAGCACAATGGTAAGCTACTCATCTGCTACACTTCTGCTGAACCAGCTGAATCCCACACTGCTAAGCTCTCTTTAGAGCTCTTCAGCCATGACATGTATCCTGGCAAATCTGCAGGAACTACCGTGCTTGACGGCTTCTGGGAGGAATCCTATGCTAAGGCCATGCTAGCATGGTAGCTCTGGGAAGCATGAACTTTTTTTGTGCTCCTCACAGTGTTCATCCAGCTTCTTCTTCTTCTTCTTTTTTTAATTGGAAGATTAATGCTATGCAGTGGGTTGGCTTCTGCCATACAACAATGTAAATCAGCCATAAGTATACATATGTTCCCTCCCTCCCATCCTCCAACCCATCCCACCCCTCGAGGGTGGCACAGAGCACTGGGTTGGGCTCCCTGTCTTATACAGCAATTTCCCACTAGCTATCGGTTTTACATATGGTAATGTATACATTTCAATGCTGCTCTTTGAACTTGTCCTACCTTTCCTTCCTCCATTGTATCTACAGTCTGTTTTCTATCTCTGTGTCTCTATTCCTGCCTGCAAATAGGTTCATTAGTACCATTTTTCTAGATTCCATGTATATATGCATTAATATATTTGTTTCTCTCTTTCTGACTTACTTCACTGTGTATAGCAGGTTCTAGCTTTACCCATCTCACTTCAACTGACTCAGATCATTTCCTTTTTATGGCTGAATAATATTCCATACATATATATACCACAACTTTTGTATCCATTCATCATCCAGCTTTTCAGCTGTAGCCAAATCAATGAGCTAGAGCTTTTGACTCCAGAATACTTCTGAAGCATATTCTAATCACAATAATGATTCCTGTCCCTCCTTCTTAATAAATCAAAAGAGACTATAAAAGCCAATCCCATTGTCATACACCCATCCAGATTATTTGGGTAGTTGTGGCTTAAGCCAGATCTTATTTTTGCCTAGATTTATTTCAATGTTTTCTATTTTACTTCTTGTTTTAGAAAAGTCCAGTTTATTTCTTCTAAGAAGGACAGCCTGCTTGTAAGCTGTTTATTTACTCTTTTTCCTTTCTCTGAACTCATTGGAGTTGGTGAGATACAATCCTTTCCAAAGAATTAAACTAAAAATAAGATTTCATATATCCTGGCTTCTCTCTTATCCCAAACAAAGACAGGAAACCATTCAGAAATCAGAAGGCTTTTAAAGGGACTTTCCCATTATCCTGGTGTAGCCAAAATATTTTGTTCTTTTCCCCTTTCCCTTCCCCCAACTTTCCTCCAAATCCAAGTTAAATCAGACAGTTGTGGACAGAGATGTCCTTTCCTCACCCTCTTTTTAATGGGAAGATGGAAAACACTCTGTTGGTCAGGTTTGGGCTCCTGGCAGCTGCTGTGTTGGCAACAATCGGGGAGATTTTGAACTGAATGTCTGGCTGCTGAAAGTTTTTGGATTTGGGGTTTGATGTTATCAAAAAATACATCTGGTGAGTTGCAGGGACATATTGTTTAATCTAGCAGGAATGCCAGCAGGTTGTCCTGCATGGAGCGTTTCAGAGCGCATGGTCTTTTTTGTGGTCAAGCCTACAGCAATTGCTCTGTGTAATCTGAGAAGGGTCTGTCTGGGGACCCAGTTCTCCAGTGCATTTCAGTGGAGTCTGTTTCAACCCTTAGGCAGATTCTGCAGCAATTTCTCAAATGAGACCATGGTTAAGTTTCCTAGTTTCTTCTGCAGAGTCTAAATTGTTATACCCAACTGAAGCTAATCCTCTTGCCTAATAAGATTTCAAATATTTAGTTCAGGAATCGTTTTCACACACACCCTGAATGACCTTAATATGGGGATTCATTTATTTTACTCAGGCAAAGTAGTTTTATTGGTTGAAAAAATATTATTTCTAATAATAAACTATTTTTACCCAAATTCACTGATTGTTTATGTCTGTTCTATTATTTAACTGTATCATTTTAATTGTTAATAAATGTATAGGACTCACTAATTTAGTATATACTATCTTGACCATTTTTTAACTTAAAGATTATAGTGCATTGGACAAATATCTCTTCTAAACTCTGCACACCATTTTCAAGTCTTTATTAATGAGAAAAGCATTGCTAACCTTATTTATGAGACAATATCATGCCTAGCTTAATATGTCTTCAGACATTAGATGTGATTGGTAAGAGCCAGAAGACAGGTTATAGCGTGAGAAAAAATAACCCTGACACTAACCCTAACCCTTAATATATTTATTCCTTGGTCATCTGAACACAGACTGCTTATCTAGCTTCTCTTTTACTGTTTTTTACTTTTCCTACCATTAAAGACATAACATTGCTACCATGTTTGGTTCTTTATAATTTCTACAAGCAAGATATTTTTTTTGGACAGCGTCAACCTTCATGGGTTTAAATGTGGCATACACTATCTTTAAACTTTTCAGGCCATTTAATTATGGCTTAAGAATTGGATTAACTTTTTTTTCTTTTTAACTGCAAGAAAAATTTTCCCCACTTACATTTGACTCTGTATCCTTCTCTCTGATTATTTTTCTTCTAATCTGGTATTTGATAGTTTTATTTGGTTTATTCATTAAACAACCTTAATTGGCCTGCCCTTTATATGACTGTCTGTGCTGGTTCATATTACTAAAGCAGTAAGATCAAAGTCATCTGACAGCTTTTCTTGAAGTAAGTAACTTTCATATGGCCAAAGATGTTTTTAGATTCTTTATTGCTGGCTCTTCATACCAGTGGCCAAATAGGACATTGTGGAATGTTGGAGGATCCATTTCAGCTGTGACTATAATTTCTGGTTCCTATAGAACCGAAAAGTTAAAGCATAGAAAAGTTAGACTGATATTATTCTTTGATCTCTCTACTTCTGCTACAGTAGTATGCAACAAGATGAAAAACATAAGCTAATGGTTACTTGAAGTATTTAGAAGTATCAAATGTCTGTAGAGTTTCTGAGAAACTGCAAATCTGAAATGGAAGGCGCTGTGTGTCTTACGAAGTATAATCTTGAAAAAGAAAGTGTATGGGTGTAGCAGTAACTTTAGGAAGGTTTGATTGAGGTTAATTGTTGCATAAAGCTGCCTTATGCAACTCAACCTGCCCAAATTTGAGTTTATTTCCCCCCAACTTTAAAATAACCTTTTTCTTATAGTAAATTCCTTACTGTTGTTAGTGGATCACAAATTCCTCCAGCTTTAAACCTCAGATCTGACTTTAATTCTGTGATTTCCGTTCATGATACTTATCGTAACATCAATTCTTGTTCATTCCTGTTTTGAAATATGTTTAGATCCCCAATTCATTTCCTCTTGTCACCATCCATTTAGAACTCTGTCGAGTCCTGCACCGATTAGCATAACTTCATCATTCACTTGTTGTTTTCATTGATCACTTTGTACCTTCCTCCAGTTTGATCTTCCTGAAGTGTTCTTTTATTACACCACTCCACTGGAATGATTTTAATGTTCCAGTCTTGTATCCCCTTCTTTTTTCGCTTGATAGACCCCTTTAGTTGTTATGCTCCATCAATTTTACTTTTTTAAAAAATTTTGCCTTTTTTGACAAGCTCTTTTTTATTTATTTTTAATTTATTTATTTTAATTGGAGGCTAATTACTTTACAATATTGCCATACATCAACATGAATCCACCACGGGTACACACGTGTTCCCCATCCTGAACCCCCCTCCCACCTCCCTCCCCGTACCATTCCTCTGGGTCATCCCAGTGCACCAGCCCCAAGCATCCTGTATCATGCATTGAACCTGGACTGGAGATTCGTTTCATATATGATATTATACTTGTTTCAGTGCCATTCTGCCAAATCATCCCACCCTCTCTCTCTCCCACAGAGTCCAAAAGACTGTTTTATACATCTGTGTCTCTTTTGCTGTCTCACATACAGGGTTATCGTTATCATCTTTCTAAATTCCATATATATGCGTTAGTATACTGTATTGGTGTTTTTCTTTCTGGCTTACTTCACTCTGTATAATAGGCTCCAGTTTCATCCACCTCAATAGAACTGATTCAAATGTATTCTTTTTAATGGCTGAGTAATACTCCATTGTGTATATATACCACAGCTCTCTTATCCATTCAAAAATTTTACTTTTTAACTTAATTTTTATTTTATATTAGAGTGTAGTTGACTTGCAATGTTGTGTTACTTCTAGGTGTACAGCGAAGTTCAATTTTACGTACATCCACTCTTTTTCAGATGTTTTTTTCCCCATATAGGCCATTAGAGAATATCGAATATGTTTCCCTGTGCTATACAGTAGGTCCTTGTTGGTTATTTGTTGTATTATTCATGAACACCTTGTGCCAAATGGTCACATTTTCCTTTCACAGCACACAGCCTGTCAGATTAGTCTTTTCAATCAGCTATGAGAATATGATTTTCAGCAGATACACATAGAGTGCATCCCACTGTCTGAGGCTACAAGGGCATCTGCAGAGGTGGTGGAGGCCTGGGCTTGCCTCGCTGAGGGTGCCATTCCCCCTCGTAGACTGAGGATTCCGGGCAAACTCAACTCTCAAGTTTTGCCCTTGCTTCCCATCTCAGCACTTCTGCTGGGCTGTTTCCTCCACCCAGAATGAGCTTCTTCCCAATGCCAGGTCTATTTTCCTTTTTACTGTCTATGAACTGCCACTGTTCATAAAATTGCCCCATTATCTTCAAAAATCTCTACTTTTTCTGAAGTCCTGTAACGTTTATTTTCACAGTAATAACTTTCTATCTTGTATTATAGATATTTGTGATTAAGGTATATCTTCCCTGTAAGCTCCTAGTTCTTAGGATTTGGGATCTTTTAATCTGCTCTCTCTTTATAATTCTTATCACAACTCAACTTTGAATAGAACAGATATGAAGTACATTTAATGAAATTTTTGGATTAATATTTCATAATACCTTCACTGCCAATAAAATTGACTTCATTTCCATTTTATTTCAATTGAAGTATAGTCAATTTACAATGTCATGTTAGTTTCAAGTGTATAGCACAATAATTCAATTATACACAACATATATTTTTTCTGATTATTTTCCCTTATAGTTTATTAAGCATATTGAGTATAATTCTTTGTGTTATTCAGTAGGTCTCCTTGTTGGTTAACTATTTCATATATAGTTGTGTATATATGTTAATCCCAAGCTCCTAATTTATCCCTCTTCCACCCCCTTTGGTAACCATAAGTTTGTATTTTATGTCTGTGAATCTGTTTCTGTTTCATAGATAAGTTCATTTGGGTCATATTTTAGATTCCATATATAAGTGATATCATATGGTATTTGTTTTCTTTTTCTGACTTATTTCACTTAGCATGATAATTGCAAGGTCTATCCATGTTGCTGCAAATGCTATTATTTCATTTTTTTACGACTGAAAAGAGTTGATTTCATACCTTCAAGGCCATTTGGAGCCAAATCATGTCTTCAACTTTACTTCTTTCTCCTCTTTGACAATGAGGATTTTCCGCAATGAAAAAAGCCTGCCAGTCTCACTTTCTTCTGGTTTCTGCCCTCGTACTCTGGCTTGAAGCCTTGCATGCCATGCACATAAAGTGCTTCCATCCTGTATTCTCTTAGGAAGCATTTAATAAAAAGTGGTTAATATAACTAGTGATGAGGTGCCTGGGTTCAATCCCAACCCTTCTGTCTGAGCAATGGTTTAACAATATCCCCAACCTGTAGTGTTTCATTGGTTAAAATAGGAATTTCATAGTATCCACATATTATATAGGAAAACCATTCAGCACAGTGATTGGCCTATACTAATACTAAATAAATAAATTTTAACTATTTGTTCTCTTGGCTCTTTGTCCTCTTTATTTTCCCTTCTATCTTAATGAGAAAGAAAGATTAAGAAATAAATGTCAGTATTATGCTCTAAGCCTTATTTTATCATTAGGTGAACATATGAATAAGCCACGGTCCCTGCTCTCAATCTCACTCACCATTTTTAAGGGCTTATGTCCTCAGTAAAAGATGGACAATTTAAAAACTAAAAATAGAGCTACTGTATGACCTTATAATCCTACTTCTGGACGTATATCCAGAGAAAAGCATGGTCTGAAAGGATACATCCACCCAGTGCTCACTGAAGCACTGTTTACAGTAGCCAGGACATGGAAGCAACCTAGATGTCTATCAATAGATGAATGGATACAGAAGTTGTGGTTCATATATACACTCAGCCATAAAAAAAAGAATGGAATAGTGTCATTTGCAGCAACATGGCTGAACCTAGAGATTGTCAATTGTGAATTAACTATCTCTATCGAATTGAGAAGAGAGAAATAAACATTTGAAAGATTAGAAGGCTTGGAGAGAAAGCTAGAAAAAGCCAAGAAGTCATCTGAAGTCCATGACAATGATAGGTCATATTGGTGATGATTATAAAGAATACTATGTTTACATGTAATCTGACAACTACACAGGATTAAATGTGAGTTCCTAAATGAAAAACAACAAAAAAAAAGAACAACTAAACGTTTGTAAAGGATGGGCTTGAAAGTAAAGATGCTTACAGGTGTGTGTGTGGCAAGGGTGGAGGGACTTGAAATATAGGAAACTGAAAGAGTTTCTATGTTCTTTGTGTTGCAACATACTGGAAAAGTTTATGAACACCCTGAAGGTAACAGAGCTCAGTTTGAACAGAAGCATGTAGGAAAGTCAAGGTGAATTGGAAGAGGAGTGTGTTATAAATAACTAGGAGGGATCTCAGGCTGACATGGAGACCAGAGTAGAGACAGAGTCTGTGACACCATCCACCACTGATAGGAGCAAGAGAGGGGTGACCAGCCTTAGAACACAAGGGCAGGGCCAGGATGGGAGCTCTGGTTTAGTGAACCATTCTAGGGTTTGAGGCACTTGCCACGGAAATGCTGAAGTGTTAGTTAGACCAGGAAGATGGGTTTAGTTGAACCAACGTTTCTTGAGCTCCCTCAGCATTCTAGACTCAGCATCACCACAGTGTGATCCATGATGGAATGCTCTAGGGGTTAGGCAGGGGGTGAGGGCTTAGTGCAGGTTGAGAGTCAGGAAGGACTGCTGGGAGAGATGGACTGGGGCTGGCTGCCCAGTGGGCTGTGAGGAGACAGAGGCTCACACTGTGAGACTCCAGCTCTCACAGTGGCTCTGGGAGAGGAGCAGAGGTCACTGGAGTCACGAGGATGCTGGGCTTAGCCAGGGATGCACTTTCACTACGGATGCCTCCAGCTTTTGATTGGAATAAAGTTTATCCTGTGAGTCAGTTGAGGATGTCCCGGTAGGAGGGGAACTTAGAATTTAAGTAGGAAGAATAAAAAATTTGAGAATACTGCCAAATGGCCAAGGCATCAAAGAAAGGCAGCCTTGGGGACTCCCCTGGAGGCTCAGTGGTTAGGATTTTGTGCTTCCACTGCAGGGAGCATGACTTAGATCCCTGGTCAGGAAACTAAGATCCTGCAAGCCGTTAGGCACAGCCAAAAGGAAAAAGATGGACTTTTTTGTTGGAGGGAGTGTGATGGATACTCTGATTTTGGTGCTCAGAGAGATGGTCTTTCCTTCTGTGACTGCATGTAGACCCTCGGGGATCCTCTTGGACACCGCCTCCTGCTCCTCCCAGGCTCCACACTTTCCCTGGAGTTTAGTCTCGGGTGACTTAGGCATCTGGAGGTGTACTCAGGCCCAGCGTGTTTTTGGCCATGTCATCACTGAGCCTTTTGCTTCCTAAAGCTGTGACTTTCCTCGGACACTGAAGTCTACGTCCGTTTCTATGGAATTGGTGTATTCGCATCAACCTTATACTCACTTCATCCCTCCGAGCCATTAGGGTGTCTGCAGCCACGCCAGCAATCAGCAGGCAACAGACGGCAGGATCAAGACAACTTGGAAGCTAAGAACATAGAATTAACAAGAATCCAGGTAGAAACAGGTTAGAACAAAAGGGGATATTTGGGTTTTAGGAGAGATTTGCAAAATGATGGAGCTGGAAAAAGGCCCAGACTGGTTTTTTTGGCAAAGTGAACGGTCCTAGGATCAATGCTGGGTCTTCTTGCATGGTAAGGTATCCAGTTACTGAGGGGCCATATTGTTTTGGCCAAAAAGTTCATTCTGGAATGTTAAAAATTTTTTTACAACATACACTTTTTCTTTTTTTTTTTAATTGGAGGAAAGTTGCTTTACAGTGTTGTGTTGGTTTCTGTTGTATAATACCACCAGTCAGTCATAATCATATCTTAATAAGCAATGGGAAAAAAAAAACCCAATCGAACTTTTTGACTAACCCAATAGAATAAAATGTGTTTGAGAATTACATCAGATATACTTGAGTCTGAAATGGGCTGGTAAAAAGTATGGCAGAATCACCATTCATGGGACAAGTGAGGTATTCCTGGATGCCTATTAGGATTAACTGGCTATTCTCCTTCAAGACACTGAAAAATAAGCTAGGTGTGCTCTTGAACTTATGAGCATTTTATTGGGAAGTCTGTGAAAACAGAATTTATAATTCATGTGACTAGTTTCCAAAGTATTTGCTATCCCCCTGTTATTTTTCTGAGATCATCCCAGGTTTATTACCTCTGTAGAGCATTGATCTCTTGGTAGGAAATTGAGCGGGTCTCCCTGCCAGGTGAAGTAATTGCTGTTTATTAAGATATAACCGGGTAAGTTACAGGATGATTGACCCTTTTCAAGTAGAAGCAGGCTGCCTGCTAACAGGTGCCTGATTTCCTCCTAATTCCTCCTGAAAGCACAAAACCATGCATGTTGCTCCTCGGGCCACTAAAATGCTCTGACCATACTGTCATGACCAACATATAGACTTATTTTTCAATGGGTGATGTTCGCTATATTTAAAATGGATAACCAACAAGGACCTAATGTGTAGCACAAGGAACTCTGCTCAGTGTTAAGTGGCATCCTGGATGGGAGGGGAGTTTGGGGGAGAATGGATACATGTATTTGAATGGCTGAGTCCCTTCACTCTTCACCTGAAACTATCACAACATTGTTAATATGCCACACTCCAATACAAGATTAAAAAGTTTAAAATATGGGTAAAAAGGATCAACTTTTATGGATTGTTCTTTTCTGTTTTTGCCTGTTAGACATCTAGTTTCTGGAATGCTCACTCCCCAATGAAAGGGGGGCTTTCGGTTTATTTTAATCCAAGTTTGCTAGTTCTAAGTGACTCTAACCAGGTGTTTTTTATGTTTCTCCTCAAAACTCAAATTTAACTGCAGATGTGTTAAAGGATAATGTAGAGTTTGCTAAATGTTTCATGGAAAGGAAAAGAGATTCACATTTCACACTGAGTATATATACATATACATGTATAACTGAATCACTTTGCTGTACACCTGAAGCACATATAATATTATGAAGCAACTACGTGCATCTGTGTGTGCATGCTCAGTCACTTCAGTCGTGTCCAACTCTTTGTGACCCTAGCCTGCCAGGGTCCTCTGTCCATGGGATTCTTTAGGCAAGAATACTTAATTTGGTTGCCATGCCCTCCTCCAGGGGATCTTCCTGACCCAGGGATCAAACCCGTGTCTCTTGCATCTCAGGAGATGCAAGAGAATTGGCAGGCCAATTCTTTACCACCAGTACCACCTGGGAAGACATGCTAAGTTCCTTGCTAAGTGGCCTTTTCACAGGGCAGCTTGCAACACAGTAGTTTGCTTCAACAATACAAGCAAGTGCAAAGAGGCAGGGAGAGGACAAGCAACACAGATGTGGCAGACTTTTATAGTCTTAACTCAGAAGTAACCCTTTCTCACTTTGCTATGTGCTGTTCTTAAGAACGAAGCCATTAGATCACTGAGTTCAGGAAAACTTCAGGAGACCGTTTGTTACCCCTTGGTATGCAAGCCAGAGTTGGTCCAGTATTTCAATTACATGTTGTTTAAACCATCTGACATCCTTTCTCCTAATTTTTTTTTTTAAACTTGTGATTGGCACATCC
Source organism: Ovis canadensis (assembly GCF_042477335.2). NCBI lineage: Eukaryota > Metazoa > Chordata > Mammalia > Artiodactyla > Bovidae > Ovis > Ovis canadensis. Next base: position 53,158,629 of record NC_091261.1, read on the forward strand.
ATGAAACCTACGTAAATTTAATCAATCCCTGTTCAGGGAACTAAGGTTTCCCAAGCCAAGCCACACGGCTAAAAGTAATAAAAATAATATTTAAAAGACTGGATTAGACAAACATTCAAATTACAGATCTATAATTATAATGAGTAAAATTAATATGTCATGTCATAATAAATATTGTTTTCCTTTCAGACAGCTTCTTTAGAAATAAACTTTTTTTCACTGAGGGCACACACTTTGGTTTGCTGCTGTATTTCTTATGTCTGAAACAGTGCCTGGCACCTAGGAGGCACTCAATAAATCCATTTGGAATGAAAAAAAAAAAGAAAAGAAATAAACTTATTTTAGTATATTATGCCATTTAAAAATTTTTGACATAGAATTTTTTTTTCCTTTTGGGTTTAATACATATTCACCTACCCCTTTTCTCCAGTTTGCTGTTGTTTTTTAGGCACTAAGTGAAAGTGAAAGTTTCTCAGTCGTGTCCAGCTCTTTGGGAACCCATAGACTATAGAGTTCATGGAATTCTCCAGGCCAGCTTACTGGACTGGGAGCCTTTTCCTTATTCAGGGGATCCTCCCAACCCAGGGATAGAACCCAGGTCTCCCACACTGCAGGCAGATTCTTTACCAGCTGAGCCACCAGGGAAGCCCAAAAATACTTGAGTGTAGCCTCTTCCTTCTCCAGGGGATCTTCCCAACCCAGGAATCGAACCAGGGTGTCCTGCATTGCAGGCAGATTCTTTACCAACTGAGCTATCAGGGAAGCCCATTTAGTCACTAAGTTGTGCCCAACTCTGCGACCCCATGAACTGTAGCCTGCCAGGCTCTTCTGTTCATGGAGTTTCCCAAGAAAGAATATCAAGGTGGGTTGCCATTTCCTTCTCCAGGGGATCTTCATGATCCAGGGATTGAACCTGCCTCTCATGCATTGGCAAGTGGATTCTTTACCACTGAGCTAACAGGGAAGCCCTTCTCTCCAGTTAAGTTGTTCAAATAAAGTAAGTTTGCATTTATAATAATAAAAAAAGAAATCGCAGACTTTTATAATCTCATGGCAGAAGTGTTCGCTTCTCACTTTGTTGTGTGCTGTTGGGAATATAGGTCCAGCCCCCAGGGAAATAAAGGGATTGAGAGAGAAGGTTGTGACCATTGGGATCACTTGGAGGTGCATTTTAAAACACCTTTCCCTCCCCAATATACCCCTAGATATTTTGGCTACATATGTCTGTTTGTGAGTTTAGAGCACCCACATACATGGTAGGGCTTTGACTGTCATCATATCTCAGTCTGTAACATCCAAGTGGGAAACCAGGATGTCCGCTGGCTCCTGCTATACAGGTCTTATCACAGCTTTGCCAATTATGTGAAGGCAGGAAGAGGATATCTTCTCTTGTCATTGTAAACACAAGAGCTAAAACCAGAACCCAGAGGGAAAGATGTGAAAGGGCCTACATGCTGAACCAAAAGAAAAGAAACTTTAGCTAATGAGGAATTAAAAATTTATAGGATTATGTATTGGTCAGCGTCCATTAGTCTAAACAACAGAGCTTGTTTGGAATAATCTAAGCAGAAAAATGTTCTATTAGAGGTTATTGCCAGGTTGACCAGAGAGCCAGATTTCAAAACTACAGACAAGGTTGTTTCCAGCCACAATACAGAGACTTCCCAAATGGAAACACTGCTGTTGTGTCTGTGAGAACCTATGAATGTCAGCAGCTGTGTGCTTGCAGATACTGAGAAGCAGGATCTCCCCAAAATCACTGGGACCAACACTTCCTTCAATATCTCCTGCATGAATCCAAGTATCACCTGGGCAAATCTGGTCGGCAGGACCTATGTATTGTGCTCCCAGGGAACCCAAGGGTGTGAGTTTTCTAGTTTTCCCTTGGGAAGGTGGCACTCAATGTGGAAAATAGCCAATGAGTCAAGGACATTTTATTTCACAGATGTTGGGCAGCCTCAAGTGATGGGTGTGAAGCTTGCCACATGAAGTAGAAAGGGATAAGATTGCTTCATTGCTGCCTGTAACTGTGGTAACCCCTGTCCATACATAAATGTGGTTGTCTTGATTTCCACAATCTCAAGGACCTGATCTCTTCCCTGATGGCCAACTCCAAGCCCTCTTGGTCTGGTATATTTTGATTTGAAATCTGATGAGTGTTTGGTTGGGAAGCACTTCTGTTAAAACCAGATTAAAGAAGAATGCAACATGCTTGGACGGAGTGAGTGTTCTTCACCCACTGGTCAACCACAGTACAGAAATAATACTCTAGGTGAGCCTAAGTGCTCCTGAAATCACATAAATTAGGGAAGAAACCGTGTGACATGCCCTGGAACATCGCTTCCCCAGCTGTGATAAAAGAGCAGTCAGTTTCAGAAGCTATGGGTTCCTTTCAGCTTCTAGACTGAGAAACCAGTTGCCCATCCCTGCAGCAGTGGAGGAGATGGGGAGTAGCTGTCTCTCAGAGCTTCGCTACTTCAGGAAAAAGAATGGAGGGCCTTTCCGAGAGGCTGTTAAGGATTGCATCACACTTCAAGTGCATGTTTTCTTTATCCCTCTGTTCTTTTTTCCTTTTCTTTGAGGAGGTAGGTAGGGGCCTGCTAAACATCATTCAGTGAGTGTCTTGAGCTTTATAGAATTTCCAACTAGGATGCTAAATTCTTCATCCAATAACTTTTTTTTTTTTTCATTTTTCTTCTCCTTCACTTTGCATGATGAGCTTGGGGGAAAACCTGCTAATCGTCTCTCACAGTCCCTAAATTTTCAAAGTGGTCTATCATATATATCATTTTTTGAGCAGAGATTTTTCTAAGAAAGGAACAATCTAACCACAGGATAGCTATACTATATGAAATATTTTGCTATGTTCTTAATACAAGAAAAATGGCTCTGCCATGCCTAGAGAGTCCAAATATGGGTAGAAATGCCAGGAAGAGAAACAGTAATTCACTGATATCATGTTGTCAGGTGGTGTTTTCCTGGGGAATGTTCCAAAGTGGACTCAGCTGCATCTACTGTGACTCATAAAGCAGTGGGAGGAGCAATTGCAGGTGAGGGCAGGCAGGTCAGGGTGGAGACTGGAGAAGGAAAGCATAAACCATAGGGGGAATTTAAGGAGGAGGAATGGCTGACCATCACAGGGAGACTCTGCCCTCAAAGGTCCACTGCTCTGTGTGCAGGAGCCTCACCTCTCTGTACCTTCAGCTCCATCCAGGAGCAATTTCCCTGAGTTCTCAACATGTCTAATTCCTAAGAGAGTTCTAGGTCGCTCCTGGAAGGAAAATGGGTGTGATTTGGCTTTGTGCGCCTCAGTTTAATTTGCTGGAACTGCCCAAAGAGCATGAGTGCTAGACATGGAAGGACAGGGTTCTAAGTGGTGGCATGTCAGCTACTGCAGCAGACGGGGGGCTTATCTGGGTGCAATGGCCCCCTTTCCCCAGTACCCCCGTCACATTCATGGCCATTGTTTGTCCTCTAGGACCAGTACAGAGAGCTGCATTTCAGAGGACAGGTCAAAGAATAATGTGATCAGGAGCTGTATAGTCAGAAACCAGAAGAAATGCTTGATTCTAAGATTCTCAGTCATCCAACTAATGTTGATGAGAGTGGTAAGTAGGAGTTGGTTCCAGTTGACTGATAATTATTAACAGGACAACCAACTGACCTACTGAGAGTTTGATGGTGTATATGGTAACGGGATCCTGTATTTTCTCTTACATAATTTTTTTTTTCCAGTTCTAGTTTAAGGTAGATATTTCTCAGCAGGAAAAGGCAGCTTTTGGAGTTGCAAAACTGCAGTGGTCTGATTTTATGAACAGTACAAGTGTGAATTTAAATATTCCTTTCTCTCAAAAACCCATTGAATTTTGTATTTTTTTTTTGAGTCCCATGAACTGTGAAGGATGATGTGTTTTTGTTTCAGTAAGACTGATGTTCATGCTTTGATAACAGGACAACACTTTAAAAATGGGATTTGCCCACAATGCTTCACTTCTATCACCATTTACATCCTTGATGCTGGGTGGGGAAACCTAAGTGTGGAAGACGTAAGTGAATACTGGGAAACATGCTTATCTTTCTGAAAGGAGTATCTTTTAAATACTTTCAAGTTATGACAAAATAAAAATATAAAATTATTGCTTAAATATATCAAGTTCTAAAGGAAAAATATATGTTGGTAAAATGTCTTTGTCATAGTTTAAATGAAAAGAATTAAATGGTTAAATTAGGCTTTATGTATTAGTTAAAGGATAGATTTATTTTCCAATATCAATTGATTATTAAATAATAATAAAATATATGATTAATAGTAGTTAATTCATGGTTAATGTCTTATGTGGACCATCTTCAGTGTATTAGGGGTAGAGGAACTTACCGTTATTACCCTTTTGGTTCTATGGTAACTTTAGCAAGTGACCAAGCCAACTTGCCCAATAAATTTGTCATTGTAGGGTTTATCATCCTACTTTTTCAATATTGATTTTTCCTTTTGATTGAATGGTGCTATGGCCAGACTTCATAGAAAGTGGTTATTACATGTGCACATTTGGCTACATTTATGTTTTCTAGTTTGGGGAGCCTTCTGATGAATTCTTAAACCATAGGACAGAAATAGCTTTTTGTCCTATTTTGGTAGTTAGTTTTCCTGGCACAAGTTGAGACAGGAAGTGCTGGAGCCCATGAAAACACGATGAGGAAAAAAACAACAAAAACAAAGCGATGCCTCTGAATTTCTGGGACATTTGCAAATATTTAGTTTATGTCAAGATGTGGTTTTTGGGAAGACTATTAATATGCACCAAACTTTCTTAAAAATATTCCCCTGAACACAGGAAAATAAATCTTCAATTGGAAGGGTGCCACAGGTGTTAACTTGTAACTTTGTTAACATCAGATCAATTGAAAACATCATTATAGATGATTTCCCATATGAGAAATTTGATGGAAAATGCAGGATCGTATTTAAATGTGACCAAAAACAGTTGTAGAAACAGCAGTTTAAAAAATAATGTCAAGGGATTTCACTGGTGGTACAGTGGCTAAGACTTCACCTACCAATGCAGGGGGTGCAGGTTCAATCCCTGGTCTGAGAGCTAACCATAACTTGAAACAGAAGCAGTATTGTAACAAATTCAATTAAAGACTGTAAAAATGGTCTGTGCTGTGCTGTGTTGAGTAGCTCAGTTGTGGTCAACTCTTTGCTACTCAATGGACTGTAGCCCACCAGGCTCCTCTGTCAATGAGGATTCTCCAGGCAAGAATACATGAGTGGGTTGCAATGCCCTTGAGTGGGTTGGCTCTTTCCCAACCCAGGGATTGAACCCAGATCTACCGTATTACAGGCAGATTCTTTACCATCTGAGCCACCTGCAAAGCCCAAGAATACTAAAATGGGTAGCCTATCCCTTCTCCAGGGGATCTTCCTGATCAGTAATCAAACCGGGGTCTCCCGCATTGCAGGCAGATTCTTAACCAGCTGAGCTACCAGCAAAGCCCTAAAAACAGTTTAAGTCCATCAGTTCAGTTCAGTCGCTCAGTCGTGTCCAACTCTTTGCGACCCCATGAATAGCAGCACGCCAGGCCTCCCTGTTCATCACCATCTCCCGGAGTTCACTCAGACTCACGTCCATTGAGTCCGTGATGCCATCCAGCCATCTCATCCTTGGTCATCCCCTTCTCCTGCCCGCAATCCCTCCCAGCATCAGAGTCTTTTCCAATGAGTCAACTCTTCGCATGAGGTGGCCAAAGTACTGGAGTTTCAGCTTTAGCATCATTCCTTCCAAAGAAATCCCAGGGTTGATCTCCTTCAGAATGGACTGATTGGGTAAATAAATAAATAAATAAATAATGACAAACATTATTATGATAGTGACACCCTAGTGTTTGGGCATTTGGATATTATATGCTTTCTTATTAAGCCCTTGGTTATTTTTTAAACTTGGTATTATTGGCTCAGACGGTAAAGCATCTGTCTACAATGTGGGAGACCTGGGTTCGAGCCCTGGGTTGGGAATATCCCCTGGAGAAGGAAATGGCAATCCACTCCAGGACTATTGCCTGGAAAATCCCATGGACAGAGAAGCCTGGTAGGCTACAGTCCATGGGGTCGCAAAGAGTCAGACATGACTGAGCGACTTCACTACTACTAAACATTCAACAAAAGAAGATCAATACATTTCTTTCAGCTTCCTGTTTCTGTCTGATGTTCTTGATTAAGCTGGTCTCTTGCTTCTTTCTCAGAGGATGATTCTTGGACCTCAGATTTATTATTGAAGCTGAACAGAGGAATGGAAAACCTTATACTACATTGCAGATGCAACCAGGAACTCCAGCAGATATTAGATTTCACGTGTCACTTTCATTTTCAGCTTGGGTCATTTTCTAAGCAGAATATGAATAACTTTGACAAGTTTCCTATTTTCTTTAGAAATCAACATTTTCCCTTTAAACCTCTGCTATTACTTATCTGATCGGAAAATCATCTGCTCAGCTCATATCTAGGATTAGACATTTCTGAGTCAAATCAGCCTTGAAACACTGAATATGACAGAGTGGCATGAAGCAAAGAGTATATTTCCTGCTAAATATGCCTCCAAGTGGACTCCTATGTGGCATTAGAGATGGGTGGAGAGGTCAGGGATGTACATGTGCTCCTTCAAACAAGCAGCGATCCTCTAAGGGTGGTGTAGGCACTTCCTGAGACTCCAGACACACTGCAATGAGAAAACCAACATTAACTCAGGTGGGATGCCTGAATCAAGTGTGTCTACAGGGGACAAGACACGTATTTGCAACATTCTGACCCAGGGCTTTGCAACATTCTGACCCAGGGCTCCTTTCATGATCCCTGCTGCTAGTCGGAGCATACTGGAAAGGAACCATAAACAATGTAAACTGAGAGTCACAGCTCACAGCTCTCATGTGACTTTCTATAAAATGAGAGATGAACCCAGCAGAGGCACTGACGGTCATGTCTGGTGGGCCAGGGGATAGAAGAGGGATTCTTGGCTCAAGTGAGCAGATAGCTCCACAGGCTCTGCCATATATGGATGAGAGGCAAGATTTTCAAGCAAAATTCCTATGATCTCAAAACTCGTGCTACTCAGACAGCTGTCTCAAATTCCATTCAATGTCAAAGTAGTACCTTAAGCTGCTTTATCTGTTTTGGCTTTGAAGTGGCAATAAAAACCAGGAAGCCTCCTGACCTGGGTCATTGCTAAAAAGGGTTGTTTTCTTTTTGCTTTACCCATTTTAAGAGCAGCTACTTACAGGTATGTCTGTGAAACAGGAAGTGAAGAAAACATTTACTAACACAGGAAATGTGAAAGTAGCCTGGGAATCTTCCGAGTTTATTGTAAAGTTGGGCTTTAGACAACCACAGTACAAACAGTGGATGCAATAGTGTGAAGGAAACATCATTTTTAATCAGATACCCCATACTCACATGTTGAGACAAACCTCACTGATTTTACTCTTCCGTGACCTTGTTCCATTCAAAGGACATTTTGGGATTAAAACTCCATTACCCTGCAAACAGACTGAACAATGTATGCCATGTCCCATTTTGCAGGCAGAGGTCTTTCAACTTTTTGTCAGGTTAACCATCCTATTTGGGTGTGTTCTACTCCCAACTGGTCCTTCTGGAGAAACTAAAGTGTCAGTTACCTTTCACAGAAGTCTTAAAGAAAGGCATCATTTCCAAAATGGTTGAAAATCAGCTTTGGAAAGAGTTATGCAGCAGTAGTAGTTTTTGGAAAATGTAATTGCTGTCACTTATCTTTGCAGCAATAAATGTTTCACTTCATATATTTTTGTACTTTTTTTTCCCCTTTTCAGCTTGTTTTATTTCTGCTAAAAATATCTTGGTTAATCCACTTCTCATTTCACATAGAAGGAGAAGTGATATAAAAACAAGTTAGTTTTGAGGTTTTTTTAAAATTAGCTTTTTAAAAAGAATTACAAAGAAAGAGATTTTTAATTAATTAATGTAAATTCTTTTGTAGTTAACTGAGGAATCTAGTAGTGAAGGATTCCAGCAGAACTCTCCCTCAGGGTCCACTTTACCTGGACCTGGTGGTCCCACTGATGTAAACCATACCTGACCTATCCTTGATTCCATTTTCCAGGAATAATTGGATGAGAAGTACTAAGCTGCCTAAAGTAAAATTCTTCTTTAAATGGGAACCAGAGTGATTTAACCAAAGACATGACCAGATCTGGGGCAGTTCTGGTACCCTGCCAGTAGGTGGAAGATCTTTGAATGGGGAGATGGCTCTTTAATGTATCTCAGCTTCCCTAATCAAGTCGATCCCGTTCTCTAACACTACTATTATTTTGGCTTACTTGCCCCCAAAATTACAAATGATGTAAAAGTGACTATAATTTGTTACTTTCCATTTTGCATTAACCTCATAGGCAATGGCTAATAGTTCCCTTTTCTCTCTTCTTCTCAATCCTCATATCAACACACTAAAGAATATAAGCAAAACCAATACAATATTGTAAAGTAATTAACCTCCAATTAAAATAAATGAATTTATATTAAAGAAAGAAAAAAGAATATAAGCATTTTCCTACAAAAATTCTTTTAGTATTTTCATCTACTACATTTATTCCCCCCCAGCCCCAGAACACACTGAAAAGACAGGCTGAAATAATCAGTGTCCTCAGGTCCTTTTTGTTGACTCCGATTTCCTTGAGGTTGGCTCTGACTTTAGTCCTAACGATGGGAGTCATTTGCTGTTTTTGTGCTCACTACGCACAGGTCTGTCAGTAGATGGCCTGGAAGCCTGGTTTTCTCTGTGTATGTATAGAAGATGCAGAATTTCTCTGGACCTAGAAATAAGGAGCTGCTGCAGTAAGTAGTTGTTGCTTCAAAAATCAATGACAAAAAGCATCTAAAAATACCCTAGAGTGAATATATGTATATGTATAACTGATTCACTTTACTGTACACCTGAAAGTAACACAACATTGTAAATCAACTAGATGTAAGTTAAAAAAAAAAAAAAAGATTCCCACAGAAGGCAACCAATGGGAAAGTCGAACAAAAGTTCCCTCTATTTGTTTGGAAGCTGTTTCCTCCAAGAGCCAAATGTTCACAGTTTTTCTCTGGGCTCCTAATTTTTGAACATCACTTGGGTTTTGCCTGGCAGTGTCATCAGGCAGTGGGAAGTCTGCTTCCATGGAAGCACTAGGTTTATTTTCTGAAGCAAATTAGAATTCATTTCAGAGGAAAGCATTGTGGGAGTTGAGTTACTATTCTGGCAACATGCATGAGAAATTTTCTTCCTGAGTATTTCTGATCCCACTGGGGAGGAACATTCTCATGAGGCTTGGGACTTGAAACGCACACACCCACAGGCTCCGACAAGCATCTACAGGAGCCCCATTCTTGCAGATTTCCATCCTTTGGTAGGTCTCCTCTATCCCCTGTGCTGATTTCTGGGCTGGGCAACTCTTGCCTGCTCCATGAGAAGCAACAATGAGAGTGAAAGGGGAAAAGTGATTGAAAGGCATGCTTTTTTTCAAATATTGAAAGAAAATCAGGTGAAAATGTCAGCATACAACAGACAGACCTTCCATGGACAGGATTCTACGTGTTCCTGTGTGGAGACCACAAAAAATCACCTTTTGAAAGAGAGTTGCTGCAGTTGCTACATATACATTCTAAATTCATTTTCCTCATGAGATCTCTCTCTTTCTTTGTGGGCTCCACTGATTCTATAGTAAGGTGTCTCTAATATCTGTTAGTGGGTGCTTCAAACAACCAGCCCCATGCTTAGATGCTCTGGATGGTACAGTCAAGCTCTGAATCAAGTTGAGTAGAAATTGTTTTTAATTTAATTTTTAAAATTTGAAGAATAGTTAATTTGCAGTATTTTATTAAGTTCTACATACAGTAAAGTGAATTAGTTACACACATATATATATATATATACATACACATTCTTTTTTGTATTTTTTTACATTATGCTTTATCACGGGATATTGAATATAGTTCCCTGATCAAAAATATCTTGTTTAAACAGACTTTTAAATAAAAAACTTTTAATTCAACATCTTTCTTAAAGATATATTGTTTAGCTAATGGGCTAAACCCTGAATTTTGGCTCCAGAATTTATGCTTTTAACCACTACCCTGTGTTGTGTGTGTGTGTGTGTGTGTGTGTGTGTGTGTGTGTGTGTGTATGTATGTGTGTGTTTTGCAAATAATGGGTTGGTCAAAAGTTTGTTTGGGTTTTTTGTCATATTTTATGGAAAAACCTGAACAAAGTTTTGACTAACCCAATAGCTTTACAATTCACTCTTTGAAAGAAGGAATTTACTTTTGTTCCTTTTCATTCAGCTATTTGATGTTATTAAATGCATTAGCTGTCTTTTGTTACTTAAAAAAATATGTATACCAAGACTTCCTGGCATAAAGCGACGTCACAATCTCTACAAGTCAGGTGTCTATATACATCTTGGCTGGGTTCTCTGCCTCAGGGTCTCCTGCGACATCCAGTTACAACATTGGCAGGGGTCGCAACCTCCTCTGAAGGCGCAACCAGAGTTCTCCCGCCTCCTCTCCTGGCTGTGGCCAGCCTCCAGCTTCTTGTAGACTGTTGCATCAAGGGCCTTAGTTCCTTCCTGGCCATTGTCATTGTCCACACTTACCATGAAGGCCTCTCCACCAGTAGTTCACAGTGTCAGCTAGCATGTGACATATCACAACACATTTGAGATATTTGCTCTATCCATAGACTTGTTTTATTAAAATGAATTTTACTGTGTTTTTTTTTCCCCTGTGAATACAACTTATATATTAAAAAACTTTTTTTAAGTGAAGGAAAATTGCTTTACAACGTTGTGTTGGTTTCTGCTGTATAACAATGGGAATTGGCCATAATTATACGTGTGTATATATATATGTGTATATATATGTGTGTGTGTGTATCATGCTTCCATCCTCAACCTCCCCAGCATGCCAATTGCACCCCTCTATGTTGTCAGAGAGTGCCAAGCTGGGCTCCCCGTGCTATACAGCAGCTTCGCACTAGCAGTTTTACACATTGTAGTATGCATATGTCAACGCTGCTTCCTCGTTTCATCCTTCCTCCTCCTCCTGCTTTGTCCACCAGTCCATTCTGTGGCTCTACATCTGTGGCTCCATCCCTACCCTGCAAATAGGTTCATCAGTATCATTTTTCTAGATTCCATATATATGTGTTAATATATGATATTTGTTTTTCTCTTTCTGATTTGCTTCAATCGGTATAATAGGTTCTAGGTTCATCCGCCTCAGTAGAACTGACTCAAATTCATTCCTTTTTATGACTGAGTAATATTCCTATATATATTTAAACCCACACAATTAACTACTTGGTAAAGTAAATATGTTAGAGTCTGGTGTCCAGTGAAAACAAATATATTTAGAATGTCTTTTATTACTTTTGAGTAGACTAGACCACACAGTGGCTGTGAAATTAACTCATAGTAACTAACTAAATTCACTTATACATACAACCCAACTAAGCCCAGTGTATTTGAGAGAATAAAAAATCATACTCTAAAAGAATATGGAATATTTATTTGTTTACATATCAAACATGTGAAAAGACATGTTTAAGTTCACTTTGACACTCTCAAATATACAAGCATTGCTAATATGCTTTAAACTTACTCATTTTGGAGTCTGGATAGCTTTTCTTTTTATTGTGTGTGCAATTGTGTGTTTGTGTGTGTATTTCAGCACAGTATAGCCAGTTATAAAAATAACTTTTCAGAAAAGATAGGTGAAAAATATCATTTGTTATATAGAGCATTTGCAAGAAAATATTTATTTTCTGTCATTTATTGAGAATTTCTGTGAGTAAAGATACACATTCTGCTCTGTGGGAGAGATAGAAAATGAATCAAAGAACTTCCCTGGAGGCCCAGTAGTTACGACACCATGCTTCAACTGCAGAGGGCATAGATTTGATCTCTTGCCAGGGAACCAAAATCCCACACTGAGCAACACAGCCAAAAAAAAAAAGAAAAAATAAGTAAATAAATTAAACAAGATAATGAGAAAGATATTAAAAAGTGAATTAAGTCTCTGCCTTCATCAAAAGAGTTTGGACTTTGAAATCAGAGAAGAGTGTAAACTACCTTCGTTTTTCTGGGCCTCAGTTTTCACATCTATGTAATATAAACATAAATAATATTCATACAAAGTTACAAAACACATGTGATGCTTCTTGGACATCCTGTTTTTGACAAGTACAAGGATACTGTCTACCATTCTCACGTCCTGGTACTTGTTGCTGGGGGGCTTTATAGGGAAGAGAAAACAGCAGCTCAAATAGCTGAAGCACAAGGTATAGAGAACACATGCCACACGCGAGTAGATGAATGGCCACAGGGCTTCAGAAAGTGGAAATAACTCTCTACACCACTTCGTGATGGTGGTGTAAATCACTTCTAGATGGTGGACTGAGTCTATTACATAGACTCTGGCTCCCCCAGTAGATGTTAAAAAACAGAAAATACATTATTTGAATTAAGTTCAAAATGCATTTAAAATAATTGGAGTAGTTGGGAAAGACTGATTTTGTGTGTGTGTGTGTGGCTTTTGTAAGCTACATTTCCTGTCTGTCCTGGGGTGAGGAGTTTCTACATATGCTGAGTTATTCTCTTTTGCCCTGGGTGACTTAATAACATTTCCCTCCATACCAGAAAACAAGGTGGAAGTGTTGTAGATATTTATTAGAGAATTAAGAAAAAAAGGAACAAAATGAGGAAGCAAACAAGTAAAGACAAAGGTCAATTTCCATTTGGACAATTTATAAACTCAATTCAGTTAGAATTAAAAATGGCTTTTGAAATGTAACCATCTACCTCCTTTCATTTGCAAGTTAATAATAAATATAAACATATATGTGTGGTGTAAGAAATAAACTTTTGATTTATAGCTTAAATCCATTTTCTAAGAATAAATATACAATTTTAAATGTTCTTGGCTGACATATTTTCTTTGTGCATCTGTCGTGCAGAGTCACAGTGTAAGCAGAAAGCTGTAAGCTTCTGAAATTGGTGTAAAGAGTTTTCTGATTTCAGTCATTTTTCTCTTTAGCTATTTATATGTTTCAGGAATGAAAACACTGATTGAACTGATTGTCAAAGTAAAGTCTGATTGAAGTGCACAAATATCATGCTTCTGGTTCTTTCCATGCTTTGAGGGTGGTGTGATAAATAAGCTTGTGCTGAGTGTCAACAATGAGGTATAATCGGAAGTTCTGCACCACTGCTGTCCACAAACCTGACCTTTGTGCAAGTGGCTCTGTAGCAAGTGATGATGCTGGTGAGGACAGTAAGGACAACCCATTTCTGAAAACTTGCCATGTATGTCAGGCACTTTTCCAATTGCTTTAGATATAACTTAAACCCCATGTGACTCCTAGAATGTGGCCAATATTCTTGTTCTCATCTTACAAAAGAGAAAACTGAGGCACAGGAAGCTCTTGTATTTGCCTTTAAAGAGCCATTTGATGAGTCATAGACCCAGAAGTCTACGGTCTGTGGCCTAAGCATTTACCTCTAATAAATACTTTTATGCGTTGAAAAGGGGGGTAGCAGTCCCCAGGGGGATCAACGCTCATTTATATTTTTCTGATGTTTTCTTTTTATTTATTTTTTATTAAAATATAGTTGATTTACAATGTTGTGTAGTTTCAGGTACACAGCAAAGTGATTCAGTTATGTATATATTCTTTTTCAGATTCTTTTCTATTATAGGTTATTACAAGATATTGAGTATAATCCCCTGTGCTATTCAGTAGGCCCTTATTAGTTATCTATTTTATATATAGTAGTATGTATATGCTAATTCCATACTCCTAATTTACCCCTCTTCACTCCCCTTTCTTTTTGTTTTCTGTGTGAGTCTATTTCTGTTTTGTATGTAGGTTCAGCTATATCATTTTTTAATATTCTATATATAAATGATATCATATGATGCTCATTGGTCTCTTTCTGACTTGCTTCACTTAGTATGACAATCTCTAAATCCATCTGTGTTGATGCAAATGGCATTATTTCATTCTTTTTTATGGCTGAGTAATATTTCATTGTATAAATGTACCATATCTTCTTTATCCATTCCTCTGTCAATTGACACAGGTTGCTTTCATGTCCTGGCTATTGTAAAATGTGTTGCGATGAACATTGTAATGCAAGCACTTTTTCGACTTAGAGTTTTCTCCAGATATGTGCCCAGCAGTGGAATTGCAGGACCCTAAGGGAGCTCTATTTGCAGTTTTTGAAGAAACCTCCATACTGTGCTCCATAGTGGCTGTACTAGTTTATATCTCTTGACCCCTCCCCTGTACTGCCTCTCCAGTAAACGGTCTGGATGTTAGATTACCTAAGAATGTATCTAATTAACACTTATTTTGGATTTAGGGTCATGTTTTGTGTACTAAGGCTTCTTGTTATCATCTGTAAATATTCTTGTGCTTTGGGATACTTTTACACTCTAGACTAGGATAATGAAATCTCAGACACCTTCTGAGTTTGCCAAGGTGAGTGATCATTCACAGACTGAAATTTTGAGGTGAGGTGAGGTGAAGTCACTCAGTCGTGTCCGACTCTTTGCGACCCCATAGATTGTAGCCTACCAGGCTCCTCCATCCATGGGATTTTCCAGGCAAGAGTACTGGAGTGGGGTGCCATTGCCTTCTCCAGAGGATTTTCCCAACCCAGGGATCTAACCCAGGTCTCCCACATTGTAGGCAGACGCTTTACTGTCTGAGCCACCAGCGAAGCCTCTCTAATGTTTACATTCCTTATATCCAACTGGGGCAGGGAAGGACTCGGATAAAAGGCAGGATCTTTATATCTTTGAAACATGTTGGAGAATTCTCTGCTCCCATGAGAACTGGATGATAATGAAATGCCATCTTCCATTTCAGTCCATTGCAAACGTGCTTTAAGACTACCACAAAGAACCTAGATGTATTCCTTGGCCCACTGAGTACAGTTTCAAAACAGAAGGCATGCATGTGTATATGCTAAATCGCTTCGGTTTTGTCTGACTCTTTGCAACTCTGTGGATTGTAGCCAGTCAGGCTCCTCTGTCCATGGGACTCTCTAGGTAAGGACAATGGACTGGATTGCCATGCCTTCCTCCAGAGGATTTTCTCAACCCAGGAATTGAACCCACATCTCCTGCACAGGCAGGCGAGTTCTTTACCACTGGCGCCACCTGGGAAGCCCCATGGAAGACATGGCTGATGGTTTATTCTTTCCAAATGCTGTTCTATTCATATGTGTGTATCTGTGAAGGATGTCCCTCTCTCTCTTTTCCTCTGGGCTTATCTCTCCCAGTATAAACTATGACCATCAACATCAAGAAATGAATTATGTATTTTGTGTTTATTAAGTCTGTATTTTAAAGGCGCAACCTTCAATGTCACTTGGATATTAGAATGCACAATCTAAGAAACTTTATTTGAATAGGTTATCACGAGCACCTGCTCTCTCTTCTCCACCAACCCCCCCCTTCACTTGCCACTTCAATGCTTTACTGGGCTGGAAGCACATCCATATTACAAATAACCAGACTATTGGACTGTTACCAAAGAATATGATTTTCAACTCTATTCTAAAAAGTTAAAATTACATAAAATCAATGCTATTCTCTGTCATTCTGTATACCCAGCATTTTCTCCAAGAGAAGCTAAACTGAAAAAAGAAGAAAAAAAACATAATTATCTGCTGTCCTGGAAAGAATTGAAAAGTTATTTAAAAATTACCTCCAAGAATGCCAGAAGGAAGTTCCTTTTCCTTTTGAATGAACAAATAATCAACTTTCTACAGAAGCTGGTAGGAGTTTATATTTCCCCTCCTGCTTTGGGAAGCAGGGTGAAGTCTTACAAAACTGAAATGTGCCTGCTCAATGATCCAGCAGATCCATTCACAGGACCTGGCAGGTGTGGGACAGTGACACGCTTGAGTGTGTTTTCAAAACAACATTGTTCAGGGACTTCCTTGGTGGTCGAGCAGTTAAGACTCCATCCTTCCAATGGAGAGGATGCAGGTTCAATCCTTGGTTAGGGAACTAAGATTCCACATGCCATGGGACCAAAATATAAACAAAAGGCATTTAAAAATGGCATTGTTCATAGCAGCCCCAAACTGCACTATCAACAAGGAATTAGAATCATTATAATGACTGAATAGAATGCAAGTTGCAGGGGAATATATTTCTTATAATATCACTTATATCAATTCACCATATATACAGAACTTAAAATTTTGTTAGAGATTCATATAGTAAGAAAATAACCAAAAGTGAGGTCTTAAACAAAGCAATTCACGGTAGCAGTTACCCTTGTAATTGAAGGGTGTTCATGAGGGGCACGGGGTCACTTCAGAGGTGCTAGAAATGTCCTATTTCTTCAACTGATGGCAGGTTGAGGGGTGTTTGCTTCATCATTCATGACATATTATGTAAAATAGAAAGCAGGTTGTTAATTTGCCTCCTATAATCCTGAGAATGTTATTTCAAAGCAGCATACATTTTTATTTTCCATCTGGAGAATGTACTTGGGGAAGATAAATACCTTGTTGAGGTGCAACATTAAATAAGGCTTTTTAACCCCAGAGTTCATTGTATTCCACTATGCATGTGTATCTGTCCTCTAGTTTTCTAGTCTCATCTGGAAATGCTAATATTGAAAATTTTCTATACTGAGAAAATGGACAAAGTAGAAAACAAACAATGTCTTGTTTTTTTTTTTTACAAAAAACATTTTACTGGGCAGTTTAGAATGAAAATGGGGCTCAAACACTTTCTGGTCAATGGAAGCCCAGGAGTGGCTGTGTATCTTTACCCAGGACAACAGCCACAGGTACACCATCAGTAGTGGCACCAAGCCCATGAAAAACAAAATCCCATAGACTCTCAGTGTCTTTTAATTATATTGTCTTCTTATTTTTCTTTTTATTCCTATTTCATAGTTTTGTCTGCTCAAGTCAGGGTGGAATCAAAAAGTATAAAGAGTGTTGAAGAATTCTTTTTTATCAGATACTGCTAAAACAAAGTGAAATGTACGGATTAACTCGATCACACTAACAGGCCTGAAATATCCTGTTTACCCCAGGTTTTGATACAATGGGTCTTTCATAATTTTCTAGAGGTATGTGGAAATTGTCAAGAGTGATGCCGGCCTTTAAGGAGGAATGTTTTTTCTTTGACAGATAAGGATCAGGTTTGTACTTGCGGTGCCAGAAATAAGATGAAGTTTCACTTCAGAGCCTGAGCCATGTTGATCTACCTATTCTCATTACACAGAGCCATTTATAGCCATCAGGAGCCGCAGACTGACCTGTGACAATCGCTTTCCTGGGAACTTAAAAAATGCACTAGACCTTCAGCTGCAGGGACAAGCAACAGCTCCTTGGATGAATTGGCCACGCGAATAGCACCACCAAGTACCTGCTGGCACAACGCCGTATATTTTTCAAAGGAAATAAGGCAATTATAAGGCTTCTTTCATAAAGTCAGTAAATGGTATTTGACCTAAGGTGAAATCCTTGTGTTTAATTCGAGTCTGGAAACTCTTCATTTTTTTCCCTTTACCCTACTTATATTTATTTTTTTAGAGAGTTCATGGCAAAATTGTTGTATCCTAAGCAACAAAAACACACTTGCCTTTGACCTCCTTCTTTTCTTGCCATTCACTTTGATAATAATTATTCCAGCTCTTGAAAAGTACTGTTTGGTCCTCAGCCAAAGCTGACATTTATTTATGGAAATAAAATTGTCCAGCATATGTGTCCACTTTAATATTCATTTTGTTAAAACTTGCCATGAAGACAATTTTCCTAAGATGAGACTTCATACCAACATCCTGGAGATCATGTACATTAATTTTGCCAAATTCAAAATGAGAAACTGGATTTTCAGATGAAGGCTTTCATAGTAAGTCAGTCTTCTGTTCGTGTAATAAGATAGAAGTTCTTGGGTTGCACGGCATTCAGCAGTCTTGTTAAACAGATCTGAAACCTGAAGCCCAAGTAAGGTATGAACTTCAGGAAGACTTTGCCAAAAAGAGACCACACCTGTTCCAGCTTCTAGTAAAATAAATCATGGTTGTGGAAAGACCTGACCATTAGCAGTAAGAGAACACCTTTCAGTGTAGCTTCTACTATTCAAAGTGAAAACCGTGACACCAAATTCTCTTTTGCACTTCATTCCTATACAAGCAGTTTTTTGCTATTATGAAAGCCACTTCTTAAATATAACACATAGTTGTAGTCATTTTCCATTTCTTATTGTCCTAGCAGTGTCAACTAAAATCCTTTAAAATATTCAAAGTGCTTAGATATTCTGAGACCAAATGTCTTAGAAATGTAAGGTATTATATTGTCATTTGGGGTCCAGACTTCATCAATGTCAGTCTGTCTCTCAACTTTTCGGTGTTTATGATGACAAATTGGGATGTAACAACAGGATGAGAAATAGATAAATATTTTTATTTTAGCAATGCCATTTTAGCATTGTTTTGACAGTGATCGCCAGTGGGGTTATACAGTTTGTTTTCCCTTCAACCTTTCTTTATGAGAGATGGTAACAGATGCCAGAAATAATTCATGAACCATAGAACAGTTAATTTCGCTCAAGTCTTTCTTAGGCTAAAACATTAAACAGGATCATTCTCAAAATAAACCACATTTTCCCATTTCAAGGAGCAATTTCATTAGGAAAAAAAAAAAAAAGAACGAATCATTAGCACAAACCAATCTATTACAGGAACAACTACGAAGTTATGCCTTAAGCACATTAAACTTAGTAAAGGCATATTATAAAATGAAATCACAAGAAAAATTGCATGGCTCTTATATTATATTCATGATGGAGCATTTACATGATTACTATATGAGTCACTCTTTTTAATATGTCTGCTATTATAACTAGTACATTAAAAAATCTATATAAATGTAATTCCACTACATCATAAACCTAGGTTCTAAATCACACAAAAATGAATGTCAAATACTAACACTATTAATAAGAAAAACCTAGGAAGTGAATATAGTATGTTTAATTAAAGACAAAAATTATTTGTATCACAGTGATTAATAAGTATAAGTGAAGGAAAATTTATGAACCAGATGGACTAATTTTTTTTTAAAGTTTCCTCACCACACCTTTTACCCTTTCCTATCCCTCTTTCTGTTGGAAAGCCTGTCCTGTTTCATTAAATAGGAAACATAATGTTCAACATATTCTAGGTATTTTTGCATTTGTTAAAGTTAATTATTTTGTAGATCTTTTAAAAAGCTTTTTATTTTGTATTGTAATATACCTGATTAACAATGTTGTGATAGTTTCCGGAGAACAGCCATACATATAAAGTGAAGATTCTCAGTCGTGTCCAACTCTTTGTGACCCCATGGACTGTACCCTACCAGGCTCCTCAGTCCATGGAATTTTCCAGGCAACAGTACTGGAGTGGGTTGCCGTTTCCTTCTCCAGGGATCTTCCCAACCCAGGGATTGAACCTGTATCCCGCACTGCAGGCAGATGCTTTACCGTCTGAGCCACCAGGGAAGCCTTAGCCATACATATACGTATATCCATTTTTCACCAAACTCCCCTCCCATCCAGGCTGTCACATAACATTGAGCAGAGTTAAACCATTATAAAAGCATTCTAGTTGAGTTATGTAAGCATTATGGCTTGTTATAGAAACAGAAATTTCTCTAAGTTCATTGCCTAAAAGAATGTCCTTGCCCTATTGATGTCACTTTATAATTCTTATTTCAAGTGTTCAGTCACGGGAACTTTATTGTTGGCATAAATTTTCTTCTTTTAAAACAGATTGGCTCATCTCCAAATCTGCAGCTCTTTGTAGAGAATGTTTGAAAGGTTGAATGAAAGTCAGAATGTCAATATATTTATTGGCAAAATGACAATAAACTATTACCTTTTCTGCAGCACTTTCATTTTCTATAAGGAATTTAGTGTGATTGTGTTTGTTTTTTTAGTTTGTTTTATAAGAACCATTTAAAGAAAAAAAATTTATACAAAATTTCAAATGCTCAAAGCTTCCTGAGAACATTGGACCTTTATATATTTTTCACCAGCTAAGTGAAATTGCTGATTTACTCTTAGGAGTTACTCAACTGAGTAACCCAGATTACAGGCCTCATTTAAACCCCAGGCACTTTTGTTATACTTCCTGGTAACCTAAGTTTTCAGGAAGATAATTGAAGACATATGAATTTGCTTTTGCCTGTAATTACCTAAAAGGTACTCTAAACCTTCTTTTTTTTTTTTAAGAATTAAACAAACAGGCTTCATAATGGCAGTGGTAGGCAGTGAGAAAGAGAATCCTGGCTCCTGACCTCAGTTTATACTGACTATTGGAGAAAATAAAGAAGTAATCACAATTCATTTTTGGATTCTTTTCCCATATGGATTATTACAGAATGTTGAAAAGAGTTCCCTGAGCTATATAGTATGTCCTTGAAGATTATCTATTTATTAAAGACCTAAATGTAAGGCCAGTCACTATAAAACTCTTAGAGGAAAACATAGGCAGAACAATTTGACATAGATCACAGCAATCTCTTCTTTTTTTTTTTTGATCCACTTCCTAAGATAATGAAAATAAAAATAAACAAATGAGATCTAATGCAACTCAAAAGCTTTTGCACAGCAAAGGAAATGGTAAACAAAACAAAAAAGAGAATCAACAGAATGAAAAAAAAAATGCAGATGATGCCTCAAAGGATTAATCTCCAAAATATACAAACAGCTTTATGTGGTTCAATATAAAAAAAATTAAAAAGCTGATTGTTTTAATAATGAAATTGCTGAGTACTTAAGGATGACATACAAAGAGAGGAAGCTAACTTAGTTCCAAATGTGTTAGAAAGGTCTAGTAAAGGAGTTTTTAAGGTATAATCTGGAGAGAGATTGCTGAGTGGAAAGTAGCCAGGAAACCAGGGGAAGGAGGAAGGGAAAGAGTTAGGATGGAGGGGGAGACTGAAGCAATGTTTGCAGAATAACCCAAGATAAGAGATGCTGCAGTGGAAAGCTTTGGAAATCAGGGTACAGGCAGCAGGAAGCCGCGAGGTAACAGTGATCTATTAATATAAGCGTTTTATTACCCATAGGCCAAACTGTTGAATGACCAAAATAATTTTGCTTATTCACCCTGTCAGGATGAAATTTTGAGTTCTTACCTTCAATTCACTGAAATATACTTAGTTTCTTTGTAAATTATATAACTATACTTGATTGTCAATATCTCAAGATCCAATGTGTATTTAGGCTAAAAGCTCATTACTAATAACTAAGAGATCATTCAAATTCTATCTGATTCCTTGTCAAATTTGATTGGATTAGCATTCTTTACTGCAATAATGCAGATAAGAAAAAGCTAAACTTAGAGTTTTAAACTCTGATATTTTCTTATCCTGAGTAGATGATCAAAACTTTACACACTTTTCAAAGGGTGGTGCCTGAACCATTAGTAACAGAATCACTAGAAGTGATGTAAAGACAGATTTCTGTGTCCTACTTTACTTTTGTTGATATAGAAACTTTTATGATATTGGACAAGAAATTGAATTTTAAACAAATGTCCCAGGTGAGCCTGATGCTTTCAGTTTGAAAGTCATTGATCTAAACAGAACTTAGCATTAAACTTCTGCTACAGATGCAATGTGGACCCCCCAGAGACTTGGAAGGCAGCTGATCTATTATGCACCTTCTGGAACAGGAGCTACTCCATCAAGTTATCCACTCTTTATTTTTCCTGAAGTATCTCTTGTCTCCAAGTCCTCCTACCTCAACTTCTAGAGAACCCAGGATGTATCTTATTTAGTCTACCAATAGCCAATTAACTTACAAAAAAGAGGCAAATTCTTAGGATTTAGCTATTATTACAAATTATTTGATGATGCAAGTCATTGTGTATAATTTTGCATGAAGTATGATTCTTTTACTGACCACTCCGAGATATGTCATCAATGAAATACTAACAGGACCCTTTCATAGAGCATGTCTAGTACAGCCATTTCTCTGTACATTACAATGAAAACTTGTGATTTTATATATATATAACATATATATATATATATATATATAGAGAGAGAGAGAGAGAGAGAGAGAGAGTTTCTTCTTGATAAGAGAGATTTTATTTTTATCTACCCTCCTTTGATTTGAGATTGCTGAACTTTTACAGTGATAAAATATACACATTTTGCTGATGTGTTTTTTTAACTACAATTGATTTACAATGTTGTGCTCATTTCAGATGTACAGCAAAATCATTCAGTTATATACACACATGTATCTTTTTTATATATATGCATTCTTTTCCAAATTCTTTTCCACTGTAGCTTATTACAAGACACTAAATGCAGTTCCCTGTGCTGAACAGTATGTCCTTGTTTTTTATCTATTTTATATGCGTAGTAGCATATATATGTTCACCCCAAACTCCTAATTTATCCCTCCTCCTCCTTTTCCTCTTTTGCTAACTACAAGTTTGCTTTCTATTTCTGTGTGCCTATTTCTGTTTTGTAGATAAGTTCCTTTGTATTATTATTTTTTAGATTCCACATATAAGCAATAGCAGATGATATTTGTCTTTTTCTGTCTGACTTACTTCACTTATTCTGATAATCTCTAGGCCCATCCATGTTGCTGCAATAGCATCAATTCATGTTTTTCACAACATTTGAAAATACATTAAAAATTAAGTAAACTTTTGACTTTCCCTGGATGCTTGAAATTTATAGAGACTAACTTAAGTAATAAATTTGTTTGTATTCATATGTGTTACTTCTTCATATTCAGATAGTTTAAGGCAGAAAATCCTGTGTACAATGGAAGGATTTCTGATGGAGGTGAAAAGAGCTCAGTATTATTTGAAAGTGTCCAGCACAGCTCCAGTTCACTTAATTTCCTTTGGAGAACAGTTTGGATTGTTTCGGAATTAATCATGAACTATTTAGTTGCAAATGCTCAAAACACAAACCTACTGGAGGTCTTTGAAAACTCAGGCCTAAGTCTCCAAATCCTTTAGCTCAACTTTGCACAGAGAATAATATCTGAAAACATGACTGCTGTATTCTCAGGCCAGTCTCTCAACCCATTCTTGCTGGGATTAAGGGAGGGGCTGGTGTTTTCAGCGCTCTTGCTGCCTGGGTTTGAACCGTTCAGCAGCATGTGAAATGTGGTTCAAGTCAACGTGCTTCTCTCTTTGTGCCTTGAGGTCCCAACTTTGCAGGTGGTTGTTGTGATGATCATATTCTTCTTGTTTTTTTATCATAAGTGTTAATATATTAAGCCTGACCCACCATCAACATTGTTAGATCTAGATGGTCCAGGGAAAAGGAAAGGGTGGTACAGGGTGATGGGGTTAAGGTGCAGGACTTCTCTCCTGAAAGAGCCAGGGTCCTGGGTGCACTGCTCTCAGGCAGCACTAGACACAGAGTGTCTCTTATCTGTCCTATGGTTGGGGGTAGGGACAGACAGGGAGAGGAAATGGTTAGAAGTGGGATATGTACTTGTCCAGTCAGTGTAGGGGCTTTTGAGGCAAGGTTCCAACTTGGACCACCAGTCAAATTCCAGCACCAAATGGTTTAGTTGCTAAGTCGTGTCCAACCCTTTTGCAACCCCATGGACTGTAGTCTGCCAGTCTTCTCTGTCCATGAGATTTCCCAGGCAAGAATATTGCAGTGGGTTGCATTTCCTTCTCCAGGGCAAACTCCTGGCCCAGGGATTGAACTCACGTCTCCTGTATTGCAGGCGGATTCTTTATGGCTGAGCTACCAGGGAAGCCTCACAGGACATCTTATTCCTGTGACTCTAGAGCTGAGCTGTTTCTAAAGAATTTGAGTGTAGCCTTCTCTGCTGCGGAAACCCCTACAGTCCTTGACCAAGTTCACTTGTTAAATCAGTCCCTCTGCTTCTAAGTTCAAGCACCTACATGCTCATTCTTCCTTCTGTGCATCCAAGCTCAGAGCTCAGGGAATAAAAAGAACATTTCTCTCCAATAGTCCCCTGCCCTCGGTTCTTCAGTCTTCAATTATTCCTTCCCTATAGGCTTATTCCACTCAGCTTACAACTGTGGTTTTGCCTTTCCAGTTTTTAAAAACAAATGATTGCCTTCTCTTTGTCTTTTCAAATGATGCTTCATCCATTTCCTCCCACTCTCAAATGCAAAAAAAAAATTTTATAATCAATCAACAGCACAAGCGTCCAGTTGCCCCTCCCCTCTCCTTTTTCCTGGTCCCATGCATTCTGGTTTGCCCTCCCTCTCTGTGAGCATCCCTGAGCTCGGTGGGAGCCAAGGTTTCCTCCTCAGAGTTCATCCTGCCTGACTCTGCACAACTTCTCACCCAGGTGGCCATCTTCTTCTTGAAGCCTCCTCTTCCCTGGATTTTTGAATTAACACACCAGTAATCCCTTCTACTGGAGAAGGCAATGGCGACCCACTCCAGTACTCTTGCCTGGAAAATCCTATGGACTGAGGAGCCTGATAGGCTGCAGTCCATGGGGTCGCTAAGAGTCGGACACGGCTGTGCG
The DNA here is from genome assembly GCF_042477335.2 of Ovis canadensis. Lineage (NCBI taxonomy): Eukaryota > Metazoa > Chordata > Mammalia > Artiodactyla > Bovidae > Ovis > Ovis canadensis. The sequence continues at coordinate 53,183,206 of NC_091261.1, forward strand.
ACTTCACTTTTACTCTTCACTTTCATGCATTGGAGAAGGACATGGCAACCCATTCCAGTGTTCTTGTGTGGAGAATCCTGGTGGGCTGCCGTCTATGGGGTCACGCAGAGTCGGACACGACTGAAGCGACTTAGCAGCAGCAGCAGCAGCAGCAGTCCCTTCTACTTCCCTATCTGCTTTTCTATCCTTGTCTCTTTCTTTAAAAGTTGAGATGTAGTTGGTTCACAGTGTTTCAGGTGTACAGCAAGTGTGATTTACTTTATATATATATATATACACACATATACATATATATTTAGTTATATATATATATATTTAGTTATATATAGACATGTATATAGATTTAGTTGTGTATAGATTTCATTTGTATATATATTTATTCTTTTTCAGAAACTTTTCCATTATAGGTTATTATAAGACACTGAATATAGTTCCCCGTACTATACAGTAGGCCCTTGTTGTTTACCTGTCTTATGTATAGTGGTGCATATCTGTTAATCCAAAATTCCTAATTTATCCCTCCTACTCTTTATCCCCTTTGGTGATCATAAGTTTGCTTTCTGTGTCTGTAAGTCTACTTCTGTTCTGTAAATAAGCTTATTTGTATCATTTTTTTTAAGATTCTACATATATATGATATCAATATGGCATTTTTCTTTCTCTGCCTGGCTTACTTCACTTGATGTGATCATCTCTACATCCACCCATGTTGCTGCAAATGTCACCCTTTTTTTTAATGTCTGAATAATCCTCTCCCTGTCTCTTGACTGACTTCTCTGCCTCTATAATCTTCCCTTCTCTGAAGCCCCATCTTCTGTCCACAAAGCCTGGCTTTGTGTTACTGTCCTAGTCTCCTCCATTCATCCTAATGCACCATCGTACATTCCACAACTTCATTTTCCAGCTTCTGTCCACCAGTCTGCTTTGCCCTTCCTCCAAATTACACCCATTTACACTCTCCAACCATTATGAGTGTCACAAGACTTCTCCTTCACCCTTCTCTGTCTCTAGTTATATTTTCCTCCTACTGAACACACCCATCCTTTCCTTGTTTGCTGGACAAACTCTTATTTATACATTATGGAAAACTTGAGGCTTTTAATAGCAGAGACTTTCCCTTAACATTAAAGACAGAAATGTAATAACTTTGTTCTTCATGCTTCCACCTCTTTCTTTACTGTTTGTATACTATAATATGGTTGATTACAAGAGGGTATTTTACTAGCTGCTATTTTATTTCCTTATGTAAGAGCTTTGTTCTCTTTTTATCCCTTGGAACTGGAATAGAGCCTAATATATGGTAGCTTTATCAACACATACATTTACCTAAGTATTGTATATGTGTTGAAAACAAGACAAACATGAATTTTTGCATATTACGGTTCCCAGTGATAGAAGAAATAATACAAATGAAATTTCTAGTGTCAGCCTACTTTTGATGGATTTAATTCAATAAATATTTACTACATACTAACAATTAATAACTTGTCACTTATATCAGCTTTGAAAGTAGAAATTTGAAGAAGAAGAACAAAATTGCTTCAGGAAAAGTGAATACATTGCAAGAATTTACATTAGATTTGTGGGTTATTTTTAGTGGGTTTTTTTCAAAGTCCATTAAATTACACGTTTTATCAGATTTTGTCTGAAACAGCTCATTAGACTTCTAATCTGACACTTCAGTAATAAGTATTGTAAAGTAAAATTTAGAAAAAGAAAAAAGAAAAAAATAATAAGCATCTTGATATTATAATCACTTGTACTTTCATATACGTCTTATTTTTAAAGCTTTTTAAAATTTTTATTTATTTCATTTGTTAATTTTTGGCTGTGCCAGTCTTCATTGCTGCCTGCAGGCTTTTCTCTAGTTGTAGAGAGTAGAGAGTCCTCTCTAGCTGTGGTGCACATCTTCTTATTGCGGTGGCTTCTCATTGCGGTGGCTTCTCTTGTAGTGAGGCAGACTCTAGACACACAGGCTTCAGTAGCTGTAGCGCTGTAGCATGTGGAATCTTTCAGCACCAGGGATCCAACCCATGTCCCCTTCATTGTCAGGCAGATTCTTACCCACTGTGCCACCAGAGAAGCCCTTTTCTTTCAAGACAGCACTACAGAAGCTGTTTGCTGTGTGTTATGCTGTATGCTGCTGCTACTGCTGCTAAGTTGCTTCAGTCTTGTCCGACTCTGTGCGACCCCACAGATGGCAGCCCACCAGGCTCCCCCGTCCCTGGGATTCTCTAGGCAAGAACACTGGAGTGGGTTGCCATTTCCTTCTCCAATGCATGAAAGTGAAAGTGAAGTCACTCAGTCGTGTCCGACTCTTAGCGACCCCATGGACTGCAGCCTACCAGGCTCCTGTGTCCATGGGAGTTTCCAGGCAAGAGTACTGGAGTGGGGTACCAATGCCTTCTCCGTTATGCTTTATGTATATATATATAAATAATGTGTGTGTCTATATTCTAAATTTTTCCACCTTTCACTCATTCCCCAAAATGTCATCCATCTTATGCAGTCATTACCAAAATTGTTGAAACTGCTTTTCTTTGAATTAAACAAAATATGTACTAAAAGTCTACATACTGTAAGTGATGAAATGTCATAAAATAAAAATACTTAGGTAACCTGCACTTTGGTTAAGAAATAGGACATGGCTAGCTCCACAGAAAGCACTCTTATAACCCTTCATAATCACGAACTCATGTCTTTCTGTTCCCTAAAGACAACCACCATCATTGCATCTTGTACTATAGGTTAGTTTTGAAATGTGCACAATTCAGACTTCACAGGGTGGTTGTATGGAGCTGGCCTATGCAAATGCTCCTCCAGGAAATACTCCTTGTTGGTGCCAGGAGTGTGCTCAAGGAGACCTCTCGCCATGGCCCTTTGCAGGGTCTGCCTCAACTTTCGAGCCATGGCCACATTATTTTTGGCAATAGCCTATGTGCTACATCAGGTGGCAGTAGCTTCAGGTCAAGCCCTTCTTAGAGAATGTGTGTGCTCAGTCACTTCTGCTGCTGCTGCTGCTGCTGCTGCTGCTGCTGCTAAGCCGCTTCAGTTGTGTCCAACTCTTTGCAACCCCATACACTATAGCCTGCTAGGTTCCACTGTCCACAGAATTCTTGAAGTGGTTGCCATGCCCTCCTCCAGGGGATCTTCCTGACCCAGTGATTGAACCTGCATCATTTATGTCTCCTACATTGCCAGGAGGCTTCTTCACTACTAGCACCACCTGGGAAGTAAAGCACAGGCAATTACTGCACACGTTGGTGGCACGAGGGTCCAGCTGATTCTTCTCTAAGCAGAGGCACCAGTGGTCAGTCTTGACTCCAGAGCTCCCAGGGGCAAGCAGAAATGTTGCTGGATATGCATTGTGCTCTGAGCTCTCCCTTCATTCCACCCAGCGCCCTCTTGTCCTTCTCCTGTGTCACCCTTGGCAAAACTTCTGTTTTAACACAGAATATATTTTTGGCCTTTATAATTTTGTTCAATATCATATTACTCTCCTGATGTTGAACATTTGAGTTGTTTTTCCTTTGGACTATTATAAATAAAAATGCCATGAACATATTACAATGTTTTGTGGGCTTATGTCTTCAGTTCTTTGGGCAGGTTTACATTTCTGAATGGAACTTTTGGGTTTTACTGATCTCAAACAAGCTACATATGAGAATTCCAGTTGCTTCATATCCATACCACTGTTTAATCAGTCTTTTAAATAGATGGTATGAAGGCATGTCTCATTTTCCTATGGTCCAGTAATGTTCAGCACCTTTTTAATGTCTATTTTCCATTTATTTATCTTCTGTTCACATATTTTGTAAATTTTCATTATATTACTCAACTTTTCTTTTTTTTTTTTTACTTTATTTTACTTTACAATACTGTATTGGTTTTGCCATACCTCAACATGAATCCGTCACGCGTGTACACATGTTCCCAATCCTGAACCCCCCTCCCACCTCCCTCCCCATACCATCTTTCTGGGACATCCCAGTGCACCAGCCACAAGCATCCTGTATCCTGCATCGAACCTAGACTAGCGATTCGTTTCTTATATGATATTATACATGTTTCAATGCCATTCTCCCAAATCATCCCATCCTCTCCCTCTCCTACAGAGCCCAAAAGACTGTTCTATACATGTGTGTCTCTTTTGCTGTCTTGCATACAGGGTTATTGTTACCAAATCAAAAAATGGGCCAAAGAACTAAATAGACATTTCTTCAAAGAAGACATACGGATGGCTAACAAACACATGAAAAGATTCTCAACATCACTCATTATCAGAGAAATGCAAATCAAAACCACAATGAGGTACCATTTCACACCAGTCAGAATGGCTGCAATCCAAAAGTCTACAAGCAACAATTGCTGGAGAGGGTGTGGAGAAAAGGGAACCCTCTTGCACTGTTGGTGGGAATGCAAACTAGTACAGCTACTATGGAGAACAGTGTGGAGATTCCTTAAAAAACTGGAAATAGAACTACCTTATGACCCAGCAATCCCACTGCTGGGCATACACACTGAGGAAACCAGAATTGAAAGAGACATGTGTACCCCAATGTTCATTGCAGCACTGTTTATGATAGCCAGGACATGGAAGCAACCTAGATGTCCATCAGCAGAAGAATGGATAAGAAAGCTCTGGTACATATACACAATGGAGTATTACTCAGCCATTAAAAAGAATACATTTGAATCAGTTCTAATGAGGTGGATGAAACTTGAGCCGATTATACGGAGTGAAGTAAGCCAGAAAGAAAAACAACTTTTATTTTTAAGTTGAAAAAGTTATTTATGTATCCTTTTTAAATATATGTTTTCTTTAACACTTCATGAGTCGATCTTGCCTATTAATTGTCAGGGTCCAGCCCCAGTGGATCCAGGATAATTTGAAGGGTGGACGGAGTCGGTGAGGAGAGATTTATTTAATTAGAAATATAAGATTAGATTAAGAAAAAATAGTATAGTAAGAAAATGAGTGGAGAAAAGAGGCTGATTAACTTGGTTTACATGGAAAACCAATAAAGTTCCAGACAAGGAACTTGCACCGTCTACATTGGGCCACAGGCGCCCACTTGAATAGCGGAGGGTGCCCTGCTTTGGGCTCCCTCTTGCATGGGTCTCAGAAGCCCAGGCAAGTAAGTAGACTCGGTGAGCCTCCGCGTTCCAAGAGATCAGCCTGAAAAGGAGAGGGAGGGAGAGGGAGCAAGAGAAATAATCGACTTGGGGGAGGCCAAGCTTGTGCAAAAACCCTTCCAACTTTATTATTTAAAAGGTGTTTATACACCCTAAATTTTACATAATGGACGATACAGAGTCATGCAGGGGCAGCAGTCCTGACCCTTTCTGTATATCTTTTTGTATACAAAAGGTCTCAGGTGATTTACATTATCTTCTGGCCCAGAGGCTTGCTAGCACTTTTTGGCTCTCTTCCTTAATGAATGCTAATCTCGTTTCCCCTGAAGTGTTTTTCTTTAATCTGCATCTCCTTAAAGCACTAAAGTTACATCTCTATAGAACAAAGGCGTGGCGGGTTATAACAAAGAAGGTACTTAACTCAAAGATCTAATGTTGCTACTTGTTTTTTCTATATACCAACTATATCAACAAATAAAAGATATGAAAATTTGGCAGCAAGTATTGGCTCAACAATGAAATGGTTAATAAGTTTTATTCTAATGATCTTGACACCTCGGAACCCCCTGCATTCCTAGGGTGTTTTAAGCTTCCTGTGCCTCTCCTGGTTAGGAGACTGTAAACAATCACATGCACAGCTGTAAGAGTCCTGCAGCCAGGCTAAAAAGCCATCAGAGGGGTTTAGATTGGAACACTCTGTTATGCCCAGGAGACTTATTATCTAAAAGCTCTAAATTAACCTTTCCCAGAGAAAGGTGGTTGGGTGATAGGTCCCCTGTTAATGTTAGAAGAGTGGATGAAAAGTATAATGTAGTACAGCAGGCAGACTCTGGTTTTGGGGGTGGATGTGCAGGAAATTTCAGGGGTTCCCCCTGAAGCCTGATCACGCCCTTGCATTTTGTCAGGCTTCTTTCCTCATGACCTTCACCATGGGCGGGGTTCCTCATGCTGGCTCCCGGCAATTAATTTTCTAATGATTTTTAAAAATATGTAGAAGTTTAAACCTAGATGAAGTTCAGTCTCTTGAATTTGTCCTTTATATTTTAGTTTGGTGTGTTCTAAGAAATCTGTGTCAAATCAAGGTCATGAAAATATTCTTCTAGGTTTTCTTCTAGAAGCTTTATAGCTTTAGCTAATATGTTGAGGCATAGTTATCTACCTCAAATTAATATTTTGTGTATGAAATAAAGAATCAAACATCTTTTGATAAAATTATTTTTTGTGTGTGGTTTTCTGAACTCTTTTTTGAAGTATAGAGTGAAAGTTGTACCTAATTTTTGCTTTTTGGCCATACTGTGCATCATGTGGAATCTTAGTTCCCCAACCAGAGACTGAACCCATGCTCCCTGCATTGGGACTAGGGATCCCTGCATTGGGAATCTCCCTGCCAGGGAAATCCCCAGATTATACCTAATTTTTATGTGGTGATGCAATTGAGTTGAGAGGAGGAGAGTGGACTAAATAAATGAATTCTTGTTAATATTCACATGTCTCAAAAGAGGGAGAGGCACACAGATATCCTTTCAGACAGACACATATACACACATATTGAAAAAGGAAAATAAGATAACAGGATACCAGGCCTCCAGTGAGCTGACTGGAGAAGTGAGTATGATGTTCAGAACTGAAGGGGACTTGAAAGGAGGGGGAGAGAAGATACAGATGTTGCTGGTTCAGTCAGGGTTGGTCAAACATACCATGAGCAAAGATGAAGAGAAAGGACTTGACCAAATAGACAATGCTTTAAGATACAAAATTGTGTTTTAGGATCTTATTTATATATTTTGAAGCTAAAATATGGCATCAGGTTTCCAGATGATTAAAGTATCCTCAATTTGGGACTCAGAGATACAGAGTTGTTCAAAACAGGAGGGGTCATTGTGATTTAAAGGTTAATATAAAATCAGGGCCTATTATTTTGGAGTTGGGCTTTTAGAAGTGTCTAACTTTTCACATAAGATTAGTTTATTTATTTTCAGATTAGAGCATTTAAAAGTCTTAAGGGCTATCCTCTCACCTTTCTACTCAAGAATTCCCCTTTAGAGATCAAAGAAAGAATAATGCATTTCCTGCCTTTGATGAAAAACATGCTATTTCTTTGTCATCACAGAGACAAAGAGCATTAGATCAAAATAATTGGGAGCAAATCCCTCTGGACAACTGCCATGTCAAACCTGACATGCCCTGGCTTTGATGAGAGAGAAAGAAAGAAAAAGATAGAGAGAGAGAGAGAGAGAGAGAAGAATCAAGTAAATACTTGTGTGAACTCTTGCCCTGATTAATCATGGTCCCTAAAATTTTTATATATTCAGAGCTATCTTTCAAGTAAATAATGATTGAGGATTTTGAAGCAAGCATTTGCAAAACTAGTGCTCATATTTTGTAGATATGGAATGAAAATATTTCAAATATGGAAAAGAAATCATACATGCAATTTTCTCCCCAAGTGGAAAAAGAATATTATGTGTTCTTGCTATAAGAATTTCTAAGGTGCTTTATCATTATGTACCTTAGAAGTTAAATCAGTAAATCAGTTCTTTTTGATAGCGTATTGTCCAAGAGTGCAAACTAAAAGTACAATATAATGATAAGGTTGTTATACAGCAGTGAGGCTTGTGAATTCCTTGCTTCAAACACTTTTTTGGCTTCTGTAACAAAGCTAGGGGGAAAAAAAAAGTTAAAAAATAAAAGTTGCTGAGGTGACTGGGCTAGTTCATTAGGAACCTTTCTTATTTAATTTTCTTCAAAGTAAACTTTTTGTAGCACCTAGGTTCAGAGACCAGAAAGAATGTGCTAAAATATAGTGTTGGAGGTAGAACAATGAAGTTTATCTGTTAAAACAACTTAAAAAAATAAAAAAGAAGTTGGGTTGGCCAAAATATTCATTCAGGTTTCTGTAGGATGTTCCAGTAAATCCCTGACAAGTAGTTTGGCCAGCCCAATAATTTGAAGGAAAATCACTTTATAGTTATCTACATGCATGAAAATCATTTTGTAGTCTGTTATTCATTTTCATCTTTTCCTCCTTTCTAATACAAGGAGATCAAATTTTCAAAAACCCACTAATTCTGTACCTTAAAAATGTAAAATCATAAACTGAGAAGAAAAAATCATCCATGCACAGAAGATGTACAGATGTAGGTGCAAGGAATTAGCAGGAAGAGTGTGATGAAGTGGGGTAAGGAGAGTAAGCTAGTAATTACAGGCTTCTGAGGGGAAAGGGGCCAGGAGGGCAGGGTGGTCATCAGCCCTGACCTCTGCGGACACTCCCTGCAGCTGGAAAAGGAGGGCTTACCTTGGAGCTGAGAGTCAGGGTCAGTGGTCCTGAGAAAGGGTTCATGTAAAGCATGTTCTGTGAGTTACAGGTGCAAAAGTGAAATACTTTACTAAAATCAAACCACTTAAATATTATGTAAAAACTTTTGACATTAATCACAAAATTCTGTGATTAATGGCAAAAGGGCAAAATGCATCCCTTAAGATTTATTTTCTGGTTTATATCTTTATTTGTATTAAAATGTGAGTATCACTGATAATTATTCCACTGCTTTAAAGAATATTAAGTGTAAACAAAGTGCTACTCTTTCAACTATTCATACTTGTGAAGCCTAGCGGGTCAGCAGGGCACGTTGACCCAGAGAATTCCATTCATCTGGAATTAGTTGCTCAATTGGCAGGACCAGAGCTTGGAGAAAAAAGGCTCAGGCGTGCAGATTCAAACTTGTTAAGTGTTGGCATGTCTGAAGAGGAATTTGTGATATATTTGGGACAGTTAACAAAAGAGGCTTGAAATACTTTGGAGATATGCAAGATAATTTACTGTCAATTTCACTTATTTGTTCACAAGTTTACTGAGTGCATTTTGGTGCCAGAAAGTGCTCAGGATGCTGGGGGCCAGTAAAGACAAAACCCTCTGCGCTCAGGAAGCCCCCCACCCTCCTTCCACATTGTGATCATAATGGGCTTACACTGAATTCTCAACTCCTAAGGACAGGCAAGTCAGGCAGATCTAGAGGAGCCTGGGAAAGTGTGGAAGAGAAAAAACAAACCCAGTGGAATTTTGTACTAATTTCATATGACTGAAAAATACTGGAATTAATGTAATTAAAAAAAACAGAATTAAATTATCAAATTCATCCAAACACTAGAAAGATGCATTTATAAGACCTCTAGTTTTATATTATCATTTAAATATAAATTAGCAAATTATATCAACTAGTCTCACTCAAAAATTAAATGTTAATATTATATAAAATATAGACAATTCTTTTATTAAAATAGATCTTTAAAGAACAAAGGATACAAGAATGTCATGGTTAGACTTTTATAAATCTCTCTAGCTTAGAAAAGTACTTAAAGTAGTGGTTTTTGATCTTAAGTTGGTCAGAAGAGAATATAGTCGTGAGTCAAGTCCAAATAGTTTTACCTTTTATGCTTCAACTAGTTTTACTTTTTTTTTTGATAACTTTTAAGAAGTGTTTTGTGGATAATCATCTTCCTTTTCTATATTTTTTGAATATACTTTGTTCTAATGAAAGAATTACTGATTTTCTTGATCTTTTATTTAATCGTGCATGAAAGAATTTGTGTGCACAGCAACTATTAGTTTCAAGATCTATTTGTATCCCTCTAATTTGGAAATCTTTGAGAAAAAAAAAGAATTATTCTTGTAATAAACACCTTGCTTTGTCAACTATCATTTTCTCCTTTTAAAAATTTGTAGAAAAATACTTTCTAAATTAGTTCACTTTTGCTCATTTCCAAATTTTAAGGTAGTTACTTGTGGAGAATGTCTCAAGATTTAAATGGTTTATATTTCTTTAGATTTTTGTATTTGAAGTTTTCTGTATTTAAACATAATGTGGAAAATGGGGTACCAAAAAGTGTTAATGCCATTAATACCAGTCTTGCTAAAACTTTGGATTTTGGTTCTATAGGAAATAAAATATAACTGAAAAAATGTCTCTAAGGAAAAAAGAAAACTCTTTTATGGAATGTTGGAAGAAAAACTAACCTGACCAGGATGATGGGTGGTAATTGGTGAAATGTGTGTGTGTACACACACACACACACACACACACACACACACACACACACATAAGTGCTGTGCTAAGTCACTTCAGTTGTGTCTGACTCTGCAACCCTATGAACCATAGCCCACCAGGCTCCACTGTCCATGGATTCTCCAGGCAAGAATTCTGGAGTGGGTTTCCATGCCCTCCTCCAGGGGATCTTCCCAATCCAGGGATCAAACCTGAGTCTCTTATGTCTCCTGGCATTGATAGGCAGAGTCTTTACCACTAGTGCCACCTGAGAAGTATACACACACACAGAAAAACATACATGTGCCTCAAGCATAACTTAGTTTGTATGGGTAAGAGTGAAGGTACTAAAGACTGCAGAGAATTCCTGTGGTAAGCACATATGGTCAACGAAGCATCACAAAAGAGATTCCCAAAGAGACCTTCCTGGGAAAGTGTTCTTGAGATTAAATTAGAGATAAAGATATAAAGCCGGAGATAGCAAGGTAAGGAGCAAGTGTGGACAGTGATGAGGGAGAGTGTTTCAGTGTAGTGAAGGTGTTGGGAATCTGGCATGTTTGCTATCTGTGCTGAAAGAAAAGCAAGCATGCTGCCTGGAACAGGGGAAGTGGAAGAGCTAAGGCAAACCAGGCCATGCAGGTTCTTCAGGTCTCAGTCAGGGATTTGGGTTTATTAGAAACTATTACCATGTTTTCAGTAGAGAAGTGATATTATCCAGCTTGTGATTCCCTTTACACAGAATGGGTGGGCTGATGAAAAGATTAGCTGTGGGAAGATAGGTGAGTAGGCTATTAAGGTGCTAACTTATAAAATGTTTAAGAGGAACTTTTTATAATATTTATAAATAAAAATTATGTGAAGAATTCAATTATGCTTAAAATACCACATTTTCAAATAATTTATACATATAACTCAAAGTTAGTAATTCAATTTTTATAAATTTTACATTATTTTCAATTATCTAATTTAATTTAAGAGGAATCTTTTGAGGAAGCAAAATATGTGTTGTAACAGCATTCCTTTGTATCATCAAAGCTAATACCTTGTACACATTTCTCAAGTTCATGACTAAAGTTTAAAATATTGGATTGCTGGGGAAATTGATCTTCAGTATGTAAATTGAATGTCTTGGGAGAGAATTTATTCAGCTGTGAAGCACATTAATTACAATGTTTGGTAAATTTCCCATATAAGAACTGTAGATGAAAAGTTCAAGATTATCTCTGGGAATTGGGATCTTAGGCTTTTATACGTGTCTCCTGGATTTTCTCAGCCTTTGTCTGCAAAACACAGAACACCTAGAAAAATTGGAAATTATCTCATTATATTCACTGATAACAGAAAAACTCAATACACAGTCCTAGATCTACTTTCAGGATTCATATTATTTGCGTCATTTATATAGCTGTGCTAAGTCAGACACTGCCTCTAGTAGTGGCATTCAAACTTTGTTTTTGTTTGAGCATGGCCTCATAGAATTTTGAAAATATATTGATATGTTTCCTTTTGTACCCTTTATGCTGACCTCTAAATCTATGATTAGATTTTTAAAATACAAAGATATACTTTCCACTGTATTATAAATATTGAGATTTTAATATAAATCTATTAAAACTCTTTTACAAATGTATCCCATGATCTAAGAATCATAATGATTTCATACTCACCAACACCTATGTTAAAAATACATTGTAAGCTCTTCCTTAACAGCCAGAAAATTTACTTGGTCCTTTGCTTTTATTTGAAGTGATATTTACATTCCACTTCCTTAATGGACTTCTGTTTTAATGTAATATATATTTTATGGCTAAGAGTACAAATATCTAAGAATAAATTTAACCAAGGAGATGAAAGACATGTACTTTGAAAACTAAAATATATTAAAGAAAAAATGAAAAAGATACAAATAAATAAAAAGATGTATTTTCATGCTCATGGATTTGAAGAAATAATACTGCTAAAATGTCAATACTACCAAAAGCAATGTACAGGTTGGATGCAATCTCTAACAAAATTCCAATAGAATTTTTCACAGAATTATTAATAAAACAAACAATGCTAAAATTTGTATGGAACTATAAAATATCCCAAATAGCCAAAGTAATCTTGAGAAAGAACAAAGCTGAAAGCATCATGCTCTCTGATTTCAAAATATTTTACAAAGCTATAGTGATTAGAACAGTACGGTATGACATACAAACAGATACATAGAACAATGAAATAGATCAGAGAGCCCAGAAATAAACCTTCACACACATGGTCAACTAATTGAAGAAAAAAGAGGCAAGACTATGCAATAGAGAAAGCCTGTTCAATAAATGGTGTTGAGAAAGCTGGATAGCCACATGCAAAAGAATAAAACTGGATAACTGTCCTATGCAATACATAGATATTAACTCAAAATGGATTAAAAGGTTGAATGTAAGACCTGAAACCATAATACACTTAGAAGAAAATGTAGGTGGTAAGCTCTTTGACACAGGTCTTGGTGACTATTTTTTTTTCTAAATTTGACACCAATACTGAAAGCAAAACAAGCAAAAATAAACATCAAACTAAAAAGCTTCTGCACAACAAAAGGAAGCATTAATAAATGAAAAAGGCAACCCACTGAATGAGAGAAAAAATTTTGCAGATTGTGTATCTGATAAGCGGCTAGTTTCCAATATACACAAATAACTCAACTGAAAAACCTGTTTTTAAAATGGGCAGAATATCTGAATGGATATTTTTCCAAAGAACACATACAGATGGTCAACCATGCATGAAAAGATGTCCTACATCACTAATCATCAGAGAAATGCAAGTAAAAACCACAGTAAATTATCACCTCACATCTGTCAGGAGGACTTTTATCAAAAAGAAAAAAAAAAAAAAAACAACCATGGCGAGGATATAGAGAAAATGCAACCCTCATACACTGATAGTGGGAATGTAAATTAGTGCAGTCACTGTGAACAGCAGTATGGTTGTTCCTCAAAAGTTTAAAAATCGAACTATCACACAATCCAGAAATTCTACTTCTGGGTATTTATCTGAAGGTAATGAAATTAAAAGATGCTTACTTCTTGGAAGAAAAGGTATGACCAACCTAGATAGCATATTGAAAAGTAGAGACATTACTTTGCCAGCAAAGTTCCATCTAGTCAAGGCCATGGTTTTACCAGTAGTCATGCATGGATGTGAGAGTTGGACTGTGAAGAAGGCTGAGCTCCGAAGAATTGATGGTTTTGAACTGTAATGTTAGAGAAGACTCTTGAGAGTCCCTTGGACTGCAAAGAGATCCAACCAGTCCATTCTGAAGGAGATCAGCCCTGGGCTTTCTTTGGAAGGAATGATGCTGAAGCTGAAACTCCAGTACTTTGGGCACCTCATGCAAAGAGTTGACTCATTGGAAAAGACTCTGATGCTGGGAGGGATTGGGGGCAGGAGGAGAAGGGGACGACCGGGATGAGATGGCTGGATGGCATCACTGACTCGATGGACGTGAGTTTGAGTGAACTCCAGGAGTTGGTGATGAACAGGGAGGCCTGGTGTGCTGCAATTCATGGGATCACAAAGAGTCGGACACAACTGAGCGACTGAACTGAACTGAACTGAATGAGAACACTAACTCAAAAAGATATCTGTACCACCATGTTTATTGCAACATTATTTACAATAGCCAAGATATGGAAAAACTGAAATGTCCATTGATGGATGAATGCAGAAAGAAATTGTGATATGCAAATGTATATATATACATACACAAATATATGTATGTATTGTATATATATATAATATGTGTACATATATGTGTATATTATATACATACATAATGGAATATTATCCAGCCATTGCATGAATGAAATCTCACTATTTACAGCAACATTTGCTAATTGAAGTAAGTCAGAAGAAGACAAGTACTGTATATCAATCACCCTTGTATGTGGAATCTGTAAACAAGCAAATAAATACCAAGCTCATAGAAAATAGAACAGACTGCTGATTGCCAGAAGTTGGCGGTTGAGTAGGAGAAATGGGTTACCCTTTTTTGTGGTTTAAATAAATTTGAAAAATGAGACTTTGCTGACACCAGTATCCAGTTGTTATTTGATGGCCTGGCACTGCAACATAATGGCCAATCAGCTTTCAAGCAGATTAGTTTCAGGAACAGGTGCCAAGCAAGCTGCGTGCTCCAGTGGTGACTCCTTAAACCAACCCTTCCCCTAGGGAATCGCCTGCCCACAGAATTTCCTGTTTTCAAGCTACTGACAAAATGAACCACTTAATGTTCGCATTCCCTCTTCACACCGTTAGTCACAGAGAAGTAATTTTCAAAGCTGTATTTTTGATGCTACAGAGAAAAATTATATCTATTTTCAAAAGTGATTTGAATACTTCTGGTCCCTTTCTAAGGTTTAAATGGATTAATATCTTTCTCATATGTGGGAAGAGAAGCACAGTTTGCTTTAGGGGAAAACCTGAAAAATATTATGTGACATATAATTTTGCATGTTGGATTATTCTGTTACTTTTTATATTTCCACTAGAATTTTTCTTATGGTATATAGTTGTGTAGCTGTGGCTTTGGTTCCTGGCTCTATGAGCAGTATTTTTATTCTCCACCTTATTTTATTGACCTGTACCTCCTCATAAACTTCCATCTTTATTTCTCACTGATATAACAATAATAATGATATCTACTCACCTTACAGAAATACTGTGAACTTTCATTGATTTTTCTAAGTTCCTAAAACTCTTTAAGTGTCTTGGAAAGAGATTGCATTTAAATATGGTTTGTTTTTCCCACGTGTGTCTTTTTCCAAAGTGCAACCTGATCAATATGCTTTGTGAATCAGATTTTCAATATGACTGTTGAAATGTTTAGGACAATTTGCACAATACTACTACTCAGAGGGGAAAAATGTGAGAAGGGCACTAGCCTTTATAAATGTATGAGTACAGAATCAACTAATGGTTGTGAAGTGAGTGTTTAGAAGAAAAAACTTAGAAAGTTAAATTCCGACTAATTCACTCTACTGTGAATTTGACTTAAAATGTTCTCTTTTTATATGACTTTTGCTTTATACTCTTCTTCCCAATACCCTAATGTAAAAGTCTTTTAATAAATGAAAAGAAGATGAATTTTTAAACCTACCTGGAGATCATTTTCTCTTCCTTTTGGTTTTATCTCTTTGCTGGGGAGAATAGAACACGTTTATTAACGACAACATATTTTTAAAGAACAACTGTATTTGCAAATAAGCCTGTGGGCATTCTTACAGATCTTTGAATCTTAAAGCTGACTCTTACTTCAGAATATGTACACATGATTGCAGATTGGGTACATAAAGAATCTCTAAGTTTCTATAGAACTTCAACCAAAGGAGAAGAAAGGCAACCCCAGAGATAGACATTCAGCAAAAGAGGTTACATTATTTTCAAGGCAGTTTTTCAGTGTGTTCAAGGTAGTCAGGACATGTGACCCTAATGTTAAATGTTGTTAGACTCTTGCAACCTATTTGCACATAAACACAAGGAAAATGGAATCAAGTTGACAATATTAAACTTCATCAAGAAAAAGAGAAAAGAATAGCCTAGTGATAAGGTGCTGGAGGGTAATACAGAAAAATATCTACTAAGGGATTTCCAGGCATTGAAACCATTGCACAAATAAAGGTGCAGATAAAAAGACTGAGGTCAGCAGTAGTAGCAGATGACAAGTCTTACAAATTTCATTGCTAACTATTCAGTAGTGACTGATTTTCATCTTCTTTACCTTGTTTTAAACAGCAGGTGCATTTTGTTTCTATCTCCAGAGAAGGACACATGATTATTACCACAAGGAAGAATGTTCACTTTTGTTGTATTTTTAGCTCTGATTACAACCGATAGTGCCATAAACCTACTGTGACAAATCATGATAGAAATCTGTGTCAAATCAGGGTCATGAAAATATTCTCCTAGGTTTTCTTCTAGAAGTACCACGCCCTCTTGTTTTCCAACTAAGGAAAAGGTCACGAGTGCTAATTAGATTACAAAACCTTGAAGAAATCTTTGACATTTCTGAGCAGGAAATGAATGGACTACAAATGTGGCTTGTTTGTGACAATCCCTGCTCTGTTGTTACCCAGGCTTAATAATTCACAGCTCTTCCTTTCAGGATCTGTGGTGCCTTAATTTTTACACCACAACTAATTTGGACAGTGAGTGATATAGCCATCCTCCTTATAGATGCAAAGAGGAATTAACACCCAGCCCAAGATCTGGGGCTCAGATCATGAGCGCCCCTTATTGCAAAATTCAGGCTTTAAT
The DNA here is from genome assembly GCF_042477335.2 of Ovis canadensis. Taxonomy (NCBI): domain Eukaryota; kingdom Metazoa; phylum Chordata; class Mammalia; order Artiodactyla; family Bovidae; genus Ovis; species Ovis canadensis. Next base: position 53,199,681 of record NC_091261.1, read on the forward strand.
GAAAGTAGGTAAAACGACTAGGTCATTCAGGTATGACCTGAATCAAATCCCTTACGATTATACAGTGGAGGTGACAACTAGATTCAAGAGACTAGGTCTGATAGACGAGTGCCTGAAGAAGATCTGTAACATTGTACAGGAGGCAGGGACCAAAACCATTACCAAGAAAATAAAAATGCAAGAAAGCAATATGGATTTCTGAAAAGGTTTTACAAAAGCTGATGAAAGAAGAGAAGTGAAAGGTAAGGGAGAAAGGGAAAGATACACCCAAGCGAATGCAGAGTTCCAAAAGAAAAGGCTTCTTAAAAGAACAATGCAAAGAAATAGAGGAAAACAATAAAATGGGAAAGACTAGAGATCTCCTTAAGAAAACTGGAGATATCAACGGGTATGATAAAGGACAGAAATGGTAAGAACCTAACAGAAGCACAAGAGATTAAGAAGAGGTGGCAGGAAAACACACAGGAACTATACAAAAAGTTCTTAATGTCCAAGATAACCACTATGGTATGGTCACTCACCTGGACCTGGTTGTCCTAGAGTGTGAAGTCAAGTGGGCTTTAAGAAGCATTACTACAAACAAAGCTAGTGGAGGTGACAGAATTCCAGCTCAGATATGTCAACTCCTAAACAGATGATGCTGTTAAAGTGCTGCATTTGACATGTCAGCAAATTTGGAAAACACAACAGTGGCCACAGGACTGGAAAAGGTCAGTTTTCATTCCAATCCTAAAAAAGGGCAATGCCAAAAAATATTCAAACTGCTATACAATTACACCCATTTCACTTGCTAGCAAGGTTACGTTCAAAATCCTTCAAGCTAGGCTTCAGCACTATGTGAACCAAGAACTTCCAGATGTGCAAGCTGGATTTAGAAAAGCTAGAGGACCCAGAGATTAAAACTCCAACATCTGTTGGATCATGGAGAAAGTAAGGGAATCCAAGAAAACACCTACTTCTGCTTCAGCTACACTAAAGCATTTGACTGTGTGGATCAAAACAAACTGTGGAAACTTCTTAAAGAGATGGGAATACTAGTCCACCTTCTCTGTCTTCTGAGAAAATTGTATGTGGGTCAAGAAGCAACAGTTAGAACTAGATATGGAACAAGAGACTGGTTCACAATTGGGAAAGGAGTACGACAATGCTGTATGTTGTCATCCTGCTTATTTAACTTCTATGCAGAGTACTTTATGCGAAATGCCTGGCTGGAGGAACTCCAAGATGGAATCAAGATTGTAGAAAGAAATATTAACAACCTCAGGTATGCAAGTGATACCATTTTAATGGCAGAAAGGGAAATGGAGCTAGAGAGCCTCCTAATGAGGTGAGTGAAAAAGCTGGCTGAAACTCAACATGAAAAAAAACTAAGATCATAGCATCTGATCCCAGTACTTAATGGCAAGTAGAAGGGGAAAAGTGAAAGCAGTGACAGGTTTTATTTGGGAGGATCCAAACAAAGGTCCATCTAGTCAAGGCTATGGTTTTTCCATAGCAAGGAGAGATAAGAAAGACTTCCACAGCGATCAATGCAAAGAAGCAGAGGAAAAGAACAGAATGGGAAAGACTAGAGATCTCTTCAAGAAAATTAGAGATACCAAGCGAACATTTCATGCAAAGATGCGCTCCGATAAAGGACAGAAATGGTATGGACATAACAGAAGCAGAAGATATTAAGAAGAGGTGGCAAGAATACACAGAAGAACTGTACCAAAAAGATCTTCACAACCAAGATAATCACAATGGTGTGATCACCCACTTAGAGCCAGACATCCTGGAATGTGAAGTCAAGTGGGCATTAGAAAGCATCACTATTAACAAAGCTAGTGGAGGTGACGGAATTCCAGTTGAGCTATTTCAAATCCTGAAAGATGATGCTGTGAAAGTGCTGCACTCAATATGCCAGCAAATTTGGAAAACTCAGCAATGGCCACAGGACTGGAAAAGGTCAGTTTTCATTCCAATCCCAAAGAAAGGCAATGCCAAGGAATGCCCAAACTACTGTACAATTGCACTCATCTCTCACACTAGTAAAGTAATGCTCAAAATTCTCCAAGCCAGGCTTCAGCAATATGTGAACCGTGCGCTTCCAGATGTTCAAGCTGGTGTTAGAAAAGGCAGAGGAACCAGAGATCAAATAGCCAACATCCTCTGGATCATGGAAAAAGCAACAGAGTTCCAGAAAAACGTTTATTTCTGCTTTATTGACTATGCCAAAGCCTTTGACTGTGTGGATCACAATAAAGTGTGGACAATTCTGAAAGAGATGGGAATCCCAGACCACCTGACCTGTCTCTTGAGAAACCTATATGCAGGTCAGGAAGCAACAGTTAGAACTGAACATAGAACAACAGACTGGTTCCCAATAGGAAAAGGAGTATGTCGAGGCTGTATATTGTCACCCTGCTTATTTAACTTATATGCAGAGTACATCATGAGAAACGCTGTGCTGGAAGAGGCGTAAGCTGGAATCAAGATTGCCGGGAGAGATATCAATTACCTCAGATATGCAGATGACACCTCCCTTATGGCAGAAAGTGAAGAGGAACTAAAAAGCATGTTGATGAAAGCTAACGATCAGAGTGAAAAAGTTGGCTTAAAGCTCAGCTTTCAGAAAATGAAGATCATGGCATCTGGTCCCATCACTTCATGACAGATGGGGAAACAGTGGAAATAGTGTCAGACTTTATTTTTTGGGGGCTCCAAAATCACTGCAGATGGTGACTGCAGCCATGAAATTAAAAGATGCTTACTCCTTGGAAGGAAAGTTATGACCAAGCTAGAGAGTATATTGAAAAGCAGAGACATTATTTTGTCCACAAAGGTCCATCTAGTCAAGGCTATGGTGTTTCCTGTGGTCATGTATGGATGTGAAAGTTGGAATGTGAAGAAAGCTGAGCACTGAAGCATTGATGCTTTTAAACTGTGGTATTGGAGAAGACTCTTGAGAGTCCCTTGGACTGCAAGGAGATCCAACCAGTTCATTCCAAAGGAGATCAGCCCTGGGTGTTCTTTGGAAGGACTGATGCTAAAGCTGAAACTCCAGTACTTTGGGCACCTCATGCGAAGAGTTGACTCATTGGAAAAGACTCTGATGCTGGGAGGGATTGGGGGCAGGAAGAGAAGGGGGCGACAGAGGATGAGGTGGCTGGATGGCATCACTGACTCGATGGACATGAGTTTGAGTGAACTCCTGGAGTTGGTGATGTACAGGGATGCCTGGCATGCTGTGATTCATGGGGTCACAAAGAGTCGGACATGAGTGAGTTACTGAACTAACCAACTAACTAAAATCAATTCAGACTGTGACTGCAACCATGAAATTCAATGAAGCTTGCTCTTTGGAAGGAAAGTTATGACAAATCTAAACAGCTTATCAAGCGTATAAAAAAGCAAGCAGAGACATCACTTTGCTGACAAATGTCAAGGCTATGTTTTTTCCAGTAGTCAAGTATGGATGTGAGAGTTGGACCATAAAGAAGGCTGAGCATAGACAAATTGATACTTTTGCATTATAATGCCTCAGAAGACTCTTGAGAGTTCCTTGGACAGCAAGGAGATCAAACCAGTCAGTCCTAAAGGAAATCAACCTTAAATTTTCATTTGAAGGATTATTACTGAAGCTGAGGCTCCAATACTTTGGCTACCCAGATCTGAAGAGTCAACTCATTGAAAAGACCCTTATGCTGGGAAAGATTGGAAGCAAAAGGAGAAAGGGTAGCAGAGAATGAGATGGTTAGAGAGCATTCCCAACTCAATGGACATGAATTTTAGCAAAATCTGGGAGATAGTGGAGGACAGAGGAGCCTGGCATGCTACACTCCATGAGGTCACAAAGAGTTAGATGAGACTTAGGGACTGAACAACAGCCAATAAAATTCAAATGTTCAGAAATAATTCTTTCATAGATTAGAGAGTATGAGAGTTAGCTGAGTAATAAAAATAAGACCTACTTTCTAATTTATTAGCATGGCATCTCAAATAAACTTGAATAAAAAGTTTTGTTTCATTTACATACATAAATATTGGAGTATCTCAGCTCACAAAATAGGCCATCACAGATTATGAAACTCTTTTTATGTGTAAGTGAAAATTTTCACATTTTTTGTATTTGTGAACAGCCAAACCCAGGAAATTCATTTTATTATCTTTTCTGTGATAACTTTTAAGATGTACAGATTTACATTTTCCTGTCATCTGAACAGCTGCAAGTTCAGAGATAATAAACATGTTCACCTGTTAGAAGGAATTTAAATTATTAATATCTTTGATCCACAATTGCTGCAGAGGTTTCTCTCAGAATATTATGCATTTTTTTACATACTGAAAAAAGGAGGGATTTTGTAGGTGTTGTTTACCATTTTAAACTTTGTACATAGAACAGTGTCTGACACAGAGGTACTCATTAATTGATAATTGAAAGAAAGTGCCATATATATCATATTTCCATTAACCTTGGCCCATGGTATATAGTTATCACAGATTTTTATCTCAGTTCGTGAAACAAGTCACCACAGACTATGTCACAGGAACCTTGCACTTTACCTTCTAAGATCACACTGGGAGTAAGCCCACAGGCTCTGGGTAATGTCAGCCTGGTTCAGAATCCTGTTGGCAGGTGTAGCTTTTGGCAAGTTAACCTCTAAACTGTAATTTTCCTACTTTCAAGGTAGAGCTGGAAGGTAGTTGGAAGGATTAGGTGCTGAAATTCTTGTTAAAAGCTAAGCATTGTCTGGCACGTTGTGAATTTATAATGGTGCCTGTTTCATTATAAATTTTACTTTATCCTCAGATTTGGGTCTAGTGGGAGTAACTCACATCCTCAATAACAAAGAGCCAAGTTGTTTTTTGTGCTCTTTTTAATTCCCAAAGGATGAGCTAAGTCTCAGGAGCTTTCCAAAGCAGATCTGACCTATTTAGCAAGAAAAATGAAGGACGCCAAGTTCATTTTTAATGTCAGATAAACAACAGATATTTTTGGTATGACTATATCTTCTGTATTTTTATCTGAATATCCTATCCTAGTAGCTCAGCTGGTAACGAATCCACCTGCAGAGCAGGAGACCCCAGTTTGATTCCTGGGTTGAGAAGATCCCCTGGAGGAGGGCATGGCAACCCACTCCAGTATCCTTGCCTAGGATAATCCCCATGGACAAAAGAGCTTAGGGGGTGACAGTCCATAAGGTCACAAAGAGTCAGACATGACTAAGCGACTAAGCACATACCATTCTGCTGCTGCTGCTAAGTCGCTTTAGTCGTGTCCAACTCTGTGTGACCCCATAGACGGCAGCCCACCAGGCTCCCTCATCCCTGGGATTCTCCAGGCAAGAACACTGGAGTGGGTTGCCATTTCCTTCTCTAATGCATGAAAGTGAAAAGTGAAAGTGAAGTGGCTCAGTCGTGTCCGACTCTTCGCAATCCCTAAAGGCTACTTAAACATGCAAAAGTTCCTTTAGTTGTGTTCTCTATGAAGACTTGGACAAAAGACATGCCATGAAAAGAGACCTTAAACAGGAGAGCAATGTTTAGCTGTTTATTTAATCTATCATATATAAAAATAAGTGATGCTTTGATTTATCTATTAAGGATATAACCACTACAGTAACAAATGTATTTGAAATAGCCAATATGTTAGGAAAAGAACAACATTGTATATCATTACTAAGGAAAATTGTAAAAAAGAGAAGAACTTTATTGTGACAAGGTGTTGCTAGTGAAAGGATAAACATTCTTTTAAATTACCATAGAGGCTTTAACTTTGTATATGATCAAGAATTAAAGATGTTCTTCAAGTATAAGATGAGATACAGATTTTCTTTTTTTTTTTTTTTAAATTTTAAAATCTTTAATTCTTACATGCATTCCCAAACATGAACCCCCCTCCCACCTCCCTCCCCATAACAACTTTCTGGGTCATCCCCATGCACCAGCCCCAAGCATGCTGCATCCTGCGTCAGACATAGACTGGCGATTCAATTCACATGATAGTATACATGTTAGAATGTCATTCTCCCAAATCATCCCACCCTCTCCCTCTCCCTCTAAGTCCAAAAGTCCGTTATACACATCTGTGTCTCTTTCCCTGTCTTGCATACAGGGTTGTCATTGCCATCTTCCTAAATTCCATATATATGTGTTAGTATACTGTATTGGTGTTTTTCTTTCTGGCTTACTTCACTCTGTATAATCGGCTCCAGTTTCATCCATCTCATCAGAACGGATTCAAATGAATTCTTTTTAACGGCTGAGTAATACAGATAAACACAAACTGAGAAAGTTCACTGGTTCTAGATCAGCATTAAACGAAATGATAAAGTCACTTAAGATGAAATGAAAAGATGGTAAACAGTAATGTGAAATAACTCAATTAAAAATGGAAAAGGGGCTTGAACAGACATTTCTTCCAAGAAGACATATAAATAAAAGATTTATAAAAAGATGACCAGCATCGCTAATTATCGGAGAAATGCAAATCAAAACCATAGTGAGATATCACCTCACACCTGTTAGGATGTCCATTAAGGAAAAAAAAATCAAAATAAAAAGCATTGACAAGGAGTTGGAGAAACTGGAATGCTTGTGCAATGCTGGCTGTTACAGAAAAAAATAAATTTCACGGGTAATGTCTTGTATGATGGTTGCGTGGACGTGAGGGCTGACACTGAAGGGGTTCAGATACAGTCCCCCAGAAGGTCCAAGCCCTGCAGGCAACTCCCAGAAGCCGGGAGAAACCCAGGCAGCAGTTCCTTCCCTGGCCTCCAGGAGGCGCAGCCTCATGACACCTGGATCATCTGCTTCCAGAGGAGTGAGGGTAAACTTCTGTTGGTTTGAAAAAAGGGACACAAATAGATACTCAGTTTTGTTTTTTTTTTAGTAAAGTATTGTTAATTTACAATGTTGTATTGGTTTCAAGTATACAGCAAGTTATTCAGTTATATATATGGTGGCGGTGGTGGTTTAGTCGCTAAGCTGTGTCCTACTCTTGCGACCCCATGGATTGTAGCCCGCCAGGCTCCCCTGTCCATGGTATTCTCCAGGCAAGAATACTGGAGTGGTTGCCATTTCCTTCTCCAGTTCTATATATCGATAGATACATCCATTCTATTTTAGATTCTCTCCTATCAAATCAAAATTGCCCCAAATAGAACATTTAAGAACAATTAAGTGAAAAGGAACTAAAAAGCCTCTTGATGAAAGTAAAAGAGGAGAGTGAAAAAGTTGACTTAAAGCTCAACGTTCAGAAAACTAAGATCATGGCATCTGGTCCCATCACTTCATGGCAAATAGATGGGGAAACAGTGGAAACAGTGTCAGACTTTATTTTTGGGGGGCTCCAAAATCACTGCTGATGGTGATCACAGCCATGAAATTAAAAGATGCTTACTCCTTGGAAGGAAAGTTATGACCAACCTAGATAGCATATTAAAAAGCAGAGACAAAGGTCCGTCTAGTCAAGGCTATGGTTTTTCCTGTGGTCATGTATGGATGTGAGAGTTGGACTGTGAAGAAAGCTGAGCATCGAAGAATTGATGCTTTTGAACCATGGTGTTGGAGAAGACTCTTGCAAGTCCCTTGGACTGCAAGGAGATCCAACCAGTCCATCCTAAAGGAGACCAGTCCTGGGTGCTCATTGGAAGGACTGATGCTGAGATTGAAACTCCAGTCCTTTGGCCACCTCATGCAAAGAGTTGACTCATTGGAAAAGACCCTGCTGCTGGGAGGGATTAGGGGCAGGAGGAGAAGGGGACCACAGAGGATGAGATGGCTGGATGGCATCACCAACTCGATGGACGTGAGTTTGAGTGAACCCCAGGAGTTGGTGATGGACAGGGAGACCTGGCATGCTGTGATTCATGGGGTCGCAAAGAGTCGAACACGACTGAGTGACTGAACTGAACTGAACTGAATCTTGTTTAGGAAATAAGACAGCACAAAAATGCATATCAAGTTCTTTCAGATTTAAGTTTGGAAATGATAATCTTAGGAACTCAACAATTTAACACTCTTTCCTAGGCAGATAAGAGACCTAATGTCCTCACTTTCCAAACAGTCTAATTAGGATAATCTTATTCGCTACAATGACAACAGTAATAATCCTTGTTGCCAAGGCTCACCTCTTGGATGAAAAGATGGCTATCCATTTGGCAAACACAAAATGTCTTTAAAGAAAAAAAAGGAGTATGAACATTGGAACTATAATTTGGTTATAAAAATAGATCTTGGGTTTATTTACCATTGGTTGTGAGAATAACCTATGAATAGATTTTTCTTGTAATCTTACAAGAGGAGATGGGTAGAGAAGGAAAGGGGGATAGAAGTGAGGTGAGGGCTTTCTAATACAAAACATTGAAAAAGAGGAAAATTATTTCAGTTAAAATTGCCATGCAAAAGATTATTTTTATTATGTGGTGGGGCACTGATGAGGTGATTTGAAAAACACAAACAACAAAATCAACCTACTCGGGAATTCTCAGCTATTGCGGAAAACAGCAACAAGTTCAAATATGAAACTAGGTCTGAATTCCAACATTTCCTTTTATTAGTTGTGTCACTTTGGAAATAATATTTAATTGTTCTAAATCTGAGTTGTTTTCATCAAAATGGGATAAGAATACAGACTCACTGGATTATCCTGATTATTAAATGAGACAGTGTATGCAGAGACTTAATAAATCTCAGCTCTTATACATGTATATTATCTTAGAGTTCAAACTCAAAAATCAAGATAATCTTAATACTTGTCCTCCTTGTCCACAGCCTAATTAGTAAGATTAGTGAAATTATTTAAGTATAAACTGTCTAGAAGATTAGGTGCTATTATTGCAATTCTATATAAGTTGAGATACAATGGTGTAGACTGTGGGAACAGCAGTGTAATTGAAATCTTCAGATAAAATTCTCTTGTGAATGTTCACTCATTTTGTTCTAGGACACTGCAAGGCCATAGCTTATTCCTCAATTAATTACTAAAATATAGTGTTTGGAGAAATGCAACTGTGAAAATGGACCTTTCTATCCTCATAGAAGCTGTTCTGTCTTTTCTTTATTTGGATTTATGTCTACCGTGAGACACTGACGGGTCCTTCTTTAGACTCAATCCATTTCCTAGATCACAGACTAAGACAAGAAACCCTGAAGCTGGATTAGACTTTTAAAATTAGATTAGACTTTTAGAAGATCCCCCTCCTTCTGTCTCCTCCTCTGCTATTTCTGCTCTTGGAGGCAAACTCATACACAGAAGTGTTACTTTGCTTCCTGTTTCACAAAAGAAACAAAAACAAATTCTCGACACTTGTCTGTGTATCATCTGTCTTATCAGATCAGATCAGATCAGTCGCTCAGTTGTGTCTGACTCTTTGCAGCTGCATGAATTGCAGCATGCCAGGCCTCCCTGTCTATCACCAACTGTCAGAGTTCACTCGGACTCATGTCCATTGAGTCAGTGATGCCATCCAGCCATCTCATCCTCTGTCGTCCCCTTCTCCTCCTGCCGCCAATCCCTCCCAGCATCAGAGTCTTTTCCAATAAGTCAACTCTCCGCATGAGGTGGCCAAAGTATACCAGGATATACAAACCTGTCTTGTTGTCTATAGATAGAAGTCCCAGTGAAGCAGCTCATTCAATTAACAAATATTTAATGAGTGCCTGCTCTGGGCCTCCACTGGATATCAGATGCTGCAGGTAACATAGTCAGATGCTATATGGAGTTTTGGCAATAAAGCTTTTACAGTATAGTGGATGAATGATATGACCAAATATCAGGATGCCGATAAAGGTGGTACAAGGTCACATAGGAGTAGTCAAGCTGAATCTAAGAATGAAGAAAGCTATCACTGAAATATTCCATGGGGTAGATTCTGAGTCTATATTTGAAGAAAGAGTCAGGTAGGGTGGTGTGCTTTAGGGGTTCTGGGGTTGCAGTGGGGAGGGTTCTAGGCCAAGGACGTAGCATGCATGGGATTCCAGAGTTGAGAGGATGTGGCGTGTTTGAGAACTGGAGGAAAGAATCCGGGTGGAGCAGAGAAGGGCAGGGGGGATGGAAGGTAAGGACAAGACATCAGACCTCAGAGGACAAGAGTCAGATACTGCAGGGCCTCGAGTGCAACGTCAGAGGATTCAGATTCCATCCTATTGCCGAGAGGGATGAGCCTTGTGAAACTTTACATAGTGGAGTGAAATGGTCAGACTTGTGTTTTAGAATCATCTGGAAGCAGACAGGAAGGATGAACTGGAGTTGGTTACAACTAAGGCAGGAAGACCTGTGAGGCCGAGAGTGGACACTCAACTGGGCTGCAACAGTGCCCTGAGCTCGGGTGGAGCTGTGCTTCTGGGGGAACAGACCACGTGTGAGGGGAGAGATGGTCCATGGAACTGGGAATGGCCGGATCTGGTCCATTGAGAAACAGGGACCTTCAGTTCCATTGTGAACCAGACACATCGCGGTGCTTTACAGACAGGCATGTACTAAACTTTCAGTCAGTGCTTTTCCTGTTCTGAAAAGCTTGTCGGCACAGGCAGATATACTTGAAAGTTCAAGTGTGTCCTGACATTTTTGCATTAACGCTGGTGAAGCTATTAGACGTTTATGAGAGCTTACTAGGAAGGTATATGAAGTCAGAATGATTGAGATCCCTTTCTTACTGAGCTAATAGTTTTCTGGGAAACAGTGACAAGTAAGTTAGCGGTGGAGCAGGATGAGAGATAACAGTGAGACCTGCATGGAATTTCAGATGGGCACTTGGATGTGGAAAGAAGACAGCCTTGCCAACTGCCATTTAGCTGTCAAATGCATCTCCTGGAATCGGAATTGGACCTGGATGCCTCCTCCACCTCCATTCCCACCTCCTCACCCATCTCTAAGTCCCTCTCTATACCAGCGGCTACGCGGGCTCTTTCTTTGCTTCTTTCTGTGCATCTGGTTCACTCTCCTCTTTATCCTTTTTCTTGTTTTCAAATGAAAGGAGATAGGACTATTTCGTTTTCTAGGTCTGAATAACCAAGCACAAACAAGATGGCAAACAACAGAAGTTTACCCTCACTCCTCTGGAAGCAGATGATCCAGGTGTCATGAGGCTGCGCCTCCTGGAGGCCAGGGAAGGAACTGCTGCCTGGGTTTCTCCCGGCTTCTGGGAGTTGCCTGCAGGGCTTGGACCTTCTGGGGGACTGTATCTGAACCCCTTCAGTGTCAGCCCTCACGTCCACGCAACCATCATACAAGACATTACCCGTGAAATTTATGGACGGCTCTGGTTCAATACCTCAGATATGCAGATGACACCACCCTTATGGCAGAAAGTGAAGAAGAACTAATGAGCCTCTTGATGAAAGTGAAAGAGGAGAGTGAAAAAGTTGGCTTAAAGCTCAACATTCAGAAAACTAAGATCATGGCATCCAGGTCCCATTTTTCATGGCAAATAGATGGGGAAACAGTGGAAACAGTGTCAGACTTTATTTTTCTGGGCTCCAAAATCACTGCAGATGGTGATTGCAGCCATGAAATTAAAAGACAGTTACTCCTTGGAAGAAAAGGTATGACCAACCTAGATAGCATATTGAAAAGCAGAGACATTACTTTGTCAACAAAGGTCTGTCTAGTCAAGGATATGTTTTTTCCAGTGCCTATGTATGGATGTGAGAGTTGGACTATAAGGAAAGCTGAGTGCCGAAGAATTGATGCTTTTGAACTGTGGTGTTGGAGAAGACTCTTGAGAGTCCCTTAGACTGCGAGGAAATCCAACCAGTCCATCCTAAAGGATATTAGTCCTCAGTGTTCATTGGAAGGACTGATGTTGAAGCTGAAACTCCAATACTTCAGCCACCTGATACAAAGAGCTGACTCATTTGAAAAGACCCTGATGCTGGGAAAGATTGAGGGCAGGAGGAGAAGGGGACAACAGAGGATGAGGTGGTTGGATGGCATCACCAGCTCAATGGACATGGGTTTGGGTAAACTCCGGGAGTTGGTGATGGACAGGGAGGCCTGGTGTGGTGCGGTTCATGGGGTTGCAAAGAGTCAGACACGACTGAGTGACTGAACTGAACTGAACTGAACTGATTCAGTACGACCTTATCGTAACTTGATTACATATGCAGAGACCCTAATTCCAAATAAAGTCACCTTCACAAATATGGGTGTTAAGACATCAACCTATCGTTGTGGGTATTGGGTGGGGAAGGGAGAGACAGATCAATCTATGGCAAGCAATGCTTCTCAAATAAGAATCTGTGTCTCTCCAGGGAGTGATTTGGTTGACCAAGTAAGTCATATCCTCCTTTTCTTTGTGTCCAAGTGTAAGAAAACTAGAAGAGCCAGAGGATGCTTTTATTTTTATTTATTTATGTTTTTACTGTTGAATTCCTGTTGATTCTCTCTGGCTTTCAGACATGTTGGTATTTTGATGGCTGTCATGGCAATTCAAGTAGCCAGCCGGTCTGGTGAGGGGACTCCAGTGGACTACCCTGTGTCATTGAAAACAGCTCCGCTAACAGTGCCATTCACGTGAGAAATGTAAATGAGACCACAAGAACAGGATAATTCCATGATGCCAAGTGGAGGGGTAACAGCTGTAAACACGAAATGTGGAAGCAAGAGTGCTACAGTAGCCTGGGACATGCAGCCTCAGAGGTAATGTCAACGGCAAGGCTGTTGATGGAAGACCCACCCCAGAAGTGTGTGTCTAGAAGGAGATGGGTCCCTCAAGTTCAAAATGTTCTCCAATAAAAACAAAGGCCCTCCAAGAAACAAGTTTGAGAAGTCACAGCCCTTATGAGAAGTTTCTACAAAATACTCTCTTCGCCTGGAACTAAGGAGATTAGGCAGGATGCCCAGGGCCTGATGCCATCTGAATTTCCAGAAAGTGTCCACCATCTGAACTGTAGACATGCGGCAGTAAGGGTTTCCTCATGAGGGTGGCCTGCAGAGCAAGTCCTAGTATAAATACCCAGTAAAATGACAGTAATCCTTGTTGACAAGCAAAGTGTGTCAATCTTACATCTGGCCCTCAGGAGCACAGCATAAATTCTCATATCTCAGAAGGGGATTAATCTGCCTTTCCACTTCATAAAGAGGTTTTGAGTAGATATTTTGGCTCTCAGAAAAGCATTCACCTCAAAAACTTAAACAACCAGTCTCAGATAGAAAATGCCTCAGTTAGAAGAGACCATGGTATTTTACTTCTAAACATAATTTTGTATAAAATACTCTTATAACCATCATCCAAATAAACTGTTATCCAGTTTTATTGAAGCACCTTCAGCTCCATCAACAGCATGTCGATAATTCTGTAGTAAGATGTGCTGTGCTATGCTTAGCTGCTCAGTCGTGTCCAACTCTTTGCCACCCTGTGGACTGAATCCCCCTAGGCTCTCTCCATGGGATTTTCCAGGCAAGAATATTGGAGTGGGTTGCGATGCTCTCATCCAGGGGGTCTTCCCAACCCAGGGATAGAACCCAGGTCTTCCGCATTGCAGGCAGATTCTTTATCATCTGAGCCACCAGGGAAGCTCCTGTAGTAGGATACATGAGTTTAATTCTGGAAAGAAAAAAAGGGATGCAGAGAAACTTTTCGTATCCACTGCTGTATAGAACATTCTCCCTTGGCAGTTCAGTAGCTTTTGCAAATTTAACATTTCCAACATTTAAAAATCTCCTACAGGGACTTCCCTGATGGACCAGTGATTAAGAATCTGCTTCCAGTGCAGGGGACATGGATTTGATCCCTGGTCAAGAGACTAAGCTCCTACATGCCGTGGGGCAGCTCTCTATACCTTGGAGCTGCAACTACTGAGCCTATGAGCTCTGGAGCCTGTGCTCCACAAGAGAAGCCCATGAACTACAGCAAAGCCCAGAGCAGCTGAAATAAAAAATAATAATAATTAATTACTTAATTAATAAACATTAAAAACATTAAAAATTCCTACAAATAGTTTCTCTCCATAATTTCTGAAGTTCATGTCTCCATTTTCTCAGTCCACAAACCTTGGCTCCTTTCTTTCTATTGAATCCATATCTTCATCAATTCCTTTCAGCTGACTTTTTTCCCCCTCTCCTCTGGTTTTGCATGTGAATGTAGAATCTGGCACCAACCACTCTCTTCTAGGCTAAACTCTTGCAACTTATTTGGCACCTGAAGCCCAGGGTTATTTAGATCAAATTATGTCACTGTTTGTCCAATATAGCTCAGCGGCATTCTTTCTCACTCAGATTCAAGTTCCAGTTCTCACTGTGGGTCCTTGGGGCCCAGTGGGACCCTACCACTGCCTTTTCCATAGATATCCCCCTCTGTTCTCCTCTTCCTCAGCTCCCCCTGCTCCCTCCACCCCATTGCCTCCACCCCTAGTTTCCATGGATGACCCAGGCCCCCTCAGGTTTTTGGCCTTCTCAGTCATCCAGCCCCTCCATCCAGGTCTGCACAGACTTTACCTCCTCACCTGCTCAGCTCTGTGCAAACACTGGTTTCATGGAACAATTTTAATAAAGCTGTGATGTCATCCATTTCTGTTTCCTTTTTCCTTACTTTCTTTTACTTCTTAGCATTGCTCATCACCCTACACGTTATATATATATATATATATATATATATATATATATATATATATACACACACACACATATATATTTTTTTTTTTTTTTTGCACTGAGCAAACAGAGATCAAACCAGTATAAACACATTTTTGGTCTGTTTCCTGTCTGCTCTCTGCAGTGCGAGCACTGTCATAGTAGGAGCTGAATTTTGTTTGCTGCTGAATCTCATTCTTTCCTGACGACAGTAGTGCTTGGCACATAGTAGATGCTCGTGTTTGTCGAACATATGAGTAACTGATTTACTGGCTAAATAAATAAATACATAACAGGAAATTTCATACAGATGCTAAAATTTTACTGGAGCATTTTCCCTCTACTTCAGTACAACAGAGACATCTAAAGGTGTAAAAAAGAGTAAAAAGCAAGACTAACACAGGACTATTATAAATGTCACTGGTTTCACTGGGGAATATTAGAGTCCATGAGCACACTTTCTGTGAGTCTGAGATACAAAAAGCCTAAAATGCAACCTTCAGTTCAGTTCAGTTCAGTTGCTCAGTCGTGTCCAGCTCTTTGCGACCCCATGAATTGCAGCACGCCAGGCCTCCCTGTCCATCACCAACTCCTGGGGTTCACACAAACTCGCGTCCATTGAGTCAGTGATGCCATCCAGCCATCTCATCCTCTGTTGTCCCCTTCTCCTCCTGCCCCCAATCCCTCCCAGCATCAGAGTCTTTTCCAATGAGTCAACTCTTTGCATGAGGTGGCCAAAGTACTGAAGTTTCAGCTTTAGCATCATTCCTTCCAAAGAACACCCAGGACTGATCGCCTTTAGAATGGACTAGTTGGATCTTCTTGCAGTCCAAGGGAGTCTCAAGAGTCTTCTCCAACACCACAGTTCAAAAGCATCAATTCTTTGGCACTCATCCTTCTTCACAGTCCAACTCTCACATCCATACATGACTACTGGAAAAACCATAGCCTTGGCTAGACGGACCTTTGTCAACAAAGTAATGTCTCTGCTTTTTTCTTTTTATTTATTTTTAAATTTTTTTAAATTTTTACTTTATTTTACTTTACAGTACTGTATTGGTTTTGTCATACATTGACATGAATCCACCACGGGTATATACAAGCTCCCAATCCTGAATCCCCCTCCCAGCTCCCACCCTATATCATCTCTCTGGATCATCCCCATGCACCAGCCCCAAGCATCCTGTATCCTGTATCGAACATAGACTGGCACTTCGTTTCTTACATGATAGTATACATGTTTCAATGCCATTCTCCCAAATCATCCCACCCTCTCCCTCTCCCTCAGAGTCCAAAAGTCCTTTCTATACATCTGTGTCTCTTTTGCTGTCTCGCATACAGGGTCATCATTACCATCTTTCTAAATTCCGTATATATGTGTCAATATACTGTATTGGTGTTTTTCTTTCTGGCTTACTTCACTCTGTATAATCGGCTCCAGTTTCATCCATCTCATTAGAACTCATTCAAATGTATTCTTTTTAATGGCTGAGCAATACTCCATTGTGTATATGTACGACAGCTTTCTTATCCATTCATCTGCTGATGGACATCTAGGTTGTTTCCATGTCCTGCCTATTATAAACAGTGCTGCGATGAACATTGGGGTACACATGTCTCTTTCAATTCTGGTTTCCTCGGTGTTTATGCCCAGCAGTGGGATTGCTGGGTCATAAGGCAGCTCTAGTTGCAATTTAAGGAATCTCCACACTGTTCTCCATAGTGGTTGTACTAGTTTGCATTCCCACCAACAGTGTAAGAGGGTTCCCTTTTCTCCACACCCTCTCCAGCATTTATTGCTTGTAGACTTTTGGATCGCAGCCATTCTGACTGGTGTGAAATGGTACCTCATTGTGGTCTTGATTTGCATTTCTCTGATAATGAGTGATGTTGAGCATCTTTTCATGTGTTTGTTAGCCATCTGTATGTCTTCTTTGGAGAAATGCCTATTTAGTTCTTTGGCCCATTTTTTGATTGGGTCGCTTATTTTGCCTCTGCTTTTTAATATGCTGTCTAGGTTGGTCATAACTTTCCTTCCAAGGAGTAAGCGTCTTTTAATTTCATGGCTGCAATGCAACCTTACAGATAACCATTTACCTAAACATACAAGGTAAATAAGCAGATTTAGATTATGGAAGGTTTTAAAGCCATGTTGCTTGTGTTTGAATATTTTTGTTCCTGATAGATATTTACCAAGTGGGGATCAAATACATGTAAGGTGCAGTTTGAAGCTACACGTGAAAAAGGTAAAACAAGTACTAGCTTTCAAAGGATTTCAGCTTGTTGAGGTGGCAAAACACAAAGCATGTACCTGAATATCACAATGAAAAATTAAACTGATAAACCTTAAGGAGTGATCACACGAGGAAGTTATCAAATGTATCGGATGTGCTTTGAATCCCTTAGGTGGAGATGCACATGCCAGAGCAGAGTATGAGAGCGAGTATAGGACAGGAAGGGAAAACACTGGGTGCATTGCCTCAGTGAGCATTTATTGAGCACTTACTGTATACCAGGGCTTCCATGGTGGCTCAGATGGTACAGATTCTACCTGCAATGCAGGTGACCAGGGTTTGGTCCCTGAGTTGGGAACATCCCCTGGAGGAGGGCATGGCAACCCACTCCAGTATTCTTGCCTGGAGAATTTCATGGACAGAGGCGTCTGGAGGGTTATATGTCCATGGGGTCACAAAGACTGGGACACGACTGAGTGACCAATACTTTCACTTTTCTTTACTATTTAATATGCCATAGGCTAGGCATTGAACATTCAAGACAGAAAAAATAGTCTGTGTCCCCGATCTATGATGAAATAGATGCATAATTCAGTGATTTCTTAAGAAAGGGGAGTATTGTGTGGTTGACCTTTGACCAGAGAGTTGTGGGGACACAACAGGGGAAGCTGCCTCCACCTGAGAATTAGCAAGGCCAGGAGAATACCACCAGAGCTTCCATGTAGGGGATGGGAGAGGCTGGGGAGACAGTATGTGTGTGTGTATATGTGTGTCCAAGAGGATGGAGAATAACATTTAGTGAAGAGGCAAGAAGGGCTGTTACCTGGGGGAGGCCACCAAGAGCTTGATGCTGCCAAAGCAAACATCTTCAGAGATCAGGAAAAGAAAAAGCAACAGGTTTTGGTAATATTGCTTGAGAACTCTTTTTAAACCTTATTTTCCTTTTCTTTCTTTATTTCATTTATTTATTTTTACCATTTTGTCCACTAGTAAGTATACACTTCAGTGGCATTAAGTCCATTGACAACGCTGTACAAGCGTCAACACCATCCACCTCCAAAATTTTTCCATCCTCCCAAATGGAAACTCTGTCCCCATAAACAGTGGTTCTTCCTCTTTCCAAGCCCTATTTTTAGAAATTGAAGTGATATATGGACTATAAATTGGAATAAGAAAGACCAGTTAGAAGAATATTGAAACTCTGATTGAAGCTATTGTGTTTTTAGCTGTTTTTCAGGAAACATCATATTGGTAAGTTCTTTTTGATGTCAAATTTATGGCCAATAAGATTTTAAGAAAAGTGTCATTTTAAATTTGGTATGGATGCGAAGTATTTAAAAGCTTTAAAAAAAACCCTAGAAACTCATATTCTTGGATTTTTAGTGAGAAATGCTTCACTTTTAATTGAACTAAGCTAGTTTAATAGAAAAGAATTTTTATAAGTTTTGAAATAAAAGTGGTATCCAATCTTATAAATAAAAGACTACATTTCTGCCAAATTTTATTTGATGTAAACCCAAGTTAACAATTAGCTTTGATTAAACTTTCAGTCACCCTGTCTTGTTTTGAGTACAACAATGTTTAAGGTAGTTGAAAATTCATATTTAAAAGCTTTATTTATGAAAACTCATGTTTTCTGAATTTTCTGATGATAGTTTCAGAATTAGAATTTGCTTTGCAAAAGCTAAAATATTGAAACCATTTTTAATTAAAATTTACATTCACAGTGTATTTGTATTAGAATGCATGCATCCAATCATATTTGGTGAAATTTATTCTATTTCAAAGCTGTATTTTAAAAATTTAATGATTAAGTAGATATAAGAAAGGAAGGACAGAGATAAGTTAATTTATGATTCTAAGTAAAATAACTGTTCCTATTAAAATGTAATACTTGGTGTCGTAACTGATACATAGTAATATTATCATGAAATTCACATTGCAATGCTTCCTATGGCTTCCTTCTTTCCTTCCTTCCTGTGAAGTGGAGAACTTTTCCATTTCTAACTGACCTTCCATTTTGTTTTATTCACAAATTACCTCCTTTTACCCTGTTTATTTAACTTATATGCAGAGTACATCATGAGAAACGCTGGACTGGAAGAAACACAAGCTGGAATCAAGATTGCCGGGAGAAATATCAAACACCTCAGATATACAGATGACACCACCCTTATGGCAGAAAGAAAAGAAGAACTAAAGAGCCTGTTGATAAAAGTGAAAGAGGAGAGTGAAAAAGTTGGCTTAAAACTCCAAACATTCAGAAAACTAAGATCATTGCCTCCAGCCCCATCACTTCATGGCAAATAGATGGGGAAACAGTGGAAACAGTGTCAGACTTTATCTTTTTTGGCTCCAAAATCACTGCAAATGGTGACTGCTGCCATGAAATTAAAAGACGCTTACTCCTTGGAAGAAACCTTATGACCAACCTAGATAGCATATTCAAAAGCAGAGACATTACTTTGCCTACTAAGGTCATCTAGTCAAGGCTATGGTTTTTCCTGTGGTCATGTATGGATGTGAGATTTGGACTGTGAAGAAAGCTGAGCACCGAAGAATTGATGCGTTTGAACTGTGGTGTTGGGGGAGACTCTTGTGAGTCCCTTGGACTGCAAGGAGATCCAACCAGTCCATTCTGAAAGAGATCAGCCCTGGGATTTCTTTGGAAGGAATGATGCTGAAGCTGAAGCTCCAGTACTTTGGCCACCTCATGCAAAGAGTTGACTCATTGGAAAAGACTCTGATGCTGGGAGGGATTGGGGGCAGGAGGAGAAGGGGACGACAGAGGATGAGATGGCTGGATGGCATCACTGACTCGATGGACGTGAGCCTGACTGAACTCCTGGAGTTGGTGATGGACAGGGAGGCCTGGCGTGCTGTGATTCATGGGGTCACAGAGTCGGACACAACTGAGCGACTGAAATGAACTGAACTGAACTGTCTCTTCGATAGTCTCTAAAATTTTAAAATTTCTGTTATATATGTATATAAACAAGTCCCTAAATTTCCTTATTTCTCTTCTTTCCCTCTATTCTCTTTCCAGAAATGGTTGGAGTTCACTTTGATGGATTCGGGTATATCACTAAGGTCACCTTGTGGTCAGGAAGTGAACATTTCCTTGTATTTTTATTTCTCTGCTAGATATCTGCATCAGAGCATCCAATGGATGACCCCTAGAATCTCTCCAATAATGTGTCAAAATTCTGTCTTCTCATCCTCAAAACTCCATCACCATCACCTCTATCATGGGATCTCCAAGTCACTGGGTCCAAACAGTTTTTGTGGGGGCTCCCCTACTTGGCCCATCTTTACTTTCCTCTTAAATCTCTGTAGGCCTTAGTCTTGGATTCATGAAAAGGGTCTAACTTTTCTCTATTTATTTCCTGGCTTTATCCCATGGAATCTATCTTATTTGTTATATAAAGACTGATCTTTATGAAGTATGACTGACTAATGCAGGATTTTTTTTTTCCTGCCACTCTGCAGATATGACAACTAATACACCAAAATGAGCTCATTATCTTATCCAACAGCTAGTTTCCCTTCTTGCATTCCCAGTGTGAACTTGAGACAGCATCCCCAGTAGAATGTGAGCTACATGTTTGTTTTGCCCCTTGCTGTGTCCTCACCTCCTAGAAGAGTCTTTATCATCATTAGGCACTGAGTATTTTTAAATAAATGAACAAATGAACATCATCAGCTTCCATCCTCCATCTCTGTAACAATCACTGAATTCCAGGTATTTTATTCCCTTAGTGGTTCTTTTATCCTTTCTGTGCTTTTTATCATCAGTCTACTTACTGTCATTATTTCTTGCCAGGAGAATGTGTCCATAACCTTTTTACCGACGGAAGTTTTATCTCATGAGTAGTTATAACCATGCCTTTTCTCTGTCTAGAACACACCAGTGGTCCCTTGGTTCCTGAATTTTTAGCCTTGAATCTAAACTCTCTATGGCCTAGCATGTGCCTAATTTGCAGTGTTATTTTCTGCTGCTCCTTGCAGAGCTTTATATACTGTCTAGTTAAACTTACAGCCTTCCTCTCATCTACCTCTTCCCAATCAACTATCCCAATATGTCTAGGAACTGGGGATTCCCAGAACTCAGATTATTCAGCGCTAGAATTGGGAAAGTTCCAGGAGAACCAGGACCACTTTAACGTGCTCCAGCCTCTGTGCCTTTAGTCCACAAGTCACCTATTCTTGGAAATCTATATCTGCTCCTCTTTGTCTAAACGGCACTGGTCCTTTAAAATCATGTCGAGCAGTTTTTAAATAAGCCCCCTTCACTAACCCTGAGCCAGGATAACCAGGCAATGACATCCCAGCACTCAAAATCTGTCATGTTTATCTGTGAATTTCTAGCATCTCATGAAATGCTTCATTTGTGTTTAGCGGTTAATAAATATGCATTAAATGAACAAATTGCCTTCTAGCAGACTACATTCTAAAATCTACAGTTTGACTTTCAAGACCTTCGTGAATATGCCTAACCATTAACTCATTTGAATTTGTTCAATTAGATTCAATGTAACGTAAATTCAATTTAAGATTTATAAATGTCTACAATTTTGCAGTCTTAGTTCTCATCTGTATTGCTTTTTATTGCTTACTCCCATTTGACCCAATTTTTGCAAATGTACTATGCCTTTCCTTTTGCCTTTTGTCTTGACTATAAGACCACCCTCAAAAAGCAATTACCTGAATCTCTGCCTGTCCTAATCCATCACATTTGTTAAGGTCCAGATTAACAACTGCCCCCCATGAGCACTTATCATCAGTCCCAACGGATTCCTTTAATCTCGCACCTTGCTTGGAATATTCTTACACTCCTGATGCCCTTGGAGTTCTGCTACATTATTTGTCATCTTTATCTTTCCTCCTTGCTAGATTGAAAGCAATCATCTCTGCATCTTCATCATTTTCTTTTTTAAAAAATTTTCTTTTTAAACAATTTTTAAAATATAAATTTGTTTATTCTAACTGGAGGTGAATTACTTTAAAATATTTTATTGGTTTTGTCATTTTCTAATTGAATGCCTGGTGCATGTATTGAACAAAATATTAATTTGTGTTTTAAAATTATAAATTAAAAATGCATGAATTTTGAAATCCAAATGAAAGTGAAAATATCTACTCTTATTAAAGATGAAATTGTGCTGCAGACCATCTAATGAGAAGGAGGCAGATTTAGAAGCATTTGACTTTAATTTTTATAGGTATGAATTCAGACATTTCTGGGATAGGTCACTAAATGTGACCTTGACAGCAATATTTCCCTTATTTATTTCAAAGAATATTTTACAGAGAAAGAATCCTGTTTGATTATTTAGCTACTAAAAGCATATATACTTCCTTTGAATTTAAAATTAGCTTAAGTTTCTGTATCTCTTTTATAAGTTGTCGCCATGGAAACAATGTCTCCACCATTTTGTCCACTCTAAATATTATATCTGTTATTGCACTGTATGTAAGGATATCACATACAGACATAGAAATCACAATTTACGGTTTATGGAAGATCAAATTTAATACTTCATAGTGTAAATACACTCTCCTTTATACTAGTGGCTCTAATATTTGGGAAATAATTGGGGAATGGTAAGACGCTCTCATTTAAAAAGTTTTTAATGGAGGTAATTTATAATCTGAAAATAAGGAGTGATATTTGTTTTACTAAGGTGTTACATCCCAGGTTCAGCACATGGCCACAGAGTTCTGTTATTGTGTAGGGCTTTGTGAACTTACATCTGCCTTTCCACTTTAGTAATGTAAATAATTGCTCCTTCAAGTCATGTCAGTTCTATCAAGACTTCACTCTTCCTTGAATTCCCAGTTGAGCCTTTGCATGTCTCTCTCACACACAAGGAGACGAAGGAGTCTATCCTTTCACCATCATCCTGCCATCTAATTATGTTCTTAATTCCTTTCAAAGATCTTGACTTAGCTTTTTATTTGCCTTTCAGACAAAGCATATGTCATCCTCACCAGGTAAAAGGAACAGGAGAAAGAGCCAGAGATCAGACGTGAGGAATCCTGATGGGTAGGGGTTGTGTTGAAATATGAGTGTTCACCATTCAGAGGAATCAGCAAGGATTAATATCCTGAGGGTCTTGTCTTTAAAATCAATTATGTGTCCAACAGTACTGATTCACAGCCTCAACCTGGGTCAGCAAATCTGTTATCATTAAACATTCTCCTTCTTACCTGGAATCTTGTGGAATGTGAGTACTGTGGGGTCAGCAGGGTTGTAAATAATTTAGAAAAGGCTGTGTATATAGATGAACTCAAATGAATGGTGCTTTCTGTGAGTGGCTTTTTGAGTAAACTGAACTAACAATGATCAGATTCATTTACTCAGAAAACAAACATAATCTGGACACATTGTAGTGGGGAAGCTCTATGTTAGGAAGGCATGGTGTTGAATTTCAAGTATATTTAGCACAGTAAGACAAGGTAAGATGGAGCCCAAAAGTGTAGTAAATCAAACCATCATAAGTGTCACAAAAATATTTTAAACAATTCTTGGGAATTCAGTGGCTTACTTCTGACTGGGAGGATCAAGAAACAGCATGAACAAGGGCATGGAGGGGCGTGATGTAGAGCCTCAAGGCTTGACAGGATATATGGATACCAATTATAAACATGACAAGCGGGAAGGAATTTCTGGTTAAGAGGATATCCTTCTAGATATGTTTTCAGACACGTTAAATTTGATTTGCTCAGGAAATATTCAGGGAGATCTCTCTAGCACACAGTTATGAAAGCAAAGGGGAAGTTCAAGAAAGAGCAATATGGTAGTCTATGGCACTGACACCCTCATTGGAAATTCAGACCATTGGTTCCTGAAGGAGGATGTCATTTAGATTGACAAGAAGATAGTACAGAGGTTGTTAAGGGAATAAAGGATAAGCAAACAGACCAAAAAAATCGAAACCTTGGAAGTGTTTATAGTAAAGAAATGGGGAAGAAATCAGAGTTAGGCTGAAAATCACAGAAGTAAAGTAGGGTGGACATCAACAACAGGTATGGAGCCATGTATTAAGGAAAGGGCAGGTCAAGCCCATCACTTGGAGGACGAGGACAAATCAGTGACACTTGGTGATATTTTAGATATCAGATCTACTGGGATATAAGGGGCTGTAGGCTGGGTGAAGGAGCAAGCACATATATACTATCATTGGAAAAGTTTCAGTGAAAATTGAAAAATATAGATTTTCATGAATAGTGGAAATTGGATGATCACAAGGTTTTGTAATTATCAATTGCAAATATAGAGTTTTATTCTTATGTTTTCAATTTCTGATTCCTTTTCTGCTTCTGGTGTTTAACTATGGTATTGTCTGATTTTTTTTTTTTTTTTGGTACAACTTTGGTCATTGTAGCACAGTTATTTTTTTATGAGGGTATGTGCATGTATGCTCAGTCACTCAGTCGTGTCTGACTCTTGGCGACCCCATCAACTGTAGCCTGCCAGGCTTCTCTGTCCATGGGATTTTTCAAGCAAGAACCCTGGAGAGGGCTGCCATTTCCTTCTCCAGGGGATTTTCCCAACCCAGGGATCAAACCAAATCTCATGTACTAGCACACTGGCAGAAGGATTCAATACCACTGAGCCATCTGGGAAGCCCCTTCTTAGGGGGTAGTTTGCATTTTTTTATAAAATGGTATATTTTAGGATGCCTGCTATATATCTTACCATTTGGCCAATGTCCTGGAGAGTACAGATCACCAAGGTCTCCTATAAAAAATTATAATGGCCTTTCCTGGCCGAGAGTATGAGTTTTCCTCTGTGCTAAAGATACATAACTTATTTGTATCTGAGTATTTCTTTGATGAATTCATAGAAGAATTTGCTTTCTTTTCCTACCTGTCATTTGTTTGCCTTTCAGCTTTTATTTTAAGAATTCCAGATTCTTCTTCAGTGAGAACTCAGCAAGTATCTCAGTTTTACCTGAAAAGGGATAATCTTTCTTAAGTAAGCTATACAATCTCAGCACAAAAAAATAACATTGAGGAAAGATGAAGAGAGGGGAAGGAAAATGTCCTGTTTTTTTTTTTTCCTCGTGTAGCTCATAGAGCATGCAAGGTTTTAATTAAAGTCAATTAAAAATTTTTCCCAGGCTTCAGCACCTGAGAGAAACATGGAAGTCTTTAGAGCTTCAGTGAAAGTTTTTGTTTTTTTTTTTAAGCTTAAAAAATGGCTTTATTGAGTTGGCTTATCCTCCCTGCAGCCTGAAAGCAGCTCCCTTCACTCTTTGAAGCTCCCACTAGGCGCCCTGCCAGGTGCAAAGCGGACCTCATTCCTGGGCTGAGATCCTCTGCTTTTGTGTTTGTGGCTCGGGGCAGGTTTCAAAACGGATAGATCAAGTTCTTGGTTTAGCCAGTCTTTAAAACACATGCAATTTATAAATGAGCTATTTCAGCCCTGAGAAAGAAGTGTTTGTTGGATCATTACTTTTGCAATGTTCTGATCTTCAATTCTCTACGTATTTCATACAGTTCCTGAATCCTGAATTATTCACTGGGTTTTATAGAGTAGGAACAAGAAGCAGCAATTAAATAATTTTTTTTCCTTTGATTTATCCAGTCTGTCAAAGAAAAATAAAAGTGTTGGAGACCTTCAAATATTACTATTGGAGAAAAGGCTTTAAATGTTTTCTATGTCTGTGAATCGATTTATGTTTTGTAAATAAGGTCACCTGTATCATTTTTTAACCAAAGGGGATAGTGGGGTGTGGTGGGATGGAAAAATAAGGAATTTAGGGTTAGATACATACTACTATATATAAATATATAAATGACAAGGACCTACTGTATAGCACAGGGAACATACTCAATATCTTATAATAACATACAATGGAAGAGGATATAAAAAAGAGTGTGTATATATATATATATATAAAACAATCACTTTGCTGCACAACACAAGCTAATGCAACATTGTAAATCAACTATACCTCAATAAGTAAATATTTTTAAAAGTGTGATACCAAATTTGTGCTGTAAATATGCATCACTTGTATCCTGCCAGTCCTCTGGACCTGGTAGCAGAGGGCGAAGCCCATGATAAGAAATAGTCTATGCTTTTGTTTCTCAGTGGAGGAGAAGGAAGGTTCTGGGGAAATGTTTAAAGGTTAAAATGTTTATAAATGTAAAAATCAAGAAAAATGAAATGTCTTGAAAAAATCTACATAATATTTGGTTTGAAATACCTTCCAAAAATCTCAAAGCAGATTATGCATTATGGGTCAGTAGTGAAGAATCCACCTGCCAATGCAGGAGATGCTAGAGATGCAGGTTCAATTCCTGGGTCGAGAAGATCCCCCAGAGTAGGAAACGGCAACCCAGTCCAGTATTCTATTTTTTTTTTTTTTTTTACTTTACAATATTGTATTGGTTCCAGTATTCCTGCCTGGAAAGTCCCATGGAGAGAGGAGTCTGGTGGGTACAGTCCATGTGGTCACATAGAGCTGGACATGGCCGAGTACACGCATGCATACATGCAAGCAAAAGAAATGAAATGAGGTGAAACACCTTGAATGATTTAGGGCAAGAAGTAGGTGAGTCAAAAGCTAAATCCTACTGGGATTTACTTGCTCTCTTGAATGTTAGAGACATAAATTTAGTATCTTTGACATTTTGTTCATCCTGCCCAACTCAAGTGTTCTGGGAACTGGAGATATGTCAGCTTCCACAGAATGGTTCATTCTTAATATTTTTCAAATAGGTATTGTTATGCTTGGACTTCCCTGGTGGCTCAGATGGTAAGGAATCTGCCTCAGTGCAGGAGATGAGTGTTCAATCCCTGATTTGGAAAGATCCCCTGGTGGAGGAAATGGCAACCCACTCCAGTATCCTTGCTGGGAAATCCCATGGACCAAGCAGTCTGGAGGACTGCAGTCCAAGGGGTCACAAAGAGTGAGACGTGACCGAGTGCCTAACACTTTCACTTTCTTTGCTATACGTATCTATAATCATGAAAAATCTAAGTTGTATTTTCACATAGAAGATCTTAAACCTGGTGGGGTTATTTCTATGTAGCGTAAATAATTGTTTTTATAGCAGATTCTATTGTATTATTCAGAACATTTATTTTTGCCTTAAAATTTTAAACAAACACTGTCTTCTTTGTAGTTGGGTTGCTTTCACTTCTAAGCAATGACGTGATAGGACTCAGTTATGAGTGACGTTTGGATCATACAAACGAGTGTTCTAAGGCAGGGTCTTGCTGACGCTATGATGGATTGTTCAAATCCAAATGTTTTTAAGGAAAATAAAAAATCTCTTTTCAAATAGGCTGACATTTATTGAAGGAATCATTTTACATTCTACCACTAATTGTTTTCCTTAACTTTCACTAGCTCCTCATGATTATCATTATCAAAAATTTTTCAACCCTTTGGAACTTCCCAAACTTTTGAATCGGATGTGATATTTTTATTCTAGTCACTGGAAACTCAGTGGTGAATGCTAATTTGGGGATTCATCTAAGATTAGCTGTTTTTAAGATTCTAAATAAATCCCTGACCCTAAACATCACAGGTTTTCTTGGCAGCAAATCTATTAAAGGCCTACAAAAGGAAATACATCAAAGCAGAGAAAGGACATTACATATTTTATGGTTTTAATATCTCTCAGCAATACTAAAAAACTATCAAAGGCATCACATTTCTAGTAATATTAAACAAGAAAAGATATTTTTCTTACTTCTAAACTTTTTTATCCACATCTTCTGCTTTTTAGAAACTTATAGTTTTTATGGAATTTTTCAATTTATTTTGTGCTTTAGATTTCCTCTTTAATTCTTGCCCATTTTTCATGTGATTTAAACTTATTGAGAAAGCTTTTAGTGCTTAATTAATTAAATAAATCAGGTTTGTCTTCCAAAGTTTCTGAAACTATTTAAGCTTCTATATTACCTAAATTCTAGATTTGAAATCAAATTTGAATGAAAATTTGAAAGGTTTTTAGATTCAGCAAATATTTACTGAAAAATCACTGTGTTCAGTCTCCTTTACCTAATACCACAGATGCAATTAGAATAATAGTCACTCAAGAAGCTTATAATATATGTAGTTGGAACATTTTATCTGAAATAAAAGTCAGAATAGGCGAACTGCCATTATATAGGGGTTTTAAAATGGTTGAAAGGATTAGAAGAGACAACTTGGTAGGAGGTGAAATTTGAACTGGTTGTGTCCAGGCCTAAGTAGAACTGATGTGATGTCTGGGAGGGAGAAGGTGATAGAAGGCATTCCTGAGGATGGATGGAGCGTGAGTAATGTCTCCGAGGAAAGTGACGGGGGCACACCGGTATTGGAGTTTAACTGGATTATTGGATATTCACTGCAGATCAGTGGGGTGTGAGGCTGGAAAAGGAGACAGAGACCACCTTGGAGAAACTTTATGTGATTCCAGGCACTCAATGAGGTGACTGAGTGTCCTTAAGAAGAGACCTGGTGACTGAAAAATAACAACTGGGCATTGAAGTTTCCAGTGGATTAAAGCAGAAAGCCTTGCAGGCAAGAAAGCAATTTATGAAGATGTGAAAAACATTGTGGTTTACGTGGAATCAAAAGGCCCTGTGGATTTTTCAATTGTGTGGTCATGGCCCAAAATGTCATAAATGATCAAAGGCTTGTGCCTTGGTGAGTGAGAGAACAGATACATCTTTGAAAGAGCCAGAGGTCAGAGGAAGCCTGAGCTCTGGGGGTGAAACGCAACATCTGCTCTGGTCCCGAGAATTCATGGTGATGTGGAGGAGCCCAACAGGCATCATCTGACATCTGACAATAACCACAGGCTCTTGTCTCTGGAGTAAAGATGGGATGAGGGAGCCGTTCCACAGACAGAATGGTCCCAGACTACAAGGACAGATAGAAAACCTGACGTAGAAACCAGAGGGAGACAAAGTCAACCTGGAGAAGTGTGTTTCAGTGAGGGGAGGAAGGAGGATGAAAGTACAGTTAAAAAGCAATTGAAAAAGAAAAGTCAAAATTGCATGGGGAAAAAATAAAATCAAGACGCCTTGCAAGTGATGTGACTGTGGCGCAAAGAAGACACTGGGTGAAATGTTTTATCACTGATATTGTTTAGAATCACTGGCACATAGTGACAATAAAAGCAGATTGCAAAAGAAAAAAAAAAAAAAAAGAAGACACTGGGTGATAGCCTGGAGGTACACAGAGTGGAGGGACCACATGAAATACCTGGATGTGTGGGAAAGCAGTGGTGAAGAAATAATTAGGGGAGTGAGAAGGAGCAGAATTGAATTAGCAAACCCCTTAAAGAGGGAGAGATGCAGAGCGCAGGAGGCTAAACTATGTCAGAGATCATGAAGGGCAATGTGTGTGTGTGTGTGCTTTTTGGCTAAACAGTGGCTTTTCCTCTTCAGTGGTGACTCTATATAGACCCCAAGGTCAGTAAAGTTGGGCATAAAGTCCGCAAGAGGCTGGGGATCCCTGTGAAAGGATTTTAATGGCATTACAAGGAGCATTGGTCTGGGGGCTACACTGGAGTCACAGGTCACTTCCTGATTTTGATCATTATTATTTTTCGACTTAGCTGTTACCGGCTTCTGATTATGATCATAACAGAAAACAAGTCATTTTAAAAATAAATCCCAATAGTGAAGAGATTATGTGTGTTTACTTAAAAAAACTCTTGATTTTTTTTTTCTTTTGGTGATTTTGGCCAGAATTGAGAAGTAATTTTGACTTCAATTTGCTTTATGGGTGTTATTTATGAGTATGTGCACTTACTTCATTCTTAGAATGGATGGAGTTATACACATTGCTGCTTAGTCATTTCAGTCATGTCCTACTCTGTGTGACCCTATGTGCTGTAACCTGCCATGCTCCTCTGTCCATGGGATTCTCCATGCAAGAATACTGGAATGGGTTGCCATGCCTTCCTCCAGGGGATCTTTCCAACCCAGGGATCAAACCCAGGTCTCCTCTATTACAAGCATATTCTTTACTGCTGAGCCAATATGTATGATATCCATATAGTAACTTTGTACATAAAACCACACAAAATGTCCTAAATATCAATTTAAATTATGTGTATGTGTGTTTGTGTGTGCTTAGTCATTTCTTTGCAACTCCAGAATAAATTATATGTTATATATGTATATATACTCAGTCAAAATCATTTAGTTGCTTTTATCAAAACTATTACGATTGTCAAGAAATGCTATAATATATGTTAGATACATTTTACTAAGAAGATTTTAAAATCTGGAAATTGTTACACACATATAGACATGCACACATATGCCCACACACATACATGCACACACATGCACACACATGCACACACATGTAAACACACACACATATCCAGTTCCCTTCAACTTTTTAACTCACAATATTCCACACCCCCTAGACTTCCTTGTATCTTGGCGGAAGTGTGTGGTAACTCTGGGCCCATGTTTTATAAGGGGAAAGGTAGCACCCCCTGCGTCTCAAGGCCCAGCCTAAAGCATCCTCCTGGCCACTCATGTTGTCTCTCTAGTCAGCTCACCTAGAAGGATAAGGACTCTGAGTTAGAGAAGAAGGAAGGATGCAAGGATACCAAGTACCCAGCGTCCCTCTCAGAGGACATCTCCCTAAGGAGACATTGGGCGAAGCTCGTCCTACTGTGGACTTTATACTAACACGAAATAAACACGTGACATGCTAAGCCACTGTCACTTCAAGGTTGCTTATTACAACAGCTAACATTACTGACTCTGACTCAGGCAGAATATCTCAGTAAACTCACAGGAAAAAAATAAAATAAAAATAAAAACCCGTTAGGATTGGTAGATATTTTTTTCTAAACAGAGCATTTTTAATATTATTTACCCTAAATAAGCTGAAAATTGTCAGAAAAGCAAAGTTAAATGTGTTTTTCTCCATTTTTTCCTATAAGCCTTCTTGAAATCTAAGATCATTATAAATATTCAACAAAGAAACTTATTACAACAGCTAACATTACTGACTCTGACTCATGCAGAATATCTCAGTAAACTCTATTTCTCACAGGAAAAAATAAAATAAAATAAAAACCCTTTAGGATCTGTAGGTATTTTTTCTAAACAAAGCATTTTATTTTATTTTATTTTATTTATTTTTTTTAGTTTTTTATTTTTTTAATTTTAAAATCTTTAATTCTTACATGCGTTCCCAAACATGAACCCCCCTCCCACCTCCCTCCCCATAACATCTCTCTGGGTCATCCCCATGCACCAGCCCCAAGCATGCTGTATCCTGCGTCAGACATAGACTGGCGATTCAATTCTTACATGATAGTATACATGTTAGAATGCCATTCTCCCAAATCATCCCACCCTCTCCCTCTCCCTCTGAGCCCAAAAGTCCGTTATACACATCTGTGTCTTTTTTCCTGTCTTGCATACAGGGTCGTCATTGCCATCTTCCTAAATTCCATATATATGTGTTAGTATACTGTATTGGTGTTTTTCTTTCTGGCTTACTTCACTCTGTATAATCGGCTCCAGTTTCATCCATCTCATCAGAACTGATTCAAATGAATTCTTTTTAATGGCTGAGTAATATTTACCCTAAATAAGCTGAAAATTGTCAGAAAAGCAAAGTTAAATGTAGTTTTCTTTATTTTTTCCTATAAGCCTTCTTGAAATCTAAGATCATTGTAAATATTCAACAAAGAATTGTATTACTATTCCTAATTGTCTTTGTCTGATGGAACACTTTGATGCAAACTTACCTTGACACACATATGCTAGACAATATTCTCCACAAACTGTTTGTACTAGGAAAATTGCAATTAATTAACTTTACTACATAATATTATCAAAAGATAGAGTCTTCAATTAATTTTGGTTATACTGAGATATACTTTTCAGATCCTAATTTAGAAATAAAAATGCTATTGAGAACATTTTTTGTTATATCTATAAAGGATACACAATACTCAAATGCATAAAGTATCCCTTAAATAAAATGCCTACGGTGCAGACAGATCATAAAGTCTAAATGTAAGTTGATAATTGTTGCTGTTCAGTCACTAAGTTGTGTCTAACTCTTTGTGACCCCACGAACTGCATCATGCCAGTTCCTGTCCTTCACTATCTCCCAGAGTTTGCTCAAACTCATGTCTATTGAGTCAGTGATAAGACCCTAAGCAGTAGGTTATAATCCAAAAGTGGACTAAGCAGTCAGAGCTGACAGCATCCATGTGAGGACCACTCCTGTTTTGATGGTTTCCTTGCATTTTTGAAAACATTTCCAGTGTTTTAAACAACTTTATTTCTCAGTGATTGCATAGAGAAAATAGACTAAAAGATAATGCAACTACATTATATATGTCTAATTCTATGAATTCCCTGAAATTTACCTTGAACACCAAGAGGAATACCATTTCTAACCCCATCACCACTGTCTAATTCTGTTGCTTCAGTAAAAGAAAAAAAAAAAAGATTGTGGAGAGGAGACAAAGGATACAATTCCTTCCATTCCATTTGTATACCAGAAGAACTTTTAATGGAAATAGCTGAGAAATACACAAATTCATTGTGACATCTTGTAGACTGACTCTTGGAGAAGGAAAGAAAAAAATGCATTACTTTGTAAATGTCTTCCAATGAGACAGTTTCCCAGTTATGCTCCAGAAAAAAAAGAAAAAAAAATTCAGCTTCAAAATAAATCTTTCCTTTTCCTTTTCCTTTTAAGACAACATGTTTCTCCTATTTTATAGCTTTTTTCTAGACCTCTTCTTTTCTGTGAAAATTTTCAATTCTAACATCTTAAAAAATGTTTTTATTTGGAGCATAATTACTTTAAAGTTTGTTTAGTTTCTGCTGTATCACAATGTGAATCAGCTATATATCTATACATATATCTCATCCCTCTTGAGCCTCCCTCCCATCTCTCCATCCCATCTGTATTGCTGATCCTGCTCACAGTGCCAATTGTCTCTCTGTATCTCACTGTGTGCACTGTTTGCTGAGCCAGTGGTAGGCAAGACGTGAGCTAAGAGGCTGGAAGAAAATGTGACCAGCTGTAGGAACTACAGACGCATTTATTCTCTCCTGACTGGCGTGGCAGCCATAACACAGCCTCTCTCCTGGCTGACCCAGCAGCCAAAGCAGCAACCATAACAAAATCATAACACAGCCATAACATAGCCATAACATAACCTTATATAACATAATCATAATGTCACTCCAGCATAGCCCCCATGCAGCAGCAGTCAGGGCTTTCATGATAAAGCTCATACAGGGGCACCACACAAAGCAGCCTGTGACCAAATGAGTGCTTTGTGATGGGCGTACACAGTACTATAAATAATCTCAGCTCTTACATAAACCTTATGATGTGCAAAGTCATTGTTTACAGAACATGAGGTGAGAGGGCACGAAAACGTGGAGCAAGAGAGCCTGACTGGCACCATCTTGTGAATGTCCCCACACCATCCCTAGCTCGTCAAAAAGCTCTGAGTAGAGCTCCCTGTGTTATATAGCATCCCACTAGCTATCTATTTCACACATGGTAGTGTATATATGTCAATGCTACTCTTTTTAAAAGTCTGCTCTGTGTGTTGTTCAGGTGCTAAGTCATGTCTGATTCTTTGTGACCCCCATGGACTGCAGCACGCTCAGCTCCCCTGTCCTTCACTATTTCCCAGAGTTTGCTCTGATTCACATCTATTGAGTTGATTATACTATCTAACCATCTCATCTTTTGTTGCCCCCTGCTCCTTTTGTCTTCAACCTTTCCTGGGATCAGAGTCTTTTCCAATGAGTCGGCTCTTTGCATCAGGTGACCAAAGTATTGGAGCTTCAGAATCAGTCCTTCCAATATTCAGGACTGATTTCCTTTAGGATTGACTGCTTTGATCTCTTGGCAGTCTAGGAAACTTTCAAGAGTCTTCCTCAGCATCACAATTCTAAAGAATCATTTCTTTGATTCTCAGGCTTCTCTATAGTCCAACTCTCTTATCTGTAAATAACTACTAGAAAAATTGCAGCTTTGATTATATGGACCTTTCCTGGCAAACTGATGTCTCCAATTTTGGATGCACTGTCTAGGTTTGTCATAGCTTTTCTTCCAAGGAGAAAGCGTCTTTTTTTTTTTTTTGCTTTCTTTTCTTTTTTTTTTTTAGTTTTTTATTTTTTTAATTTTAAAATCTTTAATTCTTACATGCATTCCCAAACATGAACCCCCCTCCCACCCCCCTCCCCATAACATCTCTCTGGGTCATCCCCATGCACCAGCCCCAAGCATGCTGTATCCTGTGTCAGATATAGACTGGCGATTCAATTCTTACTTGATAGTACACGTTAGAATGCCATTCTCCCAAATCATCCCACCCTCTCCCACTCCCTCTGAGTCCAAAAGTCCGTTATACACATCTGTGTCTTTTTTCCTGTCTTGCATACAGCAGATGAATGGATAAGAAAGCTGTGGTACATATACACAATGGAGTATTACTCAGCCATTAAAAAGAATTCATTTGAATCAGTTCTGATGAGATGGATGAAACTGGAGCTGATTATACAGAGTGAAGTAAGCCAGAAAGAAAAACACCAATACAGTATACTAACACATATATATGGAATTTAGAAAGAAAGCGTCTTTTAATTCCATGCCTGCAGTCACCGTCTGCAGTGATTTCAGAGGCCAGC
Organism: Ovis canadensis; assembly: GCF_042477335.2. Lineage (NCBI taxonomy): Eukaryota > Metazoa > Chordata > Mammalia > Artiodactyla > Bovidae > Ovis > Ovis canadensis. The sequence goes on from NC_091261.1 coordinate 53,234,128, forward strand.
AAAAGAAAATTTGGCACTGTTTCCACTTTTCCCCCTTCTATTTGCCATCAAGTGATGGGACAAGATGCCATGATTTAAAGTACAACCAAATCTTTTTTCATATTTGTTTTTTCTTCTAGCTTTATTGAGTTATAATTGCCACATAGCATCTTATAAGTTTAAGGCATACAGCATAATAATCTGATTTATATACATCATGACATGATTCACACAATAAATTTAGTGAACATCTAACATCTCATATAGATAAAAGTTTAAAAAATAAAAAAAAATTTTTTCTTGTGTTAACTCTTAGGATTTACTCTCACAGCAACTTTCATATACAATATACATCAGTGTTAATTATGCTGTACATTAACACCTTTAATATTTATTTATCTTATAACTGGAAGTTTGTATCTTGAGACCACCTTCACTACCTGCCGCTGGAGACCACAAATCTGATCTCTTTTCCTTGCTTTTGAAGTAAAATTGACCAATAACACTATGTAAGTTTCTGTTATGCATCATAGTGACACCATATATCTATAAATTTCAAACTAATCATAACAATAAGTCATTATTATATGTCACTATATGGAATTATTGGCTATATTCCCCATACTGTACCTTTCACACTCAGGATTCATGTATTTTACAACTGGAAGCTTGTACCTCTTAATTTCCTTCAGCTATTTCTTTGCTCCTCACAATCCCATCCTCTATGACAACCACTTGTTTGTTCTCTGTATCTATAACCTGTTTCAATTTTTTAATGTTTGTTCATTTGTTTTATCTTTCTAGATTCCACACATAGGTGAAATCTTAGAGCATTTATCTTCCTCTGTCTGGCTTATTTCACTTCACATAGCCCCTCTAGGTCTATCCATGTTATTTCAAATGGTGGAATTTCATCTTTTTGTGGCTAGTATTCCATTGTGTATATACACAACATCTTTACCCATTCATATGTTAATGGACACAGGTTGTTTTCATGTCTTGACTATTATAAATAGTGCTGCTGTGAATGCTGGGGTGCATGCATCTTTTCCAATTAGTAGTTTTTTTTTTTTCAATGAATAACTAGGACTGGAATTGCTAGGTCATATGGTGGTTTTATGACTAATTTTTTGAGGAAACTCCATGCTTTTCTCCTTAGTGGCTGCCACGATGTACATCCCCACCAACAGTGTACAAAGTTTCCCTTTCTCCACGTGCTCATCAACAGCTGTTCCTTGTGATGTTTATGATGATAGCCATTCTGGCATATCTGAAGTGATCTCTCATTGTGGTTCTGATTTTCATTTCTCTGATGATTAGTAATATTGAGCATCTTTTAATGTGTATATGTTGACCATACACATGTCTTTGGAGAAATATTTATTTAGATTGTATGCCATTTTTTAAACAGGATTCTTTGATTTTTAGATATTGAGTAATACTCAAACTAATAACTTAAAGATATCAAGTTCTTTTTATATTTTGAGTATTAACATCTCAGATATATTTTTGAAAATAACTTTTCCCCACTCAGGAGATAGTCTTTTCATTTTCTTGATATTTCCTTCATGTGCAAAAGCTTTTTCATTTGACATAGTCTCATTTGTTTACTTTTGCTTTTGTTTCCCTTGCCCATGTAGATATATAACAAAAAATTGCTAGCGTTACTATCAAAGGACACACTGCCTATATCTTTTTCTAGGAGTTTTATGATTTGAGGTCTTACTTTTAAGGCTTAAATCTGTTTTTTAATTTATTTTCGTGTATAGTGTGATAAAGTGGTCCAGGTTGATTCTTTTCATGTCACTATCCAGTTTTCCCAACATCGTTTACTGAAGAGGCTATCTTTTCCCCACTGTATATTCTTGCCTCCGTTGTCATAGATTAATTCCCAATATAGGATCAGTAGCATAATTCCATGGACTGAGGAGCCTGGCAGGCTAGAGTCCACAGAGTCCCTGCCTTTAGGGTCTCCCTGGTGGCTCAAATGGTAAGGAACCTCCTGCAATGCAGGAGACCTGGTTTCAGTCCCTGGGTTGGGAAGATTCCCTGGAGAAGGGAATGGCTACCCACTCCAGTATTCTTTCCTGGAGAATTCCATGGACAGAGCAAGCTGGTGGCTACAGTCCATGGGGTTGCAAAGAGGTGGACATGACTGAGCGACTAAAACATTAGTCAGTCTAGAAATTAAAATCTAATTTAAAATGATAACTATTAGCATGATTAAGAAAGTTAATTAAAGTTAATTTAAAGTTAGTTAAAGTTAAATTAAATTTCCACCAGTTTATAAAGTCAGAGAATATTAAATTAAATAGAAACTTGAGCTCACACTTGCTCAAATGAACCTCTCCATAATGTTGCAACAAGTGATCAGAGAAACCCCTTCATGATGAGAAGATTTCTTCCACAGGGAGAATCAGCTGCTGCCAATGTAGCTTCTTTGTAATTTATTTGTGGAGAGCAGCTACATTTGTCAAAAACATCTTCCTTGTGTTAAAACTAAACTTTGCCTTAATTTTACACCTGTGCCTTCAGGAATAGCTGAGGGAAAGTCTAATCTTTATTTCATGTAAGAACTATCAGCTTGTCTGAGGACAGCTATACTACATCACTGAAGTCTTCTGTTCTTCATGTTAAGTAACTCTTTTTTGGAATCTATTTCTCTTACAACGTTGTCCCAATTATCTTACCACATGAGGCTTGCTCCTGTCCGCAAGTCACCTTGCAAATGAAAGTTTCTAGACTGTGAAGCAAAACTCCAAGTGTGGTTTGACTCATGCAAAGTTTTATTTGGAGTTCCTCTGGGCACTGCTAGAGGTATAGCCTTGTCTTTCTTGGAAAGTACTGATACATTAAAGGGAGTAACACTGAACTTTCAACAATTCAAGCATGTATTGATAAATTATGTATCTCCCTTCTAATATTTATCAAATTGAAGTTGAGTTGTTGACTTGAAAATACGATATACTATAGTTATTAAATTCCATGTTCACAGATCTAGACAATTATACCAGACCGTTGAATATTTTTGGTCCATTTCTGACAACCATTAAGGTCATCAAATATGCAGACTAAATTTAGCTCCCCGCCTGACCTGACCTGACTTTTAAAGGACCTTTCATTGTAACATAACTATATTCATTTTCTAATATATATCATCTATGGCTGCTTTCACACTAAAAGAGAAACTCAGCAAAGTTGAGTACTATTGGTAAAGACTGTGGCCCACAGAGGTAAAATATTTACTATATCAAAACACATCAGTCATCCCTACTTTCCCGAAGATTTTTTGAGAATGTGCTCATGAAGACCAAAATGTTGGGTAGAGTAGGATCATGAGAGGGAAGCCTCCAACTGAATAGACATACTGAACAAATGACCACTGTTCTTATATTAATTCATTTAAGCTAGTGTGTTCTCAAGTAATGAGACTGTCCTGCAGCCACATTTCTTGATGTCCTGATGAAAGGCCCTGCTGGGATACAGGGTGCTCTCTGCTCACTGCCAGGCACCCCAGTAACACTCTGATCCTAGGATTGTCTAAGCTAAAGGACCTCTCACTCAGCCCATATTTGTTCATAGAACTCACCATTTATCTTTCTACGTGCCTGCACCAGCTCATTTTCTCCCACAGATGTATTTCTCAGAAAACTAGTCTTTGAGCAACCTTAGTAAAAAGTGCTCTAAAGTGATGCAATTTGCTGGGATACTGCATTCTACATACTTTGGAGACAAGATGCACATAGCATCTTCTAGAGATTCTACAGTAAATATATATGCTTAGGAAGAATGACCCACTCCTGCCCTACATTATTTAACCAAGGTAGTGGTTTACTTGCTAAGTCTTCTCTGACACTTTGGACACCATGGACTTAGCCCTCCAGGCTCCCCTGTCCATGGAATTTCCCAGGCAAGAATACTGGGGTTGGTTGCCATTTCTTTCTCCAGGGGGTCATCCCAACTAGGGATTGAAACCAGGTCTTCTGTATATTGCAGGCAGATTCTTTATAGGCCAAGCCACCAGGGAAGCCCATTTCCGTAGCACACTCTTTTTCTTCTATTAATGTTATCCAGAAACTTTGGTGGAAGAAATGTTAGAAAAATGTATAAATTCCCTTTTGGAGAATGTAACACCAGTTATTTTTAGATGTTGAGACTTGTCTGTGAGCTTTAGAAGTCGGTGAAAGACTGGGGGAAGGAGATGGTGGGATAAATTGGGATAGTAGCCCTGAAATGTATATACTACCATGTGTGAAATAGGAACTAATGGGAAGTTGCTCTATAGCACAGGGAGCTCAGCCTGGTGCTCTGTGACAACCTAGAGGGATGGGATGGGGTTGGAAGGAGGTACAAGGGGACATGTATACACCTATGACTGATTCAGGTTGATGTATGGCAGAAACCAACAAAACATTGTAAAGCAATTATCCTCTAATTAGAAAAATAAACTTTAAAAATAAAGAGAAAAGACAAGGAGAACTATATCACGTTCACTGAGAACTAATTTTTATATCAGAAATATAAAATATTTTGCCATGGAATATCAGGATATATTTGAGCTCAACTGAAAAGAATCTCAGCTGAAGAAATTATATATGTAGTATCATTTGAAAGAAGTATTCCAATTACTTTTGCATATAATTATAATTTTTAATCTATAGCCAGGAAAGACTTTCAATAAACTGAGTTTAAAATCATAAAAAGAAAGAAAGATGCCATCTCAATAACATCAAAGTGCAAGGGAAAACACCAAGTGCTGTTGTAGAAGCTGCAAGTTACCCAGAATCTAGCTAAGATAATTGATGAGGGTGGCTATACTGAACAACAGCCCTGTATTGGAAGAAGATGCCATCCAGGGCTTTCATAGTCAGAGAGAAGTCAAGACCTGGTTTTGAATCTTCAAAGGACAGGCTGACTCTCTTGTTAGGAACTAATGCAGCTGATGACTTTAAGTTGAAGCCAATGCTCATTTACCATTCTCAAAATCCTAGGGCCCTAAATAATTATTTTAAATATACTCTGCTTGTGCTCTATAAATGGACCAACAAAGCCTGGATGACAGCACATCTGTTTACAACACAATTTACTGAATATTTTAAGCCCCCCTCTGCTCAGGAAAAAGAAGATTCCCTTCAAAATATTACTGCTCATTGACAATGCACCTGGCCACCCAAGAGCTCTGATGGAGGTGAACAATGAGATGAATGTCATTTACATGCCTGATAACACAGCATCTATTCTGCAGTTCATGGTTTAAGGAGCAATTTCAACATTCAAGTCTTATTATTTAAAAAGTACATTGATTGAGGCTATCGCTGCCATAGACAGTGATTCCTCTGATGGATCTGGGCAGAGTTAGTTGAGAACATTCTGGAAAGGATTCACCATTCTAGACGGTTTTGTGATTCATTGGAACAGGTCAAAATATCAACATTTTCAAGAGTTTGGAGGAAGTTGATTCCAGGCCTCATGTCTAACTTTTAGGTTCATACTTCAGTAGAGGAAGTAATTGCAGTAGTGGTAGAAATAGAAAGGTAACCAGCATTAGAAGTGAAGCCTGAAGGCATGACTGAATTGCTGCAGTCGTGATAAAACTTAGGCAGATGTGGAGTTGCTTCTTATGGACAAGCAAACAAAATGATTCCTTGAGATGTAATCTACTGCTGATGAAGGTGCTGTGAAGATTGTTGAAATGGCAACAAAGGATTTAAAATACAACATAGACTTTGTTGATAAAGCAGTGGAAGGGTTTGAGAGGGTTGAATCCAATTTTCAAAGGTTCTTGTGTGGGTTAAATACGATCAAATAGCATAGCAAGCTACAGAGAAATCAGTGACAGGAGAAGTCAATTGATGCAGCAAACTTGACTACTGTCTTATTTTAAGAAAGTGCCACCTCAACCTTCAGCAACCACACCCTGATCAGTCAGCAGCCATCCAACATCATGGCAAGACTCTCCACCAGAAATATGGTTATGACTCACTTAAGGCTCAGATGGTGGTTAGCATTTTTTAGCAATAAAGCATTTTTAAATTAAAATACTTTTTAGACACATACCATTGCATATGTAATAGAAAACAGGTTAGTGTAAACATAACTTTAATTTCCACTGGGAAATCAAAAAAATCCTGTGACTTGTTTTATTTGAAATTTGCTTTATTGCAGTATCTGGAACCAAACTCACTTTATGTCTGAAGTTTGTCTATATGTTCCTGTCTGTATCCTCCATCCTGATTTCCATGTGTATTCCATGAGAAATGATTAGCATTATCTTGACTGCAAGGGTTTTTTTTAAAGAATGAATCATACTTTCCTGTGCTTGTTGCCCTGTCCACTCAATATATGTCTTAGAATTTTCCTCTGGCTCCATAACTACTGCTACTAATGTTGATACCTTTGTAGATGCCTTTGTAGATAGTGTCCTATGACCATTGGTAGTGATACCCATAAAACTATCATGGCAAATAATATACCATTTAACTGCTCTTTAATGTTTCATCTTAGTAACAGATCCCATCTTATATAAAACCTCTTTTTAATTTATAAGCCATTTGGTTACTTGGTCTTCCCTGGTGGCTCAGTGTTTGAAAGAACCTGCCTATAATGCAAGAGACATGGTTTCCATCCCTGGGTCTGGAAGATTCCCTGGAGAAGGAAATGGCAAGCCACTCATATATTCTTACCTGGGAAATTCCCTGGAGAAAGGAGCCCAGTGGCCTCAGTCCATGGGGTCGCAAAGTCAGACATGACTTAGCAACTAAACCACCACTACCATTAGGCTGCTTACAGTTTTACAATTTACTAAGAATACTGCAATAAAATAATTGCTCCGACTGTACATATATGACAATTTCACCCACCAAGAGTCTAGACTGTATATTCAAATGGAATCTCTGGGCCACTTTCCAGGGTGGCTGTCCTATTCCTAGGCCCCTGAACCATAACTACTGAGCCTGAGGTCTAGAGCCCAATCCTGCGACTACCGAAGCCTATACGCATCTTTGAGCCCATGCTCTGCAACAAGAGAAGTCACCACAAGGAGAAGACTGTGCACTGCAACTAAGGAGGTGCACCCATTCGCTGCAACTAGCGAAAGCCCACATGCCACAACGAAGAACCAGCAAAAGGCAATAGATAAACAAACAAAAAGTAAACAAAACATACATTTTTAAAATTACGATGTTTATTACATCCTTTTAGACGTTTTATTTTGTAATGTCTTACTGAGGAAGAGTGCATATCAGAACATCAATATTTTAAAGCCATATTTTGGTAAATGAATTTCAACATACTTGAATTATTTTATCCTTCTCAGCATTTTTATGCTTTATCCTGATAAGGAGATCACAGGATTTACAGAGCTTTATGGCACAAGAAACGTGAAGAATTCCATTAAATGTCAGCTCTTAAAATTTCCTCCGCTCTTTTTACTTCCTGGGAGAGTTTTCTTTAACCTCTTCATGTACCAGCACTGTCATGTCCTGAGAGAAATGTGTTAACTGAAAATGAAGTGATGACATTTTTCTAGTAGCCTTATGTTCAACTGTTGGTGTTGAACTTGGATCTCCTTGGAAATCACAACTTTGAATGTGTGAGTAGCACCACCCTAGGATTCAAAGGATCACACGATGATTCTCAAATTTAAGTAGAAGTAGAAGGAAACATGAAGACTTGAAAAGATGCATTGTCAGTTTCCTTGGTAACGGCCAGCTTAAGAGAACAGTCTCTCATCTGAATCTGTTTCCCCACTCAGTGTCTTTCATCTCTGTTTAGTCTCATTATTTCAGGTGGTTATTATCCTGTTCCTGAATTCCTTCTATGATTTAGACTTTTAAGGGAAACTATATAGGTACATCTAATTGCAGTGATTTCAGTTAAATTATATAGTCTGTTTTATTGACTAAACCACATAAGATATTGTATAAGTTTAATGTGTATTGCATGCTACTTTGACACATTTATATTCTGTAATACAATTGATACATTTATCAGTATATACTGCAATAAGGTTGCAGTGACATTTCACGCATTAGTCCTATTTATAGGACAATATTATTTTCTATATCCATTGCAGGGTATGTTACATTGTTATGCTTTAGTTACTACTCACTATAAGCACTTTTTCCATTTTAAAGAATATATTTCTCCCCCAGTCACCTCAGGAAGTATTTGGTCTTCTTACCCAAGGTCATTATAATCTATATTGTTGATGTGTAACCCAAACAAGAGTGTGAGTGTCAGTCTTACCAGAAGACAGCGTGTAGGAAGCCAGCTCATCCTTTCAGCAACTCCTAATTAGAAGTTTTCATACCATCCCACTGCAAGCTTTGGCAAAGATTAAACTGTGATAATATTGTCTCAGGCCTTCATCTCTATCTGAGACCTCAAGCTTTGTCAGGAAGCTGTCCCAGACTGTGTCTCATCCTTGGGACCTCACACTCATCACACCATGCTGCTGGTTTATCCAGGGTCTCTTCCACTGTCTTTCCCACTGAAAGCATTGCCCCCTGTGTATTAGGGCTCAGTTCTCCAGAGAAACAGAACCAGTAGGGTATAGTATATATAAGTATATATGATCTGTTAATGAATGATTTATTATAAGGAGCTGATGCACATGGTTATGGCAGCTGAGAAGCCCTGCCATGTGCAATGGGTGAGCCGGAGCCCAGGAGAGCTGGTGGTGAAGCTCCAGTCCATGTCCACCTCCAAAGGTGGGACGCGGTCTGAGAGTGACTTGTCCCCTCCTGAGCATTTGTTCTGCCCAGGCCTTCAGTGGGTGAGATGGGGGCCACTCCCTTTAGGGAGGGCTGACTCACATCAGTTCAAATGTTCATCTTATCCCAAAACACCTTCAAGGTACCTCCAGAATGATGTTTAACCTCATATCCGGCGCACTTATCCCCGACTCCCACCCCCATGGCCCAGCCATGTCCACACATGCAATCAACCATTAAAACATGAATGGTTGTACTTTTTCTGCCGGGTTCACCGTGAACAAATATTCCTGTCTGGTTTCTTCAGACAATAACCCCTCTACACTCACTCCTTTTTATGTTTTGAGACCTGGAGCTCATCGAGTTTCCGGAACTTTCCTTCCAAGTCCACTCAAACCCAGGGTGTTGGGTCTTCAAATGACAGAGGTGTTCTTTAGCTCTCCATCGAGAATTTCAGCAACAGTTACTCCTCCTTAGCTGAGGTTTCTGTCACAGATATGACTCTTTGAGTCCTTTTGGTGGTCATTTACAGACTACCCCCTCTACATTAATCTAGGATTTCAGCTTTTAGAATATCTCGTTTTCCTTTCTTGTGATGCCTAGCATCCATTTCAGTGACTTTAGTGATTTTTACATGATTAATTTTAGTTTCAAATTTACAGGCATACCTCAGAGATATTGCAAGTTTCATTCCATCACAATAAAGCAAATATTATAATAAAGCAAGTAATAATTGTTTTTGGCAACCCAGTGTATAAATTAGGAGTTTAGGATTAACTGATATATACAACTGTATATGACATAAACAAGGATCTACTGTATAGCACAGGGAAATACATTTAATATCTTGCAATAATCTAGAATGGAAAAGAATCTGAAAAAGTGTATCTATGTGTAACTTAATCACTTTGCTGTACAACTGGGAAAAACACAACGTTGTAAGCTAAGTATACTTCAATAAAGTGAAGTGAAGTCGCTCAGTCGTGTCCGACTCTTTGTGACCCCATGGACTGTAGCCTACCAGGCTCCTCCCTCCATGGGATTTTCCAGGCAAGAGTACTGGAGTGGGTTGCCATTGCCTTCTCCAGGGGATCTTCCCAACCCAGGGATCGAACTGAGGTCTACACTATAGTCTATTAAGTGTGCAATATCATTATGTCTTAAAAAGCAATGTACACACCTTAGTTTGAAAAATACCTGATTGCTAAAGAATGTTAGCCATCACCAGAGCCCTTAGCAAGGTGTAATATTTTTGCTGCTGGAAGGTTTGCAATATTGTGGGGATTATCAAAATGTGCACAGAGATATAAAGTGAGCAACTGCTCTCGGAAACAGGGTCCTGGTAGACTTGCTCAAGGCAGGGTCACTACAAACCTGCAGGTCGTGAACGATGCAGTATCTGTGAAGCACAATAACACGGAGGTACACCTATACAGCGCTTTTATGGTCTAAAATATCGTAGACAGTCATGACTATGACATGACTGACCCACACTTACAGTGGATCCTGAATATTGCTATTAGTTCATCTTCCAAATGATGACGTGCTAAACTCTAGTATTCCCATCTTTCACCATATTTTTCTGTCGTCCCCAGTCTTCCTCCTCTACACCTCAGACATCTGTTCTTAATTTACTATTCTTCTGGACCTGTCTTTTGCCCCCGCCACTAGGAGGTTTCCCTCAGGACTCACTGACCCAGTTGATTGAGTCTGGATAACTAATTCAGTCTGCTTATTGCCAACATCTTCAATGCCCTCACTCCCTAGATTTCCAGAACACTTTCTGAAAACTCCAAAGTTTGAATTATCCTAACAACTTGCAGTTTTTGTCTCTATATAGGGAATGCTGAATGATGCTTAAGAAAAAAAAAATTGTGATGTTGACTGCTGTCCTCTACAGATGTGTAAACTGAACCCGCTGAAGAATAAAGTTCAGCCTCTTAACCAAACATAAAAGGAGTCTGTGCTGTGACCCCTGCTTTCCTCCTTTTCTAGATACATTGTTCAGTAAATCCCTCTTCATTTTCTTGTCAAGAACCAGAAAGTCAGATTTTCCCTTAATTGCAAGCTAATAGGTTAGCCTGCCACACTTTCACGGATGTTGGCAGAAAACATGAGACCCCTGGCTTAGGGTGTGTAGTGAAGAATTTAACCTTGTCCAGAGGTCTGGCTTCTGTTCTCAGTTCCTGGGAGGTAATCTCTAAGCTCTTGGAATGCACTACTTGAAAAAAATATGTTTGTTTACCCGTGAGCCCCAAGCCATGCTGGGTGGTGTGATTTATGATAGAGGTTTGGGTCTTGTCATATCAGCTAGTCTCCTAGAGGAGCTGAGAACTAAAGTAGCTCATGTGAACCCTCCTCCCTTCCTTCCTTCCTTATCCCTCAACCCTCCACTCTGCCGGTTTTACAGAACATTTCTTTATACCTTCTTTTTCTGTCATGTCTACATGACAGACTCTACACATTGGCTCTCAGGTAAGATTCTCTAGCTAGGGACACTCCATGCCTATTACCATGTGTCATTATTGAGAGGAGCAAGGACACCTCTGGCCCACTGGGAGAAGATAGCTGGAAGCTCTGCATCTGGGACCCCTGACCTTCCCCCCCGCCCCCAGTGCCCCGTCCATCATGGGGGCACTTGGAGGGGTCTCAGTGGATGCTGTTACACACAATGGCCTTGAAGCACAGCTTAAGAACCCGAACTTGTGAACTTTCACCTTCTATATTGGAAGATAAACATGCTTGCCCAGAAACCTCTAATCTCTCATGCCTGAACACAAACTTGCCTTTTGCTCTGGAAGGAGTCCTACCTGTCTCTCCCAAGGTTATTTGCTATAGAAGAGAAGTGATTTGAAGCGAAGTGAAAATCAGTCAGTCGTGTCTGACTCTTTGCAACCCCATGGGCTGTATGTAGCCTGCCAGGCTCTTCTGTACATGGAATTCTCCAGGCCAGAATACTAGGGTGGGTTGCCATGTCCTCCTCCAGGGCATCTTCCCAACCCAGGGATCGAACTCAGGTCCCCCGCATTGCAGGTGGATTCTTTACCATCCTTGCAAAGGTAATTTGGAGCAAAAGGGCAGTTAGTGGGCTGAGACATGAGAGACTCCACACTTCTTTCATACCACACCTCTTATACACGTCCTAAAGTACTTTTCTGGATTTTGTGTCTATTTTATTCATATTTCCCTCCTGTTCAAAATACACTGTTAATTGTGATGAATATTATTCATCTTTTAATATTCTTTTCAAGGGTGTCCTAAACAAATATCTCTGTTAAAGTACCTTCCGCCTCTACCACCCAACACTAACCACCATTTTTTGACCCTCCTCAACTTCCAGCATTATCATGACCTCTCCCTCTTGTCCTTGATTGTTTAAGTTTCTTTTTCTCTGCTGAAACATACAGGGACTACTTTTTATGTGTCCTTCAACACTGTGGGTAGCACTATCTTGCCACACAGTGGCTCCTGGGACAGTTGTTGAAATGAAGAACTATTCCATATTCTGATGAAAAATAATTTTGATCTGATTCAGAAAGTTTAATGGTTAAGGTTAGGACAGACACACATTAAGTCAGTGCTGATTTTTCCAACTTTATCCATGGAATTAACCAAGAAAATGGAATTGCCCAGTGACTCAAGAGTCCGCATTATATAAGAGTCCTCTCTATGGTACCCAAAGAACACAATGCTTACAGCTTGGTCCCGTGACTCCGCCTTTCCTGGAACCTAGCCATTTCTCTCTCTCCATGTCTACCACCAGGGCTGAAGACATCAGTTTTCATTTAATTCACTTAGCAGTTTCCTGTTTGTCACTGTTTCTCTCATTACAGAAGCCAGAGTGATAATTTAAACATGCAGATCAAACCCTGCCCTTCTGTTGCTCAAAACGCTGCGACAATTTCCTTTTTCCCTCACAGGAAAAGCCAAATGCTATACCATGACTTCTTAGGGCTTTGTTGTTGGCTGTTTCCCTGCCTGAAATGCTTGCCCACCAGTTAATCCATGTGAACAATCACAGACCCTAAGTGTCACCTACTTCTCGAGGATCGCTTACAGAGGATTATCCCAAATATACCATTGGAATTACAAACAGTGCCCACATCCCAAGCACTCCTGTCCTTACTGCTGACTTCTTTTGCTTTTTTCCCCATAACAGTTATCGTTGACTCATTTATTCATTGGTCATTGTAGGCTTCCTCCAAATTATAAACTCCATCAGGGCAGAGGCCTTTGCTTTTTCCACTGATGAGTACAATGCACTCAGAACAGAATCTGGCACATAGTAGGTGGTCAAGAAGTACTTTCTTTTTTTTTCTTTCTGTGCATCAGTTACTGAATGACTGCAGCAGGTTTATGGAGCTGTCACTGCTCTACCATTTATACTGTTTCCAGTTGGAAAAACAGAAAGTGAGGGATGGAGTGAGGGTAACCGTGATGACAGCATATTGAGAAGGCTGAGTTTAGGGCACATCTTGGACCACGTGAGACTCTAGGCCCTCAGATTATTGACTCACTCACCACCCCAAGGCCTACTTGATAGTGAGGTTGTTAACATGTGTAAACCTACATGAATTGTCCACCCTACAGTTTGGGGTCTCTTCCAAGACTAGGAGAAAGGACCAATTTTTCACCATATTAAGTATGCTTTTAATTTAGCATTATAGCACTATCAGTGGGCCTCTCAGTTACTTACATATGATGTGCTACTCTTGATTTATTTCATTATTAAATAATTATTATTTTATGTAATTTGATATTTATTTGCCTGTAAGCCAGGTCATCTCGTTCACACACTACTCAAATCTGTCACTTTTCTCTCCTTAGGAATCATAACAGATGGTTCTTATCTTATAACCATAGGAGGAGGAACCAGAATAGAAATCTGTCTCTAGGGAGTAGCAGCAATGCATAAACAAGGTGTGGTTTCTATGGTATTAGATAATCATGCCTTTGGGTATGACAAAGCAGGAGGCATAACTCTGATATCTTGATTTTGAGGTATGTGTTTTTCCATGCATAACACTTTAGAAAGATGTGGTTATGAGGGTAGCAAATATTTTTGACTCTTTAGCAATTTATTTCTATTGTAAGACATAACTGTTTATAAACAATTTAGCCAAAGTATAGATGGCATTTCCTCATATTTTATAATAGCGAGATTCATAAATATTTCCTCTGCAAGACTGACTCATTGAATATTTAGAAAATTTTTTCTCTTTCTTCAAACAAGGAATCAGATTAAATTTTCACTACTGTAGGCATTTTCCAAAAATAGGTTTTTCATTCCTCTTCTTTCATAAAATGTAACTTTATATAATATTTCATTGTCTCTTTTTGGTTACATCAACAGAAGTCTTGTTCATTTTTCTCACAATACGCTGGAGTTCGTGATTAGATAAATTGTTACATTTTTCCTGCTCATATTGTTCCTGTATGTCCTATTCATAAAGGACAATTTATCAAGTTTCATTGCACTGTGTATTTTCACGTACTCAGGAACAAAACCTGGAAGACAATAGTCTAAGCAATCTGTAAGACCAAACGGAAATAATATTCAGCAGCTTTCGGAACAAGTTTGTGCAGGAGCGTGTTCTGCAAACAACTTGATATTTAGATCTAATGAATATTTCCTACTTGGAATGTGAATTTGCTGAATATGCTTCCTGGCACCACCTTCCTAGTGCCAGAACGTGTCATGTTTTTCCTTTGAAAGCTCTTTCATAAAGAGATCGGTGCCTTCAAATTAATTTGAATTAATCCTTACATTCAGTGTTTCTTTATTGCCCACTAGAGAAAAATAAATGCTGCATTTCACATTATGAAAATGAGCCTCTTCAAGTTCTCTGCTTTTGTCAGATGCTTTTCTCTCTCTCTCCCCCCTTTTTCCTCTGTCTCTCTTCCTCTCTCTTTTCCCCATATTTCTGGATTTTAAAGAGCCAGAACCCCCTCTTCTTACTCTGTTCTTCCTATGATTTCTAAAGGACAGCACCATGTTTACACACGGGTGGAGATTCCTGCCACTTTAACACAACAGGTTACTGTGCATAACAGTGCCATTGCGTATTTGTGTTTGTCCTCCACTAACATGAAATAATTACACAGGGAGGTGAAATGTCACAATACATATTCTGTCATGTTACTTCTTGTCACTAGCTGACAGGATAACCCATTGATTTAGACACAGGTAATGGGGCTTCAATAGACTCCCAAGTGTTGAAAGACAATTTCTCAATATGTGCCTTGAAAATTTGTTTTCAAGCAAGACACAAGGGATGTTTTTGCTGTTATTCTTGTTAATGATGGGGCTTTCTGGGTGGTGCTAGCGGTAAAGAACCCATCTGCGAATGCAAGAGATATAAGAGACGCGGGTTTGATCTCTGGGTTGAGAAGATCCCCTGAAGGAAGTTCTGAGAGTGGCCCAAACAGTAAAAATGTCTTAGGTTTAGTGGTGATTATTTAATAATAATAATAATATATCTGATAGAGTGTTCGGTGATTAATAACAGTGCAAATCACAAATTGTAAAGTACAATACAAATATCCTTGTGATTTTCCAGTATAACCTCCGATGATCATCACAAAATTATGGCCTGGGCAAATAAGTGATTTTCCCCAGATTGAAGAATTCAGCAGTGGCATAAATGGGTCTTCCTCAGGGATTGAACATCTGATCAAGTGTATTCCAGGAGAAACTTTAGTACAAAGCCGAGTTTGATTTCAAACCACTCACAGTTCTCAGTGTGTTACCCTCAGGACTATAATAAATATATTGGAATTCACCATCATGAAATTCAGTTTATCTAATTGGGAGGACTATGTTTTAAGAATACTAACTTTTAGTTATTTGCAAAATTGAGCTGAAACTATCTTCTTGAAGCCTTCAGACATTTGAGCTCAAGTTTGGGGCCAAAGAAATATTCAACTCAATCAAACTCCCAACTAAATTCCCCAGTGCACTTTCAACTAAGCTCAAACATGAGATATATTTCATAGTTATCATCATCTTTGCCTTTGACTTGACTTTTCAGCTGAGTAGCTTTTAGTCACTTAATGTCTCTCAATTTGAATGTCATCCTCTAAAAAATGAGGTAGTTATAACAGATCAATGTTTCCCAGCCCAAACTATACTGAGAAGTCATTATCAAGAGTAATGAGTTAGAGGACATGTGGAGAAGGAAAGGGAGAGAGAGATGGGTGCAGGTGGTAATATCTGAACTTGGCTGGGCTTCCCCAGGTGGTGCTAGTGGTAAAGAACTTGACTGCCAATGCAGGAGATTTAAGAGATGCAGCTTTCATCCCTAGGTTGGGAAGGTCCCCTGGAGAAGAGCATGGCAACCCACTCCAGTATTTTTGCCTGGAGAATTCTGTGGACAGAGGAGTCTGGCAGGCTACATTTCATGGGTTGCAAAGAGCTGAACAAGACGGAAGCAACTCAGCAATGCATATGTGGCTTTAGACCAGAGCGGGAACCACTTCTAGTTCTAAAAGTTGGAGATTTTGCAAACTCTTTGAGCTCTTTCAAAACTGTTTTGGTGACTTATATGGTATTGAGATATTTGTATTGAAAGTAAATATCTCATTATTTTGATGATTAAAAAGACATTAAGTTAAAAATGGGTTTATTTGGTTTCAAAGGGAAGAAAGTTTGAGATATTCATCTCTAATTTAAATATTCTCTTTTCCTTTTAAAAACATCTATTACTTCAAAACTAATTATTTCGGACAATGAGTTTTTAACAGAAGCTTGGAAAATTACTTAACATTAAATAATGTGTGCTAAAGGGAGGTCTTTGAATATGATGGCTGCTCATTATTAAATTATTCTCTTCTTATGAAATTTACATATTAAAAGGGAACTTCTTATGAAAATCGATGTGAAAAGCTCCCTACAGGTGCTTAATCTTTTCTTCATATGATAGATAAACTTTATACTAAAAGAAATCCTCAGATCAAATATTTCTGAAATTTTTCCTAAGTAGGACTGGTCACACTCTTTTTACATGTACCTGAAGTATTCTGTGCCTCATACCTAGTTACTCAGTCATGTCTGACTCTTTGTGACCCCATGGACTATAGCTTACCAGGCTTCTCTATACATGAGATTCTCCAGGCAAGAATACTGGAGAATGGAGTCATTCATTTCTCCAGAGTATCTTCCTGACCCAGGGATAGAACCTAGGTCTCTTGCATCACCGTGGATTCTTTACCATCTGAGCCACCAGGGAAGCCCTGAAGTATTCTATACAACTTCTTTTATACAGTACCTATCTTTGTATTGGGATTATTTGTCTTTTCTACTGGAAAAATTGAAGACATAAAGCCCAATTTCTTTTTGTGCCTTGGCATATTGACAGTTTCAGCCTACATGTTCTTCTTCCCCCAAACTAGAGAAAGGGGTTATCGTGAATGACTTGCACTGTTTCCGGATATATGACATGGATTTTATAAGGGATGGCATAACCAAAATATAAGGAAGGGAATGCATCAGAGACTCTCAAAGCAGAAGGAAGTGACTCATCAAAGGAAATGTGAAATGAATACTCTCTTTAAAAGCTGAAAACAAAGCAAAGCTTTTTAAATTCCAGAGGTTAAAGAGTAGAGGAAGTGAAGAGAACAATCTCAAAGAGCCTTTGATTGTCGGGGAGGTTGGGGAATATCTGAAAGGAAATTGTAGAAAATGTCTAATTTTGCTGATTGTGGTGTCTGTTTCACTCTTGCTGTTTGTTTAGTTTGTTGACCTGTGCTTCCCAGCTTCTAATGCCCTCACGGTGTCTGGAGAGCAGCTCTCTGTCTGAGCCTTGGTGGGATGCGGCCAAGCTCTGACTGTAGAAACTATCTTGCAATTCTGGTGGTTTTGGACAGTTGTATTGTTCTTGGCTGATGATATGGTCCCACCTAAGCCTTAGAATACAGAGGAAAAGAGACTGGACTGAGTACAGAGGCAGTGGCATCAGCTTCTGGTTTCCAAAGCCAGTAGCAGAATCTGGGTAGTAACTGAGCCCACGTCACATACCAACAGGAGCATTTATGCAACAGAGGCAATGGCTGTATTGACAGCGCAGAGTGTTCTCAATCAGGCTGTTTACAAGGGCAGGTTTTGCCTATAAGGGATTCTGCCAATTTTTTTTTTTCAACTGTTTCTCCCACCACCAGTATTCCTAATGATTCAGTAAGCTATCCAATTTCCTTTCAAAATATTTCTTTCAATTAGCCAGAGTCTATTACTGAGTACAAGTAAGAAACCTAACTGATTCAGTCATTTATAAGGAATGCTAGTTAAATCTAGGCACTATTTTATTATACCTAAAAGAGTAACATTTATGTAGATAGATAGAACCAGAAAGATTGCATTGAGTCTGCTATATAAGCACTCTGAGTCTGGCACTGTAAACTGACATGAAGCAAAAAGAACGATAGATTTCTAACTATTATGTGAAATGGAAGTGAAAGTCACTCAGTCATGTCCAACTCTTTGCGACCCCATGGACTACACAGTCCATGGAATTCTCCAGGCCAGAATACTGCAGTGGGTATCCTTTCTTTCTCTTCTCCATGGAATCTTCCCAACCCAGGGATCAAACTCAGGTCTCCAGCATTGCAGGCTGATTCTTTACCAGCTGAGCCACAAGGGAAGTCCAAGAATACTGGAGTGGATAGCCTATGCCTTCTCCAGGGGATCTTCCCAACTCAGGGATCAAGCCCAGGTCTCTGGCATTGCAGGCAGATACTTTACCAGCTGAGCCACCAGGAAAGCCCAACTATTATGACTCTCCAGCATATTATTATGGTTCTCCAACAGATTTTCTCAGTTAAAATAATTTCAGTTTCTCCATGTACAGTCATGATATTTCAGAACAGAGATATTTATAAAATCATAGACTAAAATATATTGTTTATTTATGCCATGAAGATTGGACTCCCCATAACTCAAGAAAACTGGGGTACTGGGATGAATAGCAAGTGGCTCCTGGGGAATAAAATATAATCATTTACTCTAATACTGAAAAGCAATGCTCATGTATATTGAGTCATTTCATTATAATGTTCATAGTCTTGACCCCGTAATTTCTCTCCTGGTAATGTGTGCTGAAGAAATAACAACAGGAAAAAATGTATTCTGAGGAGCTTCACTGTAGCACAACTTAAACTTACAGAAAGATTGAAAACAAATCCAGTGTCCAGAAATAGGTGAGATAGTCTGTTGAAAAACCACATTCCTTCTCCTGTTCAGGACCATGGCAGACTTGTGCTTCCTTGCAGCCCTGAGATTGAACAGAACCTGGCCAGGCATATGGAGGTGGATGTGGGCACAGCTTCCCTTCCAGGCAGAAGCCTTAAACCTGCATGTGAGTCCTCCCTGGGACCTCAACAGCCAACTTCTCCAAGAAAAGCCTGGAGCCCACAATGGGCACAGAATGTGTCAGAAGTAAACCTTCTGGTTATTAAATGCTGACAGTTTGTAGCTGAATGTTACCACAGTGTAATCTAAGCTGGTGGCTCAGAGGTTAAAGCGTCTGCCTGCCATGTGGGAGACCTGTGTTCAATCCCTGGGTCGGGAAGATTCCCTGGAGAAGGAAATGGCAACCCACTCCAGTATTCTTGCCTGGAAAATCCCATGCACGGAGGAGCCTGGTGGGCTACAGTCCATGGGGTCACAAAGAGTCGGACACGACTGAAAGACTTCACTTTCACTTTCTTTCACAGTGTAATCTAGTCTGTTGAGTGAATGAATAGGCGAAATAAATATTCTTTAAGTGATACCAGTGGAAGAAACAAGGTATCAGCAAATTATGTATACTTGTGGACAAAGACCTAAAATATTAAAAAATGGAAATAACTTGGTTATCACAAACAGGAATGTAAATTATTTATCTTTTAAACTTCTATGTGATAGCTTTAGTTTGTAACCTACCCAGTGTCTTTTTCAAAACAGTTCACATGTAAATTTATTTATTTATTATTTTTTTTTATTTTAAAACACATGTAAAGTTAAATTTTAAAAAGTGATTAATTCATTTAAAAGTACATTTTGGCATATCTTTTAAACGTTGCATATCATGATTTTGTTTCAGACCTTACTAATTCTATTCCTTACCTTAACCCATGGAGATTTTCATTACACTTTCAAGAGGACCAAGGTTGTTAGAAGACAAAATTGCATGAAGGTTTTATTCATAACAGCAGTGTTTATGGGATCCTTAACTGGGCATGTAAGAACAAGCTTCGCGAGAAGGCCTTGTACAATTGAATCTACTGCCACCCACAGGATCCACATCTCTCTCTCTCACATTGGATAAAGTACATTGAAACTGAATAATTAAAGTGCATTTTAAATACTGACTTCTAACAAACATAGCCAGGCTCCTCTCTGCTGATGTGCAAATCAAAAGTCTCTGTTTTATTTTCTAAAACATGAATAAGGGTTATTTATTAGTATAGCAATAAACGAGTTGTTGCTAGAGAACGAGAGCATTGACAGTTTGGAATATATGTATGAAGCAAAGTCAGTTTGCTTACAGAGCTTCCCAGGAGTGCAAGGTACTAACTCCTGATGTGTGCGCCCTGGCCACAGGATGTCGTCTGTGCACGTGTGCCAAGGATGCAGGCGGTCAGCCTCTCCATGTTCTCAGCATCAGGAGCCCTGTCTTGGAGAGGAGGTGGCTAACATGTTACTTTCCTTTTCAGTATGAATAAATCTTGGTTTAGTTTTGGTTAATCAGTCTATTATTTGAACTATTCTTAATTGGAATTTTGATGCATATTTATAATAGTAGAACTTGTGAACTTTCAGATATTGCACATAAATCCACAAATGAATGATTCTAACTTCATATTTTCTTGTGACAATAAATTGCCATCAATATTTTTACTTTCAAACATAGGCAAACTGAGCTGTACACAAAGGTTTTTAAAAAAGGAACTACACTAATTTTGATTATGAGGCTATGTTAATATTTTTTCAATACTCCAGCAATTTCTATTTTTTTTGTTAAATTTCGACATAGGTAAACTTGTATACTGTATAAAATAATGCAAAAAAGCAGAAAGAGCACAGCCCTCAGCAGGCAGCAATGTGCCTCATTAATCTGCACCTTGTTACTAGGCAACAGGTCTTGCTCAGCCACTGATCAGTGCCTCAGTGGGCCCCACCCACAAGCAACTAGCTGTCAGTGAGTGACGTTAGTTGTTCTGCTCAGCTATTGGTCAGCGCTGCAGTGGGTCCTGCCCACAAATAACTGTCAGTGAGGAACCACTGGGGAAGTAATTCAGTCAAGAGTCTGCGGTGCGGTGATTGGCAGGTAGAGGGTGGGGTAAAATGCAAATTCAGGCCTTCTGGAAGCCCTCCAGCTCACCCAGCGTTGGACAAGTGGGTGAGCTGGAGGGCCCAGGGAACAGACTAGAGACTATTCTGTGCAGGTCTCCAGAGCCCTCACTAAGGCTCACTAAGCCCTCCACTAGCCTTGGCCCAGACCTTGAGGAGCAGTGAACCTCTCCCCCATCCGTGTCTCTGTGACCTAATAGCAGTGGCCATCTGTCTGGGTTACAGTCTATGAGATGTGGTTTTCCCATTTGGGCAGACCGAGGAGACTTAGGGCCAGTTTGGTTGGATGCCTGGCTTCCTCGGGGATGACAGCTGGGAAGGGTATGGGAACCTGGCCATGAAGGAGCTGCCAACTGAAATCTGTCTCCTCTTAAAGGACTGGGACCTTGGAGAGTCAAAGTTGTGTCTTGGGACTTTGCCCTTTCTTGTCAGGACAGAAAAGAACATTTGTCTGGTAGAGATTTACTGGAACATTGTTATCTTACCATGACCTGACCTCAAGAACAAAGGATCTGACCCCAAGAAGTCTGAAAAAACTAACCATGCCCATCTCTCACCTTTTGCTTTTAAAGGGACTTTTTCAATAATTTTGGGGTTCTTAGGGCATGACCTACCCATCTCCTTGTGTGAATCTGTAACAAATCTTTCTCTGTTCCAAACTGTAATGTTTTAGTATTGATTGACCTCACTGTGCTCCAGGCACACGGACTTGCGATTTGGTAACAATAATACAATACCTGTGAACAAAAATGCCTTAGAAATGAGTAGACTTTTGTTTCTTTACCAGCATAACTCCATGTAATATGAGTTTCTGAAGGGCACAGTTTTTAAGTTTTGTTTATACATCTGTAAAAGACAGTTTAAAGAATCTCTTGCTGCATTGTCATATGGTGAAGCTATGTTAATTCTTTAGAATGCCTTATTGCAGTAAGCACCTAATTTAATAAGCTTCCAAATTCTTGATTTATATAATGAAAGAATACAGACCTTGTGTAGACCATAAGTGAAAGTGAAGTGACGTTGCTCAGTCGTGTCCGACTCTTTGCGAACCGTGGACTGTAGCCCACCAAGCTCCTCCGTCCATGGGATTCTCCAGGCAAGAATACTGGAGTGGGTTGCCATTTCCTTCTCCAAGAGATCTTCCCAACCCAAGAATCAAACCCAGGTCTCCCACATTACAGGCAGACGCTTTAACCTCTGCACCACCAGGGAATACAGTCTCTCAGAAAACCTCCTATAGAGACACAGAACTTCAGATCTAAGTACTAACATCAAAGATTTCAAGGGAGGAAAGGAAGCCAGGTTGAAAGAAGAAGGGGAAGGAGGCGGGAGATGGGGGGCAAAAGGGGTGGCCTTACAGACATCTCCTGCCACCTACAGATAGCCAGGCATTATGGGACTTTTCCCTGGGACTCCAGAGAAGAGAGGACTGGAACTTGGCCCTACCAGAAATCAGACCAGACCAGAACCAGAATTCGAGTTCTCTGCCAAGAGGAGGTGGTCAGTCTCCAATCCTCAGCTCAGGCTGAGGGCCCTTCGACCAGATTCCTGCGTCCAGGACTGGGGGACTAGAAAAACAGGGAAGGATAAGAAGGGTTAAGGAGAGGAAAGAGAGAGGGAAGGGGAGAGAGGTCAATAAAGTCTCTTGTTCCTTACTGGTCGGGGCACTCTGGCCAGTTGTCTGCATCAGGAGGAGACCAGGGACAAAAGGGTCCCAGTTGCGGCCGCTGGGTCTGGTCCATTGGCAGGCAAGCTGGCCCCTGAGTACCCCGAGTGGTCGGGATGTCAGTCTCAGCGAAGAAGAGTCCCCGCCAGAGTCACCATTTGTTGCAGGAAGGCGGACCCTTTCCAGCGCCCATAACTGGGCTCTTGTCTAACACTCGGAAATGAATTGTCTGAGGAGACACATGTGCTGACAAAGCAAGAGACTTTATTGGGAAAGAGACCATGTAGACCACGGTGGAGATAATTTTATATATGAACAATTATGAAAAAGCAGTTTTGTTTGTTCAGGTCCACTCCGACACAAGTGGGATGGCTGATTGGCACACTTCTGCATTCTGCCAAGCTCTGGGTAGTCACGTGCTGGAAGAGGGTGCCCTTCACGCTTCCCATCTCAGAATCGAGCCGACCTCTCCGCATCTCCAGAGGGTTCTGGGTCTCTCAAGTCAAACCCAGGTCTCTGTCATCGCCATGGAGGTTGTGTGAGTCTAAATGTGGCGAATGTCTAACCTTTAAGAGAATAAACACCTGGATGTCGGATATTTCCTTCCATCATTTTATTAAAAAGCTTTAGCACATTACCATAAAACCATGGGTGAAATATCAAATGCATTTTTGCCTTTGAAATATGCTTTACTTTGTAAGAACTGAAGCTAATTAAGAAAAAAAAATCAGCACCTTTGTTTGATCTCTGAGTGTTTATTTCACCTTTCATATATTTCATAGCTTGTTCTAGTGCTTTAGATAGGCTCACATTAATTCTGATATGTACATTTAATCATTTAGTAACTTAGGCACCTTGAATATATACAGTGAACACTGAAAGAAAATGATTCATAAGATTCAATTTTAAAACAATTTTAATTTTTCACGTCTTCTCCTGTAAAGTGACTATTCATGTTGGTTTTTCCCTTCCCTGTACTAAATGTTTGGCAGTTAGTTTGGTTTGTTTACTGTTTTTTTTTTTTTTAAGATAATCTTCCATTTCTTTAGTCTTCAAAGGACCTTCATTTCTTTAATTAGTTTGACAAAATTCCAAATTCAATTTAAAATTTTCCCCTCCTCCTGGCCATCTCATCTCAGCCCATCAGTGGCTCCCTTCGGAAGTGGAAAAGCAGCCCAAGATCAGTCTTTCATTTTTTTTTGTTCTGCCATTTCATACCTCCTATTTGCTAGTTCCAAGTTTGGGATTGTGGCACATTTTAACAATGCACCCTCCCATGAGCCCTTGGAGAGTCCACCACCAGTGAGCATTTCTCCTTGTAATTTTCTTGACACAAGTCAAAACCTCTTCAGTGCCAGGACTCTTCCGTTTCCACCTTATCCTGTGGATTCATTAAGACACTTCTTAGGGGTGATGCTAAGCAGGGGTCCAAGTAAGCAAAACGGGCAATCCATGCTCAAACCCCAAAGTCTCCGATGGCTTCAGGGAAGGGATTTCAAGGGAGGGGGCTGTAGGGGTGTGATCAGCTCATGCACAATTCTCAGATTGGTTGGCATCAAGGTAAAATTTCAAGCGTCATCAACCTTCTGATTTCAACCAGTCTAGAGTCTATGTTCTTATGATCAGCAGTTTTCATCTGGTGGGTGAGTGCTTCCTGTAAAAACAACTTAGGAATGTGTATCAGACCTTTATATCATTCAAGGAATTGTGGATTTGATGGTGTTACTATGTGGCAGAATTATAGGCTAAATTGTTACTAGTTCCCCAGCCCATCACTCTTCCCTGGAGGCTCAGATGGCAAAGAATTCATCTGCAATGCAGGAGACGTGGGTTCAATCTCTGTGTCAGAAGCTCCTCTGGAGAAAAGAATGGCTACCCACTCTGGTACTCTTGCTTGGAGAATTCCATGGACAGAGCAGCCTGGCAGGTTACAGTTCATGGAGTCAGAAAGAGTTGGGCACAACTGAGCAACTAATACTTGTTCTCATAACTTGTCTATCAAAGAGACTTAAAACAATTTAATATAGATATTTTATTTTTGTAGCATCATTTAACCTGTGTTTCTATATACTGTTTACTTCTGGTAACACTGATTTCATCTCGCTGAATTTTCTTGGCTCTAATATTTTCTGTTTTTTCATGACCTGTGCCATCTCTTTTGTATACAGAAGCAAGGCCCACGTAGATAAAATAGATTGTTGAAAGCAATCATCCTTTAGAACCAGTAACTCAGTAACTACTCACTGGGGAACTGTTGGCTAAGAAAATCATACATCTTATCGAAAGTCATACATCACATCTCATCTCTACTTTTGAATGAGACCTGATTAGCTTGACTTCCAGCTCTGCTCAGATTCACAGGTTTGATCTTCTCCAGACCCCTTGAGACTTCCTTATTCTTAGTGGTGATTTTGTATCTCGTGTGGTGGATGCTGTAGTAATGTTTGTTCTTGTGCCCCTTCTCTTATAGCAAAGGATACCCAGGAAGACCTTAGCCTCCCCAAGTCAATTTCTTTATTATGAACTTATTCTTAAGATCTGTACACCATCTATGATGTCTCCTCTGAATTTGTGACCCTCTACTTCTAGCTTTTAAAGATTTAAAAGATATTCTTTAAATCAGTATCACCTCTCACAACATTAATAAATGTTATTTAACATTTTCTCTACATGATTCCTAGCATTTAGAGTTATTGAAAATGAAGAGAATTCTGAATAGAAGAAAAAAATTAATTGTTATTGAAAGCTATCCTAAGAGGGGCTGTTCAAAGCCTTTGTGTAGCCAAGGAGCTAGAATTTACTTTCTGAGTTGATGCTTGGAGAGCTTAAGTTCAGTTCATAGTAGAATATTTAAGTAGTAGCTCTAGGGATAATTAAGTAGAGAACAAAGGAGCAGGAGAGATGGAAGGGAAGAGGAGGGATCATAAAAGATAACTGAGGGCATGTAGAGTGATGAAGCACAGGAGATCCCTAGGGGTAACAGTGCCCGGAATTTTTTGGAGGAGAGGCAACCAAGTTTAGATTTGAGGTGCTCTGTATTATTGCAATTTAATGCCCCTCTCACTTGAAAGTTTATTAAAGTCTTTTATTCACATATAGACTCAGTGTGTGTTTAAGTATATGTGAACCCAATCAAAAAATGGGCCAAAGAACCAAATAGACATTTCTTCAAAGAAGACATATGGATGGCTAACAAACACATGAAAAGATGCTCAACATCACTCATTATCAGAGAAATGCAAATCAAGACCACAGTGAAGTACCATTTCATACCAGTCAGAATGGCTGTGATCCAAAAGTCTACAAGCAATAAATGCTGAAGAGGGTGTGGAGAAAAGGGAACCCTCCTACACTGTTGGTGGGAATGCAAACTAGTACAGCCACTATGGAGAACAGTGTGGAGATTCCTTAAAAAATTGCAAATAGAACTACCTTATGACCCAGCAATCCCACTGCTGGGCATACACACCGAGGAAACCAGAATTGAAAGAGACTCATGTACCCCAATGTTCATCACAGCACTGTTTATAATAGCCAGGACATGGAAACAGCCTAGATGTCCATCAGCAGATGAATGGATAAGAAAGCTGTGGTACATATACACAATGGAGTATTACTCAGCCATTACAAAGAGTACATTTGAATCAGTTCTAATGAGATGGATGAAACTGGAGCTGATTATACAGAGTGAAGTAAGCCAGAAAGAAAAACACCAATACAGTATACTAACATATATATATGGAATTTAGAAAGATGGTAATGATGACCCTGCATGCGAGACAGCAAAAGAGACACAGATATATAGAACGGACTTTTGGACTCAGAGGGAGAGGGAGAGGGTGGGATGCTTTGGGAGAATGGTGTTGAAACATGTACACTATCATATAAGAAACGAATCGCCCATCTATGTTCGATGCAGGATATAGGATGCTTGGGGCTGGTGCACGGGGATGATCCAGAGAGATGATATGGGGTGGGAGGTGGGAGGGGGGTTCAGGATTGGGAACTCGTGTACACCCGTGGCAGATTCATGTCAATGTATGGCAAAACCAATAGAGTATTGTAAAGTAATATAAAGTAAAAATGAAAATAAAAAAAGTATATGTGAACCAAAGCAAGTCTTCTTGGTCCATAAAAGGGACTATTTTTCATGGGACCTAAGTAATGCAAATTGTAGAGGCTCTGAACCAGAAGACTTGGTGTTAGGGGTCATCATCAGACTGTAAGTCTCTGAGGCCTGGACTTCCTGCAAACTATAGGGAAGTTACATACCATCGCTGCAATAGCGTCTTGGTCTTTAATGAGAAGTGGGAACCAGTGGACACTTGGCTTGTGCTAGCAAGCAATTTCAGTGATTCAGATATAACTGTATTATAGAAATAAACTGTCATGCAAAAGGCACTTAGTGAATACCCATTACCTTCCCGATACTGTGGTTGGATCCTGTGGGGTCCTAAGACTCTTTTCCCTTTAGGATTACAACAAACAGCTTGGGTCAATATTAATGATTTACAAGAAACAATCAGGGGGTAATTAAGTGGAGAACTGTGTTATGTTACTGAAATTACAAGGGAAACCAGGAGCAATTTTGTTCATAAGCTTGACTGTTGTCTATCTATAGACATGTTTCGATTTGATGTCACCATCTGAGAGTGATATGCTTTACATGTGACTATGTCTGTAACATCTCTTGGATTTCAAGAAGTCTCTTAATACATGCTAAATGGGAAAAGAAAGTGGCAGAACAATGGAAGATGAGAACACATTGAGAAGGCAGTCGAATACTAGATGTTTTTGAATTTGAAAATCTGAGTGACAAAGTCTTATATTGGTAGTTGTTTCTCAAAGAATCAGAGATAATCATTTTATGATGCCAGGATCTTCTTAGTTTTATAACTGGCAATCTCCAACCTTACAGCAGCACTTGGGAATGAAAGAGAAGTGAAATGTGTGGGTGAGGAGAAAGGCAATATTTTTGGAACTACCCCTAACAGAAGGCAGTAGTAGTATTTGAAGAGATGGCCAGGAAAAATATAACTGGGTCAGTCTAGGTCAGCCAGATCTATGGTTTTGGAATCAAAACACAGGAGACTCATTTTTGGACTATTCAATGTGGTTTTCAACAAAATTTTCATCCAATTCATGGCAGAAAATTTTGCTCTATGAATTGCTTTCTTAAGTCTTTAAAAAAGTATGCTCATTGATTTCTACATTTCAGTGATATTCAATAAATAAAATTTAACAGGCATGTCAAGGATGGGGCAAGCCTGTTCAGAATGACATCACTGAAGAAGTGCACTTATTGTGGGGATGACTGGAACATTCCCCTGGGCTCTGACACCAGAGCATGGCTACTCCTCTCTGACAGCCGTATCTTTCCCAACTCCTCTCTTTTCCTTTGTCACAACTGTTATTAGCATCATCTTCCATCCTGCCTGTTTTTTTCTTCTAGAGAAAGAATAAAAGGAATCTACTGGTATCCATACATCATATTTTGTACCTACTGGTAAGTGTGTCTCTTACCTCATTTTACACAAAATGAAATGCTAATGTGAAAAGAAGTGTGGATGCTGAGTGCTTGGCTGCCATGTCTAAAAACACTAACCACATCTTCTGTACCCATTTATCTTTTGATAGATATTTAGATTACTTCCATTCCCCTGCTATTGTAAATAGTGCTGCAATGAACATTGGAGTGTACACATCCTTTTAAATCAACTTTTTCTCCAGATATATGCCCAAGAGTGGGATCACAGCATCATATGGTAACTCTATTTTTAGTTTTTTGAGCATAGTGCCTAAATTTACATTCTCACAGATAGTGTAGGAGGCTTCCCTTTTCTCCATACCATCTCCACTATTTATTGCTTGTAGATATTTGATGATGGCCATTCTGACTGGTACAAGATGTTATCTCATTGTAGTTTTGATTTACATTCCTCTGATAATTGCCTCTGTTGGACATCTTTTCATATGCCTCTTGGCTATCTGTATGTCTTCTTTGGAGAAATATCTATTATTACTCAGCCATTAAAAATAATGAAATAATGTCATTTGCAGCAACATGTGTGGACCTGGAGATTATCAAACTAAAGTGAAGTAAGTCAGACAGACAAAGATAAATATCATATGATATCACTTATATGCAGAATCTTTAAAAAGTTGATGCAAATGAGCTTGTTTACAAACCAAAATGGATTCACAGACTTAGAAAATGAAGTTATGGTTAATAGGTGGGAAGGGAAGGGAGGAATAGATTGGGAGTTTGAGATAACGTATACACACTGCTATGTTTAAAATAGATAACCAACAAAGACTACCCTATAAAATAGGAACACTTCTCAATATTCTTTAATAACCTAAATGAGGAAAGAATTGAAAAACAGATAGATGTACATGTATGACTGAGTCACTTTGCTGTACACCTGAAACTAACACAGTATTGTAAATTAACTATGCTGCTGTTGTGTAACTGCTAAGTCATGTCCAACTCTGCGATCCCATTAACTGTAGCCTAGCAGACTCCTCTGTCTATGGGATTCCTCAGGCAAGAATACTGGAGTGGGCTGCCATTTCCTTCAGGGGATATTCCCAACACAAGGATCAAATCTGTGCCTCCTGCTTGGCAGGCAAATTCTTTACCACTGATTTTTAAAAAAAAATTATAAAAATAAAACACTAACCAAGAGATTCATGTGGCCAAAATAGCTGC
This sequence comes from Ovis canadensis, assembly GCF_042477335.2. Lineage (NCBI taxonomy): Eukaryota > Metazoa > Chordata > Mammalia > Artiodactyla > Bovidae > Ovis > Ovis canadensis. The sequence goes on from NC_091261.1 coordinate 53,263,524, forward strand.
TGCTGAATACCCATATTTAATAAGAATAGGGCAGAAAGAATTATTTTGGTCTTTTCAAAACCAGGTCCAGCCAACTATCGAATTTTCTGATTGTCTCACAAACTCCTGGTATATTAAAAATGTTGAGCAACAATTATCAGTTAGCACATGCGGATTGGGAAATCATTGCATTAAGTACTAAAATCAGTCATACTGCAGTCCCAGACTTAAAGCTATTTACTAGTTCTTTAATATGTATCTTGTTTCCCCCCCCCACCCCCATGCAGATAAGTAGCAGATAGGTAGCAATTTATAGGTGACACTTAAAAAATGAATCATATTAATACATACTGGTTGCGTTACCAAAGGAAGTGCCTTACAAATGAGGCACATGGGGGGTTGATGCTGAATTGAAGAGCATTTCTAAGTAAGTTGCCTTTGCTGAGAACAAATACTAAGAATACTATGTGTCGAACAGTGTGGAAATGGAAAAAACTACTTAAAAATACTGTTTAGTGAATGTCCCAGGGCACACAGTGGCTACAAAAGAAAACATAATTTTAAAAGAGCAATTCAATAGTGTTGAAGTTATAAAACGGTACCAGATGGTGATCTATTTGCCAAAAGCACAAATTATTAACTTGCTCACAAAACTCTCCTGAGAGACATAGTGGTTTACTTATAAAGGAAAATGTAAGTTAATTCATCTGTAATTATGCATTGAGTGTGAACATTAAACTTTTATACAAGAAAGTAGCACCTCTTTAGGTGAAAACTGATTTTTCCTATATATTTGTTGAGTATGTTATAGTAATTTTAAATATATTTTTAAACTTTGTTTACCTTAAAATCTCCAGAGGAAAAAGTGAAAATTGGTATGTGAGAATGTGTTTAAGCAGCTTGCAACTACCACCTTTGGAAAGGCCAAATATTATGAAGTTTTGCATTCGTTAGGAAGTTTGAAAGATAAAGGTATTGATATAGTTTATTTTCTTTAGTAGATTGTAGTAAGATTAAACACACTGCACATGTACACGCATGCAAACACACACATACCTCTCTTTTCTGTTAAACACACTATGGATTAGCTACCTTTTTGAGAACTGGGACAGTTTTATATTTCTCTCCATTTCCCCCACCAACTATCACAGGTCTAAGTTTTTAGTAAACATTTGTGTAATGAATAAATCAATTACTTACTAAAGATGCAGCTATAAAATTCCAGTACAGTGAAAAAATCACACAATAAATTTTACTAAATTTAATTTTGTTTTTTATCACCAGAAATTAGAAGACTTGTTGCACTAAATTTATTTACTTGTACACAACATATTTGATTCTTTAAAGCTTCTGGAAAATGAGAAATATTTGAATAGCTATAATAAAATACTACATGCTTTGAAACTGTAAAGAAATAAATGTAAGTTAGTGTTATGTTTTCTTTTTAGGTTTGGAATTCTTTGAAAGATGTATGACTTTTAAGAATGATCAATACATAGAAAAATTTATTTTTATTGCATTAAGTTCTGAGTGGTTTAGCAAACTTATTGTCCATTTTAACAAGGAGACAATTTCATGAGTACTGGTGTCTATTTTTACCTGAGCTGAGATTACATGGCATTTGGGAAGCCGTTATTTCTTGCCAGGTGAGAGATAGTTTACAGCTTCTACACTGAGTCAGAATTTCCCTGAAATGAGTTGAGAAAACATTTTGGCTGCAGAATCGGTGTTTGTCTCTTCAGTAGTTGAGCCATGGAAGCCTTGTACAAATTCACTTCCAGCAGTTCAAAAGTCAAACATTCATCTCAAGAACAAGCTTAAATGAAGAACATAACGTATCCTTGTAGCCTTGAGAGAGCAGATGTGTGACTGAGTCGTTGCATAACCTGAACTAGGGTGGAAAAAATAGCTGTTCTCATAGGTTATTTAAACATTCATTGAGTAAAGATTGCCTTTGTTCCACACTGGGTGTCTATTGTGTACAGAATTTGTGTTTATGTGAGCAAAGGACATGAAATAAGGAGCTACTTGGAACTGGTGATGGCAGGAGAGACAGTAGAAACCAACTGAATCCATTTAAAAAGTTCAATGTGAATGAACATTTTTGCATATCTTTACTAGTCATATATGCAATTAGAATGTAATATTTTGGTGAGACACTTGTTTCTGATCTCTGTCAATTAGTTCTGAGAGCACTTTAGATCTTGCTGACAAACTCTGTAGATGGTCAAAGAGTATTTGGATATTTTACCACCTGGAGAAAATCTTGTTGACTATAGGTGAGTAACAGTCCTTGAGGGGAGACATTCACAATGTGATTTCTTTTAATGTCTTTAACATTTAAGATGCCATTCTAAATGATTTCTGCCTGTTGTCTTGCTATGCTGAATGTTATTATTCTATATTGCATGACCTTCATTGGCAACAGTCTGATATTTCCAAATGTAAATGTTATTATTTTTCTTCAAGTCTGTGACTCGATCTTCCCAAGTTCAAAATCTCGAACTTCTTAGGATACCACATTAAATCTTGCTTATCTGGTTACTAATAACATTGTCTCTTTTCTTCTGTCAAGATGCAATCACTACAGCTTTTCTAACGTATCTGCCATTCTCTAATTCTCTATTAAGTATCAGTTCAGTTCAGCTCAGTTGCTCAGTCATGTCTGACTCTTTGCGACCCATGAATCGCAGCACACCAGGCCTCCCTATCCATCACCAACTCCTGGAGTTCACTCAGACTCACATTCATCGAGTCAGTGATGCCATCCAGCCATCTCATCCTCTATCGTCCCCTTCTCCTCCTGCCCTCAATCCCTCCCACCATCAGGGTCTTTTCCAATAAGTCAGCTCTTCGCATGAGGTGGTCAAAGTACTGGAGTTTCAGTTTCAGCATCATTCCCTCCAAAGAAATCCCAGGGCTGATCTCCTTCAGAATGGACTGGTTGGATCTCCTTGCAGTCCAAGGGACTCTCAAGAGTCTTCTCCAACACCACAGTTCAAAAGCATCAATTCTTCGGCGCTCAGCCTTCTTCACAGTCCAACTCTCACATCCATACATGACCACTGGAAAAACCATAGCCTTGACTAGATGGACCTTTGTTGGCAAAGTAATGTCTCTGCTTTTCAATATGTTATCCAGGTTGGTCACTATTAAGTATATGATAACATAAAAAGCCATACACTTGTTAAAAGCAAAAATACAAATGTACTTTGTCATTAATGTCTTCCCACTATACTGAAACTGTTTCCCCACCACCACCCTGTGGGTTTGGGGAATTAAAAAAAAAATGTAACCACTAACATGTTGAGTGGTTGGAGTTTTCTACTCACCTATATAAGCTAAATTAATTACTATAATAACTCGGAGGTGGGTGGTTATTTAATTAATCCCATTTCATAGATGAGGTAACTAAAACTCAGAGACCTTACATGACTTGTCCAAGGATATGGAACAAGAAAGGGATTAAACTTTCCTTCTAAATCAGCGAGACTGATTTGAGAATATATGCTTTTTTATTTTAAAATATTTAACACAATTTTAGAAATATTTTGCCTAAAGCATTATTTCTTAAAGAATAATAAACTTACTTTTCAAAGGCTATGGTGAATTATAAGTCTGCTGCAAGCAATGATAGGCCAAAAAATTGGACAACCTAGAAGAAATGGATAAACTCCTAGCAACATACAACCTTCCACAGTCGAATCAGGAAGATATTGAAAATCCAAGCATATCAATAGTAAATGACTGAAAGCATTTCCTTTAAGATTGCGACAAGCCAAGAATGTCCACACTCTCCACTTACATTCAACACATATTGGAAATCCTAGCCACAGAAATCAGACAAGAAAAATAAAAGGACTTCAAATTGCAAGTGAAGAAATAAACTGTGATTATTTGCAGGTTACATCATGTTATATATGGAAAACTCTAAAGACTCTGCTAAAAAAACTGTTATAACTAGTAAATGGATTCAGTGAAGCTGAAGAATACAGAAATAACATATAGAAATCTCTTATGTTTCTTTAAACTAATAGCAAACTATTAGAAAGACAATTTTAAAAGTAATCCAACAGAATCAAAAAGAAAAAAGTTTTTAGGAGTCAAATTAACCAAAGAAATAAAAGACTTCTACCCTGAAAACTATAAGATATTATGAAAAATATTGGCAACAACACAAATAAGTGGAAAGATACACCACAATCACGGATTGGAAGAATTAATATTATTAAAATATCCATGCTATCCAGTGCAATCTATAGATCCAGTGCAATCCCAATTAAGATACCCAGAGCAATTTTCATAGATGTAGAAGAGATAATTCTATAATTTGTAGGGATCCACAAAAGACCACTAGTAGCCAATACAATCTTGAGGAAAAAGAACAAAACTGGAGGTATCATGATACCTGATTGCAATCTACAAACTGACAGTAACTGAGACAGTATGGTGTCGATAAGAAAACAGACCAGTAGATCAGCGGAACATAACAGAGAGCTCAGAAATAAACTCATATAGTCAACTAATCTGCTGCTGTTGCTCAGTTGCTTCAGTTGTGTCCGACTCTGTGAGACCCCATAGATGGCAGCCCACCAGGCTCCCCAGTCCCTGGGATTCTCCAAGGCAAGAACACTGGAGTGGGTTGCCATTTCCTTCTCCAATGCATGAAAGTGAAAGGTGAAAGTGAAGTCGCTCAGTCTTGTCCGACTCTTCGCGACCCCATGGACAGCAGCCTACCAGGCTCCTCCGTCCATGGGATTTTCCAGGCAAGAGTACTGGAGTGGGATGCCATCGCCTTATCCGAGTCAACTAATCTACAGTGAAGAAAACAAGAATATATTAATACAATAGGGAAAAGGTAGTCTCTTCAATAAATGGTGTTAGGAAAACTTGAAATAAGTCAAACAAACATATGATATCACTCCTACATGATGTAAAATGATAGAAAAATGAACTATTTATAAAATGGAAACAGACGTTCAAATACCAGAAAAAAACTAATGGCTACCAAAGAGGCAACATGTGTGGGAGGGGGGACAAATAAGGAGTTTGGGATTAACATATACACACTACAATATATACAATAGATAACCACCAGGGACCTAATGTATAGTGCATCAAGTACTACTCAATATTCTGTGATAATTTATATAAAAAATGAATCTAAAAAAGAATGAATATATGTACTTGCATATATATATATAACTAAATAACTTTCTCAAACATCTGAAACTAATACAACATTGTAAATCAGATATACTTCAGTAAAATTTTTTAAAAAGAGAAATTTGATATTTTATCTTAAGATATTGTTGAAAGTAATTATGATATTAATTGCATTTATAAAGTATAAAATACTTTATAGTTGGACTCAATGATTTATATAAAGCTATAGATTTGAATGAGTGAAAAATTTGGCTTAAAGCTCAACATTCAGAAAACGAAGATCATGGCATCTGGTCCCATCACTTCATGGGAAATAGATGGGGAAACAGTGGAAACAGTATCAGACTTTATTTTGGGGGGCTCCAAAATCACTGCAGATGGTCACTGCAGCCATGAAATTAAAAGACACTTACTCCTTGGAAGAAAAGTTATGACCAACCTAGATAGCATATTGAAAAACAGAGACATTACTTTGCCAACAAAGGTCCATCTAGTCAAGGCTATGGTTTTTCCAGTGGTCATGTATGGATGTGAGTTGGACTGTGAAGAAAGCTGAGCACTGAAGAATTGATGCTTTTGAACTGTGGTGTTGGATAAGACTCTTGAGAGTCCCTTGGACTGCAAGGAGATCCAACCAGTCCATTCTGAAGAAGATTAGCCCTGGGATTTCTTTGGAAGGAATGAGGCTAAAGCTGAAACTCCAGTACTTTGGCCACCTCATGCAAAGAGTTGACTCATTGGAAAAGACTCTGATGGTGGGAGGGATTGGGGACAGGAGGAGAAGAGGATGACAGAGGATGAGATGGCTGGATGGCATCATTGACTCGACGGATGTGAGTCTGAGTGAACTCCGGGAGTTGGTGATGGACAGGGAGGCCTGGTGTGCTGCGATTCATGGGGTTGCAAAGAGTTGGACACGACTGAGCGACTGAACTGAACTGAACTGAACTGAATAGATTTGAATATAAATTTTAATGAATGTTAGTTCTCAAAACTCCTTTTTACCTGTAAGGTCATCAAAAAGTCACATGACACATGTGCATAGAGTGTACTCCATGAGTGCTCAGGGGTCAAAACAAGGAGGAGAAGTGGGGGTTCGAAGACATAAGGGCCTTAAAGCATCTTCCAGGCAATAATTTCTATTACAAGGAGTTAGATGCAGCCACTTTCATTAATAGTTTGGTGCTTTCTTACAAAACCAAATGTTTTCTTACTGTGTGATCTGCAATCATTCTGCTTGGTATTTACTCAAAAGAGCTGAAAAATTACATCCACACAAAACCCTGCACATGGATGTTTATAGCAACTTTATTCATAATTTCCCAAACTTGGAAGCAGTCAAGATGGCCTTCTGTAGATAACTGGATAAATAATAAACTGGCCCTTCCAGACAATGGGACATTATCCAGTGCTGAAAAGAACAAGCTGTCAAGCCATGGAAAGACATGGAGGAAACTTAAATGCCTATGACTGAGGGAGGGAAGCTCCAACTACATGACATTATGGAAAAGGCAGAAGTATGATGAAAGTAAAAAAAAAAAAAAAAAAAAAAAAATCTGTGGTTGCCAGGGTTAGGAGTGTGAAGGGATAAATAGGTAGAGTCCAGAGGATTTTTAGTGCAGTGAAATACAGTGCATGATACCATGATGATGGATACACATTCAGCTACATTTGTCCAAACCCACTGAATGTGCAGCACCAAGAGAGAACCCTAATGTAACCTAAAGACTTTGAGTGATTGTGATGAACCAGTGTACGGTCATCAGTTATAACAAATGTACCCTGTGGTATACAAGATGCTGAGGGTGGCTGAGAGTGGCTGAGTATGGTCACATAGGGGCAGAGAGTAAATGGGAAATTTTTGTCCTTCCCACTCAGTTCTCTGTGAACTATAAACTGCTCTAAAAATTAGTCTTCAAAAAAAGAGTTAAGCAAATATACTCCAAGGAAGTTTTTAGGCAGACATTTATATATGGAGAATTTTGCAACAACTATAAGGAAAAGTCTTCAATGAAAATTTATGAAAGATGCAGACAATTTTCGTATGCCTTTTCTATGCAGATTCTCAACAAAATTAAGTTCATATGATTAATTAGTTTATACGATTAATTAGTAATGTAGGCTGCAGCCCATGGGGTCGCACAGAGTTGGACATGACTGAAGCGACTTAGCAGCAGCAGAGCATTACTACTATGAATTAAAAAACAAAAACAAAATTCTGGGAGGTGGATCATAGAGGATCCTGCTGTGATTTATGTCTGAGAGTGTTTTGCCTATGTTCTCCTCTAGGAGTTTTATAGTTTCTGATCTTACATTTAGATCTTTAATCCATTTTGAGTTTATTTTTGTGTGCGGTGTTAGAAAGTGATCTAGTTTCATTCTTTTACAAGTGGTTGACCAGTTTTCCCAGCACCACTTGTTAAAGAGATTGTCTTTACTCCATTGTATATTCTTGCCTCCTTTGTCAAAGATAAGGTGTCCATATGTGTGTGGATTTATCTCTGGGCTTTCTATTTTGTTCCATTGATCTATATGTCTGTCTTTGTGCCAGTACCATACTGTCTTGATGACTGTGGCTTTGTAGTAGAGCCTGAAGTCAGGCAAGTTGATTCCTCCAGCTCCATTCTTCTTTCTCAGGATTGCTTTGGCTATTCGAGGTTTTTTGTATTTCCATACAAAGCTTGAAATTATTTGTTCTAGTTCTGTGAAAAATGTGGCTGGTAGCTTGATAGGGATTGCATTGAATTTGTAAATTGCTTTGGGTAGTATACTCATTTTCACTATATCCACCTCCCAGAATTCTGGAAATAAAAGCAAAAATAAACAAATGGGATCTAATTAAAATTAAAAGCTTCTGCACAACAAAGGAAAATATAAGCAAGGTGAAAAGACAGCCATCTGAATGGGAGAAAATAATAGCAAATGAAGCAACTGACAAACAACTAATCTCAAAAATATACAAGCAACTTCTGCAGCTCAACTCCAGAAAAATAAACGACCCAATCAAAAAATGGGCCAAAGAACTAAATAGACATTTCTCCAAAGAAGACATACGGATGGCTAACAAACACATGAAAAGATGCTCAACATCACTCATTATTAGAGAAATGCAAATCAAAACCACAATGAGGTACCACTTCACACCAGTCAGAATGGCTGCGATCCAAAAATCTGCAAGCAATAAATGCTGGAGAGGGTGTGGAGAAAAGGGAACCCTCCTACACTGTTGGTGGGAATGCAAACTAGTACAGCCACTATGGAGAACAGTGTGGAGATTCCTTAAAAAATTGCAAATAGAACTACCTTATGACCCAGCAATCCCACTTCTGGGCATACACACCGAGGAAACCAGAATTGAAAGAGACACATGTACCCCAATGTTCATCGCAGCACTGTTTATAATAGCCAGGACATGGAAACAACCTAGATGTCCATCAGCAGATGAATGGATAAGAAAGCTGTGGTACATATACACAATGGAGTATTACTCAGCGGTTAAAAAGAATTCATTTGAATCAGTTCTGATGAGATGGATGAAACTGGAGCCGATTATACAGAGTGAAGTAAGCCAGAAAGAAAAACACCAATACAGTATACTAACACATATATATGGAATTTAGGAAGATGGCAATGACGACCCTGTATGCAAGACAGGGAAAGAGACACAGATGTGTATAATGGACTTTTGGACTCAGAGGGAGAGGGAGAGGGTGGGATGATTTGGGAGAATGACATTCTAACATGTATACTATCATGTGAAAAAAAAACAAAAAAAACAAAATAGATTTCTCTCTGGTGATTTGCAAAGAATCTAAAAGAATTAAATGTTTAAAATTTCTTATATCTAAACTCTAGATGGACATTTGGAAGGACCTTGATGGTAGGTACAAAGTTGAAATCTCTGGCTATCAAATAAAGTGTGAAAGTCCTGCAATTGAGGAAGCAAAGTTGACACTTTGTGGAAAAATTGAAGATACTGAAATGTTTTGTTCCCTCATTTGATTACTATTCAAATTTTCATGAAAATAATAGAGACTTTTTTGTGGATGGAGGAGTGATATTTTGATCAAAAGTATTTTGCATTTCTTAAAATTGTTATATAAATGCCTGATTTATATCCCAATATTTTCAGTGTTAAAACATTGAAAACTGTTTGGAATGGCCTAAAGCATAGAGATATTGAACTGTCTTCACATTTTACAAAATTGCTTTAGTAAAGCTTTCATGATTTTTTTATTTTGAACTGATTTGGCCTGCCAAAAAGAGTTATCTCAAAGTAATTTCTCAGGTGAATAAATAACATGCTGAATTTAGGTTTTTTTTTTTTTTTTTTTTTGGTCTATTCTACCTGAATGCTAAGTACAATCTTCTATGATTTATAGATTTGTGTTTTGGCATTCTTGTGATTTTTTTTTTTCTGACAGTAATTGAACAACAGGTTCTGTACCTTCCTTAAAACCATCATTAGGCTGTGGTGTTGAAACTATCTAATTGGTAACAGCATTCTGGAAGTGGGGATAAACCACTGGGGAGGACTAAGCAACCTTGTCTCTGTGAGAGACCACAGACCATAAATTACAATTTACACCATAGTTGTTAGCAGCAGCTTCCTGCCTGGGGAAAGGTCAATCACCCCTCAGGCCAGTTGTCACCAGTCTAGGGAGTGGAGACTCCTTGGCAGCTAGTGAATGGCAAATTCCAGGAGGGATCCCAAAGCTGCCACATGGATCTAAGGAACATGTCTCTTCTCTGCAACCATAAGGTCCCATGCCTCATGCCATCTTGAGAGGTTGAAGATTTACCTGAACTCTCCACACAGAGTGGGAATTGCTTAAGGAAACAGTTTCTACAGATTATCTGATAGGATTATCTCTGAAGGAAAGCCAGATGATTTTATAAGAATTCTCTGTTCTTGTGAGTTTAGCCTGGGTAATAATTTTATCTTGTCTCATTTAGGAAGATTGCTTGGCACATTAAGTTTCTTTGTGAGCATATCACTGTACCCATAATGAACTCACAGTCTAATTTAGAGCAGCTAGAGTACCTTGAGTCCATAGCTGGAATCCTGAGAGAGATGAAGAATGATGGAGTGAGATACAGAATAATCAACAGTGGAATGAAAGGAAGGAGGGGCCATGAAAAATGTGTATAAAGGTCCCTTCTTGGGTTATTATTATTATTATTGCTGACAAAGCAAGAGATTTTATTGGAAAAGGGCACCCGGGTGGAGAGCAGTAGGGTAAGGGAACCCAGGAGAACAGCTCTGCCGCGTGGCTCACAGTCTCAGGTTTTATGGTGATGGGATTAGTTTCTAGGTGGTCTTTGGCCAAAGGGATCCTAGAGTCAGCAATAGCAACTCAAGCCATATATATGGTGTCTGGATTGCTATTTGGAAAGTGAGTACTTTAGAGAAAGGTGAACTCCAAACCAAGTCTGAAAGAGGGCCCATAGCTGGTGATGCACAAGCCAGGACCAAGTTGAGAGGTCCAAGCAAACTGTGTAGACTCGTTGCTCTCCTGAGCACTGATGTACGTTTCCCTCCCAAGCCACATGTCTGAGGCCAGAGACTGGTCCGTGACCCAGGGACTGAATCAGGGATAGGGGGAGAATAGGATGGGATCTTTCTTACACTTCTAGCAGCCTTTCAATAGAGTTGACTGCTTTCCCTGACCTTAAATTTACTCAGTGTTCACCTGAATTCCCATCTGCCCTCCCAATGAGAAAAGGGCTAGTGCAAGGAACCCTGAGCCTCCAGAAGGACCGAGTTCTCACTCGTGATGAGTTGGGAGAACCCCACCAACTGTTCAGGGCTGCCTGTTGGGTCTATTTTTAAGCACAGGAAAACACAGTTTGGATAAAGACCTAGCTCTCAATTTCTCAGAAAAAGAGATACTTCAGGATCATAGTAAGTGCTTGTTATCGGGCCACAGAATTTACTCAAGGGAGCATATGATGGCGGAGCAGTATTTTACTCTACATTAGTTTGTATTTCTCGTTTACATTTATTTGCACTTTACTTTCTGATAAAAATGAGGCATCCATCCACTTCATCAGGAGTTTTCATTGTTATAATAGGAATGCAAAAGAAATAATGAGCTCATATTCATCATTACCAAAATTGGTTTGATACAAGGATGATAAGCTTCATTTTTAGAAGACAATTCCAATACTAACTAATTCATGTTGTAAATCTCTTGTGCTATGTCAAGAGAACATACATTATCTGAAATAGGTATCTAATTATTTTAACTGGAAAGAGAAAGAAGAAAGCAATGACATAGCTCTCTATTACACTATTCTGGACTAGAACTTGCTCTGCCAAGGTCTGGAATCCCAGCCGTACATCACAAAATGGTGCTGTGATAAGACTTGTGAATATGCATTAGAATTGATGCTGCATCAAAATTAAGTTGATGATCCTGGAGACATCTATTTCCTAGATGTAAATCATTGAAGATGGATGGGAAAATGTTTGTAATATTTTATTTTATTTATTATTTTTTTAATTTTATTTTTTAAAAATAAACATTTATTTATTTTAATTGGAGGTTAATTTTAAATCTAAAGCATTTCAGAATCAAAAAAGTATTGTAGCAAAGATTAAACATATAAGAGTTATTTCTAAAGTTGTTTTGTTCCTCATGAATGATAATAGAATATTATTATTCAATTTATTTAAAAGAAAATTGGCCTAGAGATTTGAAGGAAATGGTCTGTCATTTGGGGGAGCTGAATGGATATAGACAGAAGGAATTACACTGAGATATTAAAAAGTATACATATCTCTGTATAATCAGGGGTCTTCTGCTACCCCTGATAGCTCAGCTGGTGAAGAATCTGCCTGCAATGCAGGAGACTAGCAATGTGAGAGAACTGGGTTGGATCCATGGGTTGGGAAGATCTCCTAGAGAAGGGAAAAGCTACCCACTCCAATATTCGGTCCTGGAGAATTCCATGGACTACATATATGGTCCATAAGGTCTCAAAGAGTCGGACATGACTGAGAGACTTTAACTTTCTGCTACTCCAAATGAGATTTAAATTTTAAGTGGCAAATCTTAACACTTTAAAACCTTTTAAATTTTACAATATAAGCAATGTGACTATATTCCAGAAATACTGTTTTCTAAGATTTCTAAAGAATGATATAAAAAGTTGGGGAGAAAAGTCTCATGCATATAATACTGAAATTTATATATTTAAAATCCCTTACTTATTCCTGCTGTGATTTTCAGTCTTGAGTATTACCTAGTAAATAAATAATGATGGAGAGCTTATAGTAATATGGAAAGCTTATGTTATAATATTAACTGAACCACACCTTCATTTATTATTGCATATGTACCATTATCACAGTGATGTAAAGTGAGGACTTTACAGAAACTTCAAAAAAAGAAAAAAAAAATAAGTGACTAATTAGTGTAGCTTTATCTTTGGGAAATGGAAATATCCTTGGTTTAATTTTCAACTTTCTGTGTCTTCCAAATTTTCTGTAAGTTCAAAATTTGGTAATGATTAAATACATCCAGGCATTGAAATTAAAAATGTGTTTTTTGAGAGGCAAGTATATTAGAACTTTTAAAAGAAATTCCCACTGTTCCTAATGTCTTAGGTTATCTATTAGCTAAAGATCTTCTGGAGAAAACTATGGACATTCTTTCATAAACTGAATCCATAACCACATCCCTCCCTTTACATCTGTTTAACCCTGGTGGCAGGACTTGATGCTACTTTCCTCTTATACATTGAAAGACCTCAATTCAAGAGTCTGCTTCTCAATTGTCTTTAAAATTTATGAGTCAAAACATAAATATATTATTACCTAAGGTGCATTCTCATGTTCAAGCATCAAGCAAAGTCAATTTTTACATATCGTTTTTCTTTCCTCTCCTGTTTTCTCCTTTCTTCCTAACCTTTAAAAAAATCTGTGAATATATATATATATATATGCATATATATATATATGCATTTATACATATGCATGTGTGTATATGTTATCTGTGTTAGCTGAATGGAGTTCATGTATTAGGTCAAATTTTTAGACATATTAATCCTCCCCACCCTTCTCTCAGGTAGTTGCCCAGGAGACAAGTCATCCACTGAAAGTAACACTCATTGACCTAGTTGTTGGGCAGATAAAACAAGAGTTCTAAGCTTTTAGAATGCATGGCATAGAAAATAGTTTTGCCAAGGTTTAAAAGTAAAGGACATGTTGAAAGAAAATAATGGGCTTTCCATTCTAAACACTAAGAACTTGAAGGCCTCAGTTTCTAAATTTTCTACTGATATGAAAGAACTCAAGAAGTATGTGTCCATGGGGTGGAGTATGAAGGGATGATGGGAGAGATATGACTGAAAAGACTGAATATTGAGTGTTTAGGGTTCATGAAACAGGATGTAGGCCAAGTTCCAAAGCAGAAAATGATAGTTACCCTGGGATGAACAGCCTCATAGACCTGTTGGGCATTGATGTGGGGTATCAAATGATAAGGGAGAACTTGCTGCATCTGTTCATGATGAGGCCCCAAGAAAGCATCCTCTTTCCTGTGCCTCTGAGTTTCCTTTAATTTTCTGTGCTTACCTCTCACTCAACCTTCAATCCCAAGTCATGGAACTACATTAGTCTGCACACCTAAAGGAACTTGGCTGCCAATTGTGATCAACCAAAAATCATGGCAGATCTCAGAGGAGGACAGAATCAGAAGTCAGGTGGGATTGTTCCATCTCAGTGGGAGCTGGAACAGAAAGACTGAGATGCCCACAGCCCCTCAGTGGCATGGTGGCATGCCATCTTCTTATGTACAACCAAGATTGAGATGCCATCCTGGGGTAACAGACAACAGTGAGTAATCCATGAAATTGACTAAGCTCAAGTCTGAAATGATTATTAAATTTTGAATTTGTAGAACTCCCCTGGTGGCACAGTGGGTAAGAATCTGCCTGCTGATGCAGGGGACACAGGTTCGATCCCTGGTCTGGGAAGATTCCACATGCCACAGAGTAACTGTTTGTGTGCCACAACTACTGAGCCCATGCTCTGGAACCCAAGAGCTGAGCTCCAGGGTCCATACTCTGCAACAAGAGAAGCTACCACAATGAAAAGCCCACACATTGAAACTAGAGAGTAGCCCTTGCTCACAACTAGAGAAAGTCCACGTGCATTGACAAACACCCAAAGCAACAACAGCAAAAAAAATGGAATTTCTTACTTTTACTTGGAAGTATCTAGATTAATTATTCTGCTACTAAGCAGACACAGGGGCTCAAGATTATTTCATGTGTTAATTCAGCAGATACTTTTGATCACCTACGATGAATCAGTGATGTTCTGGGCCCTCAGATGCAGTACTGGGAAAAATAAACCGTTATAAACCAGCACCCATTCTAGGCTAGGGTGAGAAATAGAAAATACACAAGTAAAAATAGAACATGTCAGGTGGTAAGTGCTATGGGGAATAAACAGCCATGATAAGGGATGTGCATTTTTGTGGGGGGATATTTCAGACAGTCTGGGAGAGGAAGGCTTCCTGTGGAGATGAGATTTCAGCAGAGACCAGCAGTAGGTGAGGAAGCACCTAGTGGGTGTCCCAGGAAAGGATCTTCCAGGTAAAGAAGCAGGAAGAGAAAAGACCTAATTAAGTTCCATACGAAAATCATAAGGCCAATATACAGTCTTAAAGAAATGTTCTTAATAAGGATACTGTTGATTTAAGTGTTCTTACATGAGGCCTCCCTGGTGGCTCAGTGGTAAAGAATCCCCCTGCCAACACAGGAAACACGGGTTTGATCCCTGATATGGGAAACACCCACATGCCTCAGAGAAACTAAGCCTGTTCACTGCAAGTACTGAGCTTGTACTCTAGAACCTGTGCTCCACAATAAAAGAAGCCAGCACAATGAGAAGCCCTCGAACCGTAACAAAAGAGTAGTCGCTGCTTGACACTGTTAGAGAAAATTCTGCACCGCAGTGAAGACCCAGCACAGCCAAAAATACGTAAATAACATTATTTTAAAATTAAAAATTCTTACATAATGAAGACATAGGATTTTAGGAGTTTGGCTCCTTAAAGAATTTTGTTAACTATAATTGCTAATTGCTAAACAACCACAACAACCAAATCATGATTCATTAATTAGGTGTGGGCAAGACAACCAGAAAAGATTGGGAAAAATATAGGCGGAACCTACACTGATATTGCTCTAAAGATATCTTACAGTCTTATTCCAGGTTAAGGGACAGGAAACTAGAAAGAGCTGGTTATTCACTTAGAAAAACGTGAATAAAATCTTGGCATATCAGCAAAATATTTTTAAAATGTATAAATTATTGTTTTATTGAATTATGATAATCTTTCAAATGTTGACATATTTCATTTTACAGTAAGTATCACGTTAATTTCATTACCAGTCCACCAGAAAAGTATTTAAAATTAAGCAGTGTCAGAGTTATAAAAGTGGATACAAGTTTTCCAAATTTCTACTTTTCATCTGAAAGTTCAAATTTTATCATTGGCAACAAAATGATCAGATATGTTTCTTAAAAAGGCAAGTTCAAAGTCTTTGTTCACTATCAAAAAAATGCCCACCAAATACTCAGTTCTAAATAAAGGTAGCTTTTCTGCCAGTCTTTCTTTGAGATAAAAATGGTGCTTCATAAAAAACAGTAGCTAATTTGGCTTTCAATTCAGATAAATACACAAGCTACAGAGCAATCATTGTACTTTGATATGCAGCAGTAACGCTTTATAAATGCTTCCATTTTATCAGTCTGTAAACTAAACCAGCATTACTGGAGTATGGACATGTATGTTTTAAGATGAAACAATATTAAAGGCATGTGCTTTATATATATACTTCCATTAACAGATATTTTTGACAAATTTGCAAAATACTTGTCACATATATTGCGAGAACTTAACCCAGGCAGGAGAGAATGCGGGGTTTTAATATTTCTCGTTAGTTGTATACATATACACCTCAGTAAGAGTACAGCATGTTTTCACTCTACTTAGCCATTCTACTTTGATGCAAAATTCCACTGTGAGTGGATTTAATGGTGAATAAAACGACTGGAGATAAATGATACTGCAACCAACACTATACACTATTCCCTTTTTAATTTGATTTTTAAAAACAAAGTCTTTTAAATACAAGAAAAGAGAAAAAAAAGATCAAACCAGCAAGGCAAGGCATGAATAATGTAAGTCATGGAAGTATAACAGTTAAAACTTTAAATTTCTGAATTCTTTCTTCACTGTTGGGCTATTATGTGTATGTATGTGGGAGTGAGAGGGACTTGTAAATATGAACAGCACATTGTGCAGCCCACATATCCTTCTGCCAAGCTTACATCTAAGGAAAAAAGGAGTTGTAACACAAGAAGACAGAAGATCTGCATTCTCAGTGCTAATTATACAGGAATGAAGAACCTACAGGGTCAGACAGACTATCAAGCTTGCATTTCTCAGCCAAAAGTAAGGTCATGGGATGTACTCCTGAAAGTCCAAGTATTTTGTCTGAAATCAATTTTCAAGCTTAAATATATTCTAGGATATATATTTCAGAAGTTATTCAAGACTTCTTGATTCAAGAGCCTCCTCAGACTGATTTTACTCCTCTTTATAGTTTTGTCAGTCAGTAGGTTTCTTTTTAAAAACACCTTTTATGTTGCTTATTTATCTTAAATACCGTGTTTAACTTAAGGGCACTTTGATATTTATACATCAGGTGTCTAGTTATTTATGTGCACTGTTTTGATTTTACAGATCTTTGTCTTTTTTTTGTTTACCTTTATTGAATCTTTTTTATGTTCAGTCAGTTCAGTTCAGTCTCTCAGTTGTGTCCGACTCTTTGCGACCCCATGAATCGCAGCACGCCAGGCCTCCCTGTCCATCACCAGCTCCCAGAGTTCACTCAGACTCACGTCCATTGAGTCGGTGATGCCATTCAGCCATCTCATCCTCTGCCGTCCCCTTCTCCTCCTGCCCCCAATCCCTCCCAGCATCAGAGTCTTTTCCAATGAGTCAATGCTTCGCATGAGGTGGCCAAAGGACTGGAGTTTCAGCTTTAGCATCATTCCTTCCAAAGAAATCCCAGGGCTGATCTCCTTCAGAATGGACTGATTGGATCTCCTTGCAGTCCAAGGGACTCTCAAGAGTCTTCTCCAACACCATAGTTCAAAAGCATCAATTCTTCGGCGCTCAGCCTTCTTCATATCCATACATGACCACAGGAAAAACCATAGCCTTGACTAGGCGGACCTTAGTTGGCAAAGTAATGTCTCTGCTTTTGAATATACTATCTAGGTTGGTCTTAATTTTTCTTCCAAGGAGTAAGCGTCTTTTAATTTCATGGCCGCAGTCACCATCTGCAGTGGTTTTGGAGCCCAAAATAATAAAGTCTGACACTGTTTCTACTGTTTCCCCATCTATTTCCCCTGAAGTGATGGGATCTCCTCTATTTCCTTGCTTTTAATTTCCCTTTCTTGGCATTTATAGAGTTTACCTTAGGGATGTGTGTGTGTGTGTGTAAATATGTGTATTCATGATAGAGAAAACAAAACTACATACAGAGCAGGCTGGAATGTTAAAAAATGGAGGACAGTTGCCCTGAGGAAATATATGCAATCCAACATTGATTGTACAAGAGTAAGCAATACACAATTCCACTGAAATTTCCAGTATTATTTGTTATACAGCATAATCTTGTACTGCCTAACTGATATAGACATGTTACTAGTTAAAGTAGATAATATTCTGCTAAATAAAAATCTTAAATGCTGTACATAATAATCATTTGTATCAGCTTAAAGACCATGGTTAAACTATACTTCAAAAGTGTAACTCAGAATATTATTGAAAGCTTTAGATATAATATTTAAAAAAAAGAAATATGTGTTTGCTGAAATTATGGCCTTTGGAACAAGTTAAGTTCTGTCAGCCTCATTTTCCTTGTATATAATGAATATGATGTGTTCCATAAAGTCATTGCAAGAATTAATATGTACTATCAGTGTCTTTGATGTAGGAAATTGATGTTATTTTTTAAAAAGTTTACTAGCTATCTTATCAAATAAATATCTTGTGAATCTATCAGTTTTTACAATGAAAACACACTCTTGAGTGGCAAGATTTCATACTAAATAAACAGTTCTTGAAATATGATAAAATAAATTACAGTCTAAACAAAGAGATTGCTGTTAAGAGTTTTTTTCTTTTAATTCCAGAGTTCCAAAGTATGTAATATTATAGACATGGAATTGTTTGGATCAAATACAATATGCTCGGTAATAAAATGTGTTGTGCTTGAAAATCCATTCAACTTAACATTAAAGGCAAATGCAACAGCAGCTGGACCATTTTAAAGAGTAATCCACCAGACCTTTTCAAATATATCTTCTGAACCTCCCTATAATTATGGCTCTTTGTAACATGTCATTTTTCTGTTTTATTAGGAATGCAGCAGTAAGTCATATAATTTGTCCCTGAAACTGTTTTTAAAACATGTTGCTGTAATTTGAATGCAAAATACAAGAAAAGACCCAATAATTTTCTAAAATAGAATATTCATATGTCATTGTTTTTGTACGTCAGAAACTAACACTTTTTTTTTCAAAATAAAATATTTCAATATTCCCTTCTTGAGTTTCAAAAAGTCTTATGTATTTTCAAGATAACTAAACTTTATGCAACAATCTTTAGAAGACTAGTATAAAAAATATAATTTATGATAACTATTATAGAAAAACAATGTACATCTCACAACACAAAATTTTTACCCTTGGAAAATGTTTAATAGTGAAAACCAAAAGTAAAAACATGCATCTTTAAAACAAAATCTATTGGTTAGCCAAATTTTAGATGATATATGATGGGAAAGCACAGATCAGGAAGTTCTCTTATGGCAATTCTATTTTAACACATTGGTTACCTTTAAATAGGCAAAACTATAGTAGCTAAAATAAAATAAATAAGTGATAACATGAAGACTTCTTTCAACCCTACTTTTGTTTATATTAAATGAAATATATCTACATATGAGAAAACTTTATTTTTTTATTTTTTATTTTTTAGCTTTTTATTTTTTAAATTTTAATATCTTTAATTCTTACATGCGTTCCCAAACATGAACCCCCCTCCCACCTCCCTCCCCATAACATCTCTCTGGGTCATCCCCATGCACCAGCCCCAAGCATGCTGCATCCTGCGTCAGACATAGACTGGCGATTCAATTCTTACATGATAGTATACATTAATACTTTAAAATATTTTGGGCATAGTCAAATTAGATTCCTGTTGCTGCTGTAATAAGTGACCACAAATCTAGTGGCTTAAAACAATACACACTGTAATCTTACAGTTATGGGCAAACACCAAAAATGGATCTTATGGGCTAAAATCAAGGTGTTCGGTTCAGTTCAGTTCAGTCGCTCAGTCGTGTCCAACTCTTTGCAACCCCATGAATCACAGCACGCCAGGCCTCCCTGTCCATCACCATCTCCTGGAGTTCACTCAGACTCACGTCCATCGAGTCAGTGATGCCATCCAGCCATCTCATCCTCTGTCGTCCCCTTCTCCTCCTGCCCCCAATCCCTCCCAGCATCAGAGTTTTTTCCAATGAGTCAACTCTTCTCATGAGGTGGCCAAAGTACTGGAGTTTCAGCTTTAGCATCATTCCTTCCAAAGAAATCCCAGAGCTGAAACCCAGTTCCTTCTGGTGGTTTCAAGCAAGCATCATTCTTTACCTTTTCCAGCCTCAGGCTCCCTGTGCTCCTTGGCTTATGAAGTGATCCTCCACCGTCAAAGCAGAAGCTCTGCATCCTCCAGTCTCTGACTCTGATTCCATCATCACGTTCCCTCCTCTGATCCTGATTCAGCCCCCTCTTGCAGGTATACTTGTGAGTACCTGAACCCACCTGGATTTTCAAGATAATCCTCCCATCTCAAGTTATTTTACTAAATCACATCCACATAGTCCCCTTTGCCACCTATGGTACCACATTCATGGGTTCTAAGAACTAGGAAGCATCTAAGAATTTAGGGGATATTATTCAGCCTAGCACAATATGCTTGATGTTTCTGAAATACCTAGATATGGGCAAAAGTAGGGACTTTTTCAGACAACATGGTTGTATTTTAAAACTCAGAACATAAAAACGAAAATGACTAATATTCTAAAGTTAGTCTTCCAGATTTTTCAAAAGACTCCAAATTGAAGTGTGATTTTTATAAACTTAAAAATCATGAGTAATTTTTCCATTCTTTTCAGAAACTCCTCATTCAATTGATCAGAGCCAACCCCAAGCCTCAGAGCTGTTGTGGGCAAATCACTCAAAGGCATCCTTTAGAAGGACTGCCCCTCACAACCTAAACTTATGAAAGTTCTCTACAAATTGAATAGAATAATATTACTCTTACTCTTTAGAAGTTTTTTTTTATACATAAAAAAACAGATAGTCAACTAAATTTGAATATCAGATAAACAATACATTATATTTTAGTATTTGTGTTCTGAATATTGCTAAGGACATGCTTATACAAAAAAAATTGCTTATCTCAAATTTAAATGTAATTAGGTGCCTTATAATTTTATTTACTCAGTCCTACAGAGAGATGATAATCATTCTTAAATGGCCAAAACCTAAGAAAGGTGATAAGTAAATTGAAAAAAAATTTTTTTAAGCAGAAGGTGTAAGATTAAGTACAATACGAGGGTAAATATAAGTCCTTACTTTGTTCTTATTAAACAATCAAGAAGATGAATTGCAAAATATATTAAAGACTAAAGCTCTTACAAATCTTTCTGAAGAAGACAAACACTGCAGAAGCACTGGAAAAATGACACAAACAGAAAATTCCTAGGAAGATCTAATAATCATGTGAAAATATGTCATTTGTTTTCATCATTGAAGAAATGTCAACATAATGAGTTTTAAATGCAAACCTAAAAAAGTATTGACAGTGCTCGAAGTTACCAAGAATCTGGGAAAACTGGGACTCTACACACCTTTTGTAAAAGTCTAAATTGGTATAATAATAGTTTGCAGCAGTATGTGGGGATATTTATCTAAACATGAGTCATTAAAATTAAAACATATGTGAGTCATTAAAATATAGCACCATAATATCAGGAAATCTCCTTTTACTCACAGAAAGGTTTAAGCCCTTGAGCTACCTTTTTTTGGATGGCATACTGCTGGCCATTAAGGAGATGAAATCAAACCTCTAGGCTCACATGGACTCTCTGAACAGAAAAGGGATTTATTTTTGTCATCTTAAGTCTACACTCTTCTTTCGATGTTTAACTTTTACTTCCCCAACTCAAGCTCTCATCAGGGAGCTCCTCCCTAATCCCTAGAACGACTTCTGAATCCTTAAGCCAGAATAAGTGAAAGTCACTCAGTCGTGTCTGACATTTTGTGACCCCATGGAATGCAGCCCACCACGGTTCTCTCTGTGGAATTCTCCAGGCAAGAATATTGGAGTGGGTTGCCATTTCTTTCTCCAGGAGATCTTCGCGACCCAGGGATCAAACTCAGGTCTCCTGCATTGCAGGCAAATTCTTTATCCTCTGAACCACCAAGGAAATCTTAAAGTCAGAATGATCTTTCCCAAACTGCAAATCTGATCTTAAAACATTGCCTTTTCCCCTCCCCACCGTTGCTTTCACTCCAGCCCTTTCACTGTCTCTGGTTTGTAGGATGAGGACCAGAGATGAGAGACAAAGCCCTTGGGACTCACTGACTCCATCTCTGCCTTCTTGCATCACACTTTCTGCACCTGCACATTGAGCTCGCTCACCCGGTCCCTGGAGTCCTCCTGCTATCCCCAACCTGGCTCCAGACCTGACCTCTACTTAAGTGGTGACCTTACTCACCTGACATGCCCCAGCCATGCCTGGACTTACTCAGGATGGGCTTTCCTTTCTCTGTGACGAGGTCATGGCCCAATTACAGGAGCATCTCTGGTGCTGCAGTGTGCTGCTACTGCTGGGCACTAACCATGAGGAAATGATGTCTCCTGTGATTATTTGATTCACGTCTCTCTCACCCAGTAATGACTAACAGAATGAGAGCAAGAAGCTTGTCTGGTTTTGTCTCCATCATGGCAAAGTCTCTCAAAAATATTTACTGAACAAGTGAATAAAACACTGGTTTTTCTACACGTGGAAATGGGCTGGCTAAACAATGTAAGTAGGCATGATGGAGTCTTTCTCCCAAATTTCTGCTGCTGCTGCTAAGTCGCTTCAGTCATGTCTGACTCTGTGCAACCCCATAGATGGAAGCCCACCAGGCTCCCTGTCCCTGGGGTTCTCCAGGCAAGAACACTGGAGTGGGTTGCCATTTCCTTCTCTACCCAAATTTCTAACAGAGGCTTAAATCTCCCCAGATGACCAGTGACTGGAGAAGGGAGATGCTAGGTGCAGGCTGATATTAATTATTATTAACCCTAATCTGTCACTGCTGTAATGATCTCAGGGATTTTTCTAAGCCATTTTTACCCTCTTTCCCCACAATGGTTCAGAGAAGGTAATGGCACCCCACTCCAGTACTCTTGCCTGGAAAATCCATGGACAGAGGAGCCTGGTGGGCTGCAGTCCATGGGATCGCGAAGAGTCAGACATGACTGAGCGACTTCACTTTCACTTTTCTCTTCCATGCATTGGAGAAGGAAATGACAACCCACTCCAGTGTTCTTGCCTGGAGAATCCCAGGGATGGCGGAGCCTGGTGGGCTGCCATCTGCGGGGTCACACAGAGTCGGACACGACTGAAGCAACTTAGCAGCAGCAACAGCAGCCACAATGGTTAAGCTACCTTTTATCAGATTAATAAGAGGCACCAAACACAGGAGAAAGCAAAGTAGGTTGCTTGGTGCCAAGTGTAAGCTGATTTGGGCAAGACTGTAGTTTCAGACTCTGTGTTCCCTCTGGGCCTAAAGGGTTTACAATTGTAGAATAAATTATCTGTGTCAGTCATACCTGAATTTTACTCCAATCAGATTGGTGTGAGATAGTCTCAGAGTTTGATGAAATAAGTAGAAACACAGTTTAAAGGAAAAAATGATGTATGTATGCAGTTCTTAGTCAACCTCCTTCTTGCTTTTCCTTATAACTCCCTCTGAATATGAGATAGTAACTGTTGTATATTTCTCTCACTGTATTCCCAAGGCAAGCAATGGCTAATTTACTAAGGTTGAGTCAACTGCAGAAATTTTAGTTTAGGATCTTTACATTTTAAATACCCAACTCATCTGTACAACGAGAATGACCCCCTGTGGCTGGACATATCAATAGCATAATGCTCCCTTGTCTTTCTTCTCTTTGTCTTTTTTTGGGGGGAAAAAGTCATTATAAAATGCAGTTATGAAAAAAAAATGCAGTTATGTACAATTTACTGGCAATATCACTTTACATCTCTGTTTGGATTGGATCCTCTTAGCAAGGGTAAAGAAAAAGATTTCAACATTATTTCAATCACTGTATGTCATGACACACAGCAATAACTCATTACAAAAATGAGTAGGGATATTCCCCTAAAATCAGCTCATGCCATTTCTTTTGGTTTATAACCCAAGTGCATGTTTGTTTCCAAAGTTTCCTAGGAACGTCCAGATGGTGCAATGGTGCTGAGTCATCCTGGCAGTTCTGTTAGCATCTCTGTTTTACAATGATAGGAACTACACATCAGCAAGGTTAAGATTTGCCTTGTCCTCTGGCTAGTAAAATGCTACTAATTAGCTCCACATTAGAGTCTTTTGGATTGAAAGTGTGCTACTTTTCTCAGGAACCCTGCTGTAATAAAATCAACTCATCATTAGAAGCTCAAGCTTTGGAGAGTTGATCATTTGATATATATTTTCTATTTAAAACAGAAAACAATGTTCTGTTGCTGGAGAGATGGGACATTGGGTGACTAGCATTTTCTAGCATGTTCTCCACTCCTACCTCCCTCGACCTTCTCAATACATCCCTTGGGCCCATGGACTTCATTCATTGAAGACATTGTGAACCCCTGAACTTCTGAGCACTTACTGAATTACTCTCTGTGCCATTTATTTGCCAGTAAGTCATTGTGAAGAATTTTCCACAGTTTGTTTTGATCAACACAGTCAAAGACTTTGGCATAGTCAACAAAGCAGAAGGAGATGTTTTTCTGGAACTCTCTTGCTTTTTTGATGATCCAACAGATGATGGTAATTTGATCTTTGGTTCCTCTGCCTTTTCTAAATCCAACTTGAACATCTGGAAGTTCATGGTTCATGCCATGGTTTTTCCAGTGGTCATGTAAGGATGTGACAATTGGACTATAAAGAAAGCTGAGTGCCGAAGAATTGACGCTTTTGGACTGTGGTGTTGGAGAAGACTCTTGAAAGTCTTTTGGACTGCAAGGAGATCCAACCAGTCAATCCTGAAGGAAATCAATCCTAAATATTCATTGGAAGGACTGATGCTGAAGCTGAAACTCCAATACTTGGGCCATCTCATGCAAAGAGTTGACTCATTTGAAAAGACCCTGATGCTGGGAAAGATTGAAGGTAGGAGGAGAAAGGTATGACAGAGGATGAGATGGTTGGATGGCATCATCCACTTGATGGACATGAGTTTGAGTAAGCTCTGGGAGTTGGTGATGGACAAGGAAGCCTGGTGTGCTATATAATCCATGGGGTCGCAAAGAGTTGGATACAACTGAGCAACTGAACTAAACTGAACTGAAGTCACTGTGATGTGAAGCAATATCACGTTTTCCTTGAATCCATTTAAATATTTCCTGTTACTTAAATTCCCATCTGTTCACCTTCCAGATGAAATCCTTGAGGATAGGAGCCACACTGCCTGCTTTTCCAGGTTTCTCTATAGGATGCAAAACAACCATCTGTGCATTATAGGTCCTCAATTAATTTGATCCTAAATTATCTAGGAAGAAGACTGAGATAATCATAATCCAGCTCCCTTATCAACATTTATGTATTTAAAATGCAAGTTGGTGTTGATTGGAGTACATAATATCCTTATTACTTAAATGCACACTTATATTTCAAAATGATACCTAATGATACCTCAGTGTCAATTTGTGTGTGTGTGTTTCTAGCCTATTAAGAATGAATTGAATATATTTCACCCACATTTTATGCATGGTGCAGGAAGAATACACGTGGAATTAAATATACAGAAAAAAATACCATAATGATAATTGTTTTTTTTTTCTTTTTGAGAATGTTTATTTTTTTATTATTTTTTTACTATAAATTTATTTATTTTAATTGGAGGTTAAATACTTTACAATATCGTATTGGTTTTTCCGTATATCAACATGATAATTCTTTATTACTGCATGCTTTCCATCTTTCTATCACTGAATTCTCTTCAAGATTGATATAAGAAAATCCATGTTTACTTTCTTTTCTCATGAATGAAATGCTTACTTTGGATCAGGTTCGTATAGAAGTAAATATATATGTTTTCTTTGCCCTAATGTGCTTGAATCTGCCACTGAATCCTAGCAGAGTTGCAGGGGCTGGGAGTGGGGGTGGTAGGGAAGGAGAGACTTGGGAGGAACAGAGGTGATCAAAGGGCTGAAGGTGTCAGACGCTTGGAAGGTTAAACTATAAACAAGCTTTGTCTTCTTCATTATCCTGAACTTTTTGTGCATTCAAAGCTATAACTTCACTCTTTCTCTTCTAAAGCAAACATTTAAAATACAATCACTGGGTTATATTATCCAGATGTTGGAGACCTTGAAAGGTTATTCATGTATTTGTTTTAAAATGAAACATATTCCTCTCAAATCACACTATGAATACAGACTAAAAGGCCAATCTGAAAGGCTTATATAGTCAGACTTACTTCATAGTTTCAGCTAAATGTTAAGTTTTATGACTGACCTACCCTGTCCCCAGTGCTGATAAGGTCTTTGAAAACATGATAGAATTACCACCACCAACAAAAAAAATCCTTGTCAAGAAAGAAGATAACAGACATGTAGTTATGTGACCACCCCAATTAGCTCTTGTGTTTTCTCTGAGCGTTATACTCTCTTGTCATAGTTCATGAATGTGAAAAATGCAGTAAGGCAGTCCATAATGAAACTGGGAAGATAAATTCAGCCACATTCAGTGATTTACAGAATTCAGGGTTTAAACATGCACATCAGGTCTTCAGTGTCAGCTAAATTTTAACCTAACCCTAAACACCTATTTCCACTTCACTGACTACACTAAAGCTTTTGACTGTGCGGATCACAGCAAACTGTGTAAATTTCTTAAAGAGATGGCAATACCAGACCACCTTACCTGTCTCCTGAGAAATCTGAATGAAGATCAAGAAGCAATAGTTAGAACCAGACATGGAACAACTGACTGGTTCCAAATTGGGAAAGGAGAACAACAAGGCTCTATATTTTCACCCTGCTTATTTAACTTATATGCAGAACACTATTTATGAAATTCCAGGCTGGATGAATCAAAAGCTGGAGTCAATATTGTCCATAGAAATATCAGTGACCTCAGATATGCAGACGGTACCACTCTAATGGCAGAAAATTAAAACGAACTAAAGAGCCTTTTGATGAGAGTGAAAGAGAGGAGTGAAAAACCTGGCTTGAAACTCAACATTCAAAAAAAACTAAAATCATGAAATCTGGTCCCATCTTCATGGCAAATAGATGAAGAAAAAATGAAAGAGGTGACAGATTTTATTTCTTTGGGCTCCAAAATCTCTGTGGATGGTGACTACAGCCAAGAAATTAAAAGATGCTTGCTCCTTGAAAGGAAAGATATGGTAAACCTAGTGAAAGTGGAAGTCGCTCAGCCAGTTCAGTTGTTCAGTACTGTCCAACTGCTTGCAACCCCATGGTCTACAGCACACCAGGCTTCCCTGTCCATTACCAACTCTCAGAGCTTGCTCAAACTCATATTCATTGAGTTGGTGATGCCATCCAACCATCTCATCCTCTGTCGTCCTCTTCGCCTCCTGCCTTCAATCTTTCCCAGCATCATGGTCTTCTCAAATGAGTCAGCTCTTCACATCAGGTGGCCAAAGTATTGGAGTTTCAGCTTCAGCATCAGTCTTTCCAATGAACATTCAGGACTGATTTTCTTTAGGATGGACTGGTTGGATCTCATTGCAGTCCAAGGGACTCTCAAGAGTCTTCTCCAACACAACAGTTCAAAAACATCTGTTCTTCAGTGTTCAGCTTTCTTTATGGTCCAATTCCCACATCCATACATGACCACTGGAAAAACCATAGCTTTGACTAGATGGTCCTTTGTTGGCAAAGTAATGTCTCTGCTTTTTAATATGCTGTCTAGGTTGGTCATAGCTTTTCTTCCAAGGAACAAGTGTCTTTTAATTTCATGGCTGCAGTCACCATCTGCGGTGATTTTGGAGACCAAGAAAATAAAGTCTGTCACTGTTTACATTGTTTCCCCATCTATATGCCAAGAAGTGATGGGATCAGATGTCATGATCTTTATTTTTTGAATGTTGAGTTTTAAGCCAGCTTTTTCATTCTCCTCTTTCACTTTCACTGGATGAAGCACAAGCTGGAATTAAGATTGCTGGGAGAAATATCAATAACCTCAGATATGCAGTTGATACCACCTTTATGGCAGAAAGTAAAGAAGAACTAAAGAGCCTCTTGATGAAAGTGAAAGAGGAGAGTGAAAGAAGAAAGTCACTCAGTCATCTCCAAACTTTGTGACCTCAGCCTGAAGGCTCCTCTGTCCATGAATTCTCTAGGCCAGAATACTGGAATGGGTAGCCGTTCCCTTCTCTTGGGGAATCTTCCCAACCCAGGGATCAAACCCAGGTCTCCTGCACTGCAGGTGGATGTCTTTACCATCTGTGCCACCAGGGAAGCCCTAGACACCATATTAAAAAGCAGAGATATCACTTTGCCAACAAAGGTCCATATAGTCAAAGCTATGGTTTTTCCAGTAGTCATATATGGATGTGAGAGTTGGACTATAAAGAAGGCTCAGTGTTGAAGAATTAATGCTTTCAAACTGTGGTGCAGGAGAATACTTTTGAGAGTCCCTTGGACTGCAATCAATCCTAAAAGAAACTAACAGGATGGGGAACACATGTATACCTGCGGCAGATTCACGTTGATGTATGGCAAAACCAATACAATGTTGTAAAGTAATTAACCTCCAATTAAAATAAATACATTTATATTTTTAAAAAAGAAAAAAAAAGAAACTAATCCTAAATATTCATTGGAAAGACTGTTACTGAAGCTGAAATTCCAATACTTTGGCCACTTGATGCAAAGAGCCAACTCTTTGGAAAAGATCAATATGGGTGTAGCAGAGGATGAGATGGTTAGACAGCATCACCAGCTCAATGGACATGGATTTGACCAAACTCTAGGAGATAGTTTCCTGGTGGCTCAGATGGTAAAGAGTCTGCCTGCAATGCGGGAGACCTGGGCTACAGTCCGTGGGGTCACAAAGAGTCAGACACAACCTAGCAACTAAGCATAGCACAGCACATAGTTTTCTTCTCCCTCTCTTTGGGAGATAGTGCATGCTATCCAGACAAAGGAGCCTGGCATGCTGCAGTTCATGGGGTTGCAAAGAGTTGGACGTGACTTAGTGAGTGACTCAATAACAATAACAACCTTACTCTTGACCCTAACATCCCAGGTAGTCTCATAATCAGTTTAAGTTTTCCTGATAAGAAGCTTAGCTATAGAAAGCAGGACCCTCTGAAACTGTAATCTTAAGACTGAAGGCTGCTGAGAAAGTAGCAAAGCTTTGAGGCTATCCCCGGGAGACAAGAGGCAGAAAGGTAGGCAGCCTTGGGTGGCAGGACAGAGGATCATGAACTTGATCATGGAAGCTGCTGACAGCCACTGGGGCTCCTCCATTCCTTTAGGGATTTCACTTTGTAATGGCTAAAGCTGAAGTTGCCCACAACTCCCAGCTCACATTTAAAACTTATTTTATGAATCCCAAGTGTGGCCCCACTGCTTGAGTGGTGAAAGCCACACACCTGGTGGTAAGATAAAATATGAAACGTGTTTCCTAACCATGGAGAAAGCAATCACATCCGTGATGAGATTTAATTCACTATGGCCTCATCACCTATAATATAGGATGACACCAGGCTCAGCTGCCAACGACTGATATTAATTATCAAGGCTTGATTGGGGTTAACTGATTTTGCTTAAGGTTTCAGAATTCTCTAATTTCAGCTGTCGCTGTGATTCAGGACTCTAAATGCTTATTAGAAATGACAGGATGTGCTAAATATGATTCTAGAAGGACTCCAGGCGTTTCATTAGATAGCATCATCCTTTCCAAGATGTAGTCATATGGGAGTTCTTAAATTTGTATCTGAAATACTTTTGTTTCCAATGTATATCTGTGCTTACAAAAATGGTTCCTTTTCCTGTGTTTTTGAAACTATAATATATCAGTTACAGAGTATAACTTAATATCTTCTTCATTTTGATAGGTAGAATGACATTATTATTATTAAAAAATACTTCATCCCAATAATATGTTAATATAGTACTTAAAAACCATTATTTAATAAATATCTTAAATATTTACAAATTTACTACAGATTAGTATACTTATTTTTCCTCACTATCACAGGACATAATAAAATTTATATCTAGGAACAAATATATATTTGTAATTTATGGTTAACTACATTGTGAAAAGCCAAAAAATAAATAAAGGTAAAAGTAAAAAACTACTTAATAAAATTACTTCATTACATAGAGCATAGTCTATCATTAAAGCACATTGAGTTGGTCTTCATATATAACTTTACATATGTATTAAATCACATAGTAAAAACCAGAAGTGTTTTGATTTTATAACAGACTAATCTTATTTACGAATAGTCTAATTGAAGACACCTTAAAGAGTGAACTAATTCCATCATAGTTTTGCAACTAAAACAAAAGTTTACTTGTAAGTTAATCCATTTCCATAATCCACAGACTTGTGGCCTAAAAGTTTTTCAGAGATCTCAAAGTGATGACAAAAAATACTGGCTTCAGTACAATCAAGGAAACAAAATAGACTCAGAGGCCATTAAGATAGACGACTCACCATCAGAAACATGATGTATTTTTTATGTCACAAAATATTTTTTTACTTAAAATTGACTAAATGAATAACATATTTTCTTCCTTTGTAACAGCATGGCTTCCCTTGAAGACACTTGGGGGAAACAGTGATTTTCCTAAATACTGATGTATGTTCCTGTCCTCTATTGTTCAGTGACAACTTGCGACATACTGGGTTCAAGATGGCCCCATGTATATTGTCCTATGTTATTTATTTCTTCACAGCAGACTGGGATCTATTAGTTTAACACCTCAGTAATGCTAAATCCAAATTTAGACACATTCAATTGGTTTAATATAGCCCCAATACAGACACTCCGAGCCGGTTAGACCTGCCTGTCCTTTCTCACAAAGCTACACCACATCTGCTGGTCTTAGGTAAGATACATCTGACGTGGAAGACCCCAAGCCCCAGACTTTGGAGCCCTCTGACCCGCAGGTACTGCATCCCCTCGCTGAGTGATGTCATGGAGTCCTGCGAGTCCACTGTCTGATGGTTTTTCTCCCCAGGACACCCATCCCCTCATCCGCTTCCGCATGATGACTTCTGGGAAGGTTCCTGCTGTAAAGGGCATCCCTGGAGACACACGTGTCACAGTTTGGCCCAAATAGATAGTGCAGAATACTGGAGTCATCTATGGTCATTTGTTTTTCCCTCCATCCGTCAAGAAAGCCCTTGTACTCACTACAATACTTTCAGGTAGGAAAGAAATCAACAAATTTACTGAATATAAAGGTAAAATCTCAGGCTTTACATAATCTTTGTGGTTGTTTATCTGTCAATATTTTCTAGTTGTACTCCTGGCATGATCTGACAGGGGCAAATTTAATTAAGTAGACCACAGCAATCTGAGGGTTTTCCTGGTGACTCAGCCATAAAGAATCCACCTGCCAATGCAAGACACATGGGTTCTATCCTCGGGTTGGAAAGATCCCCTGGAGAAGGAAATGGCAACCCACTCTAGTATTCTTGCCTAGGAAATCCCATGGACAGAGGAGCCTGGTGGGCTGCAGTCTATGGGGTCACAAAGTGTCAAACATGACTTAGCTACTAAACAACAAAACAAATCTGGAAGAATTTATCAATATGTGCCTTTTCCTCCATGTACCCTGGTGTTTTTTCCTCACCAATTTTTCCCCACAGCTATGAAAAGAAAGACAAACATATATTTTTCTCTGTATTAATTCTTTCCCATTGGTTTTTAGCTGTATTGTAGGAAATTTTATATACTTGAATGGCACAATGAAGTGAAAAAATCCAGAAGGGTTATTTCATGTTTCTTGCTGTATATAAAGGCATTTCATATAGAATTTCAATTTTTATTCTAAAATTTCAATCCAAAAGGTAAGTTTAGAATATTTTGGCACTGTGGTAAACTATATATATATGTGTAGAATATGTACATATGTACATATGTAGAATATGTACATATGTACATATGTAGAATATGTACATATGTAGAATATGTACATATGTACATATATAGAATATATACATTGTAACACACTGTAGAATTTTTCATCTAATGAAACATAAATGCTATACCCACTGAAATTTCATTTTATCCCTCCCTCTACTCCTGGAGACCACCACTTTTCTGTTTCTAAGAGTTTCACTATTTTAGAAATTTCATATAAGTGGCTTCATGCAGTATTTATATTTTGTGACTGGCTTCTTTTGCTCAGCATAATATCCTCAATGTTCATCTCTGTTGCAGCACATGAAAGGATTTCCTCTCTTCAAAAGTTGAGTAATATTTCATTTTCTACCTATCGATCCATTCCCCTATTCATCTATCTATCACCTATCTATGACAAATTTTCTTTATCCATTTATACATCAATGGACATTTTGGTTGCTGTATCTCTTGACTATTGTGAATAACACTGCAATAAACATGGGAGTGCAAATATCTCTTCAAGATACTAATTTCAATTGCTCTGATAAATACTCAGAATTGGGATGTTGAATCATGTTATAGTTCTATTTTTTAAGTTATTTTGAGCAACAACCATACTGTTTTATATAACAGAGTATATCATTGTACATACCCCAATAGTTATGATTTTTCCATATCCTTCCCAACACATTAATACTTGATATTTTCTATTTTTCAAAAATAGTGAACATCTTGATAGGTGTGATCCCTGCTTCTGCTTTATTGACTGTTCCAAACCCTTTGACTGTGTGGATCACAATGAACTGGGGAGGTGGGATGGGGGTTCAGTATGGGGAACACGTGTACGCCTGGGGCAGATTCATGTTGATGTGTGGCAGAACAAATACAATATTGTAAAGTAATTAGCCTCCAATTAAAATAAATAAATTTAAATAAAAAACAAAACAAAACAAAAATTCTTAAAGAGATGGGAATACCAGACCACCTAACCTGCCTCTTGAGAAATCTGTATGCAGGTCAGGAAGCAACAGTTAGAACTGGACATGGAACAGCAGACTGGTTCCAAATAGGAAAAGGAGTACATCAAGGCTGTATATTGTCACCTTGCTTATTTAACTTATACGCAGAGTACATCATGAGAAAGGCTGGGTTAAATGAAGAACAAAGTGGTATCAAGATTGCTGGGAAAAATATCAGATATGCAGATGACAACACTGTTATGGCAGAAAGCGAAGAACTAAAGAGCCTCTTGATGAAAGTGAAAAAGGAGAGTGAAAAAGTTGGCTTAAAACTCAACATTCAAAAAACTAAGATCATGGCATCCGGTCCCATCACATCATGGTAAATAGATGGGAAAACAGTGGAAACAGTGACAGACTTTATTTTGGGGGACTCCAAAATCACTACAGATGGTAACTGCAGCCATGAAATTAAAAGACTCTTGCTCCTTGGAAGAAAAGTTATGACAAATCTAGACAGCATAATGAAAAACAGAGACGTTACTTTGCCAACAAATGTCCATCTAGTCAAAGCTATGATTTTTCCAGTAGTCATGTATGGACGTGAGAGTTGGACTTTAAAGAAAACTGAGCACCAAAGAATTGATGTTTTAGAACTGTTGTGTTGGAGAAGACTCTTGAGAGCCCCTTGGACTGCAAGGGGATCCAACCAGTCCATCCTAAAGGAAATCAATCCTGAATATTCATTGGAAGGACCGATGCTGAACCTGAAACTCCAGTACTTTGGCCACTTGGGAAAGATTGAAGGAGGGAGAAGGGGAAGACAGAGGATGAGATGGTTGGATGGCATCACCAACTGAATGGACATGAGTTTGAGTAAACTCCGGCAGTTGGTGATGGACAGGGAGGCCTGGCATGCTGCAGTCCATGTCGTTTCAAAAAGTCGAACATGACTGAGCGACTGAACTGACTGACTGACTAATAGGTGTGAAGTGATATCTCATTGTGATTTTTATTTGCATTTCCTTGATGTTAAGCGCTGTTGAGAATCTTTTCATGTACTTGTTATCCATTTATATATCATCTTTGGAGAAATGTCTATTTAAATCTCTCACTCATTTTTAATTAGTTACTTGTTTTGCTGCTGTTGAGTTGTAAGAGTTTTGTATACATCCAGAATATTGACCTCTGACCAAATACATAGTTTGCAAATATTTCCTCTGATTCTCTAGGTTACCTTTTCACTCTGTTGGATGTTTTCTTTGCAGAACTGAAGGTTTTTAGTTTAGAGTAGTGTCATAGAACTTCCCTGGTGGCTCAGACAGTAAAGACTCTGCCTACAATGTGGGAGACCTAGGTTCAATTCCTGGGTCAGGAATATCTCCTGGAGAAGGAAATGGCAACCCACTTCAGTATTCTTGCCTGGAAAATCCCGTGGACAGAGGAACCTGGTAGGCTATACAGCCCATGGGGTGGCAAAGAGTCGGACACGACTGAGCGACTTCACTTTCACTTTCAGTGTCATTTAACTATTCATCCTTTTTTTGCTTATGCTTTGCTCTTACATCCAAGAAAGCAGTGCCAAATTCATTGTCATGAATTTTTCTCCTGTGCTTTCTTCTAGCAGCTTTATAGTTTCAGATTTAATGTTTGGGTCTTTCATCCACTTTGGCTTATTTTTTTGTATGTGTGTAGAAGGTTTCAACTCCATTCTTTTGCATGTGGATATCCAGTTTTCCAAATGCCATTTTTGAGGAAAATTCCTTTTCCCCACAGTGTAGCCTTAGCACACTTGTGGAAGACCAATTAAAATATATGTGAGGGTTTATTCTTGGATGCTCTATTCTGTTTCGTTGCTCTCTGAGCCTGACTTTATGCCAGAGCAATACTGTTTTCATTTTGTAGCTTTGTAATGGTCGCAAAGAGTCGGACATGACTAAGCGACTGAACTGAACTGAACTGAATACGTTTTGAAATCAGGGAGTGTGAGGCCTCCAACTTTGCTTTTCTTTCTCAAGGTTGCTTTGGTTACTGGTGTTCTTCGATATTTCATATGAATTTTAGTATGATTTTTCCATTTCTTCAAAAAAAAGTCTATTGACATTAATGGTATTACATCTGCTGCAAGCTATGGGTATTATGAGCATTTTAACAGTATGAAATCATTCGATACATGGATGCAGGATGACTTTCCACAATCCATGGATGCAGGATGACTTTCCATTTATTTGTGTGTAATTTCTTTCAGCTATGTTTTGTGTTTTTCAGTATACAAGTGTTTTGCCTTCTTGATTAAGATTATTCTTAAGTATTTTATCTTTTTTGATGCTAGTGTTAATGGGATTATTTTGTCAATTTCCTTTTAGGTTGTTCATTGCTAGTGTATAGAAATACAGTTAATTTTTGTGTGTTTATTTTTGTATAGTGCAACTTTGCTGCATTTGTTGATTAGGTTTAAGGTTTTTTTGTGTGTGTGTGTGTGAAATCTTTAGGGTTCTCTACATATAAAGTCAAGTCATTTGTGAATAGCGATAACTTTGCTTCTTACTTCTTGCTTTCCAACACAGATGTCTTCTATTTCCTTTTCTTGCCTATTTGCTCAGGTTAGCACTTCTAGTACAAGTTTAAAAAATTCAAGAGTATATAGTATTGCTCATTTGTTACAGAATGCCAATACTTCTCTCATCTATTAGTGGGTGTGAGCTTTGAGTTGCTCTTCTATTTGGAGGGATTCATGGCCAGTAATCAATGGTGTGGGGGGCATAGTGATAATGATATTATTAATTTACTGTTTTTATTTTACAGATTGCAATGTTTTATGTAATTCCACTTTACTCAGTGACATACTTTTCAAAATGGAGGTATTATTATTGTCTGTGTTTCTACAATGGACTGAAAACAATTGCCCCAAAGCAATTAATGAGACTTCTGCTCTTGCTAAAAAATAGACAACAGAGAAAGACAAATATTATATGATTTCATATATATATATACATATATAATCTAAAAAAAATGATCAAACAAAGCAAAACTCATAGAGAAAGGGAACAAACTGGTGGTTACCAGAGGAGAAGGGGGTGGGGAAAGAAATAGGTGAAGGCAGTTAATTGTATAAATAGTGATGGGTGGAAACTAGACTTTTGTGGTGATCACTTTGTAGTGTGTACAAATACTAATTTATTATATTGTATACCTGAAATAAAATATGATGTACAATAATAATACAATGCTAATATAATGTGCATTACAATGTTACCTCAATTAAAAAAATAAAGAGAAAAAAGGAGCTTCATTCAGGCTTTCAGGAAAGGGAGACAAAAAAGACAATAAAATGTAAAATACAAAGCTTACTTTCTGAGAATAAAAGCAACAAGCTATGAGATTCACTGTACTTGATCCCTGAGAATTATTTATAAGCAATCTAGTTTTGAAAAGAAAAATTGAGCCATATTTCACTTTAACTATAACTACAAAGTCCTTAACTGTCCCCTCTCTCTTGTATTCAATATGCCACTATCATAAAGTGATTAATCTCGGGATGACTTTGTTGAATGCTAGAGTGACCTGATTAAATCATCCAACAAAGAGAAATACAGTTTTTTACTGAAAATTTCCATGTTGTCAACATAGTTCATCAGAACTGACTTAACGTACATGGAATTTCTTGCAGCTTTGGATGTTTTCTCTTCCATGTAGACCTATCTTCACTTAAGAAGATTGAGAAATGCCTGATTTGTATGCAAAACCGCATAAGCTAAATCTTCTTGGTTGGAGAACACTGCGCTGAGGACTGGAACAAAAAAGAAACAAACGTAAATGCTAAGACCTCATAATCAAGTCAGGTCTCAGACGCATCAACCCTTAAGTAAAATACATTGTCAAATCACATACAATAAGAGGCCCAATATCTTCATTTCCTCTCACTGCCTTTTTGTTCACACATCCTCTTTTAGCTCTATGAAATTTTCTTTCTTTTATTCATCATTTAGACTCATTCTAACTCATCCTTTGAGACCCTGCTCAGATGAAATCTCCACAGGTGGGTTTTATTCCTCTTTCCAGAGTCATGAAGGAAGGATGTTGCTCCCGCAGCATCTTGCTGTTATACAGTGATTTTGGAGACCAAGAAAATAAAGTCTGTCACTGTTTCCATTGTTTCCCCATCTATTTGCCAAGAAGTGATGGGACCAGATATCATGATCTTTATTTTTTGAACATATTTACCTATTATATTTTCTAAATTCACTGTATCATTTGACTCAACATATTTCTTTTATTTTCTCTCCCATTCACTTGATCACTTGCAGTAAAAGGGAATTTGTAATAGGTTTGACAAAATGCTTTGTTTCCATTTAAAATGACTTGAAAATTGAGTCAGAGTGAGAAATAGTCAGGTATTGGAAGAACTTCATAGTGGAACTCTTGGTGTAACAAAGAACACACTTAGACTCTGTATCAGATCAGTCCCTTTAGCTCTAACCCTTGTGCTCTGTTGCCCAGGCTTAGTCATGCTGCCTCTGACCTTCTGTAAAACAATGTTGCTACAGTCTGAAATACACAGCATAGCTCATTATCAAGGCTCTGCCTCCCCGGCTTGACCTTGTGGATGAAAAATTGTCACTGATCATCTCCCTCTACAAGGATGAATTCAGTAGCCACTGCAGCTGTCAACCTTCAACATCCCCTGAAAGGAATTCAGATGGAGATCAGGAATGAGGCATCTGGGAAAATAAAGCAGAACAGGGCTTCAGACAGTTAGATGTTTTCAGGAGAAGTTTTTATGAGCTCAATTTCTTGTATCTTCTCACATCTAGAAAAACATTAAAATTGCTAATGGAGACACCTGCTCCTGTAACTAGAAACAACCTTTTGCCAAAATGTGTGCTTGACTGTACCTACTCTCTTCACCAAAATCAAAGACAGATAGATAGATAGATAGATATTGACCTCCTTTCTACTTCTTCAGAGCAGTTCCTCAGAGTTATCCAGATGCTGCCTCCTGGGCTAGAGTCCCCATTTTGCCCCAAATAAAACTTAACTCACATTATGAATATTTTTCAGTTGACAATCTTTAAAAGTGTAACAACTTTATTCAAATATAGAGATAAACAATTGCAGAACAGAGAATAGCATCTGTCTTGGAGGTTTATAGGAACCTTGTGACCTGACCTATGTGGGCAGATGTAAGAAGAAAGGATTCCTGCGTTAAGAAGTTTTCAACAGTCAGCCACCCTCTCCACTTTTAGTATAAAAGCAGACTGAATTCTAACTCAGGTAAGATGGTTCTTTGGGACATGAGTCCATCATCATGTCAGTCTGTTGGCTTTCTGAATAAAGTTTCTATTCCTTGCCCCAGCAATTTGTCTCCAGATTTATTGGCTTGTCATGCAGTGAGCAGTATGAGCTTGGACTCAGTAACATCATCATCCTTGGTTATTGAGCCTGAACACTTGTTTCCCTTCAAAATGGGCTGTCACTAGCATAGACTTTTGCTAATTCAAAAAAAAAAAGACTCTACTTTGGCTAAGATTGAACAGTATTCTAACAACTGATATATGTGTGGCAACTTCAGAATTACCACCAAGAGCAGGAA
This sequence comes from Ovis canadensis, assembly GCF_042477335.2. NCBI lineage: Eukaryota > Metazoa > Chordata > Mammalia > Artiodactyla > Bovidae > Ovis > Ovis canadensis. The sequence continues at coordinate 53,301,704 of NC_091261.1, forward strand.
CTGTATAATTTCCCTCCATTTTGTGCAACTGGTGTAATTTCAGGGCAACATGGTTTTATAATAGGATAAGATAAAGCTCTTAGTGAGAATTTGTTTAGAAATGATTGCACAGCAGAAAACTTTGATGTGCTCAGTGTAGTTAAGTGGTGGTGGGTCTCCACAGAATCTTTTTTTTTTTTTTTCACATGGAATCCGGGCTGCAATGATCCAGATTTCTCCCTGCTAGATTTTTTAACAGAAAAAGGATCATGAATTGGGCTGCTATGGTGGAACATATGCTTACTGAGTGGGGATAAGAAGGGTTTAGGAAGACAGCTAACTTAGGAAAATATTGATGTAAATATCAGGAAATCTTCGGTTCCTTAGTGTCAAAGAGAAGGGCTGCCACTGATGTGAAGAGATGGAACATTTCTATTCTCTTTGTATTTCTCCTTCTTTTATATTACTAAAATGTTATTTTCAATGTATTCATATCTTATGAAGTATTTAGAGAGCATTCCAAGTACCTACAATCTCAGTTTAATACTTTATTTTTGTATTTATTAGCAAGCAGCATGAAAAAAAGGAACATGTTTGCATTTGAAATTTTCACATACGTTAGAAAAACATACTGATGCCAAGGTATATTGGCTTACAGTCTTTTACATGGCTTAATTCCCTCCTGAGGTTATTATAGTGTTTTATATATATATATATAGGAATTACCTGAAGGTTTTTATATAGGGATTACTGTTTTGCCTAAAGTTTCACTCAGGAGCACTTTCACTTTGGAACATTGTCTTAGCAGGATTGCCTTAAGGATTGTGTAAGAAAATCAGCATGAAAAAAACCTTATGAATTATAAGGTGTTATATAAATTAAAAAGTATAAATTTTTTTTGCATTTTGATTGTGTTTTATTTTATTTTTTAATATAAATTTATTTATTTTAATCAGAGGTTAATTACTTTACAATATTGTATTGGTTTTGCCATACATCAACATGAATCTGCCACAGGTATACACGTGTTCCCCATCTTGAACCCCCTTCCCTCCTCCCTCCCCGTACCATCCCTCTGGGTCATCCCAGTGCACCAGCCCCACGCATCCAGTATCATGCATCGAACCTGGACTGGTGATTCGTTTCATATATGATATTATACGTGTTTCAATGCCATTCTCCCAAATCATCCCACCCTCTCCCTCTCCCAAATCATCCCACCCTCGTCCTCTCCCAGAGTCCAAAAGACTGTTCTATACATCTGTGTCTCTTTTGCTGTCTCGCATACAGGGTTATCGTTACCATCTTTCTAAATTCCATATATATATATATGTTAGTATACTATATTGGTGTTTTTCTTTCTGGCTTACTTCACTCTGTATAATCAGCTCCAGTTTCATCCACCTCATTAGAACTGATTCAAATGTATTCTTTTTAATGAAAGCATAAATATTTTAATAAATTTATTAACCAGCTTTGTTTTGCTTTGGTTTCTAGTTTACTGAAAAACTCACCTAAGGAGAAGATAAGTGAAAGAAGAATATCTAGTTGGGCTTTTCATTGGAAGTGTGAGTATACACACCTTACCTTCAGAATTGTTATCTGTGTAAATTTTATTAATCACAAGAATAAGATATTTCAATTATTTGTGTCTCCTTTTATATTTCACTATAAAATTCAAGATATTCTTTCTTATGTACTGAAGTGCCTTCCCTCAGAATTCATATGTTGAAGCCTCAGCTCCCAAAGTGACTATATTTAGAGATGGGGCCTTTAAGAGGTAATTACATGAGTTCATAAGTGTGGGCCCCTAATTTGGTAGAATCGGTGTCCTCACAAGATGAGGAATATTCCCTGAGCAAAGGCCATGTAAGGACACAGTGAGCCAATGGCCACCTACAGGCCAGGAATCTGGCCTCCAGGACATGAGTCAACCAGAACCTTGATCTTGAACTTCTTGCTTCCAGAATTCTGACAAAAATAAACTTCTGATGTGTAAGCCATGCAATCTATGTATTTCCTTATGACAGCCTAAGTAGACAAATATGGTACTTTTAAGTTGGCTGTATCATTCCTGTAAAATTCCAGTTTAGTTTTGAAAACAATGATAATGCAAATAATGATATATTTGATTTGTTTTCTCAGTAATTACTCTCCTTACATAAATTTCTTAGCTATTATCATGCAAACAACTTATTGAGCAGTACTGAAAATTCTTGATGATGTGTCTTGTTATAGGAATGTGTCACATATTATTTCAGTATTTAGCCTAATATTGGCTATGAGGATTTGAGGTGTTTTGTTATTATGTTGGTGCCGTAAGAAAACTCCACATGGTAGGTGGCTTAAACAACAGAAATGTACTCTCTCACAGTTCTGAAAGCTGGAAGTCCAAAATCAAGAAGCCAGTGGGGCCAGCATGCAGCCTGTCTTCCTCTTCTAGCTTTTGGTGGATGTAATACGTCCCAGGCTTTCCTGGATTGTATGTGCATCATTTAAACTTCTGCCTCCATCAGCACATGACATCCTTGCTGGGTGTTTCTACCTCTACACAATGTTTACTTCTTCCTGTGAAGACATCAGTCATATTGAGTTGGGGCTCAGGCTAACAGCCTCAACTTAGCTTGCTTACATCTGCAAATATCCTATTTCCAAATAAGACCAATTCACACGTACCAGGGGGTAGGACTTCAACATATCTTTGGGAGACACAATTCAATTGATAACAGAACCTTAGATCATCAGAGTGTCACAAAATAATTATTGGATTACTTGAATTTTAGCATATTAGAGTTTTATCAGACCTTATGTATCCCAGCTTGTGCAATTTGCAGAAGAGTTTCTGTGTAGAGAGGGCATGGCTGGCCTTATGTAGCACAGTGAATTGATGGCAAGGCAGCAATCATTCTCATTTTTCATGTTATTTAATCAATTGATTCCCACTTGGCAATATAGATATTGTACTAATATTACACTTAGTGGTTCAATTAGAAGGTAAATATATACTACTTATAATTTAGAACTATTTTCTAAAAAGCAGCATTGAGTACATATTTGAAGTGTTAAATCTTTTATATATATATTTCTCAATTCTGACAATAACCTGGTAAGATATTTTTGCTCTCATTTCAAAGATAAGGAAGCTAAATGTCAAAATAAATATTTAAGTGACTTGCTTGAGGTTACATAGCTTGTTGTTCAGTCTCTAAGTCATGTCTGACTCATTGCAACCCCACAAAATGCTGCATTCCAGGTTTCCCTGTCCTTTAGCATCTTTCAGAGTTTGCTGAAATTCATGTTCATTGAGTTGGTGTTGCTATCTAACCATTTCATCTTCTACTGCCTTCTTCTCCTTTTGCCTTCAATCTTTCCCATCATCAGGGTTTTTTCCAATGAGTCAGCTCTTCGAATCAGGTGGCCAAAGAATTGGTGCTTCAGCTCACATAGCTAGTAAATGACTAAATTAGGATTAGATGCTTCATCTGCCTATTGCCAAAACTCATACTATTTTTAGAACAACATGAGGGCCATCTAGTAAAACAATAACTTCAATGGTGTCTGGACACTTAACACTGTGCGCTTTAACTAAAATCAATGAATTTATAAATGACAGTTTCTTTTCTCAGTAATGTTGCTATTGGATACTAGGGAAATTTTTTAAACATACAGTAATTTTTTAGTGCATCAACAAACTTACATAGCAGAAAGTCACAATTTCTAAAATACTTTTCTGACATAACACTAAAATATATCTTCTATATTTCACAAGGACATATACTTATGCAGAATACTTTGTTTCCTGATTATAGTAGATAAAAAAGTATTTCATTTTTCTTTCAAGTAAATTATATATTTTTTACATATATACAAATTTTCAGACAGAAATGTGTATATATACACATTTCTTCCTCCAGAGGATATTCCCGACCCAGGGTTCAGACCCATGTCCCCTACATCTCTTGCATTGCAGATGGATTCTTTATCTCTGAGCTGCTGAAGAAGCCCTGAAATCACTAAAATTATATAAAAATATAACCACATTAAGAAATTCCTTTAATGATAGTCAAAATATATTTACATGCAGATGCACACACACACAACATGCATAGGCACCCACACATGCAAAAAGAAATGTTGACTGTCTTAAATTTATTATTAATTTTTATCCTAATATTTAAAAATCTGAAGTTATCCACTAAGAGACTTATGAAAGATTTTCTTTGCTTCTTTAATTGATTGATTAATTCCAATATGTACTTGTTTATAAGGGGCTTCAGTAGACCCAATAGGATCCTTAGGTTGGTTTACACTATTAGTTCATTGAGCAAATAAACTATTTTGATTGCCTTTAAATTACTGAAATCCAACAGTGGTCTGGGATAAAAGCATGTAGTCAATAAATATTAATCGGTTGAATTAATACATTAATGAGAAGAAGAAATCCCTAAAGTAACACACCATACATGCATGAAATGTAAAGGATAAGCAAAGTAACATGAAATACTAATATTTTATTTCCTCTTATTCATTCTTTCTGGAAGTGGAGATACAAGAGTGAATAAGACAAATCAGATCCTTGATGTCTCATAGTTACCCTTTATTGTTAGAATAAAGCAATGAAAAAAACAGAACTATTTAAATAGAACTCAAGAAGCTATTAGTCACTGAGAAATGCTGTGAAAAAAAAATCAGAGTAAAATGCTAGAAAATTGCTCTTATTGGGAATGAGAAACACACTGTTTGATAGGAAAACTTGAACATGGGTTAAAAAGTGACAGCTGAGTTGGAACTTGAATGGAAGGAAGGACCTAGACATCCAGATAGAGAGTTACCTGTGCAGGAGGAGATCATGCAGGGTCCCTGAGATGGGAACAACTCCTCAAGAGGCCAGCTTGGCTACAGCAAGAGAATCACATACCATGAAATCACAAGGTGTGTTTGCTCGGTCTCTCAATCATGTCTGACACTTTGCAACCCCATGGACTGTAGCCCACTGTAGGCTTTTATGCCCATGGAATTTTCCCAGCAAGAAAAATGGAATGGTTGTCATTTCTTCCTCCAGAGGATCTTCCTGACCCAGGGCTCAAACCGATGTCCCCTACATCTCTTGCACTGCAGATGGATTCTTTACCTCTGAGCTACTGAAGAAGCCCTGAAATCACATGATATATCCTAATGCAATTGGAAGGCAATACAACATGACGCTAACTATTCATTGGAAGTGATGAGGTGGTTGCAAATAATGGAGTGGAAGTTTGCTTCCTTTGGAGACTAATAGACATGAGGTGTCATTTAGAGGTGGGCAGGCAGGTCTTGGCTGGATTACTGGGGGTGCTCTAATAGTGTCACCAACTTTGTGGCTTGAAAAAAAAAAAAGTATTCCATCAGCCTCCTGGAAGTCAGAGTCTGAAATCAAGGGATTGGCTGGGCTCCCTCCACAAGGTCTAGGGAGGTCTTTGCTTTTCCAGCTTCTGGTGACTTCAGGCATTCCTTGGCTAGTGGTTGCACAACCACATCACTACACCCAACTCTACAAATTCCATACGATCTCTGTGTTTCTCTCCTCTGTGTGCCTTGTGAAAATGCTGGTCACTTGATTCAGGGGTTGCCTGTATAATGCAATATGACCTCTTCTTGTCACCATTAACTTGGTTACATAGCCAAAGACCTTTTTCCAAATGAGGCTACAAAGATTGGTATGTGGACATATCCTTTTGGTAAGAATACTATTCAATGTACTACAAAGCATTTAAGATCAAAAGGGGACCTTTTTAAAGTGTCTTAAATAACTTTATTTATCCTTACCCTAAATGGATAGTTTGGCTAGGTGGAGAATTCTATGTTGGTAGTCATTTCCTAAAGAATTTTAAGGCATGTCTCATCTGTCTTCTAACTTCCTGTATGCACTGGGATATGACGAAAGTCATTCTGACTTTGTATCCTTTGTGTATGACTTCCCTCCAGGGTGGAGTCATGTAGGATATTGACTTTATTGCCATTGTTCTGAAATTTCACATCATATGTCCTGCTGTTGGCCACTTCATTCTGGAAACTCATGCAAAAACGAGCCTTTTTAAAAGGCTACTGAAGCATTTTTCTGTACTAGTAGAAAGTATCCATGTGGGGGAAGAAATTTATGACAAAGTAGACAGAGGTGGTCGGAGAAGGCAATGGCACCCCACTCCAGTGTTCCAGTGCCTGGAAAATCTTCCAGTGCCTGGAAAATCCCATGGGCAGAGGAGCCTGGTAACCTGCAGTCCATGGGGTCATGAAGAGTCGGACACGACTGAGTGACTTCACTTTCACTTTTCACTTTCATGCATTGGAGAAGGAAATGGCAGCCCACTCCAGTGTTCTTGCCTGGAGAATCCCAGGGATGGGGAAGCCTGGTAGGCTGCCATCTATGGGATCGCACAGAGTCAGACACAACTGAAGTGACTTAGCAGCAGCAGACAGAGAAGGTATTACCATAGGAAATCAATGGTAAGGTGAGGAGATAGAGGGTTCTGAACCTAATGAACATCTTTTCTTTAATTTTAGCTGGGATTTTTGAAATGGATTCTGGTGAAAAAGAAGTTTTGGTGGTAGGATACGGAAGTTTCTATGTGTTTCATCTATTTTTTTTTCAACAAAATATGAACAAAGTTTGTAGATTGAACTTAGATGTTCAAAGTTTGAAGACTGAGTGGATAGTATAAAATATTTGTAACTGAGAACTAGCAAGAGATCATACTGGTTTGTACATGGGTCTTGCCAACCACCCTTAAGAACTGTGGTTACAAATCAGTAGCTATATCAGTTAACATGGCTTGTTACATTTCTCCTGCAATATTTAGCCAGTACCATGGTGATGGATATTGGGAGGGCACACAATGCTGGTTGCTGAAAGATTGGAGTGATTGGTCATGGAATCCTCTCTAGTTAAGGAAGAACATTAGGGAAATGGTGGTAAATAGAGATGATGCTGCAAGAACAAGAGTTTGGGCTTCTTGAACTGGCTGAAGAGTTGTTGGTGTGAGGATGATAGAACAAACTTATTGAAAAGCCAGTGAGAAGAGTACTCGAAGTTGAGATTTCAGAGATTCCAGAGTTGTGAAAATATCGCAGAGTTGAACAAAAGAATAGGTGGAGTTCGTGGATTAAAAGCAGGCTTAATGGACACACACACTCACAAATGGACAGGAATATGGAAACAAGCAAATAAATGAATTTGAAGTAATTTTATATTTTAATGTGTATTTCATAAGATCAAAATATTAATTTTGTTGGAATTTTTGCTTGCTTTATGGTTAATTATTTTCATTTTAAGTTATGTATGAATTATTCACTCTAGTCATTTCTGGGTGGAGAACTTTTAAGTCTGGCTTGAAGGTGAAAGATGACTGGAGATTAGTGGTCATAGAACTGGAAGAACTTGGTTTTTGGTAGCTCATCCACAAGATGAATCGATGTTTCCTGTAGAAATACTGTAATGAGTTTCCAGGACAGATGACTTTGGATTGCTGAATTCTGGGATGACTAAGTGAAGTGTTTATTAGAGGTGTGTTCTGAAGAACTTTAAGTAGAATATTTAAAAGTAGATACTATTTGTTTTTTTCTCATTATAAAAATAATTCATGTACTAGGTTAAAAAAAAAAAAAAACTATGAGAAAGCAAAGTGAATAAAACATGATCTGATGTGCACCTTATGATCTGAAGCGAGTCTCCTGGTGCTTTTGCTTTCTTCCGATCTTCCTTCATTTTTCAGAATTTATGTCGACTATGAATACTATTGAATAACTTTTAAATTTGGCAGTGTACCATGTGCTTTCCCTCATACCAATAGATACTTTCTAAAACAAGAATTACAATATATTTAAAGTGTATGAGCACAGAGGAAGGACAGAGAGTGTGTGCACAGGACTTAAAGTAGGATTTTTACTGTATGTGGGTGGGAGAGAGAAAATGGTGACCTGACTTGAAAGCATAGTTCACGTCATACGTATTCCACCCAAGATGACAAAGGAGATACCAGTCTTTAGACCATTCTGAGCATCAGATTGAGCAATTGGAAACATATTTTTCTGTCAAAGGAATTAGGGAAACGAACTTGACTGTAGATGACTGTATGCGATGTGCTGGGGGGTGGGGTGGATGTTGGAAGCTGTGCACTGTCAGGGGCTTACAGCCCGTAGTGTGAGAGGAGCTGATAGAAAGACAGGTGACAATGGGTTTAGTAAACAATTTGAGGTAAGAATCATCAAAATTTAGGTAAAACTGGAAGACTTAAGGTTTAGATCAGAAACAAAGCTATCTAGGAAAGAGTGGTTTACTCAGAGAGAACATTTAGGAGGGCATCCAAGTGTTAGCAACACAAGATTACGAAATAAAAAATACAACATGCAATCAGAGACACACGTACACCCACACACACTTACCAAGATTGCTGAGCTTCCAGCTGTTCCACTCTAGGTGGGAAAAATGGCAGTTTCTCAGATGATTACCTCAGATATCAAAGGCTTTACATATTTTTGGACATAAAAATTATAAAAATCAGTGATAAATTTACTTCTTTTTAGAGAGTCAGTGTCTTAATAGGAAATGTTCAAGATTTTATTTGCTTTAGGGAACAAAGATGGACAGACTTTGTTTTTTCCTTTTTTGCTTGTTCATCTCATGTCAGTGTGTGCATTCTGATTCGTGACTGTGATAAGCATGGTAATCTAAAACAGAACCACAGCTTTGCTTGTTTAGGTATCAAATGAAATCCTCTACAGTAAAATACTCTCAACTCTCTTGTATTTTTGTTGCTATACTTTAAAATTTTGTTTTAAATAGAATTATTGGAATTTAACATTGGGTTGACCAACAATTTCATTCAGGTTTTTCTGTATCATCTTATGGAAAAGCCTTACTGAAATCATTGGCCCACTCAATACAAGATTACTTTTTTAAACTGACTGAAGTAGGCACTCATACCCATACATCCACGTTGATGCTGGCGTGAATTTGTCTACTGAATCAAATGGGCGGTGGCTCCTCGAAGGTCAACATCTCTGCCTGTGGCCAAATCCAGCCTGCCTCCTGTTTCCTGCCCAGATGTAGCTATTATTTGTTTATATTTGCAGTTGATTTACAATGTTGTGTTAGTTTCAGGTGTACAGAATAGTGATTCAGTGATACATACATATACATGTGTATACATGCATGTTTGTTATTTCTCAGATTCTTTTCCTTGATAGGTTACAACAAAATATTGAGTATATTTCCTTGTGCTATACAATATGTCCTTGTTGGTTATCTGTTTTATATATGACAGTGTGTATATGTCAATCCCAAGCTCCTAATTTATCCCTCTGCTACCCTCTTCCTCTTTGGTAACCACGTTTGTTTTCATTAACTGTGGATCTATTTCTGTTTTGTAAATTTGTCACATTTTAGATTACACATGTGATACCATATGACAGTTGTATTTCTCTATCTGACTTACTTCATTTAGTATGATAAGCTCTAGGTCCATCCTTGTTGCTATAAATGGCACTATTTCATTCTTTTCTATGGCTGAGTAGAAACCTAGTGGGCTACAGTCAGGCTGCAACTCTGTGACAAAAGAATAGGACATGATTTAGTGACTAAACAACACTGACAAGAAGTCCATTATATACACATGTGTGTGTATGTATATATACATATATACACACACACATATATATAAAACTTGACAGCTACATTTAAAAGGATGAAATGAGAACTTCCTCTAACATAATATTCAAAAATAAACTCAACATGGATTAAAGACTTAAATGTAATACCAGATTTTATAAAACTCTTGGGGGAAAGGACAGACAGAATACCCTTTGGCATATATCACAATAGTATCTTTTATGATCCACCTCCTAGAGTAACTGAAATAAAAATAAACAAACAAAAAAAACCAAATGAGACCTAATTAAACTTAAAAGCACAGCAAAGGAAACTATCAACAAGTTGAAAAGACAACTTACAGAATGGGAGAAAATATTTGCAGATGATGAGACTGAAGAGTGATTAATTTCCAAAGTATTCTTGCCTGGAGAATCCCAGGGACGGGGGAGCCTGGTGGGCTGCCGTCTGTGGGGTCGCACAGAGTCCGACACGACTGAAGCAACTTAGCAGCAGCAGTAGCAGCTGATATTTGAATTTACAACTCCTACTCTAACATTCTCCTTGAATCACTTTGAGTGATTAGCAATAAGTAAAGAAGTCATTTTGGATGTGACTTTGCAAAGAGAAAGGAGGTAGGAAAAAAATGATAAAATGTATTAGGTCCTCTCTATTTGATCGCAATATGTCAAGTGTGAGAGAGATGATAGCTATACTTAGGAGAAATGCTTGGGCTGGAGATGCTACACCTGAGAGTCATTCAGTTCAGTTCAGTTCAGTCGCTCAGACGTGTCCGACACTTTGCAACCCCATGAACTGCCATACTCCAGGCCTCCCTGTCCCTCACCAGCTCCTGGAGACCACCCAAACCCATGTCCATTCTCATATAGAAGGAAAAATTAATGTCATGAAAATGAGTCAATTCTCTGAAAATGTTATGCGGGGGAAAGAAAAAAAGAGGGACTTGGACTGAACCTTTGAAATTATCATAACTTGTGCTTCCCTGGTAGTCCAGTGGATAAGAATCTGCCTTTCATCTATTGAGTTCATTTTTGTGTGTTGGTACTAGGAAGTGTTCTAGCTTCATTCTTTTACATGTAGCTGTCCAGTTTTCCTAGCACTACTGTTTTGTTGTATGACAGAAACCAACACAACATTGTAAAACAATCTTCTACCAATTAAAAATAAATTTAGAAAAGAGAGAGAAGCCAGCACAGTGAGATTGCTGCGCGTAGTATCTATAGAATAGCCCCCACTTGCCATGACTAGAGAAAGTGTGCAAGCAGAAATGAAGACCCACAGCAGCCAAAAATTAAAAAAAAAAAAAAAGAATCTTCCTTGCAATGCAAGGGACATCTATTAGATCCCTGGTCTGTAAAGATCCCACATGCTATGGAGCAACTAAGTCCACGCACCAAAACTACTGAACCCACATGCTGCAATGACTAAAGCCCTTGAACCTAGAGCCTGTGATCCATAACAAGGGAAGCCACCAAAATGAGAAGCCTGCATACCACAAGGAAAAACAGTGCCAGATTGCTGCAACTAAAGAGTCTGTGTTCCGCAATGAAGACTCACCACAACCCCCTCTCCCAAAAAATCATCTTAGCCAGATGTTGAAGTATGTTTGGCTGGATATTAATGAAAGAAACATGTAGAGAACAAGTGAGTCAATTCTCTAGAAAAAGAAGATAAATGCATCGTAATTGTTTCATTTTATTCCATTTTATTTGATGGTAAATTATGAGGAATCATTTTCACTTATTTTAAATGATTTGCAATATGAAAAATTCATGCTGGCTTTATCAAAATGACTGGTGAAAAATACTGATCTCCCAAATGATAGATGATTTAGAAATGTAAAATCTTGCAGTTGCATTATTTACTGCCTATAAGATTTTAATATATGTGCCCTAGTATTTTCAATACTAAGTGGAAATGTGTCTTTTTAAATTACTATTTTGTGATGAAACATTGGCATTTTCTTGGATTTCTAGAGTTCAGTACATAATTTAATTTTACAAGACTTGATGAGCAACCAGAGAATGATAATCTGAGTGAATTAATCTAATCTCACCTAAAAATAAATTTGTAATTTTATAAATGTGTTACAGGTGATACATAAATTCAGTCCCCATGTTAAATATATACAATGTACAGGTACGTTAATGCTGCTTTGACCACACACTATTCTCAACTAGTTCTCCAATTTCCAGAGGTAATTACAGTTATTAATTTGTTGTATATTCTTCTGGAAAGCTATTTACTACTTACGTTTACTCATTTCAATGTCATTTTATATGTACTAACATGGAATGACCATTCAAAATATTTTTAATATATTCAATTACAGTTTATTTACAATGTTATGCTAATTTCTACTGTGGCCACACAGTATTTGCAATATTGGTCTAATTTTAGCAGTGGCCACAGGACTGGAAAAGGTCAGTTTTTGTTCCAATCCCAAAGAAAGGCAATGCCAAAGAATGTTCAAATGCTGCACAATTGCACTTATTTCACATGCCACCAAAGTAAAGGTCAAAATCCTTCAAAATAGGCTTCAGAACCAGGAAATTCCAGATGTGCAAGCTGGATTTAGAAAGAGCAGAGGAACCAGATAGAAAATTGCCAACAACCACTGGATCATAGAAAAAGCAAGGAAATTCCAGGAAAACATCTATTTCTGCCTCAGCTACACTAAAGCCTTTGACAGTGTGGATCACAACAATGTGTGGAAAATTCTTCAAGAGATAGAAATACCAGACCACCTTACTTGCCTCCTGAGAAATCTGTGTGCAGGTCAAGAAGCAACAGTTAGAACCAGACATGGAACAACAGACTGGTTCCAAATTGGGAAAGGAGTATGACAAGGCTGTATATTGTCACCTTGCATATTTAACTTATATGCAGGGTACATCATGCAAAATGCCAAGATGGAAGAATCACAAGTGGGAATCAAGATTGTTAGGAGAAATAACAGCAGGTGTGCAGATGATACAACTCTAATGGCAGAAAGTAAAGAGGAAATAAAGAGCCTCTAGATAAGGGTGAAAGAGGAGAGTGAAAAACCTGGTTTAAAACTCAACACTCCAAATGCTAATTTTATGGCATCTGGTCTCATCACTTCATGGCAAAGAGAAGGGGAAAAAGTGGAAACAATGATAGATTTTATTTTCTCAGTCTCTAAAATCACTTCAGATGGTGACGGCAGCCATGAAACGAAAGGACACTTACTCCTTGGAAGAAAAGCTATGACAAATCCAGATAGGATATTACAAAGCAGAGATATTTCTGCCTACAGAGTTTTTTTTATAGTCAAAGTTATGGTTTTTCCAATAGTCATGTACAGATGTGAGAGTTGTACCATAGAGAAGGCTGAACACTAAAGAAATGACCCTTTTGAATTGTGGTGCTGAAGAAGACTGTTGAGAGTCCCTTGGACAACAAGGAGATCAAAGAAGTCATTCCTAAAGGACATCAACTCTGAATATTCATTGGAAGGACTGATGCTTAAGCTGAAGCTCCAATACTTTTGGCCACCTGACAAAGAGCTGACTCACTGGAAAAGACCCTGATGATGGGAAAGATTGACGGCAGGAGGAGAAGAGGATGACACAAGATGAGATGGTTGGATGGCATCATCGATTCGATGACATGAGTTTGTGTAAACTCCATGAAATAGTGGATAGGGAAGCCTGGCATGCTACAGTCCATGGGTTCACAAAGAGTTGGACATTACTGAACAACTGAACTGACTGAGAAAATTGTTGTTGCTATTCAGTTGCCAAGTCATATTTGACTCCTTGTGACCCCATGGACTGCAGAACGCCAGGCTTCCCTGTCCTTCACTATTTCCTGGAGTTTGCTCAAACTCATGTCATTGAGTCAAAGATGCCATCCAACTATCTCATCCTCTGTCATCCCCTTCTCCTCCCACCTTCAATCTTTCCCAGCATCAGGGTCTTTTCCAATGAGTCAGTTCTTTGCATCAGGTGGCCAAAGTATTGGAGCTTCAGCTTAAGCATCAGTCCTTCCAATGAATATTCAGGACTGATTTCTTTAGGATTGACTGCTTTGATCTCCTTGCTGTCCAAGGGACTTTCAACAGTCTTCTCCAGCACCACAATACAGAAGCATCATTTCTTTGGTGCTCAACCTCCTTTATGGTCCAACTCTCATATCCATACATGACTACTGGAAAAACCATAGCTTTGACTATAAAAAATTCTGTAGTCAATGTGATGTCTCTACTTTTAATATGCTGTCTAGATTTGTCATAGCTTTTCTTCCAAGGAATAAGTGTCTTTAATTTCATGGCTGCAGTCACCATCCAAAGTGATTTAGAGCCTGAGAAAATAAAATCTATCACTGTTTACCATTTTTCCCCTTCTCTTTGCTGCAATGTGTTGAGACCAGATGCCGTAATCTTAGCTTTTTGAGTGTTCAGAGTTTTTTTTTTTAATTTCAATAATAATTTATTTTATTTTATTTTTTCAGATTTTATTTTATTTTTTTACTTTACAATATTGTATTGGTTTTGCATATATCAACATGAATCCGCCACAGATATACACATGTTCCCCATCCTGAACCCCCTCCCTCCTCCCTCCCCGTACCATCCCCCTTGGTCATCTCAGTGCACCAGCCCCAAGCATCCAGTATCATGCATCGAACCTGGACTGGCGATTCATTTCATATATGATATTATACATGTTTCAATGTCATTCTCCCAAATCATCCTACCCTCGCCCTCTCCCACAGAGTTCAAAAGACTGTTCTATACATCTAGAACACTTTCTAACACCATACACAAAAATAAACTCAAAATGGATTAAAGATCTAAACGTAAGACCAGAAACTATAAAACTCCTAGAGGAGAACACAGGAAAAACACTCTCCGACATAAGAGTGTTATCACAGATCCTTCCCACTTCCTTTGAAAAATAAGAAGGCTTTGTTGCTTGAGCAGCTGGCTGGTTTTTTGCATGGCATTATTAGGGGTCATTGTTGAGAGATGGAGAGTGAGGCTGGGAGACAGTAGAAGAGATTTCCTTTGAAAAAGAAAGAGATGGGAAGGTTAGAATAATGAGAAGCTGCTGGGTCTGACTTTAAAGAGCTTTGAGTAGGCTTAGTTGGAAAAGGAAAGCAAGATTTTTTCACGAGTTTAGATTGTAGCTGTAATTTGAAAAGACACGTGCACCCTAATGTTGACAGCAACACTATTTAAAATAGCCAAGACATCTAGCAACAAATGAATGAATAAAGATGATGTGATACAAATATACAATGTAATACTACTCAGCCATAAAAGTGTGAAATAATGTCATTTGCAGCAACATGGATGAATCTAAGGATTATCATACTAAGTGAAGTAAGTCAGACAGAGAAACAAATACCATATAACTTATATGTAGAATCTTAAAAAAAGATACAAACAGACATATTTACAAAAATAAATGGACTCCCAAACAGAGAAAGCAAACTTATGGTTACCAAAGGGGAAAGGGGAGGAGAGGGATAAATTAGGAGTTAGAATTAACATATGCATACTACTATGTATAGAATAATCAACAAGGACCTACTATATAGCACAAGGAATAACCTATAAAGGAAAAGAATCTGAAAGAGAATAGACATATGTATACACATAGCTGAATCACTTTGCTGTACATTTGAAACTAACACAACATTGTAATATACTCCAATATAAAATAAAGAGTAAAAATAAATATATAAATTACTCATTGCCTTCCAAAAAATTAAAAAGTTATGTTATGTTTTATGGAATCTCTCTGTGGCCTCATTAGAGGAGCTTAATAAAATTGAAATTACTTTTCACATTATTTAATTTGCAATATTTTAAAAATATAAGTATGGTGCTGACACTAGTTTCTAGGCAAGAATAAGCTAGCCCAGTTTATGTGGTTTATGAAATATGTGTGTACATAATATTATGCACTTTTATAATAATTAATTTTAATGTGTTGTCAAATACTGCAATTCTGTTAGCAGCATGCATTAGTTTCCTATTGCTGCTATAATGACCTACCACAAATTAAGTGGCTTAAGTTAACACATTTATTATCTAATAGTGACAGAGGTTAGAAATTCAAAATATGTTATTAAAATCAAGATATAATCAAGGGTTTGGCAGGCTGTGTTTTGTCTGGAGGATACAGGGGTAAATCTGTTCCTTGTCTTTTCAGATTCTAGAGGCTGCCTGCTTCCTATCTTCAAAGAGCATGACTTGAACCTTGCTTTTATCCTCCAGTCTGCTCCCTCTGACTGGCTGATGTAGGGACCTTTTCCTCTTTTGGATGAGGTTTCCCACTTTTCCCTCTGGAGGGTGGTCTCTCTCACTGCAGTGGGTAATCACACAGACAACCCAGGATCACCTTCCCATCTCCTTGAGCCAACTGTGCAAGCCCCCTTTTGTTTGGTCTCCCCCCTGTTCCTTCCTTGTCCCTTCACATTAAGACTGTGGCTGCTTCTGGGCCCCAGGTCAATGCTCCATCCTTTGGGGCCTCCCCATAGCTATAATTTTGTGAGTGCTTCTTTTGGAAAATAAACCCTCCCTAATTATTTCAAAAGTGCCATCTGTATCCTGTTGAAACCTATTCAGATTTTCTAATTTGATAACACCAATTTCTGCAAAAACACCTAGATTTCCCTGTTCAGGGCTTCCATGGCCAATTTTTTTTGCCACTCTTTTAGTTCATCTTTGTTATCTTAGACCCATCACTCAAAGTAATGGAAATAAAAATAAACAAATGGGAACTAATTAAACTCAAAAGCTTTTGCAAAGCAAAGGAAACCATAAACAAAACAAAAAGACAACTTATGGAATGGATAAAATATTTGCAACTGATGCGACCAACGAAAGATTAATTTCCAAACTATACAAACAGCTCTTACAGCTCCGTATCAAACAAAGAGACAAACAATTCTGCCCAATAGAAAATGGGCACTGTAGCCCACGAGGCTCCTCCGCCCATGGGATTTTCCAGGCAAGAATACTGAAGCGGGTTGCCATTTCCTTCTCCAGGAGATCTTCCCAACCCAGGGAATGAACCCAGGTCTCCCACATTGTAGGCAGTCACTTTACCATCTGAGCCACCAGGGAAGTCACAGAAAATGGGGAGAAGACCTAAATAGACATTACTCTGAAGAAAACTTGCAGATGGCAAACAGGCACAGGAAAAGATGCTCGGCACCACCTTTAGAGAAATGCAAATCAAAACTCTTTTCAATGAGATACCACGCACACAGGTCAGAATGACCATCATCAAAAAAATCTACAAATAACAAATGCTGGAGGGAGTGTGGAGAAAAGGGGAAACTTGTGCAAAGTTGGTAGAAATGTAAATTCATGCAACCACTATGGAGAATAGTGTGGAAGTTCCTTAAAATCTCTTTTTAATTTTATTTATAGATATTGTTCTGTTCTAAAATAAACTATTTTTTGAACACAAGTAATCTTTTTACCTCTCTGATTTTTTTCTAATATTTTATTTTGCTCACAGAGAGAAGTGTACAACATTTCTGATAGTGCATGTTGAAATGAATTCTGCCTGAAATTCCAAATCTGTCATGTCACAGTAGAGCTTTAACTGAAAAAGTTCAGATTCAGCCATAAATTCTCCTTAGCATTTAATAGTTTCAGGGGAATTCCTGGTAAGGCAGGTGAAGGCAGCCACATTCCTTCTTAGGAACATCTCATCTTTGTCAAAAGGAATGATTAAAAGTATTTTGTATGATAAGTAAAAGACAGTCACAAGGGCATCCTCACTTTTTATCTGGAAGTGTCTTGAATGGCTTGAAAGTATTTCCCCTGTGTTTTCTCATTTGCTCTAGACTGTGTCATAGAAACACTTTCCAGAAAGGTTCCATGGATGTGCTGTCCCCTGTAAGGGTTTCATGGACCTTACAAGCCTCCAGTTTCCTTCTTGGCCTTACGATTCTTTTGACCTCCAGTTTTGAGATTCTTTGGACCTTACTATTCTCCTCATTTCGGAGAATCTCTGTTCATTTCAGTGTTTTTGTTGAATTATTATTAATGCCCATTGTTGCATGTTTGCAAAATGTGGTATCATTAATCTGCTTTGAAATTTACTCAAGTGTGTGTTACATGGACAGAAGTATCCTGTATGATGTTTTCAGAATTCAGATTCCTTATAACTTTCCTTTCTCCTCAGATAAATTATAGGGTATGTGCCTGCTCAGTCATATCTGAATCTTTGTGACCCTATGGACCATAACCTACCAGGCTCCTTGGTCATTGGGGATTTCCCAGCAAGAATGGGTTGCCATACTGGAGTGGGCTGCCTTTCCTCCTCCCGCAGCTCCTTCCTGACCCAGAAATCAAACCCATGCCTCCAGCATGGAGAGGAGACACCTCTCTTGTATGGCAGGCAGATTCTTTATCACTGAACCACCAGGGGAGCCCAAATTATAGGATAAATCCCATGAATATTCTGGTCATTTTTCAGAAAATATTTTCAGGGTCTTTGGCTTTCCCCAAAACCTTATTCAGGATTTAAAGTATTTGGTCCCATTTAATAGTCAAAACTTCTTAATTAAAAAAAATTTTTTTTTCGCCTCTATCCATGGGAATATCAAATACTCATATAAGACAACCATTGTCCTTCCCTCTTCCTAAAACACAATCTGCCTCACTGAAGTACCTCTTTCTTGTGTATAAACTCAGGGCCCCAATAATGTATCATCAAGGCAATCATTTGAGTATCTCTAAATATATACCAAAAAGTTCACTGTATAGTCAAAGCTCGCTCTCATAGTCAAACCCTTTAAATCATTTCTTTTTCTTTGGAAATAAAAGTTCTTCTACAAACCAGACAATGGAATCATTTTAAACAAACACTGGCACTAATATTCCTTTGAATGTATTAGAAAAAATGGATTAACATTATTATGTACAGTCAGGGACACTTATTACCTCCCAGGTGAGTTCTTGCTGTGTGTGCGAGCTCAGTCGTGTCCGACCCTATGGATGGCATTCTTCCCAGCTGCTCTGTCCATGGGATTTCTCAGGCAAGCGTAGAGGAATGGGTTGCTATTTCATACTCCAGGGGATCGTCCTGGCTGAGATAAAACCCGCATCTTCTGTGTCTTCTGCATTGACAAGCGGATTCTGAACCACCTAGAAAGACAGACGTGTCCTTAGAGATCTTATGTTTTACCACCTTCATCTCTTTCCCTTGGCCCTTCTTTAATGTTTCATCTTGAATTTCTTTTTTTTCCTGCTCCTATTTAGTTCTATTCCTTCTCTGCTTCATGCTTTCACTCCTTCACTGAAGACGTTTTTAACAGAATAGAAGAAAGGATGTAAAAACACTTCATTTTTAAGTGTGTGTATTTCAATTTTAAACCTCCCTTCTATTTGTAACCCTCCTATGAATTCTGTCCTTTGGGGTTCATATGCTTAAAAAAAATGAGACCTTGGAAATAGCCCAGAAGGAAACATTTGTCTAAAGAGAAGCTCACACAAAAGTTTCACAGCCACAGGAAGCTCCCCTCAGCTACAGAATCACTTCTTGCTTTATAGAGTGTGATTCTATTTACCTTACTCAGGACTTCAAGATTGTTTTTAATTTGATTTGCCTATTGAGAGCACTGCAATATTTAATCAGCCTCTGTTTCCTGATCTTTTTTCTCCCTGACTCCTGAAGGTTCCCAGATGTATGCATGGCAGGCCCTCACATCCTGTTACCGACATCAATATATTTCACCCTTGCAAGTGGCTCTTTATGACTGTTCCTTCAACCACAACTGTGCGGTTCTCTACTATGATGTAACCTTGGCTACTATAAATTTCTGTTAGTTCCAATTATGTCTTTTTTGGACAAGGTGCAAGCACCTTGTCTTCAACTTATGAGGAGGCTGTCATCTAATATCAGAGAAAGCTGGCAACTTTATGTGAAACACATGTGCAGTCCCAGCAGTCACCAATTAATGACCAGAATGCACAGCAACAGAAGCAAGGGGGAAAATACACATACATGCCAGTGCCCGAAGGAAAACAAAACAAAACAGAAAAGTGAGGGTCCAATTATGTGGTTTGAAGTCTAGAGTATAATTTCTCAAGGCTTAAACAAATGATTCATAAAAATAATTCCACTTCCAGTGAAAGTAAAAGCGTCTGAAAGCTGAAGCTGAGAAATTTGAAGGAGACTATGGATTGCAGGGGAGAAGCTTGAGTAGCTGAGAACATTTATAAGGCACCAGAATCTTAATCTCTCTCCTCCAGAGCAATCACTGCAGAAAGATTATTTGTGCAAAGGCAAATTTGGGGACAAATTACAGCTTTGGGAAATAACATCATAGAAGCATAATCTGTTGGAACTAAAAGGATATAAAGCTCAACCAGTCAAAATACCTAATTTTACAAAAGGGAAAACTGAGATACTCATTATTAAAAATGTATCTATCTTGTAATATCTCTTAATTCTATGCTCTTTGTTCTTTATCTTTCCTACTTGTTTTTGGAACAAAATTTTGACATATATCCTTTCTGTTCTAGAGTATTTTACCTATGCTTACAAAAACAATAAAAATTATTTTTCTGAACATCTATCTCCCTCCCAAATAACTCGATGTGAAATATTTCCAGATAGAGGAAAATTTTTAAATTTAGAAGAATATCATTCACTTGAAGAAAGAAATGAATCTGTTTCTTCAAACTATTTTATTATGAAATAATTTAAATCTTTTAGTGCTTTTCTGTTTCAAAGAAACATTACATACCTATAAAATTTGGAAAAGAAAAAGCTTACAAAGAGAGAGCTAAGAGGCCCATTCAGCATCCAACAATATGTTTCGATGCAGTTTCTCCCACTTATTCTTACATTTACTGGAATAATTTTCAGTATTCAGGTTTGTAACCTACTCTTTCATGCAAACACTGTTTTAGGACAGTTTTTCTTTTGCCTTTTAATTAATATTCACTTTACTTCAATAGCTGCATAACATTTGATCATAGGGATATATCACCCTGTGTTTGTGTGTGTGTGTGTGAGAGAGAGAGAGAAAGACAGAGAGAGATCTCCACTATCATTTATCCAGTGATTTGCTATCATGTATATAAACGATTGATTTTAAACATTTTCACATAAAATCTTTTCCAAATATTTTAAGGAATTGCTTCCTTAGGAGAGATTGTTCCTGAAAGTGCTCAAAATGTACCTATATTTCAAAGTCAATTTGTTTCCTATAAACCTTGACCAGTTTATGCTCTGCTATTAATGTGTGACCCCACCTGCCTCACTTCTGTTCTGCCAGTAATGAGTTTTAGAGATCATATTATTTGACAATATCAGGCTATGAAAGTCATTTATTAATTGGAAAAGACAGACGAAGTGTGATGCATGACATAGGTACATACCTATATTTTATATGAACTTGAAATATACATGTTTACATTAACTTGTCTCTTTCTCATTTAGAGTCAAAGAGTTTTATTTATATCTTTGCTGTCATTTTCCTTGCTTAAACTATACCCACCTTGCATCACTATGATTGTGTGTGTGTGTGTGTGTGTGTGTGTGTGTATGTGTATTTTTTTAAGGTGAGGCAAGAAACAAGAACACACATGAAGCAATAGGAATATGGAAACCTTGTGACCTGGAAAGAAATTCATGACCCTGTGTTTTTTTGTTGTCTCATCCAAAATGATTTTGACATGGATTGCTTCAAACAGCTTATCTTCACTCTTTGCAAAGCATGAAATTGAATGGATTAATTAGCTGTAAAAGGAGAGGGTAAAGACAGTTCTCTGGTCTTTTTATTGAAGGAAATGGCAACCCACTCCAGTACTCTTGCCTGGAGAATCCCATGGAGGGAGGAGCCTGGTAGGCTACAGTCCATGGGGTCGCAAAGACTCGGACACGACTGAGCGGCTTCACTTTCACTTTCACTTTCACACATTTCTTATATCCCACTGTTTTGGGGGTAGAAACTCATAATAAAGTACATTCTAAGGAAAAGATTAAAATGATATGGACCAGACCGCTCATCTTTATATTACTGCAACCTGGGGATATGGTAATTTTATTAGGTTTGAGTCTGTACTTGCTGTGAGACATTTTCCCTTGGTTTTTATCACCTATAAATACAGGAAAAGCTAAAAATCACCAATGTCAAAATGAAAAATAAACATATCTGTACATGAAGACATAAAATTTAAAAGATTAAAAACTCATTTTCTCCATCATGTTTGGTTTTACTAACAGAAGTATGGGTGTATGCACACATGTAGATTTGTATATACCTAATTTCAATATGTGGCTACATAAATAGATATGCATGTAAATGTGCCTATATTTTTGAAATACAAAGTATTAATAATAATCAAATATTTTTCAATGCAATTCAAATATTTACAATTATATATAATTAAACAACATTGTATTCAACTTTGTTCATTGTTCTGGTAATAATTATAATCTTCATTATACTTAGTTTTCCCTATGTGATAAATCCTACATTTATAATATATATTAGTTATTTTAATTTTCATTGTAGTTATGAATATATGTTAAAATGAGAGTTTGGAAATCAAAGAAAGAAAAGATTTGACAAAAATATATCAATACATACCTTCCTTAAAACATGTACATCATTCATATACATAAGAGAAAGCAATCAACTCAGTAGACAAAGGTTCAGAAGACATTAAACATATTAGACATGTAAATGGTAAAGACAGAATTGGTTTTAAGCATCCTGAAAGAGGCAGAATCCAAGTAGCAGGAGCTTTCAAGCTCTCACACAAGCCAAGACTTAGACTTTACCCATGAGTTCCTGCAAGGCATTGGGTGGCGACATAGCATATTGTTCAAGGTTCATGCAAAGGTGACAACTTTTCACTTCGTAGCAACCAGAGCCAGGCAGTGTGGTGATGCAGAATGGTGCACATACACAGCAGAACAGGTAGCTGTTCTGTACTTCAGGTTCTGGTGCTGTTTTCCAGCTTACAGACGTTGATGAACAATGTCTGGTACCCATTCAGTTCAGTTCGGTTCAGTTGCTCAGTCATATCTGACTCTGCAACCCCAAGGACTGCCACATGCCAGGCTTCCCTGTTCATCACCAACTCCCAGAGCTTGCTCAAACTCATATCCATCGAGTAGGGGATGCCATCCAACCATCTCAGCCTCTGTCCCCTTCTCTTCTTGCCCCATACCCCATAGTCAATTGCTCTTCAACATTGGCAACGACATTTGCAAACATTAGGACTCCCAAAGGGAATAAAAATTCAATCAAAATAATCTAGATCACAGAAGTATTTCTTTAATTCCAAGGGTTTTCCCATCAAGAGTTTCTCTTTGATCAGTGTTTCATAGTTCAATCTTTTGCTTAAAGTCCTTCAGTAATTTAACTTAGCTTTCCCCTGAGATTGCTTCATTTTCAGTTTGGCAAACAAAACTAGCTCTTTGTTGTATGAACCAACTTTAGCCAGGCACATGCCTTATCTAATTAAATCTTTACAGTAGCCCTATTAGGTGGATGAATGAAAAAGTGAAAGTGATAACCACTCAGTTGTGTGTGACTATTTGTGACCTCATGGACTGTAGCTTGCCAGACTCATCCATCCATGGAATTCTCCAGGCAAGAATACTGCAGTGAGTAGCCATTCCCTTCTCCAGGAGATCTTCCTGACCCAGGGATCAAACCCTGGTCTCCTGCACTATAGGCATATTGTTTGTCATCTGAGCCAGGAGGGGAGGTGTTACGTATGTAAAATAGGTGGGTACATATGTAAAATACAAAATTTGTTGATTGCCAGTGAAGAATGTAGACCAAGATTTGTTCAAGTTTACACAGCTGTCAGTACAGACCTGGGCAGTGTGACGGGGTCTCACACTGATGTCGCATTCCTCGGACACCATGAAATCCACCCATACAAATGGAGAAACTGAGGTGTGATGCGTGTCATGAAGAGTTCAGTATTCTTGCAGGTAAGCAACGGATTTGAGCTGGTTTCTGAGACATCACCATGCCAGAGGACACATTCTGAATTACTGCTTCTAGCCCTTCTCCATTTAGGTCGGCTTTCTTGGGGAGAGGAATTAATTCCAAATTGACTTGTGCTTTGTTCTTGTTCAGTTGCTCAGTTGTGTCTGACTCCTTGCAGTCTGATGAACTGTAGCATGTCCGGCTTCATGCTAAAATGCATTTAATATCTTCCAACTAGTCTTGTCCTGAATAGGAAAATAAGCAAACATTTGAAATTCTTCCTTTAGCATACCAGAACAGGAAGACTTATTGAGATGCCTATTGAAAAAAAAAAAAAAAAAAAAAAGCATGGGCTGTCCTTAGCTTCCTGTTGAATTATGTACATTAACAAAATCAACCACACCTTCAAATTTATGCCATGTTATCATAGCTTCAGAATTTTTTTCATAGATTATTTTAGCCAAATGATTGCATGGAGTCGTGTTTCCTTTGCTGTGATCTATTTTTCTGAGGATTTAATATATAAGATAATAACAGTTTGATAGAAGTATTTGGTGATGTATTACTAGAATCCTTTTGGTCTTTAGATTTCCTGGTAGAAATATGTTAGAAAATGAGCAAGGCAGAAACGTTAGTCTAAATAATCTACATTAGACAATCTACTTAAAAATTTTGGTCACCATAAGAAAAGTTTTGATCACTGTAAGAAAAATTTTGGTCACTGTAAGAAAAGCTCTAGCCAGGTGGCTCAACATCACTAGCCATCACTATAGTCCAATACTTAGAATGCCCCAAATGGTGTGTGAGATATGATATGCATGTGAGATACGATATGTAGGTAAGCACTATGCTTTGATATATGCCTGTTTCTTGGGATTTTTCCTGCATCAGCCATGAAAATGATCCAAAGACTTAGGTTTACTTGAAGACACAGTAACTTCTGGGCAACATCTGGTGCAGTTATACGGTCAAAATATATGATTCATTACTTCTTTTCTCCTTTCTTCCTTCCTTCATTCCTTTGCTGCCTTTGCTTTTTCTTATTTTTATTAAAATTTAAGGTTGGGATACAAGGTTGTCGAGAGTATCCTGTTAAGGTATTTTTTGAAAGATTTCTTTTTTATATAATTTTATTTTATTCATTTATTTTTACCTGTGCTTGGTCTTAGTTGCTGCATGCTGTGTAGGCTTTTTCTTTCTACACAGAAACTTTTTGTGTAGTTGTGGTGAGCAGGGGCTACGCCTTAGTTGCAGTGCATGGGCTTCTCATTGTGGTGGCTTTTGCTTGTTGCAGAGCATGGGCTCAATAGTTGTGGCACACAGGCTTAATTGCTCTGCAGAATATGGGATCTTCCTGAATCAGGGATTGAACCCATGTCTCCTGCATCGGCAGGCAGATTCTTTACCACTGGGCCACCAGGGAACCCCAAGACGTTTTGATAAAAGGATAATTTACAAGTTTTTAAGTATTTTAATAGAACAGATATTTTAATAAATTGTTAACTTTACCTTTTCTATAAGTTCCTAACTTGTAATGAGAAAGTCACTTCACTGTATTATTGTATTTTGTTCTTTTTCATGGGCTGCTAGCAAATGTGTTAAGTAGCCATGTATTAGCATATTGATCAAGTCACATGACAGTAATACCAATAAAAGAATTAAAATAAAAATATGAAGTTGTAGTTTGAAAGGTAGTAAATGCTGAACCAAGAGAAAAGTAGTAGAAGCCTGTGATTTGTTGCTGATCTTACACTAACTCTACATTTTAATTGAATTTTAGCTACTTTATGCCTTTATTATTTGGTAAATGACTTTTTTTCAATTTTTATTGCAGTATTTTTAATAGTTCTGAAAACTATTTTCAAATGTTATTAAAATTTACCATTCCTGTATAAAGAAAATGACAGTGTTTATAATGTGGCCTTTTTAATGATATTGATCTAATTCGAGTTCTGATTCTAAGCTTCAAATTTCTATATGTATTTTTATTAATAAAATTCTGCATGCATTCGTAATACTTCATAACTCCTTCACCTGTTGGTTGATTTATCACTGAATGTCTAAACCAGCTCTACTGATAATTTTAATTTGTTTCTGTCTTCTAGTTTCTTATAGTGAGGTACTATATTAGAAACTTTTTAGAGCTTATATTTCTACAATCTGGAGGCCTATCTGACATATCATAGAACCTGTTAAAGTGGAATAATTACTTTATTGCAATAGCCTATTTAAGTCAGTTATACATTAATCATACATTGGTATTTTAGTTTAAGAGAGACTGGTTTTTAGTTACTTCATTGGCATTACATTTAATTTTTTCATTATTTAAAACCATATCTACATTAGAATAATTTTTGAGAAAGGGCATGTTCATCTGCATTTTGAAGGATATTTTGGACAAATCCAGTAGAAATTAAAAATGAGTCCTGCAAGTAAAGATCATTTGCTGCAAAGTAGAATAAGATACTTCTTAAATATAAAACATTTGATTCACAAGAAATGATGTCACCAAACACATTAAACAGAAATGAAAAAAAAATTCTAAAACCCAAGATATGACTTAGGTCCCAATCTTCATTTTGCTAGGTGAAAATAAAATAGATGTTAAACTATCCATACAGTAAAATTTTATCATCTTATTTCATAATAAAATGTATAGGAAATTATTTTCTAAAGTTCAAGAGTTTCAGGCAACTGAGAGCCTTCTAAAACCTCAAATAAATTATACAGCAGTTTGGTTATTGTGTGTATTACAAAGTATTCATCGTGAAATCAGATTTTGGTGCTGAAAGGTTTCCATAGCACCTGGAGGAATAAAAAGATAGGTCTCTGCTTCACTGATCTTTAGTTCCTCATAAAAGATCATTTTGTGCTTTCAGAAATACACATATACCTCAGAAAAATGGTTACCATGATTAGAAAATGGACATATGTATGTGCATTAAGACTGGCTGTTTTGTGCCAATACAAACTGGCTCTTTTGTGTCAATACAAAGAGTTCCAGACCCTACATACCACATAGGTTTACCTTTCTAGCCTATATGGATTTCTACTTTAGATTTTACCCTTAAATTCCCTCCATCTCTTGTCCTCTCACTGGGCCACATTCATTGCTCTCTCTACTTTAAGTCACTGCAATATCATAGGACTATTTCATAGATACTGAAAAAGCTCTTGAAAAGATTCAACATGCATTCATAATGAAGACTCTAGAGAAAATAGAAATAAAAGTATACTTTCTTAACATGATTGTGTGTGTATCTGTATCTTAATCTATCCTCACTGCTGTTTGGCTTTGCAGTAGAAATATTGTCAGCCAGGACAATTAAATAAGAAAAATCATTTTGAGACATAAAGATAAGTAAATAAGTAATTAAACTGTCTCTATTTGTAGATATGATGGTATACCTAGAAACTCAAGCAAATTAATGCTAAAACTAGCTCAAATATCAATGAATTGAGTGAATTATCAGGATATAAAGTTAGCATGCAAAACCAATTATCTTCATATATACAATAAACAGAAGATATGATAGCAAATATAGTATCATTAAGATGACAACAAATTAGAAAAATACAGAGAGATAAATCTAATGAGTGTAAAATCTATACAATAAAAATTTTAATTCTTTATATATGAATAGATAAATAGGATAATAGAATAGAAAAAATAAATGGAATAATGGAATAGAAAGAATAGACATGTAGAATAATAGAATAGAATAATAATAAAAACTCCAAAATTAGACCCTTATACAAATGGAAATTTAATATATGACAAATTGGCATTTCAGTTCACTGAAGCAAAGATTGACATTAATAAATGGTGAAAGACAATTAGGTCATCATTTGCAAAAAGTTAAAATTATATGGAATACCATACAGAAGAATGGATTATGTATCTAAATGAAAAAATGAAACAATGGATATAATAGAAAGAAACTTGGTAAATTTCTCTTTAGACTTGGTGTTGGGAAAGGCCTTGTAAATGTAATCCAAAAGCAATAAAGGATTGTTCTCTTTTTGACAACAAAGTGAAAAGCCCAAAACTTTTCAATATTGAGTATGAGTTTTGGCTGTTTGTCATAAATGACCTTTATAATCTTGAGATGTGTTCCCTCTCTACCAGTTTGATGAGAGCTGTTATCATGACATGACTGAAATAACTTAGCATGCACACATGTTATCATGAGCGGTTGTTGAATTTTGCGAAATTGTTTTTCTGCACCTAAGGCGATAGTCCTGTGATTTTTATCTTTCTTTTTGTTAATGTGGTGTATAGTGTTGAATGATTTGTTAATGTTGAACCTTCTTTGCATAACTGGAATAAATCCCACTTGATCATGATGTATGATCCTCTTTATTATATATTATTAAATTTTATTTTTCTATATTTTGTTGAGGATAATTGCATCTGTACTCATCAGAGATAATATCCTGCGGGTTTCCTTTTTGTAGCACCATTGTCTGGTTTTGATATTAGGGTAATAGCTGCCATGTAGCATAAATTTGGGCGTGTTCCATCCTTTTTAATTTTTTGGAATAGTTTAAGAAGAATGGATTTCGGTTCTTCTCTGTATGTTTGATAAAATTGACCTGCGAAGTTGTCAGGTCCTGAACTTTTGCTTGCTGGGAGTTTTTAAAGTATTAATTCAGTTTTGCTGCTAGTAATCATTCTGTCCAGATTATTTAATTCTTCCTGATTAAGTCTTAGATTATTGTGTGTTTTTAGACATATATCCATTTCTTCTAGGCTGACCAATTTGATGGCAAATCACTGTTCATAGTATACTGATAATTTTTTTGTATCTCTGTAATGTTAATTGTAATTTCTCTTTCCTCATTTCTTATTTTTTGGGGTTACTTCTATTTTTATCTTAATGATCCTGGCTAAAGCCTTATGTATCTTATCTACTTATTACTTTTTTTAAATTGTTCATGTCATTGATTTTTTTCTTCTTCTTTTTTTTTTTTTTTTGGTCTCTATTTTATTTATTTCTCCTCATCTTTATTGTTACCATCCTTCTGTTGACTTTAGGCTTTAAATTTTCTTTTTTTTCTAATTTTTAGATGGTACTTTATATTCTTTGAGAGTTTTCTTGTTCCTGGAACAAGTCTGTACAGCTATAAACTTCCTTCATAGAACTTAGAACTGCTTTGCTGCATGCCATAGATTTTGGAAAGTTATGCTTTTATTTTCATTTGCTTCAAAGTGTTTTCTGATTTCTTCTTTGATTTTTTTTCACTGATCAATTGTTTTCATTTTGTTTATTTATAGCGGTTTTTTTAGTCTCATGTGCCTGTTTTTTCTTTTCCCATTTTGATTCTAATAATTAACTTCTAGTTTCAGATCATTGTGGCAAAAGATGCTTGATATAATTTCTATCCTTTTAAATTTGTTGAGACTTGTGCCCAGTATGTGATCTAACCTGATGAACATTCCATGTGCTCTTGAGAAGAATGTGTTTTCTGCTGTATTTTATTTTCTTTTTTTCTTTTTTGTTTTTGATGTAATGTCCTGTGGATTCCTAGTAATTCCAACTCATCTAATGTGTCATGTCAGACCGCCACCACCTTATTGATTTTCTCTCTAGTTGATCTGTCCATTGATGTAAGTGGGGTGTCAGAGTCTCCTACTATTGTTGTATTGTTGCTGATTTCTCTCTTTATGCCTGTTAATACTTATTGTATATATTTACCATATATATTTATGCAAAGGTGCTCTTCTATTGCATGCATATATTTTAAGAAATGTTATATCCTCTTCTTGTATTAATCATTTTACAGTCTTTCTTTCCCTTTTGTTATAGACTTGATTTTGAAAAATACTTTCTCTGATATGAGTGTTAATAACTCATCTCTCTTTTTATTTCCATTTGCATGAAATATCTTTTTTCATCCCTTCGCTTCCAGTTTCTGTGTATTTCTAGCTCTGAAGTGAGTCTTTTATAAGCAGTCTATACTGCTGCTGCTAAGTCGCTTCAGTCGTGTTCGACTCTGTGTGACCCCATAGACGGCAGCCCACCAGATTCCGCTGTCCCTGGGATTCTCCAGGCAAGAACACTGGAGTGGGTTGCCATTTTCTTCTCCAATGCATAAAAGTGAAAAGTGAAAGTGAAGTCGCTTAGTCGTGTCTGACTCCTAGCGACCCCATGGTCTGCAGCCTACCAGGCTCCTCCGTCCATGGGATTTGCCAGGCAAGAGTACTGGAGTGGGGTGCCATTGCCTTCTCTAAGCAGCCTATAGATGGATCTTATTTTCACATTCAGTCACCCTACATCTTTTGATTGGTGACTTAGCCATTGACATTTAAAATGATTATTGTACGTATGTACTTTTTGCATTTTGTTCTTTGTTTTCTGGCTATTTTTATAGTTTTTTATTGTTCTTTTCTTCCTCTTTTAGCTTCTTTCCTGGTGTTTGATGATCTTCTTTATTGATATGCTTATGTTACTTTCACTCCAGTTTTTGTGCGTCCATTGTAGGGTTCTTACTTGCGGCTACCATAAAGTTCATATATGTTGACCTATAACTATATCTACTTGTTTTAAACTTGTAGTCACTTATATTCAAACACATCCTAAATGATCTAAATTTTTTTACTCCCTTCCCCTACATTTTATGTTTTCAATGTCATATTTATATCTTCATGTATATCCTTTCACTGTTTATTGTAGGTATAAATGATTTTACAATTTTTAAAACCTTTATGCTAGCTTATTTCATGGTTGATCCACAGCCTTTTCTATACATTTGCCTTTACATGTGGGATATTTTTCCTTTGCTATAGATTTTAACTTCTTTTTAGCCTTTCCTTTTCCAACTGGAGAAGACCCTTTAACACTTCTTATAGAGTAAGTTAGTGTTGATGAACTCTTAATTTTTGTCTGTCTGAAAAGTTCTTTATCTCTTTAAAATTTAAATAACAAGTTTGCTGGTGACGTATCCTAGGTAGTAGTACCTTTGCCCTTTTAGCACTTTAAATATATCATCCCATGCCCCACATGCCTGAAAAGTTTCTGCAAAAAAATTAACTGATAGCCTTTGGACGTTGCCTTGCATGTGGCTGTTTTTCACTTGCTGCCTTCAAAATTAACTATTTTTATTAAAAGTTTACCATTTTAACTATGATATGTCTTGGTGTGGGTTTCTTTGGTTTCCTCTTGTTTGGGACTCTGTGCTTCCTCCACCTGGATATGTTTCTTTCTTCAAGTTTGGAAAGTTTTCAGCCATAATTTCATAAAATTCATTTTCTGTTTTTTTGTCTTCTCCTTCTGGAACATCTTATAATGCAAATTTTAGTGTGTTTGATGTGTTCTCAGATGTCCCTTATACCATCATCAATTTTTGAAATTTTGGTTTTCTTTTTGATATTATGATTGGTTGATTTCCATTCTTCTTTTAGATCACATGAATTCTTCTCTATCACTCATCTGCTGTTAATTCATTGTAATCTACTATTTTTTAAATTTCATTTATTTTATTCTTCAGTTCTTCCTAGTTATTTTTATATTTACTAGTTCTAATTAATTTTTCACTGTTTTAATCTTTTTTTTCCCCAAGTTCAGTTAATGTTCTATTACTAATGCTTTGAACTCAACATGATAAATTATTTATTTCATTAGTTTTTTTTTTTCAGGGATTTATTCTGTTCTTTCATTTGAAATAAATCCATCTGTCTTCCTGTATTGTTTAACTTTCTTTGGCTTTATCAAGTTAGATGAAACAATTACTTACCCTGGTATTAAAGTTGTATCATTGTGTGGTAGCATTCTTATGCAGCCTGTGTGTGCTCAGTGACTTTGGAAGAGATGAATCTGTAGTGAGCATGGGTCACCTCTTCCCCCAGAGTGTGCTGGCAGCTATTGCCTTCAAGGGAAGTGGAACTAGAAGTGGAAGGGCTTGACCCAGAGTCAGTCATAAACTGGGGCTTCTCTTCTGCTCAATGGCTGCCACAGCTTGCTACTCCCAAGTCGCTAGAGCATTAGTCCTGAGATATAGGTCCAAATTGATTCTATATCTTCTAAGTGTGTGTCTCCTTCTTCCCAGCAGTGGACCTTCTGCCCTAGTGGGGTTTAATGGCAGAGAAAGAGGGGCTGGGTGATGTACTGGCTCCCAGCTCACCCGTCAGAGATCCAGACTTCTCCTGACCAGTCACGTCTGTGAGTGCCAGCAATGGCTGTCCATGCCCAGTTTAGATGAACTGCAGGACCTCAGTTTACTATTTAGCCTGCCAAGACTTTCAGTTCCCTTTGGCAACAACAAGCTTCACCCTCATGGGAAGCTGCATTGGAGCAAGATGGGTGGAGTGGGCACCTGATGCGGGTGAGGGTGTGTGCTGGGATGCTCACAGGAAACCAGCCAGAGCTTCAGGCAGCTTCTGCCTGCTTCCTCTGAATTCATCACAGAGTGAGCATGTGTGTGCAAGTGACTCACATCAGAGTCTAGGATTCTCAGAGCCCTCCTGGTTTTCAATCCAGCTAAGGGCACTTGTCTTCCTGGTGTTGGACTCCAGGGCTGGGATGCCCGACTTGAGATTTGAACCCCTCATTCCCCAAGGGGTATCTCTGAGCCCAAATCATCACACTCCTCTTCTGTTCTCCTTCCTACAAGCACAGGTCCTAATCTGATCTCTTCTTCTCCCTTCCTATCTGGTTACATGGGGATCTTCCTTTACAGGTTTGGCTGTGGATGAGTCATTCTGCTTGTCTCCAGTTTGATTGCAGTGAGAACTGCTCCCCATATAGATGCTTTTTTGGTTGTGTCCACGGGGTACGCAAGCTCCTTGTTCCCCTACTCTACCATCTTAATCCCCTCCTTCTGATTTTTTCCCCCCTTTGATGTTACTGTGTTTACAATAATGGGATTTGTGAAACTCCTCTCAGAGTGTCTGGGCTTTTTTTCTAAATAGCCCTAATTTTTTCCAGGTCAGTTAGATAGTCTCTTTTCCTGAGTTTCAAGATTCTTCATCTCAATCCATAGAGAAAATCACTACCTAGAGTTGACATTTTTGTCCATGCAACTTAGCTTTGTCTACAGTTCCCTTAGTATAATATTCTTTTACTAAAATTAAAAAAAAAAAAGGCTTTGTTCTTTGATGCTTTATGTAAGTTTTTAATTTGGTCATTCAATTCACTTCCTTATGTCAATGAACTTCTTTATGTCAATGTTTATGAGCATTTCTGTTTTTAGAATTTCACTAAATTTCACAACACAGTGGTACTTGTGCTTTGATGTCTATTTGTCTCACACTCATTAGGACATTTCCCTTCACTACCTCCAAACATGCTGTGTGTCTTACATCGGTTTTGAGCCTTCTCTGTTTATCGTTTCTTCCAAAAGGATGTTAGGGTAAGAATTAGGGATGCCATTGTACTTAGCCCACCAACTGCTTATTAAGACTATGGAAATTCATGGCTATTTCCTTGGGACTTGATAAACTAGTTTGTATTCATGAGACACAAAGAACTTCAGGTCCAAGAGGAAAAGACTTTCTTGTTTCTGATGACCATTTTGTAAGCTGCCTGTCCGGAACATTTTAACAAATAACCTTCAGCTTTAATGACAGATTCTTGATTCTTATCTGAAATGCTTTGCATACTTTTATACTTGGTTCACACTGGCATATATCAACCACAATAAAACAATACTTTTTGTATTTCTCCTGCAAAGCTATTTTTCCTTTAGTTCTAGATCATCAGTTTCCAACATTTCACAATAAGAAAATCTTGGTCACATGTATTTCTGAACATCAGAAAGCATAGCACCAATTGCATTGTCCCTCAATGTAGTTACTGTCTTCAAGAAGTGTCTGTTGAATTAGTGGACAAATACCATATCTGTTTTCCATGTTCAATATTGTCACCAATACTGGCTTTATTTACTGTTGTATAGAAATTGATTCTCCCTAACTAATCTTTCAGAGTACTGGTTAGATTTTCTTACAGTATGCTATAGCAATAATCTCAAAATCTCAGTGAGATACAGAAATATAAATTTAAGTCTCACAGTTGTTGTATGTTGGTTAAAGACTGCTGCTCACTCCACTTCTCTCCCCTGATGGACCCAAGCAAGAAGAGTAGCCAATATCTAGGACGATCTTGGCACAACTAAAAGAGCAATGTCAGAACCACTTGATATCTCATAAGACTTTTTCTCAGAAATAGCACACATCATTTCTACAAATATTTCTTGGCCTCAGCTGCTCCTTGGCCCAGCCTGACATCTTGTGAGGATGGGCTCAGTAGGAGAGGGGAAACTTCAACAATAACGCAACCTAACACAATTGCTCTCGATGAAAATATTTGCTTCTCTTCCCATGCACATAAACTATTCTCACCCTCTTCTCAAAGGATCTAACCCCAAGGCCACAGTTCCAAGAATTGTGATAATCTTAACATTGTCTCCATGTGGCTCTTCTTTATCTGTAAACCTATTAACTAGGAAGTTATTTTTTCCTTCATTCCCCAGACACACCAAAACCAAGGGTTGAATAAATCCAGAAAACCACAACAAACATTGCTTTTCAGAAAGAGAAAATGGAGGCATAGGGCCATTCCTAGGACACAGCAATTCTGTAATCTTATTGGGAGGATGTACTAGCCCTACCCCAAGGGTAGGTCATGTTCCCTCCCTTGGAGGAGATCCATGATTCTCCATGGCTATTGGATCTCTCTTCTGAAACACATTATTCTTCTCAACCATAGATGAGAAAAAATGGAAGAATATGCTATTTGGGGTGACTGCACAGATTTTCAACTTTCCCCTTGGGTATAGACATGTCTGGGAGGTGAGGCATTCAAAAGGCTAGTTTAAATCTTAGACAGTCACCATCCTTTAGTTCAGACAAATGGTTCTTTAGAAAGTAATTCCTTCTCAAAAACATAGCTGAATTTTTATCTCTCTGATTCACATCAATCCTATATGTCCATAACCTCAGTCACACTTCTTTACAAAATATGACCTAATTATAGGTTTACTAAGTTTTTAAATTTATGAATGGCTCCATCTATTGCTCTCCTAGCTCTGGGTTATTGTGTTCTATTTTTCAGTCATAGTATCCCTTTTCTATCTTGTCACTAAAACCTTGAAGTATAGAGTTTAATATTAATCATATGTATCATATAAGAGATTATAGGAATGGCAAAGACCTGCATACATTTTCCTTAGATTTCCTTTTGGCAACACTGCATGGTAGTTATTGGAATTTATAATCACCTTCCAGGAACCAGTTCATTCAGTCTGTAGTCTCAGTTAGCATCTTATCTAGTGAAGTGATCTTCAGTTCAGTTCAGTTCAGTCGCTCAGTCGTGTCCGACTCTTTGTGACCCCATCAATCGCAGCATGCCAGGCCTCCCTGTCCATCACCATCTCCTGGAGTTCACTCAAACTCACATCCATCGAGTCGGTGATGCCATCCAGCCATCTCATCCTCTATCGACCCCTTCTCCTCCTGCCCCCAATCCCTCCCAGCATCAGAGTCTTTTCCAATGAGTCATCTCTTCTCATGAGGTGTCCAAAGTACTGGAGCTTCAGTTTTAGTATCATTCCTTCCAAACAAATCTCAGGGCTGATCTCCTTCAGAATGGACTGGTTGGATCTCCTTGCAGTCCAAGGGACTCTCAAGAGTCTTCTCCAACACCACAGTTCAAAAGCATCAATTCTTCAGCACTCAGACTTCTTCACAGTCCAACTCTCACATCCATACATGACCACAGGAAAAACCATAGCCTTGACTAGAAGTGATCTTAAACCCACTCCAGTATTCTTTCCTGGAAAATCCCATGGACAGAGGAGCCTGGTAGGCTGCAGTCCACAGGGTCACAAAGAGTCAGACATGACTGAATGACTTCATTTTCACTTTTTTAACCTCTTCACCTGGTCAAGTGATCCAAACCTTTTTTTTTTTAACTTTTTCTTTTGATATAATTCAAACTTACAGAAAAGTTGCAAGAGTAGTACAAACAACTCCCATATATCTTTTTTACTCAGATTTGTCAGTTATTGACATTTTTATCCCGTCTACTTTTTCATCACTTCTGTATATATGTATATGCATATTATAGTTTTCGGAACTATTCAAGAGTTAAGTCGGAACGTTATGCCCTTTTATCACTAAACACTTTCAGTTCAGTTCAGTTCAGTCACTCAGTTGTGTCCAACTATTTGTGACCCAATGGACTGCAGCATGTCAGGCTTCTTCCCTGTCCTTCACCAACTCCTAGAGCCTATTCAAACTCATCCAGTCAGTGATACCATCCAAACCATCTCATCCTGTCATCCCCTTCTCCTCCTTCCTTCAGTCTTTCCCAGCATCAGGGTCTTTCCGATGATTCAGTTCTCTACATCAGGTGGCTAAAGTATTGGTGTTTCAGCTTCAGCATCAGTCCATCCAATGAATATTCAGGACTGATATTCTTTAGGACTGACTGGTTGTATCTTCTTGCAATCCAAAGGACTCTCAAGAGTCTTCTCCAACAGCACAGTTTAAAAGCATCAATTCTTCAGCAATCAGCTTTCTTCATAGTCCAACTTTCACATCCATACATGACTACTGGAAATACCATATCTTTGACTAGATGGAAATTTGTTGGCAAAGTAATGTCCCTGCTTTTTAATGTGCTGTCTAGGCTGGTCATAGATTTTCTTCCAAGGAGCAAGTGTCTTTTAATTTCATGGCTGTAGTCACCATCTGCAGTGATTTTGGAGCCCAAGAAAATAAAGTCTGTCACTGTTTCCATTGTTTCCCCATCTATTTGCCATAAAGTGTGATAGGGCCAGATACCATGATCTTAGTTTTCTGAATGTTGAGTTTTAAGTCAACTTTTTCACTCTCTTTTTTCACTTACATCAAGGCTGTTCAATTCTTTACTTTCTGCCATAAGGGTGAGGTTATTGATGTTTCTCCCAACAATCTTGATTCCAGTTTGTGCTTCATCCAGCCCAGCATTTCACACAATCTCTGCATATGTGTTAAATAAGCAAGATAACAATATGCAGCCTTGATGTACTCATTTCCCTATTTGGAACCAGTCTGTTGTTCCATGTCCAGTTCTAACTGTTGCTTCTTGACCTGCATACAGACTTCTTAGGAGGCAGGTAAGGTGGTCTGATATTTCATCTCTTTAAGAATTTTCCACAGTTTGTTGTGATCCACACAGTTAAAGGCTTTGGCATAGTCAATAAGGCAGAAGTAGATGTTTTTCTGGAATT
Organism: Ovis canadensis; assembly: GCF_042477335.2. NCBI lineage: Eukaryota > Metazoa > Chordata > Mammalia > Artiodactyla > Bovidae > Ovis > Ovis canadensis. The sequence goes on from NC_091261.1 coordinate 53,338,491, forward strand.
TTCTTGCTTTTTTGATGATCCAACTGATGTTGGCAATTTGATCTCTGGTTCCTCTGCCTTTTCTAAATCCAATGTGAACCTCTGGAAGTTTTTGGTTGATATACTATTGAAGCCTAGCTTGGAGAATTTTGAGCATTACTTTGCTAGTTCATGAGATGGGTGCAACTGTGTGGTAGTTTGAACATTCTTTGGCATTGCCTTTCTTTGGGATTGGAATGAAAACTGACTTTTTCCAGTCTTGTGGCCACTGCTGAGCTTTGCTTTGCTAAACACTTTAGTGGATGTTTTCTAAGAACATTTTCTGGCATAACCAAGTTACAGTAATCAATTTAAGAGATTTATCATTGATAAGATACTATTAGGTGATCCAAACTTTCAGTCTTTGAATTCCTTTATTGTTATTGGTCTTGCTTCTTCAACTTTCGTATTCTATCATTAAAATTTACCACAGGATTGAGAAATTTGATTATGTGTCCCAGAGAATTCCCTGGTTTCTAGTCCCCAGTTAGAATATTAACTCTTTCACAGTCTGTTGGCAAAACTATTAACAGAAGTTTATTCTGTTTGATGAGATTGTGGTTGACATACTTTGTGTGTGTGTCTATATATGATTTCAAATGTCTTTTTTTTTTTCAAGAGCAGGTAGCAACAATGTAATTAGAAAAAAACAGAATTTTAAGATAATATGCTACTACAGAATAAGTCATGAGTCAAAAATAAATTTGCAAATATGGTGCAGTTTATCGTCCAAGTCACTGCCACTGTCGTCATAGTTAAAATTATGTCCATCACCACCCTTAGGATGCCTCTGGGTAGGACCATCACAACCTATATACAACCCCTTCCTCCACACTCAGACACAGCCCCACCCAGACTTTGTAGGTTTAGTAACTTACCAAATAGCATTTTGCTTTTTCTATTAAAAAACAATATTAGGCTGGATTTTACAAAGGGACTTTACTATGAATACATGTTTGATTAAATGACAAAATATTTAAGGGAACTGAAGTAAATGAGTGCATGTGTTTTTCTTTCATGAATGGTGCTTATTTACAAAAAAATATGTAATTTGTACATGAAAAATTAAATATATCAAAAGAAAATTGGGTTAATTAGGATATGTTATACCTCTGAGTTCATATCCTGGCTTAACTTCTGTTTCCCATGAAAGTGGTATCACAATCATGCCTACTTTGTGAGGTTGTCTTGTTTTTTAAGAATACATGAAATAATTTACACAGAAGAAAAAAAAAAGAGTTCGTAAAAGTAACTACTCATAGGGAGCACTTATTAGTTAGCTATTATACAACTTGATGAACAAGTCACCAAGCTAAGTCTACTTAGGGCTGTTGGTTTACTCTGGGATTGCAAGTACTACCTTAATCATGAAACTGGTCTCTCTGGATAAGAGGTCTCAACAAGCTCAAGGGGGAGCAATGTGGGAATTATTGTTAAAATAGTGTATGACAAAATATTAAGAAGAGGGATACAGTGTTCTGAAAAACAGATTTTAAAAACACATGTACACCTATGGCGGATTCATGTTGATGCATGGCAAAACCAATACAGTATTGTTGAGTAAAATAAAGTAAAAATATATATATATATACATCATATATATGTATATAGCAAATATAGATGCTACTGTAGAACAAATAAACAAATAAATAAAATGCATGTGGTTGAAGACCATGATTCAAAGCCTCCTTTTCATCCAATGGGTCAGTCATTTGACTTTTAGATTGTACAGATGAAGGACCAGAATTGTGTAAAAGTTAAGATTGAGACCAAAGATCAGTTATGACTCAGTTTATCAGGCTATTTAACTTTTCTAAGATTGTGAAATAAATCGCTGTTACATATGTGTGCATGCTAAGTCACTCAGTTGTGTCTGACTCTTTGCAACCCTGTCAACTGTAGCCCTCCAGGCTCCTCTGCCCATGGATTCTCAGGGTAAGGATACTGAAGTGGGTTTCCATGCCCTCCTCCAGAGGATCTTCCTGACCCAGGGATCAAACCCATGTCTTTCATGTCTCCTGCACTGGCAAGTGGGTTCTTTACCACTAGCACTACCTGGGAATCCCCTATTCTTCACATCTACCTATGATAAAATGATGGTGCAGAAGGACTGCCTTTTTTAAAGTTTTATTTTCTTCCTGAGAAGAGCTTGAATCTCGATACCATCATGGAATACCTTCTTAGCTTTTCTCCAGATGAAAATTAACTAATTTATGTCTTTTTAAAAATTATTTATTTATTTTAATTGGAAGCTAATTACTTTATAATATTGTGGTGGTTTTTGCCATTCATTGACATGAATCAGCCATGGGTGTACATGTGTTCCCCATCCTGAACCCTCCTCCCACCTCCCTCCCCATCCTATCCCTCAGGGTCATCCCAGTGCACCAGCCCTGAGCACTCTGTCTCATGCATCAAACCTGGATTGGCGATCTATTTCACATATAGGCTGTTTTCTTTTTCAATTGAAATTGTTCTTCAACTGCCCCATTCTTTGATCCTCAGTAATCATCCTAGCTACTCATCTCTACAAGTATCTCAGCCCCACTTTGCTCTTGTGGGTGGAATTCCAAATTGACACTTCCCCAAATCCTCAAAACAGTCCATCTATGGCCTGAGGGCTGCTTCTCCTTTTGTTCAAACAATGTCAGAAACTTTTCAAGATTCAGCTAAAAATTCTGTTTTAAAAACCCTTTAGGGAAGAGTTACTCTCTATTTTGAATTCGTGTATTTAATTCCTTTCCTACTAGTCTCTTGGTTTGTTTCAATTTTGCTTTCAACCTGTTTGTCTTGGGGCTGTAGAAGCAAAGAGAACTACACTGAAGTGCCATGTCAAGCCACCTTCTCTCATTTCATTACTGCATCAGTTTTCTGACTCGGGGGGAAAAAAAAAGATACCATGGTCTTCTCCTCTGTCAATTAACTTATTTTTCTTCAAATGGCATCATATCCAAAGCCTTTATATTATGGTTAATAGTTAATATCTTCAGCATGAGGGAGATAGAGAAAAAGGAAAGAAGTGAAAAATGAAAAGGGGCTCTGATTTAAAAATTAAAAAACATTAGAGTAGAAGAAAAGACAGCTAAGGAGAAGGTGGAATCTCTTTAATGCTTCCCTACCAAATGGTGTTAATAAAATAAATAAATGTAATGGTAACAATAGCTGCCCCAAAACAGAGTGGAAACAAAACCTAAACTCAGGATTACTTTCCAATTGAGCCACTGTTATCAATGCTAATAATTCTTATCACAAAACGACACTAGATTGGAAAATAAAATCCAGAATGATGTTAATTAATTACTAGTATTTTCATTAATACATGTGCAAAGAAAGCTGGAATAAAAAACCATTTGTTGGCTTATACTGCAGTAGTAACTTTGGCAGGAATAAACACTCCATGGGTAGAAATATAATGAGAAAAATTACATTTGCACACTATATTTGCATAGTGTGCAAATATAGCCCTAAATATTTTCTAATTCTCAATCGAAAAGCTATAATTTTACAGTGGATATGCCTGGCAGATACAACTTTAGTGAAATATTCTGTTTACACCTCCAGTAATGAAACATATAAATGTCATATAGTCCTTAGTATAATGGATTGAGGGAAGCACAAAATAACTTCTCTGATATTTTTGAAAAAATAAAATCAGAACTTAAACATTAGTTCAGTTCAGTTCAGTTCAGTCACTCAGTTGTGTCCGACTCTTTGCGACCCCATCAATCTCAGCACGCCAGGCCTCCCTGTCCATCACCATCTCCGGAGTTCACTCAGACTCAGGTCCATTGAGTTCATGATGCCATCCAGCCATCTCATCCTCGGTCATCCCCTTCTCCTCCTGCCCCCCAGTCCCTCCCAGCATCAGAGTTTTTTTCCAATGAGTCAACCCTTCTCATGAGGTGGCCAAAGTACTGGAGCTTCAGTTTTAGTATCATTCCTTCCAAAGAAATCCCAGGGTTGATCTCCTTCAGAGTGGACTGGTTGGATCTCCTTGCAGTCCAAGGGACTCTCAAGAGTCTTCTTCAACACCACAGTTCAAAAGCATCAATTCTTCGGCACTCAGCCTTCTTCACAGTCCAACTCTCACATCCATACATGACCACAGGAGAAACCATAGCCTTGACTGGACGGACCTTAGTCGGCAAAGTAATGTCTCTGCTTTTGAATACGCTATCTAGGTTGGTCATAACTTTTCTTCCAAGGAGTTAGCGTCTTTTAATTTCATGGCTGCAGTCACCATCTGCAGTAAGTCTGGAGCCCAAAAAAATAAAGTCTGACACTGTTTCCAGTGTTTCCCCATCTATTTCCCATGAAGTGATGGGACCAGATGCCATGATCTTCGTTTTCTGAATGTTGAGCTTTAGGCCAACTTTTTCACTCTCCTCTTTCACTTTCATCAAGAGGCTTTTTAGCTCCTCTTCACTTTCTGCCATAAGGGTGGTGTCATCTGCATATCTGAGGTTATTGATATTTCTCCCCACAATCTTGATTCCAGCTTGTGTTTCTTCCAGTCCAGCGTTTCTCATGATGTGCTCTGCATAAACATGAGGTAATATCAGATTAACTCAAATGAGAGAAAATACACAAAATTACTGGCCTAACCCACTCCAATATTCTTGCCTGGAGAATCCCAGGGACAGAGGAGGCTAGTGGGCTGCAATTTATGGGGTCGCACAGAGTCGGACACGACTGAAGAGACTTAGCAGCAGCAGCAGCAGCAGCAGTCTTCCAAGGTGTCAAGTTTATGAAGGACTGGATGGCTGGGAAATGTCACAGATTGGAGGATGTTGAAGACAGTTCAGTTCAGCCCAGTCACTCAGTCATGTCTGACTCTTTGCGACCCCATGGAGTGCAGTACTCCAGGCCTCCCTGTCCATCATCAACTCTCACAACTTATTCAAACTCCTGTCCATTGAGTTGGTGATGCCATCCAACCATCTCATTCTCTGTCGTTCCCTTCTCCTCCTTCCTTCAATCTTTCCCAGCATCAGGGGCTTTTCCAATGAGAAAGTCCTTCACATCAGGTAGCCAAGTATTGGAGTTTTAGCTTCAGCATCAGTCCTTTCAATGAATATTCAAGACTGATTTCCATTAGGGTTGACTTGTTGTATCTTTTTGCAGTCAAAGGGTCTCTCAAGAGTCTTCTCCAACACCACAGTTCAAAAGCATCAGCTCTTCAGCACTCAGCTTTCTTCATAGTCCAACTCTCACATCCATACGTGACTACTGGAAAAACCATAGCTTTGCACTAGATGGAAATGTGTTGGCAAAGTAATGTCTCTGCTTTTTAATATGTTGTCTATGTTGGTGATAGCTTTTCTTTCAAGGAGAAAGTGTCTTTTAATATCATGGCTGCAGTCACCATCTGCAGTGATTTTGGATTCCCCCCCCCCAAAAAAAAACCAGTCTGTTGCTGTTTCCACGGTTTCCCCATCTATTTGTTATAAAGTGATGGGATGCCATGATATTAGTTTTCTGAATGTTGAGTTTTTAGCCAACTTTTTCTCTCTCTTCTTTCATTTTCATCAAGAGGCTCTTTAGTTCTTTGCTTTCTGCCATAAGGATGGTGTCATCTGCATATCTGAGCTTATTAATATTTCTCTTGGCAATCTTGATTCCAGCTTTTGCTTCACCCAGCCCAGAATTTCTCATGATATATTCTTCATATAAGTAAAATAAGCAGGGTGACAATATACAGCCTTGACGTACCCCTTTCCCTATTTGGAACCAGTCTGTTGTTCCATGTCCAGTTGCTTCCTGACCTGCATATAGATTTCTTAAGAGGCAGATCAGGCACTCTGGTATTCTCATCTCTTGAAGAATTTTCCACAATTTGTTGTGATCCACACAGTCAAAGGATTTGGCATAGGCAATAAAGCAGAAATTGATATTTTTCTGGAACTCTCTTGCTTTTTCAGTGAGCCAGCAGATGTTGGCAATTTGATCTCTGGTTCTTCTGCCTTTTCTAAAACCAGCTTGAACATCTGGAAGTTCATGGTTCATGTACTTTTGAAGCCTGGCTTGGAGAATTTTGAGTATTACTTTACTAGCATGTGAGATGAGCGCAATTGTGCCATAGTTTGAACATTCTTTGGCATTGCCTTTCTTTGGGATTGGAATGAAAACTGACCTTTTCCAGTCCTGTGGCCACTGCTGAGTTTTCCAAATTTGCTGGCATATTGAATGCAGCACTTTCACAGCATCATCTTTTAGGATTTGAAATAGCTCAACTGGAATTCCATCACCTCCACTAGATTTGTTTGTAGTGATGCTTCCTAAGGCCCACTTGACTTCACATTCCAGGATGTCTGGCTCTAGGTGAGTGATCATACCATCATGATTATCTTGGTCGTGAAGATATTTTTTGTACAGTTCTCAAAGAATGGCCTCGTGTAGTATGTGCTTAACTAAAGAAGGTTACATAGTTTATGAAGTGTCTGTGGATGGCACATGATAAACCTTCTCTGTTTAGTTTTAGGTTATTTTGTTTTCTGCATCTAACACCAAATAAGAAGTTTAAGATTTTATTTTCATCCTGTTAGAAAAGCAAATATCAAATTCCTTATAATTAACAGTAAACTTATGAGAAACTACTTGCCTGTCCTTTTGACCTACATGTACGTGTGCTAAGTTGCATTATTCCTGTCTGTTTGTGACCCTACGGTCTGTAACCTGTCAGGTTCCTCTGTCCATAGGATTTCCCAGTCAGGAATACAGGAGTGGGTTTCCATGCCCTTCTCCAGGGTATCTTTCTGAGCCAGGGACTGAACCTGCATCTCTTACATTTTCTGCATTGGCAGGCAGATTTTTTTTTTTAAAACCACTAATGCCAATTGGGAATCCAGTCTTTTTCCCTAATCTCTTCCTAAACTAGAAAACACACATAACAGCCCAAACATACAGTTGCTAGTGAAAAGTGAAAGTGTTAGTTGCTCAGTTGTGTCCAATTCTTTGTGACTCCATGGACTGTCTGTAGCCCGCCAAGTTCCTCTGTCCATGGAATTCTCCAGGAAAGAATACTGGAGTGGGAGTGGGTAGTCATTCTCTTCTGCAGGGAATTTTCGCAACCCAGGGATGGACCCTTGATTTCCCACACTGCAGGTAGATTCTTTGCCATCTGAACCACCAGGAAAATTGCTGATATTCGAACTATATTATGAAAGGTGTGACACTAGAATTTTTCACTCAGACTGACTCAAAAGGAAGATAATCAACCATGTTTACTCAAATATATATATATATTTATATATTTAAAGTTTGTGATACTACAGAACTTTAAATTGCAAAACATTGTCCAATGTAGTTACAACCATAACTTCATTCTTTTTAACTAATCTGTATCTCAGAAAACTCTCCAGAATATTTCTTAAGCCTGATTTCTATTTTCATTTTTTACAGTTTGAGCAACGGGATTTAAATTTTATAAAAGTAAGCAAAATAACCCTGAAAGTTTTCTTTTCTGGAAGGGCAGGATTCTTTGACAATTCCTCTCTGTTCAGTGGCATCTACACCCCATTTGTCCATTCTTGCTTTCAAAGATGCATCATGCCAGTTTCAAAGTCTGATTCTTACTTAACAGCTTTCACTTTTTTTTCATAGATGACACACTCTTGATATCTAAGCCACCGTGTAAGAGAGTAACTCCCCACTGCATAGATGATGTGAAGAAATCATGAGAATACGTGGAGAGACCAAGTGGGACAACTCAGCCAACTTTCAGTACATGCCCACCAACTTCTCAGATGTAATCAAAGCCTTCTCATACCTTGGAGACTAGCCAGCTGCCAGCCAAATCCCACCATGTGACCCCAGCCAGCCAGCAGGAGAATGATTCAGCAGGGTCTTACATGAGTTCCTGACCCATCTGTCTGGAACAAAAATGATTCTTGCTTTGATTAATTAACTTTCAGATAGTTCGTTATGCACGCATCAGTATCCAGAACACATGGATATAAGAGATATTGCTTGGTGGGTGTCTCTAAGACTGCAGCTTTGTGTTATATTCTTACTTTGAGTTTAAAACCTGAATCTCAAATACACGTGTCAATATGCCCCTTTTAAGACAGAGAAAGACTCATACTATATTATATCACTTACATGTAGAATCTAAAAAATAATAAACATGAATCTATACATAAAATAGAAACAGACTCACAAAGATGGAAAACAAACTTAGGGTTACCAAAGAGGAAAGGGGTAGCAAAGGGATAAATTAGGAGTTTGGGATTGACATATACACACTACTGTATATAAAATAGATAATCAACAAGGACCTACTGAATAGCACAGGGAACTAACTACACTCAATATTTTGTAATAACATACTGGAATATAATCTGTTAAAAAATAAAAAACAAAAACAGGATCATGCTGTACCTGATCACCTGAAACTAACACAACATTGTACATCAACTATCCTTCAATTAAAAATTAAAAGAACTGTAATGTCCAGGCGCCTTTGAAGCTCTGTGTGGTCAGGGATAAATATTTTCTCAGAGATATAAATGGAAATGCTGCTCATATGTGCTGGACAATGTCCTTAAATCCCTTCTCCCTTTTCTGGGCTAGAATTTGAATGCGGTCATTGTTGTCACAGCTTCGTGAGGGACCTTGAGGAGCAGGAGTTCACCCTGTAGGTGTGGGAGTTTAGTGCTGTAAAGATCAGGGAATCTTGTGATTTCAAGAAACTGCTGACCTTATTTTTCATGATTGAAAAACACGTGATTTTGTATATTACGTCTTAGTTTTGTGTCTATGAAGCTGAGACTAGCCCATGCAATGGTAATTAAAGTAGGAAAGTAGGGAGGCAATATTTTATTTCAAAGAATGTTGAGATAGATACATCATATCGGCTGGGCTTGGAGATTCTAACCTTCAGTTTTCACCCAAGGGAATCCTTCATTTATCCACCGTTATTTCTAGTACTTTGCATGTAGCTTTTAGTACTTCTTAAAAGTTGCTAAAATTTTCACCTAGGTCCCTTATAGGATTATCTACATTTCTGGATCCTAGTAGCAATCAGGAATACAGACACGCTCAATGAAAATATTCTTGTAGGTTAAAAGGCACTTCCCAGGTGATGGGAAAGAACTGCTTGCCAGTGTAAGAGACTTAAGGGATGCAAGTTCAATCCTTGGGTTGGGAAGATCCCCTGGAGGAGGTCATGGTGACCCACTCCAGTATTCTTGCCTGGAGAATCCCAAGAACAGAGAAGCCTGGTGGCTTACAGTCCATAGAGTCGCCAAGATTTGGACATGACTGAAGCGACTTAGTACGTGTGTGTGCGTGCAGACACACACAAACACAGAGGTTAAAATGTTGAAGCTGATTTGGGAGCCTGGACATAGATTGATTTTAATTTATATATAGAAAAAAATTTAATGATTTCATAAATACAGGGCTAACTGCCACTTGTGTTACTAATTTTTAAAAACCTCACTTCCTTTGATGTGCAAATACGTCACTGGTCAGAAGCAATGCTGTATATAAAAACATGATGATGTGTGAAGTATTTGTAAGTCAATAGGTGCTGGCTTTGGCAGAAATATCATGTGCAGGGAAGGCCATTCCACACCCAGAACAAACACCTATTCCAGTGCAAGCCCTTCCATGCAAGCCCTTCCATGGCAGAGGTGGTTCTAAGTCATCTGTTCCCACATAGTTCATCATGGGCTACTCAGGTCTCATGATAACTTGGTAGTTTATAGTCAAGTGTTGAGTCTTTACCAATGCTCAATAACAACCCTGAAGACATTTCTCAAAATGAGAATAGACATTTATAAAAGATGGCAGTCAGTTTAGTCAGTTCAGTCGCTCAGTCGTGTCCAACTGTTTGCGACCCCATGTATAACAGCACTGCCTGCCTCCCTGTCCATCACCGTCTCCCGGAGTTCACTCAAACTCATGTCCATCAAGTCGATGATGCCATCCAGCCGTCTCATCCCCTGTCATCCCCTTCTCCTCTTGCCCCCAATCCCTCCCAGCATCAGAGTCTTTTCCAATGAGTCAACTCTTCGCATGAGGTGGCCAAAGTACTGGAGCTTCAGCTTCAGCATCAGTCCTTCCTTATGCAAAAGTCTTCAGGTTCTTTGAATCACCTGTGAGAGCCTGCTGGTGACTCTATTTCACTATGTGTCACACAATTCAAGCGTCACTGGTTCTTGGTTCCTGTGGTTTAAATGGCTAAGTAAGTCATATGGCAGCCTGGATATACTGTGTATCCTTTTGATCCCACTCAAAACTGGTGAACTTTGGAGTTACTTAGTAAACATGTTGGAGTGAATGTCCAAATGAGGTGTATGTCACCTTCAAAATCCAAAGGAGACTGCTAGGTGTTGTGTTCCTGTGATTGTGGTAGAAATTTTAGAAAGTTTAGTTATTCAGTCATGTCCAACTCTTTGCGACCCCATGGACTGTAACCTACCAGACTGCTCCATCCATGGGATTTTACAGGCAAGAGTACTGGAGTGGGTTGCCATTTCCTTCTCCAGAGGATCTTCCCGACCCAGGGATCGAACCCTGGTCTCCCACATTGTAGGCAGACACTTTTCCATCTGAGCCACCAGGGAAGTTATTGTGGTAGGAAAGACCTAATTCTTCACTTTAGAAGGACGTCTGAACTTTCCCCACATCACCAAACTTCTAATATTCACCCAGGTCCCTAAGATTTACTGGGATTTTTTTCCCATCCTCTTACTTGTGTGTGTCTTAACTATTTGTTAAAAGCATTTGCTTCTTTCTAATTACTAAGTCAATGATCATGTCATAATCAATGTGATAATGCAATATGTTGCCCTGTGGAATAGAGGGAAAATATCCCTACAGACCCGTTTACCACAAAGACTGTAGGATGAGAGAAATCTTGAGGGAAGAAATGGAAGGGTGTTTCTGCCAGCTGAAAGAAAACCATTTCTGATGGTCTTTTGGAACATTTGTTCCTTCTCCCCATTTGCCTACATATTCCATCATTTATATCAACATGGATTTATGGACACGTTTTATTCTTTGTGACATAATCACTGTAACGGTTTATATTATTGCACAGATTGTTCCATCATTGGTCTTTTGGAGTTTTTTATGGTTAGCTCCCTTCCTAGCAGGTGTGTCAAGGGAGGTGTCTTTTCTTCACTTCTGGCACCTCAAGGTGATTCAAGTTCATTTTCTCTTTTCTTTGTATAAGCTCTAAAATCAGATATGTTTTTCAAGGAGATTTGATTCATTTTAATAGAGAATGGCATTTAGAAAATAAGATATGTGTATTGAGTATGCTCATTGCCCCTGTTCTGTCATTTCCTGCAAACATTCTCAGTGGACAGAATTAGAAAATATATTTGTGTATGTTATTCTGACATATATATATATATATATATATATATATACACACAACTATACTCATTTTGTGTATATCTTTTTATACATTTTGATGAACAAATTCATCCTGGCATCTCCAATAAATTCAGTTCCACAGGACTTTCACTCTTCTCCTACCCACACTTTTTTAAATGTTTATTTATTGTCTATTTTTGGCTGTGCTGGGTCTCTGCTGCTGTGCATGGGCTTTCTCTAGTTGCAAAGAGTGGAGGCTACTCTTCGGTTCTGGTGTGCAGGCTTCTCATTGTGGTGGCTTCTTTCATTGCAGCTCACATGCTCTAGGGTGTGTGGGCTCAGTAGCTGAGGGGCATGGGCCTAGTTGCCGTGCAGCTTGTGGGATTTTTCCAGACCAGGGATTGAACCTGTGTGCCCTGCATTGTCAGGTGGATTCTCAACTGCTAGACTGCCAAATAAGCTTCCCCCTACACTTTCTGATTTGTAACTTCTCATTGTGACAATTAGAAACATGGCTACTGTTACTTATAATTTATTTAAGAATTTGCTTGACCCTAGATGTATGTAATGTGTTTGAAGAATAGTTAACACATGTAGATACGAGAAATAAATTTTGCATACGCAATTATTATTTATGTGCTGTTCCTTCTGTCTTTCAGCCTTAGAGTTTCCAGTCAAAACACTGCTGACTCTACATCAGAGCCTTTTATCCCAACTCCTTTTAGTGGGATTATGCTGAAAGTTAGAAATATAGTCAAGTTTATTTGCAAAATCACCATCCTATCCAGGGATTTCCTCAAATTCTAGTTGATTAGTTTAATTTGCATACAACAAAGTTTAGTCTTTATGTTACACAATTCAATGGATTTTTGACAAAGTCATGCATTCATCACCAACAATATAAAGAGAACAGTTTTATTACCCTAATAAATTGCTTATGTGATCTGTTGTCAAACATCCCTTCAACCCCAAACAAACACAGATCTTTTCTCCATCCTTACAGTTTGTGTTTCCAGAATGTCATTGAAAGACACTATGCAATATATTTTATGTGTGATTTCTTTCCCTCATAAAATGCAGGTGATAGTAGTCAATGTTAATATGTTAATAGCTTGCTTTCTTTTTATCACTGAGTATATTCCATTGCATGGATCATCACAGCTTATTTATCCATTTATCTATTGATGTAAATCTTGATTGTTTCATTCTTTGATGATTATGAATAAAGCTGCTGTAAACACATGTACAGATTTTGTGTGAACATATTTTTTATTTTTATATATTTTTAATTCATTTAGTGAATACTTAGGTGTGGGATTGCTAGACTGTATTGTAATGTATTGCTGATCCTGCTCACCACACGTTGTCTTGCTGTTGACCCTGTTCGCACTATTTGTTGAATCTAGGGCAGGCAAGGTGCGAGCTAAGAGGCTATAAAAAGACTCAAGGAGCCATAAGAACTGCAGACACGTTTACTCTCCTGGCTGGCATGGCAGCCATAACACAGTCTCTCAGCTGGCTGACACAGCAGCTGTAGCAGCAGACATATTATTACATCATGAAAAACGCTGGGCTGCAAGAAGCCCAAGCTCGAATCAAGATTGCTGGGAGAAACATCAATCACCTCAGATATGCAGATGACACCACCCTTATGGCAGAAAGTGAAGAGGAACTAAAAAGCCTCTTGATGAAAGTGAAAGAGGAGAGTGAAAATGTTGGCTTAAAGCTCAATATTTAGAAAACTAAGATCATGGCATCTGGTCCCATCACTTCATGCAAAATAGATGGGGAAACAGTGGAAACAGTGTCAGACTTTATTTTTGGGGGCTCCAAAATCACTGCAGATGGTGATTGCAGCCATGAAATTAAAACGCTTACTCCTTGGAAGAAATGTTATGACCAACCTAGATAGCATATTGAAAAGCAGAGACATTATTTTGTCAACAAAGGTCCGTCTAGTCAAGGCTATGGTTTTTCCAGTAGTCATGTATAGATGTGAAAGTTAGACTGTGAAGAAAGCTGAGCGCCGAAGAATTGATGTTTTTGAACTGTGGTGTTGGAGAAGACTCTTGAGAGTCCCTTGGACTGCAAGGAGATCCAACCAGTCCATTCATCCAACCAGTCCATTCTGAAGAAGATCAGCCCTGGGATTTCTTTGGAAGGAATGATGCTAAAGCTGAAACTCCAGTACTATGGCCACCTCATGCGAAGAGTTGACTCATTGGAAAAGACTCTGATGCTGGGAGGGATTGGGGGCAAGAGGAGAAGGGGACGACAGGGGATGAGATGGCTGGATGGCATCACGGACTCGATGGACGTGAGTCTGAGTGAACTCCGGGAGTTGGTGATGGACAGGGAGGCCTGGCGTGCTGCGATTCATGGGGTCGCAGAGAGTTGGACACGACTGAGCGACTAAACTGAACTGAACTGAACTTGTGGTGCAGCAGTAATGCTGCCGCTTTCTAGGTGGAGCTCAGAAATGCATACTGCACAATGTAGCCTACAGCCAGTGAGCACCTGAGACATGCATGTGCAGGGCTACAGATGAGCTCAGCTGTTATATGGTCACTATTTACAAAACCTGAGGCGAGAGAGCCTGAATAGGCCTTCTTGAATGATTTACTCTCCCCCAACAGGTAAGTATACATCTTACTTTATTTAAAAAAATAGATGAAACTTAAATGCATGTTACAAAGGGAAAGAAGCCAATATTAAAAAGGCTACACTGATAAATCTGTTTGCAGAGCAACAGTGAAGATGCAGACATAGAGAACAGACTTATGGACAAGGGTGGAGGAGAGGGTGAGAGGAATGGAGAGAGCAGCCTGGATGCACATACAGTAATGGATGTAAATAGATAGCCAGTGGAAATCTGCTGTATGACTCAGGGAACTCAAACTGGGGCTCTGTAATAACCAAAGGGGTGGGAATGGTTGGGAAGTGGGAGAGAGATTCAAGAGGGAGGGGACATATGTACACCTATGGTTAATTTATGCTGATGATGGCAGAAACCAAACCAATATTGTAAAGCAATCATTGATCAGTTAAAAATGAATATTTTTTTAAAAGACTAAAAACTGTATAATTTCAACTGTATGACTTTCCAGAAGAAATGAAACTATGGAGATAGTAAAAAGATCAAGGTTGTCAGGCGTTGTGGCACAGGGAAGATGAAGAGATGGAGTACAGATTTTTAGGGTAGTGGAATGGTTATTTTTGATACTATAATAGTGAGTACCTGTCATTCATAATACTCTTGTCCAAACCCATAGAATGGAGAACACCGAAAGTGAATGTAAACTATGGACTTTGGGTGACTATGTGTCTATATAGGTTCATTGACTGTAACAAATATACCATCTGGTGGGGGTTACTGACAGGGAGGCTTTGAATGTGAGAGGGTTCAAGATCTATAGGAATTCTCTAACTTCCTCTCAATTTTGCCATAAATTAAAATCCTCTAAAATTGTTTTTTTTTATGTTTTTATAAACTGCTTTTGTCAAAGAGAATTAAAATATTTATACCACATAAACACTACTTATCTCTTTTGTACATTTTACCCATTAAGTATTTTTGTATATTAATCTTATAATTTTAGATTAAAGTTCATTTTCATAAAGTAATACTATACTTCATTTTATAGTTTAGATCAGATAAGTAAGATTTATAATTTTTGTTTGAAAACATAGTGTAATATTTATTATTGTCAGAACCCAAATTCTTTATTTTTGCCAGCCTGCACCTTATTCCATAGGTGTTTTCTTATTTGCAGATGTAAAGCTGCTTTTGTTTCATGTTTCAATGAGGTGATTTTGAATATATTGTGAATGTTTGTCTTTCTCAAGAACTTGCTCAATATTTTCTCAAAATAAATTACCATTTTTTCCTGGGTTTTATCTGTTTGCCAAGAACATTTAAAAGTCAGACTTTATTTACAAACTAAAAAGTTGATTGTTATATATCATGGATACTGACAGTATCTAGATTTCTGAGTTAGATACAAGGAATGTTATTAATCACAGTCCAGCAAGTCCTGTGAGAAAAATACTGTGTTCATTCTCCTCTCCCCCAGAGGAGCAATGGAAAGAGGCCTGGAGGATAAGTCTGCATTTTAGCTGAGCAACCCAAATGCTCGAGGGTGTTCAGAACAACTGTAGGCCTATTGCCTCAGAAGGACACATTGCCTTTGTTATACAGACAGTATAAAAACCTCATATTTGATCCAGAGGGAAATATTAGCACCATCTTGTAAAGCCATTTGTTATAACAAAACAAACAAACAAAAACAAACAAACAAAAAAAAAACCCTCCTTGAAAGGATAATCTGGAACAAAGGTAAACAGTGTTTCTTCTTGTAAAAGATACAGAAACACGGGAGACTCAGCATGAATCATCTCAAAATGATGCTCATCCATAGTTTATATATTTTTTAACTTCTGCTAAATTTTCCCATGAATACACCCCTGTCAGCCACTCTAATTAATCTCACTCACAGTGTCTGAGACCAATTTTGCTCCCTTTTTTTCTAGTACAGCATTTAATTAAGTCCCATACTATCAACACTATCAACAGTATTTCACAGAGCAGAATGAGGCCCACCTGTAGGAATGACCTCCAAGGTCATGGACCAACCAATTGAGCTGACCATCAGGCTGTTTTCCTGTAGTTGCTGTAGGCATCTTTTACCTGGCCTGAGGCATTATTTCAGCTATAGCAGGATACATTGGTGACTACATGGTCTTTATCTGGAACTGTAAGACCCAAATCTCAGACAATTTTCCCATAACAGACCAAGTTAATGAATCAAGACTGATCTAAATGCCTTTGGGATCCTGGTAGTATCACTGATAACTCCAACTCAAGTTAGAAAAAACTTTAATAAAGCAGATCATTACCCACAGAGTAAACATAGAAAAAGTATACCCAGATAACTCTACAAGGTTTACTCTGGTACACAGTGAATCTGTGTACAAAGACTTCCTTAAATACCGTGAAACTATATGCCTTTTCATCTTTGCTGAGGGCACCTGTCTGTGATGGTCAGGCTGTTTTTGCAACTCTATCTTAGCCTTAGCTTCCTGTTTGTGCAGGGCCTCAAGGTCACCCAAAGGTGAGAGATTGGAGCCCTCTTAGACATCTTTTGGACAAACTCACAGCCCTGCATATGCATGTGAGTTTCTTGTTTGCCAGGTATATATCAGAGCTTTCAAAGTTCGTGGAATCTCAGTCTCCAGCTTTTGTATTTTTGGCCAGTCTCTTGGTTGCAGAGAGTTGGACACAACTGGGTGACTTCACTTCACTCACTTCACTCACTTCATACTTTATCACTGGAGAAGGAAATGGCAACCCACTCACCCACTCAAGTATCCTTGCCTGGAGAATTGCATGGACAGAGGAGCCTAGCAGGCCATGGTCCATTCAGTCACAGAGAGTCGGACATGACTGAGGTGACTAAGCATGTACTTGTCTGCCCCACCTTGTATCTAAATTCAGGAAGATGCCACGTTAAACAGTTACTGATTATTATTTTTTTAGACACATTCTTGCAAAAGAGATTTTCCTGTTTCTTAAATTCCAAAGCAAGTCAAACCATGACAAAGCCCTGCAAGGGAGACTCTTTCTGAAAACTGCAAAGAGGATGGGGACTTTGAGGGGTCCCAGCCTCACTCTCCCCAGTCCGCTGGTGGGGGCATGGCTGCTGATGGTAACTGTAACCTTGGTGATACAACTGCTGTACTTCAAGATGACTTCTGGGCTGGGGAAGAGGGAAGGAATAAGCCACGTTAGTAAGTTACAAACACTGTTGTTTGTCATGAGAGTTGGCAGTTTGTGTGGAGTAGAAAGTCCTTTGATCTTTTCAAATCTAAGCTAATACCCAGAATTCTGAAAAAGTAGATTTTGAAACTTTTGGTCAGTAGTTTGATTGTTTTCACTGAATAGCTCATTCTCATACGTTGAGTTTTGACTTTCCTGGGAGTAGTTATGTTCTAACTTACTCTTCAATGTCTTGTGATAGTTGCTTTCTGTGTTCTGTTGTCCTGGCTTTTTAGTCAAAATCAGTTGGAAAAATATGATGGATCATGTTCACTCCATCCAATCTCTGTATCATGTGCATTATTCAAGTTAAAGCTGTCATATTATATAAAAGTTTTTTTATGTAAAAATCTTTATGAAGACAAATTTGTATAAAATATTTACTCTATTCATCATTTACTGAGTCACAAACAAAAAACTTTTAAATTTTATTGATTTATCAAAGACCAAAGCAATCAAGATTTTTAAAGTATATTCATGCATTTAAGGTCGTTATAGATGGAGTAGTTTTCGTTTCAATACTGCATGCTTTATAGCAGATATTCTTTAAAAATGTAATATCAAAATAATTTTTAGTTCAGATAGATATTTTGGTGTGATTATTACTAAAAATGTGAAATTATATATTGTTATTGTTTTTTGGTTGCTAAGTATGATGACAGAAAACTCAGAACTTGCACCATTTAACAACTCTTATTTAAAAACCCTCTTGACTTAATAACAATCCAAAGTGGAGGGGTAAAAAGTGTCCTTATAACAATGCCTACTGTGGGCCTTTTATATAGGCAAACAAAATTTTTATTTTTTTATGTATGTATAAAACAAAGATCATGGCATCCCATCCCATCTCTTCAAGGCAAATAGATGGGGGAAAAGTGGAAACAATGAGATATTTTATTTTCTTGAGCTGAAAATTCACTGCGGGCTATGACTGCAGCCACAAAATTAAAAAACACATGTTAAAAAGAGAGACATCACTTTGCTGACAAAGGTCCATACAGTCACAGCTATGGTTTTCCAACAGTCACATACAGATGTGAGGATGGATGAAAAGCTGAAGAATGGATTCTTTTGAAATGTGGTGCTGGAGAAGACTCTTGAGATTCCCTTGGACAGCAGGGAAATCAAACCAGACAATCCTAAAGGAAATCAACCCTGACTATTCATTGGAAGGAATGATGCTGAAGCTGAAGCTCCAATACCTTGGCCACCTGATTCAAAGCTGACTTACTAGAAAAGACTCCGATGCTGGGAAAGATTGAGGGCATGAGGAGAAGGGGGTGACAGAGGATGAAATGGTTGGATGCCATCACCGACTCAGGTGACACCAGTTTGAGCACACTCGGAGATAATGAGGGACAGGAAGACTGGTGAACTGCAGTTTACGGGGTCAGAAAGAGTCGGACATGACTTAGCAACTATTGAGAAAGACCTGATGCTGGGAAAGATTGAAGGCAGGAGGAGAGGATGACAGGATGAGATGGTTGGATGGTATCACCTTCTCAACAGACAAACTCTGAGAGATAGTGAAGGACAGGGAAGTCTGATGTGCTGCAGCCCATGGGGTTGCAAAGAATCGGACACAACTCAGCTAATGAACAGGAATAACAATAGTTATTTGAATGAATGGAACAGATTTCCTATTTAAAATTTTTAAAATATGAGGTACAAAAGCATAAAAGTAAACTTCAGTGGTAGTAAGTCTATCAAGAACATATGTTTTATAATTCTATGCAACAGATTAATAAACTTCTGTATAATTTGAAAATTTAACATTATTTCTCTGTAGTGTTTCAAAGAAAATGTACTTAAATACTCTGATGACCAATAAGAGATTAATAGATTATTATACATAATCACCTGAAAATATTATTTTTATCCACAAGCAAATTGCTTGTTGCAAGAGAAAGGGGAAAAGTGGTATGTATGGAGGTAGAGCTCTTATTCACACAGCACCTCTTGTATTATATTATCTCTCTTCACCTACACGATCATACACTGCCATTGTATCATTTTGATTATTATTTAAATTAAACATTCAAAATGGGAAAATTAAGACTGTTTTGTTCTATAAAAGAAATGGAAGTTTGAACTGAAGCAAGTTCAAAATTTTAGCATACCTAATTTTATAACATAGAATTAAAACTATAATCAGCAATCATTTAGAAAACTTAAAATAACAGGCTAAAGTTTTTTTGGCCTTAGGTATCAAAAATTATATCTGTTCTTTATCATACTATTTTTTGAGACATAAACAATATTACATTTGTAACCATGGTGAAATCTTTTTTTTTTTTTAAATTATAAAATCTTTAATTCTTACATGCGTTCCCAAACATGAACCCCCCTCCCACCTCCCTACCCAAAACATCTCTCTGGGTCATCCCCCATGGTGAAATCTTAAAGAGTGCTTCTTGTGTTTTTTTATTATGCCTTTTGATTCCATTTTAGGGCCTGAATACTTTAATTGTCATCTCTTAGCAGTCAAGGGACCAAATTAAGGGAATTTTAGGTGAAAGAAGTGATAGTTTTTCTATGCTCTTGGATAGACATCAAAGGAAGAGAGCTCTATTTTATTCCCTGTGATTTTCTTTAGGCTTTGGGAGCCAGGAAATATCATCAGAGAATAAACATTCAGTTCAAAACAAAAAAAGAAAAAAAATGTTTTGCTAGCATAAAATGACCTCAAAATTCTCCTTGAGGAAGGAGGCACATTGTGAAAAGGGTATTAAAAGATCTCTGCATACAAAAGCATCTCTAAATGAAACCAAATGCCTCCATTTTGTAGACCTGTTTGAGATTGTAAGAACACAGTGTTTGCAGACAAACCACCACAAAACTGTACTGTTTCCTGTAGTTGTCAATCAAACACTTGTACCAGTAGAATAGTGTCTCAAGGGACTTGGGGACTAGGAGCTGAAGGAAGAAGGGCAGGTAACCCCTGGTGTAGGTTCAGGTCCTGCCTGGAGCACGCTGTGTATGATGGAAAGTAACCTGAATAATCTTGTTTCACATTCGGGCAGGTTCATTGTTGCTATCCAAAGATAGTTAAATGCTTCCTGCCCCTCCCATCTGACTCAAATCAAATACACTTACAGACAATAATGGAACAAGGTACAGAGTTCTTAAGAGGAGGCTGGTACATCTGAAAATACGCACTCATAACTGAAGATGTAGAGATATGAATTGTGATAATGAACAGTCAGTCACATAGGACCATGTTCATCTGTGTGCATGCTAAGTCGCTTCAGTCATGTCCAGCTCTTTGTGACCCCATGGACTGTAGCCCACCAGTCTGTACTTCCATGGGATTTTCCTGGCAAAAATACTGGAGTGGGTTGCCATTTTCTCCTCCAGGGGATCTTCCTGACTCAGGGATCAAACCCGTGTCTCTTATGTCTTCAGCATTGGCACGCAGCCTCTTCACCACTAGCACCACCGATCTGTACTGTTGTATTATTTACATTTCATAAAATGCCACAGAGTCAGGCTGGGACCTGAGGCTTGGGGCCCTCTGCTGCAGTGTTTGCACCTGGACAAACATCTTCTCAAGCAACAAAACCGTAAGCAGCTAAAAACAATTCCATGCATGTGTAGTTGGGGCAAATTATGGACAAAAGATGCAAAGAAACCAAAAACCCAACTATCATTTCTGAAGAGCCTAGAACAAAAACTGGGTGTTGGAAGCAAAATCAGGGTCCTGAGCTTGCCCCCTGAGCTTAACACCACTTAAGGGGTGGGCAAATCACTTAAGCCACCTCTCCAGCCAACCCCTGGACACATCCTTACTCTCAGTCCATATAAGAAACCAGCTTGCACCTCCCTTGCAAGCAAGCAAGGACACCTGTTACTTGCTCTGGCAGTAAGGACCCCAATAAAGCCATACCTGCATTTATTGTCTGGCTTCTAATCAACTTCTATTGATTAAGGAGGTCAAGAACCTTTGTCATTAACACTATTGAATAGATTTTTTCTCAGAGGAGTGCCTTAATTAGAATGAGTCCAGTCTCTGATATGCAAGTAATCTACGTATCAGTTAGAGACACTGTGCTGTGTGAGTTCTCTCCCACCTGCTAAGGAACTCGTGGTCTGCCCAGAAAGGATAGTAAAGAATTCCCACAAGCATTGTGACACTGAAATGTCACAGTGCCATGAAGCTCACCATTGTGGTCGCAGCCTCAGGCCACCATGAGAGCCTCACCAGAGCTGTGCCTTATCAGCTGGTACATCATCCCTGGACCTCGGGAAATACCTGTGAGATCTCAAATCCTCATTGTTCAAAGTCATCTCCAGTTTTCTGTTTCTGCATAATTACCCCTCTCTACACTCTTTTATGGCTTTTCTTTTTTTCCTGCCAAAGCCATATTTAGTCAAATAACCAAAGCAGAAAATGAATTGATTATGTGGCTATCAATTTACAAATTGATATATTTCTAGATAACTTGAGATCCAGGAATCAAGACAAGAAATAAAGTGACAGATCAGAGTTGCCAGTTAGTAGATGGCCCTGTGAAATACAAACATGGAGGGATTTTGAGAATTCCTGCATCTTTACATTGCTTGCTGGAGATTCAGTGTCCTGGATGGAGCCTTTCATTTGCTGAATCTCAGTTGCCTTTTATTACCTAAATCAATGTGGAGTAAACTTTGCTTTCCACAGAGGCACCAAGACCCTGACTTTTGAAGATTTGTGGTGATTTTATAGGCTTCCCAGGTGGTGCAGTGGTAAAGAATTTGCCTGCCAATGCAGGAGATGTAAGAGATGCAAGTTCAATCCCTAGGCTGGGAAGATTCTCTGTAGTAAGAAATGGAGACCCACTCCAGTATTCTTGCCTGGAAATTTTCACACAATGGAATAAAAAAGGTAATCCTTAGGCCACTGGTTTGATTCTGCTTCAAAGAAGAGTGGCTTGTTTAAGGGCTTCCCAGGTGATGCTAGAGGTAGAGAACCTGTCTACCAGTGCAGGAGACATAACAGATATGAGTTCGATCCCTGGCTTGGGACGATGCCCTGGAGGAAGGCATAAAAACCCACTCCAGTATTCTTGCTTGGGTCACGTAGAGTCAGATAAGACTGAAGTGACTTAGCACACACATATATATCCCCTGGAGAACGGAATAGCAACCCATTCCAGTATTCTTGCCTGAAAATTTTCATGGACAGAGGAGTTGGGTGGGCTACAGTCCACGGGGTAGCAAAGAGTTGGACACGACTGAATGACTAACACCTTCACTTTCATAGAAAAGAAGTAAAGTAAGTCAGACCTAGAAAGACAAATATCACATGATATCCCTTTTATGTGGAATCTGAAAAACAAAAAAAAATACAAATGAACTTATATACAAAACAGAATTAGACCCACAGACATATAAAGCAAACTTATTGTTACCAAAGGGGATAACAAAGTAGGGAGGATAAATTAGGAGTTTGGGATTAACAGACAGACACACAGCATTGTGTTTAAAATAGGTAACCAAAACGGACCTACTGTATAGCACAGAGAACTATACTCAATATTTTATAAAAACCTATAACAGATGCACGGGGATGATCCAGAGAGATGATATGGGATGGGAGGTGGGAGAAGGGTTCAGGACTGGGAACTCATGTACACCCGTGGTGGATTCATGTCAATGTATGGCAAAACCAATACAGTATTGTAAAGTAAAATAAAGTAAAAATAAAAATTTTAAAAAAAGAGTGGGGAAAGGGCACCCCTACTAAAAAAAATTAAAAAAAAACAACACCTCTATAACAGAAAATCACCTGAAAAAAAGTATATATATGTGTGTATGTATAAATGAATCACTTTGCTGTATAACTGAAACTAAAACAATACTGTAAATAAAGAATACCTCATTTTAAAAAAAGGAATTATAAAATGGTGAATCTTCCAAATTAAAAACATGATATTTGGAAAAAGAAAACAAAGATAGATGTATTTCAACGTTGTTAATATCTTGTTTCTTCATCTGTAACACAGGGATAACAATTCTATCATCTCAAGGACTAAATGAGAATTGATGATCAATGTATTCCAAACAATGCCTGATATCTAGTAAGCACTTACTAATATTAAATATTACTGTTATTACTACCTTAATTTCATTGTAATAACATACCAACAAAAATATCATAATTCATCACCATCATGAATATTCCCACAAACATATATTTCAGTAAGGGATCTCTATAAAACATTCTGCCAGAGTTTAAGATCATGGTATTGGAGCTCACATTATAACACAAAAGAATAACTTCTTTAAATTTTAATATTATACTGACCTGCTATTTAAAAGTCCTCACATAATTTTTCTATCTCTTGCCCTATAATCTTGACAAATTGGTAGATCTCTCTTTGTACCAGGAACTCCTATAGATTTATTAAAATTTTTGAACCTTATTCCTTTTAGGCTTTTCATTTCTAATCTCATGAATTCCCTAATTATTTTCCTGAAAACAAACCCATACATACATTAATATACATAAAATAATTTTCTTCTCAAAGATACACTGTCTGCCCTGCTAACTGTATTAGTTTTTCTCACTGTTTAATATAGTGATTTCAGTTCAGTTCATCAGTTTAGTTGCTCAGTCATGTCTGGCTCTTTGTGACCCCATGGACTGCAGCAGGCCAGGCTTCCCTGTCCATCACCAACTCCTGGAGCTTGCTCAAACTCATGTCCATCCATTCGGTGATGCCATCCAACCATCTCATCCTCTGGCATCTCCTGCTCTTCCTGCCTTCAATCCATCCCAGCTCAGGATCTCTTCCAATGAGTCAGTTCTTAGCATCAGGCGGCCAAAGTATTGAGGTTTCAGTTTCTGCACCAGTCCTTCCAATGAATATTCAGGACTAATTTCCTTCAGGATTGACTAGATTAATCTCATTGTGATGATCTACCATATAACATTGTAGGGTTGCTCTGGGTCAGCTCATGTCCTAAAAATATGTTATTTTCAGTGGGAAAAAGTCTAACACAGCAAGGAGGGCATTGTTTGGTCGATTTCCCATAAAAATGGTCAGTTAACCCTGCATGCATGTTCAGTCATATCCAACTCTTTGCGACCCTATGGACTGTTGCCAAACGCTATAGACTGTAGCCCACTAGGCTCCTCTGTCCATGGGATTTTCCAGGCGAGAATATTCGCGTGGGTTGCTATCTTCTCCTCCAAGGAACCTTCCCGACCCAGGGATCAAACCCTGTCTCTTGCATTTCCTGCATTGACAGGTGGATTATTTTTACCACTGAGCTATCTGGGAAGCCCCCACAATTCCCTACCATTTTTTTTGTTTTTCATATAACAAATGTAAGCTTTTTGAAAACTTGATGTCCAGGAATTCCCCAGCAATTAAAATATTTATATTTAAATACTTAAAGTAAATTTATAACTATTAAGAAACAAACTTGCAACATACATATTTGGGAAAAACAAAAAAACATAGATATTTAGTAGTAAAACTGCATTTAAAGCTTTGTGATAGGATAGCATTTACTAATTGCTTATTCATAGAAGTATAAAGCTAAGCTCTGAGAAATTAAAAAACAGGTTAACTAATATAGTCTGGGCCCAACTAATTTGTGAAGGATTAATTTACCTACTTTGAGTTTGGTGCTAATAAGGCCCCAATCACAGGTATGATCTCTTTGTTGGCTGGTTAGGTTGACTTTTGGTCACTTCTGTATATTTCATGCCCCATGTTCATGGTAAATTCTTCCACTTGTGTCACTGGTCATAAGGAGAAATAAAACTAAGAGTGTAACTGCACATGTGCAAACTCACAACCTCTACTGGAAAAACATAACATCCACTCTTCTGGTGGGAGTGTCATCCTAACCTGATGATACTATGTCCACTTGCAGTAGTGTTGTCATTGCTAAAAATGAACAAAACCTGTATTGTACACACTCAGCCAGATGTAAAAAACACCTTCGCATATACTCAGTAATTTTCTATAGGTGTTTAAAGAAACTAAGCTTTACAGTTGCCCATTTCTATTTTAACACAAGGCACGGAAAAGTAGCTAACTTAAAAACACAGACATAAAAAAAGTGATTTTCTTTTTATTTTGTTCAATTTATTTTTTTAACTGGACAATAATTGCTTTACAATGTTGTGGTGTTTTCTGCCATATAACAATGAGAATCAGTAATAATACTCAGTAATAATATACATAGACCCTGATCCCACTCCTTTAGATCATCACAGAGTGCCAGGCTGGGTTCCCTGTGTTATACAGCAGTTTTCCATTAGTTATCTGTTTTACACATGGTAGAATATATATGTCAATGCTACTTTCTCAATCCGCCCCACCCTATCCTTAAATGTACCACAATGTTCATTGCAGCACTATTTACATAACCAGGACATGGAAGCAACTTAGATGTCCATCAACAAATGAATGGATAAAGAAGTGTGGTATATATATGCAATGGAATATTCAGTTCATTTCAGTTCAGTTCAGTCGCTCAGTTGTGTCTCTTTGCGAATCCATGAATCCCAGCACACCAGGCCTCCCTGTCCATCACCAACTCCTGGAGTTCACTCAGACTCACCTCCATTGAGTCCGTGATGCCATCCACCATCTCATCCTCTGTCGTCCCCTTCTCCTCCTGCCCTTAATCCCTCCCAGCATCAGAGTCTTTTCCAGTGAGTCAACTCTTCACATGAGGTGGCCAGAGTACTGGAGTTTCACCTTTAGCATCATTCCTTCCAAAGAAATCCCAGGGCTGATCTCCTTCAGAATGGACTGGTTGGATCTCCTTGCATCCAAGGGACTCTCAAGAGTCTTCTCCAACATCACAGTTCAAAAACATCAATTCTTCAGTGCTCAGCTTTCCTCACAGTCCAACTTTCACATCCATACATGACCAATGGAAAAACCATAGCCTTGACTAGACGGACCTTTGTTGGTAAAGTAATGTCTCTGCTTTTGAATGTGCTGTCTAGGTTGGTCATAACTTTTCTTCCAAGGAGTAAGTGTCTTTTAATTTCATGGCTGCAGTCACTATCTGCAGTGATTTCAGAGCCCAAAAAGTAAAGTCTGACACTGTTTCCACTGTTTCCCCATCTATTTCCCATGAAGTGATGGGACCGGATGCCATGATCTTTGTTTTCTGAATGTTGAGCTTTAAGCCAACTTTTTCACTCTCCGCTTTCACTTTAATTAAGAGGCTTTTTAGTTCCTCTTCACTTTCTGCCATAAGGGTAGTGTCATCTACATATCTGAGGTTATTGATATTTCTCCCAGCAATCTTGATTCCACCTTGTGCTTCTTCCAGCCCAGTGTTTCTCATGATGTACTCTGCATAGAAGTTCAGTAAGCAGGGTGACAATATAGAGCCTTGACTTACTACTTTTCCT
This sequence comes from Ovis canadensis, assembly GCF_042477335.2. Classification (NCBI taxonomy): domain Eukaryota; kingdom Metazoa; phylum Chordata; class Mammalia; order Artiodactyla; family Bovidae; genus Ovis; species Ovis canadensis. The sequence goes on from NC_091261.1 coordinate 53,365,019, forward strand.
ATTTGGAACCAGACTGTTGTTCCATGTCCAGTTCTAACTGTTGCTTCCTGACCTGTATATAGGTTTCTCGAGAGACAGGTCAGGTGGTCTGGGATTCCCATCTCTTTCAGAATTGTCCACAGTTTATTGTGATCCACACAGTTAAAGGCTTTGGCATAGTCAATAAAGCAGAAATAGATGTTTCTGGAACTCTCTTGTTTTTTCCATGATCCAGCGGATGTTGGCAATGTGATCTCTGGTTTCTCTGCCTTTTCTAAAACCAGCTTGAACATCTGGAAGTTCATGGTTCATGTACTGCTGAAGCCTGGCTTGGAGAATTGTAAGTATTACTTTACTAGTGTGTGAGATGAGTACAATTGTGTGGTAGTTTGAGCATTCTTTGGCATTGCCTTTCTTTGGGATTGGACTGAAAACTGACCTTTTCCAGTCCTGTGGCCACTGCTGAGTATTCCAAACTTGCTGGCATATTGAGAGCAACACTTTCATAGCATCATCTTTCAGGATTTGAAATAGCTCAACTGGAATTCCATCACCTCCACTAGCTTTGTTCGTAGTGATGCTATCTAAGGCCCACTTGACTTCACATTCCAAGATGTCTGGCTCTAGGTGAGTGATCACACCATCGTGATAATCTTGGTCTTTAAAATCTTTTTTGTACAGTTCTTCTGTGTATTCTTGTCACCTCTTCTTAATATCTTCTGCTTCTGTTAGGTCCATACCATTTCTGTCCTTTATCGAGCCCATCTTTGCATGAAATGTTCCCTTGGTATCTCTAATTTTCTTGAAGAGATCTCTAGTCTTTCCTGTTCTGTTGCTTTCCTCTATTTCTTTGCACTGATCGCTGAGAAAGGCTTTCTTATCTCTTCTTGCTGTTCTTTGGAACTCTGCATTCAGATGTTTATATCTTTCCTTTTCTCCTTTGCTTTCGCTTATCTTCTTTTCACAGCTTTTTGTAAGGCCTCCCCAGGCAGCCATTTTGCTTTTTTGCATTTCTTTTCCATGGGGATGATCTTGATCCCTGTCTCCTGTACAATGTCACGAACCTCAGTCCATAGTTCATCAGGTACTCAATCTATCAGATCTAGTCCCTTAAATCTATTTCTCACTTCCACTGTATAATCATAACTGATTTGATTTAGGTCATAGCTGAATGGTCTAATGGTTTTCCCTACTTTCTTTAAGTCTGAATTTGGCAATAAGGAGTTCATGATCTGAGCTGCAGTCAACTCCTGGTCTTGTTTTTGTTGACTGTATAGAGCTTCTCCATCTTTGGCTGCAAAGAATATAATCAATCTGATTTCGATGTTGACCATCTGGTGATGTCCATGTGTAGAGTCTTCTCTTGGAAGAGGGTGTTCACTATGACCAGTGCATTTTCTTGGCAAAACTCTATTAGCCTTTGCCCTGCTTCATTCCGTATTCCAAGGCCAAATTTTCCTGTTACTCCAGGTATTTCTTGACTTCCTACTTTGGCATTCCAGTCCCCTATAATGAAAAGGACATCTTTTTTGGGTATTAGTTCTAAAAGGTCTTGTAGTTCTTCATAGAACCATTCAACTTCAGCTTCTTCAGCGTTACTGGTTGGGGCATAGACTTGGATTACTGTGACATTGAATGGTTTGCCTTGGAAATGAACAGAGATCATTCTGTCGTTTTTGAGATTGCATCCAAGTACTGCATTTAGGACTCTTTTGTTGACCATGATGGCTGCTCCATTTCTTCTAAGGGATTCTTGCCCACAGTAGTAGATATAATGGTCATCTTAGTTAAATTCACCCATTCCAGTCCATTTTAGTTCGCTGATTCCTTGAATGTCGAAATTCACCCTTGCCATCCCTTGTTTGACCACTTCCAATTTGCCTTGATTCATGGACCTGACATTCCAGGTTCCTATGCAATCTTGCTCTTTACAGCATTGGACCTTGCTTCTATCACCAGTCACATCCACAGCTGGGTATTGTTTTTGCTTTGGCTCTATCCCTTCATTCTTTCTGGAGTTATTTCTCCACTGATCTCCAGTAGTGTGTTGGGCACTTACTGACCTGGGGAGTTCCTCTTTCAATATCCTATTATTTTGCCTTTTATACTGTTCATGGGGTTCTCAAGGCAAGAATACTGAAGTGGTTTGCCATTCCCTTCTCCACTGGACTTCTGTCAGAAGTCTTCACCATGACCCGCCCGTCTTCGGTGGCCCCACGGGCATGGCTTAGTTTCATTGAGTTAGACATGCTGTGGTCCTAGTGTGATTAGATTAACTAGTTTTCTGTGATTATGATTTCAGTGTGTCTGCCCTCTGATGCCCTCTTGCAACACCTGCCATCTTACTTGGGTTTCTCTTACCTTGGACATGTGGTATCTCTTCACAGCTGCTCCAGCAAAGCGCAGCCCCTGCTCCTTACCTTGGACGAGGGGTATCTCCTCACCGCCTTCCCTCCTGACCTTGAAGGTGGAATAGCTCCTCTCGGCCCTACTGCACCTGCGCAACCACAGCTCCTTGGACGTGGGGTTGCTCCTCCCCCTGCCTCCCCTGATCTTGGATGTGGGGTAGCTCCTCTTGGCTGCCGCACTTGACCTCTGATGCAGGGTAGCTCCTCTCAGCCATTCCTGCGCTATTGCAGCCTGGCACTCTCGGCCACTATCCCTACCTTGGACGTGGGGAAACTCCTCTTGGCTGCCGCCCCTCGGGCATGGGGTCCTCCCGGCTTCTGCCCCTGACCTCGGACGTGGGGTAGCTCCTCTCAGCCACGTTATATGCGCCTGTTGCAGCCTCCACAAAGAGCCTGTCAATAGAGAATGAAGTCATTCATAGAGAGAAAAACTAAATATTATGTATTAACACACACACACACACACATATATATATGGCATATAGAAAAATGGTACTAATGAACCTATTTGCAAGACAAGAATAGAGATGCAGACATAGAGAACAGACTTGCAAAAAGCAATTTTCTTATTAGAAATAAAGTTTAAAAAAAGAAGATAGCTTTCAAAGGATTGAGATAGAAGTCCAGCTTACTCATATTAATGTGAACATCAAATATTTTATGAAAAAATTAATGTGTAAATTATTTGTTAGTAAAGTAAAAAAATTCACCAATAATGATCAATTGATGATATTTTGTTAAAATATTACTTATGACATCTACCTCACTATTTAAAGACTTTTTCATGTGAAGCTTAGTCATACTTGGTAATGGGTTCAGTTTTAATTTTTTTTTAATTTTTCTGGCAATGTCAACATTGCTCTTCCTTAAGGCAAAAATATCTACAATGACTTTGTTCATTTTAAACAATGAATCAATTAATTTGATCAAAAGAAATATTTTAAGTTAGCTCTCTTGAAATTTCTACCTCTGTCTGATATTTATTTGTTGCACGTGCATGGACCCTTCTCCTAAATTCTTATATTCTTTCATATTTTTCCTGAACATATTATGTGTGTCTTTAAGAATAGAATTATGTAGGTTTATACCTATTGCTTAAATATGTATTTTGGACATTATGAATGGGGCACTGAATAAAACTGAAGCATTCAGCCAAATAGCCCAGGTTAAAATAAAAAGTAATTAGCCTCCAATTAAAATAAATAAATTAAATATATATATATATATATAATTTTAAAACTAAAATCATTCCCAGGATTTTGAGGCAATGAGCTAGACTATATTTTTTTAAATAATTTCTGAACCTGGAAAATAAATGCCTTATTTCCTTAAGCTTTAATTTCTGTACTGAGTATGTCGTGATAATCAACAGGAAAATATAAAGTTTTTCTTAATTAGGAACGACATAAAAGCTACTTCTACATAAGTTCTGCTCAGTAGAAATTCATTTTTAAAAGATTTATTAAGCTTGACAAAGGAATTAGTATTCAGCTCACTGGAAAGTGACTCAAAATTGCTTTACATGAACTAGGCTGTTTTTAATGATTTCTTACTAAAGGTAGTTTTCATCAAAAAATGTATATCTTACCCCAAAACAGTTACTTAATTCAAAAAGACAATGTAGTGGCAATCTGATTTAATTATAATAAATAGAAAAAAAAATAATAGGGACAAAAGAAGAGACCATGAATGTTCTAAAAAATAAATATAGGATATATGTAGGATCCAAGTTTCTAAGAATTGCTGTTTTCTACATTTTCATGTTTACTTTAATCACCAAGGGGAATGTAGAGTGTACTATGGGGTGTTTTTTGTAGTGCAAAATACCTGTAGCCACAATTTGGTACATGAAGAATTTTAAAAATATTGTGCAAAGTTGTGAAAATTAAGAGGTTAATTCAACTATTCTCATGATTTTAACTTTCATTTTAGAAATCCATAAGGTAGTAGGAACAGCGTCAGGATTATGCAAGGCCCTGTCACAGCACTTATTGGCCACTCCAAGATGAGCACTGTCAAATTTAATGAAAGAAGACAAATATTAAATTTTTGAAATGAAGGCATTTTGACACATTTTTTGAGATTAAAGAATATTAGTAAAGGAAACCGATCTCTTCCATTTTTCATTTTGAGGCTCTACAGTATTGCCTGGGCATATTTTTTGGAAGAATTTTGTTCTCTTTTCTTTGTTGCTTTATTATTTAAAGGCTTGTCTTAAAAGTTAGGACCCCACACAAAACCACAGTTGAGAGAAATATAGGATTCATTAATCGTTTCTCTCATTCTCGTATCTTAGAAATGAAAATGTATAAAGATCACAAGGAGGCTAGATTTCTTTTAGGAAGACTTACTCTGTTTAGAATGTGTCTGTTTGGTCCTCCTGTCTCCTCCACCCTGTGTTCATTCTGTGTGTCCAGTAGAGAAATTCCAGTAGAATAAGCATGTTTACAGTCATGAGCTCAAAAGCAAAATTGCAAGCATAAGAAAAACTGTGAATTCAATATGCAGTCCTAACTTCCTGCAAGGAAGTAGCCTTCAAAATATTTGTTGATATTTAATATCCATCATCAGGATCGTGTCCTGGACCACAGAAAGAAAGACAAAATATTGCTGAAAAAGCTTCAGCTCTACAAAACTTGGTCTTCCCTAATGACTCAGATGGTAAAGAATCTATCCACAATGCTGCAGACCCAGGTTTGATCCCTGGGTCAGGATGATTCCCTGGAGAAGGGAATGGAAACACACTCCAGTATTCTTGCCTGGAGAATTCCATGAACAGAGGAGCCTGGTGCACTACAGTCCATGGGTTCACAAAGAGTCATACATGACTGAAGCAACTAACACTTTCACTTTCACACTTTCACTAATACTTGATGGACGGTGACCCACCTGCATTCACATACACATATCATCCTATAAATGTGATGTTTTACTTAAAACATGTGGCTGTTCTAAACTCTGCTCAGATTTTATTCCAAGTTTTCTTTATGCATTTATAAAGAGGAAAGGGAGACTGAGCAATGAGTTGGTTCCATTAACAGAAGAATTTCAAAAATTTAAATGATGCCAAGTTTATATTATTACCATATGGTGATTAAAATAGAGAAAGACAGTTAATTCCAATAAATGCTGGATATTGTGAACAAAGTTATGAAATCAGAGCTTTGAAAATATGAATAGTATGCTGAGTTAGGGATTCAATGTTCAATAATAAATGTTTATTTGCAGTGATAATAAGAAAGCTAATTTCTAGGAGCACAGCATCCTGACAAACAGTATTGTGCTGAATTAAGAAAGCACTGAGATAGAAATGTACTTGGAATTGGTAGCGATGTATATGACTTACAGTTTTGACTATATTAACTTCAGTATTTTATCAATCTAAATATGTTGTTAACATTTTCAAATATTTTAAAATATACACAGCTATAGTAAATATACTGCAAATTTATGTGCTGAAGTTATTACTATAAAAGTGCTTTGCCATGGCAGTAAATCTCTTCTCTGCTACTTATCATCAATTGGAGTTTAGAAGTGGATTTGTCTTATAACTATTGAAAACAAAGTTTTGTAAAAGGAAGACATTAAAATGTGTTCATACAAAATATGAGATGAACGTATTAATCTATGACAAGTTGAATCATTTACAAATGTAATTTTGAAATTTAAAACTTATTAGCTAAACAGTTGAAAGAAATGAATATATACATATTAGAAAATATATAAAATGTAAAAATTGATGTCTAAGAAGAAATAGACCACCAATCACCATTAATGAAATTGAAGTATAAATAGAAGATTGAAATATGCAATTATTAAGTTTGAGTTAATAAGTATGAAGAGTTATTCAAATACAAAAAATACACATAGTCATGGAGACCTTTGCCTTGTTCTTATTCTTAAACGCAATGAGTCTCTAAGTTCAATATTCTGTTTCTTGCAGATATAAAGTCTCTTTCTGGTAAATACAGGAATAGAAGTCCTGGCAAAAAAAATTAAAAATGGAAATGAGGAATAAAAAAGAAATTTGTCTATTTGCGAATGATTTATTAGCCGCAGAATCAATAGAAAGCTAGCAAAGCAATAAGAGACTTTGGTCAAGTTTCTAAATACTTTAATAATGTATGCAAGTTGGCAACATACCCTCATAAAAGCAATAATCATGCAAAAAATAGAAATAAGATGTTATTTCTATAAGAAGAATTATACAGAACATAATGAAGAAGATCTTGATGAAGAAAACTCTATTAAAGAATTAAAAATAGACTCAGAATAAATAAAAAGAGAATATGCAGTGAATCTTGAAAGAGGCAAGTATTTTATTTTTATTTTTTTCTTAAATTTATTATTATTATTTTTTAACTTTACAATATTGTATTGGTTTTGCCATGCATCAACATGAATCCGCCACGTATGTACACGTGTTCCCAATCCTGAACCCACCTCCCACCTCCCCCCTCCCCACCTCCCATCCCTCTGGGAAAGAGGCAAGTATTTTCTTATTATATTTACTTAACAGTTCCTTGTTATTTTTTAAATCAAACTAAAGATACATCCTTTAAGCTCTGTTCTTTATTTCATCAAACTTCAATTTATAGGTATATATCCACTTCAACAACAAAGTCAGACAAAGATTTGGTACATGGGTTTTAAGATGATTGAAGTATTAATATAATGTTTACTTTCATTCAACTGTTTCTGTAATTCTTATTTTTAGCTATAGAGGTTAACATTCAGAACTTTCTATAAAGCAAAAATTGACTCTGAAATTCCAGAATACTGATTCTATCACATTTCCTTTGCCCACAGAGTGGAACTCCTTACTTCTGGTGACTGTAGGTTTATCAGAAAGGGTGAGAGGTCTGTATTTTTTGTTGATGTGTCATTGTGTCAGTCATGTTCTATTAGCTGCAGTCCCATTCTGAGGATTCACGCTTACCTGTGGGCAAGTGTGACCATTTCTAAATTTGTCCTAAAATATTTTCACAGAAGCAAACTTGTCCCACCTGGTATTTGTGGTCTATATTTTTTCCATGTGATTTTCCTTGGACTTCATCATGTTTATACAGGTTCCTGTCTCTAACATGTATTCATGTAGATATGTTGGGCCAAATAATTACAACTCTTATGATCTACCCACAAAAATATGACATCAAATGGCTATTTAAAGAGAGTTTACCAAACATATTCAGGACAAATAATATTGTGCAAGAGATTAACTGGTAAATGACATTGTTAAATGAAAGGAACCCAAGATGAATGGACTGCTTTTATTAAAAAAAAAAAAAGTAGTCCAAATATGATATTATATAATAGGATTTTTAATATTAAGCATGTTTCCACATAAGCATAGTGTCTAATTTCTAATCACTTAATTTTCTTATTAATTATAGTTCAATGATTAAAATAAAGTATATAGTATTCTCTTTCTAACATTGACTACAACATACATAAGGAATTTGGAGGTACTGTGAACAAAGATGCTGAGGAATCAGAAAGCCCAGAAATATTTTAAAAATACACTCTATAAAATAAGAAAAGATTTAGTTCCCCAAATAACTAATGCCTCTGATAAAACACAGAAGATGGAAATTAAGTAATCTCATCCAGCATCAAACTGATCCTATTAATCAATCAATAATCAGAGGTCTCAATTGCCTTTCTTTTCCTCCCCTGATATTTACCCCCCCCCATAATTTTAACTTGGGATTCTCATTTTTGTTTTTTATTTGGTTATGGCATGTGGGATCTAGTTCCCCTACCAGGGATTGAACCAGGCCTCCTGCATTGGGAATGCAGTATTTTAACCACTGGACCACCAAGGAAGTCCATGAAATTCTCATCTTTAAATATATATTTCATTGAGTGTGGCTAGAGATGGGGAGTATCTCCAGAATTTCACTGCTCTAAGGCCCTTATGTTATTTATTTGTTCCATATTGCAGGTGTCAATGCCCAACAGGATTGTTACCACTGGAGAGAGTGAAAAGCCATTGGTGGAGGCCCTGAGCCAAAACCCAGACTCATCTTCCTTTTGGCCCATATCTATTCTATCAGCATCTTATTAGTGAGCCACCCTCAGACCATAAATTGTATGGATTCAGTTTAGTTTTATTTGAGTTTCTCTCCAGAAGTAATCACAGAGTGAAATGGGACAGTCCACAGGTTATTTTAAAATCTGAAGTAAGTAGACTTGTTATTAGATCAATCAGCTTCTAAAAACAAATACATTAAATTTGAATGTAGGATACTTTCATATTTCTGCATATCTCCATCCATGCTTACAGCATCAAGCATGAATGTGGATTCCAAAGGAAATGCTGCTCTGTATTCTATCAGAGAAGCCAAACCTGCTTTTCCCATTCCTCCTGTGAGCTGCTTTGAACATCATTTCCAATGAATGTGCCAATTTGGTGGGTGCTGTCAGCCAGGCCTTGCTGATTTCAAAGCCAGCTTGCATCACTGTGAATAGTTCATGTCTGTTTTTTATATGCAGGGTCAAAATGATGAAAGCTGCCTTGTTCTCTTATGATCTAGAAAAGACTGTTTGGGGTCAAGACTCAGGGACAAATGTACCAATTTTTTTTTTCTTTTTCTATGTTGTGTTTTCACTCACTCTCTCACTTGGAGCACTTGAATTCACTGCTGTCATTCACTGCACATACCTCACTCTTCTCCACTGGCCCCTTTGGAGAACAGCATGCGTGTGTGTTCAGTCCCTCAGTCACGTCCGACTCTGTGACCCCATGTGCCCTTCTGTTCATGGAATTCCTCAGGCAAGAGTAATGCAGTGGGTTGCTCTTTCCTTCTCCAGGGGCTCTTTCCCACCCAGGTATTGACAAGAGTTGTTTGGGCGTTGGGGATCAGGACAAGTCTGCAGCCTCAGCAAAGAGTTCAAACCAGAAAACCAAGGCGAAACAACAGTCCTAGGAACTGTGCAATTATTATAGAAATAAAGATTTTTAAGAAAAATTTTTTGCCTAAGTATATGAGCAACACAGATATGGACCAATTAACATTTGACCCCTAATGGAGTATGAGCCTACGAACAGGTGAGTGCCTGGCAATCCTAGCACCAGCCCTGGACATGGCTGCTTCATGTGTCCTCATGGAAGCTCTGAGACCCTGGGTTACTAGAATTTTTAATTAATAATTGAAAGTCAAGTCTACATGCCCTTTACTAAAATAAACTGTAGTCATAGTATCTTAAACAAGCAAAATAATATTGAGGCTTTAGGAATGCAACATTAACATAATAGGGGTAAAATAAATATCTAGATAATTTAAACCATCTCTTTTCTTCCCGGTAATAAAATATCTGATGATGGAGGAAATGCACTCATATGGCTTGAATGCCACCTAAAATGTTGAATGCTGACTAAAATATCAAATACTTGTACAACTTTTGATTGGTATTTTGTTGTGTATAGATTTGCTGCTCATTTTTTAGTATAAACATGGTCCCCTAACTAAAGTTCTATTATCAGCTTTCCTGCTGTTCCCTACCCTGTTCACTGAGACAATCATTTCCTACCAAGCAAACAGCATCAAAATTTATCTGACCTTGACCTCACTTTCAAGCTACAATTATTTAACATCTAACCAGCTTCTGTCATCTCCTACCTCAAACCGACTCACAATGGCAACTTATAATTGATCTGTTTTTAGACAAGCTTATGATGTTAAAAAAAATTGTACTTTTTTTGTAATTACACATTTTATAGAAGTGATAAAATGTGCCTTCCTGTGAAAATATATGCTTTCCTTGGCTACCTGTATGAAATCACAGGGAGGAATGTATGGAGCAGAAAACCAATAACATAGTCTGAATCCAGCTCTCAATAATGGGTGCTTAGTTTGATTGGTTTCTTTTGTTGTTGTTGTTGTTGTTTTGTTTTTAAATATAAATTTATTTATTTCAATTGGAGGTTAATTACTTTACAATATTATATTTGTTATTTAACCTAATAATGCAATTGCTTTGGCAATGTATAAGTAATGGGCTTCCCAAGTTGTGCTAGTGATAAAGAACTTGCCCACCAATTAGGAGACCTAAGAGAAAAGGGTCCAATTTCTGGGTGGAGAAGACCCCTTGGAAGAGGGCATGGCAAACTACTCCAGTATTCTTGGCTGGGTAATCCCATGACCTGGAGGGCTTTAGTTCTCATAGGGTTGCACAGAGTAGAACACTGAAGGGATTTATCATTCACATAAGCAAGTAATGGTTAAATATGCAAAAACAACTAAGGAAGAAAGAAAATGAAGAAAGAAGGGAAGGGAGTGAGGAAGAGAAGGAGTTGCCTGAGCCCTTTGTCTTATCATCCATTTTGAAGTTGGCTGGTTTCCTTGTTAATGAACTCAGGCTTGAATGTTCGCTGTTCAAAAACCAATAATTTGAGAGGCAAGTGTGAATGGAAAGGAAAGGTCCTTTAATCAGAAAAGCCAGCAATCTGGGGGAGATTTGACTCGAGTCCTGAGAAGCTGAAGATTCTGCTCAATTGTAATAGGTTTTCAAGAGAAAATTGAGGGAGAATCTCAGTGAGTCACGGAGGCAGGAGGGTGGGTTCTGCATCTTCCTCCATGGTTGTGGGCTGGCCGACTCTCTCTGCAGATGTTATCTTGTCCGAGTGGTCTGCCTGCACGATTGCCAGGAGGACAGTTGGGGTTGGAGAGAAAGCCATTCTTTAACTGCCCACTTCTTCATTCTAACCTCTATTATTCCAGAAAAAGAATAGACAGGCTAAACAAAGCATGGTGTGCATTCAGAAAGCCTAAGTCAGGAGTTAGTTTCAACTGTTTGATGATCTCATTTCTATGGTTAGGTTTTTAAGCTTAGAGGGTCGACAGAAATGGGCAAATAGGAAAAGGGCAAAAGAGCTGCTTTCACCAGGAAAGATAAGGAGCAGTAGAAACAGTAAATTAAAGTCAAAAGGGAAGGGACAAGTTTCTATTGTTTCTTAGACTTTTTAGAATGAGAAGATAAACAGCAGATACTTTAAAAATGATTATAGGTAAATAGATTTGGTCTGCAGTCACCTCACCCAGGTCATGAGAAACTAGAATCTCTGCCTCAGGGTTTTTCAGCCTTCATCCTATTGATGTTTAGGTCAAAGTCAATTATTTCTTTGTTGGACTGTAACTTCCTTAGTTGGACTGTAACTTCCTTAGTTGGACTGTAACTTCCTTAATTGCACTGTAACCTCCTTAGTTGGACTGTTACTGTGGATATTCAGCCACATTATTTTGCCCTCTCCCCTCCAGATGTCAATCATACCCTGAAACTCTGGCAACCAAAAATCTTTTCAGACTTTGCCAACTGTCCCTTGAAGGCCACAATCATCCCAAGTTGAAAATGACTGCTCTGGGTGAAGAAAGATGGTAGAGGAGGCTGTTACTTCAGTTCACTGCCTAGGTGAATGGTTAGCCATCCTGGTTACAGCTGAGGTCCTTAACTAAAAGTGATGCTGAGAAATGACCTCAATAGATTTTTGTGGAATTGCTCTGATCTGGAGCCTTTGGAGTAAGCCTTAGGTATCTTAAAATTCTAAGTGAGTCTGATATGTAGCCAAGGTTGAAAGCCCTTGCTAGGAAAAGGTTTGGCTAGCTCAGGAAGAGACCTCAAGATAATGAGGACACTATTTCTCTTCTCCAAAATTACTGTAATTTTCAAGCCTTATATTCACAGTCCATGTTTCATTCTAATAAATTTATGCATTGAATTTCTAATGTCAGCTCAAAATAAATCACTGAAACTTATAAATGTTTACAACATAAGACATTCAGTATATTTTCTATGGAAGGATATCTTGAATTAAATTACCTGTGCCTTAAATGTTAAGCAAAAGCATCTGCATGAAATAAAATTTTCTATTCTGCTTGTATCAACCTCACTTAAGTGTTAAGACAACACAGGGAAACAACTGACTAACATGTTTGCAGGTGTGGCTACATAGATGGACAGCACATTCAAATACAATGGAACTACCATGCTTTTTTTTGGTCAAACTGTAATTTTATCTAAAAGACCCCAACGACATTTACCTGATGATGTCCAAACCATTTCCTAAAAAACAAGAAGAAATAAACACTTCAGGCTATACTACAAAGCCACAGTCATCAAGACAGTATGGTACTGGCACAAAGGCAGAAATATAGACAATGGAACAAAATAGAAAGTCCAGAGATAAATACACACCCATATGGACACCTTATCTTTGACAAAGGGGGCAAGAATATATAATGGATTAAAGACAATCTCTTTAACAAGTGGTGCTTGGAAAACTGGTCAACCACTTGTAAAAGAATGAAACTAGAACACTTTCTAACACCGCACACAAAAATAAACTCAAAATGGATTAAAGGTCTAAACGTAAGACCAGAAACTATAAAACTCCTAGCGGAGAATATAGGCAAAACACTCTCCGACATAAATCACAGCAGGATCCTCTATGACCCATCTCCCAGAATATCAGAAATAAAAGCAAAAAATAAACAAATGGGATCTAATTAAAATTAAAAGCTTCTGCACAACAAAGGAAACTATAAGCAAGGTGAAAATGTAGCCTTCGGAATGAGAGAAAATAATAGCAAATGAAGCAACTGACAAACAACTAATCTCAAAAATATACAAGCAACTCATGCAGCTCAATTCCAGAAAAATAAATGACCCAATCAAAAAATGGGCCAAAGAACTAAATAGGCATTTCTCCAAAGAAGACATACAGATGGCTAACAAACACATGAAAAGATGCTCAACATCACACATTATCAGAGAAATGCAAATCAAGACCACAATGAGGTACCATTTCACACCAGTCAGAATGGCTGCAATCCAAAAGTCTACAAGCAATAAATGCTGGAGAGGGTGTGGAGAAAAGGGAACCCTCTTACACTGTTGGTGGGAATGCAAACTAGTACAGCCACTATGGAGAACAGTGTGGAGATTTCTTAAAAAACTGGAAATAGAACTGCCTTATGACCTGGCAATCCCACTGCTGGGCATACACACCAAGGAAACCAGAATTGAAAGAGACGCCTGTACCCCAATGTTTATCGCAGCACTGTTTGCAATAGCCAGGACATGGAAGCAACCTAGATGTTCATCAGCAGACGAATGGATAAGAAAGCTGTGGTATATACACAATGGAGTATTACTCAGCCTTTAAAAAGAATACATTTGAATCAGTTCTAATGAGATGGATGAAACTGGAGTTGATTATACAGAGTGAAGTAAGCCAGAAGGAAAAACACCAATACAGCATACTAACACATATATATGGAATTTAGAAAGATGGTAATGATAACCCTGTATGCAAGACAGCAAAAAGAGACACAGATGTATAGAACAGACTTTTGGACTCTGTGGGAGAGGGAGAGGGTGGGATGATTTGAGAGAATGGCACTGAAACTTGTGTAATATCATGTAAGAAATGAATCGCCAGTCTAGGTTTGATGCAGGATACAGGATGCTTGGGGCTGGTGCTCTGGGATGACTCAGAGAGATGGTATGGGGAGGGAGGTGGGAGGAGGGTTCAGGACTCAGAACTCATGTACACCTGTGATGGATTCATGTTGATGTATGGCAAAACCAATACAGTATTGTAAAATAAAGTAAAATAAAACAAAGCAAAACAATAAAACCAAAGGAAACTAGAAAGAGGAGATTTATACAAATCAAGGTAAAATTTTGTTAAATATGAAAAAGAAAAAAAACAAGAAGAAATAAACATCAATCTCAAAGTGTAATTTTTTATCTGTACCTAGATATTTAAAAAATAAAATTTGAAATCAAAATGGTCTGTGAAGTTAATCAGGTCACTTGAATGCATCACTCCAACTCATTTGATAAAATTTGATGCCTCTATTTTTATTGCCTAGTGATCGTAAATTTTGAGACCTACATGTGGTTGATAATTTGTTTCCTGATAGATTGCCAGTTTCTGTTCAACAATTTCTCTGAAGAGTTTTTATTCCCATTGCTTCTTATTTGGAATATCAATGAAAATTTACAAACAGCTAAAAGCCTCCGACTTCTGTGTATGTCAATAATTTTAAGAGATATTTTAAAAATATGACAATATTTAAGTGCAATGTCACTCTCCTGGGAAAAATTATATTTATTTAATAAAGATTTAACTACAGAATTTGTCAGGGCTATTTAATAAAATATGAGTGCATTTGAAAGTATAATATGCAGTTTGGAAACTGTTAGTATTGTTTTTATATGAAATAAATAATCTGAAAATTAATGATGTGAGTGGGCATCCCAGACTTATGACACCTCACCTGGAGTGTTTCAGACAGTTTTACTGGTATCATGTTCAGACTGTGACCCCAGACATGCTAAATCAATGGTGCTGAATTAAGTAATGGACCAACAACTACATGTGCATTAACACTTGCATATTTGCAACGCCTACTGTGATAACATGTGTCAATTTCCATCTGATCTTTATAATTAAAGAAGTGGGATGATTAATTTCAGTAAGAAGCTTGTTTGTAGAGAAATCCCAACTTTGAAGTCTACATTTGGTTGACAGAAATTAAATACAGTTTTGAAATATAAATCAAAGAATATCAGTGTCATGGACGGAGGAGCCTGGTGGGCTGCAGTCCATGGGGTCGCTAAGAGCTGGACATGAATGAGCGACTTCACTTCCACGCTTTGGAGAAGGAAATGGCAACCCATTCCAGTGTTCTTGCCTGGAGAATCCCAGTGGCGGGGGAGCCCGGCGGGCTGCCGTCTATGGGGTCACACAGAGTCAGACACAACTGAAGCGACTCAGCATATGTTAATGAGTGGAAATTCCTTCATCTTTTCACTGATAGTAAAAAGAGCCTATAAAACTTTATTTATAGTTCTTGCTCACTTTTATTATGTACCATTTTCTCAATTCCAGTAATATTGTCAATCTGTACGGTATAACTTAAATATTTATTGTAACATTCTTTAGGTAACATAGTGCAATATTTACTCTTATTATGTAACTTCAAATTGAAGCCCAGTGGAAAGGGATGAAAATCCTGATTTAGAAACTGTAGAAATTTGAACCTATACACAATTGTAACAAGAAAATATAAAATAAGAAATCAACCCCATTCTTAAGGATCTATTAATATTAAATGCAATTATATTGATTTCTATGTTTTGTTACCAATTCAGTGTAATATATGTCTCCTTGTTAATATTTATTTCCCAGTTTAAACAAAGCAAGTATACATGTGGAATCCTAAAATAGCAAGAACATAATACCATTTGTGGGTGCCAGTGGCAACTTCCCTCGTCAGAAGTGATACCTGGCTGCTCAGACAGCAGTATTCTGAACCTCTACTGAAGGTATGGGACAGGCAACATGCACTGAAAACTATTTCTTTCACAAAGCCTTTGTCTTCTCACCAGATCCTTTTGGCTCAGCCATAGGTTATCTTTCTACAGTATCAAACACATTATATTGAAAGGTTGTCACTATGCTGTGAAAGATTCAGGGATTCTTGGCCTCCAGAGGAGAGGAATTTGATCTGGGATCAGTAACACACTTGATCATTCAGAACTTCTGTGTAATAAAAGTTTTATTAAAGTATAGAAGAGATAGAGAAGGCTTCTGACATAGACATCAGACGGGGGCAGAAAAAGTGCCCTCTCTCTAGTTTTTAGCAAGTAGAAAAGAAATGTCTCTGACTGGTGTGAAGTGGTACCTCATTGTGGTTTTGATTTGCATTTCTCTAATAATGAGTGATGTTGAGCATCTTTTCATGTGTTTGTTAGCCATCCATATGTCTTCTTTGGAGAAATGTCTATTTAGTTCTTTGGCCCATTTTTTGATTGGGTCGTTTATTTTTCTGGAATTGAGCTGCATAAGTTGCTTGTATATTTTTGAGATTAGTTGTTTGCAGTTGCTTCATTTGCTATTATTTTCTCCCAAAAATCTGCAAGCAATAAATGCTGGAGAGGGTGTGGAGAAAAGGGAACCCTCCTACACTGTAGGTGGGAATGCAAACTAGTACAGCCACTATGGAGAACAGTGTGGAGATTCCTTAAAAAATTGCAAATAGAACTACCTTATGACCCAGCAATCCCACTGCTGGGCATATACACTGAGGAAACCAGAATGGAAAGAGACACATGCACCCAAATGTTCATCGCAGCACTGTTTATAATAGCCAGGACATGGAAACAACCTAGATGTCCATCAGCAGATGAATGGATAAGAAAGCTGTGGTACATATACACAATGGAGTATTACTCAGCCATTAAAAAGAATTCATTTGAATCAGTTCTGATGAGATGGATGAAACTGGAGCCGATTATACAGAGTGAAGTAAGCCAGAAAGAAAAACTCCAATACAGTTTACTAACACATATATATGGAATTTAGAAAGACGGCAATGACGACTCTGTATGCAAGACAGCAAAAAAGACACAGATGTGTATAACGGACTTTTGGACTCAGAGGGAGAGTGAGAGGGTGGGATGATTTGGGAGAATGGCATTCTAACATGTATACTATCATGTAAGAATCGAATCGCCAGTCTATGTCTGACGCAGGATACAGCATGCTTGGGGCTGGTGCATGGGGATGACCCAGAGAGATGTTATGGGGAGGGAGGTGGGAGGGGGGTTCATGTTTGGGAACGCTTGTAAGAATTAAAGATTTTAAAATTTAAAAAAAAATGCTACAACTACAAAAAAAAAAGAAAAAAGAAATGTCTCAAAACTCAGACAGTGGCACCAGGCCCCTTACCCACCACCTGCATTTTGAGAAAACATTGGCACAAGGTGAGTCATCCTGGAACATAAAACAAATGACATGAATCTTGAAGAAAGGCAGATTTTCAAGCAAATACAGAGTCTCACTAATATAGCTTAAGAGAACATTTCCATGAGTAAAACATATTGGTTTGTTGAGCCATTATCAGTTCTGAGTCTTAGGTAAAACTGACTTGAAGAAAGACGAAGTCAAAGGTAAATACATAGTTCATTAAAATAGCTTAAGAAAGGAGTACATCAAGGCTGTGTATTGTTACCCTGCTCATATAACTTATATGCAGAGTTCAGTTCAGTTCAGTTCAGTCACTCAGTCGTGTCTGACTCTTTGCGACCCCACGAATCGCAGCACGCCAGGCCTCCCTGTCCATCACCAACCCAGAGTTTACTCAGACTCACGTCCATCGAGTCAGTGATGCCATCCAGAGTACATCATGCAAAATGCAGGGCTGGATGGAGCACAAGATGGAATCAAGATTGCCAGTAGAAATATCAATAACCTCAGATACACAGATGACACCACCCTTATGGCAGAAAGTGAAGAAGAAATAAAGAACCTCTTCATGAATGTAAAAGAGGAGAGTAGAAAAAGTTGGCTTAAAACTCAAGATTCAAAAAACTAAGATCATGGCATCTCGTCCCATCACTTCATGGCAACTAGATGGGGAAATAATGGAAACACTAAGATACTTTATTTTGGGGGCCACCAAAATCACTGCAGATGGTGACTGCAGACATGAAATTAAAAGACACTTATTCCTTGGAAGAAAAGCTATGACCAACCTAAACAGAATATTAAAAAGCAGAGACATTACTTTACCGATCAAAGGTCCATCTAGTCAAAGCTATGGCTTTTCCAGTAGTCATGTATGGATGTGAGAGTTGGACTATAAAGAAAGCTGAGCACTGAAGAATTGATGCTTTTTAACTGTGGTGTTGGAGAAGACTCTCAAGAGTCCTTTGGACTGCAAGGGCATCAACCAGTCCAACCTAAAGGAAATCAGCCCTGAATATTCATTAGAAGGACTGATGTTGAAGCTGAAACTCCAATACTTTGGCCACCTGATACAAAGAATCGACTCACTGGAAAAGACACTGATGCTGGGAAAGATTGAAGGCAGGAGGAGAAGGGGACAACAGAGGAAGAGATGGTTGGATGGCATCACTGACGCGATGGACATGAGTTTGAGTAGGCTCTGAGAGTTAGTGATAGACAGGGCTGCCTGGTGTGTTGCAGTCCATGAGATCACAAAGAGTTGGACATGACTGAGCGACTGAATTGAACTGAACTGAAGAAAACACTTCTATAAGAAAAACACAATGGTTAGCTCAACGTTTGAGAAAAGATAAGTTCAGGTGGAACCAGGCATCCACATGGCAACACAGAATTTTAAAAGAAACCTCCTTTTAATTTTGCATAGAGAAGGAAAAAAAAAGTCTGACACTATTTGTTTCTTCCCGCCACTTAAGAGAGAGATTAAAAAAGAAAAAAATGTGACACTTGCAGCCTATTTCCTCCCTTTGGAGATCCTTAGCCTTCCTGCCTGCTACACTCTCAATATAGCCTTCAGAATTTTAATTCTGGCTAGATGACTTTTGTGAATAATTGGAAATTTGGGAAACTGCTCTCTTGTCCTTTTACCCCTTAATTTCCCAAAGGAACAATTAGCTGTGCCCTATAGGAGTGAATCGCATATGTACCACTTTAGTCAATACAGCTAAGCTTCCCTGGGAAGTTCTTTCTTGTGCATAGAGCTCTAAGAAAGAAGATGAAAGCAAAATTGCTATTTAGTACCCAGAACCCTTATTTGTTGATTCACACATTCAATAAGTAATTTATTCTAGGATATAAAGTTTATATGTATTTTAGACTTTAAATCAATGAGTCCAAACAATAGTTTTTTTCTTCATGAAACCTATAGTCTGAGTCCACACTTTGTAGCACCTCTACTCGTTTTGGACTCAATTTTAATACCAGTGGTTACATAGTGGCCAAAATTTAGCTTCCTATTATGCTTTGTGCTATATTATTACTATTTTTAAATGTAAAAAAAATTTAAACATATCACAGTCTAGATTGAGTTTGCCCCTGAGTGTGATTCTGCAAATGCTAGAATCATCAGTTTTGATAGAAATCATTTTTCACACCTAAAAGTTTAAGAACAAGTGTTGTGATAATTATTGGAGAGAAATTCAAGGCTTTCTCCTAAAGGTCAGGAAAAAGACAAAGGTGTCTTCTCTGACCACCCCTTTCCAACACTGTACTGAAAGTCCTTGCTAATGAAGTGAGACAAGAAAAGGAAATAAGAAAAGATTGGGAAGAAAGAAAGGAAGTTTCTTTGCTGATGATCTGATCATCTAGGTAGAAAATCTGAAAGAATACACACACACACACACACACACACACACACACACAAATCCTGAAACTAAAAAGTGATCATAGCAATGCTTCAGGATACCAAGTCAATGAACAAAATTGAATCACTTTCATGTATCCTAAAAATAAACAAGTATAATTTAAAACTAAAATTGCAACTGAACAACCAGGGAAGCCCCATCATTTACATTAGCATCCAAAAAAAAAGAAATAGACATAATCTAACAAAATATTTAGAATACTTATGTGAGAAAACTACACATTTTGATGACACAATCAAAAAAGAACTAAATAAATAGATATATTATGTTTATAGATAGGAAGACATTATTATAAGATATCAATTCATTTCAAATTTGTCTATATGTTCAATACAACTGCAATCAAAATCCCCAAAAGTTATTCGATTGCTCTCAACACACTTATTCTGAAGTTTATATTGAGAGTTAAAAGATCCAGAGAAGCAG
The DNA here is from genome assembly GCF_042477335.2 of Ovis canadensis. Lineage (NCBI taxonomy): Eukaryota > Metazoa > Chordata > Mammalia > Artiodactyla > Bovidae > Ovis > Ovis canadensis. The sequence goes on from NC_091261.1 coordinate 53,385,013, forward strand.
CAAACGTTGAAGAACAACAAAGTTGGTGTACAGACACTGCCCCACTTCAAGACTTTCTGTGAAGCCATGATAATCAATAGAGTATGGCACTTGTGAAAAGAAAGACAAATAGATCAATGGAATAGAATAGAGAGCCCAGAAATAGAACCACACATATACAGTTAACTGATCTTTGACAAAGGAGCAAAAGAAATACAATAAAACAAAGATAGTCTTTTCAACAAATGGTGCTGGAACAAGTGGATATCCACATGCCAAAAAAAAAAAAAAAAAATCTAAGCATAGATCATACCCATTTCACAAAAATTAACTCAAAAATTGTTTGAAGACTCAAACTATAAAGTTCAAAAACATAGAAAGCCTATTAAACATAGGAGAAAATCTAAGTAAATTTGTGTATGGCAATGACTTTTTAGAATGACACTACAGATATGATCCATGAAAGAAATAATGGATTACCAAGACTTTCATTATAATTAAAATCTCAATGACACTTCATTAAAAAAAAAAACCATGCATTTGAAGAGAAGCACATGAAAAGATGTTTCATATCATGTGTCATTGGGGAAATGCAAACTAAAATAATGAAATATTGCTATATACCTATTGGAATGGCCACAATTTGAATACTGACAGCACCAAATACTGGTGAGGATTTGAAGCAAAGGGAACTCTCATTCACTGTTGTGGGAATGCAAAATGGTACAACTACTTAGGAAAATAATGTGTCGGTTTCTTACAAAACTAAATGTACCTTTAAACAATTCAGCAATCATGCTCCTTGGTATTCCACAAGGTAGTGGAATAAAAACCTACTCATGGATGTTTAGAGTTTCTATATTCATCACTGCCAAAACTTGGAGGCAACCAAAATGTCCTTCAGTAGGTGAAAATTTTGATAAACTGCAGTATATCTAGACAATGGAATATTATTCAGCAACAAAAATGATCTAATTACTAAGGGAAAGAAGCTAATCTGAGAAGACTACATACCATATAACTCCTAATATATGACATTCTGGAAAAGGCAAAACTATGGAGACAGTAAAAAGATCAGTGGTGCCAGGTGCTGAGTGGAAGAGGGATGAATAGGCAAAGCACAGAGGATTTGGGGGGCAGGGAAAATATTCTGTATGGTACCATAAGGATGATAGAAGTATAACACCAAGAGCAAACTGTCAAGTAAACTATGGACATTGTATGGGTGAGTATGATGTGTCGATGTAGGTTCAACATTTGTAACAAATGTACCATCTTGTGGAGATACTAATAATGGGGGAAGCTGTGAATGTCTGGGGGCAGGGGTAAGCAGGAGATCCCTGCACCTTCTCTATTTTATTGTGAATCTTAAACTATTCTTTCAAAGTCTTAATTTTTAAAAGTTCTTATTTTTGTTCCTGTTATTTTAATAACTCCTGAAAAACCATAACACTTTAAAATTACAACTTTAAAATTTCATGCTATTTTAAAATGATGACATCAAATAAGCATTTTTCAGTAGAGATTTGATGTTTAAAAGTCAAATTATACATTAGATAATCGAAAGGAGGCCCCAAATGAATGAAAGGAGGCTAACAGAAAAAAGTTAGCTATTAAAATTAGCTCACACGTATTAGTTTAATTTCACTTATCACTTAACTGTACTGCTTCCTTCACATTTAAATATTTAAATATAAATATAAACACAAAATGTTTATAAGTTCCTCTGAAGACATTAGCAATTATAGAATATATCTTAATTCCTGAGTTTTTCTACTTGGAAGTAAATATATACATTCATTTATAAATCATTCAAAGATTTCCACCTGATACTGATATAAAAGAATTATTCTGAACCAGATGCCCAGTTTATTTGGATTTCACTAGTATTTCCACTCATATCCTTTTTATACCCCAGGATCTAATCCAGAATATCACATTGCAGTTAGGATCAAAGTTTTAGTCTTCCATGGTCTGTGTTGGGTTCTCAGACTTTCTTTATTTTTAATGAACTTGACATTTGAGGAATGCTGGTCTGGTATCTTGTACAATATCCTTAACTTTGGGTTTGTCTGAAAATTAGATCAGGTTAAGGTCTTTGAGAGAGAACCACCAAGATAAACCAACTGTCTTTCTATATCAATTATGGAACACACACCTTAAAATGCTTAAGTAATTAAAATAGAGTGAAAATGAATGGCTTGGCCTTGTTGAAAATGTTTCCTGTCTGGCTTAATAAAATATCTTAATATTGTAGACCATAATACAGAAAGTCAGTTTTAATCCTGGTATGCAGTCCTGATATGTTAAAAAAAATTGTCTAATAGTTCTTTTTAGGAACAATTTTTTTTTATATTACAAAAAGACCAGAGTTAAATTATATTAATATGAAATTGTGAAGAATGATATACTACCAAAATGGTTTAAAGAGCACATTGTTGTAAATATATTCAATATTTCTTTAGTAATATTTATTTCTATTAATTTACCTGGTAAAGAAGCTTTGCAGAAATAACTAAATGCTAAGTAATTAGTTTAAGTGTACTATTCAAAGTATTCAAATTACCTCTTATGCAATACCTTCTTCCTCTTCAATATCGTCACCATTACATCTCTGTAATTCTCCTAAGGGATGGAGCCAAGGCAAAAACAACACCCATTTGTGGATGTGATGGGTGGTAGAAGCAAGGTCCAATGCTGTAAAGAGCAATATTGCATAGGAACCTGCAATGTTAAGTCCATGAATCAAGACAAATTGAAAGTGGTCAAACAGAAGATGGCAAGAGTGAACGTCAACATTCAGCGAACTAAAATGAACGGGAACGGGTGAATTTAAATCAGATGACTATTATATCTACTACTGTGGGCAGGAACCCTTTAAAAGAAATGGAGTAGCCGTCATGGTCAACAAAAGCATCTGAAATGCAATACTTGGATGCAGTCTCAAAAATGACAGAATGATCTCTGTTCTTTTCCAAGGAAAACCATTCAATATCACAGTAATCCAAGTCTATGCCCTGACTAGTAATGCTGGAGAAGCTGAAGTTGAACGGCTCTATGAAGACCTACAAGATCTTTTAGAACTAACATCCCAAAAAGATGTCCTTTTCATTATAGGGAACTGGAATGCAAAAGTAGGAAGTAAAGAAACACTTGGAGTAACAGGCAAATTTGGCCTTGGAGTACAGAATGAATCAGGGCAGAGGCTAATAGAGTTTTGCCAAAAGAATGCGCTGGTCATAGCAAACCCCCTCTTCCAACAACACAAGAGAAGACATGGACATTACCAGATGGTCAACATCGAAATCACATTGATTATATTCTTTGCAGCCAGAGATGGAGAAGCTCTATATAGTCAGCAAAAAAAGACAGGGAGAGGACTGTGGCTGAGATCATGAACTTCTTATTGCCAATTCAGAGTTAAATCGAAGAAAGTAGGGAAAACCATTAAACCATTCAGGCATGACCTAAATCAAATCCCTTATGATTATACAGTGGAAGTGAGAAATAGATTCAAGGGACTAGATCTGATAGACAGAGTGCCTGATGAACTATGGATGGAGGTTCATAACATTGTACAGGAGATAGGGATTAAGACCATCCCCCGAAAAATAAATGCAAAAAGGCAAAATGGCTGTCTGAGGAGGGCTTACAAATAGCTGTGAAAAGAAGAGAAGTGAAAAGCAAAGGAGAAAATGACAGATATACCCATTTGAATGTAGAGTTCCAAACAATAGCAAGGAGAGATAAGAAAGCCTTCCTCAGCAATCTGTGCAAAGAAATAGAGGAAAAGAACAGAATGGGAAAGACTAGAGATCTCTTCAAGAAAATTAGATATACCAAGGGAATATTTCAGGCAAAGATGGGCTCAATAGAGGACAGAAATGCTATGGACCTGGCAGAAGCAGGAAGATTTTAAGAGGTGGCCAGAATACACAGAAGAAATATACAAAAAAGATCTTCATGACCCAGTGTATCATGAAGATTTGATCACTCACCTGGAGCCAGACATCCTGGATTGTTAAGTCAAGTGGGCCTTAGGAAGCATCACTATGAACAAAGCTAGTGGAGGTGATGGAATTCCAGTTGAGCTATTTCAAATCCTACAAGATGATGCTGTGAAAGTGCTGCTCTCAATATGCCAGCAAATTTGGAAAACTCAGCAGTGGCCACAGGACTGGAAAAGGTCAGTTTTCGTTCCAATCCCAAAGAAAGACATTACCAAAGAAGACTCAAACTACCGCACAATTGCACTCATCTAACACACTAGTAAAGTAATGCTCAAAATTCTCCAAGCCAGCCTTCATCAATATACAAACCGTGAACTTCCAGATGTTCAAGCTGGTTTTAGAAAAGGCAGAGAAACCAGAGATCTCATTGCCAACATCCGCTGGATCATTGAAAAAGCAAGAGAGTTCCAGAAAAACATCTATTTCTGCTCTATTGACTATGCCAAAACCTTTGACTGTGTGGATCAAAATACTGTGGAAATTTTTAAAGAGATCGGAATAGCAGACCACCTGACCTGCCTTCTGAGAAACCTGTATGCAGGTCAGGAAGCATCAATTTAGAACTGGACATGGAACAAGAGACTGGTTCCAAATAGGAAAAGAAGTACATCAAGGCTGTGTATTGTCACCCTGCTTATTTAACTTCTATGCAGAGTACATCACGAGAAACGCTGGGCTGGATGAAGCACAAGCTGGAATCAAGATTGCCGGGAGAAATATCAATCACCTCAGATATGAAGATGACACCACCCTTATGGCAAAAAGTGAAGAAGAACTAAAGAGCCTCTTGATGAAAGTTAAAGAGGAGAGTGGCAAAAGATGACTTAAAGCTCAACATTCAGAAAACTGAGATCATGGCATCCAGTCCCATCACTTCATGGCAAATAGATGGGGAAACAGTGGAAAGAATGGCTGCCTTTATATTATTGGGGCTCCAAAATCACTCCAGATGGTGACTGCAGCCATGAAATTAAAAGACGCTTACTCCTTGGAAGGAAAGTCATGACCAACCTAGACAGCATATTAAAAAGTAGAGACATTACTTTGCCAACAAAGGTCCATCTAGTCAAGGCTATTTTTTTTCCAGTAGTCATCTATGGATGTTAGAATTAGACTAAAAGTTTCTAATGTTCTCTTAAAAAAAAAAAAAAAGAAGGAAGGAAAGGAAAAGAAAACTGAGTGCCCAAGAATTGATGCTTTTGAACTGTGGTGTTGGAGAAGATTCTTGAAAGTACCTTGAACTGCAAGGAGATCCAACCAGTCCATCCTAAAGGAGACCAGTCCTGGATGTTCATTGGAAGGACTGATGTTGAAGCTGAAACTCCAGTTCTTTGGCCACCTGATGTGAAGAGCTGACTCGTTTGAAAAGACCCTGATGCTGGGAAAGATTAAGGGCATGAGAAGGGGATGACAGAGGATGAGATGGTTGGATGGCATCACCGACTCAATGGACATGAGTTTAGATAGGCTCCAGGAGTTGGTGATGGACAGGGAGGCCTGGCATGCTACAGTTCATGGAGTCGCAAAGAGTTGGACACAACTGAGCAATTGAACTGAACTGAATTCTCCTAATATTACCTTCATAAAGTAAAAGAGTTATCAAATGATTACTACAGATTCAGGTTGACAATGCCTTGATTAATTGCTTCTGTTTGGATTTTTCCTAGATATATATAAGCCTATGTAGTAATTACTACAAGTTTAGTATTTTTGCAGGAAACGAATGAAAGACCATGATCTTTCTTGGTCTCTCTGAAGCAGATAGTTTTATCATTGCAGATGGATGTCAGCTGAACTGTGTCAAGTTCTTTGGAAGATGAACTTAGACAGGTTGTGATCCTGAGGCAGAGAATGAGTAACCCTTGTCCACCTTCAGGAGAACTGGAGTCTAGTAGCTCCTGTTTTTAAATTATGTTTTGTTTATGTAAAGTATTCTGCACACTCTTCAGGTCTTCACTGTGTTGCTTGTAATATACATTTAACTGATAACCAATTATACTTGAAAGTATATATTCATTATTAATTATATTTGAGACATTATTCCACCCTAAGAAATTGATGCTTTTTGTGTTTAATAAGTACAATGAGTTAACTTAGATCAAGTACTCACAGTGTCTTTGAAATTACTACATAAAAGTAAACCTTCTTATATTAACATTAAAATGTAGTATAATCCATATTTAAGTAAAGAAAAAACTAAGAACCCTGGAGGTTAAGTAAAGTCATAATCATATTTTCTGGATCTAAAAACATTGTCTTCCTTTACTATTAATCCTCAGTAATTTAAAATATATAGTTATACATAGAAAGAAGACCATCATAGCACTTACTGAAAAACTTACTGCTGTCTTATTTTGTATCACTATTCATACATATTGCAGAGGTGTAAAAACACTTCTACATTTTGAAATATGATATCTTTATCCTCTTATTTATAAGCTTCTTTAAGAATCACATGGCTCATCATTTTCTTTATTGCATATTGATTTATTTAAATATCATATTTCCTACAAATCACTGTGATAAGATGTGAGGCAAATGACCTTTGACAGCCACTTTTGTAAATATTTCCCAAAAACACAGGCTCATAGAGAGACAGTCTGTCAGAACCTGAACAATCTCCTGCCTGCTTTTGTGATCACAGGAAAATAAAGCATTTGGAATTCTGATCTTCCTTTTCTTCATGAAACATGCAATTCAGATGCAAATATACACATAAATAGAATGCACAGTGTTCTTGGAAATTAAATAAGGCTTTAAAAAAGCATGATGTGTTATTGTAAAAAGAATAAGAATTGTCACATGACAAGTGAAGTCCTATCGATGACAAATGTCATTTCTGTTTTCTTTTTTAATAATTTTGCTCATTTATTTCCTTTTGGCTGTGCTGGGGTCTGCGTCGCTTTGCATGGGCTTTCTCTAGTTGCCACCAGCGGGGGCTACTCTTGCTCGTGGTGCACAGGGCTTCTTATTGCAGAGGCTTCACTTATTGTGGAGCCTGGGCTCTGGGCACATGGCCTTCAGTAGTTGTGGCACACAGGCTTAGTTGTTCCATGGCATATGGGATCTTCCTGGACCATGGATCAAACTCCTGCATTGGGAAATGGATTCTTATCTACACAACCACCAGGGAAGTCCAAAAACCACTTCTTGACCCCAATGTGTACCATATTTTCCCATAAGTCTAGTCCAGGTTTCTCGTAACAATGTGCAGTTCTCTACACTTTATGAAAATTATGACTATCTTTTTAACTCATATAAGGTGAAAAAAATTAAACAGTTTTAACATCCAGATTTTGAAAATGGCTGTCTGCTGGTAGGACTCAGTTTTCCTCCACTGATTTTCTTATTCTCTAATTTTCTCAATATTCTCTTGTGTGTGGTCACATGGTATCTGGCTTCCAAGAACAGCAAGGGGGAATGGTGTAATGTAAAATCACCTTTCAAGCCTTTGTGTCATATTTTTTCCTGTCCCATTGGTTAAAGCAAGTCTTATGGCCAAGCAGTTCAAGGCATAACGAAATAAGCTTTATCTCTTGATGAGAAGAAATGATGTTACATTTCACTGGGATTCTCATAAAGAATTGGATGATTGTGGTCAGTTTGCAATTTATCATGTAGCTCAGCCTTAATCCAATAAGTCTTAATGCAAACTCTACTCTCGGTGCATTTCATTGAAGTGTAGGACGTGACCATTGCATTTGCTGCAAACTTTAAAGTGGGCTCTGGATCAAATATGAGCTGTGCCTGAGAAATTTCTCAACCTTTCTTCCTTGAAGATTTCATATACTACTATACAGAGAAGGTTTAGTTTCTAGTATCTGAGTTTCCAATTTAAATATGGAAAAGGATAAAATGCCAATTAGTAAACTGTTTCTTTATGCATAGTATAAAATCTAACCTAATTTATTTCTTCCACTGGGTTCTAAGTTCTTTCAAAATAGCAGGGACATATTTTGAGGCTTAAACTTTGATAAAGACAAGAATCTTGCTTAGCACAAATAGACTAAAATATCCCACCCATATTTTCCAAAATTAGAAGGATTTCAGAGTTTCCATAACTGTGGATGCCAAAGGCTAACCATGAAAGCCACAGGAATTTTAGCAGTAATGACAGCATGCTTGATCCAGAGTCTCATAGTAGCTCAAAATTTCATTTTGTAAAACATTTTGAAAATTTATTTTTCATAGGAAGCAAATAGTAAATATCTTCCTCCTAAACAAATCAGTGATATTCACGGCATACATGTGCTTTGAGAGATGAAGCTCTCTTCTTAAAGCTGGAATGCTTTCCAAAATAATGTGACTTCTTTTCTTTTAGTTGTTCTTTTAAAAATGTGTTATGCTAGACTTGAGTCTCCAGAGAATGTGTCAACTGGTATAAAGTATTTTAGGCAACCTGGCTGTACCTGGTGTGGCATTAAAAATACTGGAGTTCCTAAGCAGTGTTTTGTTCCTACAAACAGACCCTTAAGATAGCTATGGATGGGGCAGACAAGGATAAAGCAGTATCAAGTTGTGGACGTATGATTAGAGAGGTTGTGCGCTAAGTTCAATCTTTTTTTTTTGGTTTGTTTGGTTTTTATAAGTCTCTAGGAGTCCATAAACACATTGACGTCAAAATAGATTGTTAAGCAGTCATGTCGCTTTTAATGGAGGCTTAAGTTAGGGTAGGATCCCTTGCCATCAGAAACAACCAAACCGATTGATCAAATCCAACTGATGAAAACAAGTGGAAAGGACCCTGATTATAAATCAGTGAGATGAATGTTGAGTATTTGGGAAGAGGGATGAGGGACAAAATTAAAATTTGGGGCTTTGGAGTCAGAGAGATTGTATATAAATCTTAGTTGGGCCACTTGTCATCTATAGGAAAAGTACAATCACTACCATCCTAAACAGTCTCACTATGTGTGGACTTAACTAGTTCTCCCTCCACAAGAAAGAAAAATGGAGTGAAACTTGTTCTTTTCCCTACCTAACATGCTACCTGTTTCACTGTACTTGTAATAAAAATTGTTTTCAAGGCTTATATTTGTAAATTTTTTAAAGGGAAAAAAATTTAAAAAGTAAATTATATGAAGGAAGAATATTATGACACAACTCATTAAGAGTTTATGAGATGTCAAGGAAAGCAAACTGAGTTATGTAGAATTCATATCTCCATGTAAAGAACTGCATATTTTATTTTTATTCTTTTTTATTGAGATGAAACTGACACATAGCTCTATATTTGTTCTGAGTATACAACATCATGATTCGATGATTGTGTGTGCTGCAGGATGATCACCACAAAGTTACCATGCATCACCACAGAGCTACAATTGTTCCTTGTGACAAGAACTTTTACAACCCTCTTAGCAACTTGTAAATATATAATATGAAGTATTGACTGTAGTCACTGTGATGTACATTATATTTCCAGGACCTATGTATTTTAGAGCTAGAAGGAACCAAATACTTTAAACAATCAAAATTAATAAAATTCTGTCATTTACTCCAAATTTAAGTAAGGTGTCACATTCACAAAGGAAAAGCCTTCTCATATGTTTGCTCACTTCTCATGTCTCTACCCACACTGCACCCAATTTTGACTGAAATATCAACTGGGTTGGTACATTTGTTATTTCAGAGGGAGTTTGGAATGCAGAGGGAGGTGGGGTTAGATCAGTGAGAGGAAGGAGCTGTAGAGAAGAAATAGACTTTGAGGTTGAGGACAGAGAGCAAAGTCAATAGAGATGGACATAAATATTAAACATAATATAAGATGCATGGGTACATGTTATAAAGCATGATCAACAGTGTAAGAAAAGCTGAGGAACTGGACATTTCTACTGTTGTTCTCATAAGATGCCATCTTCCCGATGGGTTCCTCCCCTCTTTTCTTGCTAAATCAAAATGCCAACAAATGGTTTTCAAGCCATAAGAGCATTTTAAGAGACTATTTTTGAGCACATATTCCCCAAGCAGTGGAAGTTCAGCTGACTCCTTTTGCTGATACACTGTAAATTCCTTGCCCTCTTTTTTCCAGGTTATAACACCCTGCAAGCCTTGTTCTCATGCCCCAGTCTTCTAAATATGTCTTATGTCTAATTACTAATTACACTCTGGCTGATCTTCCTCTAAAATATCTGGCTTACTATGCTATGAGATTCTCTGGTGGCTCAGAGGGTAAAGAATCTGCTTGCAACGCGGGAGACCTGGGTTCCATGCTATGGTATGTTTATTATATAATTCTATTATTAATATCTCTCACATAATAATAACACTTTCAGCATTTTTTCCAATGCTAGATTTTTGAATTGCTTGCCTTCTCCCCCCAGATAACTCGTAATTGCCATCATTATCAATTTCTGCCTCCAATCTCCATTATGCAACTACTCCACATTATAAAGTGTTCCATGTCAGGCAATCCACTTCTATCATTGCTGATTAAAAATTACGGAGAATCCTTGATGGGTTCCACAGAATCTCAATAAATATTTTTGAACCCAGAGGGATGGTATGGGGAGGGAGGTGGGAGGGAGTTCAGGATGGGGAACACATGTACGCCCGTGGTGGATTCATATTGATGTGTGGCAGAACCAGTACAATATTATAAAGTAACTAACCTCCAATTGAAATAAATAAATTTAAATTTTAAAAAAATAGAAAATGAATTATTTCATTCACTAAAGCACAAATGTATAAACTGCCTCAACTGCAAGTAGCTATGCTAATATTTCACTGTGCTGTATGTACATAAAAAGTATGTTTAACCTGACAAAATACCTACAGTTGCCTATGAATCATTGAATATATCCCAATTCCTGTTTCAGGAGAATGGATTGACTGTCCTACATTTAACATGAAGAAGTGACTCCTGGGATAACTAGAATGTCAAAAAGCCTCCATTATAGAAGAAAGCCTTACTTTATGATTTATTCCTGCATTGCACTATCAAAAATCCTTTGTAAAAGCCACAGCCTGGTGTTTCACCCTCTAATATTTTCATGTTTTCATGTGTAGGTGATATATCTTTTTGTTGGAAATCAAAGAAGATCCTCATCCAGCACATGTTCATTCTCTCTTGGAGGTTTACTCATGGAAAATGCACATTGTAAATCTTTAAGGATTCAACGGCTTTTCAGAGAACAAAGGTGACTTCTCAGAGCAAGACCTGGGGTCCTGCTCATCCCTTCCCCACCCGCAGGTCTCCCTGCTTGCCTCAACTAAGGGAACAAACAGAAACTTTTGTCTTTAGTTTAAAGATAATGGAGGCATTAAAAAAAAACTCTAACTTAAAAGCTGTGCTCCCCTGTTCACATCTTTGTCCACATTACCAATAAATCAAGCCATAATCCACCTAAAGCTTCTAAGCTATTAAGTGCTTTAGGTTTACTTTTCAGCGAACTCTTGTTTTATTTAGATTCTAAGAAAAGAAGCTTCATATTGGCTTCATAAATGGATTAACCATTTTTCTCTTTTCTCACAAAATATTTCATTTAAACTTAAGTAGGAATTTTCAAAGCATGAAAAAGATAAGCCAGCCAGAAGGCTGTTTCTATGCAGCATAGGCATCAAATCACCCTGCTAGCGATCGATGTCAATAGCATTCTTCATTTTCATCTAAAATAGAGAACTAAAACCATCTGAACATGGCAAAGAAATAGGTACTTCTCCACAATAAAGTAAGTGGTAGAAAAGAATCTAAATGTCATCGAGGTATATTAGGTGTGTGACCCATAATAAGTGATAGTATGGAAAGCTAGAGATGGCAAACTGTCGAAATAGATATCTCATAGACTTTTGTTTCCTGTTTATTTGCAAACATGCTCATTCAAAATCCTTTACCATGGGCTGCTCAGAGTACCATTTAAAGGCTACTTCAAAAAGCAATTTTCCCTAGCATAGGCCTTGGGCCTTGGAAAAAAGTTCAGAGAGGAAAATGGATACTTTAAGGTATTATGGTATTAGTTTCAATCTTCATGAAAACAGTTGTGTTTGGAATCCTCTTTAGACTTCAGTTTTAAAATACCTTTACTCTTTCTTAGACCTGAAATGATAATGAGAGACTTCTAAAGACAATAGAAAGAGAAAATGGGGCTATATTTTAAACTGACAGGTAAAGCTTGTTTATACACCTTTTGTTTTTTAGAATTAAAAAGTTCTGCATGGAACAATCAATGACACATTTTGAAATTTTAAAGTAATTTATTTTTAAAATCAGGGAAATCTGTGAAGAGAGATATTTGTGTGGTTATTAACAGGGTTCAACTTTCTCTGAAGATAAATATAGAGTCAGAGAAGTCTAAAATGTGGGAGGCAATAATTAATGATATTTCTAAGTAAGCATGGAAGGATGAGCTTCAGAACCCAATTAAGAGATTTAGCCTCAGTAAAAGGAAGAACTCATATTTTCATGGTAGCCTTGGGGAAAGAAAGGATAAGTTCAGATAAAGACAGCAAGATTTAAAAGTTTGGGAAAAAAGTGGAGAAATTCACCCTTCTGCTGTTAAGAATTCTATGGATTTTCATTTTTATTATTAGATTATAATTTTTTTTACAAATATTGTGCTAGTTTCTCCCCCTCACCCACCCCCATTCCACCCTTCCAAGTCATCACAGAGTGCCCTGTCTCTGGGCTGCTTAAATTCTTAGTGCACTGCTATCTATAAAGTAGATAACTAATAAGGACCAGTATACTATGTAGTGGAGAAGGAAATGGCAACCCACTCCAGTGTTCTTGCCTGGAGAATCCCAGGGACGGGGGAGCCTGGTGGGCTGCCGTCTATGGGGTGGCACAGAGTCGGACACGACTGAAGTGACTTAGCAGCAGCAGCAGCAGCAGCATACTATGTAGTACAGGGACCTCTACTCAATACCTTGCAATGAATTATATGGGGAAAATATTTTTAAAAGTGGATATATGTATATGTATAACTGAGTCATTTTGCTGTACAGTTGAAACTAACACAGCATTGTAAATAAACTATATTCCAATAGAAATTAATTGGGAAAAAGTAATGAAATAAGGGGAAAATAACTATGGAGAGGTGACCAGGTTTAATAAGAGTATTAGGGAACCTCGCTGTTGGAACTGAGTTGAAGATCATGATGTTAGCCCTAAAAAAAATATGATAGCAGTTACATCAGATAATTTGACTCTCCCAAAACTGAAAAGACCCTAGGCCATTCAATGGTTAAGTTAAAAAAAATGGATTTGAGAATCACATCAAGAGAAATATTACTGTACAATGAAATCAGAGCTGAAAGATAGAGATTTAAGTGTAAATGTAGGAGAGAGAGAAATAAAAAGTAAAAAGATCACAGATAGGAAATCCTTATGAGGCCGAACCTTAGATAGTATGGGTTTCATGGAGAGGTGGTAATACAAGGTCAGAATATAAGAAGTCTGAAATTAATCTTTTGAAAGGCTAACAGTTCTGGGCAGTGGCAAGACACCAGTGTAGAAAGCTCAAGTATTGTGAAGGTAAGTTCCCTGGAGAAAAACAGGTGAAGAAAAAGGCAGCATCCTGACCTATGGGTAGACTGATCAAGTATAGATGAAGTTGTCAAAGAGGATGATTCAACTGCTGGAAGAGAGTAAGACCCAACAGTATTAAGTGAAATGGAGGAAGATATTAGTAAAGCTTATATAATATTAAATGGACTGTGAAGATTGCCAATGTGGAAGAGAAGAGACCTGCAAACAAACAAAATGAAGTGATTGAAGAATGAAAATCCTCTCTTGTGCGTTTGCATACTTCAAGACATGATTCCTTTCTTAGGGTACGAAGTCTGCTCAAGGCTGTTAAATATGAAAATGAGTCAGAGCTAGACAACATCCACAAAAGAAAAACCACTGTAGGAAGGACAAAACAAAGATGAAATGAGAAACCAAGTTATTGAGAAAAGGTTGAGATATTTTATAAAGAACTTAACCCTTGGGTGAAGGAATTGGCTATGCCTGGGATAAAAGTGGATACTTCTGAACAAGTGGGTTTTTATTTTTATTTTAGGTACAGAGGACTTCATAACACCTGCTGTAAGGATTTTTCACAGTGTCGTCCCTTGTAACAGTTATATCCAGGTGATGGACAATTTGTCAGAAAGCATGATGGACTTGCTTCCCTGGTGGACAGTAAAGAATCCACCTGCAATGCAGGAGACCCAGATTTGATTCCTAGGTCAGGAAGATCCCTGGAGAAGAGAATGGCTACTCACTCCAGTATTCTTGCGTGGAGAATTCACGGACAGAGGAGCCTGGCAGGCTACAGTCCATGGAGTCACAAAGAGTCAGACGCAGCTGAGTAACTAACACTTTCATTTTTCACTTTGTTTCATGATGAACCATTTTGACCTTTAAAGAGAGTATATGAACATTTATTTTTATTTTTTTACAATAAGTAGAGTGGAAACTTCTGGAAACATACATTAATGCATGACTTTTGAAAGCCCCATGCACAATATTTAAGCAAAAAATCCATTATTCTCACATGACTTCTAAATTCTAGTGCTTTCTAAAATTGTGCACAGTTGCTCAGTCATGTCAGACTCTTTGTGACCCTATGGGTTATAGCCCACCAAGCTCCTCTGTCCGTGGGATTTCCCAGGAAAGAACACTAGAGTGGAGTGCCATTTCCTCCTCCATAGGATCTTCCCAATCCACAGAATGAAACCATGTCTTCTATATCTACTGCTTTGGAGGCAGACTCTTTACCATTGAGCCACCTGTGAAGCTCTCTATATAACAGACCTGAGTCCAATTATTTTTCTTTTAAAGACTATTGGATTTGACCTTTTTTTCTGTGAAAGTTTTAAGTAAACCACTTTTCATATAATATGAACTGTGAATTTGTGAACAAATCATATCTTAAAACTTTCTGTGACTTAGACTGAACAAGTGGAAGGTATAGTAGAATTGTGTTGCCCCAGATTTTTAATATTAACATTAATATATGTATTATGTGTAGACATATAATCTACAGAAACATTCAAATGAATTATGTTTAGCCTGTTAGATAACCCTCTTTAGCCTAATGCCTTTCCAGCAGTTAAGAAAAAGGTATATCAGTAACCCTAAATTACCAAATAACTGTCATGATTTCCCCTAACAAAAGAGAAACGCAGAGACAGAGACAGAGGCTGAGAAAGGGAAATATCTTGTTTTTGAACCTCTCACATCTTGGGATATAATCTTAGTGATTTTCTTTTGAATAATAAAGTAATTTTAAGCAACTGACAACTTTCTGTGAATGGATATTTTTAAGTTAGAGGTACTTATCTTGAGTGGGTGTATTATTTCAGCCCAATTCATTTCATTACTATTGTTTGTATTTTTTGTATGGTAGGCTTTATATAAATTTCAGTTCAGTTCAGTTCAGTCTCTCAGTCATGTCCAACTCTTTGCAACCCCATGAATCGCAGCACGCCAGGCCTCCCTGTCCATCATCAACTCCCAGAGTTTACTCAAACTCACGTCCATCAAGTCGGTGATGCCATCTAGCCATCTCATCCTCTGTCGTCCCCTTCTCCTGTCCCCAATCCCTCCCAGCATCAGAGTCTTTTCCAATGAGTCAACTCTTTGTATGAGGTGGCCAAAGTACTGGAGTTTCAGCTTTAGCATCAGTCCTTCCAAAGAATACCCAGGACTGATCTCCTTTAGAATGGACTGGTTGGATCTCCTTGTGGTTCAAGGGACTCTCAAGAGTCTTTTCCAACTGTATGCTATTTCAGTATTTTTCTTGAATGCAATTTCTAGGTTAAATCTGTCTGATAATTAGCTCTACACTGTTGGTGGGAATGTAAAATAATGCAGGACCTATAGAAGAGAAAAATGGAGGTTTTTTTCAAAAAAGAGATTTCCTTGGTGGTCCAGTAATTAGGAATCCATCTGTCAATGCAAAGGACACAGACTCAATCCCTGGTCCCAGAACTAAGATCCTGCACAGTGAGGGGCAATTAAGCCCTTGTGCCACAACTACTGAAGCCCAGGCACCTTAGACTCTGTGCTGGGTGATAAGAGAAGCCATTGCAAGGAGAAGACCATGCGCCACAACTAGAGAGTAGCCTCTGCTTGCTGCAACTAGAAAATCTGTGTGCAGAAAATTTTCACTGATGTTAACAATAACTTAAAATGAATAAACAGGACAATTATCTGATCCAGAAATTCCACTTCTGGGGATACATCCAAAGAACTGATATCAGCATCTCAAAGAGGTATCTTCACTCTGGTGTTCACTCCTGCCAAGATATGAACCAAGGGTCCATCAGTAGGTGAATTTAGGGAGAACATGTGGCATCAACATACACTGGAATATGATTCAGAATCACAAAAACAATTCAGCCTTGTGAGACAACATGATACACCTGGAGTTCATTATGCTATGTGAAATGAGCCAGTCCAGAAACACAGATACTATGGGATTCTACTCATATGACAAATCTAAAATGGAACCATGGAAGGAGAGCGTACACGAGTGGCTGCCAGGGGCTGAGGGGTGGGAGAATGCAGTTTCTGTTCAACGGAAGTAAAGTATCAGTTATAGCAGAGAAATCATTTCTACCAATCTGATGCACTACAGAGTGCCTATGGTTAATACATCATTGTGCACGTAAAATTTATTGAGGCAGTAGATCTCTTGGTTAGTGTTCTTAACATGCATACACACATCAGAACAAAGGAGTACTAAAAAAAAATCTGGGAGGTTCTAAACACACCTATCTATTTTGATTATGGTGATGGTATCATGGGTTCCAAACTGGGAAAGGAGTATGTCCAGGCTGTATATTGACACCTTGCTTATTTAACTTATATGCAGAGTACATCATCCAAAATGTTGGGCTGGATGGAGCACAAGATGGAATCAAGATTGTCAGGAGAAATATCAATAACCTCAGATATGCAGATGACACCAACCTTATGGAAGAAAACAAAGAACTAAAGAGCCTCTTGATGAAACTGAAAGAGGAGAATGAAAAGTTGGCTTAAAGCTTAACAAACAAAAAACAAAGATCAAGACATCCAGCCCCATCACTTTATGGCAAAAAGAGAGGGAAACAATGAAAATAGTGAGGGATTTTATTTTGGGGGGCTCCAAAATCACTGAAGATGGTGACTGCAGCCATGAAAAGATGCTTGCACATTGGAAGAAAAGCTATGACCAACCTAGACAGCATTTTAAAAAGCAGAGATTTTACTTTGCCAACAAAGTTCCGTCTAGTCAAAGCTATGTTTTTTCTAGTTGTTATGTACAGATATGAGAGTTGGACTACAAAGAAAGCTGAGTGGCAAAGAATTAATGCTTTTGAATTGTGGTGTTGGAGAAGAATCTTGAGAGTCCCTTGGACTGCAAGGAGGTCAAACCAGTCAATCTCAAAGGAAATCAGTCCTGAATATTCATTGGAAGGATTGATGATAAAGCTAAAACGCCTTTGGCCACCTGATGCAAAGAACTGTCTCACTGGAAAAGACCCTGATGCTGGGAAAGATTGAAGGCAGGAGGAGAAGGGGACAACAGAGGGAAAGATGGTTAGATGGCATCGCCGACTCAATGGACGAGTTTGAGTAAGCTCCGGGAGTTGGTGATGGACAGGAAACCCTAGCGTGCTGCAGTCCATGGGGTCACAAAGAGTCGGACACAACTGAGCAACTGAACTGAACTAAATGGTATCATGGTATCATGGATATTTGTTTACGTTCTAAAGCATCAAATTGGACACACAAAAATATGAATGTATCAACAATACTTCAAAAAAGGTATAAAAGTATGAATGAATGAGTAGAATTTAAGTTTTATTCAATAACCGAGAGACTTGGCAGAGGTCTCACTGAGGTTAGTTTCCATCTGGAGCTATGGATCCTTCCTTCTTCTTCCTATGGCTCAACTATAAACTTTACCTATACTGTTCCTTTTAATATTTAGGTCAACATTTCATATGATATTTTTATTTTCACAAAATGTTTTTTTGTCCTAACCCCACAAAGTTATTTTTCTACGTGCATTTTCATTAAATTCCCTTAGACTTAGAGTTCTATATGCATCACATATCTTTTTTTCTTTTTTAAAATATAAATTTATTTATTTTAAGTGGAGGTTAATTACTTTACAATATTGTATTGGTTTTGCCATACATCAACATGAATCCGCCACAGGTATACACATGTTCCCCATCCTGAATCCCCCTCCCACCTCCCTCCCCATACCATCCCTTTGGGTCGTCTCAGTGCACCAGCCCCAAGCATCCAGTATCATGCATTGAACCTGGACTGGTGATTTGTTTCATATATGATATTATACATGTTTCAATGCCATTCTCCCAAATCATCCCACCCTTGCCCTCTCCCACAGAGTCTAAAAGACTGTTCTATACATCTGTGTCTCTTTTGCTGTCTCGTGTACAGGGTTATTGTTACCACCTTTCTAAATTCCACATACATATGTTAGTATACTGTATTGGTGTTTTTCTTTCTGGCTTACTTCACTCTGTATAATAGGCTCCAGTTTCATCCACCTCATTAGAACACATATCTTTAAACCATCTGGAAGTTTCCCTTGCAGAGGAAGAAAAATAGGAATAAAATTTATATTTTTTCTATGCATTGACGTATTTTTCTAAGTATTTATTAGAGTTTTCTTTTTTTCCCCAAAGATTTTGGGTTTTATTGTGTGTCAAGCTGCCATTTGTATCCTGGTCTTTCTCTAACCCCATTTATTCTGTTATACTCATCTATGTGTTTAATGCTACATTAAAAGATACAGTCTTTACTGCTTCATTTTTAAATTTATTATTACAGCTTTGTAGCAAGTTGAGTTCTCTATTACAGTGATTGCTCTCTGCTCTTTTTTTTCAAAAAGTCATTTAGTAACTTAGGGTCACATATTTTTCTATATAGTCTGTAAAATGTTTTTATTGTGTTCTGCAAAAGCATCCCATGAAACTGGAATTTTGTGGATGAGATTGGACTTTGGTGCAAAGTCTCCTCAATTCCCCATGTCTGAAAATTTGTTTAGTTATTGCCTATTATTGAGAACCTTCCTTTGCTTTAAAAATAATGTGTGCATTAGAATTGTGTAATTCTGAAGTCCCTACCATTACAGCCAAATTCAGAAGGATGCCTTGCTAACACCAAGGGGAAAACATGAATAGAAGTGTGTCCTTTTGTTCAGTATTAATAACGTGTTCAGAATGTAATGCTTATTCTAGAACATTCAGTCTGTATTTGATAAATGGGATAGGAAGTAGTTGATATCTTGAGAAGGATGTATAACATTCTTTGTTTTCTGAATTCTTCTACAGATTGCTCGTTTTCTGCTTCTTTGATTTTTGAAATGTTATCTCCATTCAAACTCCAACATTAAAAAGATATGTGTATATATTTAACTGTAATCATTGATATTTTAAAAATTGTTTAGCACAATGATCATTTGAATGGAAACCACCCAGTCTCACATGGACCCGTCCATCTTACTTGAAGGTATATCATGTAATTGTTTTCCTGAGGTCATTTTTATTTCTGCAAAATTCATTTTTTTTGTTATATTTACATGAGACCAAAATTATCTCTGGGTACACTTGATAAAATATCATTCAGCTACCTTTGAATCTTAGCACAGCTGTTTCTGAGGGATAAACTCTAAGGATTACATTGCTGTGCCTTTCTGTTCTATATGGATTTGACTTACACGTTAAAGCAAATACAAACAAGATAAGAATCAGGAGAAACAAGTCCATGGTAAATCATGTCCAGAAGAAAAAACATACAAATCCAAACCAAACAGTAAGCTGGACAAAAACACATTTTGTAAACTTTTCAGAATATGTGCGAAGACAATAGTCACGTGTGCACCACGGAAAAGGAATCAGCAATTGCTGTTTTAGGGAACAAAGACATAAGGATGTAGGGATGTATTTGTGGTGAAAAATTGGTCTTTTTTCTTGTTTTTATTGACCATTTCCTCAAGGGAAATAATCAAATTAATTGTTTTCAAAAACAAAGTTTCAAAATCAGTTTTTTGCTTTTTTTTTTTTTTTTTACTTTCAGTAAACCCAGTTTTTAGCCTCTATTTTTGTTTCTTGGAATTTCTCAATTTTAACCTATGTGTATATACCTAAGAAATATAAAATTGTATGAATGTATAAAGAAAATTAGATTACATCTTATGACAGCCTATATACCAAATACTTATTTCATTATGTGAAGAGATTTCTGACTCCATATTAAAAATACAAGCTTAATAAAAAGCTTCATTTTTAATTTAAAGAAAATAGAACAGCAAAAACTTCTTTCAGGATGCTCTATTTTTGTTCTGCTATGTTAAGACTTAACTCAGTTAAGAGATAGCTGAAATGTGAATAGAGTCTTGAGGGTAAAGGAGAACATAGCTTTTAACAACAAAAAATGTGGAATCCCTCCTTTTTGCATTTATTCCTTTATAGGCACATGCAATAAGTGAAGACTGGAAAAAAGGCCAATAAGCCTACTGCTTTTAAATGTTCATCAGTTATACTGAAAATATAGTTTTACAGTTCGAAAAATCATTCTGGACTTGATCTCAACTGAAATCTGTCTCTATGTACATAACATTTTATTAACAGTCTACATGTATAAAGAAAAAAATGAACTTTAAAAAGTTGTTATGAAAAATAGACTGCTGATTTACAAAACATTCAGAACTAAGGTGGATAATGATTTATTTCTTCCCCAAACTCAACCAGAAATCAAAATCCTTGCTTACTCTTTTAAGGAGTTCCACTTAAGAATTAACCTATCTATGAAACTAGAACACTTTCTTATACCATACACAAAAATAAACTCAAAATGGATTAAAGATCTAAACATAAGATGAGAAACTATAAAACTCCTGGAGGAGAACATAGTCAAAATGCTCTCCGACATAAATCACAGCAGGATCCTCTATGACCCATCTCCCAGAATATTGGAAATAAAAGCAAAAATAAACCTAATTAAAGTTAAAAGCTTCTGCACAACAGAGGAAACTATAAGCAAGGTGAAAAGACAGCCTTCAGAATGGGAGAAAATAATAGCAAATGAAGCAACTGGCAAACAACTAATCTCAAAAATATACAAGCAACTCCTGCAGCTCAATTCCAGAAAAATAAACGACTGAGTCAAAACATGGGCCAAAGAACTAAATAGACATTTCTCCGAAGAAGACATCCAGATGGCTAACAAACACATGAAAAGATGCTCAACATCGCTCATTATCAGAGAAATGCAAATCAAAGCCACAATGAGGTACCATTTCACACCAGTCAGAATGGCTGCAATCCAAGTCTACAAGCAATAAATGCTGGAGAGGGTGTGGAGAAAAGGGAACCCTCTTGCACTGTTGGTGGGAATGCAAACTAGTACAGCCACAATGGAGAACAGTGTGGAGATTCCTTAGAAAGCTGGAAACAGAACTGCCTCATGACCCAGCAATCCCACTGCTGGGCATACTCACCAAGGAAACCAGAATGGAAAGAGACACATGTATCCCAATGTTCATCGCAGCACTGTTTATAATAGCCAGGACATGGAAGCAACCTAGATGTCGATCAGCACATGGATGGATAAGAAAGCTGTGGTACATATACACAATGGAGTATTACTCAGCCATTAAAAAGAATACATTTGAATCAGTTCTACTGAGGTGGATGAAACTTGAGCCGATTATACAGAGTGAAGTAAGCCAGAAAGAAAAACACCAATACAGTATACTAACACATATATATGGAATTTAGAAAGATGGCAATGATAACTCTGTACACAAGACAGCAAAAGAGACACAGATGTATAGAACAGACTTTTGGACTCTGTGGGAGAGGGAGAGGGTGGGATGATTTGGGAGAATGACATTGAAACATGTATAATATCATATATGAAATGAATCACCAGTTCAGGTTCAATGCATGATACAGGATGCTTGGGGCTGGTGCACTGGGACGACCCAGAGAGATGGTACAAGGAGGGAGGTGGGAGCGGGGTTCAGGATGGAAAACACGTGTATACCTGTGGCGGATTCATGTTGATGTACGGCAAAACCAATACAACATTGTAAAGTAATTAACCTCCAATTAAAATAAATAAATTTATATTAAAAAAAGAACCTATCTGAACATTGCTCAAAATAAGTAAGCATAAACAAGTCTTCTTCATTTTTATAAGCATTTCCTTTTGATATTAAATGATCATATGTCAGTACATTTTGATTGAATACAGTGATGCTTGCATAGCCTTGCATATTTGTTTCTTATTGTAATTGTCCCTCACTGCCCATGACTAAATGGCCGGCAACTGCCTGGATGTTCAAATAGCTCTGCGTAACAGGGTAGGTTTTTTCCCCCCTTACTGAAAGTCTACTGAAGTGTTAAGATAAAGACATAACAATATTGTAAAGTAAAAAAAAATAATAATAATAATAAATGATAAATGGTTACCAAAAAAAAAAAAGTCATAATTAGAAGGACAAGTTTCCCTGGTGGCTCAGATGGTAAAGAATCCACCTGAATCCACCTGCAATGCAGGAGACCTGGATTCAATCCTGGGTTTGGAAGATCCTCTGGGGGAGGACATGGCAACGCACTCAAGTATTCTTGCCTGGAGAATCCCCATGGACAGAGGAACTTGGCAGGCTACAGTCTATGGGGTCACAAAGAGTGAGACAGGACTGAGCAACTAAGCACAGCACACACAGCACAGAAGGACAATAACAAAATAAAAAGTAAACATTTTTCCCCACAGGTTTTGAAATTACAGTCCTTTTCTTTTCAAAATTAATTTTTGTTGGAGTACTGTTGCTTTAAAATGTTGTGTTAGCTTCTACTATACAGTAAGATGAATCAGCTATGTGTATCCATATATCCCCTCACTTTTGGACTTCCTTCCCATCCAGGTCAATACAGAGTAATGAGTAGAGTTCCCTGAGCTATACAGTAGGTACTCATTAGTTATCTATTTTATACATAGTATCAATAGTACATATGTTATTGTATTTTAATTATATGTTGTTTACTTTTAAAATTATTACCTTTGAATACCATTAGGAATGCATGGCCAATATTTAGAGTAAGAAATGTGTAAAATCAGGAATAAAGTATCCATACCCCCAAGAAATCTTCCTTCCACCTTTATTTTCCTTCAAATATGACCTGTCTTCATCCTTTCATATTCAATGATTTATAAAGAATATTCTCATTCATTCCATCTAGTTTCTTCTCAAAATTTTCCTCCCCATTAATCAATGTACCAAAGCTGCTTTTCCATTAGACATTAATGATTTATAATCACCAAATTCAATGATCAATTTGTGCACAGATCAATCTCTAAAGTCACTTGACATGGTTTAAACTAAAATTCAGTATATCATCTAAAACCCCTTATTCACATAAAAACACTAAAAGAAGTCCATTAATTTCACCCTTGCAATATTTCTCCTCACATCTTTTCCAAACCCAATAGAAAGAACTTAGTTCTGACACTTATCTGAATAATTGCAAATATATCCTCATTGATATTTCTGAATTCTTTGAGCTCCTCCTCCTCCCCAATCTTGAAACAACTGAAGAATGCTATTGGGACAGAAGCTATGGGGCTTCCCTTGTAACTCAGTTGGTAAAGAATCTGCCTGCAATGTGGGAGACCTGCATTCGATCCCTGGGTTGGGAAGATCCCCCGGAGAAGGAAAGCTACCCACTTCAGTATTCTGGCCCAGAGAATTCCATGGACTGTATAGTCCATGGGGTTACAAAGAGTCGGACATGACTGAGCAACTTTCACTTTCACTCACACTATTGGAGCAGAATGAAAATGCTCTTATGCAAAGTCCCATCCACTGTTTGAATGTCAGCTAAATAGCTCAATTAACTCAATATTTTCTTGAAAGAAAATGCTTGAGTCTAATTTTCCAATAGTTTCTTGGCTGATATGTTATTGTGCTTTGTGCTGTGCTGTGCTTAGTCACTCAGTCATGTCCGTCTCTTTGCGATCCCATGGACTGCATGTAGCCCACCAGGCTCTTCTGTCCATGAGGATTCTCCAGGCAAGAATAACCTAGATGTCCATCAGCAGATGAATGGATAAGAAAGCTGTGGTACATATACACAATGGAGTATTACTCAGCTGTTAAAAAGAATTCATTTGAATCAGTTCTGATGAGATGGATGAAACTGGAGCCGATTATACAGAGTGAAGTAAGCCAGAAAGAAAAACACCAATACAGTATACTAACACATATATATGGAATTTAGAAAGATGGCAATGATGACCCTGTATGCAAGACAGCAAAAAAGACACAGATGTGTATAACGGACTTTTGGACTCAGAGGGAGAGGGAGGGGGTGGGATGATTTGGGAGAATGGCATTCTAACATGTATACTATCATGTAAGAATTGAATCGCCAGTCTATGCCTGACGCAGGATACAGCATGCTTGGGGCTGGTGCATGGGGATGACCCAGAGAGATGTTATGGGGAGGGAGGTGGGAGGGAGGTTCATGTTTGGGAACGCATGTAAGAATTAAAGATTTTAAAATTAAAAAAATAAAAAACTAATAACATGTAAAAAAAAAAAAAGAATACTGGAATGGGTTGCTATGCCCTCCTCCAGGGGATCTTCCCAACCCAGGGATGGACTCCAGGTCTCCCACACTGCAGGTGGTTCTTTACCTTCTGAGCCATATATTCCAGATGGATAAGGGATGCCCCCTTCCCGATGAGGGTGGCCTTTGGTAGCCAAAGTATTGTTGTTGTTCAGTCTGCCAGGAGTGTCCAACTCTTTGCCACCCCATGGACTTCAGCACAACAGGCCTCCCTGTCCCTCGCTATCTCTCATAGTTTGGTGAAGTTCATATCCATTGATCAGTGATGCCATCCGACCATCTCATTCTCTGTTGCCCTCTTCCCCTCCTGCCTTCAATCTTCCCCATCATCAAGGTCTTTTAAAATGAGTTGACTCTTTGCATCAAGTGACCAAATTATTGGAGCTTCAGCTTCAGCATCAGCCAAGGTATAAGTCCTTATATAAGTAGGTGATTTTAAGATGTACAAGTTGATGGAGGGTGTACATTTATAAGATGGAGAAAGGATTAAAATACCAAAAGTAGAGGACTTGCTCTATAGAACAGAATTGTTACAGTAGAAATATATTTATTGATTCTTTTATTAATATCAGTTATTTGAAAATTCACTGTAGTAAGTTATGCTTACTGCACACACAAAGATATAATCTTTGTGCATATGCACAAAGAGCAGACTAGAAGATAATATATCAATATTTAAAATTTCTTGTCACATATATTATGCTTTAAAATTTTCTGCAATTTTGGATGCATTGCTTTTCCATAGCCAGAAGCAAAATACACATTGATTAGATACTGTGAATGAGAAAATCCAATTGTACAAGCTCTAATAGGGGCAGCAGAACAGTGTACTAAAGGAAATTTGTTTTGTTAATGTATTTTAAGTGGATTTTGTAAAAGCAGAATTTGATTTTGAATATATGGGAGAGTAAACTGAAATGCTCATGTGTATTCATAGAAATATCATAAATTACTGTGCAAAAACCACTGTGAACATAATTTGAGCAAAGACAATTATTTACCATATTGCAATATTTAGCTATGTCTTTATCTGTCTATCCAGTTTCCATATGTAAAATTATGGTTAGGTAGATAACTTAAGTGCTATAAGAAATAACTGTTTTTTCATAGAAAGAATTTTGCATTTTACTGAAAATTCAAGTTTTATTACATTTGTATTACCATTGAAACCTTGAAATTTTTGAATATCTCATTATTATAATACCTTTTAAAATTGATTTAGGACTTAAGGAAAAAACTCTGAAACCTATTTCTTAATTATATATGTATGAAAACTTCATTCTGAATGCTAAGCATTCTTGTGTCTGTAAAAATTTTCAAGCTTTACAAAATTATTAAGACTTCAAATGTTATCATTATTCACTTATGAGTGAAGTCTGTAAAACACAGAAACTCAATAGTTACTATGCAATTTATTTTGTTAATTTTGCTGAATCTTTCTAGATCAGCTCTCTTCTGATTCTTTTTTCTTTTCAGTTACTGTCCTTCACATAACCAATTATAGACATTATTTTCATTTTGCATTATTTTCAAATAAGTCAGACATAGAAAGATAAATACGATATTATTTCATGTATATGAGGACTAAAAAGCAATACAAACAAATAAATAAAACAAAAACACATGAATAGATACAGAAATGTATCTGATGGTTGTCTGAGTGGGTGTGGGTGGGTAAACTGGTGAAATATATAAAGGAGATTATGAGGTACAAGCTTACAGTTGTAAAATAAGTAAGTCATTGGGATGCAATGTACAGTCAAAGGAATATAGGAAAATATTGTAGTAACTTCATATGATGACAAATGGTAGTTATATTACTATGGTGATCATTTTGTAATGTATAAAATTTTGAATCACTATGTCATACAACTAAAACACTCACAATATTATAAGTCATTTATACTTTAATTTTATAAAAGTATCACATGATATTTCCATTTAAATATTTTATGGGTAAGTTTTGATCCTTTTTCTTTCTAAGCTTACCTTTAGCAGTGAAATTCCCAGTATGTGGCCAGTGCTCCCACTTAAACCTATTTTCATTTATACTATGTTGTTAAAAATCAGTATAGAATTCAGCTGCCTTATACTTTTTTGAATTTCAGAAGAGTTTGTTCAACTTAAGACCTTTCTGAGGTAATGTTTCTTTTTGTGTAATCTCATTTCTTCTTTGTTACTTTCTAATAAAAGAGTATTTGCTATCAACCAAAAAACAGTTAATACACAGTAAAGACTTTATAAAACATACATACTTTTCCAAAATCCATTTATCCTATACCTCTTCATGACATCTTTAAATCCTTTGTAAAATAGAAAAAATATATTAATTATCATGAACCATTTTAACACTTTCAAATGTAAGGTTTCATAAAGTAAAGGGTAGTGGGCCAGTGATATCTCTAATTATAAAGATGGATTCAAGAAAGTTCGCAATGGGAAGAAAGTAGTTTCAATGAAAGGAATCTAAATATGATAAAAAGTACCTACTTTATATCTGATTGTCAAAACCTTCAAATCTGTCTAGAAATAGATGCATTCAATACAACTGTGCTTCTTTGCTTTACTGCGTGTCATTACTCCTCTGGATTTTTACCACATGTGACTTGAGGAAGAAAAGCACACTTACAGATTTCATCTACTTTGGATTCTCAACTTCTTGTGTAAGCCCCAAATAGGAGTTTCCAGATTCTGTTTCCAAAATCCTTCCAATAGTAAGTTGATCTCAAATTTGCTTTTCTTCTCAAGGAATATGTTAGGATGGGATTCCTCTTAGATACATAGTCAATTTCCTTTGTGATGATTAATAACTATACGTATTCATATAATAAAAATAAGCATGGTTTGAATTTTTCTAATTATATTACTTCCTGGATGAATAAGTCATTCAATAAAATGCAGTATGTGAAGAAAAATATTCTAGATGCTAAATGCATTTTGGAATACAACTAAATTTCTTAAAGTTAAAATTTGTAAAATTTCTAAGTTAATTTAATACATTTTCAAGGACCATAAAAGGTATTTGAGCGCACTAACAATTATGAGTTAATTATAGGTTTCTAAAAACATGGATAAGACAAGAGGAGCAATGTCTCAAATTAGCCTCTCTTTATAATTACTTCTGTTTTAAGATTACAAAGAACTACTAGTCCATAAAAATTATATATTTTTAATCACCTTATTAAGGACAGTCATATTTCTCTCAGTGTAATTAATTGGTCCTAGACAGAAATACATATTATGGAATAATTTTATACCTACAGATTGAATTTCATCATGCAGTCAATGCAAGTTTTATTATTATTAAATAATAACAAATATTTATATAGCATGTATTCTTTGCCCAAGGCTACTTTAAGTGTTTTGCATATATTAAATCACAAAAGTTCTAGAAGGTGATTACTGTTATTGTCCTGTTTCCTCACAGAGACACAGAAAGGTCACAACATGCTATTAGATGTTGGACTTGAGATTCGAAACAAAGGCTTGTTTCAACACTTCTTAACCTCTATCTATACTATGAATTTATTTTTTCTTTATTTCAATAGTAATTCTAGTAAAAATATATTAAGACAATAAATAGTCTAATAAAGGTTATTTGTTATTTAGGGAAATAGTATATAAACTTTGGTAGATTCAGATGTTAGTTTTTTTTTTCTGCCATGTTTGATTCCTCATTCAGAGCCTCAAAGACAGCCCTGACATATCTGCTGAACTGAATGAACTTATTGGAAAACTAAATAACTACAAAGACAGTTGTTTGAGATAAAGAAATCCAGTATAATTCCACTTCTGAAATCATAGCATGAGTACTGAGGACCAGGTCCTATAAAAAAAACATGACATTCTAACATGTATACTATCATGTCAGACTTGAATCGCCAGTCTATGTCTGACGCAGGATGCAGCATGCTTGGGGCTGGTGCATGGGGATGACCCAGAGAGATGTTATGGGGAGGGAGGTGGGAGGGGGGTTCATGTTTGGGAACGCATGTAAGAATTAAAGATTGTAAAATTTAAAAAATAAAAAACTAAAATAAAAAAATTTAAAAAAAAACAGTCATAAGTTGTTGACTGTTTATTAGCAATACCAATACATTTTTTAAAAGTTGTCATTTAAGGTTTCCAGAGATTGTCCTAAAGGGCATAAAACAAATGAAGAAATTTTGTTCAGGAAAATATACTAAATCTTGGTGGGAACACCCTGTGGTATTAGAGCCACAACTCACTTAAACCTCTTCTCACACAAAGCCCAGAGTAAGGAGAGTCCCACTTGGAAAGAATGTGGCCAAGCAGTGGGGATCCCTCTGTCCAGCTCTTGGTCTTGGCCCTCAGCTCTCTGGACCAGCATGTCTCACTCCCCTCAGCTACTTGCGGCAACAACTAAATTCCAAGAGAGTGAGGCCAGAGGGCAGGAACTCCTTTTCCCCCTACAGCCTTGACTCACACACCAGAGGCTTACAGCAGGCATAGAAGACCAAGAGTCCTGGGGCTTCTGTCACTTTTACCGCAGCTTACTCATGGGGTGTAGCTTCCATGCTGGGAAAGATCACCTAAGAACCAGCATTTCCTCTCCCCACTGAGATCCTCTCCTAAACCAAAGTGTCAGTCCCAGGGCGGTGGGTCACTGTTCTTCTCTGCCTAATGGAAGAGACACACCCTAAAATATTTCAAAGCTTCAGAATTATCCCCCAAATACTGAGCTTCATGGAAACATTGTGGGGGAAGTTCAACCTTAAGGGTGGTTCCCAAAACAATGGATATTTTAGTGGTCAGCAATTAAGAGTAGGCTGGAAGTGACCCAAAAACAAGAGTTATACTATGGCCCATCTATTAAGTTGGTGCAAAAGTAATTTGCAGTTTTGCATTATTGAACTTATTGGATAACCATTTGATATTTGCCATTTGATATTGGAATACATTCTTAAATAAATGTGGTTATGCTATGCATCATCTTAATATGTACTTCTTGCTTTTTGTTTTGCTAATGACCTGTTACTTTCTGTTTATTTTATTTTTATTTTAGACTATAGAAATGATGTTAGACAAAAAGAAAATTTGAGTGATTTTTTTTAAATTTGCATTCAAAATGGGTCTTAAAGCAGCAGAGGCAACTCACAACATCAACAATGCATTTGGCCCAGGAACTTCTAACAGTACAGTGCAGTGGGGGTTCAAGAAGTTTTGCAAAGCAGACTAGAGCCTTAAAGATGAGGAGTGTAATGGCTGGCCATCAGAAATTGACAAGGACCAGTTGAGAGCAATCATCGAAGCTGATCCTTTTACAACTATACAAGACATTGCCAAAAAACTCAACATCGACCAATCTATGGTCATTTGGCATTTGAAGCAAAGAAGAAAGGTGAAAAAGCTTGATAAGTGGGTGCCTCATGAGCTGACCATAAACCAAAAAAAAAAAAAAATCATTTTGAAGTGTCGTCTTCTCTTATTCTATGCAACAACAATGAACCAATTCCTGATTGAACTGTGATGTGTGACAAAAAGTGGATTTTACATACCAACTGGCAATGACTAGTTCAGTGATTGGACCCAGAAGAAGCTTAAAAGTACTTTCCAAAACCAAACTTGCACCAAAAAAGGTCACAATCACTATTTGGTGGTCTGCTGCCAGTGTGATCCATTACAGCTTTCTGAATCCCAGTGAAACCATTACATCTGAGAAGTATGCTCAGCAAATTGATGAGATGCACAGAAAATTGCAATGCCTGCTGCTGGCTTTGTTCAACAGAAAGTGTCCATTCTCCATGACAACACTCTCTATTGCATGTCACACAACCAATACTCCAAAAGTTGAACAAATTGGTCTATGAAGTTTTGCCTCATCTGCCATATTCACATGACCTCTTCCCAACTGCTTACACTTCTTCAAGCATATCAACAACTTTCTGCAGGGAAAATGCTTCTACAACCAGCAGAAGGCAGAAAATTCTTTCCAACTGTTCATCAAATCCCAAAGCGTGGATATTTATGCTACAGGAATAAACAAACTTATTTCTCATTGGCAAACTGTGTTGATCATAATGATTCCTACTTTGATTAATAAGGATTTGTTTGAGCCTAGTTTTAATGATTTAAAATTCACAATCTGAAACTGCAATTACTTTTTCATCAATCTAATAGTTTGCCAGAGAGACCTAAGGATAGCCCATCTACTGTTACAGCAGACCTCAGAGATGGCCCCCAAAATTACTTCTGCAAAGATCTCAAATGTAACTGGATCAGATGAGCGATTTATGCCTCAGAGAATTGTCAGAAGCAGCAGGACAATCTGCCACCACGTAGTGGAGCCTAACAGCTGGGTGTGAAACCAAAAAGCAGAAGAGATGAGGGGATAACAGAGATAAGGGAAGGGAAAAATCAAAAAAGCCCTACTAAAACCATCAACACTGCAGATGGAGGTACAGTCACCCACAGACGGCCCTCTGAGGAAGGACACCAGAGGCTTCACACTTCAGGGAAAAGAACTCACTAAGATTCTCCAACCAAGTCACCAAACAAATGAATAAGCAACTAGAAACCCTCGGAGTGTGGATTGGTGTGGGGGAAGAATCAGTCCCTAGAGATGCAACAAATATATTCTCAAACATGTCAGTGTCTCAAAAAATTATGAGACATTAAACAGAAAAGTGTGATTCACACACAGGAAAAAGGGAGGAAACGGCAAGAGAAACCATGAGATTTCCTAGGCAAAGACTCTGAAGCAACCATTATAGACGTGTTCAAAGAACTAAATGAGAGAACTTCCCTGGCAGTCCAGTGGCTGAGAATCCACCTTGCAATGCAGGGGATGAGGGTTTGATCCCTAGTCAGGGGACTAAGATCCCAGATGCCTTGGAGTAACTACTGAACCTGTGTGTGCTCTGGTGCCCACAAACCACAACTAGAGATTCCACATGCTGAAAGTAAGATCCAAGGCAGGCAAATAAATAAATATTACAAACAAATAAATGTCTATAGGTATTTCAAAATAGAACTAAAGGAAATAATGTTTAAAAACTATAAGACATATGCCAGTTATAACTCAATTTTTATAAAAGTAAAAGAAGGTATGATAACAATGTCTCATTAAATAGAAAATGTAAAGTGATCAAAATTACAAAAAGTACCAAATACAAATTTTGGAGTTGAACAGTAGAATAATTAAAATGAAAAAGATCACTGGGAAGATTCAACAGTAGACTTGAAAAGGTGAAAGAAAATAATCAGTGAATCTAAAGATGTCTTGACAGAGATTATGCAATCTGAAGAACAGAGGTAAAATTAATGAAGAAAAATGTACAGAGCCCCAGAGGAATGTATGCAATTTAATAATATGAACATTTCTGAAGATTGCAGCCTGCCCTTATTTTATAAATAGAACATGCCTCAGTCGAGTTTTGTTGTCATTGCCTTCAGGACCAGACTCAGGATCTGTATCCCCAGGTGGACAATGCAGCAAGGATGCTGGGTCTCTCCTCGGTGGTAGGCAATATCCATCTTATTCTCACTGGTGATGTTCAGCTTGATCATTTATCTTGAGGGTCCCAACTTCTCCATAGGAAAGTTACTACTTTTTCTCAGGTAAAAATGAAGCAATTTATAAGAGAACAATTCAAGATGATGTAATTGTCCAGATCCTTATCAAGATTTCTTCTAGATTTAGCATCAGTTAAAGATTCTTTATTTTGCATTTTAAAGATTTATTTATATTTTGAGAAATTGGGCACTTATTTAAATTTAAATAATTTAGATATAAATCCTTAATATTTTTATTCAGATTTTTATTTTCTACTGAATTTTGCTGAGAAAATATTAATAGTTTAGGGAAAAAAACTTTGAAAAAATGAAAATAACTACATTTTAATTTTAAATTTTATGTAACTTACCTCTCTAATAAATCATGCCTTAATTGTGTTTTAATCCTAAATACTCATGTCAATTTTAATAAAACAAATTATAGAAAAACTTTGACTCAAGTAATCATTTTATATAAGTGAGATACATTAAACTAACTTATGAATAAATGTGTTATGAATTATGTAATTACTTTATTTCTCACCAAAAGTGTTGCTAACTTATCAATACTATGTCCACCTAGATGCAATAATATAAATTTGGTCTTTTTAAATAAATCATAGTTTGCATATTAAAAGGTGTGTTTTTGTGAAAGTCTATTTTTCAAAGTAGGGCTATAGACTCTGTTTAATGTAACAGTTTATTAGCTTGACAAAATATGTGGGCTTTCATACACACTGTTGTTCTGGGTCCTACGAAAATTAGAGGTAGCCCCTGTGTTAAGGCTGGCACCTCTGGTTAAGAGCTGGTGAGGGATGACTGGAATACTCTGTGGGTGCTGATCACTCACATTGGGAGTTCACTTGGAGCAGAAGAGAAGATTTGGTCTAATGTAAACTATTTGGATAACATTCAGAGACAAAATATTGAGGACTGCGAAATATAAACAAAAGATAGATAGAATGATCACAGTGGCTCAGGTGCTGGAATCAAGCAGCTTTGCCTTCCAAGGGATGTGGGAATTCCCTCTGGGTTTCACAAGAGCAAATGAGGTAAATCATTTCTAGCATAACTGGGTTAATATTCCTCAGTTTATCCCTAGTTGCCAAATGTTCTTATTTTAGCTCTGAAGTTTTAAGGGTGGAAAAATATAACTTATGTATAACTGAGCACTCCGTATTCTAGCAATATAGAAAAAATTTTGCACAATAGAAGGTAACAAAATGAATTAAACCTGTGCAATATTGTCTGAAAGGAAAAAAAAGAAAAAAAAAAAGACTCCTGCAAAATGCATGTCTCTTAAACATTACTCAGCTTACTGATATCCTCTTAAAAACAGGAAAAACAAACAAGCAAATCACTCTTCCTGAGACAGAGAAAAATATACTCTTCCAAACCATTTTCTGAGTCTCTTCTCTCTCATAAGCTAAGCACCCTCCCCACACCCTGGGCAATGTTTTTGGACTGTACACTATTTACTCTGTGTGTTTCGCTTGATCTGCTGTCTGACCCAAGCACTAAATTTAGGCTCATGCTATTTCAAGCCTGAGAGCTAATGAAGTATGCCTGTTTCCGGTGGAGACTAGAAAACAAACATTCAGACTATTCTTTGTCACTGGACAGCAAAAGTTCATGAATCTTTTCAGTGTATTTTTTTCACTCACACTTTCATCTTAATATGGGAAGATTTCACAAATTTTCCTGAAACACGGGAAAAATCATAAAGAATAAGAAAAAGTAATATACAAACCCCACTATTCTTTCTGACTATGACATATGACTAGTATGTTTGTGAAGTCAGGTCTTTCCTATGTCTTTTATGTCAACAGGTGAAGTAAAATAATAAGTAAACAAACAGAGGAGAAAAGTTGTTGGGTGAATATTTTAATGTTGTTCAGTCTCCAAGTTGTATCTAACTCTGCGATACCATGGACTGCAGCACGGCAGGCTCCTCTGTTCCTCATTGTCTCCCACAGTTTACTCAAGTTCATGTCCATTGAATTAGTGATGTGACCCAACCGTCACATCCTCTGTCACCCCCTTCTTCTGCCTTGATCTTTCCCAGCATCAGGGTCTTTTCCAATGAGCTGGCTCTTCGCATCAGATGGCCAAAGTATTGGAGCTTCAACTTCAGCATCAGTCCTTCCAGTAAGTATTCAGGGTAGATTTCCTTTAACATTGATCTTCTTGCTGTCCAAGGGACTCTCAAGAGTCTTCTCCAGCACGATAGCTTGAAAGCATCAGTTCTTTGGTGCTCTGCCTTCTTTATGGTCCACTCTCACATCCATAAGTGCCTACTGGAAACACCATAGCCTTGACTATACAGACTATTTTCAGCAAAGTGATATCTTTACTTTTTAATGCTCAGACTAGATTCGTCATAGCTTTCCTGCAAAGAAGCAGTGGTCTTCTAATTTCATGGCTACACTCATCATCCGCAGTGATTTCAGAGCCAAGGAAGAGGAAATCTGTCACTGCTTCCACCTTTTCCCCTTCTATTTGCCATGAAGTGATGGGACCAGATGCCATGATCTTAAGTTTTATTAATATTGAGTTTTAAGCTGGATTTTTCACTCTCCTTTTTCACCCTCATCAAGAGGCTCTTTAGTTCCTCTTTGCTTTCCACCATTAAAGTAGTATCATCTGCATATCTGAGGTTATTGATATTTCTCCTGGTAATCTTGATTCCAGCCTGTAATTCATCCAGCCCTGCATTTTGCATCATGTGCTCTGCTTGTAAGTTAAATAAACAGTGACAATAAACAGCCGTGTCATACTTCCTGTCTCAATTTTGAGCCAGTCAGTTGTTCCATATAAGGCTCTAACTGTTGCTTCTTCACCTGTATACGGGTTTCTCAGGAGACAGGTAAGATGTTTTGGTATTCCCATCTCTTTAAGAGTTTTCCACAGTTTGTTATGATCTGCACCGTCAGAGGCTTTAGCATAGACAATGAAACAGAGGTAGATGGTTTTCTGGAATTTCCTTGCTTTCTCAATGATCCAGCAAATGCTGGCAAATTTGATATCTGGTTCCTCTGCCTTTTCTAACCCCTTGAACGTCTGGAAGTTCTCGGTTCGCATACTGCTGAAGCCTAGCTTGAAGGATATTTTTTTTCATATTATGCCTAAATCTGCCTTTTTTTTTTCCCTGAGCTTCATCAGGAAAGTAAATCAAATTGGGATGCACCTATGCCATAGATTTATGACTCTGGGTTGTCCTAATTGTCCCTTGGTTAAAAATAACTTTGACAGCTCGTTAATTATGAGGGCTATATATTTTTTTCCTGTTGATTAAGAGGATCACAGCAAAATTCATTCCTTTTAAGTTTGCAGTGGCCTGATCTCAAGAGCCTACACTTTATGAAACAGGGTTTGATGTCCAGCCTAGAACCCAAACAAGCAGGATCACTTTCTGAGAGGCACTCACATCCTCTTCCATCACTTTGGCATGCCTTCCAGCTTCCTGAGCAACATTCTCACACTTTCTTTGCCCTTAATTACTCTACAAAAGATTTTTATTAACAACACAGATTGTTAGTGGCATATGAATAAAATAATGATATTGATAATGGAGAAATGCTCTCCAAATAATATCTCTGGGGTCTTTAAGAAAGTTGAAATGCTCACAAAATCCCTTTTAATATGTTGACATTCTCTCTACTGGTATTTCTGAGAAAAGAAAATTATTCAGTTCTGTTGTTTTGGTTTTTCTTTTATATTTACACAATGTCAGATTTTATGTAACCAGAGTCATTATTACTCTGACCTGCAAGTTGCCCAGATTTTACAAACCAAGGGTGTGGTTTTGTTCTAATAAAACTCCGCAAAAACAGCAGTCAGCCTGATTTGGCCAATAAGTCCCACTTTACCCCTAAGAGACACGAGACATTCTAGTAGATATCAGAAGGCACACAATAAGTTTCTAATCTCAAAATATTTACAAGCCAGTGACAAGACACAAAGATAAATTCACCATAGAAAACACTTTATGGTAAGTTTTAAATGAAAGATGCAAAGAACGTCAAAGGCCAGAATTAGTCATTGAGATAATGTATGTGGTAGAAGGTTTTGAATTAGGAAATAAGAAAAATACAATATTATTGTTGTTTAACTCCTACTGCTATTCACATTTGATACTCAAAAATTTTATCATATTGGCAAGTAGAAACAAAAAGCAAGATGTTTATTATGTTAGTGATTAAAACATTGTTTCTTTCATAGCTAGTCTGTTCACTATTTTATTTGACTATTCAGAATTTTGGACCATTCTTGGTAAACATGTTTCTGTCTTAGAGCTGTACTTTTTATTTATTCATTACCCTTGGCACTAAAATTTATGATCATTTCCAAAATAGAATCGTCTGTGATTTTTACTTTCACACTTGGGAGTATTCTCATTGTAATGTCTGCCAGAACAGAAACTATTTTTGTGGGTTTTTTCCCACTGAACTATTTATGCCTGTCCTTCAAGAAAATAGTTACTTCTTCCACACAGTTTAATGATAGCTCCTAGGTCATGTTTCCAAGGCCAAATGAGTCAGAGAATTAAGATTTTTTCAGAACTTTTACTTAAAAGACATGTATTATTCAATGTAATTTTCTGAACTGTCTATAGTGACGCTTCAGTTCTGTGCTTTGGCTAAGAGGTCTGACTTAAATGGGATGGGTGAAGGACAATAAATAAAAAACATTTTAAAAATTACTGTAGATGAAGTATCCAAAAAAAATACATTTTAGTCTGAAGGTGACCAATTCTGTAGGGAACTGGAACCATGTACGGTACAGAAATACACACACACACAAACATACACACACACACACACATATATACATACATACATACATACATATATATATATATATATGTGAGGAGTGACTCTAAAAGAAGAAAAAGTAGAGCTTGAGTCTTTCAGATCACAGAACATGTGTATTAACACTTTTTCAAATTAAAAAAGGAATAAGGAAAACACTGTATCTTCAGTTCAGTTCAGTTGCTCAGTCGCGTCCAACTCTTTCAGACCCCATGAACGACAGCACACCAGGCCTCCCTGTCCATCACCAACTCCCGGAGTTTACTCAAACTCATGTCACTGAGTTGGTGATGACATCCAACTATCTCATCTTCTATCGTCCCCTTATCCTTCCACCTTATATGTTTCTAGCATCAGGGTCTTTTCAAATGAGTCAGTTCTTTCTATCAGGTGCTAAAGTACTGGAGCTTCAGTTTCAGCATCAGACCTTCCAATGAATATTCAGGACTGATTTCCTTTAGGATGGACTGGTTGGGTCTCCTTGCAGCCCAAGGGACTCTCAAGAGTATTCTCCAAAACCACAACTCAAAAACATCAATTCTTCGGTGCTCAGCTTTTTCTATAGTCCAACTCTCACATCCATATATGACTACTGGAAAAGCCATAGCCTTAACTAGACAGACCTTAGCTGACAAAATAATGTCTCTGCTTTATAATATGCTGTCTAGGTTGGTCATAACTTTGCTTCCAAGGAGTAAGCGTCTTTTAATTTCATGGCTGCAGTCACCATCTGCACTAATTTTGGAGCCCAAAAAATAAAGTCTGTTGCTGTTTCCACTGTTTCCCCATCTATTTGCTATGAAGTGATGGGACCAGAACCATATTCTTGATTCTCTGAATGTTGACTTTAAAGCCAGCATTTTCACCCTCCTCTTTCACTTTCATCTAGAGGCTCTTTAGTTCTTCTTCACTTTCTGCCACAAGGGTAGTATCATGTGCATATCTGAGGTGATTGATATTTCTCCCGGCAATCTTGATTCCAGCTTGTGCTTCATCCCGCTCACTGTTTCTCATGATGCAATCTGCACATAAATTATATAAGCAGGATGACAATATACAGCCTTGATGTACTCCTTTCTTGATTTAGAACCAGTCTGTTGTTCCATGTCCAGTTCTAACTAGTGCTTCCTGACCTGCATACAGATTTCTGAAAGGCAGGTCAAGTGGTCTGGTATTCCCATCTCTTGATGAATTTTCAACATTGGTGGTGGTCTGCAAACTTAAAGGATTTGGCATGGTCAATAAAGCAGAAATAGATGTTTCTTTAGAATTCTCTTGCTTTTTCAATGATCCATCAAATATTGGCAATTTGATCTCTGGGTCCTCTGATTTTCTAAATCCAGCTTGAACATCTGGAAGTTCCTGGTTCATGTACTGTTGAAACCTGGCTTGGAGAATTTTGAGCATTGCTTTGCTAGCCTGTGAGATAAGTGCAATTGTGTGGTAGTTTTAGCATTCTTTGGCATTGTCTTTCTTTGGAATTGGAATGAAAACTGACCTTTTCCAGTCCTGTGGCCACTGCTGAGTTTTCCAAATTTGCTGGCATATTGAGAGAAACATTTTCACAGCATCATCTTTGAGGACTTGAAATAGCTCAATTGGATTTCCATCACCTCCACTACCTTTGTTCTTAGTGATATTTCCTGAGGCCCACTTGACTTCTCATTCCAGGACGTCTGGCTCTAGGTGAGTGATAACACCATCGTGATTATCTGGGTTGTGCAGATCTTTTTGTATAGTTCTTCTGTGTATTCTTGACACCTCTTCTCAATATCTTCTGCTTCTGTTAGGGCCATACCATTTCTGTCCGTTGTTGAGCCCATCTTTGCATGAAATGTTCCCTTGGCATCTCTGATTTTCTTGAAGATATCTCTAATCTTTCCCATTCTACTGTTTTCCTCTGTTTCTTTGCACTGATCACTGAGGAAGGCTTTCTTATCTCTCCTTGCTATTCTTTGGAACTCTGCATTCAAATAGGTATATCTGTCTTTCTCTCTGTTGCTTTTTGCTTTTCTTCTTTTCACAGCTATTTTTAAGGCCTCCTTTTATGTATAAGACAGACATTTTGCTTTTTTGCATTTCTTTTTCTTGGGAATGATCTTGATCCCTGTCTCCTGTACAATGTCATTAGCTTCTGTCTATAGTTCATCAGGCACTCTGTGTATCAGATCTAATCCCTTGAATCTATTTCTCTCTTTTTTATTTTTTAATTTATTTTAATTGGAAGTTAATTACTTTACAATATTGTGTTGGTTTTGCCATACATCAACATGAATCCGCCACAGGTATACATGTGTTCCCCATCCTGAACCCCCCTCCCTCCTCCCTCCCTGTACCATCCCTCTGGGTCATCCCAGTGCACCAGCCCCAAGCATCCAGTATCATGCATCGAACCTGGACTGGCGATTCATGTCATATATGATATTATACATGTTTCAATGCCATTCTCCCAAATCATCCCTCCCTCTTCATCTCTCTCTCCCACAGAGTCCAAAAGACTGTTCTATACATCTGTGTCTCTTTTGCTATCTTGCATACAGGGTTATCATTACCATCTTTCTAAATTCCATATATATAAGTTAGTATACTGTATTGGTGTTTTTCTTTCTAGCTTACTTCACTCTGTATGATAGAATACAGTTTCATCCACCTCAGTAGAACTGATTCAAATGTGTTCTTTTTAATGGCTGAGTAATACTCCATTGTGTATACGTACCCCAGCTTTCTTATCCATTCATCTGCTGATGGACATCTAGGCTGCTTCCATGTCCTGGCTATTATAAACAGTGCTGCAATGAACATTGGGGTACACATGTCTCTTTCAATTCTGGTTTCCTCGGTGTGTATGCCCAGCAGTGGGATTACTGGGTCATAAGGCAGTTCTATTTCCAGTTTTCTAAGGAATCTCCACGCTGTTCTCCATAGTGGCTGTACTAGTTTGCATTCCCACCAACAGTATAAGAGGGTTCCCTTTTCTCCACACTCTCTCCAGCATTTATTGCTTGTAGACTTTTGGATCATAGCCATTCTGACTGGCATGAAATGGTGCCTCATTGTGGTTTTGATTTGCATTTCTCTGATAATGAGCAATGTTGAGCATCTTTTCATGTGTTTGTTAGCCATCTGGATGTCTTCTTTGGAGAAATGTCTATTTAGTTCTTTGGCCCATTTTTTTGATTGGGTCATTTATTTTTCCGGAACTGAGCTGCAGGAGTTGCTTGTATATTTTTGAGATTAGTTGTTTGTCAGTTGCTTCATTTGCTATTATTTTCTTCCATTTTGAAGGCTGTCTTTTCACCTTGCTTATAGTTTCCTTTGTTGTGTGGAAGCTTTTAAGTTTAACTACGTCCCATTTGTTTATTTTTGCTTTTATTTCCTGAATCTATTTCTCAATTCCACTTTATAATCATAAGGGATTTTATTTAGGTCCTACCTGAATGGTCTAGTGGTTTTCCCTACTTTCCTCAACTTAAGTCTGAATTTGGCAAGAAGGAGTTCATGATCTGAGCCACAGTAGCTCCCGGTCTTATTTCTGCTGACTGTATAGAGCTTCTCCATCTTTAGCTCCAAAGAATATTACCCATCTGATTTTGGTATTAACAATCTGGTAATATTCATGTGTAGAGTCTTCTTTTGTGTTGTTGGAAGAGGATGTTTGCTATGACCAGTGCGTTCTTTTGGCAAAATTATTATTAGCCTTTGCCCTGCTTCATTCTGTACTCCAGGGCCAAATTTGCCTGTTACTCCAGGTATCTCTTGACTTCCTGCTTTTGCATTCCAGTCCCCTATAATGAAAAAGACCTCTTTTTTAAAATGTTCAAAAAGGTCTTGTAGGTCTTCATAGAACCATTCAACTTCAGCTTCTTCAACATTATTGTTTGGGGCATAGACTTGTATTACCATGATATTGAATGGTTTGCTTTGGAAACAATCAGAGATCATTAATTCTAAACATAATGGGTTTGCTTAAGTCCATACACTAACAATAAACTGACATTGAATTTTCTATTTTTAATAAAATAAAATCATATTTATTTTAAAGGATTATTTATAATGTTTAAATTACTAAGTGCAAAAGCTACACTTAACTATCAATGGGGAGCAAAATCACATGGAAAATTAATGTAAAGGAAATAATATATGTGCTTTAACACAAGTAAGTTTTGCTCAATCATGTTTGTACAACAAGGGATGAATACTAGGGATCTGTCTAATGTGCTCTGTGATTGTGATGCTTGCATCCTTAAAAGAAGCAGCACAATTGATTAAGAAAGCAAGAAATAGTCCCTGAAATGAATATTTGTAATACATTCTCACATATTTGAAATACTGTTTTTCTCTAAGTTCTTTTTCTCTCTTTTCTTTGTTGATTTTAATGTTTACATTATAACTAAAGAAAAGTAGAAACCATTCATCAGTCCAAGTCAACTCCTGAGTTTCTTTTTTAATACACTGATTTTTTAAATAGTTAATTTACAATATTGTGTTAGTTTCATGTATACAGCAAAGTGGTCGGTTATATACACACATGTATATACATATTATACAAATAATCTGGAAAAGAATAGATACATGTTTATTATATATAATATGCATATAGATGTATAATATGCATGTATATATATGTATATGGGAATCACTGGTGGTCAGCTGTATATAATCTGACTGTGAGACAGTAGAGGCAGGTTTGGTCCCTGGCTCAGAAAGACCCCCCCTGGACAAGGAAATGGCAACCCACTCCAGTATTCTTGCCTGGGAAATCCTAAGGACAGAGGAGCCTGGAGGGCTATAGACCTTGGTGTCATAAGAGCACGACATGACTTAGCAACTAAACCACCACCATCATGGACATATATATGCATATAATATGCATGTATATACATTTACATGTATCTATGGCTATTACAGAATATTGAGTACAGTCTCTGGTGCTATACAGTAGAACTTTGTTGTTTAGTTTCTGAATTTTAATGAAAAAAAATCTTAAGCAAAAATCTATCACTTGTCTCTCAGAACTGAATAAATGTTTTAATCATATGTGCACAAAAAAAGGGCATCATGATTACTCTCTGATTATTTTTTTAAAGCTGTGAAGAGATAATTCTTTGATGTAGTATTCATATATTGTGTCTTTTTTGAACACATCTACTCAAAATATCACAGTTTGATTGCATTTGCCAGAACACAAATGGCATTTACTCTTTTTCAAAGAAAAAGTTTGACCAAAAATCCATTTCTTGTCTATAGCTTTCCCAAGGCTGAAGTTATCCATATTTAATGTAAACACAGCTCTTGCTGAATAATCAGAGTTGTTCTTATGCAGATGCATGTTGGCTCAGCAGGGAATCTGTCACCTTGATGATTGAATGAGACTGTTGTCTTCAAGGGCTAACATGAACACATCTTTACCTCTGAATATTCCATCCACTGCTTCATAGCTAACTGCATTTTTGGGAAGAAAGAACATTGATTTTGACTGATATTTCTTTAATCATTATCAAAATTATTTATAGAATGCCAATGATAGACGATT
Organism: Ovis canadensis; assembly: GCF_042477335.2. Taxonomy (NCBI): domain Eukaryota; kingdom Metazoa; phylum Chordata; class Mammalia; order Artiodactyla; family Bovidae; genus Ovis; species Ovis canadensis. The sequence continues at coordinate 53,427,447 of NC_091261.1, forward strand.
AGCTTCTTTTTTAATCTAGAATATTTTTGGGGCTTTATAGAAAAATAGAGGAAAAGGGAAATATCAAAATGTGTCATCATAATATTTTAAGTACTCAACCTCCATTTAAAGATTCAGCATTTATTTTCATAATTAAAAACTGAACATTTTCTGAAATAGGAAATTCTCCCATCTCTCACTCTCTTTCTTTCTCTCTCTCTCCTTTACAATATACACCATTTGGGAAAGTGAGACTTTTGTGAAAGCTGTTTAATAAATAAAATGATAATTAATTCACAGCTCAGTTACTGGGCAAAACTAAAGTAATTTGAAAAACTATTATATTTTGGAGCAACCTGATCAATCCAAAGTCATAAAACATTTATGTAGGAAGTCAGGTTTGAGCCCTATGGGAAATCTTGGTACTCTGGCAGGAAGATATTAACAACTTAAATGGCCTGTCAAAGCATGTTTGATTTCCTAGGAGACATCCTTGTAAACAAGGGCATTTAAATGATGTGCATAGTCATACTATATGTTCAAACTTACAGCTATCTCTAGGAAGGAAAGCTTTGGTAGCGTAATGTATCATTATTCTACCCAGGTAGAGTTAATAATTGATGAGTAAAGAATGGCTCTCTCTGTTGTAACTCTAATTAAATATGAAATAATCATTAATTCTTGAGTCCACTTATGGCTGAGTTCAACAGTTGAATGGCAATCTCTCAGATTGGCCAAGGTTGTATATATGTTATGATTACTTTGCAGACAGTTTCAGAAGCTAAATCCTATAAATAATCATAGCAATGTAATGTTGTTGTTTTGTCACTAAGTCATGTCTGATTCTTTGTGTCCCCATGGACTGTAGCCCGCCAGGCTCCTCTGTCCACGGTATGTCCCAGGCGAGAATACAGGAGAGCGTTACCATCTCCTTCTCAAGGGGATCTTCCCGCAGATAAAATCTGGTTTTCTGCATTGCCAAGTGCATTCTTTACCACGGAGCCACCTGGGAAGCCCAAAAGTAATAAAGACATTTTATTGACAACTGGATAATTGCAGTGCTACCTAAAACCACGTGCATCATCCAGGTTCCCAGAGATGCTTCACAATATTCTTTTCCATTTTGGTCACAAGAACAGAGATCTCTTTGGAAATTTAACTATATACAACTCTGATTAAGGAAGAAAACAAAAATATCTAATTTTCCTAACAAAAAAAACCCCACATATATTGGAGGAAAGAGCCAAAGAGTAAGCATTATATAGAAGATTATGTAATTGAATTGGCTTCTTGAATTATTTTATTTTCATCCTGTTAGATAGCAGTTCATAATACATTAATCGAGCACCAACTAAATGCAAGATGTTTCACTGAAAAAAACTTAAAGCTATCATATTAATTTGGTTTCTTAATAAAACCTACTCATATAACACAGAGTATTAATTATTATCCTTATTATCAACATCATTGAAAATAATGTATATCAAAACATTCCAAAACATAAATTGCTAGCTTCGGTCAGTTCAGTTCAGTCACTCAGTCACGTCCGACACTTTGCGATCCCATGAATCGCAGCACACCAGGCCTCCCTGTCCATCACCATCTCCTGGAGTTCACTAGCTTATTCAAGGTAAATTCAGACTAAAATATGGCATACTAATGAGAGTTGGACTGTGAAGAAAGCTGAGCATCGCAGAATTGATGCTTTTGAAGTGTGGTATTGGAAAAGACTCTTGAGAGTCCCTTGGACTGCAAGGAGATCCAACCAGTCCATTCTAAAGGAGATCAGTTCTGATGTTGATTGGAAGGACTGATGCTGAAGCTGAAACTCCAATATTTTGGCCACGTCATGCGAAGAGTTGACTCATTGGAAAAGATCCTGATGCTGTGAGGGACTGGGGACAGGAGGAGAAGGGGACGACCGAGGATGAGATGGCTGGATGGCATCATCGACTTGATGGACATGAGTTTGAGTAAACTCCGGGAGTTGGTGGTGGACAAATAGGCCTGGAGTGCTGCAATTCATGGGGTTGCAAAGAGTCAGACACGACTGAGCAACTGAACTGAACTGAGGACCTCCATTATGTAATATTAAAAAAGATCTTTTAAACATTCTCATTACCCAAATTTCTGTCTCTGTTACTTTAGTGACAACAAATTGCTTTAAGCAGTTTCAATATATATACATTTTAAATCTTCTTTTTCTATTAAATATAATGTTCACTGAGAAAAAATCATATGCTTTAATGAGTAATTATAATACCAACTCTCATGTAATCAATACAAATGACAAGAAATATAGTCATGTATCAGCCTGCCTTCCTAGAAGGACCTGTTGTAATTACAGAATAGTAATTAGTCCATTGATTTCTGTTGTAGCTTTTCTACCCATCTATGTGTTTTTAAACAACACAATTTTCTTTTGCTTATTTTTACAACATTAACTTTAAAAATCAAAGTTTATAAAATCTCCATGTCTTTCAGTTTGCATTAAAAAACTTTGGGGTTCATCAGTATATTTTTGCATGCAAGTAAAGTTTACCTTCAATGTTGTTTTTAACTACATTTCAGACTATAGTATTCTTTGTTTTACCAAAGTATAGATAGAAATTTGAATTATTTTAAGTTTGGCGCTATTTTGAATGATGTTGCCATAAACATTCTTGTTCATGTTTCCCGGTGCCAAGTACCTAACTGTCTCTGGTATATTCCTAGTAGTGAAACCACTGGGTCATAAGATATGGGCATCTACTTACTTCAGTTCAGTTCAGTCACTCAGTCGTGTCCGACTCTTTGCGACCCCATGAATCGCAGCACGCCAGGCCTCCCTGTTCATCACCATCTCCCAGAGTTCACTCAGACTCATGTCCATTGAGTCCGTGATGCCATCCAGCCATCTCATCCTGGGTCGTCCCCTTCTCCTCCTGCCCCAATCCCTCCCAGCATCAGAGTCTTTTCCAATGAGTCAACTCTTCTCATGAGGTGGCCAAAGTACTGGAGTTTCAGCTTTAGCATCATTCCTTCCAAAGAAATCCCAGGGTTGATCTCCTTCAGAATGGACTGGTTAGATCTCCATGCAGTCCAAGGGACTCTCAAGAGTCTTCTCCAACACCACAGTTCAAAAGCATCAATTCTTCGGTGCTCAGCCTTCTTCACAGTCCAACTCTCACATCCATACAGGACCACTGGAAAAACCATAGCCTTGACTAGACGGACCTTAGTCGGCAAAGTAATGTCTCTGCTTTTGAATAAGCTATCTAGGTTGGTCATAACTTTTCTTCCAAGGAGTAAGCGTCTTTTAATTTCATGGCTGCAGTCACCATCTGCAGTGATTTTGGAGCCCAAAAAATAAAGTCTGACACTGTTTCCACTGTTTCCCCATCTATTTCCTATGAAGTGATGGGACCGAATGCCATGATCTTAGTTTTCTGAATGTTGAGCTTTAAGCCAACTTCTTCACTCTCCTCTTTCACTTTCATCAAGAGGCCTTTTAGTTCTTCTTCACTTTCTGCCATAAGGGTGGTGTCATCTGCATATCTGAGGTTATCTACTTACTTAGAATGTATGATTTCTTTCTTTTCTTTTCTTTTCACAAGTGTCCAAAGAATCACAGGATCCCTTTAAACGAAATGTTTATTGCTAACTCTGTCTTCCTTGATTATTGTGTGGACTAGAATAAGATAGCCGCCTTCTGGTGTTTGCTATTATCGAGATGTTTTAAAGTCTGTATTGACTTTTTTCAACCTAAAACAAGTTATTTTGTTTGTACCGACTATTTAGATTTATCAGAATGCTTTTCCATTTCTTTGTTCTTTATTCTTTATTTCTTCTCAAATCTTCTATCTGGACTCATTTGCTTTCTGCCAGGGCCTGCTTGTAGTATGGTCTTTGCTTGAAAATAAATTCAGAATATCCCCATTACTAAATATATTTTGTTGGATGCAGACTCCTGGGATAGCTCTTTTCATTGGCAAGGTCACCACCCTTCTGGTGCTCTAGGAGGAAAAGAGCTTTGGATCTGAGTTTAACATGGGGAAGATTTCTTCCCAGATGCACCACTGAGGGTGAGCCCTGGATCTTCACTTTTCCCCTTTGTTTCAGAGACAATCTCCAGAGCCCAGTTTAGCCTGAGTAATGAGAACCTTCACAGGCTCTCTCAAAGTTCATTAGTAGCTCTGGCTTGTCATTTGTTCTAGATTTTGGTTTCATAATTCCTTAGTTTGTCAGCTCTCAATCCACATAACATATGTGTAAATCCATATAAATGTGTATTTATTTTATTTCTATTTACATAGTATACATATGTACACTCACCTCACTCCAGTACTCTTGCCTAAAAAATCCCATGGATGGAGGAGTCTGGTGGGCTGCAGTCCATGGGGTCGCAAAGAGTCAGACACGACTGAGCAACTTCCCTTTCACTTTTCACTTTCATACATTGGTGAAGGAAATGGCAACCCACTCCGGTGTTCTTGCCTGGAGAATCCCAGGGACGGGGAAGCCTGGTGGGCTTCCGTCGATGGGTTCGCACAGTCGGACACTACTGAAGCAACTTAGCAGCAGCAGCAGCAGCATAGGCATTTTTAATATTTTAAATGCATTTAGAGGGGATATTTTTAAGTTTAGCTGTTTTCAATAGATGCTGTTATGAGTTGCATTCAGTTCAGTTCAGTCAGTCGTTTCTGACTCTTTGCGACCCCATGGACTACAGCACGCCAGACTTCCCTGTCCATCACCAACTCCTGGAGCTTGCTCAAACTCATGTCCATCGAGTCGGTAATGCCATTCAACCATCTCATCATCTGTCATTCCCTTCTCCTCCTGCCTTCAATCTTTCCCAGCATCAGGGAAAGAGTCAGTTCTTTGCATCAGGTGGCCAAAGTATTGGAGCTTCAACTTCAGCAACTTCCAATGAATATTCAGGACTGATTTCCTTTAGGATTGACAGGTTTGATCTCCTTGCAGTCCAAGGGACTCTCAAGAGTCTTCTCCAACACCACAGTTCAAAAGCATCAATTCTTTGGCACTCAGCGTTTTTTATAGTCCAACTTGCACATCCATGCATGGCAAAGGGAAAAACCATAGCTTTGACTAGATGGACCTTTGTCGGCAAAGTAATGTCTCTGCTTTTTAATATGCTGTCTAGGTTGGTCACTGCTTTTCTTCCAAGGAGCAAGCGTCTTTTAATTTCATAGCTGCAACAACCATCTGCAGTGATTTTGGAGCCCAAGAAAATAAAGTCTATCACTGTTTCCATTGTTTCCCCATCTATTTGCCACGAAGTGATAGGGCCAGATGCCACGATCTTCTTTTCTTAAATGTTGAGTTTTAAGCCAGTTTTTTCATTCTCTTGTTTCACTTTCATCAAGAGGCTATTTATTCACTTTCTGCCATAAGGGTGGTGTTATCTGTGTATCTGAGGTTATTGATATTTCTCCAGGCTCCCAAAATTTACATGTCTTCCTAACCTCCAGAATGTGACTTTTTTTGAAACATGGTCTTTACAGAGGTAATTTGATTTGAAGGAGATTATACTGGAGGAGGGTGGCTCCTGATCCAACATGATGAGTGTCTTTAGAGGAGGCTAAATGAGAACACAGACACATGAACAAGGGAAAGGCCGTGTGGACTTAAAGGCAGACCCTGGAGTGATGCTCCTACTAGCCAGGTAACACCAAAGACAGCCAGCCAACCTGAGTGCCAGAAACAGACTTCCTCACGGCCTCCAAAGAAAGCACCCGCTGACACCTTGAATCCAATGTCTACCCTTCAGAACCAGCAGACAACAAACCTCTGGTGGTTTGAGCCACCCAATGGTGGTACATTTTGCAGGCACTTTAGAAAACTAATGCAGAAAACCAATTTTAATAATTTTTCCAGTATTACCAGAACCACAGACAGAAAACACTTCCTCGCACCTTTGTGGAGGGAGTGACTTGTTTGTGTTTCACACAGAGACCAGGATGTCTCTCCATCTCTTTCTTCCCCTCCTTCCTCTTTTCCTTCCCTCTCTCCCTCCTTCCTCTTTCTTTCTTTCCTTTCTTCCATCTTTCTTCCTTTCCTTTCTTCCTTCCTTAAGTCTTTCTCTTCCTTGCTTCCTAACTCTGAAACCTTCTCTATTACTTTAACATCTTGTCCCATCTTATTGTGCACACACCGTATGCCTTCAATGTCATAAGATACATACAGAAAGCCATCCTAGCTGACAAAGTAGATTGTAGATCACATGTCTGACAGTCAAAGAAAATATCAAAGGAAGATAAACAAATTAACCCTTCTTAATATAATTCTTCCTAAAAAGTAGATAATAGCTTTTGATAACCCAAGTTATAAGAAGGTACTCAACTGTCAAAAAGTGAATCAACCCCTCTCAACCTTGACTTTTAAATATAAATGGTGTTAGGCAGCATGTTATTCCAATAGGGCTGCCAGTATAAGGACCACAGACTCAGGGGCTTAAACAACAGAAATTTGCTTCTCATAGTCCAGGGGGCTGAAAGCCCAAGACCAAGGTGTAGGTAGGACTAGTTTCTTCTGAGGCTGCTGTCCTGGGTGTGCTGATGGGCAGCTTCTCCCTGTGTGCTCACATGGTCTTCTCTGCTTCCCTAGTGAAGTCGCTCAGTCGTGCCCGACACTATGCAACCCAGTGGATTGTAGCCCACCAGGCTCCTCAGTCCATGGGATTTTCCAGGCAAGAATACTGGAGTGGGTTGACATTTCTTTCTGCATCTCTCCTTCCTTATCTGTGTCCTAAACTCCTCTTGTTATTGGGGCACCAGGCAAGCTAGATTAAAGCCCATGCTAATGACTTCATTTTAACTTAATTACATTTTTAAAGACCCTGTCTTCAAATATGGACTTTCCTGGTGGTTCAGACGGTAAAGTGTCTGTCTACAATGCAGGAGACCCAGGTTCTATCCCTGGGTTGGGAAGATCTCCTGGAGAAGGAAATGGCAATCCACTCCATGACTATTTTCTGGAAAATCCTGATATACTAGAGTTTAGGACTTTAACATACAAATTTTAAGGGGAGAACAATTTAGCTGTTACAGGCATAGAGAATGTAAAACATCTAATAAAAATGTAAATGCAATTACAAGTATGATAATAGCTATTATTATTATTGCAATCTTTCTGGAAAACATTAATGTGAAAATACTAATAACTACTTAAGATGAAGCTTTGTATCTTGCTCAAAGATAAAATAGCATTAATATTCACAGAATAGAATAAAATATTAGAAAAATATATGAATGAAACATTTGTATACCTATTAACAGGGCTAGTCATTTACATTCAAGCAGAATCTTTGGATTATAAGAGTCCCCAAGCTAAATTCAAGTCCTATATGTAAAGTACTACACCCCTTATTAACAGTTACCATCAAAATTACTTCAAATAAAAACAATCATATTTAACTGATTTGTAGAGCAGTTAAAGTTCTGTGTAATTATAACCCATGTCTATCTATGCAAATATCTTTCATCTCTATTTCTGGATATTATCTTTTTTGTCTTTTTTGGGATGAGTACTGACTAAAACACTGAGTGGAGTTTTTAACTAGAGTTAATATTATTCTTTGCAACATGAGATCCAATACAAATCTTACATTTTCTACATAAGTCATATAACATTTCTATTTTCTATTCTACATTAGCTATATGTGCATGAAATATTTGTCTATAATAAATATATACTTATTACAGTTAATATTATATTCCAAATACTTAACTCTCATAAAGATACATGTCTATTTATTTATTATGATGTCTTCAATTATTTATACCTTTAGTCATTGATTTTTTTTGAATGACTATTTTTATGATCTCTTATGTTAGCATTACATGTGATAGTATTTGATTATTGTGTATTTCCTGTGTTTACTCATAAATACCTCAAATTCAGACACTCCACAAGGAAACTAATTATTCTAATGCTTTATCTTCCTGAAATGCAGTGGTGGTGGTTTAGTCCCTAAGTTGCATCCAGTTCTTTGTAACCCCATGGACTGTAGCCTGCCAGGTCCCTTTTTCTATGGGATTTTTTTAAATATAAATTTATTTATTTTAATGGGAGGTTAGTTGCTTTACAATATTTTATTGGTTTTGCCATACATCAACATTGGGGCTGGTCCATGGGACTTTTCAGGCAAGAATACTGAAGCGGATTGTCATTTTCTTCTCCAGGATATCAAATCCAAGTCTCATACCTGGCAGGCATTCTTTATCACTGAGCCACCTGAGAAGCCTTCCTGAAACAGGCGTGCTCCTATTTTTATACAGCTCTGTCATGAACTGCTTTGTGTTCCCCTAAAATTTAGTGCCAGGGTGATGGTGTTTGGAGATGGGGATTCTGCAAGGCAGTTAAGTTTAAACGAAGCCATGAAGGTGGGAGCCTCACAATGGGATTTGTGTTCTCATAAAAAGACTCTGGAGAGCTTCATCCTTCACCTTTCATGCCCCCCAAAATGAGGTCCTGTGAACACACAGCAAAATGGTGCCCATTCACAAGGCAATCCAAACCTCAGAATGGAACCTAGGTTACAGGCATCTTGATCTTAGACTTCCAGCCTACAGAACTGTATGAGATAAATTCCTATTGTTTAGGCCAGTCAGTCTATGAAATTTTATGATGACATCTGAAAATAAGATGGGTCTTTTAAAATTGTTTTTTCTCTTATGTGTTTGTTCTGGTTTATAGGTTCCACAAATAGAAGGATCATTTCTAGTATTTCTTTATCATCCTAGAACAACAGTGCGCATATGCTTGAGCAATGGAATCTTAGCACCTAAGGTGCACTACCAGAAGTCACAAACTACCCTGGTTTGCAAACACTAGAATGGTTTGAGTTTTCCTTTATTCAACTGTTTACATGGTCATGATTTAGTAACAGTATGCCAAAGTCTTTGACTGTGTGGATCACAATAAACTGCAGAAAATTCTGAAAGAGATGGGAATACCAGAACACCTGACCTGCCTCTTGATAAACCTATATGCAGGTCAGGAAGCAACAGTTAGAACTGGACATGGAACAACAGACTGGTTCCAAATAGGAAAAGGAGTACGTCAAGGCGGTATATTGTCACCCTGCTTATTTAACTTATATGCACAGTACATCATGAGAAACGATGGGCTGGAAGAAACACAAGCTGAAATCCAGATTGCTGGCAGAAATATCAATAACCTCAGATATGCAGATGACACCACCCTTATGGCAGAAAGTGAAGAGGAACTCAAAAGCCTCTTGATGAAAGTGAAAGAGGAGAGTGAATGTTGGCTTAAAGCTCAACATTCAGAAAATGAAGATCATGGCATCTGGTCCCATCATAGATGATGACTGCAGCCATGAAATTAAAAGACGCTTACTCCTTGGAAGGAAAGTTATGACCGACCTAGATAGTGTATTAAAAAGCAGAGACATCTCTTTGCCAACAAAGATCCGTCTAGTCAAGGCTATGGTTTTTCCATTGGTCATGTATTGATGTGAGAGTTGGACTGTGAAGAAAGCTGAGCCCTGAAGAATTGATGCTTTTGAACTGTGGTGTTGGAGAAGACTCTTGAGAGTCCCTTGGACTGCAAGGAGATCCAACCAGTCCATCCTAAAGGAGATCAGTCCTGGGTGTTCATTGGAAGGACTGATACTGAAGCTGAAACTCCAACACTTTGGTCACCCCATGCAAAGAGTTGACTCATTGGAATAGACCCTGATTCTGGGAGGGATTGGGGGCAGGAGGAGAAGGGGACAACAGAGGATGAGATGGCTGGATGGCATCACCGACTCAATGGACATGAGTTTGAGTAAATTCTGGGAGCTGGTGATGGACAGGGAAGCCTGGTGTCCTGCAATTCATGGGGTTGCAAAGAGTCAAACACGACTGAGTGACTGAACTGAACTGAATGTAATCAGAGAGATAAATCATTTTGGGGAAGATTCAGTCAAGATAATGGTTTTTAGATGATGAGGCCTCTTAGCCTAGATTTGTTATATCTTATTGCATTTTTGTTCAAGATGTCTCATCGTTCAAAATGATTTGTTTGGTAATTTTGAAGAAAACTGTCATAGCCTAGAGTCAAAAGTTTTATCTTGTGGATTCCAGCATTGATTCTAAGGAATTGCTTGAATCCTAAATGCTACTTGCATCTGAGGGATTCATTAACCCAGAAAATGATTAAATTCAAAAGCAAGGGCTCTTTCTGCAACCTCTGTCCATATTAGGTCAAGTGTATTTACGAGCATTCCAGGAGTGGCTCTTTTAATAGGCTACTTTTGAATAAATTCCACCAGCATCCTGGATGTTATCCAGCTGTTTCTCTCATCTCTGCTGGGGCTCTGTTTTCTTTCTTTCCTTCTTTTTTTTTAAATTTATTTATTTTATTTGGAGGCTAATTACTTTACAATATTGTAGTGGCTTTTGCCATAGACTGATATGAATCAGTCATGTTTGAGTTTTCCCTGAGTTTTGAGTTTCTTAACCTCCTTTAGGGCATATTTAAATCTATTAAATCCTTTTCATTTCTACTTCTCCTTTCAGCCCATGTTTTTGTATAGAGAAGATTATTTTAAAAAATAGTTTCCAAAGTCTCTTGAGCTAATAATATAGAAACTGGTGGTGTCATCTTTTCCTTGAAACACACAAACAGTAACTTAGATATGAAACCTACCTTTCATAGGAACTACTTCTTCATACATAACTGGCATTCCAGAGTTACAATGTGACCAGGTAGAGGAGTCGACCTTGAGCCTGTGGTAAGTTATGTGCATCTAAATTTCACCTGTACCTATCTCCTCCTTTTGACACCACATGCTTCATGGAATTTGGGACAGTGCACCTAGACTGGGAACCAGTATTTAATATAACATCTGCAGGAACCCAGCCCACTTGCTTTATAAAAGTACATGTACCTGAATAACAAATATCATGCTGCAACTGCTGCACTCTTGAGCATTAGACTTCTGAATCCCTGCAAGTCTGTAACTTTGCTTAGACCAGGAATAGCATGCAAGTGGAATATGGCCATAGGCTTTGTAGTTCAAGGTCAAATGGAAGCAATTTTGTACCCTCACACCGAGTATGAAACCTATCTGCCAGTGTTTGGTTAAAGGATGGGTGGAGATCGCCATGTGAAATGTAAGAGGAAAATCTCAATGTTTGATCGCTTTAGCATCCATCTAGCACAGAATCTGGCATATTTAGGGAGATGGTGTGTTTTTACTGAATGAATTAATTTACTAAATACATCTTGTTACGGTCCAGGTATTTAACACTCACCCAGATCTGGTTCTGCTCTTTTTCTGGTCACATAGAAAGTCTAAATCTTCCAAGTGCTATTTCCATTAGGTGAGACTGTTGACTGCATGTAGGCAGTGGGGAGTGAGAAAAGCGCTGTGCATCACTTCTGAGCCAAGGCGTTTAAGAACCTGCCTACTAGACTCTTCATACTGTCTCTTGCCCTGATGTTGGCATCCTGGGAGAGCACTGTCCTAAGACCAGGGATGCTGAACCTGTATCACTGCCTCCAGGAGATTTCTCTGGACGGGTGGTCTACCTACATGTAATTTCAAGCTTTTCTTTGTATGGTCAATGATATTTTGACTTTATTTTGTTAGCCTTCTGTTGTTCTGATGCATAGCACTGATTTTACGCCTGTTAATTCCATCTCCAATGTGAAGTCATAGAGCCACATTAGCAGACTCCTAATTGTTTACTGTTTATTATTAGTATGTATGCATCATCTTTGAGAAATTCAGGGAAAAACCACACTTGCTTAGTGTGTAAACCAACTCAATAAATTTCCTGTAAAATCCTGACTGTAAGCTTAAAGTTTTCCTTTGCTTGTAAAACTACTATTGACAATGTGGTGAGTAAATTTTTTTTCAACAAACTGTGAGACTTGATCTTGGACAGCAGAGTCTCAATTAGAGAAAAATCCATGATAAACATAACAAACATAACGGTCAAAAATAAGGAACAAGTACATAATAGCTGATGATTGCTTGGTCAGGGAAAATGAATTAATTAAATATGTATTACCATAACATTTTTATTTCAATAATTAAAACTACTTTAGATTTGCAATTAAGAAATGACTCAGACGTTAGTAGTGTTTTTGTATTTCCACAGCATACATTTTAAAAATATTATAGAAATACAATTTACTTTTACTATTGTGTTAGTTTCTGCTCTATAGCAAAGTGATTCAGTTATATATATATATATATATATATTTACATTATGTGTATATATGTATATATATTCTTTTTCACATTCTTTTCCAGTAGAAGTTATGACAGAGAATTGAGTATAGTTCCCTGTATTATATAGTAGGGCCTTATTGTTTATCCATCCTATACATAACAGTTTACCTATGCTAACCCCAAACTCCCAATCTTTCCCCACCCTTGGCAATTACAAGTCTGTTCTCTGTGTCTGTGAGTCTATTTCTCTTTCACAGATAAGTTCATTTGTATCAATTTTTAGATTCCACGTGTAAGTGACTCATATGATATTAGTCTTTCTCTTTCTGACTTCACTTGGTAATTTCTAGGTTGACCCAGCATAGATTTTCACTGCTTTCTGAAGTATAGTAGTAAAGCCACATTGTTTGTGACACATGTAACAGTGGAAACAAACAAACAAGCACTGCTTTCAAGAAAAAGAGAGTCAATTTAGGTGAGTGAGAGTTCAATTATACAGAATTATTTTCAGATTTTCCCCAGAGTGTTGGTTTTAAAAATAAAACTTCTCAACACCTCATGAGAAATGTGAAATGTAAAAAGGCTGGAGAATCTGGGTTATGACACAGAACATAGCATAGATGTGGTTGGTCTCCATTTTCGTTTTATTTTTAATGGCCAAAACGTTGGAAGCAAAGGCAGAAGGGAAATGAAGAATAAAGATCTAAAAGGCGGTTTGAATTTAGAATTCTAACTTAAGAGTTGGAATAAAAGGTACTGTTTATTCACCAAATAATCAAAAGTGATTTTAAAAGTGATCGAAAATTTTGAGCATACGATTAAAACTTTAAGGCAATTTATTGAATTAGTTTGACAAGTTAGGTAAAATGTACACTTTACATAACAAATTTAACTCAGCATAATTTTGTGAATTAGGAATTATTTCAGTTTTGCAGTTGAAAGAATAAGTTAAACGTCTAAGCTCTCTAAGGTAATAAAGATGGAGCTTGGATTTAAAACTTTATATGTTTGATTTTTTAATATAAATTTGAAGGTTTTTAGTATTTCCAGGGGATCTCACAGCTCCTTTTAGAAATAATTTAAGAGAAGCAAGTGGTATCCCAATTACTTATCGACAAATGGAAGCAGAGATTAACTGTCCTAAATCCTTTCTCAGGACTCATTCAGATAAAACAAGTCTCAGTTTCCAGACTGAAGTTTAAGGAAGGAAACAAAAAGTTTAATAAATATTTGGCTTGCTATAAAAATCACAGATGCTATAGTCTATGGATATGACTTAGTTTTCATACAATAAAATGGAAAATAATACCTTCCCTGTAGGATTTTTGTAGACATAAGTGATAATGTATATTGCTTGGAAAGGTGTCCAGCTCATGCTAAGGAATCAATAGGTGATAGTTATCATTTTCATGTCTTTTTACACCCTGCCATTTGGAAAGAATGCAGCCCATGGTTTTTCTGTTCAAATAAAAAGTGGAAGTAGTCAATGGACATGGTTTTGGGTGGACTCCGGGAGTTGGTGATGGACAGTGAGGCCTGGCGTGCTACAGTTCATGGGGTTTCAGAGTCAGACACAACTGAGCGACTGAACTGAACTGAACCAGGGTAAAATTAATAGAAGTCAGATGAATTGGATGACAACAAGGCAGGGACAGATATGGCTGTATTTTTCTACGGAAGTAAAATCAGACAGTAACATTTTAAAAATATAACAATATCAGATAAGACATTGAAGACAAAATTTGATGGAGCTTGGCTGCAGCCACTGCGTGACCACCATGCCTGCCTCCCAGCAGCAGAGGAGAAGAGCAGACAGGGTAGAAGCACCCCTCCCTCCAGGATAGGGGGCGTGATACCAATGCTTGCCCTGCTCCATCGGCATCCCACGAAAGCGGACTAGGAGTCAGCTGATGGAAGTGGATTCCTCTTCCAGAGCAGAGTCGGTCGCTCTTCCCAGGTAAGCTAGGTTTTACAGATCACTGTGGTTGTAGATGTTCCCACTGCAAATACTCCAGCACCAGCACTCCAAATATTCCTGAAATTTATAACTTGTAAATGTTTTACACAAACCTTTCAGGTATTTGTACAATGGTCTGTGAAAAGTAATAAACTCTTCTACTGGCTACTAAGCTATTAGTTCTGAGCTCAAAATCAACCTTCCAGATTCTAAAGCTGCCAGAACTGAAAGTCCAGAACACACTTCTCTTTGCCAGCACTCCTATTAATCTCTGCCCTGAAAGGGCACTAGAGAGTGATGGTGAAGCCCCAAAAAGGAACTGACCTTTGCTCAACTGTTGGTTTCTCTTCCCACCAGCGTGCCTCACTTCTGTGTCTTGGAAATGGCAGTTTGTTCCAAAGTCAGTAGGTTTTCTATGTTGAATTTTTCCATTACTTGAAGCACTGGCCCACGGATGCCTGATCTAGACAACAGCATCATCGCAAGAGAGTTCCCGAAAACCATCTATTTCTTCTTTATTGATTATGCCAAAGCCTTTGACTGTGTGGATCACAATAAACTGTGGAAAATACTGAAAGAGATGGGAATACCAGGCCACCTGACCTGCCTCTTGATAAATCTATATGCAGGTCAGGAAGCAACGGTTACAACTGGACATGGAACAACAGACTGGTTCCAAATAAGAAAAGGAGTACATCAAGGCTGTATATTGTCACCCTGCTTATTTAACTTATATGCAGAGTACATCATGAGAAACGGTGGGCTGGAAGAAGCACAAGCTGGAATTCAGATTGCCTGCAGAAATATCAATAACACTGTTATGAACCTCTCTCCATAGTTCATCAGGCACTCTGTCTATCAGATCTAGTCCCTTAAATCTATTTCTTACTTCCACTGTATAATCATAAGGGTTATGATTTAGGTCATACCTGAATGGTCTAGTGGTTTTCCCACTTTCTTCAACTTAAGTCTGAATTTGGGTATAAGGAGTTCATGATCTGAGCCACAGTCAGCTCCTGGTCTTGTTTTTGCTGACTGTATAGAGCTTCTCCATCTTTGGCTGCAAAGAATATAATCAATCTGATTTCGGTGTTGGCCATCTGGTGATGTCCATGTGAATACATAAACATGTGTATTACTCACACCTTTTCTTATTATCTTGGATTGGCAATTATGATAGATAGTTTAAGGAGTGAAAAACAAATCTGCTTGCTAAGGGTCATAAAATTATGCTTTAATTTCCGACAGAGGCATGGCATGGGTTGAACTCATTATTCCATCCTGACTTTTAAAGCAAAGCTTCAGCAAATCGCACAACTCAAAGGCACTTCCTAAGAATTTTGGATGAAACTGGATGCTTCAAGGAGCTCTCTGACTGAAGGCATCTGCTTCAGATTACACTGTTCCAGTGAAGAGCTGCAGGTATCTGGGCATCGTTCAGACCTACTCTTATAAAAATGCCCACCTGATGCACACGATGTTCAGCAAACACCAGCTCTCTGTGTACATGACAGTCAGCAAACACCAGCATAGTATACTCGACCACGATACTCTGACACTCCTTTGCGATCAATCTGGGGGAGCTAGGACATTGGCAGTCAGTTCCATTCCCTCCTCACCTCCAAGTGTTGCCTCCCAGTACCTCTCTTCATTGTTCCATTTGACATCACCCCTGTCTGAAATGAACAGAGTCTTTGTGCTCAAATTTCAGAATAGAGAACTTGGATCTCTTTAGAGGAAATATCGCAGACCTTTTCCAACACTTACCAAATATTAATGAAAAGAAAAATACAAACGTATAGGAATGGACCAGGTTATAGGGCACAGTTGCTTTGGGTTTGGTCAATATGTTTTAAGTATCTTCCATTGCTTTTGGACCAGACACTGGGGGTACAACCTTGCATTCTTCACAAAAACACCCCTTAAGTTACCTCATTTTTTAAAAATGGTGCCAATGTCAGTGTTTTGGATGGAATGACTGTGTTTCTCAAAATGACAATATGCAGGAAATTAAGAATCTGTGGCTGTTGTCTACTGAAAACCTACAATATCCTCCTCTATTGTGTTGGCTACCTAATACACCACACACATCCTTAATGTAAAACATGTTCTACCCTGGAACAACTATGTACTATGTACTAAGTTACTTCAGTTGTGTTCAACTCTCTTTGACCCCATAGGCTATAGTCTTCCAGGTTCCTCTGTCCATGAGATTCTCCAAACAAGTATATTGGAGTGGGTTGCAGTGCCCTCTTCTAAGGGATCCTCCCAACCCAGGGATCGAACCCATATCTCTTGCATAGGAAGGTGGGTTCTTTACCACAAGTGCCACCTGGAAAGCCACCCCCCAAAGAAAACTATATTTGAGTCTGAGATAATTTAAGTATCATTTCAACAAATAGATAATTTAAGAATCATGAGGACATCCTTCTAAAACCTATTACATCTTGGCCCTGTCTGGGAGGGTTTCTTTCTTTGTAAACACCCAATTCCTTCACCTCTTTTCTGGGCAAGCATCTCAGTTTCATTCGTAGCAACATCATTTTCAAAGCAGATGACCTTTTCTTTGGAGACTAAAATCTCCATGTCAGTTTCCTAACATAACACTTTTTATTCTTGCTCTTGCAAAGCTGTGCTTTACTACTTAACTACTCCAGTTTCCTGCATGAGACAAGCCTTCAACTCTCCACTAATTTGCAAGAACAGATGAGCAGTGGCCCTGAGTCATCAGGAATTTCCAGTTTGGCTACCAGATCCAACCACTTCCAGAGTACTCTTGTATGAATCATTTAGGTTTTTACTTTCCCCTCTCTCATTTTTCAGATGTTCCTCTGCAATCATGTCCCCTCAGCTTTACAACAAAAATCTGCGCCATACTTTCAATGATGGTAGCAGAACACTGCAGCTAAAATAAAAATTGTTCTCTGACACTTGAGCAAGTAGAAGCCCTTCTCTGAGTCCTTGCTGTGTCTCAGGGCTGTGAGCCTACAGGCATGCCCCTCAGTGGCTCTCAAGATGTGCCTCTATTTTATTTTATCTTTTTACCCCTACTTTATTTATTTATTTTTTAATTTTTATTTTTACTTTATTTTACTTTACAATACTGTATTGGTTTTGCCATACATTGACATGAATCCACCACGAGTGTACATGCGATCCCAAACATGAACCCCCCTCCCACCTCCCTCCCCACAACATCGCTCTGGGTCATCCCTGTGTACCAGCCCCAAGCATCCTGTATCCTGCATTGGACATAGACTGGTGATTAGATTCTTACATGATAGTATACATGTTTCAATGCCATTCTCCCAAATCATCCCACCCTCTCCCTCTCCCTCTGAGTCCAAAAGTCCGCTATACACATCTCTGTCTCTTTTGCTGTCTTGCATACAGGGGCATCAATGTGCCTCTATTTTAAATGGAAGGCAGGGCCATGCAGGTCATAACACATCCAGCATGAAAGTTGAAAATGCGGGCTATTTGTACTTTAAACTCTAGTGTGAACTTAGAGCACATGTAATTCTAGAGTAGCCATTGAGCTATGAGGAAAAGATTAAGGGACAGAAGAGAACCATTCTGGGAGAAGTGCAATACTTCTAGAAGAGTATCTGCATTCTACTTCTTTTTCCAATTATACTCTGCATACCTGTTTTTGCTGTTGTCCAAGCCATGGTGTCTATGCAAACCAGAAAAATATCTGTGTGGCAGCAAGCCAGGACCTTCTTACTGGTGCATTAATCCGGGTTGACCATGACAATATATTTTTAAATCAGATTATCTAATAAGACATAAAAATGGAAAGAGGAAAATCAAATGCAAATTAGTTACTTATTCAGTGTTTCAAATCACTGCCTTAATCCATTTGTTTAAAAGATAAAACTATTCATTTTTATATTTTTGAATTATTTTTGTTGTTCAGCCGCTTAGTCGTGTCCAACTTTTTTGCCCTCTAGACTCCTCTGTCCATGGGATTTCCCAGGCAAGAGTACTAAAGTGGGTTGTCATTTCCTCCTCCAGGACATCTTCCCTACCCAGCGATCAAACATGAGTCTCCTGCTTTGGCAGGTGAATTCTTTACCACAGAGCCACTGGTGACAAACAAATTTAACTCTAATATTACATTCAATCTATCCTTGCCTTTCCCCCATTAAATCCATATTTTTTGTTCTTTAAGTAAGAGTGTTGATTCTGAAATGTTGCTATTAAAGTTCCTTTTACTGAAAAAATGCAATAAAAAGAAGGAGCCCAATTAAAATAAAATTTTCCAATTCAAAAATTCAGATCTTTACAACTATGAGAAGTTCTATAGGGGATCCATTTCTTATGCGGTGACAGTATTTCAGGCCCTGATTCATCGCATCTTAGTAATATGATGGAACATCATAGCTTCTGGTTCATACTCTGCAGTGGCCCCTCAACTGACTCAGAATAAAACCAGAGCATTGACAACAGGCTCGCCATCTGTCTCCGCAGCTGACTCCTGACTCAGCCACTGCTCTCCATCCTAGCCACCGTAGTCTCCTTGGAATCCTGACGCATGCTCCTGTTTTGGGGCATTTTCACTCAAGGTTTCCTCTGCCTGAAGCTGCTCTCTCTGGCTAATTCTCTCATGCCCTATATTTGCTTTAAGATTACCTTTCTGATGAAGACTACTACTCCGTTTTTAATGATAACCCCTTCCATAGCCCAGTTCCTTCAAATCGACTATCAAGATATAGTTTACCCTGCTCTATGTTTGGTTGATTTCCATGGCATTCAAAGGCTTATTAAAATGTCATGCAATTTACTTACACATTTAATTGTGTCGTGTGATGTTTGTCTGCATCCCTGTGGAATGTAAATAGCAAAGGAGCAGAGCTGTTGTTGTGGTCTGAGTGTTTGCGTCCCCCCACAAGGGCAGGTGTTGAAATCTTGCAGGTGCTGGTATTAATAGGTAGAACCATAAAGGTGATTAGACCATGACAGTGATGTTCCCTGAGAAAAGATACCCAAGGAGCTCCTTGATCCTTGCCCTCCCTGAGGACACAGTGACACTGTGTCTGCAATCTGGAAGCATCCCCCCATCTCACTCCAAGCAGGCTCCCCCCAAGCAAGCTCCACCCTGATTGCAGACTTCTGGTCTCCAGAATGGTGACATATTTCTGTTGTTCACAAGCCACCTTGTTTGTGTTATTTCATTGTAACAGCCTGAATGGACTAAGACAGCTGCCCATTCCTGTTTGTTCATTAATGTGTCTGAGTAGCCTGAAACAATGTAAACACATTTGACCCTTGAAATAACTTGGGTCTGAACTGTGCAGGTCTATCCATAAGAAGTTTTGCCCTTACCCCTGCATGGTTCATGGATCACCTGTACTCAGTAATCTTTTTTTTTAAGAGATTAGGTGAATGGTGGAGAATGATAGTGAATATGATGATGAGCGATTCTTCTGTTTTCTACCCTGAGCCAAGAAGCATACTTTATAATATACCCAAACCTCCCCATAAATTCTATGGCACATGGATATTATGACTCTTATTTTATCAATGAAAAAATTATGACTTGAGAAGTTAAGGAATCTGTCTCAAATTACACAGCTGATAAACTAATGAACTGGTACTGTCATGTTCCCATGTCTATATCCTTATCCTAAATGATGTTATCATTCCTAAAATCATAATTTGGCTAAATTAAGTTTACACATGTTTGACCTCCAACCAGTAAAGGAAACACATTTTTTATACAGTCAGTATGTTGAATAAACTGTAGTGCAGGATGTTATATGTCTTTTAACCAATCCATTTGATTTTGGAACCTTGTTATTCTGGCCCTTGAACTCATGAATCCTTCTATTCACTTTATAAAACTCTGTGAATTAATTGTTATGGCTAACCTGTGAAATTCCACTAGCATAAATGCACTCTTTGGACATGAAACATGGAGAGTGGAAACTTTTACTAACTCATCTCGCCTGATAACATGAAACCTCACAAATAAAAAAATTATGGGGCAGGAGGGAGCTGTGTTGTCAAGGATAGAAACATAAAAGTCTAAAGATTCCAAGTGGTTACATTAAAAATAGAACAAGCAAGACATATAATAGTTATTGTCAACAGGGGTGCATGCTTTGAATAGTGGAGATAGAAAATAAACAAGAAAAGAAAAATTGAGTATAGAGTTAAGCAGGCGGGAACCACCTCCGTCACAAAGGGCAGTACTTGCAGCTGTTCAATGCTCTTTTCAGTTTGCTCATTTCCAAGTTGGTTATAAAAATAGTACCTGCCTCAAAGTGTTGTTTAAAAATTAAAATGACTATACATTTAAAACGAGTAGAAGCAGTGTTTTCTGTAACCATTTGTATAATTCTAGTGGGCAGAAACATATCTCTCTTTGTTTTCTATTATGGAAATCCATTATTCATGAATGATTTGACCTGCAGATCTACTTAGAAATATGAAGATTCTGACTCCAGCTAATTTAAGGACTCTTACCTTTCCTTGTGTCCCTTTTCTTCTCCCCCTGTAGCATCTGGGCATAGTTGGAAACTTAACAGCATTACGATGGAGGAAGGAAGAGCCTCACCTGAATGTCATCCCTCAGGTCTTAGCTGCCTTTGCACCTCACTCCTGCTGGCCTTGATTTTACTTCTTTTTTTTTTTTTTCTTTTTGGCTGTGTCAGGTCTTAGTTGCAGCATGTGGAATCTTCATTGCCCTGTGCAGACTTTTTGCTGTGTCATGCAGGATCTAGCTCTCTGACCAGGGATCGAACCCAGGCCCCTGGCATTGGAGCATGGAATCTTAACCACTGGACCACCAGGAAAGTCCCTGAAGGTATATAGTCTTGTCCTGTTATTTCAGATAATCTCCTCATTTCACTGTCAAAATGTGGTGAAATAATGCCCCTTTTTGGAGACAATTGGGCCACAGTCAAATCTGTACCCTCATTTACTTTTAAGGCTTTGAATTGCTTGACTTGATTTAACATATTTCTACATAAACTATGATGCTTAATTTTATATATCAATTGACCTGGCCCACAGGGAGTTCAAACCCTTGGTTACACATGGTTCTGGGTATGTGAGGATGTCTCTGGATGTGATAAACATTTGAATCTGTAGACTGAGTAAAGCTGACTGTCCTCCCCTATGTGGTGGGCCTCTACTAATCCACTGAAGGCCTGAATCAAACACAAGGCAAGGTGAGGGAGGCTTTATTCTCTCTGTGTCTTCAAGCTGAGATATCTGTCTTCTCCTGCCTTCAGACTAAAACATGGGGTAGAATTTACACCATTGGCTCACCTGGTTCCAACCTGCTGGGGACTTCTCCACCTCCATAGCTGAATAGAACAATTCCTTACAATCAATCAATCTCTCTGTATAAACAAATTATTTTTCTCTTTCTCTGGAGAACACAAATGAAACACACATTGAACCATAAGATTCGGGGTTCACCTTCTCTTTATTCCTGCTGTCTATGTGCTGTGGGGCACCTCTGGCTTGGCTACTAACTGCGTTAGTATACACTGCATGCAATTAGTTTTAAAGGTAAATATGTTTTTATGGTGAATAGAGTTTACAGAGGAAGTAAGACTAGATTAAAATCTGAGGGAGACAGATGAATGTGGCAAGTATAATAAAATATTTTTTGCAGGCAATGTCTAAAGCTAATATTGGGGGAAAGAAAAGAAATATGCTTGGAGCAGGATATGGTGCTCCATGAGAGGACTTTTACTGGAGAGGGGGAACCTAGGAATAGTTAGTGCTCACATGTGAAGGAGAAAGATGATAGAGGAAGAAAGAGAAGGTATGAGGTTCTATAAATTGAAGTTTACCTGCCTTACTCTATTTCCCAGGACCATTATGGTGAGAGTTGCCCTCTGTGATCTAATCATTTTACTCCATTTTATTAATGTTTTCAGTCATCAGTCAGACCCCAGTGATAATCTACCCATACTCAATACAATTATCAGGCTTAGGAAGCCCATGAAAAACACAAGCAATCACGTCTAGAAAGCTATGGTAATTCAAATATACTTATTATGTAATCAAATCCATTTACTAGTTGAAAGTAAATTGTGATTATTGTGAACAAAGAAAGAAACTGAGAATTTAAGAAACAGGTCTAGATGTAAACGAACTTTTGATAATTGAGAAACTTTACCTAGAGAGATGGGCGGCCCTTCCTGAGGTGATTAAATGTGGTAAATGTGTAGCCCCGGTCATTTGAGGCTGGTTGGATGGCAGCAACACATGATTTCCCCTTCAGCCACCCCTATTCTCTCTCTATTCTGACTTCCACCTGCTAAGGATTCCCCTCACCCACCATTCCTAACCCCAGACTGGACTTCAGGATCGGAGATGAGAAAGGCTCAAGTTTGCAGGGTGCCTCTGGATGGGGGTAGATATTCATCTTTTGCAAATTCCTTGATAATTAAAATAGGTATGGGGTTGGGGTAGAGATAAACTGAAAGATTGGGACTGATATATACACACTACTCTATACAAAATAGGTAACTAATAAGGACCCATTTGGGGCTTCACTGGTGGCTCAGATGGTAAAAAAAATCCACCTGCAATACAAGACACCTGGGTTCAATCCCTGGGTTGGGAAGATCCCCTGAAGAAGAGCATGGCAACCCACTCCAATATTCTTGCCTGGAGAATCCCATGGACAGTGGAGCCTGATGGACTACAGTCCATGGGATTGCAAAGAGTCAGACATGACTGAGCAGCTAAGCACAGTACAGCAAGGATCTACTGTATATCACAGGAAAGTCTACTCAGTACTCTGTAATGGCTTATATGGGAAAAGAATCTAAAAATGAATGGACACTTTCTTATGTATAACTGAGTCACTTTGCTCTACACCTGAAACTAATACAACATAGTAAATCAACTATACTCCAATAAAAAATTGATTTAAAAAATAGTTTCTGATCTTACATTTAGATCTTTAATCCATTTTGAGTTTATTTTTGTGTGCGGTGTTAGGAAGTGATCTAGTTTCATTCTTTTACAAGTGGTTGACCTGTTTTCCCAGCACCACTTGTTAAAGAGATTGTCTTTACTCCATTGTATATTCTTGCCTCCTTTGTCAAAGATAAGGTGTCCATATGTGTGTGGATTTATCTCTGGGCTTTCTATTTTAAAAAATAGATACAAATTTAGAGTCTGAATTTAAAAGACATAAAGATGACTATGGACAAATTCCAGGAGATAGTGAGGGACAGGGCAGCTTGGTGTGCTGCAGTCCATGGGGTCACAAAGAGTCAGATGTGACTGGGAGACTGAACATCAACAAAGGCTAAAACAGCCCATCAAAACAGCTGCCTCACATTAACTATATGAACATATCTTATAGTTCTTCCTTTAGAATCACCTTCTGTCGAGCTCAGAACAGCATGGAAATTACTTCTCAAATGCCTTCCTGGTCTCTGAAGTCTAAGGTAACTGTTTCTCAGGCATATATATAACACAATGCAAGACATAAATGATGATTAATATCTCTCCACTAGGAGTTGAGCCTTTCTCTCAGCCACAGAGCAGATATTATTAATCCACATACTCCCCACACCTAGCACATGACCATCAAATAATGGGTACTAGTGATTAAATAATAAATCATGTAGTGATTAAATAATAAATCTACTAAAACTAGGGCTTCCAAGATGGCCATAGTGATAAAGAATTTGCCTGCCATTGCAGGAGTTGTAAGAGATGTGAATTCAATCCCTTGCTCAGGAAGATACTCTGAAGAGGGACATGATAACCTACTCTAGTATTCTTGCCTGGGAAATCCCATGAACAGAAGGGCCTTGTTGGCTACAGTCCATGGAGTTGCAAAGTCAGACACAACTGTCTGAGCACAGCACATACTAGAACCAGCTCTTAACTCACTAGGATTTAACTGCTGAATTAAAAAGGAGCTGCTGAACAGTGACTTCAGAAATACCTATTTATTTGTCTTTGGTGAAATGAATAAACAAATGTATAATATTCATACAGCTATAATTTAGCCTGAAATATTACAGACAGTGGTGAAAACATGTACAACGTGTATATTTCATTTATGAAAATATGAATTAGGATTGTGTCACATAAGAAAAACAAGCAATTCAAATTCCCATCATTAAGAATATTCAAGTCTTTCATTTGAATTGTCTTTAATTTTCCTTAAGGTAAGGTGGTGGTTTAGTTGCTAAGTTGTGTTCAACTCTTGCAATACTATGGACTAGACTTTATCCTGCCAGGCTCCTCTATCCATGGGATTCTCCAGGCAGGAATATTGGAGTGGGCTGTCATTTCCTCCTCCAGGGGATCTTCCCAACCCAGGAATCAAACCCAGGTCTCCTGCATTAGAAGCAGTTTTTTTTTTTACCAATTGAGCTACAAGGGAAACCCAAGTTATGTTACTGGGTAATATTTAGATGAATTGCTATTTAACACTAAAACTAAAGATTCTAAACAGAGCTTCTTGCCCTGAAATGACCATACTGTCCCTTATTCCTTATTGAAAACTGAAAGCCCATCAATGACCTCTTCACAATTCAATCTGGTAATTGACTAACCTTCATCTCTTCTTCCCTTAGAAAACTATGGCCTTCTGATAGCACTGCTTCATTCATTAGTTGTAAAAATAGCAGAAGTTCAGCTATTCATAACACTGGGACACTATCTCTAGGATCAAATCATACTCACAATGATACTAAAATAACAGTAATAAAAACAATTCCATACATTTGATGGAAATTCCCTTTTGAAAAGATACACATACTTTGTTTCAAATTTGATTCTCAGAACATTCATAATAATGAGGGCTAAAATGTTCCATCTTAATTACAGGGTTTTCCTTTAAAGCCTTTTTCTCAAAATCAGTAAGTTATTTGGGTTTAGAAATAGTACATGTTAAAGAAACCCACACCTTCCCTCCACACCACTCTGAGTAGAAATGGAAGCTACTAAGGATGGTTGGAAACAAGTATTTTCATAATCTAAATTCAGAGATGCTACTTAGCAAAATCGAACTAAATGCTATGCTAGCTAAAAGCCACACAAGAATAACACCTTAAAGCTAGCGTAATAAATGTGTTTACTGAATTATGGTTCAAACGTGGGATTTTCACCTGCAATTATCTTATCCTTAATCCTGGCACCTCAAGCAGCCCCTTTTCGCTTTTTAATATTTTAATTAGGGATCCCATTTGAGCTGGAATTTTAAAAGGCTCAGAAGTATTCTTGCTTTGACACAAAACTTTGGGTTTTTGTTATGACTATAACAAGTATTGTTTATACAATCCTCTGTTTCAGAGTTGAACTGTGAAAAATAGCTTTTGATATTTGGTATTATTATTTTCTTTCTTTCTTTTTTTTTTTTAGCAGTTGATCTTGGCACCCTAGACTGTTTTTTCAGACTGTAGCAATAGCAAACCCTCTCAGAATTTGGTTACTGCTTTAGAACAAAGAGGCTGGATATTTTCTGGGTAATTCAGTAGTTCTTAAATTTAACTCTGTTTGGTTAGATTCTCATTCTTAATTAACTCTAAATATGAAAATGTTTTGTTATCATGTGATGTTAACAGTAAAAAATAGACATTATAAATAATCTTGAGTCTAGTAGTAAAAGTTGAATTGGGCAAAACAATGATTCCTAATTTTAAAAATGCACTGACTCAATGCATCTATAATTTGAAAAGAAAAAAGAAAATGCCTGTAATCCTAACAAGGCACAGTAGTGTCTAGCTCTTAAGATGCTAGCTTAACTATCACTTAAACTTATATGCCTTTTGTTCCTGATGTATTACTTGGCTTAATTATCATTTACTATCATTTTTATAGCCCTATTCATTTAACAAATAAATTGTAATAAACTACCTCTGTGTAGTGAGTTTTATGGTCATTTACCTTGAGGGAAAAAAAGAAAGGGAGTGTGTCTTGAAAAGATGTAGGACTAACTGTGTATGTATATATTTTATGAAAATGTTTATTTGCAATTTATTTCTTAGTTGATCTAGTTCTTAGTCTTAGATGTCTCCAAACTAATGTAAGATAAAAATTTCAAAATCGTAGTGAAATATAGATGAATTCAACTCAACCGAATTTAGTAATGTCAGGTAAACTAAGCACATTGTCTATAGAAACTTATTTATACGTTTATACAACCTTATCCTTCAGGAGCTCCATTTTAAAAATAGAAACTGAATCTTGGAGAATTTAAAAATTCCTAGGCTACCATCTGAACCTGGCTAACAAGAAAACAAACAAACAAAAACATTTTTGGAACCACTGGCTATACAGTCAATGAATTGGCGTGTATAGATTGCATGCAAGGTTTGCTTAGAAATGTAAATTTACACACACTGAACATGACTATGTCACATACTATTTGTATGACCTTGGAGAAGGTCATACAACTGAGATTCAGTGCCATCATTCATAAAATGAAAGTATTACTTAGCCAAATTCAATTAAAGCTAGATTTTAGAGTGTATGAATGTGGCACCAAATGAAACATGACCATTCTGTGGTGGTAAGTATCAAAAACAATGATGGGTAACAAAAACAGTTTACACAGATGAGCACTTCAGCATCCCAGTGCTTCAAAACTCTTGCTGGTACTTTTTTGTCAATACTGCTGCCTCTTACGAGTTACTGCAAGTTGTAATTATGGGACCACAAGAGCCCGTCCTGAACCTGAAAAATTCTTGTCAGGATATAATAGGAAGGTGGTTGAACACTAGTAAAGGAATAACAAACCTGATGTTCTTCAGATTATAAGAAAATACGCTGTTTTAAAATTGTCTGGATTACTAAATGAAGTAAGTCGGGTAGAGACAAATATTGTTAGGATATCGCTTGTTTGTAGAATGTGGAATCTAAAAACAATGATACAAATGAACTTATTTAGAAATCAGAAACAGATCCATAGACATACAAAACAAATCTATGGTTAACAAAGGACAGGGTGAGAATAAATTAAGAGTTTGAGGTTAACATATACACACTACTATATAAAATAGACAATCAATGGGGAACTACTATATAGCATGAGGAACTCTACTCAATATATTGTAATAACCTATAATGTAAAAGAATGTAATATATATAGTATTTATATATTTATATGCTACATATATATGTATAACTGAATCATTTGCTGTACTACTGAAATTAACACATTATAAATCAACTATACTTGAATAAAATTGTTTTAATAAATAAAATATACTGAATAGTATGTACTAGCCTAATCAAATTCTATTTTAGCTGATTTTCTAATTGCTATGGATAAAAGCAACTATATCTGGATTATAAATAGAGGACAAAATAACTCATCACCAGTGTGACAAAACCTACACAGTCCTTGCATCCAAGGATGGTGGGGTGTGCATTCCAATCCGGGTCCTCAGAAGATCAATCAATTTTCGGTGTATTTTTACTGTAGGTATAGCTAGGAATGGATGCTGAATCATACATAAGATTTCTGGTACTTTTACTAGATACTGTTGACAGTTTTTTATGTAAATGCACCAAATTAACTCTTAGCAGCAGCCAGAGAGGATTTTTGTTGCTTAACTTGAAATCCTTGAAAACATTTGGTCACTAAAAGAAAAATTATTTCTCTGTAGTCATCTTAGTATTTGTGTTAGAACACTATGATTTTGGTTTCGGTTTTCTTGCTGGTTAAAACAGATATTTCTTCCTTTTTTTGCCATTTTTTTTATTATCTTTAGTAAAGTTCAGCTGAATTTTCAATGTATTTTTCTATTGCACTGTTTAATTATTATGTCTATAAATGTTAGTTCAGTTCAGTCACTCAGTCGAGTCTGACTCTTTGCGACCACATGAATTGCAGTACGCCAGGCCTCCCTGTCCATCACCAACTCCTGGAATTCACTAAAACTCATGTCCCCATCGAGTCAGTGATGCCATCCAGCCATCTCATCCTCTGTTGTCCCCTTATCCTCCTGCCCCCAATCCCTCCCAGCATCAGAGTCTTTTCCAATGAGTCAACTTTTCGCATGAGGTGGCCAAAGGACTGAAGTTTCAGCTTTAGCATCATTCCTTCCAAAGAACACCCAGGATTGATCTCCTTTAGAATGGACTGGTTGGATCTCCTTGAAGTCCAAGGGACTCTCAGGAGTCTTCTCCAACACCACAGTTCAAAAGCATCAATTCTTTGGCGTTCAGCTTTCTTCACAGTCCAACTCTCACATCCATACATGACTACTGAAAAAACCATAGCCTTGACTAGACAGACCTTTGTTGGCAAAGTAATGTCTCTGTTTTTGAATATACTATCTAGGTTGGTCATAACTTTTCTTCCAAGGAGTAAGCATCTTAATTTCATGGCTGCAATCACCATCTGCAGTGATTTTGGAGCCCAAAAACGTAAAGTCTGACCCTGTTTCCACTGTTTCCCCATCTATTTCCCATGAAGTGATGGGACCAGATGCCATGATCTTCGTTTTCTGAATGTTGAGCTTTAAGCCAACTTTTTCTACTCTCCTCTTTCATCAAGAGGCTTTTTGTTCCTCTTCACTTTCTGCCATAAGGGTGGTGTCATCTGCGTATCTGGGGTTATTGATATTTCTGCCGGCAATCTGGGTTCCAGCTTGTGCTTCTTCCAGCCCAGCGTTTCTCATGATGTACTCTGCATATATGTTAAATAAAGTGAAATCGCTCAGTCGTGTCCGACTCTTTGTGACCCGTGGACTGTAGCCCACCAAGCTCCTCCATCCATGGGATTCTCCAGGCAAGAATACTAGAGTGGGTTGCCATTTCCTTCTCCAAGGTTAAATAAGCAGGGTGACCGTATACAGCCTAATGGACTCCTTTTCTTATTTGGAACCAGTCTGTTGTTCCATGTCCAGTTCTAACTGTTTCTTCCTGACCTGCATATAGGTTTCTCAAGAGGCCGGTCAGGTGGATCTATAAATATTATTTATATATTTCGGATAAGGATCAAGTCAGATGCATGTAAAGCAAAATATAGTTTCTGAATCTGTTAATCTGCCTTTTTGCTCTCTTAATGTCTTTGTGAGAAGCATGATTTATTTTCATATAATCAAATGAATATAGCCCAGTTTATTTTAATATAGTCAAAAAATAAATAAAACATGAAAAAGCATTGTTAGTGCTTTCTATATTTTTTTGAGAAATGTTTGCCCTCACCAAAATGATGTTTCCCTTTATTCTGTTCCCTAATAGCTTGCTTGCCATTTACCCTTCAATCTGCACTATATTTTCAGCTGGCTCTTACAGATGGAACATACAAACTGTCTACTCTTATCCATACACATATTTAATTCACTTGATACTGTCTGCTGACAATGTCTATTGACAATGTCTATCCTCTACTGTCAATCCTGAAGGAAATCAACTCTGAATACTCATTGGAAGGACTGTTGCTGAAGATGAAGCTCCAATACTTTGGCCACCTGACGCAAAGAGTTGACTCTTTGGAAAAGATCCTGATGCTGGGAAAGGTTGAAGGTGAAAGGAGAAGGGTGTGGCAGAGGATGAGATGGTTAGATAGCATCACCAGCTCAATGGACATGAATTTGAGCAAGCTCTAGGAGATATTGAAGGACAGGGAAGCCTGGTGTGATGCAGTCCAAGGGGTCTCAAAAATTCAGACACGACTTAGCGATAAAACAATAATTGTCTACTGAAGTGGTGTCTCTTACTCCTTCGACTTCAGTGTGACTTTTGTTATAAAATAGGTGACTGTGTATGCACCACCCTATTTCTGAAATTTCCGCTATTTAAACCACAGGGTTTCAATCACTGCAGTTTTGTAGGAGAACTTCTGTCAGTTTAAACCCTTCCTTTCTTTAGTTTTCATCGGATTGTCTTGGATTATCTTGGGCCTTTGCATTTCTCATGAGTTTTAAATATTTTTGTCAATATAAAACCCAAAGAAACCCAGCTCTGTATAATATTGAAAATGTTGAACAAAGGAGTTTTCTATTTATTTTTCTATTGAGGGTGGTAAATTATATTTTTAAATACATTTATTTATTTTATTCAAATTGCCAAATTGATTAGCCATAGTTTGTTTATTGTGCCCACTTACTATGTTTTTCACTGTTGGACAGATTATTACCTTTTTTTCCCTTTCTTGTTCTTGCTGTAGATAACTTGTGTTTTTTCTCCCTTTCTTCTTAATTAAACATGAGTCTGATTAATTTTATCACTGAACTAGTTTCTTTTCTTTCAAATTCCTATGTGACAGGCTGCTGTACATTTGTTTTCTTTACTCTTTCTCTCTTTAATTTGAGTTTAATTTTCTGCTCTTTTTATAACTTATTGAGTTGAAAGTTTAGCTCACTGATTTTTAAACTTCTTTATTAATATATAGAGTTAAGGATATAAATTTCCCTTGATACTGTTTGAGTTGATCACACCTTAGTTATGTTTTATTTTCTTTATAATGCAGTTCTAACACTTTTTTCTAATCTCTAACTGGTGAATTATTTTTAAATGTGTTCAATTTTTAAGAGGTTGGGGATTTTGTAGTTGTAATTATTGTCTTTGTCATTGTTATTCTTATTAACTATTTATATTTTGATTCCATTGCTGTGATGAAATATACTCTAGATGATTTATCTTTATATTTTGTTGAAATGTATGGCTCATAGAAGGATCAGTTTTTGTAACAATTATGAAAAATCTATGAAAATTTCTAGCTTCTTCCTGTTTGGAGCATATTCTTTTGGCTTAGAAAATCAAATAATTTTTTTTCTTCTTCCATGTCTTTCAGCATATCTTTGTTCAGCACCACATATCTTTACTTTAGCATTAGAATTTCCCTAAAAAAAAATCTGGCTTTGAGAAATTCAAATGGAGAAATTATCATTATATATTACATTCCAGTAATATGCTAGTTAATAACAGGAGTATACACCTTTAATTTAGATATATATCTATTTATGAAGCTATAGGGGTACTTATTTCAACTGTGAAATTCCCTGGATACATGTTTACATGCCATTTGTCTTTGAATAAAACCAAATTGCTCTTTAAGTAAAGCTGGACAGTTAAATCCAGACATCCTAACTTTAGAATCCTACAGTCGAGCAAACATATTGTCTATGCCTCTTATATGTCTTCATGTTCTTTCTTTTTCATGCTGGCACCAAGAATGCTTGTTCAAGATGAACACTTGTTTAAACCAGGGCTTCAGTTTGTCTTTCTCTTGTGTCATTTTGTACTCTCTGAATGAGACACGCTTTCCCAGGACTGGCTAATATGCAAACTAGAGTGAAGCTGTAGTGATCAGGTCATTACAGATAGAGAGATGGCAGGTAGCTAGATAGACAGATATTTTAAACCTGAATTTTCTCTTTATATCAATGTAATGTGAGCCAAAAACACACAGTAAGTCTGAGAAGCAAATTTTCAAATTTTGAGACATATCCTTTTTAAAAATATATCATGTACTAAATGAAAGTAAGAGATTTTTGTTTGATTACATGAAAGATTGTGTTCTACCTTTGCATTTTGTATAAATTTAAAATAATTTTAGTTATCAAATAATACTATTATGGAAAGAAATTCTAAATAGAGTATTTGCTGATTATTTTCAAAAGGTGATACATGGGAACTGCATCAGAATTGCCTGGCTGTTTAATAACAGGGAGTATGAACCTAACCCAGCTTACTGAACTGGCATCTCTGGGTGAAGTCTAAGAAATAACATTTTTAAAAATTTCCACATGGGAGTTGGGCATAGTTACATTTGTGAAACACAAAGTCAGGCAATTTATATATAAGTATAGATTATTATATAATTATATATCAAAAGTATATTGATATTATGGAACAAACCTTGTAAGAAATAGAATTTCTTTTTCAAAATATTCTAATTTGGCACCATTAAACAACATTTTGGAATAGATGTTTTGAGTTAAAAATCCATATTGAAATTTAGGAATGCTTTTTTTTGGAAATTTGGGAAAGGTTTTTCCTTTTTTAAATAGCATCTTTCCATTCCAAGAATAAAAAATATTTCGACATAAAATCAGTATGTAGGATAGGTTATTTCAGTGATAAAGAATCACGGAACATTTAGGAACAGAAGGCTGTGATGTTTTCCAATGACATAAGTTTACACATGAAGAGATAGACTCATTTAGTTAAATGCTTCACTCAAATTGCAGTTGAAATATAGCCACTATTTGAACGCAGACCCAGTGTTACCTTTGCGATTCTCCATGGACCTTCTTCTACACTGTTGAGTGTTTCTATTTATCTATGTATCAAATGGCTTCTGGTCAAACCATAGTGTGTATGACTAACACAAATGAATATGACCTTAAAAATATATAATTAAGGATTTTTGGACTTTCCAGTGGCTCATTGATAAAGAATCCACCTGCCAATGCAGGAGACGCAGGTTCAGTTCCTTGGTGGGGAAGATCCCCTAGAGAAGGAAAGTGCAACCCACTCCAGTATTCTTGCCTGGGAAACCCCATGGACAGAGAAGCCTGGTGGGCTACAGTCTGTGGGATCTTAAAAGAGCTGGACATGACTGAGGGACTAAAACAGTAAAAAAGGACTTTTGAGGAGGAGGGTGGATAAGTATTCACATTGTAGCAGCCTGGAAATTCTAACTGAAACCAACACTTAGCTTCCATTGAGAACAAGTAGAGACAGTTCTGGAAACGACATAACTCTCTTTATAGACATAAATCATACAGGATGGTGTTTTCTGTGAAGCAGTCAGCTTTCTATTCAAATTAGAAATTAAATGCATGAGAAAAATAAAATTGGAACAAGACAGAGAGTCATCTTTTTTAAATTAACTTATTTATTTCAATTGGAGGCTAATTACAATATTGTGGTGGCTTTTGCCTTACATATACATGAGTCAGCCATGGGTGTACATGTGTTCCCCCATCCTGAACCCCCCTCCAACCTCCCTCTCCACCCCATCCCTCTGGGTTGTCCCAGAGTACCAGCTATGAGTGCATTGTTTCATGCATACAAAGAAAACCAAACTTTAAAGTTTTTTTTTTTTTTAAGTCTGCCAGAGCCGCTTGTCCTGCTGTTAAAGTGATTATGTCTGTTATGTGTTTGTGAGTCTATGTTTTCTTAAAAATATGTCTCAGACTTCATAGGTTAAATATGGGATATCAAACATGTTTCTCTTTACTGATGTTTCAGACCCTCAAAGTGTTTAGTGAACATGCAGAAAATGTCAATAATGGATAGAAGAGCTGAAAACAATGATATCAGAGGAGGGAGCTATTTTTATAAAATGGAAAGTAGGTGGGTAAGTGGTACCATATTTAATAAATCAAGGAAGTGCATCCTGTTTTTTTAAGACTTTTGTATGTGTTTCATTTTTAAAGGCTTTATTGAATTTGTTACAGTATTGCTTCTGTTTTATGTTTTGTTTCTTTGACTGAAAGGCATGTGTAATCTTAGGTCCCTGACCAAGGGTCAAACCTACACCCCCTGCACTGGGAGGCAAAGTCTTAACCACTGAACTGCCAGGCAAGTCCCCACCCTCACTGTCTTGATGTGTTTCCATCTTCTCATCAGTTCTCACTCTTGTTGATGTACCAAGGGTCCTCTTTCCTTGGCCAGAGGAATCTTCTTTGTCTGGTTTCTGTATATTTTAGACATGACCCTAATAGCTTTGGAAAGTTCTTTGTTCCCCAGTACATGAAGCAGGTTCAAATCTATCTTATGAACTTTCTGCCTCTAACCTAAATGATGATACTGTTAAAGTATTGCACTCCAGATATCAGCAAATTTGGAAAAGCTAAGTAGTGGCCACATGACTGGAAAAGATCAGTTCTCAGTCCAAACCCAAAGAAGGGCAATGCCAAAGGATATTCAAACTACTATACAACTGCACTTATTTCACATGCTAGCAATGTTATGTTCAAAAGTCTTCAAGCTAGGTTTCACAGTACATGAACCAAGAACTTCCAGATATAAAACTGAATTTTGGACAGAAGAACCAGAGATCAAATTGCCTACATTCACTGGATCATGGAGAAAGCAAGGAAATTGTATACATATATATTTAATTTGGAGGCTAATTACTTTACAATATTGTATTGGTTCTGCCACACATCAACATGAATCTGCCACTGGCATACATGTGTTCCCCATTCTGAACCCCCCTCCCACCTCCCTGCCCACCATCCCTCCAGGTCATTCCAGTACACCAGCACCAAGGATCCTGTATTGAACCTGGACTGGTGATTCGTTTCTTATGTGATATTACACATGTTTCCATGACATTCCCCCAAATCATCCCACCCTCTCCCTCTCCCATAGAGTCCAAAAGACTGTTCTATACATCTGTGTCTCTTTTGCTGTCTCGCATACAGGGTTATCGTTACCATCTTTCTAAATTCCATATATATGCATTAGTATACTGTATCGGTGTTTTTCTTTCTGGCTTACTTCACTCAGTATAATAGGCTCAAGTTTCATCCACCTCACTAGAACTGATTCAAATGTATTCATTTTAATGGCTGAGTAATACTCCATTGTGTATATGTACCACAGCTTTCTTATCCATTCCTCTGCTGATGGACATCTAGGTTGCTTCCATGTCCTGGCTATTATAAACAGTGCTGCGATGCACACTGGGGTACACGTGTCTCTTTCAATTCTGGTTTCCTCAGTGTGTATGCCCAGCAGTGGGATTGCTGGGTCATAGAGCAGTTTTATTTCCAGTTTTTTAAGGAATCTCCACACTGTTCTCCATAGTGGCTATACTAGTTTGCATTCCCACCATCAGTGTAAGAGGGTTCTTTTCTCCACACCCTCTCCAGCATTTATTGCTTGTAGACTTTGGATAGCAGCCATTTTGACTGGCTTGAAATGGTACCTCATTGTGGTTTTGATTTGCATTTCTCCGAGAATGAGTGATGTTGAGCATCTTTTCATGTGTTTGTTAGCCATCTGTATGTCTTTGGAGGAATGTCTATTTAGTTCTTTGGCCCATGTTTTGATTGGGTTGTTTATTTTTCTGGAATTGAGCTGGAGGAGTTGCTTGTATATTTTTGAGATTAGTTCTTTGTCCGTTGCTTCATTTGCTAATATTTTCTCCCATTATGAAAGCTGTCTTTTCACCTTGCTTATAATTTCCTTTGTTGTGCAGAAGCAGAAATTATATATATTTAAAAAAAATCTACTTCTGCTTCATTGACTACACTTAAGCCTTTATATGGATCACAGCAAACTGTGTAAAATTCTCAAGAGATAAGAATACAGATAGACCATCTTACCTGCCTCCTGGAAAATCTGTATGCAGGTCAAAAAGCAAGTTAGAACTCAACATGGAACAACAGATTTTTTCCAAATTGGGAAAGGAGTAAGTCAAGGCTGTATATCTTAGCATGTTTATTGAACTTAAATGCAGAGTACATCATGTGAAATACCAAGCTGGATGAAGCACAAGCTGGAATCAAGATTGCTGGGAGAATCATCAACAACCTCAGATATGCAAATGTTAACCACTCTAATGGCAGAAAGTGAAGAGGAACTAAAGAGTCTCTTGATGCGGGTAAAAGAGGAAAGTGAAAAGCTTCCTGAAACTCAATATTAAAAAAAAAAACAACAACAAGCAAAGATCATGGTATCTGATCCCATCATTTCATGTCAAATGGAAAAAGTGTATGCAGTGACAGATTTTATTTTCTTGGGCTCCAAAATCATTGTGGATGGTGACTGCAGCCATGAAATTAAAAGACACTTGCTCCTTGGAAGAAAAGCTATGACAAACTTAGATAGCATATTAAGAAGCAGAGACATCACTTTGCCCACAAAGGTCTGTATAGTCAAAACTATAGTTTTTTCCAGTAGTCAAGTATGGATGTGAGAGCTGGACCATAAAGAAGGCTTGGTGCCAAAGCACTGATGCCGTCAAATTGCAGTGCTGGAGAAGACTTTTGAGAGTCCCTTGGACTGTAGGGAGATCAAACCAGTCAATTCTAAAGGAAATCAACCCTGAATATTCATTGGAAGGACTGAGCCTAAAGTTGAAGCTCTGATACTTCGGCCAGCTGATGCAACGTGTTAACTCATTGGGAAAGACTACAATGCTGGGAAAGATTGAAGGCAGGTGGAGAAGAGGGCAGCAGAGGATGAGATGGTTATATAGCATCACCAACTCAATGGACATGAGTTTGGGCAAACTCCAGGAGATATAGGAGGACAGAGGAACCTGGCATGCTCCAGGCCATGGAGTTACAAAGAGTGGGACACAACTTAGTGACAGAACAACAAAAGCATTCTGAAAGTGTTTCTGTTTCCATGGAGTACTAGTTATGATGCGTGGGAAAGAAATATTTATAGATCATAGTCTGGATGCTCAATGTGATTGTCTACTGAGCTAATCCACTTCACCCCAGAGTCGTATCCATGCTATTGGTCTGGTATGGCCCATTCTCCTCCAAACCATCTTGCCAGCTGACCCCTCAGTCACTCTGCGTGGTCCAAGCATCCCTCTTGGTTGAGTAAAGAATACATATCTACATAGCCCAGAGTTTTGAGATCTGACAACTGAATGATCTCATTGTCATGATATTTAGAGACTCTAGGGAGTAAATGTCCTGAAGTGTGATAGCTGAGATGTTAAGGACAGAATTTGGGAAAGAGTTCCATGTGGTGCTGTCACCATTTAATGCTACCAGATGAGGACAAAATGGGGAAAGATTATTTTCAACTGTCAAGATGTTACCATTCAGGACAGGACAAGAAAGTTTATGGTGACCTGCATTCCCACCACAATAGTTAATACTACTTCTTTATTAATATGTATTAATAATTAATACTTCTTTATTAATACTACTTCTTCTTTTGTGTGTGTGTGTGAACTATCAAGTAATTGTCAACCAGCAAATACACTATGACTTGTAATTATATTCCCACAAATATGATAAAAATATAGAGATTTAGAAGAAATATTATAGTGTCTTCTTAAAGGGAATTTTCAACTTATTTCAAGAGAAAAAATACCATTGATAAAGAAGATAAAAAAGAAAAACAAAACAAAAAGCTGTGAAATAATATACTAGACATTTAAATATGATTTTTAGAAGGAGAGATAAATTTGGCTTGGAAATATATTCATTCATCTATTCAGTTGAGTTCAGTAGCTCAGTCGTGTACAACTCTTTGCAACCCCATGGACTGCAGAACACCAGGCTTCCCTGTCCATCTCCAACACCCAGAGCCTGTGAAAAGCTACTAAAAAGAAGCTACAAAAAGCAAAGAAGAACTAAAAAGCCTCTTGATGAAAGTGAAAGAGGAGAGTGAAAAAGTTGGCTGAAAACTCAACATTCAAAAAACTAAGATCATGGCATCTGGTCCTATCACTTCATGGCAAACTGAAGGGAAAACAATGGAAATGGTGACAGACTTTATTTGGGGGGGCTCCAAAATCACTCCAGGTGGTGACTGCAGCCATGAAATTAAAAGATGCTTGCTCCTTGGAAGAAAAGCTATGACCAACCTGGACAGCATTCATCTATTACTCTATCTATTTACTCATACATCATCTCCCAGAATTATTGAAGTGATTTACAGAAATGCATAGTGTTAATGTAAAAAAAAAGAATCACAATGATCACAATTGCCAAATGAACAGAGAAATTGTGTAAAGAGAAATTTGACTACAAATAAGAATAATTAGTAAATTTAGAAATGTGTGCAACATATGAATTGAGAATTTCAGTTCCATATTTACATTGATAATATGATCTTCAACAATTAACAATGAAGATACTTATAACAAAACTCTTTCCTTGTGGTTCAGATGGAAAAGAATCTGTCTGCAATATGGGAGACCTGGGTTCAATCCCTGGCTTGGAAAGATCTCCGGGAGGAAGGCATGACAGTCCACTCCAGTATACTTGCCTAGAGAATTCCCATGGACAGAGGAGCCTGGCAGGCTACAGTCCATTGGGTCACAGAGTCAGGCACAACTGAGTGACTAAGTACTTCTTGGTAAAATCTTTAACACTGATCACAGCATGAATGACCAACTGTATGAAAACCCTTCAATCAAATAATGATACATTCATGTGATACACTGTTACAAAGCCACTAAATACTATGTTTCCAAATAATGTCTAATGACTTGAAAATACTCATATAAGACTAATTTTAAATACAAAATTATATTTTAGTAAATTCCAAACCTGTTAAAATCATAAAAACAAAATTAATAGAAAACAGTAAAGTGAATAGATCTAAATATTTGAAGTGGTTATTTTGGATGATGGTTTATAGTTAATTATATTTGTTTTATTTTTTTTCCTATTTTTTCATTTTTCAATGATTTTTACAATGATTTCCTTTGGAGGATTAATTTTTGTGAAATAAAATTTTATTCTGTTTTTAGAATATGAAAATTTAGTTATAAATATATATGATAGTAAAAAGGGAAAATAGGGGTAGCAAAGTCAGTCAATTCATATATCAATTTAGAGGAGAAATTAGCATATTTTGAAGTATTCTATAGCAGTATTCTGCTAGAATGGACCTGAGAGTTTGAAGCTGAGAGTTCCTGATGAACAAGTAAACACAAACTGACATAATTGGCAGCACCAGTAACTTAAAATCAAATGAGATCTCAGGTAAAGACAATTACCCCTTGTAATGGGGCATAAGAGATTTTTGTTGGCCTTTACAAGAGGATGCTAAATTATGTTGTCAAATGAAATA
This sequence comes from Ovis canadensis, assembly GCF_042477335.2. Taxonomy (NCBI): domain Eukaryota; kingdom Metazoa; phylum Chordata; class Mammalia; order Artiodactyla; family Bovidae; genus Ovis; species Ovis canadensis. The sequence goes on from NC_091261.1 coordinate 53,466,254, forward strand.
GACAAGAAGTCTTTGTTGAATGGGCAAGATTTCAACCAAATATTTAGGTTTGGATATTTGAATAGATAGAGAGGACACTGGATGGACACATTTCTAACAGAAAAAAACGGTGAGAACAAAGCTCTAAAGTGATGAATGAACTCAACTTGCTTCAGGTCATTTGAAATGGCAAGAGCGGGAAATTCATGTTAGAGGGATGTCGACAAAGGATAGTGTGAAAATGTCACATATGAGGGTCTCAGGGTGCAGATAAAGATGAGGATAGAAAGAGAAAGAGGGAAAAGGAGGGCATTACATTCTGTTAGGGAGAAAATATGTGTCATTATCTTAAAAGACAATTGATCATTGTTAAAAGAAGGAAATACTCAAATTTCAATTTTTCATGCTTAGAAAGAAAACACAATAACATCATATAATGATCAGTTCAGCTCAGTCGCTCAGTCACTCATTCATGTCCAACTCTTTGTGACCCCATGAACTGCAGCATGCCAGGCCTCCCTGTCCATCACCAACTCCCGGAGTTCACTCAAACTCATGTCCATTGAGTCAGTGATGCCATCCAGCCATCTCATCCTCTGTCATCCCCTTCTCCTCCTGCCCACAATCCCTCCCAGCATCAGGGTCTTTTCCAACGAGTCAACTCTTCGCATGAGGTGGCCAAAGTATTGGAGTTTCAGCTTTAGCATCAGTCCTTCCAATGAACACCCAGGACTGATCTCCTTTAGGATGAACTGGTTGGACCTCCTTGCAGTCCAAGGGACTCTCAAGAGTCTTCTCCAACACCACAGTTCAAAGGCATCAGTTCTTCAGTCCTCAGATTTCTTTATCGTCAGCTCTCACATCCTTACATGGCTACTGGAGAAACCATAGTTTTGACTAGATGGGCCTTTGTGGGCAAAGTAATGTCTCTGCTTTTTAATATGCTGTCATGGTTTTTCTTTCAAGGAGCAAACTTCTTTTACTTTCAAGCCTGAAGTCATCATCTGCAGTGATTTTGGAGCCCCCAAAAATAAAGTTTGTCATTGTTTCCACTGTTTCCCCATCTATTTGCCATGAAGTGATAGGACCAGATGCCATGATATTAGTTTTTTGAATACTGAGTTTTAAGCCAGCTTTCTTACCCTCCTCTTTCACTTTCATCAAGAGGCACTTTAGTTCTTCCTCACTTTCTGCCATAAGGGTGGTGTCATCTGCATATCTGAGGTTATTGATATTTCTCCCAGCAATCGTGATTCATCCAGCCCAACTTTTCTCATGATGTACTCTGCATAGAAGTTAAATAAGCAGGGTGACAGCACACTGTCTTGATGTACTCCTTTCCCAATTTGGAATCAGTCCGTTGTGCCATATCTGGTTCTAACTGTTGTTTATTGACATGCATATAGGTTTTGCAGGAGGCAGGTCAGGTGGTTTGGTATTACCATCTCTTTAAGAATTTTCTACAGTTTTTTTTTGATCCACACAGTCAAAGGTTTTAGTTTAGTCACTGAAGCATAAGTAAATATTTTTCTGAAATTCTCTTGCTTTTTCCATAAGGATAAGTTAAGTCGCTCAGTCGTGTCTGACTCGTTGTGACCCCATGGACTGTAGCCTACCAGGCTTCTCCGTCCATGGGATTCTCCAGGCAAGAATACTGGAGTGGGTTGCCATTCCCTTCTCCAGGGGATCTTCCTGACCCAGGGATCAAACCCAGGTCTCCCGCATTAGAGGCAGACGCTTTAACCTCTGAGCCCTTACTAATAACAAGGAAGTGATAGTTTGGTACTTAACTGTTCATCTTAAATTTTGAAAAGCCTAAAAATAAATGGAAAAAAAAAAAGAGTTAAGAACTGTGGCAAATCCTGAACACCTGGAGTTGGGTATAGAAGAAATGGATACAATCTGAGTTATGTAACTTACTGTATGCTTTTTGAATTTAGAATTTTTAATGACCTCTACTTGCTATATATTTGAATTCCATGGATAATATTTGAAAAGCAAACATATATACATATATATATTCCTACATAATAGTGCTGTCATATCAAGACACATTATGATAAAATGTTTGAAAAGTAAAGGAGGAGAAATGACCTTGGAAATAGTGAGAGAGAATCTATACTTTACACATAGAGAGGAGACAATTCAAACAACAGTATATTTTTCATCAGAAAGCCATCAAGAGAAACCAAGGAAGATGTGACACCATCCTTTTAAATGCTGAAAGAAGAGAATGATCAGCCCTGAATTTTATATCCAGCAAAAATATCCTTCAGGAATGAGGGGAAGTTTAAACATTCTCAGATAAAGAAAGCCTAAGAGAATTTGTGGCAGAAAGTGAAGAGGAACTAAAAAGCCTCTTGATGAAAGTAAAAGAGGAGAGTTAAAAAGTTGGCTTAAAGCTCAACATTCAGAAAACAAAGATCATGGCATCCGGTCCCATCACTCCATGGGAAATAGATGGAGAAACAGTGGAAACAGTGTCAGACTTTATTTTTGGGGGGGCTCCAAAATCACTGCAGATGGTGATTGCTGCCATGAAATTAAAAGACACTTACTCCTTGGAAGAAAAGTTATGACCAACCTAGATAGCATGTTCAAAAGCAGAGACATTACTTTGCCAACAAAGGTCCGTCTAGTCAAGATTATGGTTTTTCCTGTGGTCATGTTTGAATGTGAGAGTTGGACTGTGAAGAAGGCTGAGCGCTGAAGAATTGATGCTTTTGAACTGTGGTGTTGGAGAAGACTCTTGAGAGTCCCTTGGACTGCAAGGAGATCCAACCAGTCCATTCTGAAGGAGATCAACCCTGGAATTTCTTTGGAGGGAATGATGCTGAAGCTGAAACTCCAGTACTTTGGCCACCTCATGTGAAGAGTTGACTCATTGGAAAAGACTCTGATGCTGGGAGGGATTGGGGGTAGGAGAAGGGGACGACCGAGGATGAGATAGCTGGATTGCATCACGGACTAGATGGACATGACTCTGAATGAACTCCGGGAGTTGGTGATGGACAGGGAGGCCTGGTGTGCTGCGATTCATGGGGTCACAAAGAGTCGGACATGACTGAGCGACTGGACTGAACTGAACTGAAGAGAATTTGTTGCTAGTAGACCTAGTCCTAAACAAATAGCCGAGGGAACTTTTGTAACAGAAAGAAAACCGTAAAAGAAAGCATCTTGAAACATCAGCAGGAAAAAAGAATAATGGAAAGAGTCAATGAAAATACAAAACATTTTCCTTCTTTTCTTGAGTGTTTTAAATTATGTTTGACAGAGTAAAAGTACAGTGTTGTCTGATGTGGGTATTTAAGATAACTATACTATGAATAGTGATGATTAGAGGACTTAAAAGTAGGTAAAATTCTACGCTTCATTTGAATTGGTAATATGTTGACACAAGTAGACCTTTGCGATGATGGAATAGTTCTGAATCTTAACTGAAGCAGTGGTTAAAAGAACTTCTACATATATGTTAGAGTGGCTTAGAACTATACATACACCTGGTACCAATGCCAATGACTGGTTTTGATTTTGACAGTAGTTTTTCAACACGTAATCCTGAGGGGGACTGTGTGAAGGGTACATGGAGCCTTCAAGCACTGTCTTTGCAATTTCTCTTAAATCTGAATTTATTTCAAAATTTATCTCAAGTGGGGAAACAAAGAATGCTGTTTTGAAACACTTTTTTCTTACTGTACAAACTCTTAAGCCTTGATTCCATTCAAAATGACTCCTGATTTTAAACTACACAATGATTTAAAATCCATAAATGGATTAAAAAAATAATAATTATCTAACTAAACTTTAAATCCAATATGTCAGAAAAAAACTAATTTCCAGAAAATGTCTGAGTTATACCTTTCAGATTATTTTGAAATGAATGCAAAAGCACGGATCAGTTGAAGGAAAGCATCATCTCCCCATTGACAGGAATGAACAAGACTAAGATTCATTGTTTAAGCAAAAAAAAAAAAAACAAAAAACAAAACTCTGATTTTGAAAGATTAAAAATTAAGGACCTGCATGTTTCTTATGAATGTTTTATTTTGAACTAATTCTAGATTCACAAAAGGTTATTCAACTACATTGAGACAAATTTCATGCATCACAGCCTCTTCTGAGGACAATCACTTACACAATCATAGTGCAATATCACAGCCCAGGTACTGATGAGGTTCTACCCACAGAGATTATGCAGACATCCACAGCTACACATGAGCTCATATGTGTGTGGCTCCATCTGGTTTCATTATACTTGTAGCCTTGTGTAACTACCTCCAGGAGGAGGAGATGAAGATGGAAGAGGTGAGGACTGGGGGTGGCCTAGGAGTAAAAAGAAAGAGTCCTGTGCTGATAGCATGCTGAGTGAATTGTCTTTTAATATAGATTGGAAAATTTGTTTCTAGTTAAGATTTTTAAAACACATTCAGAGCAAGTTTATACTGTTGCCCCTGAGCTGAAATTCTTCATGGATAAAGTCAAAATAAACAAGCAAGAAGATGGTTATTTTAAAGGGATACTTGATTAAAATCACAGCCTACCACCCTATTTTCAGATTGGCTTACTATTTAAATTAGAGTGTCTAGGGGGAAGAAGTATTTGACAACAAATAGAATTCAAATGACCTCTTGTGTTTGTTAACCTTATTAATTGCTTTAAGTCCAAGTGCCTGCATTTACTGGCATAGAAAGTTCCCGTTATTTATGGCCATTTATTGTGGAAGACCTTTGTTCTTTGTGTTTTTCAGCTCTGTTAGTCCAAAGAGCCAGGAACTCTGACAGCTGCTGCCAGCCCTGTGTAGTTTGTTTAAAACAATAGGGAAGATTGCCTAGCAACCTCACATCCAGCCTCTGGTACCCTCCTGGAGACCACATTCCAGAACCACTCTGCTCATCTCCTCAAGTTCACAGGGGAAAATACCCACACACACATGCACACAAGCACACACACACACACACACACATGCACACACACATACATCAAAACTAGATTGACCTTCGCTTTCCTAAAATAAATGACCCTGTTTTTCACAGCCAGTGTTCTCCAGCATACAGATCAGAGCTGGGTTGTTAACTCTGAAGCATGAACAGAAATTTGCAGAACTGAATTTGCTCACCCTCTGCAGGGTCTGCTGTCAGAGCTGTACTTTTTCAAGATGAGAGTGTGCAATTTTCATTGCTAAAATGGATAAAATGGGCCCCTTACACTATGACATATTTAATGCCTTATAGTTATAAGTAGTTACTGATATTGACAGAGTTGTGGGAATTCAAGTTTATTTGGAGTCAATTTCAGAGCATGGTATCTGGATTATAACCAGGATGTTCAGCTCTACCTGCTGTGTTCCCTCCTCCTATACTCCTGTCTATCAGGTGATTGTGATGGACATTAGGATGACTTGGGGCTTTGTGAGGAGAGCACTGTGTCAGAGTTGGAAGGCTGGACTTCAACTCTGGAACTGTGTTTGCTGGTTTTCACTCCCAGCTCAATCTAGGGAATCACTTCACTTCTTTATCTTTGTATCCTCACCTGCATAACAGAAACTTACACTAAACCATCACCAAGATCCTGTCTCATCTAACACTCCACCATTCCATAGATGGTATTGGTTGTCTGTGAGACTGTTTTATACAGAAAATCGAGAAGGAGGAAAAGGTTTTAGTAAGTGACTTTTTCCTTCTTGTAACCATACCATTAAGCCAAACATGTTATCTGTGAAACTGGGAGAAAAGAGTGCATCAGAGGACCACAGGTACGTACCCAACACTGGAAGAAGTGCAAATACATACAACTATTCTACACATTCATACAAGTTATATAGGGACCTTCTGAAAGTTGAGGGATAATTTAAAGTCAAAACAGTAATATAGAGAGATTCTAAGGAAGAGATCAGAAACTACAGCTTTGTGGACCAAATCCATCCACTCTGTTACTTACTTTTATAAATAAAGATTTATTGGAACATGGTTCATGCACACTTTCACATGTTATCTGTGGCTGCTTTCTTGCTAGAATAACAGAGTTAAGTAGTTGGGGTAGAAGCCATAAGTTACAAATCTAAAACAGTTACTATTTGGCCCTTTAGAGAAAAAGTGTATGGATTACTGTTGTGGTGCATGAGAAACTTGGCTGTATTTATTTAGACTTGAAATCAATCAACTCAACCAAGTTGTATACGCATAAATGAAAGAAAAAAATTTGTAAATACTACATTCTAGAATTCAACATTCTGTTCTCTATTTTTTCCATTGGAGCAAATACTCACAAAGAATTTCAAGAGTGAATTTGATGGAAGAAAGCCAATGCATTTTTATTTTTCAGAATGGGTTGTTGTCTTTAGGTTTCCTCATATATTTATATATTTATAGCTAAATATTCAGAATCTGTTTAGAAACATCAAGGTTGCATGTGTGCATGCTCATTCGCTCAGTCGTGTCCGATTCTTTGTGACCCCGTGGACTGTAGCCTTCCAGGCTCCTCTGTCCACGGGATTCTCCAGGCAAGAATATTGAAGTGGGTTGTCATCCCCTCATCTAGGGGATCTTTGCCACCAAGGGATTGAATTCACATCTCCTATGTCTCCTGCATTGGCAGGCATGTTCTTTACCACTAGTGCCACCTGGGCAGCTCAATGTCAAGGTTACTACATGAGAAATGCAGTATCTAGTCAAAGAATAGTATTTTAACATATGGAACTCCTTCAAAATATTTGCCAAGGCAAATATGGAATTCAGGGGCCTGGATTCCAGCAATATCACTGACAGTGATAAAATTTACTGTCATGATTGTAAATTATGAATGTAAAGTTGATTGTTTTACGCTATGATACCTTTACATGTACCTTCCTATATTGGATCAGGGTTGTTAAATTTCTCAATCCCATGTTACTTTCTGAAGCAATTGGCAGAATCTTTGAAACAAAAATTTAAAAAAAAAATATGAAATCAATGGAGAATGAAATGCTTATCATTCTGTATCTTCCTTGTTTTTACTTTTTCAAATTAATCTTATTGGAGTATGTGTGTGTTCTCAGTCACTTCAGTTGTGTCCAACTCTCTGAGACCCCAGGGACCATGGCCCACCAGGCTCCTCTGTCCCTGGGATTCTCCAGGCAAGAATACTGGGGTGGGTTGCCATTTCCTTCTCCAGTGATAAAGCATGAAGTGAATGAAGTGAGTGAAGTGAAGTCGCTCAGTTGTGTCCAACTCTCTGTGAACCCATGGACCGTGGCCCGCCAGGCTCCTCTGTCCATGGGATTCTCCAGGCAAGAATACTGAGGTGGGTTGCCATTTCCTTCTCCATTATTGGAGTATAGCTGCTTTACAATGTTGTGTTAGTTTCTGCTGTACAGCAAAATGAATCCACCATGCATATACATACGTTCCCTCCCTATTGGACAGACATACACTACTGAAACTATGCAAAAAATGGATGACTATTGAGTACCTACTCTATAGCACAAGGAACTCTAATGCTTTGTGGTGACCCGAATGGGAAGGAAATCTTTCTTGTTTTTTTAATTCCTTCTACCCTATACCTGGACTAGCAAAGCACGTTGAAAGAGTTTTATCTTGCTAGGAACTTCCTCAACACACAGGTACTTTTCACTTCTGTTTGAGAATACAGTGAAAGTTAATACTTCATCTCCTGATGCTCTTGAGAGAATATTGTCATAGAAAAGGTCACCACTGAGTAGTAGACATGGTTCAGTAATAGACACAGAATTCACAGTTCTGAATCCATCACTATAGAATCAGAAAACAATACTTACTTTTCATTTGAAACCTTTGAACATAGAAGAGTGGATTGTGTTCCTCTCTTCTCCTATCAACTGGCACCTTTGATAGGATCTCCTGGGTATGCCCACCTTGCCTTCTGCCTCATAGGCGGGGCTATGGTGCAGTGTGATGGCAAGAATGCAGAGGAAACCAGCACAGAAGGAGAAGAGCAATAAAGCAGGGACTCAGACTCAAGACATAGAGGAGAGGAACCAGGAACCAGGAGTGGGGGGAGCAGTGTCCTCCACACAAGAAGGAGGGAACTCAAGGGAAGGTTATAAGTTTTATTCATGTGTTATGGTCAGTATGTAAGAATGTACTTGATTAGCACTATTCACAGTATCCAGGACTTGGAAATACTCTACATGGCCATCAACAGAGGAATGGATAAAGACGATGTGGTACATATATACAATGGAATATTACTCGGCCATAAAGAGGAATCAACTGTGCCATTGGCAGAGATGTGGATGGACCTAGAGCCAGTTACACAGAGTGAAGTGAGTCAGAAAGAGAAAAGCAAAATTGCATATTAATGCATATATGTGGAATCCAGAAAATTGGTATAGATGATTTTATTTGCAGGGCAGAGACAGAAACAGACATAAAGAACAAACACATGGTTACCAAGTGGGGGAAGAAGGGGTGAGATGGATTGGGAAATTGGAATTAACATATATATACACTACTATAGATAAAACAGATAATGAAATGAGAACCTACTGTATAGAACAAAGAATTCTACTCAGTGTTATGTGCTGATCTAAATGGGAAGTAAATCAAAAAAAGATGGGATATGTGTATACATATAGCTGATTCACTTTGCTGTACAGTAGAAACCAACACAACATTATAAATCAACCACAATCAATAAAAATTAGTTTTAAAGAAGCATAGATTAAGATTCTCTAGAAAAAAAGAAAGAAGGTACTTGATTAAAGTGATGGGGAAAGTGGACATCAACCAACAGGAAAATTAAAGGAAGAAAGATTTATGGATTTCGTGTGACAATGTAAAATTACTTTGGTATCCAGCTACCATCTGGTCTCTACTGTGGTGAGATGTGTTTACTGGATTCTTGCCTTTTATCCTTTGAAAGTCTTGTAGTTTTCAGCTGCAGGTGCTGCCTCCCTATGCAGAGCTTTTGTAACTGGGTGTCCCTCAATCTGACCACCTTCTGCTGCCCCAGTCAGGTCAGCATGATCTCTGTGATGCTCTTGATGTTGTTCCTCCTCAGAACTGTCAAGGGTGCTAGAGACAGGCATCCTCAACCTCACATTCTCTTTTTGTTGTATCTGCTCTCTGCCAAAAATCCTCTCTGATGATCCTGTCCAATTGAGCAGATTCTGCCTTGATGCCTGCCTGTGTTTTGCTTTTGCTGCCATCTACTGGGGAACCAATGACTTCACCTCAGACACTTCTGACAACTTGCTTGAAACTGTTCTGCTCAACCAAACTTAATGCATCATGCTACCTAGAGATGGGTCAGGTCCCCCAGATCCAGACCTTGGAAAGTCTGCTCCCCCATCTAAATCATCTAATCACACTGCATGAAAATCGAGAAAAAAAATAGTAGAAATCACTGAAATGAAAATCAGTGTGAATGAGAAGGTACGTTTGTTTGCTTTTTGTTAATTTTACTTAAAGTGAATTTTTCCATGTGTGCATTTTGCCACAGTCTCAGAGACCTCAAATCTGGCTACAGAATGCTTTCCAAAATGGCTGATATTAGTTAAGAGATCAGTTTCTGTAGAGTCCAAAGGAAGAAGCGTGTTCATGGGGTATTTTAATCAGACAGATCTGAATGTGGTTCTGGCAACACCAGGAATAAGCCTTGTTACTGAGAAAAAGGTACTTAAATGAATCTAAATCTCATTTTAAAACTGGAGTAAGCTACTATCAACCTACTACAATTTGTGAAGAATAACAAAATAATACCTGCTAAGTACGTACCTCAGTGCCAGATAATAGACCTCATGGGTAAGTGGGATGCATTGCTACCTGGGACCACACATATCATAGGTGAGATACTTAGATCAAACTATGGTGAAACAAAATGAAACACTCCTTCTTTCTTTTTCTAAAATATGGTTCTAGTCTATGACATCATCTCATTTCTGTTTCCTGACCAAGAATTCTTTGTCCACACAGGATAATTCATACACGTCACTGCCCAACTGGACACAAGCCAAAGAAAAAAACAATGTAAGAGAAAAAATGGAAGAAGCTCTCATGTTCTCTAGGGCAGAAGGAATAATCATGTCTTTCTTAATCATAAATATGCAATTTAGAATAACTTGAGTTTTGGTGATTTATACTCTACCTCCTGGTTTTGATTTTAAGGTTTCAGGAAACTTAAATGTTTGAATCATTGGAAGAGACACAGCTGATCAAGTTGAAAGAAGCCAGCTTCAAGAGAAGCTTATTAATGGACTCTTAACCTGGTGACATTTGTCAGCAATGTCATTTTTTCTGTTTCCTTGGCAAACATGCCACAGCAAGGTCTCAATAAATAGAATATATCTATAATCGAAAAATAAATGCTTGCATATTTCATTGGTTTCTGAAAGTCTTTTCTGACCTATACCCTCATGAAAGTTCCTGTTGAACATTGCCGGCCTGAGCCATGACCAACTTTACATAGAGTAGATTGAATCACCTAAGAAAAATAGCAAGGTGGTGGCAAGTCCTACTCCAATAATTTGGACTTAGAATTTAGTGGCAATTGTTTTTCTGAATGTAAATAACTAGGATCAAGTTCAAAGGCTGCAAATTGAGAAGAATGTTCCTTGATAAGGTTAGCGTTTGCCTGAAAATTTGAGACTTTCTAAACATATTCACCCAAGTATCTTCAAAATTGTTGAACAATTGCTGAGAATAGTTGATATCCTTTCAGTGAGAATAATACTTATTAAGATTTGTTACAATGAAGTACAGATAATAAGAACAAATCTAAAATTTTAATTCTTACAAACTCCTTTGTCCTTAACATTCTGTTAAATGCTTTAGTTCCGATGACTTAATTTACTCAGGCTGTCATAAATGAAATAGCAGGGATTATTTGTTTAAGCAAACATTAGACATTTATGTCTCACAGTTCTAGAGGCTGGAAGGTCTAGGATCAGGGTGCTGGTCAATGTGGTCCCTGATGAGGGTTCTGTCCTCAGTTCTTGGGCTATCTCCTTCTAGCTGTGTCCTCAAGTGAAGAACAGAAAAAATAAAAAACTTAAATAAATAAATAAATAAATAAAAAGAATGAGAAGTTTTCTAGACCAAAAAAAAAAAAAAAGAGAGAGAGAGAATGGACTCTAAGGAAATCTCTGGTGTCTCTTCATACTGGAACACTAATTCTATCAGATTGGAGCCCCATATTTTTGAGCTCATTCATCTTTAATGACTTCCTTTGGGTCCTGTCTTCAAATATTGTCACATAGGATTATTATTCACATATGGATTTTGCAGGGTACACGATTCTGTCCACATCACCAAATCTATTTTTTGGATGGAAATACAATTCTCAGTGTTGAATGCATTAGCTCCGTATACGCCAGCAATGTGTACTTTTTAAAGAATTTACAATATTGTTTTTAAATGTTTGGGAGTACAGTTGATTTACAGCAATGTGTGATTTTTTGCCTGGTGCCTTGATCGCTTACTTCATGCCAGCTTCATAGAAAGATAAATCACACAGGTTTTCTGCTCTGCAGGAGACAGCAGCCAGTGGAAGAGACGCAGTGCCAGCTCATAATTAGGATGAACAGTGCAGTACAGGAGGAGAAGCACAGACTGGGCTCAGATAGTCCAGAGATGTAACAGCGACTGCCTCTGACCAATGGTGGTGGAATCAGAGGTGCAACACGGATATGGTGTCTAGGAAAACATAAGTGTATTCGAAAATGTTAGAAACCTGTTACTTTTTAAAAACAAACTAAAGTGTAAGAAAGTTGACCTAAAGTCAATATATTAAAAATATGTAAATATGGGAATCAATGTCTTGTGATAAACCTGCCTTCTAGGAACTATTTTCAAATGCTGATTATATCATTACACAAGAAAGAGAATACTCAAAATATATTTAAAACTAACTCAAAGATATTTAAATTAAACTATTTTAGGTTAAACCAGCAGGCATGCAAACGTACTTTGTCACAATTTCAAGATAACCACAAAATAGAAGGCTTGTTTGAAGCTAGCAGAACTTCTATCACTTTACTATCAGCACAGAAATCTCACATACATTATTTCACTTCATCCCACAGCATCTCTCTGATAAAATAATCAAGTAGTGTATTAATTCTTACTCACTTAAAGAAACAGGTATGAAACGATCATGAATTTTTTAAAGTTCCATCAATATACGGAAAGTAGTTGGAGCATTCGGATTACTATACAAGTCCAAGTCTTCTAACTCAGCATCTAAACACCATTATCTTATTGACACTGCTTGTTAGTAACTTTAAGATCACTATTAACAGAAAAATCAAGCAAGACAAATTTCAACCATGTTAAAGATAGTTATTCATTCAAATATTAATCATTAGCTAGACACCAAATTATTGGGAAAATGGTTAATCCTATCATGTGGGTTGCCACAATCCCTCCCCTTTCATTTTTTATTCTTACTATAATTCCTCCTACTATTAAATGAATTGAACATCATCCCCTTAAAATGGAAAAACTGTAAAAAATCTTAAAACTATCTTATTTGCTTTCAGTCATGAATGACTTGAGCACACTGGGACTATCAATTATCCTCCCTTCAGGAATGTCTGAACATCTGCAGTACTGATACAGTTCCCTGAGATTACTACCCAAAGGATGCTGTTGATGCTTACAACCCCTTATCTGCATAGAACCCATCACTCAGTGCCAAAGGAGTGGTTTTGTTTGCATCAGTATTATTTGCAACTATGGACAAAACCTTCTTTGTTTCTGTTTAGATACTTAGATCCAATCTTGTTGTCATGCCTGAGTATTGGAATGAGGTTTAACATAAAAATGGAGACATTTCAAATACAATCTGAAAATAGTCCTGACAAATAGCTTTTGTGACATTGTTCTAAACTCAGCAAACATTTATTTAGGATATTTAATTAAACCAAAGAATAGTCATCCTGTAGAACTGGGGAGAAAAAAGAAGTATTTGCATTCATTAAAAAGTCTGAACCATAACATTTTCTAAATATTTATTCCTTTGACTCATTTTCAAATAACTTTAAATAAAATTTCTTTGAGGAACACAATGCTTATCTCAGTTCCAATAAAATCTGTTCCTAAAATGAGGCTAACAAAGAGTTTCTTCCATTATTAGCTGAACATTTCCTGCAACTGAAGCTCATGAAAATTGGAGACTTATCTCTGTTGTGAAGTGTCACTGCCCATGGTGTGGTCAGAGAACAGGGGATTGGAATTTCTTAAGAAAATTACATAAAATTCTTAGGTATTCACAGACAGAGACGCAAGAAAAATGACTCATGATATTTTGTGGATAGAGTTCCTTAAGACATCTATTAAGCTACTGAACATAAGGAATTAATAAATAAATTACTATTAAATCATGCTAAAATTTCTTTGAAGCAGAGTGTTCTATGTTGAAAGGCAGAAATGAAACCAAGTGCATGAAATCTAACTTTTAAATCCTTCCTAGTAATAAACTTAACCATTTTTCTAAATGTTAAAGTATACTTATATAAGAAATAAATCATGAATCCAGAGAAATATGAAGTCTTTTTCTGTTGATAAAAAACCTTATAGAAAAATAATTTAAAAAATTAGATTGAACATTTCTTTTCAAATAACTTACAAACTTCATTTTCAATTTGTATTTTACAAAATATGAGGGAGATAACCTGGGGGAAGGTTTCTGAGGAGTAGTTGGAATTACATTAATAGGTAGATGTAGAAACTAACACATCAAACACAGTAAACACATATTGAAGGAAAAAAATTTTTTTTTTGAAGGTGAATCACTGATTTGATCTTTTACTCACTAGGAGTGTGGAAATTGAATCTTGGAAGTAGCAGATGAGAAAAGGACTGACTTAGGTCTTTGAAGTGCAATCATGGCCCAGACAGTCATGCCTAGGAAGCCAAAAAGCCTAGAGTGAGCTCAATAAAACTCTATGGATGTAGGCACATATTATATAAAGGATCTAGAAAAGTTAATAGCGGGATATCTCAGCCATGGTTCTCAGGAAAGGACCTAAGATAGATGCCAACAAAAAAAAGTTGAATGGAAATGGGGAATATAAAAATATTTCTGAGCTTTTGCGGTAGACGTAGACTCAATCATGGAAATTTGTTTAAAAATGATCAAAACTTCTTTTGCAAAAAGTTAAGCCATAGGATAAACCATCATAACTCCAGCCAGTAATCAATTATGGCTAATTAAAGAAAGAAATGCTTCTATGAAAAATCACATTGGCGGTTTTATAGCTTGAATTTGACATATTTGCTTTTATGACAAATTCATTATAATATTTTAATACTTCTTATTTGAATTACTTAATGTTTGTGTGATGTTGCTGTGATGTTCCCTTCCTTGAATGTAGAGATCACATTTAAAAAAAGGAATGAACATGTTCAGATCAGAATTAATAAAACTAGTCTGTTCACATTCAGTTTCACTAGAGCTGTGCTAACCCCAACTCTAACCCTAACCCTAACCCTAACCCATTGCTTTCTGACTTACCTTGTCAGGGTGGCAAGGTGGTCTCAAAGCAAGAGGTTCACATTCCTTTGTAATGAGTCAGCTTCCAGCTTATAACAATATCAGATGTATTTTAAATCAAACAAAGAGAAGCTCTACACTAGAGAAAATGGTCCCTGGTGCCTTAGGTTTAACATCAATTTAGTCCTTTTGTTCTTTTATAAGCACACTGGGAGCAGTTAGCAAACTACTTCTGTGTCTGACCTAACACTGTGAACAAAGACACTAAAATTAATTTGAAAATAATCATAAAACCAGAGTATCATAATATTGATGCACATAAGATCCTTAAATGTGTCATTAATAGTTACTGTAAAAATTATTCAAGTTAGTTAACTGGTTAACTTCAAGAAATTTAATGTTCAAACACTAAATACACAGTCCAATTTGTACAAATTATCTTTTTTATTATTCATAATTTTTCTCTTTTTTTTTGCCTTCTGCACAAAATTATGTAAGGAATATGCTCCTCCTAGCATGTGGATGGTTTCAACATCCTGTGTACAGTTTTCTTCCCTATGAAACAGAAAGATAAATCTCATGGTGGTGTCTATTGTTCCTGACCCTGGCTGTGCACCCTGCTGAAGTCATATAGCTGCAAAATAAAAGACAACAAGAAAGTAAAGGAAAAGGACAATGTGTCTGAGAGCATAGCTATGTAATCACACAACACACCTCCCAAAGCCAGAAACCAAATAATCGGTTTACTCTGTAGCCCCTCCATCATGACTGAATCACCAACTGACTGAGAAGACACAGGGCACCAGGCTAGAAGCATGTCAGGATCCATGGAGCATCATCTTGCATTGGCTGAGGTCCTACCCACAGGTGTGATGCAGACTCACTGCGGTAAGTAGAACCCAAGCTAAGCTTAAAATGTTCATTCAAGTAAAAAAGTGCTAAAATATTCTCTCCTCACCCTACAAGGTGTTTTTTACTGTCTTTGCCACATTGTATGTGTCATGAATTTTTATAACCTCAGCATTAATTTGTCATGAATAGTTACAAATTCTTCTGTTGTAATTGGAATAACCAGGCACTAGTAAAGAACTGTCCTACACTAACTCTTCAGTAAAGTCAATCAGTTGTGTCTGACTCTTTGTGACCCCATCGACTGGAGTATGCCAAGCTTCCCAGTCCATCACCAACCCCTGAGCTTGCTCAAATTCATGTCCATTGAGTCAGTGGTGATACCATCCAACCATCTCATCTGTTGTCCCTTTCTCCCCCTGCCTTCAATCTTTCCCTGCATCAGGGTCTTTTCCAATGAGTCAGTTCTTAGAATCAGGTGGCCAAACTATTGGAGTTTCAGCTTCAGCAGCAGTCCATCCATTGATTATTCAGGACAGATTTCCTTTAGGATTGACTGGTTTGATCTCATTACTGTCCAAGTGTTTCTCAAGAGTCTTCTCCAACACCACAGTTCAAAAGCATCAGTTCTTTGGTGCTCAGCTTTCTTTATGGTCCAAACCTCACATCCATACACGACCACTGGAAAAACCATAACTTTGACTATATGGACATTTGTCAGTAAAGTAATGTCTCTGCTTTTTAATATGCTGTCTAGGTTGGTCACAGCTTTCCTTTCAAGGAGCAAGCATCTTTAAGTTTCATCGCTTCAGTAACCATCTGTGGTGATTTTGGAGCCCAAGAAAATAAAGTCTGTCACTGTTTCCACAGTTTCCCCATCTATTTGCCATGAAGTGAAGGGACTGGGTACCAGGATATTCATTTCTTGAATGTTGAATTTTAAGTCAGCTTTTTCACTCTCTCTTTCACCTTCATCAAGAAAATATTTGAGTTAAAAAACCTGATACTGATACAAATAGCTCTTTAAAATATGTAAACTAGATCTTCCTGATAAAGAAATACTTCTAGAAATAATACCTTCCATATCGATTATTATTTGATCAGGTACAGGTTCTGCTGTGTGAAATTGCCCGTGTTTGACCAGCTTTTAACCTACAAATGGCAACTGAAAGTGGCTTAACCTAATAAATGTCCTGATAATATCATATTGTCTTTGTGTATCTAAGGGAAATACACATTGTGTTCTAGTGAGCTGATTGCCGAAAAGAAATGATTATTCATGTTTAGTATTTGCTTACAGTTTATTGTATTGCATTAATTCCTTATGTTGAGATCATTAAAAAAGTAAGGCCAAATAGCACAGTGTGATTAACAAACATTTGTCTTTTTCAGACATGATCTAATGCATTTTTTAAGTTTTTGTTTTCTAACATCTTAACTATTACTTGCTGCAGGACACATTCTTGAGGGCACAAACATTTATTTCACTTAAAATACTGTGACAGGGACTATTATGTTTGCTTTGAAGTTTTTACCAATGAAATATAACAAGTTATCCAGTATGGCTTATTACGTTAAATTTATCCACTAAGAGAGTTATAAAATGATTAAAATCCAGTACTGAATTCTGAGAGACGCAATATTTTCACTAAATGATAGCGCATATAAAAATTAGACTATTACTCATGTTTTAATTATAGAGATAATATTCTATTAGGGACAACGCTAGTCCAGCATATTGAAATAACTTACAAGAGGAACATTCTTTTTGTTTAGTTTTCTCCCACACAGTTCCTGAACTCTACCAAAATAGAGTTAAATTTGAGATTCAAATTCTACATGCTTTGAAAAAAATGTGATTTTCTGGTTTAAAAAAAAGAAATTCAAGAATGATTTATAAAACTTTAGAATTTCCAGATGTAGCTTCTCATAAAGTTCTTTGAATATCAAGTGCTGCAGAATTTACCAAACATTTTGATGAGTTAAGTGTAAATTAATCAGTAACATAAGGATTAAATTTCTCCAGAAATACACAAGAGCTTGAAAAATTAGGGAAAAGAGTGCCTTGGCAGAATTCAATTGGGTTTTGTCAAACCCAAAGAGTTTCAAAACTATGTTTTGAAGTTTTTCTGAAACTGAAACTTGCTATTTTGATCATCTTTTGTTACACATCCAAACTGAATCGTGTTTCCAAGTTCTACTGGTGATAAACGAATAGAAAGTGGTTGGAACCAGGACCACAAATTCACTTTCATAAATCATTTTTTATACCATTAAGAGATTCATCATGCCATTCTCACATAAATGTTCAGTGGAATTATAAAAATTAAAACAGGAAGGAGGTGGTCAAAGGCCTACATTTTCAATTAAGGATAAATAAGTCCTAGGGAGGTAATGTACAACATGGAGACGAGAGTTAATACTGATGTATGGAATATAAGAAAGTTGTTAGGACAGAGATCTAAGAATTTTCATCACAAGGAAATTTTCTTTTTTTTTTCCTTTTTAAGGTATCTGTATGAAATGATAGATGCCAACTAAGCTTTTAGGCAGCAATAATCAATTCACAAAAGTTGTAACTTTAAATCACTAAGCTATACACCTTAAATGTATTCAGTGATGTATGTCAATTATATCTTAATAAAACTGGAAAATATGAATAAACATTAATTTCAAGAAATTACAAAAATAACAACAGAAAACAAATAATCTGTTTCCACACATTCTCAAGTTTCTCAACAAAATAGGCTGTGTGCCCAATAGGGTACAACCCAACATCTCAATCCTTGAAATCTATCACCACCTTTATTTCATGCTTCACTCTGATCATCTAATAGTATTTGATATTTATTACAGAAAAAAAAAAGCTGCATAAAGATATAACATCATTGAGAGAATGTAACATTGAACCTGTGAACTACATTCATCTAGTAGTTCAGGTGGTACCCCATAAATGAGTGCTTCTATGTTTCTTTCAGAAATTTAGAATATTCCATGGTGCCTCTAAGAGCTCCCTATGGCAGTTAGTGCCCAGAGTGCCAGTTAGAGAACCAGGGATTTTATCCCTTTTATTAAGTTATCTTGCAACCATTTTAGGATTTTCAGTATCAGTTTCACACCCAAGCAAGTACTGACAGCAGTAGAGTCGGACACGACTGAGAGACTAAGCACAACACAACAATACTATTTTATATTTTTATTTACAAAGGAAATATTTTGCTATGTATTTTTAATTTACAAATGATTATAATGAATTAAGAAAAAATACAGTATTTTGAGCTTATGTTTTTCAGAACAAGCATAATTTACTTTGAAGGAATGTTAACTAGCAATTAATAAAATACAGGGGGGCGAATTCCTAGGCTGAAAATATAAGAATATCTCCGTTGGAGAGAAACGTCATGATACGATTTTTTAAGGGAAAGTTAATTCAGCATTATTTCATTAAATTTGAAAAATATTTCCATTATGGTATAGAACACAGTCTATTAAGGAAAAATTGTATAAATTAATAAAACATTTATAAACAAATAAATATTTATAATAAAAACATTTATTTAAATATTTGCAAATAAAAATTATTTATAAATAAATTAAATTATAGAAATAAATATATTTATTTATAAATAAATTTAAAATGTATAAATAAAAACATTTATTCATTTCATTCTACACACATTATATCTAAAAATAAGTAAACTGATTTTACTGTGAAAAGAGTCTGCAAAAGAGCCTCTCTGAGAAACTTTAAGTATGTGAAAGTTTGTTTTTAAAATACTGTGATCATGAATATTTTCAGACTAGGAAAATATGCCTATCTATTTAGTCAGAATTCAAATATTTTTCCTCAAAACTTTAGTCAATGGAAGTCATGTGCATATGTTGATAATCAGGAAATACTCACAAGGCTGAAGAGAGTCCGTGTAAATGTTGCAGAGTGTAGAGTATAGCTATCTACTCAGTGGGTATAAAGCGCATGGAAAACCTGCCGTGGCTGACACAGTCCCAAGTGTCCAGGGTACAGCAGTGAACAAAGCACTCAGAATGATTTCTTCATAGAGCCATTGTTTTAATGAAGGAGACAAACAATAAATGCAATGAGTAAGAAGCATATCTAGAATCCTAGCAGTAAGATTACAAAGCTAAGAAGAAAAAGTACATTAGTGGAAAGTGATAGGAAATGTTGGGGAGGATTGAAATTTAGAAACTGTACACAGATGGCCTTAGTGAGGATGCAAAGGAAGAAACAAATGTTAAAGAGCAAACCCTGGGTAAATCTAGCAGTAGAGCATTCTGGGAAATAAACCCAAGAGCAAAGATGCTTGTTGAGAATGTTCCATTGAGGCAGAGGTCAGGGTCCTGAAACAGAATGAATGAGAGGCAGAGCAGTAAGAAAACTCAGCAAGACTCCAAGGAGGAAAGTGGGGACCCACATTTGCTCTTCCATGAGAGCCTCTTCTGACATGACAAGGATTCCAGCAGCACTGCTTGGCTGCAGCAGCAGGACACCGAAGAGGCTAACCACAGAGTAAGGCAAGAGATGAGGATGCCCTGGACTAGGACTGCAGCCATGGAATTTGTCAGAAGCGGTGATATTCTAGATCTGCTTTGATGGTGTATTTCTGCCATCTGATATGGCCACATGTGGACATTTAACTTGAATTTCAGTTACTAAAGATGAAATAAAACTAAAAACTCAGTTAGCTCCAGGAGACTGGGTGCCATGTTGGACAGATATAGATCCTTTTCATCAGTATAGAAAGTTCTATCAGACAGCACCTGCTGAACTGACTGTGTTATAAATTGGAAGTAGAATATGAGAGAAAGAATGTAGTCAAGGATGATGTTGGCCTGAGGAGCTAGAAACATTGAGTACACAGATGGAAAAGCAGGTTAGGAAGAAACACCAGGGGTTCAGTTTGGGAGATGGTCAATTTGAAATGCTTATGAGGCACCAGATAATGAGCTCAAGTTTGAGTCCAGCGTGAAGGGTGAGGTCTAGGCTGGATGGTCACAGAGGGTCACTGAGCCAGGCACCCTTAAGAACAGTTGTATAGACCATTAGGTTTCACAACCACATTATGAGCTCACTGCTAACATCCCCACTTTATAGATGAAGAAAGTGAGGCACTGAGAAAGATTCTCTATCTTGTAAGGATAAGAATCTGACTCTGAGGAGCTTTCCCTTCCACTACACACAGGAGGCTGACTGTAAAAAAGAGCAAATGAACCCAGGACGTGACGAGAGATGGAGAAAGGGAGAAAAGAGAGGTTTCGATTCTTTGAACATTTCTCTCGCCTGTGGGAGCTAATCCAAGGATCAGTCCTACTCAAACCTAGGAGGCAATAAAGCCCCTTCTTGTTAAGGAATTGCAACCTGAAAATGTGTGAATAGCACAGTCCATGAGTATCTTGTTTCACACATGATATGCTGTAGCTTCCTAAGAAAATGTAGAAGATTTGCTAATCTGAAAGTAATCTTAGCATTGTAATTTATGAATTATATTGTTTTATTTGATCTATGAGAAATAATTTTAAAACAAAACCTGTTCTTTTTCCTAGTTTATACTAAATATAAGCTTTAAATAAAATATTTTTCCAATGAAATTCTTACCTCTTTTCTCCTGGATTGCTACTTATATATTATTATCAAAATAGCTTTGTCTTTTTTTACATACATTTGCTGAATTGGAACTTAAACGTTTATAAAAGTGCACAAACTGGAGAAATGTCTATTTAGTTCTTTGGCCCATTTTTTGATTGGGTCATTTATTTTTCTGGAATTGAGCTGCATAAGTTGCTTGTCTATTTTTGAGATTAGTTGTTTGTCAGTTGCTTCATTTGCTATTATTTTCTCCCATTCCGAAGGCTGTCTTTTCACCTTGCTTATATTTTCCTTTGTTGTGCAGAAGCTTTTAATTTTAATTAGATCCCATTTGTTTATTTTTGCTTTTATTTCCAGAATTCTGGGAGGTGGATCATAGAGGATCCTGCTGTGATTTATGTCTGAGAGTGTTTTGCCTATGTTCTCCTCTAGGAGTTTTATAGTTTCTGATCTTACATTTAGGTCTTTAATCCATTTTGAGTTTATTTTTGTGTGCGGTGTTAGAAAGAAGACATATGGATGGCTAACAAACACATGAAAAGATGCTCAACATCACTCATTATTAGAGAAATGCAAATCAAAACCACAATGAGGTACCACTTCACACCAGTCAGAATGGCTGCGATCCAAAAATCTGCAAGCAATAAATGCTGGAGAGGGTGTGGAGAAAAGGGAACCCTCCTACACTGTTGGTGGGAATGCAAACTAGTACAGCCACTATGGAGAACAGTGTGGAGAGTCCTTAAAAAATTGCAAATAGAACTACCTTATGACCCAGCAATCCCACTGCTGGGCATACACACCGAGGAAACCAGAATTGAAATAGACACATGTACCCCAATGTTCATCGCAGCACTGTTTATAATAGCCAGGACATGGAAACAACCTAGATGTCCATCAGCAGATGAATGGATAAGCCAGCTGTGGTACATATACACAATGGAGTATTACTCAGCCGTTAAAAAGAATTCATTTGAATCAGTTCTGATGAGATGGATGAAACTGGAGCCGATTATACAGAGTGAAGTAAGCCAGAAAGAAAAACACCAATACAGTATACTAACACATATATATGGAATTTAGGAAGATGGCAATGACGACCCTGTATGCAAGACAGGGAAAGAGACACAGATGTGTATAATGGACCTTTGGACTCAGAGGGAGAGGGTGAGGGTGGGATGATTTGGGAGAATGACATTCTAACATGTATACTATCATGTAAGAATTGAATCGCCAGTCTATGTCTGATGCAGGATGCAGCATGCTTGGGGCTGGTGCATGGGGATGACCCAGAGAGATGTTATGGGGAGGGAGGTGGGAGGGGGGTTCATGTTTGGGAACGCATGTAAGAATTAAAGATATTAAAATTAAAAAAAAGAAAAAAAAAGTGCACAAACTGTAAGCTGCAGTTGGCAAAGTGGACATGCCTACAAGTTTACCATTTCATGTGGTGAACACAGCCATGCATTCAGTACTCATAGCTCAAAAACCTCAAAATCTCCCTTCATACAGATAACAAAATCACTAACCCTAAGCCCCCAGGATTACTATTATCCTGACAGCAGATATGGGCTTCCCTCATAGCTCAGTTGGTAAAGAATTCACCAGCAATGCAGGAGACCAAAGTTCAGTTCCTGGGTCAGGAAGATCCGCTGGAGAAGGGATAGGTGACCCACTCCAGTACTCTTGGGCTTCCCTTGTGGCTCAGCTGGTAAAGAATCCATTTATTATGTGGAAACCTGAATCTGATCCCTGGGTTGGGAAGATCCCCTGGAGATGGGAAAGGCTACCTACTCCAGTATCCTGGCTTGGAAAATTCCACGAACTGTATAGTCCATGGGGTCACAAAGAGTTGGACATGACTGAGCGACTAACACAACTAACATCAGACATTAGTACCTTCCTATTGACTGTGTTTAAATTCCTTGTAATAAGAATCATACGGTATACAGTTTTTGCATCTGGCTTCTTTTACTCAACATGCTGCTGTGTATAATCGTACTTTGTGAATTACAGTCTCAAATGTTCCATTGTTTAAATACATTGTAATTTATTTATTTATTCAACCAGTGGTGGACATTTGATTCCAGTTTGGCGCTATTGTGAATAGTGCTGCTCTGTGCATTATGTACATGTGTTTCAGGAACATATTCATGCTTCTTTGCTAGTAGTATGCCTAGGAACAATGTGGCCAGGGTACAGTTAGACACTTCAGTTCAGTTCAGTTCAATTGCTTAGTCATGTCCAACTCTTTGTGACCCCATGGACTGCAGCACGCCAGGCCTCCCTGTTCATCACCAACTTCTGGAGTTTACTCAAGCTCACATCCATTGAGTCAGTGATCCTCTGTTGTCCCATTTTCCCCCTGCCTTCAATCTTTCCCAGCATCAGGGTCTTTCCAAATGAGTCAATTCTCTGCATCAGGTGGCAAAAGTACTGGAGTTTCAGCTTTAGCATCAGTCCTTCCAATGAATATTCAGCACTGATTATCATTAGGATGGACTGGTTGGATCTCCTTGCACCCCAAGGGACTCTCAAGAGTCTTCTTCAATGGCACAGTTCAAAAGGATCAATTTTTTGGCGCTCGCCTTTCTTTATAGTCCAACTCTCACATCCATACATGACTACTGGAAAACCATAGCCTTAACGACATGAACCTTTGTTGGCAAAACGATGTCTCTGCTTTTTAATATGCTGTCTAGGTTAGTCATAGCTTTTCTCCCAAGGAGCAAGTGTCTTTTAATTTCATGGCTGCAGTCACCATCTGCAGTGATTTTGGAGCCCCCAAATGCCATGATCTTAGTTTTCTGAATGTTGAATTCTAAGCCAACTTTTTCACTATCCTCTTTTACTTTCATCAAGAGGCTCTTTAGTTCCTCTTCACTTTCTGCCATAAGGGTGATGTCATCTGCATATCTGAGGTTATTGATATTTCTCCTGGCAATCTTGAGTCCAGCTTGTGCATCATCCAGCCCGTTTCTGATGATGTGCTCTGCATAGAAGTTAAATAAGCAAGATGGCAATATGCAGTCCTGACATACTCCTTTCACTATTTGGAACCAGTCTGCTATTCTATGTCCAGTTATAATTGTTGCTTCCTGACCTGCATACAAATTTCTCAAGAGGCAAGTCAGGTGGTCTGGTATTCTCATCTCCTTAAGAATTTTCCACAGTTTTTGTGATACACAAAGTTAAAGGCTTTGGCTTAGTCAATAAAACAGAAGTAGATGTTTTCTGGAACTCTCTTGATTTTTCATGATCCACCAGGTGTTGGAAATTTGATCTCTGGTTCCTCTGCCTTTTCTAAAACCAGCTTGAACATCTGGAATTTCACAGTTCACATACTGTTGAAGCCTCACTTGGAGAATATTCAGCACTACTTTGCTAGCATGTGAGATGAGTGCAATTATGCGGTAGTTTGAGCATTCTTTGGCATTGTCTTTCTTTGAGATTGGAATGAAAACTGACATTTTGCAGTCCTGTGGCCACTGCTGAGTTTTCCAAATTTGCTGGCATATTGAGTGCAGCACTTTAACACCATCATCTTCTAGGATTTGAAATAGCTTAGCTGGAATTCCATCACTTCCACTAGCTTTGTTCATAGTGATGCTTCCTAAGACCCGCTTGACTTCACATTCCAGGATGTCTGGCTCTAGGTGAGTGATCACACCATTATGATTATCTGGGTCATGAAGATCTTTTTGTAGAGTTCTTTTGTGTATTCTTGCCGCCTCTTAATATCATCTGCTTCTGTTAGGTCCATACCATTTCTGTCTTTTATCAAGCCCATCTTTGCATGAAATGTTCCCTTGGCATCTCTAATTTTCTTTAAGTGATCTCTAGTCTTTCCCATTCTGTTGTTTTCCTCTATTTCTTTGCACTGATCACTGAGGAAGGCTTTCTTATCTCTCCTTGCTATTCTTTGGAATTCTGCATTCAAATGAGAATATCTTTCCTTTTCTCCTTTGCTTTTCACTTCTCTTCTTTTCACAGCTATTTGTAAGGTCTCCTCATACAGCCATTTTCTTTTTGCATATCTTTTTCTTGGTGATGGCCTTGACCCCTGTCTCCTATACAATGTCACGAACCTCTGTCCATAGTTCTTCAGCCACTGTATCTATCACATCTAATCCCTTGAATCTATTTCTCACTTACAATGCATAATTGTAAGGGATTTGATTTAGGTCTTACCTGAATGGTCTAGTGGTTTTCCTTACTTTCTTCAATTTAAGTCTGAATTTGGCAAAATGGAGTTCTTGATCTGAGCCACAGTCTGCTCCTGGTCTTGTTTCTGCTGACTGTATAGAGCTACTCCATCTTTGGTTGCAAAGAATATAATCAATTCGATTTCAGTGTTGACCATCTGGTGATGTCCATGTGTAGAGTCTTCTCTTCTGTTGTTGGGAGGGGATGTTTGCTATGACCAATGCATTCTCTTGGCAAAAATTCTGTTTGCCCTTGCCCTGCTTCATTCTGTACTCCAAGGCCAAGCTTACCTGTTATTCCAGGTACTCTAGATAGTTAGACACTTAGAGACTTAAACAGATACTGTTAGCTTCCAACATTATTAGTGCTAATATACATTCAAAACATGATAAAATATGTATAAAATTTAATGATCCTCAAACTATTTCCATCTAATAAATTGTTTGATACCTACTTTTCTATTTTATGAGAACTATAATTCTTACCCAAGTATGATAGCAAACTAAGTAGCTTAATCATAAATTTTATATTAAAACTTCAAATAACAGTGTATAAACATAGAAATCTGTTGCTTTCTCATTATCCTTAAGGGCTTCTTACTAACATTTTACTGAGGATCAAATAATATAGTAGATGTGAATGAAACCTCTTAGGTTCTTATGTATACTTGTTTCACACAGTTCTTCTTGTTCTGTAGTCTTGTGAAAATAAATATACAAGGTGTCTACCCCTCACCCCTTTCCATGTACTCAATATACCCTAGTGGGATAGGAAAAGGTGAAAATTGAAACCAAATATTAATTTCTGGTCCATAGCAATTCTGAAATCCAGCTTGATAACGGGTGGAAGTTTCCTTGTTTGGTTCCTAGAGTCAGGGAATAATTCTAATTTGTTCTCTGCATCTTCCTCTTGGCTCTTAGTCTTGCCTTCTCATTCTTTTTTCATGAAAGGTGACATTTGTTTTCAACTGAGTAAGTGTCTCATTCTGTTTACTACTAGTGGAGTTGTTTAGCCAGAGAGAAATCCAACAGTCTCTTTTCACTCTGGTTTGCCATTCTATGACCCTCCCGTGAGTGTCATTAGAGTCACTCCACTAAACAAAAACAACCATAAACCTCTCAGACATAAGCTCTTATGCTTCACTTAAAAACTCTTTTGTGTGACTGACTACTCCTCTGAGGCACTACCATTGATCTTTCTGAAGGTTGACCCAAGATGTGATAGTAACACTCAGATACATCTGCAGACCATGCCATTTTAGCAATGCCATGGAACTTATCTTTCTCAGAGATATTTCTTGAGTTTAGCATCATTTGTCAGTTGGAGAGGCTAAGAACTTTCAAAACCATTAAATTCTGTCTCCTCTCAATGTCTTGCTCTCCTTTTTATTTTGCTCTCATTTTGCATTTTAGTAGGAAAGAAAGAGAGGAGGCAGGAGAAGTGAGGCAGCATTAAGTAAGTTGGTTGGAAATCTTCGTAGCTATTATGGTCCCTTAGACACTTTTTCTACATTGCCAGTTCCTACAGGTGATAGAGTTGCTAAGTTTTCTGCTTTTCTGTATTAAGGATTCTTTCCAATAACATATTGTTCATTTTATTAATTTAAATGTATTTATTTTAACTAGAGGCTAATTATTTTACAATATTGTATTGGTTCTGCCACATATCAACATGAATCCACCTTGCTTATACTTTCCTTTGTTGTGCAGAAGCTTTTAAGCATAATTAGATCCCCTTTGTTTATTTTTGCTTTTATTTCCAATAGTATACCTGTGGCGGATTCATGTTGATGTATGGCAAAACCAATACAATATTGTAAAGTAATTAACCTCCAATTAAAATAAATTTGTATATATTAAAAAAAAACATGAATCCGCCATGGGCATACACATGTTTCCCATCCTGAACCCACCTCCCACCTCCCTCCCTGTACCATCCCTCAGAGTCATCCCAGTGCACCCGCCTCAAGGATCCTGTATTGAACCTGGACTGGCGATTCATTTCTTATATGATATTATACATATTTCCATGACATTCCCCCAAATCATCCCATCCTCTCCCTCTCCCACAGAGTCCAAAAGACTGTTCTATACATCTGTGTCTCTTTTGCTCTCTCACATACAGGGTTATCATTACCATCTTTCTAAATTCCATATATATGTGTTAGTATACTGTATTGGTGTTTTTCTTTCTGACATACTTCACTCTGTATAATCGGCTCCAGTTTCATCCACCTCACTAGAACTGATTGAAATGTATTCGTTTTAATGGCTGAGTAATACTCCATTGTGTATATGTACCACAGCTTTCTTATCTATTCGTCTGCTGATGGACTTCTAGGTTGCTTCCATGTCCTGGCTGTTATAAAGAGTGCTGCAATGAACATTGGGGTACACGCGTCTCTTTCAATTCTGGTTTCCTCAATGTGTATGCTCAGTGGTGGGATTGCTGGGTCATAAGGCAGTTCTATTCCCAGTTTTTTAAGGAATCTCCACACTGTTCTCCATAGTGGCTGTACTAGTTTGCATTCCCACCAACAGGGTAAGAGGGTTCCCTTTTCTCCACACCCTCTCCAGCATTTATTGCTTGTAGACTTTTGGATTGCAGCTATTCTGACTGTCATGAAATGGTACCTCATTGTGGTTTTGATTTGCATTTCTCTGAGAATGAGTGATGTTGAGCATCTTTTCATGTGTTTATTAGCCATCTGTATGTCTTCTTTGGAGAAATGTCTGTTTAGTTCTTTGGCCCATGTTTTGATTGGGTCATTTATTTTTCTGGAATTGAGCTGGAGGAGTTGCTTGTATATTTTTGAGATTAGTTCTTTGTCAGTTGCTTCATTTGCTATTATTTGCTCCCATTCTGAAGGCTGTCTTTTCACCTTACTTAGAGTTTCCTTTGTTGTGCAGAAGCTTTTAATTTTAATTCAGTCTTGTTTGCTTATTTTTGCTTTTATTCCCAATATTCTGGGAGATGGGTCATAGAGGATCCTGCTGTGATGTATGTCGGAGAGTGTTTTGCCTATGTTCTCCTCTAAGAGTTTTATAGTTTCTGGTCTTACATTTAGATCTTTAATCCATTTTGAGTTTATTTTTGTATATGGTGTTAGAAAGTGTTCTAGTTTCATTCTTTTACAAGTGGTTGACCAGTTTTCCCAGCACCACTCGTTAAAGAGATTGTCTTTTCTCCATTGTATATTCTTGCCTCCTTTGTCAAAGATAAGGTTTCCATAGGTGCATGGATTTATCTCTGGGCTTTCTATTTTGTTCCATTGATCTATATTTCTGTCTTTGTGCCAGTACCATAGTGTCTTGATGACTGTGGCTTTGTAGTAGAGCCTGAAGTCAGGCAGGTTGATCCCTCCAGTTCCATTCTTCTTTCTCAAGATTGCTTTGGCTATTGGAGGTTTTTTGTATTTCCATACAAATTGTGAAATTTATTGTTCTAGCTCTGTGAAAAATACTGTTGGTAGCTTGATAAGGATTGCATTGAATCTATAGATTTTTTAAAATATTTTATTTGAGCTATAATTAGCCATGTCCTCAAAGTCCAGATTTAAACTTCTCTTTGAGTGTAATTTAGGCTTTTTCTAGTTAGTTTCACAAAATCATTATTGCTTATAATTTTGCAGTTTCTGTAGATCAGAATCTGATCGCAGGTTGGTTGGCCTCCTCTGATGCAAGGTCCCTCATAAAGCCAGACAGGGTTGCAGTCATCTCAAGGATCAACTTGGATAGGCACCAACTACCCACATGGCTGGAAAGAAAAAAGGAAGATGATGAGGTCAAAATCCCTTGAGAATGTTCAAATGACAGACATTCTGGCAAACACACTAATACCATATTCTGACAAAGAGTCCTACTCTGTGGATTGCTTTAGTGGATAGGCCCGGTCTGTTTAGGTTTGCATAAAATAATGAAGCCTGAATCTATGAATGCATATGCATAGCTCCTAGGAAAATGTCACATAGGCTACAGAACTATCAGAGTAGGAAATATAAATGTTTTTAAATTGTAACTACTCTGTTTTTAACAAGCATACATTGATTAGAGCATCACGTGTTAGTCTGTACCAGAGATGGCTGTAATAGGGGATAAGGAAAGGTCGGGAAACAGCACTGCTATCTTCCTGCTTCTCTTGTGCATTATGATTATTTGTACTCTTTTCTAAATAACTACTAAGATCTTTGCTGTTTTTAAATGATTATTTGATAATCCAGTTCATGTCAGAAACAATCTAAAGAAAAATAAAACATGTATAAAGATGTAATGAATTAAAATCACCCAGTAATAATCTAATTAGAGGTGTTCTTGGGAACAAGATATTAAAGCTACTTTTCAACTTTTTGGGTGGATGTTTTCAATGTGTGTATGTGTGTTCTTTTTTTAAATTTAAATTTATTTATTTTAATTGGAAGCTAATTACTTTACAATACTGTATTGGTTCTGCCACACATCAACATGAATCCGCCATGGGCGTACATGTATGTGTGTTCTTAAAAAATGTGTAAAGAGTATTTGATACAGAAAACTTGGAAATTTCTGGTTTTTGCATTTAAAGGCAAGTCAAAAATTGAGATAAAATGTTTTGTATACAAAGGCAATCCTTAAAATGTATGAACTTTTAAAATGATAATGTCCTCCATGTACCCCAAAGTTCATCGCAGCACTGTTTATAATAGCCAGGACATGGAAACAACCTAGATGTCCATCAGCAGATGAATGGATAAGAAAGCTGTGGTACATATACACAATGGAGTATTACTCAGCCGTTAAAACGAATACATTTCAATCAGTTCTAGTGAGGTGGATGAAACTGGAGCCGATTATACAGAGTGAAGTAAGTCAGAAAGAAAAACACCAATACAGTATACTAACACATATATATGGAATTTAGGAAGATGGCAATGACGACCCTGTATGCAAGACAGGAAAAAAGACACAGATGTGTATAATGGACTTTTGGACTCAGAGGGAGAGGGAGAGGGTGGGATGATTTGGGAGAATGGGAATTCTAACATGTATACTATCATGTAAGAATTGAATTGCCAGTCTATGTCTGACGCAGGATACAGCATGCTTGGGGCTGGTGCATGGGGATGACCCAGAGGGATGTTGTGGGGAGGGAGGTGGGAGGGGGGTTCATGTTTGGGAACGCATGTAAGAATTAAAGATTTTAAAATTTAAAAAATAAAAAACTAAACCTGAAAAAAAAATAAAATAAAATGATAATGTCCCAGATAGAAAATTGAAAGAGGAAAAAAAGAAACAGCAAATGCGATCAAAACCTGAAATGGAAAAAATAAAAGGAAAAACAATAGATCAAAACACAAGTCTAAGTAGTATACTAAAAAAAGTATACTATTTTTACTTATCAAAATATCAAAGACTTTTTCCCACCAGATAATGTCCAGTATTTTCTGGGATAAAAGTGAGTGCATTTTATATCTATAGGGAAATTTTTTGTTATAAACTTTTAAAATACTTCTATGTCTTGAACAGATATTTTCAATTCTGTGGATTGAGAATGATATTCTGAAATGTAGACAGATACATGTAGAAAAATGTTTTTAACAATACATAATATAAAATATAATGGTCCAAAAATAAGAGAATGTTTTCATAAATCATTACAAAGTTGTGGAGTCCAAAGGATCTAATAATTTATAATTATATTATATTTAATTATTATAAATTATTATAACTATAATAATTACTATTTACTAATGATAGCTAATAGTCTTGTGTGTTTCTTAAGTGTCAGATGCTATTTCCATACACATATTGATGTAATTGTGTGTATGTATAAGAGGTCATACGCTGAAGAATTGACGCTTTTGAACTGTGGTGTTGGAGAAGATTCTTGAGAGTCTGTTGGACTGCAAGGAGATCCAACCAGTCCATTCTGAAGGAGATCAGCCCTGGGATTTCTTTGGAAGGAATGATGCTAAAGCCGAAACTCCAGTACTCTGGCCACCTCATGTGATGAGCTGACTCATTGGAAAAGACTGATGCTGGGAGGGATTGGGGGCAGGAGGAGAAGGGGACGACAGAGGGTGAGATGGCTGGATGGCATCACGGACTTGATGGACGCGAGTGTGAGTGAACTGCAGGAGATGGTGATGGACAGGGAGGCCTGGCGTGCTGCGATTCATGGGGTCGCAAAGAGTTGGACATGACTGAGCGACTGAACTAAGTGATAAGAGGTCAACTGTGTAAACAGTAGTTATTTCTGTTATTGACTATGGCCAACTTTTATCTCTTTTACATTTTTTTGTGTTTTAAAGCTTTTCTGAGGTAAGTTTTTAAAATTTAATAATCACAAAACTAAATGGAACTAAAGTGCATTCCATCTCACAGTAATTAAGCAATTGGTTTAAGGATGTTAAATCAATATCTAGACTATATGTTTTCTATATTCTCTACTCCTTTCCTTCAAGCTGAATGTCATGAGTTTAGAAGAAAAAAAATATATATGTACTTGCTATGTAAATATTTGAAAACCATGGATTGTTTTTTGGAACACATCTGGACACTCCAGTAATGGTTTACTGGTAATGATAGGATGGTATTCCATGAACACAAGGATTTATCCTTCACATTGTGCCAAGGTCAGTGCTGGTGCTGTGACACAAGGCTGGATAAATGAGTGCTCCCAGGAAGAAAGAGAAGCTCATCACTCACTTTCTAAGCTACTCTCTCAGACTTCATTGCTCCTAGGAAGGATACAGAACAAATGTCCGTATTTATTTGGCCTCAAAAGAAAGAGAGAGATCAAACTTCATGCTCCTTACAAAACTTTCTTGCAAAACACTCTTAAGGAAAAGCAAGCAAGCTAACAATAAAAGCTAAGAAGTATAAACAAGAGAAAATTATCTCTGGCTAAAATTTTAAACTAAGTTCCAATACGTGCAATTGTATTATAATCAAACATCTATTTATCTTATGCCATTAACTCCAAACCTTACTCATTAAGTGAGGAACATCTTTTATCCATTTTCATTCTATACCAGTGTTAGGCAAAGACGACTTAGGTCTTACTTCAGAGAAATAAGCTTCTAAACCAATAAACCTGAAGAGATTAGGTCCTGCCCTCTGAAAGGTTAAATCTGGCCAGTTTTTAATAAAAGGGAAACCAGCCCTTCCAATATTAGTGGCAAAGCTACCTCTGTGCATGGTGGTTGGGCTAGATGACTTTGAAAAGACTCTAATGTTTGTCCTTCTGGGAGCCTACGATTTGATGACTCTTCATCTTCCATCTAAACCCGATTTCCTCCTATTTGGTTCATGATCCATTTGGGAGTATGTGCAGGACCAGGGTCTATATTGCTCAGCAGTGACAACAGTACTTTTTAAAAAATAATGAAACAATGTCCAAAACCAAGTGATCACTTAGCATTTCTTCTAATAATGAATACATCTTCTTTAATATAAAACATTTGGTAGTTTTAAGTATGGCACAGGGTCATGTGATTACATTAGGTTTTTTAGGTCATGGTCAGAACCGAGGGGAGTTCCCCCCCCCAAAAAAATTACACTGAATTTAATTTAGAACTCAAGTACCAGAATACTACATATTGGAAATTCCATATGTATAATTAGTATTCTCCTCAGTTAAATAGCAATAGATGATTTAATTCGACATGAAGCACACTCTAGGGTAATCAGACATTGGCGTTTTAAATAATTTGTTTGTTACCATGTCTCTTCACTTGCATTTTAAGTGTTAATCATGAGAGTTTGTAAAATAAACATGGAATACTGAAGAGGGCAATTCATTTGCTGAAGTGACTTCAAAAGTGGAAAAGGAAGGAAGAATTGGGACATTTGGTTTTTTGCCTATAATTGCATTTCTCACTACAGCCTTAATTAGAGCAGTTGAATCATTTCAGCTTCTACTCATTCCTTTTCCAACACGATTAGTTTTTATTACCATGAGCAAACTCATTATCACTTACTTTAACTTTGTTTTAACTTATTGATTTAATTACATGAATTTGCTGCAGTAAACATGCAGCTTTAATGCATTTAGTTTCATATTTCAATCTTCGAAAGCACTCTTAGAATATAGAGAGCTAGTTCAAATAGCTTTCATGTGAAAATTCAGTTCAGTTCAGTTCGGTTCAGCGACCCCATGAACCACAGCACGCCAGTTCTCCCTGTCCATCACCAACTCCCGGAGTTTACCAAAACTCATGTCCATTGAATTGATGATGTCGTTTAACCATCTCATTCTCTGTCATCCCTTCTCTTCCTGCCCTCAATCTTTCCCAACATCAGGAACTTTTCAAATGAGTCAGCTCTTTACATCAGGTGGCCAAAATTTTGGAGTTTCAGCTTCAACATCAGTCCTTCCAATGGAGACCCAGGACTGATTTCCTTTAGGATGGACTGGCTGGATCTCCTTGTAGTCCAAGGGACTCTCAAGAGTCTTCTCCAACATCACAGTTCAAAAACATCAATTCTGCACTCAGCTTTCTTTATAGTCCAACTCTCACATCCATACATGAAAAACCATAGCCTTGACTAGACTGACCTTTCTTGACAAAGTAATGTCTCAACTTCATCTGAAATGGGTGAAGTAATGTGCCATTTTTTGACATCGAATGATAATTACTGAAAGGAAACATCACAGAAAGAGGTTTTTCTAATTGAATATTGTTAATGATCTGGAAATAAAAGGAGATACCTATTTGTATTTTTATATTTATAGTATAAAACACTAAATCAGTATTTATATCACATTGTACAAATGTCCACAGGTTTATGTGAATAATGTTCATAAAATGAAGAAAGATCAACAGATTTGAAAGGTTCAGCCAAGAGCAGCCTATCAGTAAAACTCCTATAATCAGCATTTTTCTCCAAGGCCAGAACCAACAAAGAACAGAAAATATTGAAAAAGAAGTAAATATAATAAAATGATTATATACATAAGTATACATAATACATATATATATATATATATATACATAAATACAATTAAAGTAAAATCCTAGGTTACTTTAACGCTACTAAATCTTTCCATCACTCCTGCAGATTTTCTGCTTGCCCGTTTTAAGTCTATCTACCTTTCCCATTTAGTAAAATCTTAATTTCTATCACCTTAGGTTGCTTTGGCTGTTCTCAGACTTTATGTAAATGGAATCATATGTTACGTAGAGAAGATAATTTTTTGAATTCTTTTTCAATACAATTTATTGCAAAGTATTAAATATGTATAGTTCCCTTAGCTATACAAAATGTTCCTATTCTTTATCTATATTATGTATCATAGTGTGCCTCTGAGAAGAGAAACTTTAAAATCCATTTTTTTTTTGCAAGGCAATATGAACACCTCATTAAATCAACATTAAGTCTGAGTGTCATGTCCAGAAACATTCTTTTGTTAAGAATAATTATCAATGGGAAGAAGAACTATTTTCTTTTCTTTCAAATGTTTAAACCACATTGACATCTTATAAAAACAATTTCATCATTTAAATTCTCCAAGAATTTAAGACCATACAACTAGAGGTTTTAAGTAATCAGGCTCATCCAAATGTTTTTAATTAACAATGTCACTATGGGTTAGTTTACTTGACAGCAAGGGTCTTCTATAAAACATGATTCTTAAACAATCTTCCAGATCACCTTAGACCTAAAACATGGGGTTTTCCATACATGATTGAAAGTTGAGAAGACAGCACTTACTTCATAGTTAACTTTAGCCAAGGATTTCAAAAGCCATTGGAAAGACTTTACTGTGGTAAAAACTAGTTTGTTTCTATTAACTACCTCTCCACAGGACCAAAATATTAGGCCACTGAATCTTGGTGCTCTTCAGAAAGTAGTTTGAATCTCTTGCTAATGGATTCGTCATAGTCCTTTTTTTTTTTTTTTTCATTTTAGTTTCCCTAGAACTTCCCATGGAACTCTATCTACTGAAGGGATTAAGTATACAGATATTATAAGAGAAACATAGTAGTACAGTGGGTTCCAGCAAATCATAACACTGTCTGAGAGGAAGTAGTATAAAACTGTGGGTGGGAGAACCAGTGGTTACATAAACAGAAGGCAATATAGGATCTAAATCTAAATTGAAGATTAGATGTTGCAGAGAGACTAGATTGATTTTCTAAGCACTGTATCAATACTTGTTCAAATTATAACAAATGTATTAATTTCATATTAGCAACAGGGGAAAAATGGGTGTGGGAATATATGAAAACTCTCCATACAATCTTCTTTTGTAAACCTAAAAATGTTTTAAATAAAATATTTATTAAGAAACTTTTTATTTTATTTTTTTTTAATTTTACTTTACAATACTGTATTGGTTTTGCCATACATCAACAAGAATCCGCCATGGGTGTACATGAGTTCCCAATCCTGAACCCCTCTCCCATCTCCCTCCCCATACCATCTCTCTGGGTCATCCCAGTGCACCAGCCCCAAGCATCCTGTATCCTGCATCGAACCTAGACTGGCAATTCGTTTCTTACATGATATTATACATGTTTCAATTAAAATTTTTAAAATAACAATAAAAATAAGATGGAATTAATAACAAATTTCATATTGCAGAAGAAAAGCTCAGTGACCATGAAAACGTGAAGTTGAAACTTTCCACAGTGAAACAGAGAAAAAGAAGAATCCAACAAACAAGAATATCAGTGGCCTATTGGACAAATCAAGTGGTGTGAAATACATTGGATTAAACCAACCAAAGGAATGAGAAAAGCAGGACTGGAAACAAGAAAAAAATATTGAAGGATAAGAGAAAAACATTTAAAGTAAAACCCTAGATATCTGAAAACCTCAACAAATTCAAAGCACAAATACATGAGGAGAACTACACCAAGGCTTATCCTAGTGTAGTTGCTCAGAAATAGTGATAGAAATAATAGCTTCAAAGCAGCCAAGGAAAAAAAGACACATTCCATGGCAGGAAAAAAAGATAAGGGTGACTGTAGATTCTTCAGTGCAAGTGAGAAGATAATGAAACAAGTTATTTAAAATAGGAAAAGAAATATAACATTGCAGAACTTCCATTGCTACAATAACAAATCTCCATGCAGTGACTAAAAACAATAGGAAAGTTTTATCTTACATTTCTGGAGATAAGAAGCCTGAACTCAGTTTCACTGGGCTAAAATGTATCCCTTCCAGGAGGTCTAGAGAGAATTCATCCCTTCCATTCTCCTACTTCTAGATCACCTGCCTCCTGAGAACTCATGGTCCTTCCCTTCAGCTGCCAAATCTTCAGCTGAACATCTTCCCTCCCCTCTGATATTATTGTTTCTGTCCTTACATCTTTTCTCTTTCATCAGAACACTTTGATTACATTAAGCCCATCTACAGAATCCAAGAAAAATATCCCTATCTCAAAATCCTTTGACCTGCCTCTTGAGAAACCAGTATACAGGTCAGGAAGCAACAGTTAAAACTGTACATGGAACAACACACTGGTTCCAAATAGGAAAAGGAGTATGTCAAGGCTGTATATTGTCACCCTGCTTATTTAACTTATATGGAGAGTACATCGTGAGAAATGCTGGGCTGGAGGAAGCACAAGCTGGAATCAAGATTGCTGGGAGAAATATCAATAACCTCAGATATGCAGATGACACCACCCTTACAGCAGAAAGTGAAGAATAACTAAAGGGCCTCTTGATGAAAGTGAAAGAGGAGAATGAAAACGTTGGCTTAAAGCTCAACATTCAGAAAACTAAGATCATCTGGTCCCATCACTTCATGGCAAATAGATGGGGAAACAGTGGAAATAGTAACTGACTTTATTTTTCTGGGCTCCAAAATCACTGCAGATGGTGATTGAAGCCATGAAATTAAAGGACACTTACTCCTTGGAAGGAAAGTTATGACCAACCTAGACAGCATATTAAAAAGCAGAGACATCACTTTGTCAACAAAGGTCTATCTAGTCAAGGTTATGGTTTTTCCAGTGGTCACATGTGTATATGAGAGTTGGACTATAGCGAAAGCTGAGTGCCAAAGAATTTATGCTTTTGAACTATGATGTTGAAGAAGACTCTTGAGATTCTCTTGGACTGCAAGGAAATCCAACCAGTCCATCCTAAAGGAGATCAGTCCTGGGTGTTCATTGGAAGGACTGATGTTGAAGCTGAAATTCCAATACTTTGGTCACCTGATTCAAAGAGCTGACTCATTTGAAAAGACCCTGATGTTGGGAAAGATTGAAGGCAGGAGGAGAAGAGGACAACAGAAGATGAGATGGTTGGATGGCATCACTGATTCAATGGACATGGGTTTGGGTGGACTCTGGGAGTTGGTGATGAATAGGGAGGCCTAGCGTGCTGCGGTTCATGGGGTCTCAAAGAGTTGGACAGACTGAGCGACTGAACTGAACTAAACTGAGCTGGAGCACAACCACACAGTTTTTTTACATCCAAGTCAAGGTGTCCACAGGTTCTGGGGACTAGGTCACAGATATCTTTGAGACAAGGATGTATTTAACCTTTTATTTTTGTCAACATAAAATTCCATATACAACATAAATACCTCTCATAAAAAGGCAAATAAAGACATTTTCAGACTTAAAAATGCTGAAAGGATTAATCACAAGCAAACTTACACAACAGGAAATGGTAAAGCAAGTCCTTCACACAGAAAGAAAAATGATTCCTCATGGAATGTATGATTCTATATTTACCTAGCATTCTAGCAAAAGTTCTTTAGGCACATATCTGGCATGTATATCAGAAATGATTCATGTTGATTATATTTACCAATTAGTAGTATATCAAGTTTTTCAAATTCACTGTAATAAATACAGCTAATTTTTGCTTGTGTTCACAAAATTCCAGACAGACCATTAATGACAAAGGGAAGTATAAGTTCTCATTAACATTCAGAAGGCCAGAGATGGGTTAGAGTAAAAATAGACAAATTAATAAGAATTCAAGAAATTGGCAAAAAAAAAAATACACTCAAAAACCAGATGTTCAATAATGTTTGTTATTGCAAGTAGAATTCAGCTTTAAAATATAAACTTTTAAATTCTATTTATTTATGATTTTTTTCAGGGAATGTGTCTATGGTTATAAAATGTCTAGTTCTAATATGAACCAACCAGGTGATCTTCAGAAAGCAACTTAAGTTTCTCTTATTCATGAATTTCTACCATTCAAAGAAAGGATTAGATTGCTTAATTTCATAAATCCTTCCAATTTGAGGTTTTGTTTTTGTTTCTTTTTGTTGTTGTTGTGTAGACCACTAGTGGTTAGCTAGTTTGCTTAAAGAGGTTGGTTTAATAATGCAAAAACTTTCATGTTCAAAATCATTCATGAACTTGTTTGCATGAGGAAAATCTACTTTTATTAGCTTAATTGCTAATATACAATTTGTAAAACACCATAGTCATACAGGTAGACCAGTTCATATACTCAGTCCTGTATCTTGCATCTGTTCATGAAAATCCATGACTACCTAGTATAACAGTAAGAAGAAAAAGAACATGGAATTGTCTGTTGAGGACAGAAAGAGTCACATAAGAGCGATTGGAGTGTAAGTAAGAAGACATCTGATAAGACCCCCAAAATGTATTTTAAGTTTATTATTTAAGATTGCTTAGAAGAGCTGACTCATTTGAAAAGACCCTAATGCTGGGAAATATTGAGGGCAGGAGAAGAAGGGGATGATAGAGGATAAGACAGTTGGATGGCATTACCAACTCAATGGACATGGATTTGAGTGAACCCCGGGTGTTGGTGATGGACAGGGAGGCCTGGTGTGCTGCAGTTCATGGGGTCACAAAGAGTCGGACACTGAGCGACTGAACTGAATCGAACTGAAGAAGATGGCAGAGTAGAAGGATGTGTGCTCACCTCCTCCTATAAGAACATCAAAATTGCAACCAGCTATCGAACAACCATCAACAGGAAGACACAGGAACCCACCAAAAAAAAGATATCCCATGTCCAAAGACAAAGAAGCCACAGTGAGAAAGTAGGAGGGGCACAATCATGATAAAATCGAATCCCATACCTGTCAAGTGGGTGACCCACAAACTGGAAAACATTAATACCAAAGAAGTTTTCCCACTGTTGTAAAGGTTCTGAACCCCATGTCAGGCTCTCCAGCCCAGGGATCTGACAAAAGGGTTGAGAATCCTCAGGGAATCTGGCCTTCAAGGCCAGAGGGATTTGATAATAGGATTTCCACAGGACTAAGAGAAAACAGAGGCTCCAGTCTTAGAGGGCACACACAAAATCTTGAGTGCACTAAGACCCAGAGGAAAGGAGCAGTGACCCCGCAAGAGACAGAACCCAAACCACCTGCTAGTACTGGGGGGTTTCCTGTGGAGGTGTGGGTGGGCAGGTGCTCACTGCAGGGGTAGGGGCCCTGGCAGCTTCAGGCCAGGAAGATACCTCTTGGCATAAACCCTCTTGGAGTTCACCATTAACCATACCATACAGCCTATAGATCCCAGGCTGGGTCTTCTTAGACCTAACAGCTACCAGGGAGGGAGTGCAACTCCAACCATCAGCAGATAATTGGATTAAAACTTTACTGAGCAAGGCCCTGCCCCTCAGAGCAAGACCCAGTTTTTCCCACTGCCAATCCCTCCCATTGGGAAGCTTACACAAGCCTCTTAGCTGCCTCCATCAGAAGGCAGACAGAAGAAGCAAGAAGAAGCACAGTCGCACAGTGGCTAAAACAAAACCCACAGTACAGAAAGTTACTCATGATGAAAAAGCAGAAAGTTATGTCCCAAATGAAGGGACAAGATAAAACCCCAGAAAAACAACTAAATAGAGACAGGTAAACTTCCAGAAAAAGAATTCAGAATTATGATAGTGAAGATGATCCAGGATCTCGGAAAAACAAAGGAGAAAATGCAAGAATGTTTACCAAAGACATACAAGAACTAAAGAACAAGCAACAGAGATGAATAATACCCTAGAAGTAATCAACAGATAAATAACTCAGGCATTAGAACAAAAGACCTGGAGGATATAATGTTGGAAATCACTGCTGCAGAGCAGAACATAGAAGAAAGAATGGAAAAAAGTGAGACAGCCTAAGAGACCTCTGGGACAACATTAAATGCACCAACATTTGCATTATAGGGGTCCCAGAAGAATAGAGAGAGAATGAACCTGAGAAAATATTTGAAGACATAATAGCTGAAAACTCGCCAAACATGGGAAAGGAAATAGTCAATCAAGTACAGGAAACACAGAGAAGTCCCAGGCAGGATAAATCCAAGAAGGAACACTTCAGTACACATAGTAATCAAGTTGACAAAAATCAAGGCAGAGATAAAACATTAAAAGCAACAAGGCAAAAATGACAAAGAACATACAAGGGAACTCCCATCAGGCTATCAGCTGATTCCCTAGCAGAAATTCTACAAGCCAGAAGGCAATGGCACAATATATTTGTACATAAAACCTACAACCAAGACTACTCTACCCAGCAAGACTCTCTTTCAGATTTGATGGAGAAATCTAAAGCTTTCCAGACAAGCAAAAGTTTATTAAAAAAAGAAAAGAGAATTAAGCACCACCAAACCAGCTTAGCATTTGTTGTAAAAACCTAACGGAACTTCTCTAAGCAGGAAACACATGAGAAGGAAAAGATCTACAAAAAATAAATCCAAAACAATTTTAAAAAATGGTAACATGATCATATACATGGATAATTACCTTTAATGTAAATGGATTAAATATACCAGCCAAAACACATAGCTTGGCTGGGTAGATGAAAACGTGTGCATGTATAAATTTCCACTTACCATATCACTCTACTTTACCCCCAAATTGTACGTAAATATTTTATATTGTTAAATTAACCACAATATACTTATGTTTTGCAACCATAAATATCTTTTATTTTTTTGTCTGGCCATTGTTTGTGAAGATTGATAAACATATTTTACTGTTGTGATTACGTAACTGTTACTCACCTAATACCATTGTATCATGATTGGTCAACAGAAAAATAATAATGGAACTCTATATCACCAAAACTAGGATTTAGTAGAAGAGGTGTAATAATTTTTTTAAAAATACAGATGCATATCAGAATTACCCCGAATTTTTTTGAAAAATACAAATGGTATTGCTTTTTTCCTCAGAGATCCAGATATGTTTCTAATGAGCAGTCATGCTTAAGAACAGCTGGACTATATGATGATCTTTTACTTTTACCTATTTTATTTTACATTTTCTACTTCATGCTCATTGCTCCCATTTCATTTAGTTTATGTTTTCTAATTTCTCTCTTTTTTTATGTTCTTTCTCAAAACTTTATCAACTGTAGTAGAAAAGCTTTCGTATACATATATATAAATAATATGTTTAGCATATATATTTTAGAAAATTCATAAATCTTTGCTTAATGAAAAAATTATGACATTTTGATTCTACTTGTTTGACTTAGTATGAATGGAATTAGATTTCTCATTAAAAAATAGATACTCACCCATTAAAAAGAATACATTTGAATCAGTTCTAATGAGGTATATGAAACTGGAGCCTATTATACAGAGTGAAGTAAGCCAGAAAGAAAAATACCAATACAGTATATTAACGCATATATATGGAATTTATAAAGATGGTAATGATAACCCTGTATGCAAGAGACACAGATGTATAGAACAGCATTTTGGACTCTATGGGAGAGGGAGAGGGTGGGATGATTTGGGGGAATGTCATGGAAATATGTATAATATCATATAAGAAACGAATCACCAGTCCAGGTTCAATAAAGGATCCTTGGGGCTGGTGCACTGGGATGGCCCGGAGGGATGGTATGGGGAGGGAGGTGGGCGGGGGGTTCAGGATGGGGAACACGTGTATGCCCGTCGCAGATTCATGTTGATGCGTGGCAGAATCAATACAATATTGTAAAGTAATTAGCCTCCAATTAAAATAAATAAATTTAAAATTTTTAAAAATCTATATATAAGAACTTCCCTAGTGGTCCAGTGGCTAAATAATATACATAGAGAGAGAGCTGGGAAAAAAACTGAGGGCAAGAGGAGAAGGGGACAACAGAGGATGAGACAGTTGGATGGCATCACTGACTCAATGGACATGAGTTTGAGGAAGCTCAGGACGACAGTAATGGACAAGAAAAGCCTAGTGTGCTGGAGTTCATGGGGTCACAAGGAGTTGGACATGACTGAGCAACTAAACAACAACTATATATATATGTACGTGTGTGTGTGTGTGTATAACATAATAAAACAAAAAAATAAGAAGAATAAAAAAATAGATACACAGCAAGCAACAAAGGTTTACTGTATAACACAAGGAATGATAGTCAATATCGTATAATAACCATAGTCAATACCTTGTAATAACTTATAATGGAAAACAATTTCAAAAATAATATATGTGTGTGTATATATATATATATATATATATATATAACTAAATCACCTTTCTGTGAACCTTAAACATTGTAAGTCAACCATACTTCAATAATATATATATATTAATATTGCTTAGATAAAAATTACACATCACTTTTTAAATATAAATTTATTTATTTTAATTGGAGGTTAATTACACATCACTTTAAAACTATAATTACTTCTTACATTAACATGTGTTTTGGATAAAAAGATAAATGTTTACATGTCCTTATGGCAATTGCTGCATTACCCAACAACATGGATAACAATACAATAAATACGATTAAAAGGATGATAAATAATAAATGTGACTGAAATAAAATAGGAGGCAAAGATGATTTTATAAGGGCTTATCAAAATTAATACAACATTTGAATTTTGTGCAACCTTTGACTACAACCAATCAGACAGCCAGGTGACAGTAGAATACATTTTGTATATGATGAGAAAATGTTCTGTTTGTGTAAATTATGTGTTCTTCCCCTATAAGGTATGTTTCTGAGATTTTCACCTGAAGATAAAACGCGTAAGGATAGGAAATACTTTCAAACACTTGACTGAGGCTAAGAATCTCAAGACATATTTCAAATATGCTCATGTTCAGAAATCCAATAATGTACACAGTATGTTTTGATGTAAAAAAAAAAAACCTATTAAGGAAGAGAATAATCAAAGTAAGAAATGATTATCCCAGTCTTATTTTAATCCATGCAAATTAACATTTAAAAGCATGGATAAAGCCATTCTATAAATTAGTAATGCCTTGTTAATCTTCATTAGAAAGAAAAAAAAGATGACTATTAAGAGGAAAAAATACAGCAACTAGCTGGCAAGTTAAACAGAAGCTATGTTAAATTCATTAGTGTGAATTCTGCCCAACCTTGTTGTGGAGGACACGTGGTGGGAAAGAGATCATCAACCAAGTCAGCAGGGGATTAA
This sequence comes from Ovis canadensis, assembly GCF_042477335.2. Lineage (NCBI taxonomy): Eukaryota > Metazoa > Chordata > Mammalia > Artiodactyla > Bovidae > Ovis > Ovis canadensis. Next base: position 53,509,665 of record NC_091261.1, read on the forward strand.
TTAAATGGGGTGATTTGTTCACAACTTTCCTCATTGTTTATGTTTCATTGAGCTCTAATGGTGAGCAGGGCAGAAGCCAAAGAGGAGTTTAAGACAAGTTCACAAGCAAAATGTTTGTGCAATTGTCAGTCCAACATTTACCAACACTGCTGTGTCCCTGGCTCTGGTCTACCTTCTTGCTTTCTCTCCAGTTCAGCTTGATCCTGTTTGACCTGACTCTCCTAACCACCTGTCTCCTCCTCGCCTGTCTCCTCTCCTCAGAGCTCTCCTCTCTCTGAACCACTTGCTCTTTGACTTCCCCTGGGACCCTGCCCACCCAAAGCAGTCTGTCTCCAGGCTCATCAAAAAACAGTCAGTACCAATCAACCAATGAGTAACCACCAAATGTACAGAAGACTCTTTTGAAAATTCCCCACTGGGAGTCAGAGGTGTACCCAACTTGGACATGAGACTTTCAGCTTCCTGCTTTGGTACCATAAGTATGTTTTATCCCTGCATTTTCTGTCTTCTCTTCCCTATCTCTGTAACAAACATGCAGGAGAATGGAAAGAGAAGGAATTTTCCTTGTTTTTATTATCCTCCTTCTTCTGCTTCTCCTCTTCCTCTTCCTTTTCTTCCCCCTCCTCCTTCTCCTTCTCTTTCTTCAGCATTGATAGATACTGAGAAAACTTCAAAAATAATGTTATCAGTAGTTATCAGCACATCCCAAGTGCTCAAGTCATTAGTATATTCCAAGCAATAGCAATCAGGCTCTTTAAGTCTTAAGGATATTAATAGTAAGGCTTATTTTACCAGGAATACTTTCTTATCTGTTATTGTGGATGAAAACTGCAGGTGTTGAAAACATAAAGGGTTTTGTAGTCAGATTTCCCATTTGTAGACTATGGATTTAGCTTCTGTTGCACCAGAGCAGCTATTCCATACTGCTTAGGGCTCTCAGAGAGTAAAATAATGGGGGGCAAATGGGAGTGAATGGGGAGGATCCAGAACATGCTCACCACTTGCCTTTATATTTGGGGAGAGGCTTGGCCATGTTTTCAGAAAATGTCAAGAGTTTCCTACCTCGAACTCAAAAGCACAAAACAGAAAAGCTATAAAAATGAATTAAAGTGCTCTGGTCTCAGTTCCAAAGAAGTGTTATTAATAAAATCTTAGATAGAGACAAGAGTTGAACAAAGATATCCAAAGGTATTAGTGTTATGAATTCTGCTGCAGGAGTATGGGAAATCTATGACCCATAAAGCATCCAGACATCACCTTATTTACATTTATAACATCTTTAAAGATATTATTTGGTGCTCCAGTCACTGGTAGTTCTCGTCATTAAATAAAAACTTAGTTATATTTTATTAATGATAAGGTTAATAAACTAAAGCTCTAGAAGTATGTATGGAAGACCCATTGCTGGTATTTTCCACTGTGTTTTCTGGAAGGTTGAGACTTGTGCAAATTTTCTAACTAGCAAATTATTCTCACCTTTCTTTAAAAATATTTAAAAATGTTATACAATTAGAAATAATAATTTGTATTATTACATGTTTAACTCAAATATCTAAGTATAAAGTGAATGATTATATACATTAAATAACATCCAGGATGTGAAATAGTATTCAGTTATTCTGAATGTTTTTTTTTTTAACAGACTATCGTCAACAAGGGAAATACTCAAGAGGAGTGAAATATGAAAAATAGACCATACAGATACATGTGTTTTGTGAGCCTTATGAAGTATATAAAATATTTCACAAATATTAATAACTTCATTCACTATAAGTTGTGAACTAGGAATGTTTGTACTCTCCTTCATTTTTGTAATATTCTCTAAGCTTTCTACAATAAACTTATGGAAATAGGGAAAAAACAATTTAAAACAAAGAGCCTTGTGTGAACCAAAAATCTAAAGTGAGCTTCTGCTGCTACTGCTAAGTCACTTCAGTCGTGTCCGACTCAGCCCACCAGGCTCCTCCTTTCCTGGGATTCTCCAGACAAGAACACTGGAGTGGGTTGCCATTTCCTTCTCCAATGCATGAAAGTGAAAAGTGAAAGTGAAGTCGCTCAGTCGCGTCCAACCCTCAGTGACCCCATGGACTGCAGCCTTCCAGGTTCCTCCGTCCATGGGATTTTCCAGGCAAGAGTACTGGAGTGGGGTTCCATTGCCTTCTCCAAAGTGAGCTTCTAACTGTACAAATAATATGCTGAGGAAAGCATTACCACCAACCTGCAAATATAAAGGATAAAAAGTCTACATTCTTGCCATGGATTATAACGTTTTTGTCAGAGAAAACAGATGAGTCTTGGATTTGATAGTTGACCTATTAATAATATAATAGCAGACTTTACCATCAAGAGAGATGGATGAACATATACTTTTAAAAGAAGAAATTCAAGAGCTGTGGACAATTATGCCCAAGAACATTAATTTAATGGTTTAAATACTCAAACAGGCAAAATGTGTGTGTTTATGCAACTCACACAGTAAGTAGCTTCATCAAAGAAAGTAGTGTTGATTTTACTTCTGAAGTGTCATTACCATGACTACAGCTCCCTGGAGAGTGAATCCAGCCTTTCTGTGAAAAGCAATATTTATTTTTAAACAAGTACTTCAGTGACACCTTCACCCTTGCAAATATGTGGTTCCATGACTTATGCATGAGAGGGAAAAAGGTTGCCATCTCCTCAAATCCTCTTATTCTAAATGAAACAGAAATTTGAAATCATTTATTTTTCATTCTGAGTGATAAGAGATATTCACAGGTACTTTTCAGACACTTGCTTTCAATTTTCTCACTTACTTTGGCTGATAAGTTCCCAGTTCTCCACACCCTATCTCCCTTTGGGCCTCTGGAAAGAAAGAAAGAACTGAGATTATACAAACCCTACCCTGTTGTGGGCTTCTAACGTGAAGGGCAAACAGATGAATAAAGCCAAGAATACAGCTAGGAAAGGCTCTTGGTTACTATGGAATCACCAGCAGCTCCAGCAAACCTTGAGTCAACATGGATTTTCAAATGACCAATGAGTATTCTGAGATGTTCTGCCATGAGCACGAGTAAATACAGAAATTCATCTGGAATCTCTGCAGCCCAGATGGCCACTGACACTCTGGCACAGCACAACTCCCCATGCATTGCTGCAGCCATGCAGTGACTGTGCATTTTTAATTGACCTTCTTTAATTTCTTTCTACTCTTTCCCTACACACTAAGCACATTTATGTGCCTCGTGAAATCCTTCAACATTTTTTGAAAATAGAGAATTTGCTGCAATTTAATGAGATGCAAACACTTTATTTCTAGTTCTGCTCTTCTATCTACACCATAGCTGGGGAAAGATTCGCCTATTGCGGTTTTTTATTCTGTACACACACGTAGCTTTGTTTGCAAGTAAGTGAGGCAGCAATAAAATGGGGTTTGGTGTCAGACAGACCTGAACTCATATTCCAGCTATACCTCAGACCTACTGTTTAACAAACATTTCACTTCCCTAAACCCTGATTCTTTACCCAGAAAATGAGGGAGGGTAATATCTCCTGTAAATTATAACTTCTTAATGACCATCCGATGAATGTATATATATAAATAGCACCAGCAAAGAGGAGGGAAGCTAAAGCTAGTAGCCCCCATAGCTCTGTTGAACTTCCTCCTTCCTGGGTAAAATCCCAGGGGCCAGCCCTTTCCCAACTTTCCCACCATTTGTTCCCTGAAAGATTACATGGAAATAAGTGGGGTGGGATACAGGGTGTGGGAAGGGAAAGGAAGAAAGAGAGGAGAAAACGATAAAGATGAAATGAAATGTGCTTTTTTAAATTTTGGCTTTGCTTTTATTTTCATATTGATTTTAACCCAGCCCTACTTTCTTTTCAAATTAATACTAAACTTGGAAAAAATTCAAGGAGTCAAGAGACACACACACACATACAAACACAGACACCCTCAAAGAACTCCATGGGTGGTGGTGGGGGTGAATAAAGCAGGAGAAGAAAGTAAACAGGTGTGATTTAAAAACATTATCCAGTTGGATTTCCCTTTCTTCATGCAGTTGTGTAATAGAACAAAGCTTCCTCTCGGGGAAAAGAAAGGGAGTTATCCACCCCCTCTGAACCTCAGTGTAGCTCTGTGATCTACTTAATGACCTGCAGGGAACATCAGCCCAGACCCCCCACCCACTCTCTGGTGTCCTCAGCCCATCCTGGTGGGAGGGACCATTCTGTGAGCCTTACTCATCAAGGAGGAAAAGCCCTCTGTCTGAGAGAATATGAGTCTCTCCAAAGAAATCTCCTCAGCCACCCAGGTGTCAGTGTTGTCTCACAGCCCCTACACACAGCAGAGGTTGCTGGATGCTTGAGGAGCCTTGGAAATCTACCCAGTTTACAAACAGGGTTAGCTCAGATCTGTCTGACATCATTCATTCATTCATTTATGCAGTCAATAAACCCATCCATCAAGCACCCAGAATGCACCTCAAGCACCAAAGACATTCTCATGAGCAACACAGATATGGTCCCTAACCTCAGGGCTCTGAGAATCTAAAAGGGGAGAGAAATGTCAGCAGAAGGATTACAGAAACGCAAGTACCTGCAGATATCACAAGGCAGCAATGGTGGGCCTATTGGTTGAATAAAAGAAAATCCTGCCACCCTGGAGTGTAAGAGCTAGAGGTTACCTACTCAGTAGAAGTTTTGCTGAAATTTGAGGATGTTAAACTGGCAAAGAGAAAAGGAATCACATGATACAGAGGATGCGGAAAAGCAAGTGGAGGTGGCAACTGGAGGTGGAGTGAGGTGGGCAGAGAGGCTGGAGCTGTCAGGAAAGGTAAGAGTCTCCATCCACGTGTGCCCCCAAAGAGGAAGAGGTCCTAAAGGCCTGATTTCAATGTAAGTTCTCCATGGGTAGAAGCCTTGGGCTCAATGTACAATCCTTGCATTTATTATTTGTATGAAATGGGGAATTTCTTATCATCTAAGAATTTCAACTAAACCCTGAAGCTGAAAATTAGCACCAGATATCTGTGAACTGTAAATAAGGTGGTAGAGTATCACCAGAACCCACTCCCGGCTCCTGGAAGATCACCACCAGTACCTTGCCCCCCACCACCATCTTTGTGTGTCTCCACTTTTCTCAACTTCACTTGCCAGTAAGCAGAGGCATGGGTCTCGGTTTTTGCCAATAAAGATGTAGAGAGAAATGGTAGAAACCATCTACAGGCTTTGTACCATAATTCCCCTACAAACGAATGAGTTCCATCCAAGAGTGCATTTGTAAGTTCAATTTTTTCGTTAAATTCAACAAAGTTAGCCTAGGTACCCAACTAACACAATCAGCTATATAACACTGTAGTGTAATAGGTTTATAATACTTTCCACATGAATAATAGATTTAAAAAAAAAACAAAGAAACACAAAAAAATAAAACAATTTAATCGAACAGCACAGAACCGTGAAAATCACAGTAGTACTGTACTACGCATGAACAGGCAAGAAGAGTTATTGACTAGAGTAGGGAAAGGAGGTGGGAGATGGTAGAGCTGAAGGAACAGGATCGTCAACAATAGAGCAAACTACAACTTCATTCACATCCTGAGCTTGGAATACAGACGCTGTAGTACTGTACTCTATACAGTACTGTACAGTAAGGCACACAATAGCACGACAACTTGTAGAGGATACACACATGTGAAAATGTACACCAGACACGTGAACTAATTTGCGTGATTGGACATGTAAACCCACATTCACATCCTTGAAAGTTCACAACTTGAAGGTTCATACGTAGAGGATTTATTGCAATTAAAAAATGCCACCCACTGGTCAGTATCCCATCAAGCTCTTCTTCAGGCCACACCGATGACTCAGTTACTCTGGGATCCAAGCCAGGATCCAAGGTAGGGTAGGGTATCTTTCAGCATTAGATTGTAATGTACATAGAAAAAAAAAAAAACCATTTAAGACACTGCAATTTGGGGGACCATAGGGGTTATTATTCATTTAGCATGGTGCATTTGATTGCTGCTGATAATAAATTATCAAAGTGGATTAAAACAATACATAGCTAAGTTCAGTTTCTGTCAGCCAGGAGACCAGGCTGGTGCAATTATTTGCCTCTCAGGGTTTCTCCTGGGTTCCAATTAAGGTGCCGATCAGAGGCATGGTCAACTCAAAGGTCCCCTGGGGAAAATATTGCTTCTAAGCTCACTTCCAGGGTGAAGGAAGACCTCCAGATGGCCAGCTGGAGAGCTCAGCTTCTTTTCATGCGGAACATTCCAGAAAGCAGCTAAAAACAGTGTTATCTCCATCTTCCAACATGGAGATGACTTGTCTCAGAGGGAGCAAGAGAAGGAAAGTAAAAAGACAAAAGTCATCGTATATTTGTAGCCTGTTTCAGGGTGACAGCTCATTACTTCTTCATATTCTAGTCACTAGAAATTTGAAAGACTAGCTCCCACTGAACAAGGAGGGTACCCCAAGGGGTTAAATACCAGAAGGCAGGTGACCTTGGGACCCTCCCCAGGGCTGCCTACTGTGGTTCTAAGAGCACCAGTTGAAGATGGAGGGACAGATTCGAAGCCACAGGAATGAGGGTGCCCACTTCCACTGTGTCCCCTGCGCAGACAGAGTGGAACATTGGTGGAAGGCAGCATTAGGGGTATGCAAAGGGAATCTTGAATTATATGAAAATCTGAAACTTCTTATAAGCCATGCCTAAGTCCCTTGGACACTAGATATAAACTTTAAAGGATCTTGCACCCAAATTCTATGTGTGGGGGATGAGTGTCACCCCCTACCAACAATTCTCCAGTAACAGCTGGATGTCCTACAAATCAACTCAGTTCTGACACTGTCTACCTGGAGATGGCATCAGACCCCACGATTTGCTCAGTCCCACAAGACAGCACCACCCATGTTCGACAGCAAGTCCAGGTTTTCACCTGTGTTTCTGACCTATAGTGCAAAGGTCACGATGACCCCCATGTTTATTTCAATTAATTTACTCAAGCAGTTCACAGAACTCTGAGAAACATTTTACTGACTAGATGACCAAATTTTGTCAGAGGTTGTAACTCAGGAACATCCAGGTGAAAGAGACGTTCAGTGCAAGGTGTGGGGAGGGGTATGGAGCTTCCTCACCCTGAGCCCACCTCTCTCCCCAAATCTCCACGTGTTCACCCACCCAGAGCTCTCTGAACTCTGTCATTTTGAGTATTAAGGGGGCCTTCATTACATAGTCATGATCAATTAAATCATTGACCATTAATGATGGTTCAACTTCCAGCCCCTCCCTGAGCTCAGGAAGTCAGAGATGAGGCTGAAAGTTACAATCCTCCAATTGCAGGGCTGGACTCCCTGCAACCAGCCTTCAAACTTTGGCTATCTGTTTGCTCTCAAAAAGTTTCCTTATTTTTTTTTTTAATGCAACAAAGCCATTTATTCAGCTTCCTGAATCTCTATGCAGTTTTTTTTTTAATTGGAGGATAATTGTTTTACAATGTTTTGTTGGTTTCTGCCATACAACATGAATCAACCATAAGTATATACATATAACCCCTTCCTCTTGTCTCTCTTCCTCCCATCTCATCCCTCTAGGTCGTCACAGAGTGCTTGGCTGAGCTCCCTGTGTTATACAACAGTTTCCCACTAGCTGTCTATTTTAAACATAAGTGAATAAGTGAAGTCGCTCAGTCGTGTCCGACTCTTTGCAACCCGTGGACTGTAGCCCACCAGGCTCCTCTGTCCATGGGATTCTCCAGGCAAGAATACTGGAGTGGGTTGCCATTTCCTTCTCCAGGGGATCTTCCCGACTCAGGGATCGAATCCTTGTCTCCCGCATTGCAGGCAGACGCTTTAACCTCTGAGCCACCAGGGAAGCCCCATTTTAAACATGGTAGTGTATATATGCCAATACTATCTCAATTCACACCACCTTCTCCTTAGTCTCATTATAACATAACAAACAGCATTTTTTGGCTCTCATCACATAGGAAATTCCAAAAGTTTTAGAAGATCTACTCCAGAAATGGAACAAAAAACAAGTATGTATTACTGTATAAACCATAGAATCGTAGGTATTTACAACCCACCCAGAAAATCCTAAGGTCTAAGATGACTGAAATTGCCCAAGATGACAAAGAAGAGCAAGGCCATCAAGGGAACCGCATCAGTCCAATCTGGTGTGACAAGAATCCATGAGCTTACAGACAAATCAGATGTTGCAAGATACACTGCAATGTCTTGCCTTCTTTTGTTGTTCTTATTCCAATGAATATATGTTTAAGAATCTCTCACTACATGGTTAGCACTACATGTGATCTTGGAAAAAACAGACAAGGATTCTATCCTCAACTGGTTTAGCATTTGTTGGAAAAGACGGGCAGGTAAACATACAATTTAATTTAATCAAACCAATTCAGATACAGAGACATTTTCAAGGTACTAGGGAAGCACAGAAACCAAATGTTTTTTAAAGTTAATTAGGTTTAAAAATTTTTAACCATTTGTTTAATTGAAGTATAGTTGTTTTACAACACTGTACTAGTTTCAGATGTACAGAAAGTGATTCAGTTTTATATGTATATATATATATACTCTTTCAAATTATTTTCCATTGTAGGTCATTACAAGATATTGAATACAGTTTCCTGTGCTATATAGTAAGTCTTTGTTGTTTATCTATTTTATATATACTAGTGGGTATATGGAGAAGGCAATGGCACCCCACTCCAGTACTCCTGCCTGGAAACTCCCATGGACAGTAGGCTGCAGTCCATGGGGTCGCTAAGAGTAGGATGCGATTGAGTGACTTCACTTTCACTTTTCACTTTCATTCATTGGAGAAGGAAATGGCATCCCACTCCAGTGTTCTTGCCTGGAGAATCCCAGGGACGGGGGAGCCTAGTGGGCTGCCGTCTATGGGGTCACACAGAGTCGGACACAACTGACATGACTTAGCAGCAGCAGCAGCAGTGGCTATATGTTAATCACAAACTCCTAGTTTATTTGGTATTTTTGAATAATCATATATGTTGTTGGGGCAGAAAATCTTTTTGTCTACTTTCCATGTTTTTTGGCTGGTCTAATAACTAAATTGACGTAAAACAGATTAACAGGAGAAAATTTTAAATTGTACACATAGGAGTCCCATAAAATTATGAGACTCTGAGGTAGTCAGGTGATTGAGCCTTCCATGGCATCCTGAGCTGGGAAATGGGATAGGGGCTCCAGGGCTTCAAAGGGCAGGAGGACAATTTGCAGAGAGATAAGAGCAAATGGTAATCAGGTATCTGCCCTGCCATACAGGTGAGTTTTTCCCTGAAAAATGATCTCTGTCAACAGCTCTCTTTCTGGGCCAGGTCCCCTATCTAAATTCTTCTGGGAAGTTTAGGAAGAAGCAAATGTTTTTCTTGCATCTGCTAGGTCTTGGTTTCCTTCTGCTCAAAAGAGTCCATACACCAAAGGACACACTTTGAGTTACCTATTCTGATCCCCTTCAACAATATGCTACACACTTTTCATGTATAAAGACTAGAACTTTTTATCTTATATGGAAAAACAAACAGATGAGCCAAACTGCCTTTCCCTAGACTCTAGATTGGTGTGTAGACTCTTTGTGCTATCCTCCCCGTCTTTTATTCCCATAGATAACTCTGATTTATGGCTCACAGCCCTGCTGTGGCATCCCCATTTTCTGAGTTCCTCGTAAACCCCACGCTGCACCCTGACTCCACCGCTGTTCGTCAGCAGCAGTCACTCCACTGTCTCTGAACTCTCTGGCCCAGTCTGCTTTTCCTCTCATGCTGTGTGGTTCACTCTAATTATGAGTTGACGCTGCATCTCCTCCACTGACTGCTGTTTCCTGCAGGGCAGAACCTTATATGATTTATCTTTCTATGGAGCTGGCACGGAGTACTTACTCGTGATTTTTTTTTTTTCTACATGATTTGTGCACTTTCTTGTCTACAAGGAAAACCTTTTCATCATAAAGTATTTATTTGAAAAACAAACGTCAGCAAAAAACAAGCAAATTGAAATGCCTAATTCTACTTCCAGAGATAACTACTCTTAGTATTGTAGTTATCATTAGTTGATGAGCTCCATGAACAATACGCCTATTATCTAATTGATCTAGAGTAGTACACGGTAAACAACTGCTGAATGTATCTTCTGCCCACTTCAAGTGTCTTAAAACCCTTTTCATATAATTACATACTGTTCTTCAGTATCACTTTTCTAGCTCTTCAATATTTTGATATATAATAAATAATAAATTTATTTATTCAATCCTCTCCTGTTTTTGTTCTGGGTTGATTATAGATTTTTCACTTCTATGACAATGAAAGATCCTGAGGACAACTTTGCTGTTTCAGGAAAAATGTGAAAGATTTTGAAATAGACAAAAAGAAAAGATTACTGTGCATCTTATCTAGTGCATATTTCTGGATTACTTTATGGAGACTACACCCTTCATGGAGCTATTTTATAACTCTTGTAAGTTGCAGAAAATATATGGAAAACTCTTGTCTGTAAAAATGCAAATAAATTGTGTCTGATGAAATGCAGGTGATTGCTTTCCTGGGAATATTGACCATTCTTGCTTCTTTTTATGAATCAGTTTCAGCATTCTGGATTGACATATGTGTGTGTTTTCAGTTTTCTTTGAATTGGCTGTAATAGCTTAAAAATTCAACTGTTGGGATGAATCGGAAGATTGAGATGGACACACATATTGATACCATATATAAAATAGATAACTAAATGAGAACCTACTGTATAGTTCAGGGAACTCTACTTAATGCACTGTGGTGACCGGAATGGGAAGGAAGCCTAAAAGAGAGGGGATGTATGTATATATATGGCTGATTCACTTTCCTGTACAAGAGAAATGAACACAATATTGTAAAGCAACTATACTCCAATAATATTAATTAACAATAAATTTAAAGAGAAAGTTCAATTGTTAATTATCAAGTTAAATAAAACCTCTGACATACATTTATTAGAAAAATACAAAAGCATCCATGAGTTTCCTGTGGACCCACTGGAAGTAATAGAAAGATGACAGATAATTTTAGTCATTATGATGGATAATCTCCAAGTTTCCTTCTGGTTTCAAGAACTTGTGTAATGCCTTCCCCTTGAGTGTGGTCTGTGACTTACGTAGCCAATGAAACATGACAAAGATGCTGAGTTTTCACTCCAGCGGTTGTGTTACATTGTACAAGACTTTGCCTGGCTACAGACTGTCCTTGATGCACTGTGGTGACCTGAATGGGAAGGAAGTCCCCAAAAGAGGGGATATATGTATACATTTGGCTGATTCACTTTCCTGTACAAGAGAAAAGAACACAATATTGTAAAGCAACTGTACTCCAATAACATTACTTAAAAAATAAATAGAAAACAAAAGTTCAGTTGTTAATTATCAAGTTAAATAAAACTTTGGGATTGTTATGAGGTTCATGTGGACAGAGACCTGCACGGGTCCTCTAGGGGATGAGGATGCCTTCAAGAGTGCAGAAAAGCCTCTCACTGATAGCCAGTAAAAAGCTGAGTTGTCTGTGCCAGCAACCGGAGTAAGCTTGGACATAGACCTTTCTGCATTGGACCTTCCGGGTAAGAATGCACATATCTGCCTTTGATTGCAGATTTGTGAGACCTTAATAAGAGGACCCCACTAAGCAGTGCTTGAACCCCTCACCACAGAAAATGTAAGATAATACATATATGTTGTACTAAGTGCCTAAGTTTGAGCAATTTGTAGGCAGTAATAGAAAACAAATACAACTATCTTGAAGTTATTTTGTCCAAGAGACAAGCCTTTAAGAATAAAAGGATCTTCAGAAAATGAGGTGGAAGTTGTGTACAGATGTATCAGGAGGGCAGTCAGGGCCAGCAGGAGACCATTGTCTATTTCTGAAGCTGTGCAGGGGCCACCAACTCATAAACTGTCACTTCTACACACACCAAAGAGCAAGGGATTTGAACCCACATCACAGAGCCATCATCAGCAGTCATCACATCTTAGTCACAAAGAAAGAAATATAATAGTCATTGTGATATAACTAAAACTTATGCCTATTTTCCTCTAACTGGCCATAAAACAGTTTTATATTGTGAGCACCCAAAGGGTCTTAGCCTTTAATGCAAGCCTCTTACCATGTTGCTGGGGGGTATATCTGCTTCTAGCACCTTTCTGGAAAGGAGCAGGTTTCACATCACCTAATGGGTTACTATTCATTTCTAGTGACCAGATATTTCTTTGTATTAGTCTCAGCTATAGTATTTTCCCATTTATTTACTCTGGGTTTATTTTGCTTGTATCTCCATGAATTTTTGGTGGTAAGTTCAGTTCAGTTCAGTCGCTCAGTCATGTCTGACTCTTTGCGACCCCATGAATCACAGCACACCAGGCCTCCCTGTTCATCACCAACTCCCAGAGTTCACTCAAACTCACGTCCATCAAGTCGGTGATGCCATCCAGCCATCTCATCCTCTGTCGTCCCCTTCTCCTCCTGCCCCCAATCCCTCCTAGCATCAGAGTCTTTTCCAGTGAGTCACCTCTTCACATGAGGTAGCCAACGTATTGGAGTTTCAGCTTTAGCATCAGTCCTTCCAATGAACACCCAGGACTGATCTCCTTTAGGATGGATGGATTGGATCTCCTTGCAGTCCAAGGGACTCTCAAGAGTCTTCTCCAACACCACAGTTTAAAAGCATCAGTTCTTCAGTGTTCAGCTTTCTTCACAGTCCAACTCTCACATCCATACATGACCACTGGGAAAACCATAGCCTTGACTAGAGGGACCTTTGTTGGCATAGTAATGTCTCTGCTTTTGAATATGCTATCTAGGTTGGTCATAACTTTCCTTCCAAGGAGTAAGCGTCTTTTAATTTCATGGCTGCAGTCACCATCTGCAGTGATTTTGGAGCCAAAAAAAATAAAGTCTGACACTGTTTCCCCATCTATTTCCCATGAAGTGATGGAACCAGATGGGATTCTATTAAATCAGATTTTTTTTCTGCCTTATCTCTCGAAGCTGTCAATTATTTTCTGTCATCAGATTCTCTTATTTTGTTATTCTAAGTTGAAGAATACTAACTCACACTCTTGTCCTGGACTTTGTACCCATAGCCCACTTTGCTATACACTTAAAACTAACACAACATTGTAAATCAATTATATTCCCAACTTTTAAATTAAGTTTTTAGTTTAAAAATAATAATTTAGGAGGGAGGGAAAGATGGCGGAGGAATAGGACGGGAAGATCACGTTCTCCCTCACAAATTCCTCAAAAGAACATTTCAACGCCGAGCAAACTCCACAAAACAACTTCTGTAGGCTGGCAGAGGACATCAGGCAACCAAAAAAGCAGACCATTGTCTTCAAAAACAGGTAGGAAAAAATATAAAAGATGAAAAAGGAGACAAAGGAGGTGGGGAGGGAGCTCCGTCCCGGGAAGGGAAGCCTGTCCCGGGAAGGGAATTTTAAGAAGAGAGGTTTCCAAACACCAGGAAACACTCTCCCTGCCGAGTCTGTGGCGAGCCTTGGAAACACAGAGGGCAACATAACAGGAAGGAAAAATAGATAAATAATTAAAACCAACAGATTACAAGCCCACCAGTAACTCCCCCAGCGGAAAAGCAGCACAGACGCCTGCATCCGCCATTGGGAAGTGGGGGCTGGGCAGGGACGCGCGGGAGGCACGGGCTGCAGTGCTTTGTAAGAATCGGGCAGGAACGCCCCACGCTCCACCAGAACTATCTAACCTGGGCTAGCAAACCAGACTGTGGGATAGCTACCACGCGAAAAGCTCGAACATAAGACACCGCCAGGACCCAGCACAGAACAAAGGACGGAACGGAAAAAGCCGGCTGCAGACCATTCCCCGCCGGGGACAGGCAGCCAGAGCCGTAAGGACTGGAAAGGGGCAATTGCAGACCCGGAGAGACTTTACTTACCTAACTGCAAGCAGGCTCCTTTGCTAAGACTTCTGGGGGTGCTGGACAGTCACAGTCTGCCTCACGGGGTGCGCCAGCGGTCCACCCAGAGAGCTGAGCAGCAGCGGCGGAAAAGGTGACAAGCCCCGGCGATCGCGCTCGCCAAACTCCTGAGCTACTCGGACCTGGGAAGGGCACAAAGCGCAGTCCCAGCCGCATTTGTGCCTCTGAGGGCTGTCTGAGGGCCGAACCTGAGCGGCTTGGACCGGGGAAGTGCACGCAGCCTAGGGCCGGCCCCAGACGGTTCCCGGCTGAGCATCGTAGAGCCGGATCGGTTTGTGCGCCGCGAGGAAGGACAGGTCAAGCGGGGCAGAGATACTGTGTACACACGACAGTGCTATTTGTTTGCAGCATCCCCCCTCCCCACAGCGCGACTGAACTAGTGAGCCTAAAAACCAGCAAACAGAAGTTAAACAGAGGGAACTACCTTGGAAGTGAGCCCACACGGCCCATAACATCAGAGAAGAGCCAGATATATTTTTAATTTTTTAATATTTTTAAAATCATTCTTTTTTCTTTTTTTTGCCTTTTGCTTTTTTTTTCTTTTTTTTTCCGAGCTTTTTTTTAATTGTTAAGTCTTCTATTTCTCCTCTAATTTTTATTTCTATAATCTAGTATTACTATTTTAAAAAAAAAAAAGACTTTTTTTTTTTTTTAAGGCAAACACCATATATACTCTTTGGATGGTTGTTGGTGTTTTGTTTTGTTTTTTTTGTTTGTTTGTTTGTTTTTTAATAATTCCTTTTTTTTCTTTCTTCCTTTTTCCTTCTGCTTTTCTTTAATATTGTATCTTTGAAAATCCAACCTCTACTCCAGATTTTTAATCTTTGCTCTTAGGTTTTTGTTGTCAATTTTGTACATTTAAAAACCCAAACTTCACTACCCAAGTTTACCTGAGAGCGAGATTACTGGCTTGACCACTCTCTCCTCCTCTGGACTCTCCTTTTTCTCCACCAGGTGGCCTCTGTCTCTTTTCTCCCCCATCTCTTCTCTATCCAACTCTGTGAATCTCTGTGTGTTCCAGACGGTAGAGAACACCTAAGGAACTGGTTACTGGCAGGATTTGTCTCTCTCCTACTCATTCCTCTCTCTTATCCTCCTGGTCACCTCTGTCTACTTCCTCCCTCTCCTCTTCCCCGTATAACTCTGTAAATTCCTCTGAGCGGTCCAGACTATAGAGCGCACATAAGGAAGTGACTACTGGCTAGCTTGCTCTCTCCTCTCTTGATCTCACCGCATCTCATTCCAGTTACCTCTAACTACCCCCTCCATCTTCTCTTCTCCTTGTAACTCAGTGAACCTCTCTGAGTGTCCCTCAAGGTGGAGAAACTTTTCATCTTTAACCTAGATGTTTTATCATCGGTGCTGTATAGATGGAGAAGTCTAGAGGCTACTGTGAAAATAAAACTGAAAACCAGAAGCAGGAAGCTTAAACCCAAAGCCTGAAAACATTAGAGAACTCTTGAATTCAGGGAACATTAAGCAATAGGAGCTCATCAAAAGCCTTCATACCTACACTGAAACCAAGCTCCACCCAAGGGCCAACAAGTTCCAAAACAAGACATACCACACAAATTCTCCAGCAACACAGGAACACTCCCCTGAGCCTCAATATACAGGCAGCTCAAAATTATCCCAAAACCTTTGATGTCTCATAACCCATTACGGGTCACTCCACTGCACTCCAGAGAGAAAAAACCCAGCTCCACCCACCAAAACTCCAACACAAGCCTCCCTAACCAGGAAACCTTGACAAGCCACTGATAGAACCCCACCCAAAGTGAGGAAGCTCCATAATAAAGAGAACTCCACAAATTATCAGAATATAAAAAGGCCACCCCAAACGCAGCAACATAACCAAGATGAAGAGACAGAGGAATACTCAGCAGGTAAAGGAACAGGAGAGTTGCCCACCAAACCAAACAAAAGAGGAAGAAGTAGGGAATCTACCGGAGAAGGAATTCCGAATATTGATAGTGAAAATGATCCAAAATCTTGAAATCAAAATGGAAACACAGATAAACAGCCTAGAGACAAGGATTGAGAAGATGCAAGAAAGGTTTAACAAGGACCTAGAAGAAATAAAAAAGAGTCAAAATATAATGAATAACACAATAAATGAGATTAGAAACACTCTGGAGGCAACAAATAGTAGAATAACGGAGGCAGAAGATAGGATTAGTGAAATAGAAGATAGAATGGTAGAAATAAATGAATCAGAGAGGAAACAAGAAAAACGAATTAAAAGAAACGAGGACAATCTCAGAGACCTCCAGGACGATATGAAACGCTCCAACATTCGAATTATAGGAGTCCCAGAAGAAGAAGACAGAAAGAAAGATCATGAGAAAATCCTTGAGGAGATAATAGTTGAAAACTTCCCTAAAATGGGGAAGGAAATAATCACCCAAGTCCAAGAAACACAGAGAGTCCCAAATAGGATAAACCCAAGGCGAAACACCCCAAGACACATATTAATCAAATTAACAAAGATCAAACACAAAGAACAAATATTAAAAGCAGCAAGGGAAAAACAACAAATAACACACAAGGGGATTCCCATAAGGATAACAGCTGATCTGTCAATAGAAACTCTTCAGGCCAGGAGGGAATGGCAAGACATACTTAAAGTGATGAAAGACAATAACCTACAGCCCAGATTACTGTACCCAGCAAGGATCTCATTCAAATACGAAGGAGAAATCAAAAGCTTTACAGACAAGCAAAAGCTGAGAGAATTCAGCACCACCAAACCAGCTCTCCAACAAATTCTAAAGGATATCCTCTAGACAGGAAACACGAAAAGGGTGTATAAACCCGAACCCAAAACAATAAAGTAAATGGCAACGGGATCATACTTATCAATAATTACCTTAAACGTAAATGGGTTGAACGCCCCAACCAAAAGACAAAGACTGGCCGAATGGATACAAAAACAAGACCCCTCTATATGCTGCTTACAAGAGACCCACCTCAAAACAAGGGACACATACAGACTGAAAGTGAAGGGCTGGAAAAAGATATACCACGCGAATAGAGACCAAAAGAAAGCAGGAGTGGCAATACTCATATCCGATAAAATAGACTTTAAAACAAAGGCTGTGAAAAGAGACAAAGAAGGCCACTACATAATGATCAAAGGAACAATCCAAGAAGAAGATATAACAATTATAAATATATATGCACCCAATATAGGAGCACCACAATATGTAAGACAAATGCTAACAATTATGAAAGGGGAAATCAACAATAACACAATAATAGTGGGAGACTTTAATACCCCACTCACACCTATGGACAGATCAACTAAACAGAAAATTAACAAAGAAATGCAAACTTTAAATGATACATTAGATCAGTTAGACCTAATTGATATCTATAGGTCATTTCACCCCAAAACAACGAATTTCACCTTTTTTTCAAGTGCTCATGGAACCTTCTCCAGGATAGATCACATCCTGGGCCATAAATCTAAACTTGATAAATTCAAGAAAATCGACATCATTCCAAGCATCTTTTCTGACCATAATGCATTAAGATTAGATCTCAATTACAGGAGAAAAACTATTAAAAATTCCAACATATGGAGGTTGAACAACACACTTCTGAATAACCAACAAATCACAGAAGAAATCAAAAAAGAAATCAAAATATGCATAGAAACTAATGAAAATGAAAACACAACAACCCAAAACCTGTGGGACACTATAAAAGCAGTGCTAAGAGGAAAGTTCATAGCAGTACAGGCATACCTCAAGAAACAAGAAAAAAGTCAAATAAATAACCTAACTCTACAACTAAAGCAACTAGAAAAGGAAGAATTGGAGAACCCCAGAGTTAGTAGAAGGAAAGAAATCTTAAAAATTAGGGCAGAAATAAATGCAAAAGAAACAAAAGAGACCATAGCAAAAATCAACAAAGCCAAAAGCTGGTTCTTTGAAAGGATAAATAAAATTGACAAACCATTAGCCAGACTCATCAAGAAGCAAAGAGAGAAAAATCAAATCAATAAAATTAGAAATGAAAATGGAGAGATCACAACAGACAACACAGAAATACAAAGGATCATAAGAGACTACTATCAGCAGTTGTATGCCAATAAAATGGACAACGTGGAAGAAATGGACAAATTCTTAGAAAAGTACAACTTTCCAAAACTGAACCAGGAAGAAATCGAAAATCTTAACAGACCCATCACAAGCACGGAAATTGATACTGTAATCAGAAATCTTCCAGCAAACAAAAGCCCAGGTCCAGATGGCTTCACAGCTGAATTCTACCAAAAATTTCGAGAAGAGCTAACACCTATCCTACTCAAACTCTTCTAGAAAATTGCAGAGGAAGGTAAACTTCCAAACTCATTCTATGAGGCCACCATCACCCTAATACCAAAACCTGACAAAGATGTCACAAAAAAAGAAAACTACAGGCCAATATCTCTGATGAACATAGATGCAAAAATCCTCAACAAAATTCTAACAATCAGAATCCAACAACACTTTAAAAAGATCATACACCATGACCAAGTGGGCTTTATCCCAGGGATGCAAGGATTCTTCAATATCCGCAAATCAATCAATGTAATTCACCACATTAACAAATTGAAAAATAAAAACCATATGATTATCTCAATAGATGCAGAGAAGGCCTTTGACAAAATTCAACATCCATTTATGATAAAAAACTCTCCAGAAAGCAGGAATAGAAGGAACATATCTCAACATAATAAAAGCTATCTATGACAAACCCACAGCAAACATTATCCTCAATGGTGAAAAATTGAAAGCATTTCCCCTAAAGTCAGGAACAAGACAAGGATGTCCACTTTCACCGCTACTATTCAACATAGTTCTGGAAGTTTTGGCCACAGCAATCAGAGCAGAAAAAGAAATAAAAGGAATCCAAATTGGAAAAGAAGAAGTAAAACTCTCACTGTTTGCAGATGACATGATCCTCTACATGGAAAACCCTAAAGACTCCACCAGAAAATTACTAGAGCTAATCAATGAATATAGTAAAGTTGCCGGATATAAAATCAACACACAGAAATCCCTTGCATTCCTATACACGAATAATGAGAAAGTAGAAAAAGAAATTAAGGAAACAATTCCATTCACCATTGCAACGAAAAGAATAAAATACTTAGGAATATATCTACCTAAAGAAACTAAAGACCTATATATAGAAAACTATAAAACACTGATGAAAGAAATCAAAGAGGACACTAATAGATGGAGAAATATACCATGTTCATGGATTGGAAGAATCAATATAGTGAAAATGAGTATACTACCCAAAGCAATTTACAAATTCAATGCAATCCCTATCAAGCTACCAGCCACATTTTTCACAGAACTAGAACAAATAATTTCAAGCTTTGTATGGAAATACAAAAAACCTCGAATAGCCAAAGCAATCTTGAGAAAGAAGAATGGAACTGGAGGAATCAACTTGCCTGACTTCAGGCTCTACTACAAAGCCACAGTCATCAAGACAGTATGGTACTGGCACAAAGACAGACATATAGATCAATGGAACAAAATAGAAAGCCCAGAGATAAATCCACACACATATGGACACCTTATCTTTGACAAAGGAGGCAAGAATATACAATGGAGTAAAGACAATCTCTTTAACAAGTGGTGCTGGGAAAACTGGTCAACCACTTGTAAAAGAATGAAACTAGATCACTTTCTAACACCGCACACAAAAATAAACTCAAAATGGATTAAAGATCTAAATGTAAGATCAGAAACTATAAAACTCCTAGAGGAGAACATAGGCAAAACACTCTCAGACATAAATCACAGCAGGATCCTCTATGATCCACCTCCCAGAATGCTGGAAATAAAAGCAAAAATAAACAAATGGGATCTAATTAAAATTAAAAGCTTCTGCACAACAAAGGAAAATATAAGCAAGGTGAAAAGACAGCCTTCTGAATGGGAGAAAATAATAGCAAATGAAGCAACTGACAAACAACTAATCTCAAAAATATACAAGCAACTTATGCAGCTCAACTCCAGAAAAATAAACGACCCAATCAAAAAATGGGCCAAAGAACTAAATAGACATTTCTCCAAAGAAGACATACGGATGGCTAACAAACACATGAAAAGATGCTCAACATCACTCATTATTAGAGAAATGCAAATCAAAACCACAATGAGGTACCACTTCACACCAGTCAGAATGGCTGCGATCCAAAAATCTGCAAGCAATAAATGCTGGAGAGGGTGTGGAGAAAAGGGAACCCTCCTACACTGTTGGTGGGAATGCAAACTAGTACAGCCACTATGGAGAACAGTGTGGAGAGTCCTTAAAAAATTGCAAATAGAACTACCTTATGACCCAGCAATCCCACTGCTGGGCATACACACCGAGGAAACCAGAATGGAAAGAGACACATGTACCCCAATGTTCATCGCAGCACTGTTTATAATAGCCAGGACATGGAAACAACCTAGATGTCCATCAGCAGATGAATGGATAAGAAAGCTGTGGTACATATACACAATGGAATATTACTCAGCCGTTAAAAAGAATTCATTTGAATCAGTTCTGATGAGATGGATGAAACTGGAGCCGATTATACAGAGTGAAGTAAGCCAGAAAGAAAAACACCAATACAGTATACTAACACATATATATGGAATTTAGGAAGATGGCAATGACGACCCTGTATGCAAGACAGGGAAAGAGACACAGATGTGTATAACGGACTTTTGGACTCAGAGGGATAGGGAGAGGGTGGGATGATTTGGGAGAATGACATTCTAACATGTATACTATCATGTGAATTGAATCGCCAGTCTATGTCTGACGCAGGATGCAGCATGCTTGGGGCTGGTGCATGGGGATGACCCAGAACGATGTTATGGGGAGGGAGGTGGGAGGGGGGTTCATGTTTGGGAATGCATGTAAGAATTAAAGATTTTTAAAAAATAAAAAACTAAAAAAAAAAATAATAATTAAAAAAAAAATTTAGGATTTAATTAAAAAAAATAAATAAATAAATAAAATAAAAATAATAATTTAGAGGACGAAAGTTGGTGCAAACTTGAATTATTATGTGTTTTATTAATAAAATTTTATTTTCTACCACAGACATAGCATCTGAATAAAAATTAAAAGGAAAAACTTTGGGAGCATTTATTCTTGTCTAGTATTGTATATCCCTTATATAAATTTTGCCACTAGAGTGCTAGTTACTTGAAATATTTATAGGTAATCCTAAAAAAGTTTTTAAAACTCAAACCAAACCACCACCAACAAAATCCTCATAATAATAACAGAGTTAAAATAAACCATATCTATATTATGAATTCACTATATTTTCCTTTATATACCTTTCAGTCTAGAAAAAAATTCTTCGTTCTTTCACCTAAGAAAGATTCTTTCTAAGTGTGATTCTAAGTCTAATTGGATAACCCAAGACCTTGCTTCCAGTTGTTTTTAAAGGTAACCCTGCAGAAAATAATCAGTATTTGTAAACACAGCTTAAGAAAAATAAAAGAAAGGGAAAAAAAAGCAAAAAATACTTTATTGTTACTTCTTATGCACTGTACATACAAATGCCACAATTATTATGAAACAATTTGGCAAACTGACAACTATAAAAATACTACATATTTAAATGTTAATATTTCGGTTACAATTAACAGAAATAATGACTAAAATTGATGCATTTTTTTAATTAAAAAGCATCAGAGATTAGAGATTGCTGACTTCTGGTCCATGGCTTCACATACTGGTGATTTTTTTGTTTTATTTTGTTTTACTTTTTCCACATGAAACAAGATGATTGCTGATAGTCCAACCATTGTCCATTTTTATTTCAGGTTGGACATATTGCCAACAAAGTTGACTTCTTTTTAACAAGGAAGAGAGAGGAATAAATACTGAGTAGAAAACTGATAATATTAATAATATTTGACCAAATATTATAATTGGCATTTTTGAAAGAATTTACTTGACTGGCCGTCATCCACTATTTTCATTTTATACCAATATGGGCACTTATGCTTTTCTTTGGTTTGGAAAATTTCAGTGATGGGTGACATCTTAAAAATAAGTACCAAAATTAGTTACTGAAAAGTGGAATCTGTTGAAAAGTTAGAAGTTTAAAAATTAATGAAAATAAAAGAAACAAAATTGTGCAACTGCACTTGATATTTAAAAATTTTAAAGGTGTAATTTTTAGCTTGAACATGGAAAAACATGATGAAAGATCAACTATTATGACAGAAACAACAGCTAGCAAATAACATTTTGCAACAATAATTTGCAAGAGTTCAAGACAGAGGTAAAATAGACTATATATTTTGACCTGCTAGCGCTCTTGCCTAGAAAATCCCATGGATAGAGGAGCCTAGTAGGCTGCAGTTCATGGGGTCGCTAAGAGTCAGACACGACTAGGAGACTTCACTTTCACTTTCCAGTTTCATGCATTGGAGAAGGAAATGGCAACCCACTCCAGTGTTTTTGCCTGGAGAATCCCAGGGACGGTGGAGCCTGGTGGGCTGCTGTCTATGGGGTCGCACAGAGTCGGACACGACTAAAACAACTTAGCAGCAACAGCAGAAGCAGCATCTTCTAAAGGAAGAAAACTCAGCTGGAAAAAAATTACTTTTTATTTATTTGGCATTGAAATATAAGACATAATTACACTAAGATTAACTGAGGTTTTTTCTTTTTTTTTTTTAACTTTGGAACCATTAGGGCAAAGCATATGTCAATCTCTGTAAAATCACTTGATATTTACAAATATCAATTTGTGGTTAATTATAGCAGTCATGCTGTTCATGGGGTTCTCAAGGCAAGAATGCTGAAGTGGTTTAACATTTACCAGATAGTCAATACTGAAATTAGATTAATTATATTATTTGTAGCCAAAGATGGAAAAGCTCTATACAGTCAGCAAAAAGACCAGGAGTGGACTATAGCTCAGGTCATGAACTCCTCATTGGAAAATTCAGACTTAAACTTAAAAAAGTAGGGAAAACCACTAGACCATTCAGGCATGACCTAAATCAAATCTCTTACAATTACACAGTGGATGTGACAAATAGATTCAAGGAATTAGATCTGATAGAAAGAGTGCCTGAAGAAGTATGGGAGGACGTTGTGACATTGTACAGGAGGCAGGGATCAAAACCATCCCCAAGAAAAAGAAATTCAAACAGGCAAAACAGTTGTCTGAAGAGGCCATTCAAATAGCTGAGAAAAGAAGAGAACTGAAAGGCAAAGGAAAAAAGGAGAGATATACCCATCTGAATGGAGAGTTCCAAAGAATAGAAAGGAGAGATAAGAAAGACTAGAGATCTCTTCAAGAAAATTAGAGATACCAAGGGAAAATTTGTATGCTGACCTCACCATGATTACTAAACTTTCTCTTGATGTTTTTATTAAAAAATTTTTATTGAGATATAGTTAATTTTAAAAGGTATGCCAATTTTTGCTGTACAGCAAAGTGATTCAGTTATACATACATATAAAACCTATTTCATATTTTTCCATTATAATTTATCTCAGGATAATATAGTTCCCCATGCTGTATAGTAGGAACTTGTTGCTTATCCATCCTATATATAATAGCTGTAATTTATTGTAGAATCTATAGTGTCTTAGATTAAGACACAATCACAAGTTTTGATTAATGTTTCTGTAGTTTGTATTGATTGCTATCATTGCTGTTGTTGTTAGTTGCCAAGTTGTGTTCGATTCTTTGTGATCCCATAGAATGTAGCCTGTCAAATTCCCCTGTCCATGGGATTTCCCAGGCAATGATATTATAGTGGGCTGCCATTTCCTTCTCCAGGGGGTCTTCCCAACCCAAGGATGGAGTCCACATCTTCTGCTTCACAAGGGCATGCTTTACCACAGGCCACCAGGGAAGCCCATTGATTGCTATGCTATTGTTCAGATGCTAAGTCGTGTATGACTCTTTGGAACCCCATGACTGCAACATACCAGACTTCCCTGTCCTTCACCATCCCCAGGAGTTTGCCCAAACTCATGCCACTGAGTCAGTGATGCCATCCAACCATCTTATCCTTCACTACCCCCTTCTCTTCCTGCCTTCAATCTAAATAAGTTCACTTGTGTCATACTTTAAATTCCATGTACAAATAATTTATATGTTGTTTGTATTTCTCCGAATTTACTTAGCATGATCACCTATAGATCCATCTATGTTGCTGAAAATGAGATTTCATTCCTTTTCATGGCTTTTCCACCATATATGTGTATTCATACCTTCTTCACCCATTCATCTGTTGATGGATATTTAGATTGTGAAGCACTATTCTTAATGCATAGGCAAAAAAAGACTTGAATAGATAATTTTTTAAAATTGTTTTCATGAATGTATTGGCTGTTGTATTGACCTGCCTCTTGATAAACCTGTATGCAGGTCAGGAAGCAACAGTTAGACCTGGACATGGAACAACAGACTGGTTCCAAATAGGAAGAGGAGTACATGAAGGCTGAATATTGTCACCATGCTTATTTAACTTCTATGCAGAGTACATCATGAGAAACGCTGGACTGGAGGAAGCACAAGCTGGAATCAAGATTGCCGGGAGAAATATCAATAACCTCAGATATGCAGATGACACCACCCTTATGACAGAAAGTGAAGAAGAACTAAAGAGCCTGTTGATGAAAGTGAAAGGGGAGAGTGAAAACATTGGCTTAAAGCTCAACATTCAGAAAACGAAGATCATGGCATTCAGTCCCATCACTTCATGGGAAATAGATGGGGAAACAGTGGAAATAGTGTCAGACTTCATCTTTTTGGGCTCCAAAATCACTGCAGATGGTGATCACAGCCATGAAATTAAAAGATGCTTACTCCTTGGAAAGAAAGTTATGACCAACCTAGACAGCATATTAAAAAGCAGAGCTATTACTTTGTCCACAAAGGTCTGTCCAGTCAAGGCTATGGTTTTTCCAGTAGTCATGTATGGATGTAAGAGTTGGACTATAAAGAAAGCTTAGCACCGAAGAACTGATGCTTTTGAACTGTGGTGTTGGAGAAGATTCTTGAGTGTCCCTTGGACTGCAAGGAGATTCAACCAGTCCATCCTAAAGGAGATTAGTCCTGGGTGTTCATTGGAAGGACCAATGTTGAAGCTGAAACTCCAATAATTTGGCCACCTGATGCAACGAGCTGACTCATTTGAAAAGACCCTGATGTTGGGAAAGATTGAGGGCAGGAGGAGAAGGGGATGATAGGATGAGATGGTTGGATGGCATCACCAACACGATAGACATGGGTTTGGGTAGACTCCTGGAG
Source organism: Ovis canadensis (assembly GCF_042477335.2). NCBI lineage: Eukaryota > Metazoa > Chordata > Mammalia > Artiodactyla > Bovidae > Ovis > Ovis canadensis. The sequence continues at coordinate 53,534,950 of NC_091261.1, forward strand.
TTGGTGATGGACAGGGAAGCCTGGATTGCTGCAGTTCATGGGGTCGCAAAGAGTCAGACACAACTGACTGACTGAACTGAGCTGACCTGACTGACTGTTGTGAGAATATTGACAAATAAGAAGAAATCGTCATACATCAACATGAATCCGCCATGGGTGTACACGTGTTCATGTTTTCATGTTGATGTATGGCAAAACCAATACAATATTGTAAAGTAAAAAATAATAATAATAATAAAATTTTAAAAAAAGAAGAAATTGTTACCATGTAGTTGAAAAGCAATGGACTGAGTCTCTAAAACACATGTATGTATATAACTGTGTGCACAGAGGATGAGATGGTTGGATAGCATCACTGATTCAATGGACATGAACTTGGGCAAACTCCAAGTGATGGTGAAGGACAGGGAGGAGGAAACCTGGTGTGCTGCAGTCCACGGGGTCGCAAAGAGTTGGACATGACTTGGCAACTGAACAACAACAACACAAACAAATACACATCAGGTTACAATTTTCTTTCAATATCTTCTGTGAGCATCACTAAAGATATTTTTTTCTTAACATTAATGAGATTTGGATGTTAAAGAGAAAGGGTCACAAGAGTTATAAGAAATAGCTAAGCATTTAATTTCATGTCAGGAGAGAATTAAGATATGAGTATTTGGTAATTCTCTCATCTTAATCACTTTTATTTAACGAATACATAGTTATCATAGTCAGGAGAAATATATATACTCAAAATATTCTCTGGTTAGTCACATGAGATGCATTAATGCTGAAAAATGCAAAGTAATTCACTGGTCTATTTTGAGAGAATTTAAAAAGTCAAGAATAAATGTTACTTTAATTTCTCAAAATAAAAGTTGCTTATATTTTCTTTTATTGAGTTAGAGAGTTTTCCCATATAACCAATTATAAGTATGTGGTTAAAATGAATTATGAGTTCAGATATAAAGCTATAACTACAAGAGATTACTTGGTATAAAATGCCTCATCCAAAGATACAAATATGTGAACAAAAAGTGTTCTAAAAACAGAAAACTTCGCTGCAGGTGCCTGCTATTGGTAATGTCATGCAATAAAGCAGTTGGCATTGATCTATGTTTTCATAAAGCCTGTGGTATTTTGCAGACTTATTAGCAAAGTGCACTTTGTAAAGTTGCAAGTTTAAATGCCTTTCTAAGGGTGAGTACTTCTCACGATGAAGAAATAAGGGTCCCTTTGCTTTTTCAGCAATTTTATAAATAGCTCCTTGTGGGTTTGCAAAAGAAGGCAAAGCTAAGATAAAACTGACCTTAAAACACTTGGAGGTCTTCCACCACCTGTAAAATAATCCGCTCGAATAGTACCGAAACATTCAGGATCTGGACCTTCCTCATTATAAGCTAACAGAACAGCCAGATTTGAGCACAAATTGTGGTTGTTAACAATCCCTCCATTGAGACTATATCATTTCAAGCCCTAATAGGAGTGACAAATAGTAGCACAAAAGCCATGCAGAATCCAGGCATCAGTTAAGCAGATTTCATTGCCAGACCTAGGATGCCACAAAACCCACCTCTCTGTTTTATTCACTTCAGCTACAAGACCTTGTTAGCTATTTTAACACCCATGACATACCTTTGCATGTCTTTTGTGATACCTAATATGTAAGTCAAATATTTAGCAATAAATAGTTTTTATTCCTTTAAAAGAATGCTTTCATTTTCCTATAATGCTTACATTACTGTTTTTTTTTTAATTTCCCACTATATATTTCAGGAAAATGATAATCAAAGTTAATTTTGATCCATTGATGATTTTGACTCATTGGTTTCACTGATGATTATATATACCATCAAAAAGAAACACTTCAAATTTCTAGAGGGTGTGAAAAGAAAATGTGAACAACTACATGAACTAATAATACAGAAATATATGCAAGTCCACTGTTAGAATCACACTTTTAGATGATGTAGGAACACTGACTTTGTCTTCAGGCATCTTATAATCTGATTGTTTATTTTATTATTTGTCTATGCATGCATGCTAAGTCTCTTCAGTCATGTCTGCCTGTTTTCGACCCCACGGACTGTAGCCCACAAGGCTCTTCTGTCCTTGGGATTCTCCAGGCAAGATTACTGGAGTGGGTTGTCATGCCCTCCTCCAGGGGACCTTCCCAACCCAGGCATGAAACCCACTTCCTTACATCTGTGGCATTTGAAGGTGGGTTCTTTACCACTAGTGCTGCCTGGAAAGCCCGTTATTGTCTATATCAAGGAGCAAAAAAAAAAATCAAGGCTTCCAACACTATGAGGCTTGTGCCTCTGTTTTTCTTTTGAATTTTTTGACAGAATGTGTTCAGGAATAGAATCATTTCTTTGAGGAAGTGACCAATAGTGTGAAAATCACCAGTTCATCAAACTTCAAGGTCTATTAAATAGTTCACCTGATCTGGACCCCATAGAGGAGAATCAGGCCAAAAGTCTGCCCTCTCCAGCACTGCCTGTGAAGGAGATTCTGTGTTGTATTTATGTATCTGTTCTCCAGCTGGTCATGCAAGAACTGGCCAACCTCCAGCCATCCTCTCTTCCTATGACCCTTCCAAACAAACCAGTCCACCATCTACTCTCTGTCCTCGATTCTTCTCACTCTCTTCCAACTCAAACTCTATTCTGATCAGGGTAAGTACCTACATCAGAAGTTCTCCAGCTTGGGTGAAGAAGAATATGTTCCATTTCATAGTTATGTATTGCTAGTAAGTGCTTTAGCCCTAATAGGAGAGGAGCCCTAATAGGAAGAATATATTCTTCTTCACCCAAGCTGGAGAACTTCTGATGTAGGTACTTACCCGGAGAAGGCGCTGGCTCCCCACTCCAGTACTCTTGCCTGGAAAATCCCATGGACAGAGGAGCCTGGTGGTCTGCAGTTCATGGGGTTGCGAAGAGTTGGACACGACTGAGCGACTTCACTTTCACTTTTCACTTTCATGCATTGGAGAAGGAAATGGCAACCCACTCCAGTGTTCTTGCCTGGAGAATCCCAGGGACAGGGGAACCTGGTGGGCTGCCGTCTCTGGGATCGCACAGAGTCAGACACGACTGAAGCGACTTAGTAGCAGCAGCAGCAAAGCACTTACTGGGGCTTCCCAGGCGGCGCTAGTGATAACGAACCTGCCTGCCAGTGCAGGAGAAGAAAGAGATGTGGGCTCAATCCCTGGGACAAGAAGATGCCTTGGAGGAGGGAATGGCAACCCATGCCAATATTCTTGCCTGGAGAATCCCATGGACAGAGGGAGCTGGTGAGCTACACACCCTACGGTGTGTCCATAGGGTCAGAAAGAGTCAGACAACAGTGAAGCGACTTAGCACTCATGCAAAGCACTTACTGTATTTTACTGCACACAAAAGACATTGAATATGCCAATTTTTCTCAGTAGCTTAGTGATTATTTGCTGATGTATTCAACTTTTTTGCACCATATTTTGGGTGTGATATCTGAAAAATGTGAAAACTGAAGGCTCAAAATTGGGTTATACTGACCCTCTTCTGCAATATGTATCTTTTTAATGGCTTTCATGTATACTGCTATAGGAATTGATGAAAAAGAGAAAATAATGAATGTAGAAAGATTTTGATTGGCTTTTCCCCATATGAGAGTATATATGGTAAGGCATTTTCCTACAGAGTTATGACACCATAATTCCATATTCAGAAATATATTATTGTGCACTTATAAAATAAAAAGATTTATAAATGTTTCCTCTAACAAGAGAAACATTTCTTGATTTTGTGCAATTTTAAAAGCAATAGAAATTATTACTGCATAGCTAGTAATAATAGCTAATAAATGTGACTACCTCAGAGTCTTATTTCAAAGCATTGCTGAAGCACTTTTTTGGTTGTAAATTGGGTAATACCATAAGAGCCTTCTGAAAATTAGTTATAAATTAGAGGATATTATAAGAGCATTCCTTGCAAAGTTTAATTAGAAATTATTCATGTCACATTAGTTTGACTCACACTAAAATGAATCCATTATATTGACACTATAAATATTCAATTTTAAAATAGAGCTTTTATGCCTATTATCCAAGCTGGGCACAAATATTTACAAAAGTTTCTGGTTGTCTTTCCTGCTGTCTCAACAATAAATGAACAAGCAGAATGTTGATTTGGGTAAAGACAAAGGTCACATTTATAAAATTCACCCCAAAATGCTCTTGTAAAGCAAAATAGGAATATAATATGTATACAAATATAGACAAGTAGGTCCATATTTAAGACAGATTCCCTAACTGAAACACACATTTTAAAATTTGACCAGTTGCAAAGTAAATATTATCACCTACAGTATCATAATTTGATATCTCTTCAGAAAGTTTATGCTCAGTATTTTTTGGTAGGAGGCACAAATTGCTGTAATTAAGACAGACATCTACACAATGATGGTTGATGGTATCAGGGACCAGGAAATTTAGAGGCCTGCATATGAAGAAGTAAAATTGTAACACCACCATAAAATTATGAAATAAAACAAAATTTCAGATTAGGTTTTAGCCATGAAACATAATTTTTCCTTCATGCTTATAATATTTTAATGAAGATCAATAATGGAAAGTGGGTAGCCATCAACACTATGTCAATAACTGACCATATTATGTATGTAACATCTAAATAGCTTATAATTTCTGAAATTCTATATGTCATGAACACTTAGCAAGCATATGCATTGAGAAGTTCACAGAGAAATGACTGACTCTAAAATCAGTGTAAGGTTTTTCTTATTTCTTTTTTCCCAGTGTATGGAAATAGAGAGGATTTTTGTTTTTTAATTGATGTTTTCTATTTAGTATTTTTAGAATGCAATACTTTTATTATGACTGATGTAATGTTTGATGGGGAAACTACATTTACATTAATTTGATTTGTATAAGCTCCTGTGTGTGTGTGTGTGTGTGTGTGTGTGTTTATGAAACACAATATGAATGGAAATTGCATGGGCTATGAAATCTGACCTTTGTTAGTGGACACTGACATCCATTCAGCATCCGTGAAAGGGTAATGTGTGATATTCCTTTACTGAATTGTTGCAAACATTGTGAAAGAAATAATAATCACTCAGGAGACAATCATTGTTGTACTGGTGGTTGTTGTCTTTACTGAGACAGAGGGGGAAAGATGGCCCATCTATCCATTGCTGCCTTTATTTTTAAGTCTTACAGGCTTTGATTTTTTTAATCATAAACATCTACCATTTGATAAATGAATACTTGTTAGATAGACCCTTCTACGATGCCTGAGCATTTCTTCCCTAACACACCACCCTCCCCCGCTAGGTGGGCCATTGGTTTTCCGAGAAACCATATCTGTGACTGCAAGATTCAAGACCATTACAGTAGCATTGTCCCCATGACCAAATAGCCCTTGGGAACTTCCTGTCCCGCCAAAGCTGTGCTTTTGTGCTTTTAGCAATGAGGTCCTGCGCTTGCAGGACCACACTTCTTCACCTCCCATCCCGCCACAGAGACTCTGGACACTCGGTTATCAAGAAATGGAGAAGCCTGGGAGTGGAGCTGGTTTGGATGGGTAGACTTTCAAGGGGTGGGAGCAGGGAGAATGGAGCCTGAATTACAAGTGAGAGAGATATAAGCTGTCTCTGGGAATGGCTGTTTAGGAAAGAAAACCAAGATTGTTCAAAAGTCAGGGCCACTACTATATATATAAAATAGATAACTAATAAGGACCTGCTAAATAGCCCAGGGAACTCTATTCAGTACTTTTGAATGGCCTATATGGGAAGAGAATCTTAACAAGATTTCAGTTCAGTTCAGTCCCTCAGTCCTGTCAACTCTTTGCAGCCCCATGAACAGCAGCAAGCCAGGCTTCCCTGTCCGTTACCAACTCCCGGAGCTTGTTCAAACTCATGTCCATTAAGTCGGTGATGTCATCCAACCATCTCATCCTCTATTGTCTCCTTCTCTTCCTGCCTTCGATCTTTCCCAGCATCAGTGTCTTTTCCAATAAGTCAGTTCTTCTCATCAGGTGGCCAAAGTATTGGACCTTTCAATGGTCAGCATCAGACCTTTCAATGAATATTCAGGACTGATTTCCTTTGAGATTGACAGATTTGATCTCCTCCCAGTCCAAGGGACTCTCAAAAGTCTTCTCCAACACCACAGTTCAAAAGCATCAATTATTCAGAGCTCAGCTGTGTTTTTAGTCCAGCTCTCACATCCATACGTGACTACTGGAAAAACCATAACTTTGACTAGACAGACCTTTGTTGGCAAAGTATTATCTCTGCTTTTTAATATGCTGTCTACATTGGTCGTAGCTTTTCTTTCAAGGAGCAAGCATCTTTTAATTTCATGGCTGCATTCACCATCTGCAGTAATTTTGGAGCCCCCCAAAATAAAGTCTGTCACTGTTTCTGAATCTATTTGCCAAGAAGTAATGGCACTGGATGCCATGATCTTAGTTTTCTGAATGCTAAGTTTTAAGCCAGCTTTTTCACTACCCTCTTTCACTGTCATCAAGAGACTCTTTAGTTCTTCTTCACTTTCTGCCATAAGTGTGATGTCATTTGCATATCTGAGGTCATTGGTATTTCTCCCAGCAATCTTGATTCCAGCTTGTGCTTCATCCAGCCAGGCATTTCGCATGATGTATTCTGCATATAAGTTAAGTAAGCAGGGTGACAGTATACAGCCTTGACGTACTCCTTTCTAGATTTGGAACCAGTCTGCTGTTCCATATCCAGTTCTAACTGTTGCTTCTTAACCCACATACAGATTTCTCAGGAGGCAGGTCAGGTGGTCTGGTATTCCTATCTCTTGAAGAATTTTCCAGTTTGTTGTGATCCACACGGTCAAAGGCTTTGACATAGTCAATAAAGCAGAAGTAGATGCTTTTCTGGAACTCTCTTGCTTTTTCAATGATCTAATGGATGTTGGCAATTTTATCTATGTTTAATTGAATCTGATTCACTTTGTTAAACAGTAGAAACTAACACAACATAGTAAATCAACTACATGCCAATATTTTTTAAGTAAAAAAAAAAAAAAAAAAAAAGAACCTACATATGGAAACCCAGACTGAAAGCAAAACACTGAGAGAGACAGAGAAAGAAATTGAGGAATGTATTTGTTCCTGGAGGAGCCCTGGAGCAGAGGCTTGTGCACCGAAGGAAATCTGCTCTGGAGCCTGGGGGCTTTGAGGGCCCAGAGTCTTGTTGGAAAGTAGTCATTTCAGGCAACTGTGCTGGGGTCAAATCCAATCAGCCTCTGTAATCAAAGTGCTCACCTCTCACCTCTCATCAGTTCAATATTTAAAATCCCTCAGCCTGTTAGTCCTAATAACAGGGCTTCAAAGCCACTTTCCCTGTTAGAAACTCATTTCTGATGGTGTCCAGATCTTACCCATAGGCTTTTTTTTTTTGTTATTATGAATGCTATTCCTACGATCTATTTGAGTACCTACGCTCAACCTTGCTTCTGTCACATCTCATCCAAGATGTTGAAATCCTGGGACTATCTTCCCAGTGTCTGGAACTGATATCACTTTAGGACTTCACTCCAGGTACAACCCTCACAACATCCTCTGTCTTTCTCACTGTTGGGGTTCCCCAGGCATGCTTCCCATTGATTATTTACATTCCTTCCCTTTTTGTAGTCATCTCAAACACCATCATTTGTATAACCTTTGGATCATATTCTCTCACACCTGCATATCTGTGGCCTGGCTCTTTGGGTTCCAAAACAAAAAGACCTTCTCCAGTAAAGTCAAGCAAAGGATTTATAATAGGAATATATCTGCATAAACAACTGCAAGTATTAGGCCATAAAGAATCAAAGCATTCATAAGGACAAAGTCATTCATCTATCCCATATAGCTAGTAATCTTTCTTTGTTCATCACATCACCTGTTTCTCTGCATACCTTCACCTGTTCATTTGTATTATCAGTTCAGTTCAGTTCAGTTCAGTCACTCAGTCGTGTCCAACTCCTTGCGACCTCATGAATCGCAGCATGCCAGGGCTCCCTGTCAATCAGCAACACCCGGAGTTCACTCAGAGTCACGTCCATCAAATCAGTGATGCCATCCAGCCATCTCATCTTCTGTCATCCCCTTCTCCTCCTGCCCCCAATCCCTCCCAGCATCAGAGTCTTTTCCAATGAGTCAACTCTTCACAAGAGGTGGCCAAAGTACTGTAGTTTCAGCTTTAGCATCTTTCCCTCCAAAGAAATCCCAGGGCTGATCTCCAGAATGGACTGGTTGGATCTCCTTGCAGTCCAAGGGACACTCAAGAGTCTTCTCCAACACCACAGTTCAAAAGCATCAATTCTTCGGTGCTCAGCTTTCTTCACAGTCCAACTCTCACATCCATACATGACCACTGGGAAAACCATAGCCTTGACTAGACGGGCCTTTGTTGGCAAAGTAATGTCTCTGCTTTTCAATATGCTATCTAGGTTGGTCATAACTTTCCTTCCAAAGAGTGAGCGTCTTTTAATTACATGGCTGCAGTCACCATCTGCAGTGATTCTGGAGCCCCCCAAAATAAAGTCTGACACTGTTTCCACTGTTTCCCCATCTATTTCCCATGAAGTGATGGAACCAGATGCCATGATCTTAGTTTTCTGAATGTTGAGCTTTAAGTCAACTTTTTCACTTTCCTCTTTCACTTTCATCAAGAGGCTTTTTAGTTCCTCTTCACCTTCTGCCATAAGGGTGGTATGATCTGCGTATCTGAGGTTATTGATATTTCTCCTGGCAATCTTGATTCCAGCTTGTGCTTCTTCCAGCCCAGTGTTTCTCATGATGTGCTCTGCATATAAGTTAAATAAGCGGGGGGACAATATATGGCCTTGACGTACTCCTTTTCTCATTTGTATTATACTCCCTCATAATTTATGCATGTTTCATTTTGACTTCCTATGGTCCTTCTCTCTCCTCTTCATAATTGTTCTGTTTCAAATATCTCTTCACATGGACAAAATTCTGGGTGTTCCTCAGTTTAAATAATTACCTAGTCACTAGATAAGACTGTTCAATTACATTTCCTTTTGGGTCACAAGTTATAGGTAAGTGGTCCCTAGTCGATCTATTAACTGACTATGCATGGATCAGATGCTTAACACTGGTCCAACTACATAGGAAATGTCAAGGTCCCAGAACCCCACATGCCTGCAGACCCACTCCTTCAGCAGGGCATACAGGCAGGGCAGGGACTGCAGCATCTCAAAGATACTGTTTTCCTGGTGGTATTTCTTTCTGAGTCTCTGAACCCCAAGAACAGACAGAGCATCCATTTGCAAACCATACAAGGTTTGAAATGGTGGCATATGGTGGCAAGAAAATTTACATAATTCATTCTTTTTTAGCAATTAGTTTGATTCAGATTTCAAAGAAATGCTATGTGGAAATATTCAGAAAGATTTTTCCTTAGCAATTATTGTGTAGATAAAAATTATATAAGTGAAGCTATGCCTTTGAAAGTAATTATTTGAACACCAAGAAAAGCTAGATTTATTTGTAAATAGAGTTAACAGAGGCAGGAAGACTGGTTCCTACAATTTTTATCTGCTAAAGATTATATATTTTTGTGCTATGTAAATAATCATCTTTTAGAAGCTTTTAGATGATTAAGGAGAAATACCTCAAAAGCCAAATTTTCTTCCATTTCACAGATGGAGACTTATGAGACATCTTTAATGAGGAAAATATGCCAAACATTGTAGTTTGAGCATCAGAAAAGGCTCTCTATAAAATACAGCTGAGAATATGCAGAACACCATCATTTGGCAGGAAACTTTCACATCTTTTAGCTCCTTCACAAATTTTGAAGTGCAGATAAAAATCATCAAAACTGACATAAAACTTGCTGAAAGAAAAAAAATAGTTTTTAAAATACTTTAAAATAGGTCAATCAAAATAAATATTGTTTTAAGTTGCACATGGTTTGTACTACCTTCAGGGAATCTATTGTCAATCCTTTTTCATGCTAACTGTATTTTTTAACACTGATTCGCCAAGTGTCAAAGCCATAGCTAATTGCATAAAATATTATCTGGATTCTAAAGGAGCCTCCAGGAAAAAAAAAATAAATGAGATTTCCAGGAAATTCCTCTCTATGCCCTAGGGTGGTGATTCAAAGCAAAGGAAGGCATGTATTTACAATGTTGTTGACTTGCCTTTATTATTAATCAATGGCCTCAGTGAGAAATGCTATTAAAATCATATCAAATTCAACATTCCCATCAGGCAGGGATGCTGCCTAGGACATTGTCTGCTATTCTTACCACATGTCCTCCTGGGCAGGCTTAAGAAATGACCCCAGATTCTGAATAACTGCCTGACCTCCTTTCATCTCTCTCTTGTTACTAAGCAACTGAGAGTCAGAGTTGTGTCTTTCTCTAGAAACCACAGGAGACTCTGGGTGCATATCTGTGTGTGTGCGTTCACCACACTGGCATCGGTGTGTGCATCCCCATACTCCATCTTGACTAACTCGCTATTGGCTTTGAGGTTTGCAAGCCCATGCAAATCCTTTATGGAACAAAGGGGTCAGTTACAAAATATATTGGTGCCTGATGAGTGGCAAGGACTCAGCCAGCAGCCTGCTCCCAATCACACTGAGGACAAAATCTAGGGGACAAATTGGTTATTGCGCCACGTGGAACCAGGCTGTGACACCATGATTATCAAAACAGTCAAAAACTGTTTTACTTTTTTAAGATTATCAAAAGCCCATTAAAGAAGCTCATGTCACAAGTCTGGACTTGTCATGTCTATACAGCTTGCCAAAAATAACTTTAGGACCATGCTATCTAACTGCTGCTCACAAGGGAATTCAGCTTGGCTTTCGGGAAGAATATAGCTAACCAAACACAACATGGACCTTCACATCTATTTTTACTTTTTATAATAATTCTTTAAATTCATGTGAAATTCCTTGTACAACTGGTTTTGAAAAGAGGTTCCACCTAATTAATTTAGAATAATTGACAGAGATATACTGGAATTTGAAAGAACTATTAATAGAAACTATGTATTATATCATGGAAATATAATTATTGCCAGAACTTATGGGAACAGAACTCACCAGCCAAATATAGATTCTATAATACTCTGCCTTACAGAGAAGTTTTTTGACAAAAATATTTTTAGGTTTATGGATAGTCCTGTGACTATATTTTAATATATTGAAACATCTTATTTTAGGGTGTATGATACAATACACCCCTTTGATTTTACTGTTTATTTATTTTTATTACTCTTTTGACAAACTCTTTAAACCTTACCACAGCCCTGTCTAAATTGCTCTAAAGCTCTAAATTCTTGGAGGCTAAAAATATATAATAAAGCATATTGCATCATGAAGACTTTTATTATCTATTGATTTGAAGGGAAAGTCGCTCAGTCATGTCCGACTCTTTGAAACCCCATGGACTGTAGCCTACCAGGCTTCTCAGTCCATGGGATTTTCCAGGGAAGAGTACTGGAGTGGGTTGCCATTTCCTTCTCCAGGAGATCTTGCCGACCCAGGGATTGAACCCAGGTCTCTCACATTGTAGGCAGATGCTTTACCCACTGAGCCAACAGGGAAGCAAATTATTGATTTGAAATATGCAGTAAAATGAGTATTTGAATCTCTAATTATCTTTCTAAAAGTTTACCATGGTATCTGATGCATTTTATCAAATGAGGCTACTTGGAACTCACTCATTAGTATTCTACTGTCATATTAAAAAAGCAGAAGTGTTGGCAGTATTTCTAGAAATAAGGCTTCAGGACAGCAGGTGGATTCATAACAGGAAACTCAGTGTTTACGGGAAGGTGAGCATACAGGGGTAACTCTTGTTAAAAACACCTCTGTGTGTTTTTCATGTCACTCTCACTTAGCTGGCTGGGAAACCACACAAAGACTTTCTGTCTCATGCACAGAATCAGACTCAAAATATTTATCAGGCATTTCCAAAACCATACACATAACTCACTGAACGTCTAGACAGGAATAATTAGTATTTAAAGTAAAGGATAGCTTATGATGGATTGTGAACACTGGTGTCTCGCTGATTAAACGCATGCAGATGTTTTGATATTTAAGTTCCATGAAAAACGTCGGCTTCCTGAACTGGTCTCACCCCTAAGATTATATTTTCATTCAGTCTCATCCAGTTTTCTCCCATTAAGGCCAGCCTGAGATCCCACATCTGTCAAGTTAATTTGCCTTGCTGTCATCCCCACATAGGACTTGCTCACCTCCATTGTGCCATCATATTTCAGTGACTTTAACTGTAATTCTCTTTCCAACCAACTTGGTTCATCGTTTCTTTAACATCCTTCAGAATGCAACTTATGAAGTATTTCTTATTTGGTAGTGGTGGGGGGAGTGAGTGGGGATGGTTGCCCCTCACTCTGTCTGTTTCTGCAATACAGAAAAACCCACTGTTTCCAACCATTGATGGGTTTCTCAGTAAATTCTCTACATTTTGCAGATATTTTGTTGTCAAATGTACCTAAATTAAAAAATCAAACTTCTGTGCAAATCCAGATACAATTAATGTAAACTATCATTTTAGTTTTATTTGTGATAGTTCAGTTCAGTTCACTCGCTCAGTCATGTCCAAATCTTTGCAACCCCATAAACTGTAGCACACCAGGCCTCCTTGTCCATCACCAACTCCTGGAGTTTACCCAAACTCATGTCCATTGAGTCAGTGATGCCATCCAGCCATCTCATTCTCTGTTGTCCCCTTCTCCTACCCTCAATCTTTCCCAGCATTAGGGTCTTTTCAAATGAGTCAGCTCTTCACATCAGGTGGCCAAAGTATTGGACTTTCAGCTTGAACATCAGTCCTTCCAATGAACTCCCAGGACTGATCTCCTTTAGGATGGACTTCTTGGATTTCCCTGTAGTCCAAGGGACTCTCAAGAGTCTTCTCCAACACCACAGTTCAAAAGCATCAATTCTTCAGTGCTCAGATTTCTTTATGGTCCAACTCTCACATCCATACCTGACTACTGGAAAAACCATAGCCTTGACTAGACCGACCTTTGTTGACAAAGTAATGTCTCCGCTTTTTAATATGCTGTCTAGCTTGGTCATAAATTTCTTCCTAAGGAGTAAGTGTCTTTTAATTTCATGGCTGCAATCACCATCTACAGTGATTTTGGAGCCCCTGCAAAAATAAAGTCTGACACTGTTTCCACTGTTTCCCCACCTATTTCCCATGAAGTGATGGGACCAGATGCCATGATCTTAGTTTTCTGAATGTTGAGCTTTAAGACAACTTTTTCACTCTCCTCTTTCACTTTCATCAAGAGGCTCTTTAGTTCTTCACTTTCTGCCATAAGGGTGGTGTCATCTGCATATCTGAGGTTATTGATATTTCTCCCGGCAATCTTGATTCCAGTTTGTGCTTCTTCCAGCCCAGTGTTTCTCATGATGTATTCTGCATATAAGTTAAATAAGCAGGGTGACAATATATAGCCTTGACGTACTCCTTTTCCTATTGTTCCGTGTCCAGTTCTAACTGTTGCTTCCTGACCTGCATACAGATTTCTCAGGAGGCAGGTCAGGTGGTCTGGTATTCCCATCTCTTTCAGAATTTAACAGTTTATTGTGTTCCACACAGTCAAAGATTTTGGCATAGTCACTAAAGCAGAAATAGATGTTTTTCTGGAACTCTCTTGCTTTTTTGATGATCCAGCAGATGTTCGCATTTCGATCTTTGGTTCCTCTGCCTGTTCTAAAACCAACTTGAACATCTGGAAGTTCATGGTTGAAGCCTGGCATGGAGAATTTTGAGCATTGCTTTACTAGCATGTGAGATGAGTGCAATTGTGTAGTAGCTTGAACATTCTTTGGCATTGCCTTTCTTAGGGATTGGAATTAAAACTGACCTTTCCAGTCCTATGGCCACTGCTGAGTTATCTAAATTTGCTGGCATATTGAATGCAACACTTTCACAGCATCATCTTTTAAGATTTGAAATAGCTTAACTGGAATTCCATCACCTCCACTAGCTTTGTTCATAGTGATGCTTCCTAAGGCCCACTTGACTTCACATTCCAGGGTGTCTGGCTCTAAGTGAGTGATCACACCATCGTGATTATCTGAGTCGTGAAGATCTTTTTTGTATCATTCTTCTGTGTATTCTTGCCACCTCTTCTTAATATCTTCTGCTTCTGTTAGGTCCATACCATTTCTGTCCTTAATACCCATCTTTGTATGAAATGTTCCCTTGGTATCTCTAATTTTTTTGAAGAGATCTCTAGTCTTTCCCATTCTATTCTTTTCCTCTATTTCTTTGCATTGATCACTGAGGAAGGCTTTATCTCTCCTTGCTATTCTTTGGAATTCTACATTCAAATGGGTATATCTTTCCTTTTCTCCTTTACTTTTTGCTTCTCCTCTTTTCCCAGCTATTTGTAAGGCCTCCTCAGACAGCCATTTGGCTTTTTTGCATTTTTTTTCCCCTTGGGGATGCTCTTGATCCCTGTCTCCTGCACAATGTCATGAACTTCCATCCATAGTTCATCAGGCACTCTGTCTATCAGATCTAGTCCCTTAAATCTATTTCTCACTTCCACTGTATAATCATAAGGGATCTGATTTAGGTCATACCTGAATGATCTAGTGGTTTTCCCCACTTTCTTCAATTTAAGTCTGAATTTGGCAATAAGGAGTTCATGATCTGAGCCACAGTCAGTTCCTGCTCTTGTTTTTGCTGACTATATCTCATTGGAAATACCAATGAGGAGGAGATACCCCACATCTAAAGTAAGGAGCAACGGCTGTGCTTCTCTGGAGCAGCCATGAAGAGATATCCCACGTCCAAAGTAACAGAAGTCCCAGTAAGATGGTAGGTGCTGAGAGAGGACATCAGAGGGCAGACAGACTGAAACAACGATCATAGAAAACTAGCCAATCTGATCACATGGACCACAGCCTTGTGATAGTAACTTCAAATAATTAATTTTCCTCTGTTTATTGGCCCCATAAGTTAAAATGAATATGAATAGTATGCAAAAAAAAAAGCTTTTAGATCAACTAAGTTTAGAAAATGGCTTCCCTCATAGCTCAGTTGCAAAAGTATCTGCTTGCAAAGAAGGAGACTCCAGTTCAATTCCTGGGTCAGGAAGATCCCCTGGAGAAGGGATAGGCTACGCACTCTAGTATTATGACCTGGAGAAGACCATGGACTGTATAGTCCATGGGGTCACAAAGAGTCAGACATGACTGAGCAACTTTCACTTACACTTTCAATTTTAGAAAGTCTGTGTTAAACAATACTTGATAGTTTCCTTACTGCACAACCTCCAGGAGCAATTTTTTTGTGCTACAGTGCAGATATCCTTTAAGTGGGACTAGAGAACACAGTACTTTTTAAAACCATGTAACCACAAAAACTATCTTTAAAACATGTTTTGTAGAGTTATCATTGGGCCACCCTGGAAAATGTTATGTAGTCCCTTAGTTGAGGCTAGACTCTATGATAATACAGAAAATAAGATCTAACATTTGTTATGGTGCTGCAGATTAGTTATTTTTCAAGCAATGTCATTTCAAAAAGCATTAGACTGAAACACTTCACTCTTGTGAAGTATTCATGATCCTCTGAGGAGACTTTGTCCCAGAATTATTAAAGAACTTGCCAATTTCACACCAATCGTGACAGTGTTAATTCTCAAACCCTGGACATTACATTCCAAAATGAATCAGTACTAAATGTTTGCAACCACGCAGCCTTCATGAGCATGAAATCAGCCTTGAGAAAAGTGCTGTAAAGGCCATCATTCTGAATGGTAAAAATATTGAATCACCATAGATACAGTGGTTCAAAGTGGTTACAGATGTATAGTCAGTAAGTTTCACTGACATTTTCTATATCTTTAAACACAATATTTTAATTTAAAAGTGGTCATTTTTGTTCTCAAACAAGTGTAAAATAATTCAATTCTTTTTTTTTTTTTTTTTTTTTGTAGCACTGTACCACTTGTGAGATCTAAATTCTTCAACCAGTGACTGAAACTGTGCCTCAGGAAGTGAAAATCCTATCACTGGACCATCAAGGAATTTTCAAGAATACAATTCTAAAAGTAAAGAGCTAAGATTTAAAAGGAAATTAAGGGTAACATATACAATTCTATGCAGTGAAAATATTGCTCCAATATACATTGAAGTCCATATTTTATATCCTCCACATTTCCTTCCCTGCTTTGATATCTTAGAAAATCTAAAGAAGATAGTATTCATTTCTAGAAATATGAAATTCTAAATTTTGAGTGAATGTATATGCAGCATTTTTGAAATAATTTTAAAATATGGATATTTAAACAATATGTTAATATCTCTACTGAAAAAGTACAGCCAATTTTGGTTGAAAGCAACTTACTGAATCAAAAAGAAACACACTTATACAAACACACAGCATATATATTTAGCTTATATAAAGCAAAAATTCATTTTGTTTGTGTGTGTGTTGTGTTTGTATGTTGTGTGTGTGTGGGTGTCTGTGTGTTGACAGTAACAACTACTTTGGGCCCCAAATTATCAAATTTCAACAATAGTTCACACTATTAAAAGGCAGAAAAATATCACTCCTATTTTTTGAAGATATACTAGTTGGTCACATTATAGTTTTTTAAGAGTCGAGTATCTAGTGTCCTGAAATTTCTGGTAACTCCTTCACCATATATCACACTTAATAATGTGCACTGCTAGCTCACTTCGCCTTTAGGGCAGCCTGAAAATAAAACATCTAATATAGCCTATCAGCTAAAGATTACATAACCATTTCAGCAAAAGAAATAACCAATGATAAAAGACCTCTTGCACATGGTAATATTTTGTCTGTGTCTTTGAAATTTCTCATTTGCAAGACTCAGAGATCAGTTAAACAATGGCTGAAGGTCAGTTTCTGCTCATGGTGGTCTTAAGCACACTTTCGATCCTGGTTGTGACCAGGGATTTGGTCCCATAATGTGGTGAGCTCTTTGAATCCCTTCTCCTCTGAAACATACAAGCATGTATGTCCCATCTGAGAGGCGCTGAGTCATGAGTCGGACACAAGATCAGACTCAAGGATGGTGCTGAGTTCCAAATCTCAAGAAATCTCAGAATAAAAGGAAATCTGAGTTCTGAGCTGTCAAGTGACTCAGACAAACTGTCACTAGATCAGTCCCATGGGATGGATTATTTGTCATGTTGACCTGCATTGCTTCGCATAGACCAGTGACTGGTGTTGTGTTTGGTACTTCTGTGCAGCCCTGTCTTCTTAAAGCACAAGAGGCTGCTTCTCCCCTGTGCTCCCCTGAGTTCACTGCACATAGCTCTCAGGACTGCTGCCTTGCACTGTGTTTGCCTTCAGTCTATCTTCTTTAATTGTCTATGAGTTCCTTTAAAATAAGAATCAGTTTATCATCTTTGTACAAATATAACAGACAAATAAATACCTTAGTCCAACGTGTCTTTGCTTCCCTGGTAGTTCAGCTGGTAAAGAATCTGCCTGCAATGCAGGAGACCCCAGTTCAATTCCTGAGTCAGGAAGATTCCCTGGAGAAGGGATAGACTACCCACTTCAGTATTCTTGGGCTTTCCTGGTGGCTCAAACAGTAAAGAATCCACTTGCAATGCAGGAGACCTGAATTTGATGCCTGGGTTGGGAAGATCCCCTGGAGGAAGGCATGGCAACCCACTCCAATACTCTTGCTTGGAGAATCCCCATGGACAGAAGAACCTGGTGGGCTACAGGCCATGGAGTCTCAAGGAGTCAGACATGACTGAGTGATTAAGCACGCAGCACAATGTGTCTTCAGGTCCCTTTTGGCCTCTCTGGCTCTAGAAAATTTCCAATGAACATCATGGGGGAGTCAATAAGGATGAGATAGAGGTAAATGTTTATTTTAATAGTACTATTCTAGTAGTCAATCTGAGCTATTTCTCCATCTTGGCATTCAAATGCTGTAGTATTTACAGGCATATGATCACTAGTCATTTAATGACCCTTCTATCAATCAAACATGTCTTTCACATAGGTTTACATAGAATAAGTGTATTTTGTATGCTAAACATTCATAGGTGTATTTATATGTACATATATGCATGGACTGGTTTATGTAGACTGCTGACTTGGTAGATTATCCATTCTCTGATCCAGTCTCGGTCTACTTGGTATCAGAGTACTAGATGTAGAAAGGTGTCTACACCGGGGGAAAAAAAGGTAAAAGCTAAAAAAAGACCAGCTCAGGAATAGCAAGAGGCTAATAAAAGAATTCTTCTCTCAGATAAAGCAAAACTTTAAATGTTTTTTTCTCCTTTGTCTGGTGAGCAAGATTATGGGTGAAAAAAGAATGTCAGTCAATTCCTTTTCTTGCACAGATTATCTTTATTTTCATACCAAATACATGCCAGTTAGAGGATCCTATTCTATTTCATCTCCTTGTCCTCTCGAAGGTAGGTTCCTGGGATGTGTTTTTGTCTGGTGGGCATCCTTGATGTCCTCTGCTCTTTTCACTGCCAACTCTTATCCACCAAGCAAGACCTGAATATTCATCATATTTGATGTCTCATCAGGAAAACACTGGCAGAGGGGGAACAGAGCTGGAGCAGAGATGTTAGGAGGAAGGGGTTCCATTATCTCAGGTTGGAGAAGATGGTATATAAACTAGAACAGTTGCAAGATGGAAGGAAGGCAGCAGAGAGCTTTCAGGGAGTTCAAACACGGAGACTTGACAGGGTGGCCTAAATCATTACATCTAGGGATATAGGAGAAACAAGTCTGCTGTTCAGTTTTCATATTAAGCAGTTAGATGTGCAAAGATGCCTTTCATCAATGTAAAAACTGCAAGACTGAGAAAGAAGATGCTTTTGGAGGAAAGAGAACCTGAAGGATGAAGACGGAACATCTCCAGATTGGCTGTTTATGACATCCTGAGATAGTGGGAGACAGCCCCCAAAGAAAGCTGAAGATAAAGGTTAGAGACTCATTAGAATGTCGGCAATAGGGTATGTCTTGGAAGATATGGGATTGAGTACAGATGGAACTGTTAGAAATAAAAACTTAAAGTGGTCCATTTTCAAGGGTGTCTGGCTTTGAGTGGAAAGATTACTACTAGCCAAACTTTCCTAACAGTTTGTTGGAGTAGTAAATGTAAGGAAAGTCTGAGCAAACAAAGGGAGGGTAGGATGCCTAGGATTTTTGTGTGGGCTCATTCTAATTGTGAATTCAAAACATAAGAATGGGAATAGGTGCACAAGAAAGGAGGAAACAAGGTTCCATGGAGGCGCCAGCTCAAAAAGAGGGAGCAAATAAACCTAGGTGACATCAAGGAAGATTGTTCACCCCATAGTAGTCAGCCAGTGAGGAACTGGGGGAGCGACTTGTGTGCTAGAGGCTAAATTGCTTATCGTAACAACACTGGGTATGCCTGCCCACCAGACACCCCATCTTGCAAGATCATCATTAAAGTCTCACTTTTGCTGTGCTTCTGGTCTCCGGGTCCATCTCTTGGTTTGGGACTAACGTATGTGTTTCTCGAAGAACTGTGCACATGACATCTCTGAGAACCTGCACTTAGAGGAAGAGGAGCTCACACAGGAGACTGAGAAGGATGTGCTGGAGAGGATAAAGACAGAGCAGGAAGGTCTTAGGTAAGGGAAGAGCAAGGACTGAGCTCCCAGGACTGTCCCCTGGCAACACAAAGCGATATAGCTCTTGTGGCACAAGACAAAATAATGCCAACAAAACAGGAACAGCAACTTTCCATAATCCACAGACATCCCTGCTGGTACTTTCTCACTATCATCATCATCTAGAAAACAGAATCTATTAATGTTTTGATATATAATCTATATCAAAAATATGCTACATATATGCAGATAGAATCAGTAAGTCAATAAATAAGCTCCCCACAAAAAATAATCACTGGTTCTCTTTTTAATGAATTAAACACCATGCAGCAATTTATTATTCAACACAGTCTGTGAAGTTTTCCCCACAATTTTGAAGGGAGAAATCACCCAAAACAGTCATTGCTCGAGTGTTATCATGTCCAATGTGAAATGTTTTAATCACATAATGGGTAATTATGTGGGACTCTCATCTCTCTGAGGGTCAAATATACTATGGTGATTTCTTGATTCTTGCTAGAGGTGTTCAATATAAGGATCCCAGATTGTGCCACTCTGGCTTCTGGCTTATTTTGAGCTGAAGAGAACCAAGACCCAGCAGATTATTATTTTTTTAAGTTTATGTCCCGCTTAAGTGACTAAAGGAGATCAGTCCTGAGTGTTCTTTGGAAGGAATGACGCTAAAGGTGAAACCCCAGTACTTTGGGCACCTCATGTGAAGAGTTGACTCATTGGAAAAGACTCTGATGTTGGGAGGGATTGGGGGCAGGAAGAAGAGGGGACGACAGAGGATGAGATTTTGGATGGCATCACTGACTCGATGGACGTGAGTCTGAGTGAACTCTGGGAGTTGGTGATGGACAGGGAGACCTGGCGTGCTGCGATTCATGGGGTCGCAAAGAGTTGGACACAACTGAGCGACTCCAGTACTCTTGCCTGGAAAATCCCATGGACAGAGGAGCCTGGTGGGCTGCAGTCCATGGGGTCACTAAGAGTCGGACACGACTGAGCGACTTCACTTTCACTTTTCACTCTCATGCATTGGAGAAGGAAATGGCAACCCACTCCAGTGTTCTTGCCTGGAGAATCCCAGGAACGGGGGAGCCTGGTGGGCTGCTGTCTATGGGGTCGCACAGAGTCAGACACGACTGATACGACTTAGCAGCAGCAGCAGCAGCAGAGCAACTGAACTGAACTGAACTGAACTGAACTGAGAGTAAAAGAATTTAGGCAGAGAACCTGGCCCAAGAAGAGAGCTGTCAGCGCAGATGACCATGAAGGATACAGGGTGAGTGTGGGAACATGGAGATCAGATTCCTCCCCGTGCCCCAAACTCTGCAGACCCACCAAACCCTGGTTCACCAAACATCTGCTCCTCCACCTTTCTGTGAGCTCTCTGGCTACTCTTTGGGGTCCCAGACCCCTGCACCCTTCTCTTAGTTCAGAGACATGTAAACCTCAGTGGCCTGACTGTCTGGGGTTTCAAATTCTTATGGAGCTCTATACATACATAATTAAATATGTTGTTCTCCTGCTAATCTATCCTAGGTTAACCTGATTGTTAGACCAGCCAAAAAGCCAGGAAGGGTAGAGAAACATTTTTTTCTTCTCCTGATGGAGTTATTTTTTCCTCCTTCCACCAAAAATAGAAAGAGTGGATAAAAGAAATCACTTAGTAGACAAAGCAGCCTGACTCACACAGTTTGAAAACAATCTTAGAAACTTTGAAGTTAAAATGTAAAAAATAAAAAACTAAAAATAAAAAAAAAAACAAAAACAAAAGCGGAGAAAAAAAAATAAAATAAAATAAAATAAAATAGACAACCAAAAAAAAAAAATTAAAAATAAATAAATAAATAAATAAATTATTGCCATCATTAAAAAAAAAATAAAAAAAAAAAAAATAAAGTTTTAAAATCTCTTTGGTGCACTGTTTCTCTCTGCTATAATCAATCCGAGTGCAAAGGGAAAGGTCAAACACTTCTCACTTCTACCAGACTAATGCCAAGAATAGAACTTTAAATTCATTTTCACTTGAAATTTCAGAAGTGAGACAAAATGCTATTTAATTTTGGCAACAAGAGCATCCTTATTGACAGACTTCAGATTTTGGAGAAGGTGCTAAACTGATTTTTGTCCAGAGATTCAGTCTCAGCAGCTAGACCCACCCTTCACACTGCAGATCAAAGGGCATGAGCAAACAGAATCCCTTGTTTCCATGAAAACCAGTTTTTTCAATCTTTAAAACAGAAAAAGATGATTTTTAATCAAATCTACCAGACTGTTACACTTTGACTTCTTTCTGGATTCAATTGTATAACCAAATCATGAAGAAAACATGTTACAGTAATTTTATTCACTAATCACTTGGGTTATTTTCTCTCAACTTTTGGGATCTTTCATAACAAAGGTATTTAACAAAACTGAGTTAAATGTTCACTTTCAAGTCATTGATGTTAAAGATATGGAAAATGTCTGTCCTCCATGGAGTAATACTGAGCTAAATAAATGAAGAAAATATGAACATTCATATTTATACTTAAACAGAACTGAATGGTCATATTTCAATTTAAATGTGTCACTTCAGACAATGATTCTCTCTCTCTAGTAGGGTTTTTCTCATTTTCCAGGAAAATTATTTCACAACTTCTGTGGCTTCCTGAGCCCCTGACACTTCTTCTCCACTGATAGGTCATGAACTTAAGTCAGATCTATTTTAAGAAGCTGTGAGTTCTTACTTATTTGCATTTTCTTCTGTTTTTCAGAAATGATCCATTTATTTTCCCAGTTACTGCTGCTGCTGCTGCTAAGTCACCTCAGTCATGTCCGATTCTGTGCGACCCTATAGACGGCAGCCCACCAGGCTCCCCCTTCCCTGGGATTCTCCACGCAAGAATACTGGAGTGGGTTGCCATTTCCTTCTCCAATGCATGAAAGTGAAAAGTGAAAGTGAAGTCGCTCAGTCGTGTCCAATTCTTCAGGACCCCATGGACTGCAGCCTACCAGGCTCCTCCATCCATGGGATTTTCCAGGCAAGAACACTGGAGTGGGTTGCCATTGCCTTCTCCATTTCCCCAGTTATTTCCAGGTATTTTTTAGGGATACCAAATAATCACTCAATGCCAAAAAACTACTTTTATTTCCAAAATTAATTTAACCATGATGCCTTGCACCATTTTTATGGGATGTTTCTGTTATTTTTCTGAGAAGGCCAGAATTTGGTTAAGAGTCAAGCTCACAGAGATGGTGCTTTGGTCCAGCCCACATGGAAACATTCAGTCACCCAGAACTGGCATAGTAGAAGGGAATATTTCCTTTGGAAAGCATAACCTAGAATCAGGTGCTTATTTCTTACATAGAAAAAAGGAAAAAAAAATCTTTAACATTCAACCTTTTTTTTCCCCCTCTCATATTTCTGAGTGCTTCTCTACTGCAGCCTTTCTTCAATGTGTGTTTCTTTACTCTGAAGCTGATCACACATGCAGTTCAGACCTTCTCATGGGCCCAGACATCTCTTATGAAGCTCTCAGAGGGGCTTCAGCCACGGGATAATCTGTGTTTTTGTCCAGAGTCCAGAAAGACATCACTCAAAGTATAATCCATGGTCGTGCTCCTTCCCACCTGATCTCCTGTCTTGTCCAGTGTCTCTGGAGTGGGCGTGGTGGGGATTCACCCAAGGGGAGGCCCAGCGTGGAGGCACTTGTGTCAGTGGCTCCCAGTCTCTTCTGCCTGGGAGAGGTTCGTGCTGGCTGCCAGTGTAGACAGACTGTCCAACTCCCATAGGGAGGCCCCCAGTGCTCTGACACAAAAAAGCAGGGCCAGACTAGTGTTGCAAGACGGCCTATATTTTCCCTGCACCAGAAATATGTGGATAGTGGATAAGAAAGAAGCTTAAAAAGCAGAGAGTCTGAAACAAGTGGTAGAAATTTCTTTTCATCGCTTGAACTTCGAAGTGGAAGCTTTTATTCTAATCAATATCTCCTCAAAGTTTCTCTCATGTCGGTAATGGATTTGATGACACAAAATTTACAATTATAAATGTTTCACTTTTCCCCTTTTTGTTGAGAATCTCATTGAATAAATTGATGAGATACTGCAAACAACAACTTTACGTCTGTGTGGGCAAGTATGTTTCATCCACGTTCATCCCCTCATAAACCCAGATCTGGTACATCTTCTCCTGATGTTGTCTGATGGTTCCATGTTCAACCAAAAACAGCAAAACAATCATAAAATGAATGCCTTTCACAAGCTTCCAATACATATTTAACCATGGATCAATATTAATACCTTCTGTATAAGACTAATTTGGTTATATAAGTATGTAATTCAAAAAAAATGAAAGCAACTAAAAATCTTGAATTCCTCCCTTGGATCATTTATTTTCAATTACTTTTGTATGTTCGCCAGGGTTACTGATAATAACCAAATTCAGAAAAAATGCATGTTAATCCTGAAGTTTATTAATAAATTTATTAGATTATTCTTTGGTGTTTGCCATGCTTGTGGTATCAGTTAAGTTTTTAAAATTTGTACTTTATTGTGAGTACATTTTCATTCTGAATTAATATTGGCTACTCTTAAATTTTAAATTATTATTCTTAAAGAAATATCAACTTGTAAATTAGACATTTACTTAGGGGACTATCTCCCAGAATATTGCAAATAATACCTATAAAGAGCCTGTGTACTATGAAAAGATTAGAGAAAGAACATAGTTTTCAGACTTACAACAAATCATGTAAGTCCATTTGCATGTCATCACTTTTTCTCTATAACAAATAAAGGCAGTAACCCCAGTCTCCTTTATAGCACATTAATTTTGTTTTCCTTTTTTGAAATGTATTTATTTTTTATTGAAGGATCATTGCTTTACAGAATTTAGCTGTTTTCTGTCAAACTTCAACATGAATCAGCCATAGGTATACATATATACTCTCCCTGTTAAACCTCCGTCCCATCTCCCTCCCCAACCCACCCCTCTAGCTGATGCAGAACCCCTGTTTGAGTTTCCTGAGTCATACAGCAAATTCCTGTTGGCTATCTATTTTACATATAGCAATGTAAGTTTCCGTGTTGCTTTTTCCATACACCTCACCCTCTCCTCCCATCTTCCCATGTACACAAGTCTATTCTCTATGTCTGTTTCTCCACTGTTGCCCTGCAAATAAATTCTCCAGTACCATTTTTCTAGATTTCATATACATGTGTTAGAATACAATCTTTCTCTTTCTCTTTCTGACATCCTTCACTCTGTATAATAGGTTCTAAGCTCATCCAACTCATCAGAACTGACTCAAATGCATTCCTTTTTAGGGCTGAGTAATATTCCATTGTGTACATGTACCACAACTTCTTTATCCATTCTTCTGTCAATGGACATCTAGGTTGCTTCCATGTTCTAGCTACTGTAAATAGTGCTGCAGTGAACAATGGGATACTTGTGTCTTTTTCAATTTTGGTTTCCTCAGGGTATATGCCTAGGGGTGGGATTGCTGGGTCATATGGTGGTTTTATTCCTAGTTTTTTAAGGGATCTCCATACTGTCTCCCATAGTGGCTATATCAATTTACATTCCTACCGACAGCGCAAGAGCATTCCCTTTTCTCCACACTCTCTCCAGCATTTATTGTTTGTAGACTTTTTGATGATGGCCATTCTGACTGGTGTGAGGTGATATCTAACTGTAGTTTTGATTTGTATTTCTCTAATAATCTATGGTTAGCACCTCTTCATGTGTTTGTTAGCCATTTATATGTCTTCTTTGGAGAAATGTCTGTTTAGGTCTTTTTCCCACTTTTTGATTGGGTTGTTCGCTTTTCTGGTATTGAGTTGTATGAGCTGCTTATATATTTTGAAAATTAATCCTTTGTCAGTTGTTTATTTTGCTATTATTTTATCCCACTCTGAGGGTTGTCTTTTCACCTTGCTTATAGTTTCCTTTGCTATGCAAAAGCTTTTAAGTTTAATCAGGTCCCACTTGTTTACTTTTGTTTTTATTTCCATTACTCTAGGAGGTGGGTCATAGAGGATCTTGCTTTTATTTATGTCATTGAGTATTCTGACTATGTTTTTCTCTAAGAGTTTTATAGTTTCTGGTCTTAAATTTAAGTCTGTAATCCATTTTGAGTTTATCTTTGTGTATGTTTATCTTTGTGTATCTTTCATTCTTATACATGTAGGTGACCAGTTTTCTCAGCATCATTTATTGAAGAGGCTGTCTTCACCCCATTGTATATTCTTGCCTCCTCTGTCAAAAAATAAGATACCATAGGTGCATGGGCTTATTTCTGGGCTTTCTATCTTGTTCAATTCATCTATATTCCTGCTTTTGTGCCAGTACCATACTGTCTCGATGACTGTAGCTTTGTAGTATAATCTGAAGTCAGGAAGGTTGATTCCTCCAACTCCATTCTTCTTTCTCAAGACTGCTTTGGCTATGTTGGGTCTTCTGTGTTTCCATATGAATTGTAATTTTTTTTTTGTTCTAGTTATTTGGAAAATGCCATTGGTAATTTGATAGGGATTGCTTTGAATCTGCAGATTGAGTTTGATAGTATAGTCATTTTCAAAATATTGATTCTTCTTACATGGGAACATGGAATATCTCTCCATTTGTTTATATTCTCTTTGACTTCTTTTATTCATGTTTTATAATTTTCTGTGTACAGTTCTTTTGTCTCCTTAGGTAAGTTTATTCCTAAATATTTAATTCTTTTTGTTGCAATGGTGAATGGGATTGATTTCTTAATTTCTCTTTCTGATTTTTCATTGTTAGTATATAGAAATGTAGGTGACTTCTGTATATTGATTTTGTATCCTGAAACTTTGCTAAATTCACTGATTAGCTCTATTAATTTTCTGATGCTATCTTCAGGGTTTTTTATTTAAAGTATCATGTCATCTGCAAACAGTGAGAGGTTTACTTTTTGTTTTCCCATCTGGATTCCTTTTATTTCCTTTTTTTCTCTGATTGTTGTAGTTAGGACTTCCAGAACTATATTGAATAATAGCAGAGAAATGGAAACTTGTGTCTTGCTCCTGATCTTAGGGGGAATGCTTTCAGTTTTTCACCACTGAGAATAATGTTTGCTGTAGGCTTATCATATATGGCCTTTACTATGTTGAAGTAGGTTCCTTCTATGCCCATTTTTTGAAGCACTTTAATCATAAATGGGTGCTGAATTTTGTCAAAGCCTTTTTCTGAATCTATGGAGATGATCATATGGATTTTATCTTCAATTTGTTAATATGGTGTATCACAGTGATTGATTTGCATATATTGAAGAATCCTTGCATCCCTGGAATAAACCCAAATTGATCATGGATTATGAGCTTTTTGATGCATTGCTGAATTCTGTTCACTAAAAGTTTGTTGAGGATATTGGCATCTATGTTCATAAGTAATATTGACCTGTAGTTTTCATTTTCTGTGTTGTCTTTGTCTGGTTTTGGTATCAGGCGTCATCACTCCTAAATCAAGGCTACTACAAAAATTTGCAAGCAACTTCCCAGAACATGATCAGTGATAAATACAGAGGATGCTCTTCAAAGAGGCATAATGATCCTACAGAAGCCAACAGACCAGGGAGCCAATCTTGGGATTGGATCCTAGGACCACATTCCAGAAATACATGGGATGTTGTTAGGACCTACAACACTTTTCAGATTTGTTAAAAATATTGCTTTACAGAAATATTATGAACTTTCAGTTACTTAGAGGAAGATGGGATATTGTTTTTCCCATTCCAACTTCACTGTCAGGTGTTATTATAATGAAAGAAGTCTCAGATCAAATTTATACCAGACATAAATATTTATCATTACATGAACAATAAAACAGTCATTCACCCTCTTATAGGAGCTCACTGAAGCCTAGCTTTGCACTTTCTGCTGCTATGACAGCACATAGCACAGAAGATTTACCAAGCCAACTCTAAAAATAGACTAATGGCAGAAGGTGATTTATTTTTACCCTCAAGGAGAACAAGATGGTAAGAGCAGAACAAAGGTGGCCTAAAATCTATTTCTGCTTTATTGACTATGCCAAAGCCTTTGACTGTGTGGATCACAATAAATTGTGGAAAATTCTGAAAGAGATGGGAATACCAAACCACCTGACCTGCTGCTTGAGAAACTTATATGCAGGTCAGGAAGCAACAGTTAGAACTGGACATGGAACAACAGATTGGTTCCAAATAGGAAAAGGAGTATGTCAAGGCTGTCTATTGTCACCCTGCTCTTTTAACTTCCATGCAGAGTACATCATGAGAAATGCTGGGCTGGAAGAAGCACAAGCTAGAATCAAGATTGCCAGGAGAAATATCAATAACCTCAGATTGCAGATGACACCACCCTTATGGCAGAAAGTGAAGAGGAACTAAAAAGCCCCTTGATCAAAGTAAAAGAGGAGAGTGAAAAGTTGTCTTAAAGCTCAACATTCAGAAAACTAAGATCATAGCATCTGGTCCCATGACTTTTTGGAAATAGATGGGGAAACAGTGGAAACAGTGTCAGACTTTTTATTTTGGGGGGCTCCAAAATCACTGCAGATGGTGATTGCAGCCATGAAATTAAAAGATGCTTACTCCTTGGAAGGAAAGTTATGACCAACCTAGATAGCATATTCAAGAGCAGAGACATTACTTTGCCAACAATGGTCCATCTAGTCAAGGCTATGGTTTTTCCAATGGTCATGTATCGATGTGAGAGTTGGAGTGTGAAGAAAGCTGAGCACCGAAGAATTGATGCTTTTGAACTGTGGTGTTGGAGAAGACTCTTGTGAGTCCCTCGGACTGAAAGGAGATCCAATCAGTCTATCTTAAAGGAGATCAGTCCTGGGATTTCTTTGGAAGGAATGATGCAAAGCTGAAACTCCAGTACTTTGGCCACCTCTTGTGAAGTATTGACTCTTTGGAAAAGACCCTGATGCTGGGAGGGATTGGGGGCAAGAGGAGAAGGGGATGACAGAGGATGAGATGGCTGGATGGCATCACCGACTCAATGGACATGAGTTTGGCTAAGCTCCGGGAGTTGGTGATGGACAGGGAGGCCTGGCGAGCTGTGATTCATGGGGTCACAAAGAGTTGGGCATGACTGAGCGACTGAACTGACCTGAACTGAAAACCTGAGTGTCGTTTTGAGAGGTGTGTGCTTCCTGGTCACTGTATTCTCACCCCTACCTAAGCAAGACCAGAAAGGCTCACATGGTATTCCCTGCCACTCCACCTCCTTCACACACCACGCTTTCCACCAAGGAACAGTAATCTCTAGGTATTTCCATGCTATTTAACAACATTTCCTATTTGTGGAAAATAAAGATAGCTAATGATCTGAAGCAGCCTGTTTGGGAACATGAACTTCTGTTGTTATTGCTTGACTTTATGGATTTGTTTCTTTGCTTTTTCAAAATGCTGGAAAACTAACAATGCATTTGTTCAAATGCTAATGAAACACCTGCAGTATGAATTTCAGACTAGAAAACTTAAAACATCAATAAACTACTCCTAAGGTGTGAACTGAAGTAAATATGTATGTCAGACTCTCAGTATGTGGAGGTACTTTAAAATAAATGATAGATAATCTTGCAACTGTCTTGGGTCACAGATTTCTGAGTATCCATTTCTTTATCTTTAACTCTACTAGTTTGAAATATCCAGTGGAAATCAAGACTATAAATATCCCTTAGATAGGAACTAGCACAACATTTTCTCTTTTTGTTAATATTTTAAGGGATATGCTAGTCAACTTCTTCTTTTGGAATATCTGACCTGTTTGCAAATTCATAAAGTAGATTACGTGGAAGCAATAATATATCATTTGTTAAGGGCCACCTATATGCCATTCCCTTTAATCCTCATCACAAATCCAAAAGTTAGACATCAGAACCCACTCATGTGATGACAGATCCTCACCCAGTTCATCATGCCTTTCCTGACGCTGTAGGGGCACCTCTTCTTGCAACATGGAACCCGGAGAGCCTTGGAAGTCACAGTATCAGCTCTGGGACCAAAGTGATCTCTGCCGCCAACCTTTGTGGCTCAAGGCAAGAGCTGTATTCTCACTATCAGCCAAGGGTGACAGAGGTAGAAAGCCAGTGCAGTCTTGTTTCTGTGGATGTTAATACAGCTCAGCACAGCTGAAGAACATTCTAAAGCATAAATCAGGCCACAGGCTCCACCTCTGTCATGATGTAATAGGTGATTTGTGAACTATCCCTTTTCATTTTTAATAATAAGAGGAATGTTGAGCTCTGATGTTAGTGGAATTCAGAAAAGTTTACAGAGCTGAGGTATTCCTCAATAACTTAATGTCATGTTTAATATGGGCTTCCCTGGTGGTTCAGATGGTAAAGAATCTACCTGCAATCTGGGAGACCTGGGTTCAATCCCTTGGTTGGGAAGATCCCCTGGATAAGGGAATAGCTATCCACTCCAGCATTCTTGCTTGATGAATTCCATGGACAGAGGAGCCTGGAAAGCTACAGTCCATGGAATACTAAAGTGTTGGACACAACAGAGTGACTAACACTCTCACTTTTCATCTTTAAAAAATGAGATGCAGTGGGTTTTTTTTTTAGATTCTTTTAATTTAATTTAATTTAATTTATTTATTTTTTAAACGTATTTATTTTAATCAGAGGTTAATTACTTTACAATATTGTATTGGTTTTGCCATACATCGGAAACTCAAAAAATGAAGAGAACTCAAGTGGCCTTCCAGAGAGGACTCTTGGATCCTGCTCTGACCCCAGTTCTAAGTACTGGCACACACCCAGGAAAGAGAAATCCTTCATATTTATTTAATTGACTCCTTCTTTCTGGGTTTCCCCAGTGCCTCGGTGGTAAAGAATTCACCTGCCAATGCAAGAGACACAGATTCAATCCCTGGGTTGGGAAGATCCCCCAGGGAGGAAACAGGAACCCATTCCAGTATTCTTGCCTAGATAATCCCATGGACAGAGGACCCAGGTGGGCTACACTCCATGGGGTCGCAAAAAGAGTCAGACATGACAAAGCAACAAGTTCTTTCCAGAGCCTGGTAAAATAACAGATGCCTGTTTTCAGATACCCCCTAAATTCAATTTTATTTTGAAAGCTGGATCTACTCTCTTAGAGATGATGCTGTTCTCTGAAATTACAGGGAAACTGAGCAACCCAAGGGAGACTCTGAGGAATCTGGTACAGAATTCCCAGGACAGAAATTGTCCCATATTTTTTACAACCTGCTTTCAAGATGATTTCAGCTTTTTCTCTAGGGCTTATATAGGAGCAGAGAAAAGAAAGTCAAGGATGTGTCACTGCATTGGGCTTCCAGGGACACCATCTGTGTCTCAGCTCTTTGCCACTTTCTCAGCATCCGGAAGTCACGCCAGCTGGAGCTGAGCCTGCAGAGCAGATGAGGTAGGTGTGGGCACCCAGCACACACCCCTTCTCGTCCCCGCCCAGTGCCACCCTCAGCAGGTTTGGAAATACGGGGGTGACTGTATCCCTTGTACCATGTTCCCCATAATGTCAACAGGCTCATGTATCTACCACGAAACAAATGATCCAGGACCATCATGACTGTTCTGTCCCAGGTTGACCTGTCACACTGAGAGGTTCTGAGGACTCACCTGGGCTGGATCCTCAGGAGCTTGTCAACCATAACAGACTCTTCTGGGACTTCAGGGGAACAACCGAGAAGTTACCTTTGCTGCTGATGGATGTCAGCTTCAATTTGACATTTTACTGAAAGCACTTTTTTCCTAATGGTTCATTGAGATGTAAAGTGCAGTTGCAAAGATATGTATAAAGGAGCAGGCTTTTTTTTTTTTTCAGCACCACCTGCTTCTTAGGAAAAGTAACCATTTTCATAGCACAGATCATTTAGTATTTGTTGTTGCTACTGTTTTATTAGGTCCATTATTCAAGGCAAATTGGAAGTGGTCAAACAGGAGATGGCAACAGTGAATGTCGACATTCTAGGAATCAGAAAACTAAAATGGACTGGAATGGGTGAATTTAACTCAGATGACCATTATATCTGCTATTGTGGGCAGGAATCCCTCAGAAGAAATGGAGTAGCCAACATGGTCAACAAAAGAGTCCGAAATGCAGTACTTGGATGCAATCTCAAAAAAGACAGAATGATCTCTGTTCGTCTCCAAGGCAAACCATTCAATATCACAGTTATCCAAGTCTATGCCCCAACCAGTTATGCTGAAGAAGCTGAAGTTGAATAGTTCTATGAAGACCTACAGGACCTTTTAGAACTAACACCCAAAAAAGATGTCCTTTTCATTATAGGGGACTGGAAGGCAAAAGTAGGAAGTCACACCTGGAGTAACAGGCAAATTTGGCCTTGGAGTACAGAATGAAGCAGGGAAAAGGCTAACAGAGTTTTGCCAAGAAAACACACTGGTCATAGCAAACACCCTCTTCTAACAACACAAGAGAAGACTCTACACATGGACATCACCAGATGGTCAACACCGTAAACAGATTGATTATATTCTTTGCAGCCAAGGATGAAGAAGCTCTATACAGTCAGCAAAAACAAGACCAGGAGCTGACTATGGCTCAGATCATGAACTCCTTAATGCTAGATTCAGACTTAAATTGAAGAAAGTAGGGAAAACCGCTAGACCATTCAGGTATGACCTAAATCAAATCCCTTATGATTATACAGTGGAAGTGGGAAATAGATTTAAGGGACTAGATCTGATAGACAGAGTGCTTGATGAACTATGGATGGAGGTTCAGGACATTGTACAGGAGACAAGGCTCAAGACCACTCCCAAGATAAAGAAATGCAAAAAAGCAAAATGGCTGTCTGAGGAGGCCTTACAAATAGCTGTGAAAAGAAGAGAAGTGAAAAGCAAAGGAGAAAAGGAAAGATATGCCCATTTGAATGCAGAGTTCCAAAGAATAGCAAGAAGAGATAAGAAAGCCTTCCTCAGCGATCAATGCAAAGAAATAGAGGAAAACAACAGAATGGGAAAGACTAGAGATCTCTTCAAGACAATTAGAGATACCAAGGGAAAATTTCATGCAAAGATGGACTCGATAAGGACAGAAATGGTATGGCCCTAACAAAAGCAGAAGATATTAAGAGGTGGCAAGAATACACAGAAGAACTGTACAAAAAATTTTTCATGACCAAAATAATCACGATGGTATATTCACTTACCTAGAGCCAGATATCCTGGAATGTGAAGTCAAGTGGGCCTTAGAAAGCATCACTATGAACAAAGCTAGTGGAGGTGATGGAATTCCAGTTGAGCTGTTTCAAATCCTGAAAGATGATGCTGTGGAAGTGCTGCACTCAATATGCCAACAAATTTGGAAAACTCAGCAGTGGCCACAGGAATGGAAAGGTCAATTTTCATTCAAATCCCAAAGAAAGGAAATGCCAAAGAATGCTCAAACTACCACACAATCGCACTCATCTCCCATGCTAGTAAAGTAATGCTCAAAATTCTCCAAGCCAGGCTTCAGTAATATGTGAACCATGAACTTCCAGATGTTCAAGCTGGTTTTGGAAAAGGCGGAGGAACCAGAGATCAAATTGCCAACATCTGCTGGATCATGGAAAAAGCAAGAGAGTTCCAGAAAAACATCTATTTCTGATTTATTGCCTACGCCAAAGCCTTTGACTGTGTAGATCACAATCAACTGTGGAAAATTCTGAAACAGATGGGAATACCAGACCACCTGACCTGCCACTTGAGAAACCTATATTCAGGTCAGGAAGCGACAGTTAGAACTAGACATGGATCGACAGACTGGTTCCAAATAGGAAAAGGAATATGTCAAGGCTGTGTATTGTCACCTGCTTATTTAAATTCTATGCAGAGTACATCATGAGAAATGCTAGGCTGGAAGAAGGACAAGCTGGAATCAAGATTGCCAGGAGAAATATCAATAACCTCAGATTGCAGATGACACCACCCTTATGGCAGAAAGTGAAGAGGAACTAAAAAGCCTCTTGATGAAAGTGAAAGAGGAGAGTGAAAACATTGGCTTAAAGCTCAATATTCAGAAAACTAAGATCGTGGCATCTGGTTCCATCACTTCATGGGAAATAGATGGAGTAACAGTGGAAACAGTGTCAGACTTTATTTTTGCAGGGGCTCCAAAATCATTGCAGATGGTGATTGCAGCCATAATTTTGAAAGATGCTTACTCCTTGGAAGGAAAGGTATTACCAACCTAGATACCATGTTAAAAAGCAGAGATATTACTTTGCCAACAGAGGTCCGTCTAGTCAAGGCTATGGTTTTTCCAGTGGTCATGTATGGATATGAGAGTTGGACTGTGAAGAAGGCTGAGAGCTGAAGAATTAATGATTTTGAACTGTGGTGTTGGAGAGGACTCTTGAGAGTCCCTTGGACTGCAAGGAGATCCAACCAGTCCATCCTAAAGGAGATCAGTCCTGGGTGTTCATTGGAAGGACTGATGCTGAGGCTGAAACTCCTGTACTTTGGCCACCTCATGTGAAGAGTTGACTCATTGGAAAAGATCCTGATGCTTGAAGGTATTGGGGGCAGGAGGAGAAGTGGACAACAGAGGATGAGATGGCTGGATGGCATCACCCACTCTATGCACATGAGTTTGGGTGAATTCCGGGAGTTGATGATGGACAGGGAGGCCTGGAGTGCTGCGATTCATGGGGTCACAAAGAGTCAGACACAACTGAGCGATTTATCTGAACTGAACTGAGCTGTTTTATTGGGGTGGCTGTGGACCAGGACATCAGGACTTGAGGTGAGAGGCAGGGAACCTTAGTTCTTGTCCTGGCCTAATAGTGACAGGCTCCAGTTTCATAGCACAGGACAATGGCTGGCACCTCCCAGGAAAATCCTGGGAAATCATGAGAGACCCTGTGATATCCCCTTCAGAGAGAACCAGTTTGCCCTAGATAGATTCCGTTTGGAGAAAATCAGAAGAAACTGCTGAGTTTTAACTCAGAAAACATAAATACAGAGGCAGCAATAGAGAAGCATAAGCCACCACATCAGGCAGATGGACCCAGGGAAAGACAAACATGTTCCCCAATGAAACAAAGAATTTCTTTAAGCACTTTAATACAAAGCCTCTAGGAACTGTCTCACATTTCACATGTGTAATCAACTCTAAAGCATTTATGTTAAAAAGCAAAGCCAGGTTAGTGTTAGTTTTCTCTGCCCCCTTCTAAAAAAATTAAAACCTTAGCATTCATTTATAGACCTATTTTTAATCAGACACTTCCCATATTTATTTGACCCTTGTCTTTGAAAAATGTCATTAAGCTCCAACTCTTAGATTGCTTTCAGATATAAGAATCTAATTCTACTACAGCAGGAAAACTCTTGTTTCTATAGTTTTTCATACATTGAGGTCCACTAGATTTTATTGACTGCGCCAGTCTCTTTATTCCCTGGAATCTGATTTTATAATTCTTGTCCCTTATAACTGCATGAAAATGCAGCTTCTGACTTTCCTTCCCTGAAGCTTTTAGGCTAAGGAGCCAATTGTGTGTGTAGATGATGAGGATGACAGTACATCTCTAATCTTACACACAATGTGCTCAGTTCAGTTCAGTTCAGTCGCTCAGTCGTGTCCGACTCTTTGCGACCCCATGAATCACAGCACGCCAGGCCTCCCTGTCCACCAACTCCCGGAGTTCACTCAGACTCACGTCCATCGAGTCAGTGATGCCATCCAGCCATCTCATCCTCTGTCGTCCCCTTCTCCTCCTGCCCACAATCCCTCCCAGCATCAGAGTCTTTTCCAATGAGTCAGCTCTTTGCATGAGGTGGCCAAAGTACTGGAGTTTCAGCTTTAGCATCATTCCTTCCAAAGAAATCCCAGGGCTGATCTCCTTCAGAATGGACTGGTTGGATCTCCTTGCGGTCCAAGGGACTCTCAAGAGTCAAGGTGCTCAAGGTAAATCTAAAGCTTCAACTCACCTGAAGGACTCAAATATATCAAGTTGTGGGTATGTATATGAGGGGATATTGTGTGACTATATTTGGGTGATTAAGTTAATAGAATCCCATTCAGTTCTTTGGAAAGAATGCAGTCCAATATAAACTGTTCTGACCCAGACTATTGTTCTTAAAAAAAAAAAAGTAGAATATTAAGCAAGTTTCCCATTAAATTCAACTGTCTAAGATGTACTAGCAAACAAAACAAACTTCAAAG
The DNA here is from genome assembly GCF_042477335.2 of Ovis canadensis. Classification (NCBI taxonomy): domain Eukaryota; kingdom Metazoa; phylum Chordata; class Mammalia; order Artiodactyla; family Bovidae; genus Ovis; species Ovis canadensis. The sequence goes on from NC_091261.1 coordinate 53,570,736, forward strand.
CAAATTACCACAGCTTTCTCCCAACTTTGCCAACTCACTTTATAGGCAGCTGGGTATTTTGAACTTTTCATTTCATTTGTAAAGCATAATTGGGAGTATCTAAACCTTTCTGGATTTAACATCCCCAGCCTATAAATTGCAGCTGAATGTGGTGATTGGATTACAAAGTGATGAAGCATCAGTCTTTGAAATGTGGCTGTTAATACACCTCAATCAGTAAGATTCAAAGGGGCTGGGGTGTACCCTTGTCATCTTTGCGTACCTGGCCAGGTTCTTAGCACAACCTTATAAACAAGTAGGCTACAGGGCACTTGTGTTCTTCTAAGAATACATCTCTACCTTTTAATAGTAAAGCTTCAAAGTGAGCTTGAAGTGGTAGTCACTCAGTCATGTCTGACTCTTTGCAACCCCATGGACTGGAACCCATCAGGCTACTCTGTCCATGGGATTCCTCCAGGCAAGATACTGAAATGGGTAGCCATTTGCTTCTCCAGGGGACCTTCCTGACCCAGGGATTGAACCCAGGTCTCCTGCAATGCAGACAGATTCTTTACCATCTGAGCCACCATTTTTGCTACTTGCTAACTACTGGAAGTGAAACACATATGTGGATTCTTCAGGACAGCTGCATCTCCTTGTGACCCATTTATCTGTGTCCATCTAATCAGCTTGCAAAGAGTAGCTGCCCTGCCACTGAAATGTGAATATCTTTCTCTTTGATATAAAGTTCCACATGTCATGTTTTAAAAAACAAAAACAAAAACTTTAGACTATTATTCCTATACCTAGATATTCTACTCTGACTCTCTTCTCCTACACACACACACACACACACACACACACACACACACACAGACTAGGGCTTTTCCTTCTTCACTTATATGCCTTTTTGTTCTAGAAGTTTCTACTAGCAGTTAAAGTGACTATCCAACAATTTGGTTGGATTCAGTATGATTAATAGCTCAAAGATGAGAGTGTTAAAAACTATCATTTATTTTATTTTATTAGTAAAAATTATTCTGAGCAAGTTTTTAATATCCAGAGGCTCTCCATCTGAGGCCCAACCTGAGTTTATGGATTTCATCATTCAGAGATGCATCTAAATGAGACTTTAACCTGAGAATATACTCCCTAGCAGCTGGTCAGGGTAGCAGTTCAGATGCCTGACTCAGACACTATAAACTGGTCTGCCCTAAAGAGTTTAGGTGAAGTCTTGTCTGGAGGTTGTGGAATGAGCTGAACAATCTCTTAAAGTCCCATGAAGCCCTTTGATTCTACATTAAGCGGGCCCCAGACCACACACAGGCTCTTTTTATGACATTGCTTCCTTGAATATTTGTTTTCTTTATGGAGCAGATGGGCAAACAGAAGAAAAAGTCCTCTTTATCACAACAGATTCCCTCAAATGAAAATGATTTTACAATAGAGATAAAATGACAACAATAAAATATAAAATATTTTTACTGATCATCTTGATGTTGAATTCAATCCAAAGTTTAAGAATAAGCCTTAAGAAAAGCGTAACATTTCTGCCTGGTTTTGTGTCAGGATATATATCTTCTCAGAAGTGACCACACCAAGAGAGAACATTTTCCTTCTGGTGAGGGCAGTGGAAGCATGTTGCTCATGTTTAGTCTGTATCATTACAGAATTTATGGTCTGGTTTTGACTCAGAAGGATAATTCCAAATAAGGAATTATGAGAATTTATAAGCTCTGTGCAGCAGAAAAAAAAAAAATGTTACATTCAAGCAAGGGAAAAAGTAGGGAATTTCCTACAAATGATGAATTCATGGCTCTGCTATTTCTGTGGTCCAATAATGATTTGTAAATAGGTCTGGAAATACATATAATGAGTTTTCTCTTTCCTTGTAAAGATCAAGGCGCAGATGGTGTCTCACTGAGAGCCTTTTCACAAGCTTATGAGATTTTGAGAAGGATTTTTCTAAGTCCACAGCTACTCATGAGAAATTGATTCATATATTCTAGACCAAACAGTGCTCATAATCCAGAACATCCTTTTTCTCCAAATAACATTTTTATGAAATATATTTATTACAAAAACTAAAATTAAGAGTGGGAAGCTTGCCTTAGATTATGTCACACCCCTTTTCAGAAAACTTCATTCAGAAGTATTCACTCCATCTTCCCTTCTCCAGGGCATCACCTCAGTGTTCCAAGGTCACAATAAGTAAAATCTTTTCACTTCCTGATGTTTCTGTGCTATGTGTGAGTTTCTGACTTGTCTGTACCTGAAGTCTCTGAGAGTTTGGTTTAATAATATGTAACTTACCTTGGTATTAACTAATGAGTATATAAACGTAATTATCACAGTTAATAACAAAAATAGCAAAATAATTCCCTAAAATTCCCATTACATGGCAGGTATTCTGCTAGGTAGTCAACCAACATTATTTCACACAACTCAAAATGTTAGCCTGTGAGGTAGAAATTATTGCCTGTATTTACATAAAACAAACTGAAGCTCAGAGCGTTTTAGCAAAATGTAAGGTCAACACAGCCAGCAATGCACAGAGCAGAGGTTCAAACAAAGGCTCATTTACACTCAAGGCAATGCAATTTCCCTTACAACCATCTCTTTCCACTACTTTCATTCATATACAAAGAATGCTAGATCTCCCCCTTTTAAGCAAATATATTTTTTGCTGTAAAATATCATTAATCTTTTCTTCTTGTTTAGTTGAAGTATAGTTGATTTACAATGTTGTGTTAGTTTCAGGTTTAAAACAAAGTGATTCAGTTTTGTTGTTGTTGTTCAGTTGCTAAGTCATGTCCAACTCTTTGCAACCCCATGGATTGTAGCACACCAGGCCCCTCTGTCTTCCACTATCTCCTAGAGTTTGCTCAAATTCGTGTCCATTGAGTCAAGTGATGCTATCTAACCATCTCAATTTCTACTGCCCCCTTTTTCTTTTGCCTTCAGTCTTTCCCAGGATCAGGATCTTTTCCAATGAGTCAGCACTTCATACCAAGTGGCCAAAGTATTGGAAGGTCAGCTTCAGCATCTGTCCTTTCAAAGAGTATTCACAGTTGATCTCCATTTAGGATTGACTGGTTTGATCTCCTTGCTGTCCAAGGTACTCTCAAGAAACTTCTCTAGCACCACAATTCAAAAGCATCAGTTTTTTGACACTCAGCCTTTATGATCTAACACTTGCATCCATACAGGACTACTGGAAAAAAATAAAAAACATAGCATTCACTATACAAACTTTTGTTGGAAAAGTGATGCCTCTGCATTTTAATACACTGTCTATATTTGTCATAGCTTTCCTCCCAATGTGCAAGTGACTTTAAATTTCATGGCTGCAGTCACTGTCCACAGTGATCTTGGAGACCAAGAAAATAAAATCTGCCACTGCTTCCTCTTTTTCCCCTTCTGTTTGCCATGTGTGATGGGACCAGATGCCATGATTTTAGTTTTTTGAGTGTTGAATTTCAAGCCAACTTTTTCATTCTCCTCTTTCACCCTCATTAAGAGGGTGAAAATTTCACCCTCATCAAGAGGCTGTTTAGGTCTTCTTCACTTTCTGCTATTAGAGTGGTAACGTCTGTATATCTGAGGTTATTGACATTTTTCCTGGCAATCTTGAATCCAGCTTGAACTTCATCCAGCCCATCATTTCACATAATGTACTCTGTATAGAAGTTAAACAAGCAGAGTGACAATATACAGCCATGTCGTGTTCCTTTCCCAACTTTGAATCAGTCTGTTGTTCCATGTCCAATTCTAACTGTTGCTTCTTGACCCATATACATGTATCTCAGGAGATAGATAAAGTATTCTGGTTTTCCCATCTCTTTAAGAATTTTCCACAGTTTATTGTGATCCACACAGTCAAGGGTTTTTCATAGTCAATTGAGGATTGGTAGATGTTTTTCTGGTGACTCAGATGGGAAAGGATCCACCTGCAATGCAGGAGACCTGGGTTCAATTCCTGGATTGGGCAGATCCTCTGGAGAAGGAAACGGCAACCCACTCATATTCTTGCCTGCAGAATCCCATGGACAGAGGAGCCTGGGTGGGCTACAATCCATGGGATCACAAAGACTGAGCAACTAACACTTTCACTTTCATTCTTTTTCAGATTCTTTTCCCTTAGAGATTATTACAAAATATTGAGTGTAATTCCCTGTTAAATAAGCAGGGTGACAATATATAATTTTGGTCCTTGTTGGTTATCTGATAGTTTGAATCTGCTAATTCCAAACTCCTAACTTATCTCCCCTACCCTTTTCCTCTTCGTGACCGTACGTTTGTTTTATGTTTGTTTCCAGGTCCCTAAACAAAAGTTTGACCACCTCTTTGTGTTTGTGTGTGCCGTATCCTCTCCATGACCCATTTTTTTAAGATGTCATTTTACCTGTTGCTACTCCTCCCTTTCACTCCTGAGCCCCACTGGGTTTCTACCTCCGATACTCTAAGCCAGCAATGACTTCCTAGTGGATGGTCTGACAGGTGCCTCTCAGCTCAGTCATATGACTGAACTCACGTCTAGCCTGCAACCCTGGACCATTTTATGTTCTTTCCTCCCCTTCCTCCTTTGTGGGCTCCCACCTTCAGTCCAAAGCAGCACATTGTCCTGTTACTGCTCCTACATCTGAAACTCCATCTGCTCTTTCATCTAACTCCTGACCCATCTTCCTTCCTCTGTTTTGCAAGCTCTTCCTCAGTGACCCTCAACCACCAGACTGTTAATATGTCAATCTGCCTTTCTAGACTAGACCTTCCCCTCCAGCTCTAGACCCACATAGGAAAATGCATTCTCAATTTGGCCAATTATTTTTCCATAATCACCTCAAACTCTACAGGTTTCAGATAGATTTGTCATCACAGGTCTTCCTTGGATCATCCATTCTGAGCCTCCAATCTTAACAAGTGACATCAGATACACTTTGGATGCCAATCCAACTTCTGTTCACCATCAGGCACTCCTCTTATTCCACATGTCCAGTCAGTGATCTCACAAGGATATTATGAATTTACAGCCTCTCAAATCCGCCTCTTCTTTTTCATTCTCACTAATTCCCTTGACCTCAAGTATAGGTCTGCAGAGAATTTCATGTCTAACAACTTCATAGCTGCTGACCTGCTTTCATCCTTGCCAATCTGCTCCTTCATTCTGCACAAGGCAGCATAACTCCTAGATTTATGCTTGGATATGAACTTTAAAAAAATTATCTTCATGGTAAAATTCAAAATGTTTAGAAAGGTTCTACATCATACAGCCTAAAATTTAGCAAAAGGGTGGCCACACTGAGGATATTTTAGGCTCTGAGGAAGATAAAGTCTCTGATAGAGCTTCTCAATTCTGCTGTTGCTGTAAGAAAGGCCACTGAACACACATCAATACACAGGCATGGTTGTCTTTTGGTAAAGCTTTACTCACAGGTCTAGGCTTCAGGCCAGATTTGGTTAGCAGGCTGGAGCTGACACCCCCTGGTCTAGCTGACCCCTTCACCTGCTTCTCCAGCATGATCCTCATCTTTCCCACTTCTCATATCACATTCTAACCAACACAAACAATTTTCAGTTCCTTGACTTGTCATGCTTTTTCTTGCTTCTAAGATTTTGCACCTGCTGTTTCTTCTTTCTCTTAGAAGAATATTCTTCTAAACCTTCTTTGAGGATATAATTGTTAGTTCTGTTTCAAAATTCAGTTAAATATGACATCTTCAAGGAAGGCTTCCTCACCTTCTCCCACATTTAATTGCATTTTCTCTCATCCATTTAATTGCATTTTCCTCCCATTCCAGTGTGTGTTCTCTAAGAACAGGGACTATGGTCCTGTCTTTTATCTGATTATTTGCCAAGATATCCATACACTTTTCTTTATGATATATGTCATAAACTCTTGGTAGTATATCCCATGTAAGACTTTCTGGTGATCTAGTGACTAAGAATTTTTGCTACCACTGAAGGAGACAAGGGTTCCATCCCTGGTTAGGGAACTAAGATTCCACATGCTGAATGCCATGGTCAAAAAAAAAAAACAAAAATAAAACAAACAAAAAACCCCCACAACCAGGTGTTTTCAAATCCATTCGGGATCAAGCCAGGCAAAGAGAGGATTTTTAGGGGTTGCTTAGCAAAGTAATTTAACAGGTTCGTGCATGTGTGCTAAGTCACTTCAGTCATGTCTGACTCTGCAACCCCATGGACACAGCCTGCTAGTCTCCTCTGGCCATAGAATTATCCAGGCAAGAATAGTGGAGTGGACTGCCATGCCCTCTTCCAGGGGATCTTCCCAACCCAGGGACAGAAGCTATGTCTCTTACATCTATCCTGCTTTGGCAGGTGGATTCTTTACCACTAGCACTACCTGGGACAGTAAATTTCAAATCTCTCCACATCAACCCCTTTTGGCTCCAATAATATAGAGTTCACCAGCTAATAGCTATCATCTTTAACTGCTTCACAGAGGTAAACTTTTCAGGAAAACAAACAAATATGTGACCTCATCTACAGATACTATACCATAATGTCACACATGTTGGAAAATGTTCAAGGATCAAAAATCTGTTTCTCAAGATACCTGAATCTGTGGGCAGAAATCAGCTCTACAATAGAAGGATCAATTTTTAGAATAGCATCACTGAAAATACAATAGGAATGAGGAAATTTTAGTTAGTCTCTATTAAAGAAAAACATGCAAAGTAGAAAAACAGAAGCAAAGCTGAAAGCAAGCTGTGTGAAATATTTTGATCAAGAAAATGCTTTTACACGTTTCTTTGGTTAGGAAATGTATTGGTGTGTAACAGGACAGTAAATCTACTTTTCTCTTCAAATGAAGAGGTTGTTTTAGATATGTTATCATCAGATAGGGGCTTCCCTAGTAGTTCACCATTAGAAGAACCTGACTACAATGCCGGAGATGCAGGAGACTCAGGTTCAATCCCTGGGTCCTGGTATTCTTGCCTTTAGAATCCCATGGACAGAAGTGACTGGTAGCCTTTACAGTCCATAGGGTTGCAAAGAATTGGACATGACTGAAGCGACTAAGCAGCCATGCATGCATTATCAAATAGACAGCCTTGGTGTAAAGTAGCACTTTTTCACACTGGAAAGAATAAAATATTTACATTTTCAGTCACCATTGCAGCCCTAGCTCAGCTGGCTTCTTTTTTCCCCATAAAGCTTGCTTTTTAATCAGCCCCACGTTTGGGCCTCACTTGTCAATAATGGTACAGATACAGATACAGTGTGCTCTGCATTGAGAGTTCTGATTCTACACTGGACTCTCTCGGTACAGATACAATATCATTTTTGAGCTATGTAGCTATATACGTATTACTCAACCTTTTCTGTCTTTTTGCAGGAGATAGCAGTTGAAAATGTGTGACCTTACTTCCATTCATATATTTTGGAATCACCCTGTCATTGCCATAATACAATGTATATAATGCAATAAAATCATTTGATTGGCAGTCATATAGGTTTCACCCTGATTAAAATAATAATAGCAATGATAATGATAATAATAGCAAAAGCTCATATAGCACTTACTATATAGCAAACATTCCTAACACTTTGCAAGTATCCATTCATTTAAAGTCCTTTCACAGGCCCTGCAATTTATGGAGGTGGTTACTATTATCTTCCGCAGATGAGAAAATTGAATTATGCAGAATTTAGGCTTTCCCAAAGTCACACAGTGCAAGGCTAGAATTTACACCCAGACAGCCTGGCTACACATGCATGTATGTACTTCACTACTATACTCTGCTGACCTGCAAGCATTAAGTAGAATGCCTATTCTGGAGTGTGAAAGCTACTTTATTTTTATGGACCTGATCCACATTCAAATAATGAAGAGAACAAAAATGGACTGAAAGCTTATGATAAACGTTTGCTATTTTACTGTCAATGAACCAAAGTCCAATTCAAACATTCAAAGCCACTGGCCTGTTTCTAATAAAAATGGAATACAAAATAAAGCATAAATCACCCAAACGCTTATAAAGCACTTCCTTAAAATCAGCATCTAAAGGAATATTGCCTCTATATTTGCAAGAAACAATAAAGGAAGTAAAATATGTACTCAGATCACCTTGGCATACCTTTCTGAAACGTGATAGAATGTCTATGATAGCAAGTAATCTTTGGGAAATTCAGAAACAGTCATTACCTTCAGTGCTGGCAGGCAGGAAAAATGGAAGTACCCTGAAATGGCATGCAGAAGAGGTTAGCATGTTCACTGAGGATATTTCAAATTGAAAAGAAAGATAATATGCTTCTTTCTGCAGTAACATTCAAACAGCTCTTTGTGGGAAATGGAAAAGCTGTAGCTCTGTAGCTGGGATGAATATTGTGTTGTCCTTAGTGCTGATCACCCAAACAAGTGGTAAAGCTGTGTTTCTTATTTTAAACTTGAGGGAGATGGTGTGACAGGTGTCACTTCTGAGCACCATCTCTGAGTGCCCCTGCACTCTGGGCCCTTTCCCTTCCCCTGCTGTGCTGTCTCAGACAGACATGGCAAGCAGCTGTCTGCTGGGCTGAGACCCTCCTGACACCAAGAGAAATGCATATCTGTTGTGTTAAGTCTTAGAAATTTAGGACTTGGCTGGGGGTGATATGCTTCATCACAATCTAACAAATATACATTGGCCTCCACAAACTCAGGTTTCAAATGAAAAAAATAAAAGATCATTCTTTTATTTTCTCTCATGGAACCAGAAACCAGAATTTAACATAAGGCCTCCATTGTCTTGGGTTGACAGTAAAGTTAATGTTATTCTATATTGGAGTTCACTTTCCATTTCCTAAATTTTATCAATACTCTGATATTTTATACAATAATTTAATGTCAGGGGATCACCTTTGGTTTCCTCTACCAGATGGCTATCTCTGGTAAAGACCATCCAGGGCTATCTGATGAAGAATAGTAAATGAATTCAGAAGATGTACTGTGTGTGTATGCTAGTCACTCAGTCATGTTTAACTCTTTGTGACCCCATGGACTATAGCCCTCCAGGCTCCTCTGTCCATGGAATTCTCCAGACAAGAATACTGGAGTAGGTTGTCATTTCCTGCCCCAAATATGTGGAACATAGGCACAATGGAATATTACTCAGCCATGAAAAAGAATGAAATAACGCCATTTTCAGCAACACAGATGGATCTTAAAAATGATAAAAATGAACTTATTTATAAAACAGACTCACAGACTTAGAACACAAGTTTATGGTTATCAGGGAAGATGGATGGGGGGACAGGTAAATTAGAAGTTTGGGATTGGCATGTATACACTGCTATATGTAGAATAGGTAACCAACAAGAATGTACTGGATAGCACAGGGACCTCTGCACAATATTCTGCAATAACCTAAATGGGAAAAGAATGTGAAAAAGAATAGATACATGTGTATGTTTATGAATCACTTTGCTATACCCCTGAAACTAATACAACATCGTTAATCAACTATATTCAATATAAAATTTTTTTTTAAGAAGACTTGTCTGAATCCTATTTGTATCCAATAATCTTGTCGGATGATGGGAACCTTGCTTCCCTCTGGGCACACCAAGGGTGGACAAGATCTAAAATAAAAGCAGAGAGAAAAGACCTATCTCCTGACACCCTTACCTTAGTTTCAGGTTCTGTCTCTTTTTATGTTTAACACCTGTAACAGGTAAGAGGCCAAGTGTTATGGGGAGCTGAGCATATGTAGTTTGAAAAGCTATTTTTGATCAAAAGAAAATATCAATATAATTTCTTTATCTTAATCCCCCAGTGGTAGTTACAAGAATATATGCACTAGGATGAATTCACTTAGGACTTGTGCATTTTGCCATCTGAATGTTATATGACAAGAAAAAATTTAGGGAAAAAAAATATGATTTTGAAATTAGGCTCAGGACTTTGTAAGCCTTCTCTGTGGCTGAGAGCTCCACAGGGTCGGATTCATGAGTGGTCAGATTCATGAGTGGTCAGGTAAAGCAGTGTCTCTGACCTTCGCCTCCCTCCTGACCTCTGTTGCTCTGTTAAAGTAAACCCACTCCCTCTTATCCCAGGATAATCCTCCCCAGCAGCAGGGAAATTAAAGAACAAAAGTCAGAAAGGGGCTAGTCCTTAATTTCCCCTGAGGCTAGGGGGGTGTAGAGTAACTACAGGGAGTGGATAAAGGATGATTTTACTAAGACTGTGAGAAATAATATCCAAGTAAACGACCTGTCACATATAGATGTCAGGAGAGGGCTATATAGATCATGCAGAGCTGCATTGCAATCAATCTTGCCTGTTGTCACCTGAAATATCACACTTTTCTCTAAATCAAAGGTCAAAAGAATCTCACCTAGGACATGTCAACACTGGTACACACCACCTTGGAATGTCTATAATTATAAGAGAAATTGAGAAAAATGCACAGTTATTCCATATGTATATTTATTTCTGTTACAGTGGTTAAAGGAAAACATAATGCAAACAAGGGATATCCCATTAATAGACATTTCTTGTCTTAATTCTGCAATATCATAAAAAACATATATGTATATAAATCACTTTGCTGTATTGTAGAAATTAACCCAACACTGTAAATCAACTATATTTCAGGAAATACATTAAAAAATAAATTTTTGAAGTAATCTAGGAAAATGTTTTTATGATATTGCATAATTAATCTTGCCTGGAGAATCCCAGGGACGGGGGAGCCTGGTGGGCTGCCGTCTATGGAGTCACACAGAGTCGGACATGACTGAAGTGACTTAGCAATATATGTATATGTATGTATGGTGTTTTCCATATTCTTTTTCATTATGGCTTTGAATATAGTTTCCAGTAAAGAAAACTATTAACTTAACTGAAAGTTAGAGATCCAAAAAAGGGTAAAATATTTGCCCTGTTAACTGGAAAATAATCACCAGTGTGACTTCTAAAGCAATGACAAATCCTCTGTTGTCTGATTTTGAAATGTCTATAAATGCCACAACTGGCTTTTATTCTGCTCTTGGCTCTCCCAGGAGAACAGAATTATGAATTCTATTTTTAATGTAAAATTTTCTAAGGGCAGGGAGCAAAGCAAGATTTCCAAAGTTTCACATCATGAGGCCCAATGTTAGTTCAATAAATTGCAAACTTTGTTATAATCATCAGTGGCCTTAAAAGCTGGTTTACTTAGATCAATTCCTTTATTTATGTTGTGCTTATTTTTTTCTATGTCTCTGACACACTTTCCTATAGTGAAAGAATTGTGTTCTTTGTAGTGAATCTGACGTTATTAAAAGCCCTGCCACATGCTTTCTGTCTTATACAAATAGCATTAATCTAGGATACATCTTTATTTCCAACACATGAAGCTAGTTCTATTATCTCATGGTAAGAATGTCATATAACATTACCCATCCCCCCATGTGAACTGGATGTGTGCATACAAATAATTTCTAGTTCAAAATTATTTAAGATATTAAATTTAAAAGAGTATTAAAATTCAAAGCAGGAAATTGATACTAAGTAGAAATTGATGAATATTCATAGAGAGGATTTTTAAAACTTCTGCTTTTAAAAATGCCTTTTAAAACTTCTGGTTGAAAGCCTGAATGCAAATAGTAACTTTTTATACATGATTGGTGTAACTAGTAGTTTTAGAAATGTATATAAACTAACACCAAAAATACAAGCGACTGATTCTAGGATGCTAATATTTAACAAACAAGGCATTGATAGTCTCAATGAGATCATTAGCAACACACATTTTAAAAGTTTTCCAGAAATGTGGTATTTACAGTCTCAAGCGCACCAGCAAAAGAGCACAGCTTCCGCTGTAGGAACCATATTATCTGAGAAAGTGAGAGCTGCCTTGCATGTTGGCTAGAAGTTATGGACCTCTCTTTCTCTCTCATTCCCTAACAAAACAGTGAAGGGCACTAAACAAAAACACCTGGTTGGCCTCTGGTACTTGACTAGTTCACTAGAAAAGTTCAAAGCTTTTTATAAACATCTTGCTGCCTGACTAGTAATTAAATTATGTCCATAATTTCCTGAGTGTACTGCTCACCTATGAAAGTTAATTAACCCTTTCCATGTACTAGGGCATCATTATATCATTATTATTTTATTATATGCATAACAATCATACCTTTAGAAATTGTATAAATTGAAATATGAAGGCAGAGTTAGGGGCTCAGGACCTAATTACTAGGCATTTTAGTGCAAATAGAATGAATAAAACCTTCATTCAGACCACTAAGAATGCTGCCATATCTCTTATCTCAATATAATGCCCACATATAAGTCATTAAAATTTTAGCAATATGACAATGTTTTAACATTGCTTATATGGAAATGTAGGATTTTTTACCTCCACAAACACATATTTTAAAGAAAACATTAATATTCTTAGGAGATCTGAAGAGAAAATAGTAGATACTATAGCATAAATTACCAGAAGGTATAAAGGTAAATTAAAAAATAAAAAATTTAATGAGAGGAAATCCTCATCCACCAGGAGTACACTGCTCCAATTGGACAGGTCCACAATTTTGCTTTACACTTCTGGCTAAGTCTAAGCTCTGATTTTTTTCTATAGAGTGAGATGCTGTTCCACTGGGGTTTCCAAGACTGATATTAAAAAAAAAAAAAAAAAAGTAGACATTCACCAGAGAGCAGACAGAAGAAGCAAGAAGAACTACAATCCCACAGCCTCCAGAACGAAAACCACAATCACAGATAATTAATCAAAGTGAAAAGGAGGAGGATTCTGACACAGATGAAGGAGCAAGATAAATTACCAAAACAACAACAACAACAGCTAAACGAAGTGCCTAGATGAGCTGGACTTAACTGATATTTAGAGAGCATTCCATCCAAAAGCAGCAGACTGCACATTCTTCTTAAGTGCACACAGAACATTCCCTAGGATTGATCACATGCTGAAAACAGGCAACCTTCCATGAAAAAAGAATTCAGAATAATGATAGTGAAGATGATCTAGGATCTCAGAAAAAGAATGGAGAAGATTCAAGAAATATTTACCAAAGACCTAGAAGAACTAAAGAACAAACAAACAGATATGAACAATTCACTAGAAAGAATCAGTAGCAGAATAACTGAGGCAAAAGAATGAATAAGTGACCTGTAAGACAGAATGGTGGAAATTACTGCCACAAAGCTGAAAATAGAAAAAAAAAAAATGAAAAGGAATGAAGATAGCCTAAAACACCTACGGGACAATATTAAAAGCACTAACATTTGTATTATTGGGATCCCAGAATTACAACAGAGAAGGCAATGGCACCCCACTCCGGTATTCTTGCCTGGAAAATCCCATGGATGGAGGAGCCTGGTAGGCTACAGTCTGTGGGGTCGCAAAGAGTCAGACACAACTGAGAGACTTCACTTTCACTTTTCACCTTCATGCATTGGAGAAGGAAATGGCAACTCACTCCAGTGTTCTTGCCTGGAGAATCCCAGGGACGGGGGAGCCTGGTGGGCTGCCGTCTATGGGGTCACACAGAGTCGGACACAACTGAAGTGACTTAGCAGCAGCAGCAGCAGCAGGAGAAGTACAAGAGGAGATAGGAGCTGAGAAAATATTTGAAGACATAATAGCTGAAAACTTCCCTAACATGTGAAAAGAAATAGTCAACAAAATCCCGGAATCCAGAGTTTCAGGCAGGATAAACTCAAGAAGGAACACACTGAGATGCATAGCAATCAAACTCACAAAAAGTAAAGCCAAAGATATAATATTAAAAGCAACAAGGGAAAAAAGATAAATAATATACAATGGGACTCTCATCAGGTTATCAGCTGATTTCTCAACAGAAACTCCACAGTCAGAAGGGAATTATATGATATATTCAAAGTGATGAAAGGGAGGAAACGACAGGCAAGAATACTCTACCCAACTTCTCTCATTCAACTTTGATGGAGAAATCAAAAGCTTTAAAGACAAGAAAAAGTTAGGAGAATTCAGTGCCACTAAAGTAGCTTTATGACAAATGCTAAAGGAACTTTTCTAGGCAGGAAGCACAAGAGAAGGAAAAGACCCACAAAAAATAGACCCAAAGCAATTAAGAAAATGGTAAAAGGATTATACATATCAATAATTATCTTAAATGTAAATGTATTAAATTCACCAACCAAAAGAGATAGACTGGCTAGGTGGATGAAATAAGAAGACCCAAATATATTTTATCTACAGGACACTTTCCTCAGATTTAGGTTTACTTACAAACTGAAAGTAATGGGATGGGAAGAGATATTCCACACTAATGGAAATCATAAGAATGCTGGAGTAGCAATATTCATATCAGGAAAAAATAGACTTAAAAACAAAAAATGTTACAAGAGACAAAGAAGAACACTACGTAATGAACAAAGTCCAAGAATAAGATATAACAATTATAAATATATATGCAACCAATATAGGAGCACCTCAATATGTAAGGCAAATACTAACAATCATAACGGGAGAGATCAACAGCAATGCAACAATAATGGGGGACATAACACTCCACTTTCACAATGGACAGGTCATCTAAACAGAAAATTAATAAGGAAACACAGCCCTTAAATGACGCCTTAGATGAGCTGAATTTAATTGATATTCATAGAGCGTTCCATCCAAAAACTGGAGACTATGCATTCTTCTCATATGCACATGCTGGGCCGAAAAGGTGAGCCTTGGTAAATTTAAGAAAATTGAAATCATATCAAGCATCTCTTCTGACTACAATGCTATGATATTAGAAATAAGCTACAAGAAAAACTCTAAAAAACTTAAAATCAAAAACATGTATTGGCTTAACAATATGCAACTAAACAACCAATGGATCACTGAAGAAATCAAAGAAGAAATAAAAAATACCCAGAGACAACAGAAAATGATAGCACAAGAGTCCAAAACTTATGGGATGCAGCAAAAGCAGTTTTAAGAGGGAGGTTGATAGAAGTACAATCTTACCTCAAGAAACAAGAACAATCTCAAATAAACAACCCAAACTTACACCTAAAACAACTAGAGAAAGAACAAACAAAACCTAAAGTTAACAGAATGAAAGAAATTATAAAGATCAGGGCAGAAATTCATGCAATAGAGACAATGAAAACAATTGCAAAGATCAATGAAACTAAAACTGGTGTTTTGAAAAGATAAACAAAATTGATAAACATTTAGCCAGACTTATAAAAAAAGGGGGGGGAGGGAGGGGAGGACTCAAATCCTAAAATTAGAAATGAAAAAGAAATTACAGCTGATTCTACAGAAATACCAAGGATCATAAGAGACTACTATGAGCAACTGTATGGCAATGAAATGAACAACCTGAAAGAAATGGGCAAATTCTAACAATGGTACAATCTCCATAGACTGAATCAGGAAGAAATAGAAAATATAAATAGATCAATCTGAAGCACTGATATTATTGAAACTATGATTAAAAGCCTCCCAAGAACCTGATAGTTCAGTTGGTACAGAATCTGCCTGCAAATGCAGCAGACCCCAGTTTGATTTCTGGGTCAGGAAGACCCTTTCGAGAAGGGATAGGCTACCCACTCCAGTATTCTTGGGCTTCCCTTGTGGCTCAGCTGGTAAAGAATCGTCCTGCAATGCTGGAGACCTGGGTTCAATCCCTCAGTTGGGAAAATCTCCCAGAGAAGGGAAAGGCTACCCCCTCCAGTATTCTGTCCTGGAGAATTCCATGGATTATACAGTCCATGGGTTGCAAAGAGTTGGACGTGACTGAGTGACTTTCACTTTCACTTTCAAGAAACAAATGTTTAGAATCTGATGGCTTCACGGGTGAATTTTATCAAACATTTAGAGGAGAGTTAACAACAATCCTTTGAAACCATTCCCAAAAAATTGCAGAGAAAGGAAAACTACATCTGCAAGAAAATATAGGCAGAATACTCTCTGACTTAAATCACAGCAATATCTTTTCTAATCCATCTCCCAGAATATTGGGAAAAAATAAAATAAAATAAACAAATGTGATATATTTAAACTCAAAAGCTTTTGCACAGAGAAGGAAACAATAAACAAAGCAAAAAGACAACCCACAGATTGCAAATAATGTGACCGATAAGGGATTAGCCTCCAAATTTACAAACAGCTCATGATGTTTAATAACATCAAAACAAAAAATCCACTCAAAAAATGGGCAGTAGACCTAAACAGACATTTCTTCAAAGAAGACATACATATAGCCAACAGGCACATGAATAGATGTTCAGCATTGCTAGTTATTAGAGAAATGCAAATCAAAACTACAATGAGATATCACCTCACACCAGCCAGACTAGCTATCACCAAAAAAAAAAAAAAAGAAAGTCCACACACAAGTGCTGGAGAGGGTGTGGAGAGAAGGGAACCCTCCTACACTCTTCGTGGGAAAGTAAATTGGTACAGCCAGTATGGAGAGCAGTATGCTGCTGCTGCTGCTAAGTCGCTTCAGTCATGTCCAACTCTGTGCAACTCCATAGATGGCAGCCCACCAGGCTCCTCCATCCCTGGGATTCTCCAGGCAAGAACACTGGAGCGGGTTGCCATGTCCTTCTCTAATGCATGAAAGTGAAGAGTGAAAGTGAAGTCGCTCAGTCGTGTCCGACTCTTAGCCACCCCATGGACTGCAGCCTATCAGGTTCCTCCATCCATGGGATTTTCCAGGCAAGAATACTGGAGTGGGTTGCCATTGCCTTCTCCAGGAGAACAGTATGGAGATCCCTTAAAAAAAAAAAAAAAAAAAAAAAAACTAAAAATAGAGATACGTATGATCCTACCATCCAATTCAGGGGTGTATATCCAGAGAAAAATATGATCCAAAAAAAGTTAATGCACGTGAATGTTCATTGCACATTGTTTACCACAGCCAAGACATAGAAGCAACCTAAACATCCACTGATAGAGGAATAAACAAAGATGTGGTACACATACACGATGGAGTATTACTCAACCATTAAAAATAAATAATAGGGCCATTTTCAGTAACATGGATAGACCTAGCAATTCTCATAGTGAGTGAAGCAACTCAGAGAAAGAAATAGTGTATGATGTCCCTTATAGTGAAAGTGTTCATTGCTCAGTTGAGTCCAACTCTTTGCAACCCCATGGGTAGCCTCTGTCCATGGAATTCTCCAGGCAAAAATACTGGAGTGGATAGTCATTCCCTCCTCCAGGGGATATTTCTCACCCAGGGATCAAACTCAGGTCTTCAGCATTGCAGGCAGATTCTTTACTGTCTGAGCCACCAGAGAAGTCTGATATCTCTTATATGTAGAATCTTAAAAAAAAAAATGATCCAAAGAAGTTATTTAAAAAACAGAAAGAGACTCAGAGACTTAGAAAATAAACTTATGGTTGCCAGGGGGAAGGGACAGTTAGGAACTTTGGGATGGTCATGTACATACTGCTGTGTTTAAAGTAAATAACAAACAAGGACCTATTGTATAGCACATGGAACTCTCCTCAACATTATGTGCCAGCCTGGATGGTAGGAGGGTTGGGGGAAAGTGGATACATGTATACATATGGATGAGTCCCTTCATTGTTCACCTGAAGCTATCAAAACATTTTTAAGCAGCTATACCCCAATACAAGAGAAAAAGTATTTTTAATTAATAAATAAAAAACTTAATGTAAAAATAATATTAAATTTTCATTATTCAATTAACAAACTAATTATAAAAATAATGTCTGCTTGCTCTTTAAAAGAAAATCAACCTAACTTAAAGTGATTTGGGTGGAGAGTTCTGATAAACTTTGGTCCACTGGAGAAGGGAAAGGCAAATCACTTCAGTATTCTTGCCTTGAGAACCCCATGAAGAGTATGCAAAGACAAAACTGTATGACACTGAAAGATGAACTCCCCAGGTCAGTAGGTGCACAATATCCTACTGGAGAAGAATGGAGAAGTAACTCCAGAAGAATGAAGACACAGAGCCAAAGCAAAACAATGCTCAGTCCAACGTTGTAAGAGCAATATTGCATAGGAACCTGGAATGTTAGGTCCATGAATCAAGCTACATTGGAAGTGATCAAACAAGAGATGGCAAGAGTGAACATCAACAATTTAGGAGTCAGTGAACTAAAATGGACTGGAATAGGTGAATTTAATGAAGATTACCATTATATCTACTACTGTGGGCAAGAATCCCTTAGAAGAAATGGAGTAGCCTTCATAGTCAACAATAGAGTCCTAAATACAGTTCTTGAGTGCAATCTCAAAAATGACAGAATGATCTCTATTCATTTCCAAGGCAAACCATTCAATATCACAGTAGTCCAAGTATATGCCCCAACCAGTAATGCTAAAGAAGCTGAAGTTGAACAGTTCTGTGAAGACCTACAAGACTTTCTAGAACTAACCCCTGAAAAAGATGTCCTTTTCATTATAGGGGGCTGGAATGCAAAAGTAGGAGGTCAAGAAACACCTGGAGCAACAGGCAAATTTGGTGATGGAGTACAAAATGAAGCAGGCAAAACCTAACAGAGTTTTGCCAACAGAACGCATTGGTCACAGCAAACATCTTCTTCCAACAACACAAGAGAAGACTCTACACATGGACATCACCAGATGCTCAATACCAAAATCAAATTGTTTGTATTCTTTGCAGCCAAAGATGGAGAAGCTCTATACAGTCAGCAAAAACAAGGCTAGGAGCTGACTGTGGATCTGATCATGAACTCCTTACTGCCAAATTCAGGCTTAAATTGAAGAAAGTAAGGAAAACCACTAGACCATTCAGGTATGATCTAAATCAAATCCCTGGTATTATACAGTGGGCCTGACAAATAGATTCAAGGGATTAGATCTGATAGACAGGGTGCCTGAAGAACTATGGACAGAGGTTAGTGACACTGTACAGGAAGCAGGGATCAAGACCATCCCCCCAAAAAGAAATGTAAAAGGGCAAAATGGTTGTCTGAGGAGACCTTACAAATAGCTGTGAAAAGAAGAGAGGTGAAAGGCAAAGGAGAAAATGAAAAATATACCCAGTTGAATGCAGAGTTCCAAAGAATAGTAAGGAGAAATAAAAAAGCTTTCCTCAGTGATTAATGCAAGGAGAGGAAAACAATAGAATGGGAAAGACTAGAGATCTCTTCAAGAAAATTAGAGATACTAAGGGAACATTTATGCACATATGGCCACAATAAAGAACAGAAATGGTATGGACCTAACAGAAGCAGAAGCTATTAAGAAAAGGTGGCAAGAATACACAGAAGAATGATATAAAAAACATCCACATGACTCAGATAACCATCATAGTGTGATCATTAACCTAGAACCAGACATCCTAGAATGCAAAGTCAAGTGAGCCTTAGGAAGCATCACTACAAACAAAGATAGTAGAGGTGATAGAATTCCAGTTGAGCTATTTCAAATCCTAAAAGATGACAGTGTTAAAGTGCTGCTCTCAATATGCCAGCAAATTCGGAAAACTCAGCAGGGGCCACAGGACTGGAAAAGGTCAGTTTTCATTCCAATCCCAAATAAGTAAATGCCAAAGAGTGTTCAAACTACTGCACAATTGCACTCATCTCATACTCTAGCAAAGTAATGCTCGAAATTCTCCAAGCCAGGCTTCAGCAATACGTGAACCGTGAACTTCCACATGTTCAAGCTGGTTTTAGAAATGGCAGAGGAACCAGAGATCAAATTGCCAACATCCATTGGATCATCAAAAAAGCAAAAGAGTTCCAGAAAATCATCTACTTCTGCTTTATTGACTATGCCAAGCCTTTGACTGTGTGGATCACAACAAACTGTGGAAAATTATTCAAGAGATGGGAATACCAGACCACCTTACCTGCCTCCTGAGAAACCTATATGAAGTTCAGGAAGCAACAGTTAGAACTGGATATGGAACAACAGACTGGTTCCAAATTGAGAAAGGAGAATGTCAAGGCTGTGTATTGTCACCCTGCTTATTTGACTTTTATGCAGAGTACATCATATGAAATGCCAGAATCAGGCTGGAATCAAGATTTCCAGGAAAAATGATAATCTCAGATATACAGATGACATCACCCTTATGGCACAAAGCGAAAAAAGAACTAAAGAGCCTCTTGTTGAAAATGAAAAAAGAGAATGAAAATTTGGCTTAAAATTCAACATTCAGAATACTAAGAACACGGCATCCGGTCCCGTCACTTCATGGCAAATAGATGGGGAAACAATGGGAAGAAGGGCAGACTTTATTTTCTTCAGCTCCAAAATCACTGCATATACATTACTTTGCCAGCAAAGGTCTGTCTAGTCAAAGCTATGGTTTTCCCAGTAGTCATGTATGGATGTGAGAGTTGGACTATAAAGAAAGCTGAGAGCCACAGAGTTGATGCTTTTGAACTGTAATGTTGGTGAAGACCATTGATAGTCACTTGGACTGCAAGGAGATCCAACCAGTCAATCCTAAAAATCAGTATTGAACATTCATTGGAATGAATGATGCTGAAACTGAAACTCCAATACTTTGGCCACCTAATACGAAGAACTGACTCATTTGAAAAGACCCTAATGCTGGGAAAGATTGAAGACAGGAAGAGAAGGGGATGACAGAGGATGAGATGGTTGAAAGGCATCACTGACTTGATGGACATGAGTTTGAACAAGCTCTGTGAATTGGTGATGGACCAGGAGGCCTGGTGGGCTGCAGTCCATGCATTCAGTAAGAGTTGGATACGAATGAGCAACTTAACTGAAATGATAGTGTAGATATCTTTCCATATTAATTTGTAATATTTTACCTCATTCTTTATAAGGACTACTCAGTGATTCATTATAAGAATATAACACATCTATTTAAACTATTCTCCAGTGATTAAGATTCAGATTGTCAGTTTTTTTATCCAATTAACAATACTGGAATATTTAACCAATAATGTGGGTACATATGACTATATATAAAATATATAAACAACAAGGACCTATTGTATAGCACAGAGAACTGTATTCAGTATTGTGTAATAACCTATAATCGAAAAGTATTTGAAGAAGAATATATGTATGTGTACTAGGTCAGGAAGGTTCCCTGGAGGGCATGGCGACCCACAACACTATTCTTGCATGTAGAATCCTATGGACAGGGGAGCCTGGTGGGCTACAGACCATAGGGTTGCAAACAGTTGGACATGACTGAAGTGATTTAGCACACACGCGTATTCACACACACACACACACACACACACATGTGAATCACTTTTGTATACACTTGAAACTAACACAGTATTCTAAATCACTATTTTGTTGTTTTTGTTTAGTGATTGAGTTGTGTCTGACTCTGTGCAACCCCGTGGACTGTAGCCCACCAGGCTCCTCTGTCCATAGGATTTCCAGGCAAGAATACTAGAGTGGGTTGCCGTTTCCTTTTCCAGGGTATCTTCCCAATCCAGGGATTGAACCTGCATCTCCTGCTTGGCAGGCAGATTTTTATCACTGAGCCACCCAAGAAGCCCACGACTTCAATTAAAAAATAATAATGTGGTACAACCATAAAAATTTCCAAAATGGAACTGATATATGTCAAACAATTTGAGCCTTTTAAATTTTGAACTTACTATTGAATTTCTTTCCCACAAACTCTGTGATGATCCTTCTTTCTCCCAGCACACACTGCTAAGAAGTGACTTAGGTAAACTGCAAATTTCATAGTTCTATATCAGTACCTCAGTATTTATGCATTTATACTTACTTTATCTTGATTGATGCTATTCATTATTAGCCATTTGTATTTATTTTCTATTCTACAGAGGTTGATCCTTTTTCTTCTGATGTTTAAATGCTTTTTATATGAAGATGTTTACATCTTTTGTATTAAAACTAAATAAAGTTTTTATGTTCTGAAATGTATGCTTCTATTTTTCACAATTTTATATTTGGGGATGTGGAATTATGTTTGCTGTATAAATGTTCTTTTGTAATATATATGTTCTTAAAGAAACCTTTCTTGAAATATAGCTGATGTACAATATTATGGTAGTTTCAGGTGTACCATATAGTGCTTTCGGAGAAGGCAATGGCACCCCACTCCAGTACTCTTGCCTGGAAAATCCATGGATGGAGGAGCCTGGCAGGCTGCAGTCCATGGGGTCGCTAAGAGTCGGACACGACTGAGAGACTTCACTTTCACTTTTCCCTTTCATGCACTGGAGAAGGAAATGGCAACCCACTCCAGTATTCTTGCCTGGAGAATCCCAGGTACAGCGGAGCCTGGTGGGCTGCTGTCTATGGGGTTGCACAGAGTTGGACATGACTGAAACGACTTAGCAGCGTATAGTGCTTTGGCATTTGCATAAATTATGAAATAATCTCCATGAAAGTCTAGTGACCATCTGTCCCCATAAAGTTCTTACAAGATGATTGATCATATTCCTTATGCTGCATATTTCATCTCAGTGGCTTATTTTGTATGTCTGTATCTATGAGTTTTGTTTTGTTTTGTTTCTTTGCTTATTTATATTAAAATAATCTCTTTATCTTTAATTTTTGCCCTTTTAATTATAAGATGGCTTGTTATGGAACCTCTTTTAGTTCCTTTTTTGGGACTCTGTCTGCTTCTGGGACCTAGATGTCTGTTTCCTTCCCCAGGTTATGGAAGTTTGGAGTGAATATTTCTTCACATAAATTCTGTGCCCTTTTCTCACTAATGGATTTGAGTGCTCTCAATTAACACAACCTTCTCAGCTGACACATTTTTGTAGCTCTTCCTAAAAGATAAATCCAAAATTACTATATGCTTATAAAAATTGTCCCATGATTAACCCTCTTTAATCCTTTTGTTCAGGCCTAATCATTCTAACTATCAAGTTACTAGTGATCTTCAAATGAGAAAATTTAATAATTATTTCTCAGTATCCATCATTTGTTGAATACTATTTTGAAGGCCATCATCAGTCTCAAGGTTGCACTCTAAGTGCAGAAATGGCTGAGGCACGTGGTCCAGATCTTGGTTACTTCCCATACTCAGTGACTCAGAATTGGATAACTCACCTGTTTTCAGCTATCGTGTCTTCATTTGTAAAAGATGGACATTAATTCTACCTAGAAGTATTGTTTTAAGGATTACTGACCATGGACTAGGTGATCAACAAATGGTACTTTTATTGTTTCTAAGGAAATCACATCTTCATGTACAATACATTTATTATACATGATTTCAAATGGATTCATTTTTCCCAAATTATTCTAATATCAAAGTCTAGAAATCTTTGATTCAGCTACGTACATTTTTTCATCTGTTACTTCTTACAACCTACATTCAGTTTCAGTATACATCACCCATGTATAACTATTATTCACTGTATTCCTGGCTACCACTCCATTTTAATCCAACAGTGCTTTACAGATGGATTCCACAATAAAACCCTTCCACTCCAACTCTGGGCTTCAAAAGTGCAGAACATTTTATAAACTGTAAAATTGTTAGTAAAAACAGTAATAGTGTCATTTTTAGGCAATGCATTCTGCTGCTGCTACAAAGTTGCTTCAGTTGTGTCCGACTCTGTGCGACCCCATAGACGGCAGCCCACCAGGCTCCCCCGTCCCTGGGATTCTCCAGAAAAGAACACTGGAGTGGGTTGCCATTTCCTTCTCCAATGCATGAAAGTGAAAAGTGAAAGTGAAGTCGCTCAGTAGTGTTCGACTTTTCACGAGCCCACGGACTGTAGCCCACCAGGCTCCTCCATCCATGGGATTTTCCAGGCAAGAGTACTGGAGTAGGGTGCCATCGCCTTCTCTGACACTTTCATTAAATTTAGTATCTATCTCTTCAGAACTTATAATAATTTAAAGGTCCTCAGGGCTCAGGGTTGTACATGAGTTAAAGATAGAAAAAGAGGAAGTACTGAACAAAGATGCAGTCAGTCATAACTCAAAAACTAATGTTCTTTTCTCATGATTTCATAAACTATGCTATCATTTTTTCAATGAGCTGGCAAGATTTAATAAAGATATATAATATAAAAATACATAAAGATTAAATTATATATATGATTGTTATTTTGTACCATATTATTCTTTCAACATTACTTTGTGATGCCATTTCCCAAGTCCAGTAAATAATTGTTTTCCTTTTTTCTGCTACTTCCATGTCTAAGTGTAGGTGCCCATGTAACCTGGATGAATCTGAGCAATTCAATCTCATGTTCCTCTAATCCCCAATAAATTCTTCTCCTTTAGTTATCCTGATCTCATCACTCCACTAGTAAGCCCTACTGGTAGAAAGATATGTAATTCTCATACAAATGGGACACTTTTCAGAGTGAGAAATGGAGCTACTAAAAATTAGAGGAGGATCACAGTTATACTCAGGTTGATTCCATACAAAATGAAATGTGTGGTCAACTCTACCCCTTTGCACTCTCCCTGGGCCTCCAGGGCATTCCTCCTCTTTGATTCACACCTGTGATATATTTCCTGTAAAACCTGGCCCAGAGCCTACCTTCTCCACACATCTCTCATCACTTAGATTTATCTTTTTTTCTGAACCCCTTAAGCATCCAAGCTACTGGACCACTCTGTGGTCCAAGTTGTGAGTTCTTTCATGGAAGATTGTGGCTAACCATTTTGTTTAGTTTTCCAGAAGCCCATCCAGCACAGGGCAAGCAACAGATAATCAGCGACTACTTGTGGAATTAACTGGATAAGTCTTTCAGCTTCAAAGCCCCCACTGTTAGCTGGGGAGGGGGAGAGAAAAAGAATTGTAATAAGTTATAGTTTGAACTTAGTAATTAAGGAATAATTAAACTGGTCCCCTTCTAAAGGGAGTTTAAACTAGAAGCAAGGGAGTTTAAACCATGGACACAGAGTGCATATATTTTAATAAAATTAAATGGAGAGTCAGAACATGAAGTGCTCTCTGAAAGGATGGATCTGGTGTGAAAAATTTCTTAGGCTGACACCAGCCAAGAAGAACTTTCACTTTCTGAATTAAATAAAAATAAATAGCATAGGAAAGAAAGCTAAGAATGGGCTAAAGACAAATTCTCCTTATTTCAGAGTTTTTCTCAGGCTGGCACTGTTTGGAGTCTCTTTCTACCCAGACACAGCAGCTTCTCAACTTACTACTCAGAGGCTTTATGTAAGTTTGCTGCCCTCTGTCTGTTCTTCCTGCCCAGCCTGTTGATTGAGGGTGAGCCCGGCAGCTTTTTACCCCTTCACATACACTACCAACCAAATCAGCAGTATGAGTGATTCCATACTGAAGCTTGAGATTATGGTTCACAGAAGAAGAACCCATGTAGTAAAACAGAAGCTGTTTTGGTAGTAACAGGTTTCCAGAACTTGAGGCCAAGTGTCACCAGGCATGAGCACTTATCCACTAAGAACATGTCCTGTTCTGAGTGCATTTCAGCTAAATGTGTACAATCCAAGCTCATAACCCTGTACACGAGACAGCAAAAGAGACACAGATGTATAGAACAGTGTTTTGGACTCTGTGGGAGAGGGAGAGGGTGGGATGATTTGGGAGAATGGCATTGAAACATGTATAATATCGTATATGAAACGAGTCTCCAGCCCAGGTTCAATGCATGATACTGGATGCTTGGGGCTGGTGCACTGGGACTACCCAGAGGGGTGGTATGGGGAGGGAGGGAGGGAGGTTCAGGATGGGGAACACGTGTATACCTGTGGCGGATACATGTTGATGTATGGCAAAACCAATGCAATATTGTAAAGTAATTAACCTCCAATTAAAATTAGTAAATTTATATTTTTAAAAAAATAAAGACTGGTGGATCAAGGGCTGGTTTAAAGTTCTGTACAACTGCTAAAAGGAACGCAGATGGATTCCCCAGGTTCAGATAATCATGATGGCACCTTCCTCCACCTTCTGTCCAGTTTACAAGACTGCACTTCATTTGCCAAGCAGTACATTATCTGACTCTGCTTATTTCCTATGAGCAGTCTTGGGACTGCTTAACTTCATTAAAGACAGGAAATATAATGAAAACCATGTTTGGCCAGGCAAAGCTGTGTAGAATAGAAATGTAATTCTCTGGCAAAACATCTCATTGAGGAGATGCTAAAAGCTCATCTGCCTATTTAATAAAAATATATGTGCAGCCACATGTCTTTTCTGATTATGGACCTGAGATAAAAACGTGTTAGCTTCTAACATTTAGCTTATGGACCATTAATTAAACATTCAAATTAATGAGTAAAATGCCAACACTACTGATTTTTATTTTTATTTATGTTATTGAAGTATTTCTGGAGAAGAGCATGGCAACCCACTCCAGTATTCTTGCCTGGAGAATCCTTTGGACAGAGGAGCCTCATGGGATACAGTCCATGGAGTCAAAAAGAGTCAGACATGACTGAATGACTTAGTACACACACACGCATATAGCACACACGTAGTTGATTTACAACATAGAGTTAATTACTGCTATACAGCAAAGCCATTCATTTATACACACATACATATATTAATGCATACATATATTCTTTTTCATATTCTTTTCCATTATGGTATATTGCATGATATTGAATTTTCTATTTCCCTTTGCTGTACAGTAAGACCTTATAGCTTACCCATTCTATATATAATAGTTTACATCACTAATCCCAAACTCCCACTCCATCCCTCCCCTGTCTGCCTGTCCCTTGGGAACCACAAGTCTGTTCTCTATGTCCGTGAGGCTGTTTCTGTTTCTTAGATAACTTCACTGGCTAACACCACTGATTTTATGATACATCAAAAGAAGACATATAAAATTGATGTTTATCTTGCTTTAACATTTAGGTAATAAAATTAATAACTGCCTACTCAGTAATCCCAGTAATCCTTAGCCTTTTTTTCCTTCAAGTAACATTTTATAATTTTTTGAAAGAGAAAACATGACACTGATTTTAGACAACTGAGAAAATAAAATAACAAAAAGAAGAAAATAAAACTGTCTAATATTTTTAACTATCACCATTTTGAGGAATTTTGTCAAGATCTTCTCTATATATGCAATGATGTGATATGCATGTGATGTATGTATATATACAACTGAGTACCAGTCCATTCTGAAGGAGATCAACCCTGGGATTTCTTTGGAAGGAATGATGCTAAAGCTGAAGCTCCAGTACTTTGGCCACTTCATGCAAAGAACTGACTCATTGGAAAAGACTCTGATGCTGGGAGAGATTGGGGGCAGGAGGAGAAGGGGACGACCGAGGATGAGATGGCTGGATGGCATCACGGACTCAATGGATGTGAGTCTGAGTGAACTCGGGGAGATGGTGATGGACAGGGAGGCCTGGTGTGCTGCAGTTCATGGGGTCGCAAAGAGTTGGACACTACTGAGCATCTGAACTGAACTGAACTGAACTGAGTATTGTATGTTTTTACAAACTCTAGGTTATATTGACTGTGCAGCTGTATATACTACTGTGGTTACTTTTCTAACTTAGAGGTACATATAGTTCCCTTCAGCCATATCTCAATTACTTCTTTATATATGGGCTTGCGATAAATGGTCTGAGATCTGGTACTCAGTATTATTAGGTACACGTACAAGGAGAGTCCTTTGCTGAGTGTCAGGTTGGTGGGGCAGGTGAGCTGCGAGGCTCAGCTGCAATCCCCAACCTGGGCACCCCTCTTTATTAAGGGATCTGCTGGTGATGCTGGTACTGATGTAAATAATTCCCAAGGGATTCTCTGTGGCTTCTCCTGAATGAGGGAGAAGAACCTCAGTTATGACTCCTCCTCTCTGAGAGCTTGTAGAAATCAAATGTGAAATTATGGCCCCCCTTTATGTCTAGCCTACTGCTCAGAAGAAATCTGATTTTCTAGAAGGAATATGCAGTTATAAATGCCCACGAGCAGCTCTTCTCCTGCCCCTCTCCTTTTTGTTTGCTTTCCTAGAATCCAGGAAGATGTTCTTATCAGCCTTACATATGATTATATACTTTTAATAAAACATTGCAAGCATTTAAATAATATCTATAAGTATGTATTATTTTAAATTATGGATTGACTTGTTGCTTTTGAAATGTCTAGCATCCATTATAATATCTAGGTACTAGCTTCTGAATAGAAGAAAATTTTGTTATTAAATAAATTATATGATAATAATTATAATATATTTGTTTAATGTACAGTTTGTTTAATACACCAATATCTATACTTGAAGAAAAGTACAACATTTAAGTACACTCCATACATTTTATGTAACAGAAGTACTTTACTTTAAAATACAATGCCAACAAAACACATGCATGTAGACACGTACATATTTAACACATCATAGATATTAGCTCACTACTGCTGCTGCTGCTAAGTCGCTTCAGTCATGTCCGACTCTGTGCAACCCCATAGACGGCAGCCCACCAGGCTCCCCCGTTCCTGGGATTCTCCAGACAAGAACACTGGAGTGGGTTACCATTTCCTTCTCCAATGCATGAAAGTGAAAAGTGAAAGTGAAGTCGCTCAGTCGTGTCCAACTGTTAGCGACCCCATGGACTGCAGCCTACCAGGCTCCTCCGTCCATGGGATTTTCCAGGCAAGAGTACTGGAGTGGGGTGCCATTGCCTTCTCTGTTAGCTCACTACATATATTAATATATATATGGATAATCAATAAAATGATAATGATGCTCTTGTTTAGTTGTTAAGTCATGTCTGACTCTTCTGTGACCCCACGGACTGTAGCCTGCCAGGCTCCTCTGTCTATGGGATTTTCCAGGCCAGAATACTGGAATGAGTTGCCATTTCCTTCTTCAGAGGATCTTCCTAACCCAGGGATGGAACCCACATCTCCTTCCTTGGCAGACTCCTTCACTGCAGGGGGATTCTTTACCCCTGAGCCAACAGGAAATCTCTGATAATGATATGGAACAATTCAAAGACATTAGGAATACCTTTGCTTAAATAAACTCTATGACAAATCCTTCTATAGACTTACACACACCATTGATATAATAAATGAATACTCCTGATTTCTTTCTGTATTTTTCGATGAGTACTATTTTTTGTAGACTGAGTTTCCTGATACTCATGATATAAAGTTGATAGGAAAGCAATAGAATTTTGAAGATTGCCTGGTCTTTTCCTCCATTTCTGAACTTGCCTTGTTGGCCTCCTTCAGGAAATCTTGTTCTTTAAATAGTGAAGATACAGTGCTCAGACCTCTTTACATCCCCCATGGCCACTCCAATCAGTTTTGGCATCACTTATGCAGTGATAACTCCCCAATCTCTATCCTCATTTCAGATGTCTTTCCTGGGTGACAGATTTGTAATAATAAATCTAAATATCTACCCCTCATCTCCCAGCAAGGACCCAAAGCTGAGTGGATCTTGGGGCAGATCATACTGACTCATACGAGTCCAGATTGAACACAAACATCAGTTCAGCTCAGTCACTCAGTCATGTCCGACTCTTTGTGACCCCATGGACTGCAGCACACCAGGCTTCCTTGTCCAACACCAACTCCTGGAGCTTACTCAAACTCATGTCCATTGAGTCAGTGATGCCATCCAACCATCTCATCCTCTGTCGTCCCCTTCCTCTCCTGCCTTCAATCTTTTCCAGCATCAGAGTCTTTCCAAAGAGTCAGTTCTTCACCTCAGGTGGCCAAATATTGGAGTTTCAGGATCAGTATCAGTCCTTTCAATGAATATTCAGGACTAATTTCTGTTACAATTGACTGGT
Source organism: Ovis canadensis (assembly GCF_042477335.2). NCBI lineage: Eukaryota > Metazoa > Chordata > Mammalia > Artiodactyla > Bovidae > Ovis > Ovis canadensis. The sequence continues at coordinate 53,600,340 of NC_091261.1, forward strand.
TGAATCTCCTTGCAGTCCAAGGGACTGTCTAGAGTTATCTCCAACACCACAGTTCAAAGGCATCAATTCTTTGGAACTCAGCTTTGTTTATAGTCCAAATCTCACAGCCATACATTACTACTGGAAAAATCATAGCTTTGACTAGACAGACACTTGTTGGCAAAGTAATGTCTCTGCTCTTTAATATGCCATCAAAATTGGTCACAATTTTTCTCCCAAGGAGCAAACATCTTTTAATTTCATCACTGCAGTCACCATCTGCATTGACTTTGGAGCCTCCTCCCCCCAAAAATTTGTCACTGTGTCCATTATTTCCCCATCTATTTCCCATGAAGTGATGGGACCAGATGCCATGATCTTAGTTTTCTGAGTGTTGAGTTTTAAGCCAGCTTTTTCACTCCCTTCTTTCACTTTCATCAAGAGACTCTTTAGTGCTTCTTTGCTTTCTGTCATAAGCATGGTGTCATCTGCATATCGAGGTTATTGATATTTCTCCTCACAATCTTGATTCCAGCTTGTGCTTCATCCAGCCTGGCATTTTGCATGATGTACTCTGCATCAGAGTTAAATAAGCAGGGTGACAATACACAGCCTTAACGTACTCCTTTCCCAATTGGGAACCAGTCTGTTGTTCCACATTCAGTTCTAATTGTTGCTTCTTGACCTGAAAACAGATTTCTCAGGAGGCAGGTAAGGTGCTCTGTTATTTACAACTCTTGAAGGATTTTCCACAGTATGTTGTGATCCACACAGTCAAAGGCTTGGCATAGCCAATAAATCAGAAGTGGATGTTTTTCTGGACTCTCTTGCTGTTTCGATGATCCAACAGATGTTGGCAATTTGATCTCTGGTTCCTCTGCCTTTCCTAAATCCAGCTTGAACATCTGGAAATTCACAGTTTACAAACTGTTGAAGCCTGGCTTAGAGAATTTTGAGCATTATTTTACTAGTGTGTGAGATTAGTACAATTGTGTAGTAGTTTGAACATTCTTTGGCATTATTTTTCTATGGGATTGGAATGAAACCTGACCTTTTCCAATCCTGTGACCCCTGCTGAGTTTTCCAAATTTGCTGGCATATTGAGTGCAGCACTTTAACAAACATCATCTTTTAGGATTTGAAAAGCTTAGCTGGAATTCCATCACCTCCACTAACTTTGTTCGTAGTGATGCTTTCTAAGGCCCACTTGACTTTGCACTCCAGGATGTCTGGCTCTAGGTGAGTGACCACACCATCATGGTTTTCTGGGTCATGAAGATCCTTTTTGTATAGTTCTTCTATGTATTCTTGGCACTTCTTAATATCTTCTGCTTCTATTAGGTCCATATCATTTCTGTCCTTTATTGTGGCCATCTGTGCATGAAATGTCCCCTTGGTATCTCTAATTTTCTTGAAGAGATCTTTAGTCTTTCCCATTCTGTTGTTTTCCTCTATTTTATTGCATTGATCACTGAGGAAGGTTTTCTTATCTCTCCTTGCTATTCTTTGGAATTCTGCGTTCAAATGAGTATATCTTTTTTTCTCCTTTGCCCTCCACTTCTCTTCTTTTCACAGCTATTTATAAGGTCTCTTCAGACAACAATTTTGCCTTTTTGCATTTCTTTATCTTGGGGATGGTCTTGATCCCTACTTCCTGTACAATGTCATGAACCCCTGTCCATAGTTCTTCAGGAACCCTGTCTATCAAATCTAATCCCTTGAATCTATTTGTCACATATTATATTATACACATCCCTGTATAATATAAGGGATTTGACTTAGGTCATACTTGAATGGTCTAGTGGGTTTTCTTACTTTCTTCAATTTAAGTCTGAATTTGGCAATACGGAGTTCATGATTAGAGCCACAATCAACTCCTAGTCTTGTTTTTGCTGACTGTATAGAGCTTCTCCATGTTTGGCTGCAAAGAATATAAACAATCTGATTTTGGTATTGAGCATCTGGTGATGTCCATGTGTAGAGTCTTCTTTTGTGTTGTTGGAAGAAGACGTTTGCTGTGACCAGTGCATTCTCTTGACAAAACTCTATTAGCCTTTGCCTTGCTTCATTCTGTATTTTATGGCCAAATTTGCCTGTTGCTCCAAGTATCTCTTGACTTCCTACTTTTGCATTCCAGTACCCTATAATGAAAAAGACATCTTTTTATGTCAGAGAATGTTTTGCCTAGTTCTCTTCTAGGAGTTTTATAGTTTCTGGTCTTACATTTAGATCTTTAATCCATTTTGAGTTTATTTTTTTGTGTGGTGTTAGGAAGTGATCTAGTTTCATTCTTTTACAAGTGGTTGACCAGTTTTCCCAGCACCACTTGTTAAAGAGATTGTCTTTACTCCATTGTATATTCTTGCCTCCTTCACAACACGATCCTCTATGATCCACCTCCCAGAATACTGGAAATAAGCAACACCACATTAACAAATTGAAAAATAAAAGCCATATGATTATCTCAATAGATGCAGAGAAGGCGTTTGACAAAATTCAACATGCATTTATGATAAAAACTCTTCAGAAAGCAGGAATAGAAGGAACAAACCTCAACATAATAAAAGCTATATATGACAAACCTACAGCAAACATCCTCAATGGTGAAAAATTGAAAGCATTTCCCCTAAAGTCAGGAACAAGACAAGGGTGCCCACTCTCGCCACTACTATTCAACATAGTTCTGGAAGTTTTGGTCACAGCAATCAGAGCAGAAAAAGAAATAAAAGGAATCCAAATTGGAAAAGAAGAAGTAAAACTCTCACTGTTTGCAGATGACATGATCTTCTACAAAGAAAACCCTAAAGACTCCACCAGAAAATTACTAGAGCTAATCAATGAATATAGTAAAGTTGCAGGATATAAAATCAACACACAGAAATCCCTTGCATTCCTATGCACTAATAATAAGAAAATAGAAAGAGAAATTAAGGAAACAATTCCATTCACCACTGCAACGAAAAGAATAAAATACTTAGGAATATATCTACCTAAAGAAACTAAAGACCCATATATAGAAAATTATAATACACTGGTGAAAGAAATCAAAGAGGACAAAATAGATGGAGAAATATGCCATGTTCATGGATTGGAAGAATCAATGTAGTGAAAATGAGTGTACTACCCAAAGCAATCTATAGATTCAATGCAATCCCTATCAAGCTACCAATGGTATTTTTCACAGAGCTAGAACAACTAATTTCACAATTTGTATGGAAATACAAAAAACCTCGAATAACCAAAGCAATCTTGAGAAAGAAGAATGGAACTGGAGGAATCAACCTGCCTGACTTCAGGCTCTACTACAAAGACACAGTCATCAAGACAGTATGGTACTGGCACAAAGACAGACATATAGATCAACGGAACAAAATAGAAAGCCCAGAGATAAATCCACACACATATGGACACCTTATCTTTGACAAAGGAGGCAAGAATATACAATGGAGAAAAGACAATTTTTTTAACAAGTGGTGCTGGGAAAACTGGTCAACCACTTGTAAAAGAATGAAACTAGAACACTTTCTAACACCATACACAAAAATAAACTCAAAATGGATTAAAGATCTAAATGTAAGACCAGAAACTATAAAACTCCTAGAGGAGAACATAGGCAAAACACTCTCCGACATAAATCGCAGCAGGATCCTCTATGACCCACCTCCCAGAATACTGGAAATAAAAGCAAAAATAAACAAATGGGATCTAATTAAAATTAAAAGCTTCTGCACAACAAAGGAAACTATAAGCAAGGTGAAAAGGCAGCCTTCTGAATGGGAGAAAATCATAGCAAATGAAGCAACTGACAAACAACTAATCTCAAAAATATACAAGCAACTCCTCCAGCTCAATTCCAGAAAAATAAATGACCTAATCAAAAAAATGGGCTGAAGAATTAAACAGACATTTCTCCAAAGAAGACACGCAGATGGCTAACAAACACATGAAAAGATGCTCAACATCACTCATTATCAGAGAAATGCAAATCAAAACCACAATGAGGTACCATTTCATGCCAGTCAGAATGGCTGCAATCCAAAAGTCTACAAGCAATAAATGCTGGAGAGGATGTGGAGAAAGGGAACCCTCTTACATTGTTTGTGGGAATGCAGACTAGTACACTATGGAGAACAGTGTGGAGATTCCTTAAAAAACTGGGAATAGAACTGCCTTATGACCCAGCAATCCCACTGCTGGGCATACACACTGAGGAAACCAGAATTGAAAGAGACACGTGTACCCCAATGTTCATCACAGCACTGTTTATGATAGCCAGGACATGGAAGCAACCTAGATGTCCATCAGCAGAAGAATGGATAAGAAAGCTGTGGTATATACACACAATAGAGTATTACTCGACCATTAAAAAGAATACATTTGAGTCAGTTCTAATGAGGTGGATGAAACTGGAGCCTATTATAGAGTGAAGTAAGCCAGAAAGAAAAACACCAATACAGTATACTAACGCTTATATATGGAATTTAGAAAGATGGTAATGACAACCCTGTATGTGAGAGAGCAAAAGAGACACAGATGTATAGAACGATCTTTTGGACTCTGTGGGAGAAGACAGGGTGGGATGATTTAGGAGAATGCCATGGAAACATGTATAATATCATATAAGAAACATCACCTGATGCCAATAAAACACAGTAAGCAAAGTTTAGATGTGTGATGTTCATGGTTTGACTCCCTGCTTTGGAAGTGTTCATGAGATAACTTCATGAAGGAATTAGGTTAAGTATGCTGGAGGTTGGTCTAGATCAGCAGCTCTTGGATTTTAGGTTTGTATCAGATGACAGAAACATTGTTAAACACAGATTTCTGGGCTTTATGCCTAGAGCTTGGGATCAGTAGGTGAGGGCAAGGGCTGGATAAGTTCCACTTCTAACAAATTCCTCAGTGCTACTGCTTCTATTGCAGTTGTGCAATCAGAAGCTACTATTGGAGAATCACTATTTAGAGAATTGCTTGAGAAGTTAAAATTTTGTCCTAATGAAATACAAATATTTGCTCATTCAATTAAGTGAATTTTATTTAATAGGGATTACAACCCTGAATGCTATAGTTACTTAATTCTGACATGTTTCTGTGGAAAGCTAAATTCTAGTCTAATTTTTTCTGAATAATATCATTGTGATGGCTAACATTTATATAGTCTTGGATCTGTATGCATCATGTTTCTAACTGTTTGAAAATTATACTTTGAAAGGTTTAGAGTTTCTTCCCAAGATGCCCCAGTGGGCTCATCTGCTGGAGGTAATCAAACAGAATTGCCAGAGTACTTCCTTTCCTGGCTTTTAGTCCCCAAACCTTGGGACCCCCAAAGCCCAAGTGCACCAGAACTTGATCTTTGATAACTCTCTGCTTCCCAGGTTACCCCCCTCCTTTTTTTAGGGAGAGGGAGGTTGTTTCTAATTCTTGGCCAAGTCTAGTAGTCTGTCTGTGCATTATCTAACTCATCCATGGCCAGAGGCAAGGATTTCCTGGAACACACTCAGCCAGCCTCCTGGCAGTTTTTGGAACATCCAGTGTAGACCCAAGTGAGTTGTGTGACTCAGAATCTCCACCAGAATGATAGGATAGCCCATCTGGTGAGAGGAAACAGAAAATCTGTTTTTTTATCCTATGTTTGTTCATTTTGCTATGTATGAACTCAAATCATTTAAGAAAATATTTTTGAACATAAAATAGAACAGACCCCTGAGATTCATATGTCTTTTTGTTTATTCTTGACTTGTTGCTAAGGTTGTGGAATTAAAACTGAAAATTGGTGTTTTTCTTTCTGGCTTACTTCACTCTGTATAATCAGCTCCAGTTTCATCCACCTCATTAGAAACATATATAATATCATATAAGAAATGAATCATCAGTCTAGGTTCGATGCAGGATACAGGATGCTTGGGGCTGGTGCACTGGGATGACCCAGAGGGATGGTATGGGGAGGGAGGTGGGAGGGGGGTTCAGGGTTGGGAACACATGTGCACCCATGGCAGATTCATGTTGATGTATGGCAAAACCAATACAATATTGTAAAGTAAAAAATAATAATAATTAAAAAAAGAAAAAAAACTGAAAATTGTCTATGTGTCTGTAAAATAAAAAAAAAGTCTTTTCCTATCATTTGTGAATTTCCTGTCATTATGTGAATATATCTTGCTACCTCTAGAGAATATTATTACACTGAATTATGAGCAACAACAACAAAAATAAAAGCACCCACATTAAAGAAGTTCTGGTTTAATTGATATTTAGAGAAAAATAAATGATTCTATACATCCAATATTTTCAGAAAAATAATAAAACCAAATTTTAATACTTTTAATATGCTAATCTTTTAAGAAAAAAGTCCTCATGAAACCATTAGCAATTATCAACATTGTTACATAAAAATTCAGGTTCACTAATTTGAGGTAAATCTTTGAACAAACCAGAATGTCTTAATAATTTTGCTTTAAAAAGTATATATAATTCACTGAATTGATTGGTACATTGTACAAAAACAGGCATACATTTTAATTTTTTAATATAAATTTATTTATTTTAATTGGAGGCTAATTACTTTACAATATTGTATTGATTTTGCCATACATCAACATGAATCCACCACAGGTATACACGTGTTCCCCATCCATCCTGAACCCCCCTCCCTCCTCCCTCCCCGTACCATCCCTCTGGGTCGTCTCAGTGGATTTAGGTTTGTTATCTCATGAAGCTAGTTAACCTGGATTGCTTACATTTCTTATACTGATTCACTATATAGAATATATTCTTACTTCTACAGACTGTTTAGGATTGTAAAAATGGAAAACTACTGTTTTGTCGAATTTAATCGTTATCCTGCCAATGTCTTCATATTTGTTATATTCTGAAGTATGTCTATTTAAAGTCTGAAATTTTTGGTTAACTCCTTGGAAATGACTAATAGATAATTTTTAGTCACATGGCTAATTTTTAAATAAGATATAATACTGAAGCCTCATTACAGAGCAGATAAGGTTCTGATCATATTAAAGTGTGTTTGCTTCTGCAAGAACTTGCAGAAATGATGTGAGTGGCTGTGAGCTTTGCTGGACTGCTGAAATACACTGCATATCAGACAGTACGTAGTCACCCACTCCGTTGTCTGTGAATTAGAGTGTACTTTATTTCGTTAAGAGTAGCTTAGACTCTCCTAGAGATCGCAGTGGTAACAAGTATAACTTCAGATATGTTTCTGTTTATTGAGTGAAAAACTGAGAGAAGTTTGTTTAAAAGTAAAGTGCTTGGTTTTTCCAGAAAAGGAAAAAAAAGATGGCAAGATAAAACTTGAATAAATAAATTGCAGTAGGTTTTCAGAATATTTATTTCATTTTTCTTAGTTTACAATAACTATAAGTAATGTGTCTGAAAAGAAGTTATGAGGTGTGTTAAAATTTTGGCAAATCTCTCTTAGTTGATGGGCTTAGATGATTCATGTTCATGTATGGCAAAAACCATCACAATATTGTAAAGTAATTATCCTCCAATTAAAATGAATGAATTAATTTAATTTTAAAAAGAACTTTCAAAAGGGGGTTGTGGTGGTCTTACTACCAGTTATTATTATATAACAATAATATATATTAATACCAAACCATATGTAATAATAATAAGTTATATTAATAGCAAACCAGAATGTTTGGCTTTCTTTCTATTAAAATAAATTGATTTTGAAGTATTTAGTTTTCTCTTAAAAATAGCATTCTTTATCTTCCTTGAAATATGCTCAGACAAGAGAAATTCCATATCACATAGAAATAATTGTAGGTGCTTTGCGTTGATTTTGTAATGTCTTTACTATTACAAACAAAACAAAGTAAAAAATTTTCACAAAGAGTCAGACATGATTGAAGCGACTTACACACACACACACAATATCAGGTATATGTGGCCATTCTATATTCAGGTGTTTGAAACTTCATTTTGACAGTAAATGCACTGGTTCCTACTGGTTGTAACCACCTTACATTACAGAAAGCTTTTTATCAGAGCTACTTTTGTTCCCTGGGCCTATTTTTGTCCATTCCTAAAGACCCATGGTTTGCTCAGTTGAGCTCTAAAAGGACAGAAATGCCATCAGTCTAAATTCCAGTTTGGCCAGCTTTGATGTTTAAAGAAAATTTATAAGTATTTCTTTTCAAGCGATGTGTCAAATGGCACGCCCTAACTTGACATGATATAACCAAAGACAGACATTAATGCGATAAGCTGTGAAACATTGTTAAAACTGACAAGAGAGTTTAAGAGCTTATATTTGTCACACAATGACTAACTTACTTCTCTTAATCATTCTCTTCATTTTGGAGGATTATGACTGCTTGGATCTATACTTTTTTTAAACAACGATTTTTAAGAAGATTTTTTAAATATTAAAATATGCACACACAGGTGTGTGTATGTGCGTAATTTCTCAGTTTGTGAAGGAAGTGAAACTCTTCCAGTCATTTCTTCTAGGGAGTAGAATTGTGATTACAGAATTTAAACATCTCATTGGTAGTTTCATACAAGACTTTCTCTTAGTTTATGTTTTATTGGAGTACAGTTGATTTACAATGTTATTTTTGTTTCAGATATACAATGAAGGAATTCAGTTACACACACACACACACACACACACACACACACAAGTTCTTTTTCAGATTCTTTTCCCTTATGATGTTGCTGTTCAGTCACTAAGTCATGTCGAACTCTTTGCAGCCCCTTGAACAGTAGCACCCTCGGTTTCTCTGTCCTTCATTATCTCCCAGAGTTTGCTCAGATTCATGTCCATTGAGTCAGTGATGCCATCCAACCACCTTTGTGGCCCCCTTCTCTTGTTGCCCTCAATCTTTCCCAGCATCAGGGTCTTTCCCAATGAGTCAGCTCTTTGCATCAGATGGCCAAAGTATCGGAGCTTCAGCTTTAGCATTAGTCCTTCCAATGAATATTCAAAACTGATTTCCTTTAGGACTGACTGGTTTGATCTCCTTGCTGTCCAAGGGACTCTCAAGAATCTTCTCCAACTCCACAGTTTGAAAGCATCAGTTCTTAGGTGCTCAGCCTTTTTATGGTCCAACTCTCACATCCATGTATAACTACTGGAAAAACCATAGCTTTGACTATATGGACGTTTGTTGGCAAAGTGATGTCTCTGCTTTTAATAAGCTGTCTAATTTTGTCATAGCTCTTCTTCCAAGGAACAATTATCTTTTAATTTTGTGGCTACAGTCACCATCCGCATTGATTTTGGAGCCCAAGAAAATGAAATCTGACTGTTTCCACATTTTTCCCCATCTATTTGCCATGAACTGATAGGACCAGATGACATAATTTTCCCTTATAAGTGATTATTAATACAATATGTTGAATATAGTTCCCTGTGCTATAGAGTAGTTCCTTGTTGATTATCTATTTTATATATAGTCATGTGTATATGTTAGCCCCAAACTCCTAATTTATCCCTTTCCCTTTCCCCTTTGGTAACCATGAGTTTATGTACTGTGTCTGTGGGCCTATTTCTGTTTTGTTTAGTTTATATAGTTTTTGTTAATGTGGAAACTTAAATGAGTGAATTACCTTTTTAAAAAATATGTAATACAGTGAAGAGGAACTAAAAAGCCTCTTGATGAAAGTGAAAGAGGAGAGTGAAAAAGTTGGCTTAAAGCTCAATATTCAGAAAACTAAGATCATGGCATCTGGTTCCATCACTTTATGGGAAATAGATGGGGAAACAGGGGAAACAGTGTCAGACTTTATTTTGGGGGGCTCCAAAATCACTGAAGATGGTGATTGCAGCCATGAGATTAAAAGATGCTTATCCCTTGGAAGGAAAGTTATGACTAACCTAGATAGCATATTGAAAAGCAGAGACATTACTTTTGCAAACAAAGTTCTGTCTAGTCAAGGCTATGGTTTTTCCAGTGGTCATGTATGGATGTGAGAACTGGACTGTGAAGAAAGCTGAGTGCAGAAAAATTGATGCTTTTGAACTGTGGTGTTGGAGAAGACTCTTGAGAGTCCCTTGGACTGCAAGGAGATCCAACCAGACCATCCTAAAGGAGCTCAGTCCTAGGTGTTCATTGGAAGGACTGATGCTGAAACTGAAACTCCAATACTTTGGCCACCTGATGCAAAGAGTTGACTCACTGGAAAAGACCCTGATGCTGGGAGGGATTGGGAGCAGGAGGAGATGGAGTTGACAGAGGATGAGATGGCTGGATGGCATCACAGACTCCATGGACAAGAGTTTGGGTAAACTCCGGGAGTTGGTGATGGACAGGGAGGCCTGGCGTGCTAAGTTTCATGGGATCGCAAAGAGTTGGACACGACTGAGTGATGGAACTGAACTGATATAGTTTTCGTTAACATAGAAACTTAAAATGAGTGAATTACCTTTTTAAAAAACATGTAATACACATTCAAGTTCCAACAAAAGAAAATCAACTTTCATAGCATTTCCATGGGCTTTTACCTTTTCTCTTGACAATGTGTCAGTGGAAATAAGTGAACTGTTCATGGTTCCTTCCTTGCTGCCCCTGACTGTCTGATTATTATATGCAATATTTGTACAATTTCCTTCCTGCAGATTCTGAGAGCAATAATGTAAAAGCAGGGCTTTGTAACCACTGCTTCATACTCATTCAGTGCAATGATTGCTCAAGAGAGGGAACTCCCTTCTCTGCTGAGCCGCTGGCATGGAGGCCTTTCTGGAGAGTTCTTTCTGCCCCCCTCGAGCCCTGCAAATACCAAAGCAGTAACTGTCCTCTCAGGAGGGAAGGGCAGAATCCCCTGGGAAGCACACCCTCCCCCCAACTCCAGGAACTGGCCCTGTCCCCACTGTGCCTGGGTGCTCCCTGCCACATGCTGATATGCGTTCCATTCACCTAACTGCTTGTGTTGGTTTTCTCATTATTTTGAACCATATATCCCAAAATAGCCTCTGGCATGCTGTCCTCAACACAGATGCTCATAAAGACTCAGCAAGAGGAATATTGGCTGCATTCTCCTCCTCCTGCATGTGACAAAAACTTTAAAAGGAAAGAAGAAAGTGCCCAAGGTAAGAAGTTGCAGAAGACCTGAGGACTGAGGTCTTAAAAAAGAGTGGGAGACAAACATTCTGCTTGTTTCTCTTCCCGCCCAAGAAGATACAGTTCTAGGGCAGGGCTGTTTAGATTAAAAACAGGCAGAGACCTGAGAGTTGAGCCATCCTGATGATAGTCCCCCAACAGAATTTGTCATCAGCCACTGAGGGAAAAGCCCCCTTTAGCCTCTTTGGATCTTCACTCTTTTAAATGTTTGCAAACAGGCGATGTATTAAGAAACATGCAGGTAAAACATTTAAGTGCAGATTAGCAAAGAGTTGGACACGACTGAGCGACTGAACTAGACTGAACTGAACTAGCACATACATAGGTGTCATAAGTGCTGGTTAAGCTCATGGAGTGCTTTGTAAGGCTCCTTCTTCATGGAAAATTTAATTCTCCATGACTTCTGAGAGAATATAAATTGCTCTCAATGTACGTAAGGATCCAAGAATAGTGTCTACACACAGCTGATTATTTTAATAGTGAGGCAAGATTATACATATCTGTGCTAGATTGAGACAGACCCTCAGGAAAATCAGTGACGAGGAGGAGAGGGGGTTGCTCCCACTTACCTGTTTCTTGCCTGAAAACACCCCCATGCCTTCACTATCTCTCTCTGCTCCCCTGAGGGAGTGGGATCCTACCCCAACATCCACTTTCTGCTGCTTTCCTGCACAATCCTGTTTCCAAGTAAACATCTGCTCTCCCCTATGTGGGCTTCCCTGGTGGTTCAAATGGTAAAGAATCTGCCTGCAATGCAGGAAACTCAAGTTCAATCCCTGGGTGGAGAAGATCCCCTGGAAAAGGGAGTGTCCAAGCAACTAACACTTTCACTTTCACTCCCCTGTGAATCCCCCACAGGGGAGTCCTTGATCCTCCCATCCTTGATGCTCCCTCTGAATTCAGTTCAGTTGAACCACTCAGACCTGTCCGACTCTGCAATGCCATGGACTGCAGCACGCCAGTCTTCCCTGTCCATCACCAAATCCAGGAGCTTGCTCAAACTCATGTCCATCAATCAGTGATGCCATCCAACCATCTCATCCTCTGTCATCCCCTTCTCCTCCTGCCTTCAATCTTTCCCAGCTTCAGAGTCTTTTCCAGTGAGTCAGCACTTCACATCAGGAGGCCAAAGTATTGGAGTTTCAGCTTCAACATCAGTCCTTCCAATGAATATTCAAGACTGATATCCTTTAAGATTGACTGATTTGATCTCCTTGCTGCCCAAGGGACTCTCAAGAGTCTTCTCCAACACCACAGTTTAAAAGCATCAATTCTTCGGCACTCAAGTCCAACTCTCACATCCATACATGACTACTGGAAAAATCATATCTTTGACTAGATGGACTTTTGTTGGCAAAACAATGTTTCTGCTTTTTAATATGCTGTCTAGTTTGGTCATAGCTTTTCTTCCAAGGAGTAAGCATCTTTTAATTTCATGGCTGCAACCACAATCTGCAGTGATTTTGGAGCCCAAGAAAATAAAGTCAGCCACTGTTTCCATTGTTTCCCTATCTATTTGCCATGAAGTGACGAGACCAGATGCCATGATCTTAGTTTTCTGAATTTTGAGTTTTAAGCCAACATTTTCACTCTCCATTTTCACTTTCATCAAGAGGCTCTTTAGTTCCTCTTCACTAAGGAGGTGTCATCTTCACTAAAGGATGGTGTCATCTGCGTATCTGAGGTTATTGATATTTGTCCCAGCAATCTTGATTCCAGCTGTGCTTCATCCAGTCCAGCATTTCACATGATATACTCTGCATATAAGTTAAATAAGCAGGGTGACAATACACAGCCTTGACGTACTTCTTTCCCAACTTGGAACCAGTCTGTTGTTCCATGTCCAGTTCTAACTTTTGCTTCTTGACTGCATACAGATTTCTCAGGAGGCAGGTAAGGTGGTCTGGTATTCACGTCTCTTGAAGAATTTTCCACAGTTTATTGTGATCTACACAATAAGTCGAAAGCTTTGGTGTAATCTATAAAGAAGATGTTTTTCTGAAATTCTCTTGCTTTTTCTATGATCCAATGGATGTTGGCAATTTGATCTCTGGTTCCTCTGCCTTTTCTAAATTCAACTTGAATATCTGGAAGTTCACAGTTCACATACTGTTGAAGCCTGACTTGGAGAATTTCGAGCATTACTTTGCTAGTGTGTGAGGTGAGTGTAATTGTGCGGTAATTTGAACATTCTTTGGTATTGTTCTTAATTAGCAACAACTTAATATTTCTCCTTCTGAATAACTACCTCACTTTAAACTCTGCTGTCACTAAACCAATTGCTTCTTTTTGTTTTTTTTTTAATATAAATTTATTTATTTTAATTGGAGGTTAATTACTTTACAATATTGTATTGATTTTGCCATACATCAACATGAATCCGCCACAGGTATACATGTATTTCCCATTCTGAACCCCCTCTCTCCTGCCTCCCCGTACCATCCCTCTGGGTCGTCTCAGTGCACCAGCCTCAAGCATCCAGTATCATGCATTGAACCTGGACTTCTTTGTTTTTTATTAAAGATCTCTGTGCCCAAGATTGACGTTCAAGCCTAAATTTATCCTCAGTTGCTACAAATTCTTCCTGCTGTATTTCTTTTTCATGTGTTTACTTATGAGATTGTGTGTGTATGCTTAGTCACTCAGTTGTGTCCTTCTCTTGAGACCCCATAGATTATAGCCTGCCTGGCTCCTCTTTCCATGGGATTCTCCTGGAAAGAATACTGGAGTGGATTGCCATTTCCTTCTCTAGGGGATCTTCCCCACCCAGGAATCAAATCCAGGTCTCCTAATCACACACAGGTCATAAAGCTTATGTGATTATGTTTTTTCAATTAAACTTTCTTATTTCCTTTTTAAATGCATATAAATACTTCAAAAATGAATTATTTTGAATCTATTGATGCATTTAAGATTCACATAATTAAAGAGTCATTAATTTTATTACTTTGCTTACTCTTTTTTTTTTAATTCAACATTGTTTTGATATTGATTTACCCATCTATCTAACACAGCTTTGTTAGATACATAAATCATCAGCCACTCTGCTGCATGGAATCCCGTCTTATGTGTATATTTTTTAAATTTATTTTATTAGAGTAGAGTTGATTTACAATATTGCCATAATTTCTGCTGTACAGCAAAGTGACTCCATTATACCACATACACACACACATACATATCATGTTATTTCCATGATGGTTTACCATAGGATACTGAATATTGTTCCCCATGCTATACATTTCTGTTTATGATGTACTGTTGTTCAGTCACTCAGTCATGTCCGACTCTTAGTAATTCCTTGGACTCTAGCACACCAGGCTCCTCTGTCCATTGGTTTTCTCAGGCAAGAATACTGGAGCAGGTTGCCATTCCCTTCTTCTGGGGATCTTACTGACCCAAGGATCGAGCCTGAGTCTCATGCATTGCAACTGGATTCTTTACCCCTGGGCCTCCTTGTCTATCAATCCTATATATAATAGATTATATCTAATTCCAAACTCTCCACCCAAACTCTTGTGCCTTGGCCACTACAAGTCTATTTTCTATGTCTGTGAATCTGTTTCTGTGTCATAGATATGTTCATTTGTGTCATATTATAGATTCTAACTTATGTGTATATTATATTTTGCATATAAAGGGAAACATTTTGCTTTCAGTGCTTTGCTACAGTCACAGGACACACTGACCATCCTTTTCACTCTTCTCTGGCAATAATATTCCCAAGGTAGGACTATGAATTATAGGAGAAATGAAAACAGCTTTACCAATTTGAGTTAATTATTGCCAGTATTTAGAGGCAAATTAGCTGATATTTCCTTGTTTGAATTTACCTTTTTTTCTGTGCTTGCAAGTGACATTTAGCACTTATGTATGCATTAGTCTTTCACATTTTTAATTCTGTGAATTACCTATTGATAATCTTTGTCTAGTTTCTTATTGGATTTTAAACTTTTTCCTTGTCAACTTAAAAGAAGTCCATGTAAAGTATGTATGTTAATTCTTTAATGGTTTTAGGTATTTAAATATATTTCTCCAGTTAAACACCAGTCTTTAAACTTTGTGTCATTTTTAATTAAACAGAAAAGTTTTGTTGTGATGGAGTCAAATCCTCCCTAAACGGTTAAATTATACACAAGGCCATGTAACAGGAGACAAACAGATGCACCAAGAAAGCTTTTCCTAGACCCTTCCAGATTTCTGATACTATTTCCCATGCATAAACAAGCAGTACTCAGTCACCATTGTCTCCCCAGGGCTCCTGTGATGTTTGTGTTAGTAGTCTGACCTTTGGATTCATCATCCCTATTGCTTCTTACAAAATTCCAGGCATAAAATGCCAGCATTGTGTAGTGATTTGCTCTCTTGTCCCTCTCGTGTCTTAGGATCACAGGATTTATCAGTTATTCTTTCCTCAACAGTATCTAAAATTTACTGAGATTTCTCACCTGGAGGACATCAGCAAAGTCAAAATCTCCAGAGCTCCTCAGATAGCCAGCACCAAGATTGGTTGAACATTTGGTTCTTTTTGACCACCTAGCCTCTTCCTATTTAAGTGATCTACCTTTCCAGGTGTTTTTGTGTCTGCTTGGGTTTGTTTTTGCTTGTTTTGTTTTGCTTTTGAACAGATATCTTTCCTAAGCCCAAAATACAGGCATCACTCTAACCTTTGGTCACAAGACAATTGTTACCTCTTTCCATTCCTCCCCCCACGGGTAGAAAACACCACTGTTTTCCATTTTCTCTGTGCATATGTCAATTTCAAATCTATATTTGTAACCCTAAACTCTTCTCTGAGCTCTAAACAAGTTTTCCATCTATTTTTTACTATCTCTGGTTAGATAGTCTTCTGGAAACTTAAATTTAAAATATCAAACACTTTTTTCCCTAGATTTCTTATTTCTCTGCTGTGATTATTTCTGGTAGTTAGTTTTCAAATCTAGTCATCTTTTTTCTTTCTCCAGAACCCCATTAAACAGTGAGCAGTCAAGAAGGATGGACAATCTTAGTATTTTTCACCACTTTTTTCATTGTATTTTCATTGTAAAACCCTAGAGCATCTCTTTACTTACCCAGTAGCTAATTTTTAACTTTTTCAATTGAATATTTTTTCCATATAGTTTTAGATTCACATGTACACTTTACCCAGTTTCCCCTAATGATGACATTTTGCAAAACTGTAATCTCTGTTTGTTATATTCAGTGAAACTACACTGACACATCATTATCCATCCAAGTCATGAGTTTTCACAAGGTCTCACTGTTCGTGGAGTGTATTCAATGAATTTACACAAATATCCAATGACATGTATCCACCACTGCAGCATCATTGCCCTAAACCCTCTATGCTTCTCTGATTCCTCTCTCCCTCCTACCTAAGCCCTGGCAATCATTGATCCTTCTAATGTCTCTATACTTTTCCCTTTTCCAGAACATCATAAACTTGGGATCACATAGTATGGCACTTTTCATATTCATGGCTTTTACTCAATATGTATTTAATCTGCCTCTATTTCTTTTTTTTTTATTAATTACATTTCTTTATTTTATTTTTTTTAAACTTTTTATTTTTAATTTATTTTACTTTATAATACTGTATTGGTTTTGCCATACTATACTCTAATTTATTTTTTTTAATATTTTATTTTTTTTTTTTAGTTTTTTATTTTTTAAATTTTAAAATCTTTAATTCTTACATGCATTCCCAAACATGAACCCCCCTCCCACCTCCCTCCCCATAACATCTTTCTGGGTCATCCCCATGCACCAGCCCCAAGCATGCTGCATCCTGCGTCAGACATAGACTGGCGATTCAATTCACATGGTAGTATACATGTTAGAATGTCATTCTCCCAAATCATCCCACCCTCTCCCTCTCCCTCTGAGTCCAAAAGTCCGTTATACACATCTGTGTCTCTTTCCCTGTCTTGCATACAGGGTCGTCATTGCCATCTTCCTAAATTCCATATATATGTGTTAGTATACTGTATTGGTGTTTTTCTTTCTGGCTTACTTCACTCTGTATGACCTGGTATCTCATTTCTTTTTAATAGTGAATGTATGTATGTATGTGTATGTGAAGTTGCTGAGTCATGCCTGACTCAATAGAACATGAAGAAAGCCTTCTTCAGTGATCAATGCAAAAAAATAGAGGAAAACAATAGAATGGGAAAGACTAGAGATCTCTTCAAGAAAATTAGAGATACCAAGGGAATATTTCATGCAAAGATGGGCTCGATAAAGGACAGAAATTGTAGGGACCTAACAGAAGCAGAAGATATTAAGAAGAGATGGCAAGAATACACAGAAGAACTGTACAAAAAAGATCTTCATGACCCAGATAATCACAATGGTGTGATCACTAATCTAGAGCCAGACATCCTGGAATGTGAAGTCAAGCGGGCCTTAGAAAGCATCACTATGAACAAAGCTAGTGGAGGTGGTGGAATTCCATTTGAGCTATTTCAAATCTTAGAAGACGATGGTGTTAAAGTGCTGCACTCAATATGCCAACAAATTTGGAAATGCAGCAGTGGCCACAGGACTAGAAGAAGTCAGTTTTGATTCCAATCCCAGAGAAAGGCAATGCCAAAAAATGCTCAAACTACCACACAGTTGCACTCATCTCACACACTAGTAAAGTAATGCTCAAATTTCTCCAAGCCAGGCTTAAGCAATACGTGAACTGTGAACTTCCAGATGTTCAAGTTGGTTTTAGAAAAGGGAAAGGAACCAGAAATCAAATTGCCAACATCTGCTGGATCATGGAAAAAGCAAGTGAGTTCCAGAAAGACATCTACCCTGCTTTATTGACTATGCCAAAGCCTTTGACTGTGTGGATCACCAAAAACTGTGGAAAATACTTCAAAAGATGGGAGTACCAGACCACCTGACCTGCCTCTTGAGAAACCTATATGCAGGTCAGGAACCAATAGTTAGAACTGGATATGAAACAACAGACCAGTTCCAAGTAGGAAAAGGAGTATGTCAAGGCTGTCTATTGTCACCCTGCTCTTTTAACTTACATGCAGAGTACATCATGAGAAACGCTGGGCTGGAAGAAGCACAAGCTGGAATCAAGACTGCTGGGAGAAATATCAATCACCTCAGATATGCAGATGACACCACCCTTATGGCAGAAAGTGAAGAGGAACTAAAAAGCCTCTTGATGAAAGTGAAAGAGGAGAGTGAAAAAATTGGCTTAAAGCTCAACATTCAGAAAACTAAGATCATGGCATCCGGTCCCATCACTTCATGGGAAATAGATAGGGTAACAGTGGAAACAGTGTCAGACTTTATTTTGGGGGGCTCCAAAATCACAGCAGATGGTGATTGCAGCCATGAAATTAAAAGACGCTTACTCCTTGGAAGGAAAGTTATGACCAACCTAGACAACATATTCAAAAGCAGAGACATTACTTTGCCAACTAAGGTCTGTCTAGTCAAGGCTATGTTTTTCCCAGTGGTCATGTATGGATGTGAGAGTTGGACTGTGAAGGAAGCTGAGTGCCAAAGAATTGATGCTTTTGAAGTGTGGTGTTGGAGAAGACTCTTGAGAGTCCCTTGGACTGCAGGGAGATCCATTTAGTCCATCCTAAAGGAGATCAGTCCTGGGTGTTCATTGGAAGGACTGATACTGAAGCTGAAATTCCAATACTTTGGCCACCTCATGCAAAGAGTTGGTTCATTGGAGAAGACCCTGATGCTGGAAGGGATTGGGGGCAGGAGTAGAAGGGGATGACAGAGAATGAGATGGCTGGATGGCATCACCGACTCCACGGACATGAGTTCGGGTAAACTCTGGGAGTTGATGATGTACGGGGAGGCCTGGCGTGCTGTGATTCATGCGGTCACAAGGAGTCGGACATGACTGAACTGAAGAGTACATTGCCTGGATGGACCACAGATGGACCATTCATCTAGTGAAGGACATCACGGTGGCTTCCAATATTGGGTAATTATAAATAAAACTGTTGGAAACATCCATGCGCAAGCTTTTGTGTGGACATAACTTTCCAGCACCTTTGACTAAACACCAAGGAGCATGACTGCTAGGTCATATGGTAAGAGTATGTCTGGTTTGGTAAGAAACCATCAAGCTGTCTTCCCATTTTGGCTGCTCCATTTTGAATTCCTAAGAGCAAAGAATGAGAGCTCCTGTTGTTCCACATCCTCATTAGATATAGTCAAAGATTTAGATTTTGCTCATTCTAATATGTATGTAGTTGCATCTAGTTTTAATTTGCAATTTCCTTTGGCCACCTCATGTGAAGAGTTGATTCATTGGAAAAGACTCTGATGCTGGGAGGGATTGGGGGCAGGAGGAGAAGGGGACAACAGAGGATGAGATGGCTGGATGGCATCACTGACTCGACAGACATGAGTCTGGGTGAACTCCGGGAGTTGGTGATGGACAGGGAGGCCTGGCGTGCTACGATTCATGGGGTCGCAAAGAGTCGGACACGACTGAGTGACTGAACTGAACTGAACTGAATGACATATGATGTGAAGTATCTTTTCATATGCTTATTCATCATCCATATATCTTCTTTGGTGAGGTATCATTAAACTTTGTTGCTCATTTTTAATTGGGTTATTTATTTTCTTGTTGATAAGTTTTAAGAGTTCCTTGTATATGTAGGAAAACAGTCCTTGATTAGATGGGTCTTTATAAATATTTTCTCCTGGTCTATGTCAGTCTTTTTGTTTTCTTGACTTTATTTTCAGCCAAGCAGAAGTTTAATTTAATGAAATCCAGTTGATAATATATTTCCTTCATAGATTATGCTTTTGATGTTGTATCTAAAGTTATCATTATACCCAAGATTATCTAAGATGGCTTATATGTTATCTTCTAGAAGTTTTGTAGTTTTTCATTTTTTATTTAGATCAATGATCCATTTTGAGTCAATTACTGTGAAAGGTGTAAGGTTTGTGTTTTTTAGTATTTTTGCGTGTGAATGCTCAGTTCTTCCAGTACCATTTGTTCCAAAAAAATATTTTTGCTCCATTGTTGTGATTTTGCTCCTTTGCCAAAGACCAGCTGGGTATATTTATGTGTCTATTTCTGGGCTCTATTTTTTTCCATTGATCTATTTCTCTATTCTTTTGCTCAGACCACACTGTCTTGATTATTACAGATTTGTGGTAAGTCTTGAAGTCGGTTAATGTCAGTTTTCTGACTCTGTTCTTCTTCATTATCAAATTGGCCTTACTGAGTGTTTTCTCTCAATGTATAAACTTTAGAATCTGTTTATCAAAATGTATAAGATAACTTGATGGGATTTTGATTAGGACTGGGTTGAATCTATAATCAAGTTAGAAAGAGCTGATATCTTCACAATATTGAGTTTTTCTGCCCGTGAATATGTAATCCCCTTTCCATTTATTTAATTCCTTGATACCTTTCATAAAATCTGTAGATTGTCTGATATAGATCTCGTACCTATTTTGTTACATTTCTACTTAAGCATTTGATTTTGAGGGCAGTGCTAATGTAAATGGCATTATGTTTTTTAATATCAAATTCCATTTGGTCATTGATTATTTATAGGAAAAAATTTACTTTTGTATATTAAACTTCTATCTATAAGTTTTCTTTGGTCACTTCTTAGTTCCAGGGGCTATTTTATCCATTCTTTCAGGTTTTCAAGACCATAATATTGGCCAAAAAGAGACAATTTTGTTTCTTCTTTCTAATCTGGATACCAGTTATTTCCTTTTCTTGTCTTAATGCATTAGCTAGAACTTCTAGTATGATGTTGACAAACAGTAGTGAAAGGGAAAATCCTTGCTTTGTTTCTAATCTCAACAAAAAACTTCAAGCTTCTCACCATTAGCATAATGCTGTTTGTAGGTTTTTGTCGACTTTTTTTTTTTAATCAAATTCAGGGGATTTCCTTATATTCCTTTTTTGTTGAAAGTTTTTATTATGAATGTGCATTGGATCTTTGTCAAATGCTTTCCCTGGAGCTATTGATATGAACATTTTTTTTCTTCTTTTATCTCTTAATGTGATGGACTCCATTGATTTTTCAAATGCTGAACTTGCATTCCTGGGATACATCTAACTTGGCTGTTGAGTTCAGTTCAGCCACTCAGCCATGTCCGACTCTTTACAACCCCATGGACTGTAACACACCAGGCTTCCCTGTCCATCACCAACTCCCAGAGCCTGCTCAAACTTATGTCCATCAAGTTGGTGATGCCATCCACCCATCTCTTCCTCTGTCATCCCCTTCTCCTTCTGCCTTCAATCTTGCCCACTGTCAGGGTCATTTCTAATGAGTCAGTTCTTCGCATCAAGTGGCCAAAGTATTGAAGTTTCAGATTCAGCATCAGTCCTTCCAATGAATATTCAGGACTGATTTCCTTTAGGATTGACTGGTTTGATATCCTTGCAGTCCAAGGGACTCTCAAGAGCCTTCTCCAACATTGCAGTTCAAAAACATCAATTCTTCAGCACTCAGCTCCTTTTTATACATTGTTGGATTCAATTTGCTAATATACTATTGAGAACTTTTGCATGTAGTTCGTGAGAAACATTTGTCTGTAGTTTTGCTTTGTTTTAATGCTTTTGTCTGGGTTTAGTATTAGGGCAATGCTACCCTCAGAATGAATTAGGATGTATTCCCTCTGCTTCTACCTTCTGGGAGAGATTATAGAGAATTCATATAATTTTTTTCTTAAGTGTTTGATGCAGTTCACTGGTGAATACATATGGACACAGTGTTTTGTGTTTTGAAAGTTTATTAATAACCAACTCAGTTTCTTTAATAAATATATATCAAGACCTATTTTGATTGTATATTTCTTCTTGTATGTCTTTTGGCAGTTTGTGTTTTTCGGGAAATTGATCCATTTCATCTGAAATATCAAAATTGTGGGTATATAACTTACCCACAATTTAATATAATATATAATTAAGTATAGAATATAAGTATATACTTATATTCCATATAAGTATATATATAACAGTATATAGTATAAGTATATAACTTATATTGTGGGTATATAATTAAAGGGTAATTCTTTTATTACCCTTGTCAATGTCAACGTAGTGTAGTGATGTCATTTTTTTCATTTCTGATATTAGTAATTTGAGTCTTTTTTTTTTGGTTGTTGTTGTTGTTAGACTAACAAAAGGTTTATTGCTTTCATTGATCTTTTCAAAGAATTACTTTTTCAAACAAATTTCTCCATTGATTTCCTATTTTAGTTTGACTGATATCTATTCATTTTTACTGATTCTTTAACTTCTGCTTACTTTGGATTTAATCTGCTCTTCTTTTTCTTATTTCTTAAGGTAAAAACTTAGATTATGGATTTTAGAGCTTTCCTGTTTTCTAATATGTACGGTTAATGCTATACATTTTCCCTCTTTTCAGTTTTTTTTATTGAATCTCTGCTTTGTCTTTCACTCCAGTTTGGAAGGCAATGGATTACATGGTGCGCTCACTTTTTTGATAGAGTCAGGAAGAGTTATTGATTTTTTCATTTGTTCAGTTTCTTACATGTTTTTAATACATAATGAACACTTCTAAACTTCTGACATTCCAGTTTCAAGGTGTCTGGTCCCAACACTTCATGGAAAATATATGGGGGAAAAGTGGAAACAGTGAGAGATTTTATTTTCTTAGGCTCCAAAATCACTGTGGATAGTGACTGCAACCACGAAATTAAAAAGTTCTGTATAGTCAAAGCTATAGTTTTTTCACTAGTCATGCATGGATGTGAAAGTTGGTCTATAAAGAAGGCTGAGCACCAAAGAAATGATGCTTCTGTATTGTAGTGTTGGAGAAGACTCCTGAGAGTCCCTTGGACTGCTGAAACTCCAATATTTTGGCCACCTTATGTGAAGACCTGACTCACTGGAAAAGATCCTGATGCTGGGAAAGATTGAAGGCAGGAGGAGAAGGGGACAACAGAGGATGAAATAGTTGGATGGCATCACCAACTCAATGGACATGAGTTTGAGCAAACTCTGGGAGACAGTGAAGGAGAGAAAAGTCTGGCATGCTGCAGTTCATGGGGCCACAAAGAGTCAGATGTGACTTAGCGACTGAACAACAACAAGGACGACTTCATAGTAGAAGTGGGTTTGAACTGGTTCTGAAGAATAGGTCAAAAACTAATTAAATGGCCTGCTGCAATCAGGGAGACTTTTTCAGCCTTGAGGATCCTGTATTCAAAATGCAATTCGGTGGGACTTTCCCAGTGGTTCAGTGGCCAAGACTCCAAGATCCCAATGCAGGAGGCCCGAGTTTGATCTCTGGTCAAGGCATTAGATCCTACATCCAGCAACTAAAGATCCCAGATGTTACAATGAAGAACGAAGATCCTGCATGCCACAACTAAGGCCTGGCATAGCCAAATAAGTAAATTAATAAAATATTTTAAAAATACAAATTTGAGTAAGTCTTCTCTTATTATCATCATACTTTTAACAGTTATCAACAAACTATGGCCAGTGGACTGATCCAATTGCCACCTAGTTTTTGTAAATAAAGTTTAATTGAAATATAACCAGTTCTGTTAATTTACATATTTTTACTTAACAATGGCAGAATTGAGTAGTTGGACTACAGAGATGATAGACCTGTAACTTGAAAATTTTTACTATCTGGCCTTTTGTAGAAAAATCTTGAAGACCTCAGCTTTAAAAGTAAAAATGAAATACAAATGGAGAGCTCTTTGGAATAAAAAGAAAAACAGAATAATACAAATTCCAGATTTTTATTAGCTTTTTCATTTACATTAACCTGAATACATTAAGAATTTCATACTCAAAGCAATGGTTCACTGAATAGCAGCTTTGAAATTACCTATGAGCTTATTAAAATACAAAATCTGAAGCTCCATGCCAGAGCTACTGACCTAGAATCTGTACCTTAACATTCAATTCATATGGACATATACCGTTATTTTAAAATTTTTAAAAATTGTGCTTTAACTTGTTGAAGATTTCCAATGCAGACTTAAGCCATTTACAATCACAAGAAAAAGAATAAAATGTTCAGAAATAAATTTACCCAATGAGGTGAAAGTTCTGTACACTGAAAACTGAAAGACATTATTGGAAGAAATTACAGGACTAGAAAAGGTCAGTTTTCATTCCAATCCCAAAGAAAGGCAATGCCAAAGAATGCTCAAACTACCACACTATTGCACTCATCTCACATGCTAGTAAAGTAATGCTCAAAATTCTCCAAGCCAGGCTTCAGCAATACGTGAACCGCGAAATTCCTGATGTTCAAGCTGGTTTCAGAAAAGGCAGAGGGACCAGAGTTCAAGTTGCCAACATCCGCTGGATCATGGAAAAAGCAAGAGAGTTCCAGAAAAAAAATCCATTTCTGCTTTATTGACTATGCCAAAGCCTTTGACTGTGTGGATCACAAGAAACTGTAGACAATTCTGAAAGAGATGGGAATACCAGACCACCTGACCTGCCTCTTGAGAAATCTGTATGCAGGTCAGGAAGCAGCAGTTAGAACTGGACATGGAACAAGAGACTGTTTCCAAATAGGAAAAAGAGTACATCAAGGCTGTATATTGTGCCCCTGCTTATTTAACTTATATGCAGAGTACATCATGAGAAACGTTGGACTGGAAGAAACACAAGCTGGAATCAAGATTGCCGGGAGAAATATCAAGAACCTCAGATATGCAGACGACACCACCCTTAGAGCAGAAAGTGAAGAGGAATTAAAAAGCCTCTTAATGAAAGTGAAAGCAGAGAGTGAAAAACTTGGCTTAAAGCTCAACATTCAGAAAACGAAGATCATGGCATTTGGTCCCATCACTTCATGGGAAATAGATGGGGAAACAGTGGAAACAGTGTCAGACTTTATTTTGGGGGGCTCCAAAATCACAGCAGATGGTGATTGCAGCCATGAAAGTAAAAGATGCTTACTCCTTGGAAGAAAAGTTATGACCAACCTAGATAGCATATTCAAAAGCAGAGACATTACTTTGCAGACTAAGGTCCATCTAATCAATGCTATGGTTCTATGGTCATGTATGGATGTGAGAGTTAGACTGTGAAGAAGGCTGAGCACTGAAGAACTGATATTTTTGAACTGTGGTTTTGGAGAAGACTCTTGAGAGTCCCTTGGACTGCAAGGAGATACAACCAGACCATTCTGAAGGAGATCAGCCCTGGGATTTCTTTGGAGGGAATGATGCTAAAGCTGAAACTCTAGTACTTTGGCCACCTCACGCAAAGAGTTGACTCATTGGAAAACACTCTGATGCTGGGAGGGATTAGGGGCAGGAGGAGAAGAAGACAACAGAGTATGAGATGGCTGGATGGCATCACTGACTAGATTGACATAAGTCTGAGTGAACTCCAGGAGTTGGTGATGGACAGGGAGGCCTGGCATGCTGTGATTCATGGGGTTGCAAACAGTCGGACACGACTGAGCAACTGAACTGAGCTGAACTGAAAGAAGTCACAAATACATGGAATGATATTCCATTTCCATGGATTGAAATAGCCTTGCTAAAATGTGCATATTACCTAAAGCAATCTACAGATTTCATGCAATCCCTGTAAAAATCTGAAGGGCATTTTTCATGGAAATAGAAAGGTCCTAAATATGTATATGGAACCACAAAAGAATCTAAATAGTCAATGCACTCCGGAGGGGGGTGGGGAATTAACAAAGCTGGAGATATCACACTTACTCTTTTTAAACCATATTGGAAAGGTATTGTGATCAAAATATTATGATATTGGAAGAAAAACACAGACACCTAGATCAATTTAACAGAATCGAGAGCCCTGGAAATAACTCACACATATATAGACAACTAATTTGTGACAGAAGAGCAAAGGACATATAATGGATTAAAGACAGTCTCTTCTCTGGACAGCCACATTTTAAAAAAATGAAACTAGACCACTGTCTCACACCATACATAAATATCAAGTCAAAGTAGATTAAAGACTTTAATGTAATATGGGAAACCATAAAACTCCTAAAAGAAAACATATACTGTATGCTCCTTGATCAGTCTTAGATATATCTTTCTAGATCTCTCTCCTCAAACAAGGAAAACAAAAGCAAAAATAAGCAAATCAGACTACATCAAAGTAAAACTCCTGCACAGCAAAAGCAAACAATCAATAGTAGAGAAATACAACCTAAGAAATGGCAGAATATCTTTGCAAATCATATATTTGATAGTGGTTAATACCAAAATACACAAAGAACTCATAAAACTCAATAACAAAAAAATAGACAATCTAATTAAAAATGGACAGAAGAGTCAGACTTTTCAAAAGAAGACATACAGATGTCCAACAGGCACATGAAAAGAGAATCAGCATCACTAATCATCAGGGAAAGGCAAATTAAAGCCATAATAAGATATCACCTCATGCCTTGTTAGAATGGCTATCACCTAAAAGGACAGAAATAATAAATGTTGGCAAGGAGGTGGATAAAATAGGACCCTTCCACATTACTGCTGAGAATATAAATTGGTTGGTGCAGTCACTATGGAGAGCAGTATGGGCATTTCTCAAAAAACTAAGAATTTGATCCTGCTATTCCATTTCTGAGTATTTACCCAGAAGAATATGAAAACATTAATTCAAAAACTTAAATGCAGAAATATGTTCATGCAGCCTTATTTACAACAGCCAAGATACAGAAACAACCTAATTGCCCATCAATGTATAGATAAATATATACACAATGGAATACTACTCAGCCATAAAATAGATGGAATCTTGCCATTTGCCACCATATAGATAGACCTTAAGAGTATTATGCTCAGGGAAATAAACCAAATGGAAAAAGGCAAATGCCATATGATTTCACTCATATGTGGAATATATACAAAATAAAATAAATGAGCAAACCAAACAAAACCAAGCACTTAGATACAGAGATGGTTACTAAAGGCGAAGGGATGGGAGAGCAAAATGGGCAAAGGTGGTCAACTGTATGGTGACAGTTAGAAACGAAATTCTCGGTGGTGAGCATGCTTCAGTGTATACAGGAGTAGGAATGTAATGTCATCCACATGAAATTTATAAATTTATGAAACAATGTTATCTCAATTAAAATAAATAAAAATAAATGTCATTGGAAAGCCAATTGGCTTAGATCAATTAGCAAAAGTGAAGTGAAATGAAATGTTAGTCACTCAGTAATGTTAGACTCTTTGCAACCCCATGGACTGTAGCCCATCAGGCTCCTCTGTCCATGGAATTCTCCAAGCAAGAATACTGGAGTGGGTTGGCATTCCCTTCTCCAGGGGATCTTCTTGACCCAGGGATCAAATCCAGGTTTCAGTTAGCAAATTACTTGCTAATTAGTAACAGTGTTTCAGACCCTTGTAGATACAATTCTAAATCAAAGCCCTTTTCCAGCAATAACCAACCAGCATGATTTTTCTTCAAGTTTCTCAGAAACTTTCAGTATTTTCTCCCATTTTTCCAAAAGTTTATATATGAGTTTAAATGACTGAACAATATGATACCAAAACTTACTTCATTTTGACAAGAAAGAGCACTTCCAGAGTGTCTGCTACTTGACTCCTTTTCTGGAACACACTGACATCTAAAATCACCTTGACTGATTATGAAATAGTCCATACCTGGATTAGGACTCCTATGGACAATGCCTTAGAGCTACTGCTTCTGGAAATTTCTAGAAGAACATGTGTTTAGTTTACTTATGGGTTAAAAGGTTATTTCATGGGCACCTGTAGATGCTTAAAAGGATAGTAATTCAATCAGAATTCATTTAAAATATAAACCCATTGATTGATTGGGGATTTGGATGAATCCTTACATCTGGAAGGAAGGATGAAAAATAGGACTTGTTTTTGTGTATGAAATAAATCAGCCTTTAAATCTGAGATCAGCAAGGAATTTGCTAGATAGGATAGTGCTGGCTAATACTCTTTTCTTAAAACTGTCATCTTCAAATATGTTTTATATTTGAGTAATGTTCAGCTTATGTTTCTAAAAGTAAGGGATTTTTAAAAAACATAAAAATTTAAAGTACAATATCTGAAGGAGAAATTTTTTCAAGTGTGTTGGTGGGCAGTGGAAAGGGTAGATCTGGAGAGGTTGACCCTTGAAAGACTCAAGAAGGGAAGATTCTAGAATCACGTTGATCAGTATGATAGGAACTAGTTACATGTGAATGTTTGGGCTAAAAATTATAATTAAATTAAACATTTGTTTCTCAGGCACACTACACACATTCAAGTCATAGATAACCACAATCCAGCTAATGGCTTAATTTCAGAGCATAACAAAAATATTTCCATTATTTAAAATGTTTCATTGGACAGCACTACTCGTGGAATACAACAAAGAATATAAAGGAACAAACTTAGAATAATTTGATTTGGAATATGAAAGTTATCTAAGATCCATCAGAATTTACTCTAAAAACATCCATTCTATTTTATAGAAGGCTAAGTACTAGGATGTTCTTTCAAACTAAGTTCATTGAATCAGTGTGTGATTTCAAGTTCTGTGGAATCTGATAGTTGACTTTTTATTTTCCTTTATTATTCCTTTATTATTTCCTTTATTTATTCAAAGCCTTCTTTAGATTTTGACAGGGAAGCTGGGGACTTCTGGTTTAATAATGAAACTTACAATAGAAGCACCATAGGTGTCATTATGAGAGATTCAGCAGCTCAGTGGTGAGTAGCTAACCAATAATCTAGACTTGATTTCTGCAGTTTGATTTGGAAATTTTGTTCTTGTGACGGTAATTCAACACGATTAAAACTAGAACTGTCTCATTAGGGAAACATGTATTGAAATCCAACTTGATTTTTCAAACACTCATTTAGTAATCAAAATAGAATAAGAGCAAACTCTGAGAGAAAGTGAAGAACAGGGAAGCCAGGTGTGCTGCAGTCCATGGAACTTCAGAGTCAGACATGACTTACTGACTGAATAACAACAAAGATAAATCAGATCACATCTGGACTTGATTTTGGAGCAAACCTATTTTATTTGAATCTTCAGGGAAAGGACCAGGATTAGACAGGTGAGAGAAAATGAGAACCTCTTTCATCCACTCTGCTCCATCATGTTCCTACCTCGTCTATACTGTGATACGCCCAGGACACACTGAGAAACTTTGAGATCAGGGTATTGGGAAACCAGGTTTTGGTATCAAGCTGTTTTTCAAAAGCAAACATTATGTCTACATTGGAGTTTCATGATATCACATAGCACCTAAGAATTCTTGTTTTTAATAATACACTGTCTTCAATAAATGTCATTTTATTGCAAGCAAATACTCAAATTCTTCCATAGTTTGGCAAGTTATGACACTATATTAGCCATATTAATTATCTTTATGACTGTCCCCACCCATATTACAAAATGCAAAATGTTACACTGCAGTGTAATAGTGATTTGATGTATAGTATATTATAGTTTACAAAATCCTTCCAGAATTGAAAGAGACACATGTACCCCAACATTTATTGCAGCACTGTTTACAATGGCTAGGACATGGAAGCAACCTAGATGTTCATCGGCAGATGACTGGATAAGGAATTTGTGGTACATATGCATAAGGGAATATTACTCAGCTATTAAAAAAAAGAACACATTTGAGTCAGTTCTAATGAGGTGGATGAAACTGGAGCCTATTGTACAGAGGGAAGTAACCCAGAAAGAGAACCACCAATACAGTATATTAATGCATATACATGGAATTTAGAAAGACGGTAACAACAACTCTATATGCAAAATAGCAGCAAAGACATAGATGGAAAGAACAGACTTTTGGACTATGCGGGAGTAGGTAAGGGTGGGGCGATATCAGAGAATAGCATTGAAACATGTATATTACCATGTGTAAAATAGAAGACCAGTGCAAGTTCGATGCATGAAGCAGGGCACTCAAAGCTGGTGCGCTGGGTGGGGAGAGAGGTGGGAGAGGGGTTCAGGATGGTGGGACACATGTACACCCATGGATGATTCATGTTGATGTATGACAAAAACCACCACAATATTGTAAAGTAATCAGCCTCCAATTAAAATAAATAATATAAAAAATCCTTTCAGTTAAGACATTTTTCTTTATCTAAAGAAAAGGGGCGGGGGAGGATGGATGAGAAAACTATGCAGTCCTCATTAAAAAACCGAATATTCTCTGAAATGAGAGCATCTGAAAGTTGCTCATTAAGAATTTTCCAGCAGCTAAGAATATTCACAAAAATCATGGCAAATAAACATCTTGTATGCTGTTTATACTTTTTGAGTGGAAATTGCATTATATAGTCAATATTTATAAATCAATACAATAAGAATATGAAAACTCATAAACTTCGTTTATTCTCACATGGTTTGATCTTGATTTAATCTGATGAAATTAGCTTTATCATGCTTAATTTCCTTCTGCTGATGTTTTTTAACTGGGCTGCTGCTACTGCTTGTAGTTACTGATAAGACTATTTCTATTTTGTCCCAAAAAATGGAAAAAAAAAAAAACCCTAAGATGTCAGAATTTAATGTATCTAGGATTGGATCATTAATCTGGAAATCTGCCAGAATTGTCTGAAATAACCCTGTTTGGCCAACAGAATACATATACACAGAACTATCTTCACAACACAGTGGCTTCAACTACTTCATGTGCGGTCGTATACTCTTCACTCAGGCAGCTAAACCAAAAGATGCTCCATGCCAAACACCCAGGAAGAGCAGGGCAGCTTGAGTGGACACTAGTGTGACAGATGGTGACAGGCAGAGCCACCTGCCACTGTACCTTTACCGTAGCCACCGTTTTCTAGAGTAAGAGAGAAGAAGAGGAAAAAGAGTCATTTCTGTCGATTCCTATCTAAAAGAGCAGAAACGTTTCCCCTGAATTATCACAAAATTCTAGCTGCTAGTCCTTTTCTCTTCTGAAAATATAACAGCTCCACCTTGAGGCAAAATGATTTTATTATACTACAAGAGTTTCCGTTTTAAGACAATGTTTGCGGTGATTCATGACTAATTAGCTCTCGTGGAAAAATAAATAAAAGAACTCCAAAGTCATACAATGAATTTGGTGCACAAAGCACCTGTGCTTCCACTTTTGGTCAAAAATAATAAACATTGGTTACCAAGGAAGACAAATTATTATAAAGTGAATGACCATTTTTAGACTAGAATATCATTTGGCCAAATCCATGTTGATGAAATTTTATTCAAAGTTACTCAAAAGGCAAAAAAAAAAAAATTAATATATTTTATCTCTATTGGTAAATAAATGTCTGATAGTAGGTAGCCAAGAAAACACCAAGTGAAACTTTTTCTAGAGCCTCCCATTTGTATCTTACTTTTGGCAAAATGTTACTGCTTGAACATGAAAGAAATGGTGAAAGCTAGCAGAACAATTCCATATTTCACTTGCTTTCTGCAACTTGGGCTTAAGGCTGGTATTTATTTTTCATTTTTCCTTTTGGTTCACCTAGCAAGGATCAGAATGGAGACTGCAGTGAAAGAAATGTGGAGGAATTGAAATCTATCCCAGGCAAAGCTTAGAATAATTGCCATCATCGCCCCTGTGTTCTTCTGGTTACAAATATGCTAGGAAGTATACTTGTCATTTAAAAAATGTATCTTCTTCTGATTCTTCTGCAATTTCACATAGCTTGTTTAACTATTTAGTCTTTGAATTTGTGTGTGTGTGTTCGTAAATGATACTGCAGGCTAATTTTCTAGATTAATAACCTTGTGCCCCACACCATGTGTTTCTGAGTGATCGGTTCAGATATAAGGGGAAATTACTTTTTATTTATGCTAATTATGTGTTGCTAAACCCTCTTATTAATTTGATTAGTTTTTAACTAGGTTTTCTTAGTTTTTTAATTTTATTTTTTTTTAATTTTTCACTTTTAATTGAAGGATAATTGCTTTACAGAATTTTGTTGTTTTCTGTCAAATATCAACATGAATCAGCCACAGGTGAACATATGTCCCCTCCATCTTGAGCCTCCCTCCCATCTTCTTCCCCTTCCCACTCCTAGATTTTTGATAATAGGGCTTATCTACAAATAATGCTACCTTCTTTTTTTAAATTGAAGTATAGTCTACTTAGAATTTTGTGCTAATTTCTGCTATACAGCAAAGTGACTCAGTTATACATACATGTATATTCTTTTTCATATTCTTTTCCATTATGGTTTATTGCATGATATTAAATATAGTTCCCTATATTCCCTATATGAAGTGTTATACAGTAGGACCTTGTTGCTTAATTATCCTATGTATAATGGTTTGCATCTGTTAACCCCGAACTCCTAGTCCATCCCTCCCCTCCCCACAGTGCTACTTCTCTTGAATAAATGTAGTAATTGCTTTTTCCTAAGAAAATTTTGCATTTACTATCCAGCCAGTCCATCCTAAAGGAGATCGGTCCTGGGTGTTCATTGGAAGGATTGATGCTGAAGCTGAAACTCCAATACTTTGGCCACATCATGCGAAGAGTTGACTCATTGGAAAAGACCCTGATGCTGGAAAGGATTGGGGACAGGAGGAGAAGGGGATGAGATGGCTGGATGGCATCACCAACTCAATGGACATGAGTTTGGGTAAACTCTGGGAGTTGGTGATGGACAGGGAGGCCTGGCGTGCTGCGATTCATGGGGTTACAAAGAGTCGGACACTACTGAGCAACTGAACTGAACTGAACTGAACTGATTGTTTGTTAATCTAATAAATTATTTTTTACTATTTTTATATCTCTTATATGTGTTAGAGTTTAAGATTTACTTTATTTTGGATTTTGGTGAATTGAACAAGGAGATACAAGTGGCATGGGCCCATGTCATAAGGTTAGTATCCCCTGGTAGAGGAGGATGTCACAGTCTTGGGTGAACTAGCTGAGTGCCACTTACTGCAGTGTGCTCCTCATCAAGTGTGGCATCTGGCCACTATCTGAGAGGCCTGGAAGGGAAGAAAGGAAGATGGGGAGAAGAAGCTGAGCACGGCTGGGCCAGAATCTCTCACTGACTTCTTCGCTGAGTGCAGTGAGGAAAGCAGCTGGGTGCTGATGGAGAAGTGCATTAGAAAAACAAGCCCTTATAAATGTGCCCACTCTCCAGCTGTTAAATCCTACTAAAATGCCCTTATTCTCACGGTCCATCCCTAACATCTTCCCCTGACAGCTATGTATGCTTCGTCTGAGCTTGGGTGGGTAAAGAATGTCTAGGGGGAGAAAAAAATAAAAATCAAGCATATTTTTGATGAACATTCTCAAAGTAAGGGAAGAAGAAATATTTAAACAAACATGGCAGGTATGCTGTAATAATTAATAGAAATGAAATAAAACATTTTGGGAACTGAAACCCAATTCTTACACTATATCACAATACAAGTATTCTCCTTCGATATTAAATGCATTTAAATATATGGAGCATTCAGTGGGAGGAAATATGTACTTTTAAAAAAATTTTAGAAGCCCTTTCCATAAAGACTTTTAGAGATCACCTTATAAGGATGATTCTCTTTGGAAATTGGGAATAAAAACCATAATTTTTGGTATTGGAAAAAAAATGGGCAAGCCTACAATTTGTTGATTTGTTTAGAGATAAGAATGTAACGTAGCCAGTAAGTACTAGCTATTTTTACAGATTAAAAATGAATGTCACTTCAAGGAAGAAATTCCTGTGTCTCACACTTTCTAAATGCAAAAGAGAGATGATCATACCCATCAGGTAACTAACAACCCAGGACTGAAAGAGACTGTTAAGGAAAGCATGGATCAACCCCCCAAATCTCACAGTAGCCTCTAAGCCTTCTTGATGGAAATATATACATTTCATCTTTCTGCTTGATGCCAAAGTAATATGTTTTATAAAACCTGAAAAAAAATTCCCTTTAAGCAAAAATTCTTGAAAGGTCTCTTTTGCTATTTGTTAGCTCCAAAATAAACAGATCTCCAAGCCTCTTCCCTGAAATTCAGTAACTACTTGGGTGGTATTTTTATATAAAAGAAGAAAAAAATACAGGTTTTGTACTTTCTATAAGAAATGTAAAGATGTTTGATCTCCACATGGATGTCTCTCTAGGGGGTTTGAGGGATCAGGTAGACCAGGTGAGGAAAACCTGGTCCCTGCTTTGCTTAGTCCCTGGCACTTATGCTACCAGACAGACAGGGGTCGAAGGGGTCCAGGAAACTGACATCATGAGTGACAATAAGAACACTGAGGAAGGTTCTGTGGGAGCCTGGCTGCTCTCCCTGGCTCCATGACCAAACTCAGTGTGTTGCCACCAAAAGCCCCTGCATCTGAGGCTGCTCATGGTTCCTCTACTGGGGTCCCTTCATAGGCAGTGAAAAGCCTTCATTCTGGTCCTTGCTTTATCGTGTAGTTTATGTATTAATTATGCTTTTGGTTTTATTTCCTGATGCTTTAATATCTTGGGCCTTGCTTATTCTAGGACTGCCCCTCCCAAGACGTGCTAATTCCTAAAGAGAACAAGCACATGCCAGGAAGCTCACCTTCTTATGCAAACCAAGCAGCCAGAGCACAGCCTCTAAACCACCACCTTGCCCAAGCTCCTGCTCTCCTGGTCACTCTCCCTACCCTAGTGACCCAGAACTGGAAACTGTGGCACAGCCACTGGGCCCCAGAGCCTCCCAAACTGTGCAACTAGCCCAGCCTGAGCCCAGGTAACCTGTTTCCCCAGTCCAATCCAGTCCATCCCTTTGCTCAAGAACCACAGCAAACGTCCTTGCACCCCTCGCTCTGCCTCCCACCCAGCTGATGGCCAGAGTGTCCCTGACTTAGGAACCACTTCCTCATCTGCTGGCTTCACCATAAATGAGTAATAGCACACCTACATTTTACAGCACCTTGTCCCTCCCCATTCTGCCCACTCTAAACACACACGCATATGCATGCGTGTATGCGCAGAAGAACCTTCTCTTGCTGAGCGTCTCTTGTTTTACAACCCATTCTGCTGACAGTTGTACTCTCTTCTGGATTTACAAGAATATATCCTCCCCAACTTTGAAACAATCCCTGACTTCCCCAGGCAGAGCTGGAGTTTCCCTTTGAAAGCCCAGCAGGACAATTTGAGTGTTTTAGTCATAGCATTTGGCACATTGCTCTGTAATTGTTTAATTCTCTGATACTTCTTGCTCAAGAACATTGTGTTATTTAACTTTGGAATTCCTAATGTCTGGGCCATCTGCTCACTGTTGATAAAGCTCAAGAGATACTTACTTTGTGAATTAGGTTTTTTGAACAAATAAATTTTTTTGCTGAAAATGGCATTTTCTTTTTCCAAACTCATTATCCGTACCATTTCTTTGCCAGCTTCTCACTACAATGGATGATGTCTGATGTGTATATTTCAGCTCCCAAACTAGATTGCAAATTACTAAGGTTAAAATGCCTTGTGCTTTCTGTACCCTTAAAATCACACCCAGTGTTTGCACAAGTCAATAGCTAATTAAGGACTGCTAGCATAGATACAATGAGCAATCCAAACTTATTCAAAGACTTTTTAGAACAGAACAAGAAATAAGCAATCACTCTATGAATATATCTTAAAGTATAAAATCTTTGACTACCTGTAAGAGACTATTGAAATTCTTGGTTCCCTAAGATATCTCACTGTTAGCTCTTCAAATGTGTGCTGGATTGCTCAAATATTAATTCTGTCCTCATCAAAACACACAAAATAATAGAATTGTCTGACATAAAAACATGTGAATTAGTATAAATGTAAATAAATCATACTGTCTTGTTTAGGAAAAATTAGTCTACAAGGATTATAAAGTCCTCAGAAATTTTTCAAGGGAAAAAAAAAAAGATCTTCTTAAAGAATTTACACTGTCTCCTGGACCCCAAGGAGGGATGCTAAAAATGAGCTGGAACTGAGACATAATTATTATCAGAAGCAGAAGAAAGGTACCGTCTCTGTCTCTAACCATCTCTTTCTCTCTCTCCCAATCTTTTCTTCTTTATTTTCTATCTCACTCTTCTGGTTTTCCTTGAGGTTCTCCCTCTGTTCCTTGGGGTTCTTGTCCCTAAAGCATCACTCTGGCCCCAAAGGGCACAACATCGTTCAGGGAACTAGGCACACCAACACTACTTTGTGTTTCCACATATGTGTCCAGGGAAAAAACTGGGTCAGGTACTTTAATGGAGCCCTTTATTTGGAGTAGGGAGTAGAATCCAGGATACATATGAGGTTGTCCTCTGGATTTCTAGGGAGGAGGATTCATTTTGAAGACTCACCTCCAGATTCATCTTTGATTTCTCTCCTGTCTTCTATATCCCTAACACATCATTCTAAATGTCTGTATGTTAACTTCCTAAAAGTATCATTTGATTCATCTTAATGAAAAGTTATGATCTGTGAGTCATGGTTTCTAAAATTTCAGGTTAAGCATGCTCCTTTGAGGCTCCATTTCAGAATTACTTTGGACTCCTCTTCCCTTCAGTTCAGTTCAGTAGCTCAGTCTTGTCTGAGTCTTTGCAACCCCGTAGACTGCATGCAGCATGCCAGGCCTCCCTGTTCA
This sequence comes from Ovis canadensis, assembly GCF_042477335.2. Lineage (NCBI taxonomy): Eukaryota > Metazoa > Chordata > Mammalia > Artiodactyla > Bovidae > Ovis > Ovis canadensis. Next base: position 53,636,917 of record NC_091261.1, read on the forward strand.
TCACCAACTCCAGAGCTTGCTCAAACTCATGTCCTCTGAGTCAGTGATGCCACCCAACCATCTCATCCTCTGTCGCCCCCTTCTCCCGCCTTCAATCTGTTCTCAGCATCAGGGTCTTTTCCAGTGAGTCAGTTCTTCACATCAGGTGGCCAAAGTATTGGAGTTTCAGCTTCAGCATCAGTCCTTTCAATGAATATTCAGGACTGATTTCCTTTAGGATGGACTGGTTGGATCTTCTAGCAGCCCAAGGGACTCCCAAGAGTCTTCTCCAACACCACAGTTCAAAACCATCAATTCTACGGTGCTCAGCTTTCTTTAAAGTCCAACTCTCACATCCATACATGACCACTGGAAAAACAATAGCCTTGACTAGACAGGCCTTTGTTGGTAAAGTAATGTCTCTGCCTTTTAATATGCTGTCTAGGTTGGTCATATCTTTCCTTCCATGGAGTACACGTCATTTAATTTCATGGCTGCAGTCACCACTGCAGTGATATTTGAGCCCCCCAAAATAAAGTCTCTGTTTCAGCTGTTTCCCCATCTATTTGCCATAAAGTGATGGTACCAGATGCCATGATCTTGAGTTTTAAGCCATGTTGAGTTTTAAGCTTACTTTTTCACTCTCCTCTTTCACTTTCATCAAGAGGCTCTCTAGTTCTTCTTCACTTTCTGCCATAAGGGTGGTGTCATCTGCATATCTGAGGTTATTGATATTTATCTCAGCAATCTAGATTCTAGCTTGTGCTTTTTCCAGCCCAGCATTTCACATGATATACTCTGTATATAAGCTAAGTAAGGAGGGTGACAATATACAGCCTTGACGTACTCCTTTCTCAATTTGGAACCAGTCTGTTGTTCCACGTCCAGTTCTGACTGTTGCTTCCTAACCTGCATACAGCTTTCTCAGAGGCAGGTCAGGTGGTCTGGTATTCCATTTCCACAGTTTGTTGTGATCCACACAGTCAAAGGCTTTGGTGTAGTCAATAAAGCAGAAGTAGATGTTTTTCTGGAACTCTCTTGCTTTTTTGATGATCCAATGGATGTTGGCAGTTTGATCTCTGATTCCTCTGCCTTTTCTAAATCCAGCTTGAACATCTGGAATTTCATGGTTCATGTAGTGTTGAAGCCTGGCTTGGAGAATTTTGAGCACTACTTTGCCAGCATGGGAGATGAGTGCAATTTTTAATCCACAGTAGCATCGATCCTTATCACATTTGGCAAACTGCACAGGTTTTTCTTCTCTGAAATCTCAATGTCTTCCTTATAAAAGGAAAATTTATCTCACATAGCTGAAAATTTTTGCTGTTTAGTTGCTAAGTCATGTCCAACTTTTTTGCAACCCCGTGAACTGTAGCCTGCCAGACTCCTCTGTCCATGGGAATTCCCAGGCAAGAACACTGGAGTGGGTTGCCATTTCCTTCTCCAGAGTATCTTCTTGACCCTCCTGACCCAGGGTTGAACCTACATCCCCTGCATTGGCAGATGGATTCTTTACCTCTGAGCTACCAGGGAAACCATATTTTTGTGACAATGGTTCTTACCATGTATGGTGTCTAATGAGTGGCTTGAAACCTTAAATTTGGCTCCGTAATTATCAAAGAAGAAAGAGATTTGACAAGTGATACAATGGTGCCTGCAATGTACACAAATCTTAGAAAGTGAATAATAGGTTTTCATTTAACGATAATATCCCAGTAGTATTAAAAGGAAATAGATCTGGCTACACACCTTGTTAAAACAACTAGAATCCAAAACATGGGAAATGCCAAACTCGGGTGAGGATGCAGAGTATCAAGAACCCCGACTCATTGCTGCTGGGAATACAAAATGGAGGAATCCACTTCGGAAGGTGCTTTTGTGGTTTTTCACAAAACTGAACATTTTCTTACTACAGGATCTAGCAATCTTTCTCCTTGGTATTTATCAGAGGAGTTGAAAATTTACGCCCACACAAAAAGTTGCACAGTTCAGTTCAGTTCAGTCGCTCAGTCGTGTCTAACTCTGCGACCCCATGAATCGCAGCGTGCCGGGCCTCCCTGTCCATCACCAACTCCGAGTTCACTCAGACTCACGTCCATCAAGTCAGTGATGCCATCCAGCCATCTCATCCTCTGTCGTCACCTTCTCTTCCTGTCCCCAATCCCTCCCAGCATCAGAGTCTTTTCCAATGAATCAACTCTTTGCATGAGATGGCCAAAGTACTGGAGTTTCAGCTTTAGCATCATTCCCTCCAAAGAAATCCCAGGGCTGATCTCATTCAGAATGGACTGGTTGGATCTCCTTGCAGTCCAAGGGACTCTCAAGAGTCTTCTCCAACACCACAGTTCAAGGAAGCATCAATTCTTCGGCGCTCAGCTTTCTTCACAGTCCAACTCTCACATCCATACATGACCACTGGAAAAACCATAGCCTTAACTAGACGGACCTTAGTCGGCAAAGTAATGTCTCTGCTTTTGAATATGCTATCTAGGTTGGTCATAACTTTTTTCCAAGGGGTAAGCGTCTTTTAATATCATGGCTGCAGTCACCATCTGCAGTGATTTTGGAGCCCCCCAAAATAAAGTCTGACACTGTTTCCACTGTTTCCCCATCTATTTCCCATGAAGTGATGGGACCAGATGCCATGATCTTCGTTTTCTGAATGTTGAGCTTTAAGCCAACTTTTTCACTCTCCTTTTTCACTTTCATCAAGAGGCTTTTTAGTTCCTCTTCACTTTCTGCCTTAAGGGTGGTGTCATCTGTATATCTGAAGTGATTGATATTTCTCCTGGCAAACTTGATTCCAGCTTGTGCTTCTTCCAGCCCAGCGTTTCTCATGATGTATTCTGCATAGAAGTTAAATAAGCAGGGTGACAATATACAGCCTTGATGTACTCTTTTTCCTATTGGGAAGCAGTGTGTTGTTCCATGTCCACTTCTAACCATTGCTTCTTGACCTGAATATAGGTTTCTCAAGAGGGAGGTCAGGTGGTTTGGTATTCCCATCTCTTTCAGAATTGTCTACAGTTTCTTGTGATCCACACAGTCAAAGGCTTTGGCATAGTCAATAAAGCAGAAATAGATGTTTTTCTGGAACTCACTTGCTTTTTCCATGATCCAGCGGATGTTGGCAATTTGATCTCTGGTTCCTCTGCCTTTTCTAAAATCAGCTTGAACATCTGGAAGTTCACAGTTCACGTATTGCTGAAGCCTGGCTTGGAGAATTTCGAGCATTACTTTACTAGCGCATGAGATGAGTGAAATTGTGCAGTAGTTTGAGCATTCTTTGGCATTGTCTTTCTTTGGGATCGGATTGAAAGTTGACCTTTTCCAGTTCTGTGGCCACTGCTGAGTTTTCCAAATTTGCTGGCATGTTGAGTGCAGCACTTTCACAGCATCATCTTTCAGGATTTGAAATAGCTCCATTGGAATTCCATCACCTCCACTAGCTTTGTTCATAGTGATGCTTTCTAAGGCCCACTTGACTTCACATTCCAGGATATCTGGCTCTAGGTGAGTGATCACACCATCGTGATTATCTGGGTCATGAAGATCTTTTTTGTACAGTTCTTCTGTGTATTCTTGCCACCTCTTTTTAATACCTTCTGCTTCTGTTAGGTCCCTACCATTTCTGTCCTTTATCGAGCCCATCTTTGCGTGAAATGTTCCCTTAGCATCTCTAATTTTCTTGAAGAGATCTCTAGTCTTTCCCATTCTGTTCTTTTCCTCTATATCTTTGCATTGATCACTGAGGAAGGCTTTCTTATCTCTTCTTGCTATTCTTTGGAACTCTGCATTCAGATGCTTATATCTTTCCTTTCCTCCTTTGCTTTTTGCTTCTCTTCTTTTCACAGCTATTTGTAAGGCCTCCTCAGACAACTATTTTGCTTTTCTGCTTTTCTTTTCCATGAGAATGTTGTTGATCCCTGTCTCCTATACAATGTCATGAACCTCAGCCCGTAGTTCATCAGGCACTCTATCAGATTTACTTCCACTGTATAATCATAAGGGATTTGATTTAGGTCATACCTGAATGGTCTAGTGGTTTTCCCTACTTTTTTCAATTTAATTCTGAATTTGGTGATAAGGAGTTCATGATCTGAGCCATAGTCAGCTCCCAGTCTTATTTTTGTTGACTGTATAGAGCTTCTCCATCTTTGGCTGCAAAGAATATACTCAGTCTGATTTCAGTGTTGACCATCTGGTGATGTCCATGTGTAGAGTCTTCTCTTGTGTTGTTGGAAGAGAGTATTTGCTATGACCAGTGCATTTTCTTGGCAAAACTCTATTAGTCTTTGCCCTGCTTCATTCTGTATTCCAAGGCCAAATTTACCTGTTACTCCAGGTGTTTCTTGACTTCCTACTTTTGCATTCCAGTCCCCTATAATGAAAAGGACATCTTTTGGGGATGTTAGTTCTAAAAGGTCTCGTAGGTCTTCATAGAACTGTTTAACTTCAGCTTCTTCAGCATTACTGGTTGGGGCATAGACTTGGATTACCGTGATATTGAATGGTTTGCCTTGGAAATGAACAGAGATCATTCTGTCATTTTTGAGGTTGCATCCAAGTACTGCATTTTGGACTCTTTTGTTGACCATGATGGCTACTCCATTTCTTCTGAGGGATTCTTGCCCGCAGTAGTAGATATAATGGTCATCTGAGTTAAATTCACCCATTCCAGTCTATTTTAGCTCGCTGATTCCTAGAATGTTGACATTCACTCTTGCCATCTCCTGTTTGACCACTTCCAGTTTGCCTTGATTCATGGACCTGACATTCCAGGTTCCTATGCAATATTGCTCTTTACAGTATCAGACCTTGCTTCTATCACCAGTCACATACACAACTGGCTATTCTTTTCACTTTGGCTTCATCCCTTCATTCTTTCTGGAGTTATTTCTCCACTGATCTCCAGTAGCATATTGGGCACCTACTGACCTGGGGAGTTCCTCTTTCAGTATCCTATCATTTTTCTTTTTCATACTGTTCAGGGGGTTCTGAAGGCAAGAATAGTGAAGTGGTTTGCCATTCCCTTCTCCAGTGGACCACATTCTGTCAGACTTCTCCACCGTGACCTGCCCATATTGGGTAGCCCCACAGGGTATAGCTTAGTTTCATTGAGTTAGACAAGGCTGTGGTCCTAATGTGATTAGATTGACTAGTTTTCTGTGATTATGGTTTCAGTGTGTCTGCCCTCTGAGACCCTCTTGCAACACCTACCATCTTACCTGCGTTTCTCTTACCTTGGACGTGTGGTATCTCTTCATGGCTGCTCCAGCAAAGCGCAGCCCCTGCTCCTTAACTCGGACGAGGCGTATCTCCTCACCGCCCCTCCTCCTGACCTTGAACGTGGAATAGCTCTTCTAAGCCCTCCTGCGCCCTCGCAGCCACCACTCCTTGGAGGTTGGGTTGCTCCTCCCAGCCGCCACCCCTGGCCTCGTGCGTGGGGTAGCTCCTCTTGGCCGTTCATGCACTGTTGCAGCCTGGCACTCTCGGCTGCTGCCCCTGACCTCGGACGTGGATAACTCCTTGCTCACCGCCCCTCAGGCATGGGGTCCTCCCGCCTTCTGCCCCTGACCTCGGACATGGGGTAGCTCCTCTCAGCCCTGCTATGTGATTGCAGCCCTGTTCATAATTGCCAAAACTTGGAAGCAACCAAGGTATCCTTTAGTATGTGAATGGATACATAGTGGTACATTCAGCTAATGGAATATTATCCAGCACAAAAAGAAATGAATTATAAAGCCATTAAAAGACATGGAAGAAAAGTTGCCTATCATTGAGTTAAAGAAACCAATCTGAAAATGTTATATATTGCATCATTCCAGCTATACAACACTCTGAAGAAGATAAAGCTATGCAGACACTAAAAAGAACAGTGATTTCTTGGGATGGTGATGGGGGAGATGTATAGGCAGAGCACAGAGGATTTTTAGGGCAGTGAAAATACCTTGTATATTACAGTGATAGATACATGTCACCATACGTTTGTCCAAATTCATAGATTGCTCAACACCAAGAGTAAATCCTAATGTAAACTATGGACTTTGGATAATTATGATGTGTCAACATAGGTTCATCTTTGGTTAAATTGTATATATATATATACCATTCTGATGAATGATTTTGATAACACAGAGGCTATGCATGTGTGAAGTTAAAACCTCTATACCTTCCTCAGAATTTTGTTGTATACCTAAAACTACTCTAAAATAATAAAGTCTTTTCAAAAGAATTTAATTATAATTGTTGCCAGGGCTAAAATTTGATTGCCAACTATCTAGATGAAGCCTAAATTATTTTCTTAGTTTTGGTAAGTGTTACAGAATCAATAGTCAGGTTCCCCTTCCACTTATAAAAGGTTTTAAATTGGTAATTCAAGTTTTGAAACTTTCATTTATTTTAGCTTCATTGTACAATAAAGATACCTTTTACCGAAAGATGTCTTTAACCAAAAAATAATGAATTGAGTTTGGCCCTAAAGTCAGTGTCTGTACTGGAAAAGCCCAGCAATACAACCTTTGTACTGCAGTGTGTGTAAATTACCTCTGCTGTAACAAGTCAAGTGCACCAAGGATTGTGAACGGTCCGTCAGAAACTTTCCTTTAAATCCAGTTTCTGAAGTATCCTGTCTTTTCCTGGGCATAAATCTGTTTATGAAACTAAAACATTGGTCAGTGTAAAGATAAAACTACCAAGACTGTTTATGGGCAGACATCGAATTATTAAAAGGCTGCAATGATTCAGTAATTATAACTGAATTAAAAGCAAGGCTTTATGTTTATTTCAGTGAGAGACATCTATATAACTTGTGGTACAATCCACTTCACAGTTTATTACGAGGTATTAATGAAAACTTATCTTAATTCTATACAGCTGAATTGTCTCACATCAATTTATGAGTTTAACAGATGTTTTTTCTGGCACATTCGGACCATTTCCCGAACATTTTCCTCTGTTGATGAGCTGCTGTTTCTACTGCAAAGAACACTTAAACATAATTGTAGTACAGCTGTACCATAAATGGTTTTGACGGTGTTTAAGCTCCACAGTATCTTAAGTGGCTTCTCAAACTTCAATCAACATGGATTTATGTGATTAAGTCAGTGTTTTGTAGATAATGATTTGTGTCTTAGATATAATAGTCAGGGGCCACCATATTGTACCTTTAAAAAATGTAAAATTTTGTATCACAGTGTAATTCTGTTTTACTACTGAAAACAAAAACAGGAGATTTCTTGAATTCAAAATGAGCAATTAAGAATGAGAAAAATAAATTTTTTATTTTCCCTTTACTTATTATTTCTTTAATGCTCTTCCTTTCTTCTGGTAAATCTGAATTTCTGACCTATATTTTTAATCTTTCCTCTGGAAAGGAAAATAGTTTTTACAAGGCAGGTCTACTGACAACAAATTCCTCCAGTTTTTTGTGTACCAGAAAAAAGTCTTTATTTATTTTTCACTTAAAAGATAATTTTTCAGGCTACAGAATTCTGAGTTGACGAGTTTTCCCCTTAAGCACTTTCTTAATTCCATTCCCCTCCTGCTGCGGGTGTCTGAAGAGAAACCAGATGTGATTCAGATTGTTGATCCTCTATAGGCAAGGTAAATTTTCCTCTGGCTTCTTTCAGAAGTCTTCCTTTATTTTCATTTCCTGTAGTTCAAAAGTGATAAGCCTAGGTGCATTTTTGCCATTTACTCTGTTTGGTTTTCTCTAAGCTCCTGCAGTTGAACTTTGGAGTCTGATTTTAAGTTGGGGATATTTTCCATGATTATTATTTCAAAGATTCATCTGTCCTTTCTGTCTTTCTTCTCCTTCCGGTTTTCCCATGATGTACATTTACACCTTCTGTAGTTGTCCCAAAGTCCTTGGATGTATTCTTCTGTTTCTTTCAGTCTTTTTCCCCTTTGCTTTCAGTTTTGGAGTTCTTTTTTATTGAGATATTCAGGCTCAGAGATTTTTTCAACTATGTCCAGTCTACTATTGAGTCACCAAAGTCATTCTTCATTTCTGTCACAGTGTTGTGACCTCTAGAATCCCTCTTTCATTTAGGATTTACATCTCTGTCTGTGTTGCCTGCCTATCCTTACATACTGTCTACTTTATTCATTACAGCCCTCAGCATATTGATCATAGTGTTTTAAACTCCAGCAGCCTTGCTAAGCCTGGTTGTGATACTTGCTCTGTATCCTCCAACCTCATGTTTGCCTTTTAATATGCCTTGTAATTTTTTGGTTGCTGGACACTGTGCCTTGTAATTAAACTGGTAAATAGAATAAACAAGCCTCTCATAACATAGTGGTGAGGTGTTGGGGATACGTGCATTCTGAGGTCCTGTAAGTGGGTCTATATGTTCTAGTGAGTCTCTATTCCAGACTGTGGACTTCCCAGTGTGCCCCAGGTTTGCTCTGCCTTCTTAGATGAGACAGGAAAGCTAGAGGGGCAGGAGCCATGCACCTCCCTCCTGTCTGGCAGATGGGCCCTGATAACACCACAGTGGTGTGGATTCTGGGTAACTAGCTTCTCCTGAGGGTCAGCTTTGTTAAGAACAGAGAGCTTCTATACATTTCTAGATGGTCCCATCCCCCCCGCCCTTCCACCAGAACTGAACAAGAGGGGCAATTTTTTTTTCCAGTTTTTATTGTGAGAATCCAATCCAGTGCCTGGAAGTAAATCTCACAAAATGTGGGACCCTCCTTCAACAACTTGGTCCCCTGGAGTTGTTATTTTTCAGGCTCACTCCCACTGACCTTCCAGCAAGTTGCCAAATTCAGGTGAGGTTTCCTACCCCAGTGCTGGGTCCCAGGCTGGTTTCTCTTTGCAAAGATCATCTCTCCAAGCTTACAGGCAGAGGTTTGCTATGCATCCTTACCCCTCTTAGGGACTTTCAAAGAGCTGCTGACTTTCTAGTCTGTTCAGCTTTTCACTTGTTGTTGGGGTGAAGTGGCAAACATCCGAACTTTTCACATGTGCAACCTCAAGACGATGTTATATTTTCATGGCAGAATCAGGACAGGGTAAAAAGAATGTGGGCATAGAGGATACTGAAATCTTCTAGAAGGAGTACAGATGACTCTTTTAGTGAGACTTGCTTTGACTTTTCCTCACTTTCTTTTGTTAGAAAGAAACAACAAAATGTTAAGACAGGCTTGCAGATGGTTTGATCATGTTTCCAGTCACAATTAGGGCACACTTAAGAATGTGTCTACTGATCACTTAGGTTTTATATGACTTATCAATAGGTTTCCAATAATCATCTACTTTAAGTGTAATGCTATCTCATCAATAAACCTCATCAGCTTATTCTGTCTTCATATTTCCCTACAGACTCTAATGTGGGAGGGCTCAGAATTTTCTTGCAGCATAATCACTTCATAATCACTTTCCAAAAAGGATGACAAATAGAGGAAAACAATAACAAATCACACTTCTATTTTCTTTGTTCATTTCCAAACAACAATTTAAAATAAAACAGAAAAACATAAAACAATCTTCATGCTAGTATAAAAAATTATGTTTGACCTTTCAATCTAGTTGTTAGAAATCTGATGCTTAGATCAAAAAAAAAAAAAGCCTGAAATTATCCCTTTGATAAACCCAATTACACTTATAAATGAATCTAACAGGAAGCAGAAGATCTTAGTGTTTTTAAAAATTACATCTTCGGGATTTCATTCTCCCAATTAGCCCTCCAAAAATAAATAAAGTTCATTATAAATAAAATAAGCAAAAATACAATATATATTGAAATATATATTGAATGATTTTGATGAAATAAAGTAAGTTTCAGCACTCCCTCCCTCAGGTTTCATTTTTAATGTATCTCAGTCTTAAATTTACCTTTCACTCTTTCTTTTTTACCTGCATTTTATTTTTTTGCTTTTTAGTATAAATTTATTTATTTTAATTGGAGGCTAATTACTTTACAATATTGTATTGGTTTTGCCGTACAACAACATGAACCCTCCACAGGTGTACACGTGTTCCCCATCCTGAAACCCCCTCCCATCTCCCTCCCGATATCATCCCTCTGGGTCATCCCAGTGCAACAGCTCCAAGCATCCTGTATCATGCATCAAAACTGGACTGGTGATTCATTTCACATATGATATTATACATCTTTCAATGCCATTCTCCCAAATCATCCAACCTTCTCCCTCTCCCACAGAGTCCAAAAGACTGTCCTACACATCTGTGTCTCTTTTGCTGTCTCACATACAGGGTTATCATTACCATCTTTCTAAATTCCATATATATGCATTAGTATACTGTATTGGTGTTTTTCTATCTGGCTTACTTCACTCTGTATAATAGGCTCCAGTTTCATTCAACTTATTAGAACTGATTCAAATGTATTCTTTTTAATGGCTGAGTAATATTCCATTGTGTATATGCACCACAGCTTTCTTATCCATTCGTCTGCTGATGGACATCTAGGTTGCTTTCATGTCTTGGCTATTATAAACGGTGCTGCGATGGACATTGGGGTACATGTGTCTCTTTCAGTTCTGGTTTTCTCGGCGTGTATGCCCAGCAGTGGGATTGCTGGGTAGTATGACAGTTCTATTTCCAGTTTTTTAAGGAATCTCCACACTGTTCTCCGTAGTGGCTGTACTAGTTTGCATTCCCACCAACAGTGTAAGAGGGTTCCCTTTTCTCCACACCCTTTCCAGCATTTATTGCTTGCAGACTTTTGGATCGCAGCCATTCTGACTGGCATGAAATGGCACCTCATTGTGGTTTTGATTTGCATTTCTCTGATAATGAGTGATGTTGAGCATCTTTTCATGTGTTTGTTAGCCATCTGCATGTCTTCTTTGGAGAAATGTCTATTTAGTTCTTTGGCCCATTTTTTGATTGGGTCGCTTACTTTTCTGGAATTGAGCTGCAGGAGTTGATTGTATATTTTTGAGATTACTTCTTTGTTCATTGCTTCATTTGCTCTTATTTTCTCCCATTCTGAAGGCTGTCTTTTCACCTTACTTAGAATTTCCTTTGTTGTGCAGAAGATTTTAATTTTAATTAGGTCCCATTTGTTTATTTTTGCTTTTATTTCCAGTATTCTGGGAGGTGGGTCATAGAGGATCCTGCTGTGATTTATGTCAGAGAGTGTTTTGCCTATGTTCTCCTCTAGGAGTTTTATAGTTTCTGGTCTTATGTTTATATATTTAATCCATTTTGAGTTTATTTTTGTGTATGGTGTTAGAAAGTGTTCTAGTTTCATTCTTTTACAAGTGGTGGACCAGTTTTCCCAGCACCACTTGTTAAAAAAATTGTCTTTTCTCCATTGTATATTCTTGCCTCCTTTGTCAAAGATAAGCTGTCCAGGTGCATGGATTTATCTCTGGGCTTTCTATTTTGTTCCATTGATCTATATTTCTGTCCTTGTGCCAGTACCATACTGTCTTGATGACTATGGCTTTGTAGTAGAGCCTGAAGTCAGGCAGGTTGATTCCTTCAATTCCATTCTTCTTTCTCAAGATTACTTTGGCTATTCGAGGTGTTTTGTATTTCCATGAAAATTGTGAAATTAGTTGTTCTAGCTCTGTGAGAAATATCATTGGTAGCTTGATAAGGGTTGCATTGAATCTGTAGATTGCTTTGGATGGTATACTCATTTTCACTATATTGATTCTTCTGATCCATGAATATAGTATATTTCTCCATTTATTAGTGTCCTCTTTGATTTCTTTCACCAGTGTTTTATAGTTTTCTACATATAGGTCTTTAGTTTCTTTAGGTAGATATATTCCTAAGTGTTTTATTCTTTTCATTGCAGTGGTGAATGGAATTGTTTCCTTAATTTCTCTTTCTATTTTCTCATTATTATTGTATAGGAATGCAAGGGATTTCTGTGTGTTGATTTTATATACCTTTCACTCCTTAATGAGTATATAGATGGTGGCAATCTGTTGAGAGTGGTCTGAGGTCCTAGAAAGTGATCAGAGTTGGAGCAGGGAGTCCAGGGTGAATCCCTTCTTCTCACTTCCTGCTGCCCAGGTCCTTTGATCCTCACTCACATCTTCTCCTGAGCACAAAGGCAGGAAGAGACACATTGGGGAGGCCTTGGGATAATTAAATGAGCTAACAACTGTGAAGTATCTCACACAGTGACCACAACACTTGATAAATATTAATTCTCTCCCCGAGTTTTTTGGGTTTTTTTGAGGCCCAAGTGGAAGGTGTTCTCCAAAGTTGACTCATATGGAAGAAATCTGGATCATTAATTCAGACTTAAATATGTCAATGCTAAAATGAGGAGGAGCTGTAGGCTGCTAATCATTAAGAGTAGGAGAAGCTTTTTTATAAATGAGTCTGTGAGAGGTTTTATTTGTTGATAAGTAAATATTATTTACTCCCAGGCTTTGGAGCAGTAAGCTTCTGTGTCCTGCAGAGTATAGCTGAGAATCACCAAATATAACTCCCTGGAAATCTACACTCCAAGCCTCATGAGCCAGTCTTGCTGGAACACTTACAAGGGTTCACTTCCCCATAGCCAGCCCTCTGCTTTCATCACAGGTCAAAACAACCAACCCACCATAAAGCAAACAAATAGAACCCTTCTGCCAAAGAGTGTCCATGCCCACTCCATAGTTTTGGCTACAGACTCACATGAAAATTCCTTTATATTTTAGTACCTAGAAAATCAATCTCTTTTAAAATATCAGCAAGTCTCTTTTTATCCAATAATAATTATTACACAATCTATGCTTCTCTTATCATCTGTGGCTGCTGGGAACCTTAAGACTCTTGTTTGCAAGTTATAACATGCACTTACCTGCATTGGCCAGACCAGTGAGATGTTCACTTTGTCATTATTATATGCTTTTTAAAAAGTACATATTCTTTTCATATTGTACATAATCACTTTAAACTTTCTTTTTCTAAGCATGAAAATAAAACACTGGAAGCTGGTTCTTTGGCTCAATTCTAGACTGATTTTCAAGTTATTAAATGTTACATTCCCAAGAGGGCATGACTCAGACTGTCATGCAAAATGTTTAATCTTGTACTGACAAGTATTGACAACATTGACAGCTAGTAAAGTCAGATCATTATTTTATGGCTCAGGGAAATTCATTTAATATTTTCATAACTGCTCACCTTGCAATGCTAAGCTTCTATCAACAAGTATCTATAAGTTGTAGAAGCTGTAAGCACATATGAAGCATTGGCCAAAATCAGTCACTTTCTGCTTCCCCAAACAGAATCCTAGGATAGAGAAAAGATTGGATTGAAAACACTTTAAGATATATTTCCCTAAGAAAAATGTAAGGATGACCTTAAAAAATTCAAAATATAATTTTAAAGCAACTTTAGCCATAAGTTCTACATTATGGGACTTTAGATAAAATATGTCATCTTACCATTACTCATTCCAGAATTTGTATGTAAAAAAAAAAAGAGGGGAGGGGGAGAGAATTTTTTTAAAGCTACAAACCAAATGTTCAGCAAAGCTAAGAAAAAGACACATTTTCAGATTCAAAAGTATATAAGGTTTACAAAAGCAAGTTAGATGGAGCAGACGTGAGCCGGGAGGAAAAAAGAAAAATGCTGTGGCCCATGGCTCAAGGCAGCAGATCAGCTTGTCTCATCAAAGGCATTCATTTCTTAAAAGTGAGAAGGTTATCCAACAGAGCAAAGTCGTATCTATTCTTGACAATAATGAAGTAAGGACCTATCAGCTCAGCAGGATGGGAAGATGACTTCTCATCACAGCTTTTATTCAAACAGACAAGAGAAGCAAAGCTGCAGGAAGAATTACCAGGAAACCCCTTTTGTGTGAAGCCATAGCCCCAGTGGGTCCTCAGGGGGCATTTCACTGTCTCTGGTTGGCTGCACGGGCCCTGATTGTAGAAAATGTGACTTATACAGTGGTGAATTTTAAAACAGCATCCAAAATGTATAGTAAAAGGGGAAAAAATTTTTAAAGAGCAGAAAAATAAACAATGGATGAAAATTTATTAAAAACAAAATATTGCCATGGAGCAGTTAAAAAACTATGTCCAAATAGTTTACCATGAATCAAAAAATCTTAATAGATTAAAAGCACTTATTAAAGAAAATCACTGATCAGAAAGTCAGGAACTGCAAAAACTGGTGTCAAGATAACAGAAGGAAATAAATGGGAGCTGGAAGCTACAGAGGGAAAAAAACAACAACAACAACAACAAAGAAAATATAACAAAAATAAAGTTGATATTGCAAGAACACAACAGAAAATAGACTTCATGGAAAACACAGTAAAGGATATCTAATCGAGAAATAAAAATAATGACATGAAGAGAGGAAAATGTAGACTATTTAAAAAGAAAATAATGTTTATAAAAGATAGGCAAAGTATAAATATATTCATTTGTTTATAAATAAATATAATTTAAGCACCAGCATAAATATAATCTAAGCGCTAAAAAAAAAAATAGCAATAGAACAGAACACAGAGTCAAAAACTAAGAAAAGCAACATTATTTATCAAAATAGTATAGTCATTGAGAAAGAGAAAAAAAGAATAAAAAGGAAATAAGCCATTTTAGCACGGTTCATAGTAAGGAAGAGATTTTGCTTAAAAACTTGACCACTAAGAGAAAGATATAACTTTATTAAGAATAAGAATTTTAAAAATCACACCTATCAAAATAGAACAAAAACTTTTCAAAAAAAAGAAACACATACACACGCATGAACACAGAGCAAAAGAATAGCCCACAAAACAAAAAGTTTTCAGTAACTATTATATAAAATTAAAACACAAAATAACACAAAAGACAAATATGATTCATTTTAAATGTATGTAGCTTTATTCTCCTCTTAAGACAAAAAAGAATTTTTTGATCTATTCACAAAAATTAAATCTAAATCTATACTGTACACAACAATTTTAAGAAAATTTACCATAAATTTACTCACAAAGAAAATCTAATATTAAAAGAAGTCAAAAATAGGATTCACCTCAGTTCAGTTGGTCAATCGTGTCCGACTCTTTGCAACCCCATGAATAGCAGCACGCCAAGCCTCCTTGTCCATCACCAACTCCCGGAGTTCACTCAGATTCATATCCATCGAGTCAGTGATGCCATCCAGCCATCTCATTTTCTGTCGTCCCCTTCTCCTCCTGCCCCCAATCCCTTCCAGCATCAGAGTCTTTTCCAATGAGTCAACTCTTCACGTGAGGTGGCCAAAGTACTGGAGTTTCAGCTTTAGCATTATTCCCTCCAAAGAAATCCCAGGGCTGATCTCCTTTAGAATGGAATGGTTGGATCTCCTTGCAGTCCAAGGGACACTCAAGAGTCTTCTCCAACACCACAGTTCAAAAGCATCAATTCTTCCACGCTCAGCCTTCTTCACAGTCCAACTCTCACATCCATACATGACCACAGGAAAAACCATAGCCTTGACTAGACGGACCTTAGTCGGCAAAGTAATGTCTCTGATTTTCAATATGCTATCTAGGTTGGTCATAACTTTTCTTCCAAGGAGTAAGCATCTTTTAATTTTATGGCTTCAGTCACAATCTGCAGTGATTTTGGAGCCCCCAAAAATAAAGTCTGACACTGTTTCCACTGTTTCCCCATCTATTTCCCATGAAGTGATGGGGTCGGATGCCATGATCTTCGATTTCTGAATGTTGAGATTTAAGCCAACTTTTTCACTCTCCTCTTTCACTTTCATCAACAGGCTTTTTAGCTCCTCTTCACTTTCTGCCTTA
Organism: Ovis canadensis; assembly: GCF_042477335.2. NCBI lineage: Eukaryota > Metazoa > Chordata > Mammalia > Artiodactyla > Bovidae > Ovis > Ovis canadensis. The sequence goes on from NC_091261.1 coordinate 53,652,603, forward strand.
AGGGTGGTGTCATCTGCATATCTGAGGTGATTGATATTTCTCCCGGCAATCTGGATTCCAGCTTGTGTTTCTTCCAGACAAGCGTTTCTCATGATGTACTCTGCATATAAGTTAAATAAGGAGGGTGACAATATACAGCCTTGATGTATGCCTTTTCCTATTTGGAAGCAGTCTATTGTTCCATGTCCAGTTCTAACTGTTGCTTCCTGACCTGTATACAGATTTCTCAAGAGGCAGGTTAGGTGGTCTGGTATAGCCATCTCTCTCAGAATTTTCCACATTTTATTGTTATCCCCACAGTCAAAGGCTTTGGCATAGTCAACAATGCAGAAATAGATGTTTTCCTGGAACTCTTACTTTTTCCATGATCCAGTGTATGTTGACAATTTGATCTCTGGTTCCTTTCCCTTTTCTAAAACCAGCTTGAACATCTGGAAGTTCATGGTTCAGGTATTGCTGAAGCTTGGCTTGGAGAATTTTGAGCATTACTTTACTAGCATGTGAGATGAGTGCAATTGTGTGGTAGTTTGAGCATTCTTTGGCATTGCCTTTCTTTGGGATTGGAATGAATACTGACCTTTTCCAGTCCTGGGGCCACTGCTGAGTTTTCCAAATTTGCTGGCATATTGAGTGCAGCACTTTCACAGCATCATCTTTCAGGATTTGAAATAGCTCAACTGGAATTCCATCACCTCCACTAGCTTTCTTCGTAGTGATGCTTTCTAAGGCCCACTTGACTTCACATTCCAGGATGTGTGGCTCTAGATGAGTGAGCACACCATCGTGATTATCTGGGTCATGAAGATCTTTTTTGTACACTTCTTCTGTGAACACTCTCAAAAAGCTAGTAAAAGGTAAATAAAATAAAGGAAAAGGAAAGGGAACATTTCATGCAAAGATGAGCTCAATAAAGGACAGAAATGGTAGAGACCTATCAGAAGCAGAAGATATTAAAAAGATGTGGCAAAAATACACAGAAAAACTGGACAAAAAAGATCTTCATGACCCGGATAATCACGATAGTGTGATCATTCACCTAGAGCCACACATCCTGGAATGTGAAGTCAAGTGGGCCTTAGAAAGCATCACTACAAACAAAGGTAATGGAGGTGAAGGAATTCCAGTTGCAGCTATTTCAAATCCTAAAAGATGATGCTGTGAAAGTGCTGCATTCAATATGCCAGCAAATTTGGGAAACTCAGCAGTGGCCACAAGACTTGAAAAGGTCAGTTTTCAGTCCAATCCCTAAGAAAGGCAATGCCAAACAATGCTGAAACTACTGCATAACTGCACTCATCTCACACACTTGTAAGGTAATGCTCAAAATTCTCCATGCCAGGCTTCAACAATACACGAACCGTGAACTTCCAGATGTTCAACCTGGTTTTAGAAAAGGCAGAGGAACCAGAGATCCGCTGGATCATCGAAAAAGCAAGAAAGTTCCAGAAAAACGTCTATTTCTGCTTTATTGACTATGCCAAAGCCTTTGACTGTGTAGATAACAATAAATTTGAAAATTCTGAAAGAGATGGGAATACCACACCACCTGACCTGCCTCTTGAGAAACCTATATGCAAGTCTGGAAGCAACAGTCAGAACTGGACACTGGTTCCAAAGAGAAGGAATACATCAAGGCTGTATATTGTTACCCTGCTTATTTAACTTCTATGCAGAGTACATCATGAGAAATGCTGGGCTGGAAGAAGCACAAGCTGAAATCAAGATTGCCGGGAGAAATATCAATCACTTCAGATATGCAGATAATACCACCCTCATGGCAGAAAGTGAAGAGGAGCTAAAGAGCCTCTTGATGAAAGTGAAAGAGGAGAGTGAAAAAGTTGGCTTAAAGCTCAACATTCAGAAAACTAAGATAGTGGCATCTGGTCCCATCATTTCATAGGGAAACAGTGGAAACAGTGTCAGACTTTATTTTGGGGGCTCCAAAGTCACTGCAGATGGTGATTGCAGCCATGAAATTAAAAGACAGTTACTCCTTGAAAGGAAAGTTATGACTAACCTAGACAGCATATTTAAAAGCAGAGACATTACTTTGTCCACAAAGGTCCATCTAGTCAAGGCTATGGTTTTTCCAGTGGTCATTTATGGATGTGAGGGTTGGACTATAAAGAAAGCTGAACTGTGAAGAATTGATGCTTTTGAACTGTGGTGTTAAGGGAAGACTCTTGAGAGTCCCTTGGACTGCAAGGAGATCCAACCAGTCCATCCTAAAGGAGATCAGTCCTGGGTGTTCATTGGAAGGACTGAGGCTGAAGCTGAAACTCCAATACTTTGGCCACCTGATGCAAAGAGCTGAGTCATTTGAAAAGACCCTGATGCTGGGAAAGATTGAGGGCAGGAGGAGAAGGGTATCACAGAGGATGAGATGGTTGGATGGCATCACAGACTCAATAGACATGGGTTGTGTGGACTCCAGGAGTTGATGATGGACAGGGAGGCCTGGCATGCTGCAATTCATCAGGTCGCAAAGAATCAGACACGACTAAGCAACTGAACTGAACTGAACTGAACTGAGTAAAAGTACAAATATAACTATAAAAACCATAAGAGTTCATGAGAGCAGAAAAACTGGAATTAGTAAATAAACATAAATCAAGAAGTATTAAGATTGTGAGATAATATAATCATGAAAAAAGGGAGCAGCACAAATAGATGCAATAAATAGTGATAAACAAAATGTACAGAGATTCTCACAAAATATGAAGAATAATCCCAGATTATTGTCCCTCTATACACATAAGTGGTATACTTAGTGATTAGTTCCAACTTTAAATGAAGCATGTGTGAATTATTGAAACAAGGAATAATTTCATCATTGTAATAATTATTAAAATAATATTCATTCTCCAAAGTTCTGAAAACATTGGTCCCTTTTATAATTTTACAAACACAGAATTCACCTGGGAATCTTTGGACACTGACATTCCTAAGCACATCACAGACAGACATTATTTTGAGATGGTTGTTCACAAAAATATTTCACAAAAATGTCAATATAAAATTGAACTTATGTAATTGATTATGAATGAATTTGTTCCTTATTCTCCATTTCATATCCCTAGTTCTGTACATTAATACCACTTTCTAAGGAAAGAGCAGTAAAATATGCTCTTGAGAAAGCTTCATAGTCGTTTTCGTATATAGGCTGAGAACTCTGAACAAGTATCTGAAGTCTAGCTTCTTGTAGTTGTCTCTAAGGCTCTGTGTGGGTTGTCCAGCCTCTGGGCCCCCATCCCTCACACAACATCCCCTCCTACTCTCCTTGGGTTCACTAGCCTTCTGTGGCAGATGCGCTTCTACCACTGGCCCTTTTCACTTACTGGTTTTACTGCCTGCAATATCTTCATGGGTCGTATATTACTGCCTTCAGATTTCAGTAGAGTTATTACTTTTTTTAAGACCCTGCTTACTTAACTAATGTGAGAGTACATCTTGTGAAATGCCAGACTGGATGAAGCACAATCTGGAATCAAGATTGCTGGGAGAAATATCAATAACCTCGGATATTCAGATGATACCATGCTAAGGGCAGAAGCGAACAGGAACTAAAGAGCCTCTTAATGAAGCTAAAAGGAGCGTGAAAAAGCTGGCTTAAAACTCAACAGTCAAAAAACAAAGAACATGGCATTAGGTCCCATGGCATTAGGTCACTTCATGGCAAATAGATGGGAAACATGGAAACAGTGACAGATTTTATCATCTTGGGTTCCACAATCACTGTGGAGAGTGACTGTAGCCATGAAATTAAGACTCTTGCTCCTTGGAAGGAGAGCTATGATAAACTTAGTGTATTAAAAAGCAGAGACATCACTTTGCCAACAAAGCTCCACTTAGTCAAAGCTGTGGGTTTTTTTTTTTTTTTCCAGTAGTCATGTATGGATGTGAGTTGGACCACAAAGAAGGTTGAGTGCTGAAGAACTGATGCTTTGAAACTGTAGTGTTGGAGAAGACTCTCAGGAGTCCCCTGGATGCAAGGAGAACAAACCAGTCAATCCGAAAGGAAATCAACCTTGAATATTCATGGGAAGGATTGAAGCTGAAGCTCAAGCTCCACTACTTTGGCCACCTGATGTGATGAGCCTAATCATTGGAAAAGACCCTGACAGTGGGAAAGATTGAGCGCAGGAGGAGAAGGGGATGACAGAGGATGAGATGGTTGGATGGCTTCACTGACTCAATGGACATGAGTTTGTGCAAGCTCTGAGAGCTGGTGATGGATGGGGGAGCTTGGCGTGCTGCAGTCCATGGGGTTGCAAAGAGTAGGACATGACTGAATGACTGAACTGAACTGAAATTTTCCACTTAAACTTTTAAAGTAATTTCTGATCATGAAAAATTGCAAGAATATACAATGCATATCCATGTTACTCACCAAAATGCATTACTTTTTAATATTTGCTACATTCTTTTTCCCTCTCTCTCTCTTTCTCCCTCTGAATGTGTGTGTGTGAGTGTACGTTATGTCCATCCAACCATAAACTGAAGACTGATCCATTTGAAAACATAAAGACACATGAAACTTTACCTCCAAATATCTGGCAGGGTATTTTCCTTAATAAAATACTATATAATTATCACACTCAGGAAATTTAATCTGACAATATTATCTAGTACACTGATTTCCCTATTCAAGTTTTTATGATTGTCCAAATAGTGACCTTTATGGTTACTTTTTATGTCAATCAAGAATGCAATCAAAAATTTACCCATTGATTACATTAAGATATCATGTCTATTCATCTCCTTTAATGTAGAAAAGTCCAGCTTTTTTGTTTTTAATGACATTGTTATTCTTGAAGAGTATAGGGCAGTGCTTCTGTGGGGTTTTTCATAATTTGGACTCCTGGTTATTTGCTTAATAAGAGATTCACATTAAACATGTGATCAGAATTACTACACAGGTGAGACAAGCCGGTTTACATCAACACAGCTGACGCCAGAGATCACTGAGCACCACCTCTTCAAAGACTGAGTGCTGTAAGAATTTTCTGTGATGCTGGTCAGTCCTCCAGCTGCCTGCAGTGACCCTAATGTATGTTAAGATGGAGCAACTACGCACAGCCCTGCTTTGGATGAATTCACCATCTGCACAGAGACAAGAAGGATGACCCTTGACTACACAGCACAGTAAAATGTGTTAAGTAGCAGCAGGCACAAAGTTGTCATGGTCAAGGACAACCACTTGGAAAAGACACTGACCCTATGTGAGTGGGCTCTCTGCAGATGGTGGACATGACAGGAAGGCCCTAAACGGGGAGAACTCTGAATACACAAGAGCCTAGAGGAAGAAAACTCTGTGTATATGTATGTATATATATAACTTAATACATTTTTGTATGTTTTCATATTGTATTATGTATTAGGCTGGATCTCCATTATTTAAAAACTGGAACATTGCATGGTTTCTATAAGCTAAAGAATTTAAATTGCATCTTGAGAATGAAAAAGATTGATAGGATGATTAAGAAGTTTCAGCAAAAATGTCGTGATTTGATTTGTATTTGAAAATAATGGAGAATTGGTGATAGATTTGAGGGTAATTAATGTGGTTTTGTGCACAGATCTTGATGCCTTACTGAGTGTGTGAGATGAGAGGCAGAGGTCCAAGAACAATGGTTCGAAGTGTGGGCAGTTTTGGGGTGTCAAGGAGGCAGAGTAGAAGCAGGTATGGAAGATAAAAGATAATTAAGAGTAACCTCTTCTTTTCTACAGGCTTCCTTGATAGCTCAGTTGGTAAAGTATCTGCCTGCAAAGCAGCAGACCCTGGTTTGATTCCTGGGTCAGGAAGATACTCTGGAGAGGGGATAGCCTATCTATTCCAGTATTCTTGGGCTTCCCTTGTGGCTTAGCTGGTAAAGAATCCACCTGCAGTGTGGGAGACCTGGGTTCCACCTGGTTCAATCCCTGGCTGGGAAGATCCTCTGGAGAAGGGAAAGGCTACCCACTGTAGTATTCTTGCCCCAAGAATTCTATGGACTCTATAGTCCATGGGGTCACAAAGAGTCGGACAAGACTGAGCAACTGTCACTTTCACTTCTTTTCTACTCCTATTCTTACCTTTGGAATTTAAAACTTTACAGAATTTCTCTCCTTGTTGTTAGTGGTGACACATTACCATGTGCTTTACTTCTATTTCCAAAGAATACTCTGGAAAAGAAAAAAAAAAATGCTGAGAAGGTGTTTCCAGGTAACGGTGCTTCTCCAGGTTGTGGGTCTGAGGGATGACTGGACTCTGGAAAATTATGCTCACTTTGTGAAAGTGAAAGTGTCAGTTGCTCAGTCTTGTCCAATTCTTTGCAACCCCGTGGATTGTAGCCCACCAGTATCCTCTGTCCATGGAATTTTCTAAGGAAGAATACTGGAGTGGGTAGCCATTTCCTTCTGCAAGGGATCTTCCCAACCCAGAGAAAGAATCCAGTCTTCTGCATTGTAGGCAGATTCTTTACTGTCTTAACCACCAGGGAAGTCCTGAACTTCTGTGTAAACACATTTGTCATAAAAGAGTTCAAGGGAGATCTCACAAAGTCTTCATCCATCCTTGGTTTGTCATGTATGAGAGTTACAGTCTTGCTGTAGCTGAATCAAGTGTTAAACAAAATCCTGAGAACAGACTGAAAATTACAAACAGCTTATGGCTGGGAGCTGTTTGGGAGCTTTGAGGTTTGGGGCTGAGAGAAGCCAGGTTGCAGGGTCCAAGGGCTTTGAGCAGACAGGGTCGGGGTCTTGGTCATCCAGAACAAGAAGCTTTGCCCGGGGTGTAGGGTTTCCCTGGTGGCTCAACAGCAAGGAACCCACCTGCAGTATGGGAGATGCAGGATCAATCTCTGGGTTGGGAAGATCCCGTGGAAGCAGAAATGACAACCTACTCCAGTATTCTTACCTGAAGAATCCCATAGACAGAGAAGCCTGGCAGGCTACAGTCTATGGAGTCACAAAGAGTCAGACACAACTGAAGCAACTTAGCAGCAGCTATCATCAAAAAAGAAAGAAGACAGTGGACAGAACTACACATTTAAAAAGTACTGAAGCGTGTCTACAGCCCTTCCTGGGCCACCTGCCAGAGCCCTGGGCTGCTTGCTTTCAGAAGGGCCAGGGGAATATAGCACACAGCTTGAACGAGGTGTGAATGGATGAGTCCTATACAACTTAAAGTCTGATATTGTTGCTTCACAAAAAAACAGGTAAAATCAAGGTGAATATGAACTCTACACACCTATTATGTTTTCTCTCCATGGGGAGACAAGGAATAGGGCATGACGGGAGTGGCTTTATTCAGGACATAGGACTCCATGTCCCACCCACTTTGTTTAGGGCAACCTCCCTTCCCTCTGGATCTACCCTGAACTTTCATTCCAGGAGACTCTTGGGGATGGAAGAAAAGCACCCGTTTTGGAGGATCTGGAGCATTAAGGTGTAATCAAATTTTCTTACGATGGTGCTACTGGCCTTTCTCTCTATTGGTTTAAAAATCACTCACTTGATTTTTAACCAAGAGGACTCAGCCAAACAGTGCTGAGCTTAATTTTTGTTCCTTTAAATAGTTTAGAATTAAAGGTCTCCTCTTGGGGTTCATGATGAGCCACATTAATAGAACGAAGTCATAAAATTTAAATTTAATGAGAAGTTTGAACTTAACAGAAAGCCCATTTTATGAGGGTAAGTCTCATTCATGGCACATGTCATCTAGGTTAGGGAAAAGCAAGGAAATCTTTGGACATTAGTTTTAGGTGGTGAATTCAACAGGTGATCATGCAACCAGCTGACTTGTTGTTGTCTCTGGAAGGGTTAAAATCCCAGGTCCCTAAATCAAAGCTGAGGTGGATTTTATTCTTAGTTAAATTTAGGAAAGAAGGAAAGCTTCAGCGTTCTGTGAAAAACCTCCTTGTGTGGGCAGAGCATATTGTAGGATGAAGGCAGTATAAACACCCCAGGGACATGCATCCTTGAGCCATTCCACTAATGGCAGGTGACAAAAATCCTCTTTCAGCAGCATAATTATAGGATTATGAATAATATGCACCTGCTGACTAGACTCTAGGATTTTAAAAGTTCATTTACTCTGTGAAAACAGAATCTTTCTTCTTCAAGATGAAAACCGTAGAGATGAACACACACTTCAACATGTGTTTGAAAACAGTCAAAATGAAAACCACTCAGTCGTGTCCTACTCTTTGCAACCCCATGGGCTATACAGTCCATGGAATTCTCTGGGTCAGAATACAGAAGTGGGTAGCCATTCCCTTCTCCAGGGGATCTTCCCAACCCAGGGATCAAACGCAGGTCGCCCACACAGCAGGAGAATTCTTTACCAGCTGAGCCATCAGGGAAGCCCAAGAACACACAGTGGGTAGCCTATCCCTTCTCCAGCAGATCTTCCCTACCCAAGAGCCAAACTGGGGACTCTTGCATTGCAGGCAGATTCTTTACCAGCTGAGCTACCAGGGAAGCCAGTCAAGTTTGCTATTAATAACCTCATCAGAGGAAAAGCATCATGACCATTCTGTAATGAATGCTGTGAATTGAAGTATCTGAAAGGAAAGCTCAAAAATGGAGGGAAAAGGGTAATTGAATGATCACAATTTAATTAATAGTTTAATTTACTTGAATAGCCAGAGGTTATAATTTCATGATTCTGTAGAAAAAGTACACACACATTTGCTTATTCTTCCTTCTCTTATTTGTATTCAGATCACAAAGGTGACTGACTATTTCAGCTTTTACATAGAATGTTTTAACCTAATGTCTCTGAAAGGGTAACTACAAAAGACAATTTCTTATCAAATACTGATATTTATACATTAGCCAGCATATATTCAAGAGAGGAGTCCTTTCCAAGCAGGATAATTTTCTGTGTAGCTGTGTTACACGGATTCATTGTCTCCAGGGAAGGATATACAGGAAAAGACTGAGTGATTATGCTAAAATAAATTCCATCATTCAGTACAGTCTATGAGGCCACAGTTGCTATGGTAACTGCTTTCTTACAAGACCCCTTATACATAGTAATTTTCATGCTTTTTCCATTCCAATCAATGTAGCACCCATGTGTCCTTGTTGAATGACATGCTTTCTCCTTTGGTGTTCTTGGAAAGGGAAAAATCCACTATTTGCAAGTAACAGCAGGTCCTAGACTTCCCCTTATTTTATAACTTTCCTCATGCATGGTTTTAATGAGCAGCCACCTTGAGACTAATGAAGAAGCGGCAACAACTTAGATACGATCTTTATCAAGCAGGGTAAAGCAACTCAATGAAGCCTTATCATTTTTGCCATACATTTTATGCACTATGTTTTTTGTTTAGTGATTCTTTAAACATTGTCTCATTTTAAGAAATAGCCCAGGGCAAAAAATAGGGGCAAATCAGCAACTTGTGTCAAAAGCATTCACAGAAAATATGTATGCAAATAGTGACTATCATCCCACAAAGTGAAATTTAGAGGTAAATTAAAGAATGAGATGTGTTGATTTTTTAAATAATCATTTAAAGGATGCCTACGATGTGTGTAAGGGAGAGGGCATGAAGTAAATCAAGGTCTGTGTTCATCGACTCTTCAGGCCACGTGGGGACATGAGCAGTGGGCAGAGTGCCCCACTCTTCCTGCAGGTCCTCAGAGTAGCAGGAAAAGACTTTGAAAAGGAACACAACTTAGGAATGCTTCCTTTACCTCCTCATTGTGGGATTTTGAGCGATTTATCTCTCTGACTCCTTCCCTCCCACCCCCATTTGTAAAATCAGTCATGTGTTCACATAATTTTACTGAGCAGATAATGTACAGTAAGATATCTAAGGAACAGAGAATGTGGTTGTTTCCTAGCAACTGTTTCTGGAATTTGCTTCTTTCTGTAAAAAGCAAGATTCTGCTGTAAAAACTTTCCTGTGCCTATCCAAGGATTCAGAATATCAGACAAAGAGGGAAAAAAAGAACAATTCCTGGCTAAGAGATCACACAACAGACATATAAAAGGAAATTAGAGAAGGTATTCCTAGTTGTTTCTTGGTTTTTTAAACAATGCTTTGAAATAACTTAGGTGTGAGAGTCATGAACTTGTGTGTGTGTGTGCTACATCTCTTTAGCCACGTCCAATTCTGTGTGACAATATGGACTATAGCCCTCCAGGGTCCTCTGCCCATGGGATTCTCCAGGCAAAAATAGACCCAAGGGTCAAATTCACATCTCTTATATTTTCTGCATTGGCAGTCAGATTCTTTACCACTAGCACCACCTAGGAAGCCCATTCACGAACTTGATGGACCCCAAATGACAATAACAATCATAGTTTTAGTTCTAATAGGTAGAAAAGTAGCCCCCAGATATATAGGATACATGATGATTCAGCAAAGTTTTTCTCATTTATTTTTGTATCAAAATATAAATTATGTTTGAGCCTTATAAAGACACAGAAGTTATCAAGTTCATTTAAAATGCATTACATCTCCTCAGACTTTTTCACTTTATGCTTAAAAGTTACCTAATATAGAAAGCAAACAGCATGAGTCTATTATCCAGTGAATTTTCCTTAAAGAACCAACTTCAGTCCAGTTCAGTTCAGTCACTCAGTCATGTCTGACTCTTTGTTACCCAATGAACTGCAGCATGCCAGGCCTCCCTGTCTATCACCAACTCCCGGAGTTCACCAACACTCATGTCCATTGAGCCATCCAACCATCTCATCCTCTATTGTCTCCTTCTCCTCCTGCCCTCAATATTTCCCAGCATCAGGGTCTTTTCAAATGAGTCAGCTCTTCACATCAGATGGCCAAAGTATTGGAGTTTCAGCTTCAACATCAATCCTTCCAATGAACACCCAGGACTGATCTCTTTAGGATGAACTACTTGGATCTCCTTGCAGTCCAAGGGACCTTCAAGATTCTTCTCCAACACCACAGTTAAAAAGCATCAATTCTTCAGCTCTCAGCTTTCCTTATAGTTCAACTCTCATATCCATACATAACTACTGGAAAAACCAGAGCCTTGACTAGATGGACCTCTGTTGGCAAAGTAATATCTGCTTTTTAAGATGCTGTCTAGGTTGGACATAACTTTCCTTCTAAAGAGTAAGCTTCTTTTAATTTTATGGCTGCAGATACCATCTGCAGTGATTTAGGAGCCCAAAAAATAAAATCAACCACTGTTTCCCCATCTATTTCCCATGAAGTAATGGGACTGGATGCCATGATCTTAGTTTTCTGAATGTTCAGCTTTAAGCCAAATTTTTCACTCTCCTCTTTCACTTTCATCAAGAGGCTCTTTAGTTCTTCTTCACTTTCTGCCATAAGGGTAGTGTCATCTGCATACCTGAGGTGATTGATATTTCTCCTAGGAACTCCAATCTTGACTCCAGCTTGTGTTTCTTCCAGCCCAGCATTTCTCATGATGTACTCTGCTTATAAGTTAAATAAGCAAGGAAAAATTATACAGCCTTGACTTACTCCTTTTCCTCTTTGGAACCAGTCTGTTATTCCATGTCCAGTTCTAACTGTTGTTTCCTGACCTGCATACAGATTTCTCAAGAGGCAGGTCAGGTGGTCTGGTATTCCCATCTGTTTCAGAATTTTCCTCAGTTTATTGTGATCCACACAGTCAAAGGCTTTGGCATAGTCAATAAAGCAGAAATAGATGTTTTCCTGGAACTCTCTTGCTTTTTCCATGATCCAGCAGATGGTGGCAATTCAATCTCTGGTTCCTCTGCCTTTTCTAAAACCAGCTTGACCATCTGGAAGTTCACGGTTCACATATTGCTGAAGCCTGGCTTGGAGAATTTTGAGCATTACTTTACTAGTGCGTGAAATGAGTGCAATTGTGCATTAGTCTGAGCATTCTTTGTCATTGCCTTTCTTTGGGATTGGAATGAAAACTGACCTTTTCCAGTTCTGTGGCCATTGCTGAGTTTTCCAAATCTGCTGGCATACTGAGTGCAGCACTTTCACAGCATCATCTTTCAGGATTTGAAGTAGCTCAACTGTTATTCCATCACCTCCACTAGCTTTGTTCATAGTGATGCTTTCTAAGGCCCATTTGACTTCGTATTCCAGCATGTCTGGCTCTAGGTGAGTGATCACACCATCGTGATTATCTTGGTCATGAAGCTCTTTTTTGTACAGTTCTCCTGTGTATTCTTGTCACCTGTTCTTAATATCTTCTCCTTCTGTTAGGTCCATACCATCTCTGTCCTTTATCAAGCCCATCTTTGCATGAAATGTTCCCTTGGCATCTCTAATTTTCTTAGAGCTTCCTTAACATGTCTTTTTTTGGCCCATCTCTCTTGTAATCCTGTTTTCCCTTTTTCTCCTTTAATTCAGCAGCTACTACAGATATGGAAGCTAAATAATAAGAAGGCTCAAAGATGGGGGAGATGTTCAACTTGAGTGATCAATGTAATATTTCAGAGACAGTGCATCTGCCCAAAAAGACTCAAAATACGTTACACATGTAGAAACAAATCTTGGAATAAAAGACTGAAAATTTATTGTGCATGATTCTCATATATTGATGTAATTTTCTTAAACTATTTGTCATTTCTTTCTTAGAAGATACAGATAAATAGACATTTATGTCTATTTAGATATTATATCTAAATATGACATTGCCTAGAGATTGTATTTGTCCATATGTCTCTGTGAAATGCATGATATTTCCTGGAATCATACTTATTAGAAATAGTCTAGACACAGAGTAAAGGAAAAGATTTTTGCTCACTAGGCCAGCAAGTCATGCCATTCAACTTTCTAAGGCCATATGTAGACATCAGTTTCTAATTCTATAAATGAAACTCAGAGGGACATAAGGACACATGGCTACTTCATATCAGAATAAGAAGTTGTATGTTCTCTTTTTAACCTAATATTTTTATAACAGCATTATTAAGACACAATTCATATGCCATAGTTTTCCCAATGACTGAAAAAATTATTTGTCTCATTTACAAAACTGATACTCTTTTCTACTACACAATCCTGCTTTTCTTTGGGTGAAATATGGCAGCAAGGGGAAAAAAAATGTATCCTTACTATTGTGCAAAGGACAAGTTTAAAAGTAGAGTGCACAGCTTAGATGGTAATCCTCATGTCAAAGAAAATCTGCAGATAAGCCAGATTCTCTAAATTGGAACATTAAAGTGTTAAGTCATTATGGGTGAGGATAAAGGAGTTTCCAACCCAAGCCCTGGGAACCACACCCCACGTTACCCCTGGGATAAGTTTACTTCCAATTCCAGATCTAATTTAGCAGCTATGTGACTTTGGGCTTAACATTTCAAAGAATCCATTTCCTTATAGAATTGATGCAAGATTTTGATGAAATGTTTATAAAGTATTTTTTCTTTGTGTTACATACATTTTGAGGTCTCATCAAGGGCACATTCCTTTCCTCTGTTCTTATTTCCTTTGCCCTCTTTAAAATATGAGTATTCTGGAAAGCAAAGAGCATTAAGCACATTTTAATAAGATCTTGAATTCTCATATATATTATTTGTCAGCAATGAGGGAAGGGCCCTAGTTCCCTAAGTGGTTGGGTGGGGTGGGAAGGCAGATAGTGAGTGGGATGAAGAATTATATAGCAGAAAGGAAGGGCAAGCAGACTAAGGAATATTTCAATGTAGTTTGCACTGTATCTGGAGATACTGCTTCTTCTAGTGACAGTTGCTCAGTCATGCCTGACTCTTTGCAACCCCATGGACTATAGCCTGCCAGGCTCCTCTGTCCATGGAATTCTCCAGGCAATATTACTGGAGTGGGTTGCCACTGGAGTGGTAGCTTCTTCTAAAGCTAATTTAAAAGTGAAGATCATGCTTTCAGACCTCATGAAGTCTTTGTTTCCTCTTACAAAACAGGGACTAATGATTACTCTGAAAACCTCAAGATCAGAGCCTATACCCTACCTAAAGTATTCAAATTCAATATAAATGCATAACAATAGCTATACTGGTCAAAGAAACAGTTTTTTGCTGGATAAAGGGAATGGCATTGTGTCTTCTGACTCTGATACATGCATGTACTCCAGGCTGTTCAGCCTCCAATGAGACAGTCATCCACTGCTCTTTGCAGCCTGATAAACCCATTCACTTTCATCCATCCTCTCATGGGTAACTAACCACCTGTTCAGTGTGAAGCCTGAGCTAGGCTGGGAGTAGCAGAAATGGTGGAAGTTAAAGAACTCATAAATGTTGTCTTTGTCTTTAAAAAACTAAACATGCTTTATTACAACCTCTTTATGACAATTACTAAAAGTAGTAGTACAGAGCTGACTGATTTTAAACTGAACAATATAATTATGAAATACAACCACATTTGTGTAATTCCTCATAGTCACATATAAATTCTGTGACCAGAAACCTACTGCAGGATTTTGGAGACCACTATCTTTGTTTGACATCAAATTGCCTGCCTTTTTATATTTAGCAAAATTATTTTCTTAAATTAAAAAAAAAAGAAAACAGAAAATATGATTTTAAGAACATGACAGAGTTCATACATCTCACTAGAAGAGTTAAGACCTCTTTGCTGTAGCTAATAAAAGGCCTCCCCCAGAATCAGTGAGTAGTAACACCAAACAGAGTTGATAAAGAAATAGTATCACACATAACATGTTGATTCAGAACTTACAGCCCAAAGGAACTTGCTCCAGAAGGAAATCTGAAAGTATTTATGTAAAAACAAGCAAATAAAGAACAACCACAAAACATAAGCAACAAAACTCTCCCTGAGAACTCTAGGGAAGTTAGATAGAAATGATTTGACCTGACTGTTAGCATCCACATTTTATGACTACCCTCATCTTCTATAAGTTTTCCAAAATAAAGACTTTTTTCTCTCTCTTTGCATAAAATACAAAATCAGAAGCAAAGTTAAGTTGTAAATATAAATATTATTAAAGAAACCTTTCAATAAAATCTACTGGATTCTTCAAAGTGATTTGAAGATTATTTTAGATGACTTAATTTCAGAGAACAAAGTTTTACAGTTTTTTCAATCTAAAAAAAAATACTTTGGTTGACTATGATTTCTTAAGTTAAACTGTCAGCTATCCTCAGATGAGTTTGCTACCTTTAAATTTCACTACTTTTTGGTGATAATATTTGCTATTATGCAGTTCCATGAAAGAGAGATGATAGATTTTTTTATATGTTGCTTTTTAAATATAAATTTATTTATTTTAATTGGAGGTTAACTACTTTACAATACTGTAGTGGTTTTGCCATACATTGACATGAATCCGCAATGGGTGTATATGTGTTCCCCATCCTGAAACCCCCTCCCACCTCCCTCCCTATCCCATCCCTCTGGGTCATCCCAGTGCACCAGCCCCGAGCACCCTGTCTCATGCATCAAACCTGGACTGGTGATTCGTTTCACATATGATAATATACATGTTTCAATGCCATTCTCCCAAATCATCCCACACTCGCCCTCTCCATATACTGCAAAATTAAAGAACTCGGTAAGAGAAATACAATAGAAAGAAACAAAGCAAAATAAAACAGTGTACAAAGGACATGATTCACCAGCCCTTAACTGGAGATTAGTACATGCCTCAGGGAACTGTTTTCAGTATAAGGCTTCTCTATGATTAAATATTAATTTTTATAGAATTTTCCAGGGTACTATGAATTTTCATTAAAATATTTCAAATTGATGAACTATGTTAACTTATCTATCCACAAAAACTAATGTTCTTTGATCAAAACAACATCTAACAGTTCTTTCTGGCTTACTTCACTCTGTATAATAGGCTCCAGTTTCTTCCACCTCATTAGAACCGATTCAAATGTATTCTTTTTAATGGCTGAGTAATACTCCATTGTGTATATGTACCACAGCTCTCTTATCCATCATCTCTGCTGATGGACATCTAGGTTGCTTCCATGTCCTGGCTATTATTAACAGTGCTGTGATGAACATTGGGGTACATGAGTCTCTTTCAATTCTGGTTTCCTCAGTGTGTATGGCCAGCAGTGGGATTGCTAGGTCATAAGGCAGTTCTATTTGCAGTTTTTTAAGGAATCTCCACACTGTTCTCCATAGTGGCTGTACTAGTTTGCATTCCCACCACCAGTTTTTCAAATCTTTAGAGTAATTTAAAAAGTAAACTGTAGTACATGAGGAGAGTCGCATTCCAAATTAAGACCTAAAAGCAAAATGGAAACCCAGGTAAGTGTAGTAAGTATATAGCCTTGGGATATAGCCAAGGAACCAGATATTGGTAACCTGTTCATTTCTAACCCATCTCCACAAATTCATTCATAGAAACTGTTCATTTGAAACAAGACTTCCTTAGATTTCAAGGCACAAGACAGTCTATATGGTGTTTCATGGTGTCTCATACACTTTGTCTCTCTATATATGTACATCTTACCTGGCTTCTGACTCACTGGCTCCCAACTAATTCATAGAATGCTGCTGCCTTGTCAGTGCAATTGCCCTAATAACCAGGAATCAATAATGCTTCTGTCTCTAGAAAAGTAACCTCCACTCCCAATCCTGAAACTATAGCAGAAGGTGGGAAAGGCTTGCAAATAAATTTCCAAGGGGTCATGTGGTCAAGCCTGCAGATACTAAGGGAGGGCTCTTTGGCATCTATATTTCATGAGGAAATTAGTTACATTTGAGGCCTTTGTGTATACTGATAAAATATTAGCAACTGACTCTCATGACATTTGCACTCAGTTTAGGCATTGAAAAGGAAGCAAGTTGAATGTTTGATCCATGGCAAATAATAGAGTAAAATTCTAAAATGTCCTTATTTCAGATAAAAATTAATAAGAATTTTCTACAACTATTCCACACTGCTATTTCATTCCCCTAGAACTTTTTCTTTGTGATAAAATCTACATAACATAAAATGCACCATTTTTACCATTTTTAAGTCTACCATCCAGTGGCACTAAGTATATTCACAATATTGCCCAACCATCACTGCTATCCATTTCAAAACCTTTTTTCATCATGAACAGAAGCTCTGTACCCTTTAAACAATAACTCCTCATTGTCTCCTCCCTTCAGTCCTTAGGAACCATTTGTATAATTTTTGTCTCTATTAATTTGCCTTTCCTAGATACCTTATATAAGTGGAATGATACGATATTTGTCCTTTTTGATTTATTGCGATTTTTTTTTCCCCACAAAGAATGCAGTTTTCTTTTTCCATGGGGAGAACTGTCTATTTTTACTGAAGTATAATAGGTTTACAACGTTGTGTTAGTTTCAGATGTACAGCAAAGTAACTCAGTTATACTTGCATCCACTCTTTTTAGATTCTTTTCCCATATAGGTCATGGCAGAGTATCAAGCAGAGTAAAGTTCCCTGAGCTACGCAGTAAGTTCTCATTTGTTATTCATTTTACACATAGCAGTGTGTACCTGCTGATCCAACCTCCCAATTTGTCCCTCCCCTACGTGCCTCCTGGTATCCATAGTTGTGTGTGTTTTGTCTCACTTAGCATAATATTTCTAAGGTTCATCCACATTTTAACCTGAGGAAGAATTTCATTTCTCATTAAGACTAATATTCCATTGTATGCATTTGCCACATTTTGTTTATTCACTCATCCCTTGGAGAATGTTTGGATTGTTTTCATCACGTTGTTCGATTGTAAACAAGAAAAGCTTATCATCTATCATTCTATAATGGCTGATAGCCCTCCCCCCACCTTTAACAAGGGACCTGGAGGAAACAAAATCCCCTAACCCTTCCCCAACAGACAGAATAACAGTTCCTTTCATGTGGGGTCGAGTCTATGAAAATAAGCAACACAGGCGCTGCATCACCTGTCTGCCTCATTTTCTCTTCCTCTCGCCAGTGGTGGGGACACCTACTTCCTGCTTCCAGCCTGATTCTCACCAAGGTCGTTCAGCAGATTCAACTTATATTCTGTGTCTTTCGTCCAACTTCAACTCACTAAGGGTCAAACTTTTATTTAATTCCCTTTCAATAGAAGAAAGAGTGTTAGATAACTTTTGACCTTTAATAAAATAGAAAAAAGGACTTTGCTATTCGCTGGTTAATTGCATTTGCACAGTCTCCATCCAATTGCTGATCAAAAGAAAATGAAGTTCTATATTTTGCTTTATGTGAATTGCAACATAAGTAATGAGAATTATCTTCCCCTATTTCAGCATGTAAATGAAGGTTTAGAAATTTTCTTTTTAACTTATGCTTCCCACCAAAAGGCTCGCTTCTTTAATCCATTTTTAGATGTAGGGTTTCCAAATGACATCAGCTATAACCCTGAATAGTAACATTTCAAAGTATGTCTGCCCAAATTAGCACCGTGACCTTAAACTTCAACCCTGTGCAGAGGTAAGTTTGTTCAAGGGATGGAAGATATATTGTTCATGGACTGAAATTTGTAATAAGAATCAGCACCTTGGGCCTTGGTCAAATTATTGCCTAAACTTCTCTTAAGAACGAATATTTTTCATGCTTCATAATCTGTAATGGTAATTCAAATTAATTGATGAAATAGAGCTCATAAATACATGTGAATTATACTCACAGTTCTAAAGAAATCTTTCTGAATCCATGATGTCTTGAGTTATGGCGATTTATAGCACAGTTGTCATACAATTACTCAATTCATTTATTTCTATATGAATTTTAGAAAGCAGTTTTTTAGATGCTCAGACTATCATATGTAAATTGTATAAAATAATATATACATCTTTTAACTTGGGTAACCTCATTTGATGGTTACCAAAAGCCAAAGAAGTTGCCATTGTTCCCATTTCTACTGCTAGGAAAACAAGCTCAAATGGTTTAAAAAATAAAATAAAATAACCTTGTCAAGTTAATCAGTAGAATTTGTATCACAATCCAAGTAGGACAAGAGTGACTCTGATGTATGTACCTTTTCCAACTAAGCTCCTGCCATCTTCATTCAGTTGGAGTATTTTCAGATTTTAATACTGATTCTGGGATCACAGTCACCCCACTGGTTAGGTGACAGGTATCAGTACAGAGACCCTGGCCTCCCTAGAGCATCATCACACCACCCCCACCTCCAGTCACGCCCATGAATGGAGTGCAACAGTACAAGTGAAGTGAAGTGAAGGTCGCTCAGTCGTGTCCAACTATTTGCGACCCCATGGACTATACAGTCCATGGAATTCTCAAGGCCAGAATACTGGAGTGTGTAGCTGTTTCTTTCTCCAAGGGATCTTCCCAATCCAGGGATTGAACCCAAGTCTCCCACATTTTAGACAGATTCTTTACCAGCTCAGCCACCAGGGAAGCCTACAAATAGCGCAAAGCCCTTAATAATATGTACTCTTTATATTTTCCTGAGAATTAATTCTTAAACTATCTTTAAAGCTACTATGATTTTTTTCTTTTCTTGGATTTGGTGATACTTTTGCTTCTAAGAATCTAAACTCCTTCTTCTGCTTTTGAGGACTGAGATTTGGAGAAAGATAGACCCCTTCCTTCCCTTCCAAAAAACCCCCAGTTTCTTGCTTTTCCTGAGTAATAGGAATAAGGCATATACAATAATCATAATCCTAACCAATCAGATGGTACTTTCCTAGGTGCGTGACCCCACCTGGAAAAAAAAAATCCATGAAAGGGTTAGATCTGCTTTTGCAGGATGGTGCCTGGCATCCAGTCATTGGGCTGGTAGCCACCACAGGTGCGTCCACTAATCAGAAGCCATGTCAATGCCAAAGCCAGCATAGAGTGACCTTGGAGGTTTTTTGCCCTATCAGTGACCTTGCCTCTTGCCTATCTCTGAGTCTTCATGATAAATTATTTTTCTGCCCAAGTAAATCAGAATCAGTTTCTGCTGTTTGCAAAAAGAATCATGACTGCAGAGATCAGTACCTATAAGCCTATCAATAAATATTGTCTTCCTCAGTCCCTCAAACCAAAGCCTGTCTGGTAAAGTCCAACTTTCCCATAAAGTCTTTATAATCACCTCTCTTTATAATGTATCCTGAGGGCCCATGACTGCCACAGTGCCCATTGTGAAAAGCTGTTCTATCAGTTGTGCAGGGGGCACCTTTATGGTCAGTCTCTTACTAATCAAGACCGTAAAGGACTGGCATTTTGACAATTAAGATAACATAACAGGGACAAGTGGAATAAGATCATGTATTAGTTAAGATTCTCCAAAGGACTGCTGTATACTTATTTACTATAAAATTTATTATAAGAAATTGTCTCACATGACAGAGGCAAAGAAGTTCCAAGGATATCTTTGGCACGTGAAGCCCTGGGAGGCTGGGTCCCAAGGCCTGAGACAAGGGTGCTGACACAGTTCTGGTCTGAAAGCCACAGGCTCAAGAGCCAAGCAAAGCCAAGAGACCAGTTTCCCAGCTCCAACAGACAGAACGAGGAGCCCACTTTCCTCACAGAAAGTCAACCTTGCAGTCTATGGAAACCTTCAAATAGCCAGAATGCTAATTATCCATACTGGGCAGATAACCTGCTTTCCTCAGCATGTGGATCTCACCAAGACACCATCAGAGAAACACCCCAAATATTGTCCACCAGGTATCTGGGAACCCTGTGACCCTGACTAGTTGACACAAAACTGACCATCACAGACCAAGCATGTTAAACATGCAGGCTCTTTAAAGGGACAGTTAGCACACAGTGTGTCCTAGAAAAAAGGAAGACGATAGGAAGTGGTGAGTCCCACCAACCTGAGACGCGGGTGCCAGGAATCAGTGCTGGGGGAGGGGAAGCTTAATTCTTTGTCCTTAAAATGTCCTTTTTGCTAGAGCGAAAAGGTGAAGGGTGAATGAAATAGAATCCTATAAAAGATTACCAAAAGCCAGATGTGTGGTGTTCAGTGTCATTCATACGGCATAAGAATAGAAGCAAAGAAAATCAAAAGAAGTCATAAACAACACAAAACTGAATTCAAGTTGGAAATAAAGCCAGGCTGTATATACGTTCACATTTTATTATCTGCATATGTGTTCTTATTATACTTTAAATCCACCTGAAATAAAATATCTTACCTATTCACAATGTGTCTTCTCCAAAACACAATAAATATGGCTCAGAAATAAAGCAGAAGGCAAGACTGCATTGCTGCTAAGTCGCTTCAGTCGTGTCCGACTCTGTGTGACCCCGTAGACAGCAGCCCACCCAGCTCCCCTGTCCCTGGGATTCTCCAGGCAAGAACACTGGAGTGGGTTGCCATTTCCTTCTCCAAAACATGAAAGTGAAAGTGAAGTCACTCAGTCGGTCCGACTCTTGGTGACCCCATGGACTGCAGCCTACCAGGCTCCTCAGCCCATGGGATTTTTCAGGCAAGAGTACTGTAGTGGAGTGCCATTGCCTTCTCTAGCATGAGACTAATGGAATCACAGCCATGAACTTGAATAACAGGTAAATGAGGAAGCCTGGGGCTCATGTTCTGACTGTCTCCTGCTTTGAAACAGGGGTTCTCTGCTTTTCTTGCCCAGGCCTTCCCGCTGACTCTAAATCTCTCCTTCAGACAACTGTCCATCATCCAGAAGACAAGAACTTTAGCCTTTTGACAATTGAGAACACAGGGGATCAGAATTACATTCAAGTCTGCATTATTTCTGAGTATGTAATGCTAGATTTCCTGTTGTAAATAAATGCTACACACACTAATGTATTTATTTTATTTTTTTCTTATTATTTTATTTTTTTATTTAT
The DNA here is from genome assembly GCF_042477335.2 of Ovis canadensis. Lineage (NCBI taxonomy): Eukaryota > Metazoa > Chordata > Mammalia > Artiodactyla > Bovidae > Ovis > Ovis canadensis. The sequence goes on from NC_091261.1 coordinate 53,674,248, forward strand.
TTTTAACTTTTATTTCTACTTTATTTTACTTTACAATACTGTATTGGTTTTGCCATACATTGACATGAATCCACCACGGGTGTACATGTGATCCCAAACATGAACCCCACTCCCACCTCCCTCCCCACAAAATCCCTCTGGGTCATCCCCAGGCACCAGCCCCAAGCATGCTGTATCCTGCATCAGACATAGACTGGCGATTCAATTCTTACATTATAGTATACATGTTTCAATGCCATTCTCCCAAATCGTCCCACCCTCTCCCTTTCCCTCTGAGTCCAAAAGTCCGCTATACACATCTGTGTCTTTTTTGCTGTCTTACATACAGGGTCATCATTGCCATCTTTCTACACTGTTGGTGGGAATGCAAACTAGTACAGCCACTATGGAGAACAGTGTGGAGATTCCTTAAAAAATTGCAAATAGAACTGCCATATGACCCAGCAATCCCACTGCTGGGCATACACACCGAGGAAACCAGAATTGAAAGAGACTCATGTACCCCAATGTTCATCGCAGCACTGTTTATAATAGCCAGGACATGGAAACAACCTAGATGTCCATCAGCAGATGAATGGATAAGAAAGCTGTGGTACATATACACAATGGAGTATTACTCAGCCATTAAAAAGAATACATTTGAATCAGTTCTGATGAGATGGATGAAACTGGAGCCGATTATACAGAGTGAAGTAAGCCAGAAAGAAAAACACCAATACAGTATACTAATGTATTTATTTAAAACCAGGAAAATATTATTTTTGTCCTTTATACTCAAGGTTGTTTAAATCCTGAACTGAATTCACATATCAGTACCCATTCTTCCCTTTTTTTAAAATCAGGATTTCTTAAATCAATCATTTCAAAGTTGCCATGGCCCAAACATTCCTGAAGAAAATGCTTTAGCAATTACTTTAGTCAATATTCATGCCAATGATCAGCGACTTCACTTTCTTTAAAAGAAGCCATAGTGAATAGAATATTACATATGATTGACATTCAGAAATAGTTACTGAATTATTTAAAAGTGAGTGCAAGGCTTCTGTTAAGAAAAGCTGCGTGCATGTACACCCATGGTGGATTCATGTCAATGTATGGCAAAACCAATACAGTATTGTAAAGAAAAATAAAGTAAAAATAAAAATTAAAAAATAAATAAATAAAAAGCCAAAATTAATACATGGAAAAAAAAAAAGAAAAGCTGCAATATTTCCAAGCAGCCCTATGGCTTCATAGTGATAATAATGGATGTGTGTGATTCTTTGTGGAATATGGTAGTTTAAACAATTTCATTACAGTCAGAAATTTCCCTCTTTGAGAAGCAGTAGAATATGGCGGTTAGGTGTTCTAGACTCTAGAACAAGAGTGGGTTCTAATCTCACCTTCTTGGCATCACATTCCTCAACTGGAAAATGTGGGTAATAGCAGTTCCTGCCTTGAGGGAGGTTGCAATTGTCCGAGGAGGAAACAGATGTATTAGTTCAGTTCAATCCCTCAGTTGCATCTGACTCTTTGCAACCCCATGGACTGAAGCACACCAGGCTTCCCTGTCTATCACCAACTCTCAGAGCTTGCTCAAACTTATGTCCATTGAGTCAGTGATGCCATCCAACCATCTATCTATCCACTTCTCCTCCTGCCTTCAGTCTTTCCCAGCATCAGAGTCTTTTCCAATGAGTCAGTTCTTCATATCAGGTGGCCAAAATACTGGAGTTTCAGCTTCAGCATCAGTCCTTCTAGTGAATAATCAGGACTGATTTCTGTTACAATTGACTGGTTGGATCTCCTTGCAGTCTAAGGGACTCTCAACAGTCTTCTCCAACACCACAGTTCAAAAGCATCAATTCTTTGGCACTCAGTTTCCTTCACAGTCCAACTCTCACATCCATACATGACCACAGGAAAAACCATAGCTTTGACTAAATGGACTTTTGTCAGCAAAGTCTCTGCTTTTCAATATGTTGTCTATGTTGGTCATGGCTTTTCTTCTAAGGAGCAAGCATCTTTTAATTTCATGGCTGCAGTCACCATCTGCAGTGATTTGGGAGCCCAAGAAAATTAAGTCTGTCACTGTTGCCATTGTTTCTTCATCTATTTGCCATGAAATTATGGGACCGGATGCCATGAGCTTCATTTTTTGAATGTTGAGTTTTAAGCCAACTTTTTCAGTCTCCTCTTTCACTTTCATAAAGAAGCTCTTTAGTTCCTTTTCACTCTCAGTCATAAGGGTGGTGTCATCTGCATATCTGAACTTATTGATATTTCTCCTGGCAATCTTGATTCCAGTTGTGCTTCATCCAGCCTGGCATTTCACATGATGTGCTCTGCATATAAGGTAAATAAGCAGGGTGACAATATACAGCCTTGATGTACTCTTTTCCCAATTATGAACCAGTCTATTGTTCCATGTTTGGTTCTAACTGTTGCTTCTTGACCTGCACACAGGGTTCTCAGGAAGCAGGTAAGGTGGTCTGGTAGTCCCATCTCTTGAAAAATTTTCCACAGTTTGTAGTGATCTACACAATTAAAGACTTTGGCATAATCAATAAAGCAGAAGTAGATGTTTTTCTGGAATTCTCTTGCTTTTTCTATGATCCAGCGGATGTTGGCAATTTGACCTCTGGTTCCTCTGCCTTTTCTAAATCCAGCTTGAACATCTGGAAGTTCACATTTCATGTACTTTTGAAGCCTGGCTTGGAGAATTTTGAGCATTATATATGCAGATATATAGATATACACATACAGATGCATGCATATATGAGAGTATATTTTATATATAATACAGTATATTTATATATATATACATATATATATATATATACAATGTAGCACAAAATAGCTCTTCAGGTATCTCCACTACCACTTTTCTATATTTTTATACATTGTTGTTGTTCAGTCACAAAGTCATATCCAACTCTTTGCAATCTGAAAGACTGCAGCATGCCAGGCTTTCCTGTCCTTCACCATCCCCTAGAGTTTGCTCATACATATATACGCTGAAATTTACCAAAATTAACTGCAATTAACAACGCAAGCCTTCCTCTGAGTCCAGCATTCAGTGGACTCCATAGCTGCAAATATTTACATCAGAGCATGCAATTGTTGCTTTCAGGGCAATTGTGGCCTAGTGGGGAAGGCAGATTCCTGATGCTTCCTACTAAGCTCTTCCCTACTTCATACAAAATAATCATGAAATTATTTATTTCTTTTTCTTGCTCTCTCTTTTTCTTCAAAGGGAATAATTATTGTGTAGAAGGTAGCTTATAAGGAAGCTATAATAATAATACATATATCTATCAATATCTGTATCTATAGTTAAATATACTTGTTTTTAAACTTCTGTATAGAGGCTTAATATTTCCTAACAATAGAACACAATTGTTGTGTCTAAGGAGAGTACATTTAACAATCTTTTAATTTCTAATAAAATTATTTAACATACATGATAGTATGAAAGATTTTTGAGTAATATATAATGACCCACATTATATGAATGTCCGAATTGTACAGAATTAGTAGTACTAATAGAAAAATTCAACAGAGTATTCTATTTATTTTCATATTTACTTATTTTTGCCATGTTTCTTTCTGAGAGGCAAGGTACAGTATTTCACGGTGCTCAGCTGTCTAAAATGCAGTGTCTGATCCTGTCTGCGTGACATGAAGACAACCAAGGTTCATGTAGGTTTATAGTTTATGTGTGGCTCTAGAAGTTCACTGCTTCTACTTAATGGCTCACAGAGGGTTTCCCAGTAACCAAAGGAATAAACTTCACACAGAAACATAGGTTTGCACTGTTCAATGGATAGCCTAGGCTTTACACTTTTTTTCTTTTTCTTTTCTTTCTTTTTTTTTTTTTTTTTTGCCAAATGGCTATCACAATGGGAAAAAAGAAAAATTATGTATCTTTTCATTGAAGATGTGGGGAAAATTATAAGAAAGAAATCTTTCTTGAATAGAGAAACAGCAAATAAATGGAGAGATATAGAAGCACAAAAGAAGAACAACAAAAGGATCCTTCTTCACATTTAGCTAAGAGGAAACCTTATAAAACCATGAAATACTAGTCTATTTCTGAGCTCTTCCTTACTATATGCAAAATAATCATGAAAATTTTTCTTTTTTCTTCAAAGAGATATGACTATTGCCATAGACCATAGCATAGAGGAACCTATTTCTTCCTCGAAAATATACACTAGTTAGTCAATGTCTCAAAAGTAATAAACTTTGGAGTAATACAGAAATAAAGAAGAATATAGTAAATTATCTGGATTTGAAAGAGCAATGATTTACCAGGAAACTAAAAATTAGGCTTTACAAACCTTACTTTTTAGTTTCCTTAATGATTGCCTCACATCATTTAATTATATGACTGAGCAACTGAACTTGAACTGAACTGATGGATATATATATATATATATATATATATATATATATATATACGTAAAACTAAATCACCTTGCTGTACACATGAAACTAGTCGAATATTGGAAAAAAACCCAGACTTTCTATTTTATCCGTCACTTTCCTGATAGTCTTACTAAAATACGCTTCTAATAAAATCATTCATCTTTATCATTAGCGAATCTAGTGGATAGTTTCTGTAACCATTACAATTACTATTTCTAATAGAAAAGCACTGTGGGTGAACCTCTCATGAAAGCATGTCACCACTACAGAAGCATGTCCAAGGGAACCTCCACTGATGGTGGTGATGCTCCTAACTGTACTGTCCATGTGTGGCCATCGAGAGCCTTAAAATGTAGCTAATGGGAGAGAGGAACTGCATTTTGAAGCTTACTTTTATTTTAAATTTAGGAACATGTGGTTAGGGCCTACCCCACTGGGCAGTAGAGCTTGAGAGAGTTGTTTAGAAAGGAAAACTGTTGAGGGAAAACATTATGTATGATAAATTATTCAGAGACTGATTGAACTGTTCTCTGGGATGGACAATGGATGCAAAAGTATGGCCAATGTCAGCCTGAAAACTGAGATTCAGAATTTTCACCCATGTTCATGACATTTACTGTTAACAAAAATTTTCTAAAATGCTATGAGGGAAGTAATTAGGAATTAGTACAGCTAAGCTATTTCTGAAAAACCAAAATGTTAAATTATAGCCTCAGTGTACTGATTTTGCTAAAATATGTGTTCAAGCATCTTTAAAACCAAGCTACAGATAATGAAGAAACCCCAGGAATAAGGAATTATGCTTTCCTAGAGACTTCTTTCAATCTTCATAATGCTTCCTAACTGCCTTTCTCTATTTTAATATCTAAAAGAAAATCTATTATTATACCATGCTATTATAAATAAGAAACTAGGGAAAACTGGCTGAGAAAACCTAGTGATTTTCTAAGCTGGAGATTAATATAATCCCATCACTAAATACCACTTGAAGTGTGACAACACTCTTTTTCTTTTATCACTTGATGAAAAATTATAGATCATAATATTTTAGGCAATTATTTTAAATAAAGAGTACCTTATAGAAAAGTAGGATAGTTAATAATAGAAATTAACTAATACAGGAATTGGGAGCTTGGGGCCTATATACTGAGAAATATTTACATACAGTCCACAAGTTAGGGCTTGCTTTTTATTACCCATGGTTAATTTTAATGTGGCACAGATTTAAGAATACTACAGTCCTTTGTTCCTTTCCTACCCAGCTTTTACTACAGAATAAACAACCAGTAGAAAACTAGTCATCTCAAAAGGCAAGTATATGGGAGTTCTAAAAAGTTTTGACCTTTTATTAATATAACAAGTCATTGTGTTTATTTGAATAATTATTTTGAGTTTTTGACTGACATGACGTTGGCCACATTTTTTTATAATTTAATGTATATGCCATAAATAGTAATCACTTTTCACTACTCAGCCTGTAATAAACGAGCACAACCCATCAAACTATGGAGTGCCCCCTAAAAGCAATCATAGAGAAAAAGAGGGATTATCTACAAAGTAATAGAGATTTCTGTGATAGAGGACTACTCAACAACAATGGAATCCAGAAGAGTGTTACACGTCTTTGAAGTGCTGAAAACAAATGATACTCTATGGTTTTGCACCAACTTTAATTATCATTCAAAAATGTTAATAAATTGTTTTCAGTCAAAAAGAAAAGATGGAAAAATTTTCTTAAAACAATCTCTCACACTGGAATTTGAAAAGACAATTTTGATAGTTAAAAAATTGAACACAAAACATTGAGACTCAATATTTCTATTGTTTCAAGAAAACATTATTTTCAAGCAACCATAAAAATTCATGAACATTAACCATGCAAATGTTATTCTATAACATTTATTCTATAAATATTTAGAATTAGAGTGAATCTAACAAGTTACAAACAGTGAAGATCATACAGGCTATATTTCCTTATTACAATGCAAATCTATTAGAAATCAATATAAAAAGATAAATTTAAATTTATGTGTTTAAAACTTTATGAAACAAATTTGTAGATGAACTAGAAAAAATAATATGTCAATTGGTAAATACTTAAAATTGAAAAGAACAATAAAGCATGTTTTTAAAGTACTAAGAGCAAAGTATTAAATTTATTTTTGAAAACTTGGCCTGAAGATTAATTTGAGCACATAATCAAAGTTAAGAAAAGAACTTAGGAAATCACCAATAATTTGTTAAAAGGTAAGTTATAAGGCTAAAGATACTAATTAAGGCAAAAACAAAAGGGCATAGATGACAAAGAGAAATTCAACAAGCCAAAAAGGACTTTTGAAAACACTAATTAAACAGAAAAACCTCTGGCAAGATCCTCAGATCACCTAATTGATGAACCCATATTATTTTATTTTTATTGAGACTAGAGCAATACTATATTTAAAAAGGAAATTAAATTTAGTCTTATTGATAAAGATACATACAGAAATCCTAAAAATGTTTTAGTAGATTAAATCCAGTGATGAATTCACTAGAAAACTTATGAGTTTTAAGTAATTCTTGGAATTCAAGAAGTCTTAATATTAGAGAGTCAAATTGAATTCTTATTGACTAGGGAAGAAATATCATATGATCATTTGCATAAAAGAAAAAAAAAGCATGCAATAAAATTTTATCATCATAAAAGTATAATCTTAGCCAATTTGGATCAATGGTTTTCCCTTAACCCCATAAAGAGTGTTAGAGTTGTGTTGTTTGTGTACCCAAATGTATGCTTTTTTCTTTCCTCCATAGAAACAAAATTAAAGCTGATCACAATAGTTACCCTGTAATATTATTCCCAGATATGTTTCCCAGAAATATCCCTGGTAATATATCTTAACCATCCTCAAAGTTAGTGGTAACCATATAACTAAGTTCTCACCAAGAAAATGTGACCAAAAGTCACAGTTCCACTTTCTAGTAGAGTGGTTAGGCAATGTGGATGCACCTTCTGAGAGATGTAATCTGATCTTTGTCACATAGAAGTCTAGATCCAGGAAAGCCGCTTAATGCACATTTAAAGAGATGTGATGAAGTTGAAGGGGATATAGATGAATAGAATAAAATAGTATAAGATAATTTTTTTTAAAAAGATAGAGAAATATGGACTTCTTCAGAGAGAAAAGTGAAAAAATCAGTGTCAATCAAGTCATTGTCAAGTTACATCAATTCTGGTAATGAAATGGTAGATCAGATTCCTCTAAACTTACAAATAACCAAAATAGAGAAAATTAATTCAAATTAAACAAGAATGATTAAGGTTAGAAAAAGATATTATATCATCATTATTATTCATTGAACACCTATTACGTCAGAGCCTACTGAAGCAGATCTTAGACACAAATAGAAACAGGAGACATAGTCCATGAGTTAAAATATGCCTCAATAAGGCCTTATTGCTTGTCTGCTTGTGGCTTCATAACAGAAAATCCTGCATTACATGAGAAGGTAAACGAAGAACAGCAAATATCTCTGAATTCTAGCATACTTGCTTTTTCTCTCTCACATACACATAACCTACAACTTGAAAGCCAAGGTTCTAAAATCTTATTTGTATTGGAATCAATAGGAAAGTTGTTTAAAATCCGGATCTTTTAGCCCCACCCTCAGAGATTTTGATTCAAACTTGGATTTGGCAGTGGTGTTGGAGAATGAATGGTAAACAACAAGGAGTTACCAAATCATAGCTTAGACACTGGAAATAATTATTTAGCATCTGTGTCATAAAGATCACTATCTATGAGTGTTTATTAAGGATCCACCTGCTTATTATTCTATCTACTTTTGCAAAAACATTTTGAATTTGATGTGAAAAATATGGCATATCTATATGTATGTGTGCTTTGTCACTCAGTCATGTCCGACTCTTTGCAAACCCGTAGACTATAGCCCACCAGGCTCCTTTCTCCATGGGAATTCTCTAGGCAAGAATACTTGGAGTGGGTTACCATGCCCACCTCCAGCGGCTCTTTCCCAATCCAGGGATCAAACCCAGGTCTTCAGCATTGCAGGCAGATTCTTTACCATCTGAGTCACCAGGGAAGCCCATATATGTATGTGTGTGTGTGTGTGTGTGTGTGTGTGTGTGTGTGTATCACTTTAAAAATGTAGTTAACTTCTTTTCCCAAACAGTTCTAGGGATTTGGAAAAGAGTACTTTGGAGAATTGTTTTCTAGTGATTTTTTTCTTACTGGAAAGAAATTGGGATATTCTGGGCTTTAATTTTAAACAATTTGAAGTGCTTATATGCTTAATTTTGAATGATTTTTGATGTTGTTGTTCAGTTGCTAAGTCATATCTGACTCTCTGCAACCCCATGTCCTTCATGCCAGGCTTCCCTGTCCTTCACCACCATCTCTTGGAGTTTCCTCAAATTCATGTCCATTGATTTGGTGATACTATCTAAAGCATCTCATCCTCTGCTGCCCCCTTCTTTTGCCTTCAATCTTTCCAAGCATCAAGGTTTTTTCCAATGAGTTGGTGGCCAAGGTATTGGAGCTTCAGCTTTAGCATCAGTCATTCCAATGAATATTCAGCATTGATTTTCTTCTGGAGTGACTGGTTTGATCTCCTTTCTGTCCAAGGGACTCTTGAATCTTTTCCAGCATCACAATTCAAAAGCATCAATTACTTGGTGCTCAGCCTTCTTTATGGCCCAACTCTCACATCAGTACATGACTAGTGGAAAAATCATAGCTTTGAATGATTCAGGTCACTCATATTTCCCAGATGAGATGACATACATATTTTATTTAAAATCACAAAACACCATTGCTGCCTTTGGCAGGATCATTGTCACCCTTTACTTCTTTCTCCCTGTGGGACTCGGCAGCCCACTCTGAACATCACATGCTTTTTCTCACCTAAGGATCCTGTTCACACTGCTTTCACTATCTGAGCCATCTCTCCCAAATTGCCATGTTCTTGTTTATCTTTTACTTATTTTTCAAGATTCATCCTGATTGATTTCATCAAATGTTTGCCTGTTTAACAAAATCCTCCACATTCTATCATGATGACGATCCTTTTAGTAATATACCTCACTAGTTAACTTGAGGGTTTCTCAAAGACAGGGACTGTGTAATGTTAATTTTTTGACCCCAAAATTTAGCTTAGTATATGATCAGTACTTATTAAATGAATGAGCTGGAAGGAAACAGTGATTCTATTTAAACAGTACAGTGTATCCTCCATCCATACATACATCTGTTTCATCCACTATAAAAATGAAAGTGAAAATGTTAGTCACTTAGTCATGTCCAACTCTTTGTGGCCCTATGCACTGTAGCCCAGAAGGCTCCTTTGTCCATGGAGTTCTTCAGGCAAAAATACTGGAGAAGCTTGTCATGCTCTTCTCCAGGGGATCTTCCCATGAGAGAAGGGATCTCTTCCCAGAGATCGAACCTGGGTCTCCCACATTGCAGGCAAGTTCATACACTATACACATATTAATATTTACTAAGCAACATTGTATGCCAGATATTCTATATTCTAACCACTGTGCAATACTAATAAGAAACCTAGTTTCCTGGAATCTACTTTTCAGTGGAAAGAGACAAACAATAAACAAATCAAGAAGTAAAATATGTACAGTTGACCTTAAACCCACCCCAGTGTGGTGGAAAATCCTCCTGTTGCCCCTTCATATTTGCAGCTCATGTATCTGTGGATTCAACAAACCATGTATTATGTGGTACTATAACACTATGTATTTATTGAAAAATAATCCATGTGTAAGTAGACCCACATAGTTCTAGCTTGTGTTGCTCCAGGGTCCACTGTAATATCTTAGATGGGAATTAGCGCCATGGAGAAATAAAGCAGGGAAGAGCGATGGGAAGCTTAGTGACAAAGTGATCAGAGATGCCTCAACAAAAGAATTACACTTGAGCGGAAAGTGTAAGGAATAGTCAAAACGTATATCTAGATAAAAAGTTTTAGGTATTTGAAACAGCAAGTACAAAGACCCAAATCAAGAGTGACACTAGTTATTTTGGTGGTCAGCAAGGAAGCTGGTGACCTGAAACAGAGTGAAAATGAAAGAATGATACAGAAGATGACCTCAGAGGCAGTGTGTAGAAATTTGTGGGGCTTTAAGTTTTATTCTGACTGAGATGAAAAGCTCTGAAAGAGTTTTGAGCAGAAGAATAATGTGAGCTGACTTTTTACCATTCTGTCTTTTACACTGAGGAAAGGTCAACAAGAGAAATGCCATGGAGCAGAGCAGGCAAGAAAAACTATTATAAATATCCAAGAAAAAGAAGATAATGGCTGAGGGGGAAATGACTAAGGTATAACCAGATTCTGGATGCATTTTTATTTACTTCTGGACTGGATATGGGGAGTGAAAGAAAGATGAATTTAGTTTTGTACTGAGCAACTCTAAAAATGGTGTTGACATTTACTAAGTTGGAAAGGCATAGTGGCAAGCAGTTTTAAAGGAAGATCAGTGTGGGATGTGTTGAGACCAGATGCCTAATAAATAGTCAGCACTCTTGACTGGCAGGATATATTTGGGGGTCATTGGCATACAAACATTATTCACAAACATGGGGTCAACATTTAGGGGATGAGTTTGAATAGGATGAGAAATCCAAAGACTCAACCTTCCTTGATAGCTCAGTTGGTAAATAATCCGCCTGCAATGCAGGAGACCCTGGTTTGATTCCTGGGTTGGGAAGATCTGCTGTAGAAGGGATAGGATACCCACTCCAGTACTCTTGGGCTTCCCATGTAGCTCAGCTGGTAAAGAATTCACCTGCAACACAGGAGACCTGGGTTCGATCCCCTGGAGAAGGGAAATACTCCAGTATTCTGGCCTAGAAAATTCCATGGACTATTTAGGTGATGGGGTTACAAAGAGTTGGACATGACTAAGCAACGTTCGCTTTCAATCCTGTGACCAACACTGGTAGATTTGGTAGATGAGGACACAGCAGCCAACGTGACCTGAACAGAAAGATAGGGGGTCCACTATGTCCAGAGACGCTGATCAAGTATGACAAGATTTGTGTGAGCAGTGAACAGTAACTGAAGATCTAGACAAGAGTAGTTATCATAGAAAGGCAAGAATAAGAAATAGAGGTAAGTGAGAATCCAAAGGAAACAGGAGGAGAGAGATTGGAGCCAAAAGGTAGATATTACTCTGGAAAGGGTTTGCTATGATTGGGATACAGAGAGGTAGTCAGAACAGATAATGAATGAACACTTCTGCTTTTCATTGTTTTGCTTTGATTTAATAAGGGAGAAAAGTAGCATATGTGTATGATAAGAAAGACAAAGTATAGAAAGAAAAATAATGATGCATCTGAGTAAAGGAATAGTGACTGCTATCATGCCCTTTATAGCAGATGGATGGGGTTTGACTCACAGATGAAGTTGTTGTCCTAAGTCAGAAATGCAAATAGTACATTTTGCTTCAAAAGAGGGAAGAGCAAAGATGCCCAGATGCACTAAATGAGAAGATGCAACAGAATGAGCTTGTGTATGGTCTGTGATTGCATCCTGTTTCTCAGTGAAAATAAAATTAAGCTCGTCAGCTGAGAGTAAGGATGATGAAAAAGCCATTGAAGATTTCAGAAGAGAGGCTATAAAAGAGCTGATTAGGAAAGTTAAAGAGTGAATATATAGAAATATAGCATGGCAGTTGAACATGGGTTCACAGAAGATTAGTGATCATAAATTTAAATTGAGGGCAGTTGACATGGATGCCTGTTTTCTTCCAACTGTGGTCACCTGTGTATATGGAAGTACAGGCTAGATGAGAGTTGAATTTAACCCCAAAGTGATTACGGTGAAGTAAAAGATAGGCAAAGAAGTTGTATGTGTATGCAAGTGAGATCACACTTTGCCTCAGGCATTCAACATTCTAGCTGGATCCTACAAAGCTTGTTGAAAATTATGGATTTAGAAACTGTATTCACCCTTTGCATCTTTATTTAAAATACATTCTAAATAGCTATCATTTATTGTGGGCTTCCTTGGTGGCTGAGATGGTAAAGAATCTACCTGCAATGCAAGAAACCTGGGTTTAATCATTAGACTGGGAAGATCCCTTGGAAAAAGGAAAAGCTACCCACTCCAGTATTCTTGCCTTTAAAATTCCATGGACAGAGAAGCCAGGCAGGCCACAAGGAGTTCATGGGGTCACAAAGAGTTCGGACATGACAGAAAGGCTTTCACCTTCACTTTATTGTTCACCAAACATACAAAGATCGTATACAGATCCTTCTCAAACTGGCAAAAGATCAAAGAAGAGTGAGACTTCCAAATTCATTCTATGAGGCCACTGTAACCCTGATACCAAAGCCAGAAAAAAAAAAAAAAACACACACACACACAACAAGAAAAAGAAAATTAAAGGCTAATAACTTTGATGAATATAAACACAAAAACCCTCAACAACATTTTAGCAAACCAAATCCAACATACATAAAAAAGATCATACACCACAATCAAGTTGGATTCATTCCAGGGTCACCAAGATTTTTCAACATATGCAAATCAATCAGTGTGATACACCACATCAGCAAAAAGAAAGACAAAAGCCACATGACTATTTCAATAGATGCAGAAAAAGCATTTGATAAGATTCAACCTCCATTCATGACAAAAATCTTGCCGAAATGGGTAAAGAGAGAACATATCTCAACATAATAAAAGCCACTCACAACAAACCCCCAACCAATATAATACGCAAATCTGAAAGCCTTCCTGCCAAATTCTGGCACAAGGCCAAGAATGTCCACTCTCATCACTTCCCTTCAACTTGATATTGAAAGTTCTAGCCAGAGCAATTAGATAGAAAAAGAAATAAAAGATACCTAAATTGTAAGGGAAAAGGTAAAATTGTCATTATGTGCAAATGATATGATACTGCATATATAAAGTCCTAAAGACTCCACACAAAAACTACTAGAACTGATAAATGAATTCAGGAAAGTAGCAGGATAAAAGATTAATATACAGAAATCTGTTACATATCTTTACACTAACAATGAAATATCAGAAAGAGAAAATAAAAAATCATCTTGCTTAAAATTGTGTCAAAATTAATAAAATACCTAAGAATAAACCTAACCAAGGAGGTGAAAGACCTAATGTTATACAGCATTATTGAAGTAAACTGAAGATGATTCAAAGAAATGAAATGATATCCCACACTCTTGGATTGAAGAATTAGTATTGTTAAAACGGCCATACTACTGAAAACAAGCTACAGATTTAGCAATCCCTATCAAATTACCCATGACATTTTTCCAGAACTAGAATAATCTCAAAAGGTATACAGAACTATAAAAGACCCAAAACTGCCAAAGCAATCCTGAGAAAAAGAACAAAACTGGAGGTATAACACTCCTACATCTCAGAAAATACTATAAAGCTACAGTAATCAACACAGGATAGTACTGGCACAAAAACAGCCACATAGATCAAGGAAACAGAGACCAAGGAAAAACCCATACACCTATGATCAATTAATCTTCTACAAAGAGGCAAGAATATTTAATGAAAAAGGACAGTCTCTTCAGCAAGTAGTGTTGAGAAAGCTAGACAGTCTTACATAAATCAATAAAGTAGAAAACTCCCTCACAACATGTATAAAAATAAACTGAAAATGGTTTAAAGACTAAATATGACAAGACACCATAAACCTCCTAGAAGAGAACATAGGCAAAAAGTTCTCTGACATAAATCATAGCAATATTTCCTTAGATAAGTCTCCCAAGGTAATAGAAATAAAAGAAAAAATTAATGGGACCTAATGAAACTTAAAACCTTTTGTACAGCAAAGAAAACCATCAACAAAACTAAAAGACAACCTATGGAATGGGATAAAATATTTGTAAGTAAAGTGAATGATGAGGGATTAATTTCCAAAATATACAAATAGCTCATACAGCTCAATATCCAAAAAAAAGCCCAAACACCCCAATTTAAAAAATGGGCAACAAACCTAAATAGACATTTCTCCAAAAAAGATATACAGATAGCCAGTAAGCACATGAAAAGATGCTCAACATCACTAATTATTAAAGAGATATAATACAAATCACACCACCTCACACTGGTCAGAATGTCCAACATCAAAAAGTATACGGATAATAAATTTTGGAGAGAATGTGGAGAAAAGGGAACTTTCCCATTGCTTATGGGAATGTGAATTGGTGCACCTATTACGGAGGACAGTATGGAGTCTCCTTTAAAAACTAAAAATAGAGCTACCATATTGGGATAGTGGGATGTAACAATCCCGCTCCTGAGTGTATATCTGGAAAAGGTGAAAACTCATTTAATTTGAAAAGACACATGCATTCCCATGTTCATAGCAGTACTATTTACAATAGCCAAAACCAAGGAAATAACCTAAATATTCATCAACAGATGAATGGATAAAAAAGATGTGGTGTGTATATATATATATAGTGGAGTATTACTTATCCAAAAAAAGAATGAAATAATGCCATTTATGCAACGTGGATGGACCTAAAGATTATCACACTAAGTGGAGTAAGTTAGAGAAAGACAAATATTATATAACATCATGAAATCTAAAAAATAATACAAATGAATCTACTTACAAAACAGGAGCAAACTCAAAGACACATATATATATATATATATACTGAAAGGGATGTTTTTTAATTTTTATTTGGGAACAAGTTTTCAAGTAGAGGGACAGTTACTTACATATTGTCTTGTATACACACATCCTAAAATGTTCCATTTATGAGAGGTGTGTATATGGTTCAGCCCTGAGTTTACTGTGCTGATTAACAGGTACTTATAAAAATAGCTAAAATAGAAAATTGCTGATCAGTTATGCTAGAAGAACATGGTAGGAGAGAAAAACCCAACTGTTGGAGATTACGAGTGAAATGACACAAAGACAAAACACACGAGACACACAAGAGACAGACACCACTCTGGCCAGAGGAAAAAGAACTGCGCAAGTAAGCTTGCGGTTTACTTTTATATAGCCCCCCTGGGCAGAATTCCAGACTGTATGACTAAGCCTTCTCAGTATAGCGCATGTGCATAAATGTTATCCTACAGCAAAAGGGAGTGAAATTCCAGCTTACTGCAGAGTCTGTCCAGAGCCGTTTCTCCCTCCTTATCACAGGAAGGGAATGTTCCCTCGTTTGCAAGGCTGTGTCCAGACTCCTTGGCAGGACGCCTCATTTGCAAGCAAGTTCAGCCCGAGCAGAGAGCCCCATTTGCAGGCACGTCTCCACTTTCCCTATTGTGGCTGTATTAACCCTTCACCCAACTATTTCTTCATATTAAAAATGAATATAATATGAACATTGCAAAAGAGACCAAATCCACATTTTGTAACTTTTTACAAGAGCAAAAATTCACAAACTAGTTTTCATTTTCCTTTAGACTTCAAAATTGTTTGGACAGTTTTTTCTTTAACTTGGACCAATTGTAGATTGTTACAGGCTTCCTGGGATTTAGCATTCCTATTTTCTCTATCAAAGTTTTTTTTTGGAAGCACCTCAACTCAAGAGAGGGCAATGGCACCCCGCTCCAGTACACTTGCCTGGAAAATCCCACAGACGGAGGAACCTGGTAGGCTGCAGTCCATGGGGTCGCTGAGAATAGGACACAACTAAGCTACTTCATTTTCACTTTTCACTTTCATGCCTTGGAGAAGGAAATGGCAACCCACTCCAGGGTTCTTGCCTGGAGAAACACAGGGACGGGGGAGTCTGGTGGGCTGCCATCTGTGGGGTCGCACAGAGTCGGACACGACTGAAGTGACTTAGCAGCAGCAGCATATATTATATACCTATATATGTATAATACGCCAGTTCAGTTGATCAGTCATGTCTGACTCTCTGCAACCCCATGGACTGTAGCACACCAGGCTTCCCTGTCCATACCTACTCCCAGAGCTTGCTCAAACTCATATCCATTGAGTCAGTGATGCCATTTGACCATCTCATCTTCTGTTGTCCCCTTCTCCTGCATTCAATCTTTCCCAGCATCAGGGTCTTTTCAAATGAGTCAGTTATTGTATCAGGTGGCCAAAGTATTGGGGCTTGGACATCAGTCCTTCCAATGAATAATTCAGGACTGATTTCCTTTAGGATTGACTGGTTTGATCTCCTTGCAGTCCAAGGGACTCTCAAGAGTCTTTTCCAACACCACAGTTCAAAAGCATCAATTCTTCAGCAATCAGCTTTCTTTATTGTCCAACACGCACATCCACACATGACTACTGGGAAAATCATGGCTTTGATTAGAAGGAAATCTGTTGGCAAAGTAAAGTTTCTGCTTTTTAATATGCAGTCTAGTTTTGTCATATATTTTCTTCCAAGTAGTAAGTGTCTTTTAATTTCATGGCTGCAGTCACCAACTACAGTGAATTGGGAGCCCGAGAAAATAAAGTCTCCCACTGTTGTCATTGTTTTCCCATCTATTTGCCATGAAGTGATGGGACCAGATGCCATGATCTTAGTTTTTTGAATGTTAAGTTTTTGTTTCTGTTTTACTTTACAATACTGTATTGGTTTTGCCATACATTGACATGAATCCACATGAATCCACCACAGGTGTACATGAGTTCAACCCTGAACCCCCCTCCCACCTCCCTCCCCATGCCATCTCTCTGGGTCATCCCAGTGCACCAGCCCCAAGCATCTGTATCCTGTATCAAACCTAGAGTAGTGATTCATTTCTTACATGATAGTATACATGTTTCAACGCTGTTCTCCCAAATCATCCCACCCTCTCCCTCTCCCACAGAGTCCAAAAGTCTGTTCTATACATCTGTGTCTCTTTTGCTGTCTCGCATGCAGGGTTATCATTACCATCTTTCTAAATTCCATACATATGTATTAGTATACTGTATTGGTGTTTTTCTTTCTGGCTTACTTCACTCTGTATAATCGGCTCCAGTTTTATCCATCTCATCAGAACTGATTCAAATGAATTCTTTTTAATGGCTGAGTAATACTCCCTTGTGTATATGTACCACAGCTTTCTTATCCATTCATCTGCTGATGGACATTTAGGTTGCTTCCATGTCCTGGCTATTATAAACTGTGCTGCAATGAACATTGGGGTACATGTGTCTCTTTCAATTCTGGTTTCCTCAGGGAGTATGCCCAGCAGTGGGATTGCTGAGTCATAAGGCGGTTCTATTTGCAGTTTTTTAAGAAATCTCCACACTGTTCTCCATAGTGGTTGTACTAGTTTGCATTCCCACCAACAGTGTAAGAGGGTTCCCTTTTCTCCATACTCTCTCCAGCATTTATTGCTTGTAGACTTTTGGATCGCAGACATTCTGGCTGGTGTGAAATGGTACCTCATTATGGTCTTGATTTGCATTTCTCTGATAATGAGTGATGTTGAGCATCTTTTCATGTGTTTGTTAGCCATCCGTATGTCTTCTTTGGAGAAATGTCTATTTAGTTCTTTGGCCCATTTTTTGATTAGGTCATTTATTTTTCTGGAATTGAGCTGCATAAATTGCTTGTATATTTTTGAGATTAGTTGTTTGTCAGTTGCTTCATTTGCTATTATTTTCTCCCATTCCAAAGGCTGTCTTTAAGTTTTAAGCCATCTTTTTTACTCTCCTCTTTCACTTTCATCAAGAGGCTCTTCAGTTTGTCTTCACTTTCTGCCATAATGGGGTGTCATCTGTGTATCTGAGGTTATTGGCATTTCTCCCAGCAATCTTGATTCCAGCTTGTGCTTCATCCAGCCCAGCATTTCACATGATGTACTCTGCATTAAGTTAAATAAGCAGGGTGACAATATACAGCCTTGACCTACTCCTTTTCCAATTTCAAACCAGCCCACTGTTCCATGTCCAGTTCTAACTCTTGCTTCTTGATCTATATGGGCTTCCTTTGTGGCTCAGCTGGTAATGAATCTGCCTTCAATGTGGGAGACCTGGGTTCGATCCTTGGGTTGGGAAGATTCCATAGATAAGGGAAAGGCCACCCACTCCAGTATTCTGGCCTGGAGAATTCCATGGCTGTATAGTCCATGTGGTCGCAAAGAATTGGACACAACTGAGTGACTTTCACTTTCAGTTTCTTGACCTGTACGCTGATTTCTCAGGATCCAGGTAAGGTGGTCTGGTATTCCCATCACCTTAAGAATTTTCCACAGTTTGTTGTGATCTACACAGTCAAAGGCTTTGGCGTAGTCAATAAAGCAGAAGTAGATGTTTTTCTGGAACTCTCTTGCCTTTTCTATGATCCAATGGATGTTGGCAATTTGATCTCTGGTTCCTCTGCCTTTTCTAAATCCAGCTTGAACATCTGGAATTTCTCAGCTCACATACTGCTAAAGCCTCACTTGAAGAATATTGAGCACTACTTTGCTAACGTGTGAGATGAGTGCAATTGTGTAGTAGTTTGAACATTCTTTGGCATTGCCTTATTTTGGGATTGTGCGTGTATATATATACACATGTATGTGTGTATGTATATATATATATATACACATATATATATATATATGTCACTGAACCATTTTGCTACACACCTGAAATTAACACAATATTATAAATCAATGATGCTTAAATTTTAAAAAGTACATGCAAATAAAATAAATTATTTTAAGGCCACTTTATAGGAAAAAATTTATTCTTGTCAGGAAGAACTGGTTTCAGTTCAGTTCAGACGCTCAGTCATGTCCAACTCTTTGCGACCCCATGAATTGCAGCACACCAGGCGTCCCTATCCATCACCAACTCCCGGAGTTTACTCAAACTCACCTCCATCGAGTCGGCAATGCCACCCAGCCAACTCCTCCTCTGTCGTCCCCTTCTCCTCCTGCCCCCAATCCCTCCCAGCATCAGAGTCTTTTCCAATGAGTCAACTCTTTGCATGAGGTGCCCAAAGTACTGGAGTTTCAGCTTTAGCATCATTCCTTCCAAAGAACCCCCAGAACTGATCTTTGGAATGGATTGGTTGGATCTCCTTGCAGTTCAAGGGACTCTCAAGAGTATTCTCCAACACCACGGTTCAAAAGCATCAGTTTTTTGGCACTCAGCTTTCTTCACAGTTCAACTCTCACATCCATACATGATTACTGGAAAAACCATAGCCTTGACTAGACGGACCTTTGTTGGCAAAGTAATGTCTCTGCTTTTGAATATGCTATCTAGCTTGGCCATAACTTTCTTTCCAAGGAATATTGTCTTTTAATTTCATAGCTGCAATCATTATGGTAAAAAGTAATGCCTTTTTAGAATCTATACTGTTCCCAAAGAGACTTGAACAATTTTTTAAAGTATTTGCATGAATAATAACTGCTACTGTGTCTCTAGCTGATGGAAATGATTATTCTTATAATAAAATTAAAGCAAGTTCTAAATAACAGTCTTTTAAAACATTGGTCCAATTTATCTCCATACACTTGCATATCAATACATTGATTATGAAATTATAAAATTGAGATTATGTTTTGACAATTTTCTTTCAATACAATGTCACATCCTAAGATTTAGTTTGTATTTTAACAATCAACAATTGATTCCAAATACTCATTAACAAGTCAGATTGATAAACCATAGAGTTTTGGATTCTGCTTTCAGATCTGTGACTAAATTGGATCCAACAGAGAAGTTATGATATCCTCTCCAAGGAAAAGAGACCCTTTGGGTTTATTTGTTCACATTTTTCTCCAGGCAAAATAAATACTGGTGCAACCTGTCACTTTACCATAAGACTCTTCTGAATTGGAGCACATGAACTGTTCTTTGGAATTTCATAAAGAAAAATGAAAGTAAAAGCAGAAAAGAAAAGAGGATTTTTCTAAATGTTCTTGCAGAGTTCCTGCTGCTAGAGAACCATTTGTGTAATGTGTATGAAGCTTGGATATAGAGTAAGAAAAACTGCCTCAGTAAAAAATAGCAAAATAAAAACTGGTAGGAAACTCCCAGGAGAAATAGTAAGAGCTTTAAATTCTATCAAAAAATCAAGGCTTAAGATTTTGAGGGTTTTTAAAAAAGAGTTTAAAATCTGCACCACAAGACCAAAATAGCATAAAGAGTGTAACAGTTAGTAGTCATAGCTCAAAAGTTTAAGGAGAAGAAAGAAAGATAGGTTACCACTTCTTACAGATCTGAGCTGGAGACTATTCTAGTCAGGAAAAGCCCCAATTCTTTCATGGGAAAATGACAAAAGGAGATAACATCTAATGGGTTTATTTGTAAAGGTCAAGACCAAATATACTCAAAGATTATGACAAGCAGAGACAAGCTGCCATTAAAGTATCTACATAATCACACAGGAATGACTAACATCTGATCACTATTGGTCTTAGAAATTATTAGAAATAATGCTTGGGATTGTAAGCAAGAAATGTATGAGTAGTTTAAAAATGTATTGGAAATCAAATTGCCCTATGGACTTTTAATAATATGTCAGAGATAATTATCTGCTTCCTATCATTTTGTCTTATGAGCTTCTATTTAATAGACATAACAATCAATGCTACCAATAATTAACTAAATTAATAATTATAATAAATCAGTAAACAAATTACTTATAATACTTAGAGGAAAGCAACTTCTTTTTTAAGACACTCATTTATAAATTCCCTCAAAATATAAGGACACATTTTTTAAATAAAACCATTCAAGATCAATAAGCTTCCTGATCCAGTTCAACTAATTAAAATGTTTCTTTTTTTGAACTCTCATAACAATTTATCTTTATCTCTGATATGGACCTTAACATTATCTTATTGAATCACATGTTTTACTAAGTTTCATCTCTTTATCCACATTATATGAACAAATTTAAGGCAAATACCATGTATTTGTCATCATTTTTCCCACATAAGAGATATCTTAAAGACAGGCAATGTTTTAAAAAATACTTAAGTGACTGAATTTAGTTGACTCTAATTTATTTGATTTGAAGATATGAATTTTCATATACTAGAATGCTTATGGATATTTAATAAAAAATAAAATATATTGCAAAAACACATTATACAAATTTAGCCTTTTATAGGAAAGTCAATCCCATCCTGTTGCTATAACACTTCCAGGAAAGGCAGTAAAAAATTATGAAATGTATTATAAAAATAATGCTTCAGAAGAATACAAATAAATTCAACTCAGCAGATTGAGGAAGTATAATTCAATTATAAGAAAATTAATATTATAAAAGTCACAAAGGTTAGTTTTTAAATGCATATCTTCTTTGGCATCAATGGCTTTTACTTCCGTAGAAACAATATTCAGGATTTATACTATATATATTTTTTAATCATTAAGGTAAAATAGCTTCTAAATATCAAAGGCTCAGAATCCAGACCTGAAATTCTCTATGTCATTAGGCAAATCCTTACCCAGACCATGGCATTTCTTGAAACTACAAACTGGATCACATAATTTTAGGATGGTCCTTCTCCAACACTGAATATTTCTGAATTCAGTAGGGACATTGGATAAGTAACAGAAATAAAGTATTTACTCCTGCAATCTCTGTAACATTTTACAAAATAATATCAAAATGGAGAAGGGAGGCATTGAAAATTTAGTAGTACTGATTATTTCATTCCACATCTGGTTCTCCCTAACAAATGTGTTTCTTGGTGGGAATTATAATAGCTAAAGAAAACATACATAATAAAACATCCTGTGCAGCCCCACATGCAACCCCACCCTCAGAATCCAACACTTGTTCCTTGGCCTCAGACGGCTCAGCAAAGCCCATTTTCAGCAGCTATGAATACCTGATGGGCGAGGATTGGCTAATCTGGACAGCCTGACCCTGCTGGGCAGCCCTTTCCAGTTCAGTCTGGGTTGAGGTCTATAAACACCTGCTCTGGGCAGCAAGAGCACCTACAGGTGTCTCTCAGGTCAAACTCCCCTACAGGTCAGTGACTGTGGGGTGGGCTGGTGGGAGAGAGTGAGGGGCAATGGTAGGGTGGGCTGCTTGGTCCAAATGGGGGTCTGCTGGACACTGCCCAGTGGCCACCTGCCAAGGAAGAGGATATGTCACCTGCTGTTAGAATTTCTCTCTGGGCAAGAATTTGAAGCTTGTGGAAAAGGTAGGAGTCAAGATTGACACTGTGGTTTCATCCTGAGAACCAGAGGCAACAACCATGGGGGAGAGGCTCTCAGAGGAACAGAGAGAGGCAGAGAGTCTTGGTGTGGGCATGGGCAGACTGAGGCATCTTTTAGCAGCAAGTGAAGATGGAGGCTAGGTGGGTGGAGATGAAAGCATCAGGTTACATCTCTGCCGTCCCCTTGCACCTTCTTTCAATTCAACCAGTTAAAAGTTTAAGTCATTTTGGTGAAACTGCATTCCAAGAGCTATAGTTGTCGAGACTCGGCCTCTGTTCACCAATGCCAAATAGAAACATGGAGACAGAGTTTTGGGTGAAGTAGAAAAGAGTAGTTTTAATTGCTTTGCCAGGCAAAGGGGGCTACAGTGGGCTAATACCCCGAATACTGCATGACCCACCATGGAAGGGGTGGTGAGGAGTTTTCTAGTGTTCAAGGAGCGGAGCGTAATCAGCATGGGGACAGTTCTTGGATTGGTGGCATCAAGGTGAAGTTCCAAGCATCTTCAACCTTCTGGTTTCAACCAGTCTAGTGTCTATGCTTTTGTTGTCAGCAGTGTTCATCTCCCTGTAAAAACAACTTAGGAATGTGCGTCTGTATCTTTCAGGCCTTTATCTATATCTGTCAGGGAACTGGGAGTTCGGTGATTCTGATTCTGCTATGTGGCAAAATTACAGTCTAAATTGGTACCAGTTCTTAGCCCAACCGCTATTCTTTGTTTCTGCATCTTCATATTTCCCCATCATTAACTCCTGAGTCAACATTTTACTTCAAAAGTTAAGGACGCAGGCGCTTGTACACAGTTGCACTATCACCCCTCTTATCACCCACAAGGGATGATTTCAGATGGATGAGCAATCCAACTCCTAAATCTCATCCTGAGGATTTGTTTTCTAGAATCATTTCACACACTGTTTGTATTAACTTGTGTTTTCTGAGTTAGAAGCAGAGCTTGAGGGAGGGATTAAAATGCTGACACTTTATTTGGGAGGGTACAAGTCTGAGCAGGAAACCCAAGATGAAACAAAGTGAACACAAACAAGAGTGAAGCAAAGCAATACAATGTACCACTGTACTGTCTGATGCTGGAATATGAAAATGAGTTCACTCAACTTCACTCCACCTGAAACCTCTCTGGAAGGATTTTCAGGAGGATCCAAGGGTGCTACTAAGTGCAATTCTCCAAAGAGAAAAGAGACCATATTTACCTTCTCAACACCCTCCCGCTGTCTACGTTTCATCCAAAGATGCGAACTCCACATACCCTATGTGCATCATCTGGCCTCTTTAGTGGTGATTGCAGAATCCAGACACCATGGAGAGAGAGAGGAAGCAGTGTGGTCATTTGACCTAGGACGTCTAGTCACAAAGATTCTGAGATGTTACCATGTGGTATTACCTTCAAAGTTATAATAGATAAATGTTCACTATATTTCTATGAAATATGCTATTGAAAATGATAACTTATTCAATGTAGTATTTAAATATGCTGCATGTAATGGTCTGAACTGTGTACCATTTATGGCATTGAAACATGTATACTATCAGGTAAGAAATGAATCACCAGTCTACGTTCAATACAGGATACAGGATGCTTGGGGCTAGTGCACGGGGATTATCCAGAGAGATGATATGGGGTGGAAGGTGGGAGGGGAGTTCAGGACTGGGAACTCATGTACACGCGTGGCTGATTCATGTCAATGTATGGCAAAACCAATACAGTATTGTAAAGCAAAATAAAGTAAAAATTAAAATTAAAAAAAAAAGAATACACTGAAGGCCTAAACCCCATTGTGACTGTAGGGCATCTAAAGGTTAAATGAGGTCATGAGGATGGAACCCTAGTCCAGTACAGCTGGTGTCCTTATAAGAAGGGGAAGAACCCCCAAGGGTGGACAAGGTGAGAAAGTAACAGTCTGCAAGCCAAGGAGAGACAACTCTGGCAAAATCAAAGCCACCTCACCTTGATCTCGGACTTCTGGCTCCTATTACTGTAGGAAAATAGGCATGTATTGTTTACTACAATTGAGCAATTTTAATTATTTCAGATTAAACAGCCCATGGTATTTTGTTTCTCAGCCCTAGTAAACTAGTATGCTGTATAACACGTATTATCTTCTGTACTGGTTTTTCTCACCTTTCTATTAATGTTCAAGGATATCTCAGAAATGGAAATCACTCAGCTTCTGAAAAGCTCTTCATTTAATTAATTGGCCTTAAATATTCCTTATGGCATTTAGGGACCAAAAGGTGGACAGATTCATTGTTTTAAATTGACAGTTTTTTTCTGTTAGCACCTGTGTATAGAGACCACTGAAATGAATTAGAAATGCTTCCTGACATCAGATAGAATAGTTCAGTTCAGTTCAGTTCAGTTCATTCACTCAGTCGAGTCCAGCTCTTTGTGACCCCGTGAATCGCAGCACGCCTAATGGCAAATCTTACAACATACAGATAGAACAGAGAATTAGCTATTACAGAATGTTGTTGCTTTAAAAGTAAATGACAGACTTAGTAATTTCACACCTAAATATTTCTTCCTATTATTTTTTAAAATTAAGAATAACACACAATTTTAATATTTAAAATTATTACACATAAACATATTATAAAACCATTTTTATTTTTTCACTTTGTCTCTGAGATTCTGTAAGAATATATATTTAATTATTTGTTATCATTGAATGATTGCTAATTTGTATTCAGTTTCTACATATTATAGAATTAAGGTTTTCATTGTTTCTGAGTATTACATTCATCACATTTATTGACTTCATATTGCTTCTTGATATTGCTCTGTGTAATTTAATTTGTATTTTTCATTGCTACTGAAGTTAATGTGTGCTTACCATAAATATTTCCTCTTTTGGGAAACGTACTTCATCCACTTGTCTCTTGAGAACTTGGATTTCTTATGAATGTCTTTGAGTAACTTAAACAAACTAGGACTAATTCATTTACTTTAAAAATTGATATAACATTTCCCAAGTGCTATTATTCTTTTTGATGCATTCAAAAATTATTCTTGAAAATACTGGGGATTCTTTAAGCATCATTTTAAATTTCTGTAAAATACTGAATTGTATAAAATTTGAATCTGTCAGTCTTTTCTTTCTGAGTGATCTGCAGCTTCAAAATAAAAATGTATTATTCTTCCCTAGATTTGATCAATACACTAACCCTGGATCATTAAAAATATTTTCTCTTTATTTCTATGATCATTTTTGCTTTATAATTAGGATTAAGCTTAATTTTAAGAAATCATTTCAATTAAAAACTAAAGGAAAATGAATAAGAACTGAAAAGATAATTTATAATGCATATATTAAAATTTTAAGATGCAATCATTAAATGAACTAGATTTACATATACTACTAGAAAAGGATTCCCCAAATATTGAGTGACAAAGCAAGATGTGTTAGTATAAACAATATTATATCACTTGCTTAAAACAAGATCCAGTAGCATTAGTGTTTTGTATATAAATTTTCTGAATTATACCCCATAAATAATTAACATCATCTGTCTGTGAAAAGTGTAACCAGGGAGAGAGATGGTTATCAGAATGATATCTTCCTTCTCACAAGTTTATTGGGAGCTGGAGTGAAAGGTAACTCTGATTAGCACTTTATTAAATCAATAAAATGAACTCAGAGTAATAGATATTTTATTATAACTGGTAGTGCAGTTTCAGATTGGTGAGTTCTGTTCCCCATTTTTCTACTCTCCTATGCATCCATGTGAATTTGCAACATTCTTTAACCCACAGCCACATGTTTTATAGTAGAGTATATAAGTAAAATCTGATTTCTGTAACACCTGCAAATAAAAGGACTTGGGAAAATCATCCAACTCTTTGAACTTGGATCTTTCTCGGTATGTACCAGTTAATTAGGAGAGTCACAGGTTCTTCAGCTTCTATGCTGCCCCATGCCTCCCTCAGGGCTAAGCCTCACCTGAGAGCATCAGAGTTTTTCCAAAGAGTTTACACAGGCAACCCCACAAAGCTGCCACCCTCATAGTGACAGGACTAGAGTCAGGTGCCACACCACAGAGAGGGAAGTGGATTCATTCCTGTTTATTCATCAGTTGTCACCTAGGACCAGAAGCAACCCTATTTGTGAAAACCTCACAAAGTCACCTGTGGGGCAAAAATGGACATTCTTGACAAGTTGTCAGTAAGGGCTCATGGCAAACCACCCACATCTCTGAATCCACAATGTCTTATAGCTACAAGACAGTTGTCACATACGTCTGCAAAAAGAGCTGTCAGGAACGTGGTCCTCATTTCTATTCACCCTCTGAGAAGTTGCCACCTAGAAACTTTCTTCTGTTTGTATGGCAGGATTCCCATAAGACTATTCTCAGTACAGTATGTCTGTTACCAAATCAGCCCTCGCTGATTTCAGCTTAGAAAAAAAAAAAAAAATCAATACTCACAAAAGTTGGTGGAAAGTTGCTGAATCAGAATCCTGGGAGCCTGGGGCAAGACAGTGGATTTGGTTCCCCCCAAAACCAAGCCTGAAGATTTTGGTTAGCAACGGGGGGTTTTAAAGGGAAAAAGGGAGGTATCAGATATTCCTGAAGATGGGGATTCGGAATCATCATCATCAGCTCACTGCGTACAGTCTTGTCAACCCCTTGTGATCTTTCTTCGGATGCTATCTTGTTCACATAGTTTTGGTTGTTTGTTTGTTTGGTTGGTTGGTTGGTTGGTTTTCCAATCCACTGCTTTACTGTTCACACAGGTTTTTTGCCAGATTACTGAAGTGGAAGCTGGGGAAGAGATCTGGTCAGCTGTTAATTTTTTATTTTTCATTCCTACCACTTCCATATACAGAAAGAACCAATGAGTTAGACAAAGCATTATATGATCAAAAGATGTAAAAGCTGTGTTTGGGCTGGAGATGAGTAGAGCACTGGGGGAGCCTGGTTTAATGCTAATGTCAGAGAAAGGAGCTCATGTTATGTCTCATGTACAGGGAGGCAGCTTTATCTCTGAGATGACAGGTTTTCCGTCTGAGATTGTGTTTCTTCTAGTCAAAATTCAAATAAGATCAGATCCAGGTACACAGAATGTGCCCATTCAACCATGGCTTCCTAAGAAGAAAAGTGTCTTCTGACTCTTGGCACTAGAAAAAGAGCTGACTCTTAGATCCTGTTTGCAGACTGTCAGTTCACGTGTCCTGAATCCTGATGAAGCAAACACGGCCTTCTCTCTGTTAAACTATAAAGGTTTCGAATGTTAACTGCTATGTGATTGGAATCTCTTGTATTTGAAGTCAATATGGCCTTCTCTCCACTACATTTTCTGTCTCAATTTTGTCGAGTCTGCAGAAGTAAGTGCACTCAATTTCCTTTTTAATACTTCTCAAAAAATCTGGGTAGCTTGTCGTAGAAACCAGTAGTCAAGAAACCAATCACCACACTGGGAGAGTTGGAGAACTCAGGTTTATTATACCGGTGGGCCCAGAGGAGTTAACACTTCAAGCTCTGAGCCCCAGACAAAGGGGTTACAGAGTTTTTATACAGGGACAAGCATTATTAAGCGGGTTTGCAGGTTTGCAGGGGCTGGGTGATTGCAAAGAGCAGGACAAGAGTAAGTGAGATAAGCTCCAGTTTCTAGTCTTGTGAGTCCCCGCTTTCTGAAACCTACCTGATTTAGGCTTTGGAAGGAGCAAGCTGAGTTACAGAGGAAGAAGGAGCAGGAGGTTATGTAAAATTTTAACTTTTCCTCTTCAAGCTCTTCTTAACAGTATCAGTTCCTCACAGAGTCCATGTTTTTCAAGCATAGGAAATAACAGAAGAACAAGTATTATCGGCATTCACAGCCTCCTCATAGCTACAATAGCCAGCAGCCCTAAGGGTATTTTTGTCTGGTCTGCTCTCCTGAGGCTCATGGAGATCATGAAGGAAAATCAGAATTAAAGGAAGAAAAGAAGAGTTAAATTGTTCTTCAAAACTAAATTTTCACACATTGTGGGTTTTTAGGAAGTGAGGTGAGGAAATAAAAAGCAAAATATAATGAGAGAGACAGGAAGACACGGGTTTAGAGAATAAGGGTTTCTGCAGGAAGCAATCATGATAAGTAAGACTGTGGGTCAACGTGGCTGGTGAGGACTTTCAATCATTTATGCTTCCTGTGATACCTATTTCTAAAGCTTCAAGACAATTTAAATTCTTAACTTTCATTTTATACAAACAGTAGCATACTAATATAGCATTCTGTACTTAGCTTTTTTGTACTTATTTTTTCAGAGAAGTATGGCATTCTATGATTCAAATACAATATGATACAATTAATTGATTCCATATTAATGGACATTTATTTTGTTACCAATCTTAGATACTTCAAATAGTGAGTAAAATTATACATACATAATTTGCATTTGCATTCTTATATTTGCAGATAAATGCACAGATGTAATATTGTTGAGTCAAAGAAGTTCTTCATGTTAATTTTGATTGTGTTGTTGTTGTTCAATCACTCAGACACATGCAACTCTGTTCCCCATGGACTGCAGCACACAAGGCTTCCCTGTCCATCACCATCTCCTGGAGCTTGCTCAAACTCATGTCCATTGAATCAGTGATGCCATCCAACCATCTCATCCTCTGTTGTCGCCTTCTCCTCCTGCCCTCAGTCTTTCCCAGCATCAGGATCTTATCCAATGAGTCATCTCTTTGCATCAGGTAGCCAAATGATTGGAGCTTCAGCTTCAGCATCAATCCTTCCAATGAATATTCAGGGTTGATTTCCTTTAGAATTAACTGGTTGATGTCCTTGCTGTCCAAGAGACTCTCAAGAGTCTTCTCTAGCACCACAGTTAAAAAGCATCAATTCTTCAGCTCTCAGCTTTCTTTATGGCACAAATCTCACATCTGTACATAACTGCTGGAAAAATCATAGCTTTGACAATACAGACCTTTGTCTGCAAAATGATGTCTCTGCTTTTTAATATGCTGTCTAGTTTTGTCATAGCTTTTCTTCTAAAGAGCAAGTGTCTTTTAATTTCATGGCTGCTGTCACTGTGCCCAGTGATTTTGAAGCCTAAGAAAATAAAATCTGTCATTGTTTTCATTTTTTCCCCTTCTATTTGCCATGAAGTGATGGGACCAGATGTCATGATCATAGTTTTATAAATATTGAGTTTTAAGCCAGCTCTTTCACTTTCACATTCATCAAAAGGCTCTTTAATTCCTCTTCACTTTCTGCAATTAAGGTGGTATCATCTGCATATCTGAGGTTATTGATATTTCTCCCCACAATCTTTGTACCAGCTTGTGATTCATCCAGCCCAGCATTTTGCATAATATACTCTTCATAGAAGTTAAACAAGCAAAGTGACAATATACAGTCTTGACGTAGTCCTTTCCCAATTTTGAACAAGTTCGTTGTTCCATGTCCTGTTCTAATACGCTTCTTGACCTGCTACAGGTTTCTCAGGAGGCAAGTAAGGTGGTCTGGTACTCCCATCTCTGTAAAAATTTTCCACAGTTTGTTGTGATCCACACAGTCAAAGGTTTTGGCATAATCAATGAAGTAGAAATAGATGTTTTTCTGGAATTTTCTTGGTTTATCTGTGACGCAAAGATGTTGGCATCCTCTGGTTCCTCCTCTGGTTCCTCTGCCTTTTCTAAATCCAACTTGTACATCTGGAAGTTCTCAGTTCACATACTGAAGCCTAGCTTGAAGAATTTTGAACATTACCTTGCTAGAATATGAACTGAGCACAATGGTGTGGTAGTTTGAAAATTCTTCAGCATCAAGGTCTTTTCCAATAAGTCAGCTCGTTCCATCAGGGGGCCAAAATATTGGAGTTTCAGCATCAGTCCATCCAATAAATATTCACAGTTGGTTTCCTTTAGGATTGACTGGTTTGATATCCTTGCAGTCTAAGGGACTCTCAAGCATCTTCTCCAGTACCACAATTCAAAAGCATCAATTCTTCAGCACTCAGCCTTTTTATGGCCCAACTCTTACATCCACACATGACTACTAGAAAAACCATATCTCTCGTGAATATTATTTCGCATGAAAATACTAGAAAAACCAATTCAATAGCATATTAAAGGGAATATACACTACAAACTATTGGGGTTTTTATCAGTATGTAAAGCTTGGAATGTGAAGTCAAGTGGGCCTTAGAAAGCATCACTATGAACAAAGCTAGTGGAGGTGATGATGGAATTCCAGTTGAACTATTTCAAATCCTGAAAGATGATGCTGTGAAAGTGCTGCACTCAATATGCCAGCAAATTTGGAAAACTCAGCAGTGGCCACGGGACTGGAAAAGGTCAGTTTTCATTCCAATCACAAAGAAAGGCAATGCCAAAGAATGCTCAAACTACCACACAATTGCACTCATCTCACATGCTAGTAAAGTAATGCTCAAAATTCTTCAAACCAGGCTTCAGCAATACGTGAACCATAAGGTTCCAGATGTTCAACATGGTTTTAGAAAAGGCAGAGGAACCAGAGATCAAATTGCCAACATCCACTGGATCATGGAGAAAGCAAGAGAGTTCCAGGAAAACATCTATTTCTGCTTTATTGACTATGCCAAAGCTTTTGACTGTGTGGATCACAATAAACTGTGGAAAATTCTGAAAGAGATGGGAATACCAGACCACCTGACCTGCCTCTTGAGAAACCTATATGCAGGTCAGGAAGCAACAGTCAGAACTGGACATGGAACAACAGACTAGTTCCAAACAGGAAAAGGAGTACCTCAAGACTGTATACTGTCACCCTGTTTATTTAACTTCTATGCAGAGTACATCATGAGAAACACTGGGCTGGGAGAAGCACAAGCCAGAATCCAGATTGCCGGGAGACATATCAATAACCTCAGATATGCAGATGACACCACCCTTATGGCAGAAAGTGAAGAGGAACTAAAAAGCCTCTTGATGAAAGTGAAAGAGGAGAGTGAAAAAGTTGGCTTAATGCTCAACATTCAGAAAACTAATATCATGGCATCTGGTCCCATCACTTCATGGGAAATAGATGGGAAAACAGTGTCAGACTATTTTTTTGGGGCTCCAAAATCATTTGGGCTCCAAAATCACTGCAGATGGTGATTGCAGCCATAAAATTAAAAGATGCTTACTCCTTGGAAGGAAAGTTATGACCAACCTAGATAGAATATTCAAAAGCAGAGATATTACTTTGCCAACAAGGTCCATCTAGTCAAGGCTACAGTTTTTCCAGTGGTCATGTATGGATGTGAGAGTTGAACTGTGAAGAAAACTGAGTGCTGAAAAATTGATGCTTTTGAACTGTGGTGTTGGAGAAGACTCTTTTGAGTCCCTTGGACTGCAAGGAGATCCAACCAGTCCATTCTAAAGGAGATCAGTCCTGGTGTTCTTTGGAAGGAATGATGCTGAAGCTGAAACTCCAGTACTCTGGCCACCTCATGCCAGGAGTTGACTCACTGGAAAAGACTCTGATCCTTGTGGGCAGAAGGAAAAGGGGACGACAGAGGATGAGATGGCTGGATGGCATCACCGACTCGATGGACTTGAGTTTGCATGAACTCCGGGAGATGATGATGGACAAGGAGGCCTGGCGTGCTGCAATTCATGGGGTTGCAGAGTCGGACATGACTGAGCAACTGAACTGAACTGAAAGCTTGTTCAACATAATGGTCAGAGGACATCTCTGGTGATCCAATGGGTAAGAATCGACCTTCCAGTGCAGAGGACATGAGTTTGTTCCCTGGTTGGGAAACTTAGATCCCACATACCATGGAGCAACTAAGCCTGTGTACCACAACTAGTGAAGCCACATACTGCAATGAAAGATCCCACATTCCACAACTAAGATTCAGTGAAGCTAAATAAATAAATATTTTTAAAAGAAGAATACCAATCAGTGTAATACATGAATAAAATAAAGGAGAAAAAAATCCATATACTGATTTCAATTGACACAGAAAAAGCAAAAATGCTCACCTACATCACTGCTATTCAACATTGTTTGAAAAGTCTAGCCAGAAAAGTCAGTCAAGAAAAAGAATTAAAGGCATCCACATCAGAAAGAATAAAAATCTTTATTCACAAATGACACAGCTCTACATATAGAAAAGAAGAATCCTGTCAAAGCAGTAAAGTTAATAAACAAATTCAGAACACTTTGCAGGATATAAGATTGTCTCACAAAAATCATTTATGGTTCTACATGCCAGAAACTAACTATTCAAAGAGAAATTAATAACTTGTGTCCATTTTTATAACAGTATTCAAAAGAATAAAATGTCTAAGAACAAATTTAACCAATAAATTGTAAGACGTATATACTCAAAATTAAAACATTTTTAAAGAAATTAGATAAGGTCTAAATAAATGGAAAGATATGCAGTGTTTGTGTAATGAACACTTAACCATTTTTTTTTTACTTAACCATTTTTAAATGGCAGTACTCCCAAAGTAATCTACATATTCAATACAAGCCCTATCAAAATTCCCAAAGTCTTTTCAACAGAAATGAAAACCCAGTCAACAAGTTCATATAGAATTTGGAAAGAAACTTCAAGCGCCAAAACAATATAAAAATAGAAGAACAAACCTGAAGATCTCACATATGTTCTTTTCAAAACTCATGACAAAGCTACAATAATAAACCATGTAATATAAGCACAAGCACAGTGGAATAGAACTGAGAGCCCCAAAATGAAGCCATTCATCCATAGCCAATTGACTCTCAACAAAACGTTATGATCAGTAAATGGGGAAAGAACACTGATTATTTAAAAAGTGATATTGGTGAAACGATAGCCTAAGGTGACCCCCTACCACACACAATATACAAAAATCAACTCTAAATATATCAATGACCTATACAAGAGCAGAAATCATAAATCTCATAGAGAAAACACAACAGTAAATATTTCTGACTTGGACTTGGCAATAGTTTTTTTTAGTTACATCAACAAAAGCATTAGAATCAAAAGAAAAAGTGGGTAAACTGGATTTCGTTAATAGTAAAATCTTCAGTATATCAAGTATGCTATTGATAAGGTGAAAAAGGAAACCCATAGAAAGGAAAAAATATTTGTAAGTCACTATCTACTAAGGGTCTTATTTGTAAGTCACTATCTACTAAGGGTCTGTCTGATAATCAGAACAAAAAAATAACTCATATAATTCAATAAGAAAATGACAACCTGATATTTCAAATAGTCAAAATAAACAACAGAATGATCAAAAAGAACTTAAATAGATATTTCTTCAAATAAAATATACAAATGACCAACAAGTATATGAGAAGGTGTTCAACATCATTAGTGGTTATGAAAATGCAAACTAAAACCACGATGAAGCACCACTCACATACACTAGGATATCTGAAATCCAGTAAGTGAAAAATAGCATCTTGTCAATGGTGTAGATGAATTATAAACCTTGTACCTTGTTGGTGAGAAGGTTTAAAAGCTGCGGAAGAGAGTTGGCAATTCCTTAAAAGGTTGAACATAAAATTACCAAGGGACCCAGCAATTCCAAGCCTAGGTGTGCAAGACAAAAATTAAAATGGGTCTTCAACCAGATAAAAGGACATACATCTTCACTGTGATACTATTCACAATAGCTTAAAGATGGAAGCAATTCAAACTAATGGGTTAGTGGATAAATAAATTGTAGGATATACAAGCAGCAGAATATCATTCATTCATTAAAGTGAATGAAAATATTAATGTATACTACATGACCAAACCTTGGAAACATGATGTTAAGTGAAAAAATCCAGGAACAAAATATCAACACTGTATGATTCCATTTATATGACACATTCATAACAGCTAAAATCACAAAAACAGATTGAACAGTGGTGGTTAGCAGAGAATGGACAGCAATTTTGGAGAGAAAAGACTATTGTGGAACTAGATAGGGTTGCTCATTGCATAACATTAAGAGGGTTCTCAGTGCCACAGATTTGTTTATTTTAAAATACTAGCTATATTATATAAATTTCACCTTAGTTAAAAGTTTGGTATGGCAGGTACACATTGCTTTATTTAAAATGGATAACCAACAAGGAGGTACCCTGGAGCACAGGGGAATCTGCTCAGTGTTATGTGGCAGCCTGGGTGGGAGGGGAGTTTGGGGAGAATGGATACATGTATATGTATAGCTGAGTCCCTTCACTGTTCACTTGAAACTATCACAACATTGTTAATTGACTATAAGTGAAAGAAAGTGAAAGTGAAGTTGTTCAGTCCTGTCCGACTCTTTGCGATCCCATGGACTCTAGTCTACCTGGCTCCTCCTTCCATGGGATTCTCCAGGCAAGAGTACTGGAGTGGGTTGCCATTTCCTTCCCCAGGGGATCTTCCTGACCCAGGAATCTAACCCGGGTCTCCCGCATTCCAGGCAGACGCTTTAACCTCTGAGTCACCAGGGAAGCCCATTAATTGACTCTTGGAAAAAAAGATTTTTTAAAAGTCATAGGAACAAAAAAAAAAAAAACAACTGTATTAGACTAACAGGCTAGAGAGAGACTTTTCAGGGGGACATTGAGCTTTATGATTCATACTGAAAGATTCATGTTATAATTACACTAAACAAAAATTTATTTTCTTTTGCCTAAACTGAATCTTAAAAAAATGCAATTTTCCTTTTAAGATCTGTTCTTCAACATTGTAGACTCTTGCTCAGAGACTCATGCTCAAAGTTTCATCTTATAATTACAGTAAGTGAAAACATTCTTTTTATCTCAACTGACCCTAAAAAATGTTATTCTCCTTATAAAATCTATTCCTCTACATTTACAGAATTTTAATACAATATCATTTTTAAGGTCTTAATCTCTTGGTCTGAGACTAACAATAACCTTAACAAAATAAACAAAGGAAAAACACTTCACATGTTTGAGCCTTAAGGAATACTTATTTCACCCCATTCTTTCATTAGATAATAATGAATTAGATGAAAAAGAAAAAGAAATTATAAGAATGCAAACAAATTGTTGGCGAAGCTGTGGTCACTGGCTTTATTTCTCACGAAACTATATAATAAGGTCCTGGTTCACATCACTGAAAGCAGGAAGCCCCATAAAAATCATTACCTTATTCAAAAACCTTCAATGAAACATCTTTTAGTAATAATTTTTAAATGACAAAAACAATAAATGACTTGCTTCCTTTCCAATTTGGTAAAGTAAGAATGCATAAAAACACACATTAAGCTGTCAGAAAGTGTAGATTTTTGTTTTGTTATAGACAAATCCTGATAACCATCAAGAATAATTGACTTTAAACTTGTTATTCAAAAGTTGAAATTCTTTTTATTTTTGTGACAGATCCAGGAATCTCTCAAAGATGAAGGATAAAGAATAGTTTGCACTTAGCGGTTTTATTATTCTTTCCACTGAGGGATCTCAAAAGCACTTGACCTGCATTAATTCAACTCCATGAAACCAATTTTGATGTTCTGTCAAGGAGAACGTTTTTCTCATCAGGGGAGGAATTCTTGACACATTCATGAACATTCTTCCTGTTTAATTGTAAAATGTGGACTTTGGTTTAGCTCAGAGGTTTTTCCTTTGTTTTTTTAGTTTTATATTTTATTTATTTATTTATATTAGAATATAATTGCTTTACGTGTTGCGCTAGTTTCTGCTGTGCATCGCTGTGAATCAGCCGTGTGTATACATGTACCCACTTCCACTTGGGCCCCCCTCCCACCCCACCCGCATCCCACCCATCTAGGTCATCACAGATCACTGAGTTGAGCTCCCTTGCTATACAGCAGGTTCCCACTAGCTGTCTGTTTTACACATGGTGGTGTATCTGTGTCAATCCTAATCTCCCAATTCACCACATCCCCCACACCCCCTTCCCCGCCATGTCCACAAATCTGTTCTCTACATCTGCATCTCCACTCCTGCCCTGCAAATGGGTTCACCTATCCTTTTAAGGGGCCAGTTTGGGGCAGACTTCCATGAGGACTCCCCAGAACTAGATTTCCTAAAGCTGCTTTCTGTCTAAGTGCTTCTGGGCCTTCCTAAGAACCATTATTTTTCCCATTTACTAATGTTCCACTATCGAGTTTAAAGGTGGTGCAGTGGTTAAGAATCCATCTGCCAGTGTTGGAAACACAGGAGACCATGGGTTCAATCCTGGGTTGGGAAGATCCCCTGGAGGAGGAAATGGCAGCTCACTCCAGTATTCTTGCTTGGAAAATTCCACAGACAGAGAAGGCTGACTGGCTACAGTCCATTGGGTCTCAAAGAGTCGGACACAACTGAGCATACACAAACATTGTGTTTAAAATATCAACCGTAGCAAATCTTTTCCTCAGACCGCCAAACCTCCCCCTCTGCTTCCCCCTGAAGCATTCTGGCCTCTCATTTATGATTCCCACTCTAAACACACACTCAGCAGGGAGATCTGTGATTTTGTAACCCCCATTCCCTGCTATCACCTCTGATTCCCACACCTCAGACTTGCCCCAGAGATCCTGAAAGTCTTCACCTTTGGGACCCTCCATACAAAGACATCATCTTGAGTCTCTGTCATCCTGCCTCTCAGACTGGTCCTCATTTAATAAGATTTAGAAAAAGTAGAAAACTTGAGAGAATAAAAAATATTAAAACTCCCATAATCCCATTAGTCAGAGATCACTGCTGAGAGTAGAAAAAGGGAAACAGGACCAGCATGTTCATCCAAACCCCAAATCCTGATCTCAGTTGCATTCCAGACAAAGAGGCCTCTGATGACAAGATTTCCATCAGGAAGAAAGAAAAGGGAGAAAAAAATCTGCAGTTGACCTTGAAACCAGCCAGAATCCAGGTACAGTTTGAATAGAACAAGGCAGATGATCTAGTGACCTCAGCTGGAGGGCCAGGCCTAATTAACAACATCTAAAAAGGCTGCCTTTCAAGTATCCCTACGTTCTATTTACAGTAGCCAAGGCATGGAAGCAACCTCAGTGCACATCAAGAGCAGAATGAATAAAGAAGATGTGATATATACATGCAATGGAATATTACTCAACCACTAAAAAGAATGAAATAATGACATTTGCAACAACATGGACAGGACTAAAGATTATCATACTCAGTGAAGTAAGTCAGACAGTGAGACAAACATCATACAATATCGCTTATATGTGAAATCTAAAATATGACACAACTGAACTTATCTACAAAACAGAAACAGACTCACAAACTTAGAGAACAGACTGATGGTTGCCATGGGGGAAGGCTATGGAGAAGGGAAGGAATGGGAGTTTGGGATTCACAGATGCAAATTATTACATATAGAATAGATCAACAATAAAGTCCTATTGTTTTGCAGAGGAAACTATATTCAATATCTTGTAATAAAGCATAGTGGAAAATAATATGAAAAAGAATATACGTATTTGTATGTATAACTGAATCATTGTTCTGTACACAAGAAACTAACACAACATTGTAAATCAACTATACTTCAAATTTAAAAATTATTTAATTAAAAAAGAATAAAAAGGCTGCCTTTGCAATTTTATCATTAGTCATATATCCTTCACAGTGTCACTTTAACATACCAAAGTTTATCCACCCACTGGTTATGCCTTTCAGTAAATACAATTTTAATTTACTGTAAAACTATCTGTGTCATAAACAGCACACACATGCACACCTCTTAGTCTTAGACTTGGTATACATTCCTAAGATTCTTGCTCTGGGTTATGGGTATTCATGTATTGGTTAAGATCCTTTCTGTTGTGAGAAATAATTCATTTGAGAATTCACTGGTTTGCATAACTCAAGAGCTTTAGAGGTATTGAGAAGGAAATGGCAACCCACTCCAGTGTTTTTGCCTGGGAAATCCCAAGGAAGGAGGAGCCTGTTAGGCTACAGTCCATGGGATCTCAAAGAGTTGGACACAACTGAGCAAATTCACTTTCTTCCTTTTTTTCTTTCTTCCTTTTAAGCAACTTGAGTTGTGTCTTCATTCTGGGCTAAAATGATGCCACTGGAACCCCCCAATTAGCTTTGCCAGTCCCAAGGTGTTTGCTCCATCTTGTGATGTCTTCTTGTCTCCTTGTGGTGACTGCCCTCTGACCACCCCCAGTGACTTCAGATTCATACCACTGCAACACTGAACCCAGCAGAGAGGTCAGTCTCCTCGGAACAGTGAACAGAAATGCTGGCATCAAGTCTCACCTGGCCTGACGTAGGCTGTGCCCACCTCTGCACCAAGCCCTGTCCTGTGGGTGTGGTCAGTTCCTCTGAATTTACAGGCTGAGTGGAAGTGAAGGGGGCTGCCCCTAAGGAGCATTGGGCTAAGTTGCAGGAGTAAATTAATCTGTGATACTAACAACTGTCCACTGAATGATGTTTGTGTGACTTTTAAAACACTGGACACCCATAGACTTCCTTATTGTCAATAGGGTAATGAACATAG
This sequence comes from Ovis canadensis, assembly GCF_042477335.2. NCBI lineage: Eukaryota > Metazoa > Chordata > Mammalia > Artiodactyla > Bovidae > Ovis > Ovis canadensis. The sequence continues at coordinate 53,713,140 of NC_091261.1, forward strand.
GAACTTCTGATTTTAGTCAGCACTCTATTTGAAGTATTGTCCATATTTGAGAGGTTTGAATTTGTTTCTGTCATGCATTTTTTTCATGAATTATCCGTTCCTGTCCTTATTTTTTCCTTTCAGTTTTATTGACATGTCAATGACATACAGCATCAGATAAGTGTAAGGTATACACATGATGACTTGATCTATTGCTTAACACAGTAAATATAGTTAAACCCACCACTTCACCACTGCATATAGTTCACCCCCCAAAAAGAGTTAAAAATGTCTTTTTGTGCTAAGAATTCTTAGGATTTACTCCCTTAGCAACTTTGAAATATACTACTTATAGTCATCGTGGTGCACATGCCATGCCCAATACTTTTTATCTTGTAACTGGAAGTCTGTGCCTATTGATTGCCTTCCCAATCTGCACCTCTGGCAACCATGAATCTGATCTCTTTTTTCTGGAAGATTGGTAATTTTTATTTTTATATTCCACAATTCCTGCCATCTGCAGCAACATGGATGCTTTGTGGGCACTATGGACTTTGCGGGCAGTGTGTTAACTGAAACAAGTCAAACAAAGACAAGTTCTGTCCTTTATGCAACTGTTGTTTGGTGTTTGGTTTTGTGTTATTGGTCTTTTTTTTTTTTTTCAGCTTGCCAGTTCATGCTTTCGGTGTTTATTCTGACATTCAGGATGATGCCTGATGATACTATAATTTTATTCATTTGCAACAATGGTTATTTTTCTGTCTTTAACTTCTGTGTCTACCAAGAATTATATAAGATATATTGTTCTTCCAGTAAAAAACTCTAGTAAAGATACATTAGGCTTTTTTTCCTTGAACATAGGTTTCTCATCCCAGTCATTTTGCCTGGTATCTCTTAACTGTTTAGCTCTGTAAACAGAGGTCTACACACAGAATTTTTCCTCCCCTCCATCTGCCTTACTTATATCTCTGAATGTTTGTCTTCTTCCAAAGTTTTCACTTTTTCTTACAGAGAACCAATTAACCAATTAGGTAAGTTGGTATTTAGCATCTGCATTATCTTGTTGTAGAATAGATTCTTGGTTGTTTTCAACCCTTTGTTTCTGCTTCTGAATTCTGAGAGATTTTATCATTTTTGTTCTTCATATTGCTGATTTTATTTTTACAGTGTCACAGTTATAAAGTTTTTACAGTTCTGACCTTTTCTCTTATACCAACTGTCTTATATCGACTTCTTTTATTTCACTCATAGAAACCATATTTCTTTGAAGTTCATCAAAGCAAAAGAGCAGATCCTACCTAAAATACTCTTTTCCATTCCTCCTTCCATTATACTGGGAGCCCTATTATTCCATTCAGTTGCTTTATTTAGCTTCCAATTATCCCAACCTAAATTTCCTTAGAGTTTTGATTAGGGGATTTTCTCAGATGCTCTTGTTTTCCACTTGGTCAATTTTAGAGAACCTGATTATGAATGTAAACACAAGGGACTGTTACAGACTGAATAAACTGAGAAGTCAGGGGTTGGTACCAGAACAATATGAAAAACGGACCAAAACTTATATTGGCTCAGCTCTGTCTCTGTGATGAGACTGGACCACTTACATAGAAACAGCCCTGCTTGCTCCTAGTCACCTACGAAAACTGTTCATCTGAGACCCAACTCACTGATGTAGATGCCATTCCTGATCCAAGGACCCACTCTCTGCCCAACTGAGGTTAAGAATTACTTCTATATCATATATGAAATGAATCACCAGTCCAGGTTCGATGCATGATACTGGATGCTTGGGGCTGGTGCGCTTAGACGACCCAAAGGGATGGTACGGGGAGGGAGGAGGGAGGGGGGTTCAGGATGGGGAACACGTGTATACCTGTGGCAGATTCATGTTGGTGTATGGCAAAACCAATACAATATTGTAATTAACCTCTAATTAAAATAAATAAATTTATATTAAAAAAAATAAAAGAATTTTTAAAAAAGAATTACTTCTAATGCCAAAGATAACTTACCAACTAGTAGAAAAATATTTCCAGAGATGGCACCATGGCTATTATAGGTTGTTGCTTTTGACAGACTTGAGTCCCAAAGCTGCTCTGAGATTTCATGGGTCTGAAACAAGTAAAAGAACTTTAAAAGTTTTCCTGTCAGTTTTCCAGCCCCCTTGTCTTGTCTGAAACTTTTTGCTTCCTTTCTTTCCAACACTGTTGATGGAGTTAAAAATTGGAACGATATGAGAGACAACCGGCAATATCTATAACTCTTTAAAAGGAGCTTTCCCTGATTTATCACTTCTATGTCTAAACATACACAGACTTGGCTGCATACACACACATGCTGCATTTTTTTAATTCATCCTAAATTTTTACTGGCAAAATCTCAGTAACAACTGGAGTGTTTATCAATGAGAGAAGGCTGTCTTATGAGGATATATCTCACAAAAATAATATTAAGCAGCTGTTAAAAGATACAAGGGTTTCCCATGTGGCTGAGTGGTAAAGAATCTGCCTGTGAAGCTGGAGACACGGTTGTATCTCTGAGTCAGGAAGATTCCCCGGAGAAGGAAATGGCAACTCACTCCAGTATTCTTGCCTGAGGAATTCCATGGACACAGGAGCCTGGTGGACTACAGTCCATAGGGTTGCAAAGAGTCAGACATGATATTGGTGACTAAGCAACAACAATAAAAGGTACAAGGCAAAAGATGGGAAAATATAACTACTAAATGATATACACTTTTATGAGAGTTTATAATAGAAAATAATAAAATGATATTTATATAAACATATGAGATATGGGAAATATACTCATAAAAGCTTTGAAAACATCTCAAAGACAAAACTGGCCACAAATTGGCAATAAGCTGTGGATGGGAAAGTTTGGGGACATTTCCTTTTAATTGTACACAATTCTGTTTTTCTAGACTATTTTTTGAAATTTCTAAACTTGCTAAACAAAGAAAGAATATCCAGAGTTTAGCATTAGTCATTCAAATTGGGCTACTTTCAGTACTGAGCAGGACCCTATGGGGCTCCTGGACACAAAAGCCTTTCTGTGTCCCCCATTTCATGATTACAGGAAATATGCTTCATTCAGCCTTCAGGACTTTCCCTGAGTTTCAACAAGCAGGTTTAAGCAGTTGCTAATCAGGGAAAAACCATAGCCTTTTTCCAATGGTCATGTATGGATGTGAGAGTTGGACTGTGAAGAAAGCTGAGCACCGAAGAATTGATGCTTTTGAACAGTGGTATTGAAGAAGACTCTTGAGAGTCCCTTGGACTGCAAGGAGATCCAAGCAGTCCATTCTGAAGGAGATCAGTCCTGGGTGTTCATTGAAAGGACTGATGCTAAAGCTGAAACTCCAATACTTTGGCCACTTCATGCAAAGAGTTGTCTCATTTGAAAAGACCCTGATGCTGGGAGGGATTGGGGGCAGGAGGAAAGGGGATGACAGAGAATGAGATGGCTGGATGGCATCACCGACTCGATGGACATGAGTTTGAGTGAAGTCTGGGAGTTGGTGACGGACAGGGAGGCCTGGTGTGCTGTGATTCATGGGGTCCCAAAGAGTCGGACACAACTGAGTGACTGAACTGACTGAACTGAATCAGGGAAAAGAGGAGATGCAGAAACAGGGGAAGAGCCATCAGGAAGCAATAATGCAGCCTTAAGGCAAGGTCCTGGATCCCCCTAAGGGACACACATAACAGTATTTTTGAGCTGTTTTGAAGAGGCTGAAACCCCCAGTAGGTAGGAGAAGTTAACTGTCTGTTGCCCACAAGCATGTAGACCCCAGACCAGTTGGAACCACAAGGTTGATGATGCTGACTCCCGATTACCTCACCACCAGCCAATCAGAAGAATGTCTGCAAGATGGTCACACCCTCTTTGGACCATTCCTATATAACTCCTCACTACCCGCTCCAGGGTGAGACTCACCCACTGTGGCCCCCTCTGCCTGGCGAAGCGATAAAGCAGTCTTTTCCTACTTTCCCTTAAACTCTTGTCTCCAAGACTTAATTGGTACAGAGAGTGCATTTGGCGTCACTGTGCTGACAGTCTCCTATGGTCAGTTCTCATGCCCAGTTTCATGAATCTGATTTCAGACACACAAGCAGTAAAGGGCAGCTTTCAGCAAGCAACAGCAAGCGGTAGATGGAAGCAAGGTCTTCGTTTCCCAGGCAGGGAGTCCTAATTACTGGACCACAGGAGCCAGCAGGTAAGGCTAGAGTCCTTAGTCCTGCCTGCCTAGTCAAGAATGAATTCAGGTGGGAAAGCAGAAGGTAAAGAATAGAGTAAAAAGTTTACTGAAAAGAAAAGTATGTGTGAAAAGGTGCCTGAGCAAACAGAGAGAGAATCGTGCCTTTGTGAGTTTAAATGCTTTATATGAAAACAGTTTTCTAGGTCTTTGTCTTCCCTCAGGCCAGTCATCTTGCTCTGCCTCCCACTCCCAGTTAATTTGTCTCAGGACCTTCCCCTGGGGTGCACGCACACACCTTAGCCAAGATGGATATTGAAGTGAAGGCTTCTGGGAGGAGCAAGACCCACCAAGGCCTGAAATTATCCTCTGACTTTTGACTCCAAAGAGCCTTTCTGCACACATGTAAAATCTCCCTTACCCTGAAAAAGGAGAAAGTAGAGATCCCTTAATCTTTTACTCAGACAGGGTTTTACCTCTCTTTGTCCTTGCCATGATTATTTTCTTGAGATGTTTACAAGAGACAAAGCCTGGCTGTTGACCCTGTTTTTGTAACTCTTCTTCATGAGCTGCTTAATCTACACATCTACCCACTCAGGACCCATACGCAGCATGAATCTCATCCTAATAACAGGATCCTATGTTGCTCAGCCAGCTTCTAGGTTGTCCCTGGACAGTAGCTTTCCCAGGAGGATGGTAGGATCAAGGACTTCTTCCCACATCCTGTGTAGAGCAGCTGTTCAGGGAATGCTCATGAATTCTTAGTTTAGTAAGTAAATTGCTGACCCCCTAAGTATGTTTGTATTTTCAAGGTTTGCTTTGTTTGACAGCATTTATTCACAAACAAAAGAAGGATCATTCATACTTTTGCATTATTTCTCTTTTCAAAACAAATGCTAAACTATTCATTAACTTTAAGAATTTAAGATTTAATGACAACCTTCATAATATACAAATTCTTCTTCCTCCTGGGCATTTCCCCCATCTTTTTACTTCTTTTTTGGTTTGTTTGATTGGTTTTTTTATTTGTTTCATTTTTCCCCTCCATCTTTACACATTAAATTTACTATGAATAGAACTCATAGTATGTTTTTTCATGTTTTCAAAGGCTTTTCTGCCAATCTGAGTATTGAAGTCGCTTCCTCTAGTGCTAAAAAAGCTTTCCTCCTTTTTTCTAACCCTCTCATCTTTTTTCTTAAAGACAGTGAAACAGCCCCATTTATTCCAACAGTCGCACAAGAACAATCAACAGGATATAAGAAAGCATATCATATGAAATTTTGCCCTGAGTTTAAAGAGGGCACCTGGGTGCTCACAATGAGAAATGTCCTTCCCAGTGGAAAAGCAAACTTCTTATCTTCTTTCTAAGGCTTTGACTCTAATGTCAGGTAGAATTCGAGCAATACCAACTCATGGCTTCCCTTGTGGCTCAGCTGGTAAAGAATCCGCCTACAATGTGGGAGACCAGGGTTTGATCCCTGGGTTGGGAAGATCCTCTAGAGAAGGGAAAGTATTCTGGCCTAGAGAATTCCATGGACTGTATAGTCCATGAGGTTGCAAAGGGTAAGACACAGTTGAGTAACTTTCACTTTCAATTCATTTCTGTCACCATTATGAGTCACTGAATTTTCACAAATCCTAATGCATAAGTAGGCTTTAAAGTCTATTCATCAGGTCTAAGTTTCTTATATTTTTCTTGTACATTGCTTCCATTCAACATAATTAGAATCAATGGGAATTGTTGAACTGCAGCACGCCAGGCTTCCCTGTCCTCATCCATCTCCCAAAGCCTGTTCAAATTCATACTCATTGAATCGGTGATGCCATCCAACCATCTCATCCTCTGTCATCCCATTCTCCTCTTGCCTTCAGTCTCTCCCAGCTGATGCATGAGAATTCTCATGCAAGAATACTGGAGTGGGTTGCCATGCCTTTCTCCAGGGGGTCTTCCCAACCCAGAGATTAAACCCTGGTCTCTCGTTTTGCAGGCAGATTCTTTACTGTCTGAGCCACCAGGGAAGCCTTCATTGGTGAGACTCAGTTCATTTCCTTCATTTACAAAAGTGCTCTTTCTATGGTTAAATGATTTTGATGGTTAAATGAATTTCCAGAAAAAGACCTGTGATTGAGGATAGTATTTCATCTAATGATTTTTCCTTTGCTGGCAATAACAATCTTGTTGCTTTTGGGAATAACCAAGGTCAATTACTGTTCTTGTGTTTTGTACAACCACCAACAAAATATATTTATAATGTCCAGGAAAGAAATTATTTTGCAATCTTTCTAGATGTCACTTTGGAACATTTTTATTTTAAAAAAATCAAAAGGATTGATCATGATTAGGGTGACAAACAAGGGCACTTTAAGAATAAAAGAGACCCTATTAATAATTATACCAGGACAACAAGGCCAAACCAAGATGGTCCAAAAAACCAGGAGCTGACCATCACCTCAGTAACATTTTCAAACTAAAATCCACATTTCAGATAATAAATGACAGTAGATTTTTCCATGTCATTGGATTTGGTAAAAAAAAAAATGAGTTTATTAATAAATCTTTTAACAGTGTGTAAAGCAAAGTTTATGATGACACTTACAGTGTTAAAAAATGAAACACAAGAAAAAAATATTTTTGAAATTATTTTACTTATCTATATTAGGATGGCTAGCCCATAATCTGTTTTGTAAATTCAAAAGAAGCTTCATTTCATTTTCAAAAACTGATGACCTTCAAAATTGTACACTAGCATATTTGACATGTTTATTTTAAAAACCTAGAAATAGGTTATTTTCTATGACAGTACATGAAATGCTATAATAATAAAAGGCATTGATGGACCCACTGTCTCATCCAGGACATGTGTAAGGAAGAATGAGAAGAAAAGGAGATGAAAGACAGGTTTGACATCAAAGCTTGTGCTTTGATGTTTTATGTTATTTCATTCTTGAAAACATTATTTAAAGAACATTGTGTCAAGGACGAAAAAATTCATAGACCTAGAATTGATTGAATCCAGTAAAATAATAACTTTTGTCAATACACTTCAACGCCCCTGTTCTCTGGAGCTGAAAACCATTAAACAGAAGTTTGACGTTTCTTATTGTAACATAATTTGCAAAAAAGTTACTAAGTAATGACTTACATTAAGTTATATGGTCCCAGAGCCCACTGAATCTGGCCCTCCATGTGCTATGATAGCTGCAGAGAGAATTTGGTGAATTATTTTCCACTTCATTTTCTTTTTTCTCCCTTCCTCCCTTTCTTCCTTTTTCTTTCCTTCCTTTCTTCTTTCCTTGTTTCCTTGCTTCTCTCCTTCTTTCCCTCCTTACTTTTCTTTTTCAATAAAAATAATTACCCCCGAATGTCAGTGCGTAAACACATCTTTCTGTGAAATAGTCGTGCTGTCAGTGTCAGAGGCGGTTTTCAGAACACTTGCTTGAGATGCTGGTCACACTCTGTGGGGCTCCAACTCTTGATGAAACTTTCTCCTGTCAAATTACAGCTCAGGTTTTAAATGTGACTCAGAGACTCTGTACAATGAATTTGAAATGTCAGTTTTATGAATCTCTCTGCAGTACACCACATGAATTTTTAAACTGTCCTTTAGGTCTACCCAAGGGAAAAAAAAAAGCATCTTTCAATCCTAGCATTAAATATCAGAGGCTGACAGAGACATAATTCATCATATTTAACAAGCGCGTTATGATTTCATTAAGCATACAGTCATCCCAAAGACTTAGTCACCTAAGGAAAACCAAACACTGACCACAACAAAGCAGCATCTGAAAGAATCAGGTAAGGGACTATGATTTTAAATACGGTTGCGTTATTTAAAATTTAACAAAAGCAGCATTTACTGTTCATAAGAAAATACAGATTACTTGCAAAATCATGTTAGGACAGCAGTTAATCATTTAGAGGAGGGCAAAGTTAGAATCACAATGATCCTACATAAAAAATCTTTAAGCACTAGAAGAAAATTTACTTATGTAAATGATGCTGGAGCTGTGGGTTGTGAAAGGCCTTTCAAAGACACCTGATGGCCGTCAGAGACATGGATCCCAATGCCAGCCTGTGAAGCAGAGAAAGTGAACACACAGCTTGTGTGCACGTTATATTGGGGGCAATAAGGTCGTGAGAACTCTGCCTCCCCAGAAATATATGCATATGTACACATAAAGTTTATATATATGAAAACAATAACTATGCACATTACACATACACATAATTTTTTAATCTTGTAAATTAAGTTTATGATTTCCTGGTGGAAGTTTTTCACTACTCCATTTTTACTTTGTCCCTGTGTTCTAAGGCAGTCATAATCATTATAATCTAGAATTTTAGATCTAAATCATTATCAATTTCTCTAAAGTGTAAACTTTTCAAATAAAATTTTTATTTTTAAGGAAATGCACAAGTAAGATAATGAGTTTCCAAACTGAGTTTTAGGATAGGCAGAGTAATCCCCTCAGATGTCCTCATATGAATTCTCAGAAGGTGGTAGAAGGGACCCCCACCCAAGGGTGTAGGTGGTCTCTAGGAATTGAAACCAATGAGGGAACAGATTTCTCCTAGAACTTCCAAAAGCATGTAGCTTTGCTGACATGATGGTTACAAATGACTTTCTGACTTCATTGTTTCTTCTACTTTATTAGTTAGTATTCTTACCATAAAAGACCCAGATCCCAGCCACAGTTCATTGGAAGGAGGGGTTTCCACACCAGCAAGTGATTCCCTGATCCCAGCTGGGTGTCCTATAACTCAGCTCAATCCTGACTCCACCCGCTCACAGGCTAAGTGTTTCCCCCACAAGACCGTCCCCCACCACTTCACATGTGAGTCACGAGCCCATGTTGTCACCTGCACTGCTGACTAATGGACTGTAGATCAAAGGTTTCTGCAACCCCCTCATCAGGTTTAATTTGCTGAAACAGCTCATACAACTCGGAGAAACATTTTATGATTGAGATGATCAGTTTATTATAAAAGGGTGTAACTCAGGAACAGGCTTGCCTGGTATTGCTCAGATTGAAAAGAATCTGCCTGCAATGCAGGAGACCCAGGTTCGATCCCTGGGTTGGGAAAATCCCCTGGAGAAGGGAATGGCTACCCACTCCAGTATTCTTGCCTGGAGAATTCCATGGACAGAGGAGCCTGACCGGCTATAGTTCATGGGGCTGCAAAGAGTCAGACACAACTGAGCAAATAAGTGCACACACAACTCAGAAATCGTCAGAAGGAAGCAGTGCATGGGGCAGGGTATGGGAGGGGTGTGGAGCTTCCCCACTCTGAGCCCACCTCTCTCCCCAAATCTCCAACTCTGAAGCCCTCTGAACCCCTCCTTTTGGGGTTTTCAGAAGGACTTAATTACACAATCATGGTTGATTAAATCATAGGCCATTGATGATGATTCAACCTTCAGCCCTCTTCCTCCCTGGAGTCAGGTGTGGGACTCCTCCAATCCTGTGTTGTTTCCTATGGCAACTAGCCCCTACCCTTGAGTGAGTGAAGTTGCTCAGTCATGTCCGACTCTTTGCGACCCCATGGACACCAGGCTCCTCCGTCCATGGTATCTTCTAGGCAAGAGTACTGGAGTGGGATGCCTTTTCCTTCTCCAAGGAACTTCCCAACCCAGGGACCGAACCCAGGTCTCCGGCATTGTAGACAGAGGCTTTACCATCTGAGCCACCAGGGTGACCCCAGATTTTCTAAAACTTGTCTCATTGTCATGACAAAAGACAGCTTAATCTCCCTCACAATTTAGGCAATTCCTAGGAATATAGAAGGCCTGTGACAGAAAGGGGAACAAAGACCAACTATATTATTTCTTATTATAAATCAGAATATCACAAAAGTATTATTACATACTTCTGAATTTTTAAAGGCTCTATAATCTGTTACTGTCACTCATTTATCAGATTTTCCCTGGTTTGGCAAAAGCTGTTGTTGGTCAGTTGCTCAGTTGTGTCCAACTCTTTGCAACCCCATGGACTGAAGCACATCAGGCCTCCCCATCCTTCACCATCTCCAAGAGTTTGCTCAAACTCATATCCATTGAGTCAGTGATGCCATCCAACCATCTCATCCTCTGTCGTCCCCTTCTCCTACTGCCTTCTATCTTTCCCAGACTCAGGGTCTCTTCCAATGAGTTGGCTCTTCACATCAGACGGCCAAAGTATTGGAGCTTCAGCTTCAGCATCAGTCCTTCCAATGAGTATTCAAGACTGATTTCCTTTAGGATGGACTGGTAAGATCTCCTTGCAGTCCAAGGTACTCTCAAGAATCTTCTCCAACACCACAGTTCAAAAGCATCAATTCTTCAGGGCTCAGCCTTCTTTATGGTACAGCTTTCACATCCATACATGACTACAGGAAAAACCATAGCTTTGACTAGACAGATGTTTGTTGGCAAAGTAATGTCTCTGCTTTTTAATAAGCTGTCTAGGTTGGATATAGCTTTGCTTCCAAGGAGCAAGCATCTTTATTTTTTTTAGCTTTTTTAATTTTTTAAAATATAAATTTATTTATTTTAATTGGATTCTAATTACTTTACAATATTGTATTGGTTTCGCCATCATCAACATGAATCTACCACAGGTGTACACGTGTTCCCCATCCTGAACCCCCCTCCCACCTCCCTCCCCATACCATCCCTCATGGCTGTAGTCACTGTGCCCATTGATTTTAGAGCCAAAGAAAATAAAGTCTGTCACTGTTTCCATTGCTTCCCCATCTATTTGCATTGAAGTGGTGAAACCAGATGCTGTGATTTAGGTTTTGGTTTTGTTTTTTTAATTGGAAGTTAATTACTTTACAATATTGTATTGGTTCTGTTTTTTGAATGTTGAGTTTTAAGTCAGCTTATTCACTCTCCTCTTTCACTGTCAGGGAATGTTTAACAGGAGGATTCCTACCTTCTGTTTCTCAAAAGTCCTTTGTTTCTTTTTAAGCGGAACAGCATGCTGCTCCCAGGAACTGGGGTCATTGTGTGAGACAGGCTTGAATCTCCTTTAGCAAACATTCTCTTTACGACAAAACTGCCTAGTCTTGATCCCTTTTCTTGAGATATGGATTGTCTCCTGACCTTGTGATCATCATCGTCCCTTCTTCCCTTGGTAACGGTTACTGTGCGTTTGGTTTTCTGATCTTTATCATTGATGAAAGAAACTTCTTGTACTACAGCCTATATATACTCACAGAAAAATCATTAAAGCACCTTTGCTCCATCAGAGCTTGGGTCCCCGTGTCTTTCTTTCTTTCTCTCTCTCTCTCTTCAGCTGATTCCTTGGAGCACAGAGACCCGTCTTGCTCACTCTCCTGCCCAGGCTTCTAAGACTCTCTCAAGAAGGTGCCCTGTGCCTTCACCCCTCCTTGAAGGGTACCCAGTGCCTTCATGAGAGATGCAAGTCCTGTCTCAAGGACCTTATTGGTTTTCTGCATAAACCAGGGAGCATCAGCCTCTTTCTCTCTTTCACTTTCTTTTCATCGTCTCCGGATCACCAAGTCCCAGTCCGTTAAAGTACCCCAACATTTCACCCTCATCAAGAGGCTTTTTCTTTCCTCTTCACTTTCTGCCATAAGGGTGGTGTCATCGGCATATCTGAGGTTATTTTACATTTCTCTTGGCAATCTTTCCAGCTTGTGCTTCATCCAACCAGACATTTTGAATGATGTACTCTGCATATAAGGTGGCCAATGGAAACCTGTGAAACAGGTTCCTATGTCCTTTGAGGTCCCCCCCCCTTCATTTAATTCTCATCTATTTTCTGACACAAAATGTTGCAAGCTCACTTTGTACCTTCCCTGTGACAGCTCCAGAATCGGACATTTTCCCAGAGAATTCTGATAATTCTTAATGTGGAATGTCATGAAGGGAAATAAAAAAAAGGGGGGGGGGATGAACATTAGTTGTGCTCACAGTCATTAGTGAAAAAGAGAAAGTGTTAGTTGCTCTGCTGCTGCCGCTAAGTCGCTTCAGTCGTGTCCGACTCTGTGCGACCCCATAGACGGCTGCCCACCAGGCTCCCCCATGCCTGGGATTCTCCAGGCAAGAACACTGGAGTGGGTTGCCATTAGCCCACCAGGCTCCTCTGTCCATGGAATTCTCCAGGCAAAGGATCATGCTGTCATAGTCATTGGGTTGTTCTTATTTCAAGGCCCTTTTAGAAGTCTGAGTTGGGAAACTGAGGGTTTTTTAATTATTATTATTTCATAATGACACTTCTAACTATAACCAAATATCATAGTGTAATTTTCCTACCTTTCCCATTATGTATTGTTTCTTTTACAGTAAGAACTGTGTTGCTCTGAAATAACAATATATGCAGTAATGTTGTCAGTTTGACAGACACAAAATACTTTCAAGTTATTACATCTGTATGGACCATTACCAAAAACATAGTTATTATAAGAAATCTGATATTTCATTGCAGTTGTTTTTGTTTTTAACTGAGCTTCCAGTATCAAAGCACTGTGCTCAAAATGCATTGTTATTTTTCAGGTATATTCTTTGTGTTGTTAACACACTTCCAGTGTCTAATTCTGTTATATTCAGATGTGGGTATTTTCCTTTTTGTTAATCGCGTTGTCGGAGAAGGCAATGGCACCCCACTCCAGTACTTTTGCCTGGAAAATCCCATGGATGGAGGAGCCTCGTTGGCTACAGTCCATGGGGTCACTAAGAGTCAGACACGACTGAGCGACTTCACTTTCACTTTTCACTCTCATGTATTGGAGAAGGAAATGGTAATCCACTCTGTTGTTCTTGCCTGGAGAAACACAGGCACGGGGGAGCCTGGTGGGCTGCCGTCTATGGGGTCACACAGAGTCGGACACGACTGAAGCGACTTAGCAGCAGCAGCAGCAATCTTGTATTTGTTGGAAATATCAAACAGTAACATGTTTCTAGAATTCAAAGTTACACAAGTTATAGAAGATGTCCTTTTATGTTTCTTAAGACAAAAAAGCAGGCACATGTTAATGTTCTTATAGCCCTTGTTTCTTCCACAAAAGTAGAATAGTGCGTATACTCTATGCACTTTACTTATTAACAAAATATCCTGGAAATCACTTGAGTATATAAATTGATCTCACTCTTTTCACTGCTACATTTACCCCATAATCTACATTTGCTCAGCTAATTGCACAATAGAGATATCAATGGCTATAAGTGTATGATTCTTATTTTCTGTTTTCTTCTTTCAGCAACTTTGTATGGATATAGGTGGCTTTTCTTTCTTTCTTCCCTTCTCACTCCTTTTCTTTCTTTTTTTCAACTTCCCTTCCTTCCTTCCTTCCTTCTTTCCCACTGTCTTCTGTCTTTCCTCCTGAGCTTCTGGACAGTGGAAGAACTTGGAGCAATTGATGACTTTCCTGCTTTAGAAGTATACACCCTCTATCAGTTTAAAGCAGTGCAATTTGAGGGAGGGAAAGATGGCGGAGGAATAGGACGGGAAGATCACGTTCTCCCTCACAAATTCCTCAAAAGAACATTTCAACGCCGAGCAAACTCCACAAAACAACTTCTGTAGGCTGGCAGAGGACATCAGGCAACCAGAAAAGCAGACCATTGTCTTCAAAATCAGGTAGGAAAAAATATAAAAGACGAAAAAGGAGACAAAGGAGGTGGGGAGGGAGCTCCGTCCCGGGAAGGGAATTTTAAGAAGAGAGGTTTCCAAACACCAGGAAACACTCTCCCTGCCAAGTCTGTGGCGAGCCTTGGAAACACAGAGGGCAACATAACAGGAAGGAAAAATAGATAAATAATTAAAACCAACAGATTACAAGCCCACCAGTAACTCCCCCAGCGGAAAAGCAGCACAGACGCCTGCATCCGCCATTGGGAAGTGGGGGCAGGGCAGGGACGCGCGGGAGGCGCGGGCTGCAGTGCTTTGTAAGAATCGGGCAGGAACGCCCCACGCTCCACCAGAACGATCTAACTTGGGCTAGCAAACCAGACTGTGGGATAGCTACCACGCGAAAAGCTCGAACATAAGACACCGCCAGGACCCAGCACAGAACAAAGGACGGAACGGAAAAAGCCGGCTGCAGACCATTCCCCGCCGGGGACAGGCAGCCAGAGCCGTAAGGACTGGAAAGGGGCAATTGCAGACCCGGAGAGACTTTACTTACCTAACTGCAAGCAGGCTCCTTTGCTAAGACTTCTGGGGGTGCTGGACAGTCACAGTCTGCCTCACGGGGTGCGCCAGCGGTCCACCCAGAGAGCTGAGCGGCAGCGGCGGAAAAGGTGACAAGCCGCGGCGATTGCGCTCGCCAAACTCCTGAGCTACTCGGACCTGGGAAGGGCACAAAGCGCAGTCCCAGCCGCATTTGTGCCTCTGAGGGCTGCCTGAGGGCCGAACCTGAGCGGCTTGGACCGGGGAAGTGCACGCAGCCTAGGGCCGGCCCCAGACGGTTCCCGGCTGAGCATCGTAGAGCCGGAGCGGTTTGTGCGCCGCGAGGAAGGACAGGTCAAGCGGGGCAGAGATACTGTGTACACACGACAGTGCTATTTGTTTGCAGCATCCCCCCTCCCCACAGCGCGACTGAACTAGTGAGCCTAAAAACCAGCAAACAGAAGAAGTTAAACAGAGGGAACCACCTTGGAAGTGAGCCCACACGGCCCATAACATCAGAGAAGAGCCAGATATATTTTTAATTTTTTAATATTTTTAAAATCATTCTTTTTTTTTTGCCTTTTGCTTTTTTTTTCTTTTTTTTCCGAGCTTTTTTTTAATTGTTAAATCTTCTATTTCTCCTCTAATTTTTATTTCTATAACCTAGTATTACTATTTTTTAAAAAAAAAGACTTTTTTTTTTTTTTAAGGCAAACACCATATATACTCTTTGGATGGTTGTTGATGTTTTGTTTTGTTTTTTTTTGTTTGTTTGTTTTTTAATAATTCTTTTTTTTTCTTTCTTCCTTTTTCCTTCTGCTTTTCTTTAATATTGTATCTTTGAAAATCCAACCTCTACTCCAGATTTTTAATCTTTGTTGTCAATTTTGTACATTTAAAAACCCAAACTTCACTACCCAAGTTTACCTGAGAGCGAGATTACTGGCTTGACCACTCTCTCCTCCTCTGGACTCTCCTTTTTCTCCACCAGGTGGCCTCTGTCTCTTTTCTCCCCCATCTCTTCTCTATCCAACTCTGTGAATCTCTGTGTGTTCCAGACGGTAGAGAACACCTAAGGAACTGGTTACTGGCAGGATTTGTCTCTCTCCTACTCATTCCTCTCTCTTATCCTCCTGGTCACCTCTGTCTACTTCCTCCCTCTCCTCTTCCCCGTATAACTCTGTAAATACCTCTGAGCGGTCCAGACTATAGAGCGCACATAAGGAAGTGACTACTGGCTAACTTGCTGTCTCCTCTCTTGATCTCACCACATCTCATTCCAGTTACCTCTAACTACCCCCTCCATCTTCTCTTCTTCTTGTAACTCAGTGAACCTCTCTGAGTGTCCCTCAAGGTGGAGAAACTTTTCATCTTTAACCTAGATGTTTTATCATCGGTGCTGTATAGATGGAGAAGTCTAGAGGCTACTGTGAAAATAAAACTGAAAACCAGAAGCAGGAAGCTTAAACCCAAAGCCTGAAAACATTAGAGAACTCTTGAATTCAGGGAACATTAAGCAATAGGAGCTCATCAAAAGCCTTCATACCTACACTGAAACCAAGCTCCACCCAAGGGCCAACAAGTTCCAAAACAAGACATACCACGCAAATTCTCCAGCAACACAGGAACACTCCCCTGAGCCTCAATATACAGGCAGCTCAAAATTATCCCAAAACCTTTGATGTCTCATAACCCATTACGGGTCACTCCACTGCACTCCAGAGAGAAGAAACCCAGCTCCACCCACCAAAACTCCAACACAAGCCTCCCTAACCAGGAAACCTTGACAAGCCACTGATAGAACCCCACCCAAAGTGAGGAAGCTCCATAATAAAGAGAACTCCACAAATTATCAGAATATAAAAAGGCCACCCCAAACGCAGCAATATAACCAAGATGAAGAGACAGAGGAATACTCAGCAGGTAAAGGAACAGGAGAGTTGCCCACCAAATCAAACAAAAGAGGAAGAAGTAGGGAATCTACCGGAGAAGGAATTCCGAATATTGATAGTGAAAATGATCCAAAATCTTGAAATCAAAATGGAAACACAGATAAATAGCCTAGAGACAAGGATTGAGAAGATGCAAGAAAGGTTTAACAAGGACCTAGAAGAAATAAAAAAGAGTCAAAATATAATGAATAACACAATAAATGAGATCAGAAACACTCTGGAGGCAACAAATAGTAGAATAATGGAGGCAGAAGATAGGATTAGTGAAATAGAAGAGAGAATGGTAGAAATAAATGAATCAGAGAGGAAACAAGAAAAACGAATTAAAAGAAACGAAGACAATCTCAGAGACCTCCAGGACAATATGAAACGCTCCAACATTCGAATTATAGGAGTCCCAGAAGAAGAAGACAGAAAGAAAGATCATGAGAAAATCCTTGAGGAGATAATAGTTGAAAACTTCCCTAAAATGGGGAAGGAAATAATCACCCAAGTCCAAGAAACACAGAGAGTCCCAAATAGGATAAACCCAAGGCGAAACACCCCAAGACACATATTAATCAAATTAACAAAGATCAAACACAAAGAACAAATATTAAAAGCAGCAAGGGAAAAACAACAAATAACACACAAGGGGATTCCCATAAGGATAACAGCTGATCTGTCAATAGAAACTCTTCAGGCCAGGAGGGAATGGCAAGACATACTTAAAGTGATGAAAGACAATAACCTACAGCCCAGATTACTGTACCCAGCAAGGATCTCATTCAAATACGAAGGAGAAATCAAAAGCTTTACAGACAAGCAAAAGCTGAGAGAATTCAGCACCACCAAACCAGCTCTCCAACAAATTCTAAAGGATATCCTCTAGACAGGAAACACGAAAAGGGTGTATAAACCCGAACCCAAAACAATAAAGTAAATGGCAACGGGATCATACTTATCAATAATTACCTTAAACGTAAATGGGTTGAATGCCCCAACCAAAAGACAAAGACTGGCCGAATGGATACAAAAACAAGACCCCTCTATATGCTGCTTACAAGAGACCCACCTCAAAACAAGGGACACATACAGACTGAAAGTGAAGGGCTGGAAAAAGATATACCACGCGAATAGAGACCAAAAGAAAGCAGGAGTGGCAATACTCATATCCGATAAAATAGACTTTAAAACAAAGGCTGTGAAAAGAGACAAAGAAGGCCACTACATAATGATCAAAGGAACAATCCAAGAAGAAGATATAACAATTATAAATATATATGCACCCAATATAGGAGCACCACAATATGTAAGACAAATGCTAACAAGTATGAAAGGGGAAATCAACAATAACACAATAATAGTGGGAGACTTTAATACCCCACTCACACCTATGGACAGATCAACTAAACAAAAAATTAACAAAGAAACGCAAACTTTAAATGATACATTAGATCAGTTAGACCTAATTGATATCTATAGGACATTTCACCCCAAAAAAACGAATTTCACCTTTTTTTCAAGTGCTCATGGAACCTTCTCCAGGATAGATCACATCCTGGGCCATAAATCTAAACTTGATAAATTCAAAAAAATCGAAATCATTCCAAGCATCTTTTCTGACCATAATGCATTAAGATTAGATCTCAATTACAGGAGAAAAACTATTAAAAATTCCAACATATGGAGGTTGAACAACACACTTCTGAATAACCAACAGATCACAGAAGAAATCAAAAAAGAAATCAAAATATGCATAGAAACTAATGAAAATGAAAACACAACAACCCAAAGCCTGTGGGACACTATAAAAGCAGTGCTAAGAGGAAAGTTCATAGCAATACAGGCATACCTCAAGAAACAAGAAAAAAGTCAAATAAATAACCTAACTCTACAACCAAAGCAACTAGAAAAGGAAGAGTTGGAGAACCCCAGAGTGAGTAGAAGGAAAGAAATCTTAAAAATTAGGGCAGAAATAAATGCAAAAGAAACAAAAGAGACCATAGCAAAAATCAACAAAGCCAAAAGCTGGTTCTTTGAAAGGATAAATAAAATTGACAAACCATTAGCCAGACTCATCAAGAAGCAAAGAGAGAAAAATCAAATCAATAAAATTAGAAATGAAAATGGAGAGATCACAACAGACAACACAGAAATACAAAGGATCATAAGAGACTACTATCAGCAGTTGTATGCCAATAAAATGGACAACGTGGAAGAAATGGACAAATTCTTAGAAAAGTACAATCTTCCAAAACTGAACCAGGAAGAAATCGAAAATCTTAACAGACCCATCACAAGCACGGAAATTGATACTGTAATCAGAAATCTTCCAGCAAACAAAAGCCCAGGTCCAGATGGCTTCACAGCTGAATTCTACCAAAAATTTCGAGAAGAGCTAACACCTATCCTACTCAAACTCTTCCAGAAAATTGCAGAGGAAGGTAAACTTCCAAACTCATTCTATGAGGCCACCATCACCCTAGTACCAAAACCTGACAAAGATGTCACAAAAAAAGAAAACTACAGGCCAATATCTCTGATGAACATAGATGCAAAAATCCTCAACAAAATTCTAGCAATCAGAATCCAACAACACATTAAAAAGATCATACACCATGACCAAGTGGGCTTTATCCCAGGGATGCAAGGATTCTTCAATATCCGCAAATCAATCAATGTAATTCACCACATTAACAAATTGAAAAATAAAAACCATATGATTATCTCAATAGATGCAGAGAAGGCCTTTGACAAAATTCAACATCCATTTATGATAAAAACTCTCCAGAAAGCAGGAATAGAAGGAACATATCTCAACATAATAAAAGCTATCTATGACAAACCCACAGCAAACATTATCCTCAATGGTGAAAAATTGAAAGCATTTCCCCTAAAGTCAGGAACAAGTCAAGGGTGTCCACTTTCACCGCTACTATTCAACATAGTTCTGGAAGTTTTGGCCACAGCAATCAGAGCAGAAAAAGAAATAAAAGGAATCCAAATTGGAAAAGAAGAAGTAAAACTCTCACTGTTTGCAGATGACATGATCCTCTACATGGAAAACCCTAAAGACTCCACCAGAAAATTACTAGAGCTAATCAATGAATATAGTAAAGTTGCAGGATATAAAATCAACACACAGAAATCCCTTGCATTCCTATACACGAATAATGAGAAAGTAGAAAAAGAAATTAAGGAAACAATTCCATTCACCATTGCAACGAAAAGAATAAAATACTTAGGAATATATCTACCTAAAGAAACTAAAGACCTATATATAGAAAACTATAAAACACTGATGAAAGAAATCAAAGAGGACACTAATAGATGGAGAAATATACCATGTTCATGGATTGGAAGAATCAATATAGTGAAAATGAGTATACTACCCAAAGCAATTTACAAATTCAATGCAATTCCTATTAAGCTACCAGGCACATTTTTCACAGAACTAGAACAAATAATTTCAAGATTTGTATGGAAATACAAAAAACCTCGAATAGCCAAAGCAATCTTGAGAAAGAAGAATGGAACTGGAGGAATCAACTTGCCTGACTTCAGGCTCTACTACAAAGCCACAGTCATCAAGACAGTATGGTACTGGCACAAAGACAGACATATAGATCAATGGAACAAAATAGAAAGCCCAGAGATAAATCCACACACATATGGACACCTTATCTTTGACAAAGGAGGCAAGAATATACAATGGAGTAAAGACAATCTCTTTAACAAGTGGTGCTGGGAAAACTGGTCAACCACTTGTAAAAGAATGAAACTAGATCACTTTCTAACACCGCACACAAAAATAAACTCAAAATGGATTAAAGATCTAAATGTAAGATCAGAAACTATAAAACTCCTAGAGGAGAACATAGGCAAAACACTCTCAGACATAAATCACAGCAGGATCCTCTATGATCCACCTCCCAGAATGCTGGAAATAAAAGCAAAAATAAACAAATGGGATCTAATTAAAATTAAAAGCTTCTGCACAACAAAGGAAAATATAAGCAAGGTGAAAAGACAGCCTTCTGAATGGGAGAAAATAATAGCAAATGAAGCAACTGACAAACAACTAATCTCAAAAATATACAAGCAACTTATGCAGCTCAACTCCAGAAAAATAAACGACCCAATCAAAAAATGGGCCAAAGAACTAAATAGACATTTCTCCAAAGAAGACATACGGATGGCTAACAAACACATGAAAAGATGCTCAACATCACTCATTATTAGAGAAATGCAAATCAAAACCACAATGAGGTACCACTTCACACCAGTCAGAATGGCTGCGATCCAAAAATCTGCAAGCAATAAATGCTGGAGAGGGTGTGGAGAAAAGGGAACCCTCCTACACTGTTGGTGGGAATGCAAACTAGTACAGCCACTATGGAGAACAGTGTGGAGATTCCTTAAAAAATTGCAAATAGAACTACCTTATGACCCAGCAATCCCACTTCTGGGCATACACACCGAGGAAACCAGAATTGAAAGAGACACATGTACCCCAATGTTCATCGCAGCACTGTTTATAATAGCCAGGACATGGAAACAACCTAGATGTCCATCAGCAGATGAATGGATAAGAAAGCTGTGGTATATATACACAATGGAGTATTACTCAGCCGTTAAAAAGAATTCATTTGAATCAGTTCTGATGAGATGGATGAAACTAGAGCCGATTATACAGAGTGAAGTAAGCCAGAAAGAAAAACACCAATACAGTATACTAACACATATATATGGAATTTAGGAAGATGGCAATGACGACCCTGTATGCAAGACAGGGAAAGAGACACAGATGTGTATAACGGACTTTCGGACTCAGAGGGAGAGGGAGAGGGTGGGATGATTTGGGAGAATGACATTCTAACATGTATACTATCATGTGAATTGAATCGCCAGTCTATGTCTGACACAGGATGCAGCATGCTTGGGGCTGGTGCATGGGGATGACCCAGAACGATGTTATGGGGAGGGAGGTGGGAGGGGGGTTCATGTTTGGGAATGCATGTAAGAATTAAAGATTTTAAAATTTAAAAAATAAAAAACTAAAAAAAAATAAATAAATAAAGCAGTGCAATTTCTTTAAGGGTGATCTTTTTGGATGAGGGGCTTCGTTTGTTTGGGATTCTGTCTTGTTTCTGCAGGATCCTTAACTTTCCACCTTCCCTATTTTTTGGCATCCCATCTCTTATAGTGCCTGTCTCTGTGCCTTATTGCTTTGATTGTATAGCATTGGTTGGTGTTATGGTATTATCTGGTACTTTTTACTACAAAAATTACCTGGTAGCAAGATTAGAAGGAAAAGCCTTTTTAATACCTATAACCTAACATTTGTCAACTATCAGTAGTTACAACAGTACAAAAACTCACATCCGTGGATCATCACATTGGCTTTCAACATTTCATAATAGTGATATAAACATGTAGACAATGCATGTCACTATAAGAACAGTGAAATCTGATCAATAGATCTATTTCTGAAAAAGTTGTAATAATTTTAGTGGATTCATCTATTTCACCTTCTACTAATGTCAGTTTTTTTATCTGCAGATTTTGAAGCTATGTTATTATTCAGAGATGTATACAGTTTAGCATTTTAAGATCTCCACTTGTGATTTTTGTCATTACTAATTCATTCAGATCTGTTTCCATCATCTCTGTTGTTGTTGTTCAGTCACTAAGTCATGTCTGACTCTTTTTGACCCCATGGACTGCAGCACATCAGGCATCCCTGTCCTTCACTATCTCGCAGAGCTTGCTTAAACTCATGTCCAAGGAGTCCATGATGCCATCCAACCATCTTATCCTCTGTCACCCCCTTCTTCTCTTGCCTTCAATCTTTCCAAGCATCAGGGTCTTTTCTAATGAGTTGGCTCTTAACAACTGGTAGCCAAAGTATTGGAGCTTCAGTGTAAGCATTAGTCCCTCCAATGAATATTCAGGATTGATTTCCTTTAGGATTGACTGGATTCATTTCTTTGCTGTGCAAGACTCTCAAGAGTCTTCTCCAGCACCACAATTCAAAGTATCAATTCTTCAGCACTCAGCCTTTTTTATGGTCCAGCTTTCACATTACCTTGGGCTTCCCTGGTAACTCAGCTGGTAAAGAATCTGCCTTCAGTGAGGGAGACCTGGATTTAATCCCTGGATTAGAAAGATCCCCTGGAGAAGGGAAAGGCTTCCCACTCCAGTATTCTGACCTGGAGAAATCCATGGACTGTATGATCCATGGGTAGCAAAGAATCAGACATGACTGAGCGACTTTCACTTTATTTTGTACTATTTGTCTTTTTTCTCTTTCATTTCTTTTATTTCTATTTTTTTTTTTTTACTTTCAGTTGGAATGACTGATTTTATGTTTCTTTCACTTTTTCTTTTATTGCTTGGAAATTATCTTTTTCATTTCTAGTCTTTCTTTCCACACAACCCCACACACACTCACACACATATATGTTACTAAACACTGTTATGCATATTTAAGCTTCAGTTCTGTTCAGCCGCTCAGTCGTGTCCAACTCTTTGCGACCCCATGATTCGCAGCACACCAGGCCTCCCTGTCCATCACCAACTTCCGCAGTTCACTCAAACTCATGTCCATCCAGTCGGTGATGACATCCAGCCATCTCATACTCTGTCGTCCCCTTCTCCTCCTGCCCCCAATCCCTCCCAGCATCAGAGTCTTTTCCAATGAATCAACTCTTTGCATCAGGTGGCCAAAGTACTGGAGTTTCAGCTTTAGCATCATTCCTTCCAAAGAACACTCAGGAGTGGTCTCCTTTAGAATGGACTGCTTGGATCTCCTTGCAGTCCAAGGGACTCGCAAAAGTCTTCTCCAACACCACAGTTCAAAAGCATCTATTCTTCAGTGCTCAGCTTTCTTCACAGTCCAACTCTCACATCCATACAAGACCACTGGAAAAACCATAGCCTTGACTAGACGAACCTTTGTTGGCAAAGTAATGTCTCTGCTTTTGAATATACTATCTAGGTTGGTCATAACTTTCCTTCCAAGGAGTAAGCGTCCTTTAATTTCATGGCTGCAGTCACCATCTGCAGTGATTTTGGAGCCCAAAAAAATAAAGTCTGACAATGTTTCCCCATCTATTTCCCATGAAGTGATGGGACCAGATGCCATGATCTTCATTTTCTGAATGTTGAGCTTTAAGCAAACTTTTTCACTCTCCTCTTTCACTTTCATCAAGAGGCTTTTTAGTTCCTCTTCACTTTCTGCCATAAGGGTAGTGTCATCTGCATATCTGAGGTTATTGATGTTTCTCCCGGCAATCTGGATTCCAGCTTGTGTTTCTTCCAGCCCAGTGTTTCTCATGATGTACTCTGCATATAAGTTAAATAAACAGGGTGACAATATACAGCCCTGACGTACTCCTTTTCCTATTTGGAACCAGTCTGTTGTTCCATGTCCAGTTCTAACTGCTGCTTCCTGACCTGCCTACAGATTTCTCAAGAAGCAGGTCAGGTGGTCTGGCATTCCCATCTCTTTCAGCATTTTCCACAGTTTATTGTGATCCACACAGTCAAAGGCTTTGGCATAGTCAATAAAGCAGAAATAGATGTTTTTCTGGAACTCTCTTGCTTTTTCAATGATCCAGCGGATGTTGGCAATTTGATCTCTGGTTCCTCTGCCTTTTCTAAAACCAGCTTGAACATCTGGAAGCGCACGGTTCATGTATTGCTGAAGCCTGGCTTGGAGAATTTTGAGCATTACTCTACTAGTGTGTGAGATGAGTGCAGTTGTGCGGTAGTTTGAGCATTCTTTGGCATTGCCTTTCTTTGGGATTGGAATGAAAACTGATATTTTCCAGTCTTGTGGCCACTGCTTAGTTTTCCAATTTTGCTGGCAGATTGAGTGATGCACTTTCACAGCATCATCTTTCAGGATTTGAAATAGCTCAACTGGAATTCCATCACCTCTACTAGCTTTAAGCTTAGAAAAGTCTAGATCCCTTCAAACAAGATACAGGCTCAAGTAAGTTCTGGTTCTATGATTTGTTGTTTAAGCCTCTCACATCAAGGCTTTTATTGTCATGTGTTTGTGATTCCTGAGTGTGAACAAATGCTCCTTAGATATTCTGTATGGGAATTTTGAGGCTAATTTAAAAATGAGTTCTTCATGCAAGAATATAGAGTATATTTCATCAAGCAAACACAAGCTTCAACTTTTCACTTCTTTATATTTTTTCTTACCCATGCTTTCTGGACTCTTATTTTTCTAAGTTTTAAGTACAGCTAACTATTTTTAAATAGTTTGTATATCTTATTCAGAATTTTGAAAATGAAAGTCACTCAGTTGCGTCTAACTCTTTCGGACCTCATGGACTATACAGTCCATGGAATTCTGCAGGCCAGAATACTGGTGTGGGTAAGTCATTCCCTTCTCCAGTGGATCTTCCCAACCCAGGGATTGAACCCAGATCTTCCACATTGCAGGCAGATTCTTTATCAGCTGAGCCACAAGGGAAGCCCAAGAATACTGGAGTGGGTAGCCTATCCCTTCTCCAGCAGACCTTCCTGACCCAGGAATCAAACCAGAGTCTCCTGCATTGCAGGCACATTCTTTGTCAACTGAGCTATCAGGGAAGCCAAAACATAGTTCATGGAATTCTCCAGACCAGAACACCAGCGTGGTAGCCATTACCTTCTCCAGGGGATCTTTCCAACCCAAGGATTGAACCCAGGTCTCCCACATTACCAGCTGAGCCACCAAGGAAGCCCAGGATTTTAAAGTCTAAAGTACATCTAGCTTGTCATAATGCTAGAAAGGGGGATCAATCTGTAATTTTGTTCTGAAGCACTCATTAAGGATTTCAGACTACTATGAGATAAAGAATATCAAAAAAGTTTTCATATGGATTCTTTTATTCTCTAATATACAATATTATATACAGTAAATATTATCCATATAGTTTTCTCTATCCTCTGCTATTGAGCTTTTTTTCTCTCTCTCTCTTTTTTTTCTAGTATTTGAGCAGTGAAGGAATCTACCATCTTAGAAGAGGAAGAAAAAAGGACAGATTATAACCTGGCCAAGCTCTGATAAATAACTCCAAGAGGGACATTTCTTGTGTAAATCAGACAATTGGCATTCTTTTATCATTCAAGTCACTGAAAGCCAACTTATTTTTTTTTTCTTTTCACTAGGGAAACACTAGAAAATAATTAAGCAGGCATAATTTATGTGTATGTGACTGGAGAGAGAGCGAGACCAGCTTCCTTCTCTTTATTAAATATGTAGAAATTGTCTCTTTGAAGGGAGTGGCCAAAACCTTCAAGGACCATGCATCAGAGCAATCAAATTCCATCTCTTTCAGATCAAGAACAGATTGTAAACATGGGAAAATATCTAGAAACCTTTCAGTTTGCAAGGTCATCTGAGTATCTCTAGGAACAATCATCCTCAAGCTATTTCTATGAGCAGCAATAAACTGCCCTCACTTCCACTGAGACCATGGATCATAACTGTAGTCACCTGTGGCATTATTTTCTTGTCAACCAAGAAGCTTCTTACAGAAGCTGAAGACAAGGGTAACATCATGGAGGAACAAAGCTGGGAAATTGGAAAACAAAGACCAGACGGTGACATTCAATCCCTCGTGCCTAAACCGAGCACTGCAGGTAACTAGTTAGTTTCACTAAGTAACGCAGTCCCTTCTCTTTATTTCTTAAACTCTCTATTTTGATCTTATTGTTTTAAAACAAAATCAATCATGCTAAGAATTATTACTTCATAGACACTCAACCATAATATATATGTGTGTGTGTGTGCATGTGTGAGTGTGTTAATCACTAGTCATATATATACATGTATATATACATATATCCTATATTACCAATAAGTATGCAAACACAAGCAAAACTATAAATACCAGTATGTATATGAATAAGCATTTTTTTTTTCTTTTGGATGAATTTAAATCATTTACCCCAGATTTTTATATATTACAAAGAGTGCCATAAAACTTATATCACCAAATAGAGCACTGATATTTGATGGTGTACAAGTACTGTAGAGTAATCAGGAAGGAAGCAGACAATGAGACCCGGTATGGAAGGAGAAGCCAGTCTGTCATAACTAGCTTCTTGAGTTTAGGTTATTTACTAATACTCTCTGAATTTTATGCTAATTTAAAGATGAAATTATTTTAACTGTCCAAGTGATTAATCATTGCAGTACTTGGAATCCTGCATGGAAAGAGATGCCACCTTCATATCTGCCGCAGTGAACACACGTGCTGTAAAATAAGAAAGTATCAGCAAACGCAGCCTATACGTGTCACCCAGGACTAGCTCAACATTTATGACTACAACTTAAAGAATGGCGTGATATCTGAATTGTTATGAGGATCATTCAAAAGGAACTAGTATGGTTTGGCTTAGAAAAAGAGAAAACTAGGGGAAACTTATTTCAAATATTTGACTTCAGTTTCTCAATATAAAGATAGAAGTCACTCAGTTGTCTCCAACTTTTCACCACCCCTTGGACTTTAGCCTGCCAGGCTCCTCCGTCCATGGGATTTTCCAGGCAAGAATATTGGAGTGGGTTACCATTTCCTTCTCCATTCTCAATATAAAAGAAACTATAATCAGTTGTTGGAAATGAAAGTCAAATTTTGACTTCAATAAACAGAGAATCTTTTAGCAATGAATGTTTAGTAATGAGACAAGATGTTTCTTTACTGAACTTACTTATAGGAAGGAAGATTGTTTTAGGAACACACCATGTGAGAACAATAAAAGAAGGAATATGTACTCTGTGTCTGACATCATGATAATCACTTTCAAGAATGTAACATCATAGGGGATTAGAATATATTCTTGCACATGGTAGGCTTGAAGTTCTGGATGCACTTTAAACTCATTTATCCATATAGACAAGCCTATACCAGTTAACTCACACACACATGCCTTCCAGTTAGCGCTCTGTCAGAAGGTTCACTATAAAGCCCTATTTCTAAACCTTGTCTGTCACACTACAGGGAGTAAGGGCTGTTAAGTAAAACTGAGTCAACTGAGTGTCAGCTTCAGTATATTTCTTTTATTCTGAAATTTTATGAAGTCATGTAGTGAAAAGCTGCAGGAAAAGAAGTCTATTAGGAGAAAATGATGTATTATAAAGCGTTAAAGTTGAGTTTAAAAGTAAATATTATTCATGTTAAATAAAATTACAGGATATAATTTTTATCACAAATACAAGCTGATCTCATCTTTATTTTCTTAATTAAAAATTAAGAGATTCAAAAACTCCAAAAAAAAAAAAGAAACCACAAATTTTAGCCTAATCTACAGAATTTTGACAAAAAGGAATAATCTTTTTATGTAAATTTGAATAACATTTCTAGGCCAAGTTTAGTAAAGCAAATGTAAATACTATTATTCCATTTGGAAGTATAACTTTAGACCCAGAAGAGTGATAAAGAAAATATTATCCTAATTGTAGTAATTTGGTGAAGTTAAAGCTGAATGATAACTTTAGTACAGTATTTCCCCAGAACATCATTTTCATCCAAGCCCTAATTATCCTGATTATTATCTCACCATCTTTTCATCCCTACCTAATTGACATACAGAAAAATAACTTCTAGTAACATTACTTTACCATATTGCCGTGCTGTTTAAAAAAACTAGAGTACCTCCTTATTGTACACAGTGGGCCTCCAATCTGCATACTGTGAGCACAGAGTTGCTGTAAAAGATTATTTTAAATGGTAGAAGAAAGGTTTCATCTGGGCAGTATTATGAAGCTACGAGGTTATAGCTTCATTTTGTCTCTCCTTCACGCACAACATTCATATCCTGTCTCCAGGATTTCCTCCCCTCACTTGGTGCCATTTCAAAGCATCAATAATAAAGCTTCCAGCGCTGCTCATCTCTTGTTCACTCTGCACTGTAACTAGGACCCTGGGTCCCTGCACAGTCAGACTGAGTAAGGTAGAGTCAGTAACTAAAGACGTCACGTGCACAACCCCTTCAGTCCCTTACTTTACTGGATGGGCAAGTGTAGGCATCAGTTTGTTAGAGATGCCGAAAGGGAGGGGGAGGATGGTGCTTAACTATCACCTGAGGATTCCTCAAGAATAGAAATGAACAATTTTCTAAATAATTTATATTCATTCCAAAAGTAAAACAATACTCATTTTAACAAATCTGTACCAGGTCACAGGGGTACTAGGGGGCAAAAAGAAAAAAGCTATTGCAGAGTTTTTAAGTAGGTTCCAAGATATTGTCAAGAGTTTTCTTTTATTCTCTCTAGGTTTATGAAGACTTTGAATGGGTAGTTGCTATTTAGAGTATTCTAAAATATTAGAATAATGGTAATAACTAATGTCATTGGGTAGATTTTTCAGAGAACAATATTGTCCACAAAGCATCATTTCTCAGTAAAGACAAGTGAGTTGCCCAGGGAAGAGATTATTTTAAATAGTAGATTATTTAGAAATGTGAATTCAGGAAATAGGGACAATATTTACAATAAAGTGTTAGTCTAGTTCGCAAAAAAGAAAACAAACCAAAAGATGCAGAAAAAAACTTACTTAAATGCCTTTGTGACTGATACTCTAGGTTTGTATTCAAATAGTAAAATCAATTTTTATTATCTATAATTTTTAACCTAAGAGCTCTTTGTTATTTTCATTCTTTCTTTGTTTACTCATTCTTTTGTATGAATTTGATTCATTCCCTTCTTTTCCTAAATTCTACCCAGTGCTTTCCTCCCTGCCCCACAATAAATTGTGCAATCATTTATTTTAACCTATTTCTTCTCTTCCACGTGACTAGTTTCTTATTTGTTTGCCTCACATTGGCTTTCAGCTCACATTTCAGGAGAGCCTTCTGGGTTGCCATACCTGGGATCTCTGTGAATGTCCTTGTCCAGGAGCACCCCCAGACTGCAGATCTCTAGGGACCCCATGGTTCTGGGAGCAGCCTCACCTCTGGGATAAGCAGGGGGTGGGCTAGTCTGGAAAAGTGTTCCATCAAAAGCCCATATTTGTCTCTATGGTTCTTGTGTCTCGTCTAACAGTGATTTGTTGTTGTCTAATTAATCCTTTTAGTGTTTTAAGGAAAAGCTTCTACAAGGTGTTTGCTAGCTGTTGGGGAAGACTTTCCCTGCTGGAGGGTGTGAAGCAGAGTCGGGACCAGCAACTTGTCTCCCTGGCTGCCACTTCCTCATCCATTCATCCATCATCACTCTTCTCCTCAAAAAGGTATGGAATCATCAAATCACCCTTGTTCTCTAAATTCCCTTCCTCTGCTGATCCTATGACTTTATTTCATTTTATGCATATGAAAGGAATGCTTTCAGTAAGCCCAGACTCTTGCATCTTCCCATACAAAGAAAAGCGCTAAATTCCTTAACTTCAGATATCTGGTTTTCCTTAATTAACAATAATCTTTTGATGTTCAGTCTACCTATCCCTTGTTGGAAAACTTCTAAGTAACCTACTCCTTCCCCTGCCTCCTGGAACAGTTCTCTCAGGGTTACTTGAGAAGCTGCCCACCAGGCTTAAAGTCCTAAAACTCCTTTCAAATAAAGCATAACTCTCAATTTTTAGGTTTTGACCATTTTTTGAAGTTGACACTCCCTGGGTCCACCAAGACCAGCAGCATTACTGTATAATGGCACTACTTTGGCATGTCATATGTCAAAGTTCAGGCTTCCCTGGTGGCTCAGATGCTAAAGAATCCACCTGCAATTCAGGAGACCTGGGTTCAATCCCTGGGTAGGCAGGGCATCCCCTGGAGGAGGGAATGGAAACCATTCCAGTATTCTTGCCTGGAGAATCCCCATGGACAGAGGAGTCTGACGGGCTACAGTCCATGGGGGTCACAAAGAGTCAGACATGACTAGTGACCAAGCACAGCACAGCATGTCAAAGTTCAATCTTACAAAAAAGAGCAGTTAACTCACAATGGAGCAAATTTTAGCGGCCAAAATCCCAAGGCTTCCAGTTCAGTGATGAGGAGTGGTCCACATTTCTCAAAGGATCTTAGGAGGGTCTCCTATCAGCAACCAGGGAAAGTGCTGGGTCATGAACAAATGGAATTATCAAAACTGTGGAAGGCTATATCTGGTGTGTGTGATGACCCCTTTTAGGCACCTTGAACCTTTAGAATGTTTGTGTGATCTGGTGTTTGGGAGAAAATGGAAAGTCAGCACTAACATCTCACTGCGATGTCAGATCCGCAGTGTCTCACAAGTGAAGACAAAGGGAAAACAAGAGGACATGAGCCATGGAGGACACAGGAGGCCCTGAAGCTGCCCAGGGCTGCGGGGCTGGACATCAGGACCCCGCACCTGGATCACCAGGAGCAGGAGATTCCCCGTCGGTGACACAGGCTGGTTACCATACAGTACAAAACTGTGATGGGTCAGATAATGCTACTAATCAAGACACACACTGTCAAAAAGTGCAGAGAAGTAGCAAGACAACATGGTGTCCCCACAATGCAGAAACTCAGTGACAAAGTGGTTTTAGGCATATTTGCAATAAAACTTAACTTCAGATATCTGGTTTTCCTTAATTAACAATAATCTTTTGATGTTCAGTCTACCTATCCCTTGTTGGAAAACTTCTAAGCAACCTACTCCTTCCCCTGCCTCCTGGAACAGTTCTCTCAGGGTTACTTGAGAAGCTGCCCACCAGGCTTAAAGTCCTAAAACTCCTTTCAAATAAAGCATAACTCTCAATTTTTAGGTTTTGACCATTTTTTGAAGTTGACATTTTTTGAAATGATACAATGATACCCATGGGTATCCCTTCCTTCAGTCTGAGCTGAGAGATGGCAATGCATCCTTCCAGGCCAAGAAGGAAGGGAAAGATGTCTCCCCATTACCCCTGCTGCTGAATGACTAGTCCACTCCTCAGTGTCCTTTGGAAAGTTCAGTGGTACTGATCTCAATGAGGCAGCAGTGAGCGGTGGTGTGAAGTAAGATCTTAATTTCTGCCCAGAAATCGAACCCAGGTAGCCTGGGTGAAAACCAGGAATCGTAGCCACCAGACCAGCAAGAGTTAGAGGCTAGAAGCTATTTTTCCCTGGATTTTTATTGTTGTTCAGCTGCTAAGTCGTTTCCAACCCTGAGACCCCATGAACTGCAGCATGCCAGGCTTCCTAATCCTTCACCATCTCCCAGAGTTTGCTCAAACTCATGTCCATTGAGTCAATGATGCCATCCAACCATCTCATCCTCTGCTGTCCCCTTCTCCTGCTTTTGATCTTCCCCAGCTCAGGGTCTTTTCCAGTGAGTCAGCTCTTCGCATCTGGTGGCCAAAGTATTGGAGCTTCAACATCAGTCCTTCCAATGAATGCTCAGGGTTGATTTCCCTTAGAATTGACTGCTGTAGTGAAAAATTTATTTATCATGGAGGCAGAAGCTATAAAGGCAAGTATAAAGTATATTAGTAGAGACATAGTATAAAACAAGTGGGAGAGCACACAGTGAAACAGTTTGTTTAGTTAAGACAAAAGCAAGGCAGAGATGCACACCCAAAGAGAAAGCGTGCGAGTGTAGTGAGTGTCCCCTCAGTGAGTAGGAGTGCTGTAAAGAAGAGACAGTTAAGTCATTTTATAGATCAGTTTTTCCTGGTCTTTGTCTTCCTTCATGCTAATTATCTGTGTTTTGTTTTGTTTTGTTTTGTTTTTCTCCCCCGACGCCTGACCTAACCTAGGACCCTCCCCTGGGTACACATACACCCTTCAGTGAAGATGGATCTTGAAGTGAAGGCTTCTGAGAGGAACAAGACTCATTATGGCCTGGAATTATCCCTTGACTTTTGACCCACAAGGAGCCTTTTTGTGCATGTTTAGTGCCTTGTTCCCTGAAGAAGGGAGATGGAGATCCCTTAATCCTTTACTCAAACAGGATCTTGCCTCTTTGTCCTTGCCATGACTATTACCTTGACCATTGCCATATTACCTTAAGGTGTTTACAAGAGACAAACACTGGCTATTCACCATGTTTCTGTTGTTAATTCCATTTTAGAGGGCAAACAGGAGGCTGATTGTAAATACCTTAACTGGAATCCACCTATCTCTTAACTCAGAAAATGCTAACAGTTTAAGTATCCAGCCTGAAGCCCACTTCTTCATGCCCCATGAAGTGCAAACAGGTTGTAAATGTCTAACCTGGAGCCCATCTACCTCCCGTCTCAGTATAACCTTTACCCAGAGAATATAAGTCATGACCCTGAGTGCCCCAGGAATGTGGGTCAGAGAAGCTACAGTCTGGATCTCTATAGCACCGTTGGTTGCATTTTCTATTCAAGTCAACCTTGAAATTGCTCAGAAGTCCAGCTGCACTAAACAAGGCCATACTGCTCTTAGGAATTAATTAAAATATAGGTGTATATAATATAGTATATGTAGTTAATATTGTAATTAAATATATGTATATATCTATTTTACATTTATGTAATTATAAATATTTATTTAATATATAGTTTATCTTATACATATAAAGACAGTTCACTCAGATTTACCATTACTTGTGCTTTATTAGAACATCATGTAGACAAAGACAGGTTCATTTTTTTAGATAAACACAAGGTCATACTGTATAGCACAGGGAACTATATTCGGTACCCTGTAATAATCTATATGGAAAATAATATGACAATGAATATATAAAAGAATATATATATATACACATATAGCTGAATAATTTGCTATATGTCAGAAACTAACACAACATTGAAAACGAACTATACCTCAATAAAAACTTTCCTTAAAAGATCCATTTCTCTAACTGTGCTTTTCTCTTAACAAGAGTTCTCTGTGGAGAGGGTTGGGTTTTCCCAAGAGGGGATCTTGGAGGATGCCCTGGTTGCTCCTCTCAATACTGAGTTGCTGATAGGGACCCACAGGCTGTGTCTCTGAGGCCACTCGGTCTCAGGGAAGAGGCAGACTCAGAGGAGGACACAGACTTCTCTCTCTGCCCGAGTTCCAGCCCTCCACTTGCTTCCTTGCATGGCCCTTAAATCACCCACTCTGGTCAGAAAAACATCAGACACATTTTTATTCAACATTATGAGTTACATAAGGAAATGCTTGGGGGAAAACAATGACACATTTTGGAGGAGAGGAAACTCTTGCTTTTAATCACTAATTAGAGTGGTCTGTAATGAAGGATGATTTGATGGCATTTTGTTTTATAGCCTGAGTATTTACACTTTTATGAGCTCCACAAACACCTGGAGTAAGAAGCATTGCTTTCATGTTATTAGAAAAACATATTGTTCTCTTGTTATCGTTGAATGTAAATGACAACCTGAAAGATTGGATGTAGCAAATATTGATTTAGTGCTGGCCAAATGAATGCATGCATGTCCCAGATATTTGCACTGTGCAATTGAAAATTAAATCAAAAGCTCATCATAATAAACAGTAGCAGGCACATCAGAAAACTTTACACACAGTGAGCTTTCCTACAGACCATTCCTGTTGCAAAGAGACTAATTTCACTGAGGCAAAAGTCTTTATTACTTCTGATATATGAAATTCTTTTAAATGTCATCTAGGTATTCTGAGGTTAATGAAGCAATTTTAGATAATGGCCATGGTGGAGCTGTAGGTTCACACTGAGGTTTCTAAGATTCTGGGCAACGTAAAGAATAGTTTTATGTCCATAAATATCGCATTGCCTTTGAATGAGATGGGGAAGGAACTCAAGCAAAACTTTGAGAAGATTCTCGTTCACATTCCAAACAAAAGGGAAGGTCTTAGCTGTCTGAAATAGTATTTTGGTTGTTTGTTGTTTGTTTGGTTTTTTTTTTTCATTTTCTGTAAATGCCAGTAACAGTCACTGTTTGAAGACCACATACTATGACTAAATCAAAGATATAAAGTACTAAAAACTGTTTTTTGTCTTAGATATTTTAGATGATATTATAAAAAGTTATCATTACAGTAGATCAAAATAAATTCATAATTAATGGTAGTGAACCAGAATTATCATCAGTATATAAAGGAATTCACTTAAATTTGAAGCATTAATATTACATATATCTATTTATGCTGGCAGATAGAGACAAGAAAGAATGAAAATTTCCACAGATATAAAGAAAGGAGACTGTGAGAGAAATGGAGAAGAAATACTCATATTAATAGCTTTCTTTAGAAAGATGAAAAATCTTGCAAGTAGATTTGGTTGGCAGCTAGTAGTCAAAGTGCCATCAGGGAAGCCAGGTGAAATCTTAAGATTTTTTTAACTGGGTGAATAATTTTCTGTGTGTTTCACAAAGCCAAGGGAATACTTTGATTTCAAATTCTAAGTCTAGGGAGATGGCCTAGATGGTGATACTTTTCCCTGGACTCTACCAATCTCAGAACCAAAAGCACTGCATTCTGGGAAACTCCCTGATCCTATGCGAACAAGGCCATTACTCTCTGTCTCAGAGTATGTCCATATCAGCTTCAAATGGTAAAAGCAGGGGACCCAGTTGTTGCTTTATAATGGGCTCCAGTCATGCCCTAGATTTAATACCTTCTTCACTATGTACCTGCTCGATGACCTTGGACACTATATCTCTGAGGTTCAATTCCATTGTCTGTTGAAGGCAGATAATTCCTAAACTACTAAGTGTAAATTGTCATAAAATGATGTATATGAAGCAATCTGAAATATACAGCCTTTTCATTCTCTACCAAACTCCAGCTGAAATATAACAGATGTTCTCACAAAAAAAAAAAAAGTGTCAAAATCAGGCTTAATACTGAAGCTGCTCGAAACCTATTTTTTTCAATATATCCATTCTCAAGTAAACACAGAGGACAGAAAATCAGCCCTCTTTTCCAACAGTCCTGCAAGAATAGAAAGCAGAGTCTACAAACAAGGTGAGTGGCCGATTCAATACCGATCAGTGACATTAACACTGTATGCCAATTCCTCACATCTCAGACTGGCTATTCCTTCTGCTCAGGATTTCATGTTTAAAATGCAAGAACAAAATAGAGATATGTCTCAACCCAACCACAGTGATACAGGTCAAACTTCCCCTCCACAGTCGTTCTATTGAATGAGAGAAAAAGGGTAGGAAAGTATATTTAGCCGGAGTCCTTCCATCCTGGTCTTTTAATCATCTTTATCTTCCTAATGTACTACAGAGGAAGGGGCTTGAAAAGCAGAGTGTTGTTCATTTTAAGAAATATTAATGGCAACCAGATTCAAAGGAAAAAAGGAAAGATTCTGTACCCTGAGCATCTAAAGGAATAATCTCTTGTTCATAAAAGTGATTCCCCCTTGTTACTGAGCGGACAGTTCCCTGGGGACCCATTCTTAGTGGCAGCCCAGCTTCATGGGGGTTAACTCACTAAATTTTATGTGTCCTCAGCTCACTTTCATAATTACAATATCTCTGAATAAGAACAGAAAGGCTCTTGTGCCCATAAGACAAGTTTGCATACATAGTGATTATGCTTTTTATGCATTTGGGGGAAGATTTCTGCTGATTGCCAACACTACCTTAGTGATTACTGTCACTAAATACTCAGGTAAAGTGATTATGTGTCCTGAACATGGAATCAGTAGTAGAAATAGATAATTGTTTATATATAATCATATTACTTTTGACTTTTAAAATGAATGTAAACTTCAAAGTTCTGATAATAATTAGGTTTTTGCACCAGTTTCAAACAACTTTTAACAAGTGCTCTTTTCCTAGTCCATATCTTTTCATTTATGGAAAATTGGAAAAGATTCTATACATCTCTTTCTTCAAGAAAAACATCATTTGAAACTGGAAATAATCAGTTTTATTCTCTGTTTAGCATCTTGAGCAGCATTACATTGCTATGGGATATGTTAGTATTTTCTTGTATGTTTATTCAGCTATTTTATACCATAAGAAAACTGTATATTCAGTTGTGATTCTATGCCTGCTATTATTGAGAGTTTATAGAATATCTAGAAGGAATATATAAACTATCTCTTGGATATTACCAATAAGTATATTACAAAAGTTATCACAGAATCAGTTCATTATATTACCATGATTGAGAACCCAGCATTTCTTTCATTAAATATATACATATTCACTAAATTTTCATAACATTGGCCACATATTTGGTCATGATCATCAGTGGTTGTCCTATTTTGGGTTTTTTTTAATAAATTTATTTATTTTAATTGGAAGTTAATTACTTTACAATATTGTATGGGTTTTGTCATACATCAACATGAATCCGCCACAGGTATACACATGTTCCCCATCCTGAATCCCCCTCCCTCCTCCCTCCCCGTACCGTCCCATTTGTAATTCACAGCTAACCTAATAGGTATGATGCTATATTGTGAGTGAGAGACTGTCCACAGCTTTTTAAATTGTCATATCAGCCCTGCCAGGGTAATATACCTCTCACTTGAAAATTCAGAAAACTATTCAGAAAAATGTATCGCAATAACTACTCAAACGGTAAAAATGAATCAGCTCTTTTCATACTTTTGAAAGACTAACAAGATAATGTAATGTAGATTTAATAGAACGTTTTTGTTTTCCAGTTGTCATGGTTAAGGGGCACAGAGCATACAAGATTAATCTAACAAAAATACAATACAGAACATTTGCACAGTAGGAAAAAAAAAAAAAACTTTGAAAGACAAAAGTCAGCTAATTTTTCCCAAAGAAATCAGAGCTAGGAAGTTCACCTGTGAATGGAAACATTTGCATTGCTTTCCAGTGGGGTCCTGACTACAACCAGGGGGGAAGAAATCCCTAGATATGTGAAAGATTTGAAATAAATGCTGTAGGAAACCTGCCTGAACTTCCCTCACACTATGCACAAACAGACACTATTGCAGGACAATCTTCTCTCACTTTATCCATGAATATTCCACATCCCCAGGGAGCCACAGTAACCTTACCCAGGATCCCATCAGGACATTTGAAAATGTCCTTCCAGATGACACACATTCATAGCTCAAGTTCCAGTTTAAATTACACTAATGTGTTCACAGGGGCTAAGCCTCTTCAGTTGTATCCCACTTTTTGCGACCCTGTGGACTGTAGCCTGCCAGGCTCCTCTGTTCAAGGGATTCTCCAGGCAAGAATACTGGAGTGGATAGCCATTCCCTCCCCCAGGGGATCTTCCCGATCCAGGGATCCAACTCCAACCCACATCTCTTTACATCTCCTGCATTGGCAAGCAGGTTCTTTGCACTAGGAAGCCCAAATTATGCTAATACATTTTGAAAAATAAATTTTGCCTTCTATGCCTTTTCTCCCTATTTATAAACCTGTATTACCTAGTCAATCTTCTCTCTTATTCACAAAGATTTGCCATTTTAAACAATACATCATATAAAATACTTTAATAGATAGAATTCTATGTATAAACTCTTTATCTCATTATGAAAATGAAATTCGGATATGAGTAACCAATGACCTAGCAATTACAGTGGCCTACAGATAGAGGGAAATAAGGATTTCTCTGTTTCTGAAGCAACACCCTTATTTATGTGTGCTTCTTACTCTCTTCCCAGGGCTGGACATTTCTGATATGATACTAAAATCAAACCTGTTTCATCGCTGTCAACTCTGAGTCATTCATTCCTAAATTGACTAGACAGAACCTGGGAATTATAGCTCTGTAAGGCAAAGAGGTATTTAAAGATCACCCATTTGAAGTTCTTCATAAACAAATTGAAACAGTAGGTGAGGCAAATAAAATGGAAAATAATCTTCATGGAAGAAAATGAGATTTGACAATAATAACAGATTACAATGACCACAGGAGTCATTAGGAGGAGGATCTGGGAGGGACCAGGAATCCCATCAGCCTTTCTAGCCGTGACCATCCTGGAGGCTGAGGCAGGAGCCATAGCACGTGACTTCCAGAATCCCCCCATTTGGAGGGGGTCTTCAGCAGTCAGTCAAAAGGCCATGCTCCTCAGGATTTGTCAGAAAAGAACCAGCTGCAGAGAGTGAGGGGAGGTGGAGAGTTCTTATCTAAAATGCAAGTTTCCGGGTCTCAGACCCTGAAAAAATGGTTAAGAGCTAGACTTTAACAAGAACCCCGGGGAATTCCCATGCACATTAGGTATTAAGGAGCACTGGATTGTGATTCGAGGATTCTGCTGAATTTATAAACAGCAACTTATTCCGAACGATGATTTTGTTTTCTTTCATCCCCAAGTTTTATCCGTAATGTTGTTCAGTTGCCCAGCTGTGTCTGACTCTTTGCGACTCTATGGACTGCAGCACGCCAGGCCTCTCTATCCCTCAGACCTGCTGAAGTTTTCCCAAGTTCATGTCCATTGTATCAGTGAGTCCATCCAGCCATATCTTCCTCTGATGCCCTCTTCTCCTCCTCCTCTCAATCTTTCCCAGCATCAGGGACTTTTCCTATGAGTCAGCTGTTCACATCAGGTGATCAAAATACTGGAGCTTCAGCTACAGCATCAGTCCTTCCAGTGAGTAATCAGGGTTGATTTCCCTAAAGATTGACTGGTTTGATCTCCTCTCTGTCCAAGACTCTCAGGAGTCTTCTCCAGCACCACAGTTTGAAGACATGAATTCTTCGGTGCTCTGCCTTCTTTATTGTATAGGTCTCACAATCGTATGTGACCATTGGCAAGACCATAGCCTTGATTACAGGGACCTTTGTAATGACTCTGCTTTTCAATGCACTGTATAAGTTTGTCATCGCTTTCCTGCCAAGAAGCAATCATCTTCTGATTTCATGGTTGCAGTCACCATCTGCAGTGATGTTAAAACCCAAGAAGAGGAAATCTGTCACTAGTTCCACCTCTTCCTCTTCTATTCGTCACAGAGTTCATTGAGTTCATAGCTTCACTGAGTTACACGAGCCCCTTCACCACCACAAGGCAGTGATCCATGAAGGGGTTTATCTCATAGTGGTTACCAGTAAAATGGATTATGTTTTTGTTTGTAGGGACCGTTTTCTATCTTACCACTACACTTGATAGAGAAGAACCTCATACAACCGCAGAGGGTGAGTGTTTTGAGAAAGGAACAGTTCAGATGTCAACAGTCCTTCTAGAAATATTGAGAGAGGACATTCATGGCCTCCACAGAGGTCTGTTGAGGAAACAAAATCAGCAGGTGAAAACTCAGCCATCTGCCGTTATGGACGATTTTAATGGAACAGGACTTCGCCGGTCATCTTCTTTCCTTCTTTCTTTTGTGAAGGTGGAACCCCACAGCTTCTCTCATGAACTTAAAATACAACTTTAATGAACTTGATACTATGACATTGAAACAGCCTGGAAGAGCTGAGCCTCAGTTAGGGAATGAGTAAGAAAATTTGGAAAAACTGTGCCTAAATTGAACAGCATGGTGAATCAGAATTAAGACAGCATTGTGGACCTGGAAAAGTAGGTACAGCTCTCTTCCTCACTTATAACATCAAGAGGTTAGGTGACGTGATCTCTGATATCCCTGGTTCCAGGCTTGTCATCTCTGGAAGTTCAGTGCCTCAGTCTCTCCCATCCACCCCAGAGGACACACAGGAAGACATGCTCTGTTGTCACAGAAGATGTGGAGTCCACAGGGAACTGCACATAGACCATCCGGGGGACCAGAGTTTACAGGTGAGGAAAGAAAGTGATAAGTAGAACTGCTTGAGGTCAGTTGCTTTCTTCTCTCTTGCATTTTCCTCACTTCCTCCTTCACTTTGGTGCAGCTGGTTTGGTAGCCAGCATCCAGATGTCCTCTCCTTAAGGCGGTTCCTTGGGATGGATCTGGGGAAAAGGGACAAAGAAGCTCCAGACACCTTTGCACCTGGTCTGAAGTTGAAACACTCTTGATGTTTACACATGGTTCAGGTCACTAGCCCACAACATGAGAACCAGATGAGGATTTGGGGGAAAGGCCCTTAACTGGTGATTTAGATGCATTTTTTCCTTGAGACTTCCCCATACACAGACTCTTAGAAACCCAATCAGAAGGGAAATCTATTGCCTGATCAAGGCACAGTGATCTTTTCTCACCTCTCTAATGATTAACAGTTACTAAGTTAAACTCATTCTCACAAATAACATAAATATTCGCTTTAGATTATCTTGCAAATGATTATTTTGTTTCTACTGTTCATATAATTCCCCTTGGATCAAACAACTTGAGACAGAAGATAGCTATTATATTAGAAGGATATTTTCATAGATTAGAAAATGTTTGCTCCAATTTTGCACATAGAAAAGGGAGCCACTTCACACCTGAAAGTCAGTTGTAAACCTCATGAATGACATGCTGTGAGCATCTTGGATGATGGAATTCTCTCATTCAGG
Organism: Ovis canadensis; assembly: GCF_042477335.2. Taxonomy (NCBI): domain Eukaryota; kingdom Metazoa; phylum Chordata; class Mammalia; order Artiodactyla; family Bovidae; genus Ovis; species Ovis canadensis. The sequence goes on from NC_091261.1 coordinate 53,753,635, forward strand.
TGCTAATTCCATATATTTTTCTTTAGAAATTTTAATACTTAATTACAATGATTTCATAGGTTATAATAAAACTTTCAATAGAGGAACTAACGTGTCCTTTCCAAAAAAATACGAGGTAAATAGTAAATAAATCAAATGTGTGTTAAAGCATTAAAATGTATTACATTTTAAATTATGTTTTAACCAGACTACACAATTGGAATAAACCTGCACAATTCTATGAAATGTATTTCTGTTTATTTAAGAAAAAAACTGAGCGAAACACACTGAAAAGTCTACTTTAAACTAAAGTTTAAAAAACACATAAACCCTTTAGTTAAATAAACCAGAACAATGAAGACTTTGTTCAAACATATATCTACCTAACAGATAACTGTAGGGAAAAAAGTTTCTCTGGGTCAAGTGTTGTTTTTTGTTTGTTTGTTTGTTTGTTTGTTTGTTTGTTTTAACATAAAGAATGACATCATGCCTGTGATCTCAGGGAAAAAAATGCTTCATCAAGAAATCAAAATGAAACTAATGCAACACTGTAAATCAATCAGTGTATAGTATTAAACTATACTTCAATAAAAGATAAAATTTTAAAAAGAAATCATAATGTTCAAACAATTTAACCACCCAAGACCCTAATGAGTTTTGTCTTTGTTGTATCCCAAATGCATTAGTTGAATTAGGCTGCTATCCTTTGATGATGAACAATGTAGCAGAAAAGAAAGACAAAGTTCATTTTAATCAACACTTAAACACCTAAACCTATTTTCAGTGCTGGATTATGAAAATATAATGCCTGGGGACAGGATAATAGCCAATGCTCAGAATGGCATTGCTCAGAGTGACAGAGCAGCACATAATTAGCTCCACTACTACCCTTGTGAAATGAGCAAGTGCTATAGAAATTCACTGGAGGCTGTCCATTAAAAATGCAATATACATAATGAAGCTAGCATTTATGGAGCTATGGAATAAAGCTACTAACTAGGGAATAATTATTACTAATGTAGATGTTTTTCTTAATTCTTCATTTTTCAAAACATACAGCCATGGTATTATATTAAAAATGTGATTTAATTTATGAACATTCAACTTCAAAAAGCCTTTCTTGTATAATTTCCATCATTGAGGTGTTACTTGAGAATTATAGTTATAAAAATGGAAATAATTTTTACATGCAGCCACCATGCAACCTAGCAATTCCATTTTTGTTTTTTTATCCCAGAGAAATGAAGACTTACATTTTCTGTAAAAAAAAATATGTACACAAATGTTCATAGTATCTTGATTCAATAACCCCAGATTGGAAATTACCATCTTCAGTGAGAGAACAGATAATAAAAAAATAATAGAACAGATATAAAAAATTGGTATATAAATATTATGGAATATTACCTAGCAGTATGAAAGAAAAGCATCTATTGATATGCACATCAACCTCAATGAATCTTCAGAGAAATAAACTGAATTATCAAATCCAATCTTGAATGTTTACATATTGTATGATTATATTCATGTAATATTCCAGAAGTAACAAAATTGCAGAACTGGAGAGCAAGTTGGTGGTTTCCAGGGGTTAAGAATAAAGGTGAGGTGAGCAGGCAGCAAGTGGATGTGGTGTAGAAGGGCCATTGAAGGAACCCCTGTGCTGATGGTAATGTTCAGCATTTTCACTGCACCAATTCCAATTTCCTGGTTGTGTTAATGTACATGTAATGTGATCGCTTTACAAAATCTTACATTGAAGGAGATCAGTAAAGGTGCCTGGGATCTCTCTGTGTTACTTCTTATAACTGCATTAAAGTGTTAGTCAATCAATCATCTCTGACTATTTGCAACCCCATGGACTGCAGCCCGAAGGATCCTCTGCCGATGGAATTTTCCAGGCAAGAATACTGGAGTGGGTTGTCATCCCCTTCTCCAGGAAATTTTCCCAACCTAGGGATCAAACCTAGGTCTCCTGCATTGCAGGCAGATTCTTTACCATCAGAGCACTGGGAAGCCCTATAACTTCATGTGAGTCTACAATTATCTCAGGCTTCCCAGGTGATTCAGTGATAAAGAATCCACCTGCCAATGCAGAAGATGCAGGGGACTCGAGTTTGATCCCTGGGTCGGAAAGATTCCTTGGAGAATTAAATGGCAACCTGCTCCAGTATTCTTGTCTGGAGAATTCCATGGACAGAGGAGTCTGGTGGGCTACAGTCCCTGGGTTCACTAAGAGACACAACTTAGCATGCAATCACTACAATTATCTTGAAATAAAAAATTAGCTTTAACAGGTATTGAAAAAAAACCTAAAAAATCAAAGAAAATACTCTCTTAAAAGAATTTCCAAGGAATTAGACATATGTTGTATATAATTTAAAATCAAGAGCTTGGAGGGTGTCATCATTAAATCATGTTCACCCAACTTTCAGATGAACAAGCACATAGAATTATGACACCTCCCAGTGAGTATTGCTGCTGGTGGAGCTTCTGATCCATGCCTCTTTGGCCAGAACAAAGAGTTGTTCTAATTAGTAAGTATGATTGTATATTCTCTCAGTGGAAGCAAAGTCAGGGCAAACAATGATTTTCTAAATTTCTCTCTAATGCATGAAAACTTCACTAAAATTGTTGTCAAGTTTAACACTACTACACCAGATGAGTCAATTTACCAATAACTGTCCAATGGGTGACGTTGCAAGCTTGAAACTCAAACCAAAAGTCTCTTTCATAAACAAAAGCGCACAAAGCTTCCTCTTTTTCTGCTGTAACTTAGAAAACACAAGACACAATGTAAGTCAGCAGTGAAGAAGGAAATGAAGTGAAATGGAGATGAAGACGTGAAATCCTAGACTCCCAAAACTACAAGTTTCAGGTCCTCACAAATGGGAAATGAAAGAAGAATTCTGAGGTGAGGGGTAGCCAGTCCAGAGAAGATCACAGAAGCAGCCCTCCAGGCCAGGTCACCAGGCAGAGGCACCAGCAGAGGCTGAACATGAAGCACTTTGATCTAAGATGCACAAGCTATCCACACTCAGATAAGATGGGTTCATGGATTTTATGATTTTCATGTTAAATCAGACTGATAAATGAGTTGCAATAAGGGAATGTATGTGTGTTAATGCTCCGTTGTGTCTGACTCTTTGCAAACCCATAGACTGTAACCTACCAGGCTTCTCTGTCCATGGGGACTCTTCGGGCAAGTATACTGGAGTGGGTCACCATTTCCTTCTGGAACATAAGGGAATATGCAACTGCTTAAACAACCACACCCAAGGATGCTAAATTACACCCAAGTATCAATACAACATAAGCCAGAGACAATGAAATGATCATCTCCATAATTCTCAAATCAGTCTCGTGAAAAGAAATATTGTTCCTGAACTGGGTTTCAGAACATCAAATATGCAGTCCCAGAAAAGGAGTGGGAACAGAGCTAGAAAAGAACTAAAGAAAGGGAAGAAGTAAGAAAGAAACAAAGAAAGGAGGGAAGGAAGGAAGACAGGCTAAAAGTTGAAGTGAAATTTTAAAAGTCTAACAAGTTCTGATAGTAATTTGAATAATAACAACTGTGTTACCTGACTGACAAAAGAGTTAATGTGATCTTAGGCTAAAGTATACAGACGGGGGAAAGGTCCAGAACAAAGATAACATTAGCTTCAGATTCATGAGTGTACTTTATTCTTCACTGGCCATAAGCCATATGGCATTTTGATATTAAAAAGATAATAGGAAAACTCAAGCAGTGAAAGAAAATTGAAAGGCTCCAGAACTTGTTCATGGGTCATGGTCAAAGGCGCTTCTCTAGAAAACAGATGACAATGGGGGAAGGTTTCAGGTCTTCCAACATCTGAATGTATCATTCAGTGAGGCCTGGGGGATGCTGATGACTTTGGTTCAGTAGCATCTATATATTAGTGCTTTCCCCCCAAGTTAGTGGGTTTCCATGGCAGGTAAGTTCTTTTTTTGTTGTTTTGTTTTGTTTTTTTTTTTGTTTGTTTGTTTGGTTGGTTTCTTTTTTTAATTATTATTATTTTTTAACCATTTATCTTTTTTTTTTTTTACTTTACAATCTTATATTGGTTTTGCCATACATCAACATGAATCCACCACGGGTGTACACGTGTTCCCCATCCTGAACCCCCCTCCCACCTCCCTCCCCGTACCATCCCTCTGGGTTATCCCAGTGCACCAGCCCCAAGCATCCTGTATCCTGCATCAAACCTGGACTGGCAATTCATTTCTTATATGGTATTATACATGTTTCAATGCCATTCTCCCAAATCATCCCACCCTCTATCTCTCCCACAGAGTCCAAAAGACTGTTCTACACATCTGTGTCTCTTTCACTCTCTCGCATACAGGGTTATCATTACCGTCTTTCTAAATTCCATATATATGTGTTAGTATACTGTATTGGTGTTTTTCTTTCTGGCTTACTTCACTCTGTATGCAGCTCAATTCCAGAAAAATAAACGACCCAATCAAAAAATGGGCCAAAGAACTAAATAGACATTTCTCCAAAGAAGACATACAGATGGCTAACAAACACATGAAAAGATGCTCAACATCACTCATTATCAGAGAAATGCAAATCAAGACCACAATGAGGTACCATTTCACGCCAGTCAGAATGGCTGCTATCCAAAAGTCTACAAGCAATAAATGCTGGAGAGGGTGTGGAGAAAAGAACCCTCTTACACTGATGGTGGGAATGCAAACTAGTATAGCCACTATGGAGAACAGTGTGGAGATTCCTTAAAAAACTGGAAATAAAACTGCTCTATGACCCAGCAATCCCACTGCTGGGCATACACACTGAGGAAACCAGAATTGAAAGAGACACGTGTACCCCAATGTTCATCACAGTACTGTTTATAATAGCCAGGACACGGAAGCAACCTAGATGTCCACCAGCAGATGAATGGATAAGAAAGCTGTGGTACATATACACAATGGAGTATTACTCAGCCATTAAAAGGAATACATTTGAATCAGTTCTACTGAGGTGGATGAAACTGGAGCCGATTATACAGAGTGAGGTAAGTTCTTATATAAGGTAAGTTCTGTATATTCAAGAGGACTCTAAACAATCATTTAGTGAATGTGCTGTGCAATGTAGTCAAGCTTCAGATGAATAGTTGTATTACATGCGAGTAAGGATCTAATAGATTTTCATAAACACAGTGTGCATGTCTGCTAATTATCACTTCAAGGAACCATATATACATTTATTCATAACTTGCGTGGAATATAAGATCCATTAGGATAGGAACCCTTCCATTCTGACTCTTCATTTTCCTTCCATGCATGGGAAACAGCAGGAACCCCATAGATGCTGTCAAGTGGATGATGTCATTTCACTCAAATGTCAAACACATCCAAGAAGTAGGCTCTACTGACCTCCACTTCACAACAGATGACAATTAAATCTACTAAGATTTATCAGGCTGCCCAAGGTGTTCAACTAGAGCCAACTCTGACTCTAAAACTCATTCTCTTACACTACATTTAACATATTCAGGAAGGGAAAAAGGCACAGGAAAAACAATAAGTAAATAATGCTGGTGGTTTGCTGTGCAGAATGGTCCCCTCCACTTCCCAAAGTCACTTGTTGCCATGGTTTCTTTTATCAGCGCTCACACCAGTGACAGTTAAGCTATCAACCTCCTAAACCAAAAATAGCTAACATTTTCAAGTAAATTAGAGCAATGTGGATGATCTCTTTACACTTTCAGTCATATTTCTCTATTGCTCTCAATTCTGACATGCCAAAAAGAAAAAAAAGAACAAAACAAGATTCTGCTCTGAAATGCATGTGTGTGAAAAGTGTGTTTGAAAATTGCTCAGTAGTATCTGACTCTTTGCGACCCTATAGACTGTAGCCTGCCAGGCTCTTCTATCTGTGGAATTCTCTAAGCAAGAATACCGGAGTGGGTAGCCATTCTTTTCTCCAGGGCATCTTCCCAACCCAGGGACCAACTGCATTGGCAGGCAGGTTCTTTATGATCTGAGCCACCTGGGAAGCCTTGTAGTGTGCATCCGTACTAGTAAGTATCCAGGTTTCATTAACCTCAGCACACAGTGCCACACTGGGGAGACAGGAATGTCTTTGTCTTTAGATGATGTGAAACAGTAAGACAACACAATTCCTTTTTATCTTTGGGGAAAAAGGAAAACAGGTGATATCCCAGCATGTATCATTTTCCTTACTTTCTTCATTTGAGATCAGACCTTTATCCAGTGGTTCAGAACCTTCAAATCAAGTAACATAATATAAAACATTGTAAAATGGCAAGGAATGTGAGGAAAAGAACTATTTTGTATATCTATGTTCTTAGAAAATGTGTTTCTTTACCTAAAAATGAAACGATAGTGTAACATCATGGTACATTACATCTAGAAGCAAAAATAAAACCATGAGCTTTAACTTTGTCATTTTGCAAGTTTTGGAAAGTTCAGGCCCCAGGAGCTGTAGTGATCTGCACTTATAGCAAGTTGGAGGCAGGTTGTAAGCAGAACAGTAATCTCTTTGTTTCCCATTCTATTGTTTTTCCGCCCAAATATCCTGCTTCTTATCTTCTAGTGATGTTCCAAAAATTTATTTAAAAAGAAGAGCTAGAACACATTAGTTTCCTTAAAAACATGATCCTTCTCTAATGGAGAGTTTAGAAATCAATTATTTTCATTTAAACCAACAAAAAACCACCAATAGAAATAAAAACTAAAATTCCAGCAACTATAAGGAAATGTTTACTTTCAATACATTTTGTATATTCAGATAATTTGCTTTAAAGTTAACATATATTTTGAAAAGTGATTTCTTTGTTAATAGAAACTATCTCACACATGTGATTGAGTAGAATGTTTCTCACACACATATATACACACATGCTTCCCTGGAGGCTCAGATGGTGAAGAATCTGCCTGCAATGTGGGAGACCCGGGCCTGATCCCTGGGTCAGGAAGATCCCCTGGAGAAGGGAATGGCAACCCACTTCAGTATTCTTGCCTGGAGAATTCCATGAACAGAGGAGGCTGGCAGGCTACAGTCCATGGGATCGCCAAGAGTCAGACAGGACTGAGTGACTAAAGCTATATGCACATACACAAGGGCATGTGACAAAAGAAAGGCAAAGCTGAGCTATTATTAACTTTTAATGACAACTGGGACCGTGAGGCCTTTGGTTTTTGCATGCCATCCACATGATAAACTGGTGTTTCATGTTGTTCAGGAAAATAAAGCAAATTTAAGTAAAACATTTTTAATTAGTGGTTTAACTACATGATTAATGATGCCTTTTTAAAGTAAAGGCCTGTACCAGCAAATGAAAAACTCATTTCCAAGAGCTGGTTTCTTCCACTTAATGACTTCTCCTAAGAGGCAAATAAATTGAACAACAACATATGAAACCTATTAAGCTGCACATTTTCGCAGAGAACAAAATTGAATGTTGTGTTACAAGTTGCTGATCAACTAATCAAAAGTAATGAAACAAACATTCTACAAAGGCTTCTCTTAAATTGGTGTGAAACTTGTTTTGAAACAACTATACAACAGTGCTTAATCTTATTTGCTTAACTGAATAATCTGAACTGAAATAAAAAGCACTTACCGAAAGATTAACTTAGCCCTTGAAAACACAATTCTGGTTGTGTTTGTGCTGTATTTATTTGGGAGCAACTTCAACCTTACTTGAAATGTCCAAAAAATAAAATGTGCCCCCCAAAAGAGTTCAACTAGATCTCTAAATATCTAGTTAAAAATATTGACATTACACAGCATTCCAAGCCAAGATTCTCTTAAAAGTCAGTAGTAACACTGAATTGCCAGTGGGGTATAATAACTAGAGACTTGGCCTCAAGGGTCAGCTGGACTTTGTCCGACTCTAGCTCAGAATTTCACAGGTGAATGTCTTTTGACTGTAGCTTATACCTCACTGGGCCTCAGTGAACTCATCTGCAAATTGGCATAATAATATTGCCTATTTCAAAGTGTAATTGTGAAGTGTGAGGTGATGCGTTACTCACATGTATTAGCTGGAGATTCTGTTTTAGTAACCATAATTATTGTTATATGTCTGCTGATAAAACATGGTTAATATCTTCACCAGTCAGTTGTGCTTATCACTATTTAACAAGGTCCACAAAGCAGAGGTGGTACACCTGCTTGTTTGAAAACCTTAATCAGTTTCCCCTATGCTGTTTTGTACAAACAAGTTCTCAAAATAGAACAAAAGTATAGCTGTGTGCTTTCCAGGTGGCTCAGTGGTAAAGAATCCACCTGTCAAAGCAGGAGCCACAGGAGACATGCGTTCTATCCCTGGGTCAGAAAAATCCCCCAGAGGAGCCATGGCGACCCACTTGCCTCAAATATTCCATGGACAGAGGAGCCTAGTGGGCTACAGTCCATGGGGTCACAAGGAGTCAGACACAATTGGGCGGCTGAGCACGCATGCACACACATGGCTGCTGTTACCAGAGTTTCCTAAGGTGACCTGTACCACCCACCAGTATAGCACTGAGTGAGAGCTAAAGTAACACGCCTTAATTTCACCTTGAGGGGGGAGTATTTGTTTAAGGTAAGAGGATATTTATTGGATATAATTTAATAAACTAGGACACTCTCCATTGGAACTTATTTCTGTCAGTCTCAAAGTCTGGACTGTGATCCCCTCTGTCCCTCTTTACTGAAAGTATACTCATCCTTCAAGGCATGAATACTTTTTTTTTTCAAATAGATATATGTCAATAGACAAATTGAATTAGATTATTCTTTCCCTCTGATGCAGCAGTAAGATTCTTCCGCCTCTGTTTGGCCATCCTCTATTCTGTTCCTGTTATTGTACAAATGTCTTGCTGTGTATACCACAAGGCCATGATCTGAAATGTCTTCTGAGTTCATTTCAAATCCCCAGAGGGCAGCAAGAACAGACGTGGTCTGGGGCTTCCCCGGTGTTCCAGTGGTTAAGACTGCCTGCTCCAATGCAGAGACTGAGATTGGATCCCTGGTAGAGAAACTAAGATCCCACACCCTCTGCAGTGCAGCCAAAAAAAAGGAAGAAGAAAGGATGTTTAAAAAAAATAAGAAGGAAATGATCTAATTCATACCTCCTCTCTGCATGGCTCAGCACTCCCACCTGGAGCAGAAGGGTCTGGAAGGCTCTGTTCTTGGCTGTTCATGTATCTGTCCTCATCCTTCTGGTTTCAGTTCAAACGTCAATCCAAAAGAGAGGCTTTCTCTGACACAATTTTCAAAGTATCCAAGCCAGTCTCCTCCCTCACCTGGACCAGAGCAGTAGCTTTGGAACTATCCCCTGTGGACAGAGACTGTTTCCTTCCCTCCCAATATGGATGCCTTTCTTCCTTTACCATCTTAATCACTCTGAGTAGGACTTCAGGTACCATGTCGAGTAGATATTATCTTGTTCCTGATCTTAAAAGCTTTCAGTCTTTCACCACTGAATATAATGTTGGGTTTGGGTTTTTCATATGTGAACTTAATTATGTTGCGATAGCTTCCTTCTGTACCTAGTTTGTTGAGTGTTTCTATCATGAATTTTGTCAAATGCCCTTTTTGCATCAGTTGAGACCATCATGTTGTTTTTCTCCATCTCATTAATGTCATTTATTACGTTGATCTTATTACAACATCAGGCATGTAGTGAAATTGTCCCCCATCTCCTGTTGCTGACCATCCTTCAGCTCTACCATTCCCCACCTCCTCTCCTTCTTCCAGTCAGTAACTGTTCTTGCCTGTTCACTCCATGCCAGCCCCTGTATGCCAGCTGTTGTACTGTGCTACTGTACTTTTCAAGGCACTGTACTGAAAGATTCGAAATGTGTTCTTTATTCCTTGTATTTGTTTTTATTTATTATTTGTGTGAAAAGCATTATAAACATATTATAGTACAATTCTATAATAGTTGATTGTGCTAGTGGGGTACCTAAGCTAACTTTGTTGGACTTAACAAACAAATTGGACTTACAAACACACTCTTGGAAAGGAAATCATTCCTATGTAGGTAACTTGCTGTATCTTCTCATTCAATAGTTCTATGAAGCGGATTGAGGCAAACTGAATGGAATCAGACTACACTGCTAGATCTAGACACCAAATGTGCAAACATTTACTCCAGAATTTTGAGCAAATGAGCTAAAATATATAAACCTTTTTTTTTTTTTCTACCCACAGTCAGCCAGACTCAAGGATACAGACAGAGGTTCCAGACCACGAAGTCCACCCAGGTTCTGCAATGAGATTGCCAGACTGAGAAGTCTAAGGGAACAATCCTCACAAAACTCCCCTTGATTCACACTCCAGCTGGTAGATTGAGGGTCTGCAGGACCCCTCTCATTTCAGACCAGCTGACTATATCTGAGGGTGCTCACAACTTCCTTCAAGATGAAGAATTTCCTAGAACAACTCACAGCATTCATAAAAATTAGATATACTTAGTATGTTTATATTTACTGTTGTATGCAATTGTTGCTGTTGTTCAGTCCCCAAGTCATGTTTGACACTTTGCAACCCCATGGACTACATCACACCAGGCTTCCCTAACCTTTACTATCTCCCAGAGTTTACTCAAACTCATTTCCATTGAGTGGGTGATGCAATTACTATTACTGTTTAATTATAGCCAAAGGATACAAATGAGAATCAGCCAAGGTAAGAGGTGCAGAGTGGAGTAGTGGGGTGTGGTGCGGGGGTGTTCCAAAAGAGAGCTTCCTGGTTCTCAGGAATGTGTACAGACTGTCACCAACCCAGACTGTCGCCAACCCAGGGGACTCAGCAGACCTCAATATTCAGAGTTTATACCTGTGTTTCTTTATGTAAGCTTGGGTGATTGAGTCATTGCCATGTGGCTGAACTCAGTCTCAGCTCCCCGCTTCCTGGAGGCTGAACTGATGGTCACCTGGCCAAAAGCCCTAATCCTCTAATCACATGGTAAGTCTTCCTCATTAGCATAACGCAATCAATGGCAAACCACTCCAGTATCCTTGCCTGGAAAATCCCATGGACTGAGGAGCCTGATGGGCTGAAGTCCTTGGGGCAACTGAGTGACTAACAGAACCATCTCATTAGCACAAACCATGCAGCGTGGACTTGAAGATCCACCACGAATAACTAGGATACCTCATCCCCCAGGTAACTCCAAGAGTCTAGAGGATACTTCCTAGTAACTGGGGACAAAGGGCAGATCTCTATGAACTGAACAAAATTTTAATTATATGTTTCCCAGTTTATAAAATGAGTTTAATAGCAATCTTATATATTGGATTTTTCAAGAATTAGATGAATTTGACATGTAAATTACTTGTGTAGTTCATGGAAAACTCCTGAAAAAAATTTTAGTTATTATTACGATTATGTTTTCTTTTTCTGCTTGTCCTAATTCATTACTCTCTTGGCAACTGTATAATGAGAGTCTTCATAGTTCAATTCTCAGAAGAAAGTTCACATATTTGCAAATGGAGCTGTAGAAGCAATCTAGGAGTCACCTTGAGGACTTGGAGAAATTAAAAGCTCCAGCCGATTTTCCCAAAGTAAGCATGAAAATTAAGTATGTAATAGTAATTTATGATACTGAGTGAGCTGTTACATGCAGATCACCATTCAAAGTGAAACTCAGAAAAATGTGGGGAATATTACAGAAAGTGATTAGTGGGCTCAAAACTGATAAAATGAAATTTTTTCTACTTTAATTTTTTTCAATTTATGGAAGAAAAATATTTTTTTTATTTGTTTATTTTCTCACATTGCAGTAAAACATGAAAATAACAATCAGTATGTCCAGTTAGGCTATGTGTCTGAGAAAAATATCTACTTATCTAATGTGCCAACTCAATAACATAAAATACCTCTGCCAAAGGAAAATAAATGAGTAAAAGAAATATATGGAGGCTATTAATTTCACAGATGAAACCATTCCAACAAATTCTCATTAACCCCTGTACTAAAATGTTCTGTGAGACCAATTTGTGTCCTGCCAGAACTGCATATTTAATTTCTCTTTATAATTTTAATTTTTTTCTCTGTATTTTTCCCAAAGGCCTCAGTGTTAAAATTAGAAACTATGCATCACAATTATAAGGTTGATCTTTAACTCTACCTGCCTGTTGCTCATCTTTGGCTAAAGTGTAGAGTAATATATGGTGGTGTATAGTGAATGAATGAGAAAAGTATGTTTTAAATTTCCATTTGTTTCACGTGTAATTGGCATATCTGATAATGCCCCCAGTGATTTTAAACAATTAATGTTACATTATTTGGGTCATATAATAGAAATAAAATGCTATCTTTATTTTATGATTCACATTATCAATGAATACAATAAAGCTATGAATCTTAGATGCAATCCTGGCAATATTGGTCCACACGGTAGTCAGAGTCTGACTCAGAAATAATATGGAAACATGCAATCCTGTTTGTTACATTTTCATGTATGTTGTTGTTCAGTCACTAAGTCCTATCCGACTCTTTGTGACCCCATGGACTGCAGGCTTCCTTGTCCTTCACTAACTTCCAGAGATTGTTTAAATTCGTGTCCATTGAGTTGGTGATGCTATCTTACCATCTTGTCTCCTGCCATTCCCTTCTCCTTTTGCCTTCCATCTTTCCCATCATCAGGATCTTTTCCAATGAGTCAGCTCTTCGCATCAAGTGACCAAATAACTGGAGCTTCAGCTTAAGCATCAGTCCTTCCAATGTATATTTAGGATTGATTTCCTTTAGGATTGACTGGTTGGATCTCTTTGCAATCCAAGGAACACTTTAGAATCTTCTCCAGGATCACCAATTCGAAAGCATCAAAATTCTTTGGTGCTCAGCTTTCTTTGTGGTCCAGCTCTCATATCCTTACATGACTATTAGAAACACCATAGCTTTGACTAGACAGACCTTTGTTGGCAAAGTAATGTCTCTACTTTTAAATGTGCTGTCTAGGTTTGTCATAGCTTTCCTTCCAAGGAGCAAGCGTCTTTACTTTCATGGCTGCAGTCACTGTCTGCAGTGGTTTTGAAGCCCAAGAAAATAAAACCTGTCACTGTTTCTATGTTTTCCCCTTCTATTTGCCATAAAGTGTTGGGACCAGATGCCATATCTTAGTTTCTTGAGTGTTAAGCCAGCTTTTTCACTCTCCTCTTTCACCTTCATCAAGAGACTCTTTAGTTCCTCTTCAGTTTCTGCCATTAGAGTGCTATCATCTGCATATCTGAGGTGGTGATATTTGTCCTGACAATCCTGATTCCAACCTGTGATTCATCCAGCCCAGAATTTTTCATGATGTACCCTGCATAGAAGTTAAATAAGCAAGGTGACAATTTATAGCCTTGATGTACTCCTTTCCCCATTTGGAACCAGTCAGTTGTTCCATGTCCAGTTCTAACTGTTGCTTTTTGACCTGCATGTGGGTTTCTCAGGAGACAGTAAAGTGGTTTTGGAGTTCCCTTGCTTTCTCTATGATCCAATGAATGCTGGCAATTTGATCTCTGGTTCCTTTCCCTTTTTAAAACATTCCAGGTTCTTAGGCAATATTTTGTTTTTTACAACATCAGACTTCACTTTCACCACCACGGCATTTATGCTAAGTCACTTCAGTTGCGTTCAATTCTTTGTGTCCCTGTGGACTGTAGCCCGACAGGCTCCTCTGTCCATTGCAGTCTCCAGACAAGAATGTTGGAGTGGGTAACCATGCCCTTCTCCAGGGGATCTTCCAGACACAGGGATCAAACCCATGTCTTATATCTCCTGCATTGGGCAGGCAGGTTCTTTACCACTAGCACCACCATAACTGAGCATTATTTCTGCTTTGACCCAGCCTCTTCATTCTTTCTGGAGTTATTAGTAATTGCCCTCTGCTCTTGCCCAGTAGCATATTGGACACCTTTTGATCCAGTGAACTCATCTTCCAGTATCATATCTTTTTGCCTTTTCATACTTCCCATTGAGTTCTCATGGCAAGAATACTGGAGTGGTTAGCCATTTCCTTCTCCAGTGGATCACGTTTTGTCAGAACTCTCCACTATGACCCATCCATCTTGGGTGGCCCTGCATGGCACGGCTCATGGCTTCATTGAGTTTTAGAAGCCTCTTCATCAAGACAAGGCCGGGATCCTTGAAGGGGTTTCATATATGTATATTCATTTAACTGACAGTTTTCTATCTAGGTATGAGTCCAATATTGCCCATGGATTGAAAAAACTTATACTATCAAACTGGGGGGGGGGGGGGAGCCAAACCTGCATTTTAGTATCTCCAAGACTTGCTTTACAGACTCATTTAGCAAGTACTATGGATGTGGGCATGGAATGAACTCACACATGATGGGGAAAACCCAAGATAACTGTAAATTTGTCAGTTTCTCTTGTATCTGCTGGCAACCAAAATTTGTCACTGGCCATCTGCCTTCACAAGGATTAGGTTAGTAGCCACTGTAGCTGCTGACATTCAACACCCCCTGAAAGGAGTTCAGGGCAGAGATCAGAAATGAGGTGCTCTGTGCTCTGGGGAAAACTGGCAGAACAGATCTTCAGACAGATATTTTCAGGAGAAGACTTCATGAGCCCAACTCTTGTATCTACTATCCAGCATGCATGCATGCTAAGTCGCTTCAGTCATGTCCAACTTTTTGCAGCCCCTTGGATGGCAGCCCACCAAGCTCCCCTGTCCCTGGTATTCTCCAGGCAAGAATACTGGAGTGGGTTGCCATTTCCTTCTCCTCTCCTATCTAGAAAAGCACTAAAATAATTAACAGAGACATCTGCTCCTTGTGGCTAGCAACAAGCATCCGCAAAAATATGTGCTTAACTACAGGTACCCATTCTCCAAAACCACACATATATTGACCTTAGCCCCAACCTCCATCCTGCCTCTTTGGAGCAGTTTCTCAGAGCTGTCTTGGAAGCAGTCTCCTCGACTGCAATCCTCATTTTGCCCCAGATAAAATTTAACTCACAACTCTCACACTGTGCAATTTTTTTCTCTGTCAACACTGCCAATTTTGGTTTTGTATATTTTGACTCAGAAACCTTAGCAGTTTAAATTTCTATACTGAACCATACTCAACTTCAAATGATATAAGAAGTTTGAAAATATTAACTCTAATTTGTATATTATGGTTATCATGGATTTTAGCTCTTCATTTTTCTTTGACTCTGTGAGGTATTATGTTGTATACTCCATGTTTACTGAAATATGCCCTCAGGTTACAATTTTGCTTGCTCACCATTGCTTTTTCCCCCTCAGACCTCTCAACTAGAGGTGCTTTTAGTCAGGACAGGCTGGAATATACCCTTTGCTTAAGGTTTATTTGCGGTAAATGTCCTAGTTTTTGTTTACATGAAAATGCCATTAGTTTGCTCTCATGTCTAAGATACAGTTTTCTAGACTATATACTTCTATGTCTGTGGTTATCGCTTTCAGAATTTTGAAGCAGTAGCCATTGTCCCCTGGTTTCTATGGAACAATCAGCTGACCATCCAACTGTTAGGTCTCGGATTGTAATCAGCCAGTTGTCTGTGGTTCCTTGTAAGGTCCATATGTCTGCAGTGATCTGCCATTAGCTGCATTGTGTTTGGGTGCCTATAACCAGGAGGAGAGGCAGGGTCAGGGGGCCTCACCCTGGCACCACCCACACTTGAGGCTGGATAGGTCTCTATGGTGGAGGCTGTCCCCTATCTTGTAGGAGGATTAGCAGATACCTGAGCTTTACTCAGCCAGTGCTGCCTGCTAGACCACAGCCCCCTCCCCAGCTGTGTCCACCAAAAGTGCCCCCAGAAATTGCAAATATCCCCAGGGAGCAGAGTCATTTCACATTGAGAACAGCCTAGTTAGTTTAAACAACAATGACAAAAACATCTTAAAAATGTATCAGTAGATTATAACAACAAATATTTATGTCTCATCTATGCTACATGCCCATTGGGGGTTGACCATGGCTTTGCTCCATGTCTTCATGTGTCTGGGATCTAGACTGGTAGATAAGCCTTTATTCAGGGCATTTCCTGGAATCACGGCAGGAAGAGAATGAAAGGGAAGAATAGCTGGACAAAATACATACTAACTCTCGACATTTCAGCTTAGATGAGAACCTTGACACTGATACTTCCACTTCATTAACTAAGCAAGTTGCACTGCCAAGCTCAATATTAATTGGGTGAAAAATATTTTCCTCCATAGGAAGGATCAGGAAATGTTTGAGAGTAATAATACAGCCTCACAGAAGATGAATATGCTTTCATTTATTTGACCTCTTGAATCTGCTGATTGCAATCTTTTGTCACCTCTAAAGGAAGTCCATCCTGAATATTCACTGGAATGACTGATGCTGAAGCTGAAGTGCCAATATTTGGCCACCTGATGCCAAGAGCTGACTTGTTAGAAAAGACCCAGATGCTGGGAAAGATTGAAGGCAGGAGAAGGGGACGACAGAGGACGAGATGGTTGGATGGCATCACCGACTCAATGGACATGAGTTTGAGCAAGCTCTGGGAGATCGTGAAGGACAGGGAAGTCTGCTGTGCTGCAGACCACGGGACTGGAAACAGCAGGACACGACTGAGTGACTAAACAACAACAATATACTCTCACTATAACTTCTAAAGTTTCCTCTCTTCATTGTTCTTCTCTTTCAGAATTTCGATCAGTGGTGTATTTAACTTTCTAAACACTCATCTTACGCTCTCATTTTTACATATGCTTAATCTTTGTACTTCATTCTGAATAATATCTTTAAATACATCTTTCAATCTACTCATCTTCTCTCTAGCTATATTTAAGAACCTATCCTTCTGTTGATTACTCCTAAATTTTTATGTGTACATTTGACCTAATAAAGATGTACATTAATATTTCTGCATTACTACTAATAATTAGAGAGCTTTGATCCATCTTACACTATAAAATTTGCCTGGCAAAGTAGTCCCTCTGTGTATTTACAATCTCAATTTTTTAATTTATCATCATTAAATTGTTTTTATATTTTTCATATATGTAAATTATGCATTTACCAGCATCATTTTAATTTTTTACTATAGTTTTCTTCTTTTCTAAAAACTTCATCCTTTCATTTCAGCAAAATTTTATGACTGACAAAAATTAACCCTTATTTTAAGTATCTTCATTTTACCCTCACTATTGAAGGAAAATTTAGGTTGATAGTTATGTTCTCTCAGTATATTCAAGGTCATGTATTTTTATTCCTCAATCTTGGCTAATACGAAATTTACAGTCAAATTATAATTCCTGCAATTGTTTATAATGTATGATTTATCACTGTTCACTTTAATATATTTACCTTTATCTTTGTTGTTCTATAGTTTTTCTATAATAAATCTCAGCACCTAATTAAATATCAGGACTTAAGTTACTTCTATAATCTGAGGAATTATTTATCAGTCCAAGATATCATCTATTACTTACACTAATTTTGCTTCTTCTCTATTTTTATTTGTTTTTTCTTTTGAAACCCTGTTAGATAAATGTTGCCTCTATCTTAGTCTACCTTTGATATCTCAGTGTTTTAATATTTTCAATCTGATTTTTGTTTTTGCTTTTTTCTGTGTTTAATCAACTGGAAGAGAAGATACTTTCTTATACAGGGCACAGGACATTTTAAAAGATGCTATAAACAGGTGCAAATCAATGCAGAACAAACTGGCCACTTAAATGCATAAAAAGTAGGAAGAGTTTTCTGTATCATATAAACAATGAAAAATTTATTCAATGGCAAGCAACAAAAAAAAAATTCAGTATTTTAGGTAAAAATGCAAAAATAAGCATTCTCATACATTAAATGCAAATCATTATCTGAGTGAAGTAGACTCATGCTCTTAAATATATATATACACACAATGTATAATAATATATAGATATATATAGATATATATATAATGTCTTTTTTTCTTAGTTTGTTACCAAAAATTCTTAACACTATAACGGGTGAAGAATAGCAAGAAGGTTTATAAAAAAAAACAGAAATTATCTAACAATATTGCTGAACTCTGTTACTTTGTACCTAGGCTTGTAAATTTTTACTATCCTTTCATTATACACCCTGAAATAAAAAGGAAACAATAGGAAAATCTATTTCATTCATCCTTCCAATAATTCTTACAATCATCACTATGATTCCAAGCTCAAAGCAATCAGCCAAACGTAACTTCATGTCCACTTGAATCTTCACAGCTGTGACACTTCATTCCACCTTCCCTTTGACCAAGACTTCTCATAGGACCAGTCCCAGCTACACTGCAGTAAGATATTAATAGCTTTCCTACTAGTCAGTAAAGGAAATGAATAAATTTAATTAAATCTTTGACTTTCAGGCCTGAAAAATAACAACAACAAAAAAAAAACTGTCCCTGAACCAAAAGAACTTAAATAATTATTGGTTGTTGTGGGCAAATGATGGGTTGAACAGATGGAAGCCACTCTTGGGAAATTCTGTTCAGCCAAAGAAAAAAAAGGTCAATATATCTCATGTGAGTAAGTAACTCTGAAAATTATACAGGAGTTTCTGCTTTATGTGGAACATTTCCAAACAAAAATGTCTGAATGCTCACTATAATGTTACCAAGCTTTCCATATATCTACAGCTAATTCTTCTCTTTCTTGATATTACCCAAAACAGCAGCAAGCGTCTGCTGGGAACTGGTGGTGATGAAGTTCACAAATTGTTCCTATGCTAAGCACATCTGAATGGGTTTAGAGCAGAAATACTCCAATAGAAAGGAAGAGAAAGATAGCCTTCTATATAATGGCCCATGTTGTTAATGTTTATAAATTTCAGAGAGAAGTAGCTTGAAAGAAATTTGTTCACCTTTCTGTAATATCAAAGCAGATATTTCCAACTAAATAATAATTTTTGCTTTCTTTTTGTTTGTCAATGGAAAAGGTGACCTTGAAAGCACATAAACGATCTATCAGAATTGGACATCAAAATACCCCAGTGACATTTAGATTGCTTTTACTTCTACAGACATAGGGAAGATGCAGGTCATTGGAGCACAACGAAGAAAGCATATAAGTAAGTGTCATTTAAAATGATGCTATAAAAAAACTTGTCATTCTTTATTTGGCCATTTGAAAACCCCAGGTCCTTCATGAAACTAAAGTTTCTGTAGAAATTTCATCTTCTCCCCTACTTCTAGAGGGACCAGGTAGGTGGTTTCGATGGAAGATGGGAATAACCCTACCTGAGTGCCCTAAACAATCAGAGATAGCTCGGAGACAAGCCTGGAGCCTGCTGCTTCGTTGTCTCCATGCTTCTCTGACTTAGAGAAGTTTTCCTGCTTCTGGCCCCTCCTTCAACTCTCCTGATCCCCCTATGGCAGTCTTGGTGAGAAAGACATAGACTAACCCTTCCTTCAGTGGTTTCCCTAATAAACTGTACGAATCGTGGAAATGCAGGAACCAGCAAATCACTTTCCACCATCTCAGCCATCATCAGCATCATTGCATAGGCAGGAAGAAAATAAAACTTCAGCAAACAGTCCTTTACTGGGAAAATAAGTGGCCTGAGATAACTCCCTTCAGAACTGCTCAATTACACTAATACAAGAATTTAAGAAAAACAAAACCATTCTCACTGGTGACAGCATCACGAGAATATGTAACAAATTGTATATTGATGTTGCCCTGAAGAACGCCACTTCTTTTGCTTGGCTAGTGCATTCTCAAGTTCCAGATGACAGCTGCAGAGCCAACATTTTAAAGCCATCAGAAAATTCATGCTACACAATGGTCACAGCTGGACCCATCGATCAAACTCTTTTTGCTCCAGTGAGATTCAGGAGTTGTCAGATAATTGAACAGTGCATGTTCTGGACTTGAGAATTTTAGCCATGGGAGCTAGATAGAGAAGAAAGCAAAATGTCAAGCTTTTCTTGTCATTTTAGCCTGAGAGGAAGATTTTTAAAACTCTGCATGATGCTAGGATGCTTCACAGTATCTGCATTCAGAACTGGGCCCTATAGTTGCTATCAGCTCCATTGGTCCTTGAGGTGGAGAGCATTTAAATTTAAATGTTGAGGATTGAATTAAAATGCTGATTCTTGCCCTTGTGAAAGCAGATTGTTCAGTATGCATGAATATTCCTGTCTTCCTGGCCAGGGTCCAAACTAAGAAAAAGAAGCTTATGATTCACTATCTCAG
This sequence comes from Ovis canadensis, assembly GCF_042477335.2. Classification (NCBI taxonomy): domain Eukaryota; kingdom Metazoa; phylum Chordata; class Mammalia; order Artiodactyla; family Bovidae; genus Ovis; species Ovis canadensis. Next base: position 53,773,772 of record NC_091261.1, read on the forward strand.
GTGTGATTGGCCAACAGCTCTATTTGTGCACCTACAGGTGATACCTATCAGTTAAGATGGTTTTCACTGGATGATACAGAAAACCCTGATTCTAAAGGCTCAGGTTATGACATTACTTTTTAAAATCCTATATAAAAGCACTTTGAAACTAAGGCAGCTCCAAATTCAGTGCAATCGGGGCTTCAGTTGCACTTCCTCTGGGGCTGCCTGACTCTGCCATCTGCTCTTTTGTTTCACACTACACTCATGAACACCGTCTGTACACCAACCTCAGCATCAGTGCCTTAGACATGTTTCAATTGATGTCATCCTCATTTAACTCATGTCCTGCTCGGTAGACCTCTTATTATTCTTATTTTCACATGAGGGGACTTGAAGTACATATTGACTAAATTATTCTTAGAATATCCAACGTTGCCCACTTCACGGAGAAGGGGAAGGAGTCATAGGAGACTGGGCACCTTGCACAAGACCAGGTGGCCAGCACATGGCTGAGCTGGGGATATACGCCAGCATCCCATTTGGAAGCCTGTCTTCTTAACTGTCAGGCTGTCTAATCTTATGCTTGCAAGTCGGACTGGCCTCTTCAGGAATTCCTTCCACATGGGAGAGTGTCAAAGGGTAGGTGAGGTGCCCACTCCCTTGTGTTCACTTCAAGAGCCAGAAGCCCTTTGCCAAGAGGCCCTGCAGACCTTTGCTCAGGTCTCACTTGCCAGAACTATCAGACCTGCCCCACCAGGTGGTCATTGGCAAGTGGACCAGCAGCAGTGTGATGGGCTCCTGCCCTCAGGATTCATCCTGCAGGGATGCGGAGCTGGGCTCACCCAAGTCTCCTGGAGAAGGAATCACAGGACAACTCTGCCCACAGGGACTTGGCAAGGACAGTACAGTGCCCACAGCAGGGCGTCTGCTGTAGGTGTCCACCCTAGAAGCCACGTTCCCAGCATGTTCAAGCAGGCACCAAGCATGTGAAGTCAAAAAGTCCGTAGCCTCAGTCTTCCCTTTGGAATTTCAAATCATGACGTCATTGTGCCAGGCACACCTCAGAGAAGACAATGCCTGGAACAAATCTATCCCCATTTGGATCCACCTTAAACTGGAAAACTGTTCTTTGCTCTGACAACATATGTGTTGAAAACCTATGTGCCATTTTTCTGGTGTTACAGATACAGAGTGAGGAAGAAGTCAGATTTGTGGAATTTACATGATAGTGGAGGAAAGACTTGGCCAAGAAAATGTAAATGAAGATTATAATAGCAAGGGAAGGGCCAGAGCTCAGAGTGGTGGGATGAGGTGGGGGATATTTTAGAAAGGGTGGTCTAACAAAGCTTCTGAGAAAAAGTGACAATGGATAAAGGTTTCAACAACATGAAGGAAAAAGGAGGTAGCTTGATGGAGTTTAGCATTCAAGACTCTGAGGTTCAAGGACATTGAATGCCAGGGCAGCTGCACATTTATACAAACATCACTGCCTGTGCCTCTGGTCCCTCAACTGCTCAAAGAGGACATCTCATATGACCATAAGGAGGATTAAATGAATGAGTACCTTTCATGATCCTGTACTATAGGGCACCTGGGACTGTGTGAGTGCTCAGTAAAAGTGAGCTCTTGTCATCTTTGAAATGATAGTCTGGGTAGAAGCGAGAGTAGGTTATCCTAATAGGAAAGATGCTCCTGGAAAACAAAAGGCAAGGAGGGAGTCTGCAGAGTGGAGGCTGAGTGAACAGGGAAGAACGTGGTGGGGGATGAGATCTGAGATGGAGGCAGGGGCCTCAATACTCCCCTTAGTAAGTCCCAACTCTGGCTCTTCATCAGATGACCTTCAGATGAGTTAATCTGAATCTCTAAGTGAAGCTCAGGGTTAGATTCTGAAGTTTAGCCAAAGAGGAAAATCACTGATGTCCATTTTGCCTGCTAAAGAAAGGAGCTTAACTTTTTATTTTAAGAGAAACACCAAACCACTGAAATATCCATGATGTCCTGCCCTCTTCTGCCTTCAACCTTATTTCTGCACATCGAGTTCTTGACTGTCGTTCAAGGATGTCACATTCTCTGAGGCTAGAAGGCTCCTATGACAACTGTTCCTTCCTCTGGACCACCGGTACTTTTCCTTTACCTCCAGATGACACAGAACCTCATAGACTGTGTTTTGTTGTTTCCATGCCTTTCATTCCACACCAGGAGGTAAATTCTTCCACTGTAGGAACCAGTGTCTTGCACATTAAGATACAAAGAGGTATTTTTAAAGAAAGAATTTAGGGGCCTTTCTTAGAAACAATGACTAAGAATAAAAGTTAATGTTATGTAAGGACTTCCCTGGTGGTCCAGTGGCTAAAACTCCGTGTTTCCAGTGCAGGGGACCTGGATTCAGTCCTTGGATAGGGAACTAGATTGCACGTGATGCAGCTAGACTTTGCATGTGCTCAGTCACTCATTCATGTCTGACTCTTTGCGACCCCATGGACTGTAGCCCACCACAACTTCCTCTGTCCATGGAATTTTCCAGGCAAGAATACTAAAAGATCCCACATGTCACAAGGAATATCAAAGATCCCTAGTGTTGCAACTAAGACACTGAACAGCCAAATAAATTTTTTTTTTAAAAAGATATAAAAGTAAAGCTAATGTTATGCCAAAGTCCCCATTGCCTTGGCAAAGCAGCCAGCTCAACATACATCCAAACAAATGTCAAGCACTGAAAAATGAAGAGACCAAAGATATTTTCATCAGGTTAGAGATAGTTGCTGAAATTGGAACCACATAGAATGTCATGATGCAAGAAGGAAAGAAAGACAAAATAAGAATGTAAAATGTGGGTTCTAAGTTTTATTTGCTCCAACAAATTAAAGTAACGTAAATCACAAAGTTGGAATAGGAAATGGCAACTCACCCCAGTATTCTTGCCTGGAAAATACCATGGACAGAGGAACCTGGTGGGCTACAATTCATGGGGTCACAGAATTGGGCATGATTGAGCAACTAAGCATAGGTCTTCATCATGGTACACAAAAATGATAGATTCAATTTAAGAGAAACTTTAAAAGAACCAGAAAAAAATGATGGGAAAATGGGATCCCTCAATTTAGACTGATTTAAGACAAAATTGTTTGAAGGCTTAAGTGTGTGTTCTACTTCCTAGATATAAATGTGCTCAGCTTTATGTGCACAATTTATATTGATTTGTCATGCATCATCCGTTTTTCATGACTGTGATTGGCCACCAGTTTGTCATAAGTTCACAAGTGGATGAATATTGAATGGGAAAGAAAGAAAAGTTAGCTTCTGGGGCTTCTCATGTGTTTTACAATAAAATAAATAAGAAAAAATTAGGTTGTCAAATAGAGGTTCACAAATAGAGGTGAACTCCATGTAGAACAATGGCAGTCACTTTACTTGGGAACTTACCTTGAACAGCAGTCTACAAACAAAATAACTGTTAAAAATGGCCTTGTGAGTTCAGGGCTGGAAAAGCATTTAAATGTCTGGCTAACTCTTGTTCATGTTGTGATGTATAGCTCTCTTGGGTGCAGACTGTCAAACTGAGTTAATGTCAATGAAAGAAAATGGGAGATGGACTTTCAGATGTTCTCATTCAGCTAAAGAGAAAATTACAGTTCAGAGTTTTTACTAAGGTAGCTTTTCAAACATCCACTCAGTGGGATGGAAACGGTGCTTTAGAAGAAAGGGCTCGTGGGAATACTAAAAGAACTTGGCATCACTCATCATTTTTTACAGCGAATCCAGGCCATCACTTCTGTGCTTTCAACTCAAAAGAGTAAACAGGTGCTAAAGATAAAGTGATCTTCCCTGTAGCTCAGACGGTGAAGAACCTGCCTGCAATGAAGAAGACCCGGGTTCGATCCCTGGGTCAGAAAGCTCCTCCGGAGAAGGGAATGGCAATCCATTCCAATATTCTTGTCTGGAGAATCCCATGGACAGAGGAGCCTGGTAGGCCACAGTCCATGGGGTTGCAAAAAGTTGGACATGACTGAGCAGCTAACACTATTACTACTAAAGATAGTAATCACTGGATTCAGGTGGTCACTCAGTTGGTTAGGTGAATCAGGAATAGGTACTTTTAAGCAGCTTCCATCAAACCAACTGCCTGCATCAACCAGCTGACACCTTCCATTCCCTCTCAGTTCATCCTCGCCAATGTTGGCCACAGCCAGTGACCTTCTGAACCTCGCCTTCTACAGACATTAGGTCTGGAATGGTACCACAGCAGCCTTTAAAGTTGATAGCAGGGGCATTCAAGATAATCTATATGGGATTTTCTTCATTTTTTTTTTCCTTTCCTTAACATACAACAAAACTTGGACTTTGGTAAATGCAAATGTAAAATACTTGGACTGAAATTTTCTAAAATTCAAATTTTACACAAACTATACCTGTATATATCATTCACTGGGAACCTTAAGTTTCCTTCTGTTTGCCAAACTCAAACATTTGTACAGCATCTGACAGCTAAATATTTGGAGCTATCTCATTCTGGATGGTCCTCTGACCAGCAATTTAATTTCAGAACATCACCACTTTTGTCAGTAAAGCAAGGTTTATGCAGTTCTTTGACTTTGTTTTTGTTGGTGGTGTTCATGGCTTTTATAAAGTATCTGCTGTTATGTTTTGAAAAATAGAATGGAAAACAAAAATTAAAGTGTTAATACTTGTTCTAACAAGTCTCAAAAACTTAACAAGGATGGATAAGATTAAACTGGTCACCTGCCCCAATAAACTACTCAGCTGGCCTGAAGTTAATCGGAAGTTGGTCTGAAGTTAGTCAGCCATGAGCACAATTGTGAAGTTAGAGATCAAAACGTAAGACATACGCAATGCTAGAAGTATCCCTAATTGTAACCTGAAACTTGTCTTTTAAATTATTAGTAAAGTTTGTATAGGTCTTTTGTTTTATGAATTCTTTTTCCTCTTCAACTTAGAATAACTGTGTGTTCATGGGAGACTATTTGCCTATTGCTTTGAGACTAGCTATTGACTGGTGGAGGGATTCCAGGTTATTTAAATTTCTACAGATATGCAACTGAAGAAAAATAACCTCCAAATGGATCTAATGTCAAGAGTAAAAGCAAATGAGGTCTTAAGGTCTGAAACTACTGTATATCTGCAGGTGTTAAAAGGAAATGTCCCTGTGAAGACATTAATATACAGGATAAAAGGTAGCATTTGGTGTAATTCAGTCCTATCTCTAATAATTAAACTAACAATTTTAAGTTAACTAGGAAACATGAACATAACAGTCAATAAAATACTGAGCACAGTGTCAAGTATGAAAACTCAAAATTGGGAGATTGAGTAATTCATGGAAGCTAAGGGAAGAGAGTTAGACAAGGCTGTGATCAGATTGGCAAGTTTTCTGTGATAATGGTTTCAGTGTGTCTGCCCTCTGATACCCTCTCACAACACCTACCTTCTCACTTGGTTTCTCTTAGTAGCGCATCTGATCACACGGACCATAGCCTTGTCTAACTCAATGAAACTAAGCCATGCCATGTGGGGCCACCCAATACGGACAGGTCATGGTGAAGAGGTCTGACGGAAAGTGGTTCACTGGATAAGGGAATGGCAAACCACTTCAGTATTCTTGCCTTGAGAACCCCATGAACAGTACGAAAAGGCAAAATGATAGGATACTGAAAGAGGAACTCCCCAGGTTGATAGGTGCCCAACATGCTACTGGAGATCAGAGGACAAATAACTCCAGAAAGAATGAAGGGATGGAGCCAAAGCAAAAACAACACCCAGTTGTGGATGTGACTGGTGATAGAAGCAAGGTCTGATGCTGTAAAGAGCAATATGGCATAGGAACCTGGAATGTTACGTCCATGAATCAAGGCAAATTGGAAGTGGTAAAACAGGAGATGGCAAGAGTGAACGTTGACTTTCTAGGAATCAGCGAACTAAATTGGACTGGAATGGGTGAATTTAACTCAGATGACCATTATATCTACTATTGTGGGCAGGAATCCCTTAGAAGAAATGGAGTAGCCATCATGGTTAACAAAAAGAGTCTGAAATGCAGTACCTGGATGCAATCTCAGAAAAGACAGAATGATCTCTGTTCGTTTCCATGGCAAACCATTCACTGTCACGGTGATACAAGCCTATGCTCCAACGTAACGCTGAAGAAGCTGAAGTTGAATGGTTCTATGAAGACCAATGGTTCTAAGACCTTTTGAAACTAACACCCCAAAAAGATGTCCTTTTCATTATAGGAGACAGGAATGCAAATGTATGAAGTCAAGAAACACCTGGGGTAACAGGCAAATTTGGCCTTGGAATATGGAATGAAGCAGGGCAAAGGCTAATAGAGTTTTGCCAACAGAACACACTGGTACACCATCTTCCAACAACACAAGAGAAGACTCTATATATAGACATCACCAGCCAACACCAAAATCAGATTGATTATATTATTTGCAGCCAAAGATGGAGAAGCTCTATATAGTCAGGAAAAACAAGACTGGGAGCTGACTGTGGCTCAGATCATGAACTCCTTGTTACCAAATTCAGACTTAAATTGAAGAAAGTAGGGAAATCCACTAGACCATTCAGGTATGACTTAAATCAAATCCCTTATGATTATACAGTGGAAGTGAGAAATAGATTTAAGAGGCTAGATCTGATAGATAGAGTGCCCGATGAACTATGGACTGAGGTTCAGGACATTATACAGGAGACAGGGATCAAGACCATCCCCATGAAAAAGAAATGCAAAAAAGCAAAATGGCTGTCTGAGGAGCCCTTAAAAATAACTGTGAAAAGAAGACAAGCAAAAAGCAAAGGAGAAAAGGAAAGATACAAGGATCTGAATGCAGAGTTCCAAAGAATAGCAAGGAGAAATAAAAAAGCTTTCCTCAATGATCAATGTAAAGAAATAGAGGAAAAGAACAGAATGGGAAAGACTAGAGATCACTTCAAGAAAATTAGAGGTACCAGGGGAACATTTAATGCAAAGATGAGCTTGATAAAGGACAGAAATGGTATGGACCTAACAGAAACAGAAGATATTAAGAGGTGGCAAGAATACACAGAAGAACTGTACAAAAAAGATCTTCATGACCTGGATAATCATGATGGTGTGATCACCCACCTAGAGCCAGACATCCTGGAATGTGAAGTCAAGTGGGCCTTAGAAAGCATCACTACGAACAAAGCTAGTGGAGGTGATGGAATTTCAGTTGAGCTATTTCAAATCCTGAAAGATGATGCTGTGAAAGTGCTGCACTCAATATGCCAGCAAATTTGGAAAACTCAGCAGTGGCCACAGGACTGGAAAAGGTCAGTTTTCATTCCAATCCCCAAAAAAAAATGGCAATGCCAAAGAAAGCTCAAACTACCGCACAATTGCACTCATCTCACATGCTAGTAAAGTAATGCTCAGAATCCTCCAAGCCAGGCTTCAGCAATACGTCAACCGTGAACTTCCAGATGTTCAAGATGGTTTTAGGAAATGCAGAGGAACCAGAGATCAAACTGCCAACATCCGCTGGATCATGGAAAAAGCAAGAGAGTTCCAGAAACACATCTATTTCTGCCTTATTGACTATGCCAAAGCCTTTGACTGTGTGGATCACAATGAACTGTGGACAATTCTGAAGGAGGTGGGAATACCAGACCACCTGACCTGCCTCTTGAGAAACCTATATCAGGTCAGGAAGCAACAGTTAGACATGGAACAACAGACTGGTTCCAAATAAGAAAAGGAGTACGTCAAGGCTGTATATTGTCACCCTGCTTATTTAACTTCTACGCAGAGTACATCATGAGAAACGCTGGGCTGGAAGAAGCACAAGCTGGAATCAAGATTGCCGGGAGAAATATCAATCACCTCAGATATGCAGATGACAGCACCCTTATGGCAGAAAGTGAAGAGGCCCTAAAAAGCCTCTTACTGAAAGTGAAAGAGGAGAGTGTAAAAGTTGGCTTAAAGCTCAACATTCAGAAAACTAAGATCATGGCATCTGGTCCCATCACTTCATGAGAAATAGATGGGAAAACAGTGGAAACAGTGTCAGACTTTACTTTTCTGCAGTGATGGGCTCCAAAATCACTGCAGATAGTGATTGCAGCCTTGAAATTAAAAGACATGTCTTTCTTGGAAGGAAAGTTATGACCAACCTAGATAGCATATTCAAAAGCAGAGATATTCCTTTGCCAACAAAGGTCCGTCTAGTCAAGGCTATGGTTATTCCATTGGTCCCGTATGGATGTGAGAGTTGGACTGTGAAGAAAGCTGAGTGCCAAAGAATTGATGCTTTTGAACTGTGGTGTTGGAGAAGACTCTTGAGGGTTCCTTGGCCTGCAAGGAGATCCAACCAGTCCCTCCTAAAGAGACCAGTCCTGGGTGTTCATTGGAAGGACTGATGCTGAAGCTGAAACTCCAATACTTTGGCCACCTCATGCAAAGAGTTGACTCATTGGAAAAGACCCTGATGCTGGGAGGGATTGGGGGCAGGAGGAGAAGGGAACAACAGAGGATGAGATGGCTGGATGGCATCACCGACTTGATGGACATGAGTTTGCACAAACTCCGGGAGTTGGTGATGGACAGGGAAGCCTGGCGTGCTGCATCCATGGGGTCCCAAAGAGTCAGACACAACTGAGTGACTGAACTGAACTGAACTGAAGGGAAGAGAGGCTCATCAGAAAAATTAATCTGTTATGTTAGGATCTTGGCATCCTTAGTTGGGAATATCTGAGTCAATGGTTCAGTCACTGCTTGGCTCCAGAGTTGTACTATAAACATCTTCAGCATCAAACTTTTTAAGAGAACCATTTTCTTGCCCAATCCCTCATCCTGCATCTTCTTTCCGCACTGTCCCCTCTTCAAAATAGAAATTGAAACTTGAATTTAGGAATCTGAATCAGACACAAACAGAAAAGAAGCTAGTCATTCCCAGTGAACACGTGTCCAGAAGCAAGGTTTGTCTCCAGTCCTGGGGGGAATGTGCTATGAAATGCTGACAGACCCTTCACTTCCAGCAGATGGTGAGGACGGGCATGTTTATAGAGTTGTGTTGACATCTGTCTGTGAACCTTATCTCCATGGCATTGATAGCTCATGGTGAACGGTGTCCAATTCATGATCTCCGAAGAAGAAGATTTAGCTTCGGGACCAGGGACCAGACTTGATCACTCAAGAGTTTTTATGTAGCAGAGTTTTATTAAAGTATAAAAAGGGACAGAGAAAGCTTCTGATATAGACATCAGAAGGAGGACAGAGAGTGCCCCCCTCGCTAGGGTCAGCAAGGGAGTTATATACTTTTTTAGTTTATTATTAACAATAAATCAAAAGAATGTCTCAAGGTTGTAAAGATCTTACTAGACCCACTCCCACAATTTACAATTTAAGATGACAGGATTAGAACTAACAATAGAAAGATCTTACCAGACCCATTCCCATAATATACACCCTAAGATAACAGGATTAGTTAGAAGGTTTTCAAGTAGGACAAACTGTCCTCAAGCAGGATGCATTATTGTTGTATAATCCTTAGTACAGACTTTAAACTGAGCTATTTGTGGTGCAATCATCAATTCCAGACGTAAAGAAAAAAATATTCTATGTGACTAAGACTAAGGAATGTAAAAAAAAAAAAAAAAGATGCTTGTCCTTTCCTCCTCCTTGAGAGCCTCAAACCCCTTTCTCCTCCTGGGGGACTCTGGACTACTTCCCAACCTGCCTAGGAACTGACTCTCTCATTCCCCCTTTTCTTTTAGGAGAATTATGTTGCCAGGGGAAAAGGGCTCGTTTTTGTTCCATAACTACTTCCTGCTGTTGAGGGGTGTCATTCTCAAATTGTTGAGGCAACATATTCTCCTAACCCTGATATTGAGGATCTCTTATTCAGGGGCCCCAAGTAATAGTTGGAGGAGGCTGTGGCACTCATAGGAGCCTGGACAACCATTTGTAACTTCAAAGGTTTCAGACAAAAAAAACATTTTATGTGAGTAAGACTAAGGAATGTATGGGGTGGGGGAGGGGTGGAGACATTTGTCGTTTCCTCCTCCTTGAGAATTCCAGACCCTTTTCTCCTCCTTGAGAACCCCAGACTCCTTTGTCCTCCTGGGGGGACCCTGGACTTCTTATCAACCTGCCTAGGAATTGACCCAGCATCAACCACACCACCCAAACAGGAAATTCACAACTAAGGCAAGACGCTACACTTAGTATCAGGAATTCATATTCGAACTGACAAAGAATCCTCACATACATTTGACAAACCCAACTAGCATCAGCTGTCCCTTGAAGAATGATTTTCATCCTGGATAAAACATGAGAAGGAAAGCAGACAAGAAGGAAGTGTTATTATGCAGCCTGTTTAACCGTCCATCTCAAGCGGGGGCTGTGGATCGCTGGTTTTAGCCTCATATTTTCCTAAATGTAACCCTAGGTCCATCATTAATTAGCTGTGTCCTTGGGTAAGTTATTGAATGTCTCTCAGTTTCAGTTTCACTGGTTAAAGGATGAGAATTGTGGGTAACTCACCACAAGAATAAATAAGATAAAAGATATCAGCAAAGCACCTGACTGTTAAAAAGTGCTCAGTAAAAGTTACTCTCCCTGCTTTCCTTATAAAATAGTCTCCATTACTATGATCTGAATTCATAACTGCTCCTTCATTGAAAAACAGGTCACTGGGGCTATGAACATGAAATGGCTGTATTTTTCCAGTCACTCCTCTCAACTGTCCTCACGTGAATGCCCTTTCCTGTCCCTGAATGTCATCACAGCCGATTTCACACCTTTCTGAGTATTTTTCCTTATTAGAATGTGGTCCAGTCCAAGTTAAAATTCCAGTCTCAGATCTAATTCAGCACTTCCCCTTATGCTGCTGTGAGGTTGTCCAAGAAAAGAGACATGGTCAGTTCCCCCCATCTCCGATGCCCTTGTCAGCCTGAAGCCCTGGATCGTCATGACCAGATGATGGGGGTAGGGAGGGACAGGGCAGAGGCTTCTTTGCTGAACCAAGACCCCCTGGAGGGTCATCATTGCTCCTCTAGCTGGCAATGCCTGGCCAGCATTGCCCTCTCTCAGGGGGACACCCAAGGGCCAGCCCATCCTTGAACACACCTATGAAATCCTTTGAGGTCCCCCTAGGGCACAACTCCCTGAAATGATAGACTTGGGTCTGGTTCAGTGCCCAGGACAATCCAACTCCAGCCCCTAATGATCCAACAAGCCCACTACTACTTAGATCCCCTACAGAGCAAGCTTTCCAGAAAGACAGAGCTACTATGTGACCAACAATCCTACTGCTGTGCATATATTCAGAGAAAATCATAATTCACAAAAATACACACACACACACACACACACCCAATGCTCACTGCAACATTTTTATAACACCCAAGTCATGGAAGCAACCTAAATATCCATTGACAGATGAATGGATAAAGCAGGTGTGGTACACATATGCAAGGAAATGCTACAATGCCATCTGCAGCAAAATGGATGGACCTAGAGATTATCCTAGTAAGTAAAGAACATAAAAGTAAGTAAAGTAAGCCAGAGAAAGACATATCACATGATCTCATTTACAGGTGGAAGCTAAAATATGACACAAACGAACTTATCTACAAAACAGATAGACTCACAGACTTAGAAAACAAACTTAAGATAACCAAGTGGGGGGGGGGAGAGGATGATAAATTAGGAGCTTTGAATTAACACCTACACAGTGTTATATAATAAATAAATAAACAACAAGGACCTGCTGTATACTACAGGGAATTCTACTCAACACTCTGTAATAACCTAAATGGGAAAAGGATCTGAAAAAGAGCATCAGTTCAGCTCGGTTGTTCAATCTTGTCCAACTCTTTGCGACCCCATGGACTGCAGCATGCCAGGCTTTCCTGTCCTTCACTATCACCCAGAGTTTTCTCAAACTCATGTCCATTGAGTCAGTAATGCCATCCAACTATCTTATCCTCTGTTGCCCCTTTCTCCTCCTACCCTCAGTCTTTCCCAGAATAAGGATCTTTTCCAATGAGTTGGCTCTTTGCATCAGGTGGCCAAAGTATTGGAGTTTCAACTTCAGCATCAATCCTTCCAATGCATATTCAGGGTTGATTTCCTTTGAGATTGACTGATTGGATCTCCTTGCTGTTCAAGGGGCTCTCAAGAGTCTTGTCCAACATCACAGTTCAAAAGCATCGATTCTTTGGCACTCAGCTTTCTCCATGGTGCAACTCTCACATCCATAAATGACTACAGGAAAACTATACCTTTGGCTATACAGACCTTTGTCCACAAAGTGATGTTTCTGCTTTTTAATACACTGTCTAGGATTGTCACAGCTTTTCTTCCAAGCAGCAAATGTCTTTTAATTTTGTGGTTGCAGTCACCATCCACAGTGATTTTGGACCACAAGAAAATAGTCTTTCATAATTTCCATTTCTTCCCCCATCTATTTGCCATGACATAATGGGACCAGATGCCATGATCTTAGTTTTTTGAATGTTGAGTTTTAAACCAGCTTTTTCACCTTCCTCTTTCACCTTTATCAAGAGGCGCTTTAGTTCCTCTTCACTTTCTGCCATTAGAGTGGTATCATCTGCATATATGAGGTGGTGATATTTCTCCCGGCAATCTTGATTCCAGCTTGTGATTCAGCCAGCCTGGTACTTTTCATGATGTACTCTGCATATAAGTTAAACAAGTAAGGTGACAATATACAGCCTTGACATACTTCTTTCACAATTTTGAACCAGTCTGTTTTTCCATGTCCAGTTCTAACTATTGTTTCTTGACCTGCATAGGTTTCCTTGACTTTCCACTTTCTCAGGAAGCAGATAATGTGGTCTGATTTTCCCATTTCTTTGAGAATTTTCCAACTTGTAATCCATACAGCCAAAGGCTTTAGAGTAGTCAATGAAGCAGAAGTAGAGATTTTTCTGGAATTCCCTTGCTTTTTCTATGATCGAACAGATGTTGGCAATTTGATCTCTGGTTTGTCTGCCTTCTCTAAATCCAGCTTTTACATCTTGAAGTTCTTGGTTCATGTACTATTGAAGTCTAGCTTAAAGGATTTTGAGCATTACTTTGCTAGCCTGCGAGAAGAGCACAATTGAGCAGTAATTTGAATATTCTTAGGCATTGCCTTTGAATTGAATGAAAATTGACCTTTTCAAGTTCTGTGACCACTGCTGGGTTTTCCAAATTTGCTGGCATATTGAGGGCAGCACTTTAATACCATCATCTTTTAGGATTTGAAATAGCTCAGCTGAAACTCCATCACCTCCACTAACTTTTTTCTTAGTAATAGCCACTTGACTTCACACTCCAGGCTATCTGGCTCTAGGTGAGTGACCACATCATTGTGGTTATCCAGGTCATTAAGACCTATTTTGTAAGTTCTGTATATTCTGGCAACCTCTTCATAGTATCTTCTCCTACTGTTAGGTCCATACCATTTCTGTCCTTTATTGTGCCCATCTTTGCAAAAAAATTTTCCCTTAGTATCTCTAATTTTCTTGAAGAGATCTCTTGTATTTCCTATTCTACTGTTTTCCTCTATTTCTTTGCACTGATCATTGAGGAAGGCTTTCTTATCTCTCCTTGCTATTTTTTGGAACTCTGCGTTCACTGGGGTATATTGTTCCTTTTCTCCTTTGCCTTTTGCTTCTCTTCTCAGCTATTTGTAAGGCATCCTCAGACAATCACTTTGCTTTCTTGCATTTCTTTTTCTTTGAGATTGTGTTCACTGCCTCCTATACAGTGTTAGAAACCTCCATTCATAGTTTTTTAGGCACTCTATCAGGTCCAATCCCTTGAACCTATTTGGGTTTCAACACATAATTTCATTGAGTTAGACAAGGCAGTGATCCACGTGATCATTTTGATTAGTTTTCTGTGATTATGGTTTCCATTCTGTCTGCCTTCTGATGGATGAGGATAAGAGGCTTGTGTAAGGCTGATGGAAGAGACTGGCTGTGGGGAAAAGTGGGTCTTACTCTGGTGGGCAGGGCCAGGCTTAATACATTTTTAGTTATTTGCTGATGGGTGGAGCTGTGCTCCCTCCCTGTAGTATGGCCTGATATGTATTTATTTATAACTGATTCACTTTGCTGTACACCTGAAACTAACATAACAGAATAAATCAACTCTACTCCACTATAAAATAAAAATTAAATTACAAAAGAAAAAGCAAGGGAGAGTGCAGCTCAGCCCCAGGAGATCTCCATCTGACCAATGAAAACATATGTTCTTGCCTTGATGACATGGCAGGGAAGCCTCTTCTCCCCCAGATCTCCTTCCTCCCTACCCACATGGGCCCCTGGCCGAGTAGCAGGTGGGGTGCCCAAAGGAGCATCCACCTCCACACCAGACTCCAGGCTGCCCTTGGTGTCCATTTCCACAAACCAGCCTTTATCCCACATGCTCCCCTCTAGCTCCACCATGGTCCCAAGGCCAGGGGTTGGGGCTGGGCTGGAGGGACTCAGGACCACCACCAACACTATACCTCTCAGGAGGCTGATGGCTTTTCCTTCCCTCTTCGGGCTTTGCCTCTCAGTCTTGAAGGGACTGGGCTTCTCACATTCATGGGGCTGATTCTGCAGGTGTGTCCATCTGCAACTGCTGGTTGTTCTCTCCAAACTGTGTGTGTGGGGGGGGGGGGGAGGGGGGGGGGAGGGAATACAGGCCACCACTTTTAGGGTGAAGCGAAGATGTGCCATCCTAAAGGAAATCAGTCCTGGGTGTTCATTGGAAGGACTGATGTTGAAGCTGAAACTCCAATATTGTGGCCACCTGATGCGAAGAGCTGACTCATTTGAAAAGACCCTGATGTTGGGAAAGATTAAAGGCAGGAGGAAAAGGGGACAGCAGAGGATGAGATGGTGAGATGGCATCACTGACTCTAATGAACATGAGTTTGGGTGGACTCCAGGAGTTGGTGATGGACAGGGAGGTCTGGCATGCTGCAGTTCATGGGGTTGCAGAGAGTCAGACACAACTGAGCAACTGAACTGAACTGAACTGAAGATGTGAGTCAATGTTGGATGATATTATCACCACAAATATATAAAAATGGCAAAGAAAAGTCTGAGAAATAGTGACATGGAATAAATGGCAGGAAACACGCATGTTTGGCCCAGCCACAGTTTGCTTTTCCCTCTGTAATGTTGTCACAAAGCTACTCCAACTACAGTTCAGTTCAGTTCAGTTCAGTCGCTCAGTCATGTCTGACTCTTTGTGACCCTGTGAATCACAGCATGCCAGGCCTCTCTGTCCATCACCAGCTCCCGGAGTTCACTCAGACTCACGTCCATTGAGTCAGTGATGCCATCCAGCCATCTCATCCTCTGTCATCCCCTTCTCCTCCTGCCCCCAATCCCTCCCAGCATCAGAGTCTTTTCCAATGAGTCAACTCTTCGCATGAGGTGGCCAAAGGACTGGAGCTTCAGCTTTAGCATCATTCCTTCCAAAGAAATCCCAGGGCTGATCTCCTTCAGAATGGGCCAGTTGGATCTCCTTGCAGTCCAAGGGACTCTCAAGAGTCTTCTCCAACACCACAGTTCAAAAGCATCAATTCTTCAGCGCTTAGCCTTCTTCACAGTCCAACTCTCACATCCGTACATGACCACTGGAAAAACCATAGCCTTGACTAGACGGACCTTAGTCGGCAAAGTAATGTCCCTGCTTTTAACTGTATAGCTTTTCTTGCCTTCCTCACAAGCTTCCACACAAAATGTGGGACTGGAAAGGGAGTGGGGCTGGAATTCAGCCTGTTAGCTCAGCTCCTCAGTTCTCCTTCAGGTCACCCCTGAAGCAGTGTCTCTCGGAGTGCAGGGATCCTCGGGCCCTTGAGGAAACATGATGAATGGATTCTCAGGCCTGTGCAGCCTCTCCATGCCACCTTGGCTCTCCCATGGACCCCTTGATGCTTCTTGGGTGTACATAGCCTGGGTCCATCCCTGGGTGATCTAACCACCATCTGTGGGTGAGTCAATAACTGACCAACTACAGGATCAGCCTCATGCAGAGCTAGACCTCATTCTCTCCCAGAGCCCCTGGTCCTGACAGCCACTGAGACAAGTTCCCCTTCTTCTGACCTTGGTAGCTGCCATGCCACCCACAAGTCCTCTGCTCAGCATCTATCACTTACAGGAGCCAAACTGCATTAGAGGTACCAATGAGCTCCCTTGAGTCTGACCATCCCCCTCATCCTCTGAACAAGGATCCTGGCTCTTTTGTCCTCTGTGGGATGATTTTAAAGCTCTGTGTGCTTTTCCTGTCCATTCTGTGTAACTGTTAAGTTTCCCTTGGAAAGTTCTAATCATTGATAAAGAGAGACTGAACTGCCAAATATTTAGTTCACTGAGATTACTCAGAATCGTCATTACCTCCAATGTAGTTGACAGAAGAAAGGTGATTTCTGGTAGGCATTTTTGTTTCATTATTCTTGCTTCAATTTCATATTTAAAAAATCTTACTGCAATGTTGTAGTGAGATTGCATTGCTCTCATTAAAGATAAAGATATAATGAACTGTAGATCTGGTAATTGTGTTACCACAGACTTGGAAAGATCTCAGCATAGGTACATATTAATGTTATAGAACTTATGATACAGAAAATAAAAGTGGTGTTTAAAAGTAATCCCACTTACCACAGAAAATAAACATATTTTCATAATTTACAGAAGTTTTGTCCTTCTTTGAAATGATATATTAATACCATTTAGATTTTTCAAATGCATGGTACATTTGCTAGTTCAATTTGATTGCTAGAAAATCAATTTGGTAGTTGAAAAAATATAGTCATACTGAGCATCTAAAAAATGACACCCTTGAGCTGAAGGTCATTCTTTCCTTATAAGAAATTCTATTACATATCATAAAAATTATTTTGAAAAAAAAAAGAAACTAGAGTTACCTCCCAGGCTCTTTAATTGATATGACCCTGAAAACCCTCCAGGTCATAACTTTGCAAAACCTCAGAACCAATATTTCAAAGTTGATTGGAGTGAATTTTTAAAGCATTTGTGTTCCCAGCCGTCTTTGAAAATGTACCTATGTTGATTTAAATGGTTTATTTTTAATGCTACTAAAATTTAAAGATTGAAAGCAAAAGGGGATGGAGAAGGCACAGGATGAAGTGGTTAGAGAGCATCACCAACTCAATGCACACGAATTTGAGCAAACTCTGGGAGATAGTGGAGGACAGAGGAGTCTGACAAGCTGCAGTCCATGGGGTCACAAAGAGTCAGATACAATTTAGCAACTGAATAACAACAACAAAGTTTTTTCTAGGTTTGGTCAGTTTTGCTACTTTTAAAAAGTATAATTATGAGTTACAGATGTATGAATAAGATGTGAAGCCAAAATGTCTCCAAAACTCTGAATTTTCTGACCTTTCAAAACAATAAAATAACCTAGCCTTTCATTTGGATCACAGCTTTTTATTCATGGAGTAACGAGAGCTTTCCCTCAGTGCGTGACACATATTTATTACTTGTTTTAAATAGCAGGGTTCACTTCTCCCAAAAGCAGGATTATTAACTGGAACAAAGGTGGGATTCATTCAGACAGTCTTTGGCCACGTCTGCAGTAGCAAAGTGGAGAACGCAGGCAATTAACAACAACCACTGGATATTCACATTTCACAAAATTTTTCTAGGATGCCCTGTGAATAACTTTAAAGAAAGCAACCATGTCTACCTTTACAGTGTTTAAAATTAAATAGAAAAATCTAAAAAGGAGCATCCTTACAGATGAATAACTATGCTAGTAATTTAAAAATCTAAACAAATGTATCAGACATAGCTTTTGTTTGGAGCACACAAGCCTTTAGAGATGAGAATATCACGGTAATTCTTTCCTTCTTCGCCCCAGACACAGTTTGAGAAGACTAGAGTCCCCAGTAATACAGGACCATCTGTCTTAATACAGAGGAATCACTATTAGTTTTCCCCTCTAGAGGTCTCCCCAGTTTCATACATTATTTTGCACATGGTCCAAGTAGGCTGGTAACATGGCATTTCTTGGAAATGCATGCCCAGAAAATGCACTTTGGAAAATTACAATGTACAGATAGTGTTTGTCCTTCCTAAAACGGAATCTTGCCCTGGGATTGCTTTCTTCCTTCAAGAGAGAGATGCTGCAGTTCAAAGTCCAGACAATCTGGGCTGTTTTGAAACATTGTTGTAAATAAATTATTAACATCATTCTAAAGAGATCTAGCTGGCTATTTTAAAAATAAATAAACAGTAATGAGGTCATTTTTCTCAATTACATTGGATACAATTTTTCAATTTCTATAAATATGTTTCAATGAATCATTTTATCTTTTTCTTTTATATATATTCATTTATTTTATTTTTTTATTTTACTTTACACTACTGTATTGGTTTTGCCATACATCAACATGAATCCACCATGGGTGTACACGTGTTCCCAATCCTGAACCCCCCTCCCACTTCCCTCCCCATACCATCTCTCTGGGTCATCCCAGTGCACCAGCCCCAAGCATCCTGTATCCTTAATTGGAGGTTAATTACTTTACAATATTGTATTGGTTTTGCCATACATCAACATGAATCCGCCACAGGTATACATGTGTTCCCCATCCTGAACCCCCCTCCCTCCACCCTCCCTGTACCATCCCTCTGGGTCTTTTCTTTCTTTAAATTTTATTACTTATTGTTATTTACACTATGCTGGATCTTTGTTTCAGCTTGCAGACTTCTATTGTTGAGTAAGCTTAGGTGCCCCGAGGCATGAGGGACCCCCGACCAGGGATCGAACCCACATCCCCCACACTGCAAGGCAGATTCTTAACACTAGACCATCAAGGAAGTCCCCATTCAACATAGTGTTGAGAATGTTTATTCTCAAAACAATTGAAAGTTACAAATCAATCAAAATACACTATGAATTTAGATTATTAATAAATGTTGCATTTCAATTTTATATATTTCAGTCAAAGTAAAGGCTAAGAATAAGCTGTTGGGCTTCCTAGATATCAGAGAAATCATGAACTACGGTAGAATAGAACAGTTTCTGCTTTTACCCCTGCCTCTGTCATTAAGACTTCCAGTCACTTTCTACATGACATCTATTCCTGTATTTGATTTTTGGTAACCCCATTCATATGAAGGCTTCAGATAATCCTACTCAGATGGTACTAAGTAAGTGAGACAAAGTTATAACATTATCTTTGATAATTAAAGACACACATATCTTTTATTCAAAACAATCACTAGTATCACATACATGTAGCCCTTCCAATTTCAAAGCTTAGAAATTCCATCCTGATTATACAAATGCATTTAAATAACGCAATTCCTGACATAGACAGCACTTTACATTTGAAAGAGAAAGTGAAAAAGTTTTAGTCGCTCAGTCACGTCTGATTCTTTGGACCCAATGGACAGTAGCTCACCAGGCTCCCCTGTCCATGGAATTCTCCAGGCAACAAAACTGGAGTGGGTTGCCATTCCCTTCTCCAGGGGATCGTCCTGACCCAGGGATTGAACCTCCTGCATTGCAGAAAGACTTTATCATTTACTCTTGAACCTTATTTTCAAATAAGCATCTGATATAGAAGTCTTCTCGTCATGAACTGCAGACTGTTTCATGGACTCAAGGCCAGTCATCAGAGATCACACAAGGATTATCTGAAATGTACACTCTACAAAACATAAGATTATTTTGTCGGCTTTTAGCATGATGGAGATTTGTCTATAGTTTGTAGAAATTATCTGCCTGGGGTACAGATAAGAGCAAACAAATTAAAAATAAAATATATTTTTTATAGTTTAACTTTTATGAAGAAAATCAGCAGAGAAATGGGGTAGGAAATGACTCCCAGAATGTGTGCTGCTTGAATTATGGTGGTTGGGGGAGACATCTGAGCTGAATCTAAAGGAATAAAGGGCTGAGTGGTATGGGTTCCCAGCAACATGGGGATTGGGGAGGAGAGAGCGCCAGGCTCAGAGGAAGACAGGCAAGATCCTCACGTGTGAATATACCTGCAATGACCAAGAGACACAGTGAGGAAGGTGGCATGCCGATGCCCAGGGAGCAAGGAGAAGCATGATACCTGGTGGGATCATCATGGCGGGCAGGTCACCAAAGAAATGTAACATAGATGACGGTGGTTTCCAGGGGGTGAATTTCAGGAGTTGCTGGGTACAGGTCAACAGAGAAGAAATTTGCCAATGATGAGATGACAAAGACTGGGTATTTGGGGACCTTATTTCTACTCTCTCATTTACTAACTATATAGACTTGGCCAAATGAACCACTCTTAAGGCCCTCATTTCTCTTACCTATGAAATGTAGGTATCTGTACTGTCAAGGTGCTATCATAGGCTTTAATAAATTAAAGATCTTATCATCTAACATTGACTGACAACTAACGTGTTATATTAAGCTTCTTTATGTTAATCATACTTGGCATCATTTTCATCCTTCAGCCTAAAACTATAATATGTATAGGTTTGCAGCTGGACAAAGCAGTATCCGATCAATAGAGAAATAAGTGTTTCCTTTATACTAAGTTAATAACTATAATATGCTCACTTATAGATGGAATGAAAAATGCTAGAGCTCTGATAGAAACAAAAATTCTTTTAAAAGATAACTAATAAAATTTACATATTCATTGAGTCAACACATACTTGTTAAACACCCACTAAATGTCAAAAACTATGATTGATCACTAAAGAGTCAAGGTTAGTGCTAGCATAAGGTTGGGATTTTACATTTAATTGGTAATTTGTCAAGTTAATGGATAGTTATAATTAGCAAATTGTACAAATGATACTCTGGTTTCAGTTGAAAACAGATGGAAGAGAACCAGAGTATCTGCAGCAGTCAGGATTCTCCAGAAAAAAGAAAGAATACAAGAACTTATTGATTGCTTGATTGATTTATTACAAGGAATTATGGAGGATGATTTTCACATAATTATGGAGGCAAGCAAGTGTCAAGACCTGCAGGGTGAGTCAACTGGAGACCCAGCGTCTTCTGCAGGATGGAGTCTGAAGACCTGCAAACCAGGAAAGCTGATGGTAATGTTCTGGTCTGAAGGTCAGTTGCCTTCAGGTCCAGGAAAAGCCAGGGTTTCAGTTTGAATCTGAAGCGGAAGACTGCCGATGTCCCAGTTTGAAAGGAGTCAATTAGGAGTGATTCTCCAGATTAGCCATTTTGTTCTCATCTTTTTATTCAGCATTCACCTGCTTGCCCACAGCCCACCCACATCCAGGAAGGTAACCTTCTTTACACAGGCTAGTGACTTAAATGTTAATCTCACCCAAAAACACCCTCATGGACCCCTGTGCCCCAGTCAGGGTGACACATAAAATTAAACATCATGATGTCCACTTTTCAAGGTTGACTAACACAAATGAGTGATGACCGGGGCAGTAGAGCAGGGAAGAACTGCAAAAATTTAAAAGATACGAAGGAGGTAAGGGAAGTGGGGGCAGCAAGGTTCACGACAAGCATATCCTCCTGAACCAGATCTCCTGATGCTTATTGGTGGAGTTTGGGAAAGGGGTGTGTGTGATGAAGACCATGGGTGCACAGTTAAAGTAACTCTCCCCAACAAGTCCCCAGGCTGTGACAGTGCCACTGGGGTGTATGTTTCTGCATGTTCCTGGATGTGTGTGTGTATGTGTTTGTATGTGGCTGGGAAGTGGGGTGTGGAGAAAACTGGGTTAAAGAAAGGGGGCAGATATACGAGGTATACTAGATACATACTAGATACCTAGGTAGGTGTGCACTCCTCCTTTGCTGGCCACTGGATCCTGGAGTCAGCACTTCAGTTTAAAGGCCGCACAAAAGCACAGGGCTATGAGCAAAATATTAATGACAACCTTGAGAAGTCGCCCAGTTCAGTCTTCTGCCTTGAAGGACGCATTTACATCTTGAGAAAATGAGACTCTTTCTGCTTTTCTATTTCTTCAGAAAGGAAGATTCTGGAGGCCAGTTCGTTATCAGAAACACTCAATTTCCTCTACAATACCGGCGCACACAATATTAGTGCATAATAAAACGTACTTAGTACTTACGTGCTCCAATAACGCAATTACTATTGCTTCCTTAGTGCTGTGGGCTGGTTCTCTGCTCTGCAGCCGTAGATGCCGGCTGTGTGACAGGGGACTTGCTAATTGGCCTCTTTGGACCGCAATTCCTTCTTTTTAAAAAGAAAGCTTGGATTAGAGAGTCATTATGGAGTCTTCCCGTTTTAATTTTTACCTGTGATTTCTATAGATTTAATACTAGATATCCGCCCCCAACTCCAGCCAGGCACTTCTCTGTTTTTAAAAGTACCATGCTGCCCTCATGTGGTCTGAGTTGAAATGACACACATTTAAGGAAAGCAGTAAGTACAATTTTTGTTTTAATTAATGTCAAGTGAAATCCTATACTTTAAAATAAAATTCATAAATAGTAACAAAATCAGTTTGGATACCTGTCCACTAAAAGCATCAAAGCTTTACACACCCACACGGATGCAACATTTTCTTGTAGGAATAATAATACATATTCTAACATGAGTTAACATGAATGAGCATTAGCTAAGAGATAGGCAAGGTAAAATTTTACATACCTCATCTCACTTAATTTTTCAAGCATAGGCTGTTTTGATATATTATTTTTCAGGTGTGGACACTAAAACACGTATGGGGAATGTACCAGGATGTCAATAAATAAATGTAAGTGAAGTCACTCAGTTGTGTCCGACTCTTTGCGACCCCATGGACTGTAGTCTACCAGGCTCCTCCGTCATGGGATTCTCCAGGCAATAGTACTGGAGTGGGTTGCCATTTCCTTCTCCAGGGGAACTTCCCCACCCAGGGATCGAACCCAGGTCTCCCGCATTGTAGGCAGACGCTTTAACCTCTGAGCCACCAGGGAAGTCCAACTAAATGTAAAGGGCAGTATAAAGCTGCTTTTTCTGACTCAGAGCCCAACCTCTTTAGCCATCATATTCTTACCTTGTTCAATTCTTTTAGATTAACAACAGTGCATTTTCTAATATTCCATTATCAGGAGACATAAGGAAAGGAACAAAGAATTTTTGAAGATGAGGTGAGATAATACAATATATATGAAAACTATACAAATGCAATGCCTAGGATGAAAATAGGAGCTAAACAATGTTAACTTCTTTCTGAATTAAGTATCTTATTGCTAACAGAATAATACTACTTTATTTAATAACTAATATTCACTACCAACCTATTGGGATGTGAGTCAAAAAAATAGATTAAGTATCTTAAATTAACCAGTGAATACTGATCTTCTAAACAGTTCAAACTCTATCCCTGGTAAGTGAAAAAAGATCTGTTAAGAGCTTAGGAATGAAAGAGGATTTATTTCAGGTTTATATTTTTGTTGGTTGACTGCACAAGGCAGATCAGCAGTGACTGCATTTCAAGTTGCAAAAAAAGAATTTTTAGTTTAAAAATGAGAGGATGTGTCTACTCAGAGAAGCAGTAGCAGCCAAAATACCGTGTTAATCTCTGGCTCTTCAGGGGCTGACCATGTGAAATTTAGGAGTGTTTCATCTCATTAGAAAACTTCTCATCTGCAAATTAAAGAGATTAGATTCTAGGGTTTGATCCTAATGATTCTAAAAAGTCTGGAGTTCAGATCATCTTCGTCTTTGGTCTGCTTTGTTTCATAATTCTATAGTCACGTGGCAGGAGGATTTGTGTTTGCTTAGGCTTTGTTTAACTTTTTCAGTTATTTCTCAACCACCCATCTGAGATGTGAGGTTAACAGTCTTACGTTTGCCCATAATAAGTCAATGATAGAGCATGTGCTATCAGATCTTTTTAAAGCGTCATATGGACAGAGAAATCCAGTGACTGAATTTCACATGCCAATCTCTCTCCCCAAGTTCTATGCAAAAATAATGCTGCTGACTTTGCCATTCATGTTTCCTCTGTTTTGTTTAAAACTCCAAGAACCCTATTTCCTTAAATATCTCTAAAGGAAGAAATAAAAACTTAAACAAAAAATGTCCAAATTTGTTGGGTCAGTGAGACTATCTAAGAAGGAATTATTATGGTATTAATAAGTTAGTCATTAGGAAGTTACCATACGTCCCTGATAATAATAGCTAGCTTTTATGATATATGACTACTAGTGCACTCTTGAGATCAGAAAAGTTCACTAAGATGCAGAAAAGACAAAGTAAGGCTGCCATCTGCAAATATGGAATGACTTTTGCATAAGGACTTAACAATAAAGAGAGTAAAGTCTATAGATGTTGGTTCTGCATCTTATCCCACAGGGAAATTTTATAGCCAACAACTATATCTACTATTATGAGTCAACAGCTGTGGCCTAAGAACTCTTGATCCATTATCTCTAATCCTTATAACACCAGAACTAAGTATGTCTAACTTATATAGAATGTAATTGAGGCCCAAGAAAGGTAAGTAATTCCTTAAGGTCACACAGACAATAAGCAAACAAGTAGAAGGGTTCATGTTTACCCAAATCCAAGGTTGTGTTTTTGGCTTCCCTGAAAACTAAGACTGTAAAGAATCTGCCTGCAATGCAGGAGACCAGGTTCTATCCCTGGGTTAGGAAGATCCCCTGGAGAATGAAATGGCACCCCACTCCAGTATTCTTGCCTGGAAAATTCCACGGTAAAAGGAGACTGGCAGGCTATATATAGTCCATGGTGTCACAAAAAATCGGACATAACTGAGTGACTAACACACACACAAGGCTGTTTTTTATCCACTTTGTGTCACATGCACTCTGGTATTATCTAGGGTCTCAGTTCAAGAATTATCTTAAAGACCATAATGAACAAATGCAGTATTAAAAATGGCAATCATCAGGAACAAGGTAAGGATACTCTTTCTCAGCACTGCTTTTCAACATCATACTTGAAGTCCTATCTAATGCAATAAGACAAGAAAATTAAGGCTATGCAGATTGAGAGGGCAGACATAAACTGTCTTTGTTCACAGATAACAGCTTAATCAATGTAGAAAATCTGAAGAAATCAACTAAAAAACTCCTGGAACTAGTAAGTGATCACAGCAATGTTGAAAGATGTAATGTTAATATGGTTAAGTCAGTCTCTTTTATGAGATAACAACAATGAACAAGTGGAACATGAAATTAAAAACATAATATAATTTATATTAGGACCCCTGAAATTAAATACTTAAGAAAAATTCAAAAATATTACAAGATCTGTATGAGAAAAGCTACAAAACTCTGATGAAAGATACCAAAGAAGAACTAAATAAATGGGAAAATATCTCATGTTCATGGACAGAAAGACTCAATATTGTCAAGATGTCAGTTCTTCCCAGTTTAATCTGTGAATTCAACAGAATCCTAAAGTCCCAGCAAGTTATTTTGTAGATATTGACAAACTGATTGTGAGGTGTATATGGAGAGACAAAGGATACAGAAGAGCTAAGTCAGAGAACAGACACTAACTCACTTTGAAACTTTGTATGAAGTTGCAGTAATCAAGACATCATGATATCAGTGAAAGAACAGACATATAGCTTAAAGAAATAAAATAGAAACTTCAGAAGTAGATAGGTATAATATAATCAACTAGTCTCTGACACATTAATTATAATCAACTGGTCTCTGAAAAATAAGCAAAGGCAATACAATGGACTATCTCAACAACTAATGGTCCTGGAACAGCTATACTTCCACATATAAAATAACAAACCTAGTCACAGACTTACACCTTTCACAGAGTAGAGGCCTGAATGCAAAAAGCAAACTGTAAAAATCCTAAAAGATAACACAGGAGAAAACCTAGACTGCCGTGGGTATGGTGATGACTTTCAATGCACAATACCAAATTCACAACCTATGAAAGAAATGAATCATAAGCTGACTTCATTAAAATGTAAAAGTTTTGTCTATGAAAGACCATGTCAAGTGAGTGAGAAGATAAGACACAGACTGGAAGAAAATAGTTGAAAAAGACATAGCTGATAAAGAATGGCTATTCAAAATATATAAAGAACTCTTAAAACTCAACAATAAAAACACCAATACAGTATGCTGCTGCTGCTGCTGCTAAGTCGCTCAGTCACGTCCGATACTAACACATATAAATGGAATTTAGAAAGATGGTAACGATAACCCTGTATGTGAGACAGCAAAAGAGACACAGATGTATAGAATAGTCTTTTGGACTCTGTGGGAGAGGGAGAGGGTGGGATGATTTGGGAGAATGGCATTGAAACATGTATAATATCATATATGAAACGAATCACCAGTCCAGGTTCAATGCAGGATACAGGATGCTTGGGGCTGGTGCACTGGGATGACCCAGAGGGATGGTATGGGGTGGGAGGCGGGAGGGGGGTTCAGGATGGGGAACACATGTACACCCATGGCGGATTCATGTTGATGCACAGCAAAACCAATACAATATTGTAAAGTAATTAACCTCCAATTAAAAAAAATAAATTTATATTTAAAATTTTTTAAAAAGATTATATATATATATATATATATATATATATATAATCTACCCATACAGAAAATGGGCCAAAGATCTTAACAGACACCTCCCCAAAGAAGATACATAGATGGCAAGTAACACATAAAAGTATTCAATATCATATGTTATTAACAAAGTACAAATGAAAACATCAGGGAGATACCACTACACACCTATTAGAATGACTGAAATCCAAAACACTGACATCACCAAATGCTGTCATGGTTGTGGAGCAACAGGAAATCAAATATACTAATGGCAGTAATGCAAAATGGTACAGACACTTTGGAAGATAGCTTGACAGTTTCTTTCAGAAGTAAATATACTCTTACCATACAATACAGCAATAGCCCTTTGTAGAGTTCAAATGAAATTGAAAACTTCTGTTCACACACACACACAAAAAAAACCCTGCACGTGGATGTTTATATTGTAGAAGCCTTAGTCATAATTGCCAACACTTGGAAGCAACCATGATATCCTTCAGTAGGTGACTGGATAAATAAGCTGTGATTGATCCAAACTAAAGAATATTATTTAACACTAAAAAAAAAAAATGAATTATTAAGCCCTGAAGAAACATGGAGGAAACAAATACATATTACTAAGAGAAAGTTAAGTTAATTTGAAAAGGCTGAATTACGTTATGATGCCAACTATATGACATGCTAGAAAAGGCAAAATTATGGAGAATATAAAATGATTGACAGTAGCCAAGGGTCAGGGGTTGGGAAAGATGAATAGGAGCACAGAGGATGTTTAGGGCTGTAAAACAATTCTGTATGATTCTATAATGGTGGATGCTTGTCATTACACATTCATCAAAACCCGTAAACTATCCAATATCAAGAGTGAGCACCAATGGAGAAGAGTGATGAGCTAATATAGACCATTGATTATGACAAACATACTATTCAGTGGGGATGCTGACAGTGGGGGATATCATATGTGTAGGGGGAGGGACAAGAAATATGTGGAAATTCACTGTGCTTTTGTTCAATTTTGCACCAAACCTAAAACAGCTCTAAAAATACAATTTATTAATTTGAAAAAGACAGTGATCAATTAAAAAGTCATTTAAGCTGAGTATGATCTCTGTTCATTTCCAAGTCAAACCATTCAATATCACAGTAATCCAAGTCTATGCCCCAACCAGTAATGCTGAAGAAGCTGAATTTGAATGGTTCTTTGAAGTCCTACAAGACCTTTTAGAACTAACACCCCAAAAGGATGTTGTTTTCATTATAGGGGACTGGAATGCAAAAGTAGGAAGTCAAGAACACTCAGGGTAACAGGCAAATTTGGCCTTGGAATAAGGAATAACGCAGGAGAAAAGAGAACGCACTGGTCATAGCAAATACCATCTTCCAACAACAGAAGAGAAGACTTTACACACGGACATCTCCTGATCTTCTGTCAACACCAAAATCAGACCGATTATATTCTTTGCAACCAAAGATGGAGAAGCTCTATACAGTCAGGAAATACAAGACTGGGAGCTGACTGGGGCTCAGATCATGAACGCCTTACTCCTTACTGCCAAATTCAGACTTAAATTGAAAACCATTAGACCATTCAGGTATGACCTAAATCAAATCCCCTATTGTTATACAGGGGAAGTGAGAAATAGATTTAAGGGACTAGATCTGATAGACAGAGTACCTGATGAACTGTGGATGGAGATTCCTGACATTGAACAGGAGACAGGGATCAAGACCATGCCCATGGAAAAGAAATGCAAAAAAGCAAAATGGCTGTCTGGGGAAGCCTTACAAATAGCTGTGAAAAGAAGAGACGTGAAAAGCAAAGGAGAAAAGGAAAGATATAAGCATCTGAATGCAGAGTTCCAAAGAATAGCAAGGAGAGATAAGAAAGCCTTCCTCAGCGATCAATGCAAAGAAATAAAAGAAAACAACAGAATGGGAAAGTCTAGAGATCTCTTCAAGAAAATTAGAGGTACCAACGGAACATTTCATGCAAAGATGGGCTTGATAAAGGACAGAAATGGTATGGACCTAACAGAAGCAGAATACATTAAGAAGAGGTGGCAAGAATACACAGGAGAACTATACAAAAAAAGAGCTTCACGACCCAGATAATCATGATGGTGTGATCACTCAGCTAGAGCCAGACAACCTGGAATGTGAAGTCAAGTGGGCCTTAGAAAGCATTACAGGAACAAAGCTAGTGGAGGTGATGGAATTCCAGTGGAGCTGTTTCAAATCCTGAAAGATGATGTTGTAAAAGTGCTGCACTCAATATACCAGCAAATTTGGGAAACTCAGCAGTGGCCACAGGACTGGAAAAGGTCAGTTTTCATTCCAATCCCAAAGAAAGGCAATGCCAAAGAATGCTCAAACTAATGCACAGTTGCACTCATCTCACACGCTAGTAAAGCAATGCTCAAAATTCTCCAAGCCAGACTTCAGCAATACATCAACCGTGAACTTCCTGATGTTCAAGCTGGTTTTAGGAAAGGCAGAGGAACCAGAGATTGAATTGCCAACATCTGCTAGATCATGGAAAAAGCAAGACAGTTCCAGGAAAACATCTATTTCTGCTTTATTGACTATGCCAAAGCCTTCAACTGTGTGGATCACAATAAACTGTGGAAAATTCTGAAAGAGATGGGAATACAAGACCACCTGACCTGCCTCTTGAGAAATCTGTATGCAGGTCAGGAAGCAACAGTTAGAATCGGACATGAAACAGACTGGTTCCAAATAGGAAGCAGAGTACGTCAAGGCTGTATATTGTCACCCTGCTCTTTTAACTTCTATGCAGAGTATATCATGAGAAACGCTGGGCTGGAAGAAGCACAAGCTGGAATCAAAATTGCCAGGAGAAATATCAATAACCTCAGATATGCAGATGACACCACCCTTATGGCAGAAAGTGAGGAGGAACTAAAAAGCCTCTTGATGAAAGTGAAAGAGGAGAGTAAAAAGTTGGCTTAAAGCTCAACATTCAGAAAATGAAGATCATGGCATCTGGTCCCATTACTTCATGGCAAATAGATGGGGAAACAGTAGAAACAGTGTCAGGCTTTATTTTGGGGGGCTCCAAAATCACTGCAGATGGTGACTGCAGCCATGAAATTAAAAGATGCTTACTCCTTGGAAGGAAAGTTATGACCAACCTAGATAACACATTCCAAAGCAGAGACATTACTTTACCGAGAAAGGTCCATCTAGTCAAGGCTATGGTTTTTCCAGGGGTCATGTATGGATGGGAGAGTTGGCCTCTGAAGAAAACTGAGCGCCGAAGAATTGATGCTTTTGAACTGTGATGTTGGAGAAGACTCTTGAGAGTCCCTTGGACTGCACAGAGACCCAACAAGTCCATTCTAAAGGAGATCAGTCCTGGGTGTTCTTTGGAAGGACTGATGCTAAAACTGAAACTCCAGTACTTTGGCCACCTCATGCGAAGAGTTAACTCATTGGAAAAGACTCAGATGGCTAGGAGGGATTAGGGGGCAGGAGGAGAAGGGGACGACAGAGGATGAAATGGCTGGATGGCATCACCGACTCGATGGGCATGAGTTTGAGTGAACTCTGGGAGTTGGTGATGGACAGGGAGGCCTGGTGTGCTGCGATTCATGGGGTCGCAAAGAGTCAGACACAACTAAGTGACTGAACTGAACTGAACTGAATCCTTCAAAGTCACGAAGCTGTGTCATTCTTCAGTTAGCTGCCTCAGTCGTTCAGCCGAGTAGTTCTCTTTTTCGTATACTTCCTGGACTATAGATTTTTCTGTGATTGTTGAGTGTAATGCTAGATATATGGTCAGTAAGAGCCACCCTAATTTATGCAAATTCCACCTGAGGACAGTATTTTTTATTTTTTCAATGTGTTTCCCTCCCTGTAAGTCTTCCGTTTTTCTCATGTCTTATATTTGCAGCAATGTGATTTTTGCACAGGCAATAAAAGTCAAAAGGTATGTAATTGTTTCAGGCTCCATCTAACCTCAGGGAATGGAAAAGTATTAAAACATAAAGTACATAAGTACTAATGACGTGCAGAGAATAAAGAATACTAGAATTACTTTTCTTAGATTATGAAAAGGACACATTTCTGATATTTAAAATGGTTACATGAAAGAGAAAGGGAGTTTAGGCTCTTGCAAAGTACTGCTGTCATGTGAAATGTATTGTTGATACCTATGAGTCCTGGGTTTTTCTAACATTCTTAAGACTATGGAATCACCCAGAGCTTCCCAGGTGGCACTAGTGGTAAAGAACCTGCCTGCCATGCAGGAGACTTAAGAGATGCGGGTTTGATCCCTGGGTCGGGAAGATCCCCTAGGGGAAGGCATGGCAACCCACTCTGGTATTCTTGCCTGGAGAAACCCATGGACAGAGGAGCCTGGCAAGCTACAGTCCATAGGGTTGCAAAGAGTCGGACCTGACTGAATTGACTTAGCACAGCGCAGCACGCATGGAATCACCTTAAGTCTATAAGAAGAGAACTGCTACTATTTTGTTATGAGCAGTTAATAATGGTTTTAAGATAAACCCATTAGCTGTAACCATAGCACATGCAGCACAGCAAAGCTAAAGGCTTTCTCTGCTCACATTTACTCAAATGTCAGCCACATAGAATGGATTGAAGTTTCTATGGAAACCATTTGAGGTTTCAGTTGTTTCTCGGGATATTTCATTTCATTAATTGTTTGGAGAAAGGAGATATACATTACGGCTTTTCACTAATGACATTTTCCCTCCTGGTTAGAAGCTGGTGGGTGGAGTTACCACCTTGTTTTACCACATTTTTGGCAGCCCCCAGTTGCAGTTTCCCTGTGGATGAGAAAATGGAATGAACTGCTTCTAAAGCCTACAGAGCCAACCCATCAGCAGTGACTGTTCAGACAGCATCTCTCTTCTCTGGCCTGAAAGGAAATTTGAAAGTCTGGTACCTAGAGATT
Source organism: Ovis canadensis (assembly GCF_042477335.2). Taxonomy (NCBI): domain Eukaryota; kingdom Metazoa; phylum Chordata; class Mammalia; order Artiodactyla; family Bovidae; genus Ovis; species Ovis canadensis. The sequence continues at coordinate 53,805,175 of NC_091261.1, forward strand.
TTTATAATGTATTTTCTCATTCAGGATTTATGGAGTTCTGCTTCCCTTGTGGCTCAGATAGTAAAGCATCTGCCCACAGTGTGGGAGACCGGGGTTCAATCCCTGGATTGGGAAGATCCCCTGGAGAAGGAAATGGCAACCCACTCCAGTACTCTTGCTTAGAAAATTCCATGGATGGAGGAGCCTAGTGGGCTACAGTCCATGGGGTTGCAAAAAGTCAGACACGACTGAGCGACTTCACTTCCATGAAATGTAGCCAATGCAGGATGTCAGTACAACTGTGATGACTGTATGAACCCAGCTAGCAACAACAATGTAAGGGGATGCATGGTCGGGGAGGATTTTGTGGCATTAATAAATCTTTCAGTGCAAAATTCAAGGCCGAAGAAAATAAAATATTTCAATCCATCCATTAGCTAATTAATTGCCTGGAGGAATAGAATCCCCTCCTGTACTGGGAAGAGAAAAGTTAAAAAGGAGAAAAGCAGCTCTTCAACCCAGAGGCGATACAAGGACTCGAATACACTATCGAGTGTCATGTTGTTCTGTAATCATATCAAAATATAGAAAACTTGTAGTAGACTACAAAAATATTAATAATAAAGAAAAGTCAACACAAAATAAAACTAAGAAGAAGGAACAACCACAAATGTTCCTTGGAATAACTGAGGGCAATATGGCTCTGAAGTAAGAGCTTAATTTACATCTCATCACAGCTACTGACTACCTAGGGTCTTAAATAATTTTCTTTCTCACTATGCAAGTCAGTTTCTTCATCTGCGGAGGGAGGAATACCTACCTTGCAAAGATGTTGTAAGGATAAGAGGTAGTGGGTAAGCATCCTTTTCATCAGTATATTCATTATCTGAAATCCTGAAATCATGAGGTTAGATGGTACATAATTTCCCATATCATGAAAAACATCACTAAAGTACTAATCTCTTATAAAATTAATATCCACTGAAACATTTCCCCGTTTAAAACTAGGAGCTTCTCAGTTTATGCTTGACAAACTTTAGCTGATTTAAATTTACAAAATCTCATGCATCACAGTACTCATTCAATGAGTACTGTAATGCATCTCTCAAGAATGTTCAGAATTTAATAAAGCATTCAAAAATGAGGATGAAAGACTGGAAAGGCTGCATAGCGGAGATGAGAGCCAGACTGCTGATTCAGATGGACCAGTTGTCAGACGCACAACCTCAAGCAAGTACCTCAACTTTTCTGTGTCTCAGTTTCCCACACACACAGCAGAAATAAGGATAATACCATCTCCTATAAGTGTTTGCATGAGGATTCAATAAAGGTAATACTTGTAAAGTACTTAGAACAATGCTTAGAAAATAAAAAGCATGGGTGTTCATTACAATATTATAAAGTAAAAAAAAAGAAAAAAGAAAAGCAAATGAAACAACTCCATAGCAAAGTCATTTTATTTATTTCTATTTTTTAATTGAAATTTAGCTGATTTACAATGTTGTGATAATTTCTACTTTACAGTACAGGTTCAGTTATGGATATTTTTTTCCATATTTTTCCTTCATGGTTTATCACAGAATATTGAATATAGTTCCCTGTGCTACACAGAGGACCTTGTTGTTTGTTCATCCTATACATAATAGCTTGCATATGCTAATCCCACCCTCTCAATCCATCTCTCCCCTCCTCACCCCTCCCCCTTGGCAACCACAAGCCTGTTCTCTGTGTCTATGAGCCTGCTTCTCTTTCGTGGATACGTTCATCTGTGTCATATTTTAGATTCCACACATAAGTGATATCCTGTGATATTTGTCTTTGTCTAGCTTACTTCACTTCTCCAGGCCCATCCACGTTGTTGCAAATGGTGTATTTCCTTCTTTGTTATGGCTGAGTAATATTCATTGTATATGTGTACCACAGCTTCTCTATTCATTCTTCGGTCAATAGACATTTGGTTGCCTCAATGTCTCAGCTATTGCAAGTTGTGCTGCATAGCAAAATCATTTTAAAATAAAGTAAAATGATTATAAGCTAAAGAAAGAAAACCCAGAAGGTTTATGACAAGATCGTAGAAATAATAAATAATGATTTGACTATCACAGAACTTGAGAAGCATTTGTGAAGCAGACAAAGAGCTGGATTATTGTCATGATTATTTTCATACACACACAGGTGACCATGTGAGCTGTAGGACCGCTTGTATCCAGATGAAGCCTTGGCAGTTGGTTTCCCAGACACGCCAGGGAGCCCAGCACCTGGTGTTCACAGTCTGTATCCTCTCCCCTCCCCAGCCCCCCAACCCCGGCCCGGACCATGCTTGGTCTAGGTAACCTTGGGCAGCAGCATGCTATGCGACTTCAAGGTCAGGTCCCAGAAGACACTGCTGCCTCATCTCAGTCACTCCCTTGCCTGTTCTCCCCACACCTCCAATCCTCACTCTGGAGGAAAACAGCTTACAGGCCCCATGGAGCCCTGGGGAGAGCTCAAGTGGTGGGGACCTGAGGCTTTTGTCCAAAAGCCTGAGGACATCTGAGAACTCCTACCAACAGTGATGTGAGCTTGAAATCTCAACCCCAGCCCTGTGAAGCTTTCAGACAACCTCAGCTGCTCCCAACAGCTGGTCTGTATCCACTGGGAAAAAAAGACACAACCATAAAGTTGAGAATTATGTTTTATTTGGCAGACATCCTGATGATGTAAGCCTGGGACAGCCCTCTCAGATCACTCTGAAGGACCTCTTCAAAGAGGCAAGGGAGGAGCCAGGGTATATAGGATCTTTTACAACAAACACCAGGTAGTAGGAACTTCTAAAATTACTGTTCGTCAAAGAAAACCAAATATCTCAAGGAATTCAGAGCTTTTCTATGTTGCATTTTCTAGGGAAGATGCAAGAGTCTGGACTCACTGAATCGTTCCTCTGATGTACACCTCAGCAGTCGAGGGCCAGTATCCTGTGTTTTCTCAGCCTGAGTCACCCTGGGGTGCTTCAATGCAGGCTGGCTGCAGGACTGACTGCTGGATGGTAGGCACCCTCTTTCCATCCTGTGTTTCCTTAGGGCTCACTGTCAGGGTGGCTGTAATGTGGAAGGTGACAACATCCTTTGCTTAGTCATATGGCAGGTTTCCTCATTGACATCTGCAACCGCATGAGAGAGCCTGAGCCCAAACCATCCAGCTAGGTCCCTCTTAGCTGCTTGCTCCACAGAGACTGTATGAGATCATAAAGGTTAGCACTTTCAGCTACTAAGTTTGGGGTCACTATTGTGTAGCAACAACTAACACAGAAATGAAGGAAGTGCTATGTGCTATTCTACAAAGTTAATGAGAAAAATTACCTCCCACATAGATGCAGTATAGATGTGAGAGTTGGACTGTGAAGAAGGCTGAGCGCCAAAGAATTGATGATGTTTTGGGAAAGTGCAGTCACAGTCCCACCTCAAGGATGGGCAGTGACCATTCCTTCCATCTGCTTCTCTTTCCCCAGATTCAAGAGCATCTCACCAACTCCATGAGGGCAGGGAATTTTATTACTTTAATCACTTATTTGCTAACAGATTCTCATCAACCAGAACCATGTCTGGTACTTAACAGGCGCTCAACATATATTTGTTGATGTGAGCTTAGAAAGTAAATTTAGTTTAAATGTTTTTTTTTTCCCCCATACCAATATTCCTGGGGTTAGGTGGCTGTTCTGTTAAAATTTTCTGACTCAGTAGGTTGTCAATAAACAGTAGCTATGATCTGAATGAAAACTTTTGTTTATATTGGGTTGACCAAAAAGTTCCTTTGAGGTTTGTTTTTTTTTTTTTGGCAAGATGTTGCAGATATGTACACATATACACGCATAGTAACTCCTTTAAATATGAACAAGTTCCTTTCCAAGAACATGCTTGTTCAATTTGTTCATAAGTCTAACAAAGTTAGCCTAGGTACCCAACTAATACAATTGGCTATATAGTACTGTACTGTAAACAAGGCTTATAAAACTTTTCACACAAATAATACATTAAAAACAGGCACAAAAAATAAAAACATTTTTAATCCTACATTACAGTATCTTGAAAAGTACAGTCGTACAGTACAACAGAGCTTCCCAGGTAGCTCGAATGGTAAGGAATCTGCCTGCAATCCAGGAGACCTGGATTCAGTCCCTGGGTTGGGAAGATCCCCTGGAGAAGGGAATGGCAAACCACTCCAGTATTCTTGCCTGGAGAGTTCCATGGACAAAGGAGCCTGGTGGGTCCATGGGTCGCAAAGAGTTGGACATGACTGAGGAACTAACACACACACACACACACACACACACACACACAGTACAACAGGTGGCATACAGGGGCTGGCACTGAGTGAACAGGCAAGAAGAGTTGCTGACCGGAGGAGGGAGAGGAGGTGGGAGATGGTAGAGATGAAGAGTCATCAGCAACAGAGGGCAAGCTGCAAAGTCACTCACTCCTGACGTTGATGCCATACATAGGTCTGGTTCTTTGATGGATTCAATTCTGTCTACCCTTGATAGCTTACAGTCAACAGTGTCAGATTCTTGATCTCCAAAGAAGAAGATTTAGCTTCAGGACCAAGGACCAGGCTTGATCACTCAAGAGCATCTGTGTAGCAGTTTTATTAAAATATAAAAAGGAACAGAGAAAGCTTCTGACACAGACATCAGAAGGGGGAGGGAGAGTGCCCCCCTTTACTAGTGCTAGCAAGGAAATTATACAGTTTGTTAATTGATCACAATACATCAAAAGAATGTCTCAAGTTTGTAGAGATCTTACTAGACCCACTCTGACAATATACATTTTAAGATAACAGGGTTAGTCAGGTTTTCAGGAAGGAGAAACATGCTCTCAAGCAGGATACATTATTGTTTTATAATCCTTATTAAGGAATATAGGGGAAAAAATGTTTGTCCTTTCCTCCTTGAGAATTCCAGACCCCTATCTTCTCCTTGAGAGCCCCAGAGACCCCTTCCTCCTCCTCCTCCTCCTCCTTCTTCTCCTCCTCCTCCTCAGGGACCCCAGACTTCTTATCAACCTGCCTAGGAACTGACTCTCTCACCCTCTTGAAAAAAATGGCCCAGTAAGGTCTGGGTAGCGGCTCTTCTTTCCTCATCATAGATGACACAGTAGCACTGGGTTGAATTCTGAATGGCTGCTGCCACCTTTGTGCACCATTCTACATTCAGGCCCTTGTGCCTCAAAAGCTAACAGTGCCTCCTCCGATAAAGAAGATTCCCCTGCCATTTCCTGTGTTCTGGATCTCTTCTTACACTTGCTTCTGGACATCCTGAACTTGAAATAAAGATACAGCCCCACTGTACTCTATAGAGTACTGTGGTAAGGTACACAAAAGCACAACCACTTGTAGAGGATGCATGCAGGCGACGATGTACACTAGACATGTGAACTAGTCTCTGTGATTGAACATGTGAACTCATGTTCATGCCTTTGAAAGTTCGCCACTTGAAGGTTCGTATATAGGGGACTCACTGTATATATATTAGCTTCAGTGTCTTACAAGGAAGGTCTAGATGCAGAACTGCCAGGGATGATATGAACACTGACCTGTAAATTCACCGTTTAAATTAAATCTTTACCATCTACATTCCGAGAGCAATAATCTCATCATATATGTGTAGAAAAAAGTTTTCATGTCTTTACTTTTAATACATTATCAACATACATTATCTTTATTAACAATTTTCCATCAGAGAATAGCATGACTCACTGTACTAGGTAAAAACTGAAGATGTAAATCAGAGAGTGAGTCTAAAAATTCTAAGAGGCTGACCGTGACATCAATTCAGAAGACTCCTGAAAGTCGTTTTGAAAAGATTATAGCAGAAAGACCCAGGAAGCTGCCTGTGTGGGTGTGTGGCCTGGGGAGCCACACAGGACCCTGTACAAGAGAGACTCATCCTTGGTTTAATGTTCTACTGTTGCCATCCTAAAGTCCTTACTAACATTCTGTTTACACGGGACCCTGCAAATCACGTAGCTGCCCTGAAGCCAGGGAAGACAGTATTACTCACTACCTGTGACCAAAAGTGGTCCAGCTGCTCACTGTTCAAAAGCCATCAGGCAGGTGGAGGCTAGGTTGGTGAAAAGGAATTTGCCTTTGGATTCTGGCAACCTTTGGGGAGGGCACATGCCTGTCCAAAGGCCACCCCCTCCACCCTACCCCCCACACACATACACCAACAGTCAGGGGGCAAGAAATTTTATAGATGGAGGGAGGGGGCTACATACAGAAACAGCACAGTTAGCTCTGACCATCACCTTGAAGTTGGTTATTGAAGGTCTGACCAGTGTCATCTTGCTTGTTTTAGGTACAGTTAATCTTCAGTTTCAGGGTCAGTTTGTTTCCATTTCTTCAGGCCAGTTCTCAGAACTGTGGCAGCTACTGTCAAGGCTACAGTCTGGTCATCACGCAGTTAACTTCTCTCACCTGGTGGGGGTTTCAATATCTTTAGAACAGCTCACACGCTATGGTTTAGTGTGTGTGTGTTAGTCGCTCAGTCGTGCCCGGCTCTTTGCGACCCCATGGACTGCAATTCACCGGGTTCCTCTGTCCATGAGATTTTCCAGGCAAGGATATTGGAGTGGGTTGCCATTTCCTTCTCCAGGGGATCTTCCCAACCCAGAAATCGAACCCGGGTCTCCTGCACTGCAGGCAAATTCTTTACCGACTGAGCTACAAGGGAAGCCCCAATCTAAAGCCCTTGAGAAGGAACAAAACGTCCTTGACTTTGCTTACTAACTGAACTATTATTGCTTTGTCCTGTCAGACTGTTTTCCTTTGGGTCTGCATTTTCCCACTTCTCTGATTAAACTTCTTCTTTGGCTAAAGTTTCTTCACAGACAAAGGCAGACAGAGGTCATGAGGAACAAGAACCATAGGGCCCTGCTCTGTTTCAGTACTATTCACTGTGCAAGGAAATGAGCAGAGATAAAATGACCAGGAAAGTATGAATTTTCCCTGGGAAAGATACCCTAGCCTTCTCTTCATGTCCCTCTTGAGTTAGGGGAGCGGAGAAACAGCAGCAAGTTTGGTACACTGCTTGCTGTTCCAAACAGGAACCCTGATGCCACCAGCAGCAGGCCCAGGAGATGGTTAGAAAAGCAGAATCGGGACCGACTCCAGAACTCCTGCATTAGAATTTGCATTCAACGTGCACTTTAAATTTGAGAAACAAATCTGTGCCCTTCCAAAAGCCATCCTGGACACTGATGACAATGCACGTTACAAGTGGCCTGGTCTCCTTGTTACTACTGAACTCAGGTCGCAGCTGCTTGCAGCTCAAAAGCCAAGAGGCAAGTGTGAACAGAAAGGAAAGGTGCTTTAATCAGAAAAGCCAGCATTCTGGGGAGAAGGTGGATTCATGTCCTGAGATGAACTCCAAAGATTTTGAGCAGTCATGGTACGTTTTCAAGGGAAAAACGGATGGGAGCAGAGAGTCTCAGTAAGTCAGGGAAGCAGGAGGGTGGGTTCTGTGTGGTCCTCCATAGCTGCAGGCTGGCTGACTCTTCAGATGTTATCTTGCCTGTGTGATCCACCAGCAGGACTGCTCAGGGGGCTGTTCTGGGTAGAAAGGGAGCCACTCTTTAGCCATGAAGTCTTCATTCTTATCTCTTTTTATCTAGAAGAATCAATAGGTCAGGCTAGGTATGGTGTGCATTCAGGAGAGCATAAATCAGGAGTTAGTTTTGATGCCTAAGGATCTCATTCCTACAATTAGGTTTTTAGCGAAAGAGCCACTTTCATCCTTAAAGGGGACCTTCCACCTTCACCAGAAAATCCTTAACTGGAAATGCTGCCAGATTGGGATGTTAACTGATTTGAACATTACTTCTGTTGTGTCTATGGTCCATTCTCTAGGATTAAGTTGATATGAAGTGAAATGACTTAAAAAAATAAATGAAAAAAAAAATAAATGAAAGAGAGAAGAAAACGTGAAGGATGGGTTACTATGAACTAAGCTGAACAGGGGGAAAGCAGTGTAATGATAATAAGAGGGGAAAAGCTACCTTTAAAACAAAATAGTTGATAAATCAAGCGTTTAAAACGCGCTGGGCATCTTACAAAGCGTTTGAAATACTTTATTTAAATTTCAACACAAATGTAAGAAGTGCTACCTTCAGAAACTGATTTCCAAATTTTGAACTGGCTATGATCTAAATCGTCAAAACGTGGTGTATTATTTTCACAAGTGTGTTTTGATACGCAATTATAAACACCTGCTGAAAGAATGTCTATAAATTCACAAGCATTTTGGAATTGGGTTCCTAAAGTCAGGGCTCATCACAAAGAGAAACAGAATTAGGGTCCTTCGGATTCCACTGTTGCCTGCATCCTTCCATCTGAGATGGAAAAGAAAAAAGATAAAACTTCGACTTGACGCAGGAAGTGCAGGTCACACAGCTGTCTGCACTGTCACACTTCCGAGTAAAGAGGCTCTTTCCTAGCAGAAGTGAAACTACCCCAGGGCACACGGTCCGGGGCAGGTGCTCGCACTGAAAACAGCGTGAACCCTACAGCTTGCAGCCTACCCGACATCCGGGCTCAGAGCCGCCAGGAACGAGGGGGCGTCGCCGTCTCAGCCCCACGCCCCGCCCCGGACCCGCCGGCAGGGAGGAGCTCGAAACCGAAGAGGAAGCGCGGGATGGAGCTGCGGCGCCTCTGGCTGCTCTGCTGCTGCTGCTGCTGCTGCTGCTTGGGCTCCTGCGCCGCCCTGACCCCGCCGCTCGGCCGCCACCCGGCCGCCGCCTTCCGGGTACCGCGCACGCCCGCGGGTCCCTTCCCGCGCTGCCAGCCCCGGGCTGGGTGGGGCGGAGGGGCCGCGTGGGGCGGAGGGGCCTCGCGAGCCCCACCCACTCCCACCTCCGGGGTCGCCGGCCCCTTCCGGTCCCGGGGCGGAGGGAGGAGCACTTGAGCTCCACACCCCGGAGTCTCCCGTATTTTCCAGCCCGGGGCTAGGCTGGGTGGGTCCGAGGTGCCACTCGAGCCGATCCCGTCGGGTTACCTGCCCCGTCCTTTCCCGGGGCGAGAAGTGGGGCTGGGGCACCTGAGCTCCACACCGGGACGGGCGGGGGCGGGCGTGGGGAGACTCTCAAGTCCCGTCAAGTCCTGGGGCTGAGGGGCCACGCGAGTGCCACCCGCGGGGTCGCTTACCCTGTCTGGTCCCGGGGCTGGGAGAGGGGGCACCTGAGCTCCACCGCGAGCACGCCCCCCTGTCCCCGGGCTGAGCGGGCTGGAGGGGCCACGCGAGCACCCCCAGAGAATACCTGCGCCGTCCTTCCCAGCGGTGGGGGCGAAAGGGGTGGCACTCGAGCGCCATCCCTAGGGGGTCGCCTAAACTCAGTCCGGTGACGCGCCCGGGTTCCAGACCGGACTCCGTCCCAGGGTTTCCCAGGGCATGCTGACCCACAGATTGGTCCTCCAGGAAGGATGGGTGCCTGAGGGTTTATATGGTACGTCCCAAGTTGCCCACTGATTATGTCCAAAGTGAAAGTGGAAGTGAAGTCGCTCAGTCGTGTCCGACTGTTTGCGACCCATGGACTGTAGTCCACCAGGCTCCTCCGTCCATGGGATTCTCCAGGCAAGAATACTGGAGTGGGTTGCTATTTCCTTCTCCAGGGGATCTTCCCGACCCAGGGATCTAATCCAGGTCTCCTGCATTGCGGGCAGATGCTTTAACCTCTGAGCCACCAGGGAAGCCTGATTATGTCCAAGGTGGTCCTAATTGAAAGGCACAGCCCCCGGGCGTTCTCTCAGCCTCCCCAGACTGTGCATTTCAGGGACTGGAACCAGAAGTAGGCGGAAGAAACCTGGCCGTTTTCCGGAGGGGAACACTGATCACCTCCTCCTCAAATCAGAATTTTATCCAGAGCTCAGGGAATCCTGCCCATTTATGATTATCCTGAACCCTGGCTCCTTGAACTACCCACCCTAAAAGTTCACCTGACTTGGTGGAGACTGATTTAGAGAAGGGTGTAGTGTTTAATTTACTTTTCAGATTATTTTGAAAAGGCTTCATAATCTCAGATGGCACCCCAGCGTTAAAACTCAGGAGCACACCAGTCGGCTGAGCTTATCAGTGTTTTTCCTGAAACCAAGGAAGCTGCAAGAGAGAATGATTTAGAGTGGACCTCAGTGTGTTCTATTAATAGTATCCGATACTATCTAATAGTTTTAAATTGTGAGAGGTCATTATCATGGTTTAATTTTGCTGTCAAAGAAAGTTCATTCATTCCTAATCAGGAAGTATGAAGTCAGTAATCCTGCTGCTTATTGGAGTTGTATTTATTCTTTTTCCTGGTATTTTATTGAGGTTTGCCAGGGATTCTGAGGCTGTGCTCCCTTCTACCTCTCCTGCTGGTCCCCTGAAGCCACAGTGTGTGGGAAGTGCCAACCTCACCTGAGTCTATTTGTATTTTTGCCCAAACCAAGATATATATTTTTTTTAATCTCCTACTTACTGCTCTAGCTTTCAAAACCAGAAGCACTGGTATAATTGCTTGAGAACAAAGTTTTTGTGCTGTATTCTCTTCCTGCCCTGAGCTTAGTGACATGTGATGGTGAAGTAAACCCCTTTGGGAGAAAATAATCAGTCCTACCTATCCTGGTGATGTGTTTATTGACTGAAGAAATAAAAGCGCTGCCATCCTCCTCAAAAATATATTTGGGGATTGGAATCACAAGGAGGCAAGAGTAATGAATATATCTTAAATATGTATTATTTGTATAATTCATAGATATATGTGCACTTGTTCATATTATATAGTTACTCATACTAGAGGCCCTACCCAGACAATGGCAGCTAGGAAATACAGCTAGCTCATGTGAGAAGTACAAGAGTGCTTGTTGGAAGATAGAATTTCTGTTTTAGGTGGAGGAGGGCAGAGTGATAAAGATTCTGAGCACATTTTAAAAATCTTGAGTGGAGAGAGCCTGAAAAATTTCCAAAGCAATTGCCCCTCGTGGGACTTGACTTCATGAGATGTTGGTGACTCCTTTCCACACCTGCTGGAAACTGGGTTTGAGCATTGATGGCTGTTTGAACCTGGGGCAGACTAGGTAGAAACGGCCTTGCTTGAGCATTAGGAAGCCTCCCTCTGCCCCAACAAGAGAGACTAACATGTGTTGTGACTGATGCTCAGTATAACTCTGGAAAACTTTACTCCTTAAAATTATGTCAGATTAAGAGTTGGTTAAGTTGAAATTCTCTGCTTACCTATCTGGGGTAAATTATGTACAGATTCTAGAAAATTCCCTGGCTCCATAATCAAGTTAAATTTTTTTTTAATGTTTAAAAATTAAAATAGAGTTATAAAGTACAGTCTGTGTTGTGCTAGGGAGAACCAATAGGTTTTAGGGTGAAAAGTAACAAATACCGAGGGCCAGGAGGTTTCCTAAATTCACTTCGAATATTCCATGAGTGGAAGTTAGGTGGAATCTGTAATCCTTGCTCACAAACTGTCATTCAGTTACTGCTGGGTGAAGACCAGGCCCCTCCTGGGATGATTATGGGATGCCTCTCAGGATAACTGACAGGAAAGGGGGAAACAGCACCCAGCTCCCACCTTTTCACTCCTTAGAAGCTTCTGGTGCTCAGGAAGCCCCTGCTCTTTTTCAGCCTGTTCCTCAGGCTGGAACCCAGCTGTGCACTGACCTTTACTCATGCTCCCTATCTGACCAAGAGCAGCTGGTCTCCTGACCGCTTTGGGGCTACAAACCCATTAAGGGAACCAATGATAGCTGTATGTACTCACTTCAGAATAATGTTTATATGCCAGTGCACATGTGATTTTGCCTAAAATTTCAGAAGCTTCACGTTTAAAATGCTTACCTTAATGATACATGTGCCAGTTTTAAAAAAATTAAATTATGCATACTTAGAGGCATGTTTCTTTAAATAGATCATTTTGTGATGAATGATCCTAAAGAATGAGCCACAGTTTGCTATTAACAGCCCCTGAAGATCTGGATTATTTCCTCCAAATAAACTTTATCCAGAATACTTTAAACCACAATTTTTATCTAACTGAAACGTTAAGAGGTGAAATTGATGTAAAAGACTCTTGTTCAGTTGGCAATTTCTAATGGTTCTAGCTTAATGCATATACTGCCAAAATTAAAATATACCAGAAACTTGAAATCTTGGCTCAAAATTTATTCATTCATTTGTTCATCTGTCCATCTATTTATCTAGTACTTTAACATTTACTATATAATGTGGGCTTCCCTGGTGGCTCAGATGGTAAAGCGTCTGCCCACAATGCGGGAGACCTGGGTTCGATCCCTGGGTGGGGAAGATCGCCTGGAGAAGGAAATGGCAATCCACTCCAGTATTTTTGCCTGGAGGATCCCATGGACAGGGGACCCTGGTAGGCTACAGTCCATGGGGTCGCAAAGAGTCAGACATGACTGATGCCTGTATAATGTGCTGACTTTAAAAATAAAAAGCACAATATAAGGGTTGCAAGTTAATTTTTGTTTGGGGCAAAATGAGAACTATAGCATGGGAGACTGCATCTTAGATAGCTCCGAGAAACTGCTCCAAAGAGGTAGCAGGGGAGTTCAGTATATATGTAATTTTAGTGAAAAGGGAGTACATGCAGTCAAGCACATATTTTTTGTAGAAGGTTTCTGCTAATCATGAGGAGCAGATGTTATCATGTAGGAGATGCAGAAATTGGGCTCATAAAATCGGCTTCTGAAGATACCTCTTGAAGAGCTGTCCTGCCAACTTTTCCTTGAGCACAGGGCACATCATTTCTGATCTTCACACAGAACTTCTTTCAGGGGGTATTGAAGGTCAGCAGCTGCAATGGCACATGATTTAATTCTTGTAGAGGAAGATGGCAAGCACCTGTGGCAGGTGCCAATTTGTAGTTGATAATGAGATGGTCTAGGTTTTCTGATTGATTCAGTGGGGAATAAGACACAAATGGATTCTGTTAGAAGTTGGCCTCTGGTCAGAGTAGGCATTTCATCAATTCCTTCTGTCAGGTTGATCAAGTTTCCTTTCATTCACTGCTGAGAGTCCTTATGAAAGGATTATGAATTATGTCAAGTGCTTTTTCCGCATCTATTGAAAATATCATATGGTGATCCTGTTTTTATTCCATGAGTGGGGGGAATTATGTTGATTGATATTCAAATACTAAACCAATGTAGTCTCTTTTAATGAACCTCACTTGGTCATGCTCTATTGTCTTATAAATTTTTGAATTTGATTTGCTGATTTTTTTTTTAAGGATTTTACATCTACAGTCATGAGGGCTATTGGTGTATATTTCTCTTGCCATGAGGTGTTTTTGTCTGGTTTTGGAATCAGGCCTTATGTAACCAGCTGCAAGGGGTTCCCATGAATGTGTGTGTACAATTGGTATTGGCATTTCTTTTTTAGTTATATGGAATTCACCAGTGAAGCCATCTGGGCCTGGAGTTTTCTTTGTGGGATGATTTTCAGTTAGGAATTTAATGACTTTAGTTGATAAAAAATTGTTCAAATTCTCTATTTTTGTTATATCCAGATTTGGTGATCTATGTCTTCCTTGGGGGTTGTCCATTTTGCATAGGTTATCAAACTCGTTGGCCTCAAGTGCTAAAAATATGATTCTTCTAGTGCCTGAAGCATCTTTGTCGCCCTTCTTTCATTCCCAATAGTGGTGATTTATTATGTGTCTTCTCTTCTTTTTTCTTTATCACAGGAGTCAGGACTGAGAAAGTGCAGGGAGGGGCTCAGGGAGAGCATCTGACTAGAGCAAAGCTCTAAGTGGAGAAAAGGGGGAGAAAGGGCGTGGGGGATGTGCCCTGGACACCTTGCAGGCCAGGGCAGGGTCAGGAATCCGTGGGGATGCATTAATCACAAACCAGCCTTCAGGGGAGCCCCTTCCCCTAGTAAGACACCTGAGTGCCTGGTCATGGGCCAGGTTTTGGGAACCTGGACCTCCTCGCTGCAGTCTGTCTGTGAGGCCCACCCTTGTGGCTGCCATGTACTTTCCTGTGTGTCCATAAAGGTCCTACACCCTCAGGATGTCCATCATCCCTCCAACTCACAATGAAGTCCAGGAGATGTCTTTAGGACCAAGGAACCCTCTAAACTGCTCAGCAGTTTACAGTCACTGGCTTATATTTGTCACATACTCGCTTTGTAATTCAGTTCTGTTTTTAGATGTATACATCTTCTTCCCAAATTAAAATCAAAGCCTTGCTTCATCAAGATTATCTTTTGAATGCCTGAAACTCGATAACTGTTGATAATTTCATAGATTAGCAATCTTACCACAAATGCTCAGTAAGGAAAATATGATCATGATAAATCCCAGGAATGATTTGCTTAAAAATAAACAGCTTATGCCATTTGTAGCAATAAGAATGACCCTAGAGATTATCATACTAAGTGAAGAAAGTCAGACATTGAAAGACAAATACCCATATCACTTATATGTGAAACCTAAAAATGAACTTATATATAAGCCAGAAATAGACTCACAGACATAGGAACCAAATTTACGGTTTCCAAAGGGTAATGGGGTTGGGTGAGGTATAAATTAGGAATTTTGAATTAATGATATACACTACTATATATAAAATTGATAACCAAAAAGTTCCTACTGTATAGCACAGGGAACTGTATTCATTATCTTGTAATAACCCATAATGGAAAACAGTCTGAAAAATCATTATATATACATATGTAAAAAACATAGCTTAGAGCTATCAAGGGCATGATGTATATAAAATATAATTACGCGTTATTCAACAAAAAGTGCTAATTAAGCATCTGTTGTGTGCCAGGCATGTGCTCAGTGAGGCAGAAACAGCAACGAATAAGACCAGCCTGGCCCTCATTTTGCTTACAGGTTTATGAGACAGACACCCAATAAACATATAAGTGAACAAGCAAGTTTAGAGTAGCTGAAGATAGAAACTTAAGGAATGGTGGTCTCCTGAAGTTGTATTTACTCCACAGAGTTAGTTCAGCTCAGTTCAGTTCAGTTCAGTCACTCAGTCGTGTCCGACTCTTTGCGACCCCATGAATCGCAGCACGCCAGGCCTCCCTGTCCATCACCATCTCCCAGAGTTCACTCAAACTCACGTCTATCGAGTTGGTGATGCCATCCAGCCATCTCATCCTCTGTCATCCCCTTTTTCTCCTGCCCCCAATCCCTTCCAGCATCAGAGTCTTTTCCAGTGAGTCAACTCTTCGCATGAGGTGGCCAAAGGACTGGAGTTTCAGCTTTAGTATCATTCCTTCCAAAGAACACCCAGGGCTGATCTCCTTTAGAATGGACTGGTTGGATCTCCTTGCAGTCCAAGGGACTCTCAAGAGTCTTCTCCAACACCACAATTCAAAAGCATCAATTCTTTGGCACTCAGCTTTCTTCGCAGTCCAACTCTCGCATCCATACATGACCACTGGAAAAACCATAGCCTTGACTAGACGGACCTTTGTTGGCAAAGTAATGTCTCTGCTTTTCAGAGTTGGTTAGTACTAGCAAATTGAAGCTTGTTTGTGTAAAAGATGAGTCTAACATACTTATCACAAAATTCAAAGTGGAGGAATCTGTAAACAAGGATCTAATTTTCTCTTCAGACAGACAAACCGAGTCATCTTCTTGGGACATTTCCAGGATTGAATCTCTTTCCCAAAGCCTTTTACCCAAATGAAATAGAGATCTCTGTAAAGCCCAGATAGAACCACACTGATTTATCCATTAGTTATTTATTCCTTTTTTCATGCTTCATTCATTGTGCTGAGATAAAGATATAGATCACATAAGCATTTAGTGGTTACAATTCCTACTAGTGTCTGGTATTTGTTTGCAATTTATTTTCTTTTTTCCACTATGTTAAATAAGCATATTTAGTGCTTTCAAATGCTTGGTAAAGAGGAATTATAAATGGATAAGACATTCCTTTCCCAGCCTCAGAAATTATTCCTGAAGTCAGATAGTATTTTTAATACAAAACATTTATAAATCTAATCTATTATCTTAGATAACCTTTCATTGTGATCCACAAGAAATAAATCAAGCTTTTACTTTTGCATCTGAAAACTATTTCTAAGTCAGTTATATGCACATTGCTCCAGAAAGTTAACATAGTTGATAGAAATTAGTGTGGTTTTTTTTTTTTCTTCTTCTAGGAAAGTCTTAATAGACAGCGATACTTGAATTCATTTCCCCATGAAAACTCCACCGCCGTCTATGGAATAAACCAGTTTTCATATTTGTTTCCTGAAGAGTTTAAAGGTATGGGTTCTGGGGTTATTAGCTGATTAGTTTCCTGATTTTAATTTTTTTCCTTAATTCTTGAGAATCTTCAGTTGTGAAGTTAGTAAACTGAGTAATAGTTAACAGTGATTAAATGCTTAAAAGTCTCAAGCAAGTACCTGGTGCTGACATTGGAGAAATAAGCTCATGGCCACTTTCTTCTAATGATCACTTAAGAACGAAATACCATAAATGCAGACATTTCCCTGTGGCTCTGAAGAATAACAACTCATCCCTCATCCAGTTTTCTATGCTATTTCTGTTCATGACCCCCCTGGTTATGATAAAACAGATGATGTCAATTATACTCATTTTTTATTGACCAACTTCTCTCAAACCATTTCATGTGACAACCCGGCCCTATTGGGAGAATTCTCATCTTTTATAGCTTTGTCTACTCCATTCCAATTATGGAAAAGAATAAAAAGCAGACTTTATCAGAAGCTCCACTGTTTCTGTTGAAACATCCCTCTGAAAGGAATCCCTGTAATATAATGTTGGTTGTCCTTTCATCTTGTGTGTGTCCTCAGCTATTTATTTAAGAAGCAGCCCTTCCAGGTTTCCCCCATTTCCAGCAGAAGAGTACACGTCCATCTCCAACCTGTCTTTGCCGTTAAAATTTGACTGGAGGGATAAGCATGTCATCACCCAAGTGAGAAACCAGAAGACGGTATGTCTTAGGTTTTTTTTTTTTCTTTTTAATCACTTTAGGATGGGAGTCACTTTTGGGGTCAAATTCAATCAAACTTGTGATGGAACCATCCTTTCAGTAGGTAAATTCACACCTCGGTCATCACAGAACGATGAGACCAGCAGGCCACCGCCCCCCACCCCCCGGAGGGAGGAGGCGCTGTTAGGCCCAGCTTCACTCGGCCGAGCTCTGCGGGTGTCCCTCCCTGCCTGCCTGACCCCCACTCAGCATGCAGACTCAGGGCTGCTGCCCGGTTTCACGGTTCCCAGGACTCTGCAGAACAGTGGGTGGAAGGCTGAAGGAGGTGAACTTGACCAAGTTAAGTAGCTCCAAAGGGAAACAACCCAAAATCAGGCACCTGGTCCCTCAGTGCTCCCTGAACCCTTGGGTCCATCCCTTGAGCTCCTTCAGAGACCCTGCCCCCAGCCCCACCCCTGCAGAATCGCACATGTTTTATCTGTGGTCCTTAAAAAAGCTGTCAGATCTGCTTTGATATGACATAGACGTTCCTGGAAATTACCAACTGTGCAAAATCATAAAATGGAAATGAAAGGGATTGTAGGAGAAATGAGGTTAAGACTCCGCACTAAAAATTCATGACACGTTAAAAAGAAAAAGAACAAGAAAGTAGTAAAAGTAACAGCACAGTTTTACCTGTGTTAAATGATAAAGAAATGTGTAAGTCCTGCAGTAAATGCAGCCATTTACCACCATGTGATATCACTTATATGTGGAATCTAAAATATGACACTAATAAACTTATCTATGAAACAGATACAGACTCACGACATACAGAAGAGACTTCCTCTTGCCAGGGAGGAGGGGTATAAGGGGATGTAGTGAGAGTTTGGGGTTAGCACATGCAAACTATTACATATAAAAATGGATAAACAACTAAGTCCTACTGTACAATGCAGGAAACTATATTCAATATCCTGTGGTAAATCAGAATGGAAAAGAATATGAAAAAGAAAGTGTGTGTGTGTTTATATATAACTGACTCACTTTGCTGTACAGCAGAAATTAATACTACATGTAAATCAACTATACTCAATGAAAAGATAAATTTAAAAAATGCAGCCATTTACCTTGCAGAAGTCCTGCGTGTGCCTGTGAAGATTATCTGGAATCAGAGGGAAAGCAGAACCCCAGATGCTGGTGGGGTGCTCATGGCCCACAGTGAGCCATCGTGCCGGCAAACATTTGAGGACAGGTGTGTGTGCCCTGCACCCCTGCCAGGCACAGGGAAGTCAGCTTACCAGTAGAAGTTGATCCCTACAGGGATGTGGTCTCAGTTTGTCTGCAGTGGGAACCTCAACAGGTCACTCAGCATCCTCTTGTAAGGCCAGCATTTTGGATCCAACAGTTCCCCAGTGACCATCTCATTAAGATGAGATCATTTTTGTTTCTCAGATTCTGCATTTGTTGTTGTGGATTGAAATTACCACCATATCATATGCTTTATTACTGGGTTCTAATGAAGAGTGATGCAGTCTGAAACCCAGTCTATGCAGGAAGCACTCAACGGTGTCTTAAAGTAGAACTTTCATTTAGGAATCTTTGTACTAAAGGAAAGATGTTTTGAAGCAGCCACCACCCTCTTGGGGCAGCAGTAGGTGGGTGACCTGGAGCAACCTTTTTCCAATGCAACCTGGAGCATTTACCTTTTTCAAAGGGTGCAGAGCCTGCAGTAGCATCCCTTAGTGAATGCTGTACTCTCCACATGCCCTGGAGCTAGAGGTGTAGATAAGGCCACACGAAATCCCTCAGAACTTCACTCCCCAAGGACCACCAGCTGCCCTTCCTCTCTTTCCTGCAGCACCTGGTCCTAGGATTAAGGTGGTTCCACCCAGTTTCAAATCCCACTCTCATCTCTGCCTTTCCTGCGATTCTTCTTTCTTATGTGAAAAATCTTCATCCCTTTCATTCCTTTGTTCTAGTTTAGCCAATAAAAGCAAGTTAAGAGACGCAGAGTCAGAGAAATTGTTAGTATTTCAATGGGGAACGATTGCTGTGGGCTCCTATAATTGGGACATTACCTGTGCATTCATAATCCTGATAGGCTAACAAGTCATTCATCCAGGTCCTATGCTTATCTGTTAATGAGAACAAATATGCACCATGCACCCCGGCTCTGCTCACCTTTTCCCTGCCTTCTGCCCTTGGAGGGGAGGTGTTGGAGGGCAGAGCAGAGTGTCAGGGGAGAAGCACACACACACTTTTTCATATTTTTTCCCTGATGGTTTATCACAGGATATTGAATATAGTTCCATGTACTGTACAGTAGGAGCTTGTTGTTTATCCATCCTATAAGTAATAGTTTGCATCGGTTAATCCCAAGTTCCCTGTCCACCCCTCCCCCACCCCCTCCCCCCTTGGCAACTACAAGTCAGTTACCTATGTTTGTGCTGACTTGTTTTTTTAAAAAGAACGTCCAAGTGTTTTCCTAATCTCTAAAGTTCACTTTTATTTTGCAATGTCTAACTTGCAATAGTGATACTACCAATTTACTTTTAATAAATAGTATATTTTGATGCTTATAATAGAATTTAATTGAAAATCAGCAGGATTAGCATTTATATTCTGTAGGCCTCCAGATTCTGCTCACATGATTTGATCATTTGTGTTGTCAGAGATGTCGATAGACGTGATTTGCACATTGTTAGATAACAAATATCATTCCATTTCTGTTTCTATCATCATTCTATCTCAGTGTGGCGGATGCTGGGCTTTCAGCGTGGTAGGTGCAGTGGAGTCTGTGTGTGCGATAAAAGGGCAGCCCTTGGAGGTGCTGAGTGTTCAGCAGGTGATAGACTGTTCTTACAGCAACTACGGCTGCAACGGAGGATCCCCGCTCAACGCTTTGTACTGGCTCAATAAGGTGAGTGGCTCTGCAGTCTTTTAAGCTGCTTGTTTACTGTGCGTTCAGTCGGTCATTTACTAAATAATATTTTCAAGTTTGGAAATGTAGCTAACCAGAGCTTGAATTAATCCAGAGATTTCCCATATATCTGACTATGTATATCTAGAAATGAGGTCTTTAGGAGGTTATTGAGGTTAAGTGAGGTCTTAAGGGGCTTCTTTGATGACTTAGCAGTAAAGAATCCTCCTGCAATGCAGGAGACATAGGAGATGTGGGTTCGATACATAGGTTGGGAAGATCCCCTGGAGGAGGAAATGACAACCCACTCCAGTATACTTGCCTGGAGAATCCTATAGACAGAGGAACCTGGCTGGCCACTGTCCATAGCATCGCAGAGTTGGACACAACTGAAACAACTTAGCACGCACACATGAGATCAACAGCCCGGGGCCCTAATTTGATAGGACTGTGACAGAAGAAGAGAATGAAAAGGGCAGGGTCTCTGTCTCCTGTGTGAGGACATGGTGCGAAGGTGGCCGTCTGCACCTCAAAGAGAAAGTTCTCACCAGACGCTGACCCTGCTGGCACCTTGACCTTGAACTTCCAGTGTCCACAACTATGTGAAAATAAATGTCAGTTGTTTAAGCCCTCCACCCCAAAAAATAAGAATTACTTCTGTGTAGGTCAGCCATTGGAGAAGGCAATGGCACCCTACTCCAGGACTCTTGCCTGGAAAATCCCATGGATGGAGGAGCCTGGTGCTGCAGTCCCTGGGGTCACTGAGTCGGACACGACTGAGCAACTTCACTTTCACTTTTCACTTTCATGCATTGGAGAAGGAAATGGCAACCCGCTCCAGTGTTCTTGCCTGGAGAATCCCAGGAACACAGGATCCTGGTGGGCTTCCATCTATGGGGTTGCACAGAATCAGACACGACTGAAGCGATTTAGCAGCAGCAGGTCAGCCATCGAGAGAGAAACCAAAGTGTGAAAAATCTTACCTGCAATCTCTGTTCAGAAAAATATTTATGTTTACTCCCTAATATTACTTGGTAATTGCTTTTTTTGCAGATGACCCATCTTTTTTTAAAATGACAGCGTATGGTTATTCATTTCCATAGAACTTCTGAATGCCCAGGTTAAAAGGGGATTAGAGGTCAGCTGGTTGGGTGCCTCTGTGTAGATGCAGAACTGAGCCCTGGGAGGTGAGACCCCATTGCCAGGTCAGTAGCTGAGATGGGCAGCACCCTAGTCCTCTCCCCACCTCCCACCCACCCCCAGCACACACCCTCTGACACTGTCCTGGTCCAGCAGCAGTGGCGTAAAGCCAGCGATGAAGGTGCTGCTGTGTACTGTGAAAAGCTGTCAAGACAGAGTTCCCAAAGTTGAGCATCCCTCTCTTCTTCGTTTGCTGTGTCTGGAGTCACCGCCAGATGAACAGCAGAGAGAGTGGATGGAAGGATGCTTGTGAGCATAATGCACGACCTCAAAGGCTTGATAACCCAGAGCCAGAGCTGTAGAAGGAAGATGTTTATGCTCTTGAACCTTCAGGAGAAAGATGACCAGACTTTATTATCAAATCAATGGAGGTTCCAGGAATAGGAGATATAGAGAAAGCAGGAGCAAAAGACAAAGACAAACAGAGTTTAATTACTTAGGCTGTCCATAAAAAAACACTTAAAGTTTTAACTTAAGATTTTCATAACTCAAAGAACCCAGATAATGTGACCAAGTGGAATCTTAGACTCCCTGTAGTAAGTTCTGTTTGATCTTTGACACAACCATGTGACATAGATCATGTTGGATGATTATTTTCTTTCAGCTGCAAGTCAAGCTGGTGAGAGATTCAGAATACCCATTTCAAGCCCAGAATGGCCTCTGCCGTTACTTTTCCGACTCACATTCTGGATCTTCAATCAAAGGTTATTCTGCATATGACTTCAGGTAAATGTCTCCTTCTCTTGTGGGTTTCCCTCTATTTCTCAAGTTATTATCTACTGACTACTTGGAATTAATAAATTAATTGGCAGCGTTGCTGCATACTTTTAAATGTTTTAAAATACACTTGATTCCCTGGTGGCTCAGATGGTAAAGAATCCGCATGCAATGCAGGATACCAGGGTTCTACCTCAGGGTCGGGAAGATTCCCTGGAAAAGGGAATGGCCACCCACTCCAGTATTCTTGTCTGGAGAATTCCGTGGACAGAGGAGTTTGGTGGGCTACAGTCCATAGGGTTACAAAGAGTCAGACACAACTGAGCGACTAACACTTTTATTAGAGAGATGAATTGGCAGTCACCATGGAGGCCTGTGGATGTTGTTTCTTAAATATGATCTACTTTTTTTCCATATCTCTACCAACAGAAATAAGGCAATTAAATCAACACATTTAAATTCCTTTGAAGGTATAATTGATACTTAGCACCTCCTACCAAGTTTCAGTGTCACAATTACCCTTAGCGCATTTCAGTCTTACTCTTGAATTAATAATAATAAAAAAACCTTGCTTTCTGTAGAGTCTGAAGCTAATGTCAAGCAGTCTTACTTACCAAGAAGCATTTTTGAACCCCCTCTCTGTTCTCTATATTGTTCAAGTCATTGACTGTAAGAAAGATATAAAATCAAGTTTTCCTATTAGAGGCAAGTAGACAGAGTATAATGAGGCAGGTGACGAGCTCATCCTGCAGGCGTGATGGGACGCAGGGGTGGGTGAGGAAGGGACTTGTGTGGGAATGGGAAGGGCATGATGACTTGGGGTGAATTCAAGGGAAACAATCATTTAAAAATGCTTTAAAAACACATGGCACTCAAAGCCAGCTAAAGACCCATTATGACCATTTTTTTTTTAGTGCAAAATAGGTGCTCAGAGATGAGAAACAGAACCATCCAACTCATTATTTAGAAGTATGAAGGAAGCTTTGCACAGGGTTTTGAAACAGAGAAAGCAAAAAAAAAAAAATTAAATTTGGCTAAAGTAAAGACTGGTCTACTACTTACTGAATATAAAAGCATCTCTGGGTCTAGATGGCATGTCCCTATGGAGTCTGAAAGAAATCATGAGTGACTCTGGATCCTTGAACAAAGTGGAACCCACACCAGCAGCCATGTGTCTGAGGACGGGCTGACCGTCCCCTCAGTTCCCAGCTGCCAGAGCAACTCACCTGACAGCTCAGTCCCCAAGGGCAGGATGCACAGAATCGTGATAAACGGGCAGGGCCACTGAGCACAGTGGTCCCCACCTCCCGTGAGGGTGAAGATCACAGGCTTTCTAAATGAGCAAGTGAGCCCCTATGCTGCCAGCTCCTGGAGAGTCTAAGATGAGTTGTGTGCACAGGAACTTCCTGAGGATCACAGTGTGATCAGAGAGAACTCAAGGCACCCCTTGT
Organism: Ovis canadensis; assembly: GCF_042477335.2. Taxonomy (NCBI): domain Eukaryota; kingdom Metazoa; phylum Chordata; class Mammalia; order Artiodactyla; family Bovidae; genus Ovis; species Ovis canadensis. The sequence goes on from NC_091261.1 coordinate 53,828,380, forward strand.
CACAAGGAGCAGATTGAGAAAGTTAGGAAGAAATGAGAGAATAATGGCATTGGGCTACTTTAGAGAGAGAGAGACAAAGCGAAGGTGACTGCAAGATTCATCTGTCCTTGGATCAGAAGGCAGAGGCCACTGTGAAAGCCCACCCCCCCATCACACAGAATATTAAACTCTAAGAACATGGCGCCAAGCTAACCACATTAGACTCTCTTTGCAAAAATACCTTCCTTTGATTTATTCATTCGTTCAGATATTTACTGAACCATTTCAGGTTCTGGGGATTTGGCAGTGAACACAGCAGACAAAAGCTCTGCCCTCTGGACTGTATTTTAGTGATAGAGACAAGCAGTAAACCAAAGAAATAAAAATATGAATGGTCTGCTAGATGAAATAGTTTTAGAGAGAACTAAACAGCCATGAGGTGAAGAGAAAACAACAGGGGTAGGGGGTTGCAGTCTCAGGAAGGGGTTCCTGGAGGATGTAACATTTAGTGAAGATTTAACCCTGCAGGCACCTGGGGAAACACAGCTCCTGGCAGAAGGGATTGTATGTGCAAAGGCCCTGCAGCAGACATAGGTCTGGCATAGCTGTAGAGCAGTGAGGAAGCCGCTGACTGTCCTGTCCTGTCGTGTTGTGTCATGTCATGGAGAGACACACTAGACTGTAGGGGATGAGTGACAGAGGTCATCAGGGGGTGATCTTGGGGCAGTATTGGAAGAATGATCTTAGACATATTAGATGGAATAGAGAATAAAGCCCCACAGGGCGTATTGAGGGATATTTGTGAGGATAAGAGAGGAGAATGTCAGGGAGGACTCTAGGACTTTTGCCGTGAAAGACTGAAAGAATGGAATTGCCAGGCAGGAAGTTGGAGAGTCTAAGACAGAAATAGAGAACAGCAGGTCCACGTGAGACAGACACATAGAAAGTAATCCCAGGAAGCTGGGAGGAGGACTAGGGTGTGAAGCAGAACCAGAGAGCCGAGTGTCCTCAGGAAACAAGTTAGTCCTGGGGGTAACCGGGCCCTCAATCCTACCAGGACCTCCGGAGATGGGCAGAATATGCATGTCAGAAATGATGCCCCAGCCGTGTTGGTGTACATCATCTCCCAGGAATTTCCCCTGACCTCTATTTTTATCATCGTGCTCTCTTAGTTTTTTAGTATTCCCAGACAACACCAGCCCAGATCATAGCTATCAGCCAAAAAGTTCACAAAATTGTCTGCTAACTCTGAAAATATGTATTTACATAGAAAACCCTTCTGAATCCAAAAAGCATAATCTAGCCTTAAAGCAGAATGATCATTCATACACAGGCTGCCTCCTGCATTTTTGCTCATCAGACCTCAGGAAAAACATTTCAGAAGCCAAACTAGAATATGACCATGACTAAATAAATAAAAAGGGAAAGAACCTGTCACGTATAACTATGGACAGAAAAACTAGGATGCCATAGGGAAGATGAAGTGTAAATCCATGCGCTCATCCAGGGTCTGTAACAGGTAGGACTCACCCTAATCACCAAATCTTTGTGACAGTAACGTTTAGGAGAATTCTTAAAGACTGCAGGATTTGTCTCTTACTGATCTGTGAAAGTAATAGTAAGCTCATGGAACAAGGTTTGGTAATATGATAGTAACTCCATATTGGGCTAAAATGGATATAAAGATATTTTTTTGAATATATTGTAACTTGTTTCTGGCCCACACCTTTCTGAAAGATGAGTGACAACAGCTCTGGGGCTAAATGGAGCCTTTCCCTGGAGCCTTTCCCTGCTAGTCTAGACCACAGGTGCCCTCCTATTTCCTGTTTTTCAGCAACTATGAAATCTTTTTCCTGGTCCTCCCTCAAGCAGAGACCATAACTAAACTGTTTCCATGACCCCATAGCATTCACCACCTCTGCAATTCCCTCAAACTTCTCTCTTTCATCCTTCTCCTTCCCTCACACCATCTCTGTAAAATGATCTTTGATTTTACTGGAATAATTTACTGGATAGCTTTTGTTATCTCTAAAAAGTGGAGGCAGTTGTCTTCTGGTTAATATGGAGATTATCGTGTTGGTCTAGAGAAGGCAGAATAGCAACCCACTCCAGTACTCTTGCCTGGAAAACCCCAAGAACAGAGGAGCCTGGTAGGCTGCAGTCCATGGGGTCACAAAGAGTCGGACACGACTGAGCGACTTCACTTTCACCTTTCACTTTCATGCATTGGAGAAGGAAATGGCAACCCACTCCAGTGTTCTTGCCTGGAGAATCCTAGGGATGACGGAGCCTGGCAGGCTGCCGTCTATGGGGCCGCACAGAGTCAGACACAACTGAAGCGACTTAGCAGCAGCAGCATCATATTTGTCATAGTTGCATTACAAAACATTCTGCAAGTTTAAATAAAATAGACGTTATACACTAAAACCTATGCTGAAGAAAACTAATTTATTAGATAACTTAGAAATGAAAGAAGGACACAATGTTTATTATAAACCTGGGGTATAACTTGCGGGTTAGGCAGGCTATGAAATCTATGCCTATAATTGTGTCTTTATGTTGATTCCGAAGGTGGATGTGGTGGCTGTGGCGTGAAACTGGAATTTGAACCAACTCTGTGGAACCTCAAAGCCCATACCCTATCATGTTCTCCTCCAGAATTTTATAATTTTGACTCTCTTTAATGAAAACCAATTATTTTTACAGCAGCAAAAATTAGAAATGCCTGCTTGTAAATCTCCAAAAACATTGTCTCCTCAACAGATAATGTGAGTGATTGTTTAGAATGAACTTGTGGTTTCTATTTCAGCAAATCCCATTGATAGGCACTCATATTTTTCCCTCATCTTTGGACACAATATCCCCTTGATAGAAACCGGTCTCCAGCTGGCAGGATGAGGGCTTATCTACTCTTTCTAGCCACTAATCCTCCATGCTTTGCTACAGCAATAAACTATCAAATGCTATCTTAATGGGCCGAAATATCGGTAACTTGGTTTCAGTGTCCTGCACCCACAAAGCTGACCTTTAAAAATGCAACTAATGGTTTAATTATGTACTTTTAAGATTGATGAAGGCTGCATGTTATGTAACATCAGACTTTATCAATTCGGGTCCAGGTGGGAAGGCAGAACTGCATGCCCTGTTCTCTTTCCAGTTCAGCCCTAGTTCTCCTGGCATCTTAACATCCCTCGCGCCCTATAACTACACTCCCCGCCCCCTACATTTTTGGGTAACTCTTTTCTGTAGTTTTCTTTATTTGATATTCACTAACCTAGGCTGTCTGCTCTCTTGATTTTTACTTGGTGTGGCAGAGGTGATGAGATATCACCACATCCAGGCTTTCCACTCTCCTTATTAAGAGAATCCTTATATTTTAGCATGGTACTTTGTCCACCAGCTATAAAATTTAATTTCCCAACTTTCTTAAAACTAACCTTGGCCGTGGGACTGACATCCAGCCAGTGAGACACATGCAGATGTGTGCAGAATGTGTGATCGCTTCTGAGATCTCAACAGGGACATCGCACCTCCCCTTTCTACTTCTTACTGTCTGAAATATATGAGTGAAATGGCTGGCACTCTAGCAGCCTTCTTGAACCGTGAAGTGATCTTGGGAATGGAATCCTCATATAAGAAGAACCCAGATCCTGGTGTCCTGGAGCCCCATAGCACTCCTGGACTGCCAGTCTTCCAGACTTCTTACAGCCTCCATTGTTGAGAACTTGATAATTGCCACCAAACCTACTCCTTGCCATATACAGATTAAATACATCACTTTTGTAAAATGTTTTTACCTTGGAAACTAAACTTCTTAACTAAATTTGTTTTTCTTTTGATAGTGGCCAAGAAGACAAAATGGCAAAAGCACTTCTTGCCTTGGGACCTCTGATAGTGGTGGTAGATGCCATGAGCTGGCAAGATTACCTGGGAGGCATCATACAGCATCACTGCTCCAGCGGAGAGTCAAATCACGCCGTCCTTGTAACGGGCTTTGATAAAACAGGTGCGTGCTGGTGAGACGTGACTGATTGCTTTGCAGCTTGAACTCCAGGTTGACACGTGATTCCATCCTTTAAAATGCTGAAGCTTGGTCCTCTTACATCTAAGTTCTCATGAGCTTTACAACTCTGCCCTAAACTTCCAGGTATACACGCCCTGCAGATCCCTGGTCAATTTTTGGTAGATGCCGTGTTAAAATGACACTGAATTCTTGATCTAAATATTGGACATTCTCCATCTGCAATGTTTAGGATAATTTCTGGGAAAAGAGAAGTGCTTATTATTTCATCATACTTATCAGTTCTTTTCCTTTCCTTTTTTCAAATTGCTTAGAAATGTGTATATATGTGTGTTTTCATTTTATGTATTAAATGTAACAAGCAAAGTGAATTCAAACCGCTTTTCCATTGATTGCAGTGTGACACTAGTACAGTTCAGTTTACTTGGCTAGTTTGTTAGCATTTTCTTAGGGGTTTTTTTGTATATTTGTTTTCTTAAAACCACTCTACTTTTCAGAAAGTGTTCAGTCATGTCTGACTCTTTGAGACCCCATGGACTATAACCCACCAGGCTCCTCTGTCCATGAGATTTCCCAGGCAAGAATACTGGAGTGGATTGCCACTTCCTCCTCCAGGGGCTCTTCCTGATTCAGGGATCGAACCCACGTCTCCTACGTCTCCTGCATTGGCAGGCAGCTTCTTTACCACTGTGCTACCTGAGCTTTAAGTGAACATTCTTTCACCACAGCTATGTTCTCCAGGGTCTGATTTATATTTTGTAGGAAGTATCCCATACTGGATTGTACGGAACTCCTGGGGAACTTCATGGGGCATCGATGGCTATGTCCGTGTGAAAATGGGAGGAAATATTTGTGGTGAGTCTTGAACTGATATTGAAAATTCCTGGCTCAATGTCAAGAAAGAGACTGAATAGATTAAAATTATAAGTCTGTCCCATCCATAGTATCATCCAGGGTTTTCAAACCACTGTTACAGTAATTATGGTCATCCTTTAGCTAATTGATAAAAATAAAATAGTATTTTTTTAAATAAGACACTACTACACATATTCATGTTTTTAAAAGGGACTATAGTAAAAACCAATGTAATGAGCAGAACATTATAAGATATAGCAATAATTTACCAAAGCTAACTGCTTCCAAAAACCCACTTAAGAATCTGAACTTCTCCAAAATTTTCCAAATTTTTATAACTATATGACTATTTAATGCATTATAATGCCTACCTTAGGATCATCAAGAATCACTTTTTCTTTGTATCAAACTGAATGAAAATCTGAGTATTAGTGTTGTTTCAGATTTAATATACCTCTTGCCACCTATAAAATTCTAGCAAAAAATTCTGTTCCCTGGAATTGAGAGGCTTAAGAAAATACCAGACACACTCTTTTGTTGAATAATAACATTTTTATTAAGGAACAACAAATTTAAGTAGCTATTGAAGTATTTTAAATGTATTCTAAAAATCTATATTCAAACCCTATTCTAAAACTTTTGATCTGGAAAATCAGCAAGTTTTCTGAATTGAGTTGATCCAAACTATATTATGTATGAGATCAGTTATCTAATTTCTCATTAGTTCTAACAAATATACAACTTTTTAAAAGTTGTGGTATGCCCCAGGTTGTAATATTTGTGATAAAATGATAGTCATTTTTAGATGTTTTTATAATTGATTTGGCATTGCTACTGAAGTGGATAAAATATGAAACAGTGGTCTGTTGCCCGTAGACCACTGGAGCACAGTTCTCTAGTTCAAATGCAGTATTTGCAAAGAGAAATTAGAGCAATGAAACAAATATGCTAATTTAAGCCACTCCTCTTGAATAGGACCAAATAGAGTTTTTAGCTGAGGAATAGTTTACTGAAGTTCTTATGATAAATTCTTAGTTAAAAAAAAAAAGTTATGGAAAATTTTGAGAGCATATATATTTTTTTGCTTCTTCATATATATTTATATGTTACTTTGGCTGGACTGGGTCTTCTATTCAGCCTGCAGGCTTTGTCTTGCTGTGGCACGTGGTGGCTTCTCTAGTTGCAGAGCGTGGGCTCCAGAGCAGACTGGCTCAGTAGCTGCGACATGCACACTCAGTTGCTCCACAGCAAATGGGATCTTGACTCCCCAACCAGGGATTGAACCGAAACCCTCTTCATTGCAAGGGCATATTCTTAACCACTGGACCACCAGTGGTTAAGTGGTGAGAGCTTATATTTTGATTCAACCTAGTGACAACAGCGCCATTGTTCCACTAACTGGTAACTGGAGCGTTGCAGCCAGAGCACCAGACTCCAGCCACGCCTCTCCTTTCAGCATCCCTGAGGGGCTTTGCAAGTAGATGTGGTTCCTGAACCCTTGCTACCTCCAGTTTATCTCTGACTGTGGAGTGTGGTGCCTGCATCTGGGCTGAGGGGCGGCTGCTGTTAAAGCTCTAGAAGGAGAGTTGCAGGAACATAATTCAAACACTGGTTCATCTTCACGTCTATCACAACTCTGTTCCCTGCCCCCACTTCTCCCAGCCGCCAGCTACAAAGGGTGGTTGGGGTCATTTCTTTCTGTTCTCCAATTAAGTCTGCACACCCTGCCTGGTTAGTCATTACATAGGAGCCCACATCCTTTCTGAAAGTGTTTCCTGAAAGTTAAATCCCTGATACTATCACATTACTCTCATGAACAACCACCGAAGGCAGATGGCAATTCTGTGGCCCCAAGAAATTTTAGAGACACAGCTAATCACACAAATCCAGTCTTTAAATAGGATGTTTCATCGCTTCCACCATGGCATTGTGATCTGTGCTCTTTCATGCTAAGGAAGCATAGCACACTTGTGACTGATTGAAATTTTGTTAAAGTTCAAGTCTTAGAATTTAAAGGTTTTAAGTTATATGTAAAATAATCCTATAAATTATTGTATTGCCTCTAAAGTATATATGAGTGCGTTCCATATTTCAGATACATTCATCTGTTCAGTTGATGAGTTGTTTTGAGTTTTTTTTAATAGTTTCTTGAAATAAAAACATTAAGCATTTCTGTCTACTTTTGAGGTTGCCATGTTTATATGGACAGGTAACTAGAACCAGTAAGCTGTTTTCTTGGTAGATATTAACTTTCTGAACCCAAATCAAAACTGTTTTAATATTTAAAAGACACATAGTACTCACTTCAGCAGCACATTTACTAAAACTGGAACGATACAGAGAAGATTAGCATGGCCCCCGGGCAAGGATGACATGCGAATTAGTGGAGCATTGCATATTTTTTAAACAGAGAGAGTAGCATGGAAACATATACACACCATATGTAAAACAGATAGTCAATGGGAATTTTCTGTATCACTCAGAGAACTCAAACCGGGGCTCTGTAAAAACCTAGAGCAGTGGGAGGTGGGAGGAATGGTCAAGAGGGAAGGGACATATGTAGACCTATGGCTGATTCATGTTGATGTGTGGAAGAAACCAGCATAATATTGTAAAGCAATTATCCTTCTATTAAAAATAAATTTTAAAAATTAGTGATGAAGGGTTAAATCATAGTGGTGCATAATAAGCTCATTCACGTTAGTTAAAAAAAAAAACAACATGTAAAGAAAAAATAGAGTAGTACCAATGATTTTCCTTTTTTTCTTAGGTATTGCAGATTCTGTTTCGGCTGTATTCGTGTAACATGTTTGCCAGGTTGAGAGTCGAATACAAACCTGAAGGTTCATAATGAGATCTGACACTTCATTCTTGGCGTTTCATCATTATGCTTTTGCAACTTCCCTCAGAGCCAGGTTCTAGGACCTGGTCATGTTGAAACCAAGCAATGAAAATTCTCTTAGAGAGAGATGAACTGCCCAAGCCAGATGGAAGAAGACCAGCACGATGGCCTGGGAGGAAGACTGGGAACAGTTTCCTCCTGGGAGGAAGGTCAGATTAGGAAGTGTTTTAGGTCTCTTCATTCTGAAGCATCTATTATCTGGTTTTGTTTGATTGCTGTTTCTATTTGTCATTTGTTTGTTTTTAATGACATATTTCAAACAGGATTAAGGAGAGGATAAACAGTCCTTTTCCTTTATGGGACACAGTCACCGGCCTCCGCTGCCCCTACGCACAGGAACAGCCAACCTAGAACTGCGTGTGCCTGTCATAGAGGTGTTCCCAGCCTGCCAGAGGGAATTTCATAAGAGTTGTGAAATGCCAGTTGCTTTATCCCCCAAAATGGTGCTCACCCCTTGACCTGTGCAGAGGTCATGTAGAAAGAGCCAAAAAGACAATCACTTTTTAAGACAAACAGTTGATTGAAACAAAGTAACCCATATGGCAACCATGTAATGGGAAAACCTCAAGTAGCCTTGCATGAGAGACAAATTGTTATTTGTGAATTTTCACTATCAGTAGGATTTCCATGCATTTTTTTTTAATGTGGACCATTTTTAAAGTCTTCATTGAGTTTGTTACAATATTGTTTCTGCTTTATGTTTTGGTTTTTTGACCTCATGGTATGCAGAACCATATAGCTCCAGCACCAGGGATCAAACCTGCACCCCCTGCTTTGGAAACACCAAGTCTCAACCACAGGACCACCAGGGACGTCCCTCCAGCGCTTTTTATTTCCTCCTTGGTTCTCCCTGGATTGAGGAGCAGTGGGCCTTCCTATATTTTCTCACATTTTCTCTTACTCCCAACTGTGAAACTTTAAATCTTCCTCGTGGTCTGGCTTCCCTGGCTAAAGAAGTCTCATTTTTTACCTTCTATTTCTATTTTATAACCGTTTACTTGATTCCAGTTGTCTCTAAGGCTTTATCCATGTCAGGACCTCACCTGTCTGCTCCTCTGTCATGTGGAGGCACCACTCCTTTCAAAGTTCAGTCTCAGTCATTTGAGACTATATTAGCCAAAATGTGAGCTCCCCAGCCCCTGTTTTTCCAGTTTTCTGCGTGTTTTTCAGACTCCCTTCCTAGCTACTTTTCTGTGCATCCTTTGGGCTTTCAGTTCATCCCTGGTTCTTGAGGTCATCTCCTCCTTTGCTTAGTCAGTGTGGCTGTGTAAGAACCTCAAAGTATGAAAGCTGCTTTCCTGATTGATACAAGTACAGTCGTATCACAGGAGTTAATACAGCTGCACCAAATACTACATGTTTAAGCATTTCCTCTGTAAGATTCATGATCACTCTCCAAGCTCAAGAGAACCAAAATTGTAAAGGTAGCAACAACCACTGAACACAGTTGAGACATCCACTTTTTTTCTCTCATGGTTGGCCTTTATCAGTCTCCTTATTAGAAAAAGAAAATCCACAACAGGACACTATTTCTTTTCCTTACACCAGCCAGAAACAATTTCAAGTGAATATGTGTTGACTCAGGTTGAGAAATGCTTCAGAATGAAAATTGATATTTTATTTGATTAATATTGTAAATATCCAACTGTACCAGAAAGGAATATGTCTTGATTGTCCTAGTTTGTGATACTAATTCTTGTAAAATGTAAATGATTTTCTGATATTCTTTTACAAATGATATCTTTAATTACAGAATGATGTATACTTTTCAGCTCTTGTGGATTTTTATAAAATTAATAATGAAACAATCTATATTTGACTGACTTAAGACTCTGTCCTTGTGTATAACTTACATTTTGTGAACACAGTGTTAATGTGTTTTATATTCACACAGGAGTTTCCTCAGCTCTGAATCCATATATATATTGATTTTTAAATTTTTTCTATAGACATGTTGGGCTTCCCAAATGGTGCTAGTGGTAAAGAACCCTCCTGTCAATGGAGGAGACATAAAGACAAGAGTTCGATCCCTAGGTCGGGAAGATCCCCGGAGGAGGGCATGGCAACCCACTCCACTCTTCTTGCCTGGAGAATCCCATGTACAGAGGAGCCTGGTGGGCCACAGTCCATAGGGTTGCAAAGAGTCAGCCATGACTGGAGCGATTTAGCATGCATGCACATAGACACCTTAACTACAATGTCTGTAAACCATCTCCTTTCCCTCCTTAGAGAAACACACACACACACACACACACAAAACAACTCCCCACACCTCTTAGAGTCTCTGTTTTTGGTAACATCATGAGCATTATACATTGACCCAATCAATAAAATTGAGGGAAATCTTGAGTGTTCTACCACTTCGGCTCTACCTGATCCATCACCTGATCACCTGCCACTTCTCCATCTCTTCTCTCCATCCTCCCCTCATGCATATTCTTTAGCATCTCTCACCCCCACTGCCCAGGAGTTGACCCACGAAGTCCATGTCCTTTAATCCAAGGCTTCTCAAGTTTGGTCCCCAGACCAGGAATCAGCTGAGGATGGGAAACTGTTTCACCAGTCCCCCCAGGTGTTTGTGGTGGACGGGATGTGAATCCATCTACTCTTTCTTCCTGGGTTGACAGTTTTAAAAGACACCACAATCATGTTACCCCACCCCCACCCCCGTTTAAGCCTTCTAAGGGTCTCTTCATGCCTAAAAGATCACACATCAACTCTTCTGAAAGAGATTTCCCAAAGAAGCCACCTCCTGTTGATAGCTCACAGTAAATGGTGCTGCTGGATTCAGGTCTCTGAAGGAAAAGATTTAACTCTGGGACCAAAGACAGTCTCACTCACTCAGAGCTTTGTGAAGATTTTATTAAAGTAACAGGGATAAAGAAAGCTTCCAGGAAGAGGCAATGGAAGGGGGCAGGAGAGTACCTGCCTCACTAGTTTAAGCAGGACCTTATATACTTTTCAACTACCTGCTGAGAATACATAAAAAGAATATCTCAAGTTTGCAAGAGTTCACCAGACCCTTTCCCAAGGCACGCATCCTGAAATAACTTTGGCACAAGATTAGCTAGCCAGGGAGAAGAGTTCCCTGCAATGTCTCCAGGCAAGATACACTGTTGCTGTGCAATCAGGGGTACAAGTCTTGAGAAACAGGTTCCCAGGCAAGATCTGTCACAATTATAATCATTCACTTAGAGCCTAAGAAAAGCATTTCCATGAGTAAGACATTGTGCTATGTGATCATTAGTTCCAGACCTAAATATGTATCTCAGGCAAGATACATTGTTGCACAAGGCTTAAGGACAGCCTGAGCAAGACTGTTCACCTCTTAAAGGGCCTTGGACTGCCTGCCTAAATGTTAACTCTTTCACTGGCTTCTCAGCCTCACCAGCTGCTAATCCACGTGGGTGTGTGCTGTGGTCTAGCTCTGACAAGCTGCTGGGCATTCACCCATTGAGGCCAAGAGCAGAGCAATGAAATCATCATGTATTTAGTAGAAGTCATAATGAAAAACATCAATATGTTCCTGAATGTGATTTCACAGGGATCTCAGAGTGAATACTAAATTGGGCAGCCTTGATTTCTTGATTTATCTAAGAATTATTAAAAGTGCATTGTAGAAACTAAAGCAAGTTTAAGTGGGTCATTATAAGTGGTTTTGGAGTAGGAAATGGCAACCTACTCCAGTGTCCTTGCCTGGAAAATTCCATGGACAGAGGAGGCTGGCGGGCTACAGTCCGTGGGGTAGCACAGAGTCAGACACAACTGTATGCAGACATAGTACATAAGTGCATTTGACATTTACATAAGAATTAGTGATATATCATTTGGAAAAACCCTCACAGCTGTATAACCTAGCACACCAAGAAATGAGATAAAAATAATTAAATAAGATTACTTATTAAAAGAATAAGTCTTGACAACATTTATTTCACACCTCCAAGGCATCTTGGTGACAGAACATCCATTAACATATTTCTTCATTACTTCATGAGAAAAAGCAAAAATTGTAAACTTTATCCCCATTAAACAGATAGGAAACTGGGGATTAACCTTGTATCAAAATAGGTAATAGGTTCATTTACTGTCAAACTTAAGGCACTACCACCGGCCACCATGCTATTTGTCTTTGGATTTTTCAGCTTAACCACCATCAGGTACTATATATATATACACACACATATAGGCAAAAGCAATTATATGTAATTTAGAGATTAAACTAGACGGTATGATTTTTATAAGAAAAAGTTGCAATTGAGATCAAAGAATAATTCAGAATCAAGAACCTGCTTCTTACAGAGATAATCACTTGGTCAATGTTACTCTACATCCCAAATTTTTTTATAATATTTTCATAACAGAAATTCTACCAAGTATTGCCAGGCCATGCTAGAAAGAGAAGAAAGGAACTCCTGTCTGATCTAAACTCTGGGTCTCACACTTTTCATGACAAATAAACTTGGTCATTTCTTAGTTTATCTGTGTCTCCTGTCTTCTAGAAAGAATACCCCTGGTCACCTCAATTCTGCCGTGCCTCAGGGTGTGCTCTGCCTCCCAGATCATGAGCCTTGGGGCTGGGAAGAGCACTTTTCCCTCTGGGAGTCTAGAGGTGCTGAAGCATGGATGCAGCCTGAGGACAGAACTGGTCCATAACAGGGAAGAGCAAGGCCAACCCCTACTGAGAAAGAGAGGTGAGACCCAGTTCCCCCCAAGTGCCAAGAACTGAGGTCTCCAGGGCCTGCATCCATCCCTGGGGGCTCCAAGCTTCCCAAGCTTTTCTCACATACAGGATCTCCTGGAGTAACTGCCCAGTGAACCCCCTTGAGTAAAGTTTCAGATAGATTTCTGTCCTTGGTCACCAAGAGTCCTAACAGATGCAATCAATGTTTCCAAAACAATATATGTCAACAAACAATACTTGCAAAATGTTTGACTGAACACCTCTTTGTACAGAATGACACATTTTATTGCATAAAATATTTGAAACAGCTGAAGTTTACAAGCTTACAATGTTTGAAATGAGATAACCATTACATTAAGATAAGTACTAGGACATTGTTTTTAACAGGAAAACACACTATGTACAATGTTATAATTTAACTGAATTTCTTATCTTAATGTTTAGTCTGTTATCACAAACGAGGTGATAAAATTATTTCTAGGTTTGAATCAGTGCTACAGTGCTATATGTTTAATATATGCTATATATGTATATATATGTAAGTACATATAATACATTAGGACTCTGTATAGTCATGAAAATTCATAGAAAATTTTTTAAATGGACTGAGGAAGCAAATTCACAGATTTTTGCAGATGATTTTAATCTGATTCATCACTGCTGAAGTAAGAGCTGTCACAGTATTCAGCTGTGTAAAGGAACTTATGAATGACTGGGTTCATCTTCGGAATCCAGTGTCGGGGAACCAGATATGTTGAGAGATTAAATAAATCTACAAATACCTTGTACCTGTCACTGAAAAAACACATATATACAGATGTTTTAGAATTATTGATATGAAAGATTTTTAAAAGTTTCAAATAAATTTCTATATTCTATCATATTATATATGTTACATGTTATATATATCAAGTATTAGTATTAAGATTGCTTCTTTTTTATTCCATATCCAAAGTTTATGTCCATAAAACAATATTATGTGTTTCAGCAATCCAGACCAGACTGGGCCAGAACAAAACCTAGAGTTATTACTGTCATGCTACTTTCATGAAGATAAAGATGTATTCCTGTTTCTGATTTTTAAAGGGTGGGATGCAAAATAATTAATTGAAAGCAAATAAAATTCCCAGTTGTTCATTGGAAAATATTTCCCACCTGTAAAGTAGCTGCCAAGTAACAGACGAGTGCATTGATATATTGAAACACCATCTTAGATTATATAATAAATGTCTATAGGAGTGGTTTTCACTTTAAAATTGCTTTTGTGTTTGTTAGCCAACTACTTTCACTTGCATTTCACTTGCAGAAGAACATTTGTCTTTAAAATCAAATTTGGGTTCATATCTTGCTGTAATTTGCAACTCATGTGACCTTGGTCAAATTGTCCAAAGCTTAGTGTTTTGGTTTCCAACTTCATCACATAAAAACCACAATGCCTTCCTCTCACCAGGAATTTGTGATGATTTAAAATGAGAAAGTGACACACTAGGAAGGTGGTTTGTGTTCACTATTCCCATCACCACTGATGGGTGTGCTCATTTTCTGTGATCATTTATGGTTTCATGCTCACAGAATTTATTTCCAGGAAAGGAGAAAATGTGTAATGATTATAAAAATTCAAACTAATAAATTTTTAGAATCATTCAATCTAACTTTTATTCCTGGGAAAATGAAGATGTATAAAAATAATGAAAACTGAAACTGTGCATTTTATAATTTAGTTAATCAGGTGGTAAGATTAGGGATGAAAATAGGTGAACTACAAAGAATTTCAGGGTCACTTTGCTGTACAGCAGAAATTAATACAACATTGTGAATCAACCATACCTCAAAAAACTACAATTTTTTAAGAATTTCAGAGATTAAATGTGAACACCTCATTTATTCTTGAGCTGATTCTCCTTTCCCAAGGGGCCATATAAGTTTTCCAGTTCTCAGATGTGTATATCTATCTTAGCAGCAGCAGCATCTATCTATAACATTCGGAATCCTAAATAAGAAAATGAATGTCCTTGAAATCTCTCTAGCATGTTTTGAGTGCTCAGTTAATGTTGCCCTCTTTCCTTGTAAAGGGCACTCTGGAGACGTAAAGGGCACTCTGGAGACATAAAGGTTTTTAATACTATAAAAGTCACTTCAGTAAACAAGCTGTGTCATTCATCTGGCCAAGAGGACATCAGTGACATTAATGATACCTATTTTAGTCTAGCCCAAACCTGAGGGAGAATGAGTTGAAAACATTTCTCCTTGGGTTAACTTGGTTCCTTCCCTCACAGGTGATGAAAATATTGGTATGGTGCCCCATCTCATCCCAGGATCCAATTGATGACCTTCCAGAAATAAGGATGTTTACAATGATCTCCAAAAGCTCCTGTAGGAATTCCTTAATTTAAGGTTAAATGTGTTGCCGGCAGCTCAGACAGGAGCAACAGGAGCAAGTGTAAGTGACTTGCCTAGATAAGGCACATCTCCGTGGAGAAACAGGTGCTGGTGGCCCCGCCGAGGTGAGGGGGACGCCGGCTTACCTGACGGTGGAGCGCAGGTACTGGTACCCCGAGGACCCGCCGGTGCCCGCCTTGCTGCCGAGCATCCTGTGCACCATGCACACGTGGTTATCTAGGTGAACACACACATTAGCTCCAGGGAGCTGAGGGGGATGGGTTAGAAAGATTATTGCCTCTGAGAAAAGGCTCCCCTTTATCATTCCATATGGGAGGTTCGCGCGCGAGCCGATGCGGCACAAGGGGAGGTTGCCTGGCACTCTACCTGGTCCAGGCTGGGCGGAGCATCCATTCTTCCCTAGGATTAGCTCTTGGATGCCAGGGCCCGGGGTGAGGGCATACGGTGACTTTTATGAGCCCTTGTTCCTATCGCCTTCATGGGGCCCTTCCTCCATTAAAACAAAACTATTGGCATATTTTCAAATTGTATTGACACAAAGATGAATACATTACTATTATAAATTAAAACATTTTCTTTCACCTAAAGTTTACTTTTTCCTTCTGATGATCCCTGATGGCTCTGACGGTAAAGCGTCTGCCTGCAATGCGGGAAACCCGGGTTCGATCCCTGGGTCGGGAAGATCCCCTGGAGAGGGAAATGGCAACCCACTCCAGTCCTCTTGCCTAGAAAATTCCATGGACTGAGGAACCTGGTAGACTACAGTCCATGGGGTCGCAAAGAGCTAGACTCGACTGAGCGACTTCACTTTTCTTCCTGATCAAACACATTTTCCTGGGCCCCCAAAGGACATATGAGCCCTGAAAACTGCCTGCTGTGTGCACTGGCTGGGTGGCCCTCAGAGAAATTTCTGAGCTGTTTTTTCACAAAGTATCCCATCCCCCCCCAACACACACACACACACACACACACACACACACACACACGCACGCACACACACACATACACAAGTGGAGGACAGAGGGTAATGGGGACTTCAAGGGGAGCAGGGTTGTGGGTCAGGTTGGGGGGAAGGACTTACATCTCCACTTTGTCATGAGTGAGTCCATGTCCATGAGGAAAGTCAGCAGCTGGAAAGGGACCTGGAACCTGGGCTCTTCCCTAGGGAACAAAACCACCATCATCGTCTGGACCATAAACATGTCCAGCCAAGTCCAATGTGTCAGAAAGAATACATACTCTACAATCTGTTGGGCCCCAAACCAACATCCCCTATGCCTCTGGGGAGCTGTGACAGCTTAGATAACTCTCCCAGGCTTAGGGAATAACACAATTCATCTTGCAGTGTATGTTTAAAGATTCTAGAACATTCCTTGAAGTACATGAAATAACCAGAGTCACACCTCACCCCCATTCTCATAAAAGGCAGACACAAACACCATCTAAGGTTTTCTAGTCAATATAGCCAGAAACTTCTTCCAGGCAAGGATATTAAACTGTGAAAACAAAGACTGCCTGTTAAAGATTCCTCTAATACATATATACATAATAAATACATATAAATAAAATAAAATTATATATTTTTTAAATTTATATATATAATTTTATTTATATATATTTTTCAGTTTTCATCTCCTTTGTCAATCCTCTCGGTGTATTTTCTGCAGAGGATACATTAGCCTGAATAGCATATATTCACTAAGAATTGAGGAAAACAGTCAAAACTGTTTTTTATGCTGCTGCCATTCTGAAAAATAGGTGAGAGAGGATTAAAAAACTAAATGAATTCAAGTAAGACACGCAGTAAACATAGATTTTTTTTTTTTTTTGCTTTATACAAGCATGGCATCTATTGCTCTGACACATTCAATTTATGAAACACAGATGGGCCTCAGACATGGTGGGCAATGATGACAATTAGACTTGAAATTGCAGAGCAAACAGAACAGCAATTTCTATGGTGCTTCTACTTCATTCTTTGTCATTTTATAAAACAGGAATAACAATGTCATTAAATGACAGAACCTATTTCATGGCTAAGATTCTGAGACAGATTCAACTTCGGGTCCTTAGGACACAATGTCGCAGAATTTAATGAAAAGGATATTTGATTAACTTATGTGTGTGTGTGTGTGTGTGTGTTTAACCCATGACAGGGATAACATTGGACTCTTATTATTTAAATAAAGAAAAACCTCATGAAACTTCACAATTATTTTCTAAGCTTTCCCCCAAATCTAAATGACTTTTTAAAAATTATGATTGCAATGTATAAGCTTTATACTGGATACATTATCTATATCTACTCCTCAATTTTTTGCTTCAAATTCTCTTCTTTTGACTTGTTTTTACCTGTAAAAATATATCATCAAGGCCCCCTGAAGTGCTTTGTATGATAGCCGTCTTTCTCCTGCAAGACATGGAACAAGTTTTAATTTAATAGGTAATTTAAGGCACTCATGTTAATTTGGCATCATCACCGTAAGTAATTGTTCATGTTTTTAGAAAATAATGTGAATGTTAGTTAAATATTTAATCCCTTAGCTTGAATTTGGAAAACTATCATTTAAAACATTATTTTAGTATTAGATCTTAAAAGACAAAATAATACATACATGTATATACACACACACTTTAAATTCTCAAAACTTTTAAATAGAGTTAGAAATCATGCAATAAAAAGCCACAGACAAAAGGACGTGACCTTTTTTCCTCTAAATACTTAGTTTCTGTATCATTTATGAATATCTCATTGAAAATAATGCACTTAAATTATAGAATTATAAAGTTTGTTAAATATATTTTGTCACTTTCAAAAAAGAAAAAATTGATAAAGATAACTTGCAAGATAAATTTTTAAATTCCTTACTTCTATGAATGGAAATATCATCCATTTTATCCCCCCGAAGTAGGGTTCGGTATTTTGGTCTCACAGTCTTATGTTCCAGGGAAAGGATCCTCTGAATAGAAATGCCTACCTTTACTAAGGAGATGCTCATGACGTTTCTCATCAAATAAGGACAGTAATACCTCTTTCTGCTTCTGAAATTCAGCCATTTGTTCCTCCTTTTCCTCTGACTCTTCCTTAGCCTTTGGGAGAAAAGCTGCATTAATATTCCCAAGAGAAAATAAATTCTTATTTTAGAAAATACTGCTTGTGAGAAATAGACTAGCCCAGGTGCAGAAAAGATGTCCCTAGGATATGTACTGTATCATCTAGACTATAGCTTGGAAGCTATGAGCCAGGCTCTCCCTCATGCCCACTGCTTCTACCCTTTTGTTTAAGTTTAAATGATTTGTTAAACTCAAATACTCTTTTCATAAATGTTATGATAAATGAACTTGGGCAAAACTAGAGTGACTATGAGGGGTCAATAATGTCTAATTTTAGACAACAATTATTTAATACAGGGAGTAAATTAATTCCACTTAGGAAAAGTTAAGAATTCCTAGTCAGAGAAACTAATTCTACTGAAATTCTATCTTCAGTGCAATATTCTATATTATATGTTATATTTTTACTCACTTGATATTTATTGATTTGTTTAAGGAAATTTGCATTTTCCTGCCTTCAACACATGCACTACTTAGAACTCATTACTAGGAGCAAAAATCAGTTACTCCAGCTGACTTCCATTTACCAAATCAAGCATATCATGTGGTCAGAATGTGTGTGCCATCTATGGCCAATGGACTATTCATTTATTCAGTAAATGTCAGGCTAGTGATAGAGAAAAAATTGTGAGCAAAAACTGAGTCCCCTGATTTCTATCTGGTGGGACTGAAACACTGAAAACTTGTTAAATTACAACTATACAGCTAGGTTCATCTGTATCATTTCTCTACATATATGCATTAATATACTTTATTTTTCCTCTTTCTGACTTACTTCACTCTGTATGAGAGACTCTAGGTGCATCCACTTCTCTACAAATGACCTAATTTCATTCCTTTTTTATGGCTGAGTAATACTCTATTTTTTACATGTACCATATCTTCATCCATTCTTCTGTTGATAGACATTTAGGTTGTTGCCAGATCTTGGCTATTATAAACAGTGCAGGGCAGGAATAGAGATAAATGTGTAGGGAACAAATGTGTGGACATGGAGAGCTGGAAACAGAGGGCAAGAGAGCAAGATAAATTGGGAGACTGGGATTATATATACACTATGCATGTTTGTGTTCAGTCGCTCAGTCACGTCTGACTCTTTTGTGACCCCATGGACTGTAGCCTCTGTCTGTGGGATTTTCCAGGCAAGAAAACTGGAGTGGGTTGCCATTTTCTTCTCCAGGGAATCTTCCTGACCCAGGGATCGAACCCACTGCTCTTGCATCTCCTGCAGTGGCGGGTGGATTCTTTACCACTGTGCCACCTGGGAAGCCTTATATATACACTACTCTAAAATAGATAGCTAGTGGGCAGCTGCTGTATAGCACAGAGAGCTTAGATTGGTGCTCTGTGATGACTTAGAGGGGTGGGATGGCGGGGGGCAGGGGGTTGGAGTCTCAAGACAGAGGGGATGTTTGTATACATATGGCTGATTCAGTTTGTTTTACAGCAGAAACTAATACAACATTGTAAGACAACTATACCTCAATTTTTTGAAAAAAAATTTTAAATAATTGCAACCATGGCAGTGAAGTAAAGAAGCAATGTCATACCATCACAACTTATAGTAGCAGAGAGGTCAGGAAAGACCCTCCTGCTGAAGTTTTCCTTGAACCAAGACCTGAAGACTGGGAAAAAGTTATATGGGAAAGAATGGAATCTGAAATTCAAAGAGCCAAATAAGCTAGAGATAAACAGTTGAGAATTACTGGTGTCTAAGCAGATGCCACAGCAGCAGGTGTAAATGAGTTCACCCGGTGGAAGAGGAAAAAGAAGATACAAGGGACCTGAGCCCATGCACTGTGAATCTCCATCAGTTACTGGTTTCAGAAAGAAACATGAATCCATGAAAGAGCTGGAGAAGTAAGGGTCAGAAAGCTAGGTGAGGACAAACTGTTGATACCAAAACCATAGGGGGGAGGCGGGGGGAAAATGTTCAAGAAAGTGTAGGTGGTCATTAGTATTAAAGCCAGTAGGAAGTGAAGTAACATGAAGAGAAAACGGCCATTGGATTTATGTACGGGGGGTCATTTGTGAATGACAGGAAGACAGACTGAACCAGGGTGAGAATTAGATGGAGAAAAAGAAATAATTACACTCACTGCTGTTCTAAATACCCTGCAAATATGAATCCAATGTAATGGTCACAATATCCCTGCGAGGTAAATACTCATATTTTACATTTTGCCAATGAAGGGAGAGAAGCAAATGAACCAGGTAGCAGAAGGGTATGTTGCAGGGTCGCCAAGAAGGGAAGGGGAATTTGGCCCATGACGGTGATAACACTGCATGGTGCACGCAGCCTCTCAAGATGTAGAACTGAAACAACTCTTCCAAAAATTTGGTCATGAAGAAACAAGAGGGCCCGTCACATGAGAGAAACTGAGGAATCAACAGTACTGAGAGAAGTTTGCCATTGTCTGAGGAAGAACTCAGCCGATAGGAAGAACTCAGCACACACAAGTGAAGGGGAAGTTATGTGACTTAATGTATTGGTTGACCGGTCCTTTATGAGCCCACTTCTGTCTAGAAGCAATCATAACATGCAACTTTCAGGAAAAATGAAAAATGTCTATTAGTCTCATCTCCTCAAAATCTTACCTACAATAAACTCCTTCATTTTTTTATCATGCATCAATAAAATTAAATCACTTGTGTGATATATTCCAAGCAGATGCACATGTAAAAGAAAAAGAATGTAAGGAAAATGAAAGACTGAGAAAATAAAATTAAAATAAAATTCCCAAAACTTCTCCTATAGTAAACTTATGTTTACTTATGATTTCACAAATACCTGAATCTTTGTGAATTCTTCTTCCAAACCTTTGACAATGTTCTTTTCAAGCTCTCCCCAGAAGTTAAATCCATGTGGCTCTAAACCTGGGGTTCTTTCCAGCCATGCCTGAAATAAATATTTTTCAAGTGAATACACTGTAAAATTTAAAATATGTAAATGTTTTGTAACATACATCTGTGAACTTGAAATAGAAAATTTTCCTGGTATTGAGGAAAATGTCAGTACATCCTTAATCTTTTTGTATGTAAATGTTTCTCTTTCCTTTCAATTTCTGCAGTCAAATGCTCTACCACTGAGCTACATCCCCTCTCCCCTTCAGTTTCTTCATTTATAAAACAGGCAGTGATTTTTTCTCCTAATGTAGAAGGTAATCATATTAAAATTTTACTTTTTATTAACAAATTATTACAGATATTCCAATTTTGTTCTATAGATCTATGAACATATGTATATGTTGTTTTAATGAGGTATACTGGTTTATTCTCAAAATAGTTTATGTCTTAGCTGAAGGAATCATAACATATATAATTTGATTTGATCTAAATGCAAGGATACTTTGTACTTAGCAACTTTGAAATCAGCTAGCTACTCAATTATTTCAAGATTCCACAGGATTTTTAATCTAGAAATAAAAATGAGTCCATGCATCTCTGTGAGCTCTCATGTATCCTATTCTTAGTTTTGAATTTAACTTTGTGATTCTTTTTCTATAGCCATTAAGTGGCATTGAAGTGAAGTCTCTCAGTCGTGTCCGACTCTTTGCGACCCCATGGACTGTAGCCTATCAGGCTCCTCCATCCATGGGATTTTCCAGGCAAGAGTGCTGGAGTGGATTGCCGTTTCCTTCTCCAGGGGATCTTCCCAACCCAGGAATCGAACCTGGGTCTCCCGCATTGCAGGCAGACGCTTTACCGTCTGAGCCACCAGGGAAGCCCTCTTTAGTGGCGTTAACAGTATATTAACCTAAATCTGTATTTACAATGCCCAGGGGATTAGTGAGCGGAGCATAATTTGCTAAAATAAAGGTTTAATTTGCAGAGTAAAAGCCTTTGTCCAGGAAATCAAGACTGTACAATCCTTATTTAATAATTTTCTTGCGCAGAAACTAATAATTCCTCAGGACCATGTACAGACCCACAAAGAATTAGATATGACTGGGGGAAATTCTGAAGGACAGAACCTTAGTGATGAACCTTAGTGATGTAGTTTAATTAAGAAACATACTCAACTTGTGGAACTTTTCAATTATGGAATATTTTAAAGTAAATCTCACTAAATAACCATACCCAATTTAAAAATCAACTAACCCAAGGCTAGTTGCTTAGCAGGAATGTTTAAAAGGATTGCTTTAATAAGATATAGAGGTTATTAAATGTTAACATTATCATTGACTATAGAAATATATCTGAAGTTCTCAAGAGAGTTCTTAATATTTTAATTAGTGGAATTTACCAGTTGAAGTATTTTTATAAATTTATTCTTCTCTTATTTACAACAAATGCAACCCAGTTTCGACAGGAGTTTTGTAGTCCGGACCGTGCAGAAGCTCAGTGAACGACACGTGCTGAGCGAAACGTTACGTCTGCGCACGCACCTCCACCAGCTGCAGAAGCGTTCTTTCTTGCTCGGACTTCAGCAGAAGCTCGTTGTCTTTCTCTCTGAAGTTGTCGCGGTAGTGTCTTCTGTTGTAAGGGACTCTCAAGCTCTGCAGAACCCCTATCTTGTTTTCTAACAGGCGGAACTGCAGACTCTGGAAGCCGGACGCCGGGGATAAGTACTCTCTTTGAGAACAGGTCCCGGGAGAGAAGAGCAGGGGAAGGTGTACATCGTAAATCACTGTAACACTGCCTTCTTGGGGAGGGGGGAAGGTGGTGATCATGTGACTCTGCAGGTGTCACCAGGCACAGACACAACAGCCCAGGGCTGAACCCATGACTTGGACTTGATCCAAATCAGGACGAGGAGCTCCTAGCCACCATCCTCTCTGCAGGCTGATGTTTGTATAGTTTGTGAAGGGTCGTATGTGTACCAACGTGTGTTTATATCTGTGTATGTGTGTTCACATGTGTACGTATATATACACATGCATAGATGTACGTGCATGTGTGTATACTAAGCTTTTTCCTAAGGTAAAGACAGATGAACATTGAGCAATACTTCTTATTCAGTAGTGCTAAAAGTTCCCTTGTAAATTTTCTTCAGTTTCTCCTTAAAGTTCAATTCTCAAAGTTCAGCACTGCGAGACTTTACAAGTGAAATGATTGGAGTGTTGCCTAGCACAAAACAGGGCATCACAAAATGTGATTACTCCCACCAGGCACAACCCTCACATCCCTCTATATGTTCTCTCTATAACTGGTACTAAGACTTCAATTTGTTAAGTATATAGTAAAAAGGAATTCCACTTCTTTTCATTTGATTACCAACCATGTAGAGGACACTGCTTCTGCACCCCATGCTCTTAAAATTTATTCTCAAATCTTAGTTATGAAAAAGTTTTCTTATAAAATTTATAGTTTGACTGCTAAATATTCCATAATAACCTAAGTGAGAAAAGAATCTGAAAAATAATAGATACATGTACATGTATAACTGAATCACTTTGCTGAAGACCTGAAACTAACACATCGTTGTTAATTAACTGTAGTCTAACATAAAATAAAAATTTTTAAACACATAAAAAATAAAATGTATAGTTCAATCCATAACTTATACTGTCAGTTTTGGTGACATGCTTCTTTATATATCATTCCTGTTTCTCTTGTATTTTTGGTTTTTAATCATTTAAATTTAGTATGTGTATTATATCAGCCTTTTAAGCCATTTTGCTAAGCTGTCTAAAATCCTTTTGGGATAAAACCAGGGTACACATGTTGAATTGAATTTAATGGATCCTGTTATGTTCATATGCAAAAGGAAGAGATGAAATATTTTCAATAGCTACTCAAATGCTTCGAGATGACGGCTCCCAAGTGCTCACAGTGACAGACTGTCAGCAAGACTGACTCCTTAACGCCACACAAAATAGCAAGCACGCTCTTTCCAGCCCATCAGAAGGGAAGGGTAACCCCTGCATGCTGGCAACGCCGCGTGCACACCTGAAGTCATTGAAGTCCAAGGCCGTCATGGTCTCCAGGACGGAAAACTGCTGGACCAAGAGTTTGAGGATCACCACCACCCGGTGCATTCGGGTGACCACCTTCAGCATGTTCCTCTCATCCCTGACCTGGGTGTTAGGAGACAGGACACTGAGTAATCAATCCTCAATTCTGGGAGACACTAAATAGAGTATAAGTAACAATACACTCCTGAGGATGTTATCTCTACTTTAAAGAGGAACATTTGCATTAAAATGTGCCTTAGGTAGATGCTAAACTAATGGCAACTCTGAATTGTTTGCAAGGAGTGTCTGCAACATTAAAATCATTTTTTTTTTTTTCATTAAAACTGGAGAGATTCTATGGAAGGACAAATTAAGTAAATTCTAGAACACAACTCCCACTGATTTCAAAGCAAATGTCTCTCTTAGTTTTGCTCTGAGGAATAAAGGTTAGGAGAACGTGGAAACTTGTGGCTAAGGATTAAGCAGACACTTGGGTTCCTCTATACTGTACCAAGGGCAGGAATTGCCATGGAGATGGATGGGAATGATGTTCACTGTCTGAGGATGGATGTTCTCTCCTTCCCAGCCCCCTTGGCACAGGGGCTCTGAGCTGGAGAACACAAGGCTGTGTCCTGTGTCCTCCAAGGATGGAGGAAGGTACATGTGCGAGAAGTGAGCTGGGAGGGAGACTGAGGGAACATCACCAGGATTCTGACTCTTCCTCCTCATCCTCTTCTGACTCATCCTCCTCATCTTGTCTGTTCTCTTTCCCTATCTCCACCTCTCCTCCTGTCTAACCTCCCTCATCATTGCTCCTATCTTCCCATAGCAAACGTTCATTAGAAATACAATTCTGGTAGCTATTGACTAAAGAATCTACATTAGCTGTCCTGGCAATCCAATGTCATTTGTAACAACTTTTTTGCAGCCGAAAAAAATGATTTCTAAACAAGGGACTTGAAAATAAAATTCTAAAGGCAACTTAAAGCAAGGGCATGGTGATAATTACACTGGAAGACTAAACTCTCTACACTAGAAACTTTTTTTCCTCTTAAATACTAATTCCACTATTTGGTGTTAAACTTTTCCCATTAATAATATTTTCTACACTCTCAAAGAAAAGTATGAAAGCAATACTGTGACATAGCAACTCACATGGCCATTCTGAAAGATCTCACGAACAGAATCTAATTCCCACAAGATCTGCTTAAACCAGAGTTCATAAGCTGCAAAGAGAAGATCATCATCAGTTGGGAGCCTTTTGACTATAATTATATGAAAGACAAAGCTAACACACTGAAAGAGAAATAAAAATGTAACTTAAAAGTCTATAAATGCCAACATAGCCCTATACTATGCTACAAACAAGTATTAGTGATCAAGTTAAAATAGCCTCATTTTAATGAATGTTTTAATATGTCAGCTATGTTATCCATATGCTTTATGTTATTTTTGAACTGATTTCTTTCAACAAAATATTGTAAATGTCTTTTGGGATACAGCAAATAATCTTATCTTCCCATGTGGAAGCTGGAAGTGTGTGGAGAAACAGAAGTAATACTGAATATCTATAAAGTGAGATATTAATAATTCATTAATTTAATGAATGGGCTTCCCTGGTGGCTCAAACAGAAAAGAATCTGCCTGCAATACAGAAGTTTGATCCCTGCAATAAGGGTTCAATCCCTGGGTCAGGAAGCTTCTGTGGAGAAGGAACTGGCTACCCATTCCAGTATTCTTGCCTGGATGCTCCCATGGACAGAGGAGCGTGGTGGGCTACAGTCCATAATATTGCAAAAGTTGGACACCACTGAGTGACTAAGCATGCATGCACACAACCTAAGGAGTATGACAACATTCTATTTCTAGAGATTTAGACTTTACAGGGAGGACAAGTTATGAACAGGCTGAAACTCTGTCATATTCATCAGTTTCCCTCAGCTCCTGGCATAATGCTTGAGATAAGATAAACACTGGGTGATTGTTTTATAAATAGATAAATTAAACAGCAAATGTAGTCATTAGGGGAGCATGGAAATGAATCATTTTAATGATTGCTCATGCATTCTGTTTGGGCAAAGGCTGTGCTTCTGTACTAATGAAAGGAATAAAATTATACCTTTAAATTAGAGCTAAGGAGACTTTAGAAATCTAATTTCCATCTTTAGACAAAAAGAGCAAATCAAATATTTTTTGATCAGTTTATTTATCAATTTTTCAAGTTTAACTCTGGGTAGCAGGTCCCATGACCTGCTGACCTTGTGTTCTGATGGAAGGAAAGTTTCTCCATCAAATGATGCAAGCTGCCATTTACTATGAGCTCATTGCATGCTGTACCTTGAACTAAGTGTGTAACACACTTTATCTCATGTCATCCTCACAGGAGCTCTGTGAATGAGAAGATGTAATCATTCTTCCCATTGTACAGATGGGGAAATGGAGAGAATTACTGGTCCAGAAACCAGACTGAGGTTGCATCATCTTTAATGGTAGAGATGGGATTTGAAATAGATTTCTGATTCTAGACGTATGCTGACCTGCTGTCATTCTGCCCTCATTGATTTTGTCTTGGTATAAGCCACCAACAGAATGTCAACATAAAAAACAGAAGAAGTAACACATTAAGCCAATTATTTTCCTTTTTTTTTTCTCAAAGAAGTTGGTTATATTAGCCAGTCAGTGAAGAAAACAATCATTTGAGGAAAAGACAGAAAGAATGGATAAGACAAAGAACCATCTAGAAATGCATCACTGATCAGCATGAGACACGGGGCAATGATCAACCAGAGAACAGTATTATGACACAAAGGATTTAGAGTAAGTCTTAATATTTTGGGGTAACAGACTTCTGTAAGACACATATTTGTGAAATCTTGCACAAAATTCAAAGAGTTCCGAGACTTCCTAAACTTCCAAAGTCATGGACTCCTACATTAAAAAACCACTACCCAGAGGTTAGAAGTCTGGAGAGAATGAATACACATTTTAGATAACATTTATATTCCTGTTTAGTACCAGATTTCTGTAGGACATGTAAAGCTACAATAAATGTGAGTGATCTATTTCTTGAAAATAGCTCTGAGTTGACAAGTAGTGATATCTTAACTTTCAGATTCTTTGTGAATTCCACGAGATAAAAAGTCTCTTTGGATTAAGGGCAAAGTCCTACCTGATCCAATAAGTAGTGAGGTAACAGAAAGAAGACTGTAATAAATCCCAAAAGGAGGACCTATGATAATTTATCTGACGGCAAAGTATTTGCAAGCATCCTAACAAACATGATCCTTTACTCTTCCACCATTCTACAGTTAAAAGCATTGTAACTTTCCTCATTACCAGTGGGAAACTATTACGAATAGTTACTGTTCAACCCTGTGTGCAACTTACCTTGATGAGTTATGATAAAAAGATGTTCATCATGGATTTTATTTCCTTTTATTTCACTTTGAAGCTCCTGTGCATTCAAAACTTTTTCCAACTTCAAACAAAAAAAAATAGAAAAACTGATTTTGTAGAAACTTCTATTTACATGATGAATAAGTTACAGTTAGGATCTAGTGTACACCATAGTGATTGTAGTTAATGACAATGCACCGTATACTAGATCTTAAGTGTTCTTACCACACAAAAAAAAGAAAAGTGATTATGTGATGTGATGCAGGCATTAGTTAATGCTCTGGTAGTAATCACTATGCCATATGTCAGTGTAATCAAATCAACATGTGGGCACCTTAAACTTATGTGAAGATATATGTCAATTATATCTCAGTAAAACTGGAAAAAAAATACTACAAAAAGACTGATATTGAAATTGCAAAACTTGATTTTTACCAACTTTAATAAATAGAATATGATATGATAAAAAAAATGTCTCCCAAATACTCAGGAACCAATCTACTGTCTTTTAAACAATTAATGTATCTTCACAAGGAGTGGGTTGAATTTATGAGTTTTATTCTTTTCAGAAGAAATTATATCTGTGTATGTGTGTGTGCTATCATGTCTGACTCTTTGCGACCAAACGGACTGTAGCCCACCAGGCTCCTCTGTCCATGGAATTATCCAGGCAAGAATACTGGAGTGGTTTGCCATGCCCTCCTCCAAAGGATCTTCCCAACCTAGGGTTCAAACCTGAGTCTCTAGAGTCTCCTGCATTGGCAGGTGGATTCTTTACCACTGTGCCACTGGGGAAGCCCAGGAATCTATCCTAAAACATACTATTACCTTCACTGAGAAATCACATCCCTTCCGGCTCTTGAAGCCAGTGCCATAAAAGCTCTATAACTTGCTTAGCCTACTGTGTGTCTGCTGTTCTTTTATTCTCCTAAAGAGTCAGTTCTAAGAAGGTCTTAACATTGCCTATCAGCTCATCCTTAGAAACCCATCAACAAAGTCATCAAGGACTCTAATCATTTCACATCTTAAAAATAATCTCCAGCAACTTCCCTAGTGGTCCAGTGGTTGGGACTCCATGCTTCCACTGCAAGAGGTGAGGGTTCAATCCCTGGTCAGGGAACTAAGTTCCCACATGCCAAGTGGCAAAAAAAAAAAAAGAGAGAGAGATAAAATAAAAATAATATTCAAATACCTCTTTGTAGCACCCTTCTTTCATCTAAACATATGTCTTCAACATTTCCACTTTACAATAAATAATTTAAAAGAGAAATTGTCTGGCTACATTTATAATTCTAGGCTGGGATTTAGTAACCAGGTCTCACGTGAACAGGTCATGCAATGCCAGCCAGTTATCTATGCTTTCTCTACCGTTATTGTACTTTTGTTGGGCAGGTGAATCTTTACATGCAAGTCTTTAGAATTTTCTAACAAAAATATATGCTCGAAAAAGCATGCATTTCTATAAAAAGAGATATCTTTAGATCCATAAAACTGTTGGGTGACAGAATTTTTACGACCCCCATGGACTATACGGTCCATGGAATTCTCCAAGCAAGAATACTGTAGTGGGTAGTCATTCCCTTTTCCAGAGGCTCTTCCCAACAGAGGGATCAAACCCAGGTCTCCCACATTGCAGGCAGATTCTTTACCAGCTGAGCTACCAGGGAAGCCCAACTGCAAAAACAAACACAAAACAATTCCAAACATGAAAATGTCATGTAGCTGAGTTTAGGGCCTAAAAATGAAAGATAATCCTTGTAAGGACCCTGCCACTTACTTGCAGGTAGTTCCCATAGATAAGTCCTCCTTTACTGGCTCTATTCACACCGGCCTGTGATTTGTCTTCTTCACTGCCTTGTGCAGAGAGAGGTTTAAAAGTATATCTGCAGGTGAAAGAAGTAAAAGGGGAAAAAAATAGAGTTTGAGAAAGCACAGTACCGAATAACAGAAGCAACGAGAATTCTCTTATTCCTAACTTTTCAAAGTAGATGATTAAACAGCGGAAGAAGGCTGACAGTTTTCACTCTTGCTCTTGAAATTCTGAAATTACTGTTCATATTTGACCTTCCTAAGAGCTTAACCATACTCAGGATAGAGGTAAATACTCACCCAAAGTTGTTTCCTAAGAAGGGGCACCCACTCATGATGAAGATACACTGTCAGGGAAGCCCAGAGCTCTGACTATAGCTGGATGATGAGACTGACCTCCCCAGATGGTCCACAGCTGCCTTTTATGTACCCTGCCCACCTGCCCCAGCCAATCAGCCCCTTTGCATCTCCTAGTGGGACTTCTGTTTCAGTTGGTACAGAAGCTGAACTTTGGCAGACTGTAGAGTGGATTTATGTTTGGGGCAGTTTGTTTGCTATAGACCTGAGTATTCTGCCAACAGTATTGGACTTGGTAAGTTCTGCTTTCATATCCAAAGTAACAAGCAGTAAATAAATCGATGAGAGTCAAAGTTTAAAACCCAAAGATTTAACTACTCTATTCCAAGAACACATTTGCATAGTGTTAGAATGTATAAGAGGATGAGCTTGTTAAAAAACAAATATTTATTCTCTTGGTCTGAGATTTGGATATTTTTACAACGCCAAAGCCAAAGATGGACCTTGAGTGTCTCTGGAGAAAGAAATCCAGTATTCAACAGAGACAGGAGTCACACTTAAACCCAAATTTCAGCCCCTCTTCAAAGTTTTCCTGGTCTGAATCTCATTTAATAATTAGCAGCAGTCAGGCTGCTTACTGTATTAGAACGTAAATGCATATTATTAATTTACTGATACTTGGGCATACTGACTACAGGGCACTGGGAGTCAACCCACTTTGTCTGCAGATAATTTTAAAACAGGAATAACATAACTGGAGTCCAAAGCATGTCCATGAGAAAGTATTCTTTCTAGAAAATATTATTGATTGGCTTAAGTTCTAACTGTTGCTTTGGGATCCATGGAGCCAGAGCTGAAACTCCATCCTCCCTATCCACCACCGCAGTGCACAAAGAACCACACAGAGATGGCTTTTCCTATTTATATCAATGGTCAGTTTATGTCTAATTCACCAGTCATTAGAGGTCAAAAGCCTCATTTCCAGTATTGGCTCTCAGTTCAGTTCAGTTCAGTTCAGTTCATTCACTCAGTCATGTCCGACTCTTTGTGACCCCATGAACTGCAGAACACCAGGCCTCCCTGTCCATCACCAACTCCCGGAGGTCACTCAAACTCACATCCATTGTGTCTGTGATGCCATCCAGCCATCTCATCTTCTGTTGTTCCCTTCTCCTCCTGCCCCTAAACCCTCCCAGCATCACAGTCTTTTACAATGAGTCAACTCTTCACATGACGTGGCCAAAGTATTGGAGTTTCAGCTTTAGCATCATTCCTTCCAAAGAATACCCAGGACTGATCTCCTTTAGAATGTACTAGTTGGATCTCCTTGCAGTCCAAGGGACTCTCAAGAGTTTTCTCCAACACCACACTTCAAAAGCATCGATTCTTCGGCACTCAGCTTTCTTCACAGTCCAACTCTCACATCCATACATGACCGCTGGAAAAACCACAGCCTTGACTAGACAGAACTTTGTTGGCAAAGTAATGTCTCTGCTTTTTAATATACCATCTACGTTGGTCATAAATTTCCTTCGAAGGAGGAAGTGTCTTAATTTCATGGCTGCAATCACCATCTGCAGTAATTTTGGAGCCCCCAAAAATAAAGTCTGACACTGTTTCCACTTGTTTCCCCATCTATTTCCCATGAAATGATGGGACCAGACGCCATGATCTTCATTTTCTGAATGTTGAGCTTTAAGCCAACTTTTTCACTCTCCTCTTTCACTTTCATCAAGAGGCTTTTTTGTTTCTCTTCACTTTCTTCCATAAGGGTGGTATCATCTGCATATCTGAGGTTTTTGATATTTGTCCTGGCAATCTTGATTCCAGCTTGTGCTTCTTCCAGCCCAGCATTTCTCATGATATACTCTGCATATAAGTTAAATAAGCAGGGTGACAATATACAGCCTTGACCTACTCCTTTTCCTATTTGGAACCAGTCTGTTGTTCCATGTCCAGTTCTAACCATTGCTTCCTGACCTGCATATAGGTTTCTCAAGAGGCAGGTCAGGTGGTCTGGGATTCCCATCTCTTTCAGAATTGTCCACAGTTTATTGTGGTCCACACAGTCAAAGGCTTTGGCATAGTCAATAAAGCAGAAATAGATGCTTTTCTGGAACTCTCTTGCTTTCTCCATGATCCAGCGGATGTTGGCAATTTGGTCTCTTGTTCCTCTGCATTTCATAAAACCAGCTTGAACATCTGAAAGTTCATGGTTGATGTATTGCTGAAGCCTGGCTTGAAGAATTTTGAGCATTACTTTACTAGCATGTGAGATGAGTGCAATTGTGCGGTAGTTTGAGCATTCTTTGGCATTGCCTTTCTTTGGGATTGGAATGAAAACTGACCTTTTCCAGTCCTGTGGCCACTGCTGAGTTTTCCAAATTTGCTGGCATATTGAGTGCAGCCCCTTTACAGCATCTTCTTTCAGGATTTGAAATAGCTCAAGTGGAATTCCATCACCTCCACTAGCTTTGTTCATAGTGATGCTTTCTAAGGCCCACTTGACTTCACATTCCAGGTTGTCTGGCTCTAGGTGAGTGATCACACCATCATGATTATCTGGGTCGTGAAGATCATTTTTGTACAGTTCTTCTGTGTATTCTTGCCACCCCTTCTTAATATCTTCTACTTCTGTTAGGTCCATACCATTTCTGTCCTTTATTGAACCCATCTTTGCATGAAATGTTCCCTTGATATCTCTAATTTTCTCTAGTCTTTCCCATTCTGTTCTTTTCCTCTATTTCTTTACATTGATCGCTGAGGAAGGCTTTCTTATCTCTCCTTGCTATTCTTTGGAACTCTACATTCAGATGCTTATATCTTTCCTTTTCTCCTTTGCTTTCCACTTCTCTTCTTTTCACAGCTATTTGTAAAGCCTCCCCAGACAGCCATTTTGCTTTTTTGCATTTCTTTTCCATGGGGATGGTCTTGATCCCTGTCTCCTGTACAATGTCACGAACCTCTGTCCATAGTTCTACCACTGACTTATTTGTGATATGGGAAAATTAACATGTATATGTATCAACTTCATCCAAAGAAATGAAGACGCTTAAAATTGACTGTAGTTTCAAAGATCTTGAAACTGAAAGTCACTTAGTCATTTCCAACTCTTTGTGACTGCATGGAATTCTCCAGGCCAGAATACTGGAGTGGGTAGTTGTTCCCTTCTCCAGGGGATCTTCCCAGCCCAGGGATTGAATTGCGGTCTCCTTCATTGCAGGCAACTTCTTTACCAGCTGAGCTACCAGGGAAGCAAAATTCTGATTTTATGACTATAATAAATTGTAACATTAATGCACTTTTACAGAAGGATAAACAGCATGAAAATGTTATAAGAACTTGAAAATCATGTAAGCCACCTCCTTGACCCCCGTATTCCCTTGGGGTTTTTGCAGATATACAGGTGTGTGTATGTGCTCAGTTACCTCAGTTGTGGCTGTCTCTTTGCAACCCCATGGTCTGTAGCCTGCAAGCCTCCTCTGTCCATGAGATTTCCCAAGCAAGAATACTGGAGTGGGTTGCCATTCCCCTCTCCAGGGGATCTTCCTGACCCATGAATCTAACCCACCTCACTGTGTCTCCTTCACCGCAGGCAGATTCTTTATCCACAGAGGCAACTGTGAGTGAAAGTCACTCAGTTGTATCCGACTCTTTGTGACCCCATGGACTATACAGTCCATGGACTTCTCCTGGCCAGAATACTGGAGCAGGTAGCCTTTTCCTTCTCCAGGGGATCTTCCCAACCAGGGGATTGAACCCAGGTCTCCTGCATTGCACGCAGACTCTTTACCAGCAGAGCCACAAGAGAAGCCCATTGAGCCACGTGGGAAGCCCTTTTTACAGATACATCTGGCAATTGCTTATTCCCAGGACAGGGGTTTGTCAGCAAGAGAGACAGAAACAGGTCCCAGTATCCTGGCCTGGAGTGTTTGGAAGATGAGAATATTTAATAGCTCCTCTTGCTCCACGTGGTTGTTTAACTAGCTATGACTTTACAAAGAATACAGCTAAATCGTTTATTCTACTCTCTTTAAGGTTGAAAAGTGTTCTCCACATACTGGTCCCTATACTAGTGAAACAAATAAAGAAACTTCTTTCACTATGAATTAGAAAAATCAGATATTTTAGAAGCAAAAAGTTTTCTTCTTTTTTAAAATAAGATTCCACTTGGATCTTGTGTGTGTGTGTGTGTGTGTGTGTGTGTGTGTGAGTCACTCAGTCACATCCAACTTTTTGTGACCCCATGGACTGTAGCCCACCAGATTTCTCTGTCCGTAGGATTCTCTAGGCAAGAATACTGGAGTGGATAGCCATTTTTTTTTTCTTGAAGGGATCTTCCCAAGCCAGGGATCAAACCTGAGTTTCTTGCATTGCAGGCAGATTCTTTACCATCTGAGCCACCAGGGAAGCCCTCAGATCTTCTAAGTAGGGTCAATTTAGTTACTTGTCATGCAACATGAGAACTGATTATTCAAAGATGTGAATTCAGTGCATCAGAGAATACATAAGTTAACCTAAGGACAGTAACTACAATAACGATCCCTCATACACAAATATTCCTATTTATTTTTGCAATAGAAAGTATAATGCAATTTTAGGACTGGTTGTATTCTAGCCAGCATCTTGTTAATACTTACATGTTGCCACTTGGAAATCAATCTGTCAGTCTGATGCTTACCTCATAGTGAAAATTTTTTCTTCATGATCAGATTTAAAACTTCTATAATCAATACAGTACTTATTGCTCCAAATATATTTTATGTACTGGATAGTTTATACAGACCTTGTAGAAAGATAATTTTAACTCCAAGAAATCTCATGGTGAGAAGCTCAGACATCAAAGAAAGTGAAAAGAGAAGACAGACTTATGGGAATAGACAATGTTTCATGGTAGTCTTCCAAACTCATCGTGTGTTCTCACACACGTAACTCTGCACACATGAATTTCAGAAGGGAAACACTGGACACAAAGCTGGCTGATGACCATGCATAGAAGACAGGAATCATGCCCAATTTTGCCCAAAGGAATCCCTAAAAATCACCCATCTCTTATGGCATTGAAACATGTATACTATCATGTAAGAAATGAATCGCCAGTCTATGTTCGATGCAGGATACAGGATGCTTGGGGCTGGTTGATCCAAAGAGATGATATGGGGTGGGAGGTGGGAGGGGGGTTCATGTTTGGAAACTCATGTACACCCGTGGTGGATTCATGTCAATGTATGGCAAAACCAATACAGTATTGTAAAGTAAAATAAAGTAAAAATAAAAATTTAAAAAAAATACTGAAAACCTGGGAAGCAAAATAATCTTGTCCACAGGTATGTCCTAAAAGCATTCTCCTGTTAGCTCAGCTGGTAAAGAATGCACCTGTAATGTGGGAGACCTGGTTTTGATCCCTGGGTTTGGAAGATCCTCCAGAGGAGGGCATGAAGAATCCCCATTGATGGAGGAGCCTGGCAGACTGCAGTCCACGGGGTCTCAAAGAGACACGACTGAGGGTCTAAGCACAACACAGCACAGTACGTGTCCTAAAAATATTAAAAGTATATAAAAAATGAACTGTTAAAAACCAATGTTTCAGGTTAGAAAGTGAAGAGAATTTCCTTTATTCCTTCAGCCATCGCAGTATTGGTTTAGAAAGACCATCTGTAATCTGCTGTGGAATGTCCCATTTCCTTCTTTCACTTAGAACTGGGACAACACCCGCAACCCTACTCCACAAACCACCTGTTCCCATTTTTCTTGCTCAACAGTTAAAGATGGTGGCAGACAAGGAAATAGGGGGTCAGAATGGAAATTCTCATGGATAAATGACCCAGCATTCTATTTTTCAGAAGATAATTTTGAAAGGTACCCTGCACCCATTTCAAAACATCCGCAAGAGAACCTCAACTTATCTACCTCCATAAGGAATCTTGGTTTGGGCTTTTCCTCCTTTCCTGCCTGTCTCATGTCCCCCACTCCTCACTACCTCCTCCTAGGACGAATTTCCATATAAGCTCCCCCTGCTCAAGCCCTTGCCTCAGGCTCTGCTTTGGAGAAAACCAAAGCCATATGGAAAACTCTTATTCATCATGAGATGCAGAACATTTTGGAACTGAGTAGTTGCCTTTTTGTTTGTCAAAATCATTTTCCTTTCCAAGCAAAGAAAGTTCTATAAACATAGCAGCCATTCCACAATCCATTTTCATTGATTTATTTTGTGTGACAAATCGCCACTTGTTATATGAAGTAGTCTTTCATTGGTTGTTCTTGTATTGTTATTGTTGATGTTTTGCTTTAGTCCCATAGATGGGAGTCTCGAGAGAATTAAAGTGCATTTTAGCTGATATTTAAATTTAGTCATACAAGTAGGAACTATGCAAAGTTTGTTTGGTAAAACTTGGAAAAGCTATCAATAAGTAAATTTTGCTCAGTTGTAATTATTATGACAGACCCAAGAAAAAACAGAAAAGACACTATTAGAACACCAATTTAAAGAGAAGGGGTACTCATGTTGCTAATCATGGATCAATTAAGGAACTATTTCTTCCCTCTGTGTGGATTTATGATGATTATGACTGCCTAGAAAAGAGCATAGGCAAAACATCCTCTGACATAAATTGTAGCAATGTTTTCTTGGATTGGTCTCACAAGGCAATAGAAATAAAAATGAAAATAAACAAATAGGACCTAATCAAACTTACAAGCTGTTGTGCAGCAAGGAAAATGATTTAAAAATGAAAAGACAACTTATGGAATGAAAGATAATATTTGGGTTTAATCTCCAAACTATACAAATAGCTCATATAACCCAACAACAAAAAACTAAAAATTAATCAAAAATGGGCAGACAACCTTAATAGACATTTCTCCAAAGAAGTCATACAGATGGCCAGTAGGCACAGAAAAAGGTGCTCAACACCACTAACTTTTAGAGAAATACAAATCATAACTACAGTGAGGTACCACTTCACACCAGTCAGAATGGCCATCATTATAAAGTCTACAAATAGCAAATGCTGGAGAGGGTGTGGAGAGAGGGGAACACTCCTGCACTATTGGTGGGATTGCAAATTGGTACAACCACTGTAAAAAAACAGTAGGGAGATTCCTTAGAAAACTAAAAATAGAATTTCCATATGATCCAGCAAACTCACTCCTTGGAATTTACCCAGACAAACCTATAATTCAAAAAAATGCATACTCCCTTGCATTCATAGCAGCACTGCTCACAGCAGCCAGAACGTGGAAACAACATACATGTCCATCAACAGAGGAACGGATAAAGAAGATGTATATACATATATATAAATATATATGGATACTACTCAGCCACAAAAAAGAATGAAATAATGAAAATATTCCCAACCCAGGGATCAAATCTGGGATCACACACACACATATATCATATATGTGTGTGTGTGTATATATATGTATATATACATATATATGTATATGTATGTATATACATATATATGTATATATACATATATATGTATATGTATGTATATACATATATATGTATATGTATATGTGTGTATATATATGTATATATACATATATACATACATATATATACATCAAATCAGGGATCACACACACATATATATCATATATATGTGTGTGTGTGTGTATATATATGTATATATACACTATATATATGTGTATATATATGATATATATGTATATATATCATATATATATATGATATCATAAA
Organism: Ovis canadensis; assembly: GCF_042477335.2. Lineage (NCBI taxonomy): Eukaryota > Metazoa > Chordata > Mammalia > Artiodactyla > Bovidae > Ovis > Ovis canadensis. The sequence goes on from NC_091261.1 coordinate 53,865,439, forward strand.
AAATATAGTTCTAGGCCTCAGTTTTCCTAGAATAATCACCAAATGGATATAAGGCATTCTCAACATTTAACTGCCCATGATATATGTATGTTCAACCCAATTATTTGTACAAAAAGTAGTTGTTTATGATAGTAAGGAAGATATAAAATTAAGTCATAATATTTTTTTAAAAAGGATGCAATTAATTTTCTAACTTCCCTTTCCATCACCCTTTGTTTAGGAGAGTCAAAAACCAATTTAAAAACTTAGCTGTTTAGCAGAGAAGGAGCCTATTGATAGTATTTACAAAGGAGAGGCTAAACATGGTTAACCTTAGAAGAAAGTCAATGAACTTTGTTTTCAAATTAGGAATTTCAAGTATCATGACTTGTATATTTAGAACAAATATTTACACATAGGCAGGTAAGTACATCAACAACTTGCTAAGCACCTACTCAGTAAAAGTTGTTCAAGTGCAGTTAATCATCTTCTGTCTTTTTAATTCTTCTCAGTTCAAAGTTTAAATCAGTCACTTCCAAATAATTGGTCAATATGTGTGAAATGATTTCCAGGAATGGAGAGAAAATTCAGTAAAGAGAAAGAGAAAATAATTATGTAGTTTTTGTAATGTCCACTATGTGCCAAACACCATGCTAGGGCTGTACAAAGGTTTATATGTTTTTGGTCCTCTAAGAACTGACGCTGCACATGCTGGTGGTTGACAGAGCCAAAGTATAACCCAGACTCTCACTCTAAGTCCTTGCTCTCTCTCCTACATAGCCTGCCTTGTGTTTCCCAGCTGGTAGACTTCAGTAACATCCTAGGAGATAACAGGTCCTGGCACAGAGCTCTTGAAACCCTTGTAATTTCTTAAGTGATTAGAGTATTGGGACTGGACTTCCCTGGTGGTCCAGTGGTTAAGACTTCACCTTCTAGTACAGGGGACACAGGTTCGATCTCAGGTCAGGGAGCTAATATCCCGCATGCCTTGAACAACAACAACAAAAAAAACAAACCATAAAACAGAAGCAATATTGTAATGAATTCAATAAAGACTTTAAAAATGGTCCATGTCAAAGGGTGCTGGAAACATCTTCTGTTCTAATATTTGGTCTTTGAACCCAGCTCCGACACAGCTCCTCAGAGCCTTGTCATTTGCTGGATGACAGGAGTGTCTTTTGTTCTAATAAGGCCACCCTGAGGGGGTCTTGGTTGAGGAACAGTCTCTGAAAAGAATAAGCCATAATTAGATGCTTGGGGTTTTCAGCCCCACCCCCACAATTCTCTTGTGAAGTTAGCATGGCTGAGAATGGGCTTAAAGATGGATCTTGCCAGTGTGATGGAGCCTCCACACACACCCCATAGTATGGCATCCAGAGAGGCTGCAGGTAGGTGACTGAGGGGAGGTGCGGGTAGGTGCTGCAAAAGTGGGGGACACTCAGAGGGCATGAGGGCTCTGCACCCCTCCTCACACACCGTGCCTGATACGCCTCTTCATCTGGCTGTTCATCTGTGTTTTTAAACTGGTAAATATAAGTAATTGTGTCTCTGAGTTCTGTGAACTGCTCTAGCGAGTAATCGAACCTGAGGGCAGGGTCATAGGAGTCTCCAATTTGTAGTCAAATCAGACAGAAGGTGTGGGTGACCAGAGGAACTATGATTGCAATTGATGTCTGAGGGGTGGGGAGCAGTCCTGTGGGACTGAGTCTCAACCTGGGGAATCTGATGTGATCTCCAGGTAGACAGAGTTAGAATCCAGTTAAGTCATAGGGCAGCCACCTGCTGGTATCCAGCTTTCCTTTTCCTTCCTTTTGGATGCTTTCTGTCCTTGCCCCTCTCATGATTCTTGTGGGGAGCTCTTGGTGGTCTTTGCACCTGTTTCTTTGGGACAGAGACTCTGCCTGTGAGGGCCACACTCTGCAGCAGCCCCGTCTGGGGAAACAGCCTGACCCCTGGCTGGTTGCCTCCCTTCTGCTTGGTCTTCAGATTAATTTGCTGCCCACCCTCTTTCTGTCCTGGCCCCACATCCAACGTGGGGTTTTAAGTCTGCATTGATGTAACACCAGTTATCAGTAAGTCCAGAGGGAAAAAAGATAACTGCTTGGTGTGGGGGGAAAACCTGTCCACAGTTGGTGACAGGAAGTAAACTGCTCTGTGAAAAAAAGTAAAGGACACACAACAGGTGAAACACTGAGGTTTTTCTTTTTACATATCTTTACTGATTCTCCACTTTATCAAGAAGCAGGTCCCATGTTTCTCATTTCTGTAAATCTAGGAATATCTTTAGTTATCTTATACTATAAAGAAATCAGTTTTCAGGATAATGATTTGCTGATTTGACTTTGATTTTAACCTTGATTATATTAATATTGCATGATAAAATTGCAGAATCCAGAGTCTGAACTGTAAGGCAAGTTTATTAGTTTCTCCAGGAAGTAAGCCATGCTGTTTTCTTTCACTAGTTCCAAATTTGCGTCAATGCTTAAGTCTGTTTAAACAGCCAAATTAAAAGTAATACGTCCAAAGACTCCACCAGAAAATAACTAGAGGTAATCAATGAATATAGTAAAGTTGCAGGATATAAAATCAACACACATAAATCCTTTGCATTCCTATACACTAATAATGAGAAAATAGAAAGAGAAATTAAGGAAACAATCTCATTCACCATTGCAATGAAAAGAATAAAATAATTAGGAATAAGAAACTAAAGACCTATATATTGAAAACTATAAAAAACTGGTGAAAGAAATCAAAGAGGACACTAATAGATGGAGAAAAATAATAATAATAAAATATGAAAAAAACAACAAAACAAACAAAAAAAATAGATGGAGAAATATGCCATGTTCATGGATCAGAAGAATCAATATAGTGAAAATGAGTATACTACTCAAAGCAATCTATAGATTCAATGCAATTCCTATCAAGCTACCAACAGTATTATTCACAGAGATAGAACAAATAATTTCACAATTTGTATGGAAATACAAAAAACCTCGAATAGCCAAAGCAATCTTGAGAAAGAAGAATGGAACTGGAGGAATCAACCTGCCTGACTTCAGGCTCTACTACAAAGCCACAGGCATCAAGACACTATGGTACTGGCACAAAGACAGAAATATAAATCAATGGAACAAAATAGAAAGCCCAGAGATAAATCCACACACCTATGAACACCTTATCTTTGACAAAGGAGGCAAGAATATACAATGGAGAAAAGACAATCTCTTTAACAAGTGGTGCTGGGAAAACTGGTCAACCACTTATAAAAGAATGAAACTAGAACACTTTCTAACACCATACACAAAAATAAACTCAAAATGGATTAAAGATCTAAATGTAAGACCAGAAAGTATAAAACTCCTAGAGGAGAACATAGGCAAAACACTCTCTGACATAAATCACAGCAAGATCCTCTAAGACCCACCTCCCAGAATACTGGAAATAAAAGCAAAAATAAACAAATGGGACCTAATTACAATTAAAAGCTTCTGCACAACAAAGGAAACTATAAGCAACGTGAAAAGACAGCCTTCAGAATGGGAGAAAATAACTGACAAAGAACTAATCTCAAAAATATACAAGCAACTCCTGCAGCTCAATTCCAGAAAAATAAACGACCCAATCAAAAAATGGGCCATACAAGATACAGGATGCTTGGGGCTGGTGCATGGGGATGATCCAGAGGAATGATATGGGGTGGGAGGTGGGAGGGGGGTTCAGGATTGGGAACTCATGTACACCCGTGGCTGATTCATGTCAATGTATGGCAAAGCCAATACAGTATTGTAAAGCAAAATAAAGTAAAATAAAAATTAGAAAAATAATAATAATGTAAAATTTAAAAAAAAAAGTGGGCCAAAGAACTGACATTTCTCCAAAGAAGACATACAGATGACTAACAAACACATGAAAAGATGCTCAACATCACTCATTATCAGAGAAATGCAAATCAAAACCACAATGAGGTACCATTTCATGCCAGTCAGAATGGCTGCTATCCAAAAGTCTACAAGCAATAAATGCTGGAGAGGGTATGGAGAAAAGGGATCCCTCTTACACTATTGGTGGGAATGCAAACTAGTACAGCCACTATGGAGAACAGTGTGAAGATTCCTTAAAAAACTGGAAATAGAACTGCCATATGACCCAGCAATCCCACTGCTGGGCATACACACTGAGGAAACCAGAATTGAAAGAGACACGTGTACCCCAATGTTCATCGCAGCACTGTTTATGATAGCCAGGACATGGAAGCAACCTAGATGTCCATCAGCAGATAATGGATATATATATACACAATAGAGTATTACTCAGCCATTAAAAAGAATCCATTTGAATCAGTTCTAATGAGGTGGATGAAACTGGAGCCGATTATACAGAGTGAAGTAAGCCAGAAAGAAAAACACCAATACAGTATACTAACACATATATATGGAATTTAGAAAGATGGTAATGATAATCCTGTATGCGAGACAGCAAAAGAGACACAGATATATAGAACAATATTTTGGATTTTGTGGGAGAGGGTGAAGGTGGGATGATTTGGGAGAATGACATTGAAACATGTATAATATCATGTATGAAATGAATCACCAGTCCAGGTTCAATGCATGATACAGGATGCTTGGGGCTGTTGCCATGGGATGACCCACAGGGATGGTACAGGGAAGGAGGTGGGAGGGGGGTTTAGGATGGGGAACGCATGTATACCCATGGTGGATTCATGTTGACGTATGGCAAAACCAATACAATATTGTAAAGTAAAAAAATAAAATTAAATAAAATAAAAGTAATGCATCCAAACACCCAAAGATTTATAGCTCTGGTGTAGAAACTCATGTGTAGTATTATCTACACAGAATTTTTATCACATAAAATCCTAGGTATTTAAAATACAGCCTGGGTTTCAGAAGTTAAAATCACTTAGTTTATCATCTGTCCAACAGTGGAAAATCCTTTAAAATAGTGTACCAAAATAGAAATAACCATAAGTGTTAACTTAAACTACTTTATTATAATTTTATTTAAAATTATAATATGTTATATTATAACTATGTTATATGTGACTATGTGACTATGTCATAAAGTGTTCTAAGCTCAAGAGTTAAAGTGATGAGCAGAATAGAAAATATCTATATAATAATGTTAATACCCTTAGTAAGAAAAAATGAAAATAAAAATTAAGACAAATTAAGAAAGATGAAAATTTTAGATCACAATGGATACAATAAAATAAGATCATGAGACAGGGCTTGGGACATTTGATTGATAAGGCAAGGCCATCCAAGAGGTGTCATCTATGAACCCAAATGGTACCAAGGAGTCAGCCAGGCCCAGATCTGGATGGACAAAATAAATGTAAGGATGCTTGACTCTTGTATATTTTATCTCCTAAGCAAATCTATAAAAACTTTCACATAAGACTGTTGATATCCAAAAAAGTTAAATTCACACAGGTAATTGAATATCTGTTGATAGCATGTGCTTGGCCCCAGGTGACCGCCTACACTTGTTTCAAGGCAGGTCTTCCTGAGTGTTGCTTGTCAACAGTGACGGGGCTGTGTGATGCTGCCATCCTGCCAGCACTTCTGTCTGTTCACACAATTGCGAAAGATCTGTTCCAGCAGAGCACAGGGATGGCTTTTTTTTTTCTTTTAGCTTTTTCTCTTTTATTGGAGTCACACTTCATACATAACTGTGTCCATTGACTTTTTCACACCAACATGATACAGTGTTCCAGATGACTAGATGTCCACAGTGTCCAGAAGTGCTGTCTCTTATTCCATCACAGCCCCCTGCAGCTACAGATGGTGTTGTAGCAAGCACCTCAACAGTGCCCTAGTCACCAGGTAAGGAGGCTGAGACACTCCCTATGTGCCTGGTGTGAACAAGTAGATACCCATTCAGTTCACCTGCATTCTTGTCTCATTTGCCCAGGACAGATGTAGGGTTATGGGTGATAACATGAATATAAACATGACTGCACAGCTCCCTGTATCATGGGGGAGATGTGACCAGAGCCTTCCTCTGTTTGCATAGGAAGTATCTTCAAGGCTAGGATGGAGGGGTAAGAAGATTCCTCAAGAGCCTGACCTATCACAATTGAATGTTCTCTCCATGTGCAGGTGCAGGACAGTTAGCTGGAATTCTGAACAGAAAGAATGCAAAACTATTGCTGTTTAATGGGAATAAATAACTTACTTTTCATAAACATATTCTCAATCCCTTGGCATGCTATTTTCTGAGGAATTTAAGATATAGAAGTATAATGAAGATACCATTTTAAAAAGAAAACTTTTTTGAAAGAATTTAAAAATCTGTTTCAAACTACTCATTCCACTTCAGATGTTGGAACTGAATCATCAGTGAGTCTGTGTTTAGAAACAATAATTCTGATTAAATGAAAATTTCTTCTTAACAGCTCTGTAAGAGATGTCTGTTTAAATGGCCACCACACTGTGAGCTAACTCCAGTTGTCCACATATCCTAGACCAGCACCGGTTCTACACGACACCAGACAAGTGCCAGGGCCATTTCATTCTCTCTCTTCTCCAGAGGGCCGTGCAAGTTGCATTTTCCTCTCAGCCAAACTCCTTGGCTTGCAGTTCTTAACCTAGGCCATTTATTTCTAACCATCTCACTTCACAGGTGGGAAAATGAAGGCTCAGAGAATTTCAAAATATGGCTTAAATGCAACATCTACGTAGAGACAGGATTGGAGTAAAACCATTTAAAAATCTTCTGCCTCCAAGAAGGGAATAATCATTCTCCTATGTTACACTGCTTCTCTAAAAGGAGACTGGGTTAACTAAACAAAACACATGCAGGAAGTGGGATAAAAATATAGTTATTTATTATGTGTTTATACCTCCCTTATTCCAAAAGAAAAAAAAATTTCAGGCAATTTATAATATAAATTCAATGAGCATGAAAAAGATAGCTAAAATTAAACAGAGAACAGGGCAAAAAGAGAATGAATATAGGGAAATAAGATTAAGCCAGAAATGATATTATCATAAGGCAAGCTATAAGAATCTAGAGTTTTTTAGAGAGGGAGCCAAAATTTGCTTCTAAGTTTTCTAGTAGCCAATGCAAAGAAGGAAATTAGATAAGTACACAAGTCACAGTTTTGTTAAAATAAAGATAAGTCGGTTATTTGGGAAATCCACAAACAGTCCTGGTAATGAAACAGAGAAATGCCCTTTGTTCTAGTAAACAGAGGTTCCCTGGTGTAGGTAGGAAGCTGCTGGGGGAGGGGCTAAGCCAGAACTCATCTCTATCAGGAGATGTTTCATTGAGGGTTATGAGTCCCTGAACAGCATATGAAGCTGTATTAATACCTTGCAGTTTCAACACATCACTTTAGTGGGACTCTGAGACAGAATTACCCTCATTGATTTCACGACAGTCATCAAAATAAAGGTTTCAGTCATCAAATGCTGGCTGTATGCATGCAGGCTTAGATTCTGCAAGGCTTCTTTTTTTTTTTTTTTTTTTTTTCAATCTGGACACACGGTGTGAAGGGAAAGGTGGGATGAACTGGGAGATTATGTTTGACATAACTGCACTACCATGTGTGAAATATTTAATACATAGCTAGTGGGAAGGAGAAAGTAATGGCACCCCACTCCAGTACTTTTGCCTGGAAAACCCCATGGATGGAGGAGCCTGGTAGGCTGCAGTCCATGGGATTGCTAAGTTGGGCTCGACTGAGTGACTTCACTTTCACACGTTGAAGAAGAAAATCACAACCCACTCCAGTGTTCTTGCCTGGAGAATCCCAGGGAGAGGGGAGCCTGGTGGGCTGCCATCTATGGGGTTGCACAGAGTCGGACATGACTGAAGCGACTTAGAAGCAGCAGCAGCAGCAGCTAGTGGGAAAAGATATACCATGTCCAGAGACAAAGAAGGGATGGGCACAATCATGATAAAATCAAACCCCATTCCCACTAGGTGGGTGACGCACAAACTGTAGAAAAACAATACCAAAGAAGTTCTCCCACTGTTGTGAAGGTTCTGAACCCCATGTCAGGCCTCCCAGCCTGGGGATCTGACAAATGGACTGGGAATCCCCAGGGAATCTGACCTTGAAGGCCAGCAGGATTTGATTAAAAGACTTTCACAGGACTGGGAAAAACAGAGACTCCAGTCTTGGAGAGCACAAGTAAAACCTTGCACACCAAGACTCAGAAGAAAGGAGCAGTTACCCAACAGGAGACTGAACCAAAATTACCTGCTAATGTTGGAGGTCTCCTGTGGAGGTGTGGCTCAGCAGGGGCTCACCACATGAATGAGGGCATTGGCAAAAATTTTGGGAAGGTCCCCTTGGCATAAACCCTCTTTGAGATCACCATTAACCTGATCATAGAGCCCATAGACTCAAGGTCTGAGTCACCTCAGGCCAAAAATGTAGCAGGGAGGGAGTGCAACCCACCTGTCGGCAGATAAATGAATTAAAGCCTACCAAAAAAGGCCCTACCCACCAGAGCAAGACCCAGTTTTTCCCACCACCAGGCCTTTCCATTAGGAACTTTACACAAGCTTCTTGGCCTCCTTCATCAGAGGGCAGACAGAAGAAGCAAGAACCACATTCCTACAACAACTAAAACAAAAACTACATTACAGAAAGTTAATCAGCATGAAAAAGCAGAAAGTTATATCCCAGATGAAGGGACAAGATAAAACCCCAGAAACACAGCTAAATGAAGTGGAGATAGGCAATCTTCCAGAAAAGAATTCAGAATAATGATAGTGAAGATGATTCAGGATCTCAGAAAAAGAATGGAGGCAAAAATTGAGAAGATGCAAGAAAAGTTTACCAAAGACCTAGAAGAACTAAAGAACAAACAAAGAGAGATAAATAATACACTAGAAGGAACTGATAGTAGAATAACTGAGGTAGAATAATGGATAAGTGATCTGGAGGACAGAATGGTGGCAATCACTGCCACAGAACAGAATATAGAAAAAAGAATGAAAAGAAATAAAGACAGCCTAAGAGACCTCTGGGACAACAATAGATGCACCAATATTCGCATTATAGGGGTCCCAGAAGGAAAAGAGAGAAAGGACCTGAGAAAATATTTGAAGAGATAATACCTGAAAATTTCCCTAACATGGGAAAAGAAATAGCCAACCAAGTCCAGGAAGCACAAAGAGTCCCAGGCAGGATAAACCCAAAGAGAAACACACTGAGACACATAGTAATCAAACTGACAAAAATTAAAGACAGAGACAAAATATTAAAAGCAATGAGGGAAAAAAGATAAATAACATACAAGGGAACCCCCATCAGGCTATCAGATGATTTCTCATCAGAAACTCTATAAGCCAGAAGGGAATGGCATGATATACTTAAAGTGATGAAAGGAAAGAACATGCAACCAAGAATACCCTACCCAGCAAGACTCTCATTCAGATTTTTTTTTTTAATTTTAAAATCTTTAATTCTTACATGCGTTCCCAAACATGACCCCCCCTCCCACCTCCCTCCCCACAACAACTCTCTGGGTCATCCCCATGCACCAGCCCCAAGCATGATGGAGAAATCAAAAGCTTTCCAAACAAGCAAAAGTTAAGAGAATTCAGCACCACCAAAGCAGCTTTACAACAAATGGTAAAGGAACTTCTCTAGGCAGGAAACAAGAGAAGGAAAAGACCTACCTGTAGAAAATAAACCCAAAACAATTAAGACAATGTAAAAGGATGATACATGTCAATAGTTACCTTAAATATAAATGGATTAATGCACCAACTAAGAGAAACAGATTGGCTGAGCAGATGCAAACATGTGCATGCATGCACTTGCACTTAGCACATCACTCTGCTTGAACCCCAAAAAACAGTGTAATTATTTTACATTGTTAGAGTAATCACATTCCCTATATGGCTTGCAATTGTAATTATCTTTTATTTTTTGTCTGGCTATTGACTGTGAGGATTCCCTGGTGGCTCAGAAGGTAAAGAGTCTGCCTGCAATGTGGGAGACCTGGAAACAATCCCTGGGTCAGGAAGATACCCTGGAGAAGGAAATGGCAGCCCATTTGAGAGTTCTTGCCTGGAAAGTCCCATGGATGGAAGAGCCTGGCAGGCTACAGTCCATGGGGTCGCAAAGAGTCAGACATGACTGAGCCACTTCACTTTCTATTGACTGTGAAAACTGATAAACATCTTTTACTATTGTGATTATGTAATTATTACTCACTTAATATCATTGTATCATGATTGGTCAACAGAAAAACAATAGAATTCTATATCACCAAAACTACCATTTAACAGAAAAACCTGCAATCACTTTTAAAATCCAGATGCATATCAGAATTATCTTGAAATTTTTTGAAAAATATAAATGCTCAGGTATTGCTTTTTTCCTCCGAAGCTCCAGATATTTTTCTAATGAACAGCCATGTTTAAAAACAACTGAAATATTTTACAATCTTTTACTTTTATCTAGTTTTTTCACTTTTTCTATTTCATATTTAGTGCTTCTATTTCATTTAGTTTATTTTTTCCAATTTCTCCATCTCTTTTTTTTACGTTATTTCTCAAGCCTTTATCAAGCATAATAGAAAGGTTTTTGCATACATATATATAAATAATATGTATAATATATATATTTGAGAAAACATATGAATTTTTGGCTAACTAAAAAATCTATGACATTTTGATTCCACTTTGAGTTAGTATGAGTAGAATGCTGGCTTTCTAATTTAAAACAATAGATATGCAACAAGCAACAAAGCTTTACTGTACAGCACAGGGAAGTATGGTCAATGTCTTGTGATTGACTATTGAGCTATAGTCATACCTTGTAATAACTATAATGGAAAATAATTTCAAAAATGATATATGTGTATATGTATAACTGGATCACACAAAAAAGAATTTTACTTTTTGAAATTTAGTAATGCTTATCTTTTTCCAGTTTTTGTAAATTTCCTATGGAAATCTAATAACAACCTATAGATATAAAATTTTAAATATATTTATGTAGGATATAAGAGCAATATAAATATAAACTATTATATTGAAATTATTAATAACATCCTCCAAGATACTCCTATTCTTATTTTTTCTGCACTTGATAAAATATTCTCAGGGAAATGTTAATATGTCTCACTATGATTATATTTTTTCCTTATATTTCCTCTGATTTTTGCTTTATATACCTTTGTTTCTTTTCTGTTAGATGTCTAATGGTTTATGAGGTCTATATTCTTTGTTAATTGTACCTTTTCATCATTAAAAATATTCATCTTTGCTACATTTTAAAATAAATTAATTTTTTAAAAAGATACATGTACCCTTATGTTCATAGCAGCACTATTCACAATAGCCAAAATATGGAAACAACTTAAATGTCCATCAACAGATGAATGGATAAAGAAGATGTGGTATAAATATATGTATAGTGGAATATTACTTAGCGATAATAAGGGATGAAATAATGTCATATGCAGCAACATAGTATACTAAGTGAAGTAAGTCATATAGAGAAAGATAAATATGATATCTCATATACGGAACCTAAAATATGACACAAATGAACTTATCCACAAAACAGAAATAGATTCACACACAGATGTGTTGTTGCAATGGTGAGGAGGGTTGCAGGGGGATGAATTGGAAGTTTGGGATTAGTGGATGTAAGCTATTATATATATTATATATAGGAGGCCTAAACAACAAGACGTTACTCTATAGCACAGGGAACTGTGTTCAGTATCCTGTGATGAACCATAATGAAAAAGAAAAACTACATTATTTATGTTGAAAAAACAATGGCAGCTTTAAGCTTTTTGCTAAATTCAAATTATCATACAGGCTTAAGTGTGTAGTGGTTCATTTTAAAGCTTTCAGTCACCTCAAGCTTAAAAGGCTATTGTAAAATGCCATGGGCCCTGCAAACCATGGCTGCTGCCCCCAGCCAAGGGTAGATCTCAGGTCACAGAAGGAAAATGACCATGGCTGTCTCCTCAATTGTGAGATTAATTTAGCACATGAATAGAGATTCCTCAGCAGTCCTGAGAAAACACTGATACCAACAGAGGATAGCTGTGGTTAGCCACCTACTTTGGTGTTTTGTCTGTCCTGGTGAAGTCTGATTTAGCTCATGTACAAAGAATGCTCAGGATTGTTGCAGAAGGCTAGAAAAGCATGTTCCTTGACACTTTGAGGGTACCTGGCTGTTTCTGAAAATCAAACTGACAAATACAGATTAAAAGAAGAAAATTACACAAATGTTACAGAATTTATACATGTACACAGGAGCCTTCATAAGGGAGTGAAGACCTGGAAGGAGTCATTTATATTTCTTGGACCGAGAAACAATAAATCTGTGAAGAATTAACAAGACAAAGGGGTTCTGGTGTAGTAAAGAGTGGAGAAGTAACTCAGGATATAAGGGCTAAGGGAAAAAGGCTTGTTTGCAGAGTCCTCAGCTGACTTTATCTGGGCTGATAAGAGTCTGACTCCAGCAAAAAGGGAAAATTCCTGCTTTAGGCAGAAAGTGGGGAGCTTTTCCTGCATTTACTGCTCTGAATTGCCTTCAACTCGACATAATTTTTATGTCAAAGAAGTATACTTGGGGATGACACAGCCTGGGGTTTCCTTCTTTATTAAATACTTGGTAACTGTGGCTCTCCTTTGTATGTATTATCTAACATGGTATTATATGTATACACACACACACACACACAGAACAGTGTTATTCAATTATTTTTTTAAACCCCATGTTTTCTTCAGGAGAGAGATTATATAAAATTAAAAGAACTCCAGTAAAAAATAGGCCTTTGAATTTTTCTTTATTCCTACAAAAATGTACATATTGTGAAACAATATCAATACAAACAGCAGCAACTCAAAAATGAAGATTACCAGGGCTCCACTTCCCAGAAAGAACCAATCTTTAACTTGAGTCAAATATCCCCATATCTAGAAAAATAGTTATTTTTAATATTATAAATTTAATCAAATCTGTTTACCTATGTTGAAAAATGCAAATATGTGTGTATTTGACTAGTTTTATTATGAAATTTTTCAACTCCAGCAAAAAAAAAGCTCATCTCTTAAGAGCTGTAAGCAAACCAGTGTCTCTTGATTAACTGGTTCATTTCACTGTCCTGAAAATCTCCCCAAAGTTATTTATCCCCAAAGAAGCCCTCTCTAATATGCCTGCTTCTTCTCTCTTCATCTCTTCCACTATGGCCAGGTGCTGGGGTCCAGCCCCGGTGGTTTCAGGGAATTCAAAGGTGGGGACGGCATCGGCGTCCTTGGAAAAATACATATTTAATTACAGATACATAGAGAGATTAGAAACGGATAGTGTAGCAGGAAGATTAGTGGAGAAAAAGAGGCTGAATAACTTGGTCTATGTGGAATAGCATCCATGCTCCAGATGGGAATTCAGCCAGAAAAACAGGGAGCAAGAAAGAAACGACATGGGGGAAACTGTCTTTTTCCGGAAACTGATCCGATTTCTTTATTTTGGGGGTTTGCTTATATACCTTTTGTTACATATAGGGATGAATATAGAGTCACGTGGGGGTCAGCAGTCCTGACCTTTATCAAAATCAGGTGTTTCACATAAATGTATAAAAAAAAGGTCTTAGGGATATTACATCATCTTCTGGCCATGAGTGAGACCTGCTGACATTTTATGATCCTTTCTTTCTGATAACCAAAAAACTTATTTCTTCCAAGGGTGTTTTTTCTTAAACCAGGCACCACCCTCCAAATAAAGTTACATTCCTATAGGATGAGGGTGTAGTGAGTTACAATCAAGAAAGGAATTTATTTAACCCAAGGTTAACATGATTAATCTTAAAGGTTAATACTTATTTCTCCTATATGCTAGTTATATTCATTATAAGGGCAGGGAATATGGAGATTTAGCAGCAAACATCAACCCAACAAATGAAAATCCTTTCACCAATGTTCCCCTTAAGATCTATTTAGTCTTAAGATAGTGATAAAGTTACATTTTTACATAGCAAGGACACAGTGATTTATAACAAAGTACAGTGATCTATTACAAAACAGAAAATCCATTAACTCAAAAAGTCTAGTATTGCTAACATCAAAAACTACTACATTTCCTTTTCTATATTCCAAATACATTGATTAATATATTCCCAGGTGCCTAAGGATATGGAGGCCTGGCTGCAATCATTGACTCAACAAGAAGAAAAAGCCCTATGCTAATTAAGACTCTCAAAATACTCCCAAACTCTCTGTGCTGTTTATGGTTAAGAGGTAGTAAACAATCATGTGCAGGAGTATGGATAATCCTGTCATACAAGCTAGTCTGTCAGCAGAGAGGTTTGACCTGAGACATCCTTGTCCCACCCAGGGCAGGGAATTAGCAGCAATTATTGACACAACAAATGAAAAACCCTTCACCAATATAATTCTTAACCAACCCACTATACTAATAATTTCCAACTCCCCAAAAGAATTTGCCTTTAGTAAGTCTAAAACATCTCATGCCTCTCAGGTTGGGAGGCTGTAAACAATCACATGTGGCCGGATGAACCTATATAGGCGGGCTAGATAACCTTCAGAGGAGTCCGTAAGCTGAAACACTCTTGTCACGCCCAGGAACTTTTATTGCCTTGGAGCTGCACGTTTACTCCTTCTCCAAGAGAAACGGCTATGAGGGAGAGCATAAAACAGACTCTGGTTTTGGGGTTAGATGCTCGGGAACAGGGGGTTTCCTGAGGCTTGATCACGCCTTTGCGTATGCCAAGCCTCCTTCCTCATGACCTTTGCCATGGGTGGAGTTCCTCACGCTGGCCCCCGGCAGCCAGGGATAGAAATGCTACTCACTTTTTAAAATTTACTGTTTATCTTATATTGTGGTGTACTTGAGTTACAATGTTTTGTTAGTTTCAGGTGTATAGCAAATTGAGTCAGTTTTATATATATATATTCTTTGCAGCCAAAGATGTAGAAGCTGTATACAGTCAGCAAAAAACAAGACCAGGAGCTGACTGTGACTCAGATCATGAACTCTGTATTGCCAAATTCAGACTTAAATTGAAGAAAGTAGGGAAATCCACTAGACCATTCAGGTATGACCTAAATCAAATCTTTTATGATTATACAGTGGAAGTGAGAAATAGATTTAAGGGATTAGATCTGATAGACAGAGTGCCTGATGAACTATGGATGGAGGTTTGTGACATTGTACAGGAGACAAGGATCAAGACCATCCCCATGGAAAAGAAATGCAAAAAAGCAAAATGGCTGTCTGGGGAGGCCTTACAAATAGCTGTGAAAAGAAAAGTGGAAAGCAAAGGAGAAAAGGAAAGATACAAGCATCTGAATGCAGAGTTCCAAAGAATAGCAAGGAGAGATAAGAAAGCCTTCCTCAGCAATCAGTGCAAAGAAATAGAGGAAAACAACAGAATGGAAAAGACTAGAGATCTCTTCAAGAATATTAGAGTTACCAAGGGAACATTTCATGCAAAGACGGGCTCAATAAAGGACAGAAATGGTATGGACCTAACAGAAGCAGAAGATATTAAGAAGAGGTGGCAAGAATACATGGAAGAACTGTACAAAAATGATCTTCACGACCCAGATAATCAGGATGGTGTGATCACTCACCTAGAGCCAGACAGCCTGGAATGTGAAGTCACGTGGGCCTTAGAAAACATCACTATGAAAAAAGCTAGTGGAGGTGATGGAATTCCAGGGGAGCTATTTCAAATCCTGAAAGATGATGCTGTGAAAGTGCTGCGCTCAATATGCCAGCAAATTTGGAAAACTCAGCAGTGGCCACAGGACTGGAAAAGGTCAGTTTTCATTCCAATCCCAAAGAAAGGCAATGCCAAAGAATGCTCAAACTACCGCACAATTGCACTCATCTCACAAGTTAGTAAAGTAATGCTCAAAATTCTCCAAGCCAGGCTTCAGCAATACATGAACCATGATCTTCCAGATGTTCAAGCTGGTTTTAGAAAAGGCAGAGGAACCAGAGATCAAATTGCCAACATCCGCTGGATCATGGACAAAGCAAGAGAGTTCCAGAAAAACATCTATTTCTGCTTTATTGACTATGCCAAAACCTTTGTGTGGATCACAATAAACTGTGGACAATTTTGAAAGAGATGGGAATACCAGACCACCTGACCTGCCTCTTGAGAAACCTATATGCAGGTCAGGAAGCAACAGTTAGAACTGGACATGGAACAACAGACTGGTTCCAAATAGGAAAAGGAGTATGTCAAGGCTGTATATTGGCATCCTGCTTATTTAACTCTGGGGCTTGGTAAGCACAAGATTTGTTTTAGCCCTCCTAATGTCTCTGGTGGGTATGGGGTTTGATTCTAAATGTGATTTTGCCCCTCCTACCATCTTGTTGGGGCTTCTCCTTTGCCTTTTCATATGGGGTCTCTGTTTTTGGTAGAATCCAACTTTCTCCTGTTGATGGTTGTTCAGTGGTTAGTTGCAATTTTGGAATTCCCACAGGAGAAGATGAGCACATGTCCTTCTATTCTGCCATCTTCTTTGAGATCTTCCAGTTCACTCCTTATAAAAAGTGAAGGACTCAAGAAGAATGGAATCTTATGAAAGAAGAGTGAGGGCAAAGCCAGAAAGGAGGAAATTTCCAAGGGCACCTCCTTGAGAGGATATATATATATATACACACATACACATATTCTTTTTCAGAGTCTTTGACAGCCTATAACCTGTAATATAGGTTATTACAGAATGCTGAGTAAAGTTCCCTGTTCTATGAGCAGGTCCTTGTTCTTTATCTATTTCTTATATATATTAATGTCCATATAGTCAAAACTATGGTTTTCCAGTAGTCATGTACGGTTGAGAGAGTTGGACCATAAATAAGGCTGAGCACTGAAGAATTTATGCTTTCAAACTGTGGTGCTGGACAAGACTCTTGACAAGACTGCAAGAAGATCAAACCAGTCAATTCTAAGGAAAATCAACCTTGAATATTCATTGGAAAAACTAATGCTGAAGCTGAAGCTCCAATATTTTGACCACATGATGAAAAGAGCTGACTCATTGGAAAAGACCATGATGCTGGAAAAGATTGAAGGCAAAAGAAGACAAGGGCAGCAGAGGATGAGCTGGCTAGATAAAATCACCAATTCAATGAAATTTGAGCAAATCCCAGGAGATGGTGGAGGACAGAGGAGCCTGATGTGCTGCAGTTCATGGGGTCTCAAAGAGTTGGAAATGACTCAGTGACTGAACAGCAACAACAACGAAGTGTGTACATGTTAATCCCAATCTCCTAAATTACCCCCTCACACACACCTTTCCCCTTTGTTAACCACATGCTTGTTTTCTATGTCTGTGTGTCTATTTCTGTTTTGTAAATATGTTCATTTGTATCATGTTTTTAGATTCCATATATAAGTGAAATCATATTGTATTTTCTTTTTCTTTCTCTTTCTGACTTACTTCACTCAGTAGGTCCACCCATGTTGCTGCAAATGATATTATTTCAATTCTTTTTTACAGCGGTCCACTCACTTCTTATTCTTGTTTTCAGACTATTCTTCATTTCTTTCTGAAAACTAAATCACTCGTCACTGTTGATATGAAGGACAGAGTCCTGCACAGTCCTTTCATGTTTCCCAAGGATTCTACCTACCTGCAGGTTGGCTTTCCTTTCAGAGGTTGTCCTTTATTTATTCGTGAAACTTTCAGTGCATGTAGACTGCCCTATGCACAGCCTGTCCAATCTGTCCTCTGGTTTCTTTGTCTCCTCTAAGAATCTTGAAGTTCCTTTTCTCTCAGCCAGTCACCCCCGGAGCCACCACCTGCTCTTGCACCACCCACACAGTAGCCATCAGATACATGTGGCTATTGACCACTTGAAGTGTTCTTGGTCCAAACAGAGATTTGAGTGTAAAATATACACCAGATTTTGAAGATCAAGCGCTAAAAGAAGAGTGGAAACATGTCTCTTTAATAATCATGTTGATAACAAGTCCAAATAATATACTAGTTATTTTGTTGCGTGAGATATATGATTAAAACCAATTTCACCTGTTTCTCCTTTTTTAAAGTCTATAAGAAAATTTTAAAAGCTATACATGTGTTTTATTCTTGTGTCGTTCTACTGAATTCACTTTAAAATCATCCCCATGAACCTCGCTTGGTTCTTTACATTATTTTCATCTTCTCTCTTCCCCAGCCCTAGAACAGAGTTAACATAGAAGGAACAGATTCAATATGGAGTCAGGTTTATTCTTTCCTGTTACACACTGACTGCCCCAGCATCATCTACACCATCTCCTCCAACTGAGGACCCTTGATCTCTCCTACATGTTTTACCTCTTTTTCTTCTCTAGCACAGTTCCTTGTCTAACTCATTATGTAATTTACTTACTGATTAGGTTTACTGTCATCTCCTGCTAAACTAGCACCTCCACAAAATCAGGCGTCTCTGTTTTGCCCACAGACGCCTCTTACAGAGCTGGGAGCAGCATCTGAACAACAGCAGGGTGTCCAGACTTTGTTGAATGAAGACAACTATCCCCACAGATTTAATGCTAAACCCAAGTATGATGTAAAAGTATTTCTCATTGTTCTTGACTTATCGAAAGCCTTACAGAGATTCTGGGCTTTTGCTGTGACATAGTTTTCAGGAAGCATTTCTCGATATCGTCAATATCTTTCCTGGCATTCATCTGTATTGTCATATTTGTTTGCTATAGAGTTGCAAAGAGTTTCATCTCACATAGAAACTTACTGTTTACTTCAGAAAACTAGGCTTTATCATGAGGCTTAGTTGCCAAGGAATCTCACAACTTTTTTACAAATCCAGTTAAAAATCCACCAGATATCTCTTCATTGTGTGTACGAGTTTGTTGTTGTTGTTGCTGTTTAGTGGCTAAGTCGTGTCCAACTCTTGTGATTCCATGGACTGTAGCCTGCCAGGCTCCTCTGTCCACAGGATTTTCCAGGCAAGAATACTGGAGTGGATTGCCATCTCTTTCTTAAGGGGATCTTCCTGACCCAGGGATACCCTACATCTCTCCCATAGGCGGGCAGATCTTTACCACTGAGCTACCAGGGAAGCCCAAGAGTTTTTTAGGACTGCTAAAATAATTTACCACAAATACGATGTCTGCCTCCTCCAGCCACTGGGGGCTCCCAAATATTCTCAGCTAAGGCACAGTGTCCCTCCAATCACTGCCTTCATCTCCCATGGCTTCCTCTGTGTGTCCAAAATCCTGATGATTTCACCTTGAGATCCTTAATGGAGCACATCCATGAAGACTCTATTTCTAAATAAGGTCATATTGAAGTTTCCAGTGGACATGAATGTTTTTAATTTACCCCCCTCTAGTGTGTGAAATTCACATGAGAAAAATTAGATCATGAGAAAAATTAGATCATGAGAAAAATTAGATCATTCTTATTATTCCTGGCAATCTATGCCTGTTGAATGTTCAATTTTAAAAATTCACCATCTTTGAGTTTGCTTTGCCTTCTTTCTTGAAGATATGCTAAGCACACAACTTATAGCCTTCTTTAGAATAGTTTCCAAACGTATGAAAATTGTGAGGAATCACTACTTTTCCTCTAAGTAGTTGGAATGCAGGTAAATTTTTTCCAAATATGCCATTGCACAAAGAAATAAAAGATCAGAGTTGAGAAAAGAAACAGGAACATAAAATCTCCAGTAGAATGTTTGGATAAGTTGACTCTATCCAACTAACCTTGACCCCAGCATCATGAACTATATGGACACATAGTTTCACAACCTCCTGGGCCTGCAGGTTAAGCATTAGTAGAGTCCTTCCCCTACTTTGGCCAATAACAGAAACATGTTCAGTGCTGTGAGGAAAACCCAGAGGTGTTTAAACAGAGACCGTTTCCCTTGTGGCGTGGCAGGCGCTGAGTGACAAACAAACCTCCCACAGAATGGACCAATGGTAGGCTGTGGCAGAGCTGGAGTCCCCAGAGCTTTCCATTTTCAGAAGGTTGAACATACCAGCTGGGGGTGGGCTTTTTCCACATACAAATAATTAGGATATCATTGAGGTACATTTAATACATGTTTATTAATGATGATATTATAGCTATGTGACATTTTCTTGTCTATCTTACTGCTATGTGTAGAAAACAGTAGCTTCCTATATTTAAAAACTGAAGGATGGGCATTTTATTGAATCAGAGCACTAAAATGAAATTCAGAATTGTTTGGATAACAAGGTCAACATCTTATTAAGTGTCAAGAGATAAAGAAACAGAGTCTGTGATTCAATTTTGTGTTGAGCCAAGAGGCTTTGTTTCTGATATATCTAAACACAAAGATAAATAAATTTATTTATCTTTATTTGATGTAAAATAAAGACAGAAAAGGAAATTGAGGTACTTAAAAGGAACCCCCAAAAGTTAGCATGTCTACATGTTACCTTACCACTCTTGACAGCCACCCAAATAACTGAGTGCTAAAATAATTATGAATCCTATCTCTTTCCTAAAGCTAAGTATTTTGGTGCTTTAAATTAATTGATCTGAGTAGAAAACATCACAAGTTTTTATTCTCAGATTAACACATTTTTGTCTAAAGTGTATTTTTAATTTCTAATTTTTAATAGATACTTATGGAAGATGAGACAGGAGTAAATACAGCAAATATATTTCAATTAGTCCTTCCAGAAAAGTTGTCAACTTAAATAATTTTTTAAAAAGTAATAACCACAGAAATAAGTTTTAATGTATACAACAATTCAAAACTAATTTTAAAAAAAATAAGGGAAATCAGAAGATAAAGCTCTTCTTTTAGAAGAATAGTGACAAAAAATATAGCAAGAATAAAGAAAGAGAATATCATTCTATAAACACCATAGCTATAATTAATTCAGATGAGACTCATTGATTTATGCTAAAATCAGTGGGTGAACAGTTGGGAACAAGTCTAACTTCCTTCTGGTTAGTTATTAATTACAAAGGGAAAAGGTGCATTTATGAAAAAGGAATATGACTGGCCTCCCTTAATCAGGCAATCAAGCTTCCTGCCGTCAATGATACAAGAGACTGAGGTCACATGCTCCTTGATCTGATGCTTTGTGAGGAACACCAATCCCTGAGTGGTTCTCCAGGGACCTTAAGTACCTGACCTGAGCCTAATTAATGAAGAAGAAACTATACAGCCCTGATTTGAGAGACATTCTGCAAAACATCTGGAATGAATTCCTCAAAACAGCAATATGATGAGAAGACAAAAAAATAAACTAATGGCTAGGGAACTGTTCTGGATTAAAAGTGAATGAATATAAATGATAAGGAAATTAAACCCATGATCCTTGAAGGGATTTTGAATTAGGAAATAAAATATTATAAAATTTGACTGGGGAAAAATTTGGAAATGTTCAGTATAGAATGAGTATTAAATTATACTGCTACATCAAAATTAAGTTTCCTGAGTATGATTTTTACATTATATTTACACAGGAAGATGTCTTTTTTCTTAAGCAATAAGAGGATGGATTTTATTCCTTTATTTAACAAGGAAGATAAAGCAAATGTGAGAAAATGTTAAAAGTGAATGGATTATGGTAGAGTATATAGGTATTCGGAGAAGGCAATGGCAACCCACTCCAGTACTCTTGCCTGGAAAATCCCATGGACGGAGGAGCCTGGTAGGCTGCAGTCCATGGGGTCGCTAAGAGTCAGGCACAACTGAGCGGCTTCACTTTCACTTTTCACTTTCATGCATTGGAGAAGGAAATGGCAACCCATTCCAGGGATGGAGGAGCCTAGTGGGCTGCCGTCTATGAGGTCACGCAGAGTCGGACATGACTGAAGCAACTTAGCAGCACCAGCATATAGGTATTCATGGCACAATTTATGCAATTTTAAGTTTGTACTTTTCAAAATAAAAGTACAAAATTAATGACTATAATTTTCTTGTACCATGATAGCATGTGCATAATGAAAAAAGTACAAGGCTAGGACAGACTTTGTATTCATTTGACATATTTGTTGACTACCTCTTACTTACCACTTATTTTTCTACCCTGCTGGGTAAACAACAACAGCAAAAAAAAAAAAAAAAGAAGAAGAAGAACCCTGCTATCATGGAATTTATTTTCCTTCTCCTCTTGTCTGGGTGAGGGTGGAGGTAGCAATGAGGCTTGGACTTGGTGGTAACATAAGTTTCCTTTCTGTGACAAATGCTATCATTTTAAATATGTGAATTTATTTGCTTTGAATAGATATGATACAGTAGCTAGTTTCTTTCATTTAGTGTTTTATAAAAAAAAACACAATATACTGTAACAAATACAAAAACACTAACACTAACCTACTTTGAAGGATTTTGAGCATTACCTTGCTCGCATGTGAAATCAGTGCAATTATGTGGTAGTTTGAACATTCTTTGGCATTGTCCTTCTTTAGGATTGGAATGAACACTGACCTTTTCTAGTCCTGTGGCCACTGCTGAGTTTTCCAAATTTGCTGTCATATTGAATGCAGCATTTTAACAGCATCACCTTTTAGGATATTAAAAAGCTCAGCTGGAATTCCATCTGCTCCACTAACTTGTTTTATAGTAATGCTTCTTCTTGATGAAAGTGAAAGAGGAGAGTGAAAAAGTTGACTTAAAGCTCAACATTCAGAAAACGAAGATCATGGCATCTGGTCCCATCACTTCATAGGAAATAGATGGGGAAACAGTGGAAACAGTATCAGACTTTATTTTGGGGGGGGTGCTCCAAAATCACTGCAGATGGTGATTACAGCCATGAAATTTAAAGACGCTTACTCCTTGGAAGAAAAGTTATGACCAAACTAGATAGCATATTGAAAAGCAGAGACATTACTTTGCCAACAAAGGTCCATCCAGCCAAAGCTATGGTTTTTCCAGTGATCATGTATGGATGTGAGAGTTGGACTGTGAAGAAAGCTGAGAGCCGAAGAATTGATGCTTTTGAATTGTGGTGTTGGAGAAGACTCCTGAGAGTCCTTTGGACTGCAAGGAGATCCAACCAGTCCATTCTAAAGGAGATCAGTCCTGGGTGTTCATTGGAAGGAATGATGCTGAAGCTGAAACTCCAGTACTTTGGCCACCTCATGCGAAGAGTTGACTCATTGGAAAAGACTCTGATGCTGGGAGGGATTGGGGGCAGGAGGAGAAGGGGACAACAGAGGATGAGATGGCTGAATGGCATCACCGACTTGATGGACGTGAGTTTGAGTGAACTCTGAGAGTTGGTGATGGACAGGGAGGTCTGGCATGCTGTGATTCATGGGGTTGCAAAGAGTCGGACACAACTGAGCGACTGAACTGAATGGAACTGTATGCTTCCTAAGGCCCACTTGACTTCACACTCCAGATTGTCTGGCTCTAGATGAGTGACTATATATCGTGGTTATCTGGGTCATTAAGACTTTCTTGTATAGTTCTTCTGTGTATTCTTGCCACCTCTTCTTAATATCTTCTGCTTCTGTTAGGTCCTTGCCATTTCTGTTCTTTTTTGTGCCCATCTTTGCATGAAATGCTCACTTGTTATCTCCAGTTTTCTTGAAGAGATCTTTAGTCTTTCCCATTCTATTGTTCTCCTCTATTTATTTGCAGTGTTCATTTACGCATGTACACCCATGGTGGATTCATGTCAATGTATGGCAAAACCAATACAGTATTGTAAAGTAAAATAAAGTAAACATAAAAATTTAAGAAAAAAAGATTAACTGAAAAATATACGAAAATTTGAAAGAGGAAGAAACGCACACTAGAAAAAAATGTTCATACAAAAAATAAGGCTATCCTGGAAGAACTGAGAAACAAAAAACATATGTGAGAACAAAAACTAACAGCAGGAAAAAGTCCTTTAGTATTAATAATTTTTAATTATTAACTTTAATTGATTGGGACTCACAATTTTAAACATATATTATAAGAATATATGTATATTTATATTTTGGCCACTCCACTTGTAGGATCTCAGGCACTGAACCTAGGCCACAGCAGCAAAAACCAGGAAGCTAACCATCAGCCTACCAAGGAACTCCCAAAAGAATACATTTTTAAATTATGTACATAAATATTCCATTGCATATCTATAACACACAATCCATACATACATAGAATATAATATAGCCATGAAAAAAGAAGGAAATCCTGACACTTGTGACAACATGGATGGGCCTTAAAATTATTGTGCTAAGTGTATATCAGACACAGAAAGAAATACTGTATGATCAATCTTGCATGTGAAATACTTTAAAATCTGATCTCATAAATACACATTTGGTATTGGGTATCAATGCCTGCCAGAGATGAGGGGTGGTCAAAAAGAATGAAGGGGATCAAAATGTATAAACTTCCAGTTACAAAGTAAACGTGTTGCAGATAGACTATACCACATGATGACTATAAATAATACTGAATTATATATTCAAAAGTTGCTAGGAAAGTAAATCTTAAGAGTTCCATGACAAGAAAAATATTGAAACTATGTGTTGCAATGGATGTTAACTATATTTATTGTGGTAATCAGTTTGCAATATGCCCTTATACTGAATCATTATGTTGTACACCTGAAATTAATGTCATGTCAATCACTCTCAATTTAAAATGACTGCATTTTGTCAATTCAAAACTCACTTTTTGAAACACAAAGACAAAAATATGTCGAATGAGAAGAGGAAAAGAGACTTTTTCACGCAATGAATAGCCAAATGAAGCAGGAATGACCATACTAAGGTTAAGGAAGAAATGGTTTTTAATAAATAACAATTTAAAAGAAACAATTAAAAAAAAAAAAAAAAGAAAGCTTTCTTATCTCTCCTTGCTATTCTCTGGAACTCCACATTCAGGTGAGTATATCTTTTCCTTTGTCCTTTGCCTTTCACTTCTCTTCTTTGCTCAGCTATTTGTAAGGACTCCTCAGACAACCACTTTGCCTTCTTGCATTTTTTTTTTCTTTGAGAAGGTTTTGGTCTCTGCCTACTGTGGAATGTTACAAAACTCTGTCCATAGTTCTTCTGACTGTCTGTCTACCAGATCTAATCTCTTGAATCTATTCTCACCTCCATATGTATAATCATAAAGGATTTTATTTAGGTCATACCTGAATGATGTTTTCCCTACTTTCTTCAATTTAAGCCCAAATTTTGCAACAAGGAGATGATGATCTGAGCCACAGTCAGCTCCAGGTCTTATTTTTGCTGACTGTATAGAGCTTCTTCATCTTCAGCTGCAAAGAATATTATCAATCTGATTTCGGTATCAACCATTTGGTGATGTCAATATGTAGAGTCATCTCTTGTGTTGTTGAAAGAAGGTGTCTGCTATGACCAGTGTGTTCTCTTGGCAAAACTCTGTTAACATTTGCCCTGCTTCATTTTGTACTCCAAGGCCAAACTTGCCTTTTACTCCAGGTATCTCTTGAATTCTTACTTTCACATTCCAATTCCCTATGATGAAAAGGACATCCTTCTTTGGTCTTAATTTTAGAAGGTCTGGTAGGTCTTCATAGAACCATTCAACTTCAACTTCTTTGGCATTAGTGGCTGGGGCATAGACTTGGGCATAGACTTACTGTGATTCTGAACGGTTTGCCTTGAAAACAAAAACGATAATTCTTTTTTGAGACTATGCCCAAGTACTGCATTTTGGACTCTTTTTTTTTTTTTAAGAGGGCTATTCCATTTCTAAGGGATTCTTACCCACAACAATAGATATAATGACAGAAAGTATTTGTTAAGATATGCTAAGCTGTGAGTTTGCTTTATCTTGTCCTTTCCAAGATTATTAAGAAGAGTGTCTCAAAATAATACAAGAAAAGGTATTTTTTACATTGTCTTTCTTTGCAGATCATATAGTCATTATCAGATCTGTCTAAATCTAAAAAAGTTGTGCATTACTATTAATGGTTATGCATTTTCCTAAAGAGAAAGTAAAAGTTTTAATTCAAAGGTAAATTTAAAAGTAGTAGCTAAAGATGGTCTTTTCAATACCTTTAGATGTAAGTCGATTCAATGGGATCAAAAATTTTATTAAAAACACATAAGATTTGGGGCTTCTCTGATGGTCCACCAGTTAAGACTCCACGCTTCCCATGCAGGGGGTGCAGGTTCAATCCCTGGCCAGGAAACTAAGACCCCACATGCTGTGTGGCAAAAAACAAGCAACAACAACAACATAAAAAAAAAACACATAAGATTTTTTTGAAAAATAGAATAAAAATGTCTGTATAATGAATGTGGTGCCAGAATATACTTCTCTAGACACTGCATAAAATTCTTAATGTTGCTTATGCTCTGAATTCAAATGCAAGGGCAGAGAAAATGCTCCCTCTGCCCCATCCACTCTCTTTATTTCACCTTTTGTATTTATCAGTAGTAATAAGTGGTTTTCTGCAGCTGATACTATTGGTGCAAGAGTGGTAGATAATAATTTAGAAACCTCTGGACTCCCCCTGAATTTGATTTTGTCTGTTTGTGAGCATGTTAAGGGGTGGTGATGGGAGGAATCTGGAGATGGATCTTTTGCCAAAGGCCCTTGCTATGCAAATCAAGGGCAGTGAGCTGGGCAAGCAGAAGGAAGGGAGTGGGAGGTTCTGTGTTTTCACTGAGCTGCTTAAAGAGGTACATTAATTAACAAAGAAGAAACCAGAGGCACTTGTGAGATGGATGGTGGGCTTAGATTTCACAGAAGGACATGATGAAGTAAATGGGGGTATTTCCTCACCAGACAAAGATTGAGTTCATATTTACTACCAGCTACTGATACAGGAAAGTGAGTGAAATATTTTTAAAACTGAGCAGAGAAGGAGAAAAGGAAGCAATGTTGGAAAGGCCATCCTAAAGTAGAAGACAGAGGGGGAGGTATCAGGGCAGGCAGACCAGAGCAACCACAGTCTTTAATTGTGTCACATGTGAGGAATACACATAAAAATAAGAGGCTTTTAAAATGCTATTCTCTATCAAGTAAAGGGTAGGCAAAACAGGAGAGGTCTTGCCAACCTTCTGTTTCACTCTTCTTTCCTGTTTGCACTGAGGTCTTATGTGGAAGTAACCAGAATTTGTGAGCAAGAGGGAGAGGAAGTGAATACATGAAAGGGACTTTAGGAATGTTCTAGTAGGGATTTCCCTGGTGGTCCAGTGGTTAAGACTGTGCCTTCCAATGCGGGAGGTAAAGGTTTGATCCCTGATCAGGGAGGTAAGGTCTCACATGCCTCAGGATCAAAAACAAAACAAAACATAAGACAGAAGCAATATTATAAAAAAAACTCTATAAAGACTTGAAAAAAAATGTTCCACATCAAAAAATTTTAAAAATCAAAAAAAGAAATATTTCTAGTTATGCCTGCCTGCTTGCATGTTCAGTCACTCCAGTTTCGTCTGACTCTTTGCTGCCCCATGGACTGTAGCCCCCCAGGCTTCTTGGTCCATGGGATTCTCCAGACAAGAATACTGGAGTGGGTTGCCATGCCCTCCTTCAGGGGATCTTCCTGACCCAGGGGTTGGACGCACGGCCCCTGTGCCTCCTGCACTGGCAGGCAGAATCTTTACTGATGAGCCACCAGGGAAGCCCTGGTTATGCCTGTGCCTTCATTAAACTATGATGCAGATAAAATGTGGCTTTGGAGGCTATCTTTCTCTCTCTCGATTTCCCTTCCAGCATTTTCCCCCCAGGGCACCCGCTCCCATTTTTATTACTGCCCCCCACCTGGCCTGCCCTTTCCATGTTGGCCCCATCACCTACCAGTCTGTTCCCAAACTGAAATCACCCAGTGAGTCTGCCCCTAAAAGTTCAGACAGTGAGTAACTGACAGGACATGAACATGTAACCTCCAGGAGTGCTGCAGAAAGATGCTCAGAAGAAAAGAAGGAGGACATGCAGGGGAAGGAAGAGTGATCACGTAAGTGAGGAGCACCTGGATTTTAACAGACTGTAACTGAGGCTGTCATTAACCCCAAAGGAGAGCCCTCTAAGGGAGAAATTCATACATTATGACTGACCCTCTTCCTGAAATCTTTAATTTCATAGTTAGGGAAGTCATCCCAGGAGTTTCATTTACATCTCTTGAAATTTCTTAGTTTGAAATTTCTTAGTTTATATAAGAATAGTTTCAACTTAGAGTCCTAAGCTTCCAAGAAAATACATGTAACACATATCGTACCATGTTAAAGGTTAGTGATCATATGAAATGTTACCATGGTGACTCTAAAAGGCTTTAAGTAGTGATACAGGCAGTTCCACAGTTCTGTCAAGAGATGGTGCCGTTTAAACACAACAATGCATAGTCTCCAGTTTATTATTTAATATTATAAATCCTTATAATTTCTCAGAATTGTTCCTATGAACAAATAACCAGCCTTTGTGCTCGATTGAGTTTGAATGCTTTCAACAACCATTTCCTCTCAAGGAGATATTTTTCTGGGGTTTTATTTTGTCATTTTCATGTGATTATTATTTCTGTTCAAAACCTTCATCCACTATTTAGAAAGAAAATTCAATGAGGAAAAGACATCTTTATCCCCACAAATTTCACTCCAACTGCTTTTTGATTCAAAGTGATGTAAAGAGAGGTGGAAATAAAGACCATGAAGACTTTCTCCCAGGTGAGTCTTCAGAGTCACTTAGCCTGTTCAGAGGGATTCTAAAACCACAAATATTTGTAGAGATTGTCCCTTTAGTTCTGAGAAAATGGTTTCCTTAATTATGTTTTTTGGTTTCACTATGACAGCTTCTCATGAGTCCATGGAGGCCCATAGCTGGTTTTGCCAGTGTGTTCAGTTTGCAGGTTATGCACTTTATGAGGCAAAACATAGCAACACAAACATTTAAATTGCTCCCACGTTTTATAGCCTCAACTGCTGTATTTTATATAAAGGCCACAAAATGAGTATGGTTATTGATGGAAATTGGTTAGACCTCAAGGACTCCTGCTTATTGAAATTGGAGATGGAGCAGTTTGAGAAATCAAACACCCAGGCTAAGAAAGGTGGGTAAGGAGTAAAATCTTCAGAACAGGTAGAATTTTTATCTGTAAAAGCCAGAAATTAACAAAGGAAAGGGAGGTTATATTTTCATTGGGGAAATTTGATTTCCAATATTACTTAGATATACTATAAGTAACACAGTTTCTGTTACTTAGGAAAAGTGTTATTTTGTATGCAGCAGTCAAATATATGTGGTTTTAAAATATCCTTGTATACCAGAATCTCTTTTTGCAGTTATATTTGATTTGGCTTCTATTTATCATGTGCCTATAATTTTTATATTAAAATACAGCAAAACTTGTTTGATGTTCTTCAGAATGCGTCTGTAAAGATCAATATTCAATGCAAGGGCCACTTGTAATAATTACAAAGTATCCATTTCAGTGGGAAAGTAAGAAGTTTCTTGCTTTGTAGACTGGTAGACTCCTTATTAAACAAATTCTAATCTTCCTCACTGTAATACATGACCTTGTTGCTTCACTATCCATCCAAAAATATTTTTAAGAATTCTTTCTAAGCCCTAGCAAATGATGGAGAACACCCCAGGAAAGTCAGAGCAGTTGTCAAGAAGTAGATTTATAATAAATGAGCTGAGTTTTGACAGAGCTACTTAAAATTTACATTTTTCAGAGTAATGTTTACAACCAGAAACACTGCAGTTGACCAAATACTGATTGCTAAATCACTCTTCCCTTGTGGATGGAAGGGCATCAGGTTCCCCGAGACTGAATTGTCCTGTCAGAGTCAATTCCCCACATGTATTATAGCTAATGGATAAATAGTATGTAAACAAGCATTATTAAGTTTATTTTGCTCATGAATAATAATAACAAAAAGCTTTTCATACATTTCTGATTTTGCTCTGGAGCTGTGCAGTTACTCTAAATACACATATTTAGGGACTTCCTTGGAAGTCTAGTAAGTTAAAATTCTGCTGTTCCACTGCATGTGGCATGAGTTTGATCCTTTGTCAGGAAGCTGAGATTCCGCATGCAGGAATATATATATATATACATATATATATGTATATATATATATAAAAAATGTGCTATGCTCAGTAGCTTCGGTCATGTCCAACTCTTTACGACCTGTGGACTGAAGCCTGCCAGGCTCCTCTGTCCATGGGATTCTGCAGGCAAGAATACTGGAGAGCATTGCTGTGCCCTCCTCCAGGGGATCTTCCCGACCCAATAATTGAACCCATATCTCCAGCGCCTCCTGCACTGCAGGCAGGTTCTTTACCCACTGAGCCACCTGGGAACCCCCATATATATATAATAAGTATGTATTAATATATAACCACATGACAGGATATATATATTATATATGTGTATATATAACCTGTTTAAAATTAAAACAATTTTAAAAAAACGTTTGTGGAGATATTATAAAATCTTAGTACAAAGTCAAGCTAATCAGACTAACACATAATTTCCTGCTCAGTGTAGAATCTGTGTAAAAAATCATAAAATAATTTGTAATTGTGCCTTAATGCTTTGCAGATGAGATAGAGTCCCTTAGAAAATGTTCATAGTTGTCTTTATGTATCATTGTATATCCCATAACTTAAACTTAGTTAATTGATTAGGGACCTGGGGGATATTAACTAATGATTTAATGAAACCTTTTGGAATTAAATTAATGCTGATTAGTTGAAGAATACTTCCTGAACTGAAACAAAGGATATAAAAGTTAATTCAGTTAATCATGAGCATTTGCGAGACAGAACTCATCTCTCTTTATTTATTTATTTGTTTGTTTTTGGCTGCCCTGGGTCTTTGTTGCTGTCCGGGCTTTTCTCTAGTTGCAGTACATGGGCCTCACGTTGCAGCAGCTTCTCTTGTTGTGGAGCACGGGCTCTAATGTGCACGAGCTTCAGCAGCATGCTGAGTTCGGTAGTCACATCTCCTGGACTCCAGAGCACAGGCTCAGTAGTTGTGACACAGGGCTCGGTTGCTCCACGGCATGTAGCCTCGTCCCAGATCAGGGATTGTACCCATGTGTCCTGCATTGACAGGCAGATTCTTTACCACTGAGCCACCAAGGAAGACCCAAGAACTCATTTCTTAAATGAGAATTTTAGACATGAAACTCTTCCATCTACCACATCACTACCAAATTCATAAAAAAACACAAGTTGCTAATATGAATTGAGTACTTATCACGGTCTGGGTGAGGTGCCAAGCTATCCTTAGGTGCTATTTTATCTAATACAACCAACTCATTAGGAAGAGAATGTTTTTCCCATTTGACTAAAGAGAAACACACTATTAGAATAAGAAATGGGCTAAAGTAGGTTTGCATTAACTAGAGGCATTCTCTCATGAGAGGCATCACATACTTATTAGATCTCTGTAGTAGACACTTCTTGACTCCTGAAGAAGCTGTGCAACTCAAGATGAATTTTGAGTCGGGGAGCATGTGTAAAGTCATGTGAGTTGTGTTTTTCACATACTGCATTAGGTTTTCCTAACTTATTGCTTGTTTTGTCTTTGGTTGAATGTAAGGACTCTTGGAAAAGATCAAGCTCTACCTTTCAAAGAAAACTTTGCCACCTCACACTGACCGTAGGAAGTTTGACCATGACTTTGCCATCTCCACTTCCTTCCACGGAGTTCACAACATTGTCCGGAATCCGAGTAGGATTCGCAAGGTGGTCTGGTTGCTGGTGGTCCTGGGTTCCATCAGTCTCCTTGTCTGGCAGGTCTACAGCCGTCTCGTCAACTACTTTAGGTGGCCCACCACGACATCTATGGAGGTGCAGTATGTGGAGAGAATAGAGTTCCCAGCTGTGACCTTCTGCAATTTAAACAGGTAAAAGCTACACTTTTAATAAGTCTCTGTAACTTTGCTAGGTATAATCTTTCTTGGATGACTGAAATAGTTTATTGTGTGCTATTTAATATACACAAAACCACTTGTGGTCTTAAACTGTCTTAATAACAGAAATGTTGGGGGCTAAGAGGCTTATTGATTTCTTCTCTATTTTCCTTTTTTTCTTTCTTTTTTCCCTCCACAATTATATGCTAGGCTAAGCACCAAACCCTGTGGTTAAATAGATGTGCAAGTCTTTATCCTTGCATTTAAAAAGCTTGTTTCAATTAGCCAGAAAGAGAGACACATCAGCAATCACAATGCAATATATATGGTGACTATAGATTACATGAAAGGTATGTGCAAGGACTCTGCGAGCACAGGTGACATCCCTGTCTAGGTGTCACAGAGTGTGAGTGTCAAAATGTGGCTAGGCAGTTTGTAGGGGGAGATGAGGAATAACTTGAAGATACAGGAGAGCACTGTGCTAAAGCTGGAGATGTGAAATGTTCCCGTGTGTTCAGGATGCGGTGTTTACGGGGATAGGAATGTGCCCAGCTCCATACGCATGTGACCTGTGCACACACTTGGTTTAGCACTCTGTTGCTATTGCACTCTTGACCACAACTCCCTCCAGAGATCTACAAGTCCCTAGTCGTGTACCAGGTCTCTTGTGGTGAGTAGGGAGGGAACTTTCCCGTGAGGTCATTCATGAAAACCCTTGTTACTGCCTGTGGTCAAACCTGAAATCCTGTACATGGGATTTTCACCTAGCGGGTGGGGGAGGTGGTTTCCTTCAGATTCACCGCTAATCAGCTATTTGGCCATGGACAAATCACTTCACCTTTTAAAGTTTCAACTCCTCTGTGAACAAAATGATGTAATATCTGCTTGATGTATTTTCTGTTACATTAGTTCAGGTAGTATATACACCACTTTGTCTCATCCTTGGGGTGGTTCTTCGGACAGGTGTTCAATGCGTGTGTTAGTCACTCAGCTGCGTCTGACTCTTTGCGACTCCGTGGACTGTAGCCTGCCAGACTCCTCTGTCCATGGAATTCTCTAGGCACAAATACTGCAGCGGGTTGCCATTGCCTTCTCCAGGGGATCTTCCCAACCCAGGGATCGAACCTGGGTCTCCCACATTGCAGGCAGATTCTTTACCATCTGAGCCACAAGGGAAGCACAGGGGTTCAATATATAGTTGATATTACAGCATGGGTAATAGTTAGATTTACTTCAAGATATGTGTCAAGGTGCCAAAGAGTAAAACTAAATCAAAGGCCCCACAAAGATATTCAATACAGTTGCACCATACTGTATTTCAAATGGCATGTGTTCTTTTTTAAAATTTTATTTATTTAAAAAATTTTTAATTTATCTACTTATTTTTGGCGGCACCAGGTCTTCATTGCTGTGTGTGGGTTTTCCCTACTTGCAGCCAGTGGGAGGCTGCTCTCTAGTTGTGGAACACAGACTTCTCATTGTTGTGGCTTCTCTTGTTGAGAAGCACAGGCTCTAGGGTGGATGTGCTCAGTAGTTGCATCTTGTGGGTTCTGGAGCGTGAGCTCAGTAGTTGTGATGCATGGGCTTAGTTGTCCTGCCACACATGAGATCCCAGAGCAAGAACTGAATTCACGTCTTCTACATTGGCAGGCAGTTTTTTAACCATTGGACCATGAGGGATGTCCAAAAGGTATATGTTCTAAGAAAAGCAAAGGCTGGTTGAAGATAGCCAATATCACAAAGAAATTTCACATATCATTTTGAGTATGCCAGAGTGAGGACCTTAACAGAAATTTTCCCGGGAGAAACAACCATAACTGGTACATTTTACTCAAAAAAACAGCCATTTAGAAGCTAACCACCAAAATATAGAAGTAACTCCCACAACTAAATGAAATATTATCAGTGGTTAAAAAAAAAAAAGAGCTATCAAGCCATAAATAGATGGAGGATCTTAAATAACAGTCAACAGAAATTGCCCAACTTAGATATCACACTTCAGTTCAATTCAGTTCAGTCGCTCAGTCGTGTCTGACTCTTTGTGACCCCATGAACTGCAGCACGCCAGGCCTCCCTGTCCATCACCAACTCCCGGAGGTCACTCAAACTCACATCCATTGAGTCGGTGATGCCATCCAGCCATCTCATCCTCTGTCATCCCCTTCTCCTCCTGCCCCCAATCCCTCCCAGAATCAGAGTCTTCCAATGAGTCAACTCTTTGCATGAGGTGGCCAAAGTATTGGAGTTTCACCTTCAGCATCAGTCCTTCCAGGACTGATCTCATTTAGGATGGACTGGTTGGATCTCCTTGCAGTCCAAGGGACTCTCAAGAGTCTTCTTCAACATCACAGTTCAAAAGCATCAATTCTTCAGCGCTCAGCTTTCTTCACAGTCCAACTATCACATCCATACATGACCACTGGAAAAACCATAGCCTCGACTAGATGGACCTTTGTTGGCAAAGTAATATCTCTGCTTTTCAATATGCAATCTAGGTTGATCATAACTTTCTTTCCAAGGAGTATTTAATTTCATGGCTGCAGTCACCATCTGCAGTGATTTTGGAGCCCAGAAGAATAGTTTGACACTGTTTCCACTGTTTCCCTATCTATTTGCCATGAAGTGATGGGACCAGATGCCATGATCTTCGTTTTCTGAATGTTGAGCTTTAAGCCAACTTTTTCACTCTCGTCTTTAACTTTCTTCAAGAGGCTTTTTAGTTTCTCTTCACTTTCTGCCATAACGGTGGTGTCATCTGCATATCTGAGGTGATTGATATTTGTCCTGGCAATCTTGATTCCAGCTTGTGCTTCTTCCACCTCAGTGTTTCTAATGATGTGCTCTGCATAGAAGTTCAATAAACAGGTGACAATATACAGCCTTGATGTACTCCTGTTCCTATTTGGAACCAGCGTGTTGTTCCATGTCCAGTTCTAACTGTTGCTTCCTGACCTGCATATAGGTTTCTCAGGAGGCAGGTCAGGTGGTCTGGTATTCCCATCTCTTTCAGAATTGTCCAGATTCTTGTGATCCACACAGTCAAAGGCTTTGGCATCGTCAATAAAGCAGAAATAGATGTTTTTCTGGAACTCTCTTGTTTTTTCCATGATCCAGTGGATGTTGGCAATTTGATCTCTGGTTCCTCTGCCTTTTCTAAAAAGGCAGCTTGAACATCAGGAAGTTCATGGTTCACGTATTGCTGAAGCCTATCTTGGAGAATTTTGAGCATTACTTTACTAGTGTGTGAGATGAGTGCAATTGTGCGGTAGTTTGAGCATTCTTTGGCATTGCCTTTCTTTGGGATTGGAATGAAACTGACTTTTTCCAGTCCTGTGGCCACTGCTGAGTTTTCCAAATATGCTGCCATATTGAGTGCAGCACTTGCACACATTCATCTTTCAGGATTTGAAACAGCTCAACTGGAATTCCATCACCTCCACTAGCTTTGTTTGTAGTGACGCTTTCTAAGGCCCACTTGACTTCACCTTCCAGGATGTCTGGCTCTAGGTGAGTGAGCACACCATTGTGATTATCTGGGTTGTGAAGTTCTTTTTTGTACAATTCTTCTGTTCATTCTTGCCACCTCTTTTTAATATCTTCTGCTTCTGTTAGGTCCAGACCATTTCTGTCCTTTATTGAGCCTATCTTTACATGAAATGTTCCTTTGGTATCTCTGATTTTCTTGAAGAGATCTCTAGTCTTTCCCATTCTGTTGTTTTCCTCTATTTCTTTGCATTGATTGCTGAGGAAGGCTTTCTTATCTCTTCTTGCTATTTTTGGAACTCTGCATTCAGATGCTTATATCTTTCTTTTCCTCCTTTGCTTTTCGCTTCTCTTCTTTCACAGCTATTTGTAAGGCCTCCCGAGACAGCCATTTTGCTTTTTTGCATTTCTTTTCCATGGGATGGTCTTGATCCCTGTCTCCTGTACGATGTCACAAACCTCCATCCATAGTTCATCAGGCACTCTGTCTATCAAATCTAGTCCCTTAAATCTATTTCTCACTTCCACTGTGTAATCATAAGGGATTTGATTTAGGTCATACCTCAATGGTCTAGTGGTTTTCTCTATTTCCTTCAATTTGAGTCTGAATTTGGCAATAAGGAGTTCATGATCTGAGCCACAGTCAGCTCTCGGTCTTGTTTTTGTTGACTGTATACAGCTTCTCCATCTTTGGCTGCAAAGAATATAATCAATCTGATTTCATTGTTGATCATCTGATGATGTCCATGTGTAGAGTCTTCTCTTGTGTTGTTGGAAGAGGGTGTTTGCTATGACCAGTGCATTCTCTTGGCAAAACTCTATTAGCCTTTGTCCTGCTTCATTCTGCATTCCAAGGCCAAATTTGCCTGTTACTCCAGGTGTTTCTTGACTTCCTACTTTTTCATTCCTCTCTCCTATAATGAAAAGGACATCTTTTCTGGGTGTTAGTTCTAAAAAGTCTTGTAGGTCTTCATAGAACCATTCAACTTCAGCTTCTCCAGTGTTACTGGTTGGGGCATAGACTTGGATTACTGTGATATTGAATGGTTTGCCTTGGAAACGAACAGAGATCATTCTGTCATTTTTGAGATTGCATCCAAGTACTGCATTTCGGACTCTTTTGTTGACCATGATGGCTACTCCATTTCTTGTAAGGGATTCCTGCCCGCAATAGTAGATATAATGGTCATCTGAGTTAATTCACCCATTCCAGTCCATTTTAGTTTGCTGATTCCTAGAATGTTGACATTCACTCTTGCCATCTCCTGTTTTACCACTTCCAATTTGCCTTGATTCATGGACCTGACGTTCCAGGTTCCTATGCAATATTGCTCTTTACAGCATCAGACCTTGCTTCTATCACCAGTTGCATCCACAACTGGGTATTGTTTTTGTTTTGGCTCTATCCCTTCATTCTCTCTGGAGTTATTTCTCCACTGATTTCCAGTAGCATATTGGGCACCTACTGACCCAGGGAGTTCCCCTTTCAGTATCCTATCATTTTGCATTTTCATACTATTCATGGGTTTCTCAAGGCAAGAATACTGTACTGGTTTGCCATTCCCTTCTCCAGTGGACCACATTCTGTCAGACTTCTCCACCGTGACCCTCCCGTCTTGGGTGGCCCCGCACAGCATGGCTTAGTTTCACTGAGTAGACAAGGCTGCGATCTGTGTGATCAAATTGGCTAGTTTTCTGTGATTATGGTTTCCATGATGTCCTCTCGCAACACCTATCATTTTACCTGGGTTTCTGTTACCTTGGGCGTGGGGTATCAGACTTAGCAGACATCAAAGCAGCTACTATAATACAAATAACTGAAGAAACTGTGATTGAAGACATAAAGGAAGATATAATGTCTCATCAAGCAAACAATATCAGTAAGGACAGAAATTATACAAAGAACCAAAAGGACATTCTGGTTTTGAAAAGTATAATAACTGAAATGAAAAATTCACTATATCCAGTAAGGGACTCAGCAATTGGTTTGAAGTGGCTGAAGAAAGAATCAATGAACTTGAAGATAAATTAACAAAGTATGTGAGCTGAGAAACAGAGAGAAAAACTAATGAAGGAAAATGAAAAGAGCCTCAGAGAAATGGGGGATACTAAAAAACATAAAAATATATGTAAAATGGGAGTACCAGAAGAGGAGAGAAAATACAGTAAAAAAATTTCTTTTTAATATATTGTGTCAAAACTCCCCAAATTTGCACAAAAATGTATCTTTAAAATGAAGATAAAATAAAAACATTCAGAGAGAATTCATTCTAGCAGATCCATCATACAAGAAATACTAAAAAGTTCTTCAGACTTAAAGCAAGTGAACTCAGAGAGTTTTCAAATCATATGAAAAACTAAAAGCACCTGTAAATATACTTTTGCAATTTTAAAAGACATTATAAATGTGTCTTTATTCTTCTTTCTTCTCTTGCTTGTTTTAAAATGCAAGTGTGTAATACTTAGGCCCATAATACCTATAGATCACTCTACGTAACAGCAGATTACACACTCTTCTCATGTGCGCATGGAACACTTTCTAGGGCAAGTTGTAGCAAGACCATAAAACAAGCTTCAATACATTTAGAAGATTTGCAATCATTCAGAGTATGTTTATCAAATACAACAGAGTGAAATAAGCAGTCTATAATAGGAAGAAATTTGGGATATTAACTAATATAGAGATATTAAACAGCACACACGAAATAACCAATGAAAGAAAAAAATCACATGGTGTTAGACAACCCTCTGAAATGAATGAAGAAACACACAGGATACCTAAACTTACATTTGCAACTCAAGCAGTGCTGATCAGAAAATGCATGGATTAAAAAAAGAAGAATGATCTCAAGGAAAATATTTAATACCCTAAAATTTAAGTACTATCATGTTTTTATTAAATTTTTATTTGTATAAAAGTTTATTTTGCATAATTCAAATCTCAAATCAATGATTTAAACTCTGGTGTTGGATGGTGGCATTAAGAAAAAACTGATCGTATACCCTGCAGTTAGATATAGGTAATATCCAGATGAAAAATGGGATTCAATAGTGTAGAAACTAAAATTGTAGAAGAGGAAAATTATTAATTATAAGAAAATTACTCTTTCTTAGGTAACAACTAATACATCATCAATACCGTGGTGGTTAGAGACATCTTACTCTCAAAGTCTGATTTTAAAAATAGATACTTTGAATGTCAGTTCACCAGCATCTCACCAACACTCTTCAGCAAATGACTGATGGATCAAGAAAAGAACTTAGGTTGTGCACTCCCCTGTTCTCACAGCCAGTGGTCTTCAAACATTTTCCCTCATGTTCCATATAAAGGAAGTTTGAAAAACTATGCATTTCAGTTGCAAATTTTAAATTGGCAGCTAAAATTTTAACCATAGCTTTAAATAACTTAATGTCTTAGTTTTAGGAGGTCAAAAATAAATATTATGAGAAAAATAAATGCTAGGAGATCAAAAATAAATATTTTGAGATAAATAAATATTAGGAGATAAAATATGATAAGGATTGACTATTAAGAATAAATGTTTATGATTTTATAAATATTTGATTACTTCACTGATAAAAATCATGCAAATTTTAACCTGTGTACATTTTTTAATTGAAGAAGGAAATGGCAACCCACTCCAGTACTCTTGCCTGGAAAATCCCATGGATGGAGGATCCTGGTAGGCTATAGTCCATGGGATCACAAAGAGTTGGACACAACTAAGTGTCTTCACTTCACTACACTTCACATTTTTTAATAGTGCAATAATCTGGAATTTGCACACAACAACCCAGTTTCATTTAAAATAATGTGCAGGAAATCCAAAAAAGAAGGAGTACTAATTTGCTTTTGTGTACAGTAAAAATTAACAAAATGTTATAAAGCAACTATACTCCAATAAAAATTTTAAAACCCTATTTTTTAGTAACTCAGAAAATAAAAATGAAATGACAAGTTTTATCATATTACTTCAACTTTTCTCAATTCAGAGGATCCAGTAGGGGCTCAAATACCCTATGTTTAATGCCAAGCTTCACCCTAGCCAGAAATATGTGCATACAGGACAAGACAAAGTTTAAGGAGCTTTGATTAATTCTTAGAGGAGTCTTCCACCAGTGTTTGCCTGTTATGAGCCTTGAGATTGCTATACACCAGGTGCATTATATGCTAAGATTTGTAATGCTTGACAGGTAAAAACTCTTTCATAAATTGGAGAAGAATATTTGTGGGTGTTTCTTTTTATTTTTTACTTTTTTTATTAGTATATGTAATTTTATTAGTTAATTTAAAAATCTTTTTTTTTTCATTTTCTTTCTTTTTTCTTTTTTACTTTATAATATTGTATTGGTTTTGCCATACATCAACATGTATCTGCCACAGGTATACATGTGTTCCCCATCCTGAACCCCCCTCCCACTTCCCTCCCGTACCATCCCTCTGGGTCATCCCAGTGCACCAGCCCCAAGCATCCAGTATCATGCATTGAACCTGGGCAGGCGACTCGTTTCATATATGATATTATACATGTTTCAGTGTCATTCTCCCAAATCATCCCACCCTCTCCCTCTCCCACAGAGTCCAAAAGACTGTTCTGTACATCTGCGTCTCTTTTGCTGTTTCACATACAGGGTTATTATTACCATCTTTCTAAATTCCATATATATGCGTTAGTATACTGTATTGGTGTTTTTCTTTCTGGCTTACTTCACTGGGTGTTTCTTTTTAAATGCTGAGTTAGAGCAGAGGATCTGGAAATTGATTCTAACACACATACACTTGGATCTATTTTGATGGAGCTCAACAAAGGACTGAGTGAGGCGTCAACGTGGACTTGAAGTGAAGCTTACTCATTTGGGTCATATAATTTGAGGAAATGTACTTAGAGGTACTAACACACCTAAGAAAGATGGGTTTGGGAATTGGTTATCAGTTCTTAAACTATTTAAACATATCATATTTTTATTGTTTTGTTTGACTAGACTTATCAGTATAGGAAATGAAAGAGTAAGACAAGCTATCACTAAACAAGGTTTCTGAAAAATTATATTTGGAAGAGTTTTGGAGCTTGAATTAAAGTTGAGAATAAACTTGGAGAAAAACACTTAGATTTTATGCTAAACAAAAATGTCTCACAAAATTTATCACTTCTTTTGTTCCAAATACTGTTGGACTTTATTCACTAAGTTTAATTCATCCACCTAAATTACTCCATGATCTAACTATTAATAGTATAAAAAAATAGTTCTAAAATAATGTTCTAAAATGCTCTCCTCTTTAACCTTTTAATATATTGTGCTCAGACCTCCTACACCTGTAATAATTTCTTCATTTCTCTGCATAATCATCATGAAAAGAATGCAATGAACATTGTATGAGGTGGTGTGGGCTCAATCTGTGTAGGAGTTCAAGGTCACAGGGCTTTGGAGCAGACCCTTGGTCCCCTGTCAGTCAAAGAGTTAGAAACCTGAAGTCAGCAAAAGGTTCATCCCTCCGTTTAGAGCAAACACTTCTTCACAAAATCTGTTACTAGTGTAGGTTTTTAACTTCCCAAAAGATCACTAAAAACACTTTTGCCCAAGAAAATCAAGAGTGTTAAATATATTCTAGTT
Organism: Ovis canadensis; assembly: GCF_042477335.2. Classification (NCBI taxonomy): domain Eukaryota; kingdom Metazoa; phylum Chordata; class Mammalia; order Artiodactyla; family Bovidae; genus Ovis; species Ovis canadensis. Next base: position 53,906,287 of record NC_091261.1, read on the forward strand.
AGGTAAAATACCACAAGGGTGGAGGCTTAATAGTGTCTCTGAAGAAAAGAGTTCAAAGAGAATATTTATAGGGTTCTGGGACCTGGGGCAATGGTTTTAAGAGAGGTCTTGCGAGGCTTCGAGCTAGTTACATAAGGTATTCTATTAAAACCTGGTCAAAAAAAGCTGTTTTGCATCTCTAAACGGATATAATGTTGGTTTGGTTGTTTTGTTTTTCCTGTTTTTGGTTTTGTGTATGTCCCGCCTTGACTGAGAAAGGGTTTAATGTGACTGTCCTGAGAATGAAAAATTACATTACGGATCATACAAAAGGAAAGTGAAAATAAAATGTAGATTTTGTGACATAGAAGCAAAGTCACACACAAACCATGCACCGCATGGTCCTGTATGCGCACCAAGAATGAAATGAAAGTGGCTCTTTGCGACCCCATGGATTATACATTTCATGGAATTCTCCAGGCCAGAATACTGGAGTGGGTAGCCATTCCCTTCTCCAGGGGATCTTCCCAACCCAGGGATCAAACCCAGGTCTCCCACACTGCAGGCAGATTCTTTACCAGCTGGGTATGTATTTTATTCTATGCTGTCTGGCATCCGATTTGAGGAGAGGAAGTGTGTTCCATTTCAAATTGTGTAATAATATAATATAACATCCAAAATATGAAAATCACATATTGAAAGAAGTTAAGGTATGAAAATAAAGAACCATACAGAATGCAAAGCAGAAACTGTCCAGCAAAATAAAAGAATTACAAGGCACTTATTAGGACAAACACATTACTTCTGCTTTGATTGCCAGCAAGTTGCTTTGACAATAATGAGGCATTTATTTAATAAATATTTACCTTACACTCTTTGAAATATGTTAGGAAAAATAGTTTAATCATCTAAACGATTGTTTGACATGTTATTTAAATAAATCAATATATTAACCTTCATCATTGGTGTATTAACAAATACCAGTTTCATAAGTGAGGAAGCTGTGTGACAGTGGGATGAGAAAATGCACTGTCATAGCCTTAAGGCTGTAACGGTCAGGGCTCCATCCAAGAAGCAGAACCTCTGTGGATGGCAGAAAACCAGGGGTTTATTATAGGGATTCAGCCCACTGAACCTTAGGGGCTGGGTAAGCAGTCTCTGCAGGTCTGTTGCCTCTGTTTCTGGTGTTGGATCTGAAGTCAGCAGGATCTGTGCTTAGAAAGGAAGATAAGAAAGCTGTGGTACATATACACAATGGAGTATTACTCAGCCATTAAAAAGAATACAGCTGAATCAGTTCTAATGAGGTGGATGAAACTGGAGCCTATTATACAGAGTGAAGTAAGCCAGAAAAAAAAAAAACACCAATACAGTATACTAACACATACATATGGAATTTAGAAAGATGGTAATGATAACCCTGTTTGCAAGACAGCAAAAGAGACACAGATGTATAGAACAGTCTTTTGGACTCTGTGGGAGAGGGAAAGGGTGGGATGATTTGGGAGAATGACATTGAAACATGTATAATATCATATAAGAAATGAATCACCAGTCTACGTTCAATGCAGGATACAGGATGCTTGGGGCTGGTGCGCTGGGATGACCCAGAGAGATGGTATGGGGAGGGAGGTGGGAGGGGGGTTCAGGATTGGGAACACGTGTACACCCATGGCAGATTCATGTTGATGTATGGCAAAACCAATACAGTATTGTAAAGTAAAATAAAGTAAAAAATAAAATAAAATAAAAATATTGGCCAAAAAAAAGAAGAAAAAAAGATAGATTTGAAATGAAGGAAACAAACATGAGCTGGGAATGCGTGTTTCATCCCCGATCCTGGTGGTGCAGGAGGAGTTGGCATCTTTTTTCAGATTGCACCCTTGCTTGAGCCAGGAGCAGAAGCTGTCTGAGGAGACTAGACAGGGCTGGGGGAACTGCCCAGTGCAGACAAGCTGGGGTGGCAGATCCACATCCACAATGTACAGAACAACCACACCTCCACTCTGCAATGAACTGCAGGTTGTAAACAGATGCAGACAAGAGGGAGAGGTCTAGCAGTGCAGTTGAGGCAGCCACACAGATTTAGCATAGAGCACAATGGGGCTTGGATGTGAACCCTAGAAATCTGGTTCCTATAGTGTTATCAATTCCTAACACCTCTCTCAGTGTTGGGTTGTGAAGATCCATTTGGATGTATCCAGAGCAAGGTCTGGAAGGTATTCTAGGTAAATGAAATTATGTGTAGAAATTCAAGATAGATTGCAGCAGGTGACAAAGACCTCTTAATAATCCAATTTTGCTTGAATGTATTACAAATGAGGGAAAATATAGGAGATAGGAGGAGAAAATGATAGAGTTCAGATACCATCTTTGAGATAACAAGTGTTTATTATTCTAAATAATGCCTTTATTCCCACAAATAGGTTCCAAGCAGAAGCTGCAGCCACATTTGGCATTATTTTTTTCTTATGGAATATCGTATCCAAAGTCCTTCATCTTCAGGAAATCAGTACCAATTCTACTGGCTCTAAAGAGGCTATTGATTTCCTTGCAAGTGAGCGAAACTTCAGCATTACAGAGTTTGTCAAGGAAAATGGCTTTTATCTCAACAGCAGCACATTGTTAGAATGTGAATTTTTTGGAAAGCCATGTGGCCCAGAGGTAATGTTGCACTATTTCTTCAAATTTCATCAATATAACAAGCTACTTCTTTGTATTATTTTGCATTGAGGTAAAGTTTACTCCCATGGGGAATCAGTTTAAATTTGCTCCAAGATCACATGTCCTTAGCTCAGCCTTATGATATCAGGAGGTGTGAATACACATGGGACATACCTCCTTTTTCATACAGTTAGATAAGGAAAGATAGAAGACAGAAATATTTGGTGATATTTCTTGCAGGATTGTCCTTAAAGGGAAACCCCTATCTGTGGTTCCAAGTCCCAGCTGAGGATTCCACCAACCATAGGTTGAGCTGAACTGTGGTGGGTATTTATTTTAAAACAATGAGTCTATGCAGTTCAAATCCCTGTTGTTCAAGGGTCAACTGCATATGAAAATGTCTCAACTAGATAAGCAGATACAAATTGACAGGTGCATTTTACAAAAAAAAAAAAAAAGAAAGAAAGAAAATAAAGCTGTTCTTGGAATACAGACTAAAATCGCCAGATTTCTATTCTTCCTGCTGTTTTTGCTTCTCACTCAGCACTATGAGTAAGAAAAGAAAGTTATAAGCATTTAAACTTTGAAAGGACCAAAATACTCACCTGATTGCGTTTTCTTTTTATTTTCATATTGGAGGATTTTGCACATGTCTTCACTGAATATGGAAACTGTTTTACCTTTAATCATGGTGAAAATATCCAAGCGAAGGAAAAAGTGAGTGTTTCTGGAAGAGGCTTACACTTGCTCTTCAATGTCAATCAGGTATTGAATTTCTTTAAACTTCACCAAGGTTCAAGCCAAACAAGAATGCACAGGAATTTCAGGACGCTGTGCCCTGTTGAATCGTTCCCACATGTCTTTTTCTTTTTTTTTAATTATTAATTTAGTCAAGACTCTCAGGATGAAACTACAGACTTGGAGATTGAAAATGTACAGTTTAGAGGAATAACCTGGACATTTTTAGCTATGTTACTTACTGTCATTTTTATGATGCTGGAAATGTTCATGTCAGAAAACAAGGAAACTAAAGATTTCTAAATCTCAATGTATATAGTAATTCAAGAAGACCTATGAATTTTTAGTGTTCAGATAAATGTTTAGATTTTCATGAAAATAGGCAGTATGTTTTAGAAAGAAGCCGTACAGAGATATTTGACAAACCATAGAAATCTATAGTCTGAAAAGGTGATGAAAAATATTGCTTTGCAAAAATATTGTATCAGCAGGCTTTGCCTAAGCCAGTTTTGTAAATTTGTAATTGGCGTAAGTAGATTCTAAGTGTTTAGACCTAGGTGGCAGCTGTCCAGGCTCCTAAGAAATTCAGAAGTGTTCCTTCAAGACTACCTGGTGTAACTCTCACCCAAGGCTGATCCTCACCCTCTGTCATGCACAATCATTTGTAGTGTTACACACTTAGAGGTATTCTACTCCATTGTTATGATCTTGTAAATGAAGATTTGAAATGCTATTGAATGAAGAATTCAGAATCACACAATTAATGGCAGAGATGAAAAATAAAGGTAGCACCCCTGAATTTCACCAAACTACTCCCCAATCCAAGTGAACAAGGCAATTGGTTACTTTCCAGGAATTTCTCCTAAGCCACCCTTCCCCTGTATTCCATTCAAGAGTCCGCAGCACTGCACATTGTGATACACACAGCCAGACTTGTATATCTAGTTCATTGATATTTTCAAGTTATTTAAATATAAGCCACATGTTCACTTCAAATATTATATAATAACTTCTATAAGCTAGAATTTCCCCCAGTGTTTTTAGAGTGCAATTAAAATCTGCAAATTCAGTGCAAAGTTCAGTAAGTAAATAGAGCTGAGCTATTTCTCCAGACTAGCAGTTAAGTGTTCCTTAGAGAGTTATAGTGGGGCTAGGAGAACAGGGTCCTGAGTATCAAACGCAAGACTGAGCAGGTTTATTGTTGCATGTGCAGTTAACTGTTAGCAAGAAAAATCATCCTAGCCCCTCATCAAGGCCACCCCTTCTGCTTATAACTTGAAATTATAACTAATAAAGTCACCGGAAGTTTGATCTTAAATTTCTTGTGCCTCTCTGACAAACCGGCTGCTCTGAGTCCTGCCTTTTGGAAGTGGAACTATGCCTGGTGCTCATGTCTGCACTGCTGGGGTTCCTTCCAGCTGTGCTCGCTGCTGTGGGTTGGAGAAACAGGCTCACTCTGACCCGTCCCTGGGAGTGTGCTCTTCCTGCCTCAGAGTCACAGGAATAAACACAGTATGCCTCCAAAAGCCCTTTCTGATCCTAATCATGAAGAATTACTGGCTTCTTAGGAAAAAAAAGAGAAACGATAAACCAGAAATTTCGTTTTATGATAATATGAAAGCCAACCAAGAAACCTAACCAATAAGGCAAAGCTTGAGCTCCTGAAATGTATGCTTTTATGTAATGGACAATTATATATACATATTTGTTTTCTTGTAAAAAATTCTTTATCTGACATACAATTTACAGAAGAAAAGCACTAGTGCTAAAGAAGTAGTATAAGTCTTTACTTTTAGGAGAAAATAAATTTGAATTTTAAGTCAAGCCAAATATTTTAACTGCAAAGAGAAGCAGACGGCCAAAGGATTTTCTTTCTTTTTTTTTTTTCCTAGTAGAGATCTCATTCATGTTTATTTTTTTTATTTTTTTATTTTTTTATTTTTTTATTTTTTAAATTTTAAAATCTTTAATTCTTACATGCGTTCCCAAACATGAACCCCCCTCCCACCTCCCTCCCCATAACATCTCTCTGGGTCATCCCCATGCACCAGCCCCAAGCTTGCTGCATCCTGCGTCAGACATAGACTGGCGATTCAATTCTTACATGATAGTATACATGTTAGACTGCCATTCTCCCAAATCATCCCACCCTCTCCCTCTCCCTCTGAGTCCAAAAGTCCATTATACACATCTGTGTCTCTTTCCCTGTCTTGCATACAGGGTCGTCATTGCCATCTTCCTAAATTCCATATATATGTGTTAGTATACTGTATTGGTGTTTTTCTTTCTGGCTTACTTCACTCTGTATAATCGGCTCCAGTTTCATCCATCTCATCAGAACTGATTCAAATGAATTCTTTTCATTTGAACGGCTGAGTAATACTCCATTGTGTATATGTACCACAGCTTTCTTATCCGTTCATCTGCTGATGGACATCTAGATTGTTTCCATGTCCTGGCTATTATAAACAGTGCTGCAATGAACATTGGGGTACATGTGTCTCTTTCAATTCTGGTTTCCTCGGTGTGTATGCCCAGCAGTGGGATTGCTGGGTCATAAGGTAGTTCTATTTGCAATTTTTTAAGGAATCTCCACACTGTTCTCCATAGTGGCTGTACTAGTTTGCATTCCCACCAACAGTGTAGGAGGGTTCCCTTTTCTCCACACCCTCTCCAGCATTTATTGCTTGCAGATTTTTGGATCGCAGCCATTCTGACTGGTGTGAAGTGGTACCTCATTGTGGTTTTGATTTGCATTTCTCTAATAATGAGTGATGTTGAGCATCTTTTCATGTGTTTGTTAGCCATCCGTATGTCTTCTTTGGAGAAATGTCTATTTAGTTCTTTGGCCCATTTTTTGATTGGGTCGTTTATTTTTCTGGAATTGAGCTGCATAAGTTGCTTGTATATTTTTGAGATTAGTTGTTTGTCAGTTGCTTCATTTGCTATTATTTTCTCCCATTCAGAAGGCTGTCTTTTCACCTTGCTTATAGTTTCCTTTGTTGTGCAGAAGCTTTTAATTTTAATTAGATCCCATTTGTTTATTTTTGCTTTTATTTCCAGAATTCTGGGAGGTGGATCATAGAGGATCCTGCTGTGATTTATGTCTGAGAGTGTTTTGCCTATGTTCTCCTCTAGGAGTTTTATAGTTTCTGATCTTACATTTAGATCTTTAATCCATTTTGAGTTTATTTTTGTGTGCAGTGTTAGGAAGTGATCTAGTTTCATTCTTTTACAAGTGGTTGACCAGTTTTCCCAGCACCACTTGTTAAAGAGATTGTCTTTACTCCATTGTATATTCTTGCCTCCTTTGTCAAAGATAAGGTGTCCATATGTGTGTGGATTTATCTCTGGGCTTTCTATTTTGTTCCATTGATCTATATGTCTGTCTTTGTGCCAGTACCATACTGTCTTGATGACTGTAGCTTTGTAGTAGAGCCTGAAGTCAGGCAAGTTGATTCCTCCAGTTCCATTCTTCTTTCTCAAGATTGCTTTGGCTATTCGAGGTTTTTTGTATTTCCATACAAATCTTGAAATGATTTGTTCTAGTTCTGTGAAAAATGTGGCTGGTAGCTTGATAGGGATTGCATTGAATTTGTAAATTGCTTTGGGTAGTATACTCATTTTCACTATATTGATTCTTCCAATCCATGAACATGGTATATTTCTCCATCTATTAGTGTCCTCTTTGATTTCTTTCATCAGTGTTTTATAGTTTTCTATATATAAGTCTTTAGTTTCTTTAGGTAGATATATTCCTAAGTATTTTATTCTTTTCATTGCAATGGTGAATGGAATTGTTTCCTTAATTTCTTTTTCTACTTTCTCATTATTCGTTCAAGTGCTCATGGAACCTTCTCCAGGATAGATCACATCCTGGGCCATAAATCTAAACTTGATAAATTCAAAAAAATCGAAATCATTCCAAGCATCTTTTCTGACCATAATGCATTAAGATTAGGTCTCAATTACAGGAGAAAAACTATTAAAAATTCCAACATATGGAGGATGAACAACACACTTCTGAATAACCAACAAATCACAGAAGAAATCAAAAAAGAAATCAAAATATGCATAGAAACTAATGAAAATGAAAACACAACAACCCAAAACCTGTGGGACACTATAAAAGCAGTGCTAAGAGGAAAGTTCATAGCAATACAGGCATACCTCAAGAAACAAGAAAAAAGTCAAATAAATAACCTAACTCTACAACTAAAGCAACTAGAAAAGGAAGAGTTGGAGAACCCCAGAGTTAGTAGAAGGAAAGAAATCTTAAAAATTAGGGCAGAAATAAATGCAAAAGAAACAAAAGAGACCATAGCAAAAATCAACAAAGCCAAAAGCTGGTTCTTTGAAAGGATAAATAAAATTGACAAACCATTAGCCAGACTCATCAAGAAGCAAAGAGAGAAAAATCAAATCAATAAAATTAGAAATGAAAATGGAGAGATCACAACAGACAACACAGAAATACAAAGGATCATAAGAGACTACTATCAGCAGTTGTATGCCAATAAAATGGACAACGTGGAAGAAATGGACAAATTCTTAGAAAAGTACAATTTTCCAAAACTGAACCAGGAAGAAATAGAAAATCTTAACAGACCCATCACAAGCATGGAAATTGAAACTGTAATCAGAAATCTTCCAGCAAACAAAAGCCCAGGTCCAGACGGCTTCACAGCTGAATTCTACCAAAAATTTAGAGAAGAGCTAACACCTATCCTCCTCAACCTCTTCCAGAAAATTGCAGAGGAAGGTAAACTTCCAAACTCATTCTATGAGGCCACCATCACCCTAATACCAAAACCTGACAAAGATGTCACAAAAAAAGAAAACTACAGGCCAATATCACTGATGAACATAGATGCAAAAATCCTCAACAAAATTCTAGCAATCAGAATCCAACAACACATTAAAAAGATCATACACCATGACCAAGTGGGCTTTATCCCAGGGATGCAAGGATTCTTCAATATCCGCAAATCAATCAATGTAATTCACCACATTAACAAATTGAAAAATAAAAACCATATGATTATCTCAATAGATGCAGAGAAGGCCTTTGACAAAATTCAACATCCATTTATGATAAAAACTCTCCAGAAAGCAGGAATAGAAGGAACATACCTCAACATAATAAAAGCTATCTATGACAAACCCACAGCAAACATTATCCTCAATGGTGAAAAATTGAAAGCATTTCCCCTAAAGTCAGGAACAAGACAAGGGTGTCCACTTTCACCACTACTATTCAACATAGTTCCGGAAGTTTTGGCCACAGCAATCAAAGCAGAAAAAGGAAAAAAAGGAATCCAAATTGGAAAAGAAGAAGCAAAGGATTTTCTGAGACAAATAAGTAAAGAGAACAGCCAAGGAGAAAGAAACTAAAGAGGCAGGTGAGGAGAGGGCCAGGGGAACCAGGTGGCTGACAGTCAGGATACCATACCTTCCATATTTCTATTCAAATTGCCTCAGGCAAGAGGTGACCGGGAGAAAATGACTGAGGCCTTGATGTGTAGCTTAACCATGAAAAGTAGGTCTTTAGGTGTTTAATTTTCACAGCTTTTATATAAAAGGAGATCTCATATTGACATGAAGTATTTGATTTTTAAGTTATTCAAATACTATCATGAGAGTAACTCTGCACAAAATTCTGCACAAACTCATCTTGTGCATAATTGACATCAATTTGTAATCTGAGAAGAAATACTTGTTTGTTTCAGGAGGAATTTACAGATGACCCAACCCTTGGCTTTGTCGACGCTGGGATCACCTTTGTAATCCATTCACCCATGAAGGTGCCGCAGTTTGATGGTTTGGGCTTGTCCTCACCAGTGGGAATGCATACACGGGTGACCATCCGCCAGGTGAAGGTAAATATCAAATAAAGACATACATATAATCACAAAATTCAGAGTCTGAGGGAACTCTGACCTCCGGCTGCTCGAAGGAATGCAAAGCTTGGCACATCAAGAAGCAGTGTGGATGTCTGCCTTTCCTTCTTCCTGGTAAACAGAGGCTGTGTCCCTCAGTGGGGTAATGATCCCATAAACACATAATAACACATTTCATTAAAACTCTTTTCTCTCCTGCATTTCAAACATCACCAGAAATTCAATGGTTTCAGTTCAGATACGTTTCCATTACTGGGAGGCTCAAAACCCAAATTCACGGATATAGTGTAAGTGAGTGCTGGGAAGCCCAGCAAACCCAAGTCAACTTTGAATTTTGAGTTGAAAATGGGCATTAAGAAGGAAGTTCATGTGGCTGAACTGTGGTTTTTCTCAACAGGACTTTCTAGGAAGGAAAAAGTCAGTGGGCAGAGCAGGTCTTAGAATCCCAGTGTCTGACAGGTTTCCACTTGGCAGCCCCTTGCTCTGTAATTTTCAGGATTAACTTCCTGAATTTCCATCTCCTCTCTGCACACTGAGGGCCAAGGGCTAATGTGTCCTTTCACAGTTACTCTGTGGTTGTTCAGTCGCTCAGTCGTGTCTGACTCTTTGTGACCCCACGGACTGCAGCATTCCAAGCTGTCCTTCACCATCACCCAGAGCTTGCTCAAACTCATGTCCACTGAGCTGGTGATGCCATCCAACCATCTCAGCCTCCAACACCATCCAACCATCTTCTCCTTCTGCCCTCAATCTTTTCCAGCATCAGGGTCTTTTCCAATGAGTCGGCTGTTCGCATCAGGTGGCCAAATCACAGTTACTTTGAGGTTTAAGTGAAATAATATAAAGAAAACAGTACCATATTGCCTGGCACATATTAGGTACTCAGTGAAGGATCTTTGGTGGGACTAAACAACCACCAAAGGATCTTTTCTTAATTGAAGTTTAGTTGATTTACAATGTTGTGCTAATTTCTTCTGTACAGTAAAGTGATTCAGTTATACATATATATCTATATATATACATCATTTTTGCATTCTTTTCCATTATGATATATCATGGGATATTGAATATAGCTCTCTGTGTTATACAGTGGAACCTTGTTGTTTATCTGTCCTATATATACTAGCTTGCATCTGCTAATCCCACACTCTCAGCCCATTTTCCCCCAACCTTGGCAACCATAAGCTGTTCTCATGTTTCGATTCTGTTTTAAAGGATCTTTTTGTGTGTATAATTTTGGTTGCTGTTTTGTGAGTGGGTTGATAAATATGCTAAAATATGTCAATAAATGATTTTTTTCCTTGTAGGAGTTCAGTTTTGGAGCACTTTGTCTGATTTTATTGATTCACTACAGGTACAGGCATCACTGATTCAATTGACATGAGTCTGAGCAGACTCCAGGAGATGGTGAAGGACACGGGAGCTTGGCATGCTGCAGTTCATGAGGTCGCAGAGTCAGACATGACTTAACAACTGAACAACACAGAGCATTTAGGGTGGATATTAAAGGGCAAACAGTAGACTTAACTTCAGGGGTTTTCAGGTTAATAGAGTAGGCATAGTGGACAAATGTAGTCAACTAAAGAATATCAAAGTCTTCAGAGAAAAGAAAAGGGGTGTATTGAGTCAGACAGATCTTCTGACCTGGGTGTTTATTTTGTCTTAAGACAGTCCATCAGGAATACCCTTGGGGAGAATGCAATCCCCACATGAAACTGCAGAACTTCAGGACCTATAGCACCTCTGGCTGCTTGCAGGAATGCAAAGCTTGGCACATCAAGAAGCAGTGCGGATGTCTGCCTTTCCTTCTTCCTGGTAAATAGAGGCTGTGTCCCATTCCATAACTCTTTACTTAATCTGAAACATGGAAATAAAGGTATCAGAGAGCTGTTGCACATTCTTAAGAAATTCTATGCTGGAAAACCATCCACCTGACAAATAAACCTCCTAGCAGAGATATCTGGAAAAGAAAAGAGCCTTGTGTTGTCTGAGCCGGTCCCCAAATCTGATTTCAACATTTTCAATTGGGTGCTCTTAAGCTGCTCATCAAGATTTTCTCTGTTTGAAAGAAACAGTAGATCTTCTTACCAATACTGAATATTTCCTTGTTGAGACCTTTTCGTTGTTGTTAGAAAGACTCTGTAGTCCCCCTTTGCATCCAGTCTGAAATGCTTTCAGAGCCATGGATGTCTGAGCTGAGCCCTGGACAGGGCATTGGAGCAGGGTGGATGGAGCTGGCCTTGCATTTAACTTCTGCAGCTTCTGGAAAGTGAGGAGCAGCATAATGTATCCAACCTACATGGCCTGACAAGTCATAGGGATGGAGTGAGTATGCAGGTAGTCTCAAAACTGCTTGACACAGAACTCACTCCATGTAACAGCTGGATATTTCTATTCAGATTTCCTTCACCCTATTCTCCAGTGTATTTATGAAGGAGTGTAGAGTGATTTAAAGGGTGAAACCAGTCTGGTCCTACAAGTTTACCAGTTCCCCATGTGATGGCCCATCACACACCCCATGCGCATGCACACACACACAAACACTAACACACACCACACACACACTCACACATGAACATGATAATGCTGCCCCTACAACAAGGGTTGCAACTCGGCAAAGAGCTTCTCAGATATTTTGAGAATCATCACTTCCTTCTTTCTAGAATTTTTATTTTTGGTCTTGTGGCTCCTCCAAAACTGGCATTCTATAAAACTGCTAATTCTGGCTCTGAAAATTCCGAAGTTACAGGAAAGGGTCCAAATTGATATATGAAAAATAATGTCACAGTTTTAAAATGTATCATTTCTGACAAAACAAAATAAAAATGAAATAACTAATAAGAACCGGACACTAGGCAAAATGAAATGTAAAACACAAAGCATGACATTTGCACAAACTTTGGGGTGCTTACAGAAATATATCTTATTTGATTTGATACTTAGTTATCCAAGTTGGCTAACAGATGAGGAATGAGTTTTATACACATTAAATGAACTAGCTGAAGAACTCCCACTAGCAAATTGTAGAGGTAGTTCTAAAAATCAGCCTTTCAGATGTGGATCATTTCCAAAATTTCATTGTTCTTGATGTGTACGTGCCGTCACTTCAGTTGTGTCTGACTCTTTGCGACCCCATGGCCTGGCCTATGACAGGCTCCTCTGTCCCTGGGATTCTCCAGGCAAGAATACTGGAGTGGGTTGCTGTGCCCTCCTCCAGGGGATCTTCCCCACCCAGGGATTGAACCTGCATCTCCTGCATCGCAGGCAGGCTCTTTACCACTGAGCCACCTGGGAAGCACATTGTTCTTGGTAATGAGAGAAATATCATTCAAGAAGTAAGCCACAGTGTGGTAAGAGAGACTTCTCATAGACTCAGTGTTCAAGGCAGAGTTTTCTTTTTTTATTTTCACTTCTTCCCAAAGCACACTTCCCCCTTGTCAGCTGAACTTCTCCACAGACTGTAAGTGACACTCTCTGTTGTTTGTTTTCAGGACCATTGAATAAACTTTGAGCTCACCCCAGAGATGCATGGGTTATAGCAAGAGACAAGTGCTGCATTAAGATGCAAAGACTGAAGTTTTAGAATCAGCCTGGGATGAAACCCAGCTCTGATTGAGATTGATTCTGTCCCAAGGTTCACAGCAGGTGTTCCACAGGGAGTGCTACTTCCCTGCCCCATCCTACCACAATAGGCAGCCCCACCAGGTGCGTGGGTCTATGCATATTTAAATCAATGGATATAGGGAGCTGGATAGAAGGTGAAGAGATGAGTCTAAGCCCCCTAACTGCTTAGGCAAGCCACTTTCTGAAACTTGGTTTCTTTGTTTGTAAAATGGTGATTTGCATGTCTTACAATCACCGTAGGAAAGAATGAGACGACAAATGTAAAAGTGAGTTTAAATTCCAAAGATATGAACAGTTGGAAATCATTATTCCTACTTGCAGTTCAGTTCAGTCTCTCAGTCACGTCCAGCTCTTTGTAACCCCATGGACTGCAGCATGCCAGGCTTCATTGCCCGTCACCAACTCCTAGAGCTTGCTCAAACTCATGTCCATCAAGTCAGTGATGCCATCCAACCACCTCATCCTCTGTCATCCCCTTCTCCTCCTGCCTTCAATCTTTTCTAGCATCAGGGTCTTAAGATTTTAAATGAAATAGATAAATGGAAAGAAACATGGAAGAAAACAAAAACATTATTTTCTTCCTCCCAGTGTGCATTTTCATCAGGTACTGTGTTTTCACACTAGTTTTTGCAAAAGGATAGATGAAGAGTGTTTTTGTCATTATTTCACTCATTTCATAAAATGTAAAGTCTCTATATTTACCCTTTTTATTTTTAAGGAAATGGGATAGAGTGTGACCTACAAAAGTTTTACAACTGTGTGTCTCCTATACTCGGTAAGTGGCTTAATTTATTTCTCTACTTTCAAGATTTATATGAAAGTTGCTCAGAATCATACAAGACTTTAAATCATACTATAGATAGTTCGGAAATGAAACAAGAGAGACTATAAGTGGTAGTTTTTCAATGTTCTTAAATTTAATAACAATAGCTTACACAGTAAAACACAATGAAAAGCCTTTCTTACTTCAAAATACGTCTAAATCAAAGATATGCACTATCAAAGTGCCAGTAAGAGAGCTGTGGTTTTTACTTCTAATTTTTTAAAACTGTAAACATTTTTATAATGAAAGTAGCTTTGTTGGTTTTTCTTATTACATACATAAAACACGCTTGTGATTAGTTCAAACATTACAGAATAGGAAAGACTCACCTGAAAATCAATAGAAATGGCATCACTTTGAAAATTACTGTCACAATTTAGGTGATCATTCTTTTCCTCATTCATTTCACTATATGTAACTTATATATAAGTGTGCATGGATAGTTTTTACATAAATGGAATCACAATGTACATTACACACATACTGGAGACAGCTTCCTCTTAAACAGCATTTTTCACTTATATATCTCTTACCTTAACTCTCAACCAGTGTTAACACTCCAGTACATTCTACCATATTTTTCTCCACAAATATAGTTTTCTATTTATGATTTTAAGTCATTGGTTATTTTATTAAAATGGAATCATACTATATACTCTTCTATGAAACTTGCTTATCTAACCTGTTGCAGAAATAACTCCAGGAAAGCAGGACTAGATTTCAGAGACTCCTTTTAATGGCTGTAAAATATTTCATGGAATGGGCATGGGTAGAAATGATCTGATATTTTTAAACAGCTTTACAAGCTGAATATGCAGAAGTCACATTACTAAGTGAGGAGTTAAAATTACATTGTCAAATTTCTTGTCATTTCCTTTCCCTGAAAAAGGATGAATGTGAAGTTTGGGGGAATATCGTGCATGCAGTTACTTCTTGGGGGAGTTTTATGGGGAAATGGGATCAGAAGAGTGCATGTGTGTGTGCACGTGCATGTATGCGTCTGTGCATGTATATGTGGATGGGTGTGTGTGTGTGTGTGTGTAGGGAAAACATGGAGGTTATTGCCAGTCATCTTTCAGAACCAAGGGATGCCTACAAAAGTCATTCTCAGAGGAGTATCAGTAGGAGAATCTAGAAAACAAGCCCAAAGTTGGTCCTTATTCAAGGTCTTGGTGAACAAAGGATTCACTGGAGTTTCAGTAACAAAACCACAAGGAAAACAAGAACTGGAACATTTGCTGAAAACAAAGAGCAACGAGATGGGCCCAGTCACTGGTCCAAAAGTGCCTGTGGGCAAACACCACTCCCTTCCCAAGACACACTCACATGGGAGTTGTGGTTGCTGAGGAGAAGCCAGAGGACAGGGAACTAAGTGAGAAAGTCACTGCATCCCCAGACCCGAGGACCTCAGCACCCCACAGCACGATCCATACCATCTTTATTGAAACAAGCCCAAGAGTACATTTGGTTTAAACCTGTGTCACTCACTTTCAAGATGATGTTCCTAAGCTCCTCTCAAGGTGATGTAAGGTCACAAAAACTTTCCATCTTTTATCCAAATATCTAATATCTTATGAAAGCAAGCCCAGAGACTTTCTGGTAAGAAATTCTTACTTCTAGCAAAGATATGAATCCAGTGACACCATGAATTCAAGGTTAACCCCTATGATTTATATTGTCTTCTTTGCTCTATTTGTACTAAAATGTAAACAGAATATAAATACCACTCATTAAGGAAGCAGTGATTGAACTTGTTAACCACTGTTTTAAACATAGGGATTTCCCCCTAAAGGCTCTGACTGTAAAGAATCCACGTTCAAGCAGGAGATGTGGGTTCATTCCCTGGGTCAGAAAGATCCCCTTGAGAAGGAAATGGCAACCCACCCCAGTATTCTTGCACAGTGAAAGTGAAATGATAAAATTTTGAAAAGCTCTGTCCTCCCCAGTGTGAAATAATCTTTTTCTCCAAATATCCTGTCCTAATTTTCATCTCAGACCACATTGAAGTTAAGGGATTGTGTACGGTGGGAACACACAATTCCAGCTGCCCTGTACCTTGTGAAGAAACAGAATACCCTGCGTTCATTTCTTATTCTACTTTTCCAAGCCAAAAAGCTTTGAAATATCTTTCCAAGAAGTTGAATCAAAGCCAGCAATATATCAGGTATTTGTTTCAGCCTTATATATTATTTCTAATTAACATACATATTTTCTTTACTTTCAAAGACTCCAGGAATGAAATTCTGATCAATCACAGGAAGCAAGGGCTGACAGCAGTGAATCATCAATGAAAGCCTAGAATTTTAAATGTAGAAAAGAGCTTGTCTTTCAATCCCTTAACTTAATTGAGTGAAAAGTGAAATAAGGACTGAATAATTTGCTTATGATCTTACACTTTTGGCCCAACTGGGGAATAATGCTAACATGACTGAAAACATGAAAACCCCTTACAGCTTAGCTGGTAAAGAATCCTCCTGCAATGCAGGAGACCCCAGTTCAATTCCTAGGTAGGGAAGTTCCCCTGGAGAAGCGATAGGCTACCCAGTCCAATATTCTTGGGCTTCCCTGCTAGCTCAGATGGTAAAGAATCCACCTGCAATGCAGGAGACCTGGGTTCAATCCCTGGGCTGGGAAGATTCCCTGGAGAAGGAAACAGCTACCCATTCCAGTATTCTTGCTTGGAGAATCCCATGGACAGAGGAGCCTGGCGAGCTACAGTCCACAGAGTCATAAAGAGTCAGATATGACTGAGCAGCTAAGCACAACCACATATTTTATAAAGTTTGGGTATACTAATAACTGTATTAATTAAAGGGAATACAAATTATTCTCATTTTACAGAGGAAAGGAGTAAAGTTAATACATTTCAAGTGAATTGTCCTGTGAAGGTCCTTAGTGGCACACAGAGAATTTATGCCCCAAACCTAAACTCTGGTCTCTGTATATTTTCCACAGGGACACATCACTACAATTTTGATGAACTAAAGATTATATTAGGTCTCCTGCTATATCACTCTCCTATCAGAAATAAATCAAACTTCATAAAAAATGTTTTAAAAATCAGGCAGCATCATAATATTTATCTTTGTATTTTATTCATATTTTTAAGTTGAGGACCTGAAATATCAATATAATACATTTGGTGTTTGTACTTAAGTCTATTATAATAAAATATATTAATTAATTAAATGTGGATTTACTTTTGTACAGCCAAGTATCTGACTTTGAAAGCATATTTCAGGTTTTAAGCTGGTATGTATTTTAATGAAATAAACAAAAAAGCATTCTCCCAGTGTAAATTCCTAGACAATAAAATGATCTTTCAAATCAGGAAGAAAAAGTCTTTTCATTAAGATGGAGTTGATAGGGCATCACTTTAAACAGTTGGATGAAAAGATAGAAAGCTAGAAAATTTGCAGCTATATCTTTGTCAGCACTTCTGTCTCTAGTATAGATGCCTCTATTTCATTTTAATATGGAAAACTGATGTATTTATAATATTATTCCTATTATACTTAGCTGTGCCTGAGAAGAGCACTTCATGTGATTTTTTGGCTGGAAAAAATCTCCTGGGCTCCCTGTTTATCATGCAGAGGATGTGGACTTTATTTTAGAGACATATTGGTGAAGTCAGAAAAAAAACTCATTGTTATACAAAATGACTCTAGAGAATGTTGTTGTTTTTTCTCCTAAAATTTATCTTACTGTAAGTAGCTACCCATTAACCTCATCCTATAACTGACGCATGGGGACCTTGCAGGCTTGTGACTAGCAGAGGCCCGTGCCGGGAGGGCTAAGGCGAGTGGCTAAACAAACACAGCTGGACTCAGGGCTATCCAAATCCTAGACAGAACCAGGGGTTAGGAATCACATATATAATTAAAAATGTGCCTTGTGTACAGAGATCAAAAATCGAAGAGTGGTTAATCAGAAAACATGAAGAGTTTGTTGTTGTTGTTTAGTTGCTAAGTGGTGTCTGATTCTTTCACGACCCCATGAACTCTAGCCCACCAGGCTCCTTTGTTTATGGGATTTTCCAGGCAAGAATACTGGAGTGAGTTGCCATTTCCTTCTGCAGGGGATCTTCCTGACCCAGGGATCGAACTTGCATCTCCTGCATTGGCAGGTGGATTCTTTACCACCGGGCCACCAGGAAAGAGCATACAGTTTGTTAGGAAAGCAGTTACAAAAGCTTAGCATCAGTAGGGTTTAAAGCACTCTTAATTTAATCATGAAGTGTGATGGTGGTGGCACAAACCAGCCCAAGACTATGACCAGTCTGGAGCCCCAAGTGGCAGTTGCTGGATTCCATCAAGAAGGAGGTGAGAAGATTAGCCTGATTGAAGCAGACCCTATGGAAGTGAATTGTGGCTCAATTTAGGCCAATTTCATTAGCAAAATAAATGTTTGTTTAATTGAATGAATTTTCAAGTAAATTTTGTATAAAATGATTTGGTTTATAAAAAAAATTATTCCCCTCAATTAATCCATCACTAAAACTTAAGCATGTGGAAGCATTTTTTAGTGTTTTATAAATGGGATAAACACTCTATTTTTTCTTTGATCTTCTTACCCTCATTAAAATCCAGATTTTATTTTATAATTGTACCTCTTGACATAAACAAGTATTCTTGGATCTAAATTCTGAAAAATTTTCCTATCACCATGAAATGTAGTTTCAAAGAGACCCAAATTACTAGCAAGTAACTCACTTTGGAGGAGCTGAGTAAACCTTGTGATATTTTTATAGGGGTTGAATTTGTCTTCTCTCCAAAACACAAATAGATAATTTTGGAAAATGGCTCTAACTTTTGTGCTTGGGAAATTAAACAGTATTATCAGTTTACATGTAAATTTGGATCACAAAAAGATTGCAACATTGCTAAAATTTCTCAACGTCCAAAACAACCTTATTATTTCCTTCACTTTGGCTGCTGTGTTATTATTTGCAAATATTATGATACCCCTTGCTTAGCTACTTAAACGCAGTACATTCCCCTGTTACCCAGGGTTAAACCAATGGAAATTAAGTAAACATATTAATGACATATTTTGAATTAATTCTATTTGGGAATATTGATTTCTAAATGGTAAACAATCAGGAGAGTGATTTACAACCATGCCTCCCAGCTATTAAAGATACCACATAATTCCAGGAATCATTGCTAATAGAACCTATTCTTTTTTCTTTTTTACTTTTTATTTTATATTGGACTATAGGCCTGGCGTGCTGCGATTCATGGGGTCACAGAGTCAGACACGACTGTGCGACTGAACTGAACTGAACTGATGGCTGATTTATAATGTTGTGTTAGTTTCAGATGTACAGCTGATCCAGTTACACATATACATATATCTATTCCAAAATCTTTTCCCATTTACATATTACATTACATAATAGGATCTTTCTTAATGAAACTATTGTTGCATATGAAAACCATCAGGTAGTTGATATTTACCTCAGTTTAAAAGACAGAGAGGTTAAATATTTATAAATTTATTCATTCGTTGTTTTCTTCTTTGATTTGTTCCCTTATTTGTCCATTTCACAAATTGGAAATGAGTGCCTTTTGTGTGCCAGTATTCTGGAACGCTCTAAAAACTAGAGATAACTTCTGTGCATAAAAGATAAACCCCTGCCATGCTGCACGCATCCCCTGAGGAGTGAAGATGGACAATAAATACATGGGGCAATCAGCCATGGTGCTGAGTGCCTGGGAGGGGAAGGGAAAGAAAAGAAGGAGTCAGAGTCAGGGAGGGCTGGTCTCAGCATGAAGGACTGAGATCAAGTAAGACGGTCCTGGCAGGGTGATAGCCGAGCAAAGACCCAGTGCTTCTCAAACTTGTCAGTGTCAAAGTCCCTTTACAGTCTTCAGAATCACTGAGGAGTCCAGTGAGTTCTCCTTCATGTGAGCTTTAAGTATCAATATTTGCCATATTAGGAAAGTGAGGTGTGACTTCTTAAATTTATTGATTCACTTAAAACAACAATAATGAATGTGCTATACAGTAACATAAGTAAAAGTTTTTATAAAGATTAACTATTTTCAAAAATGTTTAGGAAGAGGAGTAGGATTGTTTTAGGATGTGGTAGATGTCTTCAGTGTCTGAAAAGAGAAGACAGCTGGATTCTCACTTTTGCATTTAATTTGTTGGGTTATGTTGTTTGGTTGGAGAACATGAAGACAACTTTGCATGAAACAAATGTATAGTTCAAAAAGGGAGGCTTATTTTTAAAGCCTTTATAGATAATTGTGATATTTTTCTTTGATGATACATCAAAAATCAACAAGACTAGCTTCTTACATGTTAACATCAGTATGTGTTTTGTCATTTGCCCAGAGGGACTGAGGTCAACTCTTTATTTTTTT
This sequence comes from Ovis canadensis, assembly GCF_042477335.2. Lineage (NCBI taxonomy): Eukaryota > Metazoa > Chordata > Mammalia > Artiodactyla > Bovidae > Ovis > Ovis canadensis. The sequence continues at coordinate 53,926,386 of NC_091261.1, forward strand.
TAATATCAATTTATTTATTTTAATTCGAGGTTAATTACTCCACAATATTATATTGGTTTTGCCATACATCAACATGCATCCACCACAGGTATACATGTGTTCCCCATCCTGAACGCTCCTCACTCCTCCCTCCCTGTACCATCCCTCTGGGTAGTCCCAGTGCACCAGCCCCAAGCATTCAGTATCATGCATCGAACCTGGACTGGCGATTTGTTTCATATATGATATTATACATGTTTCAATGCCATTCTCCCAAATCATCCCACCCTCTCCCTCTCCCACAGAGTCCAAAAGCCTGTTCTATGCATCTGTGTCTCTTTTGCTGTCTCGCATACAGGGTTAGCATTACCATCTTTCTAAATTCCGTATATATGCGTTAGTATATTGTATTGGTGTTTTTCTTTCTGGCTTACTTCACTCTGTATAATAGGCTCCAGTTTCAACATTTGATGGCACTGTTGAGATTCATGCTGCCATACATGCATCAGGAGGGTATGAAAAATGTACTTATTGTTCACATAATGACACTTTCTGTGAACAGAAGGGCAGGCTCCCAGGCAGAACTTTTCTTGGTTTGTGAGAGAACAAGAAAAGGCAGCTGGGTCTGCCTGGCCTTATGGTTTTGAGGTAGGACTTGGACAAACAATCTGAGATGAGGGCCAAGGTCTGTGTGGTTGAACTTTCCCAGGTGCCAAAGGGGGAAGAGCATGGCTTTCTCATCACTTTAACTCTTTGAGGACAAGAAAGGGGTGGGGTGGCATTTGAAAGCTGTCATCTCTGAAATGTCAAAACATATCAGTGAATTTTTCATATGCAATTCTATTTATACTCACTTGCACTTTATACAAACTTGCACTTTGAATGGGTCTTTCATTGTGCATGGTTTGGAACATCATTTATTGGGCATTAGAAAAATTCTTTTAGCTATGAGCATTTTCCAAATATCAATCTATTTTATTATGTAATATACATTGCAGTGTAATAACATTACTTTTCCTATCATGCTGCTGTTGTTAAGTCGCTTCAGTCATGTCTGACTCTGTGCAACCCCATAGACAGCAGCCCACCAGGCTCCTCTGTCCCTGGGATTTTCCAGGCAAGAACACTGGAGTGGGTTGCCATTTCCTTCTCCAATGCATGAAAGTGAAAAGTGAAAGTGAAGTCGCTCAGTCGTGTCCAACTCAGCAACCCCGTGGACTGCAGCCTACCAGGCTCCTCCATACATGGGATGTTCCAGGCAAGAGTACTGGAGTGGATTGCCATTGCCTTCTCTGTTTCCTATCATAAAAGTCTTTAAAAGTTGAGTTATCAAGCTCATCATAGCAGACATAAATTTTCCAGAATTTTAACTTTAGCTTTAATTTTAAAAGTTTAACTTTTAAGCTTTAATTTTAAAAGCTTAAAATGTATTATTGACCTCAAGTCTTATCAGTTATTCTGGATGCAACAAGCTCATTTTGTTCATTATTTTGAAAATCTCTGCCAGATTTCGCATTCTTAAGAGCTATAGTTTGTCAGCCATTCCTTCAAGTGAAATTGATGTTCCGCATCAGAAGCGGCTACTGCAGCTTTCTTGAAGTAACAATCATAGTGGAAATGTTAGATAACATGTCAGTATTTTATGAAAATAATTTTGACTTTGTGAACTTCCAAAAGAGATAACAGGGATCCCTAGGGGTCTGTGTGGGCTTCCCTGATGGCTCAAGTGGTAAAGAATCCACCTGCAATCCATGAGGTGTGGGTTCCATCCCTGGTTCAGGAACACCCCTGGAGGATGGCATGGCAACCTACTCCAGTATTCTGGCCTGGAGATTCCCATGGACAGAGGAGCCTGGCAGGCTACAGTTTATGAGTTTTCAAAGAATCTGATACTGAGCGACTAAGCAGGCATGCACAGTAGGGGTCTATGACCACACTTTGAAAATTGTTAGGCTTTAAGGTGATATAAGAGCTGGTCTCAATATTAATGGGAAAAAGGCACTTCAGGAAAGAAAACCACATGCCAAGAAAAGTCCTAGGCTGACAAGCGCACCTTATATATGGGTAGAATAGCCTGGAAATTGGTGTAGCAGGAAGCAGAGTAGATGATAGCCAAGGATGGGTAAGCATCAGTCACCATGAACAGGTCAGTGGTAGACAGAAATCTCATAACGCCACAGAGGGCGAATCTCTGGGGAGCTCTCAGCAGGAAAGTGATATGATTTACAAGTTGCAAAAGTATTGCCTTGGTTCTTGTGTGAAGAGCGGAGGGTATCTGTTGAGATGGAGTACACTAAGTTCAGAAGTAGAAGGAGAAACCAGAAAGTGACTAGAAAAATCCAGGTGAGAGATGATGGAGGTTTAGGCAAAGGTGCTCTCAGTGGATGGGTGAGAGGTTGGATTCTGGGTATATTTGAAGGTAAAGCAAATACTGATGGATTAGCTGTGAAATGTTATTGCATTAAAAATGAAGAAATATCTAAAGTTTGACTTCGAATATTTGAAATGTCTATTGAACATCAAGTAGAATACCAAGAGGCAATTCGATGTATTAATGAATTTAAAGGTAGTGTCTGGGTTGAAGATGGTAAGTGTACATAAGAGTTATTTCAAAATAGTTATTTAGCCACTCTGGCTGCATATAAAGATTTCCAGAAAACAGTGAGAAAACTGCCTCTGCCCAAAATACTAATGATATAAGGTAAATGACTACCACTTATCAAAAGCACAATAGATGCAGGTTCTGTATCAGTTCTTTGCATATATTATTTAATTGCTTCTTGCCACAGAACTGAAATCCTGACCACAGAAGAAGCAACCAAGACCCGGGAAAAGAAGGTGGTTTCTCCAGGACCACATAAGTCACAAAGAACAGGACCCAGATTTGAATTAAAGTTAGACACACAGTCAAGCATTTGTAAATCATATACTCAGTAGAGATTTACTTTCAATGTCTTTTCCCAGTTTCTCAGGAATGAAGCACAGAAAAGTTATTAGGTCAGGAGAAAAATTATTTTCCCTAAATACCAACATGACATGAATGCATTTAAAATGAAGCTATAGTAATTAGTACTGAACACAATGTCATGTCTAATTCAATACTAAACAATCTCTGAGACAAAAATAAATACTACCTTTGTCGAATGAGAATTAAAAGACCATCTGCCAAACCTTCTGTCTATGCCTGTGAGGGCTACCGTGTTAGAATAAAGGCTGAGAATAGAATAAGTCAGCTAAGACTGTCACAAAAGGTGGTCAGAACCTCTCCTAATGGGGGGAGGGGGGGAGGGTAGCCCAGGGCAACAGAGGGCAACACAGTTCAGTTCAGTTCATTCACTCAGTCGTGTCCAATTCTTTGTGACCCCATGAACTGCAGCATGCCAGGCCTCCCTGTCCATCACCAGCTCCCAGAGTTTACCCAAGCTCATGTCCATTGAGTCAGTGATGCCATCCAACCATCTCATCCTCTGTCATCACCTTCTCCACCTGCCTTCAATCTTTCCCAGCATCAAGGTCTTTTCAAATGAGTCAACTCTTCGCATTAACTGGCCAAAGTATTGGAGTTTCAGCTCCAGCATCAGTCCTTCTAATGAACACTCAGGACTGATCTTCTTTAGGATAGACTGGTTGGACTCCTTGCAGTCCAAGGGACTCTCAAAGGTCTTCTTCAACACCACAGTTCAAAAGCATCAGTTCTTCAGTGCCCAGCTTTCTTTATAGTCCAACTCTCACATCCATACATGATTACTGGAAAAGCTATAGCCTTGATGAGACCGACCTTTGCTGGCTAAGTAATGTCTCTGGTTTTTAATATGCTGTCTAGGTTGGTCATAACTTTCTTTCCAAGGAGTAAGCGTCTTTTAATTTCATGGCTGCAGTCACCAGCTGCAGTGATTTTGGAGCCCCCAAAAATAAAGCCACTGTTTCCACTGCTTCCCCATCTATTTGCCATGAAATGATAGGACCAGATGCCATGATCCTAGTTTTCTGAATGTTGATCTTTATGCCAACTTTTTCACTCTCCTCTTTCACTTTCTTCAAGAGGCTCTTTAGTTCTTCACTTTCTGGCATAAAGGTGGTGTTATCTGCATATCTGAAGTTATTGATATTTTTCCCAGCAATCTTAATTCCAGCTTGTGCTTCTTTGAGCCCAGCATTTCTCATGATGTACTCTGCATAGAAGTTAAATAAGCAGGGTGAGAATACACAGCCTTGACGTACTCCTTTTCCTATTTGGAACCAGTCTGTTGTTCCATGTCCAGTTCTAACTGTTGCTTCTTGACCTGCATATAGGTTTCTCAAGAGGCAAGTCAGGTGGTCTGGTATTCCCAACTCTTTCAGGATTGTCCACAGTTTCTTGTGATCCACACAGTCAAAGGCTTTGGCATAGTCAATGAAGCAGAAATAGATGTTTTTTCTGGAACTCTCTTGCTTTGTCCATGATCCAGCAGATGTTGGCAATTTGATCTCTGGTTCCTCTGCCTTTTCTAAAACCAGCTTGAACATCTGGAAGATCACAGTTCACATATTGCTGAAGCCTGGCTTGGAGAATTTTGAGCATTACTTTACTAGCATGTGAGATGAGTGTGATTGTGCAATAGTTTGAGCATTCTTTGGCATTGCCTTTCTTTGAGATTGGAATGAAACTGACCTTTTCCAGTCCTGTGGCCACTGCTGAGTTTTCCAAATTTGCTGGCATATTGAGCGCAGCACTTTCACAACATCATCTTTTAGGATTTGAAATAGCTCAAGTGGAATTCCATTACCTCCACTAGCTTTGTTCATAGTGATGCTTCCTAAGGCCAACTTGACTTCACATTCCAAGATATCTGGCTCTAGGTGAGTGAACACACCATCATGATTAACTGGGTTGTGAATATCTTTTTGTACAGTTCTTCTGTGTATTCTTGCCACCTCTTGTTAATATCTTTTACTTCTGTTAGGTCCTTATGATTTTTGTCCTTTATTGAGCCCATCTTTGCATGAAATTGTCACTTGGTATCTCTAATTTTCTTGAGGAGATCTCTAGTCTTTCCCATTCTATTGTTTTCCTCTATTTCTTTGCATTGATCACTGAGGAAGGCTTTCTTATATCTCCTTGCTGTTCTTTGAAACTCTGCATTCAAATGGGAATATCTTTCCTTTTCTCCTTAGCTTTTCACTTCTCTTCTTTTCACAGTTATTCGTAAGGCCTCCTCAGACAGCCATTTTGCTTTTTTGCATTTCTTTTTACTTGGGATGGTCTTGATCCCTGTCTCCTGTACAATGTCACGAAACTCCATCCATAGTTCCTCGGGTACTCTGTCCATCAGAGCTAGTCCCTTAAATCCACTTCTCACTTCCACTGTATAATCATAAGGGATATGATATAGGTTGTACCTGAATGGTCTAGTGGTTTTCCCTACTTTCTTCAGTTTGGCAAGTCTGAATTTGGCAATAAGGAGTTCATGATCTGAGCCACAGTCAGCTCCCAGTCTTATTTTTGCTGACTGTATAGAGCTTCTCCATCTTTGGGTGCAAAGAATACAATCAATGTTATTTCGAATGTGGTCCACTGGAGAAAGGAATGGCAAACAACTTCAGGATTTTTGCTTTTTCCCATGAACAGTATGAAAAGGCAAAAAGATGGGACACTGAAAGATGAACTCCCCTGGTTGGTAGGTGCCCAATATGTTACTGGAGATCAGTGGAGAAATAACTCCAGAAATAATGAAGAGACAGAGCGAAAGCAAAAACCACACCCAGTTGTAGATGTGACTGGTGATAGAAGCAAGGTTTGATGCTATAAAGAGGGCAACTTAGCTTAGGTCTAAGTATTTTAAAGGTACAAAATAAGATACCTAACTGTTTGATAAAATATGCTTGCCCACCTACCTCAAGTACATGGTCAAAATGACAAAGTCAAAAATATCAGCAGAACCATAGATTTCTTTTCATATGATTGAAAGTTGGCAAATATCAAAGATAGATAAATTTAATTATATTCCACATGTTCAAGTGTGGGCAATGTTTATATGAGTAACCAAAAAAGAGAAAGTAATTCAAAAGCTGAAAAAATAAAATTGGGCTGACAATCTTGAGCTCAATGAACTCTTTTTTATCCCCAGGGAGAATCTTGTGAATATTGAAATAAACTATAGTGACTTAAACTATAAGATAACCCAGCAGCAAAAAGCAGTGAGTGTCTCTGAGTTACTTGGTAAGTATTATCTAGCTGTTCCTCAATTTTTTTTAATTTATCTATTTTAATTGAAGGCCAATTACTTTAGATTTTGTGGTGGTTTCTGACACACATTGACCTGAATCAGCCATGGGTGTGCATGTGTCGCCCCGTCCTGAACTCCCAACCCCCTCCCCTCCCCTCCCCGTCCCTCTGGGTTGTCCCAAGCACCGGCTTTGAGTGCCCTACTTCATGCATCGAACTTGCATTGGTCATCTACGTCACATATGGTAATATGCATGTTTCAATGCCATTCTCTCAAATCATCCCACCCTCACCGTCTCCCACAGAGTCCAAAAGTCTGTTCTTTATATCTGCACCTCTTTTGTTGTCTTGCATATAGGGTTGTCGTTACCATCTTTCTAAATTCCAGATATATGCATTAATATACTGTATTGGTGTTTTTCTTTCTGACTGACTTCACTCTGTATAATCGGCTCCAGTTTCATCCACCTCATTAGAACTGACTCAAATGCATTCTTTTTAATAGCTGAGTAATATTCCATTGTGTATATGCACCTCAGCTTTCTTATCCATTCTTCTGCTGATGGACATCTAGGTTGATTCCATGTCCTAGCTATTGTAAACAGCACTGCGATGAACATTGGGGTACACGTGTCTCTTTCAATTCTGGTTTCCTTGGTGTGTTTGCCCAGTAATGGGGTTGCTGCATCATAAGGCAGTTCTATTTCCAGTTTTTTTAAGGAATCTCCACACTGTTCTCCATAGTGGCTGTACTAGTTTGCATTCCCACCTACAGTGTAAGAGGGTTTCCCTTTTTTCCACACCCTCTCCAGCATTTATTGTTTGTAGATTTTTTGATGGCAGCCATTCTGAGCAGCCTGAGATGGTACCTCATTGTGGTTTTGATTTGCATTTCTCTGATAATGAGTGATGTTGAGCATCTTCTCCTGTGTTTGTTAGCCATCTGCATGTCTTCTTTGTAGAAATGTCTGTTCCTCAATTTAAAAAAAATTTCTATCAGTTTATTTTCCTTTCATATTTAAGGTTTAGCTTATCAATGGAAAAAAATAATCCATGGTGCTTGTCTTTCACTTGTCATGTAAATCTGACACCTTTCCAGTCTCTGGACATGTCTCCAGCAAATGCAGCGGGGTGCTCAGAAGTAAGGCAGGGCTCATGGACTTCCCAGGTGGCGCAGTGGTAAAGAATCACCTGCCAATGTAGGAGATTCAAGAGACATGAGTTCCATCCCTGGGTTTGAAAGATCCCCTGGAGAAGGAAATGGCAACCCATTCCAATATTCTTGCCTGGAAAACTCTGTGGACAGCAGAAGAACCTGACAGGCTGAAGTCCATGGGGTTGCAAAGAATCAGCCATGACTGTGCACAGTACAGGGTACAGTGCATGGTCTCATGGTCACTCAGCATCTGCCTTCACCCAGATGTATCTAACCGCATGTCTGGGTCGAATATCAGCGTCACTGACCTCTGCAACAAATTCCACCCAGACTGGGCTGCAAAGAACCTGAAAAAGTAAAATCTGCATTTAAGTTACAAACACTACCTGTTCATGCTTCTCCATCATTCAGTCCTTGGCAAACTTAACCACTGAATTCCAGATTTCACTGTCTCTCAGAGGAGGTTGCGGAACAGACAGAACAGGAATCAGAGTCAGGTTGAGTGACCAAGGTCAAACCCTGGTGGCTGAGCCAATCTCCTCAACACAATGCAGAATCCTCAGTGCTCTTGGATGGGCTTTCCTGGTAGCTCAGCTGGTAAAGAATCCACCTACAATGTGGGAGACCTGGGTTTGATTCCTGGGTTGGGAAGATCCCCTGGAGAAGTAAGTGGCTACCTACTCCAGTTTTCTGGCCTGGAGAATTCCATGGACTGTATAGAGTCTATGGGGTCACATACTGGAGTGGGGTGCCATTGCCTTCTCCAATAGAGTCAGATAGGACTGAGCAACTTTCACGTTCATACTCAATCCGTCGCCAGGTCTTACAAAAATAACATTGTCCTAAGAATGGCTCAGGGCAAAGAGGAAAAGATTAGTAATGTAATCTATTTACAAAGGCAGTGCTTGAGGAGTCAGATTCACAGAGACAAAAAATAGGGTGGTGGATGCAAGGGACTGGGGAAGGGGCCAGTGATGAGTCAGTATTTAATGAGGACAGAGTTTCTGCTGGGGAAGATGAGAAAGTTCTGGAGACAGATGCTGGTGATGATTTTATGACAATGGGAATATACTTAATGCCACAGAATTGTACACTTAAAACTGACTAACATGGCTAATTTTATTCTATATACATTTTGCCACAAAAAAGCACAAACAATAAAGACTTATAGATGCTGAAAAACTTGTTAAAAAGAAGGCAGTACTGTGTTCATATATCTTAGTTCAATGAAATACTGCAAATGCTTACAAAGAAATTGTTTAGACACTTGAGGTCATAAACTGCTTGGAAATCTGTTTCTGGAAAGTATCATTAACCAGTAAGGCTGTCCTGGTGTCCAATTTCTGTTCTCCATTCTGTTCTCCACTTAGAAATGAATGTGTGATTGTCTAGGATGTTTTATGAATTTGCTGAGATTTAATACCCTCCAAAGTCCTTGAGTTGTATTTTTGGAAATAGAATTTATGTTTTCTTTCACTCCCTTTTTTGAGATAATTATGTGAATGTTACTCTAAGGTATTATTTATTGCTACTGCATTATTTATGCTAAACTTAATACCATTAGCTCATATTCATATATCAGCTATTATTAACTTTTGAGCTTCAAATAATTTAAAATCTAGTAATGTTTAATTTGCTTTTTATGGAATAAGCATGATTATTTCACTTTCTTTATTGGCTTTATTACAGCAGATGTTGGTGGTCAGCTGGGCCTATTTTGTGGGGCCAGCGTGATTACAATTATAGAAATTATTGAGTATATATTCACCAATTTCTACTGGATATGCATTTTGTTCTTGCTGAAGATCCCTGAAATGGCCCAGGGCGCTCCTGCACCTCAGAATCACCTGGGGAATAAAGACAGCATCGAGGTATGCTGATGTCCACTTAGGACAAAAGCATTTGTTCTCTTCACGATACCTTCAGATTTACTCACGGCTTATTCACTGCTCTGTAACTTTATGCTATAGTCCTGGAGATATCTATCTTTTTATACATACTTCATCTCTGTCTGTGTCTTTAATTACACATACATATTGATTTATATATTAAAAAAAGAAACGGGCACTGTCTTGGGTTTTTTTCCACCATGGAATTAATTGATTAATTCCCAGTACCCAGAATAGTAGAGATTATATAGTAGGCATTTCAGAAATACTTACTAATGATTGAAAGCATGTTCAATAGAAAAGACACTCTTTATGACTAACTACATAAGTTAGACATGATAGATACGCTATATTTGAGGAGACAAGATACTTCTTTATTTAGGAAGCAGCACATGTAATTTGTGCTTTATAAAATTTCTGAGAGATTTTATTTTGGGGAAAGTTCAACATGATTTCTTTTCTTTTGTCTGGAAAGTCCTATTATGTAACTGATTTTTGGAGGGACAGTATCTATGTCTATTTCCTGTACAGGTGGATACTTACGATAAATCTATGTGAAAGTGAATTTGTAGCATATTGGGAGAACAGAGTGCTTATCTCTAATATCTGTGTATACGTCTTTAATCTCGGGAGGAAATTCAAGATTTGCTGTGCTGCCATCATCCCTCAGGCAGTTGGTCTACTCTCCTCTTTGTGACTCTGTTACTAAATGCACCATCTAAACAGCAGGTGTCGGGGGGTGTCGGGGGGGGCACCCCTGGGGGCCCAGTGGTAAAGAATCTACCTGCCAAGGCAGGAGACATGGGTTTGATCCCTGGTCGGAGAAATTCCCACATACTGTGTAGCAACTAAGCCAGTGCACCACAATTGAGCCTTGTGCTCCAGAGCTCCGGAGTCACAACTACTGAGCTCTAGAACCACAACTACTAAAGCCTGCCCACCCTAGATACCATACTCTGCAGCAAAATCTACCGCAATGAAAAGCCTGCTCACTGCAACTAGAGAGTAACCCCTGCTCGCCGCTACTAGAGAAAAGCCCGAGCAGCAGCGAAGATCCAGCACAGCCAAAAAACTAACTAAATTAGAATGTTCAAAAATAAATAAATAAACAGCACATGGTAATAGACAGGCCAGGTAAGAGTTGGACCATGTGGCTGAAAGGTACCATCACCCATCTGGGAATCTGTTTTCTTCATTTCTTTGCTTAAATAATCAAGAGCAAATAGTCAGAGAGTAAATGCAATGGAATGAAGAAGAGAATGAAATGGAGTCCTTGAGACGAGTATTCATTTATGAGTGTTACTTCTTTGCGGATTGATGAAGGTAGCCACACAGAGATTTTTTGCTTTGAAAGTCAAAATTGCAACTCTACCCCCTTGTCTACCCACCTCTGCCCCGCAAAAAAAAGGGGGGGTCTAGTCCTTCTGAAGCATTTTAAATATTGTGGAAACAAGCAAACCCATGTTTGTGACATGACAGCCAGTAATGGGTCACCCTCAAATGATACAACACTGAAGAGAGTGATGGTAGATGTGGATAAAGGTTTGAGTCCTTAATACAAACCTCCTCTTAAGAAGGAATGAAGCCATAAAGAAAGCTGAAGCTGCAGAAGGCAATATCTTAAAGCTGAAAGGGCAGCTTGGAGGATGCAGTGCTGCTGCAGTGGAAGGCATTAGGGTGAACAGGAAACTGTGGGTTGGGGAGCAAGAAAGAAAAAGCCCTCTAATGATGCATTTATCACATAAGATAGAGGGCTTTGCCACTAGTGGCTTATCACTTAAATAAGTCAGTTTCATCTTTTGCTCCATTTTGATTTGAGAACCTCTAGAATTGCCCGATTTCCATCCACAGTGACTACTGTAACTTTAAAGTAAGAATCTCTTTGGAAGTATCAGAAAATGGATATATGCAGATTAGTCTTTGGTAAAAATTTAATATCAAATCTCAGCATAAAATACTGAAAATTTAAGACTGTCAGTCACCAGATGCAGCAACTACTTAGAATTCTTTTAGGAGTCAATTGTTCATGTGTTACCAGGTTTTGCTGAAGATATATCCTGCCACTGAGACATCTAAGTCCCCTCATAACTGCAATATCAGAAGGACTTTTCAATAAAGACAGAGCAACTCAGCAGAGTCACTGATGCAATGGAAATGGTACTCAGGGAGCACATTTGATGTGGACTCTGGAGCACATGGAGGGAAGGGAAGAAGAACGTTGTATCCAAAACCAGTTTGTAGCTGTGCATTTAAAGCCAGTATGGAGGTTCCTTAAAAAATTAAAACTAGAGCCCAGCATACACATTGCATATGATTTAGCAATCCCATTCCTGGACATATACACAGAGAAAACCACAATCCAGATACATGCACCCCGGTGTTCACTACAGCACCATTTACAATAGCCAGGACAGGGAAGCAGCTTAGCGTTCCATCAACAGAGGAGTGGATAAAGAAGCTACATATATACAATGGAATAGTGCTCAACCATAAAAAGAACAAAATTGTGCTGTTTGCAGAGACGTGAATGGATGTATATATGACTGTTATACAGAGTTAAATAAGTCATAAAGAGAAAAACAAACATATTATTGCACATATATGAAATGTAAAAATGGTACAGATGATGTTATTTGCAAAACAGAAATAGAGACAGTCATAGAGAAAAACACGGACACCAAGACGGGTAAGGGGATAGGGTGGGATGAATTGGGAGATTGGGACTGACATATATACACTACTGATACTATGTATAAAATAGATAACTAATTTCAGGGAACTGTTTTCTGTGCTCCGTCATGACCTAAATGGGAAGGAAATCCAAAAAAGAGGAGGTATGCATATGTATAGCTGATTCACTTTGCTGTGCAGTAGAAACTAGCACAACATTATAAAGCAACTATTCGCCAACAAAAATTAATTTAAAAATGAAAATTAAAAAATGAACATGGTGTATAAAAAAGATGCACAGAACTTAATATTCTGAGACTCAACAAGTAAATGTTACAAGTAAAAAATAAAGCCAGTAAACAAAATCTCAATAGGCCAGCTCCTATTGCTCTATGCCCTAAACGTTACAATCCCCTCTCTGCTATCTCAAAGCAAGCTGCCTGAGGTACTGATGGAAAATTCTTAACTGAAAGTCAGTTTGGAAACCAGCCTCCCTTCACACTTAGAGGGTAACACTTTGGTTGCAGAAGGTAAAAGTGAGTCCACACAATGGGAAAACAGAAGGCTCATTGGGGAGAGACTGACCCTTTGGATTCCCACTCTAGAATAATACTTGGATATTTATAGATATGTGTGGCCAGTCAAATGAGCCCACAATAATTGGACGATTAAGAATTTCTCTCAAGGAAGAAGGTGATTTTGGAAATCTCTGTCAGAATTCTGAAGGAGAATCAGAGCAGCTTATGAGATGCCCGCCTGGAAAACCCCATGGCTGACTCAGAGGGAATGTGGCATATGAAGGCTGAGGCTTGCTTGTTCTGGCCCTGGAGCTGGTTAATTGGCAAATGAATGTAAATGAGCACAGAGATGTCCCAGCTACATAATAATAGGTAGGAAGGTGGTGTATTCCTTTCCCATGTGGTCAAGCACAGTCCAGAAGACTGAGAGGAAAAGAACTGCTTTCAAAGGCTTTGGGTAAGATGCTTAAGGACAAACACTAGCATGTAGATTGTTAACATCCTTACCAGTAACCCTGGTGGCTTCAAAGTGGTTCTGACGGGAATAGGCATGATTTCTACCCTGGGCTGTATTACCCTTTGACTGAAGCCAGTCTCGTCATTAAGGGTTTGATGCAACAGGTTGTGCTTCTGTTTGATTCTACCCGCTACATTTCATGGACCAAAGTGACACATCACTGCTGTCAGCACACCAAAACAGTGAGAAGCTTAAAGCTGTCTGATCTTAGGAAATTTCCTACCACCTTCAAACTGAACTCAAAACACTTTTACTCAAAGATGCAGAGACTGTGTTAGAGTCTTGAAGAGCTGACCTGACAATATGAGGGACAGTGGAGGAGGAGCATCTTTTAGAAGGTTTCTTTCTAAAGAGTACAGGGATGAGAATGAAGGCTGAAGATGCTATGATCACACACTGACTTCTCATCTCAAAATACTTTCCTTATTTTCCTGGATCAAGTCACCGCTCATCAAGGGTTGCCCTTGTGTGTCCTGAAGGAGGAGAGCATCACTGTGCAAACAATTGACACCACACTGTCAATTCCCCTGAAAGTATAAATATCCCCAGGAGAACAGAGAAATGCACACTGTGCGGCTCGCCTAGGACTGACCAGGATGCTGGCCCCCTGCTCATGGCCACAATGGTCCCAGAGCCTTTGCCTTTGGAAGGTGCTCCTTAGGACTGGACAAAAGGGAACATTCCAGAAAGGAGATTTCTGCTACTTGCCTGACTGTGGGTAGTCTGACTGAATCTATAAAACCAAGTCTGGGTTAAAACAGGTCAACAACAGACAAGGAGAAACTGGGGAGATGGGGAAGGAGCTTGTGAATACAAATAACATTAGGAAGGATGCTGTTGTACTTTCCCTGAGAGAGGGCTTGCATGAAAGAATTAATGTTCTTAATTCTCTCAGGAGCAGCAGTTCATGAACCATAGGGAAAAGATCCCTGGATTTGTTTTTCCTCTAAGATGGAAAAGTGACCTTAAGTCTATTTATAAAATTAACCCAAAAAACTACTTGAATTCATAGCAGAAGAGATATCATCAGCACCCTTTGATGACCTGCCTGAACGAAGAGCAGGCTGAAATCATCACTGGGTTTTATTTTTCAAGTCATGCTTATGACAAAGATGCTTTTACACAGCCATAAGTCACCGATGAGTCACCCAAAGAATCTTCAGAAATAATTGCACATAGAAGCTGAATGTTTGAACTCACTACCTCTGGAGGGTACTATGCATGTACATGCATAAAATATAACAGGTAGAAGTGTCACCACTGGCTTAGATAATATCAATCTCAACATCCTAAGAGAGTAGGTACCTGGGAAATAGAACTTGGTGTGTTGAGCCAAGTGGTCCTGGCATTACTAGAGGATACCTGAGAGGATTATGTGTAGGCATGATGCACTATTCGTATCTCTAAATCAGTGGAACATTGTACTTTCCAACCATGCTGGGAAAGGGCTTATATCTTTCATTAATGTCTTGATTACAATAAAACCTATTGTGTTAAAAGTGCAACAGCGTAAAAAGAAATAAGCTCCAAGCCATGAAAAAGACATAGCAGATCCTTAAACACACATTGCTAAGTGAAAGAAACAAATCTGAAAAGACAACATATTGCATGGTTCCAACTATATGGCAAAAAAGACAAAAATGTAAGAAGAAAAATCAATGGTTTACAGGACTCAAGGAAGGAAAGGAAGTAACACCCAGAAGATTTTTAGGACAGTGAAAATATTCTGCATGATACTGTAGTGGTGGACACATTAGACATTTGTCAAAATTTACAGAATGTTAAAAAAAAAAAAGAGTGATCTCTCAAGTAAACTATGGACTTGTGTTAATAACAATATGCCAACATAGGGATATCAATTATAACATATGTACATATTAATGCAAAACATCAATAATAGGGTAAAACAGAGGTGGTAGAGTAATGGGTGTATGGGAATTCCCTACTTTTCACTCAATTTTTCTGTCAACCTAAAACTGCTCAAAAAAATAAAGTGTATTATTTATATTTTTTAAAGTGCAGTGGTGAGGGATGATGGAAACTCTGAATAGAGGGATGCATTTGTAGCATGACTATACACAGACTACAGTGTGACAATAATTTTCTGGCCAGAGCACTCTGAATTACCAAAGAACTTTCCCCACAGTACATTGAATGAGTCAGAAGGAAGAATGTTAGTGTGTCAAAATGATACCTGGAATCCTGTGTCATTGGAAATCTGTTTCTTAAAGATTAAGGTATGGAATGCTCCGCCAGTCCATATGGACCTGAAATTTAGTGACCACTGGCCTCCAGTAACTCCTTTGTTCATTGGAAGTGCAGTTTGTATAAAAAGAGATCTTTGTGGGAAAGTTTGAGACATAACATTGTAATATTAACTGAGTTGTAATTTAGTTACTAAGTGGTGTCTGACTCTTGGACACCATGGACACCACTTGGAATCCATAGACAAGCCTCCTCTGCCCATGGGATTTCCCTGGCAAGCATACTGGAGTGAGTTTCCATTTCCTTCTCCAGGGGATCTTCCAGACCCAGGGATCAAACCAGAGTCTCCTGAAGTGGCAGGCAGATTCTTTACCTGCCAAGCCACCATGGAAGCCCTTCTGTTAACTGAGATGTGTTATATAAAGTATATTTGAAGCTCTCCACAGCAGCTATATGTCATAATAAAAGATTTATGATTTACTTGTAAACCTTAAAATAAATGAAACTTAAGTAAACTATAATCTCAGGATAAACGTAAGTTTTCAGGAATTAACCTAAAACTCCCCTCCGATGTCAGAGCTCATGAGATTAACTGGCCAGAGAAAGAAGTAAATTTAAGTTTGGGAGAGTAACCATATGCAGTTGAATTTCTCTATAAAAGCTATTGGAAGGTGCAAAAAATAATGGATTAAGGAAGGAAATGAATAATCCAAGTGGTTAAGGAATATAAAAATATTGTGAGACCTGTGGTCATTATTAGCATGTTTTGAAAGCGAATTCCTGCATTTCACTGGAAGCTGCAAGTCCTGACAGTCATCAGTGTTTTCGTTAGTCTGCTTCTACAGGTTGACTATTATAGAAATTACTATAGTAAGAATGACAAGCAGTGCCTGGGGGATGCGTAGCAAGGAGATGGAAGTGAGAATAAAGGATTGGTTCTGTGGCCTCTCCCCCAGCCTCAAGGATTAATTACCTTGAAAATTCAAGGGATTTGTGGGAGTCAACTTGGCTCAGAGCCAAGTGTTAGGGACGTTAAATGGAAGCAGCCTTGTTCAGGCTTCAGAGCCAAGAAAGCAGAGCAGGCCTTTGACCTTGCTTCTGACCTGCCTGGACACTGTCCTAACTGTGTGCCTGATAGCAAGTACACCAATTATTACCAGTAAGATGAATGACAATATAGATAAGATAGGGAGTGGGTCTTGGAATTCTTGAGCCCCTGGAGGAGGCCTGGCCAACCAAGCTTGAGTCTTAACAAAATCCTACAACGAGCAAGATAAAACAAACAGCATTGTAAAAAATAGTGACGTGAAGTCAGAGCTGCAATTTGCTTGCAAACTGATGATGATATCCATTTGTGGCCTGGGATTCTAAGTGGGAACCCCCAAACTTGCAAGTTGGAAGTCCCACCAGTGGGGTGGATGCACTGCCTGGGACCTTTTCTCAATGTGGACTCCAGATTGCTGTTATGCCAGGAAGTCCCAGCACTGTTTAAATCCGGATGTCAGTTGGCCCCAGTTAGGTGATGTTTATGCTGTTACTCTCCTCTACTGTTTCTGCTTCTCTTTCCTTTTAATGATTTTATATTGAAAACAAGTTAGATAATTCTCTATTAAATATTGAAATTACTTATCTGTATATAATGAGTGGTTTCTTTTTTTAATGAATCCTTTGAACCTAAAACAAAAGTTAAAACTTCCAACAAAATACCAAGATAACTGAAAATTAGGCCAAGCACTGTGGGTCACGGGAAACACGCGCACCTGCATTGTTGGGGGTGTTTATTGAGCTGCCTTGGAGCTAAGAGCTGGTTACAGACCCTGAGAACCCCCATGATCAGCAAGGAATAAAAGCTGGAGAAGCCCCAGAACTGGAGGCCACCACTGCCTCACGTGACAGCACATGTCCTCTGAGCAGTGTCCGGGGCACATTGGCAACAATTCCTGGCTGTCATGAAGACTCTTTAATGCTGTGAGCATGAACACTGTTAAAAATGGGGATTTCCCTGGTGGTCCAGTGGTTAATACTTCACCTTCCAGTGAAGGGGTGTGGGTTGGCTCCTTGGTCAGAGACCTAGGATCCCACATGCCTCACAGCCAAAAAACTAAAACTTAAAACAGAAGCAATATTGCAGCAAACTCAATAAAGACTTTAAGAAAATGATCTGCATTTTTTAAAACCTTAAAAAAGATTCTATGCAAATTTGAGAATTCCCAGAGCAGACAAAACCATTAAAGCCACTTAAGCAAAATGGAATCTAGCTCATCTCACAAGCGAAAATGAAACCAGGTTATTTCTTGTAAAACTCCTGGTTCTCGAGCTGTTCTTTGCCCACTAAACTGTTACCAAGTACTGTTTATTGACCCGAGGTTTAGATTTTGCTGTGTCTGAGTTTCCGACAATGCTGTTTCTGCTGAGTATGTGTTCCACCTCTAATCACAAAATCCTGTTTGTTCTCCTTGGACATTTTCTCTCCTTTCTCATTTTCTCTCGTGTCTCTGTCGTAACTGAGGCCTTCAGTGCTGAAACCAGAATATCAAATACTCTCCTGGAATTCTATACCTTCTCTCAATAATTTACTATATGACAAAAGTCATAGTGTGACCACTCCTCTCACCTCAAATGGTCTTACTGTTTGCAACTTCCCGTCACCCTTTGCAACCTGTCCATCTTACATAGTCGGCATCTTTTTTTTTTTTTTTTAATTCTTTCTGGGCCTTTTAATCCAGGACAGCTCTTTCTCTGTCCCACAAAGTTTCCATGGTGATTTGTTCCTTAATAACTCTCCTCATCCTCTCCTCTTTTACAGCAATATTCTTTTTGCAAGGGAACTCTGCAATCTTTCTCACTCTTCAGTGTTACACCTTCTGTATTTAGCTTCTCTCAGACTCTTCAATGTCTGCTTCATTCCTGTTTGTGTAAACATGCTAAGACATGTAATCAGGCATTTTAAAATTACTTAAATTTTATAATAAATCAGTAGTTAAATAAGATAATTGAATATATAGAAATTAACATAGAAAGCAATTTATATGCAATTGATACCCTAGTGATTATTAAATATAATTTAAAAACTGAAAAATTTAAGAAAATAAGATAAACAGCCATATTTATTTAACTAATACCAAATTTGACTAATATCACATTTTGCCCTATATCCTTCAGGTTTTACATGTACTGAATCATGCTAAATGTGTCAGTCTAAAGCCTGCTTTCTTATTTTACATGTTTCCTATGTGTCCATGTCAACATATGAAGATCTAGTTTATTTATTGCACAAAATTACCAATAAATATATCATGATTTATTTATTTTTCCCCAACTAATTCATATTCACATAACTTCAGTATTTTACCTATAGCAAAGATATTGCAATGAATGTCTGTACATCCCTTTTGGTTATTTTCAAATTTAATTTTTATTTCATTTTATAGCTGATTTACAATGTTGTATTAGTTTTGGGTGCACAGCAAAGTGATTCGTTTGTACATACACATATATCTAGGTTATGTTATTAGAAGTGAAATTTCTGGGATTTTCTGGAACATACTTCTCCACCTTGACTGTCTCCTGTCAAATTGCTGTCTGATGTTGCTCTAACAATTCACACAGGCAGCAGCAGTGAGAGAATTCAGAATTCCCCTTATGCTGTATTTATCATCAAATTATGTGAACCTTGGCAAAAATAAAAATGAACTCATTGGAATGTCTATATTCAAAATCAGAACAAAGAATGGGGAATAGCTGGAGTACAAATCCTATAAAAAAGGGACTTAAATCTACAAATCCTGTTAGAGTTGGACCTAGAGATTGTCATACAGAAGTAAGTCAGACAGAAAAGGACAAACATCACATGATATCCCTTATGTGTGGAATCTAAAAGTATGGTACAAATGAACTTATCTATAAAACAGAAATAGAGTCACAGATGTAGAAAGCAAACTTATGGTTACCAAAAGGGAAACAAGAGGGGTAAACTGGGAGATTGGGATTGACATATACACACTACTATACATAAACTAGGAAGAGAGTTCCAGAAAAACATCTATTTCTGCTTTATTGACTATGCCAAAGCCTTTGACTGTGTGGATCACAATCAACTGTGGAAAATTCTGAAAGAGATGGGAATACCAGACCACCTGACCTGCCTCTTGAGAAATCTGTATACAGGTCAGGAAGCAACAGTTAGAACTGGACATGGAACAACAGACTGGTTCCAAATAGGAAAAGGAGTACGTCAAGGCTGTATATTGTCACCCTACTTATTTAACTTCTATGCAGAGTACATCATGAGAAACGCTGGACTGGAAGAAACACAAGCTGGAATCAAGATTGCCGGGAGAAATATCAATAACCTCTGATACGCAGATGACACCACCCTTATGGCAGAAAATAAAGAGGAACTAAAAAGCCTCTTGATGAAAGTGAAAGAGGAGAGTGAAAAAGTTGGCTTAAAGCTCAACATTCAGAAAACGAAGATCATGGCATCTGGTCTTCATGGGAAATAGATGGGGAAACAGTGGAAACAGTGTCAGACTTTATTTTTTTGGGCTCCAAAATCACTGCAGATGGTGATTGCAGCCATGAAATTAAAAGACGCTTACTCCTTGGAAGGAAAGTTATGACCAACCCAGATAGCATATTCAAAAGCAGAGACATTACTTTGCCAACAAAGGTCCATCTAGTCAAGTCTATGGTTTTTCCTGTGGTCATGTATGGATGTGAGAGTTGGACTGTGAAGAAAGCTGAGCACCAAAGAATTGATGGTTTTGAACTGTGGTGTTGGAGAAGACTCTTGGGAGTCCCTTGGACTGCAAGGAGATCCAACCAGTCCGTCCTAAAGGAGATCAGTCCTGGGTGTTCATTGGAAGGACTAAGGCTGAAGCTGAAACTCCAATACTTTGGCCACCTCATGCAAGAGTTGACTCATTGGAAAAGACTCTGATGCTGGGAGGGATTGAGGGCAGGAGGAGAAGGGGATGACAGAGGATGAGATGGCTGGATGGCATCACCAAATCGATGGACATGAGTTTGGGTAAACTCCGGGAGTTGGTGATGGACAGGGAGGCCTGGCGTGCTGTGATTCATGGGGTCACAAAGAGTCAGACACAACTGAGCAACTGAACTGAACTGATACATAAACTAGACAACTAAAAACTAATAGTACTATGCATTAGTCCCCTTATAGCACAGGAAACTCTACTCAATACTCTGTAATGACCTATATGGGAAAAAAATCTTAAAAAGAGTGGAGATATTTATATGTATAACTGATTCACTTTGTTGCACACCTAACTAACACAACATTGTATATCAACTCTACTTTAATAAAAGCTAAAAAGAAAAGAGAATCCATTGACGCAAACTTTTCCAGAGCTAGAGGTTTTGAGAAAATGAAAAAGAAGATTGAGCATTGCCAAAGTTGGTCAACAATTTTTACAATATAGCGAGTTATTATCCACACAATGCCAACTTTTAAGCAAATTCATTATTCCATGTTCTCACACATTTACATTGTTATTATCTGAAAAAAGAGATAGAGTAGCTCAGATAACTCAGATGTAAGCTTCAGATGACATTCAATTTTTTTTCATGTGCTAACAAACCACAGTATTTGTTTTTGCTGTTGTTTGGTTGCTAAGTTGTGTCTGACTCTTTTGTGGTCCCATGGACTGTATCCTGCCAGGTTTCTCTGTCCATGGGAATTCCCATGCAAGCATACTGGAGTGCATTGCCATTGCCTTCTCCAAGGGTTCTTCCTGACCTAGAGATCAAACCCACATCTCCTGTATTGCAGGCAGATTCTTTACCACTGAGCCACCTGGAAAGCCCCAAATCACAGTAAACCATCAATTAAATGTGACTTCTACAATGACTAATCAAATATCCTCAGTAAATGAGTTCATTTTTCTAAAGTGCTGGCAAAGTTTTTGTCTCTATTAAGAGCAAGTCATTATCACCTTGGAGCTATTCCCTTATCCTCTTGAGGCCAAAGGGAGCTTTCTTACAATAAAATGCCTTATATTATTTTTGGTTTGAGAGGGAGGGAGGAGAGAGAGGGAGAAGGAAGGAGAAAGAGAGAGGGAAGAGGGGATGGAGTGAGGGAAGGAAAAAGAAAGAAAGAAGGGAGTAAAAAAGGAAAGGAAAGGAGGTACCTACGCCTAGAGTCGGACACGACTGAGTGACTTCACTTTCACTTTTCTCTTTCATGCATTGGAGAAGGAAATGGCAACCCACTCCAGTGTTCTTGCCTGGAGAATCCCAGGGATGGGGGAGCCTGGTGGGCTGCTGTCTATGGGGTCGCACAGAGTCAGGCACGACTGAAGCGACTTAGCAGCAGCAGCAGCAGCACCCCTATGACACAGGGACTGCATAATTCTAATCTCAGTCTTGATTCTTTTAAAGATATCTACAGCACTCATTTTAAACTGTGATTTAGAGGAGAGGGTTTCCCTGGTAGCTCGGCTGGTAAAGAATCCACCTGCAATGCAGGAGACCCCAGTTCAGATTCCTGGGCTGCGAAGACCCACTACAGAAGGGATAGAATACTCACTCCAGTATTCTTAGGCCTACCTGGTAGCTCAGCTGGTGAAGAATCTGCCTGCAGTGTGGAAGGTCTAGGTTCTATCCCTGGGTTGGGAAGATCCCCTGGAGAAGGAAAAGGCTACCCACTCCAGTGTTCTGGCATGGAGAATTCAATGGACTGTATAGTCCATGGGGCCGCAGAGAGTTGAACACGACTGAGTGACTTTCACTTTCAGAGAAGGAAGGGCACACAGTTGCATGCACACTGGGGATATGTGGTTTTATAAGCAGGATTTAGACAACTGTAAAAGAAAGAAATCTCTGTAAACTGTGCATTCCAGTAAGAAAAACTGCACATAAAATACTTCTGCTACACAGATCTATGACTCTACAAGTTCAGCGGTGTCATAATGTCTAAGGACAAGGAAGAGAAATCCACCTCAGGATACTATGCTGAACCAAAACCAACATCACATGCGGAAAAGAAAATTAGAGGGAAGTACTGTGTGAATTAACAGAGTCCTAGTATCTCTGTTGCACAGTGTACTCCAAAGTACCCATAAAAACAAACATCCTACCCATAAACAGGTCAAAGGATACAAATATGCCCTTCCCCAACGAAGAGACATGTAAGAATGCCAGGAAATAATGTATATACTAAAACTCACTACATAATCATGAGACAAAATTGAGGACCAGAAGATTAATGAATGTAAAGACAGTAACAGCCCTATTTGTTATGGACAGGAAAAATAAACACTCTCCTAAAGCACTCTCTGTCTGATGAGTAACTTTGAATACATTAGAAAACATTGTTTTTTAATCAAGAAATTGTTCTTATTGACTGTATGCTCTGAAAATAATAAGAAACGAGCACAAAAAGTTATGAGGCTCACTAAGACATTTTTTGTTTGTAATGGCTACAAATGGAAATAAACTTATTTAAAATTTTGTTAAATTGAATTGATGATATATCTCTGTATTTTTTTAAGATAAGGGAAAGTTCTCAAAGATTTAATAGTGTACATAATATTTGGGGTTTCCCTGGTGGAAACGGTAAAGAATTTCTTTAAAGTGGTAAAGAATCCACCTACCAGTGCAGGAGATGCAGGAGACTTGGGTTTAATCCCTAGATCAGGAAGACCCCTGGAGAAAGAAATGGCAACCCACTCCTGTATTCTTGCTGGGAAATCCCGTGGACAGAGGAACCTGGCAGGCTACAGTCCATGGGATCAAAAAGAATCAGACATGTTTAGCAGCTAAACAACAATAATAATACAATATTAACATTTTGTGAAAGAATATATGAAATTTTATTATACAATAGCTTAGTGAGAAGGCAAACTTGGGTATTTGTTAAGCATATAGAATATGGAAAACAGAATATAGGGACTCAACATCTGACAATTTTAGCCAACAAGCTAGAGAAGTCTCTAGAACAAATATACAGTATGTTAGACACAGCATTGTGTAATATTTGATACAAAGATATATAACAATAAAAGGGAAATGTAGTATAAATACATGTATAGCATTTTTCCCTGAGCATATTTTGAGAAAAATGAAATTTCCTATTATGCTAAGTAGAGTATAACACAGTGAGTTATTTTTAAGTACTCCAACTACTTTTTACAGGGAAGCAAAATTCCTAGCCAAAAATATGGAATAGCTAAGTTTTGGGTACCTACTAGTTAATTTGATTTCATTTTAGATCCATTACTCAGACTCAATCAGATTTTTCACTTTCATCCCCAACTAGCTGCTTAATTCATAATTATTTCTGCTGGAATTACTTCATAATGAACAGCTGTCCTCTCTCCCTTATTTGTTTATTTTTTCAACCATTTATTTAAATCAGCATGAATTCAGAAAGATTTCTTTTAATCCTTTGTGTTACGACCTGATATTATCATTATTTATGTTATTGCTGAAATAAAATTCATCATAAGAAACACTGAAGAAGTCAGGTCCTCTTTTATTTGGAGATTGATTAGGTTTTACATTTCAGTGTCATGGAGGTATTTGCTTTTAGTCACCACCATTATAACAAGTAGAAGAATGGGAATGGATTGTATCTGTATACAGGAGAAATACAGACCTTAGTATGGGAAACAAGGAAAATGTCTTCTATATTTTTTGAGAGACCTTGTTCAAAGCTTTAGAAATGAAAAGCAAAAAAGTTTCCCTAGTAGCAGACCCCACCAATAATGAGAAAACACTAATGATGGAGATAGGTGCAGGAGTCCAATGTGCCCATCCCCTGGAGGACTTCCTCTGCGTCCCTGGAAGGCTGCACTCTGCACTCTGAGCAGGTGCCTTCATGAAGCATGAAGCTAATGATGCTATTTCTCTACTCCCACAGCTCACCACAGCTCACTCTTGGAACTAGTTAATCTCACAACCTGAAAGCTCCAGGGCAATCTGCTTTTCAGGCAGAGAGGGGGCCCATCACTAGTAGGACATTTCTCCTGGTGCACATCATATGGATTCTCTTATTCTATCCTGTGATTGCTACCTTGTGACCCTTCTCTAGACCTGTTTGGTCCCTTGCCTGTGCCACAGGCCTCCAAATCCTGCAGTGCTCATCATCAGATTTGGGGCCAAAACCACCTGTCATACCTCACACTTCTTGTCCATCTGTCCAACTAGAACTACATTACCAACAATCATCTAATTCTAAGACACACTCTGGAAACATCACTTGCTGGCTTCTCTGCTCACTTGTAATCTGTAATATGTCAGAGGACACTGGTTGGAAGCTCAGGCTCTGTGTCTGCTTAGAGTGTATAATTACTGGCTCTTCTCTCACTATTTTCTGACCTCAGGCAAGGAACTCAAACTCTATGTGCCCTTGTTTCCTTCTAAATAAAATGGAGGCAGTAACAAGAATACTTACTGAGTTGCTACAAGGATTCAACACATGCAAAATGTTCCAAACAATGCTGGGGACAAGGGTGCTCTGTAGTGATTGTAGTATTGCCCCCTGATTGCCACCTGGTGGTGTAAGCTTTGTTGTGAGCTTCAAGGACAGCAGGAGTTACGATCACCCCTATCTCAGCTTGTTCCTGTCTTTTAAGTTCAATTAGTGGTTACAATATGGACAACACTTCAAGAAATGTCATTTTAAAAATGATTTTTTTTTTTACTTTACAATATTGTATTGGTTTTGCCATACATCAACATGAATCTGCCATGGGTGTACACGTGTTCCCCATCCTGAACTCCCCTTCCACCTCCCTTCCCATACCATCGCTCTGGGTCATCCCAGTGCACCAGCCCTGAGCATCCTGTATCATGCATTGAACCTGGACTGGCGATTCATTTCACATATGATAATTTACATGTTTCAATGCCATTCTCCCAAATCATCCCACCCTTGCCCTCTCCCACAGAGTCCAAAAGACTGTTCAATACATCTGTGTCTCTTTTGCTGTGTTATTTTTATCATTCACATCTCAAATTTTATGAATTTTTTTTTTAATTAAAAAACTTTTGGCTGTTCTGGCTCCTTGTTGTGGCACTTGGGCTCTCTAGTTGTGGGGCTTGGGCTCCAGAGTGTGGGCTCAGCATTTGCAGCCTGTGGGCTTCTCTAGTTATGGTGCACAGGCCAGGATCTTAGTTCCTAAACCAGGAATCTAACTCTAGTTCCCTACATTGAAAGGTGGATTCTTAAACACTGAACCACCAGGGAAGTCCCTGAAATTTGTTGAAATTATCAGAGAATTTCCTTCTTCTGTGCTTTGAAATGTCTCATGAATCCTTTAAATTTTTATATTCCTTTTGACTGTTTCTCAGTGCTGAATATGTTTCTGTATTTAGATTAAAAAATATACAATATGTTTTTATAATGTTCTAATTTGTTTAACCATAAATTATATGTTGTTTCATAGATTATCATTTCTGTTCTTTCTCCATCAGTTCCATTCAGTTCAGTTCAGTTGCTCAGTCATGTCTGACTCTTTGCGACCCCATGAATCGCAGCACGCCAGGCCTCCCTGTCCATCGCCAACTCCCGGAGTTCATTCAGACCGACGTCCATCGAGTCAGTGATGCCATCCAGCCATCTCATCCTCTGTCGGCCCCTTCTCCTCCTGCCCCCAATCCCTCCCAGCATCAGAGTCTTTTCCAATGAGTCAACTTTTCGCATGAGGTGGCCAAAGTATTGGAGTTTCAGCTTTAGCATCATTCCTTCTAAAGAAATCCCAGGGTTGATCTCCTTCAGAATGGACTGGTTGGATCTCCTTGCAGTCCAAGGGACTCTCAAGAGTCTTCTCCAACACCACACTTCAAAAGCATCAATTCTTCAGCACTCAGCCTTCTTCACAGTCCAACTCTCACATCCATACATGACCACAGGAAAAACCAGAGCCTTGACTAGACGGACCTTAGTCAGCAAAGTAATGTCTCTGCTTTTGAATATACTATCTAGATTGGTCATAACTTTTCTTCCAAGGAGTAAGCATCTTTTAATTTCATGGCTGCAATCACCAGCTGCAGTGATTTTGGAGCCCCCCAAAATAAAGTCTGACACTGTTTCCACTGTTTCTGCATCTATTTCCCATGAAGTGATGGGACCAGATGCCATGATCTTCATTTTCTGAATGTTGAGCTTTAAGCCAACTTTTTCACTCTCCTCTTTCACTTTCATCAAGAGGCTTTTAGTTCCTCTTCACTTTCTGCCATAAGTGTGGTGTCATCTGCATATCTGAGGTGATTGATATTTCTCCCAGCAATCTTGATTCCAGCTTGTGTTTCTTCCAGTCCAGCATTTCTCATGATGTACTCTGCATAGAAGTTAAATAAGCAGGGTGACAATATACAGCCTTGACGTACTCCTTTTCCTATTTGGAACCAGTCTGTTGTTCCATGTCCAGTTCTAACTGTTGCTTCCTGACCTGTATACAGATTTCTCAAGAGGCAGGTCAGGTGGTCTGGTATTCCCATCTCTTTCAAAATTGTCCACAGTTGATTGTGATCCACACAGTCAAAGGCTTTGGTATAGTCAATACATCAGAAATAGATGTTTTTCTGGAACTTTCTTGCTTTTTCGATGATCCAGCAGATGTTGGCAATTTGATCTCTGGTTCTTCTGCCTTTTCTAAAACCAGCTTGAACATCAGGGAGTTCACAGTTCACGTATTGCTGAAGCCTGGCTTGGAGAATTTTGAGCATTACTTTACTAGCATGTGAGATGAGTGCAATTGTGTGGTAGTTTGAGCATTCTTTGGCATTGCCTTTCTTTGGGATTGGAATGAAAACTGACCTTTTCCAGTCCTGTGGCCACTGCTGAGTTTTCCAAATTTGTTGGCATATTGAGTGCAGCACTTTCACAGCATCATCTTTCAGGATTTGAAATAGCTCAACTGGAATTCCATCACCTCCACTAGCTTTGTTCGTAGTGATCCATGCAATGTCTATTTTTTTAAAAAATATATTGATAAAATACTGTCACAAGGCATCAACGGTTTAAATTGATGTCTCTGTGTGTACTTATTTTTATACCATCTCCTCTCTAGATTCCTTAATATTGTGCTCAGAATCAAAATGACTCTCAATAAATGGCTATTTACCAAGTGAAAAAAAATATGAGTTTGTAACTTTTATTATAGTGTTGCTGTTGCTGCTGCTAAATCACTTCAGTCGTGTCCAACTCTGTGCGATCCCATAGACAGCAGCCCACCCGGCTCTGCCGTCCCTGGGATTCTCCAGGCAAGAACACTGGAGTGGGTTGCCATTTGCTTCTCCAATGCATAAAAGTGAAAAGTGAAAGTGAAGTCACTGAGTCGTGTCCAACTCTCAGCGACCCCATGGACTGCAGCCCACTAGGCTCCTCCGTCCATGGGATTTTTCCAGGCAAGAGTACTGGAATGGGGTGCCATTGCTATTTTTAAAAGAATTCCTTTTAAAAGGGCTTTACATATTAGGAAATGCAAAGAGCTGTATTTAAAGAGTTTCTCAACCTCAAAAACTCATATACCAAGGGCAACTTTTTGACAAAAATCCCAGAGAAGGGCTTGTGTCAGTGTGGTAGAGACATTTACTACCACTAAAGTCTGAAGAGTCCCTATGGTTCTGGGACACTTTGCTGAGCACAAGCAAAGTAAAAACTGTTCATGTACATATGTGTGCAAAACATCTATTAGCTGTCTTTTGCATGATTCATTTTTAGTTAATACTTGGGTAATATTCTTGTCAGTGCAAAAATAGCAGTTTTGGGGAGTTTGAGGTCGGCAGGGAAAGAACCATCTTTAACAGGAATACAAATGAACAGGAGAAATGGAGTGTGGGTGGTTCCCAAGTGATGAACTCGATCTTTATAAAGAGGCTTAGATTTGTCAAAAGATAATAGGTGCTGCTTTGTGCCTCATAATTGCTTCTTATGCAAAAATTTCAAAAGAATGATCCTGGGAAAATGAAAGGTCCTTTATCATCTCAAAACATTAAGTTACTAAATGTTAGTAACTTATAAAAAGATCCAATTTCTTATTGCTTAAATATTTTTCTAAAAATCTCTCAGATAGAACTACTTTTTTCTCATTTTATGTGGACTCTTAAAAATGATACAAATGATCCTATCTATGAAACAGAAAAAAATCAAGGACATAGAGAACGGACTGATGGTTGCCAAAAGGGAGGGATATGGGGGAAGGATGGATTCAGAGTTTGGAGTTAGCAGATGCAAGCTGTTATATATAGAATGAATAAGCAAGGTCCTACTGTATAGCACAGTTCAGTTCAGTCAATTAATCATATTCAACTCTTTGTGACTCCATGGACTGCCACATGCCAGGCTTCCCTGTCCATCACCAACTTCCAGAGCTTGCTCAAATTCAAGTCCATCAAGTTGGTGGTGCCATCCAACCATCTCATCCTCTGTTGTCCCCTTCTCTTCTTGCCTTCAATCTTTCCAAGCATCAGACTCTTTTCCAATGAGTCAGTTCTTTGCATCAGATGGCCAGAGTACTGGAGCTTCAGCTTTAGCATCAGTCCTTCCACTGAATATTCAGAACTGATTTCCTTTGGGATTGACTGGTTTCATCTCCTTGCTGTCCAAGGGACTCTCAACAGTCTTCTCCAACACCACAGTTCAAAAGCATCAATTCTCCAGTGTTCAGCTTTCTTTATAGTCTAACTACATGACTACTGGAAAAACAATAACTTTGACTAGATGGACCTTTGTTGGCAAAGTAATGTCTCTGCTTTTTAATATGCTGTCTAAGTTGGTTATAACTTTTCTTTCAAGGAGCAAGCATCATTTAATTTCATGGCTGCAGTCACCATCTGCAGTGATTCTGGAGCTCAAAAAAATAGTCTGTCACTGTTTCCATTGTTTCCCCATCCATTTACTATAAAGTGATGGGACTGGATGCTAAGATCTTAGTTTTTTGAACCTGAGTTTTAAGTCAGCTTTTTCACTCTTCTCTTGCATCAAGAGGCACTCTAGTTCCTCTTCACTTTCTGCCATATGGGTGGTGTCATCTGCATATCTGAGGTGATTGATATTTCTCCCAGCAATCTCAGTTCCAATTTGTGCTTCATCCAGCCCAGCATTTCTTATGATGTATTCTGCATATAAGCTAAATAAGCAGGGTGACAATACATAGCCTTGACATACTCCCTTCCCAATTTGGAACCAGTCTGTTGTACCATGTCAATTTCTAATTGTTGCTTCTTTACCTGCATATAGATTTCTCAGGAGGCAGGTCAGGTGGTCTGGTATTCCCACCTCTTTAAGAATTTTCCAGTTTGTTGTGATCCACACAGTCAAAGGCTTTAGAGTAGTCAATCAAGCAGATGTTTTTCTAGAATTCTCTTGCTTTTTCTATGACTCAACAGATTTTGGCAATTTGATTTCTGATTCCTCTGCCTTTTCTAAATCCAGCTTGAAAATATGGAAGTTCTTGGTTCACGTACCTTTGAAGCCTCACTTGGAGAATTTTGAGCATTACCTTGCTAGTGTGTGAGAGATGAGTACAATTATGTGGTAGTTTGAACATTCTTTGGCATTGCCTTTCTTTGGGATTGGAATAAAAACTGACCTTTTACATTTCTGCGGCCACTGATGAGTTTTCCAAATTTCATGGCATATTGAGTGGAGCATTTTAACAGCATCATCTTTTAGGATTTTAACTAGCTCAGCTCGGATTCCATCCCCTCCACTAGCTTTGTCTGTAGTGATGTTTTCTAAGGTCCACTTGACTTCACAATCCAGGATGTCTGGCTCTAGGTGAGTGATCATGCCATTGTGGTTATCTGGGTCATTAAGATCTTTTTTGTTTAGTTCCTCTGTGTATTCTTGCCACCTCTTCTCAATATTTTCTGCTTCTGTTAGGTCCATACCATTTCTGTCCTTTATTTCTGCATTATATATTCCCTTGGTATCTCTAATTTTCTTGAAGAGATCTCTAGTTTTTCCCATTCTATTGTTTTCCTCTATTTCTTTGCATTGGTCACTGAGGAAGGCTTTCTTGGCTATGGATTCCTTTCTTTTTTTTTTTTAATGGGGAATGTTTTGTACATTAGTATAAAATGGGCAGTAAATATTATTAGTAATAATAAAAACCTCTATATATACCACTCATTGACACTTCTTGTCTTTAATTTTTAAGAGGCTATCTTCTATTCAAAAGGATTTCTGCATGAAATAGAGGTACATTTTCTCCCCTTATATTTAAAGAATCAAAAGTCCAACTCTTTATTAAAGAATTTGAACCTGATTAGGTAAATATTATAGAGCTACCTTATAATAGAAACATATGCATTAATACAAATACACTAATATGACCTAGTCATTGTGATTTTAGCTTGGAGTCAAGTCTTCAGCAGGTGTTTTCCAGAGAGCTGTTTATTTCTTAGAAATTTGCTTTAAAGCCCCCCAGTTGATCTCATTGTTCTTGACTATTAAAAAGAGTTCAGTTAAGAATTTGGATTGTTTTTCTGAGAATTCCCCAGCAGTCAGGCCAAAATCACAGCATCCCTGCTCTGGAACTTTCACCAAAGAAATGTTGGAATTTCAGAGCAAGAATCTTCTTTAGACATCATCTTGACCAGCTCTTTTCACAGATCAAGGATTTAAGAAGTTAGAGAATGTGGCAAGGTCACAGGGTTAGCCTTGCATTAACTGGATATGGGCTCTCAACTCTCTGTATAGTGGTTTTTGTTTTAGTTTGGATTTTAAAAATCTACCTTATTATATGTCATCTCTCCAATATGGTAGAAGTAGCAAGAAGCAATCATTTTAGCATGAGCTACATGCAACTTAGCTCACCTAAAATGACTCTACTGAATTATAGTTTCTTGAACAAATTGCTTGTTTTAACAAATTTTCACACCTTCCTACAGAATTAGCATGAAAATTGTGGGTGAAATTTCTGACCATGATACGTGTGAATAGATTTCAAGCTACACGAATAGTCATAATGCGGTAAAAACAATTATTTTTATGGCATACTTTTGACTGTCGGTAAGGGACGGTGGGAGGGAAAAATTCGAGGATGCACACAGGAAGTGCCCTTCAGTGCTGAGCCAAGAAGGCGAGCGAACAGCACTTCCTGTGAGAGACCCTGTGTCCTCACTCCCCTATCCGGCCCTTAGATTCTAAACAGCATCCTCTGCTGCCCTCTAGCGGTTCTGAGAGCCATTAGCGAGGTTGCAAAGGGAAATCTTAGAGGTGAGCAGAGAATTGGTTCCTTTTTCCCCTTCAACAATCTGCACCCATTTATAATGTGGGGTGTGTTTTCTTCACACACCACAGAGCAGTTCTCAGAATCCAGCTGGATGTCCTACACTTCAACTCAGTTCTGACCCCGTCGACCCAAAGATAACATCCAATTCCCCAGGTTAATGGCTCAGTACTGCAAGAACATCCCCCACTTCAGAGACCAAGGCAAAGTCACGCTGTCACCTGCGATTCTGACCAACTGGCTATAGGGCCAAGGTTCCCACACTCCCTATTTAGGTTTGATTATTCTGCTAGAGAAAAACAAACTCAGAGAACCATTTTACTAACTAGATGACTGGTTTATCATGAAAGGATGTGATTCAGAAACAGCCTGATGGAAAGACACAGAGCTTCACACCCACCAGAAATTCCCCTTGCCCACCAGCCCAAAAGCTCTCCAACCTTTGAGGTTTATGGAGGCTTCATCACAGAGGCCTGGCAAGGATTTAAGCTCCAAACCTGCTCCCCTCACAGGGACAGAGGAGTGTGGCAGGCTACAGTCCACGGGGTCACAAAAGAGTAGGGCAAGACTTAGCGACTAAATGACAACAACCGTCTCCCCTCCCAGAAAAGGGAGATCAGGGTGGGATTCCTAGTCGGCTCACCTGGCAACAGTCACCTTCAGCCCCCACCCCACTGAAGTCCCAGAGTCACTTTATTAATGTGACAATAGGTGCCTTTGTCATTTTTCATCACTTAGGAATTTCCTGTGGTTTTCAGAGCTCTGAGCCAAAAATAAGGATAGGGACTAGGACCCATCATGTAGAATTTTTATTACAAATCGCAACGTTACACCCTTCAATGACAAAGAAACAGAACACATCATATGGTGAATCATAGATGCAAATAAAATGGAATAATGAATTGGTTCCAAAATGTATTTGTGTGCGCTTAGTCCATGGGGTCACGAACAGCTGGACACGACTCAGCAACTGAACTGACTGACTGACTGAGTCACTCAGTCGTGTCCAACTCTTTGTGACCTAATGAACATTAACCCACCAGGCTCCTGTCCATGGAATTCTCCAGGCAAGAATACTGCAGTGGGTTGCCATTTTCTCCTCCAGGGGATCTTCCTGATCCAGAGATGGAACCCAAGTCTCCTGCATCTCCTGTATTGGCAGGCGAATTCTTTACCATTGAGCCACCTGGTAAGCTCCCCCACAAAAAACACAGACATATATCCTCAATTCAAAGTGAGGAACTCCTATCTTTACATAACATTTTGGGTCTTGGGGGGAGTTTTTTTTTTGGTGGTACGCAAGAGGGCTGAACAGAAGGAAACCACAGAGAAGGGATGAATTCATTCAGCTTTAGACAAAACCATCACAAAATCCAGCTGGTTCCCTCCTCCTCCCTCTGATCCCTCTTGGTTCTCATTCTCGAAGTATTCTTTCTGTGTCTTGAATATGTTTTATCAATATGAATCATAGACTCAATGGATATGAGTTTGAGCAAGATGGTGAAGGACAGGGAAGCCTGGTGTGCCACAGTCCATGGGGTCAAAAAGAGTTGGACATGCCTGAGCAACTGAACAATAAAAGCACGATGAATATCAAATAGTTTAGTTACTTAGATACATGTCTTTCACTCCCAAAATGTGGGGAGCTCTTCAAGAGCTGATGTCACTTCCCATGTATCTGTGTATCCACTCCCCCACCACCCAGTGCTGGTCTTGCTGCTGTCACTGTGTTGATCCTAAAAAAAAGATATCATATGGGAATAGTCC
Organism: Ovis canadensis; assembly: GCF_042477335.2. NCBI lineage: Eukaryota > Metazoa > Chordata > Mammalia > Artiodactyla > Bovidae > Ovis > Ovis canadensis. The sequence continues at coordinate 53,959,497 of NC_091261.1, forward strand.
TGAGGAATAGGAGCCACCCAGCTTTACCATAACAGCAGGGAATCAAAATGAAAGTCTATCAGAGGCAAAATGATAAGACATTTTCCAAAAATGGCACTAGTCAAAAGACCGATAAGAGCATTCACATCATTTTTATTGAATCAAAAACCATCTAGAGACAAGTGGAAAAAATAATTTATTACAGGTTCTCTTACACATGAACATGGAACATTTATACAAGTTATCAACGTGCTGATAGGAAATGCTAAATTTAAAGACAAACATTTTTACACAAAAGTAGTGGTCCTGTATTTTATAAAGATAGATATTAATAAATTATCAGAGATAATGAAGAACAACAGGTGATGATTCTAACAGGAATGCATTCTATGTTGAAATTAAAGTAACTCTTCTCAAGATGGCACCCTGGATAGAATCAAGTTCTTGTGAGCTAAGACAAAGGAGCTCATTTCTGGGAAGAAAGGGCCAAGATGGGCTCTGACCAACCGAAACACCCCAGCTGTGATTCCAGCTTCATCCTTGGATGCAGTTAGAGTCCATAATGTTTCCTCCAAACTAATGCAATAGCTCATTGTCAAACAGTGCTGCCTTCACCAACAGCTGCATGGGGTTAATGAGATTTATAACACAAAGGATACAATGCAAAGGATAGCATTTTAGAGGAACTGTAATTGCCACATGATCTGAATGAATAACCTGATAGTTTAATAGCAAAGAAGTATATTCTCTATTTCTGAAGGGAAATTAACATAATTCTAAATAGACACTGTTTTCTTAGCATGATATATTCTTATCTGGGGAGTCTGAAACTATATTGCATTTTTCCCCTAAAATTCTGAATTCACTCCTTTAGAAAACGATTTCTATAATGATATGCACCAACACAATAAAACCTTTTTATATGTTATAGTCATTAAAATATACACATATAGAGACACTGAACAAATATGGAAAACCATGATATATATATATATATGTGTATATATATATATATATATACACATACACACATGGCTGAATACCATCAGTTTCATTTAATTAAATTCACCAAATATTTATTGGGTGCCCACTACTTGAAAACCACCATGCCAGGCGATGCATAATTGATCTGAAGACATGTGAAGCTCACATCAGCCACACAAAGCCAAACTTCAGATAACATACTAAACCTCAAAAAGAATCAAAAGCAGAGCTAAAGTTGAATAATGAATAAGGAAAGAGATACACAGGAGAACAGCTTGGGGAAACAGGAAAAGGACGGAGGGAATCACTGGTCCCAGGCACGGCATCTGTTAGGGGGAGACCGGACCTCAACCTGCGATCTTAACCCCACAGTCCAGGATTCAGTTTTCATCCTGCTCTGCTTCCTTTAAAAAGTGAAGTAAATAGGGGATTAGTTTTCAGTGATAAGAAAGCTTGTAGATAATTCAAAATATTTTTTCTTTTTTTTTTAATAAAATTTGCTCTGCATTCATATCCACCACTTTTTTAAACCATTCCCACCATCAGGTTGGCTGAAACAGAGCCACCCAAACAAAAGGAACAATGCTTCAGGCAAACTAATTTATCAGAAGAACATCAGGAAGCATGCTAGTGCCAGAAGTAAATTATTTAAAGTGAAAAGAAGATAAAGATAAATATTTTACAACTTGGCATTTCATTCCTTTTACGACTTCTATTCTAAAAGCATTTTTAGGGAATGTGCACATCCAGGAAAATATATACAGTCGAAGAGTCTCTCCCCCTCTACAGAATCAGTACATCAACAGGGAATAGAGCATCGGGCTTGTTTCTGACGCAGGCCACTGAAAGAGGGGCGGGCAAGGCTGGCAGGACCTTGGTGTCGTGAGCCACGGTGGACCACAGGACCCCCGAGCACACCCCCAGCACATGGGTTCTGGCTGGAGTGCAGCCATAGCATGAGCATGAACCTACATCTTCCCTGAGGAAGTATTTAGATTCTGGACATGCATAAATCCCTCTTCTCTCGAGACCAGTCCTGGGTGTTCATTGGAAGGACTGATGCTGAAGCTGAAACTCCAATACTTTGGCCACCTCGTGCAGAGTCGACTCATTGGAAAACACTCTGATGCTAGGAGGGATTGGGAGCAGGAGGAGAAGGGCACGACAGAGGATGAGATGGTTGGATGGCATCATCGACTCGATGGACATGAGTTTGGGTAAACTCCGGGAGTTGGTGATGGACAGGGAGGCCTGGCGTGCTGCGATTCATGGGGTCACAAAGAGTTGGTCACAACTGAGCGACTGAACTGAACTCCAGGAAAGACTCACCAGGGATTAGTATGTCCAAAGATCCCCAAACATTCCACAAGGCGATGGCATGGCCTTAGAAGGATCTGGAGCTTTGTGGTTAGGAAACCACCCTTGAAGATGGTCATGTCTCAGCCCTGGCAGTGACCACATGGCAACCCAAGGCACTGGGGAGGGGGCCAGGGATGCCCCTCACCGCCCACTCACTTGTGGGGTTCCAGCCAGATTATGGCAGAAGAACCAAAACCAGGGCTTCTCTCTCCAGTGCTTTTGGTTTTAATTTCATTAGAGGACAAAACTGTCAGCCATCAGGTCTCCCCTGGAAGCTGCATTGTTCTAACCAGCTCACTAATGGGTCAGCGTTTCCGCTGCTGTACTTACATGTTCATGTAAGCAAGAATTCTTTGCAAATGAAACATATTTTCAGAGATTATGATTTAGCTCCCCATATTCATACCCTTCTTAAAAAAGGAATTATACTCTGATGAGTCATACCTCTGTTCCTGTATTTTTTCTGGATAGAAACCAAACTTGCATTGGCTCCTTTTTGCCCTTCATGGACACGGGGCCTCTGTGCTCCAAATGGAATTGCGGGTCTGAATTTTCTGGTGTCATGAGACATCTAAAAGGGGACAGGGAACAGGCAGAGAAGCTTGGTGTATGGTCACACAGAGAAAGTAACATACATCAAAGTTATAAACGGAGACAGGAATGACACACAGTAAATTATTTAAATGTACCTCAAGGCTTTAGTAACAATACCAGAGCAGAAATTCCTAAGAGTATGTAGAATCATTTAAAACCGAAATAATGACACAATCTTCTCAAATAAAAAATGAATAATCCAAAGACTTCCCTGGTGGTCCAGTGGTTAAGACTCCACACTCCCAATGCTGGGACCCCAGGTTTGATCCCTGGTTGGGGAACTAAGATCCCACATACCATGGTGTGACCAAAAAAAGAAAAATGCACCATTTTTTTAAATTGAAAAATAATAGTAATCCTAAAAGCAGAGCTGATAACTGTAAAAGGTAATAAAATCACCCAGGGAATTAAAGCAGCTGCAAAGAGACATGTTTCTAGTCAGTAGATCCTAGATGTGTTCTCTGACCTGTATGTATATTCAGACACATTTATTTTCCCTTTTTCTCCAGTGGTTTCTGTCCGGCTTGTGAGGTTAACGGTGTTTCCAAAAAGACAGTAGCGAGGCATCCGTTGTCCTATGACTCCGGTAACTACCTCCCCCGTGTGGATCCCGATCGTTATCTGCAGAATCAAAGCTCTGGTTCAATACATTCAATAATAGGGGTTATTGCTCACGCTAGACTAAAGAATTCAGAGTCATCATATAAAAATCATAAGAACTCTCCAGAACTCCAAACATATTACAGACAAAACCCCTCACACAATCTGGCTTTCAAGAGAAATATTCTTTGAAGCTTTCAAAAGTATGAATCTGGATACTTACTTTAGATTTAGGAAAGAGATAATGTTGTGGGGAGGGAGGTGGGAGGGGGGGTCATGTTTGGGAATGCATGTAAGAATTAAAGATTTTAAAATTTAAAAAAATAAAATAAAAAAATAAAAAAAAATAAAAAGCAGAGACATTAAAAAATAAATAAATAAATAAAAAATAAAAAATAAACCAGAAGGGACAGGGGGTTTTAATCTCATCCTCATGACTTCCAGCACATGGAATAAGGAAGGTAATTTCAAATAGATGGACAGATTTCCCATTTCTATGGAAGAATATAATAGGTTCAATAAAATATTAGTCTTTGTTCATACAGATGCCGAAAGGCACATGAAACAATGCTCAACATCACTAATTATTAGAGAAATGCAAATCAAAACTATAATGAAGTATCACTTCACACTGGTCAGAACAGCCATCATTAAAAAGTCTACAAATAACAATGCTGGAGAGGGTATGGAGAAAATGGAACCCTCATACACTGTTGCTGGGAATATAAGTTGGTGCAGCCCCTATGGAGAACAGTATGGAGGTTCCTTTAAAAACTAAAAATAGAACTGCCATATGATCCAGCAATCCCACTGCAGGGCACACATCCAAAGAAAACTTTAATTCAAAAATACACATGCACCCCAATGTTCACAGCAGCACTGTTTACAATAACCAGGACACAGAAGCAACTTAAGCGTCCATTGAGAGATGAATGGATAGGGAAGACGTAGTACATATATACAATACAATATTATTCAGCCATAAGAATGAAATAATGCCATTTGCAGCCACATGGAGGGACCAAGCATAGTAAGTGAAGTAAGTCTGCTGCTGCTGCTAAGTCACTTCAGTCGTGTCCGACTCTGTGCGACCCCACAGACGGCAGCCCACCAGGCTCCGCCGTCGCTGGGATTCTCCAGGCAAGAACACTGGAGTGGGTTGCCATTTCCTTCTCCAATGCATGAAAGTGAAAAGTGAAAGGGAAGTCGCTCAGTCGTTCCCAACTCTTAGTGACCCCATGGACTGCAGCCTTCCAGGCTCCTTCATCCATGGGATTTTCCAGGCAAGAGTACTGGAGTGGGTTGCCATTGCCTTCTCCGGTGAAATAAGCCAGACAAAGACAAATATCATATGATACCATTTATATGTGGAATCTAAAATTTGACACAAATGAACTTACCCATGAAACAGAAACAGACTCATAGACATAGAGAACAGACCCATGGTTACCAAAGAGGAGAAGGAATGGAGGAGGGATAAAATAGGAGTTTGGGATCAGCAGATATACCCTACTATAAATAAAATAGATAAACAACAAGGACCTACTGTATAGCACAGAGGACTCTACTCAATATCCTGCATTAAACCATAATGGGAAAGAATATGAAAAAAATGTACATACATATGTATATAACTGAATCATTGCTGTGCAGTAGAAACTAACAGCACTGTAAAATATACTTCAATTAAAACATTAAAAATATTTAATCTTTGTTGTCAAGATGCAATTCCTTATGCATAATTAATGATTCGCTGGTCAAGAATATAAATCAGCCGTACAAAAGGCCTGCTAGCCGCTAAGTCACTTCAGTCGTGTCCGACTCTGTGCGACCCCATAGACAGCAGCCCACTAGGCTTCTCTGTCCCTGGGATTCTCCAGGCAAGAATACTGGAGTGGGTTGCCATTTCCTTCTCCAACAAAAGGCCTACTACTACCATTAAAATATGTGTTTTACCTACTAACCTGAACAGATTCACCGTCTACTTGAACCTGGCCAGCAATCTCCATCATGTCCAAGGCCAGGTGGCAGATGGACCGTGCGTGGTGGATGCACGGCTCGGGCAGCCCGCTCACCGTCATGTACTTGTCCCCAACAGTCTCCACCTGGTAGGGCACAGACTGGTTAGTACAAGCAGGACTGATTCATGTGCCACCCTTACACAAAACATGCTTTTCCAATTGCCATCAATAACTTTCAACTTTCCTCCCCTGAATCTCTTAAAATTCTAATATATTCGATGCCAAGAAGAAGAAAACTGGTCAGTATTTAAAATGTACACACCTGGCACTTGAAGTCTGATTACAGGCAGGGACAGAACACAGTATTATTTTTCTTTTAGTAAGTCCTAGTTTCTCACCTTAGACATCCTTATGACCCAGCAGAATAATTTACGACCCTATTTCCCCTTAAAACGGTGATGGTTTGATGGGCCCAAGCGCCACTTCCCTAAGTTCAGTGGTTCATACTGGTCATCAACCATTTATTTTTATGATGTGTTCACACCGTGTTACATTGTTCCTCAGGAATGGCCATAAAAATAAATAGTCCCTGGGGCACTGCTATGACTCCAGATGCCTGGGGACGGTTTTAGATCACATTCTTGCCTTTACTAAGCAATATTCCACTGACTTCACTTTTTCAGTGTTTTAATTCTTTTCTAACCGAAACCATGGGCAGAAATGCCTTATGAATGTTTATTTCCAGTTGATGTTATCTAAAAGCAGGTCTGAGTCCCTGGCATCCCTCCTATGCTCCCTGACTTCTCTACTGTGCAAATCATTTATACCTTTCAGTAAAAATATCTCTGGCAGAGCACTGAAACAAATGTTACATTTATATTATGTGTGATAAACCACGTGTACAGATTTATTCACATAAGTGCAAATAAGTTGCTAAATATTTTAACTAGGGAAGCATCTGCTCTATTCATTTGAGGAACAGGGAAGAGACTATTTTAGAACAAGAGGTAATTATTTAAGAAAATGGTAAACGATGAATGCATGAGAGCTGACTGTACTCAGGCTGCAGGGCTACAGTCAGGGACTGTGACTGCCGTGCCATTGGAAGACAGGGTCTGAAAATTCAGAGTAATGAATGGCACTGCATTCAGACAGGGCATGGACTTGCCTTATAAACAAATGGATTTTTCCGGGAGTCCGTCAGAGTGTCAAATCTAGTGTAGAGGTCGTTGAGGAGGTTGACAATCTTCATGGCCCCTTCCCCAGACGCGTGCTTGCTGCAGAAGGCATTGAAGCCCACAATGCCGCTGAAGAGGATAGTCACGTTGTCATATCTCTTTGCGGGCACCGGACGCTTGTGCCTCAGCTCGTTGGCCACAGATGGAGGGAGCACGGAATACAGCAACCTGTCCAGAGGGAGCAGGACAGAGCCAGCATGAGAGCTGCTGAGAGCTGCTTCAGTGCTTCCACTGCCCACTTTAGCGCCTCTGGTGCCGTGTGCACAGTGAAGGCTCTGCTAGGAGCCATCATTAGCCACATTCATAAGTCAAGGCTAGAAAATATAAACAATTGGTTTGTTTTAAACCAATCCAAACCTCTCCCAATCCAAACCAATTCAAAGTATATCAAAATAAGCCACACAAAACAAACAGACAAAACAAAGGACAGACACCAGGAAGCTGAAGTTGTTCTCTGTGCCTTGTGTTTCCACTCCCCAACTGCGATATTCATGGGATAAAAGAAGTCATTCCAGCACTTAGCTCTGTGGTGTGGTGGTGGTGGTGTGGTTGCTAAGTTGCGTCTGACTCTTGCAACACCATGGGCTCCCAGGGACACAGTCACCTCTCAGGGGCAAGCTGTCTGCCTCAACATTTGTCACCTGACATGAAATAGATGTCCCCAACAAGGACCTACTGTACAGCACCGGGAACTGTACTCAGCATTTTGTAATAATCTATAAAGAAAAAGAATCTGAAAAAGAATATACATGTATAAATGAATTGCTGTGCTGTACACCCGAAACTAACACAACGCTGTAAATCAACTAGACTTCAGCGAAAGAAAGGAAGGACAGAAGGAAGAAAGAAAAGAAAACGGGTTTTCCTTCCTGCCTCACTTCTCTGTGGAAGAAACTGATAAAGCAGGTAAGAAACTGGTCTAGAAAAGAAAAGATCTCATTCTCATTGACAATCCTGAGACCAGGCCGATGGCACAAAAAGACACTGGCGTGGGGAGGAGGGGAGCAAGCACACAGGAGGTGAGAGCTGAGACCTGAGAGTCTCCTGGGTTAGACAACCAGAGGAGCAAATGACACCTCCCAGCCTATTTCTCCCCGAAGCCAGCTGTCACTCAGGGCTAGGTTTAAGAAGCTGAGGTCACATTTTTTTTTCTGGCTTCAGTGGAATTTCTTCAGTCTTTCATTCTCACTCTCAAACATAGAACATTTTATAAAATGCTTTAAGGTTATTTTGAATATTACATGTGAACAGTAGCATGACTTCGTTTCAATGAAAATTAGTAGTCAATGTTTATAATTAAATCACTTTGAAAATCAAATATCAACAAAGAGAGAAACCTGGGTGATTTTCCAATTTAACAGCCGAGCAGGATCTGAGCAACTCAAACTTAACAATTCCAGACAACTTTGAGCCTCAGTTCTAAACACCATCTCACAATGTATTATTTTTCATGAAGGAAGCTGTTCGACATACTAATAAAATATACAATTTTGAGTTGTTTCTTGAGCAGTAGGAGGGATTTTGAGTACCTGCCTCATCCCGTATACTTGTGGAGATTTGAAAAATACCTGGAAAGACTAAGGGGTTAGGGCTTCAAGGAAAGTAAAGTGATCTCAAATAAACTATTGTTTTCATCTTCAATTATACAGAGTAGGAGAAGTGAAGGAAGAGGCTAAGGACAAAGATAGACATTCACCTGGATTCTCTATCCATCTATGCTGTTGACAAACAGTTGACATGTTTACCTTGCATCCATCCATGGGCAACAACACATGTATCAGTGCAAGAAAGTCTGATTAGACATCAGACATCACAGGAAGTGATTCTGCTACCAATGCTATGGTGTCAAGTAGAGTGAAATAGTCCTACAGGAAGGAAGGTCAGGTCAATTCTCTAAGATTGCTTCCTATTATCCAAATGCTAAAAATGAACACATAAGACCCTGAGTACAATTCTCTTATGCAAGTCAGTGATTTCATGTTTTTAATTAATTTTAATTAATATACTTCTAATATATCTCTATTCCTCAAGCAAGGCCAAGTGGTATGCACAATGTGTATTTGTTTAAATAAATTACTTGAAAATGAAATACGATCTTATATGTCACTTGCCCACTATTTCAAAATTTAAAGCACTGTTCACAGTTTTGTATAGTTTTGTATTTTGATACTTTTGTTCGTGACTTGAATTACAGATGTAATCGTTGTCATCATAGACGACACTACAGTCTGTCAGATTCATATCTGCCAAATCCTAAAATAATTTGGCATTCAAGAACTCTTTGAAAATATAATGGCCAAATCTAAGCTCAGTGTTCAGTGTACCCCAGCACCTGGCAGCCCTGGCACAGAGAGGATTCTCGGTACACACTCCTGTGTGAAGAAATGGATGAACGGGCAGTCAGACTTGAAATATGCACTTGAGTTATTCTAATGATTTGCAGAGACATGATTTGTCATATATTCTTTCAGCTTCGTTTGTAAAATTAGAAGACATATCCCCATTACTATTATGACTGATTTCTTTCTGTGTACCTGACAGATTTAAGTGACGTGGAAGAGTTTATTTAGGACTCCGTAACTGCGACAGGTTCCACAACTTGGAGTCTTTGTACAGAGAAGAACCTTTGTATGCTATTACTATTTAATCACTAAAGTGATGTTGCCTTGAAGCCTAAATTATATGTAATGTCCAATCTCTGGACACTTTGCCTCCCAGGTGATAAGCATTAAGCTAAAATATCTTTATTCAGCTCACAGGAAATGTCCTGACAAGGCCCACCTGAAGAAATTAACACACCCCCCCCCCTCTGGAGGCTGCTGGGAACCAGGAAACGCTTGGCTTGAGTCCCTCCCCTTTCAGTTAAAAGAGCCTGAATGCTAACTCGGGCAAGACAGGTCTTTGGAACATGAGTTCACCATCTTCTCCATCTGCTGGCTTTTGTAATGAAGTCTCTATTCCTTGCCCCAACACCCCATCTCTGGATTTACTGGCCTGTCATGAGGCAAGTAACCTGAGCTTGGACCCAGTCACAGTCTGTCAGCCTTAACTACAGGAGAGCCACTGAATCCACCACACAGGACAGCCCTGCCTGTCATCTGTAACCAGAGGTTACATTCTTACGTGTCCGTCTTTTTCTTTTCATCTTCCAGGGCTCGTAACGTGAGCTGCAGCCTGTCCGTAAGGATTTCCAGTTCCTGGGTCAGCTTGTACTCCTCTCTGAACTGCTCTCCTAGGAGCACGAGGTCCCGAGTGGCATCGTGCAGAGGGATGTCACTCAGATACAGCCCTCGCCGGGTCAGGTCATCCAGGTTCATGACACTGTCATAAGGAGAAGGACACACAGTCAGACCCCATGCTCCCACGGCAACACCACCCTGGTTTCCATCAAGGAGTCTAATCCTGCCACTGCCTGCCATTCAAAAGGTCAGGCTGAAGAAAACTCAATAAAAGCAAGAGGAATATGACTTCATTCTTCTTAATATGTAAACATCTATCAAAGAGAAGTGAACTTGAAATGCAGTTTTGCCAAACTGCATTTTTTTATGTCGTCAGCCTAAATTGAAAGATAATGTGAAAAGTTGCTTTATGAAACCCACTCAGGTTTTTATCTCAAGGCTGTTTATATTGCCAGAGGTTTTCCTCACTATAAAGAAATGAAGAATAAGTTATCTTGGGAATTCCCTGGCAGTCCAATGGTGAAGACTTCGCCTTCCAGTGCAGGGGTGCGGGTTTGTTGGGAAGCAAAGATCCCACATGCTTTGAGGCCAAAAAAAACAAAACATGAAACAGAAGCAATGTTGTAACAAATTCAACAAAGACTTTAAAAATGGTCCACATCAAAAAGCAGTCTTGAAAAAAAGTTATCTTTACTCTCTTTTACATCCAGGATAATAATGCTCCTTCTACAAAACTAATTGATTGTCATCTTATGGAATCTACGATTCTTGTAACTAGTTGTTTTCTCTTTCAGACACAATGACTAGAGGTTGACACCAGATTTATGACCCATCTGCAACACGAATTTTCTGTACTCTTGACTTCTAACATGTATTTTTACACACTACTCTAATTTCTGGCTCCACTTTCTTCTGTTACTCTTATTTTCTTTGGCTTATTTGTTTCATCTATTTATTTTTGCTGAATTGTATGCATCTTTGTGACTTGTCATTTTTAGAAAATGTAATATTTATTGATTCAGTGAAGATCTGGTAAATAAAAATTAGACTGTTTTTTAAAAATTTAGTCTTTGGTTAAAATATCTTAAGGTTACATTACTGGCTTTAATTATTTAAATGCCAAATAACTATTTCCAGTCATTCATAACAATAATTTCTCTAAACTGACATAATTGTGTTGTGAATTTACTGAAGAATTTTGGATTAACAAAATGTCTCCCTGAAATATATTCTCAGAATGTCCATTAAAAAAGCAAAAAATGAGCACACCAATAAAGGAAAATAAAACAATCAAAGAGTCTATTGTTGACACACATCCCTCGGGAAAGAAGCCAGATCATCCACCAGTGGTTTCAAGACTGGCCAATTAGTAGAGAAAAAAAAAATGTCTATAAGTTTAAACTGAAAATGAATCATTAAAATGCTCATATTGAGAGAGAAAATCAAATCATATCATTGTTCAAAAAACTTATTATTATCTTAATGAGCTGTGTGCTTAGTTGTTCAGTTGTGTCTAACTCTTTGCAACCCCATGGACTGTATGTAGCCGGCCAGGCTCCTCTGTCCATGGGACTCTCTAGGCAAGAATACTGGAGTGGGTTGCCATGCCCTCCTCCAGGGCATCTTTCTGACCCAGGAATCAAACCTGGGTCTCCTGCATTGGAAGCGGATTCTTTATCAGCTAAGCTACCAGGGAAGCCCCACACTATCCTGTCCTCCTGGAACTATACATTTCACAAGTTAAAGTGCTAAACTAAAGTTGGTATCTTATGGAATGTGAGTACCAATTTTTTTATACACACGAGCAGTTCCCATATAAGAAGGCTTCTCAGGTGGCTCAGTGGTAAAGACTACACCTGTCAATGCAGGAGATTCAAGAGGCTCAGGTTCAATCCCTGGGTCGGGAAGATCCCCTGGAGGAGAAAATGGCAACTACTCAAGAATCCCATGAACAGAGGAACCTGGCAGGCTACAGTCCACAGGGTAGGAAAGAGTCAGACACGACTGAGTGAGCACACACACACACACGCAGTCCCATATAACAACTGGTGATTATATTACTATGTATCCTATTTCTGCATATGATAATTAGCAAGTAGACTCCAAATTTCTGCCTGTACTTCCAAAGAAACCATTCTCTCCATGAATAAGAACTGTTTCTATTTAAAAGTTATCTTTCTACCAATGCTCAACTTGGAAAAAGGCAGAAGGAAAAGACATTTACTGATAGCAGATGCAGATACAGTTTGATTAATGGAGGTTATTAATAAAAAATATGAGTTTATATTCCCTAATTCTGTCTCTCTTATTTTCATAATATTTTCTCAGGGGAAAAACTCTATCATTAGTCTTATATAATCTTTAATACCAGATTTTTTATTATAATAATAATTATTATGATATATTAATATATTTATAACAATAGTTATTAAAATTTTAATAATTTTAAAGAAGGCTGTTATAAAATCCATTAATTTTTTCAGAAATTTTGAAACAATATTTTCAAGTGAAAAGTGATTATTTGGACTTTAAATTTTTAATCAATAGCCCTCCAAAACATGCTTTGTCAACTGTTACTAAATAATATGCATACATTTTGGCTATACAAATTTAAAATGTACAAAATATTACCTAACAACAAGTTTTATAATTATCTGTTTCTACTGTTCTAACATAAATTTAGACACATTACCTACTCTGAATTCCCACGTATCTTTTAGAAAAGTGCTTTGTCAAACTATAAAAATGCCAGCCTACAGTTGTACTTCCCTCTGATGTTTACTATGTCGCATAATTCACATAAATTTTAACTTAATACTGCATTGTGCATAGTGTATCTCAGTTAAAGTAGAAAAATGTTTTTAACATAAAATAGTTTAAATCCAGAAATCATTAGAAAAGTAATTTCTTGGTGCCAAATACACCTGTGTATTTATGCCATCATATTATTAATAAATGCTTTGTAGACTTGTTTTCTCCATGATGCCTCTCTGGAAGGTACAAAACTACAGAATTAGCTAACTTCAGATTACATATCCACTGACCTAAGGCATAAACACTCAACAGATTGATTAAGATGTGGCAAATAAAAGAGAATAATGATTTCTTCTGAGTTATTATACAAGTTCAACAAAATTATCCTTGTTATAGAGAGATGTCTAAGAAGAGTTGTAACATCTAAGTATACTTTGTAGAAACAATTGAGTAAAATATTATTGAATTTCCTTTTAGCAAAAGATGGGTGCTTATATCCATTATAATTCATCTAAAAGTGATTACCTTGGTGAGCACAGGAAAAGTATGCTGTCTGCTTCAGGCAAGTAGATCATCTGACCCTTGAGCCGTAAGCAGCTGATTTCAGTGCCCGTCAGCTCATCCTCACACTCTGATTTCTCTACATCCAACAAACCTTCCTGGAAAAGGCAAGACACACAGTCAACACATGCATCTCTCCCAAGAAGGGCACAGGGACCTCATTCCCACCAAACCATAAGGGAGAACAGGGACCCAGGCAGAACTGAAGAGGCCTTTCACCGGAGTCTGCCAGGTAACAACCAGACAACCTGACATCACTGCAGAAATGCAAACTGAACCCACGAAGAGAGGAGCTTTGCTACTTTGACATCCTTGTGGCAATTCTGTGACTCTCATTTCTGATTTTCTATGGAGCAGATGGTAAAGAACCAGTCTGCAATGTGGGAGACCTGGGTTTGATCCCTAGGTTAGGAAGATCCCCTGGAGAAGGACATAGCAACCTACTCCAGTATTCTTGTCTGAGAAGTCCCATGGACAAAGGAACCCGGCAGGCTACTGTCCACTGGGGTCACAAACACATGGGTACAACTGAGCAACTAAGCATAACTGGTTCACTCATGTGTGACTGGCCCATCCAGGCAAGGCATTTTTAAAATTCACTTCTGTTCATTTTGATCCGTGACTAGAATCCCACTGCTCCTCAGACAACCCCCAATTTAGCACCATTGCTTTTGAAACAGGACTCCCTTCGGGGTCTGGTTTTGCTCTCTCTACACCTTCTGAATCTCACAGAATGTTTTTGTAGCTAATTATCCCTGTGGAACACTTCTAAACTGTAACAGACCTTACTTCCTCATATTGAGTGAAATAACATCTTGATTACCTTGCTTCTCAACACGAAGACTGTATTGATGTGTGAGAGGATTCCATGGAAACTGATGTCAATGTGAGGACGGACCAGGGAGAAGACAGACAGGAGGCTGCAGTTCCCAGGCTGGAGCTAAAATGCAGATGAAAAAAAAAAGGGCACTTAATTAGTACTTTGGTGAATTTTAAACTCCTTTCTTTTGCCTAAAAGTGTCAACTGATTTTCAACATTATTTTCAGACAGCAGATAAACAGTGGCTATTTGCTCAATGATGAATAAATTAAGTGAAAGCTGATTGTTACTGGAAAGTCATTTTCTCATGAAAACAAGACCTGTAAAATTTCTGTAAAATTCTCCCACTGCTCTTGTGATTAAAAGAGAAAAAAAAAGTAGCTGTCCTAGGCAAAGTTGCAGTATGCACAAACATACTGAGTTTACAGTCACAGTACTTCTGTGATATACCAAGTGCTCCATGTTCCCTGACAGATAAACAAAGGTTAAGTGAATCAGTGGCCACGTATACCAGTAACATTTCAGTGGCCTTCCATCTCAGGCTCCCAGGGAATGTAATGTCCTTTACCTGGGGAAGGACTCTATAGATGGCGTTGCCACATTGAGTGACCACAAGATCCCTGTCAAATATGATGTGAAAGGGAAATGCTTTGCAGAATGTATACGGGCTGATGCGTGATTCCTGGGTACCGTTTTCTTCAAATCTGTCAAGATCTTCATAAAAATCCTCTTCTTTTGACTCTTTTTCTTCAATCAAAAATTGAGTATGATCACATTCTTCATTTCTTTGTTGAATAACCTGGATGCCAAAGAGGGAAATGGTGTTAACTGTCCTGGCATTTCCATTTGGTTACAATATTTAAATACCTAAGAAATTGGTAATGAGAACCACATTTAGAAGGTTAATTTTAAAATGTTTAAATATGCAAATACTGGTGGTGGTTTAGTCGTTAAGTCGTGTCCGACTCTTGCAACCCCATGGACTGTAGCCTGCCAGATTCCTCTGTCCATGGGATTCTCCGGGTAAGAATACTGGAGTGGGTTGCCATTTCCTTCTCCAGGGGATCTTCCCAACTCAGGAATCGAAGCCAGGTCTCCTGCACTGCAGGCAGATTCTTTACCAACTGAGCTATGAGAGAAGCCCAATGCAAATACTATATATGCCTAATATAGAAAACTATTTTTGAATACTGATTTAGGAAATTTGAAGACAATAATTATTCACAGTAAAACTGCAAATCTGGTAGGAGTCCCCTAGTGGTCCATACAGCATCTTTGGTAGAATCTGGAGTAAAGCACCCCCTGTCCCCACAGACTCAGCGACCCCTCAAGCCAGGCACACACGTACGGTAAATGATGGACACATCAGACAGAGCAGTACTGTTTAATATGATAAAAAATGCTGTGTGGAGACAAAGGAAAACTAAATGACAGAAACACATATCTTAAAATATATGTGATGTCTTTTTTATCTATCAACTAGCAAGCATATAAAACTGTAGTGCCAGATTAGGTAGGATACAGAAAAAAAAGAGTCATTTCATTTATCACTAATGGAAGGGTATTCTGATTAATCTTTCTGAAGGATAGACTGACAATATGCATAAAAATCCCCCTCCCCAAGTTATATTCTTTGATTTAATTCTAAATCTAGAAGTTTATTTTATGGGAGTTATCCTGATATGAGCGAAACTCTCTAATTTAAAAAATAACTACATTTCTAAATATTATTCACAAGCAAATACATGCTTAAGGTATAAAAAAGATTTTTTCTTTGGGGTTTAAGAAACTGCAACCAACATGTCCTCCTAAAAAGGGAAAAACATCTCGAGTTGCAGCCAGATCAAAATGGGAGGCAGTTGGGAGAGTATTTCTTCAGTTGCAGCTAAATAAGGGCAAAGCACTGCTCTTTTCCCCCTTTTTCCTTAGTTCACTGCACCAAACTCTGACACTGAGGAACAAATAGCAATTAATATGGACTCTTATATACATATTCCCACATATTGTTTGATGGTAAAATCAGGGTATTACTATTAAAACTTCCACACCAATCTACACTGGTTAAAGATCAGTATTCTCATTTACGATGGGAAAATTTTGCCCCAAGAAGACTCATTCCCTAAAGTCTCCAAGGCAACACAAGGCAATCTAAAAATTTTGATGTTTTACTCTTTCCATTTCAGCTAGAAGAACTGAATTATATGCAAGCCAAGTTTACGAATTCCTCAATTCTACTCTTCTGCTTTGCTTAAATTTGCAAGACGGCTTTTCTGATTATATTTGTAACCTCTCCTTCATTTATCACTTTATGACATGGTCTACTATTTCTTAAGTAGTTAAATTATCTGGTAGCTCCAGACTTATGAGACTTACAGACTTAAGCATACCTCGGGATGGTGGATGAACCTAGAACCTATTATACTGAGTGAAGTGAGTCAGAAAGAGAAAGATAAATACCATATTTCTAACACATATATATGGAATCTAGAAAAATGGTGCTGAAGAATTTATTTATAGGGCAACAATGGGCGAAACAGACATAGAGAACAGACTTATGGACATGGGGAGAGGGGAGGAGAGGGTGAGCTGTATGGAGAGAGTAACATGGAAACTTACAGTACCATATGTAAAATAGATGGCCAATGGGGATTTGGTGTATGGCTCAGGAAACTCAAACAGGGGCTCTGTATCAACCTAGAGGGGTGGGATGAGGAGGGAGATGGGAGGAAGTTTCAAAAGGGAGGGGATATATGTATACCTATGGCTGATTCATGTTGAGGTTTGACAGAAAACAGCAAAATTCTGTAAAGCAATGACCCTTCAATAAAAAATTAATTAATTAAAAAAAGAATACCTCAGGAAATTAAAACATTTCCCTTGAAAAAACTAAATACACCAAATATAAATACCAACTACAAATATTTCAGACATCTATTTTGGAGTACCGGAATCAATGAACAACCCATATTGCATAGTGTCTACAAGTTATTACCACGACTAAGTAAAAACTTGAATTGTATATAGAGTGCTTCTGCTGTCAATCTCCCAAGCAAAGACTCTAATCACCATGGCAATTGCAGTTTCCAAGTGTGCACCAGTTAATGTTTCTTTCCTGAAGTTTCTATGTACCTGTTTCTTGCTCGGCTTGGCTAAGTAATTAACAAACCAAGAGCAGACCAGTGTTTACAACCCCCTTGACACAGGCTCCCTCACTCAAGATGAGGTGTTAGTTTGGTGTTAGAATCCAAAGTTGGAAATGAAAGGCATGTTGAATTTTAATTGATTTCCAGTGAGATTCCTAATCATGGATGAATTTCAATCCTTTACCTAAGTTTTTCATTTTTAAATGTCTCTGGATTTGATAACGTCATGTTCCATGTTTCCTACTTTCCAGTAGTAGGAAAACAAAGAATGCACCTGGGGATCATGTCAGAATTAACAGAAACTCCAGAAAAGGAAAAAAAATTGAAATGTAACGCAACATTACTAGATTAAATATGCAGGATACTTTCCTAATATAATCAACCTAAATGCTACAAGTTTTATTTCTGTAATACTATACTTAAAGTTTGGGCTTCCCACATGTTAGAATGTAACTGTATATGCAAGAAAGTACACTGACTATTAGACTTTCCATAAAGAAAGAATGACAGTTTAAAAAAAAGGTAAGGAAACTAGAAGAAAGTAGCTGGATTTACTGCATGCTGTGCAACAGCCAGTACTATCCTGAACTAATGTACCCAGGTCTATGAAAATACTGTGGAGCAAGTCTAGGAAGGATGGCTTTTGTGAATAAACACGATCAGAGCACAGGCTTTAAATTGTCAGAATGTGATGGGGAGACTTTTCCAAGTAAAAGTCAAGAGAAAGTTAAGAATCAGTCTCAGTGATTTATTTATACCACTTCTTGCCGTCATTTTGAAACTGTTCAACTGGGCACAGTTCAGAAAGTGAACCTGAAGCCTCTGCAGGAGATGGAGTCGCATTTGTGCTCTGGTGAGACCATCTCTGCTGGAGAACATGACATTTCTTTAAAAAGCAAAAGGCTAGTAGGTTTTGCCTTTTTACTTTGTATTTATATTTAAAGTTGCACTTGTTCACCTGCCAGTGTTTATAAAATCCTATATTGGGGATGTTTTTTCTATAATAAAATGTCATCATTTGTGAAAAAACTAAACAGTAATAGGGCACCCTTTCCCCACTTTTGTCAAATTTAGGGCCACTAAAAAATGGCTCTTGTGTTTAAATATGAAGACACACAAAACACAGCTGCCTGGGAGCAGCTCTCTGGGTCAGAAATATAGAGAAAACAATGGTTCCTTTTACTGCACAGTTATTGTACCAATACCTTAAAATCATCACTCAAAACAGTGGGTATCATCAATAACAAAGCAAGTATGAGACCGGGCTTTTACAAAACAGTCTAATTAAAAAAAAAAAAAAGCAAAACTTCTGGCTCACAAAATGAGATATTATAACCACATTTCAGGGATAGACCCAAAAAAAATCCACAAAGAAGCCATGAACAGTGAAATAATACTTCATATTATTTTAGAACGTGTCCATGGGTTTTTGTATTCTGAAGGCCGCAGCTAAGCCAGTCACAGATTCTCCTGCTTCCCAGCAAGTGTGATTCCCAGGAATCGCAAATTAAATTTCTCATTGCCTTAAGCAATGTATAAATGGAAAGAAAAATCTGCTCCCACAAGGAAAACTCTCCTGTATAATGCATTCCAAGGCCAAGCATAGAAGATCGCCTGTGTCACCACTGTTATGGCTGATCTACACCTCTGCTGAGGTCCGCTAACAGCAATGTCCAAGGGCAAATTGGGAGTCTTTCTAAAACTCCACATGTCACCTGTCTTCAGAGGAGCCCCCCTTATTGCCCATTACCTTCATGTCTATTTCAGTGCCATGTATCTGCTGAGCTACTGTCTTGATGATTCCAATGACAATATCCTGCAGCCCTTCTCTCTCTGAGTAGTAGTGCAGGATGAGTCCTTTGCCTTTCTCCGCATCAGTGCACCGAAAGGAAGGTGCCCGCATGCCTGGGTAGATGGTAGCAAGGTGGTCGTGCAGAGCATCAAGGTTCTGCGGGGAAGAGGAAACGGTGATGATTAAATCCTGCTTCTGAGCGGCAGTCACTCTCAGGAGAGCAGGCTGAGAGAGCAGACAGACTCAGAGCTGAGTCTGGGGGCAGATGGACGGGTCACATGAATGCTCCCAGGGCACACCCTTCCCTGGATACATCCTGACAAGGCCAGAACCCAGAGAGCCTGAAACTAAGGTAATGCAATTAAGAAAAGCATCTGTGTGAATGAATGAAGAAGATGGGGTACATATGGGATGGAATACTACTCAGCCTTTGTAGCAACATGAATGGACATAGAGATAGTCACACTAACTGAAGTAAGATAGACAGAAAGACAAATATATGATTTCACTTAAATGTGGAATCCAATCTATGTCACAAACTAACTTACCTACAAAACAAAAACAGACATAGAGACATAGAGAACAGATTTGTGGTTAACAAGGGGGAAGAGAGTGGGAGAGAGATGAATGGGGAATTTGGGATTAGCAGATGCAAATTATTATATACAGAATGGATAACCAACAAAGTGCTACTGTATAATAGCATAGGGAACTATGTTCAATATCCTGTGATAAACCATAGTCAAAAAGAATGTATATATATATATGTATAACAGAATCACTTTGCTGTACAGCAGAAATTAACACATTGTGAATCAACTATACTTCAACAAAGTAGATTTTAAAAAAAGAAAAACATCTTGATTGTTACAGTAGAAATATTTTAAGGAAGGGTAAATAAACAAGGGGGATATAAAAGGATGCCTGAAGCAGAAAAAAGAAACAGTTATGAGCTAAAGCAAAGATATGCATATTTACAGGAGTTTGAACAGCTGTATATTTATGTTATGATAAATAGTATGGAATTCTCAAAGTGATCACATATTACCATTTGTTTCTCTAACAATACTAAACCTTAACTATTAATTCAAAAAATTATATCAGAATTATAAGCATATGAAAATGTTAGTATATTCTTTTGTGAAATAATATTTTAGTAATTAAAATCACTTTGGAAATTAAATCAGTCTAATTTCTTCAGAGTTTCCAATCAAGGTACAGCCTCACAGCGAACCTGTGAAACTGAACCTTTCAGAACTGAAGTCTTGGAAAACTAATAAATTTGCAAATAAATATTTTCTGTTCTTATAGCTTTGTGATTAATTCAGAACATACCAAATCCCCACTATCTAGTATCACCCTCTAATATTAAAAAAAAAAAAAGATTCGCTTAAAGATCACCAGAAGAAATGCTGCCAACTATACTTTTGACTTGGCTTTTCAGCACATTCGTAACTTCTCAGTGTGTGTGTATATGTGCTACACACATATAGTAGACACACATAGCACAGCACAGTGTTGGAGTCACGGGGAACATGGCTTTAGAATCAAGCAGACTTGGATTTAAATCATGCCACTGTCATCTCAGCAGTCATGTTCAGATGTGAGTTTTGAACCATAAAGAAGGCTGAGTGCCGAAGAATTAATGCTTTTGAACTTTGGTACTGGAGAATACTCTTGAGATTCCCTTGGACTGCAAGATCAAACCGGTCAATCCTAAAGGAAATCTACCCTGAGCATTCACTGGAAGGACTGATGCTGAAGCTGAAGCTCCAGTACTTCAGCCACCTGATGCAAAGAGCTGACTCACTGGAAAAGACCCCAGTGCTGGGAAAGATTGAGGGCAAGGAGAGAAGGAGGCAACAGAGGATTAGATGGTTGCACGGCATCATCCAATCAATGGAGATGAGTTTGAGCAAACTCTGGGAGATAGTGAAGGACAGGGAAGCCTGGCGTGCTGCAGTCCATGGAGTCGCAGATTCGGACGTGACTAAGCAACTGAACAAGTGTCATCTCGTGATAATGTGGCCAATTTACCACTTGATTTCCTCTGATACAAGAGAAAGAACTAACACGATGTACATAAAACACTAGCATGCTCAGGTGTAGTAGGCAAAATAATGTTGGCCCAAAGATTTCCAGACCTAGTCTCTCTGAATATGTTACCTCACGTGGCAAAGTGGGGTTGGGAAATTGGAAAGATTATCCTGGATTACCAGGGTGGACAGAGCCTAATCCCATGAGTGACTGAGTCTTAGATGCCAAGAACATTTGCTGGTTATAAGGAGGGAAGAAAGCTGAGAAGGAAGCAGGATTTGAGATGCAGGACACCCTGTGCAGGGCCTTGGGGGGGTGGCGCTCTGCACCCTACTCAGCCCCCCGTGACAGCCAGTAAGAAAACTGGTCCATGGGTCTATGTGTGGTTACATGGAGCTGAATTCTGCCAACACCCGAATAAGCAAGGAAATGCCACCCCCACCCCAGTCCTGCTGGTATCTACATTACAATCCAGGAGACCCCTTTTAGACTTCCAACCTAGGAAACTATAGGATAATAAATCTGTGTTCTTTTAAGCACTTAGGCATGTGGTATTTTGTTACTGTAACAATAAAAAAGCTAATTCACTGATCAAATAGTAATCTATCAACAACTGGTGGTTATTGCTAAAGAGAATGGGAAAAGCAAATGATCTCAGAATACCAAAGGCCTCAGGAGCACATCTAATACCCCAACAGACTCCTCTCACCTCTGCAAAGGGCCAATTCAGAGGGGAATATAGGGACAGGATTCTGTGCTGGGGTCTTTTTGACAGAAGGCAGCAAGCTGGACCTGTCTTCAGAGTTATTTCCCCTCTGAGTTACAGCTTGAAAATGATTTTTCAATAGGAAATAAAATATCAAATTTTCAGATTTTCTCTTAAAAAGACAGAAAAATTTTAAAATGAAAAGGCATTTAAAACTAGGATTAAATACCAGAAATAAAGATAAAGAACATGTTTGGGAAAAATAATAAGATTTCAAATATATTTCACATATAAGTATTACTCAGTATGCAGAGATTTCAAACTCATATTTAAATGGTTTATAAATTTCATAATAGAGTTGATTTCAGTAAGAAATGTGATACTTAAGTACAATTTTGCAATAAAGATTTGTTATGGTGTTCTTGGGGCATCCCAAGTGGCACTAATGGTAAAGAACCCATCTGCCAATGCAGGAGACATAAGAGATTCAGGTTTGATCCCTGGGTGGGGAAGATCCCCTGGGGGAGGGTATGGCAACCCACTGCAGTATTCTTGCCTGGAGAATCCCATGGACAGAGGAGCCTGATGGGCTACAGTCCACAGGTCACAAAGAGTCAGACGCAACTGCAGCGGTTTAGCATGCATGGTGTTCTCGGGGGGAAAAAGGAACACATCTGAAAAGGAGGTGCTGGAGATGGGCTAAAACTGAAGGATGGTTTGCATTCTGAACATTTCAAAGGGGCCAGGTTAGGGAAACAGGATCCAGTAAGACATCAGAAAGGAGGTGGAGCGAGTATAGTACAAAGTGGCTCCATCAGGGCACTGCAGCCTGGCCCCCGCCACACGCTCATCCCATCTACTCACTGTATGTGCACTGTATGTGCACCACATGTCCACTGTATAAAGCATGTGTATGCATGTCTTGCAGGGTGTGCGGTGCAGGCGGGGGCAGGGTACAGAGCTAGATCAGATCCACAGGATGCAGTCCCTGACTGTAAGCAGTTCGTGGTTTAAATCACCCAACAATGTTCAGAGTGGCTTTGGGTGCATGAAGGGGAGCAACACCTCAGAGTGAAGCCAGGGTCCAAAGACGCAGAGCACAGGTGAGAGCTGAGGCCTCAGAGACTGGCATTCTGACTCGGATGAACATCTTGTCTCCTCAACTGGTGACCCTGGTTTCTTTTTGAAATGCATTCACGCTTAGTGCTAAGATCTTGTTTTCTTCCCTCAATTTACACCTCTTCTAATTAAGCCAGGCCAATTCTTAACTCAAATACCAAGTGGCCCTGACTCCACCAGAGGCTGCTGTTGCCATGAGAAAGGAACTCCATGTGGCAGGCATTGAGGATGGTCAGTTTACAGAAGCCTCAACAACCCACTCCAGTACTCTTGCCTGGAAAATCCCATGGACAAAGGAGCCTGGTAGGCTGCAGTCCACAGGGTCGCTGAGTCAGACACAACTGAGCGACTTCACTTTCACTTTTCACTTTCATGCATTGGAGAAGGAAATGGCAACCCACTCCAGTGTTCTTGCCTGGAGAATCCCAGGGACGGGGCAGTCTGCTGGGCTACTGTCTATGGGGTCGTGCAGAGTTGGACACGACTAAAGCGACTTAGCAGCAGCAGCAGCAAGTCACTTTACTTGGTAAGTAACACAGCGGGGTTTCCTATGACGAGTTCTTCCCCTGGGAATCCTTTCCTGGGAAGGGAAGACATGAGGCCTGCTCTTCATAACCCTGCCAGACCCCTCACACCCCTCTGCTGATGCTGCAAAAATCTGGTGAGAAAGGAAATCACCAGAAGGGTTTTATACATATCTCTGTTTCCCACAAAGTCAAAATTCAGCTTGTTGCTGCTAAATTAAACTGTTGTTCTTGTTTCTTAAGAAATTTCCTAATGTAGTCAGGCTCAGGTACTGGATTGTGGCTCATTTTACGGAAAAAAAATTTCAAATTAGTCAAACACTAACTTGAAATATACATATTAATTCTTTTCTACTTTTTCTTCTATGAAATATTCAAATACAGTGTATCTTAGGTCAATATGCCCATATCACTTTCACACTTATCTATTTTCATCTTCAGTCATATTACATGTACACATTTCTATGTGCAGCTAAGCAGACGGCAGGAGGCGGTAACCATGGTACCATTTACTTTCTCTGCATCACTGATGCTAAAGAAAGTGAGAGATGGGCCAGAACAGCCCAGAACTCAGGTCAGGAGTCACACAGGGACTGGCAATGCTCCCTAAATGTGGAGCCATTTTAATTTAAATAATTTAATTACCTAAAGCCTTTTTAATTTAACATTTACTTTAAATAAAGTTATTGATGGTACCGAAGTATTAATAACAAAACATTACTTAAATTTATCAATTCAAAGCAAGTGGGAAACCAAAACGCAGGAAGTCAAATGTTAATCTTTTAAGTCTTTGCAGTAACCAATTCTCCAGAGACTGACTGTTTTGTTGAATTTGCTGTTAATTAAATGGACAAGTAAAGTGCTTTCTTGGAGCATAAAAGATTTAACACCACTTAATGTAATATTGATTTTCTTTAGATAGTATCTAACCATAAAAATACTCTTGGGATTTCTTTAGTTACAGCTTCCCTTACGGGGTTTTAATCTCTCAAAATTAAAGCTATTACCACTGCCTATCTATTATGAAAAATAGAATTCATGATTAAAAATAAGTTATTTCCAACTGAGTACATTAGTATTGCCAAAAATGTTCTTTCTTCACAGACTCCAACTGTCTGCAGCAACCTCAAAAGTCACCGAAAAGACACTCAGAATAGCCAAGAGAAAACCTTGTCTGTCTACATTTTATAATACCATCCATACAAAGCTAATTATTCATCCACATGGTTGTAGCAATATATTCTGAAGAACAAGAGTTCATATTGAAACTGGTATTCTTCAATTTCTAAATATCACCATGGAGGTGGGTATACAAAGAAAAGAGCTGAATGGTAACACATGTATTTCAGCACAAGTAGATTCCCAGGAAACAGTGCAGCCAACCTCAAATATGCTTTCACATCATTCTTCTTAGCTTTATGACACGAGAAAATAGGAAGGGAATAAGAGGAGTTTTGTTCATCTATTTTGCCTCAATATATTAAAAGACTGGTCTGAGGTTTTCATTTCATTTCTCTTAATGTTCTGATATAATTTTACCGTTTTTTCTACATACAAGATGAGAGAACTGTTTCTCAGGAACTCATCTACTCTAAGTCTCCTAGGTTTGTCATTTATAGAAGAAAAACCAATGCTAGCATCCTAGGAAACAAGTTCTACATTTAGTACATACCACAGATTTAGGACACAAAAGAGATTTACTAGTCCTTTGAGAAATACTCCAAAGATTCATATTTTTAAAGACTTTGGAATGTTTCAAAATAAATGCAAATTTTCTAATATGGTAAACATAAGCATTATATATATATATATATATATATATATATGTACAGAGGGAAGTTTCTTAGAATTAAATACCTTATTCCCCTCTGCTTCCAGGGTATCTAATTAAAATTCCTAAATGATGCACATAAATAGGCGTAGTAAGGCCTTGCCTTAGACGTTTTGAGAAAGAGATTTTTCAGTCTTCAGAAACCCTTAGGACTTCCCTGGTGGTCCAGGGGTTAAGAATCTGCCTGCTAATGCAGGAGAGAGGGTTCATTCAATTCCTGGTCCGGGAAGATTCCACTTGCAACTAAGCCGTGAGCCACAACTATGGAAGCCCATGAGCCCTAGAGAGACTGTGCTGTGCGACAAGAGAAGCCCCTGCAATGAGAAGCCCATCACTGCAACAAGAGTAGCCCGTGCTTGCCGCAACTGAAGAAAGCCGTCACAGCAGCAGCCAAAGACAAAAATAAACAAGTAAATAATTTTTTTAAAGAATCCTTATTCTAAGGAGTCCCCTTAGTGAGGGTTAAGCTCAGCCTAGTGGTTAGGATTCCAGGCTTTACCTGCTGTGGCCCCAGGTTGAATCCCTGGTCAGGAAACTGAGATCCACAAGCCAAGCAGCACAGCCCCGCCCAAAATTAATTAATTTTTAAAAATGAATCTTTATTCTAGTGGATGGAGAGAAGGGAGCCATTTGTGTTATTTGAGAGCATTACTGAAGTTTAATATCAGGAAAAAGCCTTAAAAATCAATCATTGCAAATCTCTCTCCGCTTAAGGAAAGGAATGAGGCATGGTATTTCCTTTCTTTTGATTCCTCACACATCTGAAAAGCAAGCCCAACAACAGTATTTACTTGTGAGAGTCACATAATTTGAAAATCATTTTTCAAGTTTTTAAGAAAGATGTCATGTCAGAATTTTAACGTGAAAAACTGAAAGAAGCAGGACCTAGGTAAAGCAGAAACTCACCCCCAGTGATGGGAACCGCCAAGGTCAGGGTGTGAGGGGTATGAGGTCAGAACAAGCCAGACTCAATATTTAATGATACTTTTGTCTTTTCTACTTCAAGCAACTCCTTGAGAAGTAGCTTTCCAACTGAAAAGATACAGAGACTCTTTTCTAAAATAAATAATGTAAAGGTGGCACTAATGGTAAAGAACTCGCCTGCCAGTACCGAAGATGTAAGAGTCACAGGTTTGATCCCTGGGTCAAGAAGATCCCCTGGAGGAGGGCAAGGCAACCCACTCCAGTATTCATGCTGGGAAAATTCCATGGCGCATGGTGGGCTACAGTCCATGGGTTCACAATGTCTGATATGACTGAATCAACTTAACACAAGGATTTATTTAAAAAGAAATAATACTTGAGTCACTAAAATTATTTAAACAGTATTTTTAAAACTACCTATTATTACTATCATCTCGAGAGAAATTTTAATTAAATAAAAAAATGAAAATAGTCATAAAATTACCTGTGTAAACTATTTCACTTATTATACTGCTTTTAAATTCATGTTAAAAAAATTTTGTTTATATTCATTTGACTGTATTTTGCAAAACTGAGAAAATATATACATTATTCAAAGAAAAATTCTTAAAATTCCAAAATATTATCTTCCTTTAAAAATTCTAACGTATCAAATTTTAAAATTTCAGGTGCCAATTAAGGAATGCCACTTGCCACTGTGTTCTATAAGAATTTAGTCCCTGAGCCCTTGTAGCCGCTGACCTTCAACACCCCCCAGAAAGAAGTCAGGATGAGGATGAAGAATGAGGGGGACTGCTAGAACAGGCCCTCAGATATTTTCAGGAGAAAATTTTCATGAACCTGGCTTCTTGCATCTTCCACACTTAGAGAAGCACTAAAAACATTAACTATGATACCTGCTGTTTGTGACCAACAGCAGCTTTGTACGGAGATGTGTGATTGACTGCATGCCCCTCTCTGCCAACATCACACACACACTGACTTCCACCCTCAGGTCTTTGGGATAGTTTCTCAGAGGCTCCTGAAACGCTGTCTCCCTGGCCATAGTCCTCAGTAAGACACTGATTAAACTCACCTCTTGGCTCTCACATTCTGCATGTTCTTCAAGTAGATACAGATTACAGAAATTGGCATTTGGATGTTGAGAAAAGTTCCTTTTGAAATTCAAAAGTTAAAAATAAAATGAATGGTGCATTTTTTTCTAAAAAATATTATAAATAATTTAGGGAAGTATTAGAATTTCACAGCTGTTCAGGAAAAAACCTCAGCTTTCCCAAAATAACACTTTGCACAAACATTTAAGAATTTTAGATGGGCCATCAATCCTAGATTGCTCCTAGCAGGCTGGCCAAATTACAGTGTTGTCTGTTAGAAGCCAAAACCTGGAGCCAACACAGATTTAAGGAAATCCCATTACAGGCTGAACACAGGCCCTGGCAGAAGACTCTGATATATATGAATTGGGAGAGTGAGTGAAACAGCCCCAAACCCACAGTAAAAGTGGAAGAAGCTGAGGTTTCCAGCTAATGATTGGAGAGTATTGGCTTGCTTTTCTACTGAGATTCCTATGCTATTTAAGCAGGTTCATAATTTAAATCCTAACTGGCCTCTAAGATTATATATGACTCCTTTATTTTTCAGTAGTCAACTTGATAGCCTTCCACACCCATCTAGCTTCATTTTATGTCTGTAAAATTACTGGGGAGGTAAAGAATATCTTACATGAAAATAATA
Organism: Ovis canadensis; assembly: GCF_042477335.2. Classification (NCBI taxonomy): domain Eukaryota; kingdom Metazoa; phylum Chordata; class Mammalia; order Artiodactyla; family Bovidae; genus Ovis; species Ovis canadensis. Next base: position 53,987,336 of record NC_091261.1, read on the forward strand.
TAACACTACTGAAAGTGGATCAGTAGCCCATATACAATCTTATCTTTTCAAACTCAGATTAATCAAAGCTCAACTTCTCTGTAAATATGTGTACATATGGACACATACCTACTAACACAGACACAAAAAATAAAGGGGAAAACAGCACAGAGAACACTGTTCCATTTATCCACATATCAAAGCACCTCAGACTTATTTGCTTAACACAATGATATTATTCTCATGTTTTTATGGGTTATCTGGACTCAGTGGGAAGTTCTCAGAGTGGAGTGACATGGAAGTTTGCCATGGAGTCACTATAATGCTCCACCAGGCTGATTCCCAAGATGGGTCACCCAGACACCCGAGGGCTCAGCCAGCAGCACCGCTGCTGTGGTTGAAGCATCTCATTTCATGGTGGGTACCTCCAGGGAACATCCCAAGAGCAAGTGCTTCAAGATACTCATGGAAATTTCAAGAGTTCTTATGAACTAGCCTAGGAAGTATTAAGAATGTTCCTTCTGCTATACTCTTCTGATCAAATAATCACTAAAGTCACCCGAGATCCAAGGGATGGGAGCTCTACCTTGTCATAGGGGATATGGGCGAGCTCTAACTTTTCATGGGGGAGAAGTACAATCATATTGCAGCAATTTTGGGAAAAGACAGCCTGCAATAATGCAATAGGATATCAAAAGCCAAGGTGAGCATGGATTAAGGTGGAATACCATCAGATTGGACATTCCTTACCAGCATTTTATTGAACTTTCAAATCTGATATATTCTCTGCACTATTTTAATCAATACACTAAAAGTTTCACATAGAAATTTACCACAGAAGCAGCATGAAACCACATTTTATTCTTAATTCAAGAATAAGAAAGCGGCAAAATAGAGAAAAAAAATTCTTGTGAAATACAGTCTAACCTTTAAGACAAGAAACCAGAAAAAAATCTATAAAATCCAAAAACCTAAATCAAAATGTCTTTCTACTTTTGTTTATCTTTTTATAATAAATCATATTTCTGGTTACTAAATCAGGAAAAGGATAATAATTAATTGCAAGGATTATCTATTTTTATCAACAGTCCTCAAACTGATGGTTTCACAGAACATTTAGGAAAAATCAATTCCAAATTGTATAATGTATAGAGAAGAATAATTTTCTAAAAAGCTTCCTATAAAAATGTTTCTTATATTTTATTACTTTACCTACTTAGAATTTTTAGCTATTTTTTGTGAAAGTCTTGAGGTAGATTAAAAATAGGCATGATGTAAAAATTCTTAAATTGACTTTGAAAACACAAGGGAGATTGGGTAAACAGAACCAGGAATTTTATATTGGCAGCAAAACCTTTCAAAGGAGAATTGTCCATTATTTAAGCTGTTTAAATTGTCAAATTGTTTAAATACACAAATCAAAGGAAATGACAAAAGCTAAATGAGAAACAAATATTTTTCTGGAACTGAACTACAGATATTATCTACACAGCATATACTTGATTATAAAATTTTTATAAAGGAATAGCATTATTAACCAGATAAAATAGCCTATTAATGGCCAAATAAAAAATATATATATATATACATATAACTCAGAATTAACTAATTCTATCATTCAAAGACTCTTTACTGATTGCCTATTATATACTATGCCTGGTACTCAGAAAACATAAAAATTATTTTAAGAAAAGCAGAAAATATGTATTTTAATACAGTAGTTCTTAATAATGTATCCAACTGAGAGGCTGGGAGAGACACCCCCAAGGAAGGCCCCTAGAAGGATACAAGTGAACAGAGGTGCCCGGCCCAGGGCATGGGCAGTGGTCTCCCATGTTAGAATTTCAGTAGCTATTTTATTGTTACCTGAGAGCATCGGATGGAAGTGTCAGGGTAAACATTTTGAAAATTTCAAGAGAAATAAGTAATGTCAGTTGCATACTAATTAATAAACAGTAATTTGCCACAACCATATGAAAAGGAAATTGGTCTACAGTATGTCTACTCTTCCATACTTCAATCTATAATCAATCTCTTAGTAAAGTTATATAGTCTCACTCAAAACGAATTTTTTTACCCTTAATAGAATTAATCTTGAGCTATTGGGGTTTCGTATAAACAGCAACTATTCATTTTTTAAATATGTTTTTTTCATTCCCAGATATTATCTGTGAGGATACTATCATTAAGGGACTACACACAACCCCCAGCCTCATGGGATTTACATTCCAGTCCCACACAGGAAATGATCTACAGTGAGAACTCCCGTGGGTAGGGACTTACACACACTGTGAAAACATGAGAAATGTCAGTTCCCTGACTCCAAGTGGAACCTTCCCGCAAGAAGTAATCTGACCAGCAGGATGAAGAAGATCAATCTAGGTGAAAAGGAGCAGGAAGACTGTCCAGACAAAGGGAAGAGCAGGTGCAAAAGCTCAGAAGGTGGAGAAAGCTAGTTAGAAAAAAATATGGTCTGAAAGAAATTCTGTTTGGCTGGGCTGCAGGAGAGGAAGAGAGACAGACGGGGGTGTAAGTAGTTTCAATTATTTTAATTGCTTTTTACATTTCCAAGGAGCAACTGGGAATCACTGAAGGGTTTAAGTAAGTAAATGATGGAATGAGATATATTTGCTTTTAAGAAAAATCACTAGTTACAGAATGGTGAGGAGATGGAGGTGAGGAAACCTATGTATTCTGTAGAGAATGGTGGACTGTTCCACGGAAGGCTAGGGGAAATGAAGACAAGTGGTAGGATTCTGAAAAATTCAGTTTTTAGGAAACAGACTCTAAGAATTTAATGATTAGTTAAAACCAAGTGGTGAAAGACACAAATAAATCTTTTAAATATCTTTAAAATAAGGCCTAGTTTATCCTACTCTTTTACAAAGGATTGCTGTCTATCATAAAGAATGTTTTATTATTTTATGTAATGAAAAGTGTCGATTTTTATATGTGAGCTAGAACCTTAAAAAACTTTATGAAAATCAGTTGCTTTATTTCATAGGCACTTTTTTTAAAAAGTCCATTTAATTTATTTGAAATTAGCCTACTCATACCATAAATATCTACTTTTCAGGAAAGCAATATGTTAATACAACCAGTTTGCCATCAAGATATTCAATTTCAAAACCAGAAAGACATTCAAACAAAAACAGTATTAATGAAAACTTTATAGTATTCTAACTTTCCAATTTCCTCACTGTTCATACTTGCACCCAAAAATAATAATAATAATAAAATTGCATGCAATTTTAAAACTGCCTGTTGACTTTGATGAAAACGGACTCAGAACTATTTAAAACAATGCTGTCCAGTGAAAATAAAAGGCTTTAGGAGCCATTAAAGCAAGTCACAAACATCAGTCATATATGTTAAATTTTCTAGTAGGCACATTTTAAAAAGGAAAAAGAACCAGGTGAAATTGATGTTTATGATACATTTTTATATAACTCAGTATTCCCAAAACATTATCATTTTACCATGTAATCAAATATTAAACACACCCGAGCTATTTGCATTCTCTTTGAAGCCCAGTGTGCATTTTACCCTAGAGGCAAGCCTGCAGGCAAGACACCTCTAGAACCAGGAGAAACCACCAGGAGTCGCCAGTCCTCAACTGAGCCACTGGACACTTAGCAGACAGTCACAATGAGTAAAGGTAAAAGTAAACTATTTGCATGATTGTGTTGTCAGCACAGATGTGACCACTGAGAGAGAAAGACAAAATTAAGAGAAAGGAGCTGCAACTGGAACTTAGTTGAGAAAGGGACCAGGAGTCAACAGAATTATTAAAAATGGGAATGTATTCTAACCCCCCAAATCTCAAAATATTTTTATTCAGTGAAGTCCAATTTATGTTTGTTTGTTGTTGTTGTTTTTAACTTTACAATATCATATTGGTTTTGCCATACATCAACATGAATCCGCCACGGATGTATATGGGTTCGCAATCCTGAACCCCCTCCCACCTCCCTCCCCATAACTCAAACTTTAATCCATGTAAAATAATTCATTTAAATACAGCCTGTTAAAGGTTAATTTAAGTATCTCCTGGCAGCAACTTCATTTGGAAGTGGCAGCTTTTTTGGACACCAGTAGTTTGGTAAATCCGTGGCAGAGACTGGAAACCGGTTTCCATCTTGATTTAATACTGTTTTAAGTTTATAAGAAAAATGTCACTATGTAAACAACAGACATTTTGATTAAACACTCAAGTTCTTATTTTGGCTGTTAAATCAATAACGCAGCTGGACTGAAAGTCGTTTACATTCCCTCCAAGCTGGGCTCCAGTTCAGCTGGTCTTGCACTGACATCATTTTCCAGCAAGATCTGGCTGCTCTCAGAGGCCAGTTTAGAAATATCCTTTACAGACAACCACATAATGTTCAATGTTAGCACATTTTAAGATGAGAGTCTCAAAAATGCCTGTGCTTAAAATAGGACAGTTGATCCCAAAATAGTCTCCCACCTGATGTGTCATTCACTAGTAAAAAGAAAAAAATTAAGTAGTTTAACAAGAAAACAAAAGCCTTTGGTGATATTATTTATCTTGACTTCACCTGAGACTGACTCTGGAAGAGTTCCTATTTTCCTCTCCAGAGTAGATTAACTAATATGTAACTCAGAGCAATGATTCTCAAACGTGTTTTGGTGGCAGGCTCTTTCCCTGAAACAATGAGCTTCAGGTAGAACTTTACAGATACTGATGAATTATTTAATTACTTAAAGTCAGAATGACTTAGAAAACAAGCCCAGGTTATATACATAAAAGCACAGCTACTAGCACAAAACTTATTTTTTAAAAAGCAGTTGAATGGATCACAACACGTTGAGTCTTTCAGAGACCACTAGCTTAGAACTTGAATGTTTAGTGTCAGAACCAAAAATTAAAGAAAAAATGTGAAGGAAAAATGCTAAAATGTACTCAAGACCATCTAATAATTATTATTTTACGAGATATAGGGAAAATGCCCCTATGATTTCCTTTCAGCAGCTAGACACTCATCCAGCCAAATGAACAAACTAGAGCCCACGTGGGAGAAAAAGAAAATCAGAACTTTTAGACCAGGACCTCAAACTGCTCACCTGCAGAAATTCTCTGACGTTAGATCCCAGGACACGCAGGATTGTATCATAACCAGATTCTTGACAGAAGACGAAGAACATCTTCCCAAACATTTGGAGGATTTCTCCAGCATTGAGATCTGGTTTATAGATTTGAGAGGCAACAACAGAAACAAAATATATTAGAGGTAGAAAATCATTAGAGGCAGGAATAAAGATAAGTGCATGACAAAAATGTTAAATATCCTCAATTTCTTTGCACAGTGAACAGATCACAGGAAAAATATCTGGCCAGGAAAATACAATGAAATCTGAGGAGAGAGCATTTGACATGTTAACAGTTTAAGTCTGTACTTAAAAGCAAAGCAACCAGTTTCTTAGATTCTGTGACAAAATTTTGAGCTTTTTCAAACTTGTATGTAAGGTATAGCTTACTTTTTCTGAAAAATAAGAGAAAGATCTTTAAAATCATCAAGAATGCACATGAAAATGAAAAGTGAAAGTGAAAGTGTTAGTCGCTCAGTTGTATCTTTTTGTGACCCCATGGACTATAGCCTGCCAGGCTCCTCTGTCCACAGACTTCTCAGGCAAGAATAGTGGAGTGTGAAGCCATTCTCTTCTCCAGCCTATCTTCCCAACCTAGGGATTGAACCCAAATCTTCCACATTGGCAGGCAGATTCTTTACCATCTGAGCCACCAGGCAGATATTTGGGTGCAAAATCATTTTTCTTTATAAAAATATGCATACTTAATAATCAGGTTACAAATGATATATAGCCTAAAATCCTGCCTTTTTCTTAATATTCAATTACTGTTATTTCCTAAAATTAAAATTTTTCCTAATATCAATTTTAATCAGTCTTATTTAACATAGTTATGCAACAATTCATTTCACCAATGCCCACTTGCTCAAAACGCAGGCTTTTCCAACTTTTGAAAATATAAGTAACTCTGAAATGAAAATATACATACACCTTAATGCAAATAATTCTATTTCTTTATGAAAATTTTCTAAATATCTCTAAAATTTGAACATTTTTAAACAGACTTTGACTGATGATGCAAAATTATTCTCCAAAACAGTTTATTTTCCCACCAGATTTTAAATGTGTATGATTTCCCCTTTAACTCTTCCCTTGACTACACTAGATTTTTAATTTTTTAACTGCCAAATTTATATAAAAATTATTTCACATTTGTGTCAATTTTGATTACTAGTAATGCTGGATATTTTTCTTATTATTATTAACAATTTATCATACTTTTATGATAATTCTTGTATTTTACAAAAGGTAGCCTTTTCTCTTCTAGCTATTTTGACAAAGCTAAAAAGCATCCATCTAGTCTATGCAAACTGTAGCCTCACTATAAATTAAGTACTACAATGATAATAGATACTACTTTGAGAACAACTTTTTTCCAATGAAGCTTTTTTTTTTTTTAACTTTGCCTTCTTTGCATGAGTTTTGTCTCATGTAGATCTCAGTTTCTTGTTTCTTTTACCATTACCTAACAAAACTTGTGATCACAAAAGAGATTTGGAGGTAAGATTTTCTACATAATACATTTTTGTAATTAATGTGATGTTGACACTGCAACATTAAGTTATTATTACATCATTAACTTATTACATTAAGTATCAATAATTTTTTGCTTCCTCAACGCATGGCTTTTTGTGGGGGAGGGGCAGAGAGCTCCTCTATTCTCTAAAGAGTTTGTAAAAAGAATAACACAACTTAGTGTAGCCTGAGCCTAATACTATATGTGACTGTCCTCCCATCAGGGTTGTAGAGTGCACAACCTGTGCAACTATACAATGCGACCTTGGACCATGCATGCCCTTGGACATCAACGTGCAGCTTAGCCAAAGAAAGAAAGTCACGTTCAACTTACTGAGGACCTTGCTTGCAGCAGCAACCAAATCATATGTTTTAGAATCATCATAAATTATTCGGACAAGAAACTGTCCTTCTTCATCTAATTGTGCCTCTTTTCTAGAAAACAAAAACAAGGCAGACAGGGTGAAAAGTTGAAAGGAAAGAACAGATACTATACCTACAATGATCATATAAAAATGATTTTTTACTTGAAAGAGAATTCACTTTTAGCAAATTTGTTTAAATCAATTTCACGTACCTATCCAAAAAAAAAAATCTTATTTCACATCTCCCTTTCCAAATTAAAAATAATATATTTAAGTAATTTTAACAAGAATAACATTTGTATAGTACTCTAATGCCCAAAACTATACCCAATAATGAATACAATCAAGAAATAGCTTTTGATTAAGTGAACAGTCAGCAAATATATGTTGAGTCCCTATGTGTCCCAGGCACAGTTAGAAGCCCTAGAGATTCACCCTTTAGTGGGGTAAGTAGGGAGCTCTTGGGACAAATGTATTCTAGAACAGGGGACAGAAGAGGCATAAAGCTAAGATAAATATTAGATAGATAGGTCCACTTCAATTCAGTTGCTCAGCTGTGTCCAACTCTTTGAAAGCCTGAACTGTAGATGGACAGATACACAGATGATAGATGGATAGATGATAGATACATAGATTATAGATAATGGTAACTAGTTTGGAGAAAAGTAAAGCTGGTCAAGGCGGTGGGGGCCGGGGCTCAAGTACAAAACCAGAAGCATCATGGAGAAGCTGGCAGTGGAGTCAGCTGTGAAGCATCTCTGCAGGGAGCCCTGAGAGGCCTGGGAAGCTCGCAGGTGCAAAGCACTAGCAGGGTGCAGGAGGAACAATGGAGGCCTCAATGAGGGGATGGACCCTCCAGCTGCACTGGGCATGGACTGAAGGCGTATAAAATGGAGGATGGTCAGAACAAGGACAGAGCAAGGTCAGAGCAAGGTCAGAGAAGGACAGGGCAAGATCATATCAGAGACAGAGCAAGGTCATAGCAAGGTCAGAGCAAGACACAGTAAGGTCATAACAAGGTCATAGAAAGGACAGAGCAAGAACAGAGCAGGGACAGAGGAGGAAACCAGCTAGGAGGCCACTGGGACATTCAGGTGAGAAAGGCTGATGATGGGACTCAGGGTGTAAGCAGTGCAGGGAACAAGCAGCCCTGACCCCAGCTAATCTGAAGACAGCTTCCACACATTCCTGCTGAACTGGACACAGGATGAAAGGGAAGGACACCAGAGGACACAGGTTTTGGCTGGAGCAGCTGAAGGTAGCAGTCACCAGGAGCTGAATTAGGACAGACAGTGGGATGCAGACCAAGAGATAAGATCCAGAGCTTCATATTAAACATGTGAGTCTGAGGTGCCCAGTGGAGAGATGATATCTTCCATCACATCCGCCGCATAACAAATGCAGCAGCTCAAAATGCACATGAGGTTAGTGAAAGGAAATCAGAATTATCATTTGACCAGCGGTCAAATGATTGTATATTTATTTTGATAGGGCTGGGGTTATTTTTCTCAAGTGAAGTGGAGTGTTAGTCACTCAGTCGTGTTTGACCCTTTTCAGTCCCATAGACTGTAGCCCACCAGGCTCCTCTGTCCATGGGAGTCTCCAGGCAAGGACAGCGGAGTGGGTTCCCATTTCCTACTCCATGGGATCTTCCCAACCCAGGGATCAAACCCAGGTCTTCTGCGTTGCAGAAGGATTCTTTACCATTTAAGTCACCACGGAAGCCCATTTTTCTTAAACCAGCATCTAAAGAGGAGGAAAAACCCATCGTTCAAAACACTGCCTGAGGTGTCAGACACCTTGTCTAGGTGAGACGCACAAACACAGGCAGAGTACACATCTGCACCTCTGATGCCCAACCCAGCTGTCTCAGCCCGAAGCTCCGGGAGAAGGAAACTGGGTGAACTGTCACCTCCGGGGCTGGGACGGCTCGTCCATGCCACCCCGCAGCCTCACTGCCTTCTCCTCCTCGAAGCAGGGCTGTCACAGCAGCCACCTGTGGCCATGACACTGTATGTGCTCCAAACAGCAGGACAGCTGATATTCAGGTAGGATGGAGATGCCCCCAGACACTGTGTGTTCTGCAGAGTGGACCATGTATACACCTGCAGTTCCACATAACAGTACATGTAGGGCGAAATGCATGATTTTGGTGGGCACGGAGATATGAATTTCAGAGCCCAGGACTTACCTGTCAAATGAACAAATCACAGAAAGCACATGAGCATCTCTCTCCAGGGAGGGATGGAGTTTGCGATTAGCAGATGCAAACTATTTTATACAGAATGGATAAACAACAAGGTCCTATTGTACAGGACAGGTAACTGTGCTAAATAGCTTGTGACAAACCAGAACGCAAATTATATATATATATATATATATATAATATAACTCTCATATATATATATATAACTCTACTGTATAGAAGAAATTAATACAACATTATAACTCAACTATACTTCAATATAATAAATTTTTTAAAACCCCTCTCTTCCAAAATGAAACCAATAATATAACCCTCCTTCCACAGCTGTAGAGAGGGTATGAAAGTATGTTCTAAGCTCCTGAAGCATTATGTGTCTACATTGCCAATAATGAAGAAGGAAATGGCAACCTACTCCAGTGTTCTTGCCTGGGGAATCCCATGGACAGAGGAGCCTGGCAGGCTATAGTCTATGGCATCACAGAGTTGCCACAACTGAGCAACTATCACTCACTCACTCACTGCTAATATTATATTCAAGTTGTTTATGCTTGAAAATAACTGTATATAACACATACCAGATCATACAGTTTTAAAACCTCCTTTTTGACTTACTATTTGATGGACATCCTTTCATGTCAATCAATATATTTCTATACCTTGACTACATAAAATTGCTTTGGTTAGGCATGTTGAAGTTTTAGTCGACATTAAATACTTTTTTTCCACAAGTCCAAACAAAATATTGCAATCAGTATCTTTGTAGCTAATACTTCTATTTCTCTATGAAAATTCTAGGTTTAGAATTAAATTAAATTCTAATTTATTCTAGAATAAATTCCTGGAAATGGAATTGCTGATATGAAGGATATACAGAGTCTGATTTTTCTCATTTTACAACTAACATTTTATTATGAAACAGCATTGGTCAACACACTGGAATTCTGAAGACTCGGATTTAGGGCATTTAATAAAATATAAAAATTTTTAAATTAAATATATAATAAAGAACAAATTAACTCATGCTCTCACTATGCCCTACTTTTTTTCTTCCAACTGGAATAAAAAAAACAACATAAATTTTTGTAATGCACTTAGATTTTCAGAAACAGTCATCAATTCATAACTGTTAAACAGAATACAAAATTCTGCATAAAGCAGAGAAATGGCCATTTCCCTAGAAATCCCCTAACCATGAGTCAATGCATCCCTCTTCTTTCTCTTGCTTCAATAAAATAAGTGCCCTTATCTTTTAAGCTTTACTTCCTGGAATAATCAGCCCAACATGCTCCCTGGAGGAAGCCTAAAGTATAAAGAGTAGTACATGAAAGGAAATAATCGCCCTCTCAAAAATTTCACACTGAATTCCGATAAATTATTCAATAAGCTTAGTTAGTATTCCTTATTTGTTTTCGTCTCAGAAATCTTTGGGTCACCCTTTAATTATTCTTTTTTCCCCCTCAGGGAGAAGTCTTGCTACAAATAACTGAATATCTATTATGCTCCACGCACTCTTCTGAGCATGTTTAATGTATCAATAAATGAAACATAAAGATCCCTGCCCTCCTAGAGTTTACACTTTAGCTGGTGGAAACAAACAATAAGCATATGTTACTAAGGTCATATATTATTACAATCTGTATAAATTATTATGTTTACATAATTTATATGCAAATTTTATAATTTATTATGAGATCAGCATGAACGGACAAGTGGGGATGTAGGAGGAGGGGCAGGATGCAAGGGTATGTAGTGACCACACGAGGCATCCTGAAGTTATGTCTGAGCAGAGGCTCCAGGAGACCATATAGGTCTAGGACCTAATCTCTCTGGACCCAACTCAATTCTTTCCGTAGCCCATTCTTCAAATTCTTCCCTTTTCGGAGTAAAAGCTAATTGAGGATATTACAAACATTTCATTGATAATTGGTTTCCTCCATTATACTGAGCAGGAGAATTTACAGTGCAAAAGAAGTAAATATCCAAAAAATTACTCTCCAGCAACTTGGCCACTGGAGCCAGTAGACATTTTGAGAGAATGTCTCAATTCTCAACACTGCTTTTCTTCTAACTTAAAGGTAAATTTAGGCTTGTTCAGACTCTATGCTGCCAAACATTTTGGCCTCCAGAGAGCACAGATGTGATAACAACAATCCTTCAGATGTACCTGATCTCTGAGGGAAGAAAATGTGTTTTCACCAGCTACCCAGAATCACAGAGGGTGACCAACAAATGTAGGCAAAGTTGGGATGTGAACTACTATTAAGATCACATGAACACCGTCCATAATCCAGGTAATATCACCTTATAATTCTCTGTCCTTCACTTTCTCATCCCACAGCTTTCAAGTGTTTTTCTCATTAAAAGCAAAGGATCAATCAAATATACAGATACATCATTTCTAACAATATTTGATTTATTTTTTACACGTAGAGTTCCTTTTGTACTTAAATTACCCAAATTCAGCCATATACCTTGACCAAGTTTTCTAGACTCATTCGTTATTCAGAATATATTTTTGAGCACCAATTTTGTTTTATATGTTGATATATTTTAAAGCATACTTTTTTTACATGTGAGGAAAACACAGGCTTCTCTGAGAAATATGATAGAAAATTTCCCTGAAAATGAAAGACTTTTTTTCCTCCAATGATTTTCAGGTGACAAAAAAGTACCATATCAAGCCATAGGCAAATTGGATTAAAATGTAGTCAATACTGTTCATCTGTCAAATGGCAACCAATGAAACTGCTATCATCAAACGATCTGGGTTTGTGTTATTACATTCTGTTGTTTCCCATTATAATTATAAAAATCCCTTGGATAAACCCAAACAAATATAGGTTTCCACAGTTTCCAGTGTGACTAACAGCAGGGTGTGTTATCTTTACCTGTATACTTAACAATTGTTCCAGGGTTAAGCATTAGCTCTCTCTGGTTGGTGCATTATTCTATGAAAGGAATCTGCAGGCAGTGATAAATATTTAGAGAGCTTTGTTTTAAGTTGGCCTAAGTAAGTCCAGATGAGGTAAAAGGGCATTTTCTTCAACCAAGTAAACCCAGATAGAAAGATGCTGACCTGGTTTCATCCACATCTCAGGTCACAGCCTTCCCTTGCACAGCAGGGAGAAGAAGGACCAGGCTCACCCCATGTCCCCAGAGGATGTGCAAGCTCACTCCTCATAGGCAGAACCGAGCAACAGGAGCACAACCCATCTAGGGAGAGGGCTCCTCACACACTCAACACCCCAAACATCTAACTGGCAAGAGTCAGAAGGTGGGGAAGACGGAGGGGGGAGCAGGAGGAGGACAAGGAAACAGCTAGTGGAAGAAGGGGGGAGGGTCCACTCAGCATCCAAACCATTAAACCAAAGCTGTACTCAATCTGTCATTAGCTGACAAAATGCATGACTTCAGGCAGCCAAAACAAAGCAAGCTCCATTTCTCCAAAGAGCTTTAAAAATAAAGTCCTGAGTTTCACCTGGAGACAAAACAGGAAACAATTCTTTTCATTTGTGGCCATAAAAAGTATCTGAAAATTGATCCTGTACCCATGAAAAATTTTCCCAGTAGCAACTGATTTCCTACTTACTTTTAGAGATGGCTATTTGCTGGAATTTAAATTGATCATTTACTTACACCAATTACCGTTTCCCACAAGGGCATGTTTATTATGGTAGGATTTTTTTGGTTTTGTGGTTTGGGTTTTGTTTTTTAATCACTAATGTCTAAACACAGGTGCCTAGATTAGAGTATGCACTCAGTGAATGTGTGCATGTTTTAAAAGAAATGAATTAATTAAATATCCTTCACACGTTTCCAAACTTCCTACCAAAAATCAAACAATCAAACATTACTGGCAGAAGTCCAATTTATTCTCAAACTGAGGAATGTCTTTACTATTTATCTTTTTTAAGTAGGTACAAAAGCTGTGAGAAATATCCAGGAAGCATTTCTCAGAACTCATACCTAAGGGATTTTCCTTGCCTAAGGGATGTGAATGGACAGAAACTGAATTCATATTCTGACGCTGAGTTCCTGCTATTATGAACCTTTCAGGTAAGTTGAGTATACTACAGAAACTGCTGGCTAGCAGGCAAAGAAGCTTCCTAAGAAGGTGTGAGAACAGGAATTCTAATACCGGAGAGGCTAAACACAGGCGTCTTGAATACAGGAGTCTCAAAGTCTGGTCTCAGGCAGAAAAATCAGCCTATATCAATCAGCCCAACTCATGACAGCTCCCAGGGCTGCTGATCCTGTAAACACTGTTACCCTACCACAAGCTGTATTTAAAGACAGTATGCAGCGTCTTGACAATAAATCCCAGGATGGTCTGTCTAATTTACAGAGAGGTAAGGACATCCTCAAGGCTGGGTTGTGTCCAATCATTAAAATTAAAACCTCCCACCATGAAGCATAACAACTACTTATGTCATTTACAAATTAAAAATCTACATAGCTTTTTTAGGAGCGGTTACGAAAGCATTAACAGCCCCTCGATTTTCAACAGCATGATCTGAAGATTCCCAGAAAGTCTGAGTCCCTAAAGAAGACACTAATTTGGAGGGATTTGGAGGAGAGGCCTTATGCTCTGACCGCTCACCAGATGGTGAAGGTCAGTCCTCCAAGGCCAGTGTCTTCATTCATCCAAGTCCTGTAAGTGGTGACAGTCATCCTTTCACAGGTAACACGGGTTTAACCAAAGACCCACTCTGGATACATAACAGTATTTTTTCTGACTGTGTCCAGTGGTGGCACAAGACAATCTCATAAGTAAATTGTCCCAGTTCTGAAAATACAATCGCAAACAATTCAAAGGAGCCCTGTTCAGCAGCTTCATAAAACAAATGACTCCCTCACCCTGTGTGTCCTTCATCCTGAACTCTCCTCACAAGCACCACAGCTCAGAGTGTTTCCAAAACCGCACAAGCTGCTCAAAAGTCCTGAGTCCCTGATATTCTTTGTAGATGTAGACGTTCTATTTCTGAATAAGTGCTAAGTCGCTTTAATCGTGTCCGACTCTTTGTGACCCTATGCACTGTAGCCTGCCAGGCTCCTCTGTTCATGAGGATTCTCCAGGCAAAAACACTGCAGTGGGTTGCCATGCCCTCCTCCAGAAGATCTTCCCAATCCAAAGATCAAACCCAAGTCTCTTACGTCTCCTGCATAGGGGGGTTCTTTACCACTAGTGCCACCTGGGAAGCCCTATTTCTGAGTAAAACCACCTTTAAAAATGTAACAGCCACATGTACCTGGACAAGCGCGTGAAAAGTATAGGAAAACAAAAACAAAGACGGTAGCAGTAACACACATGTATGCTGCCCATCCTCATGCTAAATCGTCTTTGGAAAAGAGAAGTTTGTTGAGTCCTTTGTGTTTATGGGAAAGCACATAATACTATCATTACAAGCCCACCTGTGTCCCAATCTCTGCTCTGATGATGAAGACATGGGTGGCTTGAGGTAGGAGTTAGTCATGAAGCCTCAGTTCCCTCATTTCTAAAATAAGAAAGAACAAATCTGTCCTCTAGGGTGGGCATGAGGATTATGTGAGTTAACAAGAACAAAGCCTAAAAAGGACCACGACTGCGGAATATGTGGTGAGTGTCCTACGTACAGGAGCTGTTACAGTCAATACTGCAGGTCCTGGGGAGCTTCCTCATCTGGTTTCAAAATTTACTTTCAGCATCATAAACATCTACCTACATTTCTGAAAGTGAAAGCGAAAGTTGCTCAGTCGTGTCCGACTCTTTGCAACCCCACGGACTATACAGTCCATGGAATTCTAGGCCAGAATACTGGAGTGGGTAACCTTTCCCTTCTCCAGGGGATCTTCCCAACCCAGGGATCGAACCCAGGTCTCCCGCATTGCAAGAGGATTCTTTACCAGCTGAGCCACCAGGGAAGCCCATCTATAGTCTAGACACGGCCTTTAAACAGCACCACAGAGGCTTGCCTTTGAGACACTTGCTAAAGGAGTCAGTCTTGTCCTGAATCCAACCCAGTGTCTTGAAGGTTTATGCAACTGGTAATCCAAAAGCAGTGTTCTTAATCCTTTTATTATATCCATGTGTGAACTCTGACCCTTCCAAACAGAGATGTTATAATTTACTGCTATATCTTCTGCTATTGCTTATATAAGAAATGCCCATTTCAACAGAGCTTATATTTTATTAAATAGAAGCTGAAGATGTCACCATTCTGACATAATAAATCCTTGTTACAGAAAAGAAATATATGTGATACATACAGACGTGCTCTATTCTCTGAAAATCAGAAAGATAATTAATGCACATATATTATACACACACATACACACAGAGGCTTTCTGCTAGCTAAAGATGCTACAGTTTAGTGAGATAAGACAGAGAGCAATCAAATAACAGTACAAATAAGTAATTATAAACTTGTGCATGTACTACGAAGGAAAAGTACAGTTCTGGAGGTGAAAGAAACCGTACCTTAAGTAAGATTTGTAGAGGTGGCGTTAGTGGTAAAAGAATCTGCCTGCAATGTGGGAGACCCAGGTTCAATCCCTGGGTTGGGAAGATCTCCTGAAGTACAAAATGGCAACCGACTCCAGTATTCTTGCCTGGAAAACCCCATGCACAGAGAAGCCTGGCGGGCTACCGTCCATGCGGTCGCAAAAGAGTCAAACATGACTGAGCACACACACAGACATATAGAACAGACATGTGGACATGGGTTGGGGGTGATGGACGAATTGAAACAGTAGGACTGACTTATCTCCACCAATATATGTAAACCACAGCCAGTGGGAAGCTGCTGTGTAACACAGGGAGCCCAGCCTGGCACTCTGCAATGAGATGGCAGGGGTCCAGGGGAGAAGGAAGCTCGAGAGACAGGGGATGTATGTATACATATGGCTGATTCACTTATTGTACAGCAGGAACCAACACAACATTGTAAAGCAACTATACCTCAATTTTAAAAATAAAAATGCAAAAAATAAAAAAGTAAGATTTTTTCTCACCTTCTTAAGGCTGGGAAATATTTTCATTTGGAGGCAGGAGTGGGAAGCATGGAGTGAGACCCTTCCGAGCACAGGTGTCACCCTCCCTGCATGGGAAAGCCTAGCTGAGGAACTTGAAAACTGGCTTGAAAACTTGCCCATGAGAAGAGGGTGCTGACAGCAAGAGGGGTTTGAGGGCTGAACGTTCCCATGTTGGCTGATTTGAAGAATGACCACAAAGAATCTCAACAGAAGAACAAGGTAGTGTTTCATGACTCAACATAAGTGGCAACTGATCAGAGTCTCCAGCACAACCAAATGCACAGTAAAAAAAAAAAAGGGAACAATAAACACATCAGAATGTTTCCCTTTCCAGGTTATAAAGGACAACATGAGGGATCCTTGCGGTGACAGAAATGTTCTGTATCTTGACTGTGCTTGTGGATATGTGAACCTGTGCATGTGATAAAATCGACAGATACACATAAAGGGTTTTAAGTAAAACTGAAAAATATGAATAAGATAGATGTATTAATGTCATTATACTACAGTTTGAAACATACTAGGGGAAAGAAGGTCAAGGTTCACAGCTTCTGTCCATCAATTCTTAGTACTGCATTTGAATCCATAATTATCTCAGTAATTTCAATGAAATTAACTTTGAATAATTTCAACTTTGAATTAATTTCATTAATAAACTTTCAGTGAAAAATCTGTCAGACCCCTGAAGAAATACTGATCTGTTTCCTTTTAAAATGCTTGTTAGATCACCTCTTCCTTGTTGTGTCTTATATTTCTCTGAAACACCTTTTAAAACCTGTATACAAATAAACAGTTCTCTATCTTTGATTAGTTTCACTGTTCCTACTACTTTGCTATTATAAGGGGCTGTGTTCAACATCGTTATGGTTAAATCTTTCTATATACCTTAAATTACTCTTCAAGCTACATTCCTATAAGAAAAGTTTCTGTATCACAATAAAATTTCTTACAGGTTAAAAAAAAATGTTCCCCCTTTTCATATAGTAGACACCTCTAATCTCAATAGATCTCTAATCTCTAGTATCAATATAGAAAAAGCCACTCCACTTGGCCAGACATAAACAGAGACACTGTTTCCCCTGGTTTCTGTTGAATGAACAAAGAAAGCAATGAGATGGAAAAGCCCCCTGGCCCTATGTCCTGGCAGTCATCAGCCTCTGAGTGGGGCCGGTTCTAGAGTTTTCCTTAAGTGTGCTTTCCTGGTGATGTCTGCACAGTATAAACTATGACCATCACTTTCCGACATGCTGACGAGAAACATCTGCAAGACCTTCTCACTCCGGAGAGCAGCAAGGGCAGGAAGGACATTGTCTGTGGGGACCAGGTCCAGGGGCAGTCAGTGTTCAATCACGCAGGTCTGGGAATGAGAGGGGAATACAGATCCTCAGGCCACTCCTCAACCGCACATGTTAATGGACAAAGCTCCTCCTCTGACATGTAATTAAGTAATATGCATCTAAGATTTTTTTTCAATTTCGCAAAGATGACAGATGTAAGGAAAACAAAAACCCAGATTGTCTGGCTGGGAGATACTTCAAACCATCAAAGAAAAGCCCTGAGATAAGGACCTCGGGTTCCCTAGGAGGTCATGAGAAGGGGTCTTCCCTAAGCACCCAGTTCCACAGGCATAGGTGGCTTCCAGTGGATGCATTGGGCCTCCCTCCACCTTCCAGGTTGACCAGCAGGTCTTTCTAAAGAAAAAGGTCCTGATTGTAACAATTACCTAGTTCACCTATTTTTTAAATCAATGTATTCATTTATTTGTACTGAGGAAGTTTTGGGGGATGAAATGAATATAGCTTCATGTTTGTATGTCACTTCATTAGGTCCTATTTTGGTATTGTGCCCGTGGATCAGACAGTAAAGAATCTGCCTTCAAAGCAGGACACCCAGGTTCGATCCCTGGGTTGAGAAGATCCCCTGGAGAAGGAAATGGCAACCCACTCCAGTATTCTTGTCTGGAGAATTCCATGGACAGAGGAGACTGGTGGGCTATAGTCCATGGGGTCACAAAGAGTCAGACATGACTGAGTAACTAACACTTCCACACTTCCTATCTTAAAAGGAGCAGCAGATCTGCCATCAGAAGAGCAGAGCCTAGTCTGGAGCCTACAGCTTTCTGATGTCATTCCTTAGACAGTCATTCCACCTCCTGAGACTCAACTTTATCATTAAACAAAGAGCACTGAGCTCACTTATATATGTAGAAAGTAAAACAGACAAACTGAGAGAAACACTGTAGAGTGGTCAGTAGGGTTGGAAGTGGGAAAACAGGGAGGTGTTGCTCCAAGAGTACAGACAACCAGTTACAAGATGAACAGGTCTGGGGATCAGTGAACAGCTTGGTGATTACAGCTAACACTGTATCACAGACTTAAATGCTGCTAAGAGGATAGGTTTTAAACCTTCTCACCACAAAAAATAGTCACTATGCCACAGGATGGAAGTTTTAGTGAATATTATGGTGGGAATTGTTCTGCAATTTACAAATGTATCTAAACCATACATAAAACACCTTAAACTTACACCATGTTATGTGCCAATAATATCTCAATAAAGTTCGGAAAAAAATGAGCTAGAAAGGCCTTTCTTACTTCAAACGGGTATTGTGGCACTCATGTGAAATTAGTGAGGAAAGGACTTCGGAAATTTTAAACAGGTTTTATAATAAAAAGGACTTAATATTTTAAAACCCACTTGAGCAAGAATATAGGAAGGTATAAAAATTTAATTATATTGCCACAGGAATATGAAAATCTGATTAAAACAAGGCAAAGTGTGGTACTCGATTTGGTTTTGTTTTGATAAAATGAATACTAAGAGCATATGAGGACTTCCTTGGCAGTCCCATGTTTAAGACTCCACACCCCCAATGCAGAGGGCACAGGTTCAATTCCTGGTAGGGAAACTAAGATCCTGCACACTCCATGGTACAGCCTAAAATACAAAACAAAATCAAAAAAGAGCATATAGAAACAACCTAAGTGTCCATCAACAGATGAATAAAGAAGATGCAATATATATACGATGGGATATTACTAGCCATAAAAATGAATAACGTTCTGCCATTTGCAATAACATGGATGAACTGGAGGGGATGATGCTCAGTGAAATGTCAGACAAAGAAAGTCAAATATTGTGTGTTATGACTTACACATGGGATCCAAAATATTAAAAACTAATGAATTTAAAAGAGAGAAAGAACATACACTGCATCTTCAAATAACAGATAGAGACTGGGAGGCAGAAGAATATAATGTAGGATTGATTCCAAAGTAAAAACAACATCATGAGATTAAGTCTTCCCATAATACACAGAAGGGGTAGAAGTGGGACCAGTCAGATGCAGAAAACTCAATGGGGACCATCATAGTAAGAAGGGAAAGTGCTCAGAGCTGGGAAGGAGAAGATGAGCATTTCAGAGCACCTCAAATCCAAAGGGCAGATACCAGCTGCATGAGATGGAGAAAGGGAAAGAGAAAGTGAAATGACAAGAAGTCACTACCTGTCCTAGAGCAATGAGTGCACACTTAAACAGGTATAGTAGGGGGAATCAATCAATTATTGTCATGTAAGGGTGCTTCTTATCTTTCAGGGGAGCTGGAAAGGGAAAACCTGAAAACTCTGGTTCTAGAGCAACACAAGTAACAGCTACCATTTACTAAGCACTTATTCATCAAGAACTGTGTTAAGCACTTTGCAGACATCATTCAATATAAAACCCCATGAAGTAGTTATTATCCGTTTCCTTATAGAGTTTAGTCTTGGGAAGTTTATGCAACTGGGAAAGTCATATATAACTAGCCTACAGCCAAGCATCTGCTTACATGAACCATAATGATTAATTTGTGATTAGCAAATTCACCAAGGAGCATTATTTTCAAAACTGGAAGATCAGAATATACTATCCAACAGCCAATGTTTCCACATTTGAGTTACAGGCAAAAAAAAATCAAGATATAATAAGATTAGAAACAGTCTAATATCTCTAGACTGTATTTGAAAGCAAGGATTACATCATACACATTTTGGGGAAAGCTTTCCAATTCAACATGGGTTTCCTTTGTGAAAAAAAGGAGATGAAAAAGAAAGATAGAGCACAGGAAACTATACTCAGTATTTTATAATAACTTGTAAGAAAAAAAGTATCTGAAAATGAATATATACATACACACATTATATATATATATGTATAAATGAACTACTGTGCTATACACCTGAAATCAACATGAGACTATAAATCAACTATACTGCAATTTAAAAATGCTAAAAAAGAAAAGAAAAACCAAAATAAACAAAAACTAATACATAAAACATGGAAGTCCTGCCACTCTTTATTCTCAATTGCTATTTGGAGGTGATTCTATGCACTTGTTTTTTATTATTTTTTATTGGAATATAAATGATCTTGTTTGCAAAGCAGAAACAGACAGATGTAGAAAATGAATGCATGAATACCAAGGGGGAAAAAGAGGGTGGAAATAATTGGGAAATTGGGATTGACCTATATACACTATTGATAGTATGCATAAAATAGATAACTAATGAAAACCTATTGTACAGCACAGGGAACTCTACTCAGTGCTCTGTGGTGACCTAAATGGAAAGGAAATCCAAAAAAGAGGGGATAGATGTATATGTATAGTTAATTTACTTTGCTGTACAGTAGAAACTAACATATCATAAACTTTCTATCCTCATTACTCAAACACTTGACTATGCTCCTTAAAAATAAGCTTAAGTAGAATTGAAAGAGACACATGTACCCCAACGTTCATCGCAGCACTGTTTATAATAGCCAGGACATGGAAACAACCTAGATGTCCATCAGCAGATGAATGGATAAGAAAGCTGTGGTACATATACACAATGGAGTATTACTCAGCCATTAAAAAGAATTCATTTGAATCAGTTCTGATGAGATGGATGAAACTGGAGCCAGTTATACAGAGTGAAGTAAGCCAGAAAGAAAAACACCAATATAGTATACTAACACATATATATGGAATTTAGGAAGATGGCAATGACGACCCTGTATGCAAGACAGGAAAAAAGACACAGATGTGTATAACGGACTTTTGGACTCAGAGGGAGAGGGAGAGGGTGGGATGATTTGGGAGAATGGGAATTCTAACATGTATACTATCATGTAAGAATTGAATCGCCAGTCCATGTCTGACATAGGGTGCAGCATGCTTGGGGCTGGTGCATGGGGATGACCCAGAGAGATGTTGTGGGGAGGGAGGTGGGAGTGGGGGTCATGTTTGGGAATGCATGTAAGAATTAAAGATTTTAAAATTAAAAAAATTAAAAAAATAAAAATAAAAATAAAAAATAAGCTTAAGTAGAGAATGGAAGAAGACTTGAGTCAATGAATGAAAAAAGTATGCTGCCCTGTATAGGTAAATCACATAAAAACATACCAAATATGTATGCATTCTTTACACAGGGGAGTCATCTTCCTGACAATCTTCTAGGGGAACTCACTCCAATACTTATCAACTAACAGAGCCATTAGTTTATTTCCAAATCTCATACCAAGATTCTGAACCCAGTAGTTTGAATCAATGTTAGTCTAGCCAGGGCCAATGGCAGGGTGACAGAAATGGTTATTAAATTACATATTTAGGGGCTTTGCTAATATATACATATATATATTAGATATATACACACATATATATACACATATATCCTGGCTTCATGTTTTCCTGAAACAATGATTGATATTTCTCATCACTTAGAAAGCATGGCTTCCAGAAAGGGCCATCTCAAAACTGAAAGGAAACCAATAAAACAGGATCTGAGGTAAATTCAGAAGTATCTCTGGCTTTTTTAAATGCAGTTATGATCTAGATCAGAGGGGCAAATGACAATCCGCAAGTCAAGTCCCACCCACTGCCAGTTTTTGCCACTTTGGGATCTAAGAATGGCTTTTACATTTTTTAATGGCTACATTTTAAAGATGATGTACATAATATCTTCAAAATTTACTCTCAGCCTGCAACACTTGTAATATTTACTATCTAGCCCTTTAAGATTGGAGAAGGAAATGGCAACCCACTCCAGCATTCTTGCCTGGAGAATCCCAGGGACAGCAGAGCCTGGTGGGCTGCCCTCTATGGGGCCGCACAGAGTCGGACATGACTGAAGCGACTTAGCAGCAGCAGCAGCAGCAGCCCTTTAAGAGAAAGTTTGCTGACCCTCAGTCTTGACAATCTTTCTTTTTCTTTAACAGGATTGGGTGGTGGATTCATGTTGATGTATGGCAAAACCAATACAGTAGTGTAAAGTAAAATAAAAAAAATAAAAAAATAAACAGTGGAATTTAAAACTCTTGTGAAATGGTTATATTGTTGGTAAGAGTGTAAGTGGATAGGGAGTTTATAATGAAGCATTTCTGGCTCTTACCATTTAGGATTTTCTGTCTGGAATCTGTTACTTTGGATTTTACTTGTCATTAAATGTTTGGCATCCTTTCTGAAGGAGTATGGATGGCCATTTCCTCCTAAACCAAAAGAGTATGATATGAAATTTTATAAACATCAATTTAGATAGCTTTTCACAGTGCAAAAAGGGAGCTAGAGGAGTTTGATATTTACTGAGATGAAAAAAAAATGTTTTTCATATATTCAGTTTTCATTAAAAGGTACAACTGAAAGTATCTTGGACCCATGACTACAGAGATCCTCCCTGGAGTAGGTGGTGAGGTCAGAGAACTCGGAATCTCCCAGGGAGCATTTCAAAGTTAAACCCTGCCAAAGTCTTCCATCCTGGCCCAGGCAGTGAGGATCTCTGAGGCTCTAAGCAAATACTCTTCCAGGGATCCCTCAGGGGTCCCAACAGTGAACTGTTCTAAGGCCCTCCATGCAGAAAAGTCAGCAAGGTTCTCTCATCCAGATACTAAATTGTATCCAAAACAAAATGGGCTCTATCAAGGGGGATGCTGAAACCAAAAAAAAAAAAAAAAGTCTAACTTAATACCTGAATCGCAAACACTAGTAAAACTAATAGCATTTCTCTTGCACGGGCACATAATCCTTGAAAAAGATTCATATGATTTGCTTCATTTTACCAGAAAAAAAAAAGTTTCATCTGATTTAAATTATTAGCACTTAAACAGATGAAGAATACTGTTTGATGCAACTTAAAAATAAATTCATGAGTTAGAAGATATTTATGTTTAACTAAAATTAATACATTTGTAAGAAGAATGCAACAACATTCTTAGTGTGATTTGGCAGAGTTAAGGTTTCACATCAAGGGAATTTGTAAATCGTTAGATATTTCTGACCACCTCTGTGGAAAATATGACCAGTATAAATGAAGCACTTGATAATTTCATTTTTAAATTTCCTACACTTTTCTCCATGAGGTACAAATTTTCACTTCTGTATTTGACATCATCAAAATCTATGATGGGGAAGACACATGTTCTAAATCCAATTATGCATGACCGTTTAACCACAAGAGCCATCCTGTGCTCTGAAAATTCTGAATATGTTCATTGTCATCACACATCCACTAGGAAATTTGGGAATTTCTGTCCTATGGATGAGAAATTACCACATGGTTGGTATACATGATGCCTTCATAAATTCACAAAGAAAATGACTTTAAAGTAGTCTTATACATAGGTTACATTGTGAAAAATCTTTCTCTTGATCCCTGCCTCTCTGTAACTATCTGCCAAGCAAAATAAAAATTATGAAGGTATTAATAAGGTAGATAGAGAGTTCAAGTCCCAAAGTAAGCTTTCGTGCCTAGATTCTTATTTGATTGACCCCCATAATCACAAAACCCCTACTTCTCTTTATAGCATGCGGATGTACTCCGTGGTAACATAAACTGCTCAGGGAACATGAAATAATGCTCAAGGATACTGACTCAAGGGAAGGAGAAGTTGCAGTCTACTGCTCTATATTTAATTCTGGTAATTTCCATGGAAACAGATCTGTGTAAGAAATCACTGTGGTGGAACTTCATAATAGAGCCTGTTAGACTTCACTGCCACTAACTGTAATATATTTAGGAAAAAAACATAATGAAAGTATCACCTACTTGATACAATAAAATGAAATCAGTGAGCACAGGGAAAGACAGTAAATAATAACAGTGTGTTCTCTGTCCACCCGGGTACCAGTCTCTGTCCCTCTAACAGTTACAGTGTTGTCCCAAAATGCAAGTCCACATAATGGTGGCTTTTAATGTGGCTGCTCGGTTGTGGTCAACCGTACAAGTGAAAAGCAAATTCTACCACAGTGAGAGAGGGAAAAAGATCTCTGTTGGACTGAAATGCTCAAGGTGTTCAGAGAGCTGGTGACCGTCACTGCAGCAGGTTGAAACCCCCAGTGGCTGCGGTATTTCCATTCACATCCCAAGCACTGGGCTCACAGCTCCAGACGAAAACTAGGATACCCTCCTGCCTCACCACAGTAATAGAAACCAAAAATAAACGGGGCGGGGGATTCACTTTATTTCAGACGAATAAACGAGGTCGATTCACAGTTGCTCGATAGGAAGTCTCAAAGTAAGTTTCAGCAGACCGAAAAGGCTTCCCTATTTATCTATCGTACAAGTCTGCAAAGTGTGTGAACGACCAGCAAGCCGTCTTCATTCGTTCCTGCGGAGGCCTCTGCGGTCCCCGGGGCCCCTGCGCGTGGGAGCCTCCCGGGCTCGGAGCCTGGGAGCCGCCCAGAGCGCGGGCAGCGCGTTCCCACGCTCGGCCGGGTTGAGAGGCCGCGGTGACCCTGGGGATCCTTCCCCCAGGGCCGCCCCGCCCCACCCCGCCACCCCCGGCCGGGCTCGGGAGCGTGGGAGCGCGGCAGCGCCGAGGATGCGCGCCTCGGGCAGGAAGTGGGGGCGCGGCGGGGCGCGGCGGGGCGCGGGGACCCTACACTTACTTGATGTCTTCCCACACCTCAGGGCCGTAGTTGCGGATCACCAGCAGCTCCAGCGCGTGATTCACGAATCCATACTGCGGGACAGGAAGACCCGAGCGTCAGGGACCGGCTGCGGTGGGAAGGGGATTGGGGGCCAGGCCGCCGCAGCTGCTGCCACGGCGCCAGGGAACCCAGTACCCTGCCCCCTGCTTCCGCTCTATTTGGGGTCCAGGTGCTAAGGATGGGTAGTACAGGGGCGCACCTCCGCCCCATTCAGGGGCAGCTTGTCTCCGTCACTGTCCGCCCCATCCCCAGGCCACCCCCTCCCACGCTCACCTGTACCCGCGCCGAGGCAGGTTGCGCCCCAGGAGAGCCCGGCGGAGGGGGCGCGAGCCCGACGCCTCTCCGGCCGCAGCGCCCAGACCCACACACGCGGGCCGGCCCTGGCCCGGCGCCCCTGCGCCTCGGCCGCTCGTCCCCTTCCCGAGCTCGGGAAGGCGCGCGCCGTGCGGACACCCGGGAAGCCAGGCACCAACCGCCCCCGCAGCTAACCCCCGACGTTCCTGTCTCCCCGCTCTGGATGCAGGCGAAACGCAGGGCCGCCCCGCGGCCAGCGCTGCGCTCCCGGGGCCCCCAGCGCGCTTCCTCGGCGCTCGGCCGGTTCTCTCGGGCAGCCAGGCCCCGCTGGCGGGAGGCGCGGTCCGAGCGACCGAGACCACTCACCATGGTGTCAGCGCCGGCTCGGCCGAGGGACCCAGGCGGCGGCGGCGACCCCGCACCCAGCCCGCGCCCCCGGCCCGGCGCGCCCTGATGGCCACCTCCCTGCAGCTACCGCAAACCGAGCCGAGGGGCTGCCACCGCCTCCCGGCTCCTGACCAATCGGCGGCCGCGGAGGGAATTCGGATGCTCCGGTGCCGCCGCGCTCCCGCGCCTGCCCGCCCCCGCCTCCGTGACGAGGATTGAGGCCGCAGCAGTGACGGTGGAGAGGCCGCAGCCGGGCTCGGGCACCGATTCTGGGGCGAGGAGAACGCAGATGCTGTCGTCTCACCAAATGTATTGTTACGCAAAGATATGCCCTCGGGGAAGCACATACTAAGGAGGGGTGTGTGTGTGTCGTTTGCAACGCGTGTGTGTGTCGTTTGCAACGTGTGTGTGTGCGTGTGTCGTTTGCAACGCACAAGCCTTAAAAGGAATATGCCCTCGTGGTCGGCATCCTCCTCCTTTTTATCATCTTGCTGCAGATGAACATTTCCTTTGTGGCTTGTTCCCTCAACAGTTTATGGCAAGCTGAAAGCTAATAATACTCCCCTTAGCACATTTCACTTTTCGTCAATGAGACGAGCTGAGTGAGCCAACTAAAATTGTCAGTACTATTGTTTGGGTGAGCGCCTGTCTAAATCAGCTCTGCCGCTCTCTCAACTGCCTGCCAGGTCCAGGGGCTCCATCCTGATGGAACACCTGATCCCCGCTGCACAGCGGGGAGCCGCGACTCAGAGAGTCCGAAGTTGGCCGGTCATAATTTGGCTTCTGTTGCTGTTTCTCAGAGGGAACTGCTGAACTGGAAAAGGCCCAGTACCGAAGGAACAGACTTTTAATTATATAGCTCGTCATCTCCTTTCTTCCAGGTACTTGGGTTGGTTAATGCCCTGAGCCCCACTGCAGGGAAAAGATGAGCCAGCAGGAACGGTCTGCTGATGAGAACTCTGTGCCGGAAGTGCATAGACGTGGTTGACTGGGGTTAGATCAAGAGTGGGGAAGGAAAGGCAAGCCTTGCTTCCAGTCACCAGTGTCAGTGGAGCCAAGAAGCCAGGATGAGATTCTATGATGAGAAAAGAGAAAAATGTCACAGCAATAAAAGTTGTACTGGTTTCTGTTACCAGAGGCCTATGTTGAAACATAATACAGAAATACTAAACAGCAAACAAGACGAAGAATAACCTGTAAAATACTCACTTCTATTACTAATGGTGGAATTTTTATAAATCAGAGGCTTTCATACATATAAGCTTTCATATAATTATTAAAATGTTGAACCGTTTTTTAATATTAATTTTTAACCATTAAAATAGACCACTACTCCATACGATCATGAAAAAGTTAGATACATAATGACACAGAAAGATGCACTGCTGAATAAACAAGCGACATGTATGTGATCACCTTCAATTTTTGTATATAAAATCTTTGTATAGAGTAAGGTGCAATTTGTATAAGAGCACACATATTGATATAAAGGTAACTTCCTGGGAAAATGCATAGAAAAGCTTTGCAATGTCTATCATCAGTTATTAGAACCAGTGGTTGGAGGAAAAAAGATTTTAACTTTTTGTATCATGACCTTCTGTACCTTTTTATTTTTTCTATGCAGATATAGTACTTTTTTAAAATTTTTACTGTAGTGTAGTTGATGTACAGTATTGTGTTAGTTTCAGGTGTACAGCAAAGTGAATCTGTTATACATATATCCACTCTTTTTTAAGATTCTTTTCCTAAACAGGCCATTGCAAAATATTGAGCAGACTTCCCTGTGCGATACAGTAGGTCCTTAACAGTTGTCTATTTTATATGTCGTAGTGTGTATATGGAGAAGGCAATGGCACCCACTCCAGTACTCTTGCTTGGAAAATCCCATGAACTGAGGAGCCTGGTGGGCTGCAGTTCATGGGGTCACTAAGAGTCAGACATGACTGAGCGACTTCACTTTCATGCATAGGAGAAGGAAATGGCAACCCACTACAGTCCTCTTGCCTGGAGAATCCCTTGGACGGAGGAGCCTGGTAGGCTATAGTACATAGGGTCACAAAGAGTCAGACATGACTGAAGCAACTTAACACACATACGTGCACACAGTACTCCGTGATATATATATATATATATATATATATATATATATAATCTGTGAGATATACATATATATATATATATATATATCTCACATCTTCTTTATCCATTCCTTTGTTGATGGACATTTAGGTTGCTTCCATGTCCTGACTATTATAAACAGTGCTGCAGTGAATATTGGAGTGCATTTGTCTTTTCAAATTATGGAGAAAAAAAGTCTCTTCAATAAGTGATGCTGGGAAAGCTGGATAGCCACATGTAAAAAAGTGAAATTAGGACACTCCTTAACACCAGACACAAAAATAAACTCTAAATGGATTAAAAACTTAAATGTAAGGTTCTTAGAGAAAAATATAGGCAGAACAATCTTTGACATAAATTGCAGCAAGATTCTCTTTGACTCACCTCCTAGTGTAATGAAAATAAAAAGAAAATAACCAAATGAGACCTAATTCAGCTTAAAAGCTTTTGTACAGCAAAGGAAATCATAAGCAAAATGAAGACAATCCTCAGAATGGGAGAAAATATTTGCAAACAAAGCAACTGACAAGGAATTAGTCTCCAAATGTACAAACAGCTCATTCAGCTCAATATCCAAAAAACAAACAGCCCCATCAAAAAATGGGCAGAATATCTAAATACGCATAAGAAGATGTATAGATGGCCAAAAAGCACATGAAAATTGCTCAATATCACTAATTACTAGAGAAATACAAATCAAAACTACAATGAGGTACCACTTCACACGGTCAGAATGGCCATTCTCAAAGTATGCAGATGTAATATTTTTGTAACTTGTTAAAAAGACTTTTTGTTATCTCTCAACCTGTCTTCTTCTGAACAACAGTTGTGTCTCAGTCCAGAGCGTGCTGCAGTGCAGTGGGCTATACCTTAGACTTTGCAAGTAAAAGGGAGAGAATATAGCACTGTTGTGATGGAAAATGAGGGAAGTCCACCTAGACCAAAGATATGAGGAGAAGTGAGGGATGAGGACCCCTGCCAACTATTCTCTCTGAATTCACCCTGTAGCCTTCATGGCCCCATTTGCCAGTAAATTACAATGCTTTATATTCTGATTATCTTATACTCACCTGAGTGTAAAGGAAACCTTGCCAATGGTTGTTTGGCCCCCAAATAATACAGAGCACATGACGTTTAGGAAAAGGGAACCTCCCAGCCACGAGGGCCCCCAAAGGGGTTATAGGCTTTTGCGAGCACTTCCCCATTGTCACTGCTGTTGACAAAGGAGCAGAGCAGTCAGGTCACAAGAAGATTGTCCTGTGTTCTTGGAAACAATCTATTACTGCACTCCGGTCTGGACGGCCAAACTGAGAAGAACCAGCTACAGACGAAAAGGAGGCGCTTGGGGAATGCTTAGCCTGCCTGGAGTCAACATAAACTATTTGAGATCAACCTAATGCATGAAAAATAAATAAGCAAAAACGTAATATGTGGGCTTTCCAAAGTGTCAGCTGAAATGACTCACATTTTCAGCTAATAAAAATAAATGTGTTGGGTAAGTTAAACATTAAGCTATTGTAATCATTGTTCCCAAAGCTTTTCCAGTGATGGGAAGATACGTAATTGGGTTGGAGATAAAAAGAGGAAAGAAACCTTTGGGGGTTGTTCTCCTGTTTGTGCATTGTTTTTCAGAGCTTTGGTGTTTTGCCAGATTTTTTCTACCAGGGAATTAAGCCTTCTGTTTTTGGATCCTGTCGTGGAGCATCATGTGCTTTATTTTCAATGATTCCTTATACATTTTACTTGATACTCATATGCTTCTTTCATCTGCATGGCTCAGAGCTCAGTTGTTTGTTTCTTCATGAAGTTCCAGGTGCTCAGTGCTCGGTAATCACAGAGTAATCACCCCTCCCATGATTTTCGCTAATACAGTCACTCAGTACTTATAGAGAGAATGCAGAATTCTTATGAGCAAAGAGAAAAGTAAGTTCTGGATGACATGTTATTTGACGTGGTTCTGGATCAATGGAAAAAAGAGATTCAATAATTCGAATTCCTAAAGCAGTGACATTCAGATTTCCTTTTAATTTGCAAATTAACTGTAAGTTTAGTTACATGAAAAAGATATTTTGAATAGCAAAAGAAACACTTTCTGAAGTTACTTGTTTGTACCAAATTCGTTGCAATATTTATTGTGCCATCGAAATTTATAAACAAAAAAATGCAAACACACATACATATATATTTGAATATATATGCATTTATATATAATGTATATATACATTATATAAATATGTATGCTATGTATAAAATATATATGTAATACTTGAACTTCATAAATAAATGGAAAGAAATTAAAAGAGAATTTAAAGTGATACATCCTGCTGATGTTATAATAATTTAAAACTTTAAGATAAATGAACTCATCACCTATATTTGGAATATGTATAATTAAATAAAATACATTTTATTCCTGAGGAAACTTATGAACACCAGATTCAGCTCTCATGTTATGCTTCTGGAGTCAGGTTAAAATAAAAAGTAACTGGTCTTACCTTGGCCACAGTCCACACTTATAGACTTTTTAAATAAAAATAGATTTACCATTAATACGTCAAAGATTCAGCTACTTTGAGGTTTGAAACATATTTTAAAGGCCATTTAGTAAAAACTTTCTTTTTCTATATCAGGAAACCTCTAAGCTCTTTGCTTTGTTGGGGAACAATGAAAATTTTAAGTCTCAGCCTTTTAAGAAGTAATAATTAGTAAAGTCATGAATTATTGTTCTCAGAAGCCCTGGAAGATTTAAAATTCTCTTGAAGCCAGAGCTAAATATACTTTCCTCTCTCACCCACCCAGAGATGGTTGAAACCTTGTGCTTAAGTTCAATGTGTCTATTTCTAAACAGCATTTAGAAGCCTCTCAATTCTGTGCTGAAGTTTCTAGTCTGTGTTTGGTTACATACTGAATATTAATGATACAAAAGGAAATAGGGGAGAATGAGAGCTGCAGATTCAATTGTTTGAATACCACACTTTTTATCTTTTCTTAATTGAAAAAGCAAAGAACAAAGTCAGCTATGGGAACAGTATAGTGTATTGTACCATTAGTTGTACCAATTCTTTAGTCAGATTGCCTATTTCTCACCATTTAGTAGAGGAGCGACATTGAACAGGTCACTTAATTTTTTGAGCTACAGTTTTCTCACTTATCAAATGGGGAAAATACAGATAAATACACTCCAGTGCTACAAAGACAAAAATATCACCTGCCTCGCAGGTTTGTTGTGAACAGCAAATGGCTTAACCCAAGTCTGATGCTTCGGGCAGTGAAAGCCTCTAAAGTAACAAAACTTCTAGTGTCCACCTTACAGAAATGCAGTGTGTCCAACTGGTAGCAAATGTGCAGTGAAAAGAATTGAAACCTGGCAGTCTGACAATCGGATCAACCTTGGCGGTTTTCTGCTTGGTAAGTAACCTGGGGTTTCCAATACCCCACTTTATAATCATGACAACAGTGCCTGGCCCACTTTCCTCAGCTAAGGTGCCAGGGGAATCAAAGGAGACCTATTTGAAAGCATCTCACAAACTTTAAAGACCGGTCCAACTTTGCTCTTTACTGTTCGAGATCAGTGAGTGAATAAGCTCCAGACAAGTGGGAGCTTTGAATGACAAGTAACAATCTGATCATCATTTGCTGTGTCTACCTTTCACCTTTCAAATTCTATTATTTTCTCATTTGCTAAAAATAATATCCAAACCTAACTAAAAGATAAATAATATATGAATTTTCTAACAAATATGAGTTTAAAATAATGAAAATGAAGCAAATTATCCATTTATATGGAGCATAAGCTGTTTTTCCTGAATGAGTGTTTTATTACAAACAAAAAAAGTTGAAATTATCCTATGCTGATGTGATAAAATCTTTCCCATTCTCATTCAGTTTGGTTCAGACTCTCAGTCGTGTCTGATGGTTGTCAAAAGGGAGAGATAGAGGAGAAGGATGGATTGAGAGTTTGGGGTTAGCAGATTCAAGCTGTTATATATAGAATGAATAAGCAAGGTCCTACTGTATAGCACAGTTCAATTCAGTCAATCAGTCATGTCCGACTCTTTGTGACTCCATGGACTGCCACATGCCAGGCTTCCCTGCCCATCACCAACTTCCAGAGCTTGCTCAAATTCAAGTCCATCAAGTTGGTGGTGCCATCCAACCATCTCATCCTCTGTTGTCCCCTTCTCTTCTTGCCTTCAATCTTTCTAAGCATCAGGGTCTTTTCCAATAAGTCAGCTCTTTACATCAGATGGCCAAAGTACTGGAGCTTCAGCTTTAGCATCAGTCCTTCCACTGAATATTTAGGACTGATTTCCTTTGGGCTTGACTGGTTTCATCTCCTTGCTGTCCAAGGGACTCTCAACAGTCTTCTCCAACACCACAGTTCAAAAGCATCAATTCTTCAGCGTTCAGCTTTCTTTATAATCCAGCTCTCACATCCATACATGACTACTGGAAAAACCATAGTTTTGGCTTTTGTTTTAATTGTTTGTTTTATATTAGAGTATAGCCAATGTGGTGTTGGAGAAGACTGTTGAGAGTTCCTTGGACTGCAAGGAGATCCAATCAGTCCATTCTGAAGGAGATCAGCCCTGGATTTCTTTGGAAGGAATGATGCTAAAGCTGAAACTCCAGTACTTTGGCCACCTCATGCGAAGAGTTGACTCCTTGGAAAAGACTCTGATGCTGGGAAGGATTGGGGGCAGAGGAGAAGGGGACAACAGAGGATGAGATGGCTGGATGGCATCACTGACTTGATGGACGTGAGTCTGAGTGAACTCTGGGAGTTGGTGATGGACAGGGAGGCCTGGCGTGCTGCGATTCATGGTGTCGCAAAGAGTCAGACACGACTGAGCAACTGAACTGAACTGAACTGAACTGAACTGAACTGATAGCCAATTAACAATGTTGTGATTGTTTCAGGTGGACAGCAAAGGGACTCAGCCATACATATACATGTATGCTTTCTCCGCTAAAACTTCCTTCCCATTCAGGCTGCCATGTAACATTGAGCAGAGTTCCCTGGGCTATGTAGGTCCTTATTGGTTATCCATTTTAGATATAGCAGTGTGTACATGTCCATCCCAAACCCTCTAATTATCCCTTCCCCCATCCTTCCCCCATAATTTTCATTGGCTTTTGAAGCAAAATAATTGCACTGAATGTACTCTGTAGTATGTCCCTCAAACATATGTATTTATTAAAATGGCATTTAGAATGCATTTTAAAGGATCCTTCCTCCACATGATAAAAAATATCAAGCCAAAACGTAGAAACAAAAAGCCCTAAACTGGTTTAACCAGATTCAAAGGGCCCTTAGTGGTGCTTCACTTGAGAAGCATCAATACCCCTATTGAAAAAACTGGAGTGTGAAACAATATTTGTTCCACTGAAATGAGTCTAATGCTCTTTAGTTTTAAAAAAAATGCTTTACCTTTAAATAGCCTTTGCAGTTGACCAAGTACTTTCACTCACATTACTTCCTGTTCTTGATCTTGTGATCTGTAAGGTTTTGGTTTGCTCATTTCGGATGTGAGAACCTGAGGCCTGAGGAGAGAGGGGCTCACAAGCTGATGAGGGGCAACCCTTGACCACAGTCCATACCTTATGATGTAGCTCTCTTCCATCATGTGTCTAAAGAACTAGCAGGTGGTGTTTGTTTATTATATTATCTGATAGAGTAGATAAGAATCCAAAGAGATGTCACCTGTAGCATCTGCTGCACTGTGGGGAAGAGGCCACTGCCTGCCCCACCTCCCCCCACAACTTGATAGTTGTGTGGTGGTGGTGGTGGTGGTTTAGTTGCTAAGTCACATCTGACTCTTGTGACCCCATGAACTGTAGCCCACCAGGCTCCTCTATCCATGGGATTCTCCAGGCAAAACACCGGAGTGGGTTGGCATTTCCTTCTCCATGATAGCTGTGTACATTGGGGCAATTCACACCATTTTCCTTCATTTTTTTGGTCTGTAAAATGAAGACTTTATAAATAGTAATTCTATATTAATACCTTCTGTAAGATTTTGATCCAGATGTTCAAGCTGGTTTTAGAAAAGGCAGAGGAACCAGAGATCAAATTGCCATCATCTGCTGGATCATCGAAAAAGCAAGAGAGTTCCAGAAAAACATCTATTTCTGCTTTATTGACTATGCCAAAGCCCTCAACTGTGTGGATCACAACAAACTGTGGAAAATTCTGAAAGAGATAGGAATACCAGACCACCTGACCTGC
Source organism: Ovis canadensis (assembly GCF_042477335.2). Taxonomy (NCBI): domain Eukaryota; kingdom Metazoa; phylum Chordata; class Mammalia; order Artiodactyla; family Bovidae; genus Ovis; species Ovis canadensis. The sequence goes on from NC_091261.1 coordinate 54,021,491, forward strand.
CTCTTGAGAAACCTATATGAAGATCAGGAAGCAACAGTTAGAACTGGACATAGAACAACAGACTGGTTCCAAATAGGAAAAGGAGTACATCAAGGCTGTATATTGTCACCCTGCTTATTTAGCTTCTATGCAGAGCACATCATGAGAAATGCTGGGCTGGGTGAAGCACAAGCTGGAATCAAGATTGCCGGGAAAAATATCAAAAACCTCAGATATGCAGAGGACACCACCCTTATGGCAGAAAGTGAAGAAGAACTAAAGAGCCTCTTGGTGAAAGTGAAAGAGGAGAGTGAAAAAGTTGGCTTAAAAATCAACATTCAGAAAACTAAGATCATGGCATCTGGTCCTATCACTTCATGGCAAATAGATGGGGAAACAATGGAAATAGTGGCTCACTTTATTTTGGGGGGGCTTCAAAATCACTGCAGATGGTGACTGCAGCCATGAAATTAAAAGACACTTACTCATTGGAAGGAAAGTTATGACCAACCTAGACAGCATATGAAAAAGCAGAGACATTACTTTGCCAACAAAGGTCCATCTAGTCAAAGCTATGGTTTTTCCAGTAGTCATGTATAGATGTGAGAGTTGGACTGTGAAGAAGGCTGAGCACCGAAGAATTGATGCTTTTGAACTGTGGTGTTGGAGAAGACTCTTGAGAGTCCCTTGGACTGCAAGGAGATCCAACCAGTCCATCTTAAGGGAAGTCAGTCCTGAATATTCATTGGAAGGACTGATGTTGTAGCTGAAACTCCAATACTCTGGCCACCTGATGTGAAAAACACCCTGATGCTGGGAATGATTGAAGGTGGGAGAAGGGGACGACAGAGGATGAGACAGTTGGATGGCATCACTGACTCAATGGACATGAGTTTGAGTAAACTCCGGGATTTGGTGATGTATAGGGAGGCCTGGTGTGCTGCAGTCCATTGGGTTGCAAAGAGTCAGACATGACTGAGTGACTGAACTGAATTGAAGATTTTGATAAGGATTGAATGAGTCAACATATATGCATGTATTTTAGATATAGTACAATTTAATTACACATTGGAATTGCTGTCTTTTTTACATGATTCTGTGACAGGCTGGGACCTGGGACCTGGGATCCTTCACTGCAGTGCTTGCACCTGGACAAATATCTCCCAGAACAACAAAATACAAAGAAACATTAAGGGACTGAAAATAACTGCCTGCATGCAGCAGTTGGGACAAATTATGGACAAAAGATACATTAAGACCAAAACCAAACTTTCACTTCTGAAGAGCAAAGAGCAAATGCAGGGTGCTATGCATGCCCTCTGCACTCAATACCACAAACGAGGTGGGGAGACCACTAAGCCACCCCGCCAGTCCCACCCATGAACACACTCCTACTCTCATCCCATATAAGGAACCAGCCCGCCTGGCACCAGCCCCAGGAGTAAGCAAAGGAACCTGTTACTTGTTCTCACTCCCTCCTGCTGCAACATGGGCCCCCATAAAGCCTTGCCTGAATTTCTTGTCTGACCTCTGATCAATTTCTAGTGATTAAAAAAGCCAGGTGGCGCTAGTGGTAAAGAACATGCCTGCCAATGCAGGAGACATAAGAGACATGGGTTCAATCCCTAGGTCAGGAATATCCCCTGGAGGAGGGCATGGCAACCACTCCAGTATTCTTGCCTGGGAAACCCCATAGACAGAGGAGCCTGATAGGCTACCACGCATAGGGTCAAAGAGTTGAACACAGCTGAAGCGACAGCACACACATGAAGCTAAGAACTTTGGTCAGTAACAATTTTCTGTCTGAATTATATGAATTTTGATCATTCTTCTTGTAAGGAGATGCCATGAAGGGGATGAGAGAATGGGATTCATAGAGCTTCTGGCCTTTGGTCTTACTGTGGACAGCTTACTAAACCTCTCAAAGTAAGACAGTCATGGAGAGGAAATGTATAATGTATGTAAAGACATATTTTGGTGCTTGACACAGGTAAATACTCCCTGAATGTGAACTTCATGATCCATTTAAGGAATGTCTTTCTACATATGTAATGTAAACACTCCATGTCCACATGTGCTGTATTTGAGATAAAGCTTACATCCCACGCTGGCATTGTAGAAAACTGGCATTATAGAAAAAGCCATGGTTTCCGCATCCTTCCCCTTATTGTCAATCCAGCCGCGCAGATAGGAGCCAACATAAGCAGAATGAAGCAGCTCTAGCCTGATGCCAATCTATTATCCTAAGTGAATGAAATTCAAGCCACCCTGGGGTATGTTTTTATGTACTATCCACCAAAATAATGGGCATTCACTTTATCAAGCTGCTTTGTTTCTTTCTTCTTGGATGTTGTTGCTTTCATTTTCATCCCTGCCAAGAAACCAATTTTAAAAAAAGACCACAAACAATTGGCCATATTTTCCAAGGCTGTGCAAACTACATTTTTGGCTTGCTACAGAAGTCTGTGGTTTTTCCAATCTAATCTAGGTAAAGATGATTTTAGAGAAACCAAGAGTTTTCTCACATTAGAAAAAAAATGGCATAGTAGTGTGGACTGTGAGGTGGGGAGTCCTGGGTTATGATGTGGTCCTTCCTGCATCTGCAGCATCTGCTGTGCTGTGAGGGAAAGACCACTGCCTCTCTGTCTTCCCCCACTCCAAGGCATCTGTGTCCTCATCTCAGAGCCTGGGAATATGTCATCTTACCTGACCACAGGGGCTTCGCACACTAAGTCAAGAATACTGATATGGGGAGAGGACCCCGGATTTTCTGAGTGGGTCCAGTGTCTTCTAAGCAGAGGCAGGGGGGATCAGAGGCAGGGAAGCTGGGAGAGCAGAAGCAGAGGTCAAAGGTGTTGATGGCAGTCCTGTCACCTGGTATATCTGTCTCTTCCCCCTGTTGGCTGTGCTCTGTGTGGTTCACACACATCCCACTGATGTACCTGATACAAGATATAGGACCCCCCCACTTCAGTGGACAACCACACCCTTCTCTGAAGGAAGGGTGTTTCCCCAGGATTATAATGGATCTTGGTCTGTGCATCTCAAAATGCTGCACTACAAGCCACAGAAGTTATGCTGACTTAAAAGGAAAAGAAACATAGGAATATTGGATAACCCACAGAATCATGAGGAACACTGTGAAAATGGCGGAGGAGATGCAATTTATGTGTGAATGAGTGAGTGAGTGAAAGCCGCTCAGTGGTGTCCGACTCTTTGTGACTCTGTGGACTGTAGCCCACCAGGCTCTCCTCCGTTCATGAGATTCTCAAGGCAAGAATACTGGAGTGGGTTGCATTCCCTTCTCCAGGGCAATTTATGTGTAATTCTACTCATTTCCTCCAAGAAAAGTGACCCAAAAGAGTTAGTTGTGTTGCATCGGTTACATAAGTATGTGAATTTGGTGGGGGGAGGGGGTGACTTCTTTCAAGACATAACCTTATTTAATATTGGGGTCTCTTTGTGTTGCTAAGTGCATTACAGCATCTACAGTATTTTCCTGCCTATCTTTCTACAGTTAGAAACCCTCCTTCCATCACCATCAAAATCCTTGTCTGTTTCCCAACACTAATTTTTTTTCTTTTTTTCTCATCACATTTGAACATCAGGAATATGTAAAGGGAGGTGGTTCATCCCAGGAGTTGAGAATGTGGTCTGAGAATAAGCCAGCGGTGAAGCTCGGAGGCTGGGAAAAAAGAAGAGGAGAATCAGATGAAACTCTTCATCTTAGAGGCAGAGAAAAAACCCAAAGGAAATGAGTCACATTTCAGAGATGAGCCTGGGAATACAAATCAAAACTGTGATTTATCACGGATTGTGCTGAAGATACTGATTGTACAACTGAGCACAAATGCAGGAAAACCCCAGCGGGCCCCTGGGCTGGCATTTCTAGACTGATTCTCCTTCTTCATTTTTGGTTTGTGGCTGAGTGGCCTCTCTATGGCACAGATTCTTAGTGACTGTCATTTTCTGTTCCTGATGGTGCATGGTCCACCATGGACAGTCTATTTCATTTGCTCTAGACTCAGGGGGCTGGAGCAGGAATATCAACTCTCTAACCTATCTAGCCTGGGAGATGGGCCCAGGAAGCTTGAGGTTCTTTTCACTTCTGTGAGTGTGGCTGTGGTCCAAGAAGTAGGGAGCTGTGGGTTTCAACGCTTACCTAGCAATCCACACGGCTGTAGCAGTGTCTGCAGTTAGCAGACTCTGCCATCCAGTGGGGAAACATTAACAGAGTTACCCAGCCTTTCGAAGGGGACTAGAGTAGGCTCCTGGAATTGAAAACTCTGATTAAAACCTCTTGAGGCATTTTTTACAGTGCAGCTTTCTGGGCCTTGACCCTATCATTCTAATTGATGAGTCTGTGGTGGTTTGCAGGAATCTGCAACTTTAACAAGCACCCCCTTCCTCCACTGATTCTACAAAAGGGGGTCCACGTTCAGACACCCCTGTCCAGTCCCCAGGGTAAGTCACATGCTCAGCCCTCCCAGCTCCCCTCCCTTGCTGTCCAGGTTGGAAAATGAACAACAGGAACTCCAGGTGGAAAACTTCAAGAGGTTCTCAAAGCAGACTGCAGCAGCTACAAGGAAGTTCTGCACAGATGACGTCCAGCCCTGGCAGTAATGAGCTTCTGTTAGCAGTCCCTTGGCAGTGTTCTTAGTGCACTTAGTCCCTGCTCTTAGTGCAAAATCCATCTGGGAAGACGCCGCCTTCCATGTGCAGCTGGCAGGTGGGAAGCCCCCAGCAGGCAAGCCCTGATTGTCCAGAGCATCTGGTTACGAGAGACCGCACCCCTCCGGGGTCCCTTTACAACCTGTACTGCAGCAGGTGGACGTGACTGTACACAGCCTGTCCGTGAGAGATGTTTCCTGCCTTTGCAAGGTGATGACAAGCTCTTTGTTTGGTTATGTCCTCCCGAGGGTGCCCTACCCCCAAACTGGGAACCACCAGGCTTATAATAGATGTGTTTCATCTCTCCCTAGAGGGTTCTGGGCTCTGGTCCAGTAGGTTCCAGAGATGATGGACACAGTCCAGAGAGCACCATCTGTGGTTGTCCTAACTCGGAAGAGGCAAAGGGACATCCGACTCCCTTTGGGGAGGATCTGGTGGGTTTTGCCACATCATGATTCTCCCCCACTGTCTCCTACTCCCAAGGTTACACTGCTTCTGGCAGCATGGATGATGAGCCTGATCTGGGCAAATCACTCAATTTCCTGGTTCTTTGGAACTTCCAGATACTATGTGGTGCGGGGTGTGGACAGGTACTGCCTGGTACCCTGGGGGGCCACAGTGAATGCTTGTGCCAGAGCTCACACTGATTACCCAAGGACCCCGCTTCTTCCTAATGTCTCTTGCAGTGAGGCTGGCCACATCCTGGAGTTCCAGCCCCATAAGAGATGTGCTCACCTCCCAGCCTGGACATAACCCACCTCACGGACTTTCCCATTTTCATTCCCATCTCCTCGATGGGAGGAGGGGACCCTCTCCCCAGGGTACATCATGGAGGAGACAGCTTTGTCTGTCAGGCCCTGAATGACTGGTTATGTGAGAAATAAATTGCTCATGTGGGCACCAAAACTCAGAGTCTGTTTGAGGATTAGCTATGTTAACACAGTACCAGCTGGCAGCCTTGCAAATGGCTCACCCTAGTGATGCCACTATTTTCTGTGCCATATACAGCCTTCCCAGGGCAGGAAGCTGAAGAAACTATTTTCCCTGTACCCTGTCCATCCAAACGGAGTGGACCTGTGCTTTGCCCTCTTGTTAGGAATCCAGATTACAAACAAGATGGCTACTCCTTCTGTAAACAGAAAGCAAAGGTGTGAGTTGGAACTTTGTCTGGTCTTACAGTCATCAAGTAGATTACTCACAGTAATCAAGCTGTTGATACAAGTACCTGAGAACTGAACTCAGGGCTGTTAGAGCCTGTACTTCAGCTAGTTTTAGGATGCAAACTGGCCACCACCATGTCATCTCCAAGAGAGATACATGCAGCTATCTCCGACCAATATTATAGCAGAATTGTATCAAAGAAAACCTCACACGCTGGTAAAGCTCAAAATTCTCCAAGCCAGGCTTCAGCAATACGTGAACTGTGAACTTCCAGATGTTCAAGCTGGTTTTAGAAAAGGCAGAGGAACCAGAGATCAAATTGCCAACATCCGCTGGATCATCGAAAAAGCAAGAGAGTTCCAGAAAAACATCTATTTCTGCTTTATTGACTATGCCAAGCATTCAACTGTGTGGATCACAATAAACTGTGGGAAATTCTGAAAGAGATGGGAATACCAGACCACCTGACCTGCCTCTTGGGAAACCTATATGCAGGTCAGGAAGCAACAGTTAGAACTGGACATGGAACAACAGACTGGTTCCAAATAGGAAAAGGAGTACGTCAAGGCTGTATATTGTCACCCTGCTTATTTAGCTTCTATGCAGAGGACATCATGAGAAACGCTGGGCTGGAAGAAGAACAAGCTAGAATTCAGATTGCCAGGAGAAATGTCAATAACCTCAGATATGCAGATGACACCACCCTTATGGCAGAAAGTGAAGAAAAACTAAAAGGCCTCATGATGAAAGTGAAAGAGGAGAGTGAAAAAATTAGCTTAAAGCTCAACATTCAGAAAACGAAGATCATGGCATCTGGTCCCATCACTTCATGGCAAATAGATGGGGAAACAGTGGAAACAGTGTCAGACTTTATTTTGGAGGGGCTCCAAAATCACTGCAGATGGTGATTGCAGCCATAGAATTAAAAGACGCTTACTCTTTGGAAGAAAAGTTATGACCAACCTAGGTAGCATATTAAAAACAGAGACATTGCTTTGCCAACAAAGGTCTGTCTAGTCAAGGCTATGGTTTTTCCAGTAGTCATGTATGGATGTGAGAGTTGGACTGTGAAGAAAGCTGAGAGCCAAAGAATTGATGCTTTTGAACTGTGGTGTTGGAGAAGACTCTTGAGAGTCCCTTGGACTGCAAGGAGATCCAACCAGTCCATTCTAAAGATCAGTCCTGGGTGTTCTTTGGAAGGACTGATGCTAAAGCTGAAACTCTAATACTTCGGCCACCTCACGTGAAGAGTTGACTCATTGGAAAGGACTCTGATGCTGGGAGGGATTGTGGGAAGGAGGAGAAGGGGATGACAGAGGATGAGATGGTTGGATGGCATCATCGACTCGATGGACATGAGTTTGAGTGAACTCCGGGAGTTCGTGATGGACAGGGAGGCCTGGTGTGCTGCAGTTCATGGGGTTGCAAAGAGTCAGACACGACTGAGCGACTGAACTGAACTGAACTGAAACCTCACTTTATAGAACCTGTGTTCTTGACAACTACACACAGTTGTCAAGACCATGAATCAAGTCATATTTAGATGTAACAAGGGAAGAAATTTAATGCAAAAGTCCTATAGTTCATGGTAGGAATGCATTATATTTCATTGTCTTGAGAACTGAGTGTAGTTGTCAAGAACACAGGTTCTGTAAAGTGAGGTTTTCTTTGATACAATTCTGCCATAGTACTGGCCACAGATAGCTGTGTGTGTCTCTCTTGCAGATATAAGAGATGTGAGATCCCCTGGAGTAGAAAATGGCAATCCACTTCAGTATTCTTGCCTGGAAAATTCCATGGACAGAGGAGCCTGGTGGGCTACAGTCCATGGGGTCACAAAGAGTTGACTCTGACTGAGCGACTGAACACACACACATACACAATATGGGAGTCTCTAGAGGAAGACTTTTGACACAGTGAACAATCCTTTTATCATAATTTTCATAGAGCAGGTTTTGCTATACTAAAGAGGTATTCAAGAATCACAGCTCTAAAACCCACAGAGCTGAAGTGATGAGGCAGTTTGGGTAGGTTTGTTACCCAATCTGAGCTCATACTGTTGGTCACATGACAGGCCAATAAATCAAGAGACAAATTGTTGCAGTGAGGAATAGTGACTTTATTTGGAAAGCCAGCAAACCCAAGGAGGTGGTGGACTCATGTCCTAAGAAACATCTTAACCTAAGTTAGAATTCAGGCTTCTTTTATACTAAAATGGTAGGGGGTGTGGTTGGTTGTTGCAAACTTCTTGGTGTGGGAATCCCTTATTCTTGCAGCTGTTCCCTCTAGGTCAGATCACAGTGTTCCTGTAAACCTCCAACAATACAAATGCTATTCTTTGTTTTGCAACATTTAAAATAAAAGGGAGTGTTGGGAAATGCAGTGTACTGGTGAAGATTTATCAGCCCAAATGATACTGTTGTGACTCAGGGACCGACATTCTTTGATGGGACAGTGATGCCAAATGTACCGAAATTCCCTAGTGATAGCTTTGCTCTAGATTATTATGCAAAATAGAAATAAAATAGTCTGATTTTTTAAAGTTAGCATCCTATGCTAACCACATCCACCTTGCAAACCAACAAGTTAGCCTGCTGCCATCTCAAGAATGCTGATGGAAGACATGAGACTCCTGGGATAGTGGTGAGGACCACAGGTTCCTCACATCAATAGCAGTAGCCAGAGTGGCCAGTTACCCAAGTCCCAATTCTCACAGGGGGATACAAGGAGGGCCACACCATGGCTGTGCATGTAGTAAGCTGACTTATACGCAAGAGTCCTGGAGCTGAATCCTTTCTGCTAGATGGTCGGCATGCCTCCCTTTGCTTCAGAGGGAGGTGCTGTCTCTATTTCTAAGGCAGCTAACCATGTATACATCCCTGGAAAGACAGTGTGGACCAAAGGTAGTCAGAGACTCTGGTCATGAGATGGGCACAAATATGAGGGGACATAGAGAATTGTCTCCCAACAAAATCTACCCGTAGTTCTACACTATCCTGGCATTTGGTTTATTTTACAAATGTAGCACTTGGATTAATCTGATTGAAAACTGTGCCCTAATCTTTTCAGTTTGGCTTAAGCTTCAAGTTCATCTCAGTCATGTGCCCCCATGGACTGTAGCCCACCAGTCTCCTCTGTCCATGGGATTTCTCAGGCAAGAATATTGAAGTGGTTTGCCCTTTCCTCCTCCAGGGGATCTTCCCAACCCAGGGATCAAACCAGGGTCTCCTGCCTTGGTAGGCAAATTGTTTACCATCTGACTCCAAGTGGCAGTGAAACCACCCTGCAGGATTGACCCTAACCATGCCTGACCCCCAGGACTCTGGACCCAGCCAGCATTACAAGTCCATCAACCACCAGGCCTGTCTTACAGAGCCCAGCCCTCTTCAAACTGGTCCTGTTAGTGATGGCTCAGTCTCCACCACGACCTCAAGGAGAAAATCCAGGCAATTTTATCATCATTCCTAAGGTCCCTGAACACTGAGCTGAGTCTGAGTGCAGTGTCTTCAGGACCTGGGTGGTGTCTCTGACTTCAGCAGCCAAAGGCATCCATTCTGCACAAGAAAAGGCTAAGGAGCCACTACAGGAGAGAGTGGGAAGACAGGCAGTTGTGCAGGAGTTGCAGGAGCTGGAGCCAGGCCCTGCGGTGCTGATGGAATCAGTCAGTTTAAGGGAAACAGTGATTAGATCACAGTCAGGGTTGTCTGGCAGGAAATGGCAGGCCCAAGAATCAATACAATTTAAGGCATTTAAAACAGTTTGGAGGGCTGCACACACGGGGCCTGTTCCTTCATGAGAAAGGTTCTGGCATCTCTGGTGGACAAAGACCAAGAATATTCTTCCTCTGCTGATCTGTGGTCAAGGTGGCCCCTCCCTAGGGACCAGGATCATGGCCCCCTTCTACCATCATGAACCTATGACCTATTTCAATAGCTATGACTTCAGCCTTTTCCCAGTTCTCTCCTAATTTAGCCCATACCATTCATCTGGAAAACTCAGGTACAGGAAGGACAAAGGTATGTTTTTTAATAAAACTTAGAGACATGAGTTCTATTCCCCACTCAGGCCTGGGTGAGCCACTGAGCAGGGAATGGACCAGAAGATGCTCCACCAAAAGCTCTTCATCCCTGTGATCTGGAACCTGTCACTCTGGCAAGGGGACCCAAGCAGCTGAACCAAAGCTAAAATTGAACTTTCTAGGTCTTCTTGTTAATATCTGGGCTGCCAACAGATTGAAGTATAGTAGATTTACAATGCTGTGTTAGTTTCAGCATTGCGTGTGTACAGCGCAGTGATTCAGATACATACACACATATATTCCTTTTTCAGATTGTTTTCCCTTGTAGTTTACTGCGGAATACTGAGTATAGTTCCCTGTGCTATACAGTTCAGTTCAGTTCAGTCGCTCAGTTGTGTCCGACTCTTTGCGACCCCATGAATCACAGCACGCCAGGCCTCCCTGTCCATCACCAGCTCCCAGAGTTCACTCAGACTCACGTCCATCGAGTCCATGATGCCATCCAGCTATCTCATCCTCTGTCGTCCCCTTCTCCTCCTGCCCTCAATCTCTCCTAGCATCAGAGTCTTTTCCAATGAGTCAACTCTTCGCATGAGGTGGCCAAAGTACTGGAGCTTCAGCTTTAGCATCATTTCTTCCAAAGAAATCCCAGGGCTGATCTCCTTCAGAATGGACTGGTTGGATCTCCTTGCAGTCCAAGGGACTCTCAAGAGTCTTCTCCAACACCACACACAGTAGGTCCTTATTATTTATCTGTTTACATACAGTAGTGTGTATCTGCTAATCCCAATCTCCTCATTTATCCCTCCCCAACCCCCTTTCCCCTTTGGTAACCACAGATCTGTTCTCTAGATCTGTGAGTCAGTTTCTGTTTCATAGGTAAGTTCATTTGTGTCATATTTGAGAATCCATATATAAGTGATATCATATGATATTTGTCATTCTCTTCCTGACTTACTTCACTTAGTATGATAATCTCTTGGTCCATCCATGTTGCCATAAATGACATTATTTCATTCTTTTTGTGGCTGAGTAATATCCCATTGTATAAATATGCCATCTCTTCTTTATTCATTCATTTGTCTATGGACATTTAGGTGGCTTCCATGTCTTGGCTATTGTAAACCATGCTGCTGTGAACATTGGGATGCAGATGCATGTATATTTTTGGAGTATGGTCTTCTCCAGATATATGCCCAGGAGTGGGATTATATGGTAGCTCTACTTTTAGTTATTCTTTTCATCCTATTCATTACCCAGGAAGCAGCCCAGAGGAGGTGATTACTTTCTTTAACCAACTGAAGTCAGTAACATACTTCTTTATTAAGGTGTGTAAATCAGGAGAGGTGATGGGGGTGGAGCCAACAGAAATTTTAGTCTATTTTTGAGAAGCCCGCTCTCATGGTCTGCAGTCCTAGGTGTTTGTGGGTGACAGGAAGCATGGAAAGTCAGCTAAATAACTTGACACAATTCTGCAATAAAACTACACCATTGTTAGATTATAAATGTTCCCCAAGCCTGAAAACAGAATATAGCTTCTTTTCAAGGGCTATAATAACATGACTTCAGTGAGCTGATCTGCTTGGAACTTCAGGATCATGACCTAAAAAGTTGTCAGCACTGGTGGTGTCAAAGTCTGATGTGGCCTGTCTGCCAGGACTGGGGGAGGGGTGATGCTCTGAGCCAGTAGGCAGTCTCACCAGGAGACACGTGGGTCTACCTTTGGCAGGAATCCCAAGCCTAGCAGGTGGGGGGAATCTCTGAATCTGAGCTGTGCTGGGGCCTGACCTACAATAGCGACTATGTTGTGTTCAGTACAATGACACATCCAAGTGGTAATGGTGGGAATCTGAGTGATCCAGACTCATTCATCCCCAGGAGTCCTGTCACTGTCCTTGGAAAGCAGGTCCTTAGTGTAGGCATTTACACGAACATCAACAATTCATTTCCACAGTCAGGAAACAACATCATGATTCATTTCCACAGTCAGGACCCCAAATAAAGGGGTGTATAGCCTGTGGGTGTATAGTTTTTGAAGGACATAGGACATTAGTATAACCCAAGAATAAGCAAAAATAGAGTAGGACCCTGGGTTTCAGCTCGGCCAATCTGTCAGCAAACCAGGCCCAGACAAGTTAGAGGTCTCTGTGCACCAAGGGCTCCGCTGAGCCAGTAGCTTTGGGGGGAATAATGATGCCCCCAATTCTACAGCTGCTGCCTTTTCCTGTGAAGCTGAGATGATGCAGGGTTAGGCAACTGCATTCTTAAACCGTTTCCACTTACTGAGTGAGGCTGTGGGTGCTTCCCACCTCGTTAATCATTGAGACTGAGTCAGGCTGTCCCCAGATGGAAGAGCAGGCTGGAGAGACCAGCACAGTCCTTCTGGTCAGGCATTCGGTTTTGACCAAAGTCTCAGAACAGCCAGTTAGGCTAGACGGTGGTGGGGTAAGGAGGGTGGTGGGAGAAGGTGTTCATCACTGTGAGGGAGGTGACAGGTCTAAACCCCAAGAGGGACCTCTGGTGAAGGCTGATTCCCTCTGCCAGGGGCTCTAGTCACCAAAATGATCAGCCCAGAGTCCTGCAGCCTGAAGACTTCAGCTCCTGGGGTCGTGGGTGCCTGTTTGGTCAGGAGCATCTCCTCAACACCAGGAATCAAGGAAGTGGGAAAACAGAAAGGTCACTTCCAAGTGGACACTCAGTTGTAACAACAGTAGTGAATTAGCCTGCTGCTGCTGCTGCTAAGTCGCTTCAGTCGTGTCCGACTCTGTGTGACCCCATAGACGGCAGCCCACCAGGCTCCCCTGTCCCTGGGATTCTCCAGGCAAGAACATTGGAGTGGGTTGCCATTTCCTTCCCCAATGCATGAAAGTGAAAAGTGAAAGTAAAGTCGCTCAGTCATGTCTGACTCTTAGTGACTCCATGGACTGCAGCCTACCAGGCTCCTCCGTCCATGGGATGTGGATTAGCCTAAAAGGTCCCAAACACATTGCTTCCCTTGTCCACTATGCGCGTGTGTGTGTGCTAAATCGCTCTCATGTCCAACTCTTTGCGACCCTATGGGCTTAGCCCGTCAGGCTCCTCTGGTCATGGGATTTTCCAGGCAAGAATACTGGAGTGGGTTGCCATGCTCTCCTCCAGGGGATCTTCCCGACCCAGGGATCAAACCTATATCTCCCATATCTCCTGCATTGGCAGGCGGGTTCTTTACCACTAGCGCCACCTAGCCTAAATCCCATTAATGTAATTCACATGCCCCATCTCACCAGGGAATGAGCTAGGATGTGACTTGTAAACATAATATTTCAGTTCCCTCCTCCCTTCCCACTCCTCCTACCCAATATTCAGGTGAGTGCTCATGACCTGTGATCCCATCCCAGACAGAGAGACCTTGACCTCATCCCTGTCTTTCTCCTTAAAGCCGCTGAGGCCTGAGTAGGAGCGGTCAGGAAATGCAGGGTAGGGGGCAGGTGAGCACACTCCACTGGCTAAGTGAGGAGCCTTCACATTTAATTTGGAGGCAGCTCATGGCTCAGCAAAGTGAACGTCCAATGTTGGGGCCCAACACCCTGGGGCAGAAGTTGGGGTCCTTGAACTCACACTGTCCATCTCAGCCTGGGGACCGTGGGCTTGGCAGCCTTTGCAACATTGAATTCCAGCTGGGGGTGTGGGGCTCACTCACTCCAGCTGATGAGAGCACCACTTGCAAAGCAGCAACTTCTTTTTAAGGAGATTACTTTAATCTAGGGCATGTGTTGCCCTGTTTCCAAGAAAATGTCCTTAAATTCTTGCCCAGCTGACATGTGAGGCCTAGAGTGTCTTCCAGGGTGTGAGTGCCCCTTCCATCACTTGTCGGCGTCAGTCTCTCCAGTCACATTAATCAGCACTGTAACCCAATTGAGGGCCCCAAAGTTTCAAACACACGCCCAAGGCCACTTGAGTTTTCTGGGGCTGCTGCCAAAACAAGTATCCAGGTGCTTAACAGCAGAGATTTACTGTCTCCCAGCCCAGGAGATGAGAAGTCCAAGACCAAGGTGTCAGCAGCTTGGTTCCTGCTGACAGCTGTGAGAACTACCTGTTCCCGTGCCTCTCACATAGCCTCTGTGATTCTGGCAATAATCTGTAGTCTTTGACTTGTAAAAGCATCACTTCAATCTCTGCTTTCATACTCATATGGGTTCTCCTAGTGTCTCTCTGTCCAGATTTCTCCTTTCTCTAAGAATACCAGTCCTGTTGGATTAGGGGTCTAGTCTATCTGCCCCATGTGACCTCATCACAGCTAGTTACACCTGCTCTGACCCTATTCCCAAATAGGGACCAGGGACTTCAACATATGGATTTTGGGAGGACACAGTTCACCCCACAGCAATGCCTTCTCGGTGGTTTCCATGCGAGTTTGTGTGGTTTCCATGAGATTTCTCAGGGAAATCTCCCCCAAAGAACCAAGCTCACTTGTGGCAGCCAGGACTACTGAAAAATTTCATCAAAACCCTGATTGCCATTTCTGCAAAGATCTGAGGTTCAAGTGAAAGTCTGTCAGGAGAGCTAAGCCTAGGAGTTCCCAGGAGTTGCATTCTTCCCTAACAGGCACGATGCTTCCAACATAGCACAGGCACCTCACAAGTGAAATAGCCAGTGTTTCAGGGATTCATCTGGTTTCCCCTCACAGGGCATGTGGATGGTCTTCCTTTGTGTTGAGTGTGAACGTCCATTTCCATGAATGTGGTCTGAAGAAGCTGGAACCTTGCTCTAGTCCAGCACTGTTCTTAGTACTGGTTATGGTGACCATGTGGATTTGAGCTGGCAGCCTGACTGGGCAGAAAGTTCCCACCCAGAGGACTGTTGCAACAACCAAGTCACTGTTGAGAGAACTGAACTTGAACCTCCTGCCTGGTACTTGACATGAAACTCCCCATGAGCCTTCCTCACTAGCTGACAAAACAAACACTTATCACCTTGTGGGACATACAACTTGGTCACCATCATTGCTACCACATCCCACGGACTCTCCCTTCAACCCCATTGAGCAGCCCATAAGACCCTCATCTACCCTCTTCCAGGAAGCCACATTTTCCATCAGCCTCACTGCCAAACTGTCAAGACTACAAAGAGTGAGATTTTACTCTACTTGTGAGTTAACAGGTTAAACTGCCATAGTTTCATGAATTCTGGAAGAAGACACATGCATTCTCTGGGTCAGGGACAGAAGACTTCATGGCTCACAGCGATGCCAGCAGACAAAGAGAATCAGAGTGTCTTGTACTGGCTTCCTGCCCCCAACCCCATTTCCACAAGACAATGTGATCTCTGCATACAGTGGTTTGAGTTATAGGACAGAAACCGCAGCTTAGGAACACAAATGTTTTATAATGGGTAGTAACTGTGCCTGCCTTTTGCTCTGCAGGAAGGCACTATTGCTATTTTCTAAGGCGCTTGTTGTACAAACATCCTTGAAAAGGTCATGTAGAATGAAGGCAGTCAGTCCTATTTCTCTACAAAATGCAAGAGAGTGATGGAAAAACATCTAGCGGCATGCGGCCAGGACAAACTGACCCAGAGCTGGTGCTACTAACCGTTACATTGCACTTGAATAAGCTGAGCATAGTTCTAGTCTTAAATTTAAGGTTTTTCTCTTTTAAAAAAATATTTTATTTGTGATTTGAAAAACTTGAATATGAGTTTTGTCAGAAATAGGAGTTTTACATACCTAAAGAAATATATTTCAGTCATACTAGTAGTATCGGGGGGGGGGGGGGTTCCTCTGTCTGAAACGGCAAGACCCACAAGAAAACAAAAGTATTAAATATTGTTTTTGCTTAAATCGACAGTTCATTTTCTTTTTAAACAGAACTCATTTAACATTTTAAGATTTTTATTTAACACTTTTATTACAATATTTATGTGGCAGCAATATTTAACAAGCTTCTGAGACACAGGATAAATTTCTGATAGATTTTGCAACTCTGCCAGAAGTAGAACTCAAAATAAATGCGTTATTTAAAACAACTGTGAAAGTAATAATAAAAGAAGTGTTGTTAGTATTAAGGAGGTTTTCAGTGCAAGGCTCAGTGGCTCTCCTATTTCACATAGAGGAACAATGAAAAGAAATACTTAATCCTGAAAAAAATTGCTAGATACTTAGAGCAATGCAGTTACCAAAAGCTTGAGAAAATACACTGAGAGATATGTTTAATATTTGCTAAGAAGAAAACTTTAGTTGCTCATATGTGAAGCCCCACGAATCATTCCACAGAACCAGGAGTGAAAGAACTTATTCCCTTTGTACTTCACAAATCAACTGGTCACATCTAAGCCAAAATTCACAGACTTCTGATTCTTCATTCTCCTCTCATTCCAAATAGGACTTGCTGTTTCCTCCCTTCTAGGTAACAAGTTCTTGGTCTGAGGGTCTCTGCTACCCCACTGGGGTGGCCCAGGAGTAGATTCCAAGGAATCCCCAAACCTCTGGAAATTCGTATCAGTCTTGGGGCATAAGAGCATGCGCATATGCTTGGGAGGGTGATGGTCTTATCTTTTATCTTTTATCCAGTTCTCAAAGTGATCTGCGACTCAAAGTGGAGACCCACCAGTCTGTTTTAACAGTTTCCAGAGTAAAATATAAAGACAATTCACTAGGGTAAGTGAAGAAAATACTATAATTTCTATTTATTTTCATGCTCTCTTAAAGATAAGCTTCTTACTATATTGTAGTATATCAGATTGAAAATAGCATATTATATTAATCATAAATAATAATACATATATGATAACATGTATTTTATGGATTCATAACATATTGTCAGTTTACTAAAAATTTTATTACTACTAATGGTGTGCAGAATCCAGAAGGTTGGAGAACACTGCTTGAAATTAGTGGTTATCAAGCTGTGTCATAGGATTCTGCAGGGCATCTTTAACTTACATGTGGGAGGAGGTGAAGAAACAGAACATTCTCAAATACTAATATATTTTTATCCACTTCAATTTTCCAAGATACAATTTATTTGGGGAAGCAGGCAGCTCACTGTGATTGAACAACTTCACCGGCTACCAGTGCTTCCAGAGGCACAGAATTTCTTGAGCGTCATCTCTGTGACTTCCCAAAAGCCTTCAGCTTTACCTTCTTCTTGGGTATGTAATGTGTTGGAGTGTCCAACTTCTACAACAGCATCTTTGTTTTGCTTTGCTTTGTTTTAGTTTCCCTCAAGACTACCTCACTGCTCTTTCTTCAGTACAGATGGGTTTGGCAACATTTCAGACTAAACAAACATCTTAGCTGCCAGTTTAAGATTTGGGCATTATGCAAAGTCCTTTTTTGCCAAGTGATTTTCTTCCCAATCTATAAGGTTTAGTTGCAATTTAATATTTTCACATGAAATACTTGAAAAAAACTGAAAGGCAGCAGACCTTTATCGCAAATCTTCTACCAAAATTTCTGAGATTAAGTCCTAGACCTGCAACTTAAATGTCATCCCAATTTCTATCCCATCTTCCTGACACTACATTTATTATGATGAAAAAGAATTTGCATTGATAAAAAAAGAAGACTGGCTTTTAGGATATCTTTTTTTTTTTTCTTTTGCTTAGGTTTGTGTTTTTTTTTTTTTAATTTGGAATCTATGGATTTATGAAACCTATTTTTTGCAGGCACTGAATGCAAGAAGAATAGTTTTAGAGGTAAGAGTGTGTGGATTGTGTGAGCTGGTCAAAACAGATGCATGTGTGACAGGTCAAGGGCAAAGCTGCTTCAGGAGAAATATAGGTGGCACGAAAATGTAGAATGTTGCAAGAGTGCACGTCACCAAGTCAGTGCACATCACCAACACCATAAAAGAAGTATTTAAAGGGAGCCACACTTCGCCTACAATCTGGAACCAAACACGCAAAGAGCAGAAGGAAACTGAAGGCAACCGGCCTGCAAAGGGCTAATCACTTCCAGAAGCTGCCTGCCTCTCACACTGGGAGGGATCCTCCCCCTTCTCAGGAGAGAACAGTTTTCCCAGGATTGGAGCCGAATTCCAACAGAGACTGTACACTGCGACACTATAAAGTCTGCTGAATAAAGCAAGCTGTCCCTGCTTTTAGCCTGTGTTTAGACCCAGGGGATTGCACTTCCCTAGCATCTCTGCGGCAGTCTCTGCAGGTTTGGTTTTGCAGGAGATGATAAGTCCTTCTTGACAGGCTTTGCAAGGCCTCTGGCCAGACTCCCCCCATCCACCGCCCTCCCCCTTCACGTGCGCCACATCTGTCATCCTTTACCCTGCGAACCCTCCTTTACCTAACTGTCCCCGAGGGAAACGCACCCAGGCCCACAATCAGACACACAAGCTCCTTGTTTCATGGTTCAGGGAAGGGCAGTGCCCTGTGACGCCACCCTGACAAATACCCCTGAGAGTCCTTTCCTCTGAGGAATAAATAACAACTTATCCAGGTAAAACCCACGCACTTACAGCCAGGATAATCCACTAACCCATTCTCTTTGGGATGGTTACCTGTCACTTTAGCAGAGACGTGAACATGTCTTTCGAGCATTACATAGCCTAGACAGCATTCAGGCTTTGCTCTAGTACTCTCAGGGTGGGGATGGGGGCGTGCGTGCCCCACAGTCACTCCTCCCTTCATTCCCCCTTACCTTGCCCAGCAGCCTACCCTGTGTCCACAACTGCTCCTCACCTCACCATAGCTGCCCCGGAGGGTCTGGCCAAGTCACGGATGGGTAATTTGGAGAAAAGGTTAGTAGTGAAAAAAAACAACTACTGGAGCAACCATTTCTTCTTTCCCACCAAAGGGTGTGAAGGACAAGTGAGTGTGACATGAAATTTCCAGGCCAGGCATCCCAGCTTTGCGTCCATACTTATTGTCCTGCATCATTTTCTTCTGAGACACAGATGGATGCTCATTTAGTCATCTGCACAGGTAAATTCCATCCTCATCCACGCTGCTCTTGGCATGCTTGCACAGACTCACATCTCAGCATCACACTCCTTCCTTTTGCACTTGAAGTGGTTTGAAAACTGTTGGGGAGGGAGGCAGAAGCCAACGGTCTGCTTGTTTTGCTTCTTTCTTTCCTTTTTAAGCCATTTTGAACAAAGGGCTCCATGGAAATGAATAATAACTAATGATAACAATGATTAACAATCATAGTCACTCTGACAAATGGCCTTTCTGTCCTTTTTCTCCTCCCCCCACCACCGCTCATTCCAGGCACCTGAGGATGCAGAGTGCATCCTGCACCCCAAGCCTCTGTGTCTGTGTGCACAGATACACTTGCCTGGCAGTCCTTCCCCTTGGCCTGATGAGCTACTTCCTCGAAGACTAAGACCCTTCTGCAGGCACTCCACCTTCAGGTTCCACGGCATTTTGTGATTATCTTTCTTACGTTCACCTTCCAATTTTCTTTCTTAATAAAAGAGGCCTTACTTAGAATTCCAAAAACAGCATTATATGTTTCTGGCACATAGTAGTCATTCAGTAAAAGATGAACAAACACATGAAATGAGTTTCTTCAGTGCTAGGTCAAAAACTTTGTATTTTCTTACGAAGTCCAGATGGAAGTAGAAAGAGAAGGGAAAACGGGAACAGATCTTTGAACTCTATGCATTTCACTTTGCAGATATCTCTGGGAGACTTCAAGGGAACTCTATGCTCACTTGAGAACTATATGTGACAAGTGAATTTATTCTGTGTACTGGACTCAAAATAATGGGACAAGAAGTCATGGAAACAACAGAACAGAAGAACAGCTTCTGGAATTCTCAGGAGGAATAGGCATCTGGGGACTCAAATTGTATTACAGAACAGCTGACTTGGCGGTAAGATTCAGCCCTCAACCCTGTCAGAGACCTTCTGTGTCCACTCTTTCTCCATTCTCAACTCCACGCCAGTCTCAAGCCTCTGTCTTGGTCCTTCACTTTCCTTGTGAACTTACCCTCAGGCTCTGTCCCTGGGCACCTTCAGTGACCCAGACCTGAATGTGTCTCTGACAAGTACATACTCTAGAATTGATAAGGCAGAGATGAGAAAGGGATTCCTCCAAGTGTTTAGCATCCAAGTTGCAGATTTTGAGTGCATTCCATCATGGAAATGTTGTGTGTCCATCTGGTTATGTAGCATCCCATAGTTAAGAAGCCTTTGCACACTGGGCTAGGTAATCTATAACAAGTGATTGAATATTTTTGAGAAAACATATTTTAATAACTTTTTCTTTGGATAAAACATCAAACTTATGGAAAGATTGCAGGAATAGTACAAGGAATTCCCATGTAGCTTTCACTCAGATTGCTTACATTTCCCTCAGATTGTTTCCAACAGAGTCTGGTCAACAGAAAATGCTGGTCATAGCAAATACCCTCATCCAACAACACAAGAGACAACTCTATACTTGGACATCACCAGATGGTAAATACCGCAATCAGATTGAGTATATTCTTTGCAGCCAAAGATGAAGAAGCTCTGTAACAGTCAGCAAAGACAAGAAAGACCTTGGGCTGTTTGTGGCTCAGATCATGAGCTCCATATTGCAAAATTCAGTCATAAACTGAAGAAAGTAGGGAAAACCACTAGGCCATTCAGGTATGACCTAAATCAAATCCTTTATGATGAAACAGTGGAGGTGATGAATAGATTCAAGAGATTAGACCTGGTAGACAGAGTACCTAAAGAACTGTGGATGGAAGTTTGTAACGTTGTAGAGGAGGCAGTGACCAAAATCATCCCAAAGAAAAGGAAATGCAAGCAGACAAAGTGGTTGTCTGAGGATTCTTTACAAAAATAGCTGAGGAAACAAGAGAAGCAAATAGCAAGGGAGAAAGGGAAAGATATTCCCAATTGAATGCAGAGTTTCAGAGGATAGCAAGGAGAGATAAGAAGGCCTATTTAAATGAACAATGCAAAGAAATAGAGGAAAACAATAGAGTAGGAAAGACTAGAGATCTCTTCAAGAAAATTAGAGATATCAAGGAAACATTTCATGCAAGGATGGGCACAATAAAAGACAGAAACAGTAAGGACCTAACAGAAGCATAAGAGATTAAGAAGAGGTAGCAAAAATACACAGGAAAACTATGCAAAAAAAAAAAAGATCTTAATGACTCAGATAACCATGATGGTGGGGTCACTCACCTAGAGTCAGACATCCTGGAGTGTGAAGTCAAGTGGGACTTAGGAAGTAATAGTACGAACAAAGCTAGTAGAGGTGATGGAATTCCAGCTGAACGTTTCAAATCCTAAAAGATGTTGCTGTGAAAATGCTGCGCTCAATATGTCAGTAAATTTGGAAAACTCAGCAGTAGCCACAGGACTGGAAAAGGTCAGTTCTCATTCCAATCCCAAAGAAAGGCAATGCCAAAGAATGTTCAAAGCTATGATGGTGAAGCTGAAGCTGAAGCTCCAATACTTTGGCCACCTGATGCAATAAGCCGACTCATTGGAAAAGACCCTACTGCTGGGAAAGATTGAAGGCAAAAGGAGAAGAGGGCAGCAGAGGATGAGATGATTGGAGAGCATCACTGACTCAATGAACATGAATTTGAGCAAATTCCAGGAGATAATGGAGGACAGAGGAACGTGGCATGTTGCAGTCCATGGGGCTGTAAAGAGTTGGACATGACTTTGCGACTGAACAACAGATTGTTTATATTTTCCTTCGCTGGTTCTGTGTGTGTACATGTATTTATACACACACAGAGAGAATATTTTTTGAATTCCAATTAACTTACAACTTTTGGAACGTAAATTATTAGCAAATTTGGGTCTGCTTAAACAGATGATAAATAACACACATTTTATGCTTTTTAATTTTCCTTAATTTCTAATATTTTCCTTGTAATAAGGGCTCAGTTCCAGAAAGAAAAATATATTTAAGTCTTTATTTTACTTTTAAATTCTTTTATTAATTTCATATACTTGAAAGATTATAACTATATTTTTCCAAGTCCTGTGGTAGTCCCCAATAATAGGATTGGCATTTAATGAGCCACATCAGTGCTTCAAGACACAGGATCATTATTGAGTAAATAATAATTATTGTAATATATATAGTAATACACAGGGATGCTAAGAGACCTATCAGAAATTACTGGTATTCCTGAGGTCACCATGGACTAGCCTGGGGACCAATGGATGTAATTTTTAAATTTTTAAGCTGAATTACTTCTCAGATCCACAAATAAGAGTTTGCTGTATCTATAACTCTGCTAATAGTGACTTAAACACTTTTATGTTCCTCTTCTCTAGCTTTGAAGCTGTATTCATTTAAAAATCAGATCTTATCTCCAACCAAACTCTGTATGTTATTTAGTTCAGCAGAGATCTTAGACTAACATCACTAAAAATAAAAGTTTATGTTCCAGAAAAATGTTTTGAAAGTTCCAGAATGAAATCACAGCATCATTTTCTTCATCGACATTAACATTCCCTTTAAAAATATCATTGAGTTATTTCACTAGAATAAAATATTCACAGATGTGTACTTAAGACAAAAGCTTGATTCTGAGGACATATATACACACCAAAGTGCTCAACACAAATACTTAAAAATAAGCTATCAGCAAAAAGAACAAGTCTTATTTCCGACTACTGAACTTAGATTTTCCTAATGCAACTTTCTGTGGCTCAGCCTGGCAATGGAGGGTGTCTGCTGAAATAGGTCCAAGTTACTCCTGTGTGTGTAAGCACTTCACTTCTGACTTCAGGGCTCGCTTCCTGAATGCTGCCTTTACTCCATGTTGCTTCAGTTAAAGTAAATCATAATGATATTATTGCATTTTAATATAGGCCATAACCCTCTTTTACCCTGAAGATGACACAAAAATGAATTAATAGAAATGAAATTGCTATTATGAATTAAAAGAGCCTTTACCATGTATAGACTTTTACAAATGTCAAAAAAGGAAATACTTATTTTTATGACATATTATGTTGCAGAGAATATTTTTATAAAATCATCTTGATATTTACAGGAGAACTACTTTAGATTCATATTGCATCTAACCCATAATGGCTTATTTTCTTTAAGAAAAGGAAAGAGAAAAAAGTGCAACAGGAAAAAAAAAACAAAACCTCAGTCTATCTTATTATATAGGCTAACTGTTAAATGAGGAAACGTAACAAAATGTACAGTTGAAAGGTTCAAAGAACTTATGGTTTCAAGACTATCGTTTCTATTCAAAAAGCATTTTTAAGGCAATCAACACTACCACAAGCACTTTGATAACCAGGGCATTCAGCCAGGGCAGAGTACGCAGACAGCTCACCAGGTGGTACAGGTCACTACATTACCTGATTTATGTACAAGGTGCTGAGTTCTGAGTACAGGTAATAAGTGATTCTTATATAACAGAAATATCCCCTCAAAGTCACTTTTTGAGGTTTCTTTGTTTTTCACTGAAAAATTGAATATTGAAGTGAATACATTTTTGTCATGTTAAGTGGAAGAAAAAGTAGATGGTGACTTGGCTCCTGAAATGTTAGTACTGATCCTCAGCTCACCACCATGCCAGTGTGCTCTCAGAGGGTCCACTCACGTTCCAAGGAGTCAAACCCCAAAGGCTAACAATCAGGTGTGTGTTTGGTTAATCTATTCCTGAGGCTTTGCCTAAAAAATTGGCATTGGCTTCCTCAACATCTCTTTTCTGGAACCATGGCTTTGAAGTTGTTCCTTGCTGATACGCTTCCAGAAAATGACAGATCCCAGGAATGTCACTAGGAAAGTTTGGTGGAAGTTCTTCCCTTGATCGAGGTGTAAACACAAAACCAGGACAGTCCTTGAGTAATCTGGAAAGATTAAAAGGCAGATATTGATCATAAAACTCAACATTGACGTAACTGTCTAGTCAAGAAAAGGCAACATAACTAAGGGAACATTCCTGAGAATGTTGATAAACCCACCATCTTCAGTGTGATTGACAGAAAAATCCTAATGATATTTACAAACACATTGTTCTTCACAGAAGAACAATGAAGAATCAATTCACAATAACAGAAAGTTCCACCAGATAAAAGATTTCACTCATATTGGGAAAAATTACTATAAAATATTTTTGTAAAGATATCATCCATAATCTATACAACAGTGCAATTCATAGTAGTGGAAAAAACCCAAATGATGCAAAGTCTAATAATATAAGAAAATAATATTACAGAACTGAAGGAGTTGAAAGATATAAGACACTATATCCATTCATTTTGTAAATATTACCGAGAAATAATCATGGGCAAGAACTTTTGAAAGAAAAGTTCTATATAATATATACACACACATATATATATATGAAAGTGAAAGTCGCTCAGTTGTGTCCACCTCTTTGTGATCCCATGAACTATACAGTTCATGGAATTTTCCAAGCCAGAATAGTGGAGCAGGTAGCTGTTCCCTTCTCCAGGGGATCTTCCCAACCCAAGAATCGAACCAGGATCTCCTGCATTGCAGGCAGATTCTTTACCAGCTTAGCTACCAGGGAAGCCCTATCTATCTATCTATCTATCTATCTATCTATCTATATATATATATATATGTATATATATATATGTATACATACAGACATACAGACATACATACACACACATATAATGTGAGAATGGGGCTTTCCCAGGGACTCAGTGGTAAAGAATCTGCCTGCAATGCAGGAGATGCAGGTTCAGTCCTTGGTCTGGGAAGATCCCTTGGAGGAGGGCATGACAACCCACTCCAGTATTCCTGCCAGAAATACTCCATGGAGAGAGGAGCCTGGTGGCCTACGGTCCACGGAGTCACAAAGAGTCAGGCACAACCAAAGCAACTGAGTGCACACACAAAATGGGGAAATAACTTTGGGATCTCTTTGGATAAAGTTTTTATGAATTCTAGGTTAGTAGGACTAAAGTGCGGTTTAGTTGCATACATGGATACTCTACTTACTATCTGATATTTGCAATATGTTTTCTTCTTAAATTCTTAAGAATTAAATTTCCTCTTAAATTCAGATGTTCTACCAGCTTTTATTATTTGCTTCATTGGTCCATGAGGATAAACTTATTTTAAATTCTAATCACGCTGATTAAGTTACTGGCTCCTCTTCCCATTTGCTTCCCGAGGTCTCTGTCAAATGTAAACTTAATAAGCATCTCTCTGATCTATTATTCAGGCCATGGATGAGAACAAGCTCTAAACCAGCTTCTACAGAAAATTACTCATATCTTCCCTTCCACTCCCTAGCTTGCAATGGGACATCTAAATGAAAAGAGTGATGATATCATGCTAAAGTTCAGAACTGTGATGCTCTATATGTACTGAGGAAACTGCTATATAGACATGAAGATCTCAAGGATTACAGACCTCAGACAGAATACACAAGAGTGTTCAATTAACTAATTTTATAAGCGTATCAATAAATATCTGGTCTGCAAAAGAATAAAACAAGTGAAATGATGTTTTAGTCATGGATTTGTAAATATTTCAAGTACCTATTATTTATAAGGCATAGTAGTTGGTAATATATAGTGAAACATTACAGAATTCCACAGTATTGAAAGTGTAAGCTTCAAAGTGTGGTAGATCTAAGTTTGAATAACAGCAAAGATGTCAGATTTCTAGCCTTTGAAAAGGAACTATAATAATACACAGGGCTTCTCTCGTGGCTCAAATGGTAAAGAATTCGCCTGCAATGCAGGAGACCTGGGTTCAGTCCCTGGGTTGAGAAGATCCCCTGGAGATGGAACCCCATCTCTAGCTTCCTCTCTTCCATCCTTTGGAGAAGGGCATGGCAACCCACTCCAGTATTCTTGCCTGGATAATTCCATGGACAGAGGAGCCTGGCAGGCTACCATCCATGGGGTTGCAAAGAGTCAAACACGACTGAGTGACTAACACTTTCACTTTCACTTTCATAATAATACAGGTCTCTTAGGACAGTTATGAAGATTAAATAAATTGTTTAAACAAGATTCACTAATCATCAATTGGATGTCACATAACACCTGCCATATTGGTAACAATAAATTTGATAATATCAGGCATTGGGAAATAGAAACCTTCAGACACAATGGAACACAGATGGGTTTGGACAGCTGAGTGATGCTGTGTAAAGCTGAAACTGAGTAATGAAGCTCACGATCTGGGAATATCATTCATAGGTATGTTATCTAGAGACATGTATATAAGTATATTTATCAAATCACTTTGCATAATAATGAAAAACTGGCTATCCTGAAATTAACCATGGAGAGAAAACAGAGTGGCTTACTTATATCCTAGAATACATATTATATCACAGTGACATGTTAGATTTATCTCTGACCTGCCTGGGAGAACCAACTGTTAGATACTCAGGAATCTGCAAGCCAATTAAACCATGGATAGGCTGAAACCAGCCACAGTGTAGTGTTTATACTTTAGAAATGGTAAATGCTAGAAGTCAGGGAGTATCTACTTCACTCCCCAAGCTGGTTGACCAGCTTACCACTGCATTTGGAATACTTTAACTAAGTGAACTAGATTTATATGAACTGGATTTACATTTTATCAAGAAAAAAAATCTCAAAAACATAATATTGAATGGATTCAAGGCAAGTGGCCAAAGAATATGGACAGGTTGAGTGGGAGTCTATTTTTCTCTGGTTTTATTTTTGTATCTGGCGCATTTAGAAGTGGCTTTAAAGCAAATCATTAGAACGTATTAAGAGCCTTTCTTAAGATCACACAGCTGGTAAGCCCTGTACTGGGGACCCATAAGACATGTCTTCTGACTACAAATCCCATGCTTTTTGAAGAAACTTACAGATAAACACAGTGTCATGGAATTAGAAATGTTCATTAAATCATCTTTTTTAAAAGATCCAGACTTATAAGAAAAACAGGTTGGAAATATAAAGCCATTTAGACAAAAACTTGAGGGGAGAAAGATCCAAGATTAGCAGCAACAGTCCCAGGGCGGATGCTCACATGCAGAAGGCGGTTTTCTTACTCCCCCAGACTGGACACCATGTCCTCCAAGCGGCTGCATCAACTCTCTTAATTCCGTCATCTGCCTTTTACGCTCCTTGTTCCCTCATGGAATCCAAGTCCTGCTTCCGTGTCACCTCAGGAGTTCCTAGGTCAACCTTTCCACCCACAGGGGTGGCTCCATTATGCCCCATCTGCCAGTTTTGTCTGTAATGATCTTGGATCATCACACACCCTTCTCGTCAATCCACTGAACCAAAACTCAAACAATACCAAACCTAGTCTCTGTGAGTTCTCTGCACTTCCGTAAAAACAAATAAAAATGCAGAATATTGTCCCCGAGAATAAAACTCCGCATGACATTTAAAAGAAAGGAATGTATAACTGCTATTACATTGCTACTTTCTAAATTACTGATTAGAATTTGGAAACAGAAGTTTGAAGGTAGTGGATATTTTGGGCTGTGGGGATGTAGTCTGCATCCTAACTGTACATGTTTCATAAATATTTCAAGGAAGGTAAGCTTCCTAATATTATTGTGTTGAGAAATACCATTCCAGGATTTAACATTCGATCATTAAAGCTCTGCAAAGAAACAATCACCTTTTATATCTGCATAAATTCTCATAAAATCTACCCTTGTCCTGAACTTAACCATTTCAGGCACAGGGATGAGCTGAGATGACCACGCGAGGCTATGTCCAGGGCAGGTGAGGAATGTGTCCCTGAAGAGGAGACATCTGACTTAAGGTCAGATCACGAGAAGGAGGAAAACAGGAGATGACCCAGGAGAGAAAGGGAAAGCAGTCATCCTCCATTCAGGAATCAGTTTAGCAAGTCTGATGGATAAAAATGAGGCTGGGGTTGCAGGATCCATGAAATAAGGAGAAAGTGGAAGAAAATGAGGTGGTAAGAGCTGATGTGACTATGACCAGAGATACCACTTGAGTCTGTGGTTACGAGTCTGATTTTACCCTGGTGGCAGTGGAGGCCACTGGAGGGCTTGTAGGGCAGGGATGACAGATCTGCTTATGCTTTAGGAAGAGAACTTGGCTCTTGTGTGGAGGATGAGCCAAGGAGGAGGCACACGAGATACAAGAGTGAGGGTGATGCTGGGCTGGGGTGGTAGCACTGGAGGAGGTGAGAAAGGCTATGTGCAGGACACACATGTGGAGGCAGGGCTGGGGCATGATGGGGAGAAGGGACGGATCACCAGGTCCCTGGTTTGAGTAACTAGGTAGACACTGCTGCTCTTTAAAGAGACTGATGGAGTTTCGCTGGGTGGAAAGTAGATTTTATCCACATGGAAAGTAGAATTTGAAATCAGTTGTTCTAATATGATCACATTAGCCATCTAATAGGTCAATTAGTCATCCGAGGAGAAATACAGGACAGAGTTATATGAGTCTAGCTCAGTGGAGAATCATGGGTCAGGCTAGAGATAAAAGTGGTAAACCATAAAATTTTGGAAAAGTGAGAATACAGACATGGCCCTGGGCAGGACAATTTTCCAAAGTTTGGTGGTTTTGAGACAGCCTGGGACCTGGGGATCCTTTGCTGCGATGCTTGCACCTGGACAAACTTCTCCTCCAGCAACGAAACACAAAGAAACTGTGGGAGTGGAAATAATTATGTGCATAAGCAGCTGGAGCAAATTTTGGACCAAAAAATACAAAAAGACTAAAAACCCAACTGCCACTTCTGAGGAGCAAAAGCAGGGGATTGGAAGCAAAAGTAGGGTACTGCACAGGCCCCCGCACTCAACACCACCAGAGGGATGGGGAATCCACCTAAGCCACACCTTCAGCCAGACCCCTGGACACACCCTACCCTCACCCCATCAAAGCAACTAGCTTATCCTCCACTCCAGGAGCAAGCAAGGGAAACTTGTTGTTACTTGTTCTCACTCCCTCCTGCTGCAGCAGGGGCCCCAATAAAGCCTTGCCTAAATTTTCTATCTGGCCTCTAGTCAGTTTCTACTGATTAAGGATGCCAATAACCTGGCGGGGAACGGTTTTGTGGAGACAGCAGCAACCAAGACAAGGAGAAGGCGCAGCCACAAGGGAACCTGGTGAATCCATTGTCACAAAAGCCTGAAGAAGAAGATATTCAAAACATCCTGAGATGGTGAGGAAGTAAGGCGAGAGAACTGACCCTGAGTTTAGCAAGAGGTGCCCATGACCCTGCTGGGATCCACTGGAGTGGCCTGTGAGGGACAAACACTGACCAGAGTGAGCTGAAGAGCAAGGGAGGCCCTGAGCATAGACGACCTGTGTGCAGAGTTTTTCTAGAACACAAGGAGACAGCAGAGATAGTATTGGAAACAAAACAAAGATGTTACCTTTAAAGAGGTAAGTAAACAGATATGGCTGTATTTTAATGGGAAGAATCATTTCATTGGAGGAACTGATCATAGAGCAGGCTGATATTTTCAAAAGAAAATGTTTGAAAGGACAGCAAATCCAGAGCAGGGCTGTCGGTCCCCAGGACAAGAACCACACACAGTTAAGGGTGCCAGGGAGCCAGGTGCACTGGATCTGAGCATGAAGCTGGCGTGGTTCTTAGCAGGTTTCAACCTTTCTTGTGCAAAACAAAGCAAGGTTTTCAACTTAGAATCAGGGCTGGAAAGGAAAGTTGTTTGGAGTAGAAAGAAGATGCTATGAAACCATCATAGCAGTTCACTTGCTTAGATCTGGAAAACCTTTTTGTTCTTCAAGGATTTCCATTATAATTTGATTTTTCAAAGCAGATAAAATGTATACACACCTGGCACATGAATTAAGGGCATTCTTTTCAGGGACCATGCCCATCAACTTGTGTGGTCTCTGTAACTCTGGTCAGTGTTAGAATACCTTCCAAGCCCGTGAGAAGGAATACATTATTACCCTTTGCTTAAAGGGTAGTAATGGGGGAGACAGGATATACATTGAGGATGTCAGCCAGGCTACAGGTATCTCAGGAGGGTCATTCCCATAGACTAACAAGTAGTTTAAAAACAGTTAAAATGAGGATGACACAATTATGGCTTTTCTCTAATATTATCTAAGCAAGAAAATGTTACAAAGAATGAGACAAATCAATGAACAAAAATAACAAGAGTACATTTCAGGCGCTCAGTGGGGTCATACCTGTAAGTGGTTGGGCTGACGTTGATTTTCCGGGGGACACTGCACGATTCAAATTTGTTAGCCAGGGTGACATTGTTTCCAAAAAGGCAGTAGCGAGGCATTTTAACTCCAACAACTCCAGCAAAAACTGACCCAGAATGCAGCCCAATGCGCATCTGAAAGCGAAAAGTCAGTCAGTGTTCTCGCCACTGGAAAACCACTCCTGCTTGTCAGTGCTGTTTGTGGACCTGTTGAAATTATTATACTCTTCGCTCTTCCCACACCTCCTCCTTCCTCCAAACCTCCAGCTGATGCTCCTCTACTCCTCCCTTCCAAGGAAGAACCACTAGTGGGGCATCAGTCACCCCTCTTCGCTTCTCCATGGATGCACTTGGGTTTATCACACAATGTGTATTTCACCCGTCTTTCCAATCTGAATCAAAGCCCCCCACGAACCTACCACAGTCGCCACGGTGACCAGACGAAGTCTCTGCAGGCTATGTGAACCTGCTCTGTCCACTGGGTGAGAGAGACAGGACTTCTGGAGCCCAGAAGCTGTTTCCCAAAACATGGTCACTTCTCAGGATATAAAGTGTGGGTGTTTAGGTATTTTGCTCACAAGAACTTTATGCCAGACACTGCCTCACTATTCAAATGACCAACCCGAGGAGACAAAGGATTGTAATATTGAAGCAGAAAATGACAGAGGAAGCAGAAAGCTGGCATTGCTGAGCCTGGATCGCAGCGACTATAAACACTTCAGTCAACAACATCTGGATCCATGGAAAATAAGAGTCGTGCCATATCTGGGTACAAGAGGCAGTCAGCATACACTGAGGTGAATGTTTAGGAATTCTGAAAGCTATCGATAATTTGGAGAGCAGTTAAGACAATGTTTTAAACTGGGATCTTTTAGACTGAAAACTGGCTGATCTTAGAGGAGGCACAGATTTTTAAATCACTGCTACAATGAAGCAAGTGAGAGTAAGGATGTTTAAGATGACAATCAGACACCATGTTTGCTATTTTCAAATTCTATGTTCAGTTGACCATTTAAAACAAGTTCCATTAGATCCCTGTATTGTACACAGAGGCTAAGGACTTAGTCACTTAGACGTAATTTAGAATACAGGAGACTCCAGACTTCCCAAGTTTTATGGCTAATTTCAGACCTCTTCTAGAAACTTCTGAGAATCATTTGTTAAACCATGTATTCTGCAACATTTTTAAACAAAAGCACTACATCATAAATCAGGGGATTTGTATTAGAAACCAAAATTCTGCTAATAGCTAGCAGTCTGACTTTTTTAATCGAAGTATACTTGACTTACGTTATTATTTTCAGATGTACAATATAATTGTTCAAGATTTTACAGATCATGCCCCACACAAAGTTATTATAGAATGTTAGCTCCTTTTCCTGCACTGTACATTACATCCTGTAACTTATTTCATGCCTAGTGGTCTGCATCTCTGACCCCCACTCCCTGCCCTCTCCCTCTACCTGCTTCTCACTGGTGACCACTGGCTTGTTCTCTGCGTCTGGTTGTCTGACTTTCTCTAAATCTCCACATTTCCCTTGAACTCTTTCCTCACCTAAAAAATTCAAGATTGGATTACTTTTAAAGCCTCTTCTTCATCAGTTTTACTTTAAGCACAAAAACAAATTTCTATTGCATCCGGCTCTTTCTTCCTTAGGAGAATATGGTTCTATACATAAACAATTAACAAAGAACAATTTAAACAAACCAAGAAAAGGTGACAAAAGGCTATCTTCTGCTTATAAATACCAGGCATATTTTCATAAGTTTTTATTTTCTTTGGGCACTCTTCTCACTAAACCAGTTTCTCCCTTGTACCTAGTTATTCTAGCTTTTAATAGGACAAGCTCATTATAGGACAAGAAACACACAGCTTCAAATCCAGTAGAGTCTTGACTGCCCTTGTCTATCACTGAATTGTGGATTCCTCAACAATGTGGTTCATGTAACTATACGTTACATATACTATATATATACTAAGCAAAATGTTTAAGTCACAACTGCTCCCGTGACACACATTAGTGTTTTTTTCTCACTACTAAAAACAGTCTGCACTTTTGTTAATTCATGAGTAACCCCTAAGGCCATCAGAAGTTTCCTAGGTCAGTACAAATAAAAAGGCATGTTTAAACTTGAATTTATAGGTCAGTAAAACTTGCCTGGAGAATCCCAGGGACAGAGGAGCCTGATGGGCTACTGTCTATGGGGTCACTCAGAGTCAGACATGACTGAAGCGACTTAGCAGCAGCAGCAGCAGCAGCAAAGCTAAATTATTATCACCTGGGTAACCATCTTTGAAATTAGCTATAAAAAATTCTTGCAATTGCAATACTGTAAAAGTACATTTCTACAAATGTCAAAAATCATGGCATTAAACCCCTTCCCCAAACATACGCATCTTAATTATAGAACCCATTTAAGTGGAGATCACTGGGTTTATTATTAATCCGGATATTTTATGTATTCACTTTGATGCCATGAGATTCCTCATCAAAAAAATGAAACAAAATATAATTATTTTCTAAAAAATTATAGAAATTAACCATCTGGAAAATTCAGACACTGTGATGCTTTTAAAACACTGTGGAGAATTGTTTCACACTCTTCCTGTTGTGACCTGGCATCTATGTCTTCTCCCTTCTGGGCAGGCTTAAGGTTGGTTTGACCAATACAATGGACGTGTCACCATGTATCTCTTAAGGCCAAGGTATAAAAGGCCATGCAGCAGATACCAACTTTTTTCAGTGGACACCCACCCCCAGGAAAGAAGTGTGACTATCCCAAGGCTGTCCAGACGGAGCAGGACGTGTAAGCACTGGGCTGACAATCTCAGCTTGGGTCCACCCTCTGCCATGCCCAACCATAACCAGGCAGGTGAGGCATCTTGAAATGGTGCTCTGGTTCAAGTGATGTAATCCCAGCTACTCTGCATGCCCTCAACCACTGAGATTTCCCAGTGGAGGCACCAGATACTGTGAGAAATGACAAGGTATTCGTGCTACGCCTCATCCAAATTCCACTGCACAGAATCAATGCATCACAAAAGCTCTGTGGTTTTACACCACTAACTTTAGGGAAGCATGTCATACATCACTATATA
This sequence comes from Ovis canadensis, assembly GCF_042477335.2. Taxonomy (NCBI): domain Eukaryota; kingdom Metazoa; phylum Chordata; class Mammalia; order Artiodactyla; family Bovidae; genus Ovis; species Ovis canadensis. The sequence goes on from NC_091261.1 coordinate 54,054,483, forward strand.
ACTAGGACAACCATTCTCTTAAAAAATAGTTGTGAAGGCTTACACATACAGCTTCTATTAATATTAACATTGGAGAGAAAAAGAAAGTGAAAGTTAATGGCTCAGTCATGTCTGACTCTTTGTGACACCATGGACTGTAGCCTGCCAGGCTCCTCTGTCCTTCACATTCTCCAGGCACGATGCTGGAGTGGGTAGCCGTTCCCTTCTCCAGAGGATCTTTCCAACTGAGGGACTGAACCTGGGTCTCCTGCATTGCAGGCAGGTTCTTTATGGTATAAGCAAGAGCTCTGGCTAAACTTCTTTTTCTTCCTTCTCTCTGTATTTTATACCATGCCAGATAGGATTCCATATTATTTCAAAGGCCCATTTCTGAAGGTCATCAATTGAGGACTGTTCTATAAAAGTTAAGTGACTGATTCACTTCAAGTGGGACAAATAAAGATATCTGTTCATGTGTTATCTATTAAATCTAAGCCAGGCACGTGAATTTTATTTTATCATCTGCAATAAGATATTATTATTCTGGGATCTGGCTTATTTAGAAATTTTGGAATTTTATGTGTCCCGGAAAATATTACTAGATTACCAGTCCACATTCATTCGGGTTAAATTCCTCCCCTGCCAGGCTCAGAAAACCCAAACCTACATTTTTCAAACTCCCTTGAAGTTTCTAGATGTACTGAGGTTTTGGTGAATCAGACGCCCTTGCATGAGCTCTGGGAACCTGGATTTCTGCCTACAACTTCCCTTGTGAGCACAGCAGAAGCCCGCGTGCTCCCTCTCCCAGGCTGAGCAGGGAGCGCGGTTTCCAGTCATTCAATCTGTGAGAGTCATGATGCAGTATTTCCACGTTGCTGATGCAATTACAGTGGGTGCAACTCTGCTGTGCAGCCAGTAGTGGAGACAGCTACTTTCTGAGCACAATGGTTTCCTGCCTGGCTGTGGCTATGTGGTTCTAGAACCAGCTTCCAGATCACAGAGGAAGCCATGGTTCTAAGGCATGGCTTTAGGATCCACTCTTGGAGAGCTCAAGTCATGGATGGCTTTCTTGGTCCTAGTGATCTGTAAGCCACTTACAGATCTTCTGCTGCTTCAACGAGCTGGAGATCTACTCTATGCAACTAAACCCTGATGGATGTACCATTCTACTGAAAACTAACTGTAGGGAAAAAGCTAATTAGCCAAGCTGGTGGTAGCGGTCAGGCTCTCTCACCCCATGGCCTCTCACTCTGGCCCCATGTGTTGTAAATACGTGCTTATGTAACAGCTGAGCTAACTTATAGCACTGTGCATGCATCTCATAATGTACCCACTTGGGCATGGGCCACTTCTGTTCTGTAAACATATAGAAGTCCCACCTGAAAAACCCTTGAGGCCGCATTATGGCTACGGTTATGGCTGCGTCCACTGGGTCAACCATGAGAAAATACAGCTTATCCGCTGCTACGGCTGCTGTGCCAGTCAGGAGAGAATAAACATGTCTGCAGTTCCTACAGCTCCTTGCCTTTTCTTCCAGCTTTCCCGCTGGCACCTTGCCTACCCTGGGTTCGGAGAACACTGAGATACAGCAAGACTAACTAACCAGCATTTACTCTCATGACATCTCCTGAACAACACATAAACAGCCTCACCTTGATGGGTTCTCCGTGGGGAGACACGACTTCATGAGAGAGCTCCATCATCTTGAGGGCCATCAGCGCGATCTGAACAGCGTGGGTGTCACTCTCTTTGTGTAAACCCCCAGCCACACAGTACGCATCGCCAATCGTCTCCACCTATGCACAACAGATTCTCCACATTACACACACACAAAAAAAAACAAAAGCCCAAGAAGCACCACAGTGTACATCATAGAGCAGAAATTACATCATTAAGCAGAAATCTCACCTTCATGGGCCAATGGAACATCAGAGTCAATCACAGACTCTTGGAAAAGGTTTTTCTTTCCAGGAAACTCACAAAGTTTCTAAGCTGAGAGGTAGCACCCTGCTGTGAATAGTGTCAGGAGGGGTGTCTGCTCCCAGACTTGCCACTGATTCCCCCGCATCATTGCACCTCTTTCTTCCTGCACCATGTAAAATGGACTTTGTAGAAGCAAATGACGTACTTTGAATCTATTATAATATGTTTGAGATATTGGGTGATATAATCTCTCAGCATAAAATACAGTGCTTTGAACAAAGTCACTATTGAATCAAGGTCCTATGAATACATTTAAGGTTAAAACTGACATTGCAACTTTTCAAAGAACTTTTGGTGCTGCCATAGCAATGATAAACTGTCTACATGAATATTAACCATAAAGTACAGAGACTAAGATGTCAAGTGGGAGGCAGAGACAATGGTGATTGGAAAGCTATCGGAAATCAGTCTCTTCTGTGAATTTCATGTATTGATCAGTTATTATCATTGTCATGATTGCTGTTGTTACGAGTGATTTTCATTTGTCATGCTGAATATAGAAAGCTAACAGTTCATTTAAATCCACAAATAAGCTACCAAACTGTAATAGGTGCATTTTTCTCCTCCAAATTCTTATTGTAACCTAGATCATATCACTGTTCTGATCCAAAGCTGGCAATCTGGAGGGCTGAAGGTGGGAGAGACGAGAAAGGGGGACAGCATCAGCAATTGCTTATTTCACTCAGAATAAATGCCAGAGCCCTTAAGCTGCCCCAAAGTTCTTGTCCTGCCTTTCTGCTGCCCCTGATCCTAATCCTTCTCCTTATTCTCTTTCTTGCTCACTTTGTCACAAGCTGCTGGCCTCCTGTTTTCCCTCAAACATAGCAAACGTTTGTTATTCCTTTGTCTGGATCAGTATTCCTGCAGGTGACCACTAGGCACGTCCTTGGTTTCCTCAGGCTTTGCTAAAACTCACCTTGCAAGGAAGGTGATTCCGGCCACTTCTGTGAAATCCCCTCACCTGGCTCTCCTGCACCTGCTCTATTTCCTTCCAGAGAGAGCACACCAACTGGGGTGCTGTGAATTCATGCTTTTGTTGTCTGTTTTCCTGGTGGAAAGCAAGCTCCCTGAGTCTGCTGTCTCATTAACTCCTCCATCACTGGGGCCCAGGATATTCACCAGTGAGCGAGCATGGCACCCGACAGCATCACCTCGGCCACGCACACGGAGATGCACTCAGCCTAGGGGCTAACCTGTCACAGGGCTCAAAGAGCTACTCAGTAGGGGGAGAGGCCCCTCAGCCCTGCTGGCAAGCGTGGCATGCCGTCCCCGGTGTCACAGGGAGTCTATCCTGTCCTCTGTCTGTGTGTCCCACCCTTGCCCTCTCCTTGCTCTGGGACGCTTATCACAGGGACTGGACTCCACCCCCCACCATGCTGGCAAACTCTGGAGGACCAGTAAGGATATGCTAAACCACTAGATAAATAATCAAACAAGCAGGAAAATGACCAAAAGAATGAAAGAGAGGAAATGAAACCGAATGGGGTCCTGGTCCAATTGGGGACTGGGATAAACAAGCCATGCTGTTCCCCAGAAGCCAGCTAGGCACAGGTGAGCCGGTGATGGAACACGCTCTGTATCGTAAGTGTATTCTGAGGGGAGGCCCCCTCCCTGTTTATTCACAGAATCTCCAGTGTTTCCACACAGCGTCGATGTGAACAGCAGGTGAAACGAGGACACAGACTCACTGGCTGGGACAGCAGCTGGGTCCCCAGGGGACTCTGCGCCCCATCCTCGCCATGAGGAGTAAGGTTCTAAACGCTAGAGAGGAGTGACATTTTTAAACATTTCAGCAGGGAGCACCGTGCAGCAGTGGGCAGCTTCTGGGAGCCGCTGGGCAGTTTGCAGAGGAGAGCGAGACCTCCTCACAGTTCTGAGAGGAGAACTTCTCAAGACATCAGCTGTCTACAAATAAATACACTGAATTCCACAAGAGGCCATCAGGCTTAACCTAACTGAAGCCAATTATTTTATCTGTAATTATACATGGACCTCTTTTTTCCCAAGGGAAACACAGCTCTGTCTGGAATTTCCTGTTAGAAATGTTTTAAAGAGAAAGTTTCACCATGAGCATCTAGACTGGAACCAAGCAGGGCTTATGTTGTCCCATAAATAATTTTTGTTTCCTCTTTAATCATTTATTTATTTCATGTTAGGTTAAGCTCTGAAATGTCAGTTTTTTTATGTGGCAAATTAAAGCATGATTCAAGCCACATAAATGAGAAGCATGCTTTATTCTTCAAGCCAATGCTGAGAACTATGTAAAAAACATTAAATCAGTAAGAAAATGTTTTACTTCTAAAGAAACAGGCAGAATCTATTCATTGATTCTCTTATTAACAATGCGTGCTAAGTCACTTCAGTCGAGTCCAACTCTGTGAGACCCCATGGACTGTAGCCCGCCAGGCTCCTCTGTCTATGGGATTCTCCAGGCAAGAATACTAGAGTGGGTTGCCATTTCCTCCTCCAGAGGATCTTCCCAACCCAGGGATCAAACCTGCATCTCTTATGTCTCCTGCATTGGCAAGCAGGTTCTTTACCACTAGCGCCATCTGGGAAGCCCTTTATTAACAATAGTTACACTACAAATAGTTTATTATGTTTCAGGGACAATCTCTGTGCATCCCCAGAGCCTAGAATGATGCCTGGTACCCTTCAGGCACTCAGTAAACCCTGCTAACTGATGAATAACAGATATTTTTTTTACCGTAATCTTTATAAGAGCTCCGTTCATGAAGATTACAGGACATAAAGCATGTTATTCATGCATATAAACTCTGTGAATGGATATTATATCCTCTGTTTCAGAAATGGGAAAGATTGTTTAACTTTCTCTGCTTACAAAGCAAACAAGGCAGAAAACGAGATTTGAAGATAGGCCGTCTCCTGCCCTTGGTCACCAGACAAGCAGTTGGGTTTCTATTCCCTGGCCGTTAAAAGCATCCTGTTACTCTATACTGAATGAATCTGTTGTAAGACAATTCATGTAATCCTCCTGCTTCTTTACTTTTGCAGATGGAAAGGCTACATCCTCCCTCTTTGAAACATCTCAGGCTTAACAGTCCGTCTTGGTATTTCCCTGGTGGTCTACTGGCTATGACTCCAAGTTCCCAATCCAGGGGGCTCAGGTTCAATCCCTGATCAGGGAACTAGATCCCGCATGCTGCAAATAAGATCCAGAGCAGCCAAAAAAAAAAAAAAAAAAATCAATACTTAAAAAAAAAAAAAAAAAACAGAAAACAAAACCCAAACCAATTCATCTCAGTTTTCACAGTCCAAGTGTCAGGCTCACTGACTAAAATGTCACCTTTCTGAGGGTCTGGCAGCCCACTCCCTTGCTGTCACCCTGCATTCTGTGAAAAGACACAGTGGCTGTCCTTTCTGGAATAATCATCTCTGAGCAGATTCAGAGCCAGAAGACACCCATACAACGAAGGCAAGATGCCTGCTCCCAGGACAGGCTCCTGGCCCACTGCCCAACTTTTCCCGTCCAAGGCCTGGCCCCCTACCTTGTAGACATCCAGTTCTCCACACTGCCGGTCAAAGCGGGTGTAGAGTGCATTGAGCATGGTGATGACCTGCAGCGGGGAGCACTGGGAACAGATGGCCGTGAACCCCACGATGTCCGAGAAGAGCATGGTGACATTGCCAAAGCGCTTGGCCTGCACGGCATGGCCCTGCCACAGCTGCCGCGCCACCTCGCTGGGGAAAATGGAACAGAGTAGGTCCACCGTCTTCCGCTTCTCCTCCTCCAGGGCCTGGTGGGCCTGCTCCAGCGTGGCCTTCAGCTTGCCCAGCCTCTTCTTCAGGCCGTCCTGGGCCCTGGCCTGCTCCCCGATCAGCACCACATCCCGCAGTGCGTTGTGGATGGGGATGTCAGAGAGGTACAGCCCTCGGCCCGTGAAGTCTTCCAGTCTGTCTACGCAGGGCGAGCCCAGGAACAGGATGGAGCTGGACTCCACCATGTAGATCATCTGGCCTTTGAGGTCCATCACCTGTGTAAAAGGAGGACCAAGCTTTGTGGCTTATTCACGTTCCCAACAGACAAAAAGTGAGGAAACAGGTACAGTGATAATCCTTTTTTTTTTAAACAAGTCACCACCTTGCAGGATCTTAGTCCCCCCACCCCACCTTTGTCTTTAAACTTGAGCTCTTTCTACTTGTCGACGAAAACAATTGGCTCTCTTATGGTTTCAATTTACTATGAGCTCTAAAATGCATGCATACATCTGGCGAATATACTGGAGAATTGTTGCTGTTCAGCTGCTAAGCCGTGTCCAACTCTTTGTGACCCCCTGGACTGCAGCACACCAGGCTTCCTTGTCCTCTACTGTCTCCTAGAGTTTGGTCAAACTCACGTCTACTGAGTTGGTGATGCCTTCCAACCATCTCATCCTCTGTTGCCCCCTTCTTCTCCTGCCCTAAATATTTCCCAGGATCATAGGTTACACAGAAATCATGATTTTTCAATCAACAACACCCCAAATTCTTGCTTCAAGGCTTTCTCACTGCGTGCTACACTGATGCTTCTGCTCCAACATTCTCTCAGCAGCAGCCATCAGCAGAAGGGTGCACAGGACCCCTGGGCGAGGGGGCTTCACATGTTCATTCCGGGTCACAAGCTCACGTGGGTGAAGGAGACAGATATGTACATACGTGTTAACGAAACAGAGCCACAAAAGCAGCCTGGACGTCCTTCAACAGTGAATGGTTAACCAAAGTACAGGACAACCACACAATGGGATATGACATGGCCTTATCCCATCATGAAAGAGACCAGTGTCTAATGACATGGAAGGACACACACAGATATCATTTACTGATAAAAAAGAACTGTAACAAGTAGCTTTTTTGTTTTAAACAAAAATGTACATAATGTTTTTGATTTTGCAATGGACATCTTAAAGTAGCACCTTTTTAAAAACATTTAGTTGTACTGTGTTTATGATAAAAAGTAATAAAGCTGTTTCCATCTGGGAGGACAGATAGTTTGTCTTCTGGGTTAACTTGTCCAGAAGAGAGGTGCATTGTGAGCCTTTCTATGAGGTCAGCTATACTACTGACTGTGGTTTTCAAACTTCTTTTCTCAATCATGCACGGTTCTGTACTATGAGATGAGAGCAGAACACTTTCCCCCACATTTTCCAACAGTTAATCAAACAAGTTATTGATTTTTTCCAAATCTATTAAATATTGACTTAAGAATCCATTTAGTTGCCTCCTCTAAGAAACAAGTCATTTTGTTTCTTTGTTGTATAATTCCTCTTATTATCCAAATTAAGTCAGCTATTTCATGATGATCGAAGCCATATTTTTACATAAGTATTTTTGTAATTCAGCTATAAAATACTCCATAAATATTTTCCAGGTGACGCTAGTGGTAAAAAACCAACCTACCAACACAGGAGATGTAAGAGACGTGGGTTCCATCCCTGGGTCGGGAAGATCCCGTTGGAGGAGGGCACGGCAACCCACTCCAGTACTCTCGCTTGGAGAATCTCATGGAGAGAGGAGCCTGGCAGGGTACAGTCTATAGGGTTGCAAAGAGTCGGACACGACTGAAATGACTTAGCACAGGAAAGCACACAAAGATTTTAAAATGTAGACTGCATTCAAAAAATATTTGTGAAGTAATGCCTTAAGTGAGCAAGCAAATGAATGCACAAAGAATCTTGTTTTAACCCTTCCAAGTATTTTGGAATTATTTTAAACAGAAATATTTTATTAAAAATTCTGGGGACTTCCCTGGCAGTCCAGTGGTTAAGACTCGGCAAATTTGACCCCTGGTCAGGGAACTAAGATCCCACATTCCCTTCACACAAAAAGCCAAAAAACAAAAAGTAGAAGCAACACTGTAACAAATTCAATAAAGACTTTAAAAATGGTCCACATTAAAAAATGTTTAAAATATTCTGAAGTGATACAGTATATTTTTACATTTTTCACACCCAGTCTTTAAAAGTGAAATTATTGATTCCATATCACAACAGGACAACTGTTCTTCTTACCCTGGAAGATTTCTTCGCGGAGTTGTCCCACCTCCTCACTCGCACCAGGAACTGCATGTTCAGCATGGTCATAATGCCGCTGAACGTCTGGCTGATTTTGGGGGTCAGGATCTCAAAGTACTCGTCAAAATGAGGCTTCCCTTGCACGTCTCTCCTGCTCATCAGCCGCCTGATGCCATGGCCGAGCTGCAGGATGCTCATATCTCTGTCCAGCATAAAGTGGAAAGGGAAGGTCTTGCAGAAGAGCGAGGCGGGGATGACCAGCGAGGACACGGGTTTCCCAGGGGGCGGGTGCGGCCGGGCGCTCCTGACGTGGATGGAGTAGAGTTCGCAGGGCTGGTCCACGAACTCACGGCAGTCCTGGTGGAAGCGAGACGGCGTCGAGGAAACCTCCACTTCTGTCTCATACAGTATGCGAGCAGCTGCCTTAATGATGCCAGGGAGAATCAGGGAAGTGATCCTCTTGGGGAAGAAATAGTAAACATATAAGACATCGGGATCTTTATCCAGGCATAGGATGGACGCGTCCTCAAACCTGCCCTTCTTTTCTGCTTCTTGACAGTGGCTGCTCTGTTTCAGGAGGGTGCTGAAGCTATTTAAAAAATCTTTCAGGGTTCCTCCAACCACACCTAGGATGTATTCATCTTCTTCATAACATATTTTAAAAAGCTCCTCACCAAGAGATTCTTTGATGATCTCCACTGGAACACCTGAAAGCACAGAACACATCTTCTGCCGTATCATATGCATCATCTTGGCAGAGCTGTATTTTACCTTATCTGACAATTTAGCTTGCTTTATATCTGCTAATAAGAGTTCCAACCAAAATTAATCATTTTTGTTCAAATTATCTGCATAAATTCATTTCTAAAATTCAAGTAACTCCAAATATAAACCCAAATTAGGTAATTATGAAAGAATGATCAATTGAGTATAAGATGTGACATTTTATCACCCTGAAACTTAACTATAAAAGAGCAATTGGAATCACAGGGTTAAGTCTCTTTCAAAAGAAGTTTTCCCACCTGGTTAACATCAGAAACAGTGGCACATGTTGTGAAGGGGTACTAGCTAGCCCCCTTGGAATATAAGCATCAGATATAGAATTAATTTATATCACTAGCGGTAAAATTCAATTTTGTCATTTTTCCTGAGGTGATATAAAGTAATATAATAGTAGTAAATATTATTTTTTTTGAACAAAATAGCATTCTTGTTGTTTAATGTTACCTGAAGGAAAATGTGTTGGGAATTTATCATTTACTTTCCACAACTTTTCCTTCACTAGTCTCCTTTATTCTTTAAACTCTTTGTAGCACATTCTTCTCATCTATAACTTAGGAGAAAGGTGGATGCCCTGTTCACAGCACTTCTGTGGTGTTTGTGGGCCATGTTAGAATTGTGCCTGACCCAGAGAGAGGGTTCAGTGCAAGTCAGCCAGCAGCAGCAGCAGCAGCAGAAGCAAAGTCTTCAAATCTTCTACTTCAAAAAAAACCTCACCAGTTGGTCCATGTACTCAAACTTTGAAAAGGACAGTATGACAAAGTCACTCATCTGCTTGATTCTTCCAAACTAAGTATTAATATGTGAGCACTGCTCACACATTTCTCATAATTGCTTTCAACCTTTAAAAAATTACTTATGTTACTATGTTGAGTAGAACTTTTCATGCATAAATGAAGGACACTTAGTTACTAAGTTCAAGACCAAAGCATATGAATGTCTATGAATCAGCCTGCCAGGTAGCTTTACCTGCTTCTCAGCAAATAAACATTGTAAGAAGAAACGTTTGAGGTCAAACAAAGGTATAAGTATGAAAAAGAGTTATTCTTTACATTAACAAAAAAACATGGTATTTAACATTTCACATTGGATGTTACCAACAAATAAACATGAATATTTTTAAGAAAATATTAGTTCTCCAGGTAAATATTTTCTAGGAATAGAAAATTTTACTTTACAGGTAAAATAGTTCTATAAGCAAATTATTTTCTAATTTCATATACTTAATTCTATTACCTGCTGCAATTGCTTGGTCTGCAATTATTTTTTCGAAGTCTTCTCTTTCCAAAGATTTCCTGAAATTATTTCAACATCTTAAATTATAAACTGACAAATGAATGCTAAAATTTCAGATTATAACATATAGAAATGATGACAAAAAATAATTTAAATTACCTTCTCTATAGAGGCAAATCTTGACTGTCGAGTTTAAAGGAAAGGAGCAGTGACATGTACAAACCAAATCAATGTTGGAAAACCCCCAAATATACATGACCTAGACTATTTCATCACTTTTCATAAAGTATATCTACCTTTGAAACTAACTTCATATAAGCTAATAGTACAGAGGTTTGTACTGGCAGAAAACCCAATGGTACAAAATGGCCAAGGATGATAATAAATCAGGATGGGCTTTTCTGATAAACCAGCCAAGAAGAAAAACCTACCTACTGATGGATTTCACTTCTAAGTAAGTCCTTATTTATTTTCTAAAGCAAATAAACAGTATATGCTACTTTTAGGTTTTAGGTTCTATATATTTAACTATCAGGCATCATCACATTAAACTTTTATCCTTCATCTAATATAAAATTTATTCCTTATTCAATTACTGAACTGCTTTAAGTAACACATAAGTTTATAATATACTTATATATTAATAATTAACATAATTTAATATATATGATTAATTATATGATAACAGCATACATTTTGACTGATAGAAAGTTGTAATTTCAGCTGGACAACTTGTTGATTCATGTTTGCTTAATTGTTTTTTTGATGATTTCTGATAGTGATAACTGATTAAAATCAAATTTACAAAACTACTAAAGCATATTAAAAGATATCCAAGTTATTTTGTGGTTCAGTTTGCTATTAGACAAGCCAAGATCACAAATAGGCATAAGTTGAAAATACTATATCAAACAGATTTTAATAAAGCATGATACATGTAGAGAAATTTCAAAAGAAAAAATTCTTGACAAGGAAAATCACCCCACTGGCTACTTGATCACATAGAGGCATACTGCTTATAACATGGGACAACAGACTGTTCAAAATTGGGAAACAAGTATCTCAAGGCTGTATGTTGTCACCCTGCTTATTTAACTTATGTGTAGAGTACAACATGTGAAATGCTGGGCTGGATGAATCACAAGCTGGAATCAAGATTGCTGGGAGAAATATCAACAACCTCCAATATGCAAATGATACCACTCCATGGTGGAAAGTAAAGAGGAACTAAAGAGCCTCTTGATTAGGGTGAAAGAGGAAAGTGAAAAATCTGGCTTAAAACTCAACATTCAAAAAACTAATATCATAACATCTAGTTCCATCACTTCATGGCAAATAGATGGGGGAAAAGTGAAAACAATGGCAAATTTTATTTTCTTGGGCTCCAAAATCACTGCAGATAGTGAATGCAGCCATGAAATTAAAAGATGCTTGCTCCTTGAAAGAAAAGTCATGACAAACCTAGACAACATGCTAAAAAGCAGAGACATCACTTTGCCGACAAAGATCCATATGGTCAAAGCTATGGTTTTTCCAGTAGTCATGTTTGGATATGAGAGTTTCACCATAAAGAAGGCTGAGCACCAAAGAATTAATGCATTCAAATTGTGGTGCTGGTGAAGATTCTTGAGAGTCCCTTGGACTACAAGGAGATCAAACCAGTCAATCCTAAAGGAAATCAACCTTAGATATTCATTGGAAGGACTGATGCTGAAGTTGAAGCTCCAATACTTTGGCCACTTGATGCAAAGAGCCAACTCATTGGAATAAGACTCTGATGCTGGGAAAGATTGAGGGCAGGAGGAGAAGGTGGGCAACAGAGGATGAGATGGTTGGATGGCATCACCGACTCAATGGACATGAGTTTGAGCAAAGTCTGGGAGATAGTGAGGGAGAGGGAAGCTTGGAGTGCTTCAGTCCATGGGGTCACAGAGAGTTGGATATGACTTAGCAACTGAACAACAACAGTCAGAAATATACTTATCTAAATAACTTGGAGATCAGGCTATGATATTACACCTAGTTTGAATTAGATACCCTCAACCCCTTGTAATATACTATATTAGTCGGTCTTCAGATTTGTTCCTTCTTCTCATTTAAGCAATTTCTTTTTTTTTTTTTTTGAAGGATTAACCCAAAGCTGCTCAGAGGATTCTTCTGCCACTTCCCACTAAAGCTTAGCTAAATCAAACACCACACAGTGCCATTCAAAATAAGTTCCCTAACTTTACCTTCAAAAAATTTAAAAATAAGGTATATGTCTGCATGTGCACCAGCAAATGTAAGTGTGTTATACACACAGGCACACATACACCAGCCATGAATTCACACATGATGTGATCAAAAGGTCCTAGGAAAAGATAAAAGCAAAAGCTCAAAACCAACCCCAAAGGGTATCATAATGACTGTATAAAACTCATTCACTTAAAAACGGTGGTGGGTATGCTGTATGACTCAGGGAACTCAAATCAGGGCTCTGTAACAACTTAAAGGGGTGGGATAGGGAGGAAGATGGTTCAAGATGGAGGGGACATATGTATACCTATGGCTAATACATGTTGTTTGGCAGAAACCAACACAATTCTGTAAAGCAGTTATTCTTCAATTTAAAGATAAATAAATTTAAAATTTTAAAAATGGTGGTGGGTGGGGAAGTGAAGTTCCCCTCAGCAGTCAGCACACTGACCTCAGTAGAAATGGCAGCTGACCTGCCAGAAAGATGGGGGGAAAGGCCCAGCATAGCCAAGAACTAAAGAAACAAAGCAGAGAAAAGCCATTTGGCAGTATCAGCAGGCAGTCTCATAAGAGAAAAAGTCCCTCTTCTTATTTCAACAGTGGTATAATCATTAGGACAGTTTAACAGTATGATCAGCTCTTTAAGAAGTCAAAGAAGAGGTTAAAAGATTTTTCAAAATTTCAAATAAAATCATTTTTTTAAGTTTTGAGTTTTTGGTTTTTTTTTTAAGAGTTCCATATCTGGGAACACATCCTAATTGAATATCAGCATTGAGCTTAGGCATATTTCAGGACACCAAGCCCTGGGAATAAATTCTGAGTCAACTGGCTGCCAAGGCCTCAGGCAGACAGACACAGTAGCACAGCTCCAGGACTTGCTGGCTATCTTATCAGCCGGACTGAGAATTAAGGTCAGAGGCTTCTGGAATGCTGTCCATATCACTCTGCAAACACAGCTTCTGTCAGACACACAGATTCACACTCTCTTTTTGGACCTGTCTCTGACCCCTTCTTGGCTTGCCTGCTGCCTGCAGCCTGGGACCAGTTAGTCAGCGAGTGAAATTAAGCCCAGAAAACGCACAGAGCAGATGTTCCCCTCCTGAGCAGCAGACAGATGGATGAATGTATAAAATATTCCCGACAAGGGTACTGGTTTGCAAAAGTTGCAAATTCAATTCTGAAATTTGAACGCAAGTGTTTATTGTAGTATTTACACAGCAAATAATCCTTCAATTTCCGGGAAACCAAAACAAAGCCAAATCAAGTTGTCCACCAGCAGTAAATGTGCCAAGATGTATTTGTAAAATGAACTCTAAAAACCAGGGTTTGTTTGGGTTTTTTCAATTCACCTTATATATGAAACTGCTACAGAAAGCTTTCTTAAAGAAAGTTTCAAAGACAGAGTAGAAGAGAAAGTATGAATGGAACAGGTATTTGAATATCAGTATAATCAGTATAACCAAGCTAGTTAGGAAAATACCAAAACACCTCCCTAAGGACTGATCCAGCTGCTGCCCCACTCCTGAGTTGCCCACCTCTTGCTCCCACATCCTTCCTTCCTGATGCGGGAGCTAAAAATTTAACCTGTGCAATATTGTAAAGTAATCAATTTTAAAAAACTGGGGCTCAGGCTGGGGCAAAGGGACAGGCAGGCTGCACTGGGACCTAGCCCCAGATTCTTGGCACTGTTCTTCAAGCAGGAGTTTGCTCTGATCTATGCCTTAACTTTGTTAAGTATTTCAGAAATTACACCCTAGCAGAAAAGAATAGGCCTTTTGGGAGTTTACTAAATGGAGAAGCACAGAGTAATAGGGTTAAAATCATGGGCTCTGAAAACCCAGGCTTGAAACTCCATTCTGCCATTTCCTAAACAGCTATAAAATTCTAGACATTTTATAGAAACCTGAGCTTAGTGACATATGAAATGTGAAAAATGAACACACTTCCTTTCAGATTCGTGGCAGCTAAACTGCTTAGCCCAATTCCTGGCATAGCAAAGTGATTCATATATGCAAGACACCACTAAGCGCTGGTTATTAGTAGCTGTGTCAGTGATCGTAGCAGGAGATTCATGCAACTGAAATGATTCAATTTACCTGTCTTCCTTTATTTTGTGTTTTGCCAATGTTCTCTGAAGGGCAAGGTTCAGACGCTCAAACTGAAAATTGAAAAGAAAAAGTTTTAAACACTCACTTAAATAATCATTTTCTTGAAGATACGTACTTCACAAAAATTTCTTCTGAGTGCTTGTCAGGAAGTAGCAGAAGCATTGCTACTTTAATGACAAGCGTGGTTGAACTACCCCTGGGGAAAAGAGGACTGATTTTCAACGGCTCTCACATTTGGGAAGAAGCCAAGCACTCAGACTGACTTGAATCTGGATGTGGGCTGTGTCCCTGGTGGGTGGCTCCGACAGCCACCAAGCTGGAATCACACAAGAGACTCAGTTTGGTGAAGTCAGGCACCCCTTCCTCCAGGTCAGGAAATCCCTTGAATGTGCAGCCAGGACGTCAGTCTCAACGGGGCTCAAGCCAGGAGACCCTCATTCCTTCCACAGACCCATTGCAGCCCCCTACCCCGCGCTGAGATCCTCCACCCTCCCACAATCTCACATTCTGCTCATGTATCATTTGTCTCTTCCTGCTTTAGAAACTCCGAGCATCTGTCTCTTCCCTTTCTCTTATCCCTTAAATCCAATCTGTCACCGAGTTCAGTTGATTACTGATTGAAACAAATCTTGGATTTCCCCAAACTTGTACTCATTTCTTTTCTTGAACAAACAATCTTCATAAAATACTTACAGTGTACTTCTCTTTTACTGATTTCTGAGTATCTCATGAATCTTCCTAGATTGCAAAATACTTGTATGTAAGCCTGCATAGTTTTAAATATTGGTTGACAATTAATATCTCTTAGCAGCTTGCTCTCCCTAACCAATTAATAAGTGGAAAGTAAATCATTGGTAACTTCTTTACATTCCATAAAAAAAAAAAATTCTATGTATCTGCATGTGTATACAGCCGCCTTCTGTAGTTTATCCAGAGGACAGTGGAGAATTCTCTGGCTCTGTCCCAAGTTGTGAAATTCCTTTTTCCTTAAGAACTATTTATATCCCTCTTGGACTTTCCACTGATCAAGTAAGACAGTAAAGTTAAGCAAAATCGACCAAGCTTCTGTTTTAATGAAATTATGAAAAGAACTTTCAGTTTCTAAAGAGCATATATTAATAGAACTTAAATGTGAAATTTCTTGAAAGACAATACAAGTGCTGAAAAGAAATAAAATAGAACTTAAATTTACCCATATAACAATTTTTCTGATGGTTTAGATAAGGTGAGAGAGAAAGAAGGGCTGGAGGGTGCCGGGCCAGCAGGCAGATTCTGAGCAAGGGCCCAGCACCCTGTGGCAAAGGGTGATTGCCTGGCAGGCAGAGAGCAGGTTTAGGAAAGGAAATGCAGGCATGTTCTTTTAAATCAGGGAAGGAAGAAGGAAACGTTAGACTTGAGACCCTAAAGGAGGCAGGAGAGGACAGCCTAGTGTGCTTAAGAAGGCTTCAATATCTCAAGGGCATTTTTTTGTTGTTTTTTTCTTATTCTTATGTATTGCTTTTTATTTCTACAGGTTATATTCTTTTAAGTGGAATCCTTAAAATCTATGGATTTTCAGTAGCTCAATTTTCAGTAGCTCTTTCGAGATCAATTTCATAAAAGTTTGTAGCCATTGGCACTCCCATCAGTTATATATAAGACTGCCAGTATCAGCTTCACCCCATCAAGGGTCTTTGACTTCATAGAGAGTGACTCTGGAATCACAAACACCAGCAAGTCTTTGTGGATGAAAACCCATGAAACTCTGGGTTGCTGGGAGTTTTGTCCTTCTCTAAAACCTATTCAGACAGAAAGTGCATGCGTGCGTGCTCAGTCGCATCTGACTCTTTGCGACCCGACGGACTGTAGCCGGGCAGGTTCCTCTGTCCATGAGATTTCCCAAGAAAGAATACTGGAGTGGGTTGCCACCTCCTCCTCCAGGGGATCTTCCCCACCCAGGGATAGAAGCTGTGTCTCCCACAACTCTCGCGATGGCAGGCAGATTTTTTACAACCGAGCCACCTAGAAGAGGGGACATCAGTGGCATGATGGCCACCGCCTGCACAGAAGATCTTGATTGTCCTTCAAGCATTTGCATCCTGACATTTTTTTTTCTTTATTTTCTGTCTTCTCCGCTAGAACAGAGACTCCAAAAGGGCAAGGAAGATCTGTTTAGCTCACCACCGCATGTCAGGCACCTAGAAAATACCTGGTCACAGGAGATGCTACCTACATACTGATGGAATGAAGGAAGAAAGGAGCGAAGGCACATCATCTCCCCTGCCAGCCGTTCCAAGTCCTGAAGGCTTAGTCTGTGACATCCGCATCAGTGAAGCAATGCAACTCAGTACAGAGATGCTACCAGTGCAGCTTGCTCAAAAACACAATTTATATTATTTCCAAGTTAAAATAATTCAAATTACATTTGCCTATGTATGGCTCTGACCAGGAACTTGGGATGGGCAACAAGGAAAGAAAATCCATCCATTTCTGCCCCTGAAGACTTTCTCCTTCCTCACCTCGAGTACTGGTGGAAATACCACCATCCTCTCTCCTCTTGACCTTTTGGTTAAACACTAGCTCATGTTTTTACCATTCTCAGTCTGTATTCTTCCTGGTCTTTCATTTCCTTCCCACTGCCACCAGGAGCTTCTTTTTCTTGTCCTTTCCTCCTAACATATATGCTGTCATTGTAAGAAAGGACAAATGGTCCCTCTCTCATTGCTGGAGTTCCTAGAACAGGTGTCTTCCTGACCTTCTATGCTGAATCAGAACTTAGGACCCACTGTAGAGCTTAGGGCCCTCTACTCATATTCTGTAATAGCCTATAAGGGAAAAGAATCTGAAAAAAGAATGAATATGAGTATATGTATAACTGACTCACTTTTCTATACCATCTGAAACTAGCACAACATTGTAAGTCAACTCTACTCCAACAAAACTTTTTTAAAAAAAGAATTTGCTCTTTTTAAGTAAAAAGTTCTGAAGTCCTAGCCAAGCTGTAGCAGCATACGTTAGTGATACTACAGCTTAACAGGCTTTGGTGTCTGCTTTCATCATACACCATTGCTCCTCTGGAAAACTGTTATAAATTCAAAACAAGACAAAACAAAACCCACAAGTTTTTCAGACAAAACATTTATTGGTAAAGGCTGCCGGTGCCTAGAGCTTCCTACCTTGGCGCTAAGGCTTCTCGAACACATCCTGAGCCTACACCCTGAGACGATGCAGATCACAAGAAAGTCAGGAGCAGGACTCAACTTCCCTGAGATCTCACGCCTTATGACACGGAATCAACGACTGCAGGATGGCCCTGGAGGATACCAGTATATTAACACAACTGCCGCTTGATCCAGTATTGCTGGGAACACTCTGAATGGAATTTCATAGGTCTGGTTTATGGATTAGTTGCTATTTCAGATGATTTTTAACTTTTCTGCATTTTTTCTTTTTGCCTAGAGGCTACATTAAGAAAGTTTATTTTTATGTAAGAGCAAAGAAAAGTCATTGAAAGGTTTTAAGTCTGGCAGGACCTGGGATGGGATGTTTTCTATAGTTCTTCATGTTCTTCTAGACCAAGGAAATTTTAGCTCATAAGGATAATGGAATACTACTTCTTTTTTCCTTCTTGCAACCCAATATTCCACAACACATTCAGAGACTTCAGGAGTTCCTTCAGATCCCTTTAATCTCACAAGGTGTTTGATTTGGGATAATATCCTTCATATAAGCGTGTGCTGCTGTGTGTTGTGCTGTTGCTGCAGCCACGTGTCTGACTCTTTGCGACCCTATGAACTGCAGCCCATCAGGCTCCTCTGTCCATGGGATTCTCCAGGCAAGAACACTAGAGTGGGTTAGCCATGTTCTCCTCCAGGGGATCTTCCCAACCCAGGGATCGAACCCGCATCTGTTATGTGTCCTGCACTGGCAGGTGGGTTCTCTATCACTAGTGCCACCTGAGAAGCCCTCATATAAGCAAATGTGACTCGATTTAGTTCAGGAAATGGGTTCTGATTTGCTACAACTATAGCTAAGCATGATGCAGTTATTTTAAAAACACTCTGCTTGAGGAGCTTACAGGATTATTGGGGAGAATTTCCATGAAAAATCAGCTAATAATATAATAGAAGAGCAACAGATTATGAATGAGGTGCAGAGACCTTTCCATCTCCCCTAGTTATCTTAAAGCAAGTGATCTAAATTTTATGTGTCTTAATTTCTTCAAACAAATGAAAAGTTTGCACTGGATGAGCTAGAAGACCTTTGTAACCTACGATTCCACAACTCTGGAATGCCATCTCCCACTCTAAATCTGCTAAGGATAATGAACTATAATACTTGTCCCCCATAAAACAGAACTGGAGTTTACATCTAATTATCAAAAACAAGAATGAGCATGCCATCAAATGTTATCTGGAGTCTCTTCTTTGGGGCTACCGATGGGACTGAAACTGAACAGTAGGCTAAGCATTAAATCTGTCCACTTAAAAAAGATCAGTTTTTTAAAAAGCCCTATTTAATCAAAGACATCTCGATGTTTGAATAGTTGATGAAGTAATCTAGTTTGGTTGCTATTCAGCATGAATGTATCCAGCCCTGGGATGTTCACTAAAATGTGAATGAAAATGGCCTCAGTTGTGGGAAAGAGTCCTGGTTCTTCAGGTCAAGGGCAGCCCTCTTGCCTCCTGGAACTCCTCAGCCTGGCTTTCTCTATTCCGTGACAGCACACTCAAAGCTATGAGCCCACAAACAACCAACACAGATTATCCTAAATAAGGGAAAATAAGAACGCATATATTTGATATTCTGAATGTTTTTAAAAGAGATTCCAATATGTGCATGACTTCCATTGTAGGAATTCAGAATTTATCAAACAAAATAATGAAGCCAACAGGGTAATGACAGGACCTGGGGAAAGCATGGCCGCTCTCCAGCTTCCCAGCCTCACCATCTGCTCATCCATGTGCTCTGCCCTTGGAAATGAGGGTGCCAACCACTTCCCAGATTGACACCAACCAACTGCCTGGGAAGAGTTGCATCCCTCATCCTAGCCAATGCTGGCCACTGGTGACTGGAGCAGGGAGACAGTAATTAAATATTTCCATCTCAAAGGCCACTAGCCAGTCTACTACTGTGCTTATCTTATATTTGAAATAAGTTCCCTCAACTTCCTGCCAATTCTAATTTATCCATTCTTCAAGCTTCAAGTCTCTTCTTTGCCAGTTGAGCCCATATTGCTGGCAGCAGTAATTGCTATATCCTTCAAAAGCTGTGTGACTTTGGCCAAGTCACTTAGCCTCTCAGGTCCTTCTTGGGAATGAAACAAGGTTACCTCTGAAGTTCCTTCCAGTCCTAAAAGTCAGCAGCCTGTGGTCCTTCAGTGTTTCTCACAAGGCAAAGGGTTGGTGTGGAGTCAATTAAAAATCATCAATAAATTATGAGAGCCAGAATCTGATTTTTTCAATGCCCAATCTTCTAGGCTAAGTGAATCTGCATAAAACTGTGAATACTAACAGAAGGAGGAAGACACGCCATGAAGACTTTCAGCGGCTCTTCTCTTAGGCCCATGGGGTGAGGAGCTCTCCACATGCCCTGTCTATTCCAAACATAGTTTACCTAATTAGCTCTATGGCCTGTCCCCAGCGTTCTGTTTTCTCTTTTTCCCCCAGTTTTATTGAGAAATAATTGACATACATCACTGTTTAAGTTTACGCATACAGCATGACACCTTGATTTATATATAGTGTGAAATGATGGCCCCAATCGGCTCAGCTAACATCCATCTTCTCATACAGATGCAGCACAAAGAAAAGAAAGGAAAACAAAAAGCTTTCTCTTTGTGATGAGAACCCAGAGGATGTACCTGGTAACTTTCCTACACACCACACAGGATGGCAGGGTCACCATGAGTTACACCCATGGTACTCATTTATCTTATCTTCCAGCATCTCTGGACCACCTTCCTCTAATCCCCTTCCCCACCCTCTGCCTCTGGGGACCATATGTATGATCTCTTTTTCTATGAGTTGTTATTTTTTAATAATCCACATATGAGACCATACAGTGTTTGTCCTTCCTGAATCCCTTTAAGGGTGGTGCTCCAGATTCCAAAACAGCATTAGGCTGTGCACCCCACAGGCCAAGACATGTCCAAACTGATGACAGGGGTGTCACGAACAGGCCTGTGACCCTGACCAACCCAGCAGAATAAGGAGGAGGGGGTGGTCTTCCCACCTCAGCAAGTTGGCAGGAACAGATGATGCTCTTAGGAACTACATGAGGGAAACCCAGCAGAGAATAAGTTATTCTCCAAGGAACTTAGCTCTAAACAAATAGCTAATGAATCCATAAAAAAAAAAAAATAGCTTGCCATCCATAAGTAACTAATGGGTCCTGGTGGGTGGTGAGAGCTGTGGATTAGTTCACCTAATGCTTGTGCAGAGCTTCCCTGGTGGCTCAGTGGGTAAAGCATCTGCCTCCAATGTGGGAGACCTGGGTTCGATCCCTGGGTTGGGAAGATCCCCTGGAGAAAGAAATGGCACTCCACTCCAGTACTCTTGCCTGGAAAATCCCATGGACTGAGAAGCCTGGTAGGCTATAGTCCGTGGGGTCGCAAAGAGTCGGACACGACTGAGCGACTTCACTTCACTTCACTTCAATGCTTGTGCAAACTCTAGGGACCCAGGACTGTGAGCATGTCTATTTTCAGATAAGGATGCTGAGGCCAAGAGGATGAAACAGCTGCTCAAAGTCATAAAGCTTGTCAGAGTGCAGGATGCTTTGGAAAAGAATGCAAGACTAAACATTTTAAGATTAAACACAATTTAAGAAAATGATTGCTTTTTAAAAATGTTTTTAAACGTTTTCAGAAAATTGTCAAATTGTCTACATCTACTATAGCCTTGAAAGTGAGAAAGCGAGTGTTCACATTTTCCTTAGGAAAACACCCTATTGCCATTTTCAAAATGTCAGTAAGATCTTGAAAGGGCAGGCACTCACCTCTGGGAAAATCAGTTTGCAAATACTCTCTGCCAAAGTGTGAAGATAGACTCGGCTGCGGCTGGTCTTCCTCCGGGGAAGCCTTCCAGGCGGGTTCTTGTCAGGGACACCTGGACAGACGCTCGGCTGCCCTGGGGTAGCTGCTGGCCCACTCCCTGTGGCTTCCCCCAAGGGCTCTCTGGGGACCTGCCCCGGGGCCAGCAGGGAGAAGGGGCAGTCCCCCGTGATCTGCAGGTCCTTCAGCTTCGCGCAGAACATGGTGATCGCTCCTGGGCTTGGTTCTTCTTACCAGGATGGACACACAGAAGCCACTAGTGGACCAGAGATGCTGGTGACCAGGGAGTCCAGGGGCTGCAGAAGGTCAGAGGAGAAAGAGGAGTGACTCCGTATTTCTATGGAAAGAGAAAAATACAGGTATGAGAAAGTGAAGACCATACAGTCCTATGTCATTTTCAAGTAAAAAAAAGAAAATCTGGTGCAAATGTCCATTATAAAATGGATGGAACGTTTAGTAAAGATCTTATTTTCTATGTGTGCATTCTAGTATACTAGAAAAATACTTGCTTTTAGTATTTTAATATTTTTCAAATGGAATATAATTTTCTCCAAAATGTCTTTAGCACAAACTACTGATTCCCATTTTTATAGCCCATTTGGTCTTATTTGATTCCACAAGGGTGAAATATTGTGGTTTTATGACAGAAGCTGGGTCTCAAACTATGTCTCATTAGTCTGTATTTTCTAAAAAATCAGAATAGCATGCATAATGTCTCCTAAACATACCCAAAGAAAAGATATTTATAGAATGGTGCCCAAGTATACGTTGTTAGATCTGCAACATTGTCTTTTACATGAAAAAAATTAATTGAAATGATTATTGCCAAAGAGACTTATCTCTATAAATAGTAAAATATGTTTAAAATATCACCAAAATGAAAAACAAATAATATTTTTTAAAAAGACTCCTGATTCCTAAGAATAGGCCATTGGATTTACTGGAGACTTTGAATCCAAATCCAGATGACACTGGAGTAATCCAAGAAGGCCTCTCTTCCTAGGAGTCCCCAAAGTTAGGAGCATGACCCTTCTGGCCAATTTTCCCCAGCACTTTTGTTTTTGTTGATATTGTAATGGAGTCTTCACACAATTCACAACCCATGTCTCATTAGTTAACTTTTCAGTGGAACCATCTGGTTGTAAATTCAGCTTGTCAGCAATACAATGATGTTGATTAACTGGATCCACCAAGTATTTCCATACTTGGAAAATCAAAAAAGAGGGGAAAAGAACACATGGTCTGGTACAGTGCTAAGAGCCCTGTATTTACATTTAAGCTTCACAGCAACCACTTGAAATAGGTATTCTTATCACCAGTGGGTCAGAGGCTCAACGTTTGTGTCATCTTTGATTTGAAATGCTAAAAGTGCAAGAGCTATGGTTCAAACATAGGTCCATCTGATTCCACAGCCAATGGGTTTCAATTAACTCAAATTCATATATTACCAAATTACACTTGTTTCTAAACAATCAGGCTTAGTTTATACACTGGAATTAATTTATCTTGAAGATATGGTTTATAAGTTTACATTAGAAAGCAAACAAGAATGTAATTATCCTGCTCGCTGGCTGGTGGTACTTGAATCATCCAGGATAAAGGATTATAGTTCAGTCTTTGGAATTGGAGTTCAATTACTTTGTGTCTTTTCTATGCACCTCTGTGCTCTCAGTATGTTTCTAATGTATATAACATCAGCTTATAATTTGTCACAGATAAATTACTGATAGGCTTAGAACAATGGACAGTTCATTTTCCAAACTGGGACAAACAAGGAAGCTGAATTCACACCTGACAGCCCCTGGGGTGTTGCTGGGTTACCAGGTTTGGGGAAGATGATAGATGCTGACACGCCAGAAGAAACTGCTGGAACTCTCTGTTTCTTTTTATTTTTTAATTTTTATTTTATATTGGAGTACAGTTGATTTACAATGTTGTGTTAGTTTCAGGTGTACAGCAAAATAGTTCAGTTTTACATATACATGTATCTATTCTTTTTCAGATTCTTTTCCCTTAGTGTGTATCTTTTTTTTTAATTTTATTTTTTTAATTGAAGCATAGATGCTTTACAGAATTTTGTTGTTTTTTGTCAAATCTCAACATGAATCAGCTATAGGTATACATTTAATCCAAACTCCTAATTTATCCCTCCCCCTTTACCCCTTGGTAACCATAAGTTTGTTTTCTATGTCTGTGAGTCTGTTTCTGTTTTGTAAATAAGTTCATTTGTGTCATTTTCAAAGATTTCACCTACGTGACTCTGTTTCTTAAAGTCAAACCCCAAATCTGTGTTCATACATAATTTATGAATATTTAGGAAGGTACAAAGGGAGATCCTTTCAGCATTAAGGAGCAGAAACCATATTCTGCCAGCAGAGAAGAGGGCACGGTCTGTCTCAGAGGCTGCTGGGTGCCTAGAGGTGATCTGGTGATAGAGGACCGGTTCCTGGATTCTGAAAGACCTGCAGATCTATAGCTCTCCTCCAAGATCTGTTTAAGATTCAGTTCTACAAGTAGCTGTTTCTTAGTCTTTAATGTTTCTCAACAACACTATTGAGCATGCATGCTAAGTCCTGTCCGAGTCTTTGTGACCCTATGGACTGTAGCCTGCCAGGCTTCTTTGTCTTTGAGATTCTCCAGCCAAGAATACTGGAGTCGATTGCCATTTCTTACTTGAGGGGATCTTCCTGTCTAGGGATCAAACCCACGTCTCATATGTTTCCTGCATTGGCAGGAGCGCCACCTATTACTATTTATTAACTCCTGTCCTCTGGCATGGTGTAGATCAGGGGTCCAACCTCCCCATAAAGGCAGAGTGGGTCACTTCAGCATGTGGTCAATGCCTCAACTCTGCCACTGCAGCAGATACACAGAGGAGAGAGCATGGACATGGTCCCATGAAAACAGGCTGCGCAGGCCATAGTACTGACTCGTGTTTGCAAAAAGCTAAGCAAATTAGATGAAGCATTTTAATACAAATATAATTTTAACCATGGGGTTAGAGTTACTTCCTCATCACCTCTTCCCACTCCCAAAATAGAGAACCTCTCTGTATTCGGTTTTGCACAACTTGAAAGTAATTAAGAAGAGTCTAGTAGATAATTCTGAAAAAATATTTATTAATAAAAATCAAAATGCCATTATTTTATGTGAATTTTTAGGAAGAAAAATTGTATTAATTGAATTTCATAGTTTCAGTTACATAAAAATATGATACAATAACTAGAAAAGAGGGCACTTTAAAAAAAGGCCATAAAAATAGAAGATTATATGTTGGAGCTGATGCAGATCTGGAATTTCTTCCTAAAATCAGTTATTCTGGTACATATTATAATTTTAGTATTGAACCACAGGATTCCAATATAATGTAGTTTATGAAAATTCTTCCATTATGCTTAATCTTCTATTTAAATTGGATTTCAACCCTTGTTCTCAAACCCAATATTTTATCCTCTTCTCTTTAATCTCATTAGAGCAGGACACAACTGACCAGTCAGACTTCCTGGAAATTCTTTTTTCTCCAAGATGACACAGTGCTCTAATTTCCAGCCAATGTGCCTAACATGTTTGTTGTTTTTTTTTTTTAATTAAAGTAAAAACAGCAACAGGAAACAAACTCTGCCTACTTCAAGATCAGTTAAGTGTTTAGTCTCATTAAATCACATATGTATCAACAAACTAATTAGCATCCCTCGTCTGTGCAGCTGATGAAATTACACTACGAACAGATGCAGCCGATGCCAACACCTTGGAAACTCGTGTTTGTCAGTCATTTGCCAGGTTGCCAGGAAGAGAGACTATGCTCTTCAAGGGAACCGGCGATGATTCTTTCGTATAACATCAGCAGCAACTTCAGAAATGGTTGGGTCAGTTCCTGAATGCAGAACAGAGCTGGGTGTAGATGTGGTAGTGACATGAGAGGGAAAAAACAAGTGAATTGAAGTGATAAATTTGGTGACAAGGCCTTGGCAGGCAGTGGGAGAGATATTCTCAGAAATTCAAAGAGGTATTTGCCATCCCCCAGGCTGATGATTAAACAGCCTCCAAATCGACTGAATGCTTTCTCCCTTTACTGGTAAGTGATTAATTCCTCTAGAGTGACAATAAAGACTCATCTATTGACCTCATCGGAGAAGGCAATGGCACCTCACTCCAGTACTCTTGCCTGGAAAATCCCATGGACGGAGGAGCCTGGTAGGGTGCAGTCCATGGGGTCGCGAAGAGTTAGACATGACTGAGCAAATTCACTTTCACTTTTTACTTTCATACATTGGAGAAGGAAATGGCAACCCACTCCAGTGTTCTTGCCTGAAGAATCCCAGGGATGGGGGAATCTGGCGGGCTTCCATCTATGGGGTCGCACAGAGTCGGACACGACTGAAGCGACTTAGCAGCAGCAGCAGCAGCACTGACCTCATATCAATAACCAGGATGCAAAAACAGTATATCTATGTATATGCATAACTGTTCACTGGCTGTACACCTGAAACTAACACAGCATTATAAATCAACTATACTCCAATATAAAAAATTTTAAAGTAACCAGGATGCATTGCTGTGTAGTTAATGAGATACTCCATCGTTAATCTCTAAGGAAAGAATTAAGCACAAACCCTTGTTTTCCACATGTGGAAATCCTGGGGAGGGGGGATAGGAAAGCACCTCATACGTACTCTCTCACACAGAAAGCCTGTTTTACAATAGCAGGTCACATGCCAGGCTTAGCACCCAGCCATACCGAAATCTGTGATTCAAGAAATATGTATTTTAAGATTAAATTCCAAAGTCCACATTTAGAAGAGTAGCTGAAAGAAGAGAGAACTTCAAAACAAACTCCATCCATAGGGATAAAGTGTGCATGCCCCACCCAAATTGTAACAATCATCTTCATAAACAAATGTCAAGAAGGCAGCTTAACATTCAGAACATCAAACGTTTTCATTCCTCCAAAGCTGAAAAATTGTTCAATAAAATTTCAAAAATCAGGCCTTGAAGATGTGTTTCTTTTCACTTGGCAGGAAGCAATATTTACAGAACAGTCCCCTGGGACAGACCAGGGAAGCTGGACAAAGTAGTAGAAAAACTGTGCCTCCCTGAGTGGAGGGAAAGGGCAAGGGAGGGCTGGCTTCCTTCATGACGCCCCTGCTCCCAGCTCCAATGCCAGCTCTGCTTCTTTTTGCAGTCACAGCCCCGTGCAGCACTCAGCCCGTTTACACAAGATGTATTCTTTCACCGACCAGGCTCTGGCTTTGCTTTCACAGTGTCACCCAAACCTCCTTGCTAAATTCAGCCATGAGCTCCTGAAAGTTAAAGCTCCAAACACACCTGAACTTCCCCTGGCATTTTGCTTTTCGTAAGCTCCATTCCCACAGATTCTCTGATGCACTGGCTTGCATCTTGCTTCCTGCTTCATCCCTTCATTTGCTCACATTCCAGTCTACTCAACAAGCATTTATGAGTGGCCTACTGTATGTGGGACATTCTTCCAGGTGCAAGGGCAGAGCCATGGGCAAAAGTCATCATAGTCAGGCGGAGCTTACAATCTAACAGGAAGATTAGACTATTTTTAATTTTTTACTCCTAACTTATCCCCCCTCCCATCCTTTTTCCCCTTTGGCAGTGATAAGTCTGTTCTCTATGTCTGTGAGTCTGTTTCTGCTTTGCAAATAAGTTCATGTGTATCATATTGTAGGTTCCACATATAAGTGATATCATATGGTATTTGTCTTTCTCTGACTTACTTCACTTAGTATCATAATATCTAGGTCCATCCATGTTGCTGCGAATGAAATTATCTCATTCCTTTTTATGGCCAAGTAATATGCCATTGTATAAAAGCACATTTCTTTTATCCATTCTTTGGTTGATGGACATTTAGGTTGTTTCCATGTCCTGGCTATTGTAAAGAGTGCTGCTGTGAATAACTGGGAGGCATGATCTTTTTGAATTATGGTTTTCCCCAGATATATGCCCAGAAGTGGGGTTACTAGATCATATGGTACTTCTATTTTTAGTTTTTAAAGGAAGCATCTCTACTCTGTTCATAGTGGCTGTCCATAGTGGCTGTCCCAGTTGAAATTCCTAGCAACAGTGTAAGAGGATTCCTTTAGGAAAACTACTTCTGACACGCAGCTCCAAGTGTGACGTGTGCTATCAAAGGGGGTGCACAGTGCACTCCAAGAGTGACACCAGGGACCCCAATCCAGCCCCAGGAGGAAGAGACAACCAAGCTGAATGGTGACCGTGAGCTGAGAGAAGCCAGCCCCAGAGAAAACAGCAAGTATGCTTGGAGGCGAGGACAGACCAGGGCACATCCCAGGAAATGAACGGGCCCAGCCTGGCTAGAGCATTCGGCCAGCAAGAACCTGGGGAGGGTGATGCAGATGAGCCAGTGGAGGTCAGGACGTACAGATTGGGGGGCATGTAAACCATGCTACCTAAGCCACCACTCTCTTCTAAAGGCTGGGTGACTAAGAAGTGAGAATACCATTGCATTTTCAAGAGATTATCTGAAATGCAGGATGAGGGACAGGTCGGAGTTGGACAGGCGGCTGATCTGGGTTGGGTCAGAGAGTGGCCCTGCGGATAAAAAGCAGATCAATCCTGAAGCATCTCCGAGAGAGAACCCACAGGCTTCGTCTCCTAGTGGGACGTGAGGCTGAAGGAAAGGGAGCCCACAGGCTCCCGACTCACCTTATCAATAAACCATAGCCCAGGGGAGGCCAGGATCCAGAAGAGCACCCTTTAAATTTGTCCACAGCTCACTTTCCAAGACCAGGTTATTCAGTCATAACCAAGCCCAGATGTGGGGTTTGCAATATTACATGACCATTCATGGGGACTGGGCTGCTCCAATTCTCCTCTGAAGCCTTCTTTAAGGCAGCAGCTCCTCCTTATTCCAAAGCCCAGACATGGGCAAGCCGACAGCAGTTCAGATTCCAGGCCGGCTACTGATCTCCACAGTGCAAGGCAGTTTCAGCTCTCTGCACAAGCGGAAGATGCTTAATTTAAATTTTTGTTACTAAGAGCCCATGCTGGTCACCCTCCACAGAACAAGGAAGTTACCTCTAAAGGTCATGGCAACCTCAGTCCTGGGGACCCAAAACACAAGGAACTCTCTCCTTTTCCTGAAAATAACTGCCTTGCTAAAGCTACAGCACAGGGCACAAATGCTTAACACACTACGTTAATTCTTTCTTAAAAAATAAGGTGGGCGTGATCCATACCTTTCTTAGATTCAGCAGGCAATTCAGTGACAACTTTGAAATAAGAGCAATGTTGATACTTTAGAGCTGGGAGATTTTAACTTTAAGAATTATTACTTTTTGATTCTCAATTTTTATAGCAAACTGTTACAGGATGCTTTATGACTAATTAAAGAGCAAAACTTTGGGAACTATAAATTCTAAATATCTGTGCTTTTAAACCTCTCTACCAGGATTATCACTGAAATCTGAGTGCATACAGTTAGTATCTCCTCAAATTAAATATCATTCCCTCTTAATGGCAGGTCACAAGGAAATCAGATAAATATTTCAATATTTTGTTCCAGAAATATGTGGAATACTTTCCAGCTCTTCCTAGAATCCACATCACATTTATACTGCTCAAATAGTTCCTTACAATGACTTCATCTTTTTATGAATATATTTACGGAAAATATGGTGATTCTTCTGCAGAGTTACAAGAGACAAGTGATTCCTTTTTATCCTATAAAAAGCCATTTCATTTTCATCTACTTGCAGATAAATACTGTGTATTTCTGTGATGTGGTTTGGCTCATATTCGCTAATGGAAGATAATGTCAGTGTAAAATAGGGGTCACCTAGACCCCCATTCACCCCTGCAAGTCCGCTCAGCTCAGCATGAATACAAGCCCTGTCTTGTTACAGTTTCCTTGTTTACTTCCCTTTCTCAATAACTCATCAGGCTCTTTACTTTCCTATAGTTCCTTCCCGTCAAGCTACCTCTTCCCCTTAAACCAGTCCTATAATTACTGTAGTGCGGTATTCATCAGAATTCAGCTTGTCTTTTTAACTAAGCTTATATGTTTGTTAGGACTGTTATAGCTTTAGCTAGTGCCGTAAGTGTTGATTGGTTTCACTTCAACACGTTTTCTTCCCATAAGTCCGTTTATTTTTAGTGCATAATTTTGTAGCATACAGAGATTTTTAGGAACACTTGTATCATGTTGTATGAGAAATGCCTGTATTTCAACAGTGTTTGATTGAAATTTACAAGTAAGGTGAAATCCTACTTAATTACTTAGGGAAAAAAACAATAAAGTCACATTCTCTAAGACTATATATAGATTTCATTACTATTTAGGTAGTAAACACTGATGAAACTTTCAAAACGGACCAGGTGTGTGGACCCAAGTCAGGTTCCAGGACCAAAGGCTGAGTTAGGTTCTGGCACCAAAGGCTGTGTGTTTACCTCTTGACTCTACCCTTTATCAATTCTGTGATTTTAGTCAAATTCCTAAGCTAATTCACCCCAACTCTCTCCATATGGAAATAGGAATCCTAATAACTATTTCCTTCATGTGCTGTGAAGTCAACCATCCCAATTACTTCTCAGCAATAGAGTGATATTGAATCATTTTCTTCACTTCACTGAGCTTCTGTCACCTTGCCCCAAAAATGATGAGGAAACAGGGGTATATGAATGATTAGGGAAAAGTTACACAAAGGCATTCCACAGGACAGTCAGGCTCACAGAAGTAACTAAATAAATGATTGACAAATGTATTCTATCTTCTCAGAAAGACAGGTAATATGTTAAACCTATGCCACTTTTAATCATCACTTTTCAAAGCCAAGTAAACTCATTTATAGCAGATGCTTGCTGCTGCTGCTGCTGCTGCTGCTACTAAGTCGCTTCAGTCGTGTCTGACCCTGTGCGACCCCACAGACGGCAGTCCACCAGGATCCCCCCTCCCTGGGATTCTCCAGGCAAGAACGCTGGAGTGGGTTGCCATTTCCTCCTCCAATGCATGAAAGTGAAAAGTGAAAGTGAAGTCGCTCAGTCGTGTCCAACTCTTAGCAACCCCATGGACTGCAGCCTACCAGGCTCCTCCGTCCATGGGATTTTCCAGGCAAGAGTACTGGAGTGGGGTGCCATTGCCTTCTTCATAGCAGGTACTTAGTGTACCACAAATACAGAAAACATTCTCCACTTGAAGAACATTACAGCATACCAAGAAAGTCGTATCTATGTCAATAGTTAGGGTTCTGTTTATTGAATTACAACATAATGGAGTATACAGCATAACCCAGAGCATTAAGATTCTATTTTGGTTTCATCTTATGTAATTCTATTAACTAATAAGTTGCATGCCAAATTTCTTTAATAAAATATTAGAATAAACATTGAAGAACTATGCTAGATTTTAAATCTCTTTTTCCACTCATTAAACCAAACTTGTTATATCAATCAAGCAAATCTTATGTCATTGCAGTGCATACTACTTTCAATAAATCCAAATTATTTCCAATGTGGAACATTTTAAAATTAAAACCAAGCTAAAACAGGAATCCCATGGTATCTGATTTTCTTTTCCTAGAATGCTAGATTGACAAATGGTTCATGTTTATTATACAAAGAATCTTACTATACAAAAGAATCTTATTATACAAAGTCCATCTCCGGCTTTTGCTTTTATAAGTTTACCTGTTCTTCTCAAAATTGATTCAGTGGTAACCCTTTTATCTATTTACCTCTCAAAGTTTGTTTATTTTGTAGAAAGGTTTAGGTGATGAGGAGGGAGAGGTGAGACACTTAGGAAAATGTTTAAGATACTTGTGAAATCAAGATAAGCCACCCAACATCTGACTAAAATGGGTTTCTGAGAAGAGTAAAGTCAATTCTGGTATTGACTGTCACATCTGTGGAGCATCTGATTTAATATTTTGAACAATGAGGAGGCATCCAAGTGACTTCTTGATGGGAAAGAAGAGTGACCTCATGAGCATGGATTCACTCTACAGTGGAAAAAGTCAAATTATCTGAGCTGTAACCTATCACATTTGGAAGGAAGATTCTGGAAGAAGACACAATAGTGAGTCTTGATTCTTCTAGTCCAGCCCTTGGAACTTTTACCAAGATCCTTGAGAAAAAAGGACCACAAACTAACAGTCATAAAAACCTAAGACTTGTACGCTCTGCTGGAGACGGAACCTTCTCCAGCCTAACCAAGAACAAATTAATCAAGACATATAGGCCTGGCCACGTGGAAACCAGCAAAGAGCAAAACAAGGAGACCAGGAAGAAATGCATCATGACAGAGGTGTGCGTGGTGGAGGAGATGCTGGTCCTGGAATAGTGCAAGGGTCAGAGGAAGGTAAACCAGCCCCGAGGAAGACCCGGAAACTCAGGGGGCTGGCAGACCATGGCCTGTGGGTCAAATCCAGCTTGATGCCTGTTTTTGTCCAGCCCTTGTGCTGAGAATGGTCTTCATATGCTGAAGTGAAGGAAAACCAAAAGAATATTTCATGATAAATGAGCACAACATGAAATTCAAATTTCCATGTCCATAAATACAGTCTCACTGGAACACGGCCATGTTGTGCCATAATAAGAAATATATATCTGGTCTCTGCCCACTCTTGCTCTTTTCTGTTTCCTGGCACACAGCTCCCGAAACCCTCGGAATCTCCAGAGTGATGGTCTTTTTTTAATGCTAATGAGGTAGCTGGTGGCCAGGGCCCCTGGGTCGCTTAGGACACAGCAAGCAACCTGGGATTAGAGGGTTGGAACTTTACATCCCACCCAGATCTCTGGTGGGTAGGGGAAGGAGAGGCTGAAGTTTGAGTTAATCACTAATAGCCAATGCTTTTTCTTTTTTTGCGCTTTTATTTTTTGATTAATTTTTATTGGGGTATAGTTGCTTTACAATGTTGTGTTAGTTTCTGCTGTACAGCAAAGTGAATCAGCCATATCTATACGTACATCCTCCATTTTTGGATTTGCTTCCCATTTTGGTCACCACAGAGCACTGAGTTCCCCATGCTATACAGTAGGTTCCAATTTGTTATCTATTCTATACACAGTAGTGTGCATATGTCAATCTCAATCTCCCAGTTCATCCCACCCACCCCTACCCCTTGGTATCCACGTGTGTCTCTCTTTGTGCTTTGCAAACAGGTTGATTTGTACCATTGTTCTAGATCCCATGTATAAGTAATATTACATCGTATTTGTTTTACTCTGACTTATTTCACTCTGTGTGGGTCTCTAAGTCCATCCATGTCTCTGCAAATGATGACCAATGATTTAACCATCATGCCTACATAATGAAGCCTCCATAGAAAACCCCAACTGTGGTGGCAAGCTCCTGGGCTGGGGAACATGTGGAGGTGCTAGGAGGGTGGGGCGCCCAGAGCCCATGAAGTTCCAGGTCCTTCCCCACACCTTCCCTGTGTGTCTCTTCCATCTGACTGTTCTTGAATTGTATCCTTTTATAATAAACGCGTATACAGTAAGCAAGCTATTTTCCTGAATTCTGTGAGCTCATCTAGCTATTATAGAACACAAAGAGGGGAGATGTGAGGACCTTTCATTCATGGTTAGTTGGTCAGAAGCACCAGAGGCATGAATGTGAGATTAGGATCTGAAGCTGGGGCAGTCTTGTGGGACTGTGCCCTCAACCTAAGAGATCTAACACTAACTCTAGGGATATGGTCTCAGAACTGAATTAAACTGTAGGACACCCAGCTGGTGTCACAATTTCTGGGGAGAGGAAACACACACATTCAGTGTTGGAAGTGAAGTACTGATAATACAGGGGAAACAGGGGTTTTCATGTTTACAAGTTCATTCATTTATACATGGCCTAAGGCTGCAACTTTGGAACAACAGTGGCAGAACCAAGTAACTGCAAGAGACCCCCAAGGCCACCAAAGCCTACACTATTTACTGTCTGATCATTTATAGAATCAGTTTGCTGATCTTATAAAACACCATATAAATTGTCTCCTTGAATCATCACTACCATCCTATGGGGAGTGTGCATTTATATCTTTTACATAAAAGGAATCTAAAACAGATTATTTATCCTTGATCATTGCTAGTGAGTGGCAGAAACAGGAAGTGAACCCAGGCCCATCTGATTATAAACCCAATGTGCTAGGGTGCCTTTGATAAATGGGGGACCTTTTCTATACCACAGGGATTATTCCTCAAATTCCTCCACCAGTACATACAGTACATACAGTCTCCACCAGTACATACCTGCCATTGGGCCTCTGGACTGAAGGAATGAAGCCGGGACATCCCAGAAATGCAAGTGTGAGATGCCCTTTCAGGGCCCCGTGAACTCTCATGAGACCCCCTTGTGCAAAATTTTACTCTTATCTCTATGGTTTGGGGAAGCAAGTAGAGTCAGAAGACAACTAGAAAGTCTGTGGGTGTCTCTGACACACTCAAGGGGTCTTTATAGTAAAGCAGAGGAATAAATTATGGGAAAGTATATTTTTCTGAGAAATTTTCCTTTAAAATCCTAAGGAAAAGACTAAAAAAAGGTGAAAAAATAGAGGTGGATTGGAGTAACACTGACACAGAAGAGAGGTTTTGAGTAAGACTCCCTCCCCTTCCCTACCATTCAACCAGGGCTCTGTCCTGGCAACACTGGAGGAGAGTCTCTCTGGTAGGTCCACGGGGCACAGGCCACCGACTGTTTAGAGGCCACTGGGCAGGAAGGGGCCTTCTCAAGTGTTCTGTTCAGCTCTTTCTTAGTCTTGAGACAGAAAACAGTCTTTTGTCATTGACACTGACACGCAGTGCTTGAAGCTTATGCTGGAACCAGGTCAGCCAAAGAAATGCAGCAAATTCCAACCGAAATTCAATTCTTTCTGAATTTTTACATTATGATTGAAAGTGTTAGACAGCTCAGCTGTGTCTGACTCTTTGAGACCCCATGGACTATCACCCACCAGGCTCATCCGTCCATGGGATTCTCCAGGCAAGAATACTGGAGTGGCTTGCCATGCCCTCCTCCAGGAGATCTTCCCGACCCAGGGATCAAACCTGGGTCTCCTGCATTGCAGGGAGATTCTCTGTGACCATCTGAGCCACATTGGTTCAAAAGAAATCATTACCAGAAATGACACTTGGCTTCTGAGCATGGGTTGGCAGGTATATATCTGGATACTGCAAAGGACATGTTGAGAGAGTGAGTCCTTTTCCATTAAATCCAAAACCACAACAACATTGTTCTAAGGCCTTCTCATCTCTAACTGCCTGCAAACAGGGAAAGTTCCAAGAAACTTTCCTGTTCACAGTGAACCCAAACAATGCTTCTCCTTCATTTCTGTATCGTTTACACAAAGACACAGCATTTACATAACACGAGCTCAGAGCCTGAAGAGACATTAGAGATTATTTACTGCAATCCTTCCCACTCACAGATGGCAGAACTGAAATCCAGATTCTTGTGACTTGGCCCAGACCCAAAGCTGCTGAGGGTCAGAGGTTACTCTTAAAGGGAAGCTATTTGACCTGGAGTCCAGAGTTCACTCCCATGCACTCTGATCGCCTCCTCAACTGAAAGGCTGGGAAGCCCCCGCTTTCTGTGGGCCCCCCACCACAGCTGCAATGGCTTCAAGAACTTCACACTTGGTACTCTGAGCTCAAGTTTCACACCTGAAAGTTACTGTACACGCTACACTTCATCTTCATACCACACCAATATGAACGCACACTATAAAACTGTTTTGGCATCTACAGCTTCTAAAACATTTCCCCAGGCTCTTTTTCATGATTTTCTCATCACCTTTTGCACTTTCTCAAGAAGCTATCTTTAGTCTTTCTTTAATTCTCCAAACATATTTTCTAAATAGCCTGACTTATTCATTACCCTGTCTCTGCCACTTAATTGAAAGTTAAGTATGTTTCCAGCCTTAATCTAACAAGCCAGTGCAGGTCACAATTTATCCAGCTGTAGGCTTCTAGTAAGTTATTTTATGCTGAAATTAAAAGACAAGACTATCAGCTTGGAGTCATCTGGTATAAACATGGAAGGGATATAGAGGTATTAAGTCCGTATTATATGGGTGACTCCATCTTTTCCCTTTATTTTCCCTAGGTCCTTCTGGACATGCAACTCAAACACAAATATGTAACAACTGGAGAAGAAATTATTTTGAAAATGTTTTCCTATATATTTTCCTTTCCTATTTTATTGTTTTGTATGAGCTGTCCTATTCATTTTTATTATATTTGTCAATTATCTTCCTTTTCCGTTTTATTATTTAATGTCTACCTTTTGGGGAAGGGAAAAAAATCTCACTGCACATAGAAATGCATGAAGTTCACTAAGGTCATTTGAAACTGACGAGAGATTGGACGTGAAGTCCTGAGCAGAAGGGCATGCTGCGGAAGGACAGTGTGGGTGAACGGAGGGGATACAGGAAGTTGCGGGGAGTGCAGGAAAGGACGGTGCCAGAGATAGTCCAAAATTAAAGTTGGCATCAGTGGCAACTGACTAGGTCCGAGGAGCAGGATGACTCAAGTTCTGCCTGGGAGGATGATGTGCCATGAATAGAAACTGGCAGCAGAAGCCAGGTTGAGAGAAGGATGGTCCACTGTGTTTTGTACACATGGATCGTGAACTGTTAAGTGGGACATATGGATAGAGATACATCTAAAAATTCAAGTCTTTAATTAAATAGCGTAAAACAGATTAAAGATATGAATCTGTGGTTCTCCACACACAGGAAGTCATTCAAATCAGGACTTTAACTCAAACTGTTCAATGTTAAAGGGCAACAAAAGAAATAGAGAAGAGCCAAATGGAAGATTCTAGGGAATATTCATACTTAAGGGTGTTATGGTTCAGATGGAGAAGCAGAAATAAGAAAAGTGTGCTGAGAAGGAAAAAGAAGAGGGCACTATACAAAAAGAGGTGTTGAGTGTCTGAAGACAGTCACAGTATGGTGGTCAGACAGGCTGCCATAACACAGCACCATACTGGGTAACTGGGTGGCCTGAGCAATATTAACACATTTTCTCAGGTTCTACACATGTGAGACCAACGTCATGGCGTGAGCATGGATGAGTTTTGGTGAAAGCTGTCTTTTTGGCTTGCAGATGCCTACCTTCTCACAGTGCCTTCACAAGAAGGGGAGAGAAAGAGAGACAGAGAGAATGATAATTCTTGGGTGTCTCTTGTTAAAAGGGCACCAACCCTATCACAAGTTACTGTAACAGGGAAGAACACATCTGACTCCATATTGGAACTGCTTCTTTTTCTCTACCCTTTGTGTTCTATTGCTTTTGCTACAAATGAATTACTAAAGAGATGGAAGTGTACAGTAGCTGGAATATCTATTCTAATAGCTGGAAGTGTACAAAATGGACTCTCTCTGGGAACAATGCTTCCCATGCCTGAGCATTAAGTTAAAATACCTTTGTTCAACTCACAAGAAACATTCTGAGGAGGCCCACATGTGAATGGCTGCAAGAAAGAAAAAGTTACCCATCTTCTCCAGGGTCTGGCTGGAACCACAAAATATTTGGAATAATTTATTAATCGTGTCCAACTCTTTGCAACCCCATGAATCACAGCACGCGAGGCCTCCCTGTCCATCACCAACTCCCGGAGTTCACTCAGACTCACGGCCATCGAGTCAGTGATGCCATCCAGCCATCTCATCCTCTGTCGTCTCCTTCTTCTCCTGCCCCCAATCCCTCCCAGCATCAGAGTCTTTTCCAATGAGTCAACTCTTCGCATGAGGTGGCCAAAGGACTGGAGTTTCAGCTTTAGCATCATTCCTTCCAAAGAAATCCCAGGACTGATCTCCTTCAGAATGGACTGGTTGGATCTCCTTGCAGTCCATGAAATAGTCGCATCACTTCATGGCAAATAGATGGAGAAACAATGGAAACAGTGACAGACTTTATTTTTTTGGGCTCCAAAATCACTGCGGATGGTGACTGCAGCCATGAAATTAAAAGACACTTGTTTCTTGGAAGAAAAGCTATGACAAATTCAGACAGTGTATTAAAAAACAGAGACATTACTTTGCCAACAAAGGTCCATATAGTCAAAGCTATGGTTTTTCTAGTAATCATGTATGGATATGAGAGTTAGACCACAAAGAAGGCTGAGCACCAAAGAATTGATGCTTTCAAACTGTGGTGTTGGAGAAGACTCTTGAGAGTCCCTTGGACAGCAAGGAGATCAAACCAAACAATCCTAAAGGAAACCAATCCTGAATATTCATTGGAAGGACTGATGATGAAGCTGAAGCTCCAATACTTTGGCCACAGACTTATTCTATTCTATTAGAATAGACCTT
Source organism: Ovis canadensis (assembly GCF_042477335.2). Taxonomy (NCBI): domain Eukaryota; kingdom Metazoa; phylum Chordata; class Mammalia; order Artiodactyla; family Bovidae; genus Ovis; species Ovis canadensis. The sequence goes on from NC_091261.1 coordinate 54,092,146, forward strand.
GATGCTTGAAAAGATTGAAGGCAGGAAGAGAAGGGGATGACAAGAGGATGAGATGGTTGGATGGCATCATGGACTCAATGGACACATTGGAGCAAACTCCAGGAGATGGTGAAAGATAGGGAAACCTGGCATGCTGCAACCCATGAGGTCGCAAACAGTAGGACATGACTAAGCAACTGAATAACAACAACAACAACAAAAATCACGCTTTATACCTTACTGCCTCACCTCCCTTTCTTTGCTTTACGAAAGAAACTAGAATCCAAACCCAGGGAAGATGGTTCTTTGAATCCACCATCTTCTTGATGTGGTCGCTTTCTGAATAAAGCCAATATTCCTCGTCCCAACAACTCATCACTGGATTTATTGGCCTGTCATGCAGCAAGCTGTATGAGCTTGTACTCCCACACTATGATCTCACCTAAACCTAATACTAACCAATAAACATCTCTTTATGTCAATAATATTAGTCATGAGACAAAAACCCATTAGAATGTATAAAATTTAAAAGTGACAATGTAAAGATTTTATGATGATACGAAATAACTGGAATTTTTCATAAACTGCTGGTGGGAATGAAAAAATGAACAACCACTTTGGAAAGTAGTTTGGTTGTTTCTGAAAATGCTGACATAACCTATCATGCTGCTGCTGCTGCTGCTGCTAAGTCGCTTCAGTCGTGTCCGACTCTGTGCGACCCCATAGATGGCAGCCCGTCAGGCTCCCTCTTTCCTGGGATTCTCCAGGCAAGAACACTGGAGTGGGTTGCCATTTCCTTCTTCAATCATACCACCCAGCTATTCCATTTCTAGGTAATTACTCATGAGGAAGGTAAATATATATACAAACAAAGGCTTGAACACAGATATTCATGAAGCAGCTTTACTTGCAATAGTCAAACACTGGAAACAATTGAGATGTCTTGAAGCACGGGAGTGAATGAAAAAGATGCTGAATAGCCATACAGTGAAAAGGACTACTATCCAGAAGACACATACAACAAAGATAAATCTCAAAACCATTATGTGAGTGAATGGGACTGCACACATGCGTCCACACTGAAATATTACTTTGTATAAAATCTAAGCCCTGCAAGCAAACCTATACCTACAGACAATGATTTCCTGCAAATAGAGGACAGGGTGCTGATTGGAAAAGGACACAGGAGAAATGACAGAAGTGATTTTTATCTGGATTGTGGTGGTGGTTTCATGCGTGTGTACAGCTGTCAAATCTTATCTAATTGTTGTCTGTTTTTTGTATTTGAGGTTGTTTGTATTAATATATGTTGTACCTTAGCCAAGTTTAAGGGAAAAAAAACTCAGTGGAGGACTACAAGAAACCTAAATGAACTAAATTCCAAAGTAAATAGACAAGAAGCCCCAGGAGAGATGAGACCTGTGCTATTTTCATCCCAGAAGAAGTAGTGGAAGATGCAAAATCTCCCAAAGGTCAGAGGCTTTTTATCAGACTTTTAGCAGCTGCAGGAGAGACCAGAACACCAAGAACCCCTCAGCTAAGATGCATATGTGGTATATGACACACACACCTGATACATGACGTGAGGAGAGGAAGAAAAAAGTGACCCACAACCAAGAGAAAACAGTCAACAGAAAGAGACCGAGAAACGGCCCAGATGTTGTTATCAGACAGAACTTTAAAACAATCATGAGAAATATACATTAGAATCCAGTGGTATAGTTGAATAGCAGCCATAAGAGGGGTTTCCATTAAGAAACAGAATGCAAAGAAAAAGAAACAATTGGAAATGCTAAAAATCACAGAAATAAAGAATTCCATTTAACATCAAAGGAAAGGATCAGTGAACATGAAGTCAAGTTAACAGAAATAACTCCAACAAAGCCACAAAGAGAACAAAGAGTGATCAAATAGATCTGAAATCTGTAAGACAACATCTAAAGGCCTAACATATATGCATTTAGAGTCCAGAAAAAAAAGAGAGGAAATGGAAGTAGAAAAAAATTTGAACAAATAATGGCTGGAAACATTCCTTATTTAATGATAGTATCAAACACAGATCCAAGAAGTTCATTAAAACCCACACATGATAAACACAAAGAAAACTACACCTAGACATAATGGTATCAGCCCTCTGAAATTCAAAGATAAAAAGAAAACTTTAAAAAAAAATATCCAGAGGTTAAAAAAGAAACAGAGAGGAAATGATATGATCTGAACTTACTTTTCACTAAAGCAATAAAGACTAGCAGATAGTGCAACAAAAATGTATGGGCTGAAAGAAGAAAAAACTCTTTACCTTAAGTTGTAAATCCAACAAAATATTCTTTAAGAGTTACTATGAAAACAATTTCCTGAACATCACAGTCATAACTTTAGACTGGTGAAGAATTTAATGATACTTTTATTTTAATTAAACAATATTTCTATCATTTGTATTAAATGTATTAATTTTTCTTGTCTTATGTATTTTATTTGGAAGTTCATAAACCATCAAAATCCAACTCTAAAGCTCATTATGCTACAGAGTCTAATCTGACTATTTTAAAAACAAACACTATTGATTATATGCAAGCCATCAGAAACACTTATATGTAAGTAGTTAAGGTGGTAAACATAGTTTTTAAAAGATGCTTGGCTAAAAAGACTGGTTCCACCACTAATTTGATGTATGATATTTAGGCAAATTACTTTTCTGCTCTTGACTTTGCTTCCGCATCTTAAATTAAATGATGAGGGTAGAACAATTCCTGAGGGGTTCAAGAAGGGTAATTCGGTTTTACCAGTGCTTGGAATATAGTATGTACTTAATGAATGTTGACTATTATTGCCTGAAATTAGGTTTACATCTTTCTAGCCCCTTGATGTTTCTTTGTTCAAGGCTTGGTTACCAAAGCAGTAGTTGTCAAAGTGTGCAAAGTTCTGCACACCCTGGGGGAAGTCTCAAGAGTCACTCACAGAACATGCACAGCTGCCTTCATGCCAGCGCTCAGATACCCTGTGTCCTTCTCATTCTCATTCTCTCCCAAGGGCACTGTGCAGCTTCCTGGAAGTCACATGACAGCTGCAATGCCATCATTCTACAACTAATGAAATGCCGCCTGTGTAGACTTTTCTAGGGTAGGAGCTTTAAGGTATGAATGTTATAAATGTATGTATTTGGGGGAGGTAAACTTGGTTTGTTCTCAGAACTTCTACTGTGCTCTTTCTCCCTATCATTGGCTGTACTTGCTCTGATCTCTGTTAACTTCATTATTATCCAATAAATCATTATTCTGAAATTCCCGAGTTGTTCTTACACCTACATGTAAACACAAGAAGTAACCACTCTTGTGGGTTTTGTTTTGCAGTGATGTTAAATTATAGTAACTTTTCTTAATTTGAAATTTTCAGCTTAACAGTTATTATTCTAAAATTTAATAATATTTATTCTAATTTAAAGAATAATTTATTTATAGTTTTCCTCTATTTAAGGACAGATTTTTGGCTTGAAAAGAGAGAACTGGAAAACTTCCTCAACCCACAGCTGCACCGTGTACATCTACCATGGTTGTTGGACAGCTTCCCAATACTTCAAGTTTTCTTGATGAGATCATGGTGATATTAATTAATGTGATTATTCTCCTATTCTATAATAAAGTGTAGTTTGTCAACATCTGGAAGATCTGCAAAACAAGGGACCAGAATTTTCCAGTGACCATGATGTTCCAAACTCATGCAGGAATAAAGGCTCCATTCACAGAAGGATGGATTTTAATGGCTTCAGATCCCATATGACAAGCAACCTTTATGAAATGATCACTCTTCAAATTTCAAAAATTTTATACCAAAAGAGTATCTATAGCTGTATTAAGACACATGAAACCACTCCTCTCTTATCAGTTGTGCTTCAGGGTAAGGCTGGATTTTTTCATACACTTCAACTGGAACAACCTGAATGTGTTAAATATTGAAAATATATTCCTTTTTAGTTCAAACAATTATATACTGATTGTGAGTTATTTTACCAAATGCATAGTTACTGCTCACAGATGAAAAACCTGAAGTCTCACTAACTGTGTGGCTATACCACCACTTTACCCTCATCTTACACTCACTCTCCATCGACCAAGGATGCACGCTTCTCTCCAATCCTGGACGAGACTCTAACTTTCCTCTTAAAGCTCATATTCTGCCCTGGAATTCATCACAAGTGCCTTCTTTGTGTTCAGTCATTCAGTTGTGTCCAACTCTTTGTGGCCCTATGGACTGTAGCCCACCAGGCTCCTCTGTCCATAGCATTTTCCAAGCAAGAATACTGGAGTGGTTGCCTTTTCCTACTCTAGGGGATCTTCCAGACCCAGGGAACAAACCTGCGTCTCTTGCATCTCCTGCTTTGGCAGGCAGATTCTTTACTACTGAGCCCCCTGGGGAGCCCATGCTTTCTTTAAGACCTTTCTTTATAATTATTCTACCTACATAAAATCTTTAATCTTTCTGTCTCTCTGAACTCCTGGATTTACCCATCCATCGAACCATTCATTTATTCATTTGTTCATACATCCTGCAAGTTATTTATTAAGCACCTATTATTGCATTCTAAAGGAATTTCAGGAATTAAAAACAAAACCAAACGAAAACAAGCCAACACTAGATCATAAAGGAGAGCCTCATGTAGGAGTATGGACAGAATAAAAACACAAATTTAGTGAAGTGTGCTCTATTATGAGGTGTTCTGTGCCATGGGGACACAGAAAAGCCTGTTTTAACCCAGACACAGTACTTTGGTAAGTGCTTCCTCAAAGAAATGACTTAAGATGAGCCTTGTTGAGTAAGTAAGAACAAAGCATAGGAAACAAGAAAAAGGATTCCAAGGAGCAGAAAAATTTGTGCAAAGGAAAAAGGCAAGACAAGAAAGAGTCTGGTGACAAACTGCAGCTAAGACAATATAGCTGTAACACAAATTCAAGTAGGAACATGATTGAAGCATGGGACCAGAGTTAGTTGTAAACTGTGCTGTCAGATTATCCACTTGATGCTCTGAGCGCCACGGGGTTTCTACACCACTTAAAAGGGTGTGTGACACCTACCATGCAGCAAAAATTCTTGGTACTCATGCAATGACCAGTGTTTTTTATCAAGGACAGCTACTGCAAAAAAAAAAAAAAAAAAGCCAAATGCCATTTTACTGTGTGTAAAACACATTGACAGCACCCCAGCTCCCAACATCTACCATGCACTGAAACAGAGCCAATATTAAGACAAGAAGAACTAAACAGATTTTACTTGGTTTGATTTAGATAGATAATCAAAGCAGGTGAGCAAAAATGTTCTAGCCACCTCCAGTTAGGACATTCCTTCGCCAGCAAAGAAGAAAACTAATAGGGAAGAAAGATATAGAACAGTTACCCTGTGTCCACTCCAAAGGAATGGATCAATCCAAAAGAGTTGACCGTGGGGCAGGACCAATAGTAGAGAAACTTTTGTAGAGTGTGACCTTATGACACCTGTGATAGCCAGCCTTCTTGTTCCTGGACAAGCCGTCAGGTGAGTTGTAGGGATAATCCAGCCTAAGTAAAATAAACTAGGACAGAGGTGGAGAGAGATAGTGACTTCAGCTAGGATGGCCTGCTACCCTCAGACTCTATCCAAAACTATCACATCTTGCTCCAGTGGGAAAATTCTTTAGCATAAGATGACACAGTAAGAGCTTAAGAACATTATTCTAAACAGTCCCCACAAAAAAGACCCAGAAATAGAGGCTGTGGCATATTAAACTGTTATTTGCTGTGGAGATAAACAAAGAATGTTAATTATCATTAGTGACTGCAAATATTTTAAGACATTGAAAAAAATGAATTTTTCCCCAGAATTTTCATGGTGAGGACTGCCTTTTGCTGATCACACTTGGAAACATACAGTGCTAATCCAGCATAAAAATCTGTTGCCTCAAATCTTGACACATCAAGTCTCAATAGTGTTAGTATATTTATCCAAGTGTCTTCCACATTACATTTGTAATCCATGGTGAAGAATTAACCGAGATGGCTGGATGGCATCACCGACTCGATGGACGTGAGTTTGAGTGAACTACAGGAGTTGGTGATGGACAGGGAGGCCTGGCGTGCTGCAGTTCATGGGATTGTAGAGTCGGACACGACTTAGCGACTGAACTGAACTGAACTGAAGCTTTATATTCACAAACACATCACTTAAAAGTTCATATTATACTAATGAAACAGTGAAATTGTGTCCCATGTTTACTTAATCATATGAGCTACATATCATTTAACTACTTATAATTGAGCATATCTAAAGTTGCAAAATGGTTGAAAATTGAGAATAAGGAGCTAACAATTCCAGTGCATACATATAAAATTAGACTAGTAACACAACAAAGCTAATAAAAATACACAGCACTAGAACTTTGCTGGTGGTCCAGGGGTTAAGAATCCGCCTTGCAATGCAGGGCACACAGGTTTGATCCCTTGTTGGGAAATGAGGAACCCCCATACTAAGCCCATGCGCCAAAGTTAGAGAGTCTGTGCACTGCAACAAAAGATACGATGCAGCCAAGTAAGTAAACAAATCTTTTTAAAAGACAGAGTATTAAAGTTCTAAGCTTTGTCAACCTCATGGATGGAAACACCCGGTGCAAGGTGAGGAGCCACCCAATTTCCTTGTTACGTCTAGAGATGCATTCCAAACTCTGAAGTGTTCAAACTGATATATGAAAGTCTAATTAAAAGTGGTGTCTAAGCCACACAGCCCTTCCTCAAAACTTAAAAAAAAACCCAAAATGGTTTCACATAACCTAAGAAAGAAAGGTTCAGTGTCTATCCTGATCTTGTAACCTAACCCCATTTTACTGTAAATCTTGTTACCAATATTCTCCAACACTCACTGCTCCCAGCTGCCCATTTCACATCATACAACTTCAATCGAATGTTCATGATTTCTGGAGCACTTCTATTACATGTCTGTGAACAGAATGGGAACTAACCTGAGATGGTAACTCCTCCCACTGTAGACAGTTCAGGAAGCCATTGCAGCAGAGGATGAGACAGAGAAACACAAACGCCATATGACATTGTTTATACGTGAGATCTAAAAATGGTGCAAATGAACTTGTTTACAAAACAGAAACAGACCCGCAGACATAGAAAACAAACTTATGGCTACCAAAGGGGAAAGGGAGGGAGAGATAAATCAGGAGTTTGGGATGAACATAAACACACTATTATATATAAAATAGATAAACAAGGACCTACTGTATAGCACAGGGAACTATACTCAATATTTTGTAATAATGTATAAGGGTGAAGAATCTGAAAAGAATAGATATATGTGTATGTATATGTATAACCGATTCGCTTTCCTGTATACCTAAAACTAACACACCATGTAAATCAACTATAGTCTAATAAATAAATTATTGCAGAGAATAATGATAGGATGGGGAGTGAACAGGGAGGTGCAGAGAAACATAACAAGCTCTTGTAGATGTGGAAGAGCAACTAAGGTTCTGGGAAGCAGAGCCCAGACTGAGATGTAAAGGCTGAGTAGGTACCAGCCCCCCTGAAACCCAGAGAGGGGCAGGGAATCTAGAAAAGGATGGGATATCATCCTGTTTCCTGCAAAGGGGCACTACAGAGCTGCAGGGTGTGAAGAACTGCCTATGCAGTTCTCCACCCATAAATGGTTTCACACATTCACATTCACAGCCTCACACACCCTCTCACACTCACACACCTACACTGCCACACACCCGCTCACCCACACACCCTCTCACCCTAACATACTCTCACCCTCGTATATCCTCACACACACACACATACCTTCACACACTCTCATCCACACATACCTCACACACTCACACACACTTGCACACCTCTCACACCTACACACTCAGCTGCATCCTGCATGGCCCCTTCCTTTCGTCTGCCTCCGACGCTCTAAATCCTCCCATATATTTATACTCCACAGGTCCTCCAACATCCAGCAACCTCATCCTGCTGTAAAGCCTCCCCTAAGCACCAGCCCTTGCCCAGAAAGCCTTCTTCAGCACCTCCCTCCTGTGGGACTATGGCTTCTGAGGTTCTTGAGAACTTACACAGCTGCAGCACAAATATCAGTCTCCCGGTCGAGTGCTGCTGTGTAATTCTGGGACTGTTCTGGTGCTGGTATATTCCACACACAGACTTTAATTTCCGGCAGGCAGGACTGCCATAAACTTTGCATCCTCCTCAGTGACATACATACTCCATAATACACTTCATCGTGGGGTACAAAAGAGTGGCTAACCTCTGAAAAGTGTGTCCTAAAACATAAAGTAAGCTGAAGCTTTCGAAAAATCATGTGTTTTGAAAAATCACAAATTCAAAATATGTTCTTTCAATTCTTATTCTTATTGCCAGATACAGAAGTGCTAACCGTGTTCTTTAGCTGTGGGAAGAGCACACTGATTGCTGGTGGCAAAGATATGCAAACGATGCTACCTGACTGGACAGGCAGAACTACCAGACGCTGGTATAGTCTCATCTCAGCTCTTCAAGAAAATAGCATGATCTTGGCAAAAGCAAGACAAAAACCTAAGTAACAAATTTAAGGTCCAAGCAAGAGTATGAAGTTAAATATTCCAAAAGAGTTTAAATCCATTAATTTGGAAAAATCTCACCACAAAGTACTGAGAGCATGTGTGGATGTGTACAGTTAAAATCATCTTTTAAAACATTATGATGAAGAGAGCAAGGAATCTGGCCATGGTCTCAGTTCTCAAAACACAGAAGGTGGATTCCACCAACTTTATAGTCAAGAGCACTTGACACTGATTCCAGGCTCTACTCCCACGAGATTCTCAACATTATGGTCTGTACACACTCAAAATGTGAAGCATCGTTACCTACCAGCTAGGGAGACACAGGAACCCATCATTACAGAGGAGCCTAGGATTATTTCCTTCTGTTTTTACAGGTTTACTTGATAGCTAGTCTGCAGAAAGTGGAAATGCATACAGGAATCTGATCAAGTCTGTCACAGAATATACCCACTCGGGCCACACAAAGGAATGTAAACTCTGAGGAATGAGTTACTTGACCATAACACAACATGAACAGCCTTCTAAAGATGGCTGATTAATTCAGGGACTCGTGAGGGGAGGCATCTGGGGTTAAATGTTCTGCCCATTCTCCATTCTGTACAGGTATTGGAAGAACGTATTAATTGATCCTGATTAAATCTGCTCATGCCTCTAAATGAAGAATAGGTAGCCTGTCTCATTGAATTAAAATCTGAAAATATCCTGACCCTCTGGAACAATAGGCTAACTAAAGGTAAAGATTATATTTAGTTCCAGTAAGTATTTTTTAAAGTCCCACATTTAGTGGCTAAACGTGCAAACTGAGGAAAAGAAGTATACTTGCAGAGGAGAATGCAAAACGATGCCTAATTAAACAGTGTATTATGGATGCAAAACATACAGTGGAATAGAGGGCAGATTTGATTTTAGGATGATTTACCATATGGTATTCAGAGGAGATTAATTATGTTAGTCCTTTCCTCTTGCTTCAGCTCTCAGGACCACACTTTCAGAAAAACAGGAATGCATCCAAAAGAGAAATTCCCTAATGATAATAAGATACTCAAACTATGCCAATTAAGGGTGAGTTGAAGAAAATGAACATTACCATAGAGATCTCATGTCCGATTCTTTGTGACCCCATGGACTATACAATCCATGGAATGCTCCAGGCCAGAATACTGTTCCCTTCTCTAGGGGATCTTCCCAACCCAGGTCTCCCACATTGCAGGTGGATTCTTTTGCCATCTGAGCCACCAGGGAAGCCCAGGAATACTGGAGTGGGTAGCCTATCCCTTCTCCAGCAGATCTTCCTGGCCCATGAATTGAACCAGGGTCTTCTGCATTGCAGGCGGATTCTTTACCAACTGAGTTATCAGAGAAGCCATACATGTCTCAAATATTATACATAAAAGCTTTCTGTATAAGTACTCCAAAAGGTAAAAATTTGGATATGAATATCATAAAGGCAAATAGTATTGCTCAATATAAGAAAAGAATTATTATGCTCAGAACAGGTCACATAAAGGAATGCCTTCCACATTCAAGATAAATTTTGGTAAGTAGCTTACTAAATCAATCTTAATATTCACCTTGAATTTGGAAATAAGGTCACCTGCTAAGAATGGAAAAACTAAAGATAATTTGGACTGGAAAACTCTGCCACATGTCTCATGGAGAAATTGATAGGAATTATCCAAGAAAGAATAAAATAACTGCCTGGAGCTATTAACCACCCCTGAAGCTGAAGTTGGAGGGAATCAGAAACTAAGAGGTTTAGCAGCAAGAGAGCAGAGGGATGGAGCACAGCTGACATTTCTTGCCAAAATCATTGCACTGAGTAAAGACAGGAAAACCTGAGAAAATTGGAAATGGCTAAGGAGTAGTCACCAGAGAGGAGGGTATAAGTGGTTTTGAGTAAAGGTGTTTATTGGAAGGACAAGGGGTTGAGGTCAGAAAGAATCTGAAATGCTCAGCTTCTTCAGCTGGGCAGAAAGGCCCAGTGAGGTGGACTGCAGTCCTGTGGATCCAATGCTTAGATGTTGAATTAAGTTATAGGCGATTACAGTTGGTCAAAGTATAGAAAACAAATCCTTTGTTAGTGTAGATTCCCCAGGCAAGTGGAATGTTCAGGAAGTCAATAAGCACAGATCATGGGGATAGCGTAAATGGTGTAAACTTAGAAAGACAAAAGGTAGCTGGGCAGTGGTGGATGAGCGGTTACAAGCAGCTCTGAACCAGCGGCAAGCCCCACGGGGAAAAAAGCACAGCAGTGTTCTTTCCTGCAGGCTTCTCACAAAACAGATGCTAATCCAGAGACAGTATTCCCAAACCAAATACCCACAGCACCAAGGCATCAAAAAACCTGAATCGATAACTATGAAGAAGAAAAAATTATTATGAAGATAACACAATTAAGCTTATTAGGCACCCACCATGTGCCAGGCATCTTGAATCCAAGGATGAATAGCCTGAGGGTGATTTGAGTTTGGTAGTGATGAAGATACATGAACAGGTATTTTTTTAATTGGAGTATAGTTTATTTGCAAAGCTGTCTCCATTTCAGGTGTATAGCACAGTGATCAGTTACACACACACACACACACACACACACATATAGGTATATTCCTTTTCAGACTCTTTTCCCATTATAATTTATTACAAAACATTGAGTATAATTCCCTGTGCTATACAGTAGGTCCCCACTGTTTACCTACTTTATATATATAAAATATATTATATTATATATATAGTAGTTTTGTATGTTAATCCTAAACTCCTAATTTATCCTTTCCCTTCTCTGCTTTGGTAAACATAAGTTTGTTTTCTGTGTCTGTGGGCCTATTTCTGTTTTGTAAATAAGTTCCTTTGTACCAGTTTTTTAGATTTCATATATAAGTGACATCATATGATAAATGTCTTTCTCTGTCTGGGTTACCTGTCTGAATGGGTATTTTTGATGTAAGGCAGGCAGCATAGCGAAAGGGCAAGCAGAATTACGTCAGACCTGGAAAAAATTCAGAATGAAGAAGCTTTCCCTGGTCTGCCCAGACCCCAGGAGTGCTCGCTCCCAAAGCCATTGTCTTCTTTGGGCTTCTTACTAATTCCTACTGTGGTGAGAAGGAGGAGGTGGTGAGTGAATTAACTTGAGTTGCCTTTGATTTTCTGCAAGGGAGGTTTTATTTTAATAATAATAATAAGATTATTAACAAAGAATTCCAGGAAAGCAACTACAAGCAGTTGATAATCACATTTGTGTGTGGGGGTGGGGGGCAGGGGGTGGGGTATGCCCACAAGGGTATATGGCCCAGAGTCCCTCCAGTTTTATAACCTACTACTGCTGGTGGTGACTGGCCTAAAACCCCTCACTCCTAGCAAATACTTCTGTTCATACTCTATAAGCCTCAAGGCTATAGGAAGCACAAGCCTATTGGCCTACACTCAGGGGACAGAGAAATAAACTAGGTCAGACACTTCCAAACTGTTTGAGAAAAACAGAAGAAGCATATGTAAGTCAGGAAAGCCAAAAAATTACTCTAGTGTCAAATGAGTCAACTAGTCTATGAGTGGCTAAATTTATTCATCTAAAGACCTAAAATTGCCAAAAAACTCTTCTTGTATCAAGAGGGAGAGACCCAACCAAAACTACTGCCCAGCCACCTAACAAATGCTTACTGAAAACATCTAGATGGCTAGAGATGAAAAACCAGTTAAATTACTGATATTTTAGAAATAAAAATGTTTCCACAAATATGCAAAAAGTAATAAATAGTAACATTTAACAAAAGTTGCTTGGGTAAATATTTATAATTAAGTGGTATAAAAATCAATGACATAAAAGTTTTATTTCCTAGCAAATAAAAGGAAGCTAAGCAACTTCCTGGCAAATCTGACATTCATAATGGAAATAACGATTTGAATTCACTTACTTCTTTACTTATTAATCCAATATTGGATTAAATCCAATTTTAATTAATGCAATTAATTCCAATTAATTAATCCAATTTTAATTCAATCTTGATTGATTTAAAGTTTTTCAAAATAATGTCTTAACATAAGATCATAGTTATAAGAGACATGAGGACCAAGCCTTGTGAAGCCGCATCTCCTTCTATGTTCTCAAGAATGACAAAAAGGTGCCTTGAACATGTTATTTTATACCCAGGTACCTTGTAGCAGACCTTTAAGGTGCTTCTTATATTCATACATTACAAAACATTATACCATGCATAAGTACTTTCCATTATATTTATGTTGGATTTCAATGAGAGAAAAATAAAATTCCTTTTTCCTCTGTCATGTACTGAAAAAAAGATCTTACAGCACAAGAAGCAGCAGAAGGTAGCCACCTATTAATTACAAATTTCTATTAAATAAAGTTAAGCTACTTAAGTTTCCTAACAGATACATTTTAAAACATACAAGTGGGTCTGTTTTATGTGAGATGCTTAATTGCTGTAACAATATTTAATTATTCTAGAATTTTCCTACACAGGCTTTATGCAAAAAGCCTGCTATTTTGACATGAAAAGAATAGTTTATTTAACTCTGTGGTTTTTATTTTTCTATTGGGCCAAAAATCATTTTAAATTATCTGAGAACCCTGGATTATCTCCCTTAAAATGCAGTGACCGAAATGTTTAAGTAAAATTTCTAGACCCCTGGAAGCAATCCACAAACCAAGCTGTGTAATAACTGAACAGAGTGCAGACTACACCAGCAAATGCCTAATGCCTAAATCACCAAATGCCTAATAAAGTTTGCATGGCTTTTTGACAAATTAAGATTTGCTTTGACATTTTAGACATTCATATTTTTGTTATATTGTTGCCATTATTTACTTTTACCACTCTTCATAATATAGTACCGGAAATGACAACTCCTTAAGAAACAAAAACAAAAGCCGTTTTAGGAAAAGCAACAGATTAGTATTACACTATGAACCAAGATATAAAAATTTACATCCATCACTTGAAGACTCCAACGCTTACCCATGTGTCATCAGAGGATCAAAGATGTTCCTCCTAAGAGCAGTTCTAGTGAAGAGGTAAACATTTAATAAAATCACCATCATGCAACAGACTCTGATACGTTATAAATGAAGCTCTAATTTAGAACTATGTTTTATGACCTGTTCTTAAAATTCCGAAGGAGTTCAGTATTTTGGAAACCAAGATGCACTAGTCACAATTAAGCGACACGTTCAACCTTCTGGTTTTCTTCGGAAGATACACACTGTTCACCAAGTGTAAAAGGAAGGCACAATCCTGTGAAGTGAGGGAGCAAAAGAAGACGCAGGGAATCCATAGCCTGAAACCACGTGACCACAGTGCAAAGCAGCCTCCACACAAGTGCCCCCGCGAGGCTGCTCAGCCCATCCAAGACGGGCTCCGGGCACAGAGACGCAGACCCCTGCTCACTGCTCCCCCAAATCACAGTGGGAATCACACACCCCAAGCAGCAATTAACACACGCGCGAGCGGGCACCCCGACACAGACACGCGCGCTCACAAACACACGCGAACACACACCCCGACATACATGCACAGACACACACGCGCGCAAGCACATTCACTCCTCGGTAGAGCCCCGGCAACCCCCGTGGAAGTTTGAGGGCGGCCCCGCTAAGCTATACCGGATTGAAGCCGCCCGCCCCGTAGGAGCGCGAACCGAGCACCGGCGCAGCGCGGCCTCCCTCTGCGGGCTCCGACCCCCCGGCGCCCGGGCCGTGGGAGAGCATCGTCCAGCTCCCCGCGTTCTCACGCCAGGGCCCCTGGAGCGCAGCCGCCAGTTCGGCGCGGCCCGGCGCCCACCCACAGCTGGCCTTCCGCCCTCGGCCGCCGCGGGTCCCTCGGGCCCTGAGCTGCCCCGGGCGCCGTCTTCTTTGCGCCCTCGCTCCTCCCTGGCGTGGGAACCCGGCCGGCCCCAGGGCTGGACAGCTGGGAGCTCAGGAAGTCTTCCCGGAGGGGAGGGGGATAGGCCTGGGCAGGGGGCCGCGGAGAGGGCCGCTCCCCTGGCAGCCCTGACCCGCGCGGGCACACGGCGACCACTTACTCGGCTGCGTCCCAGACCTCGGGGCTGCGTTCTGGGATCGCCGGTAGCTCCCGGGCGCACCTAGCAGATCCGCGCTGCCAACGCAGAAGGCGAGGGGGCGGCAGCGGTGGGGGATGAGGGGGCGGTGGGCGGGAGAGGAGACCCGGCGGCGGCACCTGCGGGTCCGTGCACCGGTTTCCCCACAGCCAGCGCTTACTCGGCTCCTGCTCAACAGGCGGGGCAGGCGCAAAGCGCTGCAGACCCGGTTCCCGCGCTGCGCCCACGCTCAGCCAGCTCCAGCCTGGGTCTCTCCCAGCGTCTCCATCTCTTTCTCTCTCTCTCTCCCCCCGCCCCAAGGATCCCTTACAGCCTCTCCCTGCTGCCTTTGACTTCTTTTTGGAACCCCTCCCCTTCCCTGCAACGAAAGACTGAAAAAGAAAGTAGAGGCTGAAACGCACCATGGTGAGGTCACTCGAGGCCTCTGTCGGCTCGCGGCGCGCCCTCCTCGCAGGAGTCGGTCGGTCGCCTTGGGTTGGGGTGGGAGGGTTCCCCAAGGCGACTCCCTGCTTTTTGCCCGGAGTCTAGCAGGCGGAGTGGAGAAAAACTGCAGTGAAACCAGATCGTGGAAAATCAGCTCGGTACTGAGTCCCACCCACCACGACGACCCGACTAGGGCCGGGGAACTGAGTCCTCCAGCCGCCCAATCGCTTTCCCAGCAGTTCCTGTGTGGTGACAGACACCAGGGGACGGGGACAAACGAGGGGAAAGGAAAAAGAGGGAGGGAACGCAAGGAAAATTTGGCCCACTTAAAAATATATATTTTCTGCTGTGCACTGGGCCGGAAAAACTGTAGTTCTCCGTAGTTAGAAACTCCAGCATTTCTGCTGGAAATTGGTGTCTGCGTGGATGGAAGACTCCAGCATTTCTGCTGGAAATTGATGTCTGCGTGGATGGTTTTCGTGCCCTGGTTCTCAGGTTAACGCCAATCTACTTTGTAAATGCAGTTCTACGGTTGCAGAGTATTTACATCTTTCCAGTAAGGTCCTGATTCTGCTTGGTTTGGTACATTTAGCTCTGTTTGGTGGGTGTGCAGGGTGTGTGTGTGTATGTATTCCAGCACAGAAAAATAAAGTCTTATATAAATGTTTTTAGTCACCTTTCTGACTAAGAAAAACTCATTATGCTGTTTCATTTTGAATTCATAATTAATCATGATTATTATGCGATCTTTCTTCAAACCCAGGAACTCTGAGATAGATTGTTTATGGTTATCTCCAGTTCTTATATTAATATTTCTCCCCAAACTTACCCACCTAGTCCGTCCGTTTTAGAGTCATCTCCCAACCTTGACAACTATGCTGTTCTCATGGAAAACATCAGTCAACTAAGAAGACATTTAAATTAGAAAAAAAATGCATTTAACTAAAATTTGTCTTAGTATTGGGGGAAAGTCCAGACCTGTAAGTTTGTGTTTTCTGGTTCTGCTGTCTCTGGAACCTTCTATTTCTCTGCTTGCAACACTTGATAATCTCTTGGGTCAAAATAGCTTTTATCCTCAGAGTACTTAGAATTTAAGACCTAGGAGGAAACATCAGAAGTACCCAGGAACACATAGTTGAAAGGGGAGCTCATGCTATTTTAGGAAAGATAAAGTTAATGATTTGAAAACTCAGGAAGAAGAGAGATCTTCTGACAGGAGAAATACTTTGCAACAGAACACTATTAGAGATAGGCCCTACAGGGTAGGTCATATTCGAGAAAAGATAAACTAAAGAAAGTTTTGTTTTTTGTGTCTTTCAGGCAGAGGCAAACTTGTGAATGAAGGCCTGGAGGTGGGAAGACAGGACCCCGATGTTCAAAAAGAGAACAATGAACACACTGGCCAGAACGGCCATCATTTAAAAAGTCTATAAAAATTAGATGCTGGAGAGGGTGTAAAGAAAAGGGAATCCTCCTACACTGTTGGTGGGAATATAAATTGGTAGAGCCACTTTGAAGAACAAACTCCATATGGAGTTTCCCTAAAAAACTAAAAATAGAACTACTATATGATCCAGCTATTCCATTCCTGGGCATATATCCAAACAAAACTATAATTCAAAAAGATACGTGCACCCCAGTGTTCATTGCAACACTGTTTACAATAGCCAAGACAGGGAAACAACCTAGATGTTCTAGATGAGTGGATAAAGAAGATGTGGTACATATATACAATAGGATATTACTCACCATAAAAAAGAATGAAATAATGCCATCTGCAGCAACATGGAGGCAACTAGCGATTATCATACTAGGTGAAGTAAGTCAAACAGAGAAAGATAAATACCATATGATAGCACTTATATGTAGAATCTAGAATATGACACAAATGAACTTATCTGTAAAACACAAACAGACTCAAGGACGTAGAAAACAGACTTGTGATTGCCAAAGGCGGGGGAGAGGGAAAGGATGGACTAGGAGTTGGGGATTAGCAAGCATATACAAACTATTACATGTATAATGGATAAACAACAAGGTCCAACTCTTTAGCACAGGGAACTATATTCAGTATCCTGTGATAAACCATCATGGAAAATAATATGAAAAAAATATAATATTATATATATATATATGAAAAAAGTCAAAGTGTTAGTTGCTCAGTTGTGTCCAACATTTTGTGACTCTGTGGACTGTAGCTGGCCAGGCTCCTCTGTCTGAGGAATTCTCTAGACAACACCAAAGTGGATTGCCATTCCCTTCTCCAGGGGATCTTCTCCAGGTCTCCCACATTGCAGGCAGATTCTTTACCATCTGAGCCACTATGTACATATAACACTGAATCACTTTGCTGTATAGCAGAAATTAACACAAAATTGTAAACCAACTTCAATTGAAAAAATTTTTTTTAATAAGAAGGAAGTGGGGCCATTTCCAGAGTACACCAAAAAGAAAGAAAGTATAGACAAATGAGGTGGAAGAATAAGTTGAGTCCAGATGGTCTCATTTGTCCACCTCTAGTTGTCATACATTGTAGGGTTGTATAAAACCTGGTTTTCTTGTTGTTTGTTATCTTCTACGGGCATTACTTTTCTCAACATGCCTTCATCTTGGATTCAGTTCAGTTCAGTTGCTCAGTCGTATCCAACTCTTTGCAACCCCATGGACTGCAGCATGCCAGGCTTCCCTGTCCATCACCAACTCCCGAGCTTGCTCAAACTCCATCGAGTCGGTGATGCCATCCAACCATCTCATCCTCTGTCATACCCTTCTTCTCCTGCCTTCAATCTTTCCCAGAACCAGGGTCTTTTCCAATGAGTCAGTTCTTTGCATCAGGCGGCCAAAGATTGGAGTTTCAGCTTTAGCATCAGTCCTTCCAATGAATATTCAGGACTGATTTCCTTTAGGATTGCCTGGTTTAATCTCCTTGCAGTCCAAGGGACTCTCAAGAGTCTTCTCCAACACCACAGTTCAAAAGCATCAATTCTTCAGCACTCAGCTTTCTTTATAGTCCAACTCTCACATCCATACATGAATACTGGAAAAACCATAGCTTTGACTAGAAGGACCTTTATTTGCAAAGCAATGCCTCTGTATCTTGGATTATGACTTGTTTAACTCATTCACTCATGCCTTTACCATCTTAAGACACAAACACTTTAGGAAGGACTACATTTACCTCAGTCCTTTCTACCAGGACCTACTCAGCTTCACCAAGGTTAGCTCTCAGCTAGACAGTGTCCTGTGCAGGCAGTTCCTCAGACATTCTAGATTCAGTTCCAGGCCACCAAAATAAAGCAAATATCACTATAAAGCGAGTCACATGAATTTTGTTCCTAATGTATATAAAATATGATGCTGTTAAAGTGCTGCACTCAGTATGCTAGCAAATTTGAAATATTCAGCAGTTGCCACAGGACTGGAAAATGTCAGTGTTCATTCCAATCCCAGAGAAAAACAATGCCAAAGAATGTTCAAATTACTGTACAGTTGCACTCATTTCACATGCTAGCAAGATTATGCTCAAAATCCCTCAAGCTAGGCTTCAGCAGTACATGAACCAAGAACTTCCAAATAAATATAAAAGCTGGATTTAGAAAAGGCAGAAGAACCAGAGATCAAATTACCAATATCTGTTGGATCATAGAAAAAGCAAAATAATTTTTTTTAATCTACTTCTGCTTCATTGACTAAGCTAAATCCCTTGACTGTGTAGATAACAATAAACTGTGGAATATTCTTAAAGAGATGGGACTACCAGATCACCTTCCCTAATAGCTCAGTTGCTAAAGAATCTGCCTGCAATGCAGGAGACTCCAGTTCGATTCCTGGGTTGGGAAGATCAGCTGGAGAAGGGATAGGCTACCCACTCCAGTATTCTGGCTGGGAGAATTCTACGGACTGTATAGTCCATGGGGTCACAGAGAGTCGGACACGACTGAGTGACTTTCACTTTCACTTTACCTGCCTCCTGATAAAACCTGTATACGGATTAAGAAGCAACAGTTAGAACCAGACACAGAACAACTGGCTGGTTCCAAACTGGGGAAGGAGTATGTCAAGGCTGTATGTTATCATCCTGCGTATTTAATTATATGCAAAGTACATCATGTGAAATGCTGGGTTGGATGAATCACAAGCTGGAATCAAGTTTGCCCAGAGAAATTTCAACAACCTCAGATATGCAGATGATACCATTTTAACAGCAGAAAGTGAAGAGGAACTAAAGAGCCTCTTGATGAAGGTGAAAAAGGAGAGTGAAAAAGCTGGCCTAAAACTCAACATTCAAAAAATGAAAATCGTGACATCCAGTTCCATCACTTTATGGCAAATAGATAGGGAAACAATGGAAACAATGACAGACTTTATTTTCTTGGTCTCCAAAATCACTGCAAATGGTGACCACAGCCATGAAAATTAAAAGATGCTTGCTTCTTGGAAGAAAAGCTATGACAAATTTAGACAGCGTATTAAAAAGTAGAGACATCACTTTGCCAACAAATGTTCTTATAGTCAAAGCTATGGTTTTTCCACTAGTCATGTAGGGACGTGAGAGTTGGACCATAAAGAAGGTTGAGCACTGAAGAACTGATGCTTTCAAATTGTGGTGCTGGAGAAGACTCTTGAGAGTCCCTTGGACTGCAAGATCAAACCAGCCAATCCTAAAGGAAGTCAATCCTGAATATTTATAGGAAGCTGAAGCTGAAGCTCCAATACTTTGGCCACCTGATGCAAAGAGCCGACTTACAGGAAAAGATCCTGATGGTGGAAAAGACTGAGGGCAAAAGGAGAAGGGGGCGTCAAAGGATGAGATGGTTGGATGGTATCACTGACTCAGTGAACGTGAGTTTGAGCAAACTCAGGGAGAATATGAAGAACAGGGAAGCCTGGCATGCTGCATTTCACGGGGTTACAGAGAGTTGGACACAACTGAGTGACTGAACAACAGTGCATATAAACGCTAGGTGTACACTACGCAGTAATCTACGAAGTGTGCAATAGCAATGTGTCTAAACACAATGTATCTGCCTTGACTAAAAAAATGCTTTGTCGCTAAAAAATGCCAACCATCAGTCAGTCTTCTGCAAATCTTAGTAGTAAAATCAAAGATCACTAAGGGACTTCCCTGGCAGCCCAGCTGTTAAGACTTCTTCCAGTGCAGGGGGTAGGGCTTCCATCCTTAGCCAGGGAGCTTTGGGACCAAAATCCCACATGCTTTAGGGCCAAAAGACCAAAACATAAATCAGAAGCAATGTTGTAACAAATTCAATAAAGATTTTCAAAATGGTTCACATAAAAAATATCTTTTAAAAAATCACCATAACAAATAAAATAATCAGGAAAATATTTGAAATCACCAAAATGTGACATAGACATGAAACGAGTAAATACTGTTGGGGAAATGGCTCAGATGGACTTGCCTGATGCAGAGTTGTCACAAACCTTCAAGTTGTAGAAAAAAAGGCAGTAAAGGGAAGTGTAACAAAAGGAAGTCTGCTTGTGGTCCCTATCCACTTTGTGGCCCTATTCTCTGCGGGTTGTGTGAAAAAGCAAAAGGTACAGGAACCACGGAAGGGTGATGAAAGACATTCTCTAATCTGAATGACTGATATGCCCTGGAAACTTACCAAAAATTCCTTGATGTTAAGGAAGACATCTTTTCAGCCTAAGTGCCCAGAAATGAACATGAATTGCAGTAGGGATTCAGTAAAATGATCCTTAAGTGGATAAATGAACACCTGAATATTTCATCATCTTTGAGATCAGTTCTTTCTTATAGATGATGTGTAGTTTAAAACCTACTTGTTTTCACTTTATTGAGCACAGGAAAGTCATCATGACAACTTCATCAAAATAGTAACAAGGGCAAGTATTCGATTTAAAACAACTTCCCTGTAACTTTGTCTCTCAGGCAGAAAAGATCAAAATTTTCTTCTCAAGATGCTTTGTTTCCCCTGTTTGCACAATTGGCAACAGCACACAAGCATTCAACTGTGTATTCTTTTCACACTCGCAAATGACAATGACAGAGATGCCGTCTAACTCCTTGCTACTCAGAGTGTGGTCTGTGAATCAGCAGCCACACCATGACCTGTGATCTTGTCAGAAATAAAGGCTTCAGGGGCTTCCCTGGTGATCCAGAGGCTAAGGCTCCACTCCGTCAATGAAGGGGCCTAGGTTCAATCCCTGGCCAGGGAACTAGATCTCATATGGCACAGCTAAGACTCAATGCAGCCAAATAAATAAATGAATAAATAAATACTCAAAAATAGACAAAATAAAACTTGGCTCAAACAAACAAACAAACAAAAAGAAATATAGTCCCCAGGCCTCACTCCAAACCTGAATCAGAACCTTTATTGAACAAATCCTAGTTAACTCATATGCATATTACAGTTTTGGAAGCATTGGTCTGCAGTCAGCTCATTAAGTGTGCTCGACCTGGAAATGGGTTTCATGAATCTGTTTAAACCTGGGCATTTTTATAACCAATGTCTTTCCTTTTTATCTGGGACATTTTTCAGTTCAAATTAAGAGACTGAAGAAATTCATCTCTTTGGCTTCTTGGTCTAGTTCACAAACCAGAACCACAAGTTCACAAAGCGAGGGAGATTTAGAGAAAAGCAGGTGGGGGCAAGAGGGAGAAATGTGAGGAAACTGGGTACTAGGGCACATGTACTTTTTAAAAATATTTCAGAAGCAGAGCTTCTCTTTATTTTTTAGCAAGCAAAGCACTGGCTGTACTGTTTATCAAGGTAAATTGTCGAACTTCATTATATGTTTTTTCTCTCTATTATTCTTCTTTCCTCCTTAAGGTCCTTTACCTTCAATTTGTTTGAAATGCACCTGGTTAGATACCAGGTAACTTGTGATGGTTGGGACCATGTTAGCATCCATGTCACTTTTGCAATGTGAGGTTTTAATTAAGGAAAGTGGAAGAGCATGAGGTCAGAGTCCCTAAATTTCTGGCCCTGTTATAGACATTCATGAAGCAACGTGGGTTTGGGGATTCCAAAAGTTAAAAAATGAAAGTGTTGATCTCTCAGTTGCGTCCGATTCTTTATGACCCCATGGTCTGTAGAATTCTGTCTATGGAATTCTCCAGGCTAAGATACTGGAGTGGGTTGTCATTTCCTACTCCAGGGGATCTTCAAAGGTGATAGAAATATAGTTCATTCTACTTTTTCAAAACAATGGTGTTTGTAAGCATTAGAGTGATCTGGTCAGCAGAATAATGCACCCCATACCTGCCACTCTGGTCTTGGCCCCAAAACACCACCTCCTGATCCCTGAACCCTGTGAATAGATTATGGCACTTGGCAAAGGGGAGTTTTGTTGCTGTTGTTCAGTCGCTAAGTCATGTCCAACTCTTGTGAACCCATGGACTGCAGCCTGCCAGGCTCCCTTGTCCTTCACTAGCTCCCCAATTTGTTCAGATTCATGTCCATTATGTAGGAGATGCTATCTAACCATCTCATCCTCTGCCGCCCCCTTCTCCCTAAGGTTGCACATAGAATTAGGATTGTAACCAACTGACCTTGAGATGGGAAGATCACACACAAGTGTCCTTACAAATGAAAGATGGAGGCAAATGTGTCAGTGTCCTCATCAGAAAGAGTCAGAGGGAAGCAGTGTGAGAAAGTCTTGACCAGAATGACTGGCTTTGCAGGTGGAGAGGAGTGAGTAGCCAAGAGATGTGTCCAGCCTCTGGACAAGGATGAGGCTGGAAAACCCTTTCTCCCCAAGAGCCTCCAGAGAAGCAGCAGCCACATACGCACTTTGATTCTAGCCCAGTGAGACCCGTTTCAGACTTCTGACTTCCAGAAATATTAGGTAATACATGCCCATTCTTTTCGGAGAAGGCAATGGCACCCCACTCCAGTATTCTTGCCTGGAAAATCTCATGGATGGAGGAGCCTGGTAGGCTGCAGTCCATGGGGTCGCTAAGAGTCGGACACGACTGAGCAACTTCACTTTCACTTTTCACTTTCATGCATTGGAGAAGAAAATGGTAACCCACTCCAGTATTCTTGCCTGGAGAACCCCAGGGACGGGGGATCCTTGTGGGCTGCCGTCTATGGGGTCGCACAGAGTTGGACACGACTGAAGCAGCTTAGCAGCAGCAGCCCATTCTTTTAAATAACTAGATTTGTGGCTTTTCATTATAGCAGCAACAGGAAACTAATACCGAATTGGGATCCTGCTGTAACACATCCCCCAAATGTAAAGTAGCTTTGGAGTGGAGCAAAACTGGAAGAATTTTGTGGAGAATGATTTTTTAAAAAGCCTAGGTTGCTTGGAATGTCTTGAGAAGTGGAATATTACCTGGAATGTCAGTAAACAAAGGTTGTCACAGGACTCAGTGATTGCAGTCACCATAGCTGGTGAGCCCAGAGGAAAGCATAGGATGCAGGCCCCAGATAGCTGAGGTGCCCCAGACAGCTCACTGAATGATTTCAGTGAAGCCAGGCTCTTGCATCTTCCCATACATAGAAAAACACTAAATCCCTTAACTTGGGATATCTGGTTTTCTTTCATTAGCAATAATCTTTTGATGTTCAGACTACCTGCCCTTTCTTGCCAAACCTCTATATAACCTGGTTCCTCCCCTCGCCTCCTCAGAGATGTTCTCTCGGGGTTTCTTGAGATGCTGCTTCCCGGGCTCAAGTCCTAAAAATTTCTGTTGAATATAGTATAGCTCTGTCCTAGGCTGTGAATATTTTTAAGCTTACATTACTGTTAGTAAACATATGACTGTTAACTCTGCTAGTGAGGAGTCAGAAGCAGGGCAGAGAAAGCCTCCATAATCTGAGAGAATTCCTAACACATCATGAATAGTCTGCTGGCAAAAGTACTGCCAGGGAAGGCACAGATGGAAATGAACCCGTTACCAGAAAATGGAGGAAAGGAAATCCTTATACAGTGGCAGACAGCAGCAGCATTGTCGTCTGCAGTTTATGTGGCAACGATGAATTTGGATATTCACCAAAGGCAATTTCTAAGCAATGTGTTGAAGAAACAGGCTGGTTTCTTCTTGCTGCTTATCAGAAAATGTGAAAGGAAAGAGACAACTTGAAGGAAGAAGCATTAAGCAGAAAGGAACCAGGACTTGGTGATTTGGGAAATCCTCAGCTTATCCAGATGCCACGCCATTCTCTTCTAGGTAAACAGTGATGTCCTCGTGCTTTGGCAATCCTGAGAGGTTTTGTTCATTCTCATATTTGAAAAATCTGCTAAATGTATTAACACAACAGATCCCTGTATTTTAATTTTATGTCCCAGAGTATTAATTATATTGACTCTTTTAGCCCTGATATCATTACATAACACTGCTATTCATAAATTGTTTGTGCTCCAAAAGGAGGCCAAAATGTTCTTTTATGGATCTCAACATATTTAATGCTGCTTTTAAAATGCTTCCCTCACAGGAATAACTTACCACTGCTCTGGCTTCAGGAAACTGAGAGGAAAACATAAGATAGAAAGAGTAACAGAAAAAGGTCCTAAGATAAATGGGCTAATGGATACTGCAAAATAAATGTTGCAAACTAGTTCAAAAGTATTTATTGAGCGTAACTATGTTGGATCGCAGAGTCAGACATGACTAAGCGACTAAGCACAGCACATGTTATGTAAAGATATTTGTAAAAAATATGTAAAAGATATTTCATATGAGCAAACTTGTTTAAAAAGAACAGTTCAGTCACACAAAGATATGTTGTCCGTAAAGAAAAAAAAGAGTCCACAGCTAAGGTAAAGCTTTTATTCTAACTTAGTTAAAAAATACACTTAGGGAAATTACAGTGGTTAAGACTCTGCCCTTTCACTGCCAAGAGACTGGGTTCGATCCCTGGTTGGAGAACTAAGATCCCACATGCTGCATGATGTGGCCACATAAATTTAAAAAAAAAAATTTAATACACTTAGTTTTCCATGTTGCTCTTTCTTCCCCAGCTTAGTCCCTCACACCACACCATGCTCTTACAAGTCTTCAAGGTTTCCCAAAGTTGATCATGTGACGACAGACTATTTTCTGAGTCCTTGACTTTAGTCTTTTTTAAATAGAAAAATGAAACCAGCTGCCAACAAAAAGGTTACTTGAGTTCCTTATAGTAACCCCAAATAGGAAACAACTCAAATGCCCAGTAACAAATGGGTGGATGAGCAACTTATCAGTTCAGTTCAGTTCAGTCGCTCAGTCGTGTCCAACTCTTTGCGATCCCATGAATCGCAGCACGCCAGGCCTCCCTGTCCATCACCAACTCCCGGAGTTCATTCAGACTCACGGCCATCAAGTCCGTGATGCCATCCAGCCATCTCATCCTCGGTCGTCCCCTTCTCCTCCTGCCCCCAATCCCTCCCAGCATCAGAGTCTTTTCCAATGAGTCAACTCTTCACATGAGGTGTCCAACCTACTGGAGTTTCAGCTTTAGCATCATTCCTTCAAAAGAAATCCCAGGGCTGATCTCCTTCAGAATGGACTGGTTGGATCTCCTTGCAGTCCAAGGGACTCTCAAGAGTCTTCTCCAACACCACAGTTCAAAAGCATCTTATAGTACATCCATAAATGAAACACAGCTCAGTAGCAGAAAAGAAACGACTAATCTAGACAGCAACACAGATGAATCACAGAAATGATGCTGAGGAAAAAAAGAAGAAAAACAGGCAAAAAAGAGTACACATGTCATGTTTCCATTGATATGAAATTCTAGGAAAGGTAAAAGCAATCTCTAGAGACAGAGAGCAGACCCTGGTTGCCTAGACCCAGGGTTTGGAATTACCAGTAAAGGGGCAGAAGGTACTTTCTGGCTGATGGAAATGTTCCATATCATGATTGTGGTGGGGATGATGAGGGTGTATGTATTTATCAAAATTAATCGAATTTTGCACTAAAAATGGGTGTTTTATTGTAGGTACAGGTGGTGCTAGTAGTAAAGAAACTAGTTGCCAATGCAGGAGATGTAAGAGATGTGGGTTCAGTCTCTGAGTCTGGAAGATTTCCCCGGAGGAGGACACAGCAACCCACTCCAGCATTCTTGCCTGGAGAATCCCACGGACAGAGGAGCATGGGTGGCTACCGTCCCTAGGGTCACAAAGAATTGCGCATGACTGAAGTCACTTAGCATGCACACATACTTATTTCAATAAAGCTGGCTTTAAAATGAGAGCTGAAAACAACATCAACAACTTTCAAAGTTATTTAAAGAGGGATGAATGAATTATTTTCTGAGGTTGTAAATGTTAATTGTCAGGAAAGAATCATAGTAGATTGCACTGTAGGGTGTAATTATATATTAGACACTGTTCCAAGCACTCTGTCTGTTAGGTCATTCCTTTCCTCCAGGAATCCTTTGAGGTGAGTACTATTATTATATCTGCTTTACATACAAGAAAATTGAAGTATAGGGAAATTAACCAATTTCCCCTAAATCCATAGGTAGCAAGTGTCAAAAGCAGGGCTCAGACTCAAGTGGCCTAGTTCTAAAACCAGAGTGTGAATCCTTCTGCCCATCTTGCAAAGAGCTTGCTAATTGTGCCCAGCACAGGCTGATGAAATCTGATTCTCTGGGTACTTGCAGGTCCCAGGAACCTACACTTTAACAAGCACCTATAGATCATTCTGATGTCGAGGGTCACAATCAGAAACACTGAATATTTCATGGTAGTAAAGATGTCTTAGTGAAGAAGTCCCTTGGTGGGTACACATTCCCGACACTGTTATGCAATAGGATTTTCAACATTGGCACTTCAAACTGTTTATTATACTCCCTTAATTTCCTTGACTCTAGTTTAAGCTGCATGTGAGCAGTGGAGACATCTTTAACAAGCTTTATGTCCTAATGGAACAGTTAACTAAATTGATGTAATAATGAGTTTCCATTTATTTATGCACTTATAGAATGAAAGAGAGGAGACACTGATTCAGACACAGAGGGAAGAAAGAAAGGAAGGGAGGGAGGGAGGGAGGAAGGAGAGAAAGGAAGATTCATTGGAAGTATATTAATAAAGCTGCTTATACTAATAAAGCTGCTTATAAAAGAAAATATTAAGGCAATCACACTCAGGTAATCTTATCCCAGTTATTTAAATGTTACCAAAATTTGACTTGTCCCAGCTTCCTTTCATGGCAAGGCATATTAGAAAATAAGCCTTTGACAAAAAGCTGAAAATTCCTTAGCATCTGCCATATCTGGTCAGTGGTCTTTGAAAAAAACCCCAGAACTCCTACAGGTGAAGCATCTTCCTTACCAGGCTGAGCATCTCCCGATTTCAGGGCGTCCTGCAAAGCTGAATTGAAATAGAGCTTTAAAAAAATCACAGCCTTAAAAGAATAACTCTTTTAGAGGAATGCATTTAATCCAAATGAGGAGAGGTTTTTATATGTAAATACGAATACAGGAGAATCTTTGAGCCCTTCAGTTTTTTTAATTTATTTATTTTTAATTGAAGGATAATTGCTTTAGGGTATTGTATTGGTTTCTGCCAAACATCAACATGAATCAGCCGTAGGTATACATATGTCCCCTCCCTCTTACAACTCCCTCCCGCTTCCCTCTCCATCCCATCCCTCTAGGTTGTCACAGAGCCCTGGTTTGAGTTCCCTGAGTCATACAGCAAATTCCCAATGGCTGTCCGTTTTACATATGGTAATGTATATGTTTCCATGCCACTCTCTCCATTCATCCCATCCTCTCCTCCCCACCTCACCCCACATCCATAAGTCTCTTCTCTAAGTCCGCATCTCCATTTGAGCCCTTAAGTTTTAAGAGGAACATTCCAAACCTATATGACATACTGACCTACAGGAAAGAGAGCCATCTATGTAGAAAAACATGTTTTCAACATTGTTTTTTGGTAAAAGGAACAAAAGGAATATTCTAGTCAGTAACATGCCCTGTCTCCTTTCAAATATTGTAACATAAAACTTTCTCTGCTTTCACAGTATGGAGATGCCTTTAAAAACTAGGACTAAAACTATCATATGACCCAGCAATCCCACTCCTAGGCATATACCTTGAGGAACACAAAATTGAAAAAGACACATGTACTCCAACATTCATTACAGCACTTTTTACAATAGCTAGGACATGGAAGCAACCTAGAAGTCCATCAACAGATGAGTGGATAAAGAAGCTGTGGTACATATACACGATGGAGTATTACTCAGCCATGAAAAGGACCACATTTGAGTCAGTTCTGATGAGGTGAATGAACCTAGAGCCTGTTATACAGAGTGAAGTAAGTCAGAAAGAGAAAAATAGCATACACTAACACATACATATGGCATCTAGAAAGATGGTACTGATGAACCTATTTGCAGAGCAGCAATGGAGACACAGACATAGAGAACAGACTTATGGATACGGGTTAGGGGAAGAAAGGAGAGGGTGGGGCAAATGGACAGAATAACATGAAAACATACACACTACCATATGTAAAACAGATGGCCAGTGGGAATTTGCTGTATGACTCAGGGAACTCTAACCGGGACTCTGTGACAACCTAGAGGGGAGGGATGGGGAGGAAGGTGGGAGGGAGGTTAAAGAGGGAGGGGACATATGTATACCTATGGCTAATTCAAGTTGATGTTTGGCAGAA
Organism: Ovis canadensis; assembly: GCF_042477335.2. Classification (NCBI taxonomy): domain Eukaryota; kingdom Metazoa; phylum Chordata; class Mammalia; order Artiodactyla; family Bovidae; genus Ovis; species Ovis canadensis. Next base: position 54,120,794 of record NC_091261.1, read on the forward strand.
ACCAACACAATATTGTAAAGCAATTATCCTTCAATTAAAAATAAATTTAATTTAAAATTTTTTTAAACTTTTTTTGCTTCCTATATTTAATTTTATAATTTAGAACCAGAAAATATGGCATGACAAAAATAATATGCTTCTCCTTGAACAGTCTCATGGGAGTATGCCTTGATCATTATTCCAACACAAGAGCCTCACCCTGAGGATGTATTGAACCAGTGAGCTGATGAGTTTATGCCAGAAATATCTAAGGAATGGATATCACTGTTGCTTTTGGTTTTCACTTTACTTGCAAAGACAAGATGTTTCCTTTGAGTCTCACTCATAAATGTTTGCTTCTTCTTCTGGGAAACAAGAAAGACATAGATCTCAAAGCTACAAAAGGCATCCAAGGATACTAAGATGCTCTTAAGGGATCATCTCGCTGGATGGGGCCCAAAGGCATATCTTGAGCCCTGGTTCAAAACAAGAAAATGATCTGAGTTTCAGAGTAAAGAGAGCTCTGTTTTGACATAAAGAAAAGGCGGATTATGCAGAGGCAGACTTGTTGAAATCTCATTTTATGAAAATGACAGTTATGGCTGCTGCCCTTATATTTATAAAATACAGTGTTTAAACAGTTGACAATATTACCTATGGGAAGTAGTGTCTTACCAGATTCTTCTTCCTTTCTAGAGGATCTATTTTGGTCTGATTATAGGAATAATGCAAGCAATAAAAAGGGCCTCCCCTTTCCAACACGGGAGCAGACATGCAGAGAAGCCCTCCCTGGTAGAGAACCGCTGATGACGCTGAGTAAAATTAAAATGGGATTTTAGGGTTTAAGCAGGCTAGATGTTTAGAAAGGGTAACAAGCTAAAGCAAGGAATAGAGAGGAGGGAAAAGGGCCTCAGTGGTAGCAAGCACAGTAGCAGGAGTTCCTGGGAGCTCATCACCTGAAGCTGTGGGCAAGGGCCTGGGAGCTCGGTCGGGGGACAAGACAGAACCAGCGCAGATAGGAAGTGATGCCACAATAGAAGTCTTGTACGGTGGGGGTGCATTTTCTCCTCAGTGTTGCCTCAGAACCTATAGAAGACAGTCTCTCCTGAGTTTTCCTGATCTGAAGCCTGCAAGTCCGCGGTTTCAGCTCAGAAATTCATGCATATTCAGTGGCTTGAAACTCCGCAGGTGGAACCTTGAATTTAAAAGTGATCCTGTGTTGAGAAGACTGCAGGAGCCTGGCAGAAGCAAACACAAATTCTCTCCGGAATAAAAAGTGTTCCCTCAGAATCACCCATTCATTAAAATATTTTAGCAGAAAAACAATCACACAGCAGGCACTGTTCTAGAAACTGGAGACTTAACAATGTGTAAAACAAAGACCTTTGTTGTCATGGTGCTTCCACAATGAGGGACAATTAAAATTATTAACAAAAAATGTAGGTCATCAGATGGTGGTGTGTAGTGTGAGAAAAATAAAGCAGAGAAAGGTGATGGACACAGGGTGGAGAGGTGGGAGGGAAGAGAAGTCACTGTCTAACCAATGTCATCACTTTAATATCTCAGGTATAAAATATATGTTTCATTATGAACACTATGTCAGATTGTTTCATTTCAGGAAAACAGAAATCTCCTGATGCATTTTAGACAGAGCTGTATGAAGACCTTGGTGAGGAGTGTGGGGATCAGAGGAAGGTGCTGGTGATGCCAGCTGCCTGCACGTGGGGGGCATAAGTCCCTCTGTGTCTGCTGCTGCCCAGGGGACCAGAGATGCTCCTTCTCTCTGCTGGCTAAACCTCCAGTGAACTCAGAATCCAATCTCAAGCCTGTTGAAAAACGATTCTGAGATCCGTAGTTTCCAAGTTCCCTTCTTGTCGTGCTAAAGAGATGGTAGCAAAGGGCAGGACTGATGACAAACCATCTGGCGTAACAACATAGCTTGAAAACATTATTGCAAACACCACACCAGTATGTTTTGGGCCTTTTCCCGCATACAATATATTTTATAGGATATTGACTTTGCTCATCTAAGTTGTAAATAAGTCCACCGGTTCTGAGTTTGGCCATAGAGAGATGGTATTAGAAAAAGAGCAGGTTGCAGAAGAACATGGTGGGGAAGTGAGTGAGAGGAAAGACAGCTCTGCGGGGTCCCCTTTTGGGCTGATTGGTAGACTGAGAAAGCTCAAGATATTGAGAGTGATAGGCACATTAGTTCACCAATTACATTAGTTCAATCAATTACATCTCATATTTATTAATTAAGTTCACATATTTAAACATATAGTCTACCATTTCATGAGGCAACAAATGCCACTTAAAGGTAATGCTTCAATTAATTAGTTAATTATTTCACTTGATTCAATAATATTTTAGTCGCCTAGTAACCCAACTGCTGTGAATTTTAAGAGGTATTATCTAATTATAGTCCCTCCTGGAGTTCACAGTCTATGGGCTGAAAGGACATTGAAAAATAATTGCAAAATAGATATACAGAATATAATAGAAATACTTGGACGGTGTGTAGGAACCCACAGAGGGTCATGAGTCATTTCAGAGAGTTGATGAGCTTAATTTGGGATTTCCAGGTTGCCTAATAATTTTCTGTGGAAGTTAAATTATAATTCCAATTTTATGGACTAGGAAATTGCAGCTCAGAGAGGTTGGGTAACCTTGTAGAGTCATGTGGCACCCAGCACAGTGCCTGACACAGAACAGGGCTCCCAGATGTTTGCTGAGCAGGTGGCTGGGTGAGAGGTGACTTGGTGTTGAGAGAAATGAAGATGAAGATATCATTGCATTCTCTGGTGTTTTCTAAGGTATATATTATCAAATTTCAGAAAATAAAGAGCTTAGTGCTTGATTCAGACTCCTTTTTTGACTCATGATGTTCTTTAAAAGAAAAAGAAGTAAACTTCTTATTGTAATAACAACCAACCAAACAATACTGACAGTGAAAACACACACACAGACACACACACACACAGAAACTGCTTAAAGGGTCACACATAATTGTTAGATAATTATAACAAAGGGAATCAGGAAGGCAAGAAAAAAAGCTTATAAGAAAGTTCACAACTATATTCATACTCTTTAATAATGGTTTTATATTATCTTTACTAATTCAACAAACGCCATAAAGAATACCCAAGTACTTTGTATCTGCTCTTGTTGTGGTTTGTAATCTAATCTAAGATCGAAAGATATAAGAATCTTCTAAGACTGATGGCTTTGCATAACAATACTTTTAGCCTAGAAGCCATATCCAAGCACTTTTAATAAGTTAGTTATCAAGTCAAGTTAATTATTTTCATCATAGTGCAGCAGCAGGAACCTTGTTATATTTACTTATGTGCTTTCTCTCTTCCTTTCTGCACATTATGATTGTAATCTTTGGGGAGTTAAAATGAGTAAATTAAAGCAACTAGAAATGTGATATACTAGAATATTGTTGCTAGATGGGAAAACAGAATCATAATGGTAAAGTTGCTGTGTCTCAATTTTCCTTTCTTCATGCAAGGTGAGACTGGTGCATAGATTGGGCTAATTTTAAAGATGTTAGGCATTGTCAGCTAAAATATGGAAATAATTTACAACGAAAAATAATTTAACATATTTGATATAAACTTAAGTATGGGAAAGTAGTAAAATAAGGCAGGCATCATTAGTAGATGAAAAATCTTGGCTGCATCAAGTTACTCGAAAACTGAGACTTGGTGACTGATCCTAGGCTGACAGAATGATTTATTGTCTAAACTACATCATTTATGAGAAGGGAGAGTGTGCTAATAATAATGATGTTGGGAGAGCAAGCATGGAACAAGAATTCCTTCTGGCAAATTGTCTCTGACTGTTTCGTTCTCCATCAAGACCGCTCCTCCTGCACCCTCCACCCTCCTGCACTCACACATGTGTTCTCAGTAAAAAGAACTGTACTGAACACAGAGCCTCCGCTCACCTCACCCATAGGCTCTTCAGCACTGTCGGTTGCTGCACATCTTTTCTCAATGTGTTTTCCCTCAAGTTTTATCATGAGGGGCCTCTATTCCTCTTTACAAGGTCAGAGTCATGATGTGCAGTGGGAACAGTGGTCTCTGAAGAGCAGACTTTTGTGTGTTTGGAGCCATAATTGTGGGTCAGTGAAAGGAGAGAGAGACATTGAGAGGATATCGGACTTTTCCCTAATATTAAGGAAGGGACGTTATCAATACCAGTCATTTCTATAGATATCAGGGAAGCAATAACAAAGAACATGAGCAACTAACACGGCCGTGTGCTTGAGTAAGTAGAACAGCAGCCACAGTCCTGGTGAATCACATGCAGCAGGTTAACTGTTAACATATGATCAGTGTTTCCAGTTTACATGTTTTACTTGATTGTAATTTTTCCTTTTGTTGAGTCAGTAGTATTTGTTGATGTTTAGTCTCTAAGTCGTGTCCAACTCTTTTGTGACCCCATGGACTGTAGCCTGACAGGCTCCTCTGTCCATAGGATTTCCCAGGCAAGAATACTGGAATACTGGAGTGGGTCACCATTTCCTCTTCCAGGGGATCTTCCTGACTCAGGGATCGAGACCATGTCTCATGTATTGGCAGGCAGATTCCTTACCGTTGAGCCACCAGGGAAGCTTCAGTAGTAAGATTGCTCTAATTTGGAATGCTGCAGGCTATTACCTTTCTCAGAAGCTCATTAGCTTCCAATAAATAATTTGTGCTTGAAGTGAGTTTTCAGAAAACTCTTAATTTTCCTTGTGAGCCCTTATTTACACCTATTTTATGGTTATCAGCTTGACATGCAGCAGTCACACCATTTGTTGAGGAGATTCTGTTTGCAGATTATAAGCTTTCTAACATCTCTTTCTAAGCTTCCCTTCCATATGGGGTGTGGGTGAGGCTAGCTCATCTCTTTCATTCTTGCTGTTATAACCTGAGATCATATTAATGTCATAGGGAGTTCAGAGGGTGGGATAAAATTTAGAAAAGAATCTTCTCTTTCACTTCTTCCATATGTGATAGAAATATTCTTCCATAAACTTAAGGATGGGGTCATCCATTAAGTAGAAATTAAAATTCTAAATTCAAATACTTACTTTTGTATAACTTAACCCTGATTAAAGTTAGGTTGAGAAAAAAGGGTAAAACTCCAGAAACAGACACTTTCAGCACTTGCGCTAGTTCTCTGAGCACAAGTAAAGAAAGCACGGGGTAAACATCGCCTTTTGTTTAGGCTAGAAAATATTTCTATATCTGTGTGCATAAAACAAGTTTAATTTATACTTATTCCATATTTTATGTCAATAACCTATTTTATTTTAATCCTATTTCCTAAAAGAGGCAAAGAACATTCCTATTATGTGAATTTCTTTTCAGTATTTTCAAGGGCTTTGAGCTACACCACTTAAGTCCTTTTCGCTATCTTCATTCTTTCACTCTTTCTTTTTTTTTTCTGCCATTCTGATCGAATGAGTTCCATTGCCCTGTCTTCCAGTTCACTGGCCCTTCCTTCTGTTTTACCTGCTTTGCTGTTGAGCCCTCTACTGCGTTTTCCAGTTCAAATATTGTATTCTCCAGCTCTGTGACTTCAAGTTGGTATTTTCCTTTATTGTCTATCTCTTTGTCGAAGTTCTCACTTTGTTCACCCATTGTTCTCCTGAACTTGGTGACAATCTTTGTAACATTTATATTGTACTCTTTTATTTTTCATTTGAGACATAATTGACATGTAGCAGTGTATTAGTTTCAGGTGTACAACATAATGCGTTTGTTTTCAAACTTTAAACGTTTTATTTTGTATTGGGGTATATTCAATTAACAATGTTGTGGTAGTTTCAGATGAACGGTAAAGAAACTCAATCATACATATTCATGTATTCATTTTCCCACAAGCCCCCTTCCCATCCAAGCTGGCACATAACATTGAGTAGAGTTCCATGTGTTATACAATAGGTCCTTCTTGATTTTCCATTTTGAATATACCAGTGTGTACATGACTTCCCCAAACTCCCTAACCGTCCCTTCCCCTCAGGCAACCATAAGTTCACTTTCTAAGTCTGTGAGTCTCTTTCTGTTTTGTAAGTAAGACCATTTGTATCATTTCTTTTTAGATTCCACATATAAGAGATATCATACAATATGTCTCCTTCTCTAGCTGACTTATTTCACTCAGTACAACACTCTCTAGGTCCATCTATGTTGCTGCAAATTGTATTATTTTATTCTTTTTAATGAATGAGCAATATTCTACTGTATATATGTACAACATCTTCTTTATCCAGTCCTCTGTCGATGGATATTTAGGTTACTTCCATGTCTTGGCTATTGTAAACAGTGCTGCAATGAATACTAGGATGCATGTAAGCTTTCAGATCATATTTTTCTCTGGATATATGTCCAGGAGTGAAATTGCGGGGTTATATGGTATGCTGTGAAAGTGCTGCACTCAATATGCCAGCAAATTTGGAAAACTGAGCAGTGGCCACAGGACTGGAAAAGGTCAGTTTTCATTCCAATCCCAAAGAAAGGCAACGCCAAAGAATGCTCAAACTACCGCACAATTGCACTCATCTCACAAGCTAGTAAAGTAGTGCTCAAAATTCTCCAAGCCAGGCTTCAGCAATATGTGAACCGTGAACTTCCTGATGTTCAAGCTGGTTTTAGAAAAGGCAGAGCAACCAGAGATCAAATGGCCAACATCCACTGGATCATGTAAAAAGCAAGAGAGTTCCAGAAACACATCTATGTCTGCTTTATTGACTATGCCAAAGCCTTTGACTGTGTGGATCACAATAAACTGTGGACAATTTTGAAAGAGATGGGAATCCCAGACCACCTGACCTGCCTCTTGAGAAATCTGTATGCAGGCCAGGAAGCAACAGTTAGAACTGGACGTGAAACAACAGACTGGTTCCAAATAGGAAAAGGAGTACATCAAGGCTGTATATTGTCACCCTGCTTATTTAACTTCTATGCAGAGTACATCATGAGAAACGCTGGACTGGAAGAAACACAAGCTGGAATCAAGATTGCCAGGAGAAATATCAATAACCTCAGATATGCAGATGACACCACCCTTATGGCAGAAAGTGAAGAGGAGCTAAAAAGCCTCTTGATGAAAGTGAAAGAAGAGAGTGAACAAGTTGGCTTAAAGCTCAACATTCAGAAAATGAAGATCATAGCATCTGGTCCCATCACTTCATGGGAAATAGATGGGGGAACAGTGGAAACAGTGTCAGACTTTATTTTTGGGGGCTCCAAAAATCACTGCAAATGGTGACTGAAGCCATGAAATTAAAAGACACTTACTCCTTGGAAGAAAAATTATGACCAACCTAGATATCATATTCAAAAGCAGAGACATTACTTTGCCGACTAAGGTCCTTCTAGTCAAGGCTATGGTTTTTCCTGTGGTCATGTATGGATGTGAGAGTTGGACTGTGAAGAAGGCTGAGTGCTGAAGAATTGATGCTTTTGAAGTGTGGTGTTGGAGAAGACTCTTGAGAGTCCCTTGGACTGCAAGGAGATCCAACCAGTCCATTCTGAAGGAGATCAGCCCTAGGATTTCTTTGGAAGGAATGATGCTAAAGCTGAAACTCCAGTACTCTGGCCACCTTATGTGAAGAGTTGACTCATTGGAAAAGACTCTGAGGCTGAGAGGGATTGGGGGCAGGAGGATAAGGGGACAACAGAAGATGAGATGGCTGGATGGCATCACTGACTTGATGGATGTGAGTCTGAGTGAATTCCGGGAGATGGTGATGGACAGGGAGGCCTGGCGTGCTGCGATTCATGGGGTCACAGAGTCGGACACTATTGAGCAACTGAACTGAACTGATGGTAGCTCTATTTTTAGTTTTTTAAGGAACCTCCATATTGTTCTCCATAGTGGCTGTATCAATTTATACAACATAATATTTTTATAATAATATTTGATATTTGTATATACCTCGAGAGTATCACCACAAGAACTCTAGTTAACATGAATCACCTCACAGTTACACATTTTTTTCTTGTGTTGAGAACTTTTAAATCTTACTCTCTTGAAAGTGAAAGTGAAGTCACTCGGTCGTGTCTGACTCTTTGAGACCCCATGGACTGTAGCCTACCAGGTTCCTCTGTCCATGGGATTTTCCAGGCAATAGTACTGGAGTGGATTGCCATTTCCTTCTCCAGGGGATATTCCCAACCCGGGGATCGAACCCAGTTCTCTCACATTGTAGACAGACACTTAACCATCTGAGCCACCAGGGAAGTCCCACTCTCTTGGCACCTTTCAAATACAAAAGACAGAATTACTAACTATAGTAACTCTGCAATACATTGTGACATTCATTTTGTAAATACTAGATGTTTGCACCTTTTGAACAATTTATCAGGTAAATCACTTATCTCCACTTCAGTAATGTCTTTTTCTGAGGTTTTATCTGTTCTTTCATTTGAAATATATTCCTCTGTTTCTTCATTTTCCTTCACTCTCTGTGTTGAATGTAATTTTTTAAAAAAAGTTTACGTGTTCACTTATAGTTATAAACCATGTTTGTCATAAGAAGTAAATATACTCACCTGTTTACTCTCTTAATATTCTTTTATAGAGTGAAATTTTATTTTTAAATACTTTTATTTTTAAAAACAGTTTTATATTTATAGAAAAATTCAAATTAGAACACAGAGTTTCTATATACTCCACATTCAGTTTCTCCTATGATTTTACATCTTACATTAATATCATACATTTGATATAATTAATAAGCCAATTATGGAATCAGTGACAGGTTTTATTTTCTTAGGCTCTAAAATCACTGTGGACAGAGATTGCAGCCATGAAATTAAAAAAGATGCTCCTTGGAAGAAAAGCTATGACAAACCTAGACTGTGCATTGAAAAGCAGAGACATCACTTTGCCAACAAAGATTCCTCTCATCAAAGCTATGGTTTTTCCAGTAGTCATGTATGGATGTGCGAGTTGGACCATAAAAAAGGCTGAACGCTGAAAATTTGACACTTTCAAACTGTGGTGCTGGAGAAGACTCTTGAGCGTCCCTTGGACAGCAAAGAGATCAAAGCAGTCAAAAACCCCAAAGGAAATCAAGCCTGAATATTCATTGGAAGGACTGATGCTGAAGCTCCAATACTTTGGCCACCTGATGCAAAGAGCCAATTCACTGGAAAAGACCCTGATGCTGGGAAAGATTGAAGGCAGGAGGATAAGGGGATGACAGAGGATGGGATGGTTGTATGGGCATCACCAACTCAATGGATATGATTTTGAGCAAACTTTGGGAGATAGTGAAGGACAGGGAAGGCTGGCATGCTATAGTTCACGGGATTGCAAAGAGTGGGACATGACTGAACAACAACAATGGTAAGTCAACATTGATAAATTATTATGTAATTCCATAGTGTATTCATATTCCCTTAGTTTTTATATCTTATTTTTTCCCCAGGATCCCATCACTCAGCCTCTTCCTTTCCATACTATACACTTTAGTCTGTAGTTTTCCTTTTTTGTAACGTCTACCTGGTTTTAATATTACGTTAATATTGGCTTCATAGGATGAATTAGGAGATGTTCCTTCTCCTCCTATTTTCTGAAAAAGTTATATAGAATATTATCACTTATTCCTTAAATGTTTGGTACAAATCACTAGTGAAACCATCAGGGCCTGCTGATTTATTTTCTCAAAAGTTATTCATTTTTTAATTTGATTTATTTGATACCTATAAGTCTATTCAGCTCATCTATTTTTCCTTGTGTGAATTTTGGTAATTTGTCTTTCAAGGAATTTCACCTAAGTTATCACCTAATTTATGGGCATAGAATTGTTCATAACATTCTTTTATCACTCTTTAATGTCCATGAAAGCAATAATGATAGCCCTTCTCTCATTTCTGATGTGTGTAATATGTGTCTTCTCCATTCTTTTATTTATTAGACTGACTGAGAGACTGATCAATTTTCTTTATATTTTCAAATGACCAGCTTTTGATTTGATTTTCTCTACTTTCCCTCCTTTCAAGTTCATTGCAGTATGCACTACTTTTTGATATTCACTTTCTTACGCTTGTCAAAATCCACCCTAGATACTTGATAGTTTTCCTCATGCTGAAGTCGGCTTGCTCTTAGATTAATTCAGCTGCTGCAGTTTTCTGTTGATTGGTGTTACCATGGTATTTCTTTTCCTCATTACTTTGTTTTTAGCATCAATTTTTTATATTTAAAGTGGGTTTCTCATAGATAATGTATAATTGAGTCTTTTTTAATCCACTATACAATCTGTGTGTTATATCTATACAATTTATACTTAAGGTGTTTATTGATATAGTTGGATTAATATCCACCAAATTTGTAACTGTTTTCTATTCATTGCATGCATTCATTGTTCCTTTCCTTCTCCTGTTTTCTGTCTTCTCTGGCTTAATGAACATTTTTACATGACTTCATTTTATCTCTTATCTTAGTGCATCAGTTATACTTGCCTTTATAAAAATGAGTGCTGTCCTAAAGGTTTTTTTTGTTTGTTTTACTACTTTTAAAGTAATCTATTATCCTTCAAATAATACTACACTGATTCATATGTGGTGTAGGTAACTTATAACAAAATATTTCCAATTCTCCTTCCCATCTCTATGACATTATGTCATTCATGTCACTTACATTATACATGTTATAAATACTCAATATATCCTACTATAGTTCCTTTAAAAAGCAGTGCTATTTTAAATAAATTAAACTAAGAAAAAGAAAAAATGTTTATTCTTTCTCCAGCGAGGGTTGGACTGTGAAGAAAGCTGAGAGCCAAAGAATTGATGCTTTTGAACTGTGGTGTTGGAGAAGACTCTTGAGAGTCCCTTGGACTGCAAGGAGATCCAACCAGTCCATTCTAAAGGAGATCGGCCCTGGGTGTTCTTTGGAAGGAATGATGCTAAAGGTGAAACTCCAGTCCTTTGGCCACCTCATGCTAAGAGTTGACTGATTGGAAAAGACTCTGATGCTGGGAGGGATTGGGGGCAGGAGGAAAGGGAGACAACAGAGGATGAGATGGCTGGATGGCATCACCGACTCGATAGACATGTTTGAGTGAACTCCGGGAGATGGTGATGGACAGGGAGGCCTGGCGTGCTGTGATTCATGGGGTCGCAAAGAGTGGAACATGATTGAGCGACTGAACTGAACTGAACTGAACTGAAGTTTCTGACCTTAGAATTTTCTTTCTTTCTGAAAAATTTCTTTTCACATTTTTTACTGGCCAGGTCTGTTTGCAGTGGATATCTTCAGTTTGTGTTTGTCCTTTTTCCTTCACTTACAAAAGTTAATTTTGCTGGATGTATAATTCTAGCTTAGAGGATTTTGTTTTTCTTTTAACATGTTATCTTGCTCCTGTTTCTTCTTGCAGTTTCTCATGAGAAGTGCAATGTGATTCCTACCCTATTCTTTTTCAGAGAGCATTCCCTCCCTTCCTCCAATGTCTTTAAGATTTTTTCTTTTTCTTTGTATTTTTGTGGCTTGAGTATTATGTGTCTAAGTGGCACCTTTTTGGAATTTCTTCTGCTTGATGTTCTCCAAACTTTCTGTATCAGTGCTTTAGTGTCTGTCATTAATTTTAGGACGTTCTCCCCCATTATTACTTATATATTTATTCTGTTCTGCTCTCTTTTTTTCTCCTTCTGGTATTTCAATTATACATATGTTTTACATTCTTAAATTTCCCCATAGTTCTTAAGTATTCTATTCTTTTTGTTGTTGTTGTTCTTCCTTTGTCTTTGCATTTTGGCTTTAAAGATCCCACTGATATATCTTCATATTTCCTGATTCATTCCTTGACTGAGTCATATTCTACTAAAAAAAATCAATCAATCAAAAGCATTCATTTCTGTTGTACTTTTTTTGACTTCTACAATTTCTTTTTAAAAAAATCTTTACTGGAGTATGATTGATTGCAATGTTGTGCTATATACAGTATACTAGTATGTGCTAGTATACTTTCAGGTGTATAGCAGTGTGAATCAATTATATGTATGCATATATCAACTCTTTTTCTAATTCTTTTCCCATATAGGTCATTACAGAGCACTGAGTTGAGTTCCCTGCACTATACAGCAGGTCTTTATTAGTTATCTATTTTATATATAGTAGTGTGTATATGTCAAGATTTCCCAGGTGGCTCATTGGTAAGGAATTCACCTGCCAATGTGGGAAACCACAGGAGACATGGTTTAGATCCCTGGGTCAGGAAGATCCCTGGGAGGAGGAGATGGCAACCCACTCCAGTATTCTTGCTTGAAAAATCCCATGGACAAAGGAGCCTGGAGGGCTACAGTCCATGGGGTCACCAGAGCCAGACATGACGGAGCAAGCACATGTGTATACGTCAACCCCAGTCTCCCAATTTATCCCTCTCCCTGCTTATCCCTGCTTACCCTTGGTGACCACAGATGTTTTCTACATCCTTGCCTCTATTTCTGTTTTGTAGATAAGTTAATTTGTATCCCTTTTTGACTCTGTCTTAGAGTTCCCATCTTTCTGCTTACATTACCCATCTGTTCTTACACATTGTCCTCTCTTCATTAGAGACCCAAACTTACTAATTTTACTTACTTTAAATTCCTTGCCTGATGATTCCAACATCTGCGTCATATCTGAGTCTGCTTCTGATGCTTCGTTTGTTTCTTCAGATCATGTCTCTTCTTGCCTTTGGCATGCCTTGTAATTTTCTGGAGAAAGATGGACATTTCGTATTGACCAGTAGAAATAGAAAGAAATAGGCCTTTAATCTGAGAAGTTTTGTTATGAGAAGCATTGGGAAGCATTTCTTGATGTTTACTTGAGCTGTAGGGGCAAGAGGCTTCAAATTCCTTCAGAGTTCTTGTTTTTATCTCTTGATTCTGGGCTTCAGAAAGAGTTTGCATTTTGCAGCAAATTTCAGCTATACAAGAGCCCTGTTGGTTTTGTGGTAACATGGAGAGGAGGAGTGCTCTATGACCTCAGGTCCAGGAAGATCCCACATGCTGTGGAACAACTAAGTCCATGTGCTGTAACTACTGAGGCTGCGCAACACAACTGCTGAAGCCTGTGATTCCTACAGCCCGTGCTCTGCAACAAGAGAAGCCACTGCAATGAGAAGCCCAGGCACTGCAGCTAGAGAGTAGTTTCTGCTTGCCACAACTAGAGAAAGCTCACTTGCAGCAACAAAGACCCAGCACAGCCAAAATTAATTAATTAGTTACTTAAAAAAGAAAATGGACATATTTTTTAATGCATGTCTCCATAATATACTACTGCTGTCTTATTTGAAAAAATAAACATGTCAAAAGTTGCATAATTTCAGTTACTTGTAGTATTTTCTGTACTCTCAGAAATTCTGGTTTAGACTATAAGTTACATGGGAAGACTCAGGCAGCTACAGTTTGACTTGGATAAGTGTTTGACTTCAAGGCAGTCATTTCATCTATACAGACTCACTATTATCGTTACAAGATTCAGATATTTGATAAACATAAAATCATGTTCTTACATTACCAGCAAATGGTATTTCCTATCAATAATTAGATTATGCTTATCTGTCTTGTGTACAAACTGCAAATATTCCCATCAAGTTGATGAGAATGTGGTTTGACCTCTGTTTCTCTAGATGAAGCAAATCTGTTTCTGTGATGAGGAATTTTCTTGGATTTATATTAAATTCCTTTTATTCCTAGGTGGGAATAGATGTTAACAATAATAATTTTCTTAGAAGTTGTGGAAAAGGAAACATCTGACTTCCTCTGTTTATAACAGAAATTTCCTATGCCCCACATTAAAAGGGCCAGCAGTTCAGAGCACTTTTCTTTCTCAGAAGAAAATTTTTATAACTGTCAAGTTAGATATATCAAAAGAATAGCAAAGATGAAAAGTGGACACTAAGGGTTTTTCCCTTAAGTCTTACTCTTAAAAAAGCTAAGATTATTTTTCTTTGGATTGCTTGAGACTATGGAAGAGAAGGTGCAATGGAAAATGAATAAAACATCTGGTTGAGAATTTCATGCTGAGGTTCAGATATGGGGGGTATCATAGAAGTAAACACAAGAGGGTAGGGAGGTGTTCTCAAAGAAGACCTTTTCAGATGGATTTAATAATACTTTTATTTATTAAATAGAGTCTAGCTACATATTAACAAAATACCGTGGTGAGCAAAACAGTTTAAGATTTTGCCCACAGCCCCATAGTCAGAAACAAGCCAAGTGCTATAAAAGGAAAGTACAGAGAAATATGAGAACCTGATCTTTGCAGGTGCAGGTGAGAGGGGAGATGTGGTCAGAGGGAGTGAAGCTGGGGTTGAGATATGGAGGGTGCATGGGAGCTGGATGGAGTGTCAGGGAAGGAAGAGGGTTTCCTATAGAAGGAACAATATACGCGAGATCCCTGAGGACAGGAAACAGCAAGTCAGAAGGACTGAAAGCAGATGAGTGTAGCTGATGTGGAGACTGAAAGGAATAAAGAAGAGATTAGAATGAAGTAAAGAATAGATTAAAAAGACCAAGTAGAGAAATGGTGGCCTTGGCAATGCACGAGAACAAATTCCTCTGTCTCTGATCTGTGGTCCAGGGAGAGATCAGAGGCTACATTCTGTTTTCTGTGTATCCGTTCGGGACCCCTGCTGCACTGGACTCTCCTATACATCCATTCTCCCCAGGAGGCATCTCCAGCTCCGGGATGCAGGTAAATTGGCTCTGTTGTGAGCAAGCTCCAGCCTCAGCACCTTGCAGACCCATCCATGGAGATTTTTTCTTACCCTTGATATTAGAGAAGCCAAGAGTGGTCTTGGCACTGTCCTGGATCCCACCCCTCCCCTTGCCTGCTTTCACTCCCTCTCATGTGAGAGGTCTTCCCTTCCCATGCCCAAATGCTGAATGCAATTTGAGTTTTGTCTGTTTTGTTCACATGAATTTTTAGGACTTAGATACTTTATTGTAGTATTTTGTGTACACCTGTCTACTCCTGAGGCTTCCCTGGTGGCTCAGAAGGTAAAAGAATCTGCCTGCAATGCAGGAGACCCAGGTTCAATCCCTGGGTTGGGGAGATTCCCTGGAGAAGGGAATGGCTACCCACTTCAGTATTCTTGCTGGAGAATCCCATGGACAGAAGAGCCTGGGGAGCTACAGTTCATGGGGTCAGAAAGAGTAGGACACAACTGAGTGGCTTAGCATGCACATACTCCTTGACTATAAGTTCTCTGAGGTCTGAGCTTCCTTGACTGGTCTGAAATTGAGGGTCCAATTCATTCTTCAGAGTAAAGATGGTTTTCCTTTTCTGCCCCACACAGAGAATGATGTGCCCCAAGCCACTCATTGTCATGAGTCTAGTAGGAAGGAGGTTCAGACCAGAGAGAGTGCCAGCTCACAGGGCCTTAAGATGCTCACTCTGATGTCATTCTTCACCTCCTACTCAAGGAAACACTGCAATGCTATAGGGAGAAATTTGACTCTAGGATCTACTGCCATATATTTTTCACATTCTTGATTGCTCTGCTGAAAACTAAAATTTTGAAAACACTTCAAAACTGATCTTGACTCGCAAACTATTACGTATAGCATGTATAAACAACAAGGAACTATTGCATGGCACAGGGAACTCTATTCAATACCCTGTAATAAACCATAATGGAAAAGAATGTGAAAAAGAATGTATACATATATGTATAACTGAATCACCTTGCTATACAGTAGAAATCAGCACAGCATTGTAAATCAACTATACATCAAAAAAATTTTTAATTTAAAAATTTTTTAAAAACTGGATCTTGACAAATCATGGCTTGAATAAAACTGAGGAAATCTTAACAAACTGAGGGACAATCTTGACATAAAGTCAAGAGTCATATCATGGTTATACTGTCTCTTTTTCTGTCATCAAAACTACTGATCAAAGCATTGATATCAAGCCTTTTTTTCGGGTGCTCAGAGCTGCTAAGTGTTGTCAAGTTGCAAGACCCCCAGACTCTCAGTCATATGTGCCCTTTAAATGTACATTTTACCTCAAGGTCACAGAGTCTCTGTGACTTCATGGGGGTATTATGTGACATGTCAGTACCAAGTTACTGGTCACTGCTTTGCCAATATTGGATTCCAGATGGTTCTAAGTTCATTCAGGAGATTAGTTTTCTATTATTTTTGATAACAATATTCTTTTTTGAAATTTTCTTTGTTTATTTTTGGCTGTACTACATAGGTTTATCTCTAGTTGTGGCAAGCAGGGATCGCTCCCTAGTTTCAGTGCATGGGCTTCCCCTTGGAGAGGCTTCTATTGGGTTCTAGGGCACGTGGCTCAGTAGTGGCAGCTTCTGGGCTCCAGAGCACAGGCTCAGTAGTTGTGGTGCACAGGCTTACTTGATCTGTGGCATGTGGGATCTTTCTGGATCGGGGACTGAACCTGTGTCTCCTGCAGTGGCAGACAGATTCTTAACCACTGAGCCACCAGGGAAGCCCCTGATGAAAACGTTCTTGAGAGGAACTCAACTTGTCAACTGCGGTCTACTTGTCTATATCTGTGAACATATTAAAACTTTTACATTTTAAATAGCTCTTTGTTTAAATGGACTGACATTTCACTAGTTCTGTTGTCATCTAATAAAATCTTAACAACATATCATATAATTAACTTAGAAAACCTCAAATCATTGATTTCTGGTTCAAAGAGCAGGAATACTCATTTCCCCCCACCTCCCCATCAATATGCTTCAGTCATGGAAATTAGACCTCTTAGGCTCTCTGGTAATTATCAAGGCCACACAATAACAGCATAAGCCATTTTAATTCTCATTTGAGCATGTGGTTATTCAGGGGAGACTGACAATGCTGTGATGTAACCCATGAATTATGAGCCTTTTTGAAGCAACAGAGTACTTTCTATGGTAGAAAATATGATTATCCAGTGTAAGTAGTATGACTAGTGATTTGTGCAGTCTTAAGTATATTTTAATGAGTATACAATCACAATTATACCCCAGCAAAAATACACAATAAAAATCAACAAATAGCAATTTATGTTATTTTTTTTTACATAAAGAACGTTTTATAATTAGCCATCAAAGACTTATTAAGTTGATTCAAAGTGAGTTTTAAGTGTGGGCTGTCTACAAAGAGACATACTATGTGCTGATACCAGACACACTTCTGAAGACAATATTTTTGGATGTGTTTTTACCTGAACTGTATTTTTAAGATCTCTTTGTTGTGCTATAGACAATGATATATTATTGCATTTTCCTTGAGTGAGGTGAGTGAAGTCACTCAGTCGTGTCCGACTCTTTGCGACCCCATGGACTGTAGCCTACCAGGCGCCTCCCTCCATGGGATTCTCCAGGCAAGAGTACTGGAGTGAGTTGCCATTTCCTTCTCCAGGGGATGTTCCCGACCCAGGGATCAAACCCAGGTCTCCCACACTGCAGGCACCAGGGATTATTGCATTTTCCTTAGCACTTGGAAATTGATTTCATGCCATCAGGTAAGAACTGTGCACTACATTCAGTTCAGTTCAGTCGCTCAGTCATGTCTGACTCTTTGCGACCCCATGAATTGCAGCATGCCAGGCCTCCCTGTCCATCACCAACTCCCGGAGTTCACTCAGACTCACGTCCATCAAGTCAAAGATGCCATCATTAAAGTTGCCAAAAGCTCCCCACCAGGGGTACAGGGTAAAACTCATCAACTAGTTTTTTACAAGTCTCATAACAGTACCAAACCAAACAGATGAATGACTAAGATGAATCTGTTGAAGATTTGACTTAAAAAGGGGACAGATAGAAAATGTGGTCCAACAGATGGAATGTATAAAACAGGAACAGCTGCTTACTGTCACTTGTTTTCGTGAACAAATCTCCTTTCCTAGTCATTAAAACACTTTTTTTAAGGCCATGCACAAAGTTTGAAGTAACTATTTTGTCAACACACATCTGCATGATCTCAAGAGCTACATGGTGCAATTTTACAATGCAGTTAGGGGACTTTCATTTGGAAGAGCCCAATGGAATGTGAAAAAGGAAAATGCCTCTCAATAAGAGGCATAGGATGTGCTCTGGAAGAATAATGATAACTTTCCACATTAGTGCACAATAAATGTCCATTTTATTACTGCTTTACAAACAGTAATGAGAAGATTAGCTGAGGTTTGATAAAATAGACTGTAGTCATGGAAGTGATAAAACAAAAGTTTGCATAAGATTTAAAATCAACTTACTCTTTCCTTCCTAAATTCACAGTTTATTTGAAATGAGTGTAGGAATGATTGCTAAATAGTCATTAGTGATTAACAATTAGCAAATACTTCATCATTTTGGGATGGTAGCAAAGAGTGACAGAGACAGTAGTAGTAGGAGAGTCATAATTCATTATTCCATAAGTAGTGTTCAGTTCAGTTCAGTTCAGTTCAGTTGCTCAGTCGTGTTGACTCTTTGCGACCCCATGAATCGCAGCACACCAGGCCTCCCTGTCCATCACCAACTCCTGGAGTTCACTCAGACTCGCATCCATCAAGTCGGTGATGCCATCCAGCCATCTCATCCTCTGTCGTCCCCTTCTTCTCCTGCCACTGATCCCTCCCAGCATCAGAGTCTTTTCCAATCAGTCAACTCTTCGCATGAGGTGGCCAAAGGACTGGAGTTTCAGCTTTAGCATCATTCCTTCCAAAGAAATCCCAGGGCTGATCTCCTTCAGGATGGACTGGTTGGATCTCCTTGCAGTCCAAGGGACTCTCAAGAGTCTTGTCCAATACCACACTTCAAAAGCATCAATTCTTCGGTGCTCAGCCTTCTTCACAGTCCAACTCTCACATCCATACATGACCACTGGAAAAACCATAGCCTTGACTAGATGGACCTTAGTCGGCAAAGTAATGTCTCTGCTTTTCAATATGCTATCTAGGTTGGTCATAACTTTCCTTCCAAGGAGTAAGCGTCTTTTAATTTCATGGCTGCAATCAACCATCTGCAGTGATTTTGGAGCCCCAAAAATAAAGTCTGACACTGTTTCCACTGTTTCCCCATCTATTTCCCATGAAGTGATGGGACTGGATGCCATGATCTTCGTTTTCTGAATGTTGAGCTTTAAGCCAACTTTTTCACTCTCCTCTTCTACTTTCATCAAGAGGCTTTTTAGCTCCTCTTCACTCTCTGCCATAAGAGTGGTGTCATCTGCATATCTGAGGTTATTGTTATTTCTCCCGGCAATCTTGATTCCAGCTTGTGCTTCTTCCAGCCCAGCATTTCTCATGAGGTACTCTGCATAGAAGTTAAATAAGCAGGGTGACAATATACAGCCTTGATGTACTCCTTTTCCTATTTGGAGCCAGTCTGTTGTGCCATGTCCAGGTCTAACTGCTGCTTCCTGGCCTGCATACAGATTTCTCAAGAGGCAGGTCAGGTGGTCTGATATTCCCACCTCTTTCAGAATTTTCCACAGTTTATTATGATCCACACAGTCAAAAGCTTTGGCATACCTGTAAAAAGAAATAGGTAGTTGCCTATAGCTTTAATGCTTATAGCATAGGTTAAGTTCTATGGCAGATTTTTTATATTCAAAGATAAAATTTACATACATGATACATCTACTGTAGATAAAGTAGGATGAAATACCTTTGACTATTGGTATTTATCACCTGTGAAGACTGCTGGCCTCAGGGTGGCAAACAGGTAAGTGACTGGACGTGGCTTCCCAGAGCATTGTGTTGAGAAAAATTCTAAGGACTGACTGAGAACATATAAAATGCTAATGATGTTTGGGGTGAGTGTGGTGATTAATGGTCTGTATACCTAACATTTATTACCCCTCAGGCTTGTATATTATAGCTTAGAAACTGACTCAAGGACAAAACAAATTCTATTATGTATATGCACCAAGAGTGTTTTTAACATTTAACGCTTAAAGAAACTTAATTAAATGTGTAGTGAAGTTCTTTTTCTCTCTAAATTGTGATAGTTCTTGTGGCATATGATGAATTTTATCATGTTTTCACATTTGGAACACTTTTTGGTTGTGAAAATAAAAAAACTATAGTAAGCTGAAGCACAAGTTCCCACTCTTGACAGAGTCTTTAAAATAACACTTGACCTACAACTAAGAGTCCAAAATTTCCCATAACCTGCTTGGATAGAGGGCACTACAGTGATTTAAATGGGAGTTTACAATAACAAAACACATAAGCAATGACAATGAAGGTTACTCTAATCTAAATAAATAAAAAGTGTTGGAAAGGGGATCATAATTACTGTTTGAAAATGTCAGTTACAGAAAACACATTCACTGGACTATTGGCAGTAGAAACACTCTAATTCACATCTCTAGAGAAATCTTCTAGAATTAATCTTCTTTTAAGTATGTGGATATTCAAAGCTTTTGGTTAATACTGAGGGCTCCATAAAAAAGATCACTAAAAATATGGTGACATAATTGGAAAACTTGAATATTTTGCTACCATTTAAATGTATCTGCCTGAGGGGAAAATATAAATATTAGGGTTGGGGTCAGGGCTACAGGCTAAATCATGTGTAAATAATAACAAACACCTCAAAAATGAGCAATGTGAAACAATAGGTATCTCAGTCCAACAAGATTTCTTAAAAGTGCTATTTTTCGTAAATTTCTGTTTGAAAGGAGCCGACCCTTATCTGATAGTTTGTTTTCAAGAGAAGAATGAGTCATGTCAAAAATGTTGTCAATTTTGCTTCTATGAGATTTGGCAAGGGACTTTCAATTTCCTTCATATTTTATGAGATCTCAAAATAGATCTTGGAATTTCCCCTCCTCAGTTGAATGGTATAACGCCAACTTGTGTTTAAATGGCACTTCAAGTTTCAAGGAGCTTTCACCTGTACTATGTAGCTTTCCCAGCCCTGACAAGCTCCTTCAGGAGGGAGCTGAGGTGTTAACACCCTTATTTCAGGATAAGAAAGTTCAGACTCTGCTGATTAAGGTATTTCCCAAGTCAGTCCTCAAGAACATCAACCCTGAATGCTCACTGGAAGGACTGATGCTGAAGCTGAAGCTCCAATACTTTGGCCACCTGATGCGAAGAACTGACTCATTAGAAAAGATTCTGATATTGGAAAAGATTGAGGTCAAGAGGAGAAGGGGGCTACAGAGGATGAGATGGTTGGATGGCATCACTAACTCAATAGGCATGAGTTTGAGCAAACTCTGGGAGTTAGTGAAGGACAGGGAAGCCTGATGTGCTGCAGTTCATAGGGTCTCAAAGAGTCAGACACAACTTATCAACTGAACAACACAGACACATGGTTGCTATGAGCAAAGCTGAAAATTGGAACCCAAGTTGCTTCATTTGTGGTTTAATTGTCCTTCTGATCACGCTATGTTAAGAACAGTGGGAAAACCTGTCCCAAAGTTTTCTTTGGGAATGAGAGCACTTCTTCTAAGACAGAGAAATAGAAGTCTGGAAAGTGTGTGTTTAATAAAGGGCTAGAAAATCTCAGCTGGAAAGGTGTTTGTGTTGTGCTGCCTTCTTCCATCCTTTCCCCTCTTTTTTCACACAGCATCTGGGTGACGCCAGCCATTCAGCTCAGTTTGAGCCTATATCCTGATGAACTCTGTACATCTCTAGCTCAGATTTCCCTTCTTCCATAACCTTAGACCTAAATATGTCCTGACTCACCGATACCTTTGCTGGAATGGCTTCCAAGAGCCAGAATCAAAAGTCCCCAAATGGGCTGGTGCATGGGGATGACCCAGAAAGATGTTATGGGGAGGGAGGTGGGAGGGGGGTTCATGTTTGGGAATGCATGTAAGAATTAAAGATTTTAAAATTTAAAAAAAAAGAAAAGAAAAGAAAAGAAAAGAAAACAAAACAAAACAAAAGTCCCCAAATGGGATTCACCATCTTGTTCCCTAGCCTGACTCCGCTCTGTGTTTCTATGTCGGGCTTGGGACCACTCTTCTGGGAATTGAACAAAACTTGGCTGTCTCCTTTCATGTTCTGGTGTTAATCCCTCATATACAAGAATTCTCCAACCACTGCCGATTCAATTTTCCAAACACCCCTTAAATTCTATTATCTTTTTCCTACTGCCTTTTGTAAATTTTCACCTGGCTTAATGTCCACACTTCCCTCAACCTGACTTCTCTCCAATCCAGTTTCCGTAGTCCAATCAGCCAGCAAAGGCTCCGAGAGCTTTCGTGATGAAATCCTCTCTCTAAGGCAGCCTGTGGAGCCTATCTACGCCAGCTCTTGCCTTGTCTCTTTCCGCTTCACCGTCTAAGATCACCAAGCATGGCAACCATTGAAGTCTGAGACTGCACCACTTCAGTGACCTGTCTGTCCCTTTGTTTACAACATTGATGGAAGGTCTCAGTCTTCTGCTACCAAGTCCAGTTCATAGTACAGTTTCCTGCCATGCCCTTTGGGAATTACCCACCCTGATCTTGTGGACTTGGCCACATGATTTGCTTTGCCCAGTGAAATGTAAGCAGAAGTGGCACATCTCACTTGGGGATAATAGCTCTGTACTTCAACAGGATGTCTGCCTTCTGCCATAAGACAAGTGATGGCCCAGATGAAGGACCTGTCAACTCAGATCTTGGAGAAAGAAGGTAGAGGGCAGACCAGAGCTGATACCAAATGGGATACTTGCCCTTCCCAATCAGTAGAAATTGACTAAAGGCCAGAAAAGAAATTTAGGCAAGGATTTATCAGGGGCCCTGCTGCATTCGGGAGAGCAAGAACAAGTAAAAGGTTCCCTTGCTCACTCCCCAAGAGGGGGCAAACTGGTTCCTTACATGGGGTGAGGGTAGGGGTGTGTCCAGGATTCAGGTGGGAGGAATGGCTTAGTGCAGACAGCTTGTGTCAGTTCAGTTCAGCCACTCAGTCGTGTCCAACTCTTTGCGACCACATGAATCTCAGCACGCCAGGCCTCCCTGTCCATCACCAACTCCTGGAATTCACTCACTCATGGCCATCAAGTCAGGGATGCCATCCAGCCATCTCATCCTCTGTCGTCCCCTTCTTCTCCTGCCCCCAATCCCTCCCAGCATCAGAGTCTTTTCCAATCAGTCAACTCTTCGCATGAGGTGGCCAAAGTACTGGAGTTTCAGCTTTAGCATCATTACTTCCAAAGAAATCCCAGGGATGATCTCCTTCAGAATGGACTGGTTGGATTTCCTTGCAGTCCAAGGGACTCTCAAGAGTCTTCTCAAACACAACAGTTCAAAAGCATCAATTCTTGGGTGCTCTGCCTTCTTCACAGTCCAACTCTCACATCCATACATGACCACAGGAAAAAACATAGCCTTGACTAGACGGACCTTAGTTGGCATTAATGTCTCTGCTTTTGAATATACTATCTAGGATGGTCATAACTTTTCTTCCAAGGAGTACATATCTTTTCATTTCATGGCTTCAGTCACCATCTGCAGTGATTTTGGAGCCTCCAAAAATAATGCCTGACACTGTTTCCACTGTTTCCCCATCTATTTCCCATGAAGTGATGGGACCAGATGCAATGATCTTCATTTTCTGAATGTTGAGCTTTAAGCCAACTTTTTCACTTTCCTCTTTCACTTTCATCAAGAGGCTTTTAGTTCCTCTTCACTTTCTGCCATAAGGGTGGTGTCATCTGCACATCTGAGGTTATTGATATTTCTCCCAGCAATCTTGATTCCAGCTTGTGTTTCTTCCAGTCCAGCATTTCTCATGATGTATTCTGCATAGAAGTTAAATAAGCAGGGTGACAATATACAGCCTTGATGTACTCCTTTCCCTATTTGGAACCAGTCAGTTGTGCCATGTCCAGTTCTAACTGTTGCTTCCTGGCCTGCATACAGATTTCTCAAGAGGCAGGTCAGGTGGTCTGGGATTCCTATCTCTTTCAGCATTGTACACAGTTTATTGTGATCCACACAGTCAAAGGCTTTGGCATAGTCAATAAAGCAGACATAGATGTTTTTCTGGAACTCTCTTGCTTACTCCATGATCCAGTGGATGTTGGCAATTGGATCTCTGGTTCCTCTGCCTTTTCTAAAACCAGCTTGAACATCAGGGAGTTCACGGTTCATGTATTGCTGAAGCCTGGCTTGGAGAATTTTGAACATTACTTTACTAGCATGTGAGATGAGTGCAATTGTGCGGTAGTTTGAGCTTTCTTTGGCATTGCCTTTCTTTGGGATTGGAATGAAAACTGACCTTTTCCAGTCCTGTGGCCACTGCTGGGTTTTCCAAACTTGCTGGCATATTGAGTGCAGCACTTTCACAGCATCATCTTTCAGGATTTGAAATAGCTCAACTGGAATTCCATCACCTCCACTAGCTTTGTTCGTAGTGATGCTTTCTAAGGCCCACTTGACTTCACATTCCAGGATGTCTGGCTCTAGTTGAGTGATCACACCATTGTGATTATCTGGGTTGTGAAGCTCTTTTTTGTACAATTCTTCTGTGTATTCTTGCCACCTCTTCTTAATATCTTCTGCTTCTGTTAGGTCCAGACCATTTCTGTCCTTTATCGAGCCCATCTGTGCATGAAATGTTCCCTTGGTATCTCTAATTTTCTTGAAGAGATCTCTAGTCTTTCCCATTCTGTTCTTTTCCTCTATTTCTTTTCACTGGTCACTGAGGAAGGCTTTCTTATCTCTTCTTGCTATTCTCTGGAACTCTGCATTCAGATGCTTATATCTTTCCTTTTCCCCTTTGCTTTTTGCCTCTCTTCTTTTCACAGCTATTTGTAAGGCCTACCCAGACAGCCATTTTTCTTTTTTGCATTTCTTTTCCATAGGGATGGTCTTGATCCCTGTCTCCTGTACAATGTCACGAACCTCATTCCATAGTTCATCAGGCACTCTGTCTATCAGATCTAGGCCCTTAAATCTATTTCTCACTTCCACTGTATAATCATAGGGATTTGATTTAGGTCATACCTGAATGGTCTAGCAGATTTCCTTACTTTTTTCAATTTGAGTCTGAATTTGGTAAGAAGGAGTTCATGATCTGACCCACAGTCAGCTCCTGGTTTTGTTTTTGTTGACTGTATAGAGCTTCTCCATCTTTGGCTGCAAAAAATATAATCAATCTGATTTCAGTGTTGACCATCTGGTGATGTCCATGTGTAGAGTCTTCTCTTGTGTTGTTGGAAGAGGGTGTTTGGTATGACCAGTGCATTTTCTTGGCAAAACTCTATTAGTCTTTGCACTGCTTCATTCTGCATTCCAAGGCTAAATTTGCCTGTTACTCCAGGTGTTTCTTGACTTCCTACTTTTGTGTTCCAGTCCCCTATAACGAAAAGGACATCTTTTTTGGGTGTTAGTTCTAAAAGGTCTTGTAGGTCTTCATAAAACCACTCAACTTCAGCTTCTTCAGTGTTACAGGTTGGGGCATAGACTTGGATAACTGTGATATTGAATAGTTTGCCTTGGAAACGAACAGAGATCATTCTGTCGTTTTTGAGATTGCATCCAAGTAGTGCATTTCGGACTCTTTGTTGACCATGATGGCTACTCCATTTCTTCTGAGGGATTCCTGCCTGCAGTAGTAGATATAATGGTCATCTGAGTTAAATTCACCCATTCCAGTCCATTTTAGTTTGCTGATTCCTAGAATGTCGATGTTCACACTTGCCGTCTCCTGTTTGACCACTTCCAATTTGCCTTGATTCATGGACCTGACATTCCAGGTTCCTATGCAATATTGCCCTTTACAGCATCGTACCTTGCTTCTATCACCAGTCACATCCACAGCTGGGTATTTTTGTTTTGGTTCCATCCCTTCATTCTTTCTGGAGTTATTTCTCCACTGATCTCCAGTAGCATATTGGGCACCTACTGACCTGGGGAGTTCCTCTTTTAGTATCCTATCATTTTGCCTTTTCATACTGTTCATAGGGTTCTGAAGGCAAGACTACTGAAGTGGTTTGCCATTCCCTTCTCCAGTGGATACATTCTGTCAGACCTCTCCACCATGACCCGTCCATCCCAACTTCCTCCTTTTGCTCCAGGCTCTTCAGAAGCAGCTGTTGCATATTTTTGGTCTTTTTTGTATGTTGCTGTCCATAATTTGCCCCAACTGCCCATGACAGTTATTTTTAGGCCCTTATAGTTTCTTTGTATTTTGTGGCTTGAGGAGATGTTTGTCCAGGTGCAAGCACTGCAGTAAAGGGTCCCAGGTCCCAGCCTGTCTCAGAGTTGCAGCCAACCCATGAGGGGCACATAAACCACTGAGATCTACAGATCTCTTTTGTTCTGTCGGCATGATTTAGCCTTCTTTCACTGATGCATGTTTCTGCAAGAGTCTTCTTCTTGCCTCATCTAACTCATTGTCTCATCTGAAGTGTCATTCTCTTCAAAATCGATTTCTCACTCCTCGGCTGGGTGCACCTTTTGTGTTTCTATAGCACTTCTCGTAATAGTAACATTCACTGCATTGCAATGATTTGGCCATTGTCTGTATCCCCTCCTGGATGGTAGGCTCTGTGAGCCCAGGGCCCCTTTCTTTTTTTTTTAATACTTTATTTCTATTTCTTAGGACCTTGAGCATAAATTTTACACCATAGTTAGGTTGTATGAATGAATGAGAAATAAATAAATGGAGGAAAAGTAGTCAAGAGTAAACTAGACCTGTGGATCTAGTTCTGTTTTGTATATAAGCTCATTTGTATCATTATGATTGCCAAAGGGTAAAAGGGGGAGGGAAAAATTGGGACCTTGGGATTAATATATACACACTACTAAATATAAAACAGAGAAGCAGCCAGGACCTACTGTGTAACACAGGGAACTCTACTCAATTGTACGTAATAACCAACAAGGGAAAAGAATCTGGAAAAAATAGATACATATGTATGTATAGCTGAGTCACTTTGCTGTATACCTAAAACTAACACTAAGGTGTAAACCAACTATAGTTCAATTAAAAATTAAAAAAAAAAAAAAACAGAAAAGAGTAAACCTGTTCTCACATGCAAATTTTGCAGAAGGTTTTCAGCTTCAGAGCTGCCTGAGCACAGTGGTGCTTGGGGATTTTTGCTGCAGTGACAGATGGAAAGCTAAGAGGAAAACTGTCACCTTTGACCTCCAACCTATATTAGCTTCACTTTCTGTCCTCACACATTTGCAAAGAACAGAGCTGGGAGGAATGTTTTATTGGTAGATTATAGCCTCAACTGCATCTTTGTCCCATGAGTCCCCTGAATGTGTTCGTTGTCATTGTGGTCATACCCAGTGACCACTCCACAGCCTGAAAAGGCAAGTTCATCCTCCTCCACCAACGTAAGGTGGGGGTGGGGGGGTCACCAAGTTTCAGGCAAACCTGCAGGAGCTTCCCAGAAGGCTTGGCAAGTCACAGTCTTTCTTAACTCATGTGGTGTACATGCTTTTTTATTAGTCTGCATGGTTTTTAACGAAGACGCTAAGCAGGATAATTTTAGTCTAGCATTGTGGTAATTTTAGTTTTACATTAAAATCATGGCACAGTTTGAGGTCCAGGTTTGTGTAATATGTTGCTGACTCTTTAGAAGCAACATATAGGCATCAGTAGGTTCTCAATAAATATTTATTTTCAATCTATACCCTCTTCTGTTACTTATATTTTTCCTTCATTATCAAATGTCTTGAAAACAATAACAGAACAATTTACATATATTTACATTCATTATATAATATCTCATTCATATTTTAGCCCATTGCTTTTTTATCTTTAACCTTTCATACTCCTTTCAAACTAGCATTCACACATAGACACAAAGAGACATTCACATGCACACACATACACATACAAAAACACACAGAGACAGAGCCAGGTCAAAGATTTAGCCAGAGGACATGATCATCCTTTGACAAAATTCTCCTGAGAGAAAAGTTTCAGAATTTTTCTCTGCTTCATATATTGGGCTGGCCAAAAAGTTCGTTCGGGTTTCCCACAACATCTTGCAGAAAAACCGGAATGAATTTTTTGACCACCCCCAATATGTTTTTCTCCTGTCTGCCTAAGTCCTTTGTTTTTTTAATTACAGTATAGCTGGTTTACTATGTTGTGTCAATTTCTGCTGTACAGTACAATGATTCAGCTATATAAACTTCTTAATATTCATTTCCATTATGATCTATCATAGGATATTGAGTATAGTTCCTTATGCTATACAGTAGGACCTTGTTGTTTATCCACTCTCTATGCAACATGAAACAGTTTACCACTGTTAGCCCCAAACTCCCACTCCACTCCTCACTGACCCCCTCCCCCTTGGCAACCACAAGTTTGTTCTCTGCTTCTGCAAGTCTGTTTCTGTCTCACAGATAAGTTCACCTGTGTCACATTTTAGACTCCACATAAAAGTGATTTCATATGGTATTTACCTTTCTCTGTCTGACTTACTTCATTTAGTGTGATAATCTCCAGTTGCTTCCATGTTGCTGCAAGTGGCCTTATTTCCTTCTTTTCTATGGCTGAGCAATATCCCATTGTACACATGCAGCGCATCATTATTCATTTAACTGCCAATGGGCACTTAGGTTGTTTCCATGTCTTGGATGGATGCCCCAGCCCTTTAGATGGTTTAGATTTGTCTGGTGGTCTGGTTGGCTTTGACTCAGTCTTCCTAAGATGCTGTCCTGGGTTACCCCTCTCTCTGCACCACACCTAGTAGCCATGGACAAGAGATGTCCTATCTTATCCTTGACCAAGCCTCTCAGGTTCTGCAGCTGACCCCGGCTTAGCATCACAGGCCCTGATTTCTTAGGATGGGGACACTGGGGAATTGCATGCTCTCTAGCACCCCTCTAGTAACCTGAGCACTTCTCGAGGCCTGCTGAGGTCTCTACTTGACTCCAGGGCTCTCTCATAATCTAGCTTGAGGATTGCAACCTAGAAAATAGGGATTTCTGAAGAAAAGTCATAAAGTGTCAGGACTGGAAAGATCTCATGCTACACAGACTAATATCCCCATCTCAAGTTACTGAAAACCAACAGTGTTTAGTGGTTTACTGGAGCTAACTAGTACAAAGAGAACCAGTTCTCCCAAGTTTTATTGAGTGCTCTTTTACTTACATTATCTTATCTTTCCTTTTCTTCCCTTGCTTTTCTCCTTCCTTCCTTTCCTTCTCCTTTCCTTCCTTCTTTTTCCCCCTCTCTACTTCCTTTCTTCCCTCTCTCCTTTCTTCCCTCTTTCCTTCCTTCCCTCCCTCTTTCTTTCCCTTTTTTCTATTAACAGTGACTATTTCTCAAATAGGTTCTTAACCTCATTGGACTTACTATTGTTGACATTT
Organism: Ovis canadensis; assembly: GCF_042477335.2. Lineage (NCBI taxonomy): Eukaryota > Metazoa > Chordata > Mammalia > Artiodactyla > Bovidae > Ovis > Ovis canadensis. The sequence continues at coordinate 54,149,989 of NC_091261.1, forward strand.
TAAGTGAAAATTAGCAGGGGACCTGTTGCAAAGCCCAGGCTTTCTGCACACGAGGTCACTAATGGATAGTAAATTAAATAAACTGATATCTCAGATGGACAAGTTGGAAGAGAACATAGGAACCAGAACAGGAGTGTACTGAGAATTAAAAATAACTAACAGTTTTCAGCCTGGTAAAAGGCTAGCTGTACAGATGTCTTGGGATAATGTGGCATTAGGTTTCTTTGAAAAGAGGAGAGGAAAAAGTATGCATTTAAGTCTAAACATATTGAATTTGGGATGACAGTAATTCATCCAAGTGGAAATATTTGTCAGGCAGTGGAGATTTTTTAAAAAGAGATGAGAAAAAGAAGAACTATTAGGGTTGATAAAAGATGTAGGCCAGGAGAATTTTGCTTTTATGTGAAGAGATGAGACTGACATCTTCCTGGAGAGGCTTGAAGGCTGAGCTATGCAAGGTGTCTGCTGTGTAGGCACAACAGCTCCAGCCACAAGGACATGTTCTCGTCATCTTCCCACAGCCCATGAGGCCCACACTGGCTGGAAACTATTTTTCTTAGGAAAAGAAATTAATAATCTGAGTTTTAACTCATTCGTTCTTTATTTACTTTTCTGTGGTACTTAATATTTTGGTGTGTTTCTGCAACTTCTAAGGTGGATTACGAGTAACATATATGAATGATTTATCTGTTTTTTATCTTATCTTCTTATTTCGTTTTGTCCTTTGATCCCCTTCACCTTTTGTCCTACCCCACCCCTGCCTCTGGCCACCACCAATCTGTTCTCTGTATCTAGGACCTTGGGTTTGGTGTTGATTTTGTTTTGTTTGTTTTTAAATTCCACATGTAAGACAGATCTTATGATGCTGGTGCTTGTCTCTCTCTGTCTGGCTGACTTATTTCATTTAACATAAGGACCTCAGTGTTGTCACCAAGAGCAAGATTTCATTCTTTTTTATATCTGAATAATATTCCATTGTATGTATAAATGTACCACATCTTCTTTATCCATTCTCCATTGATGGACACTTAGGTTGCTTCCATGTCTTGGTTTTGGAAATAGTGCTGCAGTGAACATGGGGATGCAGGTATCTTTTTGAGTTAGTATTTTCATTTTCTTCAGATAAATACCCAGAATTTGAATTGCTAAATCACATGGCAGTTCCATTTGCAATTGTTTGAGGAACCTTCATACTGTTTTCCATAGTGGCTCCACCAATTTACATTTCCAGCAACAGTGCATGAGAGTTACATTTCCTCCATATCCTGGCCAACACTTTTTATTTTTTGTCTTTTTGACAATAGCCATTCCAACATGTGTGAAGTGATATTTCACTGTAGTTTTGATTTGCATTTTCCTGATGATTAATGATGTAGAGCATCTTTTCATGTACCTGTTAGCCATTTCTCTGTTGGCCTTTGGGAAAAGGTCTATTCAGATCTCCTGCCCATTTTAAGATCAAATTGTTTGTTGCTATTGAGTTGTATGAGTTCTTTATGTCTTTTGGCTATTAGGCCCTAATCAGATATACGGTTTGCAAACATTTTCTGCCATGAAGTTGGTTGCCTTTTCATTCTGTTGTTTCCTCTGCAACCCCATTCGTTTATTTTTGCTCTTGTTTCTTTTGATTTTGATGTCAGATTCAAAAACTTATTGTAAGGCTTATGTCAAGGAGCTTTCCTCCTATGTTTTCTTCTAGGAGTTTCATGATTTGGGGGCTTATATTCAGGTCTTTAATCCATTTTGAGTTAATTTTTGTGTATTGTATAAGATAGTGGCTTGAGTTTCATTCTTTTACATGCAGTTGTCCCGTTTTCTCAGCAAGATTTATTGAAGAAACTGTCCTTTCTCCACTGTATATTTCTTTATCATAAATTAATTGACCACTTATGAGTGGGTTTATTTCCAAGGTCTCTTTCTGTTCTGTTGATCTATGTGTCTTTTTTTAATGCCAATAACATACTATGTTAATTACTAAATATTTGTTAATTACTAAATTTGTTAATTTAGTAATTTGTTAAGTAATTAGTAATTTGTTAAGTAATTTAGTAATTTGTCTAGTAAACTTGTTAACTAATTTGTTAATTACTAAATATTTGGATATTTGGTTTTATCCTAATTTTATAATTATTTGTTCTATTTCTATGAAAAATGCTCTTGGAATTTTGATAACAATTGTATTGAGTCTGTAGATTGCTTTGATTAGTATGGACATTTTAACAGTATTAATTCTTTCAACCCATGAACACAAAATTTCTTTCCGTTTATTTGTGTGTTCTTCAATTTCCTTCATTAATGTCTTAAAGTTTTCAATATAAATGTATTTCACTTCCTGGTTAAATTTATTCCTAGGTATTTTGCTTTGCTTTTGTGGATATAATTGTAAAGAGGAATGTTTTCCTTTTTTTCTCTTTTTGTTGTTCAGTTGCTCAGTTGTTTCCAACTCTTTACAACCCCATGAACTGCAACACACCAGGCTTCCCTCTACTTCACCATCTCCCAGAGCTTGCTCAAATTCATATCCATTGAGTCAGTGATGCCATCCAACCATCTCGTCCTCTGTCATCCCCTTCTTCTCCTGCCTTCAATTTTTCCCAGCTTCAGAGTCTTTTCCAATGAGTCAGCTCTTTGCATCAATACTTTGGTGGTCAAAGTATTAGAGCTTCAGCTTCAGCATCAGTCTTTCCAATGAATATTCAGGGTTGATTTCCTTTAGGATTGACTGATTTGATCTCCTTGCTGTCCAAGGGACTCTCAAGAGTCTTCTCCAATACCACAGTTCAAAGGCATCAATTCTTCAGTGCTCAGCCTTGTTTATGGTCCAACTCTCACATCCATACATGAATACTGGAAAAACCATAGCTTAACAGTGGCTCATCATATATGAAGTTTGGACCATATGCCACATGCCTGCAAGCCCAGCCTTGAGACCAAAGAAAGAGTCTGGAGTCAGTGCCAGAGACATCAATGATTTAACGGATGGGGAATCTTTCATGTGTGAAGCAAGGCCCTGGAGCAACACCCCATAGTGTGCTGCAGACACTGGGCAGGACAGAAAATGGCTTCAGTCTTTGCTACTGGGGGAGAAGCAAGTACCCAGTTACAGGGGAAATTGACATCAGGTTGGCTGAGGGGTTTCCAGGGAAACAGCAGAACAAAATGCCCCTCACAGTCCCTCATGTTAAGGACTAACAGGGGAGGATGTTTCTCATTGATCCCCTATCATAGTGGATCAATAACTAGCTGGAGACCAAGGGTTGGGGGCAAGCACATAGACAGTTACTGATTGGGGCTCCATGATTTAAAGGGAAGGTCGGTCATATGAGTGGGTGGATATTGTGCATGGACTGGTCGGGCAGGAGATGCACAGAAATCAAGAAAGCAGTCCTCTTGGGTGGGCTGGCCATCCAATGACTTTACAGTGTGGAGGTACTGCTCTCTACACTTGCTTTATTAGGAGTCTTTATCATCAGTGTATGCTCAATTTTGTTCAATGCTTTTTCTGCATTTCTTGTAATGATCATGATTTTTTTCTCTGTTTCGTTAACTTGGTACATCACATGACTGCTTTGCAGATCCATCCACCACTGTGTCTCTGGGATGAATTCTACTTGATCATGGCACACCACTTCTCTATCCTCCTGGATACAGATGGCCAGCACCAGTTTCTGTTGCAACAAAGCCCCTTGTCTGACACAAAGGGTGACATTATGTTATTTCTGAGAGCCTAGCACTGGGGGTGGCAAGGATGAAGGAAGGGTATGTTTAAAGATGAAGAGTCTTTGATGATCTTGTAGGGGTCAGATTCAATGGTCTGTGGAAGGTTAGTTGTTTCATTCTAGAGGTCAAGGAATGAGTAGCTAGTGAATTAAAGAGGGGCATAATACAGACAAGTTTGAGAAATTTGTAAGCATAGTGGTCTTCAAATGTGGTTATGGAGAGGGAGTGCATATGTGAGTGATGGGGTTCAAACATCACTGTGAGAAAACCAAACACAGCAGAGTTGGGTTAGATCAACAGACACGTAACAGAGTGTTGGTGGAGTGGGTGACTGAGGTGGAAAAGGGAAGCATTACAGCCACTGAAACAAATAGAATAAGTTACAAACATTAAGTTATAATGTAATGGGTTTTTACTACTATCATCCTATCATCTTCCTCATTTGTACAAACACCACAACTGAGATATTAATAAATTACATTTCATCAGGAAAAAATTTTTTTTTAATTCCATTAACTTAGTGTTGAAATTACCCAAACATCAATGAAAGCAGGATAATTATTGCTTAAGAGGGTAATTTTTATCAGTTCTTTTAAAATGGTGAAACACATTTGACATCTAAAAACTCCCTACCTTGCATGAGGAAAATATTCCCACCTAGTGTATGAAAAGTATTATTTAATGTTCTGATTAGATCTCTTGACATATTTTAGCAGACCTCATTTATATTTCCATCAGAAATCATACTTTGGTCACATGGCAATATGATTAAATATAGAATAGCTTTAATTTTTTTCCATTGCTGTTACCATAGATAAACGAGCCATATCACGTGGGAGAGGGTAAGCAAATTTCACAGTTCTCAACAAATTTATAAAACATTGATTTTAGCATTTCCATAAAAAGACTTGTTTGCTTTTATGTTTCAAATATATTTTGAATTAATTTGAAGTAAGGAAACTCTAAAATCCAAGGAATATGAAAAAGAAAGTGATCAAATTGTAGAATCTAAAATAAAGCAAACCCTAAAAGGGGACATTAACTTTTTCAGCTAATTTCTTAACAAATAGGTCAACATACACGGACATGGACACAGAGTGGACTCCATGGCTTTATGGAGCCCCTAGTCTGTCTGATGGGCTCACCATTCTATCCCCAGTACATGTCAACTACTCAACAAATACTGATGAGCAAGGTAATAAATGAATGGATGATGGCATCTTAGAAAATAGCTTCATTATATGACTTATATAACTTATATGACTTACATAACTAGTTTCTATAGTTTCAACTAACTACAAGAAAATTCCAAGGATGGAATCAGTAGTAATCTCTTTATCTCTACAAAATTGTGAACTTTGTTTACTATACCGATTAACATAAAAAAGTCTCTGCATCTAGCATGCAATGCTCACCTTTTAGTAGGATGCTTTTGGCATTAAATTAGTATATATATAAATACTATCATGGAATACAGTCACAGAAAACTAACCAATCTGATCACATGGACCACAGCCTTGTCTGACTCAATGAAACTGTGAGCCATGCCGTGTAGGGACACCTGAGACAATGGGTCATGGTGGAGAGTTCTGATAAAATGTGGTCCACTGGAGAAGGGAATGGTAAACCACTTCAGTATTCCTGCGTTGAGAACCCCATGAACAGTATGAAAAGGCAAAAAGATAGGATGCTGGAAGATGAACTACCCAGATCGATAGGTCCCCAATATGCTACTGGAGATCAGTGGAGAATAAAGAGATGGAGCCAAAGCAAAAACAACACCCAGTTGTGGATGTGACTGGTAATGGAAGTAAAGTCTGATGCTGTAAAGAGCAATATTGCATAGCAACCTGGAATGTTAGGTCCATGAATCAAGGCAAATTGGAAGTGGTCAAACAGGAGATGTCAAGAGTGAATATCAACATTTTAGGAATCAGCGAACTAAAATGGACTGGAATGGGTGAATTTAGCTCAGATGACCATTATATCTACTACTGTGGGCAAGAAGCCCTTAGAAGAAATGGAGTAGCCATCATAGTCAACAGAAGAGTCCAAAATGCAGTACTTGGAGGCAATCTCAAAAACAACACAATGATCTCTGTTCGTTTCCAAGGCAAACCATTCAATATCACAGTATTTCAACTCTATGCCCTGACCAGCAATGCTGAAGAAGCTGAAGTTGAATGGTTCTATTAAGACCTGCAAGACCTTCTAGAACTAATACCCAAAATAGATGTCCTTTTCAGTGAAAAGAAGAAGAAAGTCTTCTTCAGTGATCAATGCAAAGAAATAGAGGGAAACAATATAATGGGAAAGACTAGAGATATCTTCAAGGAAATTAGAGATACCAAGGGAATATTTCATGCAAAGATGGGCACAATAAAGGACAGAAATGGTATGGACTTAACAGAAGCAAAAGATATTAAGAAGAGGTGGCAAGAATACACAGAACTATACAAAAAAGATCTTCATGACCCACATAACCATGATGGTGTGATCACCTATAGCCAAACATCCTGGAATGTGAAGTCAAGTGGGCCTTAGGAGGGATCACTATGAACAAAGCTAGTGGAGGTGATGGAATTCCAGTTGAGCTATTTCAAATCCTAAAAGAAGATGCTGTTAAAGTGTTTCACTCAATATGCCAGAAGATTTGGAAAACTCAGCAGTGGCCACAGGACTGGAAAAGGTCAGTTTTCATTCCAATTCCAAAGAAAGGCAATGCCAAAGAATGCTCAAACTACTGCACAATTTCACTCCTCTCACACGCTAGCAAAGTAATACTCAAAATTCTCCAAGCCAGGCTTCACCAATATGTGAACTTCAGATGTTCAGGCTGTATTTAGGAAAGCGAGGGGAATCAGAGATCAAATTGCCAACATGTGTTGGATCATTGAAAAAGCAAGAGAACACTGGAAAAACATCTACTTCTTCTTTATTGACTATGCCAAAGCCTTTGACTGTGTGGATCACAACAAACTGAAAAATTCTGAAAGAGATGGGAATCCCAGACCATCTGACCTGCCTCTTGAGAAATCTGTATGCAGGTCAAGAAACAACAGTTAGAAGTGGACATGGAACAACAGACTGGTTCCAAATAGGAAAGGAGTACATCAAGGCTGTATATTGTCACCCTGCTTATTTAACTTATATTCAGAGTATATCATGAGAATCGCTGGACTGGATGAAGCGCAAGATTGCTGGGAGAAATATCAATAACTTCAGATATGCTGATGACACCACCCTTATGGCAGAAAGTGAATAAGAACTAAAAAGCCTCTTGATGAAAGTGAAAAAAGAGAGTGAAAAAGTTGGCTTAAAAATCAACATTCAGAAAACTAAGATCATGGCATCTGGTCCCATTATTTCATGGCAAATAGATGAGGAAACAATGGAAATAGTGAGACATTTTTGAGGGGCAGAGGCTCCAAAATCACTGCAGATGATGATTGTAGCCATGAAATTAAAAGATGCTTGCTCCTAGGAAGAAAAGCTGTGACCAACCTAGACAGCATATTAAAAAGCAAAGACATTGCTTTGCCAACAAATGTCCATCTAGTCAAAACTATGGTTTTTCCAGTAGTCATGTATGGATGTGAGAGTTGGACTATAAAGAAAGCTAAGTGCAGAAGAATTGATGCTTTTGAACTGTGTTGTTGGAGAAGACTCTTGAGAGTCCCTTGGACTGCAAGGAGATCCAACCAGTCCATCCTAAAGGAAATCATTGCTGACTATTCATTGGATGGACTGATGCTAAAGCTGAAACTCCAATACTTTGTTCACTGATGTGAAGAACTGACTCCTTGGAAAAGACCCTGATGCTGGGAAAGATAGAAGGCAGGAGAAGGAGATGACAGGATGAGATGGTTGGATACCATCACCAACATGATGGATATGAGTTTGAGTAGGCTCCAGGAGTTGGTGATGGACAGGGAAACCTGGTATGCTGTAGTCCATGGGGTTGCAAAGAGAAAGAAACAACTGAGTGACTGAACTGAACTGAACTGATATTATCATGGGCTTCCCTAGTAGCTCAGCTGCTAAAGAATCTGCCTGACATGCAGGAGATCCCAGTTCAATTCCTGGGTCAGGAAGATCCCCTGAAGAAGGGATAGACTGCCCACTCCAGTATTCTTGGGCTTCCCTGGTGGCTCAGGTGGTAAAGAACCCTCCTGGAATGTGGGAGAATTGGGTTTCATCCCTGGGTTGGGAAGACCCCCTGGAGGAGGGCATGACAACCGACTCCAGAATTCTTGCCTGGAGAATCCCCATGGGCAGAGGAGCCTGGTGGGCTACCGTCCACGGGGTCACAAAGAGTAAGACACTACTGAACAACTAAGCACAGCACAGCAGTGAATACTATCACACACTTAATTGTAAATATATTTGAAACTAAAAGAATTACTTAAGGGTCTTGTATGTGATTTTGAAGAATTTTGAGAGTGAACACAGTTTTTAAAAATTAATTAATTTACTTTAATTGGAGGCTAATTACTTTACAATATTGTGGTGGTTTTTGCCATACATTGACATGAATCAGGCATGGGTGTACATGTGTCCCCCGTATCCTGAACCCCCCTGTCATCACCCCCCATCCCATCCCTCTGGGTTGTCCCAGTGCACCAGCTTCGAGTGGCCTGTCTCATGCATGGACATATTTTGTTTACATCCTTCAAGAGCTTTTATTTTCTGATAACTGAATATTTTTTAAATTGTGCTATTATTTGACCAAATTAAATCAAGGAAATAAAATGTGGATAAAAAGGAAAAATTGCCATTTTGTATGATTCCAAGCTAGTGATTAGCTATGATTTAATAGTCTCTCAGAAATGTAGAGGATTTCCCTATTGGTCTAATTATTAAGAATCTGCCTGTCAATGCGGGGGACATGGGTTCAATCACTGGTCTGGGAAGACTCCACATGCCTTGGGGCAACTGAGGCTGTGTACCACAACTACTGAGCCCACATGCCTAGAGTCTGTGCTCTGCAATAAAAGAAGCCACTGCAATGAGAAACCCTCATACCACAACCAGAGAGTAGGCCCTGCTCACTGCAACTAGAGAAAGCACTCACACAGCAATGAAAACGTAGCACAGCCAAATATAAATAAATAAGTAGGCATTTTTCAAAATATGGTTTCAGTTCAGTTCAGTCTCTCAGTCATGTCCAACTCTTTGCAAACTCATGAACCACAGCATGCCAGGCCTCCCTGTCCATCACCAACTCCCGGAGTCCACCCAGACCCATGTCCATTGAGTCAGTGATGCCATCCAACCATATCATCCTCTGTCGTCCCCTTCTCCCCCTGCCCTCAATCTTTCCCACCATCAGGGTCTTTTCAAATGAGTCAACTCTTCGCATGAGGTAGCCAAAGTATTGGAGTTTCAGCTTCAACATCAGTCCTTCCAATGAACACCCAGGACTGATCTCCTTTAGGATGAACTGGTTGGATCTCCTTGCAGTCAAAGGGACTCTCAAAAGTCTTCTCCAACACCACAGTTCAAAAGCATCAATTCTTCTGCACTCAGCTTCTTTATAGTCCAACTCTCACATCCATACATGACTACTGGAAAAACCATAGCCTTGACTAAACTGACCATTCTTGACAAAGTAATGTCTCTGCTTTTTAATATGCTGTCTAGGTTGGTCAGAACTTTCCTTCCAAGGAGTAAGGGTCTTCTAATTTCATGGCTGCAATCACCATCTGCAGTGATTTTGGAGCCAGAAAAATAAAGTCAGCCACAGTTTCCACTGTTTCCCCATCTATTTGACATGAAGTGATGGGACTGGATGCCATGATCTTAGTTTCTGAATGTTGAGCTTTAAGCCAACTTTTTCACTCTCTTCTTTCACTTTCATCAAGAGGCTCTTTAGTTCTTCTTCACTTTCTGCCATAAGGGTGGTGTCATCTCCATATTTGAGGTTATGGATACTTCTCCCGGCAATCTTGATTCCAGCTTGTGCTTCCTCCAGCCCAGCGTTTCTCTATCATGATGAAATTTCACAAAATCACATGCCCAGAAATGAGTGATATTATTTCTAGTCCAGAAGGAAAATATCAGAATGTCAGAAAGATTAATTGATCTCATATCATATTTGCAGAGCAAATAAATTGGGGGCAAATACCTAGGACTCCTACTAAATGAATGTTCATTGCTGCTGCTATGCTGCTAAGTCGCTTCAGTCGTGTCCGACTCTGTGCGACCCCATAGACGGCAGCCTACCAGGCTCCCCCGTCCCTGGGATTCTCTAGGCAAGAACACTGGAGTGGGTTGCCATTTCCTTCTCCAATGCATGGAAGTGAAAAGTGAAAGTGAAAGTGAAGTCGTGTCCGACCCTCAGCGACCCCCCCATGGACTGCAGCCTACCAGGCTCCTCCATCCATGGGATTTTCCAGGCAAGAGTACTGGAGTTGGGTGCCATTGCCTTATATGCACCTTATTTTCTCATTTTATGCTGTGTAGCCTCCTAGTACCTTCCAGCAATGGAAGTGAGAACTCTCCTATGTTTGACATGAGCACAACTGTAGCAGAATTATTAAGTGACTACTGTATACAGGTCATGATATTACATATAGAAAGACATTTAAATATTTCCCCTGGTTTCCGCCAGCAGCAGTAGGGAGTGGATACTTTTGTTATTAGTAACAGGATTGTCTATTTTTCAGACACATTGTGAATCTTCAGAGTATGGGAGTCACAAAAATAAAATGATCCCAAATGATCACTTGTGAGTGTGTTATTTTATAATTATTGGAAGCTATAGGATTGAGCAATAAAATGTTTTAATTCCAAATCAGAAGAGTCCTTCAACAGATTTCATGGGTTACACTTTTCCTACATCATAATATCTTCAATATCTTTCCAATTCTCCCCTCTTTAGACATTTATCCCTCCTACAGTGTGTAGGATGAGACAAGGCTTATCCAACATATCTTCTATGGCCTGGTTTTCATTTTTATGTACTATATTAAACAAAATACCACTTACATTCATTGCATTCAAGAATATTCATGACTGAAATAAGGGCCAGGTTTTGCTCTTATGGTCCTATCTAAATGGGAAAAACAAATTTTCTATGGGAAAGAAGAGGAACTACGGTTCTAGAAAATATCTAATGCCCTAGAGGAGATCCTAACTTCAATTAACAATGAAAAGCAAGGAAAGAAGGATAAGTCTTTAAATACTGGTCCCCATGTCTACTCAGCCTTGAGTAACAATGCTAGAGAGCTGCTTTGGACACACATACCAAAGGGAATGAGTCCATGTTTCTGTAGATTAGCATTGGTGTGGTTGTTATTGTTGTTGTTGTTTAGTCCCTAAGTCATATCAGAGTCTTTCGACCCCATGGACTGTAGCCCACCAGGCTCCTCTGTCCATGGGATTTCCCAGGCAAGACAACATAGACTTCTCTAAGTAGCTGAAAATTGAGCTCTTATGTGATTCATTTTTAGATCCTTTGAACTTAGCCTTCATGGGTAGTGTTAGACCACTAAATACAGTGTTCCCTCAGTATCCACAGGGAACTGACTCCAGGACCCCTTCAAATACCCAAATCCATGGATGCTCAAGTCACTCCTACAAAATGGTGTTGTATTTGCATGGGAGCTTTGCACATCCCCTATATAATTTAACTCATCTATAGATTATACCAAATGCAATGCAAATCTATCAGTTAATAGTTGCAAAGGCATGCATGCTCAGTCATGTCTGACTCTTGCGACCCCATGGACTATAGCCTGCCAAGCTCCTCTGTCCATGGGATTTTCCTGGCAAAAGTATTGGAATAGGTTGCCACATCCTCCTCCATGGGATCTTCCTGAACCAGGGGTCAAACCCGCATCTCCTGTATTGCACGTGGATTCTTTACCACTGAGCTACTGGGGAAGCCCCAATATTTGCCAGGAGCAAGGCAAATTCAAGTTTTTCTTTTTTGAAACTTTCTGAAGTTTTTTTCCAAACACTTCTGAATTACTGTTGGTTGACTCTGTGGACAAGGAACCTGTGGATAAGAGCCAAATGTGTATCCTGAGAGTTCTAAAGTCCTTAATATTTTCCAACTTTTGCACCAATACATCCAATCTTAGTTTCAGACAACTGACAACAATGAAGACCATCACTGACAACGATGCATTTTTTTAGGACACCTATGTTCTCTGGTTTGTGAAAAATTTGGTGTGTACGTGTGTGTGTGTATGGCAAGGAACAGAGAGGGAAATTCTTTGCTGAAATAAATGTGGGCAGCTCTGGATAAGCAAAGTCAGACATCTGTTTAACACTAAACATTTAAACCATGAATACATTAACAGCATTTCTACATCACGTGTAATCACTAAGGCTGTTGCCCCAACCTTCTGCCCCCACCACTGTGGACATCATTTAAATGCTTTGCAGGACTGCAGCATGCCAATGACCCCCTGGAAAATGCAGGAACAGACCAGCCAGCTCCTGGCCCAGTGTCATGGGCAGCAGTTTTGCAGCCCTTGGACCCCACGTTTGCCTCATGAGTGGAGACTTTTGACATATTTCATGGTTCCTGCTTTTTTGTCAAACGAGCAAAGCTGAAATACTCTGTCCTGATAGTCATGTTCAGCCCCTCACATAGGGTTAAATCATCTTGCTCTCCAGCCCCTAGCTATTTAATTTCCATCAAAAGCATGACAGATATTTTTTCTCTCCTGATTCAGAATACAATTATTTTTCAAATCCATGTATTTTCTCTGTGAAGACTACAAAAAACCAACAAGACATTTGAACATCTCAAATTTGCCCTGGAAAAATGATCATATCAAAGGTTTGTCTGCAGCCCTTTTCCAGCATTCTGTTACTTATTGGTTACTCAGGAAGGGAAAATGTATTTTTCTAAATCATTTGATATCATCCCCCTCAGGTTTTTTTTGTTGTTGTTAAGAGCTCTCCATGTCTGGAAATTTTTGCTCAAAAGCAATGAAAGAGAAAAATCTTGCTCAAAAGCAAAAAAAAAAAAAAAAAGGAAATTCAGTAATAAGAATACAAGTCAATCATAGGTTGAAATTCCTAATTACTTTCTCACCTAAAAAGGAAACAATCTAATGTTGGCCTTTCATCAGGTTAACAGGCAAAACAGTTGAATTAACCATGGTAAGAGTATTGTTAACATTACAATTTGTTTGGAATTAAGCTGTGGGAAAGAGGAGTTTCTACAGAAAGCTAAGCCAAGTTAAACAGAGAAGGAAAAAAACACTGTTATTCCCTTTACTCCAAGTCTGGGTTAAAGAGCTGATTATGTGGGAAGATGCCAAAGGGTCAGATATTCAAAACCCATGGAATCTGGCTTCTTGACAAATACCTAAATATAACTTATGGCTTCAAGTACTTTTTTTCTATTTTGTTCATTTGGAAATTCTGATATAGATTATTATCAAAACACAAAAAGTAGTTTACTCTTTCCTACAAATGGTTTAGATACTTATAAAGTAAATACAAAGTTAATATTATGATACTTTTGCATACAATTATATAGTTTTATAGACATATTTTGCAGATGAAATGTACACTATCTATTTTGCAAAGAACTCCCAAGGCATTTTATACTTGCACAATATCATGGTCTCATCAAATCTTTAAGGACCATTCTTAATGGAATAGACTATATAAAATTATGTAGTATGTTCTCTAGTTGAAATATGAAATTAACTTTATATTCACATGTATTAGGAAATTGACTCAAAATGGAAGCACTTAATATATAAATTATTGAAACCAAACTGTGGAAATCTTATATCTGGTGTCAGTTTGATGATAAGCATGTATATTTTTATTCATGGAGGCTTACACTATAAAATAACTCTTCTGTAGTCAAACATTTGCTGTGTTGCCTTATTTTAGCACAACTTTGGTCCAATATATACATTGTTCCATGTTGCAACATCAATAAATGTATAAATATTATAGGACTGTTGGTATAGTAGATCGCTCAGATGTACTGATTATTTTATTGAAAAAAGTCTTGCTTCTTTTCCAAGAGTCATAATGCTGTTATTTTTAGTTAAACTTTGTGTTCTTTGGTTGCAACTTTTAGACTTGAAAGAAATCTCCTAAACTCTCTTGAAACACAGAACAATTTTTTCTTTTCCTTTTCCTCTTTCCAACCCAATGCCTTACAGCTGCCCCGATTTAAATCTGTTTTGAATTAATTGTTCCTTTGACCAAGAGCAAATAAAATTTCCCCATAGTCCATTCAGCCTCCTTGAGGAAGTTCAGGATGTTTCTGGAAAGGACTGGATATGTTTTGTTTCCTTGCTAAGCAAGGCTTGCTGCTCTTTGTCCCCAGGAGCAAGCAAACAGAAATGTCAGTGTGCACGGAGTTGTGATCCGACCCTAAGTCAACAATTTAATGAATGAACAGGCCACATACTTTCTTACTAAAAATCTTCCTTCAATATATTTCACTTTGGCTTCACGTGTTGCTGCTCTGGAAAAGGTGCAAAAAGATCTGGTCTTTTATAATATGCATTAACCTCATTGAAATAACACGACTTCAGGCTTAACTCACTGACTCATATAAAGATGTTTTTAGGTAAAATTAGTAACTTCAGTTAAGAGAAATGGAAGAAAAAATTTAGTCAGACGGAGAGTAGAAAATTAATAAGTGGTGAATTCTATGGTTAACTGTCTATAATTACTTTTTCTCTTATTAAGTAGAAAATTAGCGAAGGTGGGCCTGTTTTCATTCTAAAGGAGAATGCTCCTTCTGACAGATGTGAAACTCACAAGGGAATCTGATAGGCAATTTCTTTTTTGTGTGATGATTTTGTACAATTCGTTCACATACACTTCATGATAGGACTTAAAAGATAATTGACTTCTTATTTTGCTAATTTTGCAAAGATAGAAAAAATAATAATCCAGTTAGTATAGGAATTTAAGCCTCAGGAGGCAAAGTGTACTTTGAATGACAAAGAAAATTAAATTAGTTTATATGGTTTGCAATCTTTCTTTGTTCTCATGAAAAATATAGTTTCTTTAGAAGGAAACTGCACACTACTCTGCCACCTGAGTAACATCTATTCTTCATTAAAATCTTTGCCAAGAAGAAGACTTAAAAAACACTAACTTTAATTAAAAAAAAAAACTTTATAACAGCACAAAGTAGTTGTTATATTGAGGCAGGAGACAATGCTAAAACAGAAAATTCCTTAAATGGAAAATTTTAGACCAGCATGAAGCTACTAGTTTGTCCTTCTTAAATACACAGAAGCAGATAAAAGAAATTATTTGCTTAATAGCTTTGCCGATCCTCTTCCAACATCAGTGCAAGATGGAACTACCATACAGCTGCCCCTTAGACACACGAGGGATCAGGTGCTCTGACCTTTCTCAGTGGAAAAAGTACAGGCTGCCACCTCTGCCTCAAAAAAATGCCCTCACACCAGGGCAGGAAGCTCAAGCAGTTTGGTTGAAATCAAGATTTGAACCCTTTTGAAATCAAAAGGGTTTGATCTCTAATCAAACACAACCTCCCCCCTACAGTCTGTTAACCTAAATTTTTGTACAAGGAAAATAGAAGCACTGTATCTATGAAAAAATTCGCATATAAGTGGACTCCTGCAGTTCAAGCCCATGTTGTTCAAGGGTGAGTTGTAGTTTAATCTTCTGGTGAATCATTGTTGCAGATACCTAACTTATTAAGCCAAGGTAAGGGAAACAATATGTGATTTAACGTTAACAAGCTACATCACCTCTTCTTCTGACAGATGGGGCTGCAGAAACTGCCTCTTGGTGGAAGCCTCAAGTTCATCAGAAACGGTCATGGCCCATGTCCTTGAGGTTTGCTTCTAAGTTTAAGGTTCCATAGCAAGTGGAGAAACCTTCAATTGCCTTAGTGGAGTAAGAAGGACTAAGCAAATTTCTAGTACAGTAAGTACCTGCATACAAAGTTTCGAGTTGTAAACTTCCAAAGATGCAAATATGCCCCTATATGCCAGCTGTTGTACTGTACTACTGTACTTTTCAAGGTACTGCACTGTAAGATTAAAAAATGTTTTCTTTATTGAGTGTATTTTTTAAAATGTATTATTTGTGTGAAAAAGTATTATAAACCAATTTCAGTGCAGTACTATAGAGTCGATCGTGTTAGTTGGGTACCTGGGCTAACTTTGCTGGACTTAGAAACAAATTGGACTTACTCTCAGAATAGAACTCATTCATGTGTACGGAACTTACTGTGAAACACAGCAGTTACCACCCAACCCTTCACATCCTCTGACATAGCTTTAGTTTTCAGTAACCACATTGAAATATTAGATCACTCCAAATATATCTTTTGAGCATTTCTGTGCCTGCCGGGAAGAACCATCGTTCTATGGAAGGGCACATGCTCCTCTGCAGTGGTTGAAGTCAGAAATGATGAAAAAGAAAAGGAAAGTTCGCAGTGAGGAAGGAAGTTAAGCTGGAGCAGTAGAGAAAGAGGAAATGAGCTTGGGAGATGTGAGGGAGGAAAAGGAAGAACACACTGAAGAAAGGGACCTGTTGGTGAGAGAAGAGGAAGGAAAACAAAAGCAGAAAATGCAGAGAAAGGAGAAAGGCAGAAAGAAGTTTAAAGTGGCAGTGATGAGATGGGAGTGTTATCTGTGTGTGAATGGAAGCTGTGCCCTTTCCCACAGGGGCTGCACCTTTCCTGTGATCTTGACATTGGGGGCATTTCTCACCCTTTTCTGGGGGCCTGTGTCCAGGAAGCTCCTGAGGACCCTTTTGTCCTTGGTCCTGGGGTCTGGGCGCCTTCCTCACAGGGATGTTTTAAACCAAAGTATACAACTGAAAGATTGTGCTCCATCAACAGGAAGCTTGCTGGGCTGAGAAGGAACCTCTCCTGCAGCCAAGGAGGGAGTGAGCAGAGGTCCCAGACCTCAGACCTGCCCTCTCACATCAAATGTTCTCTTCTGAGAAAAAGACAAGCCACCTATTGCAAATGGGGAGCCAAGGTATCTAATTTTTACTGTGCTTTGGAGTAATACCCATAATCATATTGAAAGGATTTAACAGTAAAGAACTAAAGGCAGTTATGAATATCCAGTCTCAACTTCTATGCTGTAGTGTCCATGAAAGGTTTTTCCAAATTTAGGAAAACACTCACATTAGATCCAAAACTCATCATCGGCAAGTTGCCTTTATTCTTGTATGAAGAACTTGACCTTGATCAGTCTTAGAGAAAAAAATAAACAGAATATTTTCAAGCTTTGGCATGAGAACATAATAGTTGTCATGTATCTGTGATCCGGAATTTTGGCACTGGCAAAAAAATGACATTCTCTTTTATCTGATTTACTGGTAGCATTAACAAAATTTTCTCACACTAATTAGGTCTTATCAGGACAAGAATTCTTAAAATGACATTAAATTATAGTCATCACATGGGGCCTTTTCTAAATTAATAAATCTTAAGTAAATAATATGTTGAAAAATTAAACATGTGCATTTTTAAAGGATCTGAAATAGAATATATAACTGAGTCATGCTACTGAACACCTGAAACTAACACAACATTGCAAATCAATTACACTTCAATAAAAAATTAAATTAAAAAAAGAAAAAAGTAACAACTTATGTATGAAGCAGCTGTTGAACTTGGTCTGTGCCCATGTTCAAACTTCAATGAGACAAAGCTATTCACTTCCCTAAGCACAGCTGTCTGGATTGCATGGACAACTCATACCATGCTGAGTTGAGTTTTGTTTGTGCCTCCTAAGTTATTTGATATTTACTGAGGCTTAGAAATATTCCAAAAATCATTTCCCTGCAAATCATCTTCCTGACAAGTGTTGATCTGCCTGCCGATCCTTTCTGCCTATGATCTCCTGTGAGCATCAGCACTCTTTCCGGGCTGGACTTGCAGGCACAGAAAAGTGAGATAAAGTGCCCTTTTCTTTCCAGCTAATGATGCGAGCCCTCTCAGTCTTTCTCATTAATTTTGAGAACAGACCCCATAAATAGACACCTCACATTTCCTTCCCAGTAGTCATTTAAGCCTGGATACAAAATGCAGCTTCTGATAAGCTTTTCATAAGACTATGAAATCTTTCCTGGATCATAGAGTCAATGTTACACTGAATAATATGGATTATCTTTCTTTCTCTTAGAAATGAAGAAAATGAGAACTAACTTAATTCTATGAACCCCTCCATTATTTTGGATTAGGTCCTCAAATTGGATATGATGCTACTAAACATTCAAATAGATTGTTTACCAAAAATATATGCCTGTACATTCTTTTTATTGTTAATAAGATTTCACATCTGAAATTTGTGTTAAAATTAAAAACCTAAGATGATATTTAATAAGTGAATTGCTTCTTTTTATAATATGAAGAAGCAGGTGTTGTTGTTTAGTCACTAACTCTTGTCCGACTCTCTTGCAACCCCATGGACTGTAGCCCACCAGGTTCCTCTGTCCATGGGATTCTCCAGGCAAGAATACTGGAGTAGGTTGCCATTCCCTTCTCCAGGGGATCTTCCCAACCCAGGAGTCAAACCCACGACTCCTGCACTGGCAGATGGATTCTTTATCACTGAGCCACCAGAAAAGCCCACGACGAAGCAGAGCTATGTTCAAAATCATGTCTGGCCAGAAGTGTCGCCCTTGACAATAGACCCACTGTATTAAGTTCATTATTTCACTGTGGCCAGTGGTGGGCAAAAGAAAGGGTGAGAGGAGCAGAACATGGCTTATTAAGGATTCTAATGTTGGTGATGAGACGCTAGCTTTACATTCTCTCCTGTCAGAACCACTACTCAGGAAAAAATGTTATCATCTCAGCAGCAATTCCAGGTCCACAGGAATCAGTGCTTAGGAATGAAAGAGATTGCATCAGAAGGAGAGACTGGGTCCTAATCGGACATAAAGTCTTGCTTTTTCTGACACTCGGGGCTAAGACATGAAAATGTATTTCTGCACACAGGAGACACCTCCACTTCCCACTTCTGTCTGCGTGGAGGTTTTGGAGAAGGTGAAATCATACCCACCAAAATCACTGTGTCCGGTTTGGCTTTCAGGGTTAGATGGATGTGTCCTCCCAAGAGGCACCCTCGGGGTGGGGCTCCTTTGATGGATATGTCACAGAATGTGGGATGGCTCATGAGTGAGTATATTTGAAACCCTCTCTTTACTCATCTCTTCTATGAGCCTCTGCCAAAACCATAATTATATACTCTGTCTTATTTACATAAAATAACAGTGTATCTAGCCATGCCTCAAAACCTGAAATGTTTTTAGGGATACACCCAGTTTTCTGTGGTTTTTGTTCTAAGAGCACAAAGACTAGGGTCAGAGACGTGGATTCCTAGGGCTGCTGGGTAGACGGTAATTGGCTTCCTTGAATAGGTAGTGTTTGTAAGGGTCTGCTAAGTCAAAGGATCTGGAGAACATGAAATTCCCCAAGACCAATCACCTCAAAAGCATGAAGTTCTAAGGTTTTTCTGCTTTTTCCTTTCAAAGGATTTCAGAGTAACCAAATAGTACCAGTTGTGGGAGTTTTCTTTAAGTATTTCAACTAATAATTGTGAAAGAAATGAGATAATTAAAAATCACAAATTTCAGACTTTTAGTGAAATATATGATGCAATGAACAACAAACGTCTGCCAAGCTAAGGCCCGGAGGAGAAGTCCTCATGATGAGAAAGCAGGTGTGACCTCATAGGTCCTGAGTGTGGATCCGCCTTTCTCTGTACAGCCCTCATCGTTTTCCCATTCTCTCTCAAATTCTCCTCACTGCACATCCTTGTCTCTCCTTCTCTCCTTCCTTCCTTTGTCCTTCCTCATCTTCTGATAACTGCTTACTGAGACCATGTTGGAACCAGCACTGAAAAAAATGAAATTCCAAGTCCTGCCCTTTGCTTTGTTCTTGAGAGACAGTGTTGAACAGAGAAGCACAAGACCAGGTTGGCACACCAGCTCCATCACGTTCAAGCTGAGCGATTTCAAACAGGTGACTGAAGCCCTCTGAGCTTGAGCTTTCCATTTCTCAGATTTACTGTGCTGGTAAGTGAGAGAGAACTATAGAGCACCTAGAATAAACAGCAGCACATTGTAAGCACTCGAGGGACCCACCATCACGATGCATCAGGGCAGGTGTGGTTGACAGTCTTCTCCACGAGCTGTGAGTCCAGCCAAAGGTAACAATTACTTCTTTAAATCTGGAGGAAAGTTCAAGAGGGAGACCTTCGAAAATGGTCCTAGTATGCAAACACTGTGATACACTGCTAGGTTGATTTTTCAGAAGACTTACACCCAAAATTCACCCTAGTGCTGATCTCAGGTGGCCTCAGTTCAGTTCAGGCATTCAGTCATGTCCACCTTTTTGCAACCCTGTGAACTGCAGCACACTAGGCTTCCCTGTCCATCACCAACTCCTGGAGCTTACTCAAACTCATGTCCATCACGTTGGTGATGCCATCCAACCATCTCATCCTCTGTTGTCCCCTTCTCCTCTTGCATTCAATCTTTCCCAGCATCAGGGTCTTTTCCAAGGAGTCAGTCCTTCACATCAGGTGGCCAAAGTATTGGAATTTCAGCTTCAGCAACAGTCCTTCCAATGAATATTCAGGAGTCATTTCCTTTAGGATGGACTGGCTGGGTTTCCTTGCAGTCCAAGGGAATATCAAGCATCTTCTCCAACACCACAGTTCAAAACCATCAATTTCTCAGCATTCAGCCTTCTTTATAGTCCAACTCTCACATCCATACACGACTACTGGAAAAACCATAGCTTTGACTAGACAGATCTTTGTTGGTAAAGTAATGTCTCTGTTTTTTAATATGCTGTCTCAGTTGGTCATAGCTTTTCTTCCAAGGGGCAAGCGTCTTTTAATTTCATGGCTGCAGTCACCATCTGCAGTGATTTTGGAGCCCCCAAAATTAAAGTCTCTCACTGTTTCCATTGTTTCCCTATCTATTTGCCATGAAGTGATGGGACCAGATGCCATGATCTTAGTGGCCTCAGCCTGCAGCAGTTTGAAGCAGGGTTCAGTTCCCAGCCAGAATGAGGTCGGGTCTAGCCACTAGACCAGTGGTCAGTCAGTGATAAGACCCTGTCTCTTTGGCTTTGCAGAAAAAGAACTTCCACAAAGATGGAAAGTGGTGAAAGAAGTAAATTATTTAATAGGAGTAAAAAAGAGTACAGTATGTGTGGATAGACACACAGGCAGGCTCAGAGAGAGTCGCTGAGTTGTGTGCTCATTGACAATTTGAAATACTTTCATGGGGCATTTCTTCTGGGTTTCCTTTGACCAGTCATTTTGATTTGCCTGGTTCAGAGTCCATATTTGGTGTGTCTCAGGATCCTCCCTCATGTGTCCATGCATCTCTCAGCCAAGATGGATTCCACTAAAGAAGCCTATAGGTAGTATCTCTTAGCATCACTCCTCTTTTGACCTCCAAGGAGTCTTTCTGCACATGCGTAGTCAGGAAGGTCTCTGGCTCTGAGAATAAGAAACATGTGGTCTCTTGTCTTCTATTTCGGGGAGCCCAGCCTCCTCTTTCAGTTGTTGTGCCATCCTTGTCTTGGAGTGTTGGTCCACAGGGCATAAATCTCTAATTGCTTTACCCTGCACCAGGGCCCATCTACCTCCTGCCTCAGTGCCTTTTACCCAAAGATGATTCATGTAAAGAAAATAAGAGTTATATTCAAGTCAGTCTTTTTTTTTTTTGACTGAATGCTTTTGGTCAAAGGCTACTGCCTAAAACTTTCCAAGAGAAATGAATTACCGACTTAAAGCTAATGTTGCAGCAAAAATAGAAATGAAGTTTTTCCTTTCCTGAGAACAAGGAAAGGAAAGGGGAGCAGTGAAAAGACTAGAGAAGAAACATAAATGAACCTGGAGAAGTTAATCACTCCTAGCTTTGCTTTCAGAAAAGGCAGTGGCAACCCATTCCAGTACTCCTGCCTGGACAATCCCATGGACAGAGGAGCCTGGTAGGCTGCAGTCCATGGGGTCGATAAGAGTCAAACACGACTGAGCATCTTCACTTTCACTTTTCACTTTCACGCATTGGAGAAGGAAATGGCAACCCACTCCAGTGTTCTTGTCTGGAGAATCCCGGGGACGGGGGAACCTGGTGGGCTGCCATCAGTGGGGTCATACAGAGTCGGACACGACTGAAGAGACTTAGCAGCAGCAGCAGATTTGCTTTAACTGTTACTACTCTGTAGAGTCTGTAACAAGATCAGTATTTCACAAAGCTAACCTACACTACACTATCCTGACACTACACTATCCTGTACCTGGTGCTTACCTTCCCCACACTCCTTTTGCAGACCACTCCTTGTAGCTTTTTGTATTTCAGAAAAAATGTTGGAGGGTGATAAACATAGAGACAAAGGACCCAATTACTGGACTACTTGATGCCAGCTCTGACTGTTTGGAAGTAATGCAGGAAGAAGAATTCAAGATTCTCACTACTTTGTTCCTTATTACATATCCCAGACTGCAAGCCCCACCTATAGGATTCCCTCAGATTCCCCAAAGGGAGGCACAGTTCTTGAGATGCTAGCCTGTGGTGTTCTCCTCTCACCCATCTTTCTATTTCCTCCAAACCCTTGTCTCCATATTTTTATTTGGCATCAGTGGAGAGGGAACCAGGATTTTGGCAGTAACACTAAGAAGCTACAAAGTTCAAAATATAATGGAATTCTACCATGCCACTGAATATGAATGTCTGCTAGGTAACAATACTGGTTTCATATAGAGTAGTGAATATAATATTATCCTTAATTTCATTTTAAAAACATGGCAGACCATATCAACTTTTGCTACTAGAGATGTCAAATCCAGCTCCAGTTTATGGTTTCATAATTCATAATATGACAGAATGAGTTACTTTCTTAATTAAAGAAATTAATGAGTCTACATCTTGAGAGTTAAATGGTAGGGACCGTATTTCACAATGTATCTGAGGGACAGTATTAGATACTAGTAGCAGTGGCTTGATAAGAAAACAATGTTTCTTAATGTCCTAAGTGTGATCTGGTAAAGGAGTAAGTGTGAGGCAGACTGTTTCATGTTCTAACCCCTCCCTCTCACAGAACAGTTACCTGTACTACCATGTCTTCTGACTTTGTTTAACTTCAGTAACTTTATCCATAAAATGGAAATAATATTGAGAAATGGAATATTTCCTGCCATATCAGTGAACAAAGAATGTCACAATCCTTAGCAGTTGCAGCCACCATAGATAGTGAGCTGGTGAGCCCTGAGGGGACTCAGGAAGGAAAGAACACCCGCCATCCAGCAGCCATCAGACTGCAGCCACTCCCCATAGTAAGCCCTGTGGAACTCAGGTTGTGAAAACACAAGATCCTGGCCCCAGAGAGCTGAGGTGCACGTCAAAGGAATGACTTCAGCGAGTCCAGACTCTTGCATCTTCCCATACATAGAAAAGCACTAAATTCCTGAACTTGAGATGTCTGGCTTTCTTGAGTGCTCAAGGTGGCTCAGAGGGTAAAGCCTCTGCCTGCAATACACGACACTTGGGTTCAATCCCTGGGTCAGGAAGATCCCCTGGAGAAGGAAATGGCAACCCACTCCAGTACTCTTGCCTGGAAAATCCTATGGACAGAGAAGCCTGGTAGGCTATAAACCATGGGGTCACAAAGAGTCAGACACGACTGAGTGACTTCACTTTCACTTTGTTCCAACTACCTCCTCTTTGTTGCAAAAACTCCTATATAACCTGGCTCCTCCCCTCACCTCCTGGAAACAGTTCCCTTAGGATTACTTGAAATGTTGCTTACCCGGCTTAAAATCCTCAGTATGTCCACTGAATAAATTATACCTCTCAACTTTTAGGTTGTGCATTTATTTCTTAGTTGACATCAGATTACCAGTTTGTTTTAAAAGGATACAACCCAGGGACAACCAACAGAAAATGTGCACGGGGTGAGGTTTGGGCAAAGGGCTTGGGGCTTCCAGACCCTCTCCAGACACAAGCTCTCCCAGAATCTTCACATGTTCCCTGACCAGGAAGCTCCTTCTACTTCATCCTTCTGTGTTTGTACAGAGGCTTTGTCAGATAGATATGACTGATTACATCTTTGGCCATTGGTGACCTCTACCTCTAAGCCCTCTCTCCTCCCTGGAGGTCAGGGCATGGGAGTGAACATTCCAGGCTTCTAAACACAAAGTTGATTCTCTTGGCAACTAGCCGCCATACTTAGGTTACCTAAGGTCAGTCCAAAATCTACCTCATTAACAAATAAAAGGCACCTTTGTTGTTTTTATCACTTAGGAAATTCCAAAGGTTTTGTGCCAAAATACCAAATATATATTTGTTATTATAAGTCACAATATCACAAATAGATACCCCTAAAGTAATTGGACGGAGAAGGCAATGGCACCCCCACTCCAGTACTCTTGCCTGGAAAATCCCATGGACAGAGGAGCCTGTTGGGCTTCCTTCTATGGGGTCGCACAGAGTCGGACACAACTGAAGTGACTTAGCAGCAGCAACAGCAGCAAAGTAATTGGAGAAAATGCCCCATTTACTAATATGTATATTAAGTACCAATATAACAATGTAACGAACGAGTACCGATGTAGCATATGTATAGAATAGCTGCTGAGGTCATTTGACGCTATTATACGGAAAGAATTAATGAAAGTAAAGAGGTAATGAAAATAACTATTTAAGGATAAGGATGAAGTTTCATGGAGATGAACCTTTGACAATTTAAGGCTCCCAAAACCAAGAGCAGGATGGATGTTCTATAATTCATGAAAATAGGACTCTTATCATCTGCCTGCCAGACTGAAAGAAATGACATATAATGAATTTGCCTTCCTTGTTCTTTTGCAATGTTTCAGAGCCTTATCTCAAAGACAATATATGCAGCTGCTTTTAGTCAACCTACTGATTAGAGGAAGGAAAGCCAAAGTTACAAGTGTTTAAAGCGTGTGTCCCTAAATTTGGAAACTCATTTTGCTTTCCATAGATCAGACTCTGCCCTGCTCTGCCCCAATGCTGTTATCAACACTGCTGGTGCCTTGCTGGAAGAAAAGTCAGCTATGCTCTTCTCTTCTCATATTATGAAGTATAATGCACTTTAAAAGATAAATAGAAGAAAATTTTGACAGAAATAATACCAATCACTTATCACCAATTCGTTATTAGTATATCACATAGCTACTTGTTAAAAGGACTGGAACGGAAAAATCTCATGTAAGGATGAAAATATATGAATAGCTAAGGTTATCAAAGTGTCAAGAACAAAAAACAGTCTTCAAACAGGAAAAGTAGTGAATTCCAATTAGTAATTACTGGATGTGCCTGAATTGTTAGAACCAGGCAAATGGCAACAAACTGGTCCAG
This sequence comes from Ovis canadensis, assembly GCF_042477335.2. Taxonomy (NCBI): domain Eukaryota; kingdom Metazoa; phylum Chordata; class Mammalia; order Artiodactyla; family Bovidae; genus Ovis; species Ovis canadensis. The sequence continues at coordinate 54,175,048 of NC_091261.1, forward strand.
ATTCCCGGCTGCCATTGCACGGTATTCGCAGGCCACCACTTGGGTCTAGAAGACAAACCTCTCCCAAGAGACAACTTTTTTATGAGTTCCTATTGTACATATTCACTATTGTGAGGTGTTTATCTCACAGTAGGTATTTCTGGATATTTATGGGTAAATCCTTTTTACTTTTGCCTCTTACTGTCCTCACCCTTTGGTAAAGTTGATTATGGTACTCTCTTCAAGGGCTTCCTTATTTGATAGAGAAACTGGCTTTTCCCTGAAGGAGTTCTGATTACTTTCCAGTCAGCAGGAAAGTAATGAGTTATTTCATAAAAAATGGCAAGAATAATTGAGATTGCAAAACTAAATGCATGATTCACATCATTTATTGTGTAAAATAAATTTACACAAGGTAACTTAGAGTTGATAATAACTGCTCTGCTTATCATCAAGTCAAGTGTGACAGCTGCAGGACACCCTGAAACTACCTGAACAGCAATTATTATAAGTAGGATTTCTATTAAAAATTATCTGTTGAACAGGAAGCTCTAGTTCTTATAACCTACACAATTACATCATAATGTATGTGCTTTACTACTGTGGCAAAAAGACATGTAACATTGTACTACAAAGATATAGTCATCAAGATAGTGTGGTACCAGCACAAAAACAGAAATATAGACCAATAGAACAAGATAGAAAGCCCAGAGATATACCCATGCATCTATGGGCACCTTATCTTTGACAAAAGAGGCAAGAATATACAATGGAACAAAGACAGCCTCTTCTATAAGTGGTGCTGGGAAAACTGGACAGCTACATATAAAAGAATGAAATTAGAACACTTCCTAACACCATACACAAAAATAAACTAAAGATGGATTAAAGATCTAAATGTAAGACCAGAATCTATAAAAGTATTAGAGGAAAACATAGGCAGAACATTCTTGGGCATAAATCACAGCGAGATCCTTTATGACCCACCTGCTAGAGTAATGGAAATTTAAAAAAATAAACAAATGAGACCTAATTAAACTTAAAAGCTTTTGCACAGCAAAGGAAACTATAAACAAGGTGAAAAGACAACCTTCAGAATGGGAGAAAATAATTGCAAGCAAAGCAACTGACAAAGGATTAATCTCCAAAATACACAATCAGCTCATTCAGCTCAATACCAGAATAATAAACCACCCAATCAAAAAGTGGGCAGATGACCTAAACAGACATATCTCCAAAAAACAAATACAGATGGCTAATAAACACATAAAAGATGCTCAGCATCACTCATTATCAGAGAAATGTGAATCAAAACTACAATGATGGTATCATCTCACACCAGTCAGAATGGCCACCATCAAAAAATCTACAAACAATAAATGCTTGGGAGGGAGTGGATAAAGGGAACCCTCTTGCATTGTTGGCGGGAATGCAAATTGATACAGCCACTGTGGAGAGAAGTATGGAAATTCCTTAAAACACTAGGAATAAAACTATCACAAGACCCAACAATCCCACTCCTGGGAATATACACTGAGGAAACCAAAATTGAAAGAAGCACATAAACCCCAGTGTTCATCACAGCACTACTTACAGTTGCTAGGATGTGGAAGCAAGCTAGATTTTCATCGGCAAATGAATGGTTAAAGAATTTGTGGTACATATATACAATGGAATATTACTCAGCCATAAAAGGAAACACATTTGACCCAGTTCTAATAAGGTGGATAAACCTAGAGCCTATTATACAAAGTGAAGCAAGTCAGAAAGAGTAAAGCAAATATTATATGATAACTCATATATGTGGAATCTACAAAGATAGTACTGATGAACCCATCTGCAGGGCAGCAATGGAGATGCAGAGTCAGAGATCAGACTGTGGACACAGCAGGGGAAGAGAGGGTGAGACAAACAGAGTAGCACTGGAACATATACATATCCATGTGTAAAATTAGATAGCCAGTGGAAACTTGCTGTATGATACAGGAAGCTCAAACCCAGTGTTCCGTAACAACCTAGAGCAGTGGGATGTGGCAGGAGGGATATTCAAGAGGGAGGGGACATATGCATACCTATGGCTGATTCATGTTGATGAATGGCAGAAACCAACACAATATTGTAAAGCAATTATCTTCCCATTAAAAACAAATAAATAAAAAAATTTTTTAAGACACATAACATAAAATGCATTCTTGCAACAGTGTTATAATGTGTGCTACTCTTAGGATCCAGCAAGATTGTGAAATGCTTTTTCTGGATCAGGAGAGACGAATGCATTCAACACAGCCCGAGGACATTATTTGCTGAAGCTTAATACTCTTAGAAAAAGTATATACATATTGTTTCCCTCTTCCCCCAAACTTGCCACGTCTTTAGAATTGCATGGGGAAGAATTTGCTAAACGTAGACTCTTCTGTGGAGACTTTGATTCAGTCTAGAGTAGACAGGGGGATCTGGATTTTTAACAAGCTGATTGCTTATGTCAGACTGATTGAAAAACACAGAAACAAACAAAGAAAATGTATATTGCTGTTTATTAAAATAACTCATCCTCCATCCATCAGTTCAGTTCAGTCACTCAGTCGTGTCTGACTTTTTGCTACCCCATGGACTGCAGCATGCCAGAACTCTCTGTCCATCACCAACTCCCGGAGTTTACTCAACCTCATGTGCATTGAGTCGGTGAACCATCCAACCATCTCATCCTCTGTTGTCCCCTTCTCCTCTAGCTTTCAATCTTTCCCAGCATCAGGGTATTTTCAAACAAGTCGGCTCTTCGCATCAGGTGGCCAAAGTATTGGAGTTTCAGCTAAAACATCGGTCCTTCCAATGAACATTCAGGAATCATTTCCTTTAGGATGATGGTTGAATCTCCTTGCAGGCAAGGGAATATCAAGAGTCTTCTCCAACACCATAGTTCAAAAGCATTAATTCTTTGGTGCTCAGCTTTCTTAATAGTACAACTCTCAAATCTATACATGACTACTGGAAAAACCATAACCCTGACAAGACTGACCATTGTTAACAAAGTAGTCTCTGCTTTTTAATATGCTATCTAGGTTGGTCATAACTTTTCTTCCAAAGAGTACGTATCTTTTCATTTCATGGCTGCAGTCACCATCTGCAATGATTTTGGAGACCAAAAAAATAAAGTCATCCACAGTTTCCACTGTTTCCCCATCTATTTCCCATGAAGTGATGGGACCAGATGCCATGATCTTCATTTTCTAAATGTTGAGCTTTAAGCCAACTTTTTCACTCTCCTCTTTCACGTTCATCAAGAGGCTCTTTAGTTCTTTACTTTCTGCCATAAGGGTGGTGTCATCTGCATATCTGAGGTTATTGATATTTCTCCCAGCAATCTTGATTCCAGCTTGTGCTCCATCCAGTCCAGCATTTCTCATGGTGTACTCTGCATATAAGTTAAATAAGCAGGGTGACAATATACAGCCTTGACATACTCCTTTTCCTATTTGGAACCAGTCTGTTGCTCCATGTCCAGTTCTAACTGTTGCTTCCTGACCTGCATACAGTTTTCTCAGGAGGCAGGTCAGGTGGTCTGGTATTCCCATCTCTTTCAGAATTTTCCACAGCTTATTGAGATCCACACTGTCAAAGGGTTTGGCATAGTCAATAAATCAGAAATAGATGTTTTTCTGGAACGCTCTTGCTTTTTCCATGATCCAGTGGATGTTGGCAATTTGATCTCTGGTTCCTCTGCCTTTTCTAAAACCAGCTTGAACATCTGGAAGTTCACGGTTCACATATTGCTAAAGCTTGGCTTGGAGAATTTCGAGCATTATTTCGCTAGCATGTGAGTGCAATTGTGCGGTAGTTTGAGAATCTTTGGCATTGCTTTTCTTAGGGATTAGAATGAAAACTGACCTTTTGCAGGTCTGTGGCCACTGCTGAGTTTTCCAAATTTGCTAGATACTGAGTGCAGCACTTTCACAGCATCCTCTTTTAGGATCTGAAATAGCTTAGCTGGAATTCCATCAATTCCACTAGCTTTGTTCATAATGATGCCTCCTAAGGCCCACTTGAATTCACATTCCAGGATATCTGGCTCTAGGTGAGTGATCAAACTATCGTGATTATCTGGGTGGTGAAGATCTTTTTTGTACAGTTCTTCTGTGTATTCCTGCCACCTCTTCTTCATATCTTCTGCTTCTGTTAGGTCCATACCATTTCTGCCCTTTGTTGAGCCCATCTTTGCATGAAATGTTCCATTGGTATCTCTGATTTTCTTGAAGAGATCTCTAATCTTTCTCATTCTATTGTTTTCCTCTATTTCTTTGCACTGATCACTGAGGAAGGCTTTGTTATCTCTCCTTGCTATTTTTTGGAACTCTGCATTCAGATGCTTATATCTTTCCTTTTCTCCTTTGCTTTTTGCTTCTCTTCTTTCCACAGCTATTTGTAAGGCCTCCTCAGACAGCCATTTTGCTTTTTTGCATTTCTTTTTCTTGGGGATGGTCTTGATCCCTGTCTCCTGTACAATGTCATGAACCTCCATCCACAGTTCACCAGGCACACTGTCTATCAGATATAGTCCCTGAAATCTATTTCTCACTTCCACTGTATAATTATAAGGGATTTGATTTAGGTCATACCTGAATGGTCTAGTGGTTTTCCTGACTTTCTTCAATTTAAGTCTTAATTTGGCAATAAGGAGTTCATGATCTGAGCCACAGTCAGCTCCCGGTCTTGTTTGTGCTGACTGTATAGAGCTTCTCCATCTTTGGCTGCAAAGAATATAATCAATCTGATTTCAGTGTTGACCATCTGGTGATGTCCATGTGTAGAGTCTTCTCTTGTGTTTTTGGAAGAAGGTGTTTTCTACGACCAGTGGGTTCTCTTGGAAGAACTCTATTACCCTTTGCCCTGCTTCATTCTGTACTCCTAGGTCAAATTTGCCTCTTACTCCAGGTGTTTCTTAACTTCCTACTTTTGCATTCCAGTCCCCTACAATGAAAAGGATATTTTGTGGGGTGTTAGTTCTAAAAGGTCTTGTAGGTCTTCATAGAACAGTTTAACTTCAGCTTCTCAGCATTACTGGTCAGGGCATAGGCTTGGACTACTGTGATATTGAAAGGTTTGCCTTGGAAACAAACAGAGATCATTCTGTCATTTTTGAGTCTGTGTCCAAGTACTGCATTTTGGACCCTTTTGTTGACTATTATGGCTACTCCTTCTAAGGGATTCTTGCCCACAATAGTAGATATAATGGTCATTTGAGTTAAATTCACCCATTCCAGTCCATTTTAGTTCACTGATTCCTAGAATGTCGACATTTACTCTTTTACCATCTCCTGTTTGACCACTTCTGATTTGTCTTGATTCATGGACCTAACATTCCAGGTTCCTATGCAATATTTCTCTTTACAGCATTGGACCTTGCTTCTATCCCCAGTCACATCCACCACCTGCTATTGTTTTTGCTTTGGCTCCATCCCTTCATTCTTTCTGGAGTTATTTCTCCACTGATCTCCAGTAGCATATTGGGCACCTACCGACCTGGGGAGTTCATCTCTCAGTGTCCTATCTTTTTGCCTTTTCATACTGTTCATGAGGTTCTCAAGGCAGGAATACTGAAGTGGTTTGCCATTCCCTTCTCTAGTGGACCACATTCTGTCAGAACTCTCCACATGACTGGTCCTTCTTGGGTGGCCCCACACGGCATGGCTCATGGTTTCACTGAGTTAGAGACGGCTGTGGCCCATGTGATTAGATTGGTTACTTTTCTGTTACCCTGGTTTTCAGTTTGTCCTTCATCTATGCTGGGAAGCAAATCATTAATATTATCTTCTTGCACATATTATTGAGTAGCGGGAGCTTTCTTCACTCTTGAAAGTCAGGACATTTGTGGGTTCTGACAGGCTGTGCTGTCACCTTGATTCTGCCTCAGTCCTCATAAAACTTCACACCCACAGCGAGAGCCAGGAGCCAGAGGGATACCATTGTGAGTGACATCTCTTCAGGTCCTGGCAGCCCCGACACATTTACCAGTCCCTTGTGAAAAATACAAAAGGATAATTTTAGAAACAAAGCTTTAGAAAAATGGTCCACCCCGAAGAGGTTCCAGAAATAACTAACCAAAGGTAAATAATTAACCTATGGTAGATGTTCAACCTGAATGTTTTGTTTCTAATACAGACGAAAATTTCAGATATTGAGCATAAGTTTGTCTTTTTATATTTATAAATAAAAATAACTTTTCTATTTATTAAACTTTCAACTTGCTCCTTTTAGTAATATTTGCCAGTGATAAATATCTGGGTTTTAAACAGAAGAGATGTTTATGCTAGCATAACATTAATATTAAACAACAAAATGGGAGAATTGAAGCTATTAGAAGCCTATGAACAGTTAAAACAAAAAACTGCAAGTTTACAAAATATGTACAATTCAATCACATTTTTTATAATAAAAATAAACGTACAATGTCCTATATGATATAGAAAATTAAAGAGTAGAAGAAAATATACCAAAATGTAAGTGATAGGTTTCTGATTCTGAAATTATGGGTAATTTTAGTCTTTTATCCTTTTTATTTTGTATTTTAAATTTTTTTGAACATGATAGTGTTATATTTATAATAATTTTTTAAATTTTGTTTCAAAAAATCACTTGCTTTTCCTGAAACATTACTAAGGATAGTGTTTTTGCAAGCTTACTATTTAATTCCTTCTTTTTTAATATAAATTTATTTATTTTAATTGGAGGCTAATTACTTTACAATATTGTATTGGTTTTGCTATACATTGACATGAATCTGCCACAGGTGTACATGTGTTCCCCATCCTGCACCCCTCTCCCACCTCCCTCCCCATACCATCCCTCTGGGTCATTCCAGTGCACCTTGTAAATTTTGTCTGATATTTGTACATCAATGTTACCAATAAATTTATACACCAAAACACCAAAAATCAGCTACAGAAAGTTCAGAGTGAAAGGCATGTTTGATTAGATGACATTAATAATATGCTGTCAATTCTATATTCATATATCTTCCAACTCATTTGGAAATTTTTAGCTTCAGATGAATACGATTCAATCTTTGATGTGAAAAGAAAATGGGAACAGTATTTGGAGGAAATAATTTAACAAAGGCGTTAAGGAGAAAGGTTATGCATCAAATCACCTCACATATAAGTGATTTTTTAAAATCCAAAGCTATTCACTTTCAAAGTAAAAGTGCTATTTTTCAACTTAGTTGTCTAGTGAAAATGTGTGGTCTAACACAAGGCACTGGGTTCTATGGCAGGAATTTCCACCAGAGGAGTGAGGTGACCATAGATAATATGGGTTTCCTCAAAAGTTACATGCAAATTTAATTATGCTCCCTTTAAACACCTCATCAGTTCAGTTAAGTCACTCAGTTGTGTCTGACTTTTTCCGACCCCATGAATCGCAGCACGCCAGGCCTGCCTGTCCATCACCAACTCCTGGAGTTCACTCAGATTCACGTCCATCCAGTCAGTAATGCCATCCACCCATCTCATCCTCGGTCGTCACCTTCTCCTCCTGCCCCCAATCCCTCCCAGCATCAGAGTCTTTTCCAATGAGTCAACTCTTCGCATGAGGTGGCCAAAGTACTGGAGTTTCAGCTCTAGCATCATTCCTTCCAAAGAAATCCCAGGGATGATCTCCTTCAGAATGGACTGGTTGGATCTCCTTGCAGTCCAAGGGACTCTCAAGAGTCTTCTCCAACACCACACTTCAAAAGCATCAATTCTTTAGCACTCAGCCTTCTTCACAGTCCAACTCTCACATCCATACATGACCACAGGAAAAACCATAGCCTTGACTGGACGGACCTTAGTCGGCAAAGTAATGTCTCTGCTTTTGAATATACTATCTAGGTTGGTCATAACTTTTCTTCCAAAGAGTAAGCGTCTTTTAATTTCATGGCTGCAGTCACCATCTGCAGTGATTTTGGAGCCCCAAAAAATAAAGTCTGACACTGTTTCCACTGTTTCCCCATCTATTTCCCAAGGAGTAATGGGACCGGATGCCATGATCTTCGTTTTCTGAATGTTGAGCTTTAAGCCAACTTCTTCACTCTCCATTTTCACTTTCATCAAGAGGCTTTTCAGTTCCTCTTCACTTTCTACCGTAAGGGTGGTGTCATCTGCATATCTGAGGTGATTGATATTTCTCCCAACAATCTTGATTCCAGCTTGTGTATCTTCCAGTCCAGCATTTCTCATGATGTACTCTGCATAGAAGTTAAATAAGCAGGGTGACAATATACAGCCTTGACGTACTCCTTTTCCTATTTGGAGCCAGTCTGTTGTTCTGTGTCCAGTTCTAACTGCTGCTTCCTGATCTGCATACAGATTTCTCAAGAGGCAGGTCAGGTGGTCTGGTATTCCCATATTTCAGAATTGTCCACAGTTTATTGTGATCCACACAGTCAAAGGCTTTGGCATAGTCAATAAAGCAGAAATAGATGTTTTTCTGGAACTCTTGCTTGTTCCATGATCCAGCAGATGTTGGCAATTTGATCTCCGGTTCCTCTGCCTTTTCTAAAACCAGCTTGAACATCAGGAAGTTTACGGTTCATGTATTGCTGAAGCCTGGCTTGGAGAATTTTGAGCATTACTTTACTAGCGTGTGAGATGAGTACAATTGTGCCATAGTTTGAGCATTCTTTGGCATTGCCTTTCTTTGGGACTGGAAAGAAAACTGACATTTTCCAGTCCTGTGGCCACTGCTGGGTTTTCCAAATTTGCTGGCATATTGAGTGCAGCACTTTCACAGCATCACCTTTCAGGATTTGAAACAGCTCCACTGGAATTCCATCACCTCCACTAGCTTTGTTCCTAGCGATGGTTTCCAAGGCCCACTTGACTTCACATTCCAGGATGTCTGGCTCTAGTTGAGTGATCACACCATCATGATTATCTGAGTCATGAAGATCTTTTTTGTACAGTTCTCCTGTGTATTCTTGCCGCCTCTTCTTAGTATCTTCTGCTTCTCTAGGTCCATACCATTTCTGTCCTTTATTGAGACCATCTTTGCATGAAATGTTCCCTTGATATCTCTAATTTTCTTAAAGAGATCTCTAGTCTTTCCCATTCTGTTCTTTTCCTCCATTTCTTTGCACTGATCGCTGAAGAAGGCTTTCTTATCTCTTCTTGCTATTCTCTGGAACTCTGCATTCAGATGCTTATATCTTTCCTTTTCTCCTTTGCTTTTCGCCTCTCTTCTTTCCACAGCTATTTGTAAGGCCTCCCCAGACAGCCATTTTGCTTTTTTGCATTTCTTTTCCATAGGGATGGTCTTGATCCCTGTCTTTTGTACAATGTCACGAACCTCATTCCATAGTTCATCAGGCACTCTATCTATCAAATCTAGGCCCTTAAATCTATTTCTCACTTCCACTGTATAATCATAAGGGATTTGATTTAGGTCATACCTGAATGGTCTAGCGGTTTTCCCTACTTTCTTCAATTTGAGTCTGAATTTGGTAATAAGGAGTTCATGATTTGAGCCACAGTCAGCTCCTGGTCTTGTTTTTGTTGACTGTATAGAGTGTCTCCATTTTTGGCTACAAAGAATATATCAATCTGATTTGGGTGTTGACCATCTGGTGATGTCCATGTATAGAGTCTTCTCTTGTGTTGTTGGAAGAGGGTGTTTGCTATGACCAGTGCATTTTCTTGGTAAAACTCTATTAGTCTTTGCCCTGCTTCATTCCACATTCCAAGGCCAAATTTGCCTGTTACTCCAGGTGTTTCTTGACTTGCTATTTTTGCATTCCAGTCCCCTATAATGAAAAGGACATCTTTTGGGGGTGTTAGTTCTAAAAGGTCTTGTAGGTCTTCATAAAACCGTTCAACTTCAGCTTCTTCAGCGTTACTGGTTGGGGCATAGACTTGGATTACTGTGATACTGAATGGTTTGCCTTGGAGACAAACAGAGATCATTCTGTCGTTTTTGAGATTGCATCCAAGTAGTGCATTTCAGACCCTTTTGTTGACCATGATGGCTACTCCATTTCTTCTGAGGGATTCCTGCCCGCAGTAGTAGATATAATGGTCATCTGAGTTAAATTCACCCATTCCAATCCATTTTAGTTTGCTGATTCCTAGAATGTCGATGTTCACACTTGCCCTCTCCTGTTTGACCACTTCCAATTTGCCTTGATTCATGGACCTGACATTCCAGGTTCCTATGCAATATTGCCCTTTACAGCATCGTACCTTGCTTCTATCACCAGTCACATCCACAGCTGGGTATTTTTGTTTTGGCTCCATCCCTTCATTCTTTCTGGAGTTATTTCTCCACTGATCTCCAGTAGCATATTGGGCACCTACTGACCTGGGGAGTTCCTCTTTTAGTATCCTATCATTTTGCCTTTTCATACTGTTCATAGGGTTCTGAAGGCAAGAATACTGAAGTGGCTTGCCATTTCCTTCTCCAGTGGGCCACATTCTGTCAGACCTCTCCACCATGACCCGCCTGTCTTGGGTTGCCCTGCAGGCATGGCTTGGTTTCATTGAGTTAGACAAGGCTGTGGTCCTACTGTGATTAGATTGACTAGTTTTCTGTGAGAATGGTTTCAGTGTGTCTGCCCTCTGATGCCCCTTGCAACACCTACCATCTTACTTGAGTTTCTCTTACCTTGGGCATGGGGTATCTCTTCACGGCTGCTCCAGCAAAGCACAGCCACTGCTCCTTACCTTGGATGAGGGGTATCTCCTTACCGGGCCCTTCGTGACCTTCAACGTGGGATAGCTCCTCTAGGCCCTCCTGTGCCCGCCCTGCCACCCCTCCTCGGGTTGCTCCTCCCCCCGCCGGCCCTGGCCTCCATCGTGGGCTGGCTCCTCCCAGCCGCGGCCCCTGACCTCGAATGCAGGGTAGCTCCTCTCGGCTGCTGCCACTGACCTTGGACGCGAGGTAGCTCCTCTCGGCCACCGCCCCTGGCCTCGAACTTGGGTAGTTCCTCTGGGCCGTTCCTGTGCGGTCACAGCCTGGCACTCTCGCCTGCTGCCCCTGACCTCGGACGTGGGGTAACTCCTCTCGGCTGCGCTTAGTGCGCCCGGTCGCAGCCGCTGACGCTTAGTGCGCCCGGTGAAATATAGAGAGATTACTTTGAATTGTTAAAAACACACTCTGAAAACCATACATGGTCAGGCGAAATTGAAGTAAGATTGTCCAGATTTACTCTTCCACCATAAACAACTAAAACTTAGGAAAGAATCTGTGAAATACTGGTTCTCAGAGGCTGAGGTCAGGCAGCACAGGGACTGATCTCTGGAGGAAGGGAACCAAATGTGGACTCTGTGATTGCTCGAGAAAGAGATGTGAGAGGGACCTGTGGTCTCCTGGAGCTGAGACAGGTAGGCACCTGGGGACCAAGGAAGTCTGTGTTTCCTTAGAAGATCTGGCAGAACAGAGAATTACAGAAGCCACAGGAGGCAGAGTACTCATCAGGTCATGCACACAAGGGCATCACTGAATGCAGGGAAATAAACACTTCCGACTCTCAGGCTCCCAACCAGCTAAGAAGAGCTTATGTTCTCAGCAGCCAGAGTGAACAGGCTTCTTCAATTCACAGAGTGTGTTACTTAGGAGAGCACAGCTTCAATACTAAGATAAATTAGCCTTAGACTATAGGCTATGCCAGGGCCACCTAAGAGAACTGAAAGTTTAAAATTGGTTTTGATCACTCAAGTTCAAAATTGTTTTAAAAAGATTTAAACAAAAAGTTTAAAATTGTTTTTGTTCTGCACTGCAGAACACATTTTTAAAATATCAATGTTGTTGTTGTTCAGTCACTCAGTCATGACTGACTCTTTGTGAACCCAGTCTTGGGGCTCCAAGACTAATGTCTGGTTTTTAATATGTTGTCAGGTTTGTCATAGCTTTTCTTCCAAGCTATGAACTGCAGCATGCCAGGCTTCCCTATCCTTCACCATCTCAGGGAGTTTGCTCAAACTCATATCCACTGAGTCAGTGATGCCATCCAACCATCTCATCCTCTGTCATCCCTTTCTTCTCCTGTCTTCAATCTTTCCCAGCATCAGGGTCTTTTCCAATGCATCAGCTCTTCACATCAGGTATTCAGAATATTAGACCTTCAGCATCAGAACTTCCAATGAATATTCGGGAGTGATTTCCTTTAGGATTGACTGGTTTAATCTCCTTCAGTCCAAGGGACTCTCAAGAGTCTTCTCCAACCACACAGTTCAAAAGCATCCATTCTTTGACACTTAGCCTTCTTTATGGTACAACTTTCACCTCCATACATGACTATGGGAAAAACCACAGTTTTGACTATATGGACCTTTGTTGGCAAAGTAATGTCTGATTTTTAATATGCTGTCTAGGTTTGTCATAGCTTTACTTCCAAGGCGCAAGTGTCTTTTAATTTCATGGCTGCAGTAACCATTGCAGTGATTTTGGAGCCGAAGGAAATCAAGTCTGTCACTGTTTCCATTGCTTCCCCATCTATTTGCCATGAAGTAGTGGGAATGGATGCTATGATCTTAGTTTTTTGAATGTTGAGTTTTAAGTCAGGTTTTTCACTCTCCTCTTTAATCTTCATCAAAAGACTCTTTAGTTCCTCTTCACTTTCTGCCATAAGGGTGGTATCACCTGCATATCTGAGGTTATTGATATTGCTCCTGGCAATCTTGATTCCAGCTTGTGCTTCATCCAGCCTGGCATTTCACATGATGTACTCTGCATAGAATTGAAATAAGCAGTGTGACAATATACAGCCTTGACATTCTCCTTTCCCTGTCTGGGACCAGTCTGCTGTTCCATGTCTGATTTTAACTGCTGCTTCTTGACCTGCATACAGGTTTCTCAGGAGGCAGGTAAGGTGATCTGGCATTCCCATCTCTTTAAGAATTTTCCAGTTTGTTGGGATCCACACAGTCAAAGGCTTTAGCATAGTCAATGAGGCAGAAGTAGATGTTCTTATGCAATTCTCTTGCTTTGCCTATGACCCAACAGACATTGACAATTTGATTTCTGGTTCCTGTGCCTTTTCTAAATCCAGCTTGAACATCTGGAAGTGCATGGTTCACATACAGTTGAAGCCTAGCTTGGAAAATTTTTAGCATTACTTTGCTAGCATGTGAAATAAGTACAATGGTGCAGTAGTTTGAACATTCTTTGGCACTGCCTTTGTTTGGGATTGGAATGAAATTTGATCCAGTCCTATGGCCACTGCTGAGTTTTCCAAATTTGCTGGCATATTGAGTGCATCAAACTGATGCTGTGCATCAGTTTCACAGCATCATCTTTTAGGATTTGAAATAGCTCAACTGGAATTCCATCACCTCCACTAGTTTTGTTCATAGTGATGCTTCCTAAGGCCCACTTGACTTCACACTCCAAGATGTCTGGCTCTAGGTAAGTGATCAGAACATCCTGGTAGAAACATAGAAACATTTAGCATAGAAATGGTATCATGAATAATTTTTGGCATCAAAAAGGTAAAAGACATACAAAGTAACAGAAAATAAGAGCCATAGCCAAGAAAAAAATTAATCAATAAAAACGAACTGTGAAATGCCCAGATGATGGAATTAGCTGTGTGAACCTGTAATTCTATTTCACACATTCAAGAAGGAAGAGGAAACATGTTCAAGAGAACCTCCTCAAAAATGTAAAAGCACCTATATAAAACTTCTAGAGAGGAAGAGAACAATATGAGAGATGAAAATATACTTGTTCTCAAATATATGTAATTGGAGTTCCCAGAGGAGAGGAGAGAGATGAAGGGGGAGCAGAAATAAGGACAGATCGCCTTCCAAATTTAATGAAAACTGTAACAACATGAGTCTAAGAAGTTCAAAATACTAAGTAGAAGAAACATGGAAAAAAAAACTATCTCAGGGAACATCATAACTAAATAGCCTCAAACTGTGATTAAAAGAAAAACTTAAAAGCCTTCAGTGAAAACAGAAAAATAGGTAAAGAAGAGCAAAGAGTGGCAGCACTTTCCTTTGAAAACAATGTAAGTCAGAATCAGCAGCACAGAGTCCTTTACTTTAGTTTAGTTTAGTTTAGTTTAGTTTAATTTAGTTCAGTCGCTCAGTCGTGTCCGACTATTTGTGACCCCATGAATCGCAGCACGCCAAGCCTCCTCGTCCATCACCAACTCCTGGAATTCACTCAGATTCACGTCCATCGAGTCAGTGATGCCATCCAGCCATCTCATCCTCTGTCATCTCCTTCTCCTCCTGCTCCCAATCCCTCCCAGCATCAGAGTCTTTTGCAATCAGTTAACTCTTCGCATGAGGTGGCCAAAGTACTGGAGTTTCAGCTTCAGCATCATTCCTTCCAAAGAAATCCTAGGGCTGATCTCCTTCCGAATGGACTGGTTGGATCTCCTTGCAGTCCAAGGGACTCTCAAGAGTCTTCTCCAACACCACACTTCAAAAGCATCAATTCTTCGACACTCAGCCTTCTTCACAGTCCAACTCTCACATCCATACATGACCACAGGAAAAACCATAGCCTTGACTAGACAGACCTTAGTCGGCAAAGTAATGTCTCTGCTTTTGAATATATTATCTAGGTTGGTCATAACTTTTCTTCCAAGGAGTAAGTGTCTTTTAATTTCATGGCTGCAATCACAAAGTCTGACACTGTTTCCACTGTTTCTCCATCTATTTCCCATGGGTGATGGGACCGGATGCCATGATCTTCGTTTTCTGAATGTTGAGCTTTAAGACAACTTTTTCACTCTCCTCTTTCACTTTCATCAAGAGGCTTTTTAGCTCCTCTTCACTTTCTGCCATAAGGGTGGTGTCATCTGCATATCTGAGGTTACTGATATTTCTCCCGGCAATCTTGATTCCAGCTTGTGATTCTTCCAGTCCAGCGTTTCTCATGATGTACTCTGCATATAAGTTAAATAAACTTCTGGAAACAAAAAAGCAGTCAAACTAGAATTTTATTTTAGCAAAAATATCTTTAGAAAATGAGTGCCCCCAAACTCACTTTTCTGGATGTGTAAAAGGTGAGCAAATTTGTCACAAGTAGATATAAACTATAGTAAAGTAAATCATTAAAAGAAGTCTTTCAGGAAACAGCACTTGACAAATGGAACCAAAAAGTATTGCTGAAGAAGCAATAAGCATTGCTGAATAAAACTAAAGGTCCAAACTAATGGAGAGACATCTAGGAAATAAAACTAGACTTATAGACTAGTTAAGAACAGACTTGTTGCCAAGGGGGAGGAGGGATGGAGGAGGGTTGGATTTGGAGTTTGGGATTAACAGATGCAAACTATTACACATTGGATGGATAAACAACAAGGTCCTACTCTTATAGCACAGAGAACCAAGCTCAATATTCTGCAATAAACTTTAATGGGAAAGAATATGCATATATGTAAATATATATGTATGTATATATACACAACTGAGTCACTTTGCTGCACAGAAGAAATTAACACAACATTTTAAATCAACAGTACTTCAATAAAATTTTTTTTAAATAAATAAAAAGAGAGAAGAAAAAACTAATGGAGAGATATACTGTGTACATGAACCAAAAAGATCAATATTGTTAAGATGTTAATTTTCCCCACACTTTTTAATAAGTACATCAGGATCTCAGTTGAAATTATAACAGATTTTTAATTAAAAATTGATAATCCAATTCTAAAATTTATACAAATATGCAAGTCTAGAATATATGAAAAAACCTTTAAATAAAGAACAAATTATTGAACATAATCTGTGATTTCAAGGCTCATAAGCATACAAGGATCAAGACAGTGTGATGTTGGTGTAAGAAGAAATAAGATCAGTGGAACAGAAGAGAGACAAGAAATAGACCTAAATAAATTCATTTGTATCATTTTTTTAGATTCCACATAAGTGATACCATATGATATTTGTCTTTCTCTGTCTGAATTCACTTAGTATGATAATCTCCAGATCCATCCATGTTGCTGCAAATGGCATTATTTCACTCTTTTATGGCTGAATAATATTCCATTGTATTGATACATATATGTACCATATCTTCTTTATCCATTCACCTGTCGATGGACACAGATTGCTTCCTTGTCTTGCCTGTTGTAAATAATGCTGCTGCAAACACTGAGGTGCACATATCTTTTTGAATTATAGTTACCAAAGGGGAAGGGAGAGAGATAAATTAGGAGTTTGGGATCAAAATATACATACTACTATATATAAAATAGATAACCAACAAGGACCTACTGTATATTACAGGGAACTATGCTCAATATCTTACAATAACCTATAATGGAAAAGGTAAAAAAAGGGATATATACATTATTCAAATATATAAACATATGTGACTCATACACATATATATAAATCACTTTGCTGTATACCTGAAGTTAATACATTATAAATCAACAATATTTCAACAAAATTTTCAAAAAAGAACTAAATGTGAAAGTTTACAACTATAACATTTCCAGAATAATACATGGGGAAAAAACTTTGGGTCTTGGGTTTACAATGATTTCTTTAAAAACACACAAATGACACAAATATTCTCAAAGTCATTAGCAAATACAAATTAAAATCACATTGATTAGACCACTGTATGTAAAATACAATATCTAAAAGTATAAAGGCTTACTATACCAAGTACTAGTGAGGACGTGGAGTAACTGGAACTGTCATAAATTGCTGGTGGTGACACAAAATGGTATGAATATTTTTGTATATAATTTAGGCATTTTGTAAAAAGTAAAATATCACTCAACTCCTAGAAATGAGCACATGTTCTCACAAAGACTTTTATGTCTTTGTTTGGAATAGCCCCCAAAAGAACCAACTCACATGTCTCTCAAGTAGTGAATAGAAAAGCAAACTGTAGCTTACCCACAGAATGGAATCGCACTGTACATGCAAAGATACGAAGTACCATTACATATTTTGTGATCTGCATAAAAGTATCAACATATAAACTGGTTTTTACCTACAAGGCTTTCTTAAGGGAACATTTCATGCAAAGATGGGCTTGATAAAGGACAGAAATGGTATGGACCTAATAAAAGCAGAAGATATTAAGAAGAGGTGGGAAGAATACATGGAAGAACTATACAAAAAAGACCTTCATGACCCAGATAGTCATGATGATGTGATCACTAATCTAGAACCAGACATCCTGGAATGTGAAGTCAAGTGGGCCTTAGAAAGCATCACTACGAACAAAGCTAGTGGAGATGATGGAATTCCAGTTGAGCTGTTTCAAATCCTGAAAGATGATGCTGTGAAAGTGCTGCACTCAATATGCCAGCAAATTTGGAAAACTCAGCAGTGGCCATAGGACTGGAAAAGGTCAGTTTTCATTCCAATCTCAAAGAAAGGCACTGCCAAAGAATGCTCAAACTACCACACAATTGCACTCATCTCACACACTAATAAAGTAATGCTCAAAATTCTCCAAGCCAGGCTTCAGCAATACGTGAATAGTGAACTTCCAGATGTTCAAGCTGGTTTTAGAAAAGGCAGAGCAACCAGAGATCAAATTGCCAACATCCGCTGGATCATCGAAAAAGCAAGAGAGTTCCAGAAAAACATCTATTTCTGCTTTATTGACTATGTCAAAGCCTTTGACTGTGTGGATCACAATAAACTGTGGACAATTCTGAAAGAGATGGGAATACCAAACCACCTGACCTGCCTCTTGAGAAATCTGTATGCAGGTCAGGAAGCAACAGTTAGAACTGGACATGGCACAACAGACTGGTTCCAAATAGGAAAAGGAGTACGTCAAGGCTGTATATTGGCACCCTGCTTATTTAACTTCTTTGCAGAGTACATCATGAGAAACGCTGGACTGGAAGAATCACAAGCTGGAATCAAGATTGCTGGGAGAAATATCAATAACCTCAGATATGCAGAGGATACCACCCTTATGGCAGAAAGTGAAGAGGAGCTAAAAAGCCTCTTGATGAAAGTGACAATGGAGAGTGAAAAATTTGGCTTAAAACACTCAGAAAAAGAAGATCATGGCATCTGGTCCCATCACTTCATGGGAAATAGATGGGGAAACAGTAGAAACGGTGTCAGACTTTATGGTTTTTGGGCTCCAAAATCACTGCAGATGGTGACTGCAGCCATGAAATTAAAAGACGCTTACTCCTTGGAAGAAAAGTTATGACCAACCTAGATAGTATATTCAAAAGCAGAGACATTACTTTGCCGACTAAGGCTCGTCTAGTCAAGGCTATGGTTTTTCCTGTGGTCATGTATGGATGTGAGAGTTGGACTGTGAAGAAGGCTGAGTGCCGAAGAATTGATGCTTTTGAAGTGTGTTGGAGAAGACTCTTGAGAGTCCCTTGGACTGCAAGGAGATCCAACCAGTCCATTCTGAAGGAGATCAACCCTGGGATTTCTTTGGAAGGAATGATGCTGAAGCTGAAACTCCAGTACTTTGGCCACCTCATGCGAAGAGGTGACTCATTGGAAAAGACTCTGATGCTGGGAGGGATTGGGAGCAGGAGGAGAAGGGGATGACAGAGGATGAGATGGCTGGATGGCATCATGGTCTCAATGGACGTGAGTCTGAGTGAACTCCGGGAGTTGGTGATGGACAGGGAGGCCTGGCGTGCTGCCATTCATGGGGTCGCAAAGAGTCGGACACGACTGAGCGACTGAAATGAATGAATGAATGAATACCTACAAGGGGTAGGTGAAATATTTATATAACTGAAGAATTGAAAATACATTTTTAAAAATGACTTGCTTTAAATAATAAAGTTATTATAAAGCATACTTGAGATTTGAACCCAATACCAATAAGACTGTGTCCACATTATCTTATTAGTTTTACTGTCTCTTAATTCTGCCCGCATTTCTATTGCTCCTGTTAAAGCAAAGACATTTTTGCCATGCAACCAGACAGACCAAGTGTCTTTATTAGCTGAGTTTCTTAATGACAAAAGAGGTCATTAGAATGACTGGTTTTTCCACTTTGGTAAGCTCAAACAATTTGTAAACTCTGAGAATTATTTTCGAAATGTATGTGTAGATTGAGAGACAGACATAGATCCAGACAGATATGCAAGGGACTGAAGTAACTGAAACAAGCTTGAATAAAGTGAGGAAAAATGAATGATGGATAGATGTCATTTGACATTCGTTCAAACTCATAGAATATACAACAGCAAAAGTGACCCTAATGTAATCTATGGACTTTGGATAATAGTGATGTGTCTGTGTAGATGCATCAGTTATAACAAATGTACTATCTGGTGGGATATTGATAATGTAGGGGGGAGGGGCTGTGCACATGTTGGGGAGGGGTAGATGGGAAAACTGTACTTCACACAATTATGCTGTGAATCTAAAGTGTCTCTAAAAATTAAAGTCTCAAGAAATGCACACATACACATCAATACAAATATATCTTCAACAGAACAGTTTAGTGGTCTTAGCAGAAAAGCTGAATTTTCATAGTTATGTTTATAGTTATTATAATAATCAATTTGGAACCCTCTAAGAAACTACAGAATTACGTTTTATTAAATAAACTCTTTGTATCATAATCATTATTTTAATTCATAAAACCCATGCTTTTTAATAAGGGATTTGGGAGAGTTCACAAAAATGGATACGTACTTCAAGAAATAACTAAAATACAGATATGATGACTCAGAAAAATACGATGCTGAAATCTATGCTAAAATACAAGAGGCATTCATCTGGCTTATTGCCTGCAGAGCCCAGACTCAGGAGAAGGGCAGCAGACCCCAGAAAGCTGGGCCCTTCAGGCCAGCTCTCGGAGACAGGTCTGAGAGGAGACCTGTTACCAGGGGCACAATTAGTCTTGGAATAAATCCCATGCCAAGGACCAAAAAGGAAGTTGTATAAAGAGGAATAAAGTAGATGATGATCTTGAAATACCATTCCTTCATGATGCCAAAAAAGACAGGAACCAAAAATTAGGAAGCAGGAGGTGAATCCAGAATAAGGGGGGAAATGAGTCTAAACACAATTCTGTACCAGGAGTCGCTTTGGGATGAATCTCACAGGTGCCAGCTTCTTGCAGATGCAAACCTCAGCAGACTGGATTATCAGTAGGCTCCTCCAGAGTAGGTGAGGATTTTTCAGTGTTAACCAAGACCACTCTGGACATACAAATCATTTAACTCAGTCTTAAATTGAGGGGAAAATGGAAACACGTTGTATGGTTTAATTTTTGTTCCTTATCTCCTTTTCAAGTGACAAAAAGCAGATTTGCCAGACTCTAAATAGCATTTATGAGGAGGAACCTTGTGTAAGGGACATGAATAACAAACGATGTTTTCTTTAAAAGGAGATGCTAATTTTTATATCTATGACGCATAGACCCTTTTCAGTTCAGTTCAGTCACTCAGTCATGTCTGACTCTTTTTGACCCCATGAATCACAGCACGCCAGGCCTCCCTGTCCATCACCAACTCCCAGAGTTTACCCAAACTCATGTCCATTGAGTCGGTGATGCCATCCAACCATCTCATCCTCTGTCATCCCCTTCTCCTCCTGCCCTCAATCTTTCCCACCATCAGGGTCTTTTCAAACGAGTCAGCTCTGCATTAGGTGGCCAAAGTATTGGAGTTTCAGCTTCAAAATCAGTCCTTCCAAAGAACACCCAGGACTGATCTTTAGTATGGACTGGTTGGATCTCCTTGCAGTCCAAGGGAATATCAAGAGTCTTCTCCAACACCACAATTCAAAAGCATCAATTCTTTGGTGCTCAACTTTCTTTATAGTCCAACTCTCACATCCATACATGACTACTGGAAAAACCATAACCTTGACTAAACTGACCATTCTTGACAAAGTAATGTCTCTGCTTTTTAATTTTCTGTCTAGGTTGGTCAAAACTTTTCTTCCAAGGAGTAAGCATCTTTTAATTTCATGGTTGCAGTCACCATCTGCAGTGATTTTGGAGCCAAAAGAAATAAAGTCAGCCACTGTTTCCACTGATTCCCCATCTATTTCCCATGAAGTGATGGGACTAGATGCCGTGATCTTGTACTCTGAATGTTGAGCTTTAAACCAACTTTTTCACTCTCCTCTTTCACTTTCATCAAGAGGCTCTTTAGTTCTTCACTTTCTGCCATAAAGGTAGTGTCATCTGCATATCTGAGCTTATTGATATTTCTCCTAGCAATCTTGATTTCAGTTTGTACTTCTTCCAGCCCAGCATTTCTCATGATGTACTCTTAAGCAGGATGACAATATACAGCCTTGACATTCTCCTTTTCCTGTTTGGAGCAGACTATTGTTCCATGTCCAGTTCTAACTGCTGCTTCCTGACCTCCATACAGATTTCTCAATAGGCAGGTCAGGTGGTTTGGTATTCCCATCTCTTTCAGAATTGTCCACAGTTTATTGTGATCCACACATTCAAAGGCTTTGGCATAGTCAATAAAGCAGAAATAGATGTTTTTCTGGAACCTTGTTGCTTTTTCAATGATCCAGCAGATGCTGGCAATTTGATCTCTGGTTGCTCTGCCTTTTCTAAAACCAGCTTGAACATCTGGAAGTTCACTGTTCACGTATTGCTGAAGCCTGGCTTGGAGAATTTTGAGCATTACTTTATTAGTGTGTGAGATGAGTGCAATTGTGTGGTAGTTTGAGCATTCTTTGGCAGTGCCTTTCTTTGAGATTGGAATGAAAACTGACCTTTTCCAGTCCTATGGCCACTGCTGAGTTTTCCAAATTTGCTGGCATATTGAGTGCAGCACTTTCACAGCATCATCTTCCAGAATTTGAAATAGCTCAACTGGAACTCCATCACCTCCACTAGCTTTGTTCATAGAGATGCTTTCTAAGGCCCACTTGACTTCACATTCCAGGATGTCTGGCTCTAGATGAGTGATCACACCAACGTGGTTATCTGGATCATGAAGATCTTTTTTGTACAGTTCTTCTGTGTATTCTTGCCACCTCTTCTTAATATCTTCTGCTTCTATTAGGTCCATACCATTTCTGTCCTTTATCGAGCCCATCTTTGCATGAAATGTTCCCTTGGTATCTCTAACTTTCTTGAAGAGATCTCTAGTCTTTCCCATTCTGTTCTTGTCCTCTATTTCTTTGCATTGACCAAAGAAATTTGGTCAATGAGGAAAGCTTTCTTATTTCTCCTTGCTATTCTTTGGAACTCTGCATTCAAATGGGTATAGCTTTCCTTTTCTTCTTTGCCTTTCACTTCACTTCTTTTCACAGTTATTTGTAAGGCCTCCTCAGACGGCCATTTTGCTTTTTTGCATTTCTTTTTCTTGGGGATGGTCTTGATCTCTGTCTCCTATACAGTGTCATGAATCTCTGTCCATAGTTCATCAAGCACTCTGTCTATCAGATCTAGTCCCTTAAATCTATTTCTCACTTCCACTGTATAATCATAAGGAATTTGATTTAGGTCATACCTGAATGGTCTGGTGGTTATCCCCACTTTCTCCCATTTAAGTCTGAATTTGGCAATAAGGAGTTCATGATCTGAGCCACGGTCAGCTCCCAATCTTGTTTTTGCTGACTGTATAGAGCTTCTCTATCTTTGGCTGCAAAGAATATAATCAGTCTGATATCTGTGTTGGCCATCTGGTGATGTCCATGTGTAGAGCCTACTCTTGTGTTGTTGGAAGAGGGTGTTTGCTATGACCAGTGCATTCTCTTGGGAAAACTCTCTTAGCCTTTGCCCTGCTTCATTCTGTACTCCAAGGCCAAATTTTCCTGTTACTCCAGGTGTTTCTTGACTTCCTACTTTCGCATTCCAGTCCCCTATAATGAAAAGGACATCTTTTGGGGCGTTAGTCCTAAAAGGTCTTGTAGTTCTTCATAGAACCATTCAGGTTCAGCTTCTTCTGTGTTACTGGTCAGGGCACAGACTTGGATTACCATGATATTGAAAGGTTTGCCTTGGAAATGAACAGAGATCATTCTGTCGTTTTTGAGATTGCATCCAAGTAGTGCATTTTGGACTCTTTTGTTGACCATGATGGCTACTCCATTTCTTCTGAGGGATTCCTGCCCGCAGTAGTAGATATAATGGTCATCTGAGTTAAATTCACCCATTCCAGTCCATTTTAGTTTGCTGATTCTTAGAATGTCGACGCTCACTCTTGCCATCTCCTGTTTGACCACTTCCAATTTGTCTTGATTCATGGACTTAACACTCCAGGTTCCTATGCAATGTTGCTCTTCACAGCATCAGACCTTGCTTCTATCCCCAGTCACATCCACAGCTGGGTATTGTTTTTGCTTTGGCTCCATCCCTTCATTCTTTCTGGAGTTATTTCTCCACTGATATCCAGTAGCATATTGGACTCCTCTGACCTGCGGAGCTCATCTTTCAGAGTCCTATCTTTTTGCCTTTTCATGCTGTTCATGGGGTTCTCAAGGCAAGAATACTGAAGCGGTTTGCCATTCCCTTCTCCAGGTCTGACCACATTCTGTCAGACCTCTCCAAATAGTCTCTTTTCATACTTGTTTAATCCTACATATTTATCCAGACTAAAATATTCAAAGTGCTGGTGTTCAAAGATTTTAATATACTATGGTTCAAAAATCATCAATTCTTTAAGGCTCATTTCCAAATGCATCTATTCTGGGTATCAATGACATAACACAGAATAGCTTTCTAACCTGTAATCAGATGAAATTAAAAAACTGTAAATATTGTGAAGAAGCATAAATGTTATTCCTGAATGCAGGTTTTTGAGACATTCATATTTTATAATATTTCTATTAGTTAATTTAATTTCTCCTTTGAGAAACTGAATTTCAGAAAATTATGACTTTCCCTGCTCTAATTTTTCTGGTTCTCAATCACTGTAGGAAGTGCCAGGCATTGATCTAAACATATGATAAGGTATTCCAACCCTGCTTGGGCAAATCCAGCCACCAGATCATTATTAGAGTGCATATAAGCCTAAATATTTTCCTAAGATTTAAAAAGCATCAACAATGATTCTGTACCCAGGATGCTTCCAAATTCCTCCTGTCTTTTAGATATCACCCACAAAAAGGAAGGTGGCTGGAGCCTCACTTCCGCATATAAGTGGGAAGTCCTGAATTTTTCCCTTTAGGGAATATATTCAAGAATTAATCACTTAGTATTGTTTTGCATGGCTATTGTATTTCTGCAGCTCACCTCCCACTCCAATTTCCTGCCTTCAAGGTTTTTCAGTTACTACTGAAAAATGCTCACCACACAGTACAGACTAAATACTTATTGGTTAAATAACAAATTTACATTTAGTTGTTAGGCTCTTAGTAGATCACAGTGGAACATAAAGTGTAAGTATCTCTGTGATTCAATTTATGCCTCAGTGGAAATGGCATTAAATGTCTCTCGTTCAGTGGTTGCAGAGGACTCTGCACGTGCTGTGTGCTTAGTCCCTCAGCTGTGTCTGACTATGTGTGACCCGATGGACTGTAGCCCACCAGGCTTTTCTGTCCATGAGATTTTCCAGGCAAGAATGGATAACCCTTTGCCACAGGATATTTTTCACTATAGGTCACAGTTGGAGTAGATATCCTTGGTTCGCATTTTGTGAACTACATAAATTCACAAAAACATTCATTTTGATAAAACAAACCTTACAATAGGAACTCAGAAAATCGTGAATCTTAAACCTGAACTTGGTTTTTATAGTTGAGACTACTATTGGAAATACCATTGTAAGGGGTAAAAATGATACGAATTTTTTACATGGACTTTTGTTATGAGAAAAAAAATTATTACGTTCCCGGTTCATAAGCAATTATTTGCTTCTATATTGTGAGCCAACTCACTGGAAAAGACCCTGATGCTGGGAAAGGTAGGAGGAGAAGAGGCTGACAGATGGTTGGATGGCATCATCGACTCAATGACATGAGTTTGAGCAAACTCCAGGAGATGGTGAAGGAGAGAGAAGCCTGGAGTGCTGCAGGCCATTGGGTCACAAACAGTCAGACATGACTGAGTGACTGAACAACAGCAACAATATTGTAAGGGGGGAAAATATCCATAAATAAGGTACAGGAATCTCTATGCAACAAATGTCATTGAACTTTTCCCTTCATTTTATCCATTAGATGTAAGGTTAGTTTTATTTTCTGTTTTATGTTTGTTTGTTTTATTTTATTGGAGTATAATTGATTTACAATGTTATATTAGTTTGAAGTGTGCACCACAATGTTCACGTCAGCACAATTTACAATAGCCTAGAATGTGGAAGAAACCTAAATGTAAGGCTAGTTTTAAATGTTCCATATCTTTTTCCATGGAACCTGAATATTCCTCCATGGAAATCTTCCATTCAGTACAAGTGAGTTGCTCTTCCATATGGCCTGGATGCCTGTTATCTGGGTTGCAATACCAAACAACAGATCCTTAATACTTACTGGTCTAAGCCTGAATTTTTAGAAAGAAATTTTGGCTTTTTTCATTGCAAATGAAAAAGCTCCTCAGTGGGAGAAAATCTTTCCATCTTGGTTCAATCTTAATGTTGCACAGGAGGCTCCAACAGAAGCAGCCCTCTCCCTCCCCAACCCCTCACTGCAGAAATGTAGATCCATCACCTTATATTCAAAAGTAGCCTCCCCTCCTCTCTGGAAGAATAACAGAAGGGACAATGCTCAGTAGAAAGACGTTCCTACCCCAAACTGAGTCAATTCTGGAAGAAAGAAAAAGATCTCTGTCTAGGACTTTCTGGAAACAGGTATTTCATCATAGCAGCAAATATGCAATCAATTTTTATTTATTCAGTTTGCAAGAAGATTACAATGGAAAAGAACCTTTATTGATTTTATTCAAGTAAGGGCAATCTGTAGATCCTCAAAATGGACCTGTTGTTAATATAGAAAGAGAAATCCTAGATATCTTTTCCCTGGAAAATGCAAAAGTAAGCCAAGAGTGGAGAAGGGATTCATAGTAGAGCTCTAAGGAATTGAAAATGACATCAAACATGAAACAAGCAAATATTCTGAGAATACAATCAGAATATCATATACAGCCTTGGCAAGAAAAAGCCAAGAAAATTCTGACAATTTAACCTTGTTAGAAGGGAAACCAATTCTAATGAGAACTGTGTTTTGCCCTAAAGTCCTTGTGCTGTTTTATGAGTCAAAATAAGAATGAATATTTCTTTTGAAGCCTTAGGAGACTTGGTTAGATGAGATGCACTAAATCCAACTCAAGCAATTTGTTTAAGAAGTGGTTATCTGGTATACCACTTAGAAGAACTCATACAATGATCATTAACATATAGTCTGCTAAGTTGTATCACATATTAAAATGAAAAAAATTCTAAAAGTCAATACAGCAAAACTAATCAGTAAATTGAACTACACTAGTTATTATGACTGAGATACTTTTATGAGCGGGACACAGATTAGATCGCTCTGAAAATGAAAGTGTTCGTCTCTCAGTCGTATCTGACTCTTCGCAACCCCATGGACTGTAGCTTTCCAGGTTCCTCTGTCTATGGAATTCTCCAGGCAAGAATAGTAGAGTGGATTGCCATTTCCTTCTCCAAGGGATCTTCCTGACCCAGGGATCAAACCCAGTCTTCTACATTTGCAGGCAGATTGTGCACCATCTGAGCAACAGGGGAGCCCTGATTGGCTAAAGATGCTTTCCTTTTCATCTTTATTTGCACACAGGCCAGAGTTTTGTTTCTGAGCATAGACTAAAGGTCATAAACTCAAATTCTAGGGGATATTAGTTAACTAACAGACTACATTGAATTTGAGAAGATATAACACATCTGAAGACACTAATTAAAAACGACAAAAAACAAGTCAAAAATATTGTGCAATCAAACTGAACACCTACCTATCCTTCAAACAGTGGGCACCTCCATGCCTACAGCCATGTCTGGCTCAGAAAGGCATGAGGTGGATATTTGGTGTGGACAGTCAGCTTCCAGCTGGGGAACCACCCAACATGTTGGAGCTTCCTTGAACAGCTGTATCTCTAAAGACATGAATTGCATTTTGGTCCAAAGAGAATAAATAAAATACTTCAAATTGATTTTAATATTTAATGACATTCTGAAGTCTATTCGTTATTGAAATAGATAAAGTTTGAATAGGTGCCAGCAGTCATCATCCAAACCTTCCTTGTTTGTATTGATTCTCTTCAGGCTCATGTTTTGAACCCCTGTCAATGCCTAAGTAGTTCCACTAAACTAAGGATAAACGCCAATTAACCACTTAAAATTTTAAAAATACTGATGACAGCATGCTGATCACAGATATATTGGAAAGGCTGATTATAGAAGTTTATTACACAGGCCATGATTCTTATATAAGCCTCTCAAGAGGCCCTTCTGAAGGAACACTGACCAGGTAGACAGTGAACTTGTGTGGAAGCTGTGCTGGAAATGCCTCTATTGGCCTCTTGAGATCCATTCTCTACCATCTGCACTTTGCACTGTGTCCTGGGAGTCTGGCCTGTGATAAATGAGCCAAAAGTCTCCCTTGCTCTCTGGTTTCTGGTTGGATTCATCCAATGAAAGAATACTGAAAAGAGATCAGGGGATGGAGTAGCATGAAGTCCTGAAATTTGTTTCTTTGGATCCTCTTATAAGGGTTACCATGAGTGGGTCACAGTCCTTAACCAAAGACACAGCTCCCCTCAAGGGACCTTCCTTCAACCAAAGACAAAGCTCCCCTCAGGGACTTTCCTTCTCTACACAACTCTCTCATTCTCTGGACCCCAGTGATGGCCCCCAGTGATGGTCCCCTCTCCTGGCCCCTTGGAAAATAAGAATAATCATGGTTCTACCATTATCATCCTGGAGTAGTTGTCATCCCTATTGCTTTTCTCAAGAGCTGCCCACCTCTTTTAAAATAGTCTGTATTAAATGCTTGTTCCTCAATTAATGAGCCTGAGGTTGCCATCTATTTCCTGCTGGGAATCTAACTAATACATGTGCAGAGTGAGTGTATTTGGTCCACAAGCAGGGAGAGAGAAGGCCTGATGCTATGGACAAGCCATTTTCTGCATTGCCCTGAGTAATCTGAGATGTATGTGTAGTTGAGGGCACACAATACCAAAAAGAAAAACTGCCTTAAAAGGGTCCTAATAACTCTTTGAAACTTTTAGCTAAATTTTAATGGATAGCATTCTAAAATCACACAGTGAAGTACAGCTTAAATTGATTACTAAGATAGTCTAAATGAAACTTAAAGACATTCTTAAAATTAAATCTTTAGTCAAAGATTTAAACTAAATCTTAGTTTAAAATTCTTTTTCATGTATATTATACAATTTAATAATAGACAAAGAATTACCAAAGAAGATAGTGAGAATGTAGATAAATATGGAAAAGAACCAGTCACTCCTAAATGAAATCAGTCCTGAATATTCATTGGAAGGACTGATGCTGAAGCTGAAACTCCAATACTTTGGCCACCTGATGCAAAGAACTGACTCACTGGAAAAGACCCTGACACTTGGAAAGATTGAAGACAGAAGGAGAAGGGGATGACAGAGGATGAGATGGTTGGATAGCATCACCGATTCAATGGACATGAGTTTAGGCAAGCTCCAGGAGTTGGTGGACAGGGAAGCCTGATGTGCTACAGTCCATGGGGTCACATAGAGTTGAACACAACTGAGCAAATGAACTGAACTGATGGAAAAGAAGAGGAGCTTGGGGAAAAAAAGGTTAACATTGAATTAGCTGTGAAGTTATAATTGCTATAGTTCTCTTAATGAAGATGATTTGGCAAAACTTCTACCAAAAACAAAGCCTTAATAAAATGCCTTTTTGGAGAGTTTATGTAGGAATCAATTTAACTCTGTCTCAGTTTTGAGTTACTAAGGGGATAAACAGAAATAATAAAACTGTATATTTTCCACAAAACATGAAGACCATGTGTATTAGGGGACTCACAAAGTGAAGGTTCTCATGTGGCAACATCAAATGATCTAATCCCCACAAGTGGATGCTTTGGTGGGGTGAAGGCTAACAACAACCATGGCAGTAGGCTGACTTGAAGTCAGCTTGTTGTATCTTAGGGGGATTTGCTTCTGGAGCAATATTTCTCTGGTTGTGTTCTTCACATGTGTTGGTTTTGCAATCTTCTTCCGGTTGAGCAACTTCATCTGATCACAGACATAGTAATAGCTAAGCAGAGTCTTTGATCACTTCTCCAATGAACAGAGCATTTTCTTGACAACAGCTTCTCAGGTAGCAGAGAAAAGAGATGTTTGCTTGCCACCGACTTTATGTTTCATTCAGTTTGAATTCAGAAGACAATGTCTCATGTAAACATACAATACTTAGAAAGCTGAAGTGAGCTCAAGAAGATGAAAAGGTCCTACCAGGGTAACCAGCTGGATTACTTCACTGCTCAAAACGTGGTTTTCATTATGAATGAGTTGGCTTCCAGGGAGAATTTTCACAAGAATATGAACTCTGATGACTTAATATTACCAGTAAGCACCATCTAAATAAAGTGACCTGTGTAAATGAAGGCTATGAAGCTGGGATCTGCTGGTGAACACATGTCACAGAGGCAGCTCTATGTATGGTTTATGCATGTCTGCCTGGGATTACTCAGCCTGGATGTGGTAAGTCACACTTATGCCTGCCATGAAAAGATAAGGAGAAAACATTTTATATATCTGCAGCAAAAGTATATTCCCACGAAATGGTGGCCAGTTCTTTCCCAGAGGTTTCTGAGTGCTGGATAGCTATGTTTTTGGGAAGAGGCTAGTATAATCTTCTTCAATCTATAGACTTAAAAATATTCACAACCTAAAATTTGAGAGTTATGTTTTATTTGGTGAGAATGTTTAGGGCTTCAAATCCAGAAGGCAGAAACTCAAGTAACCCTGACAGAACTACTCTGAGGAGGTGAGAGGGGAGTGAGGATATGTGGTTTTGCAACAAAGGGCAGATAGTCTGAACATCAAAAGATTATTGTAAATGAAGAAGAAGACCAGATATCTCAAGTTAAGGAATTTAGCATTTTCTGTGTGTGGGAAGATGTGAGAGTCTGGGCCGACTGAAATTATTTCTCTGATATGTACCTCAGCTCTCTGGGACCAGGATCCTGTGTTTTCACCTTCTGAGTTTCCTCAGAGCTCACTGTGGAGAGTGGCTGCAGTCTGATGGCAGCTGGATGGCAATTCTTTCCTTCCCAAGTTTCCTCAGGGCTCACCAACTCACTATCCATTGTGGCTGCAATTGCTGATTACTGTTACATTCTTATTTACTGATATGGTAGGAAATACTCAATTTCTCGAATTCAAGAATATGGGCATGTTATACCTGGAGTTACTAGAGCCTCACTCTCTACTGTTAGCCTTCATCATATTTTACTACTAGCTTAGGGTCTAGCATAATAAAGTCACCCTGACAATGTAAACATCTTACGCCACTCTTCTGTTTAAAGTCTCTCAGAGGTCCTGTGTTTCTTTCACAGCAAGAGTGAAGCCCTCCCAGTGGGTCTGGCCCTGCCCCAGTCTTGCCTCTGGTTTAGTTCTACATCGCTGCCTGCCCCCGCCCCCCACTGCTTGCTCAGCACTCACCTCCTGCCACACTGGCCCCTGTCTGTTTACAACCTTAGTTCTGGCCTTTCCTCCTCAAGAAGCTCTTCCAGACATCTGTACTGCATCTTCCAGTTGGCTTGCATTCATTTGCATGACCTCCGCCCTGACCACTCAGTCTGATGAAGCAAACTGTCACCATCTCCCACGTCACTGTCTTCATCCCCTTTGCCCTGTCCCACCCTTATTCTGCTTCCAAGGCACATGTCACCTTCAAAAATACTAGGTGATTTATTCATATATTATCATCCACCTCTCTCCCACTGGGATATAAGTAGCATGAGGCAAAGGTCTTTGATCCTTTTATTCACTAGGGCATCATTGGCACCTAGCCAAGCAGCTAGCTTGTAGTGAGGGGCAGATAAATATTTGTCTAATTTCAATAACTGCATATGAAAACAAAAACAATTCATTCAAAATGTGTTAAAAATCTGAAATCTAGAAATACCTCAGACATATGAATTCTACTAGGAGATAGTAGCACTTAAAGAATTTGCCACAAGCTTTTAAAATGTACTATTTGCTATTCAGAGTAGTGATCAGCAAACCATGGCCTGGGCCAAGTGTGGCTAGTCATCTTTTGTTTTGTTTTGTTTTGTTTTAAATCAGAGTGTTATTGGAACCCAGCTTCCCCGTGTTCATTTACCTTGTCCAAGGCAGCTTCTCATCTACAAGAGCAGAGTTAAGTGCTTGGGACAGAAGCTTCTGGCAAGAAAAGCCTAAATTATTGCCTGGCCTTTACTTTGCTGACACTGATTTAGATCAAAGTTGCAGGCATAATTTCCAGCAGTTATCTAAATAGATGTTTTCACTCCTGTGTCAGGAGTGTAGAAGGAATCTAAGGCCGAGAGACTGAAGCATTCTTGCCTCTGCACTGCAGCTGCCTGTCCATCTGTCTCTCTGACATACCTTAAGTATTTCAGTTTTCCATGGACTTCAACTGAAATTGAAATCTGGCAGATTCTAAAGCAAACGACCCCTTGAAGTCCCATCTGGATTATTTTATTACTCAGAATAGTCTATTTTCCATTCTATTATTGGACATCTGTTAGGTATTATAATAACCTGGATTATTTAGAGCCTGTGTCCTCAATGACCTCTTTCTGTTTAAAAAGCAGTTGCCTAGATGTTCTCTGAAAGGTATTCAAACACTATTATACTATATTTATACTTCAATAATTTTCTTGAAGGAAGATATAATTTTCCTTAACATTTAATCCTAATGTAAAATTAGTGCACCTTATATAGCAGCAGTATTGTTAACCTAATAGCTGCATTATAACTAATGATAGAGAAAAGCAGATTAAGATGACAGATTTATCATTATGCTTCACAAAACAGAGGATGCTAGTACTTTTAAAGGGATGCATTTAGGTGCTATTTTAAACAACACTTAATGGAATATATTCAAAGATCTCTTAGCAGAAATTAGAGTCAACCTGAAGCAAGTCTCTGGATAATTCAAGAGAAATATTATCTTTCTTTAATTTCCAGATATTTCAGATGATATTTTACATATGTGATGTGTGAATGTCTGGTTAAGATAGATGATTATATGGATGGATAGATAATTAGATAAATGGATAGGTAATTAGATAAATAGGTAATAGATGATTATATGGATGGATAGGTAGATGATGGATGGATGGGTGGATGGATAGATAATTAGATAGATGACAGGTAAATAATTAGATAGATGATAGAAGTTTAGATGGATGGATAGACAGGTAATTAGATAAATAGACAGGTAGGAAGGGGCTTCCCTTGTGGCTCAGCTGGTAAAGAATCTGCCTGCAGTGTGGGAGACCCTGGTTTGATTCCTGGGTCAAGAAGATCTGCTGGAGAAAGGATAGGCTACCTACTCCAGTATTCTGGCCTGGAGAATTCCATGGACTGTATAGTCCACAGGGTTGCAAAGAGTCAGATATGACTTTCACTTTCACAGGTAGGGTTTGCCTGGAGGCTGGTCTATATAAGGTATCAAATAAATATTATTATTCTCTTTCTGTACCTCCTTTTCTTTCTCACCAATGCATATCAAAATTGAGAGGAGTCTTAGAAAATTCTTATTAACAGAATGCATCAGTTCAGTTCAGTTCAGTCACTCAGTTGTGTCCGACTTTTTGTGACCCCATGAATCGCAGCACGCCAGGCCTCCCTGTCCATCACCGACTCCTGGAGTTCACTCAGACTCACAGCCATCGAGTCAGTGATGCCATCCAGCCATCTCATCCTCTGTCGTGCCCTTCTCCTCCTGCCCTCAATCCCTCCCAGCATCACAGTCTTTTCCAATGAGTCAACTCTTTGCATGAGGTGGCCAAAGTATTAGAGTTTCAGCTTCAGCATCAGTCCTTCCAAAGAACACCCAGGACTGATCTCCTTTAGGATGGACTGGTTCGATCTCCTTGCCATCCAAGGGACTCTCAAGAGTCTTCTCCAACACCACACTTCAAAAGCATCAATTCTTCGGTGCTCAGCTTTCTTCACAGTCCAACTCTCACATCCATACATGACCACTGGAAAAAACCATAGCCTTGACTAGACAGACATTTGTTGGCAAAGTAATGTCTCTGCTTTTTAATATGCTATCTAGTAGCCTACCTTATAGGAGGAGAAGAGGGTTAGTAATCAGATATGCAAGTAAGGACATCGTGCCAAAAACTATTAAGAATTATGGGATATTATATATTAAATCAGGGTATATACGTGGAATCTAGAAAAATGGTATAGATGTTTTTATTTGCAAAACAGAAACAGAGACACAGACATAGAGAATAAACGTACAGACACCAAGGAGGGAAAGGGGAGTGGGATGAATTAGGAGACTGGGATTGACACATATATACTATTTACAGTGTGTATATAATAAACAACTAGTGAGACCCTGCTGTATAGCAAAGGGAACAGAGGGGATATATGTACATGCATAGCTGATTCTCTTTGCTGTACAGCAGAAATTAATGCAATGTTGTAAAACAACTATACTCCAATAAAAATTCACCTTAAAAATGAACTATGAGAAAACCCATATCTGCTAGAAAAAAAGAAACTTCTCCCCAGAGTTAAGATACCATGACATTCACATTTTTTAAAAAAGAAGAAGAACGAATGAAAAAGAAAAAACTAAAGGGAGAAATAAAGCCCAGCAAGAGAATAGACAGTCCAGAGGAGCAGGAAGGGGCTATATGAATGCCCTTCGCTAGGTCTGCTGTAGGAGGGCCAGTGAGGAAAGGACATTCGAGCAGAGACCTGATTTCAGGTGAGGGAGCAGAATATACATAAAAGTCCGCAAGAGCATCGCCAGAGGAAGAGACATCAAAGGCTGAAGCCCTGAGCTGGGGGACATAGCTGACGAGTTGAAGGGTCACTGGAGGATTCCCATGTGGCTACAAGGAGGTGGACAGGGAAGCAGCAGTGGAGGACGCCCTGTGATAAAGAACCTACATGTTATTATAGTGCATGTGCGTTCTCAGTCATGTCTGACTCTTTGTGACCCCATGGACTGCACCCCACCAGGCTCCTCTGTCTATGGGATTGTCCAGGCAAGAATACTGGAGTGGGTAACTATTTCCTACTACAGGGGATCTTCCCAACCCAGGGATCAAACCTACATCTCCTGTGGTTCCCACACTGGCAGCTGGGTTTTGGTTTTTTTGTTTTTTTTTTTTACCACTTGAGCCATATGTTATCAACCAAATATAAGTTCCTGAACGCCTTAATCAGTCTGGCTACTATTACAAAATACCACAGACTAGGTGGCTTCAGGAGTAGACATTTCTCACTGTTGGCTGGCCAATATATCCCATGCAGTTGGACTCTGGGAGGCCGTTCTGGTTTATAAACAGCCACTTCCTCACCCAGCAGAGAGCAGAGAGAGGCCACAACACGTCAGTGTCTCTTCGTATAAGGATACTGATCCCATATGTGGGCTCTGCCCTCACAACCTAAGCATTCCTCAAAGCCCTCATCTCTTAATAGCATCACTTTGGACCTAGGATTTCTACATATGAACTTGGCAGAGACACACACATTCAGTCCATAATACCAGGCATTTCTAGAATGTGTGGGCCCTGGTGAGAAATCTATCCTTGACGTTTTGGAAGAATCTGAATCATGTCCTACATCACAGACTGAAAACTAAAGATTTGGAAGCCAGAAAAGGAAGATGGGATCCAACCCCAGCCCCTGGAAAGGGCTATGTGAAGTTACATGTGAGGAGCTTCTATCTACTGAGGTTTGGTTGAGGATTTCTTACTAATTTACTATTGTCCATGGGCTTCCCTGGTGGCTCAGATGGTAAAGGATCTGTCTGGAATGCAGGAGACCTGGGTTTGATCCTTGGGTGGGGAAGATCCCCCGGTGGGGAAGATCCCCTAGAGAAGGAAACAGCTACCTACTCCAGTATTTCTTGCTTGAAAAATCCTGCGGACAGAGGAGCCTGGTGGGCTACAGTCTGTGGGGTCACAAAGAGTCAGACACAACTGAGCAACTAACACTTTCACTTCACTACACTATTGTCCACACTTCTCACCACTAGAATCCTTACTGTACAGTCCTGCCTGGCCTCTGAAATATGTTAAGGGTGACTTTACAATTTATCGTCCCAAATGGGGCCCACTGAAGTGTTAAAAGGGAGGCCCTAAAATTACTCCAGGATAACACAGAATAAGCCAGGGCTGTTCCAGGAAGGCTGACATACATGGTCATCCCACTTTACATGCAGTAACTCAGCCCCACGCTCACCAGCCCCAGGCACTGGAGTCCCCTGAAGCTGGGAACTCAGGGCTGAGAGTCCAGACTTGTGAGATGCACCCCTCGGCTGTGCTCATCTACCAGGGTACTGGACACAGATCTACAAAACCAAAGCTCCTGGGGACCCTGTCTCTGTCTGAGCCTTAGGGACCCTCATGATTACCCACTGAATCTGAGAGCCACTCTCCTAAAAGCACAGGATTCTTTCAACCTTACTTGCAAAATGTCCTCTAGAATTCAGGCTTTCAGAAAACAAAAGCCTGAAAGAAAACATATTTTAGGTGCCCCATATCACAGCTTACCCCCATGGTTGTTGTTGTTCACTCACTAAGTCATGTCCAACTCTGCGACTCCATGGACTGCAGGACACCAGGCCTCCCTGTCCTTCACCATCTCCCAGAGTTCAATTAAGTTCATGTCCCTTGAATCAGTGATGCCATCCAACCATCTCATCCTCTGCATCCTCTTATCCTTCTGCTTTCAACCTTTCACAGTATCAGGGTCTTTTCCAAAGAGTCAGCTGTTCTCAATTCACATCAAGTGGCCAAAGTATTGGAGCTTCAGCTCCATGGTGGGAAGAGGCAAATAACTTCTTCCCTGCATTGTTTCAGGACACTAAGCTCTCAGAAATCACCAAGAGATCAAGGGCCAGCTTCACTCCTGGCAAAACTGGTTGAGAGAGTGTTTTCAGATGTGGCCAAGTGGGCTTACAAATACTTTTACTTCCTGGGAATCAGTTACCCACTTTATTACTGATGGAGCTGGTCAACTCTGGGTCCCTTCAGCAGGGACAGAGTGTACTCAGAAAGGTCACAGTGTGAATGATGGGAGAAGTGACAGGCTGTTTCCACAAGACAGAGCCTGGAAGGGGCTTGATCCCACCCTGCAGACATATGACTTCTCTCCCAGTGACCTCCAGTCCACATGGTAGGGAGGGGACCAAAGCTTTTCTACAGCCCAGGTCCCTGAATATGGGAACATGTGACAGAGGACAAATATCTTCCCAGCATGCACTCTTGTTCTCTACGATTTGATTTGTCTATGGCAGCAAAGCCAAAGTAACTTTAGTATTTCCATGAATAGTTCTGTGCAAACTGTAGGCTTTATTCTTCCAGCAACTTTCAAAAAGCATCTGAGAGACTTGCCTGGTGGTCCAGTGGTTGAGAATCCACCTTATAGTGCAGGGGACATGGGTTCAATCTCCGGCTGTATGTCTGAGATCCCATATACCGCAACTAAGACCTGACACAGTCAAAAATAAATAAATAAATATATATATATATATATGTTTTAAATCTAATTCTCTTTCCTAATATGCAGCTCATAGTAGGTCTTCAATAAATATTTGTTATGCATGCCTGTACCAACAGATGAATCATGACCTTCATTTTATGTCCCTACACAGAGGCCCTTAAGTGACTCACTTTAATTCCTAGGTTAGAGTGGAATTTTCTTAGCCTAGAATCCAACCCTTTCACATGAGCTCTAGCAAATCTTTCCACATCACGTTCGACACTTGGCAACAGCCTCCTCCCTTTCCAACCAAAGGGTCTGATGAGAATTCTTTATGCCACATTCCAGGTCATTTCTGATTGTTTGGATTGTGTTTCTTTTCTTCCTACCCCAGCTCAGCCCACCCTGCAATATTCAGTTCAAATTTCACCTTTTTCCCCATAAACTACACTGACTTGTGCAACTTAATTGTTATTTTTCAAATACTGCCTTGTATAGCTGTGGAATTCTTCCATTGTCCACATCTTTTCCCTGAAATGAATACGCCTGTGGAGGCTGAGAAACACACCCACACTTTTCCTACTCGCTCTAACGCCTAGAAGAGCTATGATCTGGGCAGATCATAGCACCTCATCCGTCTCTCTGTGATAAGTAAACAGGAGCCTTCTGTGCTGGGTCATTTCCTGGCTGTGCTCTGCTCTCTAATGGCCACTGAATGCCCTTCACAGCAGTTCACGCCTCTGAATCCAGCTGCATTGAATCTGACATCCTCTAGAGTTAAACCCCTGCCTCTGTGCCTCCTTTTGCCAAGAAGAGACGGACGGCTAATTTTCCAAGGCAGTTCTGAGACATTATCCTTCTTCAAAATTACCGCATACTTCAATTATCATTACTATTAGCACATTAATTAAAATTAGCACATGATTTTAATCTCAGTTCAACTTCGAACATCACATTATATTTTCACATTGGTTTAGTTTCAGGATACGGTTATGTGACCCAGTGTGAGAGCATACATTTTTACACTTTTGGAGGGCAACTTGCAATGGTATGACATGCTGAAAACTGTATAAAATCTTGGTTAATAAGTTCCATTTCCACATATTAAAGACAATCAGAAGTACATGCAAAATTTATTTAAGGGTATTATCTTGACACTGTTTATAAGACTTGAAAGTTGATAACTAGCTCTATGTCAAGAAATAGTGATTGATAAAATT
This sequence comes from Ovis canadensis, assembly GCF_042477335.2. NCBI lineage: Eukaryota > Metazoa > Chordata > Mammalia > Artiodactyla > Bovidae > Ovis > Ovis canadensis. The sequence goes on from NC_091261.1 coordinate 54,212,730, forward strand.
AAATCCTGATGTACATATTACGTGTATTATGTATAAACATATATGGTTACTGAAATAAGGACAAAATAATTTTATCTATGTATGGATAAGTTTTGCTAAAAATGGCTGGAAAAAACCATGGATGGCATACCACATTTAAAACCATGCAAATAAGCAAAATGTGGAAGTTTGGCTAAAACATTTACCGAATAAATGCTGTATTTCTCTCTGTGAGAGGGGCTAATTGTTTTTCTTTCATTCCATTACTATCATCCTATATTTATTTTGGTCAGCTTGGATTGTTTTGGAAATAAATTTAAAACATAAAATTACAGTATATTATCAAGAGAATTTGAAAAAGATCTATACAGTCAATAAATTTAATGAGGGTTGGTTCCGAAGGCTCAGTTGATTCTGGGGCAGTGGGGGAAACACAAGATGAGACTGACAGACTTTAGACCTAAACGGGCTTTAGGTCAAAAGAAAGGAAAAGGTACCAACGTTTGAAAAACGATCTCTACTTGTGTCCACCAGGAAAAGTCCTTTCTTTCCTAGAAGCTGATAGATTCTGTGTGCAGTAATCTCCACAACTGTCTGCACAATTTTATTTGCCTCCTCCAAATGCTACACATCCAGATTTGTCATGAGAATTCCCTTCTGTGCTCTGGAGGTCACAGAGTTAATGATGGAGGCATGGTTTACAGGCAATTTTCTTCCTCTTTCAAAAAATGATAAACTGTCATATTTTGCTTATTATAAACAAGTTTGAAATAACCATGAAAAAATAAATATTTTAACAAGGAAAATTAAGGCAATCAGAGGAGGATACTGAATAAGTGTTTACAGAGGCTGCAAACTTTATAACAACAATAGTTATTTTCATCACAGGATCTTTTATCTTGGCTACATGAAATCCTTTTAAACAAGAATTAATTAAGATTTGCAGTGGATGTAATAAACAGCTTAGTGTTATGATATTCTTTAGTGCCTGGATCATTCATTTGTTCCTGTCCTACAGATTTTTACATGTATTTATTGAGCTGCTCAGTGTTCCCAATGCTGCACTGAGGTTTCACAGTTCAGTTCAGTTCAGTTGCTCAGTCGTGTCCAACTCTTTGCAACCCCATGGACTGTAGCACATCAGGCTTCCCTGTCCATCACCAACTGCCAGAGCCTACTCAAACTGATACCCATCACATTGGTGATACCATCCAACCATCCTGTCCTCTGTTGTCCCCTTCTCCTCCCACCTTCAATCTTTCCCAGCATCAGGGTTTTTTCCAATGAGTCAGTTCTTCGCATCAGGTGGCCAAAGTATTAGAGTTTCAGCTTCAGCATCAATCCTTCCAATGAATATTCAGGACTGATTTCCTTTAGGATGGACTGGTTGGATCTCCATGCAGTCCAAGGGACTCTCAAGAGTCTTCTTCAACACCACAGTTCAAAAGCATCAATTCTTCAGCTCTCAGCTTTCTTTATAGTTCAACTCTCACATCCATACATGACTACTGGAAAAACCATAGCCTTGACTAGATGGACCTTTGTTGGCAATGTAATGTCTCTGCTTTTTAATATGCTGTCTAGGTTGGTTATAGCTTTTCTTCTGAGAAGAAAGTGTCTTTTAATTTCATGGCTGCAGTCACCATCTGCAGTGATTTTGCAGCCCCCCAAAATAAAGGCTGTCACTGTTTCCCCATCTATTTCCCATGAAGTGATGGGACCAGATGCCATGGTCTTCGTTTTCTGAATGTTGAGCTTTAAGCCAACTTTTTCACTCTTCTCTTTCACTTTCAACAAGAGGCTCTTTATTTCTTGTTCACTTTCTGCCATAAGGGTGGTGTCATCTGCATATCTGAGGTTATTGATATTTCTCCCAGCAATCTTGATTCCAGCCTGTGCTTCATCCAGCCTTGCATTTTGCTTGATGTACTCTGCATATAAGTTAAAGAAGTAGGGTGACAATATTTGACGTACTCCTTTTCCTGTTTGGAACCAGTCTGTTGTCCCATGTCCAGTTCTAACTGTTGCTTCCTGACCTGCATACAGATTTCTCAAGAGGCAGGTCAGGTGGCCTGGTATTCCCATCTCTTTCAGAATTTTCCACAGTTTATTGTGATCCACACAGTCAAAGGCTTTGGCGTAGTGAATAAAGCAAAAGCAGATGTTTTTCTGAAACTCTCTTGCTTTTTTGATGATCCACAGTGAACGATTAACTTCCCAGATGGCGCTAGTGGTGAAGAACCAGCCTGCTAATGAAAGAGACATAAGAGACGTGGATTTGATCCCTGCATCGAGAAGATCCCCTAGAGGAGAAAATGGCATCACATTCCAGTATACTTGCCTGGAGAATCCCATGGACAGAAGGGCCTGGTGGGTTACAGTCCATGGAATCACACAGAGTCAGACATGAGTGAGCACTCACACTCACGCAGGTTAAGGAATTATGGATTCCAATTTGCATTAAAATGTTTTTCACTATAAGCTAACACCCTTGGTTCCTAGCACACTACAGGGTTTTACACAGATGGCTTTGGAAGAACTAGAACCAGGCAGAGTTTCCCCAGGTTGCCACTGCCCACCGCAGCCTCTGCAGCCAGGGCTTTGGAGACCTGAGCTGGCACTCCCAGAGGGGGCTCTTCAGGACTCAGAGTGCTGTGTCTCCCTGTTTGTTCCACATGCTGCCCAGTACATAAATCCCTTCATGCACAGCCCAGTCCTGCCTCATGCTGTAATAGCTATAATCCATTCTGACTTCTTCTCCAACTCAGAGCCACTTCTTGGCAGGCTCCTTCGGAGTCTCTTCTTAAATGTCCCTTCTTTAAAGGAGCTTCTCTGATTTCACTCCCCTAAGGCAGGTCTCCCCTTGTATTTTCTGTCTAACCACCTCCATCCCGCTGTTTGCTTCCCTCCCAGCCACGACCACAGCCTGCGTGCTTGTTTATTCCCAGCTACTCATATCTAGTCATCACACCCTTTAGACTGTAGTCTTCAGAAGGATAGCAACCACATTCTCCTTCACTGTTAAATTCCTGCTACCCAGCACTCTGCAACTATTTTTTTGAATGGAAAAAAAAAAATTGCTGGTTAACTGTGGATAACCTCCTCCCACCCCTCTTCCTTTTATGCCTCTTTGCTTTTAGGAAAGATCTGCATTCGTTTCTGTTTCCACATGGAAAGAAATTCACCTTTACGGAACAAAAGGCAGGAAGTGAAAGTAGCATTTGTCTTGCAGGTAGCTGAGCAGTTACAGAGGCAGTGGTGCACAACCAAGCAGTGAGGGTGGCCACGCCATGGTGCTGCCCCCAAACCACACTCAGCACCTCAGCATCCCACCTCCAGAACACTGAAATGTGGCTATGAGCATCTGTGCTTTATCTTAATTTTGTGCCTCCATTAGCAAGAGGTGTCCTAAGGTAACCGCCTCTTCACGCTACACCATTTCAGCTTGCAAAGGTTTCATGGAGATAATCTACTTTAGGATAGCAACAGAAACCTGAATTCAGCTTTAATGCAAATTCCAAAAAGGTTAATTATCTTCTCCAAGGTCAATATTTGAATTTGGGTTTGTCTGACATTAAACCCCAGGCTGTGTCCACACCAAATAAGCTCTGGCTGATGTCATGAGATTGAATTTCTTATCTGCAGACTTCAGTCCCAAATGACATGGTGTCCTGCACCCCTGGAAGAGAAAAAAATGGGAGGAGAATGGTTGCCAGGCAACCACGGCACCAGGATGTCCTGATTGCAGGGTGATCAACTGGAATCTGGCAAGCTTCCCAGGATTAGAGTAGCAGGAATAATTATTTTTCTGTCCTCTAATTTCCTATCAGGGTTGCCTTGAGTTCCAGTCTCACATGCTAAAATCGTAAACATTATTTCCAATTTCACATCATCTAAACTGTAATTATGTCCTTTGGGATAATTTAAAACTCTACACTACTGATTTAACCTACTGATGAATTTATCCTCAATTATCATAGCACCCTCAGAGAGTTTCTGTTTTATTTCACCTGTGTAAAGTCAGATACCTAGACAATTAAATTATCTAAATATAGGTAGTAATTCTGATTTGGTTTAGTAGCGATTTTACCATTATAACTGGGAAGGGACTTTATTCGAGGAGCCAGGTGGCTGAGAAGATAACAGGCTACCATCTCAAAATGCCCATCTTGTCTGGATCTGGAGACCAGATTCTTTTGTAGAGTGAAGAGAAAGAAGCAATGAGGAACTAAAGTCAAAAGGTAGAATAGAGAGGGAGAGGCAGCGGGAAAGTGAAGTGAAACGGTTTTCAGTCTTGCAAAACATCTCCAACTCAATGGCCAGACTTTGGAAGGGGTTTGTTAACCTCTTCTATTCACAGATGTGTATGTGTTAGTCGCTCAGTCGTGTCCAACTCTGCGACCCCATGGACTGTAGTCCGCCAGGCTCCTCCATCCATGGAATTCTCCAGCAAGAATATTGAAGTGGATTACCATGCCCTCCTCCTGGAGATCTTCCCAACCCAGGGATCAACCCGGGTCTCCCTTATCACAGGCAGATTCTTTTCCATCTGAGCCACCAGGGAAGCCCAATTCACAGGTGGGCAGGGTCAAATTATCTCTCTTTGAGCTGAACAATCGCACTTTAATTTACAGTCAGGCAGTGTGGGACAGGATCCTCTGAGGCTAGTATGATTATAATAACAAAAGCGATGAAGATCAAGTCAAAGAAACAGCTTCCAACATTAAGTCAGAATTGGCTTTCTCTCTGCAACATACTTCAGTGTTCTTGCCTGGAGAATCCCAGGGACGGAGGAGCCTGGTGGGCTGCCATCTATGGGGTCGCACAGAGTCGGACACGACTGAAGCAACTTAGCAGCAGCAGCAGCAGCTGCTGCAACATAACAATTAAACCAGCCTGATATTCCCAAGGAAGGTCACAAGCTAAACTTGCAGAACCTTTAGAGGGGTGTTTCAGGACCTATGGTGTGACTCTAAGGGCGCTCACCGAAAGTACACAAGGTTTGAAACTGAAGTGGTTACGAAAGGTAAAGATACATTCTGTAGCCACAAGAAAGGGATGAGAGCAGTTCACTATCAGAAGAGTAGGGGGCTTCAACTGACCACCCAAAGAACTCACTATGGGCTCCATGCATTTGAAGGGCAGAGGAAGCTAATGACTTAGAGCTGAGAAACCTCAGTTGTCATAAGCTGCCTGAAGTGTCCTTTTATAGCACAGTCTTATGTTTTGGAAAGGAACAGCACTGGCGTGACGACAGTTCTAAGCTGTGTGTCTGCTGTGGGCCGACAGACTGTGCTGGAGAAGGGTGGGAGGAGGAGATGTCTGGTAGCTTGTGTTAAAGGGTCCCCTGAAGGGACAGGAAGACCCCCTGAGAAGGATGCCAGGGATGTTCAGAACATATGGCCAGGGCCTGAGAAAGGAGTCCTAGATGGCCAGCTGGAAACAGCAGTTCTCAGCCATGGGAGGCACAGGATGTCTGTAGGGGCTGCAAAGAAAGGTCTAGTGTCTGGCTGAGTCCAGGGAAGGAAGGCACCCACAGCCCCTTCCCACGGCAGGTGTCAGGCTGGAGTAGCGCCAAGCTGAGAGACCTTTAACTGTGTGTCAAGGCTCCAGCTGAGGTCATTACACATCACACTGTTTTAATTACAGAATCAACTTTGGGGAGCAACAAGGTTGCAGGTCTTTTCCCTATGAGAGTATCGAGAACAGGGCGGAGGCTGTCTTGGAGTGCGTGAAAGAAGGGCCAGCCTGGAGGGGCGTCAGCACAAGGAGAGGAAGTGACGCAAAGGCTTTCTTTGTTTCCCATGATTCCCGCTTAACACCACTGGTTTCCTGCATTTTCCTACTGGGAGGGCTCCACACTTGGTTTGACTAGGATTTTTGACATCACTTCAAACACTTGATATTTTAATTTCCTGCCCTACAGCCATAAAATATGGAGGGGAGGGGAGGGATGTTGGGATGAAACGGTGACAAAGTGACACACAGCAGATACATTTCAGCTCTCTAACATTCATGGACTAATGCTGAAGCTAAATCTCCAGTAAATACTCTGGCCACTTGATGTGAAGGACTGACTCATTAGAAAAGACCTTCTTGCTCGGAAAGATTGAAGGCAGGAGGAGAAGAGGACGACAGGGGATGAGATGGTTGGATGGCATCACTGGCTCGATGGACATGAGTTTGAGAAACTCCACGAGTTGGTGATGGTCAAGGAAGCCTGGTGTGCTGCAGTCCATGGGGTCACAGTTGGAAACGACTGAGCAACTGAACTGAACTGAACAATCTTGAGTTTGCATCAAATGCAGAGAAGTCTCTAACTAGATCTAATCAAGTGGAACTAACACAGTGTCATCTGTGTACCAGGTTCCCTGGATCCCATCGATGCTGCCCATGATCCCATGGCCACACATCTCCCTGGGGGGGGCAGGGGTGGGGATAGGTAGTTCCAGATACTGAGATCCAGCCAGCTCTGAGCTTGAGGCAGGCTTACCTCTGCACCCAGCCAGCTGCTCAGATGTGATTTTTCTGTGCACTTGTCCTGACTTGTGAAAGGTTGAGAAGGAGTCCTCTAGGCAATCCTTTGAATTAAATATGAATAATCCCATTTATAAACTCTGACTTTGGAGGCAGGGCACTTAAAAACTGGACATTGCCTTCTTTTCACTGCATAGGTATTGAACTGATATATAAATGACAAGATCCATGAAGGAAGGAAGATTATTAAAGTTGAAACAATGACATATCTGGTCGTTGTTTAAAGATATCTGGTGGCAAATTACAATGCATTTAAGCTAATCTGTGTAAGAAAAAAAACCTCTTTAAATGAATATGGAGAAGGGAAATCACCAAGTGGTGGCTGCAGCAATGTTTACACAGTGATGAAAGCCACAGAGTGGAGCATCAGAGATATCCTGCAGATCCCCACCTCCACTGTGCCATCTGGGGCAAGTTCTCTACTGTTGTATCCATTCCTTTATATAAATGTGGGTATTTATAGTATCCTGGGAGTGTTGAATGAGATTGTGTAGGTAAATGCTTAGCACAACATCCACACATAATAAGCATCTAAAGGTAATTACTGTTATCATTATGTCAAAAATTTTTCTAATGCTATAAGCAATAATTACAAATAGCTTGAATTTCAAAACATTATCAAGATAGATTGTTATAAGGATTAAGATTATAATTAACACATTAAAACAAAAATATCTATATATGAATAATATTTCTGTCCTTCCACACAATGACAGTGCAGGGAAAAAAGAAGACACCAATTAAATAAACTCTCTGATTCTGAGTAATTGACAGTCTCTCTCTTCTGTACTTTCTTCATAAGGTAAATGGAATAATAATTACTGTACCTGGGAATGTTGTAGGAAAAAATGAGAATGAGTCTGTAAAGGTTCATGTATTTTATAAACTGTAAAAGAATATGCAGACTAGTTCACTCTACAGAGGAAACATACTGTAGAAAAGATCTTATAATTCTCACCCTATAAATGATTAGTGGCTTATTTACTATGCACGCAGCATCACTAAGGAGATGCTGTCTCTGTGTGGAGATGGAAACAGTAGTGGTACCTGCTTATCAGAGTTCACAGGATCAGGCTAATGGTATGCTGGAGACTCATAGTGGACACTTGTAGGCAGGACTGGTTTAAGTGTTTGCCAATTTCTGTTGTGTAAATATTTCCCTACCTTGGCTGATCTTAAACCACCACCATGCTGGAACTGAAGAGGAAGTTGGTAGTGTATGAGCTTAGATAACCACCTTGAATCAGCGTAGTCCAGCTCCAGTACAATACTAGGTCAGGGGCACAATACTTGGAAGTCAAAAAAACTCTAGCAAGATTTGCCTTGTAGAAAGAAATGGTCAGAACCAAAGCCACATGTGTTGTCTTTCTACCCTGAAACTAGAGAATCTCTGAGAACAATAATTTGAAATTTTATCCCTCCATAGTTTCAACATATTATCCAGGAAAATCCCAGTTATATAACATCCTCCTTCCCTCCTCCAGGGAATATCTTCCTGGATATTCTGGCAATAATGAACTTTGCTTTCCTTGTCTTTACTTTAGTTGGCAATTTCTTTTCTACTTTTTGTTTTTTTAACAAGGATACAGTTGCTGCAGTTGCCATCACATTGACTTCTTTTTCTGAAGAATGTAATTATTTTGCTGGGGATAACTGTTTATTTGGCTTTGAGTCAGGAAATCTAATTTGGTTGAAGTTATCTTTTCTGAATATAAGGTTGTTATTCTTGTGCAGTGTGTGACTTGAACATCCAGTGAGTTTAGCCAGTGTGACAATGTGATGCACGTGTTCATAGAACATCCCAGTTACACCTGTGAGTCTTGGCACCAAAAAGGAGACACAAACCTCTGAATGGTCATTCCAAACTAGGAGGTAAAATCAAAATATATTAATACCATACAACATTAAAGACACAATCCATGAAAGAAATAGTCCATAAGCCAGACTTCATTAAAATTAAAAACTCTGCTGTGTGAATGACAACATCAAGAGAATTAGAAATGTGAGAAAATGTTTGCAAAAGACACATTGGATAAATACGTGTTTATTTACAAACACATTATTTATTGAAAACAATGCAATTTCTAAATGGGCCAAAAATTTTAGAAGACACCTCACCAGAAAAGATATACGAATGGCAAAAATGCATATGGAAAGATGTTCCAGATCATATGTCATCAGGGAAATCCAAACTCAAACAACAAGACAACCCGACACATCTATTAGAATGGCCACAATCTGGAACATTGACAGCACAAAATGCTGATGACATGTGGGGCACCAGGAACTCTCATTCACTGCTGGTGGGATGTAAAAACGGAGCAGCCACTTTGGAAGACAGTTTGGAAGTTTTTTTATAAAACTAGACATTCTTTAACATATGACCTTAATAATTAAACTTCTTGGCATACACCCAAGACAGTTGAAAACTGAGGTCCACACTTTAACCTGCACACAGATGTTCATAGTGTACACATTTCAAATGTTTATAGAATAAACATTTATTTATAACTGCCAAAACTTAGAACAACCAAGATGTCCTTCAGTTGTTTTGTTTAGTTGCTAAGTCGTGTTTGACTCTATTGAGACTCCATGGACTGTAGCCCGCCAGGCTCCCCTGTCCATGACATATCCCAGGCAAGAACACTGGAGTGGATTGCCATTTCCTTCTAAAGGGGATCTTTCCGACCAACAGGTCAAACTCGCAGCTCTCATCACGTCTCCTACATCATAGGCAGATTCTTTCCACTGAGTCACCAGGTCCTCAGTAGGTGAATAAATTTGCACATCCAGACAGACCCATGGGGGAAAAGGGAGTAATCCTAAACACATATTATAAAGCAAAGAAGATTATCTGTAAAGGCTACATAATTATTAATCGTTCTAATTATATGACATTCTGGAAAAGGTAGAATTATGGAGACAGTAAAAAGATTAGTGGTTACAGGGGTGGTGGAGGGAAGAGATAAATAGGACAGAGCCCAGAGGTTGTTTCAGTTCAGTTCAGTTCAGTCGCTCAGTCATGTCCGACTCTTTGCGACCCCATGAATCGCAGCACGCCAGGCCTCCCTGTCCATCACCAGCTCCCAGAGTTCACTCAGACCAACGTCCATCAAGTCCGTGATGCCATCCAGCCATCTCATCCTCTGTCGTCCCCTTCTTCTCCTGCCCCCAATCCCTCCCAGCATCAAAGTCTTTTTCAATGAGTCAACATTTCTCATGAGGTGGCCAAAGTACTGGAGCTTCAGCTTTAGCATCATTCCTTCCAAAGAAATCCCAGGGCTGATTTCCTTCAGAATGGACTGGTTGGATCTCCTTGCAGTCCAAGGGACCCTCAAGAGTCTTCTCCAACACCACACTTCAAAAGCATCAATTCTTCAACGCTCAGCCTTCTTCACAGTCCAATTCTCGCATCCATACATGACCACAGGTAAAACCATAGCCTTGACTAGACGGACCTTAGTCGGCAAAGTATTGTCTCTGCTTTTGAGTAATGTCTCTGCTTTATACATACTATCTAGGTTGGTCATAACTTTTCTTCCAGGGAGTAAGTGTCTTTTAATTTCATGGCTGCAATCACCATCTGCAGTGATTTTGGAGCCCAAAAATATAAAGTCTGACACTGTTTCCATTGTTTCCCCATCTATTTCCCATGAAGTGATGGGACCAGATGCCATGATCTTCATTTTCTGAATGTTGAGCTTTAGGCCAACTTTTTCACTCTCCACTTTCACTTTCATCAAGAGGCTTTTTAGCTCCTCTTCACTTTCTGCCATAAGGGTGGTGTCATCTGCATATCTGAGGTGATTGATATTTCTCCTGGCAATCTTGATTCCAGCTTGTGTTTCTTCCAGTCCAGCGTTTCTCATGATGTACTCTGCATAGAAGTTAAATAAGCAGGGTGACAATATACAGCCTTGACATACTCCTTTTCCTATTTGGAATCAGTCTGTTGTGCCATGTCCAGTTCTAACTGCTGCTTCCTGACCTGCATACAGATGAAAATAGCCTGTATAATAATTATAATGATGGATACATATCATTATACATTTGTCCAAGCCCAAATAAAACGTTAACACATGTAAAGTGAATTAAATGACTAACACAGGTTAACACATCAATTATTCCCTGAAGTATTTAAGAATGATTTCCATGATTCTCAAAGGAGACAAAATGGATTGTCTTTATGAAGAATAAAGTAAAAAGCATTAAAAATAGACACTGCAAAAGAGTAAGAGTTAACCTTATGTTCACTGAAGTCTGGAAGAGTCATAAATTTCCCCTAACCAATTGTTGTGTTTTTTTGTTGTTGTTTTAACAGTCCTAGGAGTCCCTGAGAAAAAGAGACCCAGCTTCTCACTAATCAATCAATTGATCACTTAACATTTATTTTATTAATAAGTATTTCAAATATTCCATCATCTGTGAGAATGTCAGATAAAACCTTTGGGGATTGAAAAAGTTTTTTGCAGAATTATCTTTTTAGTGAGAGGATGAAACAGCTCACATTGTGCATTAAAGCAATTATGTAATAATATGCAGTGTGACACGCACGTGCACAACGCAGTGGAGGGAGGCGTGCTCTCAGATCATTAAAAGAAAAGAAAGTGACAATAAAATCAAAGCCTCACCTCACAGCCTGAGTCACAATGAGCAACGTCTGCAGCGATGACAGGATTCTGACAGATGAAAGCACTGAAGGTAGTTTTCCCTTGACAGTCACATGAAATTCTTAAGACAGCCTGGCAAAGATTGCAAGGAAGACAGATTGAGTCCCAGGTTTGGAAACCCCAAGGTCAAGAGCCAACAGAGCTCAATTAATTAAATCATTAAATGACATTTTGACTCTGGTTGATGGAAATTAAATAGATTGACAGCATCAACCACGTGGTACCCTCTAAAAGTCCAAGCAGAGGGGGACACGGCAGGCAGGACAACCAGGCATCCAAGACTCCCTTGTAGAGACCTCTCCTGCTGAGACTCACAGTATATCATTCTGGAAAATCAGTGTACAAAGCTTTCATTTGTTTCACATGTAGCTTCATTGCGTACAATCTATAGAAAGCATGCATTTTGAGCAAACAAAAGTATACAAGCTTTCAAATTTAAAAATGTAATGTTTTCCTTCACCATAATTTTCTGGGAAAACAGAAGCATGTGTTTATGTCCTGTTACATCCCATGCAAATCTGTCAGAAACTCCTCCTGATTCTTCCTTCAGAATACATCCCAAATCCAGCCATCCCCACTGTCACAGCCTCACTGGAGTCCCCAGGACCTCTCATCTGGATCATCACCTCTCAACTGGTCTCTACTTTTACCCTGGTCCTCCCCAAGTACCTTCTCAGCTGATCCTTTTAAAATCTAAAATGCATTTTTTTAAAAATGCAGTAAGTTCCTGGGCTTAAACACTGCATTTCACAGGGAGAGAAGCTAAGGTCCTCCCAGAAGCCAGTCTGGCTCATTCCACTCCAGCCTCACCCAGCCCCCTGCAGCCCTGGGTTTTGCACTGGCCATTCCCTCTGCCTGGAATGCTCTTCCCCTAGATGACAGCCAGCCTAAATCCCTAACCTGCTCAGTGTCACTGACACGTTCAGTGTCAGGTATCATTGTCTCAATGAGAACTACCCACCCCCCTCAATTCTCCCTTACCCTGTTCCTTTTTCTCCCTTATAACACATCACCAACTACTATACTAAACTATTTGTTTATCACAGTTATTTTTGCCTGTCTCTTTGTCATACGCTTTATGAGGGACTGGGTCTCTGAGTTGGTCACTACTATATTCTGGGCACCTAGAACAATCTGACACACAATTATTACTCCAAAAATATTTGTTGAATGAATGAATGAATGATAGACAATGGCATGAAAGGTCAAACTACTTGCATGGCTGGATAATATTTACTTTGAAAGGAACTGTACTCATTTGAAGAAAAGGAAATGAGGCTATATCATAATGACACATGGTATAAATAATTTGCACAGTTAGGCTAGTGATTAGAAACAATGTCCACATTTCTAATTGATCACACAAATTAGGATGCTATTAAGAAATTTCATGGTAGGAAATAATTCATAAATACATGTTAAAATGATCAATCTGCTTAGAATGGTTTCTTACTTATCCATTTAAGTAAAATGAAGATAATAAATAACATTTGATCAGCAGTTATACTTTGTAAAGAACTGTTCTTTCTTCCACAGTGTTCTTGCCCTTGGCTGTGCTATAGGTTTATACCCAAGTGCATGGTATATATTTTCTCTAAACCCAGACAAACCAAAAGGTTAGTATTAGAATTACCGTTCAACAGACAAGAAGACTGAGGCTCAGGGCATATTTGGAGCATTGCTAATATTTGGAGAATCAGTTAATTCAAGACTCTGGTCATGAGGCATCTTTCCTGCTGATGCCAAATACCTGTGACGACTCTGCCAGGAGTGTTCATATCTGCCTGCCTCTGGGACCATTCCATCTGTCTTCTTTATGCCTCTAAGAGTGTGTCTCTGATTCAGGTTTATTTTAGCCTCATCTAAAGCAGTTTGGGCATACTAATTTAACACAGCTCAAGCCATTTTGCAGATATTTTGCTAATACCTTCTGTCACTTTGATATTCCAAGGTATGATTGTTTCATTCGCATTTAGTAATTTCACACTGGAAAGGGAGAACTATGAGCCCCAAGATTATGACAAACCTAGTCAGATGAACAAAACCAATTTCAGAGACATTTAAGTAAGATTTTTTGAAATCAATTCTAATTAATTGCAACATAATCTAAGCATTTTTTTTAGTGCTCATAGGAATTTTTCACAAATAAATAAGGCTTTTATCTAAGAAAGTTGTATCAATATAACTCAAAACACTTTGGCTTTACAATGATAAAAATGGACAGGGAAGCCTGGCATGCTGCAGTCTACGGGGTCACAAAGAAACAGACGTGATTGAGCAACTAAACTGAACTGAACTCAACATGTAAAATGAATGCATTTATTTCCACTGTTTTTAACAAAAGTCATCCTTAAGAAAACATTAGGCTGCATACAGATCAAATGGTTAGTTTTCACAGAACCTGAAATGTTAAAGTGACTGCTGCTATTGCTAAGTCGCTTCAGTCGTGCCCAACTCTGTGCAACGCCATAGACAGCAGCCCACTAGGCTCCTCTGTCCCTGGGATTCTTCAGGCAAGAACACTGGAGTGGGTTGCCATCTCCTTCTCCAATGCATGAAGTGAAAAGTGAAAGTGAAGTTGCTCAGTCGTGCCCGATTCTTAGCGACCCCATGGACTGGAGCCTACCAGGCTCCTCCGTCCATAGCACCCTCCAGGGAAGAGTACTCGAGTGGGGTGCCATTGCCTTCTCTGGTTCAAGTGACTATCACTGTATAAAGCTTGTGGCACATATCAGACGTGTACAGCTTGCTGAATTTTTATACACTAACACACCTGTATAAGTGACATCCAGACAAAGAAGCAGAACTAACAGCTGTTGCCCTGATATTCCAGAACCTTCCGGTCACTGAAGGTCACACACAGCTCCCCTTCCCCGACAAGGGTCTTCATCACACTCAGTGAAGTAATTCTTCAGTTTTTTATTATTTCTTCCAGCTTTATTGTGGTTAATTGGCAAATAGAAATGGCATATATTTAGGCTGTACAATGTGATTCTTTCTAGGTGTATGTTGTGATGATGCAGTGTATGTCTACACTATGAAATGACTATGTCAGTCAAGTTCATTAATGCATCTGTCACCTCACATACTTATCTTTGTGTATGTGTGTGGTGAGAATACTTAAGATCTACTCTCTTCACCAGCTTCGAGTGTACAGTTCAGTATTGTTTACTCTAGTCACCATGCTGTTCACTGCCCAGAAATCATTCATCTTGTAACACAAAGCATATGCCCCAGGACCAACATTTGCCCATCCCCCATTCCAGTCCCTGACAACCCCCACTGTAGCTGTCTGACTCTACACAGTTTGACTTTTTAAATTCCACATATCAGTGAGATCAAGAACTATTTGTCTTTCTGTGTCTGGCTTGTTTCACTTTGCATAAGGTTTTCCAGGCTCACCTATGCTGTTGCAAGGGCAGTCTCCATTTCTTCATGACATTTCTAAACATTTGGAGATGAAATTCATCTTGAAGCAGCTATGTGGCTGCCACTGTACAAATGGAAAGACAGAAGCTATGGAGCTGGTACATCATGAGCTGTCCTCAAAGCAAGACAGAGCCATGCATTTCTTTCTCCACTGTCCTCTCATTCTGACAGGTAGGAGTCAAGCTCATAGCTTATGCCTTCACACTTATCTGAATTTTCTGGAGTCTGTATGTCACTAAGAAAAGAGGGAGGGAGAATCTGAAGAACTCTCCTTTAATATCCAGGTCCTACTGTACAGCACAGAGAACTGTATTCAATAGCCTGTGATAAACCATAATGGAAAAGAATATTTTTAAAAAGAATATATATATATATATAACTGAATCACTTTACTGTACAGCAGAAATTAACACACCATTTTAAGTCAACTCTACTTCAATAAAATTAAAGAAAAAACCTCTCCCTTTACTGCCTCATAAATAATCAATATGGACTAGTCAGGACATGCAAACGTGCTATTAATTTAAAAACATCTTTACAAGAGAGTCTAAGTCAGAAAAAATATATACTACATAGCCAGTGAGCTCATTTTTTGATGTTAAATTCTTTATCAATAATAACGCTGTCATTTTATTTTTATATATATTGAATTGAACTTTTTACACAATTTCTTTGGTGACATTCAGTTCAGTTCAGTGGCTCAGCGGGTCCGACTCTTTCCGACCCCATGAATTGCAGCACACCGGGCCTCCCTGTCCATCACCAACTCCTGGAGTTTACCCAAACTCATGTCCATCAAGTCGGTGATGCCATCAGCCATCTCATCCTCTGTCATCCCCTTCTCCACCTGCCCCCAATCCCTCCCAGCATCAGGGCCTTTACCCAATGAGTCAACTCTTCGCATGAGGTGGCCAAAGTACTGGAGTTTCAGCTTTAGCATCAGTCCTTACAATGAACACCCAGGACTGATCTCCTTTAGGATGGACTGGTTGGATCTCCTGCAGTCCAAGAGACTCGCAAGAGTCTTCTCCAACACCATAGTTCAAAAGCATCAATTCTTTGGCACTCAGCTTTCTTCACAGTTCAACTCTCACATCCATACATGACCACTGGAAAAACCATAGCCTTGACTAGGCGGACCTTTGTTGGCAAAATAATGTCTCTGCTTTTGAATATGCTATCTAGGGTGGTCATAACTTTCCTTCCATGGAGTAAGCATCTTTTAATTTCATGGCTGCAATCACCATCTGCAATGATTTTGGAGCCAAAAAAATTAAAGTCTGACACTGTTTCCACTTTTCCCCATCTATGTCCCATGAAGTGATGGGACCAGATGCCATGATCTTCGTTTTCTGAATGTTGAGCTTTAAGCCAACTTTTTCACTTTCCTCTTTCACTTTCATCAAGAGGCTTTTTAGTTCCTCTTCACTTTCTGCCCTAAGGGTGGTGTCATCTACATATCTGAGGTTATTGATATTTCTACCAGCAATCTTGAATCCAGTTTGTGCTTCTTCCAGCCTAGCATTTCTCATGATGTACTCTGAATATAAGTTAAATAAGCAAGGTGCCAATATACAGCCTTGACGTACTCCTTTTCCTATTTGGAACCAGTCTGTTGTGCCATGTCCAGTTCTAACTGTTGCTTCCTGACCTGCATATAGGTTTTTCAAGAGGCAGGTCAGGTGGTCTGGTATTCCCATCTTTTCAGAATTTTCCACAGTTTATTGTGATCCACACAGTCAAAGGCTTTGGCATACTCAATAAAGCAAAAATAGATGTGTTTCTGGAACTCTCTTGCTTTTTCCATGATCCAGCGGATGTTGGCAATTTGATCTCTGGTTCCTCTGCCTTTTCTAAAACCAACTTGAACATCAGGGAGTTCACGGTTCACGTATTGCTGAAGCCTGGCTTGGAGAATTTTGAGCATTACTTTACTAGCATGTGAGATGAGTACAATTGTGCAGTAGTTTGAGCATTCTTTGGCGTTGCCTTTCTTTGGGATTGGAATGAAAACTGACCTTTTCCAGTCCTATGGCCACTGCTGAGTTTTCCAAATTTGCTGGTATATTGAGTGCAGCACTTTCACAGCATCATCTTTCAGGATTTGAAACAGCTCAACTGGAATTCCATCACCTCCACTAGCTTTGTTCTTAGTGATGCTTTCTAAGGCCCACTTGACTTCACATTCCAGGATGTCTGGCTCTAGGTTAGTGATCACACCATCATGATTATCTGGGTCATGAAGATCTTTTTTGTACAGTTCTTCTGTGTATTCTTGCCACCTCTGCTTAATATCTTCTGCTTCTGTTAGATCCATACCATTTCTGTCCTTTATTGAGCCCATCTTTGCATGAATGTTCCCTTGGTATCTCTAACTTTCTTGAAGAAATCTCTAGTCTTTTCCATTCTATTGTTTTCCTCTATTTTTTTGCACTGATTGCTGAGGAAGGCTTTCTTATCTCTTCTTGCTATTCTTTGGAACTCTGCATTCAAATGGGTACATCTTTCCTTTTCTCCTTTGCTTTTGGCTTCTCTTCTTTTCACAGCTATTTGTAAGGCCTCCTCAGACAGCCATTTTGCTTTTTTGCATTTCTTTTCCATGGGGATGGTCTTGATTCCTGTCTCCTGTACAATGTCACGAACCTCTGTCCATAGTTCATCAAGCACTCTGTCTATCAGATCTAGTCACTTAAATCTATTTCTCACTTCCACTGTATAATAAGGGTTTTGATTTAGGTCATACCTGAATGGTCTAGTGGTTTTCCCTACTTTCTTCAATTTAAGTCTTAATTTGGCAATAAGGAGTTCATGATCTGAGCCATAGTCAGCTCCCGGTCTTGTTTTTGCTGTTTTTGGTGACATTAGTATTGAATAATTTTAAAATGTCCAAGTGAGTTTAATATTTTGTTAAATGAAGGGCACAGTAGTGTATACAGCTGTGGTTAGTCTTCTTAGGGGGAAATCACATTGGAGAGTAGTTATGTTAAAACCAGTCTGCTTAGTATCATGAGGAGGAATATTGTAAGTAGCGACATCTGTTTGACCTGTCACATTGAAAATGCAAACATCCCCACCATGTGAGTTATAGCAAATTCTTCTTGCTACCTCAGTTCTTCTGTCCCAGGGCTAACCAGAAAAAAAATGTCTACTTATTTTGTGTTATTTTACTTTTATAAAAGTAAAATAAAATTACGTTAATGATAGAACTTTATTGAGTAGACAGAAAGAAGGAAAAAAATCACAATTCCACCATTCACAAATAACTCTTAAAATGTTCAGTTCAGTTCAGTTCAGTTTAGTCACTCAGTCGTGTCTGACTCTTTGTGACCCCATGAATTGCAGCACGCCAGGCCTCCCTGTCCATCACCAACTCCCAGAGTTCACTCGAACTCAAGTCCATAGTGTCAGTGATGCCATCCAGCCATCTCATCCTCTGTCATCCCCTTTTCCTCCTGCCCTCAATCCCTCCCAGCACCAGTCTTTTCCAATGAGTCAACTCTTTGCATGAGGTGGCCAAAGTACTGGAGCTTCAGCTTTAGCATCATTCCTGCCAAAGAACACCCAGGGCTGATCTCTTTTAGAATGGACTGGTTGGATCTCCTTGCAGTCCAAGGGACTCTCAAGAGTCTTCTCCAACACCACACTTCAAAAGCATCAATTCTTCGGCGCTCAGCTTTCTTCACAGTCCAACTCTCACATCCATATATGACCACTGGAAAAACCATAGCCTTGACTAGACGGACCTTTGTTGGCAAAGTAATGTCTCTGCTTTTCAACATGCTGTCTAGGTTGGTCATAACTTTCCTTCCAAGGAGTAAGTGTCTTTTAATTTCATGGCTGCAGTCACCATCTACCATGATTTTGGAGCCCAAAAAAATAAAGTCTGACACTGTTTGCACTGTTTCTCCGTCTATTTCCCATGAAGAGATGGGACCAGATGCCATGATCTTGTTTTCTGAATGTTGAGCTTCAAGTCAACTTTTTCACTCTCCTCTTTCATGTTATTCTGTATATTTTTTTCCTTGCACATAAATGTACATGTATTTGTTAACAATATAAGATCTATGTATTGTTTTGTAATCTGTTTTTTTAGCATTTGCTAATCCACTTTAAACATATTGTCACATCATTAAATATTTATTTACAAAATTCACTTTATTTCCAGGATATATTTCAATAAACATGCCAGTGAAATATTTGTATAAATATTTCATCTGTTTTACATACATAAATACATGAATGCAATATAAAACACACAAACATGCATGCACACAGCCAGTTCCCAACTTAAGCTGAGATAAGGCTGAGATAAGGTATGATATTCTGTAGGTTAAGTGTGTTAACTGTTTTTTTTTTTTCACTATGTGCTTTTTTAAATGTCTCTTCATTCATACAACTTAATATTTGTGAGATTCACTAATGTTGCATGTATCAGTATTTTTTTTTTAATTGCTGAGTAAGACTCCGTTTCATGGATACATCATCATTTACTAACCCATTCTCCAGTTATGGACTTTTACATTGTTTACAGCTTAGGGACTAAATACATTTTTGACTTATAGAATTTTCCACTTTTCAGTGGGTTTTTTGGGATATAATCCTATAATAAGTTAGGAAGATCTGTGTGTGAGTGTGTGTGTGTGTATGGGGTGGTTGAAAATTTTTTGTATTATTTTCCTATCTTTTCATTGGTTTGTTTCTTTTTCTTATTATTTTCTAAGGAATCAATATATTAGGAATTTAACTGTCAGGCATTCATGATTCAATTCTCAGCTTAAAATTTGGTTTTCAAGTTTGTTCATTTATAAAATACATTAGAAATGCTTTCCCTTCAGTTCAGTACAAGAGTCTCTGAAGATGGAAGAGAGAGTGAATCAGAGAGGTGGCAGCTGAGGGGGGTTCAGTTTGATGCTGCTGGCATTGAAGATGGAGGAAGGGGCTGCAAGCCAAGAAATGCAGGCAGCCTCTCTCTAGAAGCTGGAAAAGCTTTCATTCCAAAAGCCTGCCAAAGGAATGCAACCCTGCCAACACCTTGATTTTAGTCTTGTGAAATGCACTTTAGACTTTTGACTGACAGAACTATAAGATAATACATTTTTATTGTTTTAACTAAGTTTGTGGTCATTTGTTGTTAGTGATAGAAAACTAATATACAGACTCATTCATTTAAAATAATGAATCTGTTATTTTATAAAACCATGATTTTTGACATTTTTTAGGTTATACTGAATATGCTTTTTTGAAGCTGATGTTGACACTGATGGAAGTAATGTAACTGAGCAAGGAGAGGAATTGTGTACCAAAGAATCATTTTAGTGTCCCACTGAATTATTTTCTAGTAGTTTCAAATGTATAAACTTCAGAAAGGCAGGGACTGTATCTGGTCTTTTATTTCTCATGATTTTTTTAATATATAGTGGTTAGCCCAGTGCCAGAAATTTTCCTTAATTGAAAAATACTAATACAATTTCTTATTAAGACTGTAAGCTTTTTGAGACAGGAACCTAGACTTCAACTTTTGTGTATTAATTATAACAATTCCACTGTTGAACATGTGCCTGGAGCTTAGTAGATACTCACTGATTTATTGTATCTGCTGTTATGAAGGACAGAGTGGTTATAGCTAAGTGGTAGAATTCTGACTGCAATATCTGGTCTTTAATGAAAGTAAAACTAAAATGGCACATTGATACATTGTTGAACCAATGAAACTAGTGGTTTCAAAGAAACTCCTGATCAGAACTGCATGTCTTCAGAATAAATTCTGTTAGAAAAAAAAATTTTTTTCTTTACAATTTTTTCTTTAGTAAAAATATTGCCCATAATAGAATTATATAAATCTTGCTCATATCTCTCTTTACCCTATACATCATTTAATTTTTTTAATCTTTAGTCATCATCCCTTATCTGAAATAACAACCTTAGAAAAAAGCAGAAATATCATTTTATTCCAAAGTTGTTATCTAGTCATAAATACATTTGTTGGCTACCATTTTTCCCCATTAATTTAGAAGAACTGTTTATTATATATGAAACTCTGGTAGGTACTTCGATCTGTTTCTTTCCACTTTTATTCCATTTATTTAATCTAATATTTTATCATTGCTGTACTATCAGTAAAATGTTTATGTTGATTATATATCTGGATCTCTGATGGAGCATATCTTCTTGCTTGATTCATGTAATACTTTTCCACCATATCAATAGTAAAGGGACCTTATATCAGGACACTTCTGTTGATTCCCACCAACCTTTTGCCCTCTGTTGCCATGTATTTTCTTCTATGTATGTTATATAACAACCTCACAGTATATTGTTACTATTTTTGATGTAAACAATTACTTTTTAAAGAAATCTAAACTATATATTTTTTTATTTACACACATATTCACCATTTCCATAGTTCTTCATTACTTAGTACAGATCCAAATTTCCATCTGGTGCTATTATTTCTCTCCTGCCTGAAGGATTTCCTTAAAGTGTCTGATAAATCCACTGGTTAAAAGTTGTTCAGCATTTTTATGGCCTAAAAAGCCTTTATTTCAACTTAAATTATTGAGAGGTTTTTTTTTCCTTCTGTGCATAGAATTCCAAATTGGCAATTTTTGGTATCCTGTCATTCTTATCTTTCTTCTTCTGTGAGTGTCTTTTCCCTCTGCAAGATTTTTCTTCACCTTTGATTTTAAGCAAAATTTAATAAACAATTTTAATAAATTTAATAATTTTATTTATTTTCCTTATTTTATTAGGTCAGATGGAACTTTCATATCGACAGTGATGCAAGTTTTGGTGGAAGTCTTTATTATTAACTTCTTGAGTTTAATGACTATGCCAATGATAATAATAATAATAGTTATCATTTTGGTGAAGGCAATGTTACCTCAAAACATTGGATGAATCAGAACAAAGCATAATGTAGTAAAAAAGAACAGGACTTCAAAATGAGAATGACATGGCCTTTTTTCTTAACTTTGATGGTATGTTGGAGAGCAGATGAAGTGTGATTCTTCACCCCTTGACTTTTGCTTGTATGGTGTGACTCATTTCTTGGACATGATATAACATAATTAGCCAAGTGCCTTTGTGATGGGCTTGATGTCAGGGGCCTCTGTCACCATCATAGGATGGGCCCTAGGAGCCCCTGATCTTATGATGCTCAGTGTAAGTAGAGCCCCAACCACTGCAACATGGAGCTAAGCTGCACCCAGCAATCTACAGATCATTAAAAATGAATGTTTGTTTTATCCTATTGGGTTGGGGGTCGTTTGTTACGCAGCATGATAATAGAAGTAGCTAATGAATACAATTACCTTCTTTAAAGACTTTGTTGTTAATTTCTCCCTTCATTCATTAAACAAATATTTATTAAGCACCTATTCTATGCCATACTGATGATAGGTTCTAAGGGTACAATAACAAAGAAGACAGGGATATCAATATGTACTATCACGGTACTTGTATTATCTGGAGGTGTGAGATTAAACCAAAAGGAAATGGAAACAAAATAATTTCGAATGGTAAGCCTCAACAAGAAAACAAACAGCTGTGGTGAATCACAAAATGTGGTGATTTACTTTGAACAAGGTAAGTAGGAGAGGCAGCTATGAGCTTTAAGAGAAGGAGATTGCTATATGATCCAATAAATTAATGAAGACCTTTTTCTAAGCATAACAAAAGGTCATGGAAAAAATTTTAAATAGGAAAGTGACATGACATGATATTCATTTTGAGAAACCTGATTTTCCTTTAAAGTAAATGATGGATAAAAGAGCAAATGTGATCAAACAGGATCCAGTACTCCAGGCAAACTATAGGAGTCCTTCCTTGGAATTCCTTCTACCCAATCTTTTCAAGAAAAGTAGATACCCATAGAGCCTCTTGTGATTGTATTACAGCATAGAAAAACTGATGTCAAGAGAAGCAGTGTGGCCTGACAGACATTCAACAATCCAGTGATGTGTGAACAAGGGATCAGGACCCATTTAGGGGGAGGTACTGAGAGCAGCTTTATACAGAAGTTGGAAGAGGCAAGAGAAGCCACAGAGATAACTCAAGGGAGATGGTAAGATATCCTTCTTCCTCACCCCACCCCCAAATATTTACCACCATGTTTGAAATAGGAGAAAGTGACTTTGAATGGGGGATGTCTGTGGCTTGGAGTTATAGGCAAATGTAGAACAATGTAACTAGGATGCCCAGTGTTACCAGCTCCACCTCTTTTAACATACCCAATGCTCTGAAGCATCTGTGTCCACCCCAAGGTGCTACAGGTGATGCATAGTAAGGAACAGCAAAAGGCCTCAATGACTCAGTGCCCACGTTCTCCAGTCTCCTTCTCAGTGAGCTCCCACTTTTCTTCTGTGTGTGTCCAGCCATGTAGACCTGTCTCCAGGTCCCTGAGGGCAATTACTGGTTTCTGTTGTTCTGTCTGTTCTGTCTGTTCTGTCTCTATCTCTGCTTCCATCTCTTTCTCTCCCGAGAACAATGTTGTCCTCACAGATGCCCAGCAAGCATGTACTTTGGGAATCCACCGGACAATTTTGGCTTAGACTACCTGAGCATATTTGTAGCATAGCTGCTGCATATGTAGATGTCCACAAGCCAGTTAAATTGTGAACTGATTGTGACTATAAATCAATCTGATTTTTTTCTTCGTCTTTATTTCTTGTTGACTAGAGTATAGGGTCTTTTCTTGTTGAAAAGACCCTGATGCTGGGAAAGATTGAGGGCAGGAGGAGAAGGGGATGACAGAGGATGAGATGGCTGGATGGCATCACTGACTCAATGGATGTGAGTTTGGGTAAACTCCAGGAGCTGGTGATGGACAGGACGGCCTGGCGTGCTGCAGTTCATGGGATTGCAAAGAGTTGGACACAACTGAGCCACTGAACTGACTGAGAGTACAGAAGTGACGTGAAGTCATGATCAATCAGCTAGGAGGCCAGGCTTGTGCCTCCATCTGTGGTCAGCTGGCTGGTCCAGGAGGGCCTGAGCTAAATGACTCATCCCACTTCATGTGGGCTCTCCTCCACCAGCAGGACAGCATGGGCAGGCAGCAGCTTTCAGACAGAGGAAGCCTCCTGAGTTCTAGTCTCTGAACTGCAGTAGTGTCTCCGCTGCCATATTTGATTGGCAAGAAAATGTTCACATGGCCAATCACAGAGCCAGGAAATAGCTTCCACTCCTCGAAGGAAGCAGGGGCTTCATAAAGAAAATATTGACTGTATCTGACAACTACTTGAACAAGACCTAAGAGTGTCCTGAGGATAAGGGTACTCCATACTTGTGTGGGTTTTTTTAATGTAATTTAAACATAAAGTAATATACTTAATATTTTGCAATAACCTATAAGGGAAAAGAACCTGGAAAAGAATGTATATACACCTATGTGTGTATATGTATAACTGAGTCACTTTATTGTACTCCTGAAACTAACACAACACTGTAATCAACTAAACGTCAATGAAAAATAAATATGAAGTAAAACAGGAAAGAATCTTACATAGGCGGTATGGTCAGACTTCACAATGGGCTTGGAAGTTTTAAAATTTAAATACACACAGAAACTGACAGAAATGGCAATACTCGAGAGAGAAAAAATTATTGAAAAGCCTTAGAAATCATCTTCTTAAGAAAATGTGAATAATTGTATTCATAAGTGGCTTTTGTTTTAATTGGAGGAGTAAAGATATGAATTTAGATATTATTCATACCTGGCAGTTTTTATAGGGGCCTCATGAAGATGTGTACAAATCTACAAAAATAAGTACACATAACATATGAAGCTCATGTCCAGAAATCCATATACTACATCATTTTATAAATATAATGGAAAAACAATACCTACTTATTAAGAAAAACATATTGAGAAATTAGACTCAGACTCAATAATGAAAATGAGCAGCTCTGTTTAGAATGTGTATCCTCCTGAAATTTTTTTAATAAAATCCCCAACCTGCAATGTTCTATTTAGTTATAATTGCCTTTGGAACAATAGCAGAGTTTGTCAAGCTGGGAGCTAGATATAATTAAAGCGAGCTCTTTTTCTTCCCTGAGATGTGAACCCTCTGTAGACCCCGATTGATTGTTGCATGATCATTTGTTAATATTCCTAATTCCATGATGAGCATCAGTAATGACAGCCCTGTGCATGAGGGATGGGCTGGCCCCGCCATTCACCTCGTCTGGGAATGCAGACAACTGCTTGACCACAGTGATGGTGCCTGTCAGTGACATGTTACAGGACTTGAGATTATCGAAATGTGGGACCCTTTGCTCAAAAACCAGGAAGGATGCTTTTTTCTTTCCTCTATGGTCCCCAGGTCTCGCTACTTTTCTTCTTATACTCCCTTGGGCCCAGAGACACTCCCTGGGTTGTGCAGACTGTTCTATTCCTGGGCCTGTGCACATCTGACCTTCACCTTTGCTGTGCCTAGACTCAGATCCTCACTGGGCCAAGGGCAGCAGTGAAGGCCTGAGCTGAGGTCTGAAGCCCCTGGCAAATGCTTCCCATCAGTTGTCACTTTCAAAACACAAATTCAAAGATAAACTGCTAAGAATTTGAGGAATGCAATGGGAGGGCCTCAAATCCCAAGGGAGGGCCTCCTTCCTCCTGTGGGGCCCCAACTCTGTTCACCAGCCTTTGGTTGCCTCTGTCCCAGGGATGAGACAGGCCTGGGGCTCCTATCACTTCCAAGCTGTGATGTGGGCCCCCAGCCCTGCAGTTTGTTGTGCTCTGACCTGTGTTACTCAGCTGCAGCTGCTAGAAATAAGACACCCCAGATACACAGCTTCTGCAGGCTGGGGCCCTCCAGCTCTGGGTTCCTGGGCTCTTTGTTTGCAGATGGAGACCCGGAAGTCTGTGCCTGGAGTCCCAGGCATGCAGCCCCTGTTCCCAGCTACTATTCTCCGCTGCCCTCCGCCAAAGACCAAATAAAATCCCGAGGCTGCGGGCTCCCATGTGGTGCTTTCTCCTTCACAGGAACTGCACCTGCTCACAGGGACCACAGGGTCACAGGGACCTATCCCCTCTCTATGGCTGCACTGAGTAAGGGACGTGGAGCAAATAGCATCTACTTCTTCAGCAAGTTCATTCCAGCTGAGCTCAACAGCCCCATTTTTCAGCGAAAGCTTCTCATTGTCAAGGCCACCTACGTAGCTTAGACCTTTTCTCTGGGGAGGGACTCGAAATTCATGACTCTGTCAAACAATTACATCCTATAACAGCAGAGACAGACTCGGAAGCTGACTGCAGGCCAGGCTGGGAGGGTCGCTTTACTTTAGTGTATCTCTTCTGCTGACTCCCACTCAGTCAGTCTGAAGTGCTGGGTCCGGGTCCACCCATGATAGCAGAGTTTCAGGGGACAGAGGAAAGAGGACACGCTGAGAAGTCCTCTTCTCAGGAACACAGAGACCATCCAGTTCAGGATCGTCCAACTGGGAGCAGCGTACAAATGCTGGAGCTGAGATGCAATCAAAGGCAGATGGTCCTAGAGACTTGGATGGAAGTCCTGCCAGGAGCAGGGACTGGAAGACATTTCTGTCTGATAACTGAGTCTTCACCAAAGTAGTTCTTTAATTTGCATCCGTATCTGAGGGGTTCCTATTGTATGTCTCTTCAGGAGACTGTCCAAGACCTCACTTGAAACATTATTATTCATGACAATCACACAGAAAGGGCACATTTTATTTCCTGCAGGGCACTGTCCCTGGTTCATATTGACACTGTACACTGTGTGCCCACAAGATGTTCACCTCCCATCCCTAAATACCCAACCTCTCTCATGAAAGTGTTAGTCGCTCAGTTGTGTCTGACTTTTTTGCAACTCCATGGACTATAGCCCGCCAGGCTCCTCGGTCCATGGAATTCTCCAGGAAAGAATGCTGGAGTGGGCTTTCATGCCCTTCTCCAAGGGGTCTTCCCAACCCAGGATTGAACCCAGGTCTCCTGTATTGCAGCAGATTCTTTACTGTCTGAGCCATCTGGAAAGCCCAACCTCTCTCACAGTAAGATGCATTCTGGCATCTTCATGCTGGGTTTGGAGAACCTCTTCTAGAGCTTCATGTCTACCTCCTACTGTTCAAAATCCAAGGGCCACGCATGGGGGATGAACAAGAAAAATTTGAAGAACAGATTTTTTAAGTGGTCGAAATGTAGCAAACATGATTTTAGCAGTCATTTTCATGTAAGATCTCACTGAATCTACCTAAAAACTCATACTGGAAAAAAAATGCTAGGGGATACGTGTTTTTCAAGTGTCAGTGTAATTGTACATAGCTTGTTGAAAAATAATACTTCGATAGCATTAGTGTTCTTCCATTCCTAATTTATTTTATCTTTTCTTTTGTCTGTGCTGGGTCTTCATTACTGCTTGCAGACTTCCTCTAGTTGTGACAAGTGAGGGCGACTCTCTAGTTGTGATGCTCATGCTTCTCATTGCAGTAGATTCCCTTGTTGTAGAACAGGGTATTAGTTACTCTGCTGCATGGGGAATCTTCCTGGACTGGGGATTGAACCTGTGTCCCATGCGTTGGCAGGTGGACTCTTGACCACTGGACCACCAGGGAAATCCCTCCATTTCTAATTCTTAGGCAGAACTATGAATTCCATTCCTGCTACCCTGCACCATTCACTTTCTGTGTTTGTCATGACTTGGAAAGACCTAAAGGAGATCCATCAACATCTCCTAGCTGTGGTCCTGGGGGAGGTTCGGTGTAGGAAGAACACCAACCCATGTGCAACTGGAGGAGGCATTAGTCCGAGCTTGTGTTCTCACCAAAACTGTCCTACTTGTTATAGGAAACAAGTATTCAGATCCTGCCCTCTGAATACCAGTGGTCTCTCTCCTCCCAGATGCACTGCCATGCCCTCCTTGTCTGCATGCTTTCCTTGGAAACACCCCTGGACCAGTGTGACCCCTGCTTGAGAAGCTCAGGTTTGCCCTGCCATCTGACTCCCTGCTATAGACATCTATATGTGACCTTGGCTGAGGCTGTACTACTATTTGAAGCTCTTTTAAGTGACAGTGATTAATACATGGAACTTGAGGGAAACACTCTATAAGCAAAACTCTAATTTCCGTAACTTTCCAAGTGATCCACCTACATTTTGTTTATTGTCAAATGTAATGTCAAAAAAAAGAAAGTAATCTAGAAATATCTAGCACTTCTCTGCCCTCTGCCAGAGGGAGGGAAGCTCAGTTTGTGGACTGTGGAAGTCCCCAGGGCTGACACGCTTCTTCCTCGGGGTCTGGAAGGTGCACAGCATGGGGCCTCTGGCAGAAGCTGCCCACCCCTTTTGGGATTACGGGGGACATTCCAGTGATGCAAGAAGTTGTGGGGATTTTACTAATTTGTTCAGTTGAGAAATTATTGGCTTGTGGTGAAATCCAACTCCAAATTCTTTTTTTGATGATACAAGCAAATATGTTTCTCATACTAATACAAAAAGCAATGCTAACATGAACAGGGTTAGAAACCAGAGGATCTGGAGAAAGAGACATTAGGTGGGACAGACTTGGGTGCCACTCAGTTTGCTCCAAAGGCAAGTATGCATTTTATTCTTCAGAAAAGCTCGTAACAACTTTGACAGAGTTTTCTTAAGAACAAGGGAAGACCTCAAACTTGGTGGCTTCTACAAGAGAAATGAACTGTGTCACAGTCCTAGCGGTTGGGTCCCTTGGACACTTGCGAGGAAGTCAGTCTGGGGCCTCTCTCCTGGCACCTGTGGGCTTGCTGACAATCTTTGATCTTCCTTCCCTTGGTTGCCTTCCCTCATCTCTGCTTTCATCTTCACAGGGTGTTCTCCCTTTGCGCACGTCTGTGTTCCAACTTCCTCTTTTTATAAGGACACCACTCCCATTGGGTCAGGGACCCACCCCACTCTCCACTTGAACCTTATTTAAACTAATTACCTCTGCCATAGTTATGTTTCCCAACAAGGTCACATTCTGAGGTATTGGGAATTAACACTTCAATGTATGAATCTGAATGGGAGACAAAATTCAGCCTAATATATTTGACCTATCCACATCCCTGTGCATGCGTGTGTGCTAAGTCACTTCAGTCATGTCTGACTGTTTGCAACCCCATACATGATAGACCACCAGGGTCCTCTGTCCATGGGATTCTCCAGGCAACAACAATGGAGTGGATTGCCATGTCCTTCTCCAGGGGATCTTCCCGACCCAGGGATTGAACTCACATCTCTTAAGTCCCTTGCATTGGCAGCTGGGTTCTTTACCATTAGTGCCACCTGTAAAGCCCACCCCCCCCACCACAGGAGAAGACAAACCATTTAAAGGACAGTACCAATGAATTCAAATCCCATTTAGCAGATTTTCCTGGGTTTGCTTAGGACTCCAGATAAACACTACCAGAAGACACTACAGTCTTTTATTGCATAAACTCAGGAACTCTCAAGCATTCACCTCAAAGGTGGTTGTGATGTCCAGTGCTACTTGGTGGGTGCACTTTCTGGCTGTTCCAAGGGATACCGATTTCCCACCACACTCTGTTTCTCTTTTCTTGTATATCATGAAAATCTTAACCTGAACACTCTAAGAATACAATGTTCTGAATTTACAAGTTCTATGCCATAAATTTTAAAAATAGAACTATTTAGTTAGAATTAGGGGCCATGGTATTCTCCTGATTGATATAACACGATTTCTTGAACTTTTTGTTTTCCTTAAAATAATAAACATTTCTATGTATAACACTGGCTTATAAAACTGTATAAATGAAATGTAAAATATATCTCTCCCCAATGTGTGTTCTTTTGTATTCTAAAAATCACACTAAAAATTGACATTTTAGTGTTCTGAACTAAAAAGAATCATTTGGCAAATAAAATGGAAAAGGTATGCTTTTAAGTTTAAATATCTTCTTTAAAATGATACAAAGAACAAAATTATTTAACAACAGACATCAAAATAGCAAAGAGAAGTATAAACAGGAAAAATAAAAAATATCTCAGAATTTTTTGATATCGAGTGATGGGAAAAATGTATTTCATATGTAAGAACATCATTAAGTATCACGTGCCCATCAATTTCTCTGCATCTTGCTCCTGAAATGACTGTCACCAGGATCTATTTGATTCCATGCAACCTTTTGAAACATAAGATTGACGGGTCAGTTACTGAAAAATGTAGGAAGAAGGTCCTGAGGAAGCAAGAGATTGATGTATTGTCAGAATGTCGGCAGTTATATGTCATGGATGACGAGCCAATACAGGTGTGAGAAAATGACCAGATATGACCAGTGAAGGGGGCACCGCCCTCCTGATAAGGATGGAGTTGTCAGACCAAACGTCACATCAGGTACACACCAGGCGCTCTGTGGAAGGCTGTTAATATGCAACTGCTCCTCCTGGGAAGTTTAGAATACATGCCAAGTGCTCCATTTTATATGAAGACTAGTTCTCAAACTCAAGGCACATTCTCTGAGAAAATCCAGGGAACCACAAGAACAGGGTCAAGAACCCAGGATTAGGAAACCTCAGTCAGGACATTCAGTCTCCAAATGACTTACTGCCGTACAAGTTCAGACAGTCCTTGATCCTCAGATCTCAGTGGATGGTGAAATGGAAACTGGACAAGCATGGGGAACATCTACAGGTGTAGGAGATGAGAAAGCACCCATCCATGGTTAGAAATAAAGACAAGTCAGGGCAATATTTACAAGCAGGTGTTCATGGGACCCCATTCAGGTGGTGGGCAGCCTGAAGTTTATACACTTGGGGGAGATAGTTCTCTTAAGAAACAAAGAGAAAAAATAAGAGATTACAAATATAAAACTGGATGGCAAAACCAATACAATATTGTAAAGTAATTAACCTCCAATTAAAATAAATAAATTTATATTTTAAAAAACAAATAAAAAGTATAGACAGTAAAGTACAAGATCTCCCTGGTGGCTCAGATGGTAAAGCGTCTGCCTGCCGTGCGGGAGACCCAGGTTCAATCCCTGGGTTGGGAAGATCCACTGGAGAAGGAAATGGCAACCCACTCCAGAATCTTACCTGGAAAATTCCATGGACTGAGGAGCCGTGGGGCCGCAAAGAGTCAGACACGACTGAGCAACTTCACTTTCACTTTCACTTTCACAGACAGTAAAAAAAAAAAAAAAAAAACTAGGTATGAATGTAAATACTAATTTAGAATGAAAAAAGACAGCTAATTTTTGGAGTTAGTAATTCTTCCTTTTCCTGAAATATGTTTAGTCAGTTTACCCAAAAGGTTTTCCCAGCTGTCCTCCCTGGGTGCAGCCTGACTTCTCCCCCACTCTAGAAAATGCTGCACCTCCCAGCAATTCCCAAATCTCAAGGGATCTAGATGAGGAAGGAAACCTGAAGTTACACCACCCATATCTTCATGAGAAATACATTTTTTTCTGGTTCAACACAATA
Organism: Ovis canadensis; assembly: GCF_042477335.2. Taxonomy (NCBI): domain Eukaryota; kingdom Metazoa; phylum Chordata; class Mammalia; order Artiodactyla; family Bovidae; genus Ovis; species Ovis canadensis. Next base: position 54,243,756 of record NC_091261.1, read on the forward strand.
CAGGTCTTGAATGGCCCAGTTCAGTTCAGTTCTGTCGCTCAGTCGTGTCCTACTCTTTGCAACCCCATGAATCAAAGCATGCCAGGCCTCCCTGTCCATCACCATCTCCTGGAGTTCACTCAGACTCATGTCCATCGAGTCTGTGATACCATCCAGCCATCTCATCCTCGGTCGTCCCCTTCTCCTCTTGCCCCCAATCCCTCCCAGCATCAGAGTCTTTTCCAATGAGTCACCTCTTCGCATGAGGTGGCCAAAGTACTGGAGTTTCAGCTGTAGCATCATTCCCTCCAAAGAAATCCCAGGGCTGATCTCCTTCAGAATGGACTGGTTGGATCTCCTTGCAGTCCAAGGGACCCTCAAGAGTCTTCTCCAACACCACACTTCAAACACATCCATTCTTCGGCGCTCAGCCTTCTTCACAGTCCAACTCTCACATCCATACATGACCACAGGAGAAACCATAGCCTTGACTAGGTGGACCTTAGTCGTCAAAGCAGTGTCTCTGCTTTTGAATATACTATCTAGGTTGGTCATAACTTTCCTTCCAAGGAGCAAGTGTCTTTTAATTTCATGGCTGCAGTCACCATCTGCAGTGATCTTGGAGCCCAAAAAAACAAAGTCTGACACTGTTTCCTCTGTTTCCCCATCCATTTCCCATGAAGTGATGGGACCAGATGCCATGATCTTCGTTTTCTGAATGTTGAGCTTTAAGTCAACTTTTTCACTCTCCTCTTTCACTTTCATCAAGAGGCTTTTTAGCTCCTCTTCACTTTCTGCCATAAGGGTGGTGTCATCTGCATATCTGAGGTTATTGATATTTCTCCCGGCAATCTTGATTCCAGCTTGTGTTTCTTCCAGTCCAGCGTTTCTCATGATGTACTCTGCATAGAAGTTAAATAAGCAAGGTGACAATATACAGCCTTGACGTACTCCTTTTCCTATTTGGAACCAGTCTGTTGTTCCATGTCCAGTTCTAACTGTTGCTTCTTGACCTGCATACAGATTTCTCCGGAGGCAAGTTAGGTAGTCTGGTATTCCCATCTTTTTCAGAATTTTCCACAGTTTATTGTGATCCACACAGTCAAAGGCTTTGGCATAGTCAATAAAGCAGAAATAGATGTTTTGCTGGAACTCTCTTGCTTTTTCCATGATCCAGCGGATGTTGGCAATTTGATCTCTGGTTCCTCTGTCTTTTCTAAAACCAGCTTGAACATCAGGGAGTTCACTGTTCACGCATTGCTGAAGTCTGGCTTGGAGAATTTTGAGCATTACTTTACTAGCTGACTTAAAATATTAGTCAGAGAGGTTCTGTGTCCTGTTAACAATGTGAATTTCTAGATCTCAGAGACTAGGAGCTTGGAGACCACACAGACTAAATCTTGTGTGTACCATAACAGTGGACTGAAACCCAGAGAGCTGGAAGTCACCAAGGACACCCAGCCAGCCACGCTACACCCCCTCCCAACACCACCACCACCACTAATGCTCCTCCTATAGGCACAGACCTTTGCCTTCTGTCAGAACTGGAGGGATAGTTCAAGGAGAATATGCAATCCATTATGTTGTAATTAAGTTAGTTAAACAGTATTTCCTGAGGGTTACCTAGATATATATTGGAAGGATAGGAATATATGAAACGGTTTTGCACTTTCTCTCAGCACAAGAGTCCAGCTGAGCAGGTCAGCAAGGTATGAGTGATAAATGTTCATAAATCAGCAAGTGTGATACACAGCAGCTGAACAATATCTTTTACTTGGATGATCGACCGATGAATGGATAAAGAAGATGTGGTACACATATACAGTGGAACACTACTCAGTCTTAGAATGAAGCAGCAACATGGATGGACTTGTCATACTAAGTCATACTTATCATAGGGATTGTCATACTAAGTGAGGTAAGTCAGACAGAGAAAGACAAATATGATATCACTTATAAGTGGAATCTAAAACATGACACAAATGAACATATCCATGAAAAAGACTCACAGATATAGAGAACAGACTTGTCATTCCCAAGTGGGTGGTGGGAGAGGGATGAATTGGGTTTAGCAAATGCAAACTGTTACATCAGTTCAGTTCAGTTCAGTCGCTCAGTAGTGTCCGACTCTTTGCAACCCCATGGACTGCAGCACGCCAGGCCTCCCTGTCCATCACCAACTCTTGGAGTTTACCCAAACTCATGTCCATTGAGTCGGTAAAGCCGTCCAACCATCTCAACCTCTGTTGTCCCCTTCTCCTCTTGCCTTCAATCTTTCCCAGCATCAGGGTCTTTTCCAATGAGTCAGCTCTTTGCATCAGGTGGGCAAAGTATTAGAGTTTCAGCTTCAACATCAATCCACTCCCAACAATTACATATAGGATGGATAATAAGAATTTCCTACTGTATAGCACAGGGAACTATATTCAATCTCTTGTGATAAATCATAATGGAAAAGAATATGAAAAAAATGTATATTTATGTATAATTGAATCACTTTGTGTAGAGCATTAATTAACACAATGTTATAAATCAACTATACTTCAATAAAATAAAATTTAAAGATAGCATTGATGTATCTTTATGAAGTATTAAGTACTATTAAGATGTTCTCTGGTTAATACTAATTCCTAAAAGTACAAGCATATTTGGTTTAGCTGTATATTATTTTTAATACACATATCATCCCAAAGATCTGACTCAAGCTACTGTTCCATGTGTCTCTTTAGAAAACTTGACCCAGCTTTATGCTGTTTCCATGTTATCTTTCTGTTGCTGTGTGATTCTCAGTCATCTTCAGATTTAGAAGATGGATTTATTTTCAAAACTCTTCAGGCAAAGTGTTTCTACTTCAGACTTGGTTCGAGGAGGTCTGCACCGCATCAGTCGCTTCACAGCTGCCTCCCGTTCACTGTAGCAAATCTACTTGATGATGTCATTCCTCATTTGTCTCAGTAAGCCTGACTCGAGAGCTGGTTCCCTGTACTCGTTGTCCCAGAATGAGAGATTTGACTCAGGTGCCTTTTGGATGTGAGCCGGTAACACTGCTGCTCTCTGGGCAGTGACTGTGTGGTCCATGGTAGGGGTCTGCAGAACCGTCCCCTTTATTTATTTTGGTTTTGCCTTCGCCAGCCTCTTGTGAATGTGAACATCTAATGGCACTTTCTGCCAACCTGGGCCCTTATCCCTGAGTCCATCATCCAGGTCCCAGGGATGAGGGCCTTTGTACCATCACTTCTTACACTGACATGGCCTCTATTAACCCTAGGATCCTATTCTAAATTCTAGTCCCACTTGATGGCATAGTCTGCCTGGTTACCTTATTTGACAATGCAGATGGATGTTAATAGAAAGTCTGTGCTGGGCTTTTTCTGTTTGTGCTGTTCCCATAAAGCTCCTAAATAATCCACCTATTTTGTTGTTCAGTCACTAAGTCGTGTCTGGTTTATTTGTGACCCCATGGACTGTAGCCCACCAGACTCCTATGTCCCTGGAATTCTCCCGGCAGGAATATTGGAGTGGATTGCCTTTTTCTTCTCCAGGGGACCTCCCTGACCCAAGGATCAAAACTGCACCTCCTGTGTTGGCAAGCAAATTCTTTACCATGGAGCCACGAGGGAATCTACCTATACACCTTCAATAAACGCTAAGTACCAGCAAGATGTCTACCTATTAGACAGATAAAATAACAAACAAACCATGCATTACACACCTGAGACCATGGCTCAGGTTTTCTTTCTCTCTGCTAGCTATTAGTACAAATTATACACTAGTAAAGGCTTCCCTGGTGGCTCAGATGGAGAAAAATCCGTCTGCAATGTGAGAGACCCGGGTTAGATCCCTGGGTCGGGAAGATCCCCTGGAAAAAAGACTGGCCACCCACTCCAATATTCTTGCCTGGAGAATTCCATTGACAGAGGAGCCTAGAGGGCTACAGTCCATGGGATTGCAAAGAGTCGGATACAACTGAGCGACTACCACTTTCACCTTCATACACTAGTAAACCCTGGAGGAAGAATAATTTGTCTATACTTCCTATTTTTATAAACATTATGTACTTTGTTGCTTTATGTTCTGGTTGGTATAAGGTTTAGAGGTGACCTCTTTCATTTAGACATTCATACTCAAATACTCTGGATCTCTGTAGATTAACTTTTTAAATGTATTGTACATCCACTCTTGTGGATGTGCAGCATATAAATCAAAGAGAATCACTATTTTGTGTTCTGAGTGGATTACTTTAGATGATTTCAGGAAGAACAGAGTTTAATCAAGTCAAACATTCTTTTAGAGGAGTGATTATAAATCCTGATGCTACAGGTACAGAACTGAGTTGGATAATGGCAGCAGAGAGAAAAATTAATAGGTGAAGACATAATATATAGAAGAAATTACTTTCCTGAGGGGAATAACTTCAATTTTCTCAGGAACTGTAAAATAACTTGTGAATTTATGACTTCTATAGAAGCAAGAGAAGGAAAATTCTATGCCAGATGAATCTTAATAGTCAAGCATCATGAGAATTGCTTAATCTTTTTTTACAGAGATAATATAAATGCTAATTACCAAGTGAAAAAATGCTAAAGAAAATAGGATTCTCTCCCTGATTTATAAATTTACACTTTGTTCTTATAATGACAAAATGTAAATTTTTCCAGGTTTTAGAAAACGTTATGTTAGAATGTTGGAGCAGTTGCTGGATAAATCAATGCTGTCACCAGGTCAGTGTGCAACTTACGTCTACTACACTTTGCAATCAGAAAGGATTATATTTGCTAAACATCTTTAGAGCACTTTCCCTAGTCCACTGCAAGTGCCTAATTGCTCTCCACTGGCCTCCTCTCCACAGGCCAAGGAACACTTTGGGGCTCTGCTGTCCTGTTTGCTGTTTGGATGGAATGGCCATCTGGTCCATAAGCTGAGCTATTGGGACTGACTCTCTCAGGAACTGGACTAAGATGCGCAGAAGCTTAGCATCAGTTTGTGGTGGCCCTTGGACACAGGAAGTATGGAAATTTGGGAATAAGGGAAGTCATTCAGGGCTGTCGTGCTGAGAGAGCATAGAGGGGCATTCTGGTCTACAGAGAACAGGGTGGGCAGGGATAAGGGGCAGAAAGATGAGGCACTTAGGCTCCTTATGGATCATGTCCAGACCCTGCTCTTGAGGTCAGAAGCTTCACTCAGCCCAGCCACAACTCACTGACTCTTATTTTCAAATTAAATTTTGTTGCAGTATAGTTGCTTTACAACATTGTGTTAGCTTCTGCTATACAACTCTGTGTTGTGTGTTGTGTTTAGTCACTCAGTCGTGTCCAACTCTTTACGACCCCATGGACTATAGTCTGCCAGGTTCATCTGTCCATGGGGTTCTCCAGGCAAAAATACTGGAGTGGGTTGCCATGCCCTCATCCAGGGGATCTTCCCAACCCAGGTCTCCCACATTGCGGGCAGATTCTTGACCGACTGAGCCACCAAGGGAAGTCCAGGTGGATCAACTATAGATATGCCTACATCACTCTTTTTCAGATTTCATTCCCATGTAGGTCACCACAGAGCATTGAGTCGTTTCCTGTGTTATAGAGTTAATTCCTTATCAGTTTTCTCTTTTGTATACAGTAGTGCAAAGAGTCGGACACGATTGAGCAACTGAACTGAACTGAACTGAACTGAGTGGAGTGCATATGTGTCAATCCCAATCTCCCAATCCATCCCACTCCCCTTTCCCCACTTAGTAACCTTAAGTTTTTTCTGTATATCTGTGACTCTATTTCTGCTTTGAAAATAAGTTCATCTCTACTATATCTTTCTAGATTCCATTTATAAGCAATACTATATGCAGAGTACATCATGAGAAACGCTGGACTGGAAGAAATACAAGCTGGAATCAAGATTGCCGGGATAAATATCAATCACCTCAGATATGCAGATGACACCACCCTTATGGCAGAAAGTAAAGAGAAACTAAAAAGCCTCTTGATGAAAGTGAAAGTGGAGAGTGAGAAAGTTGGCTTGAAGCTCAACATTCAGAAAATGAAGATCATGGCAACCAGTCCCATCACTTCATGGGAAATGGATGGGGAAACAGAGGAAACAGTGTCAGACTTTATTTTTTGCAGGCTCCAAGATCACTGCAGATGGTGACTACAGCCATGAAATTAAAAGACGCTTACTCCTTGAAAGGAAAGCCATGATCAACCTAGATAGCATATTCAAAAGCAGAGACATTACTTTGCCGACTAAGGTCCGTCTAGTCAAGGCTATGGTTTTTCCAGTGGTCATGTATGTATATGAGAGTTGGACTGTGAAGAAAGCTGAGCACCAAAGAATTGATGCTCTTGAACTGTGGTGTTGGGGAAGACTCCCTTGGACTGCAAGGAGATCCAACCAGTCCATTCTGAAGGAGATTAGCCCTGGGATTTCTTTGGAAGGAATGATGCTAAAGCTGAAACTCCAGTCCTTTGGCCACCTCATGAGAAGAGTTGACTCACTGGAAAAGACTTTGATGCTGGGAGGGATTGGGGGCAGGAGGAGAAGGGGATGACAGAGGATGAGATGGCTGGATGGCATCACTGACTCAATGGACGTGAATCTGAGTGAACTCCGGGAGTTGGTGATGGACAGGGAGGCCTGGCGTGCTGCGATTCATGGGGTCACAAAGAGTCGGACATGACTGAGCGACTGAACTGAACTGATACTATGTTTGTTTTTCTTTTTCTGACATATCACGCTGTATGACAATCTCTAGGTCCATTCACATCTTTGCAAAAGCACTATTTTGTTCCTTTTATGGCTGAGTAATATTCCATTGTATATATGGACCACATCTTCTTTATCCACTCCTCTGTTGATGGACATTTGACTTGTGTCCATGTCTTGGCTATTGTAAACAGTGCTGCAATGAACACTGGGGCAGGGTGTATGCACCCTACTGACTCTTAACATAATAAGCATGAGCAAGTTTCTCTTTCTTGCAAATATTTCTATGATATTAATAGTTTTTGATAACTGAAAGGATAATATCCCCTTAAACTCATCATGTAAGCACAGTTCAGTTCAGTCACTCAGTCGTGTCCGACTCTTTGTGACCTCATGAATTGCAGCACGCCAGGCCTTCCTGTCCATCACCAACTCCTGGAGTTCACTCAGACTCACGTCCATTGAGTCAGTGATGCCATCCAGCCATCTCATCCTCGGTTGTCCCCTTCTCCTGCCCCCAATCCCTCCCAGCATCAGAGTCTTTTCCAATGAGTCAGCTCTTCGCATGAGGTGGCCAAAGGACTGGAGTTTCAGCTTTAGCATCATTCCTTCCAAAGAAATCCCAGGGCTGATCTCCTTCAGAATGGACTGGTTGGATCTCCTTGCAGTCCAAGGGACTCTCAAGAGTCTTCTCCAACACCACAGTTCAAAAGCATCAATTCTTCGGCATTCAGCCTTCTTCACAGTCCAACTCTCACATCCATACATGACCACAGGAAAAACCATAGCCTTGACTAGACAGACCTTGGTCAGCAAAGTACAAGGAACTCAAAATAAGGTGACTGGACTGTGAAATTTCTACTACCTTCCTCTTAGTACCAGCACTTTTTGGAGGGATTGTAGAAGACTATGAAATAAAGAAACTCTTATGCGCATCATGAGGGAATTAAAAGTACTCCAAACCTCCTCCCATGTGTGGAGCTGTGAACAGCTCATCAGGCTTGCCCAGCTTCCACCCACAACCACCCCTCCACAAGTGCATTTTCCAGAGCAGCCAGGATAACAACTGGGACACAAGGAGATTAGCATTTTAGCTGCTGCCAAGGTGAATCTTCCCAAATCCTGATTATTTTTATTTAAGTGAAACATCTGCCAATAGGAAAGAGACATGTTTATGGTAATGGCAGTGCTGTGGCTTCTGGTCTCTGAATAATGAAAATATTGACACTGTGTGACTTCATCCTTGGGGATCCTCTTTGTTCCTCTTGCTATTATTACTAGTTAGTAATAAACTCGACTGAGCTTCTTGTGCCACCAAGACTGCTAGCAGCCATGGCAATAAAAGGGCTGTTTGTTGTCTTTCCTGTTGAGAAATGGCTGATGGGGGCAAGGGAAGCACTCAGGAAGCAACGGGTTTGCTAACATAAACTAAACTTGGACATTTCTCTCCAGGTTCACACTGACCAGTGATGACCCAGCTGAGGACTGTGAGAACACTGCCTGTCCTCACAGATACGAGCAGCCCAAGAGACTGTCCTATTTTTTTCAATATTCTGGGAATAGTCATAAATATGAAGTTCTCCACTATCTGGGGACAGAACTAAGGAAATTATGTAAACAGAGCTAAACAGGATTTCCTGGGTATGACTGCTTCCATTACCTACCCATGACTTTATTTGGCAATAAAATGCACTATTATGAGGAACATAAAAATTAAGACTCTTTGTATCCTCATTTAACAAGAAATTCAAGGCCCATCTGGGGAGAACACTTTCTCCAGGGGTGACCGAAATGAATCAGATGTAGTCTCTGGCCTTGTGGGACTTACAATCTAGTAGAAGCAAAACAGAGGCAAGCATGGAGCATCATTCCACTCTGGGCTGGACAGTGGGGGTCCAAGAGCAGATGTCCTAACCGGCCCCCTCCCTGTGGACTTGTTTATTTCCCAGGACTGCTGAAACCAAGCACCATGACCGATGTGACTCCCAATAGCAGGTGTTCATTCTCTATCTGAAAGTCAGAGGCTAGAGAAGGTGTTGGCAGGGCCCTGCTCCCCTTGAAGAGCCAAGTGGAGCAGCCTTTTCACCCGACCAGGTTCTGGGGAGCCAGGCACTCCTTGACTGTGGCAGTAGAGCCACATTCCCTGCCTCCATCTCCCTCTCCCCTTTGTGTCTGTATCTTCACATCCTCTCCCTACAGGGATTCCACTCATGTTGGGTTAGGGCCACCCTACTCTAGGGTAATCTTCTCAACAAGTTGCATCAGCAGTGAGCCTATACATGGAGGTGCTGGGGCTTAGGATTTCAACACATCCTCTTGGAGGGTACAGTTCAATCCATGATGTGGAGCTCTTAGGGAAGAATGATGCTTGTAAGAGTGGGGTGATCACACACCTGTAGAAAGTAATGAGATGTAAAGAGGAAGAATGGATAAAGAATTTTTGAGTGATGTAGGCTTGAAGCATACAAAGGCAAAGACGTTTTTCAGAACAAGGAGCTGGTTTATTTTGAAACTGCGCTGTTACAGCTTTTCCAGCAGACACTTTATCCAGGTGGCATTTTCAGGGAAACAAGTGAACATAAACACCCACAATGGGCCATTCAGCACAAACTCTGTCCCAGAACAGGTATTTCCAGTGTGTTCCTCCATGAGCAAACATAATGCCCAGGAAAGACAAAGCTTACAAGAATGACACACTGCAAACAGAAAGACTTCAATAGCATCAGAGAAGTTCAGAGTCACTGTGACATTGCTCTGCACAAAGGATAGTCTTGGCAAAGCCACCCCATATAGTTTGGTGAAGCCATTTACTTATCAATCTTCTAATTCTCATTTTGAAAGATTAAAACACACACAAGCACATACACACACCCCTTAACCTATTAAATTCTTCTTAAAACTGCTTAACTCATTCTATTTCTACAAACAGTACAATTCTCCTGTCCCATGAGAACACCTAATCAAGTTTACTTCCTTGAATAAAGAAAAGCTCTTGATAGAATGAGCTCTCTTTGATACAGATTACTTCTTATTTAAGTTACCATTTCCTATTTTAATTTTGGAACATTAAGTGACTATACAAGATGACAGAAAGAATCTGGTCAGCTGTCTCAAGTGGCCACTTTCCAGATTAAAAAGTAGGTACAGAAGTTTTTGTAATAAAACATGTATCGGAATTGTTGCAGTTCTTAGGAAAAGCCATATTTGTTCAACCTCTGGCATATTTTTTCACTACTAATAAAAATACACTGACTATGATCAGAAACCTGTATTTTTCCTTAATATTGACCAAACATTTCAAAGTTTCCCTGTATTTGTTTTTCAAAAAGTCTGCCTGGGAATAATAAATTTCAATAACTATGAGGTATAGAATGAAAAAAAGAAAAGACTTTGGAGAGTTGATTAGGAAAAATTGTAATCCTGAAATGTGTCAGGAGAAGCTTTTAAGTCTTCATGATTCACAGAGGTGGCTATAAATAAATCCATTTCAGATATAGGTAGGATAATAAGAAGAACCCAGAAAATATCCAGGATATTCTTAACAAAATCCCCAAATAGTAGCTGATATGTATTGAAAGGTTACTATATGCTGTCTTGTGCATGAATTATTTGATTTAACCTCCATCCAATTTTATAAACTGGATACCATTATTGTGATTATTTCATAGCTTTGAAGCCTTAATAACTTTCACTCACCAAGCTTTAAATGATAGTAACCAGGCTATTAGCCTATTGAATTTTGGTATTTCTATGATGAAAAATGTGGTGCTACAAAAACCACAAGGCCCTTGACACCTTATAGCACCTCAGGGAGGTACCTGGGCCTAATTCAAACCAAATGCTGTGTTTTCATACCTGATGAATCCTTTAATGTAACACATTTGATGAACCATATGAAAAATCAGATTTCTGCTTTAAGTGATCCATTCTCTAGTCTTAACAATTTTTTAAGAAACTGGCTTGGTGTGGAAGGCTCATGGCTGAAATATTTACTTATAATTCCACCTATGTTATTAGCTGTATTACATGTATTTTGCCAGATAATTTGCCTACATAGCCACAGTTCAGGAAACCAAGGCTCTAGCAGGGGTCACCAACCTGTGGGATCTAATGCCTGATGATCAGAGGCCGAGCTGACGTAATAATAATAGAAATAAAGTGCACAATAAATGTGATGTTCTTTAATCATCCCAAAACCATCCCCTTCTTCGGGCTGTGGAAAAATTGTCTTCCATGAAACCAATCCCTGGTGATAAAAAGGTTGGGGACTGCTGTTCTACAAGACCAACTGGCAACAGGAGGTCCAGAGCCAGATCTGAAGGACTGTGACTGACTCTTTTTAAAATGTTTGTAGCTTTGGGTGTGTGGGGAAAGCTGCCAGTTCACAGGGATATCAATCGTTCATTTTTCTCAGGGAAACACAGAATTCATACAATTAAATAAAATTGTCATTACTTTGATCTCTCTCTAAACATAAGTTGCCTCTGCAGTAAGATAAATGATGAGTAAGAAAGTTTGCAAATAACAATGCTTTCTGTTTTCCCCTTCCCCACCTAGAACTCAGGTGCCAAAAGGGAGTCAGTTATCTGTACTGTTCAGTCATCTGTAAGGTAGACTCTGCCTTTTATTTTCCTCTTTATCCCCACCATCACTCCCATCTTGCTGCTAGCGAGCTGCTGTATGTCCTAGGAAATAGACACAACCCAGAGAGACAGGGCTGTGAGGTGGTTTTCTGGAAGAACCTGTTATTGGGTAGATCCCATTCCTTTCACTAACTAAAGTGGGATTGAGCTCCACAACATCTGAACCCAAGTTACATTCCCACCAGATGTGCGCAAGGACACCTGTTTTCTTCTGCCCCTCCCGAATTTCACTATTTAAACTTCCACGTTTGTCTCATTTGGTTCAGATTCTTGATGTTTGGGTGTCTTATCCCACATACTGGTTACCCCTCCAAGCGTCCGTCCCCTTTCAACCGTCTGTGTAGTGGATTCACTCATTTTTCATTGAGTATCCTCTTTTTCTCCATGAAACATTTCTCAACTGTAATGTCATAAATTTATTGTCCTTTAGTATCTTCTAGTATTCTTTAATTTTAGCTGCTAAATTTAGGACTTTAATTCATCTGGAAATTAGTTTTGTTTATATGTTCTGAGAATTTATTTTTCTCCATATAAGGAAATCCCATAAAGTTATCTACTAAATATGATTTTGTTGTTAATGATAACAGTAGAGATTGAGTCCATAAAACTTCCTAAACAAACAAGACTCTGGTGTCTATATTGCATTCCTTTCATCTTTTTGTTCCCATGCCAAAACCATACTATTTTATTTTGTTTTATTTTATTGCAATGGCATTATGAAATGTCTTCATACATCTTTGGGTGAGTTTCCCTCTTCCCTCCTCTTATTCATAATCTTTATTGTTTGTGGACTATTTTTTCATCCATATGATTTCTTAACCAGTTGGTTCTACTCTTCAAAAAATTCTTCCAAAATATTTCCAAGAAATACACTGAATTTATAACCTGGTTTGAAAAGAATGATATCTTTACCATGTTAAATTATGCACATCACAAACAGTGTTTATACCTATATTTATGACTTTTTGTCTTTTGATAGAACTTTTAACATGGATTTACTTACTTATTTGCTTATTATATGTAGTAACATACAACTGAGATGTGCACATCTTGTGTGAATAGCTCAGTAGATTATTACTACAAGATCATATCCATGTAATCACCATTTGAATAAAAAATAAGAATACTATCAGAACCCCAGAGGCTTCCCTCTTTCCCCATCCCCCCAAAAACTTCCCTCTCCCCAAAGTAGATGTCAATTTGATTTCTAAGATTCTACCTTAGCTTTGCTGTCTTTTAGACCTTATGACAATGGAATTGTATAAAACATAGTTTTTGTGTGTATTTTATCACTTACCATTTATGTCAATGAGATGCTTTCATACTGTTTTATGTAACAGTAATTAACTGCTTCATGGTATAACAGTTTGGGTGTGTGTATTTAGTCACTCAGTTGTGTCCAACTCTGAGAGCCCATGGACTGTAGCCCACCAGGCTCCTGTCCACAGGATTCTTCAGGTAAGAATACTGAAGTGGGTTACCATTCCCTTCTCCAGTGGATCATCCCAGCCCAGGGATTGAATCATCCCAGCCCAGGGATTGAATCCTGGTCTCCTGTATTGCAAGCAGATTCTTTACCAAATTAGCTACAGGGAAGTTTAAACCTGTGTACTTAGTCATTCAGTCATGTCCAACTCTTCACAAGCCCATGGACTGTAGCCCACCAGGCTCCTCATGGTATAACATAGTATAACTGCTTCATGGTATAACAATTTAATGTTGTTTAAATGTATTTATCAACTTGTTTATTTGGGTTATTTCCAGTTTGGGGCCATTATTAAGATATCTACTATGTACTTATCTTTTGGCAGATATTTACTGAGAAGTGAAACTGCTAGGGTGTCAGTATTCCCATGTTCAACTTTAATTGAGAGCACATTGCAATTTTCCAAAACAGTCATTGTAACCATGTACTTTCATACCAACAGCAAAGAATTCCACCTGCTTTACATCTTCACCAACTCATGGTATGACCCGTTCTTCTTTTTACTGTCCTCCTTTGTGCCTCACAACAAAAGGAACATTGTGTTGTTTCGCCCTTTATTTGGACATGTTAACTCTGGTGAATGATGAGTGCAGTATCTGCCATGATCCATCACTTTAAATTCCGTAGTTTCCCTTCATAACTAACAAGTAATTTGAGGAGATAAGACTGTAAATATCCTGTTTCTTATCCACCTTTTCTGAGTATCTGATGATGATTTTATAGTTACATTTTTTATATATATTATCAATTTTATATGTGTATATATATATATATATATATATATATAGGCAGTATAGAGAAGGCATCAGTCCATTTAGAATATACTCCTAAGAGTTCAGATATTTGAAATGTGCTGCGAGTTGTTTCATGGTCCAGCCTATGCTATATCTTGATGAATACTCATGTGATTTTGAACTTGATACAGTGAATATTTGGGCTTCCTAGGTGGCACTAGTGGTAAAAAACCCACCTGCCAATGCAGGAGATATGAGACACAGGTTCAATCCCTGGGTCAAGAAGATCCTCTGGAGGAGCGCACAGCAACTCACTCCAGTATTCTTGTCTGGAGAATTCCAATAACAGAGGAACTTGGTGGGCTAGAGTTCATAGGGTTGCAAAGAGCTGGATATGAATGAAGTTACTTATCAGGCATGCTTAATGAATATTTACATTTCAACAGTGTATTTATCATAAAGGTTTCATTTATAATGTCTAAATATGAATAAAAAGTAGGTCTACCTTCAAATTTGAAATGTATTTTAGGTTCCTTGAGGGATATAGTTATCAGAAAGGCACTCCATTCTTTTTAATGAATTTAAAATAAAATGAGTCATGAAGACCTAAATGGGTAAAATATTTTTATTTCACTTTCTGCTGCATTCAAAGTTTCTACTAATGATAAACTCATGACACAGGAGCTGCAGGGTCCATTTTGTGATCCAGAAACCTCTACCATTTCAGGGCAGGACACAAAGGCCTGTCTACATTTCTGGGCTTTCTCATTGATTGTACCTTTGACCTGAGGGCGGTAGTCCTTCTTTCCTTTATGAGATTCCCACAGTGTGTTTGTTAAAATTATATATTCTTGGTACCTGTTTTCATATATTCTGATTCTTTGGATTCTGAATAAAGTCCAGGAATTTGCTTTAAAAATAAACAAAAACCAAGAAAAAAGTCTAATGCAGGTGGTTGGGGGACCACATTTGAGAAACATAAGTCCTCACTCACCCTGATTTTTATGCTGATACTGGTGTGTTTATCCTTCTTGGACTCTGGGTCCATTTGAACCAGAGGGTTAAGAAATGGGTGTACGTAGCAAAACCAATACAATATTGTAAAGTAATTAGCCTCCAATTAAAATAAATAAATTTATATTTTTAAAAAAAGAAATGGACTGGTGGACTAGAACTGCAGTGACTGATAGGAGCATTAACAACCACTTGACTGGACCCCAACCCTTAAAGCTTGAATATAAATGCACACAGGCATTTTCCTTGGCTTGGGCTTAATAATACTAAATGGTGGGGCCTCCCTGGTGGTCCAGGGGTTAAAGAGTCCACCTTCCAATGCAGGGTATGCAAGTTTAATCCCTGGTCAGAGAACTAAGATCCCACATGCCTCAGAGCAGCTAAGCCATTCTCCGCAACTACTGAGTGCTTGCTCCGCAACTAGAGAGAAGACCACATGTCTCAATGAACAATTCACAAGCCGTAACAAAAGATCCTGCATGCAGCAACTAAGGCCTGATGCAGCCAAAAATAAATAAATAAACTTTTTAAAAATGCAGAGTGTTAAAAGAAATGCCAAATGGTTAGATTCTCTAACAATCAGAAATTCCAAAGCATTTTGTTGACAAGGCAATAAATTATTTAATTGAAAGGAACATTTATCAGATCGTAAAATAAAGAATATTCTAAATCTAGACACCCTATGACATGGCCAGCTGTATGTATGTGGTATAATAACCAACAGCCCAGGGTGAACTCAGGCCACTCTGTGCTAAGCCGTCTTCCCTGCGGTGGAAAGTTGCTGGGGCCAGTATGAAGGCATCTGCTCCCCTCTGCCAGGGATGTTAATATTCTCCCCATGCCAACTAAAAAGAGCTGAAGTGTCTGTTTTCTAGTTCTTCATAAAACTTCTAATTTTTCACCCCACTCTTTCAGTTGCTGTGAAAATTTGTTTCTGTGATAAACGGCAGAGGCTTCTGAAGCTCAGGCTTTTCCTTTCCAGACCAGCAGAGTATTAATAGCTCTTTTTTAATTGGATAGAACTTTCATTTTCATTTTTTCTTTTGAGAAAACCAATCTGTGCTGGTTGTGGAAACAATTATTCAACATGCAGCTTAAAAAATCTATTAGAGCAATCTCTTGGGAAAGTCAAAAGCCAGGCAGGATTAGTTTCCAAGAGGGGGGACAGTTGTTTACACTCAAGGTTGTGCAATCCAGCAAAGCTGTGAGGTTTATTTTTAGCATAAACTCAGTTATTTCATTTTCCCCTACAACTGAGCGAGAACATTAAAATGATTAAAGTGGCCCTAAATCACTGTGCAACCTCATGTTAGAGAGACAGGAATTAGACTATGTACATAACGGAAGAGAGAAAGGCAGTGAAATTCTAATTTTCACCTCATTTTTCTTAGAGTACTTTTCCAAACACAGTTTTTTTCTCTAATACTTGATGTGATCCAATAGTGGAAAGCAGAGCCAACAGTCTCAGAGGTGATTAAAATCAATGCTGCCTTTGGCAAAATCAATCCGCAGGCCTTATGGTCTCTTTAAATTCTTTATTATAAAATAAAATTATGTCCTCCATCCTCTCCATTTTGGTAACTGTAAGTTTGTTCTCTAAATCTGTGGGTCTATTTCTATTTTGTAAATAAGTTCATTTGTAACATTTCTTTAGATTTCACATACAAGTGATATCATATGATATTTGTCTTTCTCTGTCTGACTTACTTCACTTAGTATGATAGTCCCTAGGTCCATGCATGTTGCTGCAAAAGGCATTATTTTTTTTCATGGCTGAGTAATATACTATACTCAATATTTTATAATAACCTATAAGGGAAAAGAATCTGAAAAAGAATAGATATAACTGAATTACTGTACTGTACGCCTGAATCTAACACAATGTTGTAAAGCAACTGCACTTCAGTTAAAAAATAAATTTTAAAAAATAAGATTAAATTACAAATGAAAATAATAATTTTAGTAATGAACACCTGCTTAAGTTCCGAGATCATCGAAACACAAAGGACAAGGTAATGAAAGAGACTATTCCCTGATGGCTCAGATGGTAAAGAATCTGCCTGCAATGCTGGGTGACCGGAGTTCAATCCCTGGGCCCAGAAGATCCCCTGGAGAAGGAAACAGCAATCCACTCTGGTATTCTTGCCTAGAGAATTCCATGGACAGAGGAGCCTGGCGGGCTACAGTTCATGGGGTCACAAAGAGTCGGACATGACTGAGCAACTAACATTTGAAAAATATTCTGAATATTTCTCCATGGATAACTGACTTGTAGAAGATCAATTAACCCCTGGGGATACAGTATCCTTTACTGCAAAGGTGATTGAATTTAATGTTATAAATTTATTCATTGATTAAAAAAAATAAGCAAATGTAATATCCAAACATATTCTTTAAATAAGAAAACACAATCTATTAGAGTAAGGAAATGGTTGTTCTGTTAATAACATGATTCCTAGGCTTTAAACCTGAATAAGACACTTAACCTGGGTAGGAAGCTCCAACTGTGTTCAGGACACAGGCTTAAATAACTAGAATTCTAAATAAGTCAGTGTGCTTCAATGAGCTTCAGTTTCTTTGTCACAGACAGCTAGTGAGAAGCTGCTGCACAGCACAGGAAGCTCAGTTTGAAGTGCTGTGATGATGTAGAAGGGTGGAAGTGAGGCTCAAGAGAGAGGGGGTATATGTATACACATGTCTGATTCACACTGTTGTACAGCAGAAACTAACACAACATTGTAAAGCAATTATACTCCAATTTTTTAATTTAAAAAAATTTAAATAAAGACTTGGACTAAAGCAAATGTTCTTTACCTATGATTTGTGACCTCAGAGGACACAAGAGCTGTGGACACAGAATGGAGAGTTCTGGAGGCATGTGCATGTGCTGGGAAGAGGGTCCATGTGTTCCTTTTAGAATCCTCAAGGCTGGGAGAACGCCAGACCTTCCCAAAGTCCCTGTCGCTCTGAAAACCTACAGGTTACATGACTTCCAGCTCCACTTGAGAGTTCCAATGAAGGAAGAAACTTCCTTTTTTGTTGAACTTACAGTCCCAGTGATTATATATCAAAAAATCGAAACTGTCTATTGTCCATCAGAACTATTTCCTTATAAACAAACTTATTATCCTTTTATAACAAGGATATTCCATAAATCAATTGTCATGAAGTTCTTGAAACTTCTTTTTTTATGTGTCTAAAATGATGACCCAATTGGATTACAAATTCCATTTGCACAGAAACATAGTGTCCATAAAAAGAAAAAAAAAAACTGTTTTTACATGCAACAGGGTTTGTCTCAAAGAACAGATGGACAATAACCCAAAGCAGGTGGGTTGTGTATGCGTGTGCTATGTACGAAGAGGCAAAAACTCGGGCTTAATGAGAAAGGCATCTTCAGTCAAAGGCGTGGGAGGACATTTTCCATCTAAATGAAGGCTTAATGATGAAATACTAAAGCTGTCAAAATAAAAGTTGCTTTAGTAACTATGTTGAGTTTTGTCTTGGTGTCTAAAGAAGGGAAGAGTGGGAAGATGGAGCGGATACAAACTAAGGGGACCCGGAGCTGGGGACTGAGAGATGGAATAATGTGATGACATCTGGGGGAAGTCTTCTGGCTTCATCAATTTTATTTTTTAAAATTTCTCTTCTCCTTGTGAAATGTCTCATGTGACGAGATGCAGACCTTAGGTGTATCATAAATTCAACCACTGATGTGTAATTCCCAGAGTATAAAGAGTTTCATTGAGACATCCTGCGGCTAATCTTTTGTGAGTTTCTTAGGAAATCACTCCATTTCTTTAGACTCTTGAAGAAAAACATTACTTCTATGGAATTTTTCCTTAGCCTTTCAGTGTTTTTGACCTTGGAACAGTGTGCACGGTAAAGGTGAGGTGGTGTAGGAGAAAAAGAAGGAAAGGGAGGCTATTTCTTCTGGCTGGATCCAGGTGAATTATAATGAAGTAGAGATGTGTTGGTTTAAGTGGATCACATCAAACCAGAAAAAAGAGTCTACTGGCTATTGATATGCGTTCTTATAGCTTGACAAAATGCAAGTGCTTTCCAGAAAAGGAGGCTGAATGACCCCAGAGTGAGGTTGGAAAAAGATGCTGAGGCAGGAAGGGGCAGATGTTGATTGAGAGCTTTGAGAAGTACATTCATTCATTTGCTCCCTGGGCTGCACATTGGAACTCATAGATGATAAAGCAAAATCACTGCCAAGCAGCTTTGCAATGCAGAAAAGAAGGAAGAAGAATGGAAATAAAACACAAGACAGAAGATATTCAGGATGGAAGGACTGAGTTAGAAATATTTTACAAACCGGACTGATTAGAATCTCATTCTTAAAGCAGAGAGAAGACTAACAGCACAGTTGCCAATGCCACACTCTAGAGGGTTCTATCCTCCAACACTATTCAGGTGACCAGAGAAACTTCACTTTGACCTCAAGGGCTGCCCTTGGGTTTCAAGCCCCTCTGAGAGAACTTAGTTCTTCCAGGGACTTAAAGGGACCAAAAAAGAAACCTGAGTCTTGTGCAACAGGGTGAAAGGACTGATTAACTAGCAAGAAAATAAAGTCAAGGAACCAACCATGCAGGAGGAGAAAAGTAAGCCTAGAAAAGATTCTCTGATGCATGTAAACCCTCTAAGCTGAGTGGGTGACCACAGGCTGTGTGCTAGCACTCATGTTTCATGAAAATTGTGTCCCAAGACCCCTCTGCTGCTGCTGCTAAGTCACTTCAGTCATGTCCAACTCTATGCGACCCCTCTGTCTGAGGTTAAAATGGTCCTGTATGTGAGGAATGACACCATCAGGGAAGGAAAGAGACCACCAACATCTGGGCCACAACACCTCAAGAGACAGGTATAAGCTTGACATTTTAGCCTCAATGAATGACTATCACAGTGGTGGAATAAGGGAAGATAGACAGATGTCTGACTTTCAAAGGAAAAATATTAAGAAGCTACATTGGGGGCTTCCCTAATGGCCCAGTAGTTAAGACTCCAAGCTCCCATGCACAGGGAGCAGGTTTGATCCATGTTTGAAGAACTAAGATCCCACACACTGCACAGTGAGACCTAAAAGAAAAAAGAAAGAAGAAAAAAAAAAAAGCTGTGTTATAAGAACTCAGCTAGGAAATTTCTTGAGAAATTTCTTTGGGGACAGGGATCAGAGACAATTGAGGCTCAACGTGGTTTGGCTCCAATCTGCAGGAAATAGAAACATTAAAGTGTAATTGAAAAAAAAAATAGAGTGTAATTGATTTTCTACATGAGAGAGCAGGTGTTGAGGATGTCACAAATCACCTTTAGAAAGATTTAAGGCTTTCTGTTCCTCATTTCTCCCTTCAGTGCTTCTTGGGAGCCTCTTTCCTTTCAGAGGTAGCACCCTTGCTTATTCCTGAATTCTCAGGGGAAAATTAACAGCATCAGCAGATCATGAGGAGGGAGACACGGCCCCTTGATTGCCAAACCATGACACTGTGATCTTGTTGTAACTTCTTTTCTTGCTTATCTAGGCTGATCCCTTACCTCTCAGTTCCATGCCTTCATCCCCTTATGATCTTATCCTCGTTATAAATTTATCCTGTTCATACTTAACCACATAGCCAGATGGTCAGCATGTGACAGGAATTTATACTATGTGATCTAAGATGCAGAATTAGAATCATTCTGTAGAGGTTTCCAGGAAACAGTTAGAGACAAACATAAGGATAAAGTCTCTAGGATGTCTTAGAGTTTCACGAAGCGATAGTTTGGCTGGTGAAACAGAGATTTTCAGGTCCCCAGAATTATGCTCAGAGGAGCTGGATGGCCCTGTAGCAGGAAGTGACAGAGACATTTCTTGTGTTGGGTTGAAAGCTGCTGATGACACCTAAGGCGTTGACCCTTCCAGCTTCCTAGCTGAGGGGCTAGATGCCAGGGCCAGAGTAGGATGAAGGGAAGATGCATGACTCGATGCCGTGGCACAGCCTGGTTACTCACACCAGCCAAGTAAACAAACCCACACAGTGTTTATAAGCAAAGAAGTTCAGAATTCAAGAAAACTGTCCAAATTCTATGAACCAGACACTTCAGCTAAGGAGCTCAATGTACAAAGCCAAGAGAGATTTTAAAATCAAGGCAAGTGCAAATATAGGAAGAAAACAAGCTAGGTTGTCATTTTCAGAATTCTGTGGAAGAAGAGGCCACAAGAACTCCAAAAATTGTTAAAGCAGCTATCTGGCTTACTTCTGAATCATGTGAGAAAGGAAGACCAGCAATGAGAGGCAGGAACCCACAGTGGGCAGAGAAGGCAAGAGTTGGGGTCTGGATGTTGAGAAGAGGCAACCATGCAGAAATCAAAAAATCAAGTATTTCCAAAAGACATGTGAATGTAGAATCCTAAAATTGAGAACAAGCTAAGTCTGTTCCCGCAGCAGAAGAGGTCAGAGTGGCTGGCAGATAGTGAATAAGGGGAAGGATGGAGGGAGACAGGTTGAAGAGAAAAGAGAGACTCTCACATAGGGTTTGTAGAGTTTGCTAAGAAATTTGGGTTTTATTTTGTTTCTAAAGGAAGCTACAGATTTTGGGGCCTAAGCAACTAGCAGTGAGGAGAAGACAGTGCAGATGGTATAAGACACATACTTTTCTCCTCAAATCATCATGAAACAGAGAGAGAGACACAGAAAGTTGAAACAAGATCTTCAGTCATATTTCTAGGAATAAATGCCATTAAGATTTTGAATTAATGATCTGCATTCATCTTGGTGTGGGAACAGGGCTCTGGACTTCATGAAGGCTAGGAACACAGCAGGACTTTTATTCACAGAGAAGTCAAAGAACCTCAGATCCAGAGGCGTGCATGGGAAGTTGTAAGATTTTAGGAATTAAAATAAACTAAATAAACATGTAATCCCACAAGGAACTAAAATAATGTGTAATCCCATGAATAAGTCAACATTTGGGAGCAAAGAAAAAACCATAAACGTAGACAGTTATGATCATTGGTGGTTAACTCTGAAATCCAGGATCCTGGGTCAGATTCACTCTGAAAGACAAAAGATGAAGAGAAGAAGGTTAAAATAACCAATGGAATTTTGAAGCAGTTTCTGCATACAGCTTTCACAGTTTCTGATGCTGACCATTCTTATGTACCTGGGACAGAATGGAGGCCACAAGTAGGAAAGTCTTCGAGGCATGGGGACATGTAATCAGACTTTAAAATAGAGCAGACCAAAAAGCTACACTGTAAAGTACTTTTTAAAGGAAATGAAATGGACTCAACTACGATATTTGTAAATTGTACAACCAAATGAATATTTCTTCAAAAGAATTATCTTAGGAGCCAGACACTAATTCCAAAAATGCTTCCATTTTTCATAGCAACTTCAGAGCTCTTTTAGAAGACACACCCATGCACATACCTACATGAGCTGACCTGTCTGATTTCCTGAGTAAGAAACATTTCTGTCTTTGATAATGACTGAAGGCTAGTTCTAGAGCCAAACCTACTCAAAAGAATAAATATTTTGATACCACTTAAGATTTTTTCAAAGAATTTTCTTTTTGTTCCTCCTTGCAATTAGAAGATTTTATCTTTTTCCAGGTTTTTTTAATTAATTTTTAATTTATTGAAGTCTAATGGATTTACAATGTTGTATTAGTCTTTGCATTAAAGTGAATCAGCTATATATCTATCCATTCTTTTTCTAGATTCTATTTCCATATAGATCATTCAGTATAGAGTATTGAATAGAGTTCCCCGTATCATACAATACGTTCTTATTAGTTATCAGTTTTACGTATAATATTGTGTATGTGTCAATCCTAATCTCCCAATTTATCCTTCACTCTCCTTTCCCCCCTGTTAACCATGTTTACTTTTCATATCTGTGACTCCATTTCTGTTTTGTAAATAGGTTCATTTATGCCATTTTTTTTAGATTCCACATATCATATAATATTTGTTTATCTGCTTTACTTCATTCAGTATGACAGTTTCTAGGTCTATTCATGTTGCTTCAAATGTAATTATTTTATTCTTTTTCTGGCTGAGTAATATTTCATTGTATATATATAACACATCTTCTTTATCCATTCATCTTTCAGGGGGCATTTAGGTTGCTTCCATGTCCTGGCTATTGCAAATAGTGCTGCAATGAACACTGGGAGAATCCATATCTTTTCCAATTATGATTTTTCTCTGGATATATGCCCAAGAGTGGGATTGCTGGGTCATATTGTAGCGCTATTTTTAGTATTTTAAGGAGCCTCCATACCATTCTCCATGGTGGCTGCACCAATTTACTTCCCCATCAACAGTGTAGGAGAGTTCCCTTTTCTTTACATCCTCTCTAGCGTTTATTCTTTGCAGATTTTTTTATGTTGGCCATTCTGACCAGTAAAAGGTGATACTTCATTGTAGTTTAGATTTGCTTTTCTCTAGTGATTAGTGATGCTGAGCATCTTTTCATGTACCTCATGGCCATCTGTATATTTTCTTTGGATACATGTCTATTTAGATCTTCTGCCCATTTTTCTTGAGATAGGAAAATGAAGCTGGGGGAATCAGGCTCACTGACTTCAGACTATACTAAAAGCTTCAGTCATCAAAAGAGTATGTTACTGAAACAAAAACAGAAATATAGATCAATGAAACAGGATAGAAAGTTCAAAGATTAGCCCATACATCTATGGTTACCTAATCTATGACAAAGGAAGCAAGAATACACAAGGGAGAAAAGATGGTCTCTTCAAGAAGTGGTGCTGGGAAAAACTAGACAGCTACCTTTAAAAGAATGAAATTTGAACATTCTCTAACACCATACACAAAAATAAACTCAAAATGAATTAAAGACCTAAACTATAACACTCTTACAGGAAAACATAGGCAGAACACTCTCTCACATAAGATCTTTTTCAATCCACTTCTTAGAATAAAGAACAAAACACAAAAATAAACAAATGGGACCTAATTAAACTTAAATACTTTTGCACAACAAAGGAAACCATAAGCAAGTTGAAAAGACAGCCCTCAGAATGGGAGAAAATATTTGCAGATGAAGCAACTGGCAAGGGCTTAGTGTCCAAAATATTCAAACAGTCCATGCAGCTCAATATCAAAAAAACAAACAACCCAATCAAAAAATGGTCAGGCGATCTAAATAGACAGTTCTCCATAGAAGACACACAGATGGTCAACAAACACACGAAAAAATGCTCAATGCTCAACATCATTAACATTAGAGAAATGCAAATCAAAACTATAATGGAGTATCACCTCACACCACTCAGAATGGCCATCATCAAAAAGTATACAAATAATAAATGCTGGAGAGTGTGTGGGGAAAGGGGAAACTTGTCTACACTGTTGGTGGGAAAGTAAATTGGTGCAGCCACTATGGAGAAGAGTATGGAGGTTCCTTAAAAAAACTAAAAACAGGGACTTCCCAGGTGACACTAGTAGTAAAGAACCTTCTTGCTAATGCAGGAGATGCAAAAAAACTAACAACAGAGCTATCATGTGATCCTGTAATGCCACTCCTGGTCATATATCCTGAGAAAACCATAATTTGAAAAGATGCATGCACCCCATGTTCATTGTAGCACTATTTGCAATATTCAGGACATGGAAACAACCTAAATGTCCACTGAAAGATGAATAGATAAAGAAGATATGGGACATATATTCAATGGAATATTACTCAGCCACAAAAAAAGAATGAAATAATGCCACTTGAAGCAACAGGATGAACCTAGATAGCAATTGTCATATTGAGTGATATCAGACAGAGAAAGACAAATATGTCACTTCTATATGGAATCCATTTTTAAAAAAAGGAGTATAAATGAACTTATCCAGAAAACAGAAGTCGTGTTACAGATGTGAAAAATAAACTTACAGTTACCAGGGAAAGGTGGTCAAGGAGAGAGATAACTTGGAAGATTTAGATTAACATATACATACTACTATATATAAAATAGATAACTAAAACAGGGAACTCTACTCAATACTCTGCAATGGCCTATATGGGAAAAGAATCTAAAAAAGAGTGAAAATATATGTGTGTGTGTAACTGATTCACTTTGCTGTATACCTGCAACTAGCAAAACATTGTAAATCAACTATACTCCAATATTTTGTAAAAGATGGTATATCTCATGTTAATTACTCTTAATCCAATCAAAAATTTTCAAAATTCATACATTAATATTTGTATGAACTTAGATTAATTTCCAATCATTATGTTTTATTTCCAAAGAACCAATTACCTATAGATATGTAAGAACAAATTACCTGTAGATAGTAAGTCCTATAGATATTACCATAGGACTTACTATGCACTGAAGGTACCTTCAGAAGTCACACTTCCAATAGTCTTTTTCCAAATAGGCAGCCATAGTAACAATATGATAACAGAAAAACATCAAGAGAGATATTAAGGCAACCATAAAAGAATAAAATAATCTTCTTTTTAAAGCTAATAAAAATTCAACAAAACAAAATACACACATGTGAAGGTATAGGTACACTTTCTAAACATGAAAAATGCTTTTTGCTAAGAACTATACAAACAATGACCTTGTAAAGGAATTTTTATCTAAAACTTTAGCTGTCTGAAACCTGGCTCTAGATTTCTATTCCTTAGTTTTCCTTGTAATTTGGGTTTTCAGGCTCCTTATACATAATCAAATCTAGCTTAATTTGTATTTTGAGTTGAGTATTGAATTGTGTTTTCAGCTGACTTTTAATGCCAACATGAACTGAAAATGTTGAAGTATATCTGGCAAGTAAATGCAATTAGTGAAACTTGCATAGGAAAATCATTCAATCAAAATTATTTGCATAAAATGCAACAATAATGCATGTTAAGGTGTCATTAGAAAAGAACTGGTATGCTTACTGTCTCAAGAATTTTGCTCTGATCATAAGAAGGGCCCTGAAGAGGAGCAAAAATAAAATTATAACCACAAATTATACCTATCAGCAATAAATTGCATTTCTAATAATCAAAAATCATGATGAAATAAAATAATAGAAGAGAAATATGATTTGAATGATCACCTAAATAATATTCTCTTTAAATTTTTAACTGTGTTCTTGGGCAAGTTCTTGAACTTTTTTATTTCCTTGTCCATAAAGTGGGAAAATATGAGCCTAACTGATGGGACCATCAAAAGGACTAAGTTAAGCCACTAAAAGAACCCAAAGCAAGAAAAGACTCATGGTAAGTGCTTAATAAATGTTGCTGCTGCTGCTGCTGCTAAGTGGCTTCAGTCATGTCCGACTCTGTGCGACCCCATGGACTGCAGCCTACCAGGCTCCTCCATCCATGGGATTTTCCAGGCAAGAGTACTGGAGTGGGTTGCCATTGTTAGCTATTATTATTTTTATTTAAGACAGCTGGTGCTTTTTGATAAATGTGATCATACTGAATTTATATATAATGTATATTTTAATCTTATTTTTCAAAGCACTTTTCCTGACTCTGCAAAAACTGCCTCACAGTAATTCTTTATTCAACTACATCTTGCTAAAAGTAGATTTCTCATAAGAATCCTTCATGACCCCAGATAACCACAATGGTGTGATCACTCATCTAGAGCCAGACATATTGGAATGGGAAATCAAGTGGGCTTTCGGAAGCATCACTAAGAACAAAGTTAGTGGAGGTATGGATTTCCAGTTGAGCTATTTCAAATCCTAAAAGATGATGCCATGAAAGTTCTGCCCTCAATATGCCAGAAAATTTGGAAAACTCAACAGTGGCCATAGGACTGGAAAAGGTCAGTTTTCATTCCAATCCCAAAGAAAGAAAGTGAAGTCGCTCAGCCATATTCAACTCTTTGCAACCCCATGAACCATAACCTACCAGTCTTCCCCATCCATGGGATTTTCCAGGCAAGAGTACTGGAATGGGTTGCCATTTCCTTCTCCAGGGAATCTTCCAGACCCAGAGATAGAACCCAGGTCTCTTGCATTGTAGGCAGACACTTTTACTGTCTGAATCCCAAAGAAAGGCAATGCCAAAGAAGGCTCAAACTACCTCACAATTGCTCTCATCTCACATGCTAATATAGTAATGCTCAAAATTCTCCAAGCCAGGCTTCAGCAATATGTGAACCATGAACTTCCAGATGTTCAAGCTGGATTTAGAAAAGGCAGAGGAACCAGAGATCAAATTGCCAACATCTGCTGGATCATCGAAAAAGCAAGAGAGTTTTAGAAAACATCTATTTCTGCTTTATTGACTGCACCAAAGCATTTGACTGTGTGGACCACAACTATGGAAAATTCTGAAAAAGATGGGGATACCAGACCACCTTACCTGCCTCCTGAGAAATCTGTATGCAGGTCAAGAAGCAACAGTTAAAACTGGACCCGGAACAAGACTGGCTCCAAATCAGGAAAGGAGTACATCAAGGCTGTATATTGTCACCCTGCTTCTTTAACTTATATGCAGAGTACATCATGTGAAATGCTGGACTGTATGAAGCACAAACTGGAATCAAGATTGCCAGGAGAAATATCAATAACCTCAGATATGCAGATGACACCACCCTTATGGCAGAAAGGGAAGAAGAGCTAAAGAGCCTCTTGATGAAAGTGAAAGAGGAGAGTGAAAAAGTTAGCTTAAAACTCAACATTCAGAAAACTAAGATCATGGCATCTGGTCCCATCACTTCATGCCAAATAGATGGAGAGACAGTGGAAACAGGGAGAGACTTTATTTTGGGGGGCTCCAAAATCACTGCAGATGGTGATTGCAGCCATGAAATTAAACGACGCTTACTCCTTGGAAGGAAAGTTATGACCATCCTAGACAGCATATTAAAAAGCAGAGACAGTACTTTGGCAACAAAGGTCTGTCTAGTCAAGGCTATGGTTTTTCCAGTAGTCACGTATGGATGTGAGAGCTGGACTATAAAGAAAGTTGAGCGCCAAAGAATTAATGTTTTTGAACTGTGTTGTTGGAGAAGACTCTTGAGAGTCCCTTGGACTGCAAGGAAAGAAAATCAGTCCTGAATATTCATTGGAAGGACTGATGCTGAATCTGAAGCTCCAATACTTTGGCCACCTGATGTGAAAAACTGACTCATTGGAAAAGACCCTGGTTCTGGGAAAGATTGAAGGCAGGAGGAGAAGGGGACAACAGAGGATGGGATGGTTGGATGGCATAACCAACTTTATGGACATGAGTTTGAGTAAGCTCCAGGAGTTGGTGATAGACAGGGAAGCCTGGCATGGTGCAATCCATGGAGTCACAAAGAGTTGGACATGACTGAGTGACTGAACTGAACTGAACCTCTTCCTAAAAGTAGATTTCTCATAAGAATCCAGCTTTCTTAATGACAACTATCCTTAATATATAAATAAGACCTTTCTGCACTAGGTCATTTTCAACAGGTGTGTGTGTGTGTGTGTGTGTGTGTGTGTGTTTGTGAATGGTGGGCCACAGGACACAAGAGTTCTGGTGAGGAAAGAGCTGAAACAGAATAAAACAAAAGATGCTGATGGGAATCCCCTACTAGCACTGCAAGTTTTATTCACAGAGAGTGTGGAGTAAAAACCTAGGTTAAATGAGGAAAACACACTAATTATTTCTTTATTCTATTAGCCTTTTCTGTGGTAGTTTATCACTCTATTTATTATATGTGTTGTGCTAATACATAAATTTCATCTGCTATGTTGAAGTCAAAGCTCTTCATTTTTTATTAATACAGTAAATATTAAATATTTAATAAGAGCATAATCTATAGACTCAGACAGACTAAATTCAAATCTTTCTTGATCACCTACTAGCTGTTTAACTCTGGGTAAAATATTTAGATTTTGGGGTCTGTTTCATCTTCTATAAAATGATTTTACCTATACCCCAAAGTTGTAGTGAGGATTAAGTGAGTTAATATATGTTGAACACAGAATAGCACTCAGACCTGGTAACGTTCAACAAATGTCAGTCATTACTACTGTCTGTGCCATAGCTTTCTCTGCTTAACAAAATCTATATAAAATAGCATGAGGAGGGAGGTGGGATGGGGGGTTCAGGAGTGGGAACTTATGTACACCCGTGGTGGATTTATGTTGATGTATGGCAAAACCAATACAGTATTGTAAAGTAAAAAAGTAAATAAATAAATTATTATTACAGATTTAAAAAAATAGCACTCTAATTTTGGTGAGTGCTATTTACTTCTATTTCAAACCAAATTTACTTCTATTTCAAACCAAATTTACTTCTATTTCAAACCAAAACTTTGTTGCTATTGTTTTCAGAGCACTTCAATCCAGCCTTAACAAGAGCAACCAGAAACTCAGAAATTTCTTAACAGTAAAGAAGCTACTGTTAGATTCTAGAATGTTATAACTCTGCCCCTGCCAACCTGAGGGGAGATGAAAAGACCTGACCTCCCTCCCCAAGCTCCCTTTCCATTCAGGATCCACAATAAAAGAGAGAATGCAGAAGACAGGCTCTAATGGTAGGCTGTACTAGACAGGAAGCAATTGCACTCGATTTTGATTCTAACTTTATCCCCACAGATAAGTCCTGTTCAGTGTATCTGTTGAATTGTGATCATTATCTTCCTCCAGAGGCAGCAGGCAAGTTCCTTCTATGAGGGCTGCCAGGACACTTACTCTGAGTTTCTCATTTGCACATTTAACTCTCAATCGGTCATCTATAAGTGTCCAACAAACAGTTCACTTTCAATGTGTCTCATCGTCTCATCATCTTCTCTCTGAAAAGATCTCATCTCTGAGAGAACAAGGAGAGGAGTAGGTGGATGTGGAGTACATCTCTCTCCACAGAAACATCAGGAATACACCTTCAGACACAGAAGTGCATGCAGAACACCAGCTGAGAGAAGACAGGACTATCTGACCACTGGAAAAGAATATATAGAACTATGCAAAACTTGGTAGGATGAAGGAACTAGGGGGAAAAACAGGAGTGTTAGTAGGACCAGACCTGTCCTCAGCGGGTGAAGAAACCAAAGCAGGGGTAAAAACCCACAGCGGGCCAATTGTCTGAGTCAGAAAAGAAACATTTAAGGCTGAGAGTGAAATAGCTGATCTGTGGCAGCCTAAATGGAATGAGAATCAGACAGTCCTTGCCACAATCATACATGCCCCAGACAGAAATGCTGGTCTCCTGGAAGGGGCAGCAGCTGGGAGCTGGAGTTTAGGGATTGTAGCACAATCACAGGGCAAGGGCTGCTGCTAACTGCAGAGAGACTGATCGAGGGGATGTGAGGGAGGAGATCCTAGTGGGAAATGCTGGTGGAGGAAAGCCAGGCAGCCATGGAAGCAAGGCGATACTGCTGAGTCACACATAGGGGGTGGAGCCATCACCATAGCCTCTCTCCCTACATGCCAGCATTGGCAGCTGAACAATAGAGAGGCTGGCCCATCAATTGCCTAATACACTGAACTACAGAGAAGGACCCCAGCCAGGGGGGCACTCCTCTATGTGCCTGACACGTGGAACAACAAAGAAGGACCCCAGACAAGGGAGCCCTCTAAGTGCCTGAACAGGCTGAGCTACAGAGAAAGACTGGCCAAAGAGGCCT
Organism: Ovis canadensis; assembly: GCF_042477335.2. Lineage (NCBI taxonomy): Eukaryota > Metazoa > Chordata > Mammalia > Artiodactyla > Bovidae > Ovis > Ovis canadensis. The sequence goes on from NC_091261.1 coordinate 54,273,860, forward strand.
TCTGATTGCCAGCTACAAGAGTCTGGAAAAAAGACTCTGATAGGGCCATAACTCCTACAGTGGAGGCAGTCCATGTGCCTGCACACTTGACGCCACCAAGATACCTGCAAGCCAAGCAGCTGCACAACTTTCATGCTCAACTCTCCCTGGGGCAGAGCTGCAACAGGCAAAAAGTCTTGCATCTATATGCACAGGGTCACTTCAGTCATGTCCAGCTCTTGGTGACCCTGTAGACTGTGGCTTGCCAGGCTTCTCTGTCAGAGATGGGGTTCTCCAGGCAAGAATACTGGAGCATATTGGCCAATACTGGTTGCCATAACCCTTCCAGAGAACTATATTTTCTGCTGCCCTAGCCGCCAAGCCCCCTGAGTCCGCTGGTGCTGCCAGAACCCCTGTGACCCAAGGAGCTGCACCACCTCCATACCTGGCCCTCTCAGGGCCAAACCCAAGCCCTCCAGGGCAGCCTCAGGAGCTGAACTCCAGTGGACAACTCACATGTAGAGGTGGAAATAAAACCATAATTGAAACCCAGGGGCAGTGTGACTAAAGAAGAAGACCCAAAACCTTCTCACCAGCTGTACAGCTGCAGATTAAATCCACATGATCAACTAAGCCAACTCTGTGTCTATGGAATATATAACAGGCATTTGAGAGCTCCCACAAAAGAAAACACACTAGCTTTGATAGCTGTGGACATTGGAGGCAAGAGCACAGAGGAGTAGGACCAGATTGGAATCTGAGCTGCCCCCACAGCAGGTCCAGAGATCAGCAGAGTGTTGAAGGGCATCCTAGGGAGGTGAGGTGGTCTGTGACTCCCAGCTAGGGAAAGGACTCTGACAGCAGTTACTCAAGAAAAGCATTTATTATTTTTGTTTTCTTACTTATTCTGTAGATTCTTTCAAATTTTTTTCTCCCCCCCCCTTCCTCTATTGCAGTTGTCAATTTTATTGGCACTAAGAAGTCCAATTAAGTTTTTGAACTTTTTTTTTCTCAGTCACACTTTTTATTGTTGTCATAAACCTCTGCCTCTGCACTGGGCTTTTGCAGTTCTGTGGAGTTTTCCTCTTTTGTTTCTTTTGTCTTTTTTTAATTTTAATTTTTTAAACCTATTATTATTTTTTCTACACGTATTCCTTTGTTTGCTTTTTCTACTGTTCTTTTCCCCTTGCAGTTAATCTTTAATGTACATAAATCTTCTTTATCTACCTCTGTTTAACTTGGCATGCCTATTCTTTCTTTTTTTTCTTTCTCCCCTTTCCTCTCAACATATTTGTTAGTTTTATTTTCATTGCTTTATTCTCCAATTGACATCTTACTTTAGTTTTGTCTTCCAGTTTGTGCTTTAATTAGCTTTATTCTGGTAGATATAATTTCTGGTTTCCTTTGTTCACTGGGTCAATCTATTGTACTTTATTTTTGTTTTGGTTTTGAATTTGCCTATGGATGTATATGTATATGTGTATATTCAGTCACACTTTCTATTGTTGTTATAAATCTCTGCCTCTACATTGAGCTTTTGCAGTTCTGTGGAGGTTTCCTTTTTTTTTTTTTTTTTTTTTTTTGCTTTTTTCTTCTTCCATTTTTTCTTTTCTCTTTTTTATAATTTTAATTTTTAATTTTTTAAACCTATTATATTTTTCTACATTTATTCCTTTGTTTGCCTTTCCTACTGTTCTTTTCCCCTTGCAGTTAATCTTTAATGTATATAAATCTTCTTCATCTACTTCTATTTAACTTTGCATATCTATTCTTTCTTTTCTTTCTTTCCTTCCACTTAACATATTTGTTAGTTTTGCTTTCATGGCTTTAGTCCCCACTTGGCATCTTGCTTTAGTTTTGTTTTCCAGTTTGTGCTTAAGTTAGTTTTGTTCTTAACTGGTAAATATAATTCTTGATTTCCTTTGTTCACCTGATCAATCTACTGTACTTTATTTTTGTTCGACTGTTTTCACTTTGCTCATGGGTGTATATGTATAGTGTATATTACATTATTTTAATTATTATTTGCCTGATTTTGTAACTGTCATTTGTCTGGAGTTCCTCTTTGGTTTCTCGTTCTTGGATATTTGTTTTAATCTCACTTAATGCCATAACAAACCACTTGTGGAATCTTGGTTCCTGACCAGAGATCAATCCCTGAGCCTTTAGAGTGGGACCACTGACTCCAAGACCCTAGACTACCAGAGAACTAACCCTAGGGAGTATCAAAGAGTGAGAACTCACACTAAGGAAACCACTTGAATACAGGACCAGGCATCACCCAACCACAAGTAGCATGCTGTGCAGGACACTTCATCTAAACAACAAACAAAACAAAAATACAAACCCAGTCATCAGCACACAGGAGTACCACCTCACTCAGCCTTGCCCATCAGAGGAAAAACAAACAAACAGAGCTCAGCACAAATCTCACCCTATACTGCTGCTGCTGCTGCTAAGTCGCTTCAGTCATGTCTGACTCTGTGCAATCCCACAGACCGCAGCCTATAAGGCTCCTCCATCCCTGGGATTCTCCAGGCAAGAACACTGGAGTGGGTTGCCATTTCCTTCTCCAATGCATGGAAGTGAAAAGTGAAAGTGAAGTAGCTCAGTCGTGTCTGACCCTTAGCGACCCCATAGACTGCAGCCTTCCAGGCTCCTCCATCCACGGGATTTTCCAGGCAAGAGTACTGGAGTAGGGTGCCATTGCCTTCTCCTCACCCTATACTCAGTTCAGTTCAGTTCAGTTCAGTCACTCAGTCGTGTCCGACTCTTTGCGACCCCATGAATCACAGCATGCCAGGCCTCCCTGTCCATCACCAACTCCCGGAGTTCACTCAGACTCACGTCCATCAAGTCAGTGATGCCATCCAGCTATGCTCACACAAACCACTGGACCAAGCTTAGAAGGGCAGAAACAAAAAGCAACAAAGAATTCAACCTTCTTCAAGGAAAGAATTCAACTTTCCTTGAAGCCTGGGAAAAGGAGGCCTCAAACACAATAACTTAAAAAAAAAATAATGAAAAGGCAGAGAAGTACTGCACAAATGAAGGAACACAGAAGAAACACAGAAATCCAAATAAATGAAGAGGAAATAGGCAAATTATCTAAAAAATGATTCAGAATAATGATAGTAAAGATGACCAAAAACCTTGAAAACAAGATGGAGAAAATGCAAGAATCAATTAACAAACACCTAGAAGAATTAAAGAATAAACATACAAACAACACAATTACTGAAATTAAAAACACTCTAGGAGGAATCAATAGCAGAATATCTGAAGCAGAACAAATCAGTGAGCTGGAAGATAAAATGGTGGAAATAACTTCTGAAGAACAGAATAAAGTAAAAACAATGAAAAGAGTTGAGGATAGTCTGAGACCTCTGGGACCATACCAAACACACCAATATTTGAAATATAGGGGTACCAGAAGAAGAATAGAAAAAGAAAAGGTATGAGAAAATTTTTGAAGACATTATAGTTGAAAATTTCCCCAGCATGGAAAAGGAAATAGTCAATCAAGTACAAGAGGCACCCAAGGAGAAACATACCAAGACACATACTAATCAAACTAACAAAGCCTAAACACAATGAAAGAATATTAAAGGCAGCAAAGGAGAAGCAACAAGTAACATACAAGGGAAACCCCATATGCTTAACAGCTACCTTTCAGCAGAAACTCCACAGGCCAGAAGGGAATGGCAAGATATATTTAAAGGACTGAAAGGGAAAAGTCTACAACCAAGATTACTCTACTCAGCAAGGACCTCATTCAAAACTGATGGAGAAACAAAAAGCTTTTCAGACAGGTAAAAGTTAAAAGAAGTCAGTACCATCACACCAGCTTTACAACAACTATTAAAGGGACTTACACAGTCAAGAAATACAAAAGAAGAAGAAAGATCTACAAAATCAGCCCCAAACAATTAGAAAATGGCAATAGGAATATATATATATATGTATGCATACATACATATATATCTCAATAATTACTTTAAATGTAAATGGATTAAATGCTCCAACCAAAAGACACAGACTGACTGAATGGATACAAAAACAAGAACCCACATTTATTTTGTCTACAAGAAACCTACTTCATACCTCAAGACATGTATAGACTGAAAGTGAGAGGATGGAAAAATATATTCCATGCAAATGGGAAGTGAAAGAAAGCTGGAGTAGCAATCCTCATATCAGACAAAATAGACCTTCAAATAAAGATTACAAGAGATAAGAAAGGCCACTACATAATGATCAAGCAATCAATCCAAGAGGAAGCCATAACAATTGTAAATATCTATGCACCCAACAGAGGAGCATCTCAATACATAAAAAAAAACATTAACAGATATAAAAGGAGAAATTGACAGTAACACCATAATAGTAGGACATTTTAACACCCCACTGACACCAATGGATAGATCATCAAAACAGAAAATTAATAAGGAAACACAAGTCTTAAATGATACATTAGAAGAGATGAGTCTCATTGCTATCTTCAGGACATTCCATCCAAATGCAGAAGAATACACCTACTTCTCAAGTGCAGATGGAACATTCTCCAGGATAGACCTCATCTTGGGTCAAAAATCAAACTTCAGCAAATTTAAGAAAATTGAAATCATATCAAGCATCTTCTCCAACCACAATGCTATGAAACTAGATATCAATTACAAGAAAAAAAAGTGTCAGAAACATAAACACATGGAATCTAAAAAACACATTTCTAAATAACGAACAGGTTACTGAAGAAATAAAAAGGGAAATTAAAAAATTTCTAGAAACAAATGACAATGAAGACATGACAACTCAAAACCTATGGGATGCAGCAAAAGCAATTTGAACAGGGAAGTTTATAGCAATACAATCCTACCTCAGGAAACAAGAAAAACATCAGACAACATAACTTTACACCTAAAACAACTGGAAAAAGAAGAACAAAAAAACTCCAAAATTAATAGAAGGAAAGAAATCATAAAGATCCCAGCAGAAATGAAGAAGAAATGAAAAAACAATAGTAAAGAGTAATAAAACTAAAAGCTGGTTTTTTGAGAATATAAACAAAATTGACAAGCCTTTAGCCAGACCCATCAAGAAAAAAAGAGAGAATCAAATCAACAAAATTAGAAGTGAAAAAGGAAGGGTTACAACAGACAATGCAGAAATACAAAGGATTATAAGAGACTATTATGAACAACTATATGGCAATAAAACAGGTAACCTGGAAGAAATGGACAGATTCTTAGAAAAGTTCAATCTTCCAAGACTGAACCAGGAACAAATAGAAATCATGAACACCCCAATTATAAGCACTGAAATTGAAGCTGTGATAAAATATCTCCCCAAAACAAAAGCCCAGAACCAGACAGCTTCACGGGAGAATTCTACCAAACATTTAGAGAAGAGTTAATGTCTATCCTTCTGAAACTCAAAAATTGCAGAGGAAGGAATACTTCCAAATTCATTGTATCAGGCCACCCTGATACTAAAACCTGACAAAGACAACACACAAAACAGAAAACTGCAGGCCAATATCACTGATGAACATAGATGCAAAAATCCTCAATAAAATTTTAGCAAACAGAATTCAGCAACACATCAAAGAATTCATACACCATAATCAAGCTGGGCTTATTCCAGGAATGCAAGGATTCTTCAATATATGGAAATCAATCAATGTGATACACCATATTAACAAACTGAAAGATAAAAACCATATGATAATCTCAATAGGTGCAGAAAAAGCCTTTGACAAAATTCAGCACTCATTTATGATTAAAACGCTTCAAAAAATGGGCATAGAAGGAATCTACCTCAACATAGTAAAGACCATATATGATAAGCCTACAGCAAACATTATTCTCAATGGTAAAAAAACTGATAGCATTCCCCCTAAGATCAGGAACAAGATAAGGGTGTCCACTTTTGCCACTATTATTCAGCATATTTCTGGAAGTCCTAGCTACAGCAATCATAGAAGAAAAAGAAATAAAAGGAATCTAGATTGGAAAAGAAGTAAAGCTCTCACTGTTTGCAAATGACATGATACTATATATAGAAAACCCTAAAGATAGTATCAGAAAATTACTAAAGCTAATCAGAAAATTTAGCAAAGTTGCAGGATACAAAATCAATACACAGAGATCACTTACACTTCTATATACTAGCAATGAAAACTCAGAAAGATAAATTAAGGAATCAATCCCATTCATCATTGCAACAAAAAGAATTAACTATCTAGGAATAAACCTACCTAAGGGAACAAAGTAACTGTATACATAAAATTATAAGACACTAATGAAAGAAATCAAAGATGACAGGAACAGATGTTCCCAGGTAGGAAGAATCAATATTGTAATATGACTATACTACTAAAGGGCTTCCCTGGTGGCTCAGAGGTTAAAGCGTCTGCCTGCAATGTGGGAGACCTGGGTTCAACCCCTGGGTCAGGAAGATCCCCTGGAGAAGGAAATGGCAACCCACTTCAGTATTCTTGCCTGGAGAATCCCATGGACGGAAGAGCCTGGTCCACGGGGTCGCAAAGAGTCGGACACTACTGAGCGACTTTACTTTCACTTTCATACTACTAAAAGCAATCTCTAGATTCAATGTGATCTCTATCAAAGTACCAATGGCATTTTTCACAGAACTAGAACAAAAATTTTCACAATTCATATGGAAACAAAAAAGACCCTGAATAGCCACAGCTTTCTTGAGAAAGAAGAATGGAGCTGGAGGAATCAATCTTCTTGACTTCAGATTATACTACACAGCTATAGTCATCAAGACAGTATGGTACTGGCACAAAAACAGAAATATAGACCAATGGAACAAGATAGAAAGTCCAGAAATAAACCCATGGTACCCATGCACCTATGGGTACCTTATTTTTGACAAAAGAGGCAATAATATACAATGGGGCAAAGACAGCCTCTTCAGTAAATGGTGCTGGGAAAACTGGACAGCTGCATGTTAAAAAAAAATGAAATTAGAAGACTTCCTAATTCCATACACAAAGATAAACTCAAAACTGATTAAAGACCTAAATGTAAAAACAGAAACTATAAAACTCTTAGAGGAAAACATAGGCAGAACACTTGATGACATAAATCAAAGCAACATCCTCCATGACCCATCTCCTAGAGGAATGGAAATAAAAACAAAAGTAAGCAAGTGGGACCTAATTAAACTAAAAAGTTTTTGCACAGCAAAGGAAACTATAAGCAAGGTGAAAAGACACCCCTCAGAATGGGAGAATATAATAGCAAATGAACAACTGACAAAGGATCTATTTCCAAAATATAGAAGTGGCTCATACAACTCAACACCAGAAAAACAACCCAATCAAAACATAAGAAAAAGACCTAAACAGACATTTCTCCGAAGAAAATATACAGATGGCTAACAAACACACGAAAAAATGCTCAACATCGCTCATTATTAGAGAAATGCAAATCAAAACCACAATGAGATATCACCTCACACCAGTCAGAATGGCCCTCATCAAAAAGTCTACAAACAATAAATGCTGGAGAGGGTGTGGAGAAAAGGAAACACTCTTGCACTATTGGTGGGAATGTAATTTGATACAGCCACTATCAGAGACGGTATGGAGATTGCTTAAAAATCTAAGAATAAAACCATCATATGACCCAGCATCCCACTCCTAGGCATATACCCCAAGGAAACCAAAATTGAAAAAAAATGCGTTTATCCCATTGTTCACTGCAGCATTATTTACAATAGCTAGAACATGGAAGCAACCTAGATATCCATTGACAGATGAATGGATAAAGAAGTTGTGATACAGAAAACTATAAAACACTGATGAAAGAAATCAAAGAGGACACTAATAGATGGAGAAATATACCATGTTCATGGATCGGAAGAATCAATATAGTGAAAATGAGTATACTACCCAAAGCAATTTACAAATTCAATGCAATCCCTATCAAGCTACCAGCCACATTTTTCACAGAACTAGAACAAATAATTTCAAGATTTGTATGGAAATACAAAAAACCTCGAATAGCCAAAGCAATCTTGAGAAAGAAGAATGGAACTGGAGGAATCAACTTGCCTGACTTCAGGCTCTACTACAAAGCCACAGTCATCAAGACAGTATGGTACTGGCACAAAGACAGACATATAGATCAATGGAACAAAATAGAAAGCCCAGAGATAAATCCACACACATATGGACACCTTATCTTTGACAAAGGAGGCAAGAATATACAATGGAGTAAAGACAATCTCTTTAACAAGTGGTGCTGGGAAAACTGGTCAACCACTTGTAAAAGAATGAAACTAGATCACTTTCTAACACCGCACACAAAAATAAACTCAAAATGGATTAAAGATCTAAATGTAAGATCAGAAACTATAAAACTCCTAGAGGAGAACATAGGCAAAACACTCTCAGACATAAATCACAGCAGGATCCTCTATGATCCACCTCCCAGAATTCTGGAAATAAAAGCAAAAATAAACAAATGGGATCTAATTAAAATTAAAAGCTTCTGCACAACAAAGGAAACTATAAGCAAGGTGAAAAGACAGCCTTCTGAATGGGAGAAAATAATAGCAAATGAAGCAACTGACAAACAACTAATCTCAAAAATATACAAGCAACTTATGCAGCTCAATTCCAGAAAAATAAACGACCCAATCAAAAAATGGGCCAAAGAACTAAATAGACATTTCTCCAAAGAAGACATACGGATGGCTAACAAACACATGAAAAGATGCTCAACATCACTCATTATTAGAGAAATGCAAATCAAAACCACAATGAGGTACCACTTCACACCAGTCAGAATGGCTGCGATCCAAAAATCTGCAAGCAATAAATGCTGGAGAGGGTGTGGAGAAAAGGGAACCCTCCTACACTGTTGGTGGGAATGCAAACTAGTACAGCCACTATGGAGAACAGTGTGGAGAGTCCTTAAAAAATTGCAAATAGAACTACCTTATGACCCAGCAATCCCACTTCTGGGCATACACACCGAGGAAACCAGAATTGAAAGAGACACATGTACCCCAATGTTCATTGCAGCACTGTTTATAATAGCCAGGACATGGAAACAACCTAGATGTCCATCAGCAGATGAATGGATAAGAAAGCTGTGGTACATATACACAATGGAGTATTACTCAGCCATTAAAAAGAATTCATTTGAATCAGTTCTGATGAGATGGATGAAACTGGAACCGATTATACAGAGTGAAGTAAGCCAGAAAGAAAAACACCAATACAGTATACTAACACATATATATGGAATTTAGGAAGATGGCAATGACGACCCTGTATGCAAGACAGGGAAAGAGACACAGATGTGTATAATGGACTTTTGGACTCAGAGGGAGAGGGAGAGGGTGGGATGATTTGGGAGAATGACATTCTAACATGTATACTATCATGTGAATTGAATCGCCAGTCTATGTCTGACGCAGGATGCAGCATGCTTGGGGCTGGTGCATGGGGATGACCCAGAAAGTTGTTATGGGGAGGGAGGTGGGAGGGGGGTTCATGTTTCGGAATGCATGTAAGAATTAAAGATTTTAAAATTTAAAAAATAAAAAACTAAAATTGAGACTAAAAAAAAAAAAAAGAAGTTGTGATACATATACACAATGGAATATTACTCAGACATAAAAAGGAATGCATTTGAGTCAGTTCTAATGAGGTGGATGAACCAAGAACCTATTATACAGAGTGAAGTGAGTCAGAAAGAGAAAGATAAATATGATATTCTAACACACATATATGGAATCTAGAAAAGTGGTACTGAAGAATTTATTTGCATGGCAACAGTGGAGAAACAGACATAGAGAATAGACTTATGGACAGGAGAAGAGGGTGAGATGTATGGAAAGAGTTACAAGGAAACTTACATTACCATATGTCAAATAAATAGCCAACGGGAATTTGCCGTATGACTCAGGAAACTCAAACAGGGGCTCTGTATCAACCTAGACGGGTGGAATAGGGTGGGAGATGGGAGGAAGTTTCAAAAGGGAAGGAATATGTATATACCTATGGATGATTTATGTTGAGGTTTAACAAAAGACAGCAAAATTCTGTAAAGCAATTATCCTGAAATAGAAAATAAATTAATTTAAAAAAAAAATCTCATCTCTGGCAACCTGACTCAACATAGAATACTTGACAGCTGTCACATCTTCACACTGTACACTGAACTTTGACCTTCTTCCTAGATATTCTAGGAGAGTGCAGATTTCAAATGTTCTGCCCAGTCATCATATCTGATAAGTAGTTCAAATGCTCAGCTGAGTTTGAAAACTATGAATTTGCAACAACCCATTTTGTAGAGCTGTGGAATTTAGTCTAATGTTGTTCTGTTCAGAGGACACAAATTCTATATTTGACCATGGAGTCTTATGTATTTTGGGATATAATATGAAATCAATTAATTCATGATCAGAAACAGTGTGAAACCTAAGTGCTAAAGAACCCAGCACCCAGAAACCAATGATTCATAGTTAAAATGAAATCAAATGTCAGTGACATCTAGTAAATTTTTTATTAGCTTTCTGTTCAATAAGAAAGGTCGTATGAAAATGACATTTGCTATGATACTGAGTTTATCCAGATTAAAACAGCTTCTCATAGTCTTTTGCTTTCCCTTTATTTTCTTCTTCATTCTTAATGCTGCAAAATACCAAGATGGGGAAAAGTTTATATTACATTCGATAAGTTCAATTAATGTCAAAAATTAAAAATTACCACATGAAGACCAAAAAGCCTGACATTTTCTAGCAATGCATGGCTATATAATCCAAAAAAGAAACATAGCAGAAAAAAAAAATGGTAATGCCCTGCCCCAAATCCCTATTGTAGATAAGAAATTTGGACCCAAAAATGGTTTTTCATTGCCCCAGATCAAGACAGAACATAGTGTAATGGTTAATTTTAAGGGCTACCTTGACTGGGCTAAGCGGTGCCCAGCGAGCTGGTGAAACATCGTTCCTGGGTGTGGCTATGAGGGAGTTTCCAGACAAGATTAGCATTTCAAAGGTAGATTAGGAAGATGGCTCTTACCCTTGCATGCAGGCACCATCCAATACACTGAGGGCTTGAATAGAGGGAATATGTGGGGGAAGGACAGATCCTATCTCTGCTTGAGCTCAGATATCCACCTTTTCCTGCCCTTGGATGTGGATTCCCTATATTCATGCCTTTGCACTTGGACTGAACAGCTTTCCTGGTCCTCCAGCTTGCAGACTGCAGATCTTGGGACTTTGTTGCCTCCATAATCTCGTGAGCAAATTTCTATCACAAATCTGTTGTATGAATATCTCTGTATAACCTTTTGATTCTGCTTCTCTGGGCCTGACTAGCACATATCATAAACCAGATTTTCTATTTTTGAATGTTACCTATTTATAACAACAGACAAGCAATATTTTAGCATACTCATTTTTTCATCTGTGCCATTTCAAAGCCTATAAGTGAACTTCATCACATATTTAAGTTCAGAATGGTGATAAACCAAGACTTCCTGCTTTTTAAAGTGTTATCAGAAGGTGTGGCATGAAGCTCTGATGATCACACGTGCTCCCGATGGACTTACCTTATCCTGAAGGATGCCAGGAAACTCAAACCCTCCACATTCCTTCTCACATTCCATTCACAAATTCCATTCCAAGTCACCGCAGATGGTGACTGCAGCCATGAAATTAAAAGACGCTTACTCCTTGGAAGAAAAGTTATGACCAACCTAGATAGCATATTCAAAAGCAGAGACATTACTTTGCCAACTAAAGTCCATCTAGTCAAGGCTATGGTTTTTCCAGTAGTCATATATGGACCTGAGAGTTGGACTGTGAAGAAAGCTGAGTGCCAAAGAATTGATGATTTTGAACTGTGGTGTTGGAGACGACTCTTGAGAGTTCCTTGGACTGCAAGGAGATACAACCAGTCCATTCTGAAGGAGATCAGCCCTGGGTGTTCTTTGGAAGGAATGATGCTGAAGCTGAAACTCCAGTACTTTGGCCACCTCATGCGAAGAGTTGACTCATTGGAAAAGACTCTGATGCTGGGAGGGATTGGGGGCAGGGGGAGAAGGGGGCGACAGAGGATGAGGTGGCTGGATGGCATCGTTGACTCGATGGACGCGAGTCTGAGTGAACTCTGGGAGATGGTGATGGACAGGGAGGCCTGGCGTGCTGCAATTCCTGGGGTTACAAAGAATCAGACACGACTGAGCGACTGAACTGAACTGAATATAAATAAAAGAAAATAAAAGTGATTTTTAAATGAATGTAGATGTGCCTAGTGGCAAGCAGAAGTGTGTGTACATGTATCTGTGGTGTGTGTTGTGTGTTTGCTATTCCTACCTAATGAGAGCTGGATGGTCAAACCAGCTATCTGTGCCATTAATTTCTATTTTTTTCTGAATTAATTTTATAAGATTTTTTATGTGGACCACTCTTTTTTTGGGGGGGCTATGATGTGTCTTCATCACAGCACTCAAACTTTCTCTAGTTGCTGAGCATGGGGGCTACTCTGCATCGTCATGTGCAGGCTTCTCATTGCAGTGGCTTCTCTTGACACAAAGCACAGGCAGTAGGGCACAGGGGCTTCAGTAGTTGTGTTAGGGGAAGCACACTGATTGAAACCGCCCACCCTGGCCAGGCACCATAGTAACCATTTGCATGAGTTGTTTTATGACAGGAGATCCTGATAAGGAATACAGAACTAATAAGCCACCACCAACCGGAAGAGTTCGGGAAAGGTCTAAAGGAGACACCATCCGTCTGTCCACTTCCCAGAATCCCTCTTGCTAGCATCCATCTTGGCTGAGTGATGCACGCGCCACCAGGAAAGACTCTGAATTAGAATGATTGGCCAAAGACCACCTGGAAACTAATCCCATCACCATAAAACCCGAGACTGTGAGCCAGGCAGCAGAGCAGTTCTCCTGGGATCTCTTACCCTACTGCTCTCCACCCGGGTGCCCTTTCCCAATAAAATCTCTTGCTTTGTCTGCACATGTGTCTCCTCGGACAATTCATTTCTGAGTGTTAGACAAGAGCCCAGTTTCAGGCCCTGGAAGGGGTCCACCTTCCTGCAACAGTTGCAGGGCATGGGCTCAGTAGTTGCTCTGAGGCATGTAGAATCTTCCTGGACCAGGATAAAACGGATGTCCCTTGCATTGTAAGGCGGATTCTTAACCACTGCACCACCAGGCAAGTTCCACTTTTAAAGTCTTTACTGAATTTGTTACAATACTGCTCCTGTTTCATGTTTGGGTTTTTTGGCCCCGAGTCATGTGGGATCTTAGCTCCCTAACCCAAGGATCTAACCTGAGGCCCCTGTATCAGAAGGGGAAGTCTTAACCACTGAACCACCAGAGAAGTCTCTATGCCATTTATTTCTGCAGATTGAAAAAAAAAAAAAAAACAAACAAAACTCAATTTAATATTAGAGAAAGTAGCATTATTTTTTAGAGTGAGACAGAACTCTCAAAGTTCTCAACAGCATTGTTTTCTCCATGATCCCTTGTATGAGGCAATCAAATCATCATTAAAGAAATGTCTCTGAGGAGGAAACCAGATCAAAGAGGTCAAATAATTCCCCTTGAATGACACAACTCAGAGGCAGAGCACTGGACCAAAGATCAGAAAACCCGACACTCAGTCTTCCCACATCTTCCACCCAAGAGTTTTGTGTTTTGGAAGAAACAGTGTTTGACCTCGTGTGAATCATCATCCAAGTCCTTAAAACCTGAAAGAAGATAAGGGCTAACAAAATGTAAATAAATCATAGCCTAGAAATATAACCACAAATAGTTGGCAGCTTTTCCTTTCCTTTTAGGGATTTTCTTGCTGGAGTTCACTTTCAGGTTAAGAGTAAAGCTTCCGAAGAGGTTACACTCATACAGCTTTGTTCCCACCCAGAACTACTGCCAGTAGAATCTTCCAGAAATGCCTGTGAAGTACAATTCTTGGTGAGAATAGAACAGGCACAGTATCTAAGGAATAACAACTGGCTTCTCAAAAGCAGGACTAAAGACCTGAAGTAACCCTGAGCCCAGCTCCACCAAAAGATAACCCATGACTAGTCATGCCCCCCACCACCATCTTGTCCTCAAAGCCAAATGCAATTCCTGGCATGATCATGTTAAGTGGATGCTCTACTTGACTGTGCCAAGCCTGGACTGCTCTCAAAATAATGATCCCTATTTTGCATATGACATGATCATGAGATCAAGCCTTATGAAGAAGATGAGTCCATTTGAAGATCCTCTTGAGTGTTCAGATCTATATCCAACCAGCCTGGTTGTATGGGCTATTTAATTCTGTAGTAATGCTGCATAACAATGGACCAGAAAGCCTCACCAGCCTGAGTTGCAACAAATATTTACTTCAGGTCATGTATATACAAGTTGCCTGGGTGCTGCTAGAGATCCCAACTCGATTCAACAAACCTTGTTCAGGTGTCCATGGTCAGCAGCAGGTTTTCACATCTCAGATGGACATTCTTTCACATACAGGCTCTGGGATATCTGACCAGTGTGCCTCCTCCAGCAGGCTCATCTGAGGATATTTTCTTGGCAGGGACAGAGGAAAGAGAAGAGTGCGGGAGAGACGGGGAGATGGAGGGAGGGGGAGATGGCTTCAAGCTCAGCCTCAAAACTGGCACATGCGCATTTCTACCACATGCCCTTGGCCAAAGCAAGTCATAAACTCACGCCAGTTTCAGAGTATTAAAAATAGATTCTACTTCATGATTGAAAAAGCAGAAAAATCATATTGCAAAGAGTATAGATGTAGCAGAGAGTGGGGGTGGAGTGGGAGGAAGGATATTTTCACAGTCAGTATAGCCCACCTGGGACCTGCAGCCCAGCATGTAATGCTCACTCCTCCTGAACGGTGAGTCACTGGGCGCAAGCTGGGTTTTGGGGCAATTCCCAGTGGACTGAGAGCTGTGATACCCTCTCTAATTCCTCTCCATCCTCCATGGTACCCACCACACTCTCTCATCTTTGGCCTTTCTCCCTAACCTCCTTCATCCAAAGATGTTTCCCTTATAAAGGGGCAAAATTAACACACCTCAAAACAGAAAGGCAAGGCACTGTAAGAATCAGACTCTATCAGAACAGATGCCCTGCAATCAAAACAGACACTGATGGTGAACAGCCCACCCTGCCCCACGTTTGCTCATCAGCCGTCCATCTTCCCCCAGGGAAGCTGGTTAAACCTTTTGTCCTAGACCCAGGCTCTCCAGGACTCCAAAATATTTGAGGCATCATTTCTTTCAAGTCTCTTTGCCATACTCTAAATAGTCCATTGATAATGTGAAATTCAGAACAATATCATGTATGAGCGTGTGAGTATTTTTCTGAAGAAAAGGTCTATAATTTCCACTGTATTCTTTAAAAAGGAGTCCATGGCTCAGAAAAGTTAAGAACCGCTGCTTATTTGGGTTAAGCTGATTAAAAAAAAATCATCCTGCGACAGCACACATAGAAGAGCTGAGAGGAGCTACCCAACGTCCGAGGTCAGGGGCAGAAGCCAGGAAGACCCCATGCCGAGGGGCGGCAGCCAAGAGGAGTTACCCCACGTCTGAGGTCAGGGGGAGTGGCCGAGAGTGTCAGACTGTGACAGCACAGGAATGGCGGAGAGGAGTTACCCCATGTCCGAGGTCAGGGGTGGCATCTGAGATTGCCAGGCTGCAACAGTGCAGGAGCAGCTGAGAGGAGCTACCCCTCGCCGGAGGCCAAGGAGTGGTGGCTGCGAGGGCACAGGAGGGCCTAGAGGAGCTATTCCACGTTCAAGGTCAGGAGGGGCAGCGGTGAGGAGATACCCCTCATCCAAGGTAAGGAGCAGGGGCTGCGCTTTGCTGGAGCAGCCGTGAAGAGATACCACACGTCCAAGGTAAGAGAAACCGGAGTAAGAGGGTAGGTGTTGCAAGAGGGCATCAGAGGGCAATACACTGAAACCATACCCACAGAAAACTAGTCAATCTAATCACACTAGGACCACAGCCTTGTCTAACTCAATGAAACTAAGCCATGCCCATGGGGCCACCCAAGACGGGCAGGTCATGGTAGAGAGGTCTGACAGAATGTGGTCCACTGGAGAAGGGAATGGCAAACCACTTTAGTAGTATTGCCTTCAGAACCCCATGAACAGTATGAAAAGCCAAAATGATAGGATGCTGAAAGAGGAACCCCCCAGGTCAGCAGGTGCCCAATATGCTTCTGGAGATCAGTGGAGAAATAACTCCAGAAAGAATGAAGGGATGGAGCCAAAGCAAAGACAATATCCAGCTGTGGATGTGACTGGTGATAGAAGAAAAGTCCAATGCTGTAAAGAGCAATATTGCCTAGGAACCTGGAATGTCAGGTCCATGAATCAAGGCAAACTGGAAGTGGTCAAACAGGAGATGGCAAGAGTGAACACTGATGTTCTAGGAATCAACGAACTAAAATGGACTGGAATGGGTGAATTTAACTCAGATGACCATTATATCTACTACTGCGGACAGGAATCCTTTAGGAGAAATGGAGTAGCCATCATAATCGGCAAAAGAGTCCAAAATGCAGTACTTGGATGCAATCTCAAAAATGACAGAATGATCTCTATTCATTTCCAAGGCAAACCATTCAATATCACAGTAATCCAAGCCTATGCCCCGAACAGTAATGCTGAAGAAGCTGAAGTTGAATGGTTCTATGAAGACATACAAGACCTTTTAGAACTAACACCCCAAAACGATGTCCTTTTCATTATAGGGGACTGGAATGCAAAAGTAGGAAGTCAAGAAACACCTGGAATAACAGGCAAATTTGGCCTTGGAGTACAGAATGAAGCAGGGCAAAGGCTAAGAGAGTTTTGCCAAGAAAATGCGCTGGTCATAGCAAGAACGCTCTTCCAACAGCACAAGAGAAGACTTTACACATGTACATCACCAGATGGTCAACACCGAAATCAGATTGATTATAGTCTTTGCAGCCAAATATGGAGGGGCTCTATATAGTCAGCAAAAACAAGACCGGGAGTTGACTGTGGCTCAGATCATGAACTCCTTATTGCCAAATTCAGACTTAAATTGAAGAAAGTAGGGAAAACCACTAGACCATTCAGGTACAACCTAAATCAATTCCCTTATGATTATACAGTGGAAGTGAGAAATAGATTTAAGTGACTAGATCTGATAGACAGAGTACCTGAAGAACTATGGACAGAGGTTCGTGACATTGTACAGGAGACAGGGATCAAGACCATTCCCATGGAAAAGAAATGCAAAAAAGCAAAATGGCTGTCTGAGGAGGCCTTACAAATAGCTGTGAAAAGAAGAGAAGCCAAAAGCAAAGGAGAAAAGGAAAGATATAAGCATCTGAATGCAGAGTTCCAAGGAATAGCAAGGAGAGATAAGAAACCCTTCCTCAATGATCAACGCAAAGAAATAGAGGAAAACAACAGAATGGGAAAGACTGGAGATCTCTTCAAGAAAGTTAGAGATACCGAGGGAATGTTTCACGCAAAGATGGGCTCGATAAACGACAGAAAAGGTATGGACCTAACAGAAGCAGAAGATATTAAGAAGAGGTGGCAAGAATACACAGAAGAACTGTACAAAAAAGATCTTCATGACCAAGATAATCACGATGGTGTGATCACTCACCTAGAGCCAGACATCCTGGAATGTGAAGTCAAATGTGCCTTAGAAAGCATCACTACGAACAAAGCTAGTGGAGGTG
This sequence comes from Ovis canadensis, assembly GCF_042477335.2. Taxonomy (NCBI): domain Eukaryota; kingdom Metazoa; phylum Chordata; class Mammalia; order Artiodactyla; family Bovidae; genus Ovis; species Ovis canadensis. Next base: position 54,291,574 of record NC_091261.1, read on the forward strand.
ATGGAATTCCAGTTGAGCTGTTTCAAATCCTAAAAGATGATGCTGTGAAAGTGCTGCACTCAACATGCCAGCCAATTTGGAAAACTCAGCAGTGGCCACAGGACTGGAAAAGGTCAGTTTTCATTCCAATCCCAAAGAAAGGCAATGCCAAAGAATGATCAAACGACTGCACAATTGCACTCATCTCACATGCTAGTAAGTAGTGCTCAAAATTCTCCAAGCCAGGCTTCAGCAACACATGAAGCGTGAACTTCCAGATATTCAAGTTGGTTTTAGAAAAGGCAGAGGAACCAGAGATCAAATTGCCAACATCTGCTGGATCATGGAGAAAGCAAGAGAGTTCCAGAAAAACATCTATGTCTGTTTTATTGACTATGCCAAAGCCTTTGACTGTGTGGATCACAATAAAATGTGGAAAATTCTGAAAGAGATGGGAATACCAGATCACCTGACCTGCGTCTTGAGAAACCTATATGCAGGTCAGGAAGCAACAGTTAGAACTGGACATGGAACAACAGACTGGTTGCAAACAGGAAAGGGAGTACATTAAGGCTGTATATTGTCACCCTGCTTATTTAACTTATATTCAGAGTACATCATGAGAAAAGCTGGGCTGGAAGAAGCACAAGCTGGAATCAAGATTGCCGGGAGAAATATCAATAACCTCAGATATGCAGATGACACCACCCTTATGGCAGAGAGTGAAGAGGAACTAAAAAGCCTCTTGATGAAAGTGAAAGTGGAGAGTGAAAAAGTTAACTTAAAGCTCAACATTCAGAAAACGAAGATCATGGCATCTGGTCCCATGACTTCATGGGAAGTAGATGGGGAAACAGTGGTTGACTTTATTTTTCTGGGCTCCAAAATCACTGCAGATGGTGATTGCAGCCATGAAATTAAAAGACGCTTACTCCTTGGAAGGAAGGTTATGACCAACCTAGTTAGCATATTCAAAAGCAGAGACATTCTTTACCAACAAAGGTCCATCTAGTCAAGACTATGGTTTTTCCACTAGTCATGTATGGATGTGAGAGTTGCACTGTGAAGAAAGCTGAGCACCGAAGAATTGATGGTTTTGAACTGTGGTGTTGGAGAAGACTCTTGAGAGATTCTTGGACTGCAAGGAGATCCAACCAGTCCATTCTGAAGGAGATCAGCCCTGGGATTCCTTCGGAGGGAATGATGCTGAAGCTGAAACTCCAGTACTTTGGCCACCTCATGCAAAGAGTTGACTCATTGGAAAAGACTCTGATGCTGGGAGGGATTGGGGGCAGGAGGAGAAGGGGACAATAGAGGATGAGATGGCTGGATGGCATCACTGACTCGATGGACATGAGTCTGAGTGAACTCTGGGAGTTGGTGATGGACAGGGAGACCTGGCATACTGTGATTCATGGGGTTGCAAAGAGTTGGACATAACTGAGCGACTGAACTGAACTGAAATATTAGTGAGCAGAGTAAACTTCACTCAGAGTAAACAGAGCCCTTGCAAGTTCTTTTACAGTTTGCAGTATTGACGTAGCTGAGGGGCATTTCAGGATCAAGAGGAGCAGGTAAATTTGTGGGACTGACCCTGACATTCCTGGAGCACTTCTTTTCCACTACTTTCCTTAGTGAGAGGCAGATCCATGTTTAACCTAAAAAATATGCCCTCCTGTTAATGCTTCACAATGAGTTAAATTTAACAGACATTTGGTGATATATAAATGCAAATCTCTTCCCCACACCAGTGCTTTATTATCCATTGAAAATGAATTTGTCAAGTTGGTCCTGAGAGGTTTGTACTGGAGCAGGGTGACCAGAGCAATGGACACTGAAGACCATCACTAGAAGTAAAAGGATGCAAAAGGGCCGGAATCCACTAATTGTATAACTATTGTCGTTTCTGTTCCATAGAGAATATGAACAGTGATTAAGATCATACTGATTTCAATCATGTGCAAGCATTAGTCCTTCCGTGTCTTTTATTAATCATATCTTGACAAAGGAAAACCTTGAAATTCTTTAAAGAATTTCATTTACTTCTATTTAAAATATTTTTATTTTTACTTTTTATTGAATTATAGTTGATTTGCAGTGTTGTGCCAATCACTGCTGTACAACAGAATGACTCAATTATATATGTGTGGTGGTTTAGTCACTAAGTCATATCCGACTCTTGCAACCCCATGGACTGTAGCCTGCCAGGCTCTTCTGTCCATGGGGTTTTCCATGCAAGAATACTGGAGTAGATTGCCATTTCTTTCTCCAGGGGATCTTCTCAAAGCAGGAATCGAACCCATGTCTCCTGCATTGCAGGCAGATTCTTTACCTAGAGCCCCAGGGAAGCCCCAGTTATATACATACATACATTCTTTTTTAAATATTCTGTTCCACTATGGTTTATCTCAGGAAATTGAATATAGTTTCTAGTGCCAAACAGTAGGATTTGCTGTTTATCCATTCTCTGTACAATAGTTCGCAACTGCCAATCCCAGTCTCCTAAAACAGCCCTCTCCCTTCCTCCCGTCCCCCATTTAGGTTACTTCCATGTCCTGAAGCAACCTGGAAGCATTCCTGTTTCAATGAACATAAGGGTGTATGTATCTTTTCAAATTATGGTTTTCTTGAGATTATATACCCAGGAGTGGGATTGAAGGATCTCATGGTAGCTCTATTTTTAGTTTCTTAAGGAACCTCCATACTGTTCTCCATAGTGGCTGCTCCAAGGTATATTCCCACCAGCAGCATAGGAGGCTTCCCTTTTTTCCACAGCCTCTCCAGCAATTGTTATTTATAGACTTTTTATGTTATTCAGTCTGACCGGTGTGAGGTGGTACCTCATTGTAGTTTTGATTTGCATTTCTCTAGTAATTAGTGATGCTGAGCATCTTTTCATGTGCTTGTTGGCTATCTGTAGGTCTTCTTTAGAGAAATGTTTATTACGGTCTTCTGTACATTTTTCTATGGGGTTGGTTTTTTGGTTGTTGAGTTGTATGAGCTGTTTGTATGTTTTGGAGATTAACCCTTTGTTAGTTGCATCGTTTGCAAATATTTTCTCCCATTCTGTAAGCTGTCTTTTCATTTTTATGGTTTCCTTTCCTGTGCAAAAGTTTGTAAGTTTGATTAGGTCTCATTTGTTTATTTTTGTTTTTCTTTCTCTTGCTTTGGGAGACTGATCTAAGAAAACATTGCTATGATTTATGTCAGAGAATGTTTTGCCTATGCTTTCTTCTAGGAGTTTTATGGTGTCCTGTCTTATATTTAAGTCTTTAAGCCATCTGTGTTTATTTTTGTGCAGGTTGTGAGGCATGTAAAGAACTTCCTTTACTTCTTAGTCAAGGACAGAACCTTTCTTCTGGGAAACTAGATGGGGCAAGTGTGTACAGGTTGAGATCAGAGTATATACCATGCTGCCTGGTCTTGGTTTTGGAATATGGACAGAAAATATAGCAAGGGAAGAAGGAATTTTGGTGATGAAAAATATTAGAATAGTGTTATCTTAAAAATTAGTCTTAGAACTTACAGAGTTATAATTAAGTAGCTTTTACAGACTGTCACTTGTCACCAATGTGTCTAATTTTATCTTTAATTTATATCTCAAAACTCAGAAAGAAGTGAATTTTAGCATATTTTAAAACTTTTTTGTAGATACCTCACTGGGAAGGCAAATACTGGGTCCGCCTTTTCTGGACTTCAACCTAACAATAATAAAAACCCTGGTAGGCAGCTTTTCTCTCTCCCTTATTCCACTAAAAGGTATCAGACATCCATGGTCATTTCTATTTCCCAAGTAGAGTCACATCAATAAATATCCTCTATCATCAATGAACAGACATTGTCCTTGTTACTAACCCTATTGTTTTCCTCCTTCCAAAGAGAAGGTATTTTCCTTTTATCAAATATTCTATAACAGCGTCTAAATCATTTCGATGTAAGTAGACTTCTAGTTCTAGTCAGACAAAATGTTCTTTTCGTTTTCAAAGGGGGCAGATTAATTTTCTTCCTGTTATTGAGAAACAAAATTATGCAATAAAAACAATGATAACAAAACAAATAAAAGCATCTAAGAAATATGGACTGGAATACCAGAGCTACTTTAAACAGAATCTTCACTGATATTATAGTAAGCTTGTTAATATTCTATAACAAGCTCTCTTAAACAAAACTCTTATATTCATCTGTATGGGGGTAAAATAGATGAGTGTTGTAAGAATGCTTGAACCTAGAAGAAAAGGACAAAAATTTGCAAATGATTGCAATATACAAGACACTCCATCAGGTGACTTAGATGTGTTATGTTATTTTCTACTCACAGAAAAACCCATGTTACATGGAGGAAACTAAATTTCCAGAAGTAAATTTCACAACCTGCCCAATGTCTCCATTGCTGGGTTTTGAAGGAAGGATTTAAACACAAGAGATGCTTAAATATTAAAAAAAAAAAAAATGTGCCAAACCTCCGCTCTCACACAATCCCTTTTGAATTCTCAGATCAAAGCAAAGGAAGCTAAATCAAGACTACAGGTGAGATGCTTTAATTAATATGACTGAAGTGAGGACCATAAGGCATTTTAAAAATTCTGAAAGTGAGGTAGGAAAAGAAAAAAATCCTGCAACTTTCCCTAGAGTCTGCTTGAATCACAGAGGATTTTTTCCTGAACTTTTTCCCTATGAAGGACAAATTGTCTGCAGGCCAGTATTTGCATCTCATTTTGAATCTATCAACAACAGCTTGTCTTTTTATACTTCTGTCCTTGAAAACGTTCTTCAAGCCCCAGCATCTTTTTGAAAGCCTGTCTTAATTTGTAGTTCAAGTGCAGAAGCAGAAGTTACCCTTGAGAAAATATTCAGAGCCATCCCTTAATTTAGGGCATGAGTCAGGAGTCAGCAGAGCCATCCCATAGTTCTACAATGTACAACTGAGCTTTGAATATCAGACCAGTAAAATAAATTCATAAAAGTAATGGGAAAAAGTAATTCTTATAAAATCTCATGAAAAGACAAAACTTGAAAACTCACAAATTGTTATTTTATTTTTAGGCCTTGATGAATTCAATTACAACACTAGATAAGAAACTTTTAGTGTGTATCCAAACATTTTCAATAATTAAATCATGTTATTTCATGCTGCCTAATAGCTATTGGCACCAACTGTGCACTAATCTCCAAAGAGGACCAAGGAAATCAAGGGTAACCACCTCCTGCCACTAATCCACAGGGAGGTTTGCAATTTTTACTGTAATACATTGTAGGAAGTCAATTGTAGGTTCACCACCACTGAACAAACAGCTTGAGATGGTAGCTGAAACAAAGAAAATGAAATCAGGAAGAAATGCATGGATGAACACAGAACCCTACATTTAGGTCACAAAATCTTTTGGATAAATACAGAGTGAGGAAAAGTTATCTAAGAGTATAGCTTGTGACAAAGAATTAGAGACATTTTATTTTAGGCTTAAAATAAATTACTGTAATGAAGAAGCTCTCCAGAAAGCAAATGCTGTTTCAGGCTTTATTGATAAACATAGGCTGAGAGTAACTGACATTCCATCCATGTTGAAAGCACCACCTGCTCAAGAGGCTGTTTTCTGGATGGAAACAGTAACAGTTTGAAAATTTTCCGTATGGAGAATTGTCAAAGGAAATTGGGGTTACTGTAGTCTATAAGACTGTATATAACATAAAAATAGAAGCCCATTGCCCTCAAATATTTGAAGGATAGTAGTCTAGATGAAAGATTATAATCATTTTCCATGATTTTGGCAAAACCTAAGAGTGGAAATTATAACAAAGCTCGCTTTGACTTAAAATATAGAAATATCTCTAATATTAGTCATACAAAGGGACAAATTTGCCAGACTGCCCCTAGAGTATTGTCTTAGATTTCTGGTGCTGAAGGAGGAGATATGGTAAGAAAAGTTATTATATCTGAAAGGGATGTACTTCTACATGGCCTCTGCGTTCTAGACTATGGAAGGGCTGAGCCAGGTATCTTAGAGGCATAAACTAAAGGGAGAAGATGATACTAATTTACAAATGAAACTTAAAAACAAGAATCTAGGAAGAGTTCTTAACCATAATGCAAATATGACATAAATCTTCAAGGTATATTGAAATTTTTCTTTGGTTCCATATTTGTTCATTTATATTTTTAATGTACTTCTTGAATATAAAAGTTCTGAAACAACAAAGTGAAGCTTCTGCTCCTTTTGTTTTTGCTTGTTAAGTGTCTTCATTTTGAGGTTAGGGTTCATTGAACAACCATGATTTCTCTTTCAACCCACAAAAAGACACCAAACACTTTATAACTGAACAATCCCAAATCACTCAGGATTTTTACTCTTATAAAAAAAATTGTATGATATCTACAAGCCACCCTTCCCAAACCTCCATCAGCTTAGGTCACTGAGCTGACTTTCTAGGATTAGAGATTAAGGATGTCTTTCTCACCTCCAAAAGGCTAAATGATATCAATGTGATGTCATCAAAATGGCCTCTGGGGGGAGGAGGGGAGTTAAATGTACTTCTAAATTAAATCATGGAACTCTATAGTACCTAAAAGCTTATTGTGGGTATCCACTTTGTGAGCTTAAAATAATAAAAAATTTTTATTTTGAGCAGTGTCAGAATTGGAGTTAGAAGTGTATTAATGAAAAGCATGATTATAAACATCATCAGTTTAAAAACATGAATGCTACATTTATACATAAGAATGTAAGAGATTTTTAGAAAGTAGTCGTTTTTGGCAATTATAATTTCCTTAGGATTGAAGAATGTAACTATATGTCTACCCATTATTGAGACTTCCAAATTTCAGTTATTTCCCCAGGGCTAGGTCTTCCTTACATCACCTTTACCATATATTTGTAAATAGTTATAAATCTTTTCTTTCCTTCCTCACTTTTTTGCCTCTCTTTTGCTCCCTTCCTGTACTTCCTTTATCATCATTTCCCTCAAGGGCAATCAAGGGCAATTTCTTTGGTTTCTCTTTAGGCATTCTATGTAAAAAAGAAAAAAAAGAGAGAGAGAGAGAGAATTAGACCCATTCATCTCTAGAAAATGAGAGACATTTTATGGGGGTCAGAGCAGGCCACCCTAAATATGCCACTTTGACATATTGGTCATTTTGAATTAAAGTTACTGAAGAAACAGCCAATGACAGGAGGATGCTCTGACCTGCCTCCATCCTCCTGAGAGAAGGAAAATTCTCTCACGTGAAAGGTACTCTCCTCACACCAGAAATAGACACCGTTACTGCCAGAGATCAGAAGTTCAGGGCCAAGAAGACTACACGAACAAACTCTGCTCAGCTTTTATACTAACTAGTACTCAGGCCTGAACTTCTTCATCTTGTCAGTTCTTCAAAATTTAATTTCTACTTTGTCTAGAAGGTTACAGTAGTCTCTTGCCATTCCCATTGGAATTGGTTCCAGGAGTCACTGTGTGTACCAAAATCCATGAGTGCTCAAGTCTCTTATATAAAATGGGACAGCCTTCCATATCTATAGATTTCTCACCTATGAATTCTTCCAACCATGGCTTGAAATTTTGATCTGTGGTTGGTTGAATCTATGTATGCAAAACCCATGGATTTGAAAAAAGAGGGCCAACAAAAAATTTGTTTCAAATTTTCATTGAAACAAATTGGTATGTAAGTGGACCCATATAGTTAAAACATGTGTGTTGTTCAAGGGTCAACTGTATGCAAGCTGCTTGCTTTGATCATTTCTGAGTCCCATATTTCTATAAACAACTGAGAGTACAAAATTAACATTTGATTTTCCTCTGTAATCTGTCTCATATGAATTTAATTGTTAGACCAGCCAGAAGAACACAGAACTATAGAGAAAAAATTTTCTTCCCCAACAGCTGGATAAACAGTCAGCAGAACAAACTTCACTAGCTCAAAGCTGTTTGCCCTGAGGCTACTGCAGCTGAGAAACCTGGGACTTCTGAAGGTAAGGATTCACACCTGTTAGTCTCCTAAATCTCTGCCTGCAGGGCCCCATGGAAATGAGAATAGTGAGAACTCTTTTCTTTCCTTTTGCTAAATTTAGATTAGCAGGAGAAAATATTTGTCCTAGCTTATTTGGCTTCCGGTAAAAAATTGAGAAATTTTGTTTTCTATTGACCATTTTCTATGTGTTTTGTTGTCTGTTGTGTCATTTGTCATAAGGAGGAAAACTATAAGATGAAGTTTTTCTTTTGCCTTGTTCTTTGTCTTAAGAGTTTGGCTTTGTGACCTGTGAGAACATCAGGTCCCTAAGAGACCTTTATAGTCTCAACCTTCGTTTCCTGAGGCTAGAAAAATCCCCATTCCAGTAGCATCTGCCCCAGTTAGAGATTAGCAGGCCTGTAACTGGAGGCTTTACAACTTCCCGTGTGGGGCTGAAGACACTCTTTTCTCTACAGCATCCTTACCACCTGTATGACAAAGCCTTTGATTTCTTAGGCTATCTTTGGGAGTGAAGTGAATGGATCTTGTGAGGGGCACAGCTCTTGCAGTTTATTTTAGAGCCCTCTTGGGTGGTGGTGGTTTAGTCGCTAAGTTGTGTCTGACCCTTGTGAGGCCCATGGACTGTAACCCAACAGGCTCCTCTGTCCATGGGGTTTCCCAGGCAAGAATATTGGAGTGGGTGCCATTTCCTTCTCCAGAGGATCTTCCTGACCCAGAGATCGAACCTGTGTCTCCTGCAGTGCAGGCAGATTCTTTACCACTGAGCCACCTGGGAAGCCCAGACTCCTCTTAAGCCCTTAGTTAAGCCATAAAAAATCTTATCAGTTTGAGTCACTATTGAGATTTAAAGATCTGACTTGTCAATGGCCAGATGATAGATTCTTTGAATTGATTATATTTAAGAAAGAAAGAAAACATTTTTAGAAAGCTCTCATCCAGAGGAGCCTGGCGAGCTGTCATCAATGGGGTCGCAAACGTTGGATACGACTGAATGACACACACACACACACACACACACACACACACACACTTGGGACTTCCCTGGTGGTCCAGTGGCTAAGACTCCACATTCCCAACGCAAGGGGACCCGGGTTCCATTCCTAGTCAGAGAGCAAGATCCCACATGCCACAACTAAGAGTTCTCATGCCACAACTAAACACCCTGCATGCTGACACTAAGATTGGTGTAGCCAAATAAATAAATATTTTTTTGAAAAGGAAAGCTCTTGTTCTCAAAAATTGTCTTATTGGTACAAATGGGATGGCCAAATTAAAAAGAGGACACAAAGAAATGTAACAGCTAGCCTTAGGAACTCTCTTAACAACGTGGAAAAAAAAGAAAATAAAACTTGGAACAAAATTAAAGTCCCCATTCAATATAAATTCCTTTTGTTGAAATCTGAACACATCTCATTAGCAAATTCCCTTAACTCCCAAAACTCCTCCATTTTCCCTAGAAAAAAAAACAATAAACGCCCAGCTGCTATTTTAACTTCGCTTCACTACAAGATTTACAGAGAACACAACAGCTTAATGTCTAGACCTAGGATATACAGGTCACTCATGTAAATATTACAAGTCAGGAAATAAATTTAACAGAAACATTCAAAACAAGCAATAAGTCTCAAACATAAGATCTGTTTTCCTAGGTTCTATAATCAGGTCCTGCCAGCTTCAGACTTTCCTATGCAATATCTTTTGTGAATAAGTCTTAGACCCCCAAATAATTTACATCCCCGGACAGCAGCAGGCCCTTTAAATTATAAAACCCTTTTACCTTCACTTCAGGGGATTTTTACCAGATTTAGGGAGCTCAGAAAAATTCATTCTTTCACTCTCCCTTAAAATTGTAACTTGTACCATGTTTTTAAATATAAACACTCCTTCTCACAGTTGCCTGCAACTGAATCTGGCTAGCTCAGTCAGTAAAGTCTGAAGGGAAAAAAAGAAAAGAAGAAGAGGAAATCTAGCTTTTTAAAATACAAACTGCTGGAAAGGTCTTTTTTCAAAATCCAGTTCACAGCCTCCTTAATATTACCAATATGACTGGTAATTACCAATATGATTGATATCAAAGACAAATATGATTCTTCCTCCACAAATAGAGGAAAGCTTCAATCAGATGAATAGATAAACAACTTATTTCAACTCTTATTTAATCAGACTCATGAGTTTTATATTGTTATACTTGGTTCACGGCTAAAATTTTACAACAAAAGCTGTAAGAGCTTTGTGTTTGTATGTACATCTATGTTTGCACATTAGAGTTACCGTACTCCTCTACCTCTGGATGGTATTACCAACATTAATTTGAGAAAGGGCTCTACTTGGCTTAAAAATAAATGCTTATGAATTATTTCTAAATTTCAGAGATATAATAGGAATCAACTCAAATGTCTCCAAAGTTCATGTTTTATAGAATAATTTTCAGTAAATAGAAAGTAGTTTGTTGGTTTAAGTAATACAGACATGGCTTTAGAGTAATCAACATGAAGAATAATACTTTTATCCTACCACAGGTTCGCTAAAAGTCAAATAAGCTCATGCTAATTCTGTTATAAAATTTGTCAGCAAGAAAAATAATATAAAAGGATGGCTAACTGCTTTAATATCTTATAAAATGTTCATGAACATAATTGTTAAACACAGATGAATTAAATGGATATAAGCAAGATAAGAGTTTTAAGGTAGATTTTTAGCAATGATTGTTTTATGATATATCTCCTTACATAGTTTCCCAAATCTCTTTGGTCGCTTCTGACCTTAGAACTTTGCTAAGTTAATTAAATGATGGAGATTCATTGAAAGTCCAGATTATTTTAAGTAAGATAAGATAATGAAATTTTAAATGCTAAACACATCTAAGTTTAACAACTTTTGACCTCTTATTACAGAGGCTAAACATGCTTGGGTCTCTTAGGAAACATAACTTATGCCACACTGAAAAATTCTACTTAAAGGAAGCACATAAATACATAAATCTGCCAATATAAAGACTGCTCGTATAGAAAAAATTGACAGTTCACATTTGCTTACTTCTTAGATATCACTGGAAGTTCATGTATTTAAGATTAAAAAATTCTAATGAGTTATCTGATTATAATTACTAGAACTAATGAGGGAAACAAATGTATGTTTGGAAAAAAAAAGTAGACTATATGTTTTTTGTTAAGAAAGGGTATGAAGAATGGAGATACATTTTTCTGAGGAAAGAGAAAGTAATTTTTCCTAAAGTAAAGCTTATTTCTGAAGAGGTTGAAAAATCAAGGACAAACCAAAGTGGGGATGAAAATTTATAGGTTTGTGAAAAAGAAATATTGGGAAAGTAATTTTATGCATGTTCAAAGTGAATACAATTGAATAAATTTATTATAAGGCTTTTGAAAATAAGCTTTAATGTCAATCATATTTTTACATAAAACTGTACCTTAATTTTTTTTATCTGCTTGAAAAAAATAAATTTTATTTGGACTATTGGTCTGCTCTTTTTCAACTTTTATCTAAGCAGTTGATAAATTTATATCAAGTACAAACTGAAAGTTGAATCTCTTGTCCCTTAAGATTATTTTTGCTGCAATTTTGGCTCATGAGGCCCTCAAACATGGCAGTGAGATTGGGTTATTGGTATTATATAATACTGTCTTAAAATGTGCCCCATGTTATGAATCACAACTGTTTAACTGAACTAACCTATTCTCAGGACTAAATTTTTGGTTTAAAGCATGGAACCATGGAACAATCCATGGAAAAAAGAAGTATGGAACAATCAATAACTCAGCTACTAGCTTAATTCTTGCTTCACAGCTACCAGCTCAACTTCTAAGTATGAAACTTTCAGAAAAGTTTCAGAAGAGGAAACTGATGAGGTTCAGAAGAGGCTAGCTCAAACTTATTTGCAGGGCAGCAATAGAGAAAGACTTGTGGACAAAGGCAGGGAAGGAGAGGGTGGGATGAACTGAAAAAGCAGCATTGAAACATATACATTGTTTATTGCTTTTTGCTGGCTAAGTCATGTCCAAACTCTTTGCAATCCTATGGACTGCAACACACCAGGTTTCCCTGTCCTCCACCATTTCCCAGAATTTGCTCAAATTCTTATCCCAATATTGAGTCAGTGATGCTCTCTAACCATCTCATCCTCTGCTGTCCCCTTCTCTTTTTGCCTTCAATCTTTCCCAGCATCAGAATCTTTTCTAATAAGTCAGCTCTTTGCATCAGGTGGCCAAAGTATTGGAGCTTCAGCTTCAGCATCAGTCTTTCCAATAATATTCAGGATTGATTTCCTTTAGGATTGACTGGTTTGATCTCCTTGCAGTCCAAAGGGCTCCCAAGAGTCTTCTCTGGCACAATCCAAAAGTGTCAATTCCTTGGCACTCAGCCTTCTCTGTGGTCTAACTCTCACATTCATACATGACTACTAGAAAAATCATAGCTTTGATTATACAGACCTTTGAAAGCAAAGTGATATCTCTGCTTTTTAATATACTATCTAGGCTAGTCATAGCTTTCCTTCCAAGGAGCAAGTATCTTAATTTCATGGCTACATTCACCATCCACAGTGATTTTGGAGATTAAGAAATCTGCCACTGCTTCCACTTTTTCCCCTTCTATTTTCCATGAAGTGAAGGGACCAGATACCATGATCTTAGTTTTTTGAATGTTGAGTTTTAAGCCAGCTTTTTCACTCTCCTCTTCACCCTCGTCAAAAGGCTCTTTAGTTCCTCTTCACTTTCTGCCATTAAAATGGTATCATCTGTATATCTGAGGTTGTTGATACATCTCCCAACAACATTGATACCAGCTTGTGATTCATCCAGCCTGACATTTCACATGATGTAGTTTGCATATAAGTTAAATAAGCAGAGTGACAATATACAGCCTTGTCATACTCCTTTCCTAATTTGGAGCCAATCAGTTGTTTCATGTCTGATTCTAGCTGTTGCTTCTTGACCTGCATATAGGTTTCTCAGGGGGCAGGCAAGGTGGTCTGATATTCCCATCTCTTTCAGAATTTTCCACAGTTTGTTGTGATCCGCACAGTCAAAGGCTTTACATAGTCAACGAAGTGGAAGTAGATGTTTTTCTGGAATTCCTTTGCTTTCTCTATGATCCAGCTAATGTTGGCAATTTGATCTCTGGTTCCTCTGCCTTTTCTAAACCCAGTTCATACATCTGGGAGTTCTCGGTTCACTTGCTGCTAGCTTGAAGCCTAGCTTGAAGGATTTTGAGCATTACCTTGCTAGTATGTGAAGTGAGTGCAACAGTATAGTAGTTGAACATTTTTTGGCATTGCCCTTCTTTGGGATTGGGATGAATACTGGACTCTTTCCAGTCCAGTGGCCATTGCTGAGTTTTTCAAATTTGCTGACATATTGAATGCAACACTTTAATTGCATCAGCTTTTAGGGTTTCAAATAGCTCAGCTGGAGCTCTGTCACCTCCACTGTTCACAGTAATACTTCCTAAGGCCTACTTGACTTCACACTCCAGGATGTCTGGCTCTAGGTGAGTGATCACACCATCGTGGTTGTCTGGGTCATTAAGAAATTTTTTGCATAGTTCTTCTGTGTATTCTTGCTACTTTTCCTTAATATCTTTACTTCTGCTAGGTCCTTACCATTTCTGTTCTTTATCATGTCCATTCTACATGAACTGTTCCCTTGGTATCTCTAGTTTTCTTGAAAAAAATCTCTAGTCTTTCCTATTCTATTGTTTTCCCCTATTTCTTCTCATTGTTCCCTTAGGAAGACCTTCTTATCTCTCCTTGCTATTCTCTGAAACTCTACACTTAGTCAAGTATATCTTTCCCTTTCTACCTTGACTTTTGCTTCTCTTCTTTCCTAGGCTATTTGTAAAGACTTCTCAGACAACTACTTTGCCTTCTTGCATTTCTTTTTCTTTGGGATGCTTTGGTCACTTCCTTCTGTACAATGTTACATATTTAATGTATATTTCCCAGTAGGAATTTGCTGTATGACACAGGGAGCTCAACTCAGCACTCTGTGACAACCTAGAGGGATCGGATGGGGTGGGAGGGAGGTTCAAGAGGGAGAGGGCATATATATACCTATGGCTGATTCATGTTGATGTATGGCAGAAACCAACACTACATTGTAAAGCAATCATCCTCCAATTAAAAATAAATTTTAAAAAAGAAAATGAAAAGCCCAGCTCAAAATGTGCCTCTTGGCAGATTCATTATTTTGAATAAAATTATTCAAGCAAAAGCAAGAAGGATATTCTGACCATCTTGTCTGTTCCCCCTGGAAGCATGAAATACATCTTCCAGTGAAAGATATCCTCCTCCCACCAGGAGGTAAACAGGCAGCCTTATTGCTGGAGATCGGGAATTCAGGGCCAAGAAGGCTACATAAACAAACTCTGCTTAGTTCTTCACTAATTAATACCCAAGCTTAAGTTTGTCTGTCTTCTCAAATTTATTGTTCCTTTATCTAAAAGGTCTAAAAGCTGTGTGCTTTGGTCACTCCTTTGAGTCTCATATTTCTGTAAACTCTTGTACTTATGAAATTAAAATTCTATTTTCTCCCATTAATCTGTTTCATGTCAATTTAATAACCATCCAGAAGGACCTAGAAGAGTAGAGGAAATTTTTTCTCCCCGATACACTCAAAAGTCCTGGAGAAGATGAAAAATTAGGCATGTGTGTGTGTGTGTTGTGTGTATATACATATATATGTGTATGTATGCATGTATATATATATATATATATATATATATATATATAAACCTTTGTATAATTCTACGTGACTATATTTTTAAGCTGTAAGCTAATGGTTTGACACACTTTATAACTGAAAGTGGAATGAAAATTAGTTAGGGAATATTGTGTGTGCAAAAAATTTTTGCTTTCACCAGGGGAACATTGTTTATTTTTTCATCAGTGGAAAAAAAAAAAAAACCCAGTGGCAGTTTCCAGCTCTTAGCATCCCCTGGTTATAGAGGGCCACTACACGGATCATCACAATGCCAGATAGAAACACTAGATCAGGGAGCATCACACTTCTCCCTATCAATTTGAGTATTAGAACAGGCTCTGAAAATGTTGGTTTTCCAAAGTGAAGTCTGTGATAAAGAAGAGGAGCTGCTCTCAGAAAGTTGCCATCTAAAATACTAAATTCTCCTGGGAACAAGTTAGAGAAACCTTCTCTTTCAAAAAAAATAAAGAGGTAACTAACAAACTAGATTTTCAAGGCAACTGACATTTACTCATACTTACAGGTTGCACAAATACTAGGCTGAGAATGAAAGCTTATAATTTTGGTACCAGCTCCCCACACGAGAGACTAAACACAGACAATTACAAATGATAAAAAATATATACACAGAATCCATCTCTTTGTTTAAAGATATGTGTACTCAAAGCAATAGTAAAGCTAGCAAGAGAAACAGTCTGTCCAGAAAGGCTTCCAAAAGAATGTAAATACTGTAGAAAAAGGGCTTCAAATTTAGAACCTGAAGGTATCTTTAAATTCTTCAGTGAACTCTTCTATTTTTCAGATATGGAATGAAATAAGTGATGTGAAGAAACACAGTCACAAATTCAAAATTTCATGCTGAAACTTGGATCTCTTGAGGACTTATTCAGAGTTCTTCCCACACAGCATTCTATTCTGTAATCCCTTATTGACTGCCTAAAACGTGGGTGGCACGTTGATGGCTAGGGCTCTAAAGATGAATCTTCATCCATCAGTTCAGTCTCTCAGTCGTGTCCGACTCTTTGCGACCCCATGAGCCACAGCACGCCAGGCCTCCCTATCCATCACCAACTCCTGGAGTTCACCCAAACCCATGTCCATTGAGTCGGTGATGCCATCCAACCATCTCATCCTCTGTTGTCCCCTTCTCCTCCTGCCCTCAATCTTTCCCAGCATCAAGGTCTTTTCAAATGACCTTCGCATCAGGTGACCAAAGGTTTGGAGTGTCAGCTTCAAAATCAGTCCTACCAATGAACACCCAGGATTGATCTCCTTTAGGATGGACTGGTTGGATCTCCTTGCAGTCCAAGGGACTCTCAAGACCCTCCAACACCACAGTTCAAAACCATCAATTCTTCAGCACTCAGCTTCTTTTATAGTCTAACTCTCACATCTATACATGACCACTGGAAAAACTATAGCCTTGACTAGATGGACCTTTGTCGACAAAGTAATGTCTCTGCTTTTTAATATTCTGTCTAGGTTGGTCAAAGACATATATTATAGGAAGAGGAAGCCATATGAAGAGATTTTCCAATGCATATGAAGCAGTGTGTGTCATAAAGGAAGAATAATATAAATTCTACCACATTAGACACAGCATTTAAGAACTGGCAAATACTGAGCAGGTCTATAAACATGGTCCATGACCTGATAGTTTTGTTGTTGATGATGATGATGTTTTAAAATTTTTAAAAAGTAAGTGTTCTGTGGTTCTGGACACTTTTGACTACAAATTATTCATCCGCATTGTTTCCTTTATCTTTCATAATTATTTGTTTCTCTTTTATCTTATTTATTAACCTATGATAGATTAATACTCTGATTATGAATTAATTTATAGAATGATTTTACATTTCTTGGTATTGCTCTGATATATTCTCATTGAAAAGTAAGCCTAGTAGAACTATTATGAGAGACTTTTAAAATGAAGTACTGTAAATGTCATTTATAATAAGAAATATATTGTCTTTTTGATTCTGAAACAGAACGCCTAAAACCATTGGAATTTTTCCTAAGTGGTGAAGTTGACAAAAGTGTCTTGCTATGTTAATGGGGTGGTCTGGACCTCACCTATGGATGGGGGCTGGTTACCAAGAACACCAACCATATGATCAGAGAATTGAAACTTTCAGTCCCATCCCCTGACTTCAGGGCTGGGAGAGGAGCTACAGATCGAATTAATTGCCAATGGACAATAACTTAATCAATTTCCCTTTGTAATAAAGTCTTCATTAAAACCCAAAAAGTGTGAGGCAGGTGAGCACATGCTGATTTGGCAAGGGTAGTGTGCTAGGAGAGGGGGCACACCTTTCCCCCATACCTGCCCTGTGCATCTCTTCCACCCAGGTGTTCCTGAGTCAAAAAATTTTTTTTTTTAAAGGAAATCAGTCATTTTGGAAGTAAAATGTTTCTCTGAGTTCTGTGGGCTGTTTTAGTAAATCAAATCTCCAATCTATAGCCAGCTGGTCAGAAGCACAGGTGACCACCTGGGCTTGTGATTGGCATCTGAAGAGGGATGGGGGGGACTCCTGTGGGACCGGAGTCAGAGGATTGCTTGGTGATGTGGGAAAAACTCTCCCCACTGGGTGCAGAACTTCAGATACTACTACCTAAATATAAGTACAATGCAGTACATTGTTTCTAACTGAAAATTAGTTGTCGATAACATGGTATACTCTAGATTTATTCACTAGATTACCAAAATTAAATGAGACTTGAAAGAGGAATATATTCAAGTACATGATTCCTTTTGAAATGAATGTTCCTTACATTTTGCACATAAGCTCCACTATAATTTGACTTTTACACTGTTCATAAAACTCTCTTCTAAAATACAAGCCAGGGAGGAGACTAGAAATTTACTTGTTAGCCACAGTGAAGGAAATTAAAATGTGTCCCAAGACATTTAGGGATTATTAGGAAAATGTCATTTATGTTCAATTTTTCCTTTGTTATCTTAAAGAAATAATGTAGACAGGAAAGCTCCATAGTTTCATTAAAATGTAAACTTCTAACACAATAAACCCCAGAATTAATTTAAAAGAAAATTTCACAGAATATAAGAGCAAATAATTTCTTCGTTTCTTTTTTCTTACCAACATATCCCTTAGTTTTTTTTTCTTCCCAGTCATCATGAATTATTCTCATTGATTTCATAAGAGCTCACAGCTTTAGAAAATTCTGGGAACTGTTTATTTTAAAGCATTTTTCTAAAATATGCTCTTTTCACATGTAAGTAGGATAGATAAAAATGATCTTGTTTAAATTAGCAGAAAACAACCTATTATGTATGCTGTTACATGCTAAATGGAGAAGGAAATGGCAACCCACTCCAGTATTCTTGCCTGGAGAATACCATGAACAGAGGAGCCTGGCAGGCTACAGTCCATGGGGTTGCAAAGAGTCGGACATGACTGAGTGACTATCACCGCATGCTAAAATTCAGCAAAACTAATAAACAGAATACAGTATATCTGTATAATGAATGTGCTGTGCTGTGCTTACTCACTTAGTCGTGTCCAGCTCTTTGTGATCCCATGGACTGTAGCTCTCCAGGCTCCTCTGTCCATGGGGATTCTCCAGGCAAGAATACTGGAATGGGTTACCATGTCCTCCTCCAGGGGATCTTCCCAATCCAGGGATCCAACCCATGTCTCCTGCATTGCAGGTGGATTCTTTACTGTCTGACCCACCAGGGAAGCCCATATAATGAGTACTATGTATCAATAAAAAAGAATGAAGTCATGTACATGAATAAATCTTGGAAATATTATGCTAAATGAAAGAAGCCAGTGATAAAGGGCCATGTAGTCTATGATTTCAATTATATGAAGTAATCAGAATAGGTGAATCCACAGAGATAGAAAGAATTCGGTGATTCCTTGGGCTCTGGCCTTGGGGAGGGATGTTGGGGACCCGGGGAAAGACAGTTAATGTGTACAGGATGTTTTAGGTGAGTGCTGGAAATGTTTTAAAATTAGACCATGGTGATGGATGAACAACTGTGTAAATATACCAAAACGCACAGAACTGTAAACTTTAAATAAGTGGATTTATGGACTGAGCACACACGCATGGTACATGGACTGTTTATCAATAAAGCTATAAAATGAAAAAAATAAAACCCACCAATATACACATGGATACACAATTGTCTACGGTTCTATGAATTTTTAAAATAATGTAAAATAATTAAGGTAATAGATGCACCAGATTTTGAAATTTAACTATTCACAATGCACCAAAAAAACAGTATCCTTATACATAAATTCTATACATTGGTTGGCATATAACATTAGAATGAATTTCTAAAACTGAACTTGTTACATTGAAGAGTATGTAGATTTTAATATAGTTTTGGCAGATTGCTCCCAAAGTTACTGTTACCAGCAGAAGAGTCCTAGTTTCACCACACTCCAACCAATGGAGCTTTATATATCTTTCATTCTAATCTGTTTTACCAAATCTGGATTTGGTCACATTTTTTTAGTCCTTAATATATAAACACTTAAAACAAATACTGGCAGCCTCTGCCTTCTTGTACCATTTGAAAAACTGATTAGTGCCTCTCAACTGGTGGTCCAGTGATTAAGAATCCGCCTTGCAATGCAGGGGACACCTGTTACATCCCTGGTCTGGAAAGATCCCACGTACTGCAGGGCAACTAGGCCCACGCCACCACCACGGAGCCCACATGCCACAACTATGGAAGACTGTGCTCTGCAATAAGAGAAGCCACTGCAGTGGGAAGCCCATGCACAAACTGACAGCAAACGGTGCTGGGAAAGCCCACAGGCAGCAACGAAGACCCAGCACAGAAAAAAGACAACATATGTTATTTAATTTTTAAAATAAATAAAAAATAAAAAGCTTATTAATCCCCTTGATTCCATTGGTTCTTATTCTACAAAATATAAATTCACTATACTATCCATATAAGCCTTTTATCTTATCAATTTGTTAATATTTCATTCACAAATATGTTACTTATAATACTTAAAAGTTACATTTCTATTCTGTGCTTTATCATAATTTACATAATGATCCAAGTAAGGAATCTGACATTTGGGATTTCCAATTTTAATATATTATTTTGTATTTTGGCAAAACACTTAAATTATAGTTCCTTATTTGCACTTAAATATAACAAATCATATAGATTTTTTCATAGAATACATATTTTACCTCATTTAGCCCATTGATGGTAAAGAGCAAATTTATCTTTTGAATACCTTTCATTTATCCCTCTTATTTTTCTCTGACACACAGTCTTTTTTGTGCACACAGACACACATCTGCATACATATAAACATAAGTGCATGCTCACATGTACACTTTACAGTAGGTCAAGGATGCAAAATGAGCATTTTGTGGATCTAACTTTCCTTATTTGTAATTATTTTCCTAGGATAGATTTCCAGAAATGATATTGCTATGTCAAGTATGTCTTTTTTATTGCTCTTAATATTATAATGTTGATTTCTAAGCAGTGCTATAGCAACTACTTACCATTAAAGAAAATATAGCTATCACTAATGATTAGCATTGGCTATTTTTTTATTCTATATGCCTGGCTAATTTAATTGGTGAAAATGCTTCCACATTTATGCTTTAATTTGTATGTCTTTTTTGACTAGTATGGTACTAGCAAATAATGTTTTTTAATAGTTTTATGTATCATTAATGAATGTTCAAACATGATTGTTCATATTTAAATTTTTTCTTCTCCATTTTTATATTTTGAGTAAATTAACTATTGATTGTATGATTTTTATCTTTCTTTTGTTTTCTTTTTGCTTTAGGATATGTTTGACTACAGGATTTATGACAGACAAAATTTTTCAATTTTTAAAGAGTCCAATCTGTCCTTTTCTTTTGATATCACTGTCATTTCTAAGCTTAGACAGATATCACCTCCCCAAAGACTTGGCAATTAATTAGCTTTAGTATTTTCTAGGGTTTCCTGGTATGATGTTTGCATGCAAATCTAGTGTAGAAAATAGATTATAAAGGCAAACTGATTAATAGTAAAATTCTCTTTCTAAGTGACACATCTGTTCCTATTGAAAATAATTTAAAAAGCTATTTAAAATAGCTTAGCAACTTGTATGGAAGCAATAAGATGGACACTCTGATCCCTCTGTTCAGTTCAGTTCAGTTCAGTTCAGTTCATTCGCTCAGTCATGTCCAACTCTAGGCGACCCCTCGCAGCACACCAGGCTTCCCTGTCCATCACCAATTCCCAGAGTCCACCTAAACCCATGTCCATTGAGTCACTGATGCCATCCAACCAACTCATCCTCTGTTGTCCCCTTCTCCTCCTGCCCCCACCCCCTCCCAGCATCAAAGTCTTTTCAAATGAGTCAGACCTTCGCATCAGGTGGCCAAAGGATTGGAGTTTCAGCTTCAGCATCAGTCCTTCCAATGAACACCCAGGACTGATTTCCTTTAGGATGGACTGGTTGGATCTCCTTGCAGTCCAAGGGACCCTCAAGAGTCTTCTCCAACACCACAGTCCAAAACCATCAATTCTTTGGCGCTCAGCTTTCTTTATAGTCTAACTCTCACATCCATACATGTCCACTGGAAAAACCATAGCCTTCACTAGACGGACCTTTGTTGACAAAGTAATGTCTCTGCTTTTGAATATGCTGTCTAGGTTCGGTATAACTTTCCTTCCAAGGAGTAAGCATCTTTTAATTTCATGGCTGCAATCACTATCTGCAGTGATTTTGGAGCCCAGAAAAATAAAGTCTGACACTGTTTCCACTGTTTCCCCATATATTTCCCATGAAGTCATGGGACCAGATGCCATGATCTTCGTTTTCTGAATGTTGAGGTTTAAGCCAACTTTTTCACTCTCCTCTTTCACTTTCATCAAGAGGCTTTTTAGTTCCTCTTCACTTTCTGCCGTAAGGGTGGTGTCATCTGCATATCTGAGGTTATTGATATTTCTCCCGGCAATCTTGATTCCAGCTTGTGTTTCTTCCAGCCCAGCTTTTCTCATGATATACTCTGCATAGAAGTTAAATAAGCAGGGTGACAATATACACCTTGATGTACTGCTTTTCCTGTTTGCCACCAGTCTGTTGTTCCATGTACATATCTAACTGATGCTTCCTGACCTGCATACAGATTTCTCAAGAGGCAGGTCAGGTGGTCTGGTATTCCCATCGCTTTCAGAGTTTTCCACAGTTTATTGTGATCCACACAATCAAAGGCTTTGGCATAGTCAATAAAGCAGAAATAGATGTTTTTCTGGAACTCTCTTGCTTTTTTGATGATCCAGCAGATGCTGGCAATTTGATCTCTGGTTCCTCTGCCTTTTCTAAAACCAGCTTGAACATCTGGAAGTTCACGGTTCATGTATTACTGAAGCCTGGCTTGGAGAATTTTGAACGTCACTTCACTAGCGTGTGAGATGAGTGCAATTTTGTGGTAGTTTGATCATTCTTTGGCATTGCCTTTCTTTGGAATTGGAATGAAAACCGACCTTTTCCAGTCCTGTGGCCACTGCTGAGTTTTCCAAATTTGCTGGCATATTGAGTGCAGCACTTTCACAGCATCATCTTTCAGAATTTGAAGTAGCTCAACTGGAATTCCATCACCTCCATTAGCTTGACTTCACATTCCAGGATGTCTGGCTCTAGGTGAGTGATCACACCATTGTGATTATCTGGGTTGTAAAAAGATCTTTTTTGTACAGTTCTGTGTATTCTTGCCACCTCTCCTTATTATCTTCTTCTTTTGTTAGGTCCAGACCATTTCTGTCCTTTATCGAGCCCATCTTTGCATGAAATGTTCCCTTGGTATCTCTAATTTTCTTGAAGAGATCTCTAGTCTTTCTCATTCTGTTCTTTTCCTCTGTTTCTTTGCACTGATCGCTGAGGAAGGCTTTCTAATCTCTCCTTGCTATTCTTTGAAACTCTGCATTCAAATGGGTATATCTTTCCTTTTCTCCTTTGCTTTTGGCTTCTCTTCTTTTCACAGCTATTTGTAAGGCCTCCTCAGACAGCCATTTTGCTTTTTTGCATTTGTTTTTCTTGGGGATGATCTTGATCCCTGTCCCCTGTACAGTGTCAAGAACCTCCGTCCATAGTTCATCAGGTACTCTGTCTATCCAATCTAGTCCCTTGAATCTATTTCTCACTTCCACTGTATAACCATAAGGGATTTGATTTAGGTCATACCTGAATGGTCTAGTGGTTTTCCCTACTTTCTTCAAGTCTGAATTTGGCAATAAGGAGTTCATGATCTGAGCCACAGTCAGCTCCTGGTCTTGTTTTTGCTGACTGTATAGAGCTTCTCCATCTTTGGCTGCAAAGACTATAATCAATCTGATTTCGGTGTTGACCATCTGGTGATGTCCATGTGTAGTCTTCTCATGTGCTGTTGGAAGAGAGTGTTTGCTATGACCAATGCATTCCCTTGGCAAAACTCTATTAGCCTTTGCCCTGCTTCATTCTGTACTCCAAGGCCAAATTTGCCTGTTACTCCAGGTGTTTCTTGACTTCCTACTTTTGCATTCCATTCCCCTATAATGAAAAGGACATCTTTTGGGGGTGTTAGTTCTAAAAGGTCTTGTAGGTCTTCATAGAACCGTTCAACTTCAGCTTCTTCAGCATTACTGGTCAGGGCATAGACTTGGATTACCGTGATATTGAAAGGTTTGCCTTGGAAACAAACAGAGATCATTCTGTGGTTTTTGAGACTGCATCCAAGTACTGCATTTTGGACTCTTTTGCTGATTATGATGGCTACTCCATTTCTTCTAAGGAATTCTTGCCCACAATAGTAGATATAATGGTCATCAGAGTTAAATTCACCCATTCCAGTCCATTTTAGTTCGCTGATTCCTAAAATGTCAACATTCTTAAAATGTCACTCTTGCCATTTCCTGTTTGACCACTTCCAATTTGCCTTGATTGATGGGCCTAACATTCCAGGTTCCTAAAATCATGGAGAAACATCTAAATGAAGTGGAGATAGGCAATCTTCCAGAAAAAGAATTCAGAATAATAGCAGTGAAGATGATTCCGGATCTCAGGAAAACAATGGAGAAATGGAAAAAATGTTTACCAAGACCCTCAAGAACTAAAGAACAAACAAACAGAGAGGAATAATACACTGGAAGGAATCAGTAGCAGAATAACTGAGGTGGAGGAACAGATAAATAACCTGGAGGACAGAATGGTGGAAATCACTGCCTCAAAACAGAGTATAGAAAAAAGAATGAAAGGAAATGAAAACAGTCTAAGAGACTTCTGGGACAACATAAAATGCACCAACATTGACATTATAAGGGTGCCAGAAGGAAGTGAAGTGAAGTGAAGTTGCTCAGTCGTGTCCAACTCTTTGTGACCCATGGACTGTAGCCCACCAAGCTCCTCCGTCCATGGGATTCTCAAGGCAAGAATACTGGAGTGGGTTGCCATTTCCTTCTCCAGGGGATCTTCCCAACCCAGGGATCAAACCCAGGTCTCCCACATTGCAGGCAGACGCTTTAACTTCTGCACCACCAGGATGAGCAAGAAAAAGGACCTGAGAAAATGTTTGAAGAGATAATAGCTGAAAACTTCCCTAACATGGGGAGAGGGGGGAAATAGCTAACTAAGTCCAGGAAGCACAGAGGGTCCAGGGAGGATAAACCCTAGGAGGAACACACCAAGACACAAGATGCATAGGGATCAAAATTACAAAAATTAAAGACAAAGGTAAAACATTCAACAAAGACTTCCTACTAAGCACAATGCACTGTGCTACATGCTATGAACCTTGTCAAAATTAATGAGTTAACAGTTTCATTAAAGTTCATAACTATTTTTGCTCTTCAGTGTTATCCCTTGAGAAACCATGTCCTTATTGCCCTCTCCAAGCATGACAGCTTGTGTTATGTTTACCCATTGCAGCCCCCTAACCATCATCCTTTTGGAGCTGGAACAGGTGTTCTACTTGCTCCTGATGTGGCTTTCAGATCAAACCTCCTCCCTTCTGTGGACAACCCTGCGCTTTTTAATCTCATTCCTCACTGAGGCTGTCATCTGTAGAAATGGTTTCTCAAGCGCACGTATCTCAAATATTTGCTCCTGATTCTGTATCTCGTCTGAGTTCTTGGCTATCAGCTTACACATAGGTTCTTCCAAGTCCCTGGGCTCTCAATTCCTAAATTTCTCTCCTCTGTAGCTCTCCCCTTCCCATGTCTCAACCACCCTGGCCTTGTCAACACTAATAAACACAGCCCTCCTGTGATCTCAGTTCCCCTCACTCAACTCTTTTTACCACCATCTCCTTTCCTTTTCTTCCCGCACATTCTCAGTAATTCTCTGATTTAAAAACCTACTGCAATGTCTAATCCCATGATCCTACCTTTTTTCACTAACTTTCATCTTCTTCATTTCCTTTTTAAATCTCCTTATTCAGCTTAAATTCCACTGTCATTAATCACTCCCATGAAATCATCCTCAACTCTCTTTCTCTCATTTTGCAAATCACAACAGCAGTTAATCCAACTCTCCACCCATTACACACCTACAGCAAAGCATTTGAATGTGGTTGATGGAAAACAGGAAATCATGTGCCCGTGGACACCACAGGAGAGAAAGCTGGAGGTATTCCCTCTTGCTGCTCCCTTGAGGACCCTCCCTACTTCCTTTCTTCAAACTTCCCTTCTTTATCACTCCCAGTCGGGAACCTTCATTCTCTGTTACTGACAAAACCAAAGCCATCAGAAAAGAATCTCCAGATTCCTTTTTCATATCTTCCACTGACCAGCATTGTCCCATAAGCTTTGCCTTCACTGAACTCCCAGTGTTTTCAGCTAAGTTTCATTCCTCCATGTGTGTGCTAGGTTTATTCACCAGCAATCTTCCTGCTACTTTCTGTTTCCCCAAATTTTCTCCCTCTATTGAAGTACTTCCAACATCATACAAGCATGTGTTACTTCTCTCATCTTCAAAAGAAAAAGTAAAATCTTATTTTGATCCCACTTTCTCCACCAACCTCCACTCATTTTACTATTTCCTCCATTTGAGCTAAAACTTTCCAAAAGGTCATTTGTATTGTATGTCTACACCATTTGCCTCCTGAATTTTTCTTTTAAACAAACAACAACAACAAAAAAAGGTTTTCATTTTTAAAACAATTTGAAGTCATCTGTGTAAAGTTCAAAAGCATGATTAAATGTTGAAAAAACTATTGTAACATTGATAGCAATTTCTGAATTACCAGGCTGATTACACTGTGATCACTATATAGGTAGATTTTTAAAAAAACTATGAGTATTCTTTCTGTGATACTGCAAATGAAAATGAGAAGTTTGAAAGGGACTGATGTATTAAATGATAACTGTATTTATTTTTTATTTTGGACCTATACAGGTCTATTCTTGGCATCCATTGGATAGAAGTCTTTATACTTCCTTATACTTTAGGGAAATGATTTCATTAATGTAACAGTAAAGATTAACAATTAATTACATATAAAACTCTGATTCTTCTAATGGAGTTTAAACTTTTTCCACTTTAAACTGTTTCTAGATTTTAACTGAAAATAAGCAAATAATTTTTCTGAGACAAATATTTCAAAACCAGTTTCTAGCCTCAGGTTGTATGCTTTTAATTCAAAATGTTAAAAGGTCTATTTGTGAGAGCATGTTCTGCAATGTTTGATTTCATTTTGAGATAAATGAGAAGTGAAATCTGAAGCCACATTCTGAGAACTTCTAGCCTTTCCAGCTATCCTCAGTGATGCCAAGCTTGAATGTTTAGAATAAAGTCAATGCTCCCAGAGCCAACTCAGGGAAATGTTTACACAGCTCTGCTTTGGGGCATATCTACCTGAGCACCACTCTTATTTTAATCTTCATAAAGCATCATATTAAAAATTAGTTTAGAACAGAGAGCATTTCTAAGAGTAAAATTGCAAGTCACCTAATTTCCAGTCATAATACTTATCTCAGTTTACTTCCCTTAACTCTAAATCTGGAGCTGAACTTCAAGGAAAGATAAACTTCTAAAGAAGTGCATTCATATAAACAAAATATTAAATGCTAGATACAAGCTCTCAGAATTGTGCTGTCCTTTGTCTTTATGTTTATTAAACCAAGGATTTGCCAGTAAGAGGAATACATCATTTTTATTATTCCTATATTAAAAATAGTTAACTATATTGTGTTGAATTATTTAGTGTTTAATAAACTATGGTTCTGCTCTCAGGTGGCCAGTTCATGGTAGAAGAAAGTAATTATAGTAACATATTTGAATAGACCACTTGCCTTTGAAACTTTACCTTTACCTGTAGGAGGTGCATACAAAAGCTGATTAGAGCTTTGACTGAAGACTGTCAGTAAGCATGGCGAGAGAGAGAAGAGGAGAGTGATGACAGTGGTGTTTCTAAAGCTAATAAATCGTTGTTTGAAGGCAAAGAGGTGTGAACTTAAAAATATTCACAACCTTAAAGTTTAGGGTTACATTTTATTCAGTGGGAATGTTTGAGACTTCAAGTCCAGGAGACAGCACCTCAAGCAACCCTGAGAGAACTGCTCTGAGGAGGGGAGGGGAGAAGCCAGGTTATGTAGAAGTTTTGCAACAAAAGGCAGGTAGTCTGAATATCAAAATATTATTGTAAATTTAAAAAGAAAATAGATATCCCAACTTAAGGGATTTAGCATTTTTCTTTTTCTTTCCTTTTTTTTTTTTTTTCATTCTTAATTTTAGGCTTCCCTTGTGGCTCAGCTGGTAAAGAATCCACCTGCAACTCAGGAGACCTGGGTTCAATCTCTGGGTTGGGAAGATCCCCTGGAGAAGGGAGAGGCGACCCACTCCAGTATTCTGGCCTGAAGAATTCCACTGACTGTATAGTCCATAGGGTCGCAAAGGGGTGGACATGACTGAGCGACTTTCACTTATTTTTTTAATGTATTTTTAATTGGGGAAAATTGCTTTACAATGTTGTGTTGGTTTCTGATGTACCACAATGCAAATCAGCCATAATTAAACAGATATCACCTCCCTTTTGAGTCTCCCTTCCTTTCCCCACTCCCACCCCTCTAGAGCATCACAGAGTGTTAGGCTGGGCTCTCTGTTATACAGCAACTTCTCACAAGCTATCTGTTTTACATATGGCAGTGTATATATGTCAATGCTACTTTCTCCATTCATCCCACTCTCTCCTTCCCCACTGCATCCACAAGTCAATTCTGTACATCTGAGTCTCCATTCCTTCCCTGCAAATAGGTTCATCAATAACATTTTTCTAGGTTCTATACATATGCATTCATATACATTATTTTTTTTCTGACTTACTTCACTCTGTATAGGTTACTTCAGCCTGTATAGGCTCTAGGCTCATCCACCTCAGTAGAACTGACCCAGATTTGTTCTTTTTTACAGCAGAGTAATATTCCATTGTGGGTTTCCCAGGTGGCACAAGAAGTAAAGAATCTGCCTGCCAATGCAGGAGACATAAGAGCAGGTTCAAACCCTGAGTTGGGAAGATCCTGTAGAGGAGGGCATAGCAACCCACTCCATTATTCTTACCTGGAGAATCCATGGACAGAGGAGCATAGCAGGCTATAATCCATAAGGATGGCAAAGAGTCAAACACAACTGAAGCAACTTAGCACACACACAATATTCCATTGTATATATGTACCACATTTTCTTTATCCGTTCATCTATTGGTGGACATCTAAGTTGCTTCCACATCCTAGCTATTGTAAATAGTGCTGCTATGAACCTTGGGGTACATATGTCTTTTTCAATTACAGTTTTCTCAGGGTATATGCCCAGTAGTGGGATTGCTGGGTCATATGGTAGTTCTAGTCCAATTTTTTTTTTTAAGGAATGTCCTTTCTATTCTCCATAGCAGCTGTGTCAATATATATTCCCACCAACTGTGCAAGAAGGTTCCCATTTCTCCACATCTTCCCCAGCATTTATTGTTTGTAGATTTTTTTGATGATGGCCATCTGATTGGTGTGAGGTAATACCTCATTGTAGTTTTGATTTGTATTTCTTTAATAATGAGAAATGTTAAGCATCTTTTCATATCTTTACTTTAGATCTTCTACCTTTTTTTTTTTTTTGATTGGGCTGGTTTTTTTCCTGATATTGAAAAACAAATATAAGCTGCTTATACATTTTGGAGATTAATCCTTTGTCAGTTGTTTCATTTGCAATTATTTTCTCCCATTCTGAGGGTTGCCTTTTAACCTTATTTATTGCTTCTTTTGCTATGCAGAAGATTTAAAGTTTAATTAGGTCTCATTTGTTCATTTTTGTTTTTATTTCCATTACTCTAAGAGGTGGGCTAAAAAGGATCTTGTTGTGATTTATGTCAGAGAGTGTACTGCATATGTTTTCCTCTAAGAGCTTTACAGTTTCTGGCCTTACATTTAAGTCTTTAATCCATTCTGAGTTTATTTTTAATGTATGGTGTTAGGAAATGTTCTACTGTCATTCTTTTACATATAACTTTCCAATCTTCCCAGCACCACATATTGAAGAGGTTATCTCTCCTCCACTGTATATACTTGCCTCCTTTGTCAAAGATAATGTGCCCATGTGTGTGCTAAGTCACTTCAGTCACGTCTGACTCTTTGTAACCCTATGGACTGTAGCCCATCAGGCTCCTATACTCATGGGATTCTCCAGGCAAGAATACTTAAATGGATTGCCATGCCCTCTTCAGAGGGATCTTCCCAACCCAGGGATCAAACCCACATCTCCTGCATTGGCAGGTGGGCTTTCTACCTCTAGCACCAGCTGGGAAGCCCTAAGGTGACCAAAGGTGTGTGTTTATCTCTGGTCTTTCTATCTTGTTCTATTGGTCTATATTAATGGTTTTGTGCCAATACAATACTGTCTCAATGACTGTAGCTTTGTAGATTTGTAGCATAGTCTGAGGTCAGGAAGGTTGATTCCTCCAGCTCTGTTTTTCTTTCTCAGGATTGCTTTGGCTATTCGGGGTCTTTTGTGTTTCCATACAAATTATGAAGTTTTTTGCTCTTATTCTTTGGAAAAAACCATTGGTAATTTGATAGGGATTGTATTGAATCTGCAGATTGCTTTGGGTAATATAGTCATTTTCACAATATTGATCTTCCAATCCAAGAACATAGTATATCTGTCCATCTGTTTGTATCATCTTTGACTTCTTTCATCAGTGTCTTATAGTTTTCTGCATACAGGTTTTTATCATTTTTGATAGGTTTATTCCTAAGTATTTTATTCTTTGTGTTGAAACGGTGAATGGGATTTTTTTTTTTTTTTTGCTCAATTTCTCCTTCTGATTTTTCATTGTTAGTGTGTAGAAATGCAAGGGATTTCTATGTATTAATTTTATATCCTGAGACCTTACTATATTCACTGATTAGCTCTAATAATTTTTTGATGGCCTCTTTAGGGTTTTCTATGTATAATATGTCATCTGCAAAGAGTGAGAGTTTTACTTCTTTTCCAATCTGGATTCTTTTTATTTCTTTTTCTTCTCTGTCATTGCTAGTACTTTCAAAACTACATTGAATAATAGTGGTGAGAGTGGGAAGCCATGTCTAGTTCCTGGTCTTAGAGGAAATGCTTTCAGACTTTCACCATTGAGAATAATGTATGCTGCAGATTTCCTGTATATGGCCTTTATTATGCTGAAGTATGTTCTTTCTATGCCTACTTTCTGGAGTAGGTGTTGAACATCATAACATCATAAATCAGTGCTGAATTTTGTTAAAAGCTTTCTCTGCATCTATTGAGATGATCATATGATCATCTCATGGTTTTTATCCTTCAATTTGCTATATCACATTGATTGATTTGCATTATTGAACAATCCTTGCATCCCCATAAATTTCACTTTATCATGATGCATGATCCTTTTAATATGCTGTTGGTTTCTGTTTGCTAGAATTTTGTTGAGGATTTTTGCAACTGTGTTCATCAGTGATATTGATCTGTAATTTTCTTTTTGTGGTATCTTTGTCTGGTTTTGGTATCAGCGTGATGGTGGTCTCGTAGAATGAGTTTAAGAGTTTTCCTTCTTCTGCAATTTTCTGGAAGACTTTGAGCAGAACCGGTGCTAGCTTTTCTCTAAACTTTTGGTAGAATTTACCTGTGAAGCCATCTGGCCCTGGGCTTTTGTTTGTTGTAAGATTTTTTATTACAGTTTTGATTTCCATGCTTATGATTGGTCTATTCAGATTTTCTATTTCTTTCTTATTCAGTTTTGAAATGTTACATTTTTCTAAGAATTTTTCTACTTCTTCCAGTTTGTCCATTTTATTGGCATATAGTTGCTCATAGTAATCTCTTATGATCCTTTGTATTTCTGTGTTCTGTTGTAACTTCTCTTTTTTCATTTCTAATTTTATTGATTTGAGTCTTCTCCCTTTTTCCATGATGTGTCTGGCTAATGGTTTGTCAATTTTGTTTATCTTGTCAAAGAACCAGCTTTTAGTTTTATTGATCATTGCTATTGTTTCCTTTTCATTTATTTCTGCTCTGATCTTTATGATTTTTTTCCTTCTACTAATTTTGGAGGGGGGGTTGTTCTTCTTTTTCTCAGTGTATGATGTTTCTCTTGTTTCTTGAGGTAGACTTGTATTGATATAAAATTCCCTCATAGCACTGCTTTTATTGCATCTCCCAAATTTTAGTTGTCATGTTTTCATTGTCATTTGTTTCTGGTATTTTTTTCTTATTTTTTTCAGTGACCTCTTTGTTATTCAGAAGTATATTGTTCAGCCTCCACGTGTTTGTGCTTTTAACAGGTATGTTTTCCCTATAGTTTACATCTAATCTTATAGCATTGTGATCAGAAAAGATGCTTGAAATGTTTTCAGTTTTTTTAATTTAGCAGTGCTTGACTTGTGACCCAAGATGTGGTCTATCCTAGAGACTGCTTCATGTGCACTTGAGAAAAAATTGAAATCTGCTGTTTTTTAACGAACTGCCCTGTAGATATTAATTAGGTCCAACTGTCCAATGTATCATTTAAAGCTTGTGTTTCCTTATTAATTTTCTGTCTAGATGATCTGCTCTTTGGTGTGAGTGGGGGTGCTAAAATCCCCCAGTATTACTGTGCAACTGTCAATTTCTCCTTTAATAGTTGTTGGCATTTATGTCTTATGTGTTGAGGTGCTCCTATATTGGGTGCATACATATTTATAATTGCTCTATCTTCTTGGATTGATCCCTTGATCATTATGTAGTGTCCTTCCTTGTTTCTTGGAACAGTCTTTAAAATCTATTTTTATCTGATATGAGTACAGTGATTCTCACTTTCTTTAGATTTCCATTTGCATGGTTACTTACACCATTCTATCTTCCAGCTCGCTTATCTGTTATTCTGTTATTGGTTCCCTCTAGTGTATTTTCATCTCAATTATTGTGCTGGTCATTGTTGATTGTCTACTTTTTATTTCTTCTAGGTCCTCATTAAACTTTTCTTGTATTTTCTCAGTGCATGGCTCCATTCTTTTTATCTGTGCCTCCATTTCATTTCTAAGCTTTTGGGTCATGTTTGCTGTCATTACTCTTAATTCTTTTTCAGGCAGACTTCTTATTTCCTCTTCATTTGTTTGGTTTTGTGGGGTTTTAGCATGTTCCTTCATCTGCTGCGTATATCTCTGTCTTTTCATTTTTTTAATTCACTGTGTTTCAGGTCTCTTTTCTGCAGGCAGGAAGGTTGTAGTTCCTCTTGTTTATGGAATCTTCTCCCATGGGTGGGGTTGGACCAGTGCCTTGTGAAGGTTTCCTGGTTAGGGGGGCTTGTGCCTGTGCTCTGGTGGATGGGGCTGGATCTTGTCCTTCTGAAGGGCAGTGCTGTGTCCAGTAGTGTTTTGGTGTATCTCACACACTTGCAAAGAGAAAAGGAAAAAAAGGATAAAAATAGGAATCATAAAAGAAGAGAGTAATCAAGCCAATAAACAAATCCACAAGTGAAAATGAGTACTAAAAACTAGACTAACAACAATACAAAATCAGAAACATGGGGGAAATGCAATATAACTAAAGAGTACTGTAAAATATGAAAAAATAAGTCAGGCTGGGGAGAGGGAGGGGTATGGCAGCCACAAGTGGGGTGTTTGGGGAGTGCCTGCTGCAGTTGAGGCCTGCAAGGAACTGCTACAGTCTGAAGTGGGTAGTGCACTTTCCCAGAGGGATTGGCCCTGGGCATTGTGTCCCTCGCAGAGCCAAACTGCATAAGCTCCCAGGAATGTATGGGTCGTAACTTGTGCCTGCTCATGGCTTGGTGGGAGCTATTACCTCTGGGATCAAGACCACAGGGACAATCATTTGTCCCTTGCCTCAGGCACTCACCCTGGCTTTGGCAGTGGCCAGTCGGTTTGTGTTCCCCCTCTCTGTGATAGTAAACTTCGGTCATGTCTAGTTCTGCCTCCGAACTAGACTCTGAACTGGACAACTTTGGCTGGGGCTTTGGCCAGGCATATCTACCTCTAGGGTAGGGTAGTTCATTACTGTTGCTCGTCCCATCTATGGCATTCACAAAGGAGGGTTCCTATGTTCTGCAAGTGTGGGAAGTTAAAGGGTCCCCATTGCAATGATCTCTCACCTCTCTGGGAGGCCTAGGCTTTTCCCTAGACTCTGTCAGCTGGGTTATACTAGCCCCTTCAGAGTATCTTCAAGGCAGTCAAGCCTGTACTCTTCCAGGCATCTGACCCCTAAAGCCTGAACCTCAACACCCAGCCCCCATGGAGGGCATGCAAGCTGCTTCTTGGCTGGGAAGTGCTGTTCGGCAATTATCTCTGTGGTGAATTCTTTCTGTTTTGCCTTCTAAGCACTTGTTTCTGCATTCCCCTCTGAGGTTCAGAAGGGGAACCCTCCATCCCCACTCATGAGGGGGTTTTCAAGTGTACGGAAATGTCTCCTCCTTGATGACTTCCTCCCTTGGGCACTGGTCCCCACCCTAAAATTCTTTGTCTCTATTTTTTATCTTTACTATTTGTTCTGCCTCATTCTGACTAGCTTGGCTTGCCTTTTTAGAAGTCTGGGATCTTCTGCCAGTGTTCAGAAAGTATTCCGTAGGAGTTGTTCCACATACAGATACATTTTTTATGTTGTTGTGAGGACAAAGGTGATCTCCCTATCTTACTCCTCCACCATTTTCAACAATTCCCCTCATCTTCAACAATTCCCCTCATCTTCAACAATTCCCCTAGCACTTTTCTATGTATGGTAAGATGCAAGAGTCCGGACTCACTAAAATCATACCTTTGAGATGCACCTCAGTTGTCTGGGGCCAGTGTTTTCACATCCTGAGTTTCCTCCGGGCTCATTGTGGGGAGTGGCTACAGCCTGATGCTTGCTAGATGGCAGATATTCTCTTCCTTCCTGAGTTCCCTCAGGGCTTACCAGCTCACCATCTGTGGTGGCTGCAGTTGCTAATGACTGTGACATCCTTGGTTCACTTATATGGCAGGAAATATTCCATATCCCAGGGGTGTCAGTGAAAAAAGAAGAGAATCCAAGACAATAGGATAGATTTTGCTTGGGTGTCTTGGAAATAGATAAGAAAGAAGTGGAAGCTAGTTTGGGGGGGAAAGCAATGAATTTACCTTTAATGTGAAATGCCTAAAAAATACAGTTCAAGATTAATATCTTTTAAGAAAGAGATGAAAATGTAAATTATGGCGTCATAAGAATAGAGTCAGTATGTGAGGCCCTGGGGTAATACCTATAGGAAGTACAGGGAATCTGTCTGAGGATAGGATCCTAGAACCAAGCAGAAGAAAACTGCCAGGGAAGGGGACCATGAAGATCAGAGAGGAGGTAGATCTGTATCAGAAAACAAGGGTTTAGGGAGAAATTCTTCAGGTGGGATTTGGAAGTGAGGCTTGTGTGGATTCTCCTCCACAGCATTCCTCCAAATGGCCTTCCCTCCTCTTGCTGCTAAGGAGCCTCAGCTCTCCTGCACTGCAAGCTCCTTCCCTGAAGCTCACAGCAGCCTCACCCAGCAGCCGATCACACACCTAAAAGCTCTCCACCCTTCTCTTGGCAGTTTAACATTCTTAATTATTGTTTAAAATTTCAACCTTAAAGTATCTTTATATTTATATTATATATATTATAATATACATTTATTTATTGGGCTTCCCTAGTGGGCTAGATGGTAAAGAATCCACCTGCAATGCAGGAGATCCAGGTTCAATCCCTGGGTTGGGAAGATCCCCTGGAGGAGGACATGGCAACCTTCTATAGTATTCTTGCCTGGAAAATTCCATGGACTGAGGAGCCTGGTGTCCATATATTATATATTTTATACATATTTGTGTGTGTATATATATACATACATATATATATATATATAATGTCACCCTCTACTCATGTTCCTAACTCGCCTTATTCTGTGCTACTTTTCCCAATGATATTTAATATGTTCTAGGGGCCATATAATTTTTTGTTGTTTCTGTTTACTATTTATTAAGTGTTAGGTAGGTAGAACAGGGAAAAGGAGTCCAAAATGGCAGTGGCTACAAGACAAGGAAGGGAAAAGCCCCACAAAAATGGAACAAAAGAAGGTCCAAAGACCGGAGTGAGGACCGCAGGTAAAACAAACAACACTCCTGGCTGGCCCAATTTACACAGGACAGGCCCAGGGAGAGATAAACATATAAATAGAGGAGCCAAAGCCAGCTCTCTCTCTCTCTCTCCCACGCACTGGGGCACTCTTCTCCTCGTGTCTTTAGATCGACATGCCCTCACGCCTCGAAGATGGATTTTCCTCCTATCTTCTAAATAAAATAGAGCTGTAACACTGAGCTGTAACACTGATTTGTCTAAGAGCTATAACATGGTCCATTCGAGACCTGGGAGCTATAACACGGTCTATTCAAGACCTGAGAGCTGTGACATGCTGAGGGGGCTTTAATGTCCGTCACTCCAAATCTTTGTTGTGACGAGACAAAGAATCAAGGAACATACACTCACGTGACATTAAGTAAATGTATTACTATATCTCTCCCTTACAAGAGCAGGAGTTTTAATATTTTTTTCACTGATACACTGCTAGAGTTAGCAGAGTGCTGAGTGTGGACCAGATGCTCAATAAATCCATGTTAAATTAGTAAAGAAACAGATGCATTTTCCGAAGCCATTTCTAGTGGTGGCTGTCCCCTCCTCCACAGGGCCTGCCACTCCTCATTATCTCTTCCAGACCATTCTATCTCCTCCATGATAAAATCACCACATTCTCCTGCTGCCACCATCTATCTCCCATACCTCAGGGCATCCAGATCCTACCTACCCTCCCATAAATCTGTCTCCCTTGATTTTAGCTCCTGACTCACTGGCAGCCTCTTCAACCCTACCTGTCATAAATCTTGATTTCAACAACCACATATGTGATGGTTGTTGTTGTTTAGTTGCTAAGTTGTCTCCAACCCTTTTGCAACCCCATGGACTATAGCCCACCAGGCTCCTCTGTCCATGGGATTTCCCAGGCAAAAACACTGGAGTGGGTTGCCATTTCCTTCTCCAAGAGATCTTCCCCACCCAGGGATCAAACCCACATTTCCTGCATTGGAGGTAAATCCTTTGCTACTGAGCCACCAGGGAAGCCCATATGATGGTTGAAAGAAAGTGAAAGTAAAGTCGCTCAGTCGTGTCCGACTCTTTGCGACCCCATGGACTGTAGCCCACCAGGCTCCTCCTTCCATGGGATTTTCCAGGCAAGAGTACTGGAGTGGGTTGTCATTTCCTTCTCCAGGGGATCTTCCCAACCCAGGGATAGAACCTGGTTCTCCCTCATTCCAGGCAGACACTTTAACCTCTGAGCCACCAGGGTTGGAACCCTTCAAAGAAGCTTTTCAGTTCTTAGTTTTTGATTGTCCTCTACTCCACCTCAATCAATAATTTCCATGGTCACATCCTTAAATATTTTCATTTCCTAGGACTGATACAGCAAAGTACCACAGCCTGAGTGGAGTAAACAGAATAACTTCCCTTTATCACAGCCTGGAGTCTGAGATTGAGGCATCACAGTTGGCTCCTACCTTGGGCCATGAGGGAAAGACCTGCTCCAGGCCTCTCTCCACAGTATGCAGATGGCTATCTTCCCCCTGAATCTTCATGTCATCTTCCCTCTATTCCTTTCTGTGTTCAAAGTTCTTCTGAGGATACCAGTCAAATTAGATTAGGTCCAACCTAATGGCCACATTCTTAAAAACTGTTTGCTTCTTTAAACATCTGTCTCCCAATATGGCCACATCTTGAACTACTGGATATGAGGGCTTTAACATACAAACATTGAACCCAGAACAAAGATTACCCTAACTTTGTTGCCCCTCAAATGGATAACTCCTGTTTGCTCCCCTATATCAGCGCCCTCTTCTCCACACTGGGCCATGTCCCATGTGGACTGCATTGAAAAGCTCCCTTGTTCCCTACCTTCCTGATGGATTAGGACAATGGAAGTTGTTGTAGGAAGCTGGGGGCAGGAGGAGGGTGGAGCCAGACCACTGTAGCCCCAGGTCCCTTCCATCACAGCAGATGACCAGCTCCCTGTGGCTACCTTCTCCAACTTCCAGTTTCTCCATTGTAATTATGCACTGGTGATCCCAGGTCATCCTAAACTAGTTCATTTCAGTACTTCCTTGCTGTTGGGTCTTGGAAAGTCTACCTAGCTTTTCTGAGCCTCAGTGTTCTTTTCTGTTGTTGTTGTTTCACTTAAATGTTACTTTACATATATTTACTAGAAAGTAATGATGTCACATGCTGTGCTCAGTCACTTCAATAATGTCCAACTCTTCATGACCCTGTGGACAGTAGCCCACTAGGCTCCTCTGTCCATGTGATTCTTCAGGCAAAAATACTGGAGTGGGTTGCCATGCCCTCCTCCAGGGAATCTTCCCCACCCAGAGACTGAACCCATGTCTCTTGGATCTCCAGCATTGCGGGTAGATTCTTTACTGTTGAGCCACTGGGGAAGCCCTAATAGTGTCATATATCTATAAATTACAAATATGAGCCTCAGTGTCCTTATATTTAACTCAAGAATGGCAATAACTACTGCTTGCAGTGCATGAAACACATAATATCTGCAGGCATAAATTACCTTCAAGGTGGGATGGTGAAAGATTTTGTCATATATTTTTAATGTCCTCGTGAATGTTCAGAAAAGAGAATCTCTTTTGGATCAAATTCTTATCTTACTCCTCTGAGATGTCTGCTCACCCAAAGTCTCCCTGGAGCTCCTGTCTCCGTCCTTGTAGGGTCCAATTTTAGCAAGAATCCCACTAGGCCAGTTCAGCCAGAACCATCCACTGTTGATATCTGACCACCCTAAATGTCAGATCAAATTCCTCATCCCCACCCTGGACAGCTGATCACTCTGACCCATCTTCAGCAGAAATCCTTTCGAGTTGGGTCATCCCCCCCAAATTTCCTGCTTCCTCTTAGTGATTTCCTAATCACTACCCCTCCCCCTGGGTCCTGGCTATGAATTTCTACTTTTCTTTATTCAGAAGCTGAGCCTGCTGTCTAGTTCAGGAGCCTCTCTTGAATAAAGTCTTCTTTACTCTCTTTACTAAATGTCATAGAAAAATTTTCTTTATGTTCAAACAAGCCAGTTTACTGTAGTTATGGTTATCTAGACTAAAGTGAGAATTTTTTATCAGGGAGACACACAGAACAGAAGATGCTTTTGAGTGAAGGGAGCAGAAGTATTATAAAATGTAATAAAAATCAGGTTGTAATAATTCTATTAAGACTAAAACAAACAAACTAAAAGATTATCCTTGTTGTTTACACAGGTGGGAATAAATTATTGGAAGAGAAAATTGTCATAAGTGAACATGTAGTTGTAACCAGACTGTAACTTTCATAACTCTGCAACACTTCTGACCTAAAGTCAATGCCCCTGAGGCCCTTGGCAGAAAAAAAATCCTAAAAGGTGGATCATGAGAGGAGCAACTACTCTTATTCCTCCACATCAGAGGGCCAATCACCAGAGGATCAGAATGAAGAGATCAAAGCTCTTTTATGCCACTTAGATATTAACTTGAGGGTTAGTTCAGAAGGTTGAGCAGAGATTGTAAGACAATCCTACTTTCCTTTGAGGATGCAATTATTTCAAAAGGGAGGGAGATAAATAAGTCAATAGACCAAGATATAAGATGCTTCCCTATCATCTTAGCAAAGAACAAGCAATTGTAGTCAAGTGGAATTATGTTTTTAAAAATAATGTTTTTAAAGAAAAGGAGACAGTGTAGAGGCCTTCATTCTGCATAATACCTCAAAGAATTAGGGTCACACTCACTAAAAGGTTAGGTTTTAATTATATATCATGCACATTTCAGGTTAGTAATATTGAAAGTCCTCAATCAAGATTCTAGTAATTAGTGTTCAGAAATATATGAATTGGACGTAACCTCTATATTCAAAGCAATTTTAGGCCCATGTGCTCTGAACTGGTACATGACCCCAGGGGACTGCCTCTCTCTGATTTCTCTGCATATTTAGCATCCTCACATTTGTTTGCAATTATTCCTTCACTTGTCCATCTCTCCAACTAGGCTACAAGCTCTTTGCATGTAAGAATCTGGTCTTCTTGGTTTGGTAAACCTAAGGCCTAGCACTTGAATATAATAAAAGCAGATTTAAAATATATCAAAAACAGTGCAACAGGTAATGCATTGTGAGACATATAATTATTTTTATAATTATATCTACACATGTGAGACATATAATTATTTTTTAATGAGATTAGTGCCATTAGAAAAATATCAACATATTTGCATATTCAAAGAGGAGATCACTTATGCAGTAGTCCAAAAAATGGCCACCCAAAATAAAAATACCAGATACTGATCAATGGAATGTGTAAATCTTGCCCTACCAGGAAGAAGGGCCTTGCAGAAGTGATTAAGCTAATAATCTTGATTTGGGGAGATTATCCTGAACTAAGTGAGTGGGTCCTCAACCATCACAAGTGAGAAGCAGAGGGAGATTACACAGAGGAAGAGAGAGCTAATGTGAAGACCAACAGAGAGAGTGTTGAAGATACTGGTCTAGAAGACTGGAGAGATGCTGCTATGACTCTCAGAACACCAGGACCACCAGAAGCTCCTGAACCAGGGACTTATTCTCCCTGGAGCTTCTGGAAGGAGCACAGTTTTCCTGACACCTTGATTTTGAACTTCTGGCCTGCAGAACTGTGAGAAGGTAAATTTCTGTTGTCTTAAGCCACCAACTTCCTAGCAATTTGTTACAGCAACACAGAAACTAACACAACCTTGCAATAAGCAATAGGGAGAATGACACAGAGGAGGTGTGTTTGAAGTGGTCTTTGGAAAAGTGAAGTAACAGCTTCACAGGGA
Organism: Ovis canadensis; assembly: GCF_042477335.2. Taxonomy (NCBI): domain Eukaryota; kingdom Metazoa; phylum Chordata; class Mammalia; order Artiodactyla; family Bovidae; genus Ovis; species Ovis canadensis. The sequence continues at coordinate 54,331,559 of NC_091261.1, forward strand.
AGTAGAGGGGAGGGGGGCCATTGAGGGTAGAGGGGGTGTGGCCAGCAGAGGAGACGATTTGAGCAAAACGGAGCCCCAACAAAAACTCATCTTATCTCAGTTGATTCCAGGAAAATGGTATGACTAGACTAGTGGAAATGAAACGCAAATTCAGTGAAGTAAAGCTGCTATTGATAGAAAGTCATTAATGGCCTTCCCTGGTGGCTCAGTGGTAAAGAACCCGTCTGCCAGTGCAGGAGACTCTGGTTCGAGCCCTGGGTTGGAAAGATCCCCTGAAGAAGGGAATGGCTACCCATTCTAGGATTCTTGCCTGGAGAATTTCCTGGACAGAGGAACTTGGCGGGCTACAGTCCGTGAGATCTCAGGAGTCAGATATGGCTTAGCTACTGAAAAAAAAAACAACAACAACAAAGCTGCTAAAATCTCACACTCAGTGCACAGTCCTTCTGCGCCAAGCGCTGTCCTGAGCACATTCTAAACATTTGTCTTAGTTAAGTTTTGGCCCGCTGTAACAAAGTGCATAGCTGTGTGCCTTATAAACAGCACTTACAGAGCCAATGTAGCTGCGTTGTGGTGAGGGCCCTCTTCCAGATCACAGATGGACTCCTCCTATCCTCCCACAAAAGAAAGTGAAGAATTCACCTCTCTTCGTCTGTCCTACCAGAAGGGCACTGATGCCATTCCTAAGAGATTCATCCTCAAGACCTCACCTAACCCTAATCACCTCCCAACAGCCCCGTATCCTAAGACGTTCACTTAGGGGGATGGGGTCCAACATATCAATAACACAAACATTTAATTCGTAAAGTTTATTCATATAAAAAATTGCATCTCTGGTATTATTCTTGCTGACAGACAAGGAGAGTGAGGCATAGAGATGTTAAAAGAAACTTAGCCAGGATGATACAGTGAGCATGTGCGGGAGCTGGTGAATTCTCACCAGGATGCACCGCAGCCTTCCCTGCAGCAAAGTCGATAATGATGATCAGAGTGAAAATACTCTGTCTGGTCACTTTAGGGATGATAATTCTAAAGAACTTTATTCTGCTTTCCATCCAATTTGCCCTCTATTAGCTTAAATGAAATAAAAATGGACCAGCATGTATAACCCAGTTGTTTTTCTTTACTATTTTACTTCCATTATCAAGAAAAAATAATGCAAATTGCAATTTATTTATAATTGGAGAATGAAAGTAAATCAATGCCACACATCATTAAGGTCATTTAAGAAAAGTTCTCTTCAATATCATCTCAAACTTTATTTAAGTTGGAGACTTATTCTGTCTAGCAGAGGAATGGGCACTTTGATAAGCAAAAGCATTTAATACTTTTTATGGAATTTGTCAACTTTCAACAGGAAATTCAATGACAATTTTTAAAGGATACTCAGTTCCTATAATAACACGTTTAGGTGGAGAAGTAAGAACTTCTCACAGTGTCCTGGGAAATTCTGGTTCAGAGGAGCTGATGACTAAAATAACTGAATCTGAAGAGACCTATGTCCTGCACAGTTTGATTCCTGCTCCTCTGACTTCAAGCATAATTCTCCACACTCTCCTTTCTCACACACCTTCGAGCTGGTTTTTGACCAACAAAAATGAATGACAACCTATTTTCAATATTTATTTATGTGACCTGTTGAGTTAAAAAGACAGAGAAGTTAAAAATCGCAGGACCAGTGCAAGTCAGCCTTTACAGGGCAGTGCGATCCTTGATGGTCACGATGGTTTAGAAGGTGGTGTTTAGCTTTGCAGGTAAAGAAACATATTGTTTTCTAACAAAGGGGCAATAAGGCAAAGAAAAACCAATGTGTTTTATCCACATTCATAAAACATTGTTAGATAAATCCAATCCCAATTCTTACTCTTATAAATGATTCATGCATCCTTCACCTAATAAGGAGAGTAGATAATGAAATTACCAAAAATTACTTTGTCATCATGGAATTATGAAAGAGCAATTTTTATCAAGTTCATCAAAATATATGCAAACACTTTTAATGTGACAAGGGTATGACTACTAAACAAACTAAAACACTTTTTGATGGACAGCTCTGAGAAGCACAATAAAAATCCTTATTGATATAGATTTTGATGAGCTTGATAATCAAAGCTCTTTCATGACTTCTCAATTCCATGATAACAAGGTAAATTTTAGGATCAAATTAGGAGCTTGGGAGTAACATACATACACTAACTACTATATGTAAAATAAATAAATTACAGGGACCTATTGAATAGCACAGGAAACTCTATTCAATATTCTATAATAAATTACATGGAAGAAAAGACTGAAAAATAATATATATATATATATGTATGTATAATGGAATCACTTTGATGTGCACTGGAAACTAACATAACATTGTAAATCAACTATATTTCAATAAATGTTTGGGTTTTTTTTTTTCTATAATCCATGGAAGGTAGCATGGACATGGGATTAAAAACATGACCTTAGAGTCAAACTATGCTATTGCTCTGTAATCCTGAACAAAATCTCTTCAAATCTCAATTTCCTCACCTAAAATGGGAGCAATAATATCTTGTTCACAGAGCTTTGAGATTATGAAATCAACAACAAAACCCAAACATGTCCAGTGCCTCATATGAAAAAAGTGTTTTTCTTCTTCTTTGCAGAACATTGTTTCTGACTGATGTCCCTAGGCATTCCAGTCAGAAGGCTATAAACTAAATCACCTTATTTTTCTAAATTTCCAAATCTTAATTAGTATATAGCTTAAAATCATAGTTTACTGGGGAACATTTCCCTTTATCAACCTGATAGAGTGGGCATTATCTCTTACTATTATTTCCCTTTTAGAAAGTAACTTCTCTTGAAGATCTTAAAACCCCACACAATCGTCTTCAACATAACAGTTAAATTGACTAGATAATATTAAATTACTGTTGACTTTGGATTCTTATGTAAATTCTTTAATCTTTGACCATGCATCATAAATAAAAGGCAAATGAAGACGATGCGTATAACTAAGTTAAATAATCTATTTAAAAATGAGAAGGACTTCCTTGGTGGTCCAGTAATAAAGAATCCACCTGCCAATGAAGAGGACATAGATTTGATCCCTGATCTGGAAGACTCCACATGCAACAGGGCAACTAAGGCCACGCACCACAACTATGGAGGCTGAGTGCCTGGAGCCTGTGCTCTGCAACAAGGAAGCCACCACAGTGAGAAGACCACATACCACAACTAGAGAGCAGGCTCCGCTCACTGCAACTAAAGAAAGTCCTCATGCAGCAACCAAGACCCAGGGCAGCCAAAAATAAATAAATAAATAAAATCGAGAAGAACAGAGCTTCAAATCATACTTGCATTTACAGCTATTTTCCCCAAGGCAAGGTTAATTGTATAATTTGGTGCAGGCAAGTGTTAACCAAGTTTTGTTACCTAATATCACAGATTACAAAATTTAAATATTTACAACTTGGGGAAAGGGATTCATTTTCTTTGCTCAATTATCTGCAGTCATTCCTCCCAGCCAGTTTGAGAACAATTTCAGATCAGCTCTGAACCTAATATACCTACTTTGAGAGGTGACCGAGCCTTAGCTTCCATGTCAATAAAGTTGAAATGTTGGGTTTCTATCGTATGCATCTGATTTAGCTATGCAACTGGTCCAGCAGTGCTCAATAACTGCTCAGTTGTTTTTATTGACTGTGGTAAACAATTTGTTAATGTTAGGACTTTAGCTGCAAAGAACACAAACTGATGTACATATACACATAGATATATCCAACTAAGAGATTTATAAACACACAAAACACTAAACAGTCATACCTCACAAGTGAATAGACTCTTAACATAAATCATTAAGAATATAAGTGATATTTGGTTTGGCACATAGTTAAAACAACAAGAAACATCCCCATCCCATCCTCTATTCATAAAGAAGGGGTGTTAGAAGAATTTATGTCAACATAATCAACAATATGTGTCACCATCCATTAAGATCACCATAGAGCAGTGTGGCTATTGGCAACAGAAGCAACACAGAGAAGCCAGCTAGTGGCAAAGACATGTCACTCCCCATTATTACTAAAGAGCACAAAATTGAATCTCTCTTCGATGATAAAGTCCTTTCCCAGTTTAAATTTAGCACCATGTTCCTTTGTATCATGACATTTTGCACTCTGACAATTTTATATCAGATAGAATGATTTTGCATCATGAGCAGTAGGTCAGCTAAGAAAGCCAAGAGAAAAATTTTCAAAAAGATATGTATTCCCTTGGGTATTCTGTCCTTTCCTGAGACCAAGATGAAGCTAAATAAAACCCATGACATGTGAAAAGCAAAAATATGTTATCACCATTTCAAGTTCAGGAACTTAGGTTGTTTTTATAGGAAGGCAAACCAGCACATCAGGAGGGAATTAGCTGTCATCTTTGGAGAAGTTGTTAGACACATAACTCTGAGTTTAGGGCAGTACCATACACCCACTTAAAGACTGCTGCAGTAAAATACATTGGCAAATCCTTTATGCGTCAAATAAAGTTTTATGGACTAAAAGTCAGTGATTAAAATAAGCTTTTATTTTGTCCCTCTGGTACTGCATTTCCACACTGTATGCCAACCCATTATGTCCACACTATCTGTAACACAATCTAAAGCAATTTACTAGCCAACATTATAAACTATAAGGCTTTCCAGTGGTAAAGAATTTGTCTGCCAATGCAGGAGACTCAGGAGATGCAGATTCAGTCCCTGGGTTAGGAAGATCCTCTGGAGGAAGAAATGGCAACCCATTCCAGTATTCTTGCCTGGGAAATCCCTTGAACAGAGGACGCTTGCAGGCTGTAGTCAGTGGGGTGGGAAAGAGTCGGACACGACATTTTAGCAGAGACTCCACTCACCATTACTTGCCTCTTCTGCTGCCTTGTTTATTCATCTAAAAAGCCCTGGAAACCTCACTCTGGATTGAAATTATTACCTTGGGTGTTTGGTAGTATGTCTCCAGCTATCCTGCTGCCTGGAGAAAATCACACAAGAGTAGGTGCCCTTACAAAGCCATGGTGTCCAGTCCCATCAGAGTCCTCAGGGCAACCCAGCAAATTCCATTATGCCCTGGCCAGCATGCTTTCTCTCAAATTATGACCAGAATGTCCAGACCTACCACCCCATCACTTCTCTCTCACAGTTTCATTTTCTGTATCATTTAATTTTCACTTTATTCATTTCATCACAGAGATACCTTCAAAGGAGGCCTCTCTTGAAAGTCTTGCTACATATTGTGCATAAACTTCAAATCTTACTTTCCCTCCCCTCAGTAGATGGAGAAGGAACACCCGCCCAAGTCAAAGCTACATACTTTCTTCTCCCTGGCCTTAGAGACTTCAGTCATGTGTCATCTCTCCTTCCAGATCTGCAGAACTGTTCTTATCTTTCGCAATGTAAATATGATAAAGGCTTCTCCATTCAAAGTGAAAAAGCACTAATCTCTGTCTTGACTTGACCTCCCTCTATAGTTATCATCCAGTCATCAGCTATTCGGGGGGGCTGTCTGTCCTATGCTGTCCTTCATCCAGCCGTGGCTTAATCTACTGGGATCAGACTTCTGTCACCAGCATTTCTTGCCAACTGCTCTTTGTAAAGTCAACAATGACCTTCTTGATGCATTATCTAATGAATTATTTTTTGTCCTTACCCAAATTGCTTTTGGAATTTTGGAACTTGAAATGCTCTTTTGCGTTAGCTTTGGTGAGTCATCCCCTGCTATTTTGTTTTTTATCCCATCCCTATGGCCACTCCTTTACTCCCTGAGGGCGTCTGTTTTCTTTCTGTCCATCTTTAAGTCAAAATTTCCCATCACCAGCTTGAGGGCTTGTGCCATTCCCTCACCTTTTCTTTGCTTCACACAAACGTGACCATGCAGAGTTATCAATAGCCCAGACCCCTTGGCTAAACTCCAAACTGACTTACTTTTTAGACATGTCTTCCTCAGTTATTCAGTGGTTTACACCAAATCAAAGTCAATGTGCTTAATATTTATTTACCGTTCCTTAGTCATGTTCCTTTTCTAAATTTCCTACATGGTATCCAATCACTTACATGAGCCATACTTTTGAGTCATATAGATTTCTTTCTTTCTTTGTTTCATTTATTTACTTTTGACTACTCTGAGTCTTCATTGCTTCACTCAGGTTTTCTCTACCCACGGTGAACAGGGGCTACTCTTCATTGCGGTGCACAGGCCTCTCATTACAGTAGCTTCTCTTATTTCAGAGCATGAACTTAGTTGCCCTGAGGCATGTGAGATCTTCCCTGTCTGCATCGGCAGACAGGTTTTTAACCACTGGACCACCAGGGAAACCTTCATTCTAGCTGTCTTTGTGTAATTCATCTACCATATCAAATCCATCACAAGCTCTTACAAATTTACCTGCTAAAGATCTTGAGTTTGTGAGTTTCCCATTTATCTTAATTGCCATTGACTTTTGTGTGGCATTTATATATCATCATATCTGCCAGATTTAAAAAGAAGTGAAGGAAGGAAGGGACAGGTGGAAGAGGTAGCAGCTGGGGTGGGAAACTTTTTGTCCATCAGATAAACGCTATGCCTTTTTGAGTTCAGGTTCTCAAGTCTATTATAGTAGTCTCCTAAATGATTCCCTCCCCTTGCTGCCAAAGTTCTAGTTCCAAAATTGAAATATTCCAGTGTACCCAGTTTAGTTAGGGCTGTCCAGACTTCTGTATTATCTAGAACTTGTTGTAGTGACCAAGCACTGGTAACATAATAGTTTAGATCAAGTGCTAATGATAGCAATTAGGCTGACAGAAGTCTTCACACCTTCAACACATATTGGACACATCCAGAGAACAGACATCCATCTCTGCTCTTTCCATTCACTAGAACTCAGTCACATGGCCTCACTCTGTTCTGAGAGAGGGAATGACCCCAGAAGAAAGAGATTTTGGATGAGAATTATCAGCTTTTGTCTTACTTCCCCACAAATAGAAAATAAATTCAGATTCCTTCTCCTAGCACATTAGATGTGTCTGCTTTCCACATTACCTAGCATCTGCTCCTTCTCATTGATCAACCGATGATATGACCATAACCAACTTGTTTTCCCCAGACTCACCAGGCTCCATGATGCCTTCATGATAGCTATGATATTTCCCTCTGCCTCAGTCACAGCTTTTTCCCTCCTTCTTCTTTCTTTTAGGAAGGAAACCCTCAACCTCACAACCCAGATCAGACCACTTTTCATGACAGCTGATTGGATGTGAATGTCTTTCCCCCACGTTGCCAAGGCTCTTTACAGAGCACTGAACCAAAAGATAAGTAGATTCAAGTTTACTTGTCTACTTTTCCCATTGACTGTATACCTTGATGGAGTCCACTCACAGCAGTGATTATATAAGCAATGTTTCCTTTAATACATTCAAAATTATCTCTATGCTTATTCTAAAACTAATTAAATTAAACTCATTTTTAGACTAAAAGAATTCAACATTGAATACAAATTTCCTATCACTGAGCATTTTAGAGATTTGTATTTTTTAATTAGATGTTTCAGATATTATCCTCTGGTAGTCTCAGTTAGAATGCATTTCTTGAATTCTACTCATTACAAGTTCTGTAATATTAACAACTCGGAGATGATGTGCTATTGACTGATTAAGTGTATCATAGGGAGCAGAAACATACACTTATAAACACAATAACACATGAGAGAACATATACACTTGTGACTGTATTTTATATTTATGTCTTCATAAATGAAAAGCTATTTTGGGCATCTGCAATATGTCTTGCAAAGAAAACTTTGGCTAGAATTTAAATAAAATCTATTTTAAAATAGTTGTTTTCCTTTGTTCTATGTGCCTAAGAAAACAAGGTGAATTTTAAATACCTATATATAAGTTTAAATACCTAAATATAAGTTCAATTATATTAACTTGAGATAATAAAATTTTACTTAAAAATCACTGAATTTATGAAAATAAAACTTTACTAAATCAATATTTTGTTATATTCATAGTAAACTATTAGATTCAGAAGACTTGAATTAAATTTCCTACCCTGCAGTTTACTAATTGTATGACATCGGGAAAATTAGTCACTATAATACATAACATTCTCATCTACTAATTGGAGATTTACTTCATAGACTTAAGAGATCAACCCTATGGAGAAACTCTATTACAAAAGAAATAATAAAATTTTTAAATATATATTTCATAGTTATCCTTTCAAGGACATGATAGGATTTTTTGTCAGACTAGTGTTGAGCCCTGGACCAGGTCATGCTTGAACTTGAGAAGGTCATTTTCCCAATTTTAATGTGAATAAACTTCTCAGTGAAGTGAGATCTCCATGTGGGTCTTTGTACATGAGTATGTGTGTGCAAGCCCACACATATACCATCGGCCCTCCATTTTCACAGTTCTTGGTTGGTTGAATCCATGTATATGGAACCGTGGATATCAGGGGTCATTTTACCTAAAGGTCTTGTATTCTGGTATCTGCAGGGGTCTTGGAACCAATCCTGAGGAAGTACTCAAGCACTAAGAAGTCAGTGGATGGTGACAGTGGGGTTCTTTCTGACAGGGAAGACTGACTATTTCATACTGATAATGTTCAAAATTACCAGCACAGTGATAATAAATGTCATCCTGACTTTTATTGGTTTTATTATTGTTTTTAATTCTCTAATGACATGTCCCTAAATAGTCTGCACCCAGTGTAAACAGATATCACTGCTCCACCATTGGTAACTCCACCTTATTTATGTGTATTTATTTACCAATAAGCAGTATTATCCCAAAGACAAAGCAGTATTATTCAGTTTTCTCACAATGAAGTATCCCTGTAAAAGAGATTTACCCTGCTAGCGTCCATGGCAAGGCAGCCATCCAAACTCTGAAATACATACCTAGTTTGCTCTGATATTTATCAGAGAACATCTCCTGGTTAGGGCTCAGTTACAAAGTAAAAATTTTCTAAAGACAAACTGGCACATTCCTGTTACCTCCCTCCACACAAGAGGCCCCCGTTCCTTCGGCAGCAGCAGCCTCATCCATAGTAACCATAGAAGCATCTACAGGAGGGACACTCGACTCTCTTATTCCTGTTAGAAACCACCTTTGCTGTCCTGATGGCAAGACATGCTGGCCTACTTCCACCAGTTAGTGTTCTGCTCCGAAAGTGCATCCTCCCAGCGCATCATCCACAGCACTTCTTGATCACCTGCCAAGTCCACCTTCACGGAGAACCCCAGGTACCAAGGCTTGGCTCTTCTGTGCCTTTGTACAGATGCCTCTCCCTTCCTTCTGTGAGAAGGGAAGCCCCTTGATCCCTGTCCCCCCTCAGTAGGATCACTTTTCATCTGCTCTGCTCCCTGTGGACACATTGCATTAGACGGTGGCTGCCTTCTCTGTTCCTAATAAATTAATTAACAACCTCAGAGACTAAATGGTTTGGAAGGATTCTAAAATCCTCTCACTTGATGACTTCCACTAAGTAGAATATGTTTAGCCATTTCACAGGACCTATATTTTTAGATCAATGACCTTTGGGTGTATGATTCATTCGGATTTCATTTTTTCCCAGCAGGCACAGTTTCACATAAGCCTATTTAAAAACAATAAAGCAAGCAATGTTTTAAATGGAATATAATCTATTCTACACCTGTTTCCTTAGACTATTTTGATGGAAGTGGATGGTTTCTGTGACAAACTATACTTCTATAATATCATCCACAACTAAAATATTGACATATCTTCCCTTAATATATCACATTAATATTTTAATTTTTAAACCAGTTCATTGAAAGTAATTTCCCACAAAACAGCCATGCACACAAAGGATGATATTTTCAGTTAAAATGACAGAAATATTTTCTAGGTATAATTATTTAGGGCAAGAATTTTGTAGAATTTTCCCTGGTTTTCTTGTCCCTTATATAAATGAGAAATAGTACCCAGATAGAAGTTGTGTCCGACTCTTTGTGACCACATGGACTGTATCCCCCCAGCCTCCCCTGTCCATGGAATTTTCCAGGCAAGAATACTGGAGTGGGCTGCCATGTCCTTCTCCAGGGGATCTTCCCAACCCAGGGATCAAGTGCACATCTCCTGCATCTCCTGCCCTGGCAGGTGGATTCTTTACCACCGCTCCACATGGGAAGCCCCTCATGTGTGTTGCTGGTGGGTAACTATGAATAATCCCTGCTTAGGAGCTCATTAATCTAGGGAGCTGCTCATGTATTGTTTAAAAGTCAACTTGTGAGCAGCTTCTCTTAATCCAGACATTTCTGTGGAAATTGTATTCTGAAAATGTCTAGTTGGGGGATATTGCAACAGTCTTTAGCTGTAATGAATCCTTTGCTTTATATCTGTATTTTTTTGATGAAGAGTGCTTCATAAGCAACAGCGACTTTAAACTTTTTGGAGTCAGAGTGTCTCTTGAGCTGTTAATAAAAGCTATAAACCTTCTCAGTACAAAATACACATTACACACACAAAATGCACATTTCAAAGAGTTTTGTATTCCGCAAAGCTCAGCAGATGGGAATCCCAGATCACAGACTCCCCAGGCCCCTAAGAACAGGGCTTCTGTGTTGCAATGCTCTATGAGGGCAGAGTGTTAAGGATTATTCCATAATCATCAGGGGAATGAGAAATTTTTTGCTTGGAATCTAAACTGAAAACTGAGCTTCCCTTGAATAAACGTGTTCTCCAAGAAATATTTTCTTCTTTTTTAAGTATTGTTTCTCGTTTTCTCTTCTCCTTGGCCACCACCACTGCTATCACTATCCTCTTAATTTTAGGCAAGGACTGGAAGTTTAGTAGGGATCTTTGTGTTTATCTGTTTCTTGCCCTATGATGTCACTGCACCAAGATTTTAGCATATATGTGATTGATCATATATGAATCATATATGGAATTTAGCCTATAAGGATCAATCATCCAAGCAAGGTTATTGTCACATCCAGAATCCCTTGAGAGAGTGTCCAAGCAGTTCATTTTACCTAAACAATTGCATAAAGGATGACTGACAAGACAAAGGAAGGGGTGGCAAGGGTGGGGGCTGGGAGGAAGGAACACACACCAGGTTCTGGAGGCTACCATGCAGCAGCAGCTCAGAGCAAGACTGCATCAGTGACCAGTATTCACACAACTCTCCCATTTAGTAATCGTCATACTCCAGTCCTTGGTAGGCCTACTCTGGGACCTGTTTCCTATCGTTAAAATGGCTTTCAAACAGTAAATCAAAATATCAGAGACCATCCAACTCTCCTCAGAGGACTTCAGCTTTTCTCATGTCAAAGATCTTTAATGGGTAGGTTGTCTCACTCTTCTGCAAGCAATCACTTCAGGACTGAAATTATATCTTCTCAAATTGTGCCCTGACAATGCCTCTTCCTGCAACTGTGCTATGCATTTCTTTCTTGTAGCTACAATGCCTCTTCCTGCAACTGTGCTATGCATTTCTTTCTTGTAGCTATAATTTTTTTAATGTATTTTTATTCCCTGCTTTTTGGTTTCTTCTAACCAACTTTAGGGCAAAGACAGTGGGGAGAACATTGCGAGGGCCGGACCTTGTAAAACTGAAATAAATGCATTGCATTCAGTCCTCTTTACCTTCCTTCAACCTGCTCTTCCCAACTGACCCTAGACACATTCCAGGCAGAATTCACAATAATACACACACACTCACTGACAAAGCCATCTGAGGAGCTAATTCCCTAGCCACTGAGGCTTCTGAATTTTACTGGACTGTAAGTAAGCTCCTCGAAGGCAGAGGCCATACCTTTTTAAAAATACATATATAGGTATCAGGGGAATTCCCTGGTGGTCCAGTGGTTAGGACTCAGTGCTTTCACCACCACGATCTGGGTTCAATCGCTGGTTGTGGAACCAAGATCCCACCTGCTTAGCAGCTCAGCCAATAAATAAATATCAATGTCAGTGCTTAAAAGAGTAATTATCACACTGTAAGTGGACAATAAATGCTCAGACGAGTGAGTGACAAAGGATAAAAATTTTATAGTTCATTTTAACATTGTTTTTACCTCCAAGTTTATTGAAGTGTTGGAGAGTATTAAAGACCCAAAACAATGCTATCATAGGTTGAAAGAACATAGCCTTAGAAGCAGCCTAATAGAGCAGCTCTTTTCATTTTCTGGCCCAAAGGTCAGACATCTTAATTAATATTAAATATAGCCATATATAATTATTGGCAATTCTGCTGAGGTGTTCAGATAAATGAGCATGGAAAGAACATACGATCAGAGTAGGCTTTTCTATTTATCATCTTTGTCCTAAATAATTTAAAAAGGTGTTCATTAAGATCCTCATGGCTTTAAAATTTTTATTTTTAAAAGACAGAAACATTAACAACTTGTACTCAAAGCCTTTCTATTCTATCTTTAGCTGTAGAGGAGACTGTCTTATAAAAAAACCTCATTCATCTTTTGGATAATTGATACCTTTCAATAGAGTCCAGACATACTAACTTTATTAAACTCTACTTTGGGAAAAAAATGTTATTGCCTCTTTCTAATGTATGAGGAATCCATCGAACAGAGATAGCAGAGCTCTGAAGAAAATATTCTTTCAGAGAACAGAATGAGCTTGCTGATCACTAAAAATAACCAAGGATATTTATCAGAAAAAAATTTTGGCCATATAAGTAATACAAATAATCTTAGAGAAAATGTGTTGGTTTTCATCCTAGGATAATATTGAGTTTCTATGGGTATTTGTGTGTTGGCAAGGAAAGGCAGGAGGGGCACCAGTTATTTTTATATGGTTAAGCCCACAATAGCATCAAGTAATTTATCAGATGCAGTGTAAGATCATTTGACTACCTGAATGTTCCAAGATTTTTTTCCCAACTCTTCAAAATAACTGAGTTGTGAGACCATATGGTGACACGCTGGCTATTTTCTAGTGTACATACCACACACTCCACTACCACCTCACCCACACACACACCAGATACTGGTATTTTTGATTTTCAAAGCAAATCTGTCTCTGAATTAAACTACTGGATAGTCCAGACTAATAAAACTAAAAAGGTGGTTGTCTAAACTTCACATCACATTGTGCTGCATACTACCTTTCAGCTGTGTGTGTGCATGGCTGCTGCTGCTGCTACTGCTAAGCCACTTCAGTCGTGTCTGACTCTGTGCGACCCCATGGACTGCAGCCACCCAGGTTCCTCCGTCCATGGGATTTTCCAGGCAAGAGTACTGGAGAGGGTTGCCATTGCCTTCTCCTGTAACTGCATAGTGATACACCAATTCAACATACTGCTATGGGGGAAAAACACCATTTAATGAGACATGAAGACAAAGCACAATCCCGTCTAAGGGCACACACGCTGTGGACCACAGCATGGCTATGACCACAGAAAGTAGGGGGACAGGGGAGGGGAGATGGATAGGTAAACTACAGCCTCGGGGGCGGGGGGGGCGGGGGTGGGTGGTTGGATTGACAACGACTAAGCAGACAACAGGATGAGACAGGAAATCAAAACCAATGATGAAAGCAGACACACAATCAGAGAACTCCAACAGCAAGGAAAACATACAGAACTGTTCCTTAACAAATACTCGGAAAGAAATCAAGCATGAAACCACAGAGAAATCGTCAAAGAATTTAAAATATCAACTAATTTGCCAATGATGCAAATTATAAAAACAGTGTGTCAAAAGACCACAAAATGGCTGCTGCTAGGGCCTCATAAATACTGGGACATACACTTCTGAGTTGTTTTTCATTTGTGGCTTTATATATGCTTTATTTCTGTTCACACTTTCTTGTTTATTTACTTTATGATCAATTACATGCTTCTGTGAGAACTTGTTCCAAGTTATGGGCTTAATATATGGTCACAAGATAGCAAAAATAAACCTATTTAGGAAGAAATCCAGTTGGTGTGATTATTCTTATTTTAATTAAGTTAGTTTACTTTTCAGCACCTTAAATATCCTCAGTGATAAAGACTGCATGACTTCCAAACATTTAATATGACTGTGACATAGCTTTCTGCATGTGACATAGCTTTTGTAGAGAAAATACGTTTTGGTCTCAACCATGTCATGGGGCAGAAATAAGGAAGGACACAGAAAATTTAAGAGTCAAGCCACAAGTTCCTTGAGTTAAGCACTGATGTGGACTCATGGGGACTCCCAAAGCTTGTGCAGACCTGTAGGCGCGTAGATGTGCATAAATACTCCCACAATCTAGGAGCGTCTTCTGTTTCTATATTTGATTAGCAAAGGTCATCCTGTACTTACTCATCGCTTCAAGTTAACAATAGCTCCGGAATGTATGCTGTACTACCAGTAATTGTGTCGTATCCTACCCACAAGAAATCATGTGAAGGGTGAAATCATCAAATTGAGATGAGATTAAGGTCAACCCCACCATAATGTCGAAAAGCAAAAATACAATTTTTTTAAAAGTCATTTTCCAGATATGAATTACAATAGAAAGAAACACAGTGTCAGGGAACCTGGGCTCTAGTTTGCGATGTGCCAAACTGTCATGTGTCTTTGTAGGAGTCACACAGCACTTTTGGGCTTCAGGTACTGTATTTATACAGCAAATGAGTGGAACTGAGTTCTCTAAGTCTCTTTCTATTTGTAGATATAAGTCCAGCTCTAGCTTTTCTATCATCTCTTTTTTGGAAGTTGTAAGAGAAACAGGCCAGTCCTGTCAGATCCTTTACTCATCTGAGGTTTAGTTCAAAAGCGGAGGATGAGGAAGGCCCTGTTCCAAAGGATGATTTTATGCTTCTGCAGAAAAAGATGCTTCAGCGAGGCATTAAAACATTCTTTAATAAAAACTACTTCCGTCATGTTCACAGTCATATTTGAAAGACTGCTAAAATTCTTTACGTGGATTAAAAAAGTAAAAAGAGGCAGTAAAAACACAAGTTACCTGGAGAACAAATATACTAGACCAAGTTTTTTAAGAGTATAAAATCTCAGAAATCTTTTATACTCTTAAAAAATTTTGAGAACCCCAAAGACTTTTGTTTACGTGGGATATACACAGAGACAATGTTAGAAATTTAAAATGAGGCAATTTAAAAATATTTCTTCAGTTTAGTTCAGTTCAGTCGCTCCGTCGTGTCTGATTCTTTGCAATCCCATGGACTGCAGCACGCCAGGCCTCCCTGTCCATTGCCAACTCCTAGAGTTTACTCAAACTCATGTCCATTGAGTCAGTGATGCCAGCCAACCATCTCATCCTCTGTTGTCCCCTTCTCCTCCCGCCTTCAATCTTTCCCATCATCAGGATCTTTTCAAATGAGTCAGTTCTTCACATCAGGTGGCCAAAGTATTGGAGTTTCAACTTCAGCATCAGTCCTTCCAATGCATATTCAGGACTGATTTCCTTTGAGATGGGACTGGTTGGATCTCCTTGCAGTCCAAGGAACTCTCAAGAGTCTTCTTCAAAACCACAGTTCAAAAGCATGAATTCTTCAGCACTCAGCTTTCTTTATAGTCCAACTCTCACATCCATACATGACTACTGGAAAAAACATAGCCTTGACTACACAGACCTTTGTTGACAAAGTAATGTCTCTGCCTTTTAATATGCTGTCTAGGTTGATCATAACTTTTCTTCCAAGGAGCAAGCATCTTTTAATTTCATGCAGCCAGCTATCCAAAAGTCTACAAGCAATAAATGCTGGAGAGGGTGTAGAGAAAAGGCAACCCTCTTACACTGTTGGTGGGAATGCAAACTAGTACAGCCACTATGGAGAACAGTGTGGAGATTCCTTAAAAAACTGAAAATAGAAATGCCTTATGACCCAGCAATCCCACTGCTGGGCATACACACTGAGGAAACCAGAATTGAGAGACAGGTGTACCCCAATGTTCAGTGCAGCACTGTTTATAATAGCCAGGACATGGAAGCAACCTAGATGTCCATCAACAGATGAATGGATAAGAAAGCTCTGGTACATATACACAATGGAGTATTACTCAGCCATTTAAAAAGAATACATTTGAGTCACTTCTAATGAGGTGGATGAAACTGGAGCCTATTATACAGAGTGGAGTAAGCCAGAAAAAAAAACACCAATACAGTATACTAATGCATATATATGGAATTTAGAAAGATGGTAACAATAATCCTGCATGCAAGACAGCAAAGGAGACACAGATGTACAGACAGTCTTTTGGATTCTATGGGAGAGGGAGAGGGTGGGATGATTTGGAAGAATGGCATTGAAACATATACAATATCATATATGAAACGAATCGCCAGTCCAGGTTCGATGCATGATACAGGATGCTTGGGGCTGGTGCACTGTGATGACCCAGAGGGATGGTATGGGGAGGGAGGTGGGAGGGGGGTTCAGGATGGGGAACACATATATACCCGTGGCGGATTCATATTGATGTATGACAAAACCAATACAATATTGTAAAGTAATTAGCCTACAATTAAAATAAATAAATGTATATTAATAATAACTGCATGCAGCCAGCCATGAAAAATATTTCTTAATGTGATTTAAATAATAACAAACATGCTAAGTATTGACAAATAACATATTTTATGAAAAATATATTTTCCAAACAAAAAATTGCTGAGAAGTGTGGAATTGTTTTACATTTCATAAATGTCTTCAGTGTCTGACTGATCTGATTATAGCTGTGTTCTCATATTTACTTCTGTACTCCAACTATTTTAATGTGCTGCTTTAGTTGAAGCGTTTGAAGAGAATTTGACCTCTCTCAGGTTTAGTTGGAAAGAAACAGAGTATTTTAATAGTCCTTTCAGATAATTGTAGATATTTTTGATACTATGCCAAAACTTAGCAAGCTGCATTTTTTAAAGGCTACTACAATATGGAGTTTGTTATATTAATAACTTTTTGTATTCTGATCCATTAAAATCCATTATGTTGTAATTTGAATGGATCTTCTCTTTTGCTTTATTTCATAATTCAATATATATACTGATCATTTGAAAAATACTGGTTGCTAAATTATAAGGATCTTCCAAATTCAATATACAATATCAGAACATCATAGTCACTAATATCACCATCAATCTCATCAGAAAAGTCTTTAACAATTAAGAGGATGCCAAGCTCTCAAGTCTGAGTTTTCAAAAACTCTAGTTTTTGCTTAAAATCTTTAATTTTATCATTGACAACAATACTGTTTGGTTCACTTGGCTCATTTTCACAAAAACATCTGTCAAACACCCAAGAGTGAATAGCCACAGTTTGTCAGTTATTCTGACAGGTATTCTGTCAGGTAAAAATGTGCTACTAATAAAGAAGCAACTAGTTCAGCTTACAACTTAATCACACTAAGGCTTTTTCTAAAGAAAATCATTCTACTTTGATACGCAAGCAGTTTTTTTATGGGATCTTCCCATTTTGTCATCCAGAATGTTAAGGAAAAAAAAAAAAACTTGCCCTCAAGGATTGAAATTTAATTAAATGTTTATTGCTTCATCAAGGGCACTCTTAAATGAAGTCAACCTTTTTTAAAAAAGAGTTAACTTGTGGCACTAAAATGTACAGTGAATACTAATATATGTTGTGCCATATATTAGGTGTCAATGCTTTGTTTTACACTAAGATGTCAGCAGTTTACCTATAACTGCTTTTACACCATCGCTGTAGATAAACCATAGTGAAAAAGGCAAATAAGATATAGAAATAGTTTTGACCTCATGGATCCCTTCAAATGATTTCAGAGACCTGTGGCCCTAGAGTTCTGTGGTCAGAGTTTAACTACTGCCGAAGATGAATACTCTGAGAGATGCAGTCTATCAGATGACCCTGAGCAGTGAGGTCTTGGCTGGACCCCCTGGAGACCTTAGCAGAAAATGTTTGACAGATGGAGGCTAAGAGATAAGCAAAAGGGAAACACAGTTACAGAAAAGTGGAAAGTCTTAAAAGCATTTCATATTTAACATCTTCTGTAGCTGAGTGTCTCCATGAGCTATTCCCTAGGACTTACTGTAGAGGGGTATATGTTATGGAAAGATGAAACGATCAGAACCTGAAAGCTTGGCTTTAAGTCCTGGATTTTCTTTGTGGACTTAAGCAAATCATTTAATATCCCTGATAGTGTTTATTTTTTTCTTCAGTAATACTGAATAAAACTATCTATCTACCTTAAATGTATGGAAAGCCCTACACTAGCAAATTACAGTACAAATTCTTACACTAGCAAATTCAGTGACATTACCTAAAGATTTAAGGTCAGGAAACCAGTAATGCACAGAAGTGTTCCCTCTTCTCTATAAAATATAAAGACCTCCAGTACACTAAAAGCAGATAAACCAAAAAAAAACAAAAAAGCTGTGGTGAATCTGCTCTGAAATATTCCATAACATTTAAGTTTACCTATATGAGAATTATCCAGTAGTGTGGATAATCACACTCAGGTCACACTTGCTTCAAGTGTGTATATACATAATACCTAACAGATACCTTATAACTAGTGACTTCAACAGACTGTGATTTACTTTTCCCATGTAACAAGTTGTCCAAGGTAGGTGGCTGCTGACTGGCTCTGGTTCAGCTGCTCAGCACAGACATCCAGAAGCCAGGCTCTCTGTTTTTATGCTCTGTTACATACATCCCATTGACTGTTCATTCTTTGACTTATCACCTTATGATCCCAATTTGGCCTCTACAGGAGGCATCAAAATCAAGTACCAGTGCAGAGGGGGAGATAGTAAACTTGGCGAAAAATTTTCTTGACTCTGAGCACAGAATCGGAGTATGTCTTCCCCACAGTCTCCAGTAACCTCTCCTCACATCTCAGCAAGCAAAACTGGACTCCACAGTCAGCTCCTCTGCACAGAAATAACATGAGCATGGATAAGGAAGATGGGATTGGATCTGCCACAAAATGTCATATGAAAAAAAAAATTCAATGCTGTACAAAATGTGTCATCAATTTTTAATACAAATAAAAATAAATTGATTTTTAAAATAAACCAAAAATATTTGCACTTGAAAAGGGATTGGAGAAGGAAGTATGCAGAAGTTCGATAGTGTTTTTCTTCAGTTACCAGGGCTACCAGTACTTTATTTATTTTATTTTTGTTTCTCTATTCTCCACTTGGTCTCCTTGAGAACTTCTGAACATCAGCAATGAAATGGTGCATCTCCTGCATTCAATGCTGCATGTTCCACTCAGTACCATTAAGTAAAATTGAAAACCACATTATTCTCATGTGCAGGTATTATGTCCAAATAAAATATATGTAACCTGGTATTATTAAACCTTCATGTCTGCCAATCCTTTGGGTCAACGACTCACATGTCACATACTATAAGAACGTTGCTAACACAGGCAAACAGCAAACCTACTTGTCTTTCAAATATAAATTATACATGTATACCTGAAATATACTATGTAACAGAAATATCACAAACCTTTCTCACATCTTCCCTATCTCTTCCTTTAATTCACAGATAACTAGCCAAACATCAACCATCTTGGCACATTTTAAGATTAGATGAAGACAATAATGCTTAAAGTACATTTGTGTCATTGGGCATACCAATACTTCATATATACTTCCTGTTGGTTAAAAAGGATATGTTTATGGTAAATTCTTTCTAATGACTATTCCATATCTGCCCTTGCTACAATAAATAAAAGGACCTAGAGCTAAATATGGTCTGTGTGTTTTAACCAGCATTCCCATTCCTCTGGCCTTTGAGCATCACAGAGCACAAGACTATTTCTTAGGAGACTGAGCTCTTTTTGGTAAAGGACAGAGGTAGCTTGGGATATAGTAGCTGCAACCCTGTGTCACTAACACCATCAACTCTTCTTATGAAACACTAGGATGGTGATGCCATCAATACTGAAATATGTATAATGAGTTGTTTTACTCCAGGAGAAGGGACTAATTGTTGATAAACTAATTTTGGTCTCCTATTTGGTTCTCTTCCTTCAGGTTCTTGCTTCTAATCCATTTTTATGTTGCTACTTTTTGTGGCTCAGCTGGTAAATAATCCTCCTGCAATGCGGGAGACCTGGGTTCGATCCCTAGGTTGGGAAGATCCCCTGTAGAAGGGAAAGGCTATCCACTCCAGTATTCTGGCCTGGAGAATTCCATGGACTGTAAAGTCCATGGGGTCATAAAAAGTCAGACACGACTGAGCAACTTCACTTCACTTTTTGAAAAACAGAAAAATCACCTAATTAGCTCCACATTTTTTTAAAGATTTTTTTTTAATGTGGACCATTTTTAAAGTCTTTGTTGAATTTGTTACAATATTGCTTCTGTTTTTTATGTTTTTGTTTTTCAGCCATGAGGCATGTGGGATCTAAGTTCCCCAACCAGGGGAATGCACCCCCTGCATTGGAAGTCTCAACCACTGGACCACCAGGGAAGTCCCTGTTTTTTAAAAGATTTTATTGAAATATAGTTGATTTACTGTGTTAATTTACTGTTAATTTCTGCTGTACAGTAAGGTGAAGATATATATATATGTTCATATTCTTTTCCATTATGGTTTATCCCAGGATATTGAATATGCTATCCTGTGCTATACATAGGACTTTCTTGTTTATCCATTCTATATATAACAGTTTGTATCTGTTAATCCCACGCATTTTTAAAACTATGTTAATTTTGAAATAATTGTAGACTCACATGGAACTGCAAGAAATAATTCAGAGAGATCCCATGTGGCCTTCATCAAATGTCCACCAACAGGAAAACTATTGGTAATGCAAAAATACAAAGCAAAGCCATATCACCAACAGCATATTGCTGTTGATACAGTCAAGGTACTCACCAGGGGGATCTCTCATGTTGCCCTTAGTAGCAAAATACACTCTCCCTAACATCCGATAACCACTCATTTGTTCTCCATTTATGTAGTTTTGTCATTTCAAGAGTAAGATTTAAATGAGAATACAGGAGACAAGAGTGAGATTTAAATGAGAATACAACCAATCCTTTTGGGACTTGCTATTTTTCACTCAGAGTAAACCTCTGGAGATTCATCCAGGCTGCTCCGTGTATCAACAGTTCTTTGGTTTTTACTGCAGGATAATATTCTAACGTATGGATATACTACTTTGTTTAGCCACTCACCTGGGTTGTTTCCAGTTATTAGTTACTTTAAATAAAGCTACTAGAAATATTTGTGTAAAGGTTGTGGGGTGACTACATGTCTTCATTGCTCTGGGATAAATGGTCCAGAATCCAGGTTTTCCTGCTGGCCCCATTGACTATCAAGTTGGAGAAGGGTCCTAGACTGCAAGGCAGGGTTGAGGGCCTGCTCCCCACTGGCTCGGTTTCCAGTGCGACTCGGATGGGACTGATAAGAGGGCTCTGCTATGGCTCCTGTTTGCACTCTGCTAACAACTCCACTAGCACCACTAACATCAACACTGCCAGCACCATGTGAACCCCTTACCACGCAGTGAGATCAAAGCCCAGGTCCCTCCCCAGCTCTCTGACATTACCCTGGGAGGTAGATGGGCGCTTCCTCACGGTCTGGCTGGGGTGGACAGTTGGGCTTCCCATCTGGCCTTTATGGGTGTGAATGAGGGTGGAGTCATATCTTCCCTGTGTATGATTGGCTGAACGTTTTCTGTCTTCAAAACTTCTCTCCTGGTCTTTTGGCTGGAGAGAGCAAGCTTCTCTTCGGAGGTTTATCTATTTATTCATTTGTCTGTTGGTGTTTCTGGGGCTGGTTTACTCAGCTATAAGTCTGAGTTCAGTTCAGTTGAGTTCAGTCGCTCAGTCGTGTCCAACTCCTTGCGACCCCATGAATCGCAGCACGCCAGGCCTCCCTGTCCATCACCAACTCCCGGAGTTCACTCAGATTCACGTCCATCGAGTCAGTGATGCCATCCAGCCATCTCATCCCCTTCTCCTCCTGCCCCCAATCCCTCCCAGCATCAGAGTCTTTTCCAATGAGTCAACTCTTCGCATGAGGTGGCCAAAGGACTGGAGTTTCAGCTTCAGCATCATTCCCTCCAAAGAAATCCCAGAGTTGATCTCCTTCAGAATGGACTGGTTGGATCTCCTTGCAGTCCAAGGGACTCTCAAGAGTCTTCTCCAACACCACACTTCAAAAGCATCAATTCTTCGGCGCTCAGCTTTCTTCACAGTCCAACTCTCACATCCATACATGACCACAGGAAAAACCATAGCCTTGACTAGACGGACCTTAGTCGGCAAAGTAATGTCCCTGCTTTTGAATATGCTATCTAGGTTGGTCATAACTTTTCTTCCAAGGAGTAAGCGTCTTTTAATATCGTGGCTGCAGTCACCATCTGCGGTAATTTTGGAGCCCCAAAAAATAAAGTCTGACACTGTTTCCACTGTTTCCCCATCTATTTCCCATGAAGTCATGGGACCAGATGCCATGATCTTCATTTTCTGAATGTTGAGCTTTAAGCCAACTTTTTCACTCTCCTCTTTCACTTTCATCAAGAGGCTTTTTAGCTCCTCTTTCACTTTCTGCCATAAGGGTGGTGTCATCTGCATATGTGAGGTTATTGATATTTCTCCCAGCAATCTTGATTCCAGCTTGTGTTTCTTCCAGTCCAGTGTTTCTCATGATGTACTCTGCATCATGCATAAACTAAATAAGCAGGGTGCCAATATACAGCCTTGATGTACTCCTTTTCCTATTTGGAACCAGTCTGTTGTTCCACGTCCAGTTCTAACTGTTGCTTCCTGACCTGCATACAGATTTCTCAAGAGTCAGGTTAGGTGGTCTGGTATTCCCATCTCTTTCAGAATTTTCCAGAGTTTATGCTATCTAGGTTGGTCATGAGGCAAAAAGCAAGCTCGAGCCACTATGGCCATGCTGTTTCAGCATCCTGAGGTTCTTAGCAGGGCTGCCTTCCTCTCTCCACCTTTCAAAGTCTTCTGAGCTTTGTCTTACATATAAATGAACAGGGTTTAATTTTACTTAATGGGAGGAATCAGGAAAAACATGTTTACTTCATCCCTCTAGAAGAAGTGCAGCTTCATATTTTTTAAGGAATAGGAATTTTTGTTCTGTCTGGCATGCAAGCCTGATTCAGTTTACATACCACACACTTCTCACTGCTTCACAGAAGAGGAATCTTTCAGTTACTCTTAAAAATAATGAGTGCCTGTTTTTTAGCATTTCTTTTCCTTTTTTGAGCCTTAATGCATAATCTTTGTGTCCCTCTTCTCTGTACTTGTGTGTCAAAGCCAGCACAAGCCCACCCTCAGCCACCACATCCCACGCTGGCTTCTCACTATTTGTGTAGCAGCTCTATTTGCACTTATCATTTTGTCCTTTATTACATATCTTATTTCTAGTGACTTTTGTTATTTAATGACTTTCCCACCACCTCCTTGACCTTGTAGAGATTTTGCTTTTAAAATCTTTTGTGTCACTTTTTATCTCTTAAAAATACTTCCTTACACCCCTATTTTCTTTCCTATAAATGAGGCAGTGGTTTCTGAACTACACTGTAAATATACTTCAGTGCAGGGGACGAGGTTTCAATGTCTAGGCCAGGAAGATACCACATGCCACGGAGCAACTAAGCTGGTGCACCACAGCTACTGAAGTCCGCAAGCCCTAGAGTCCCTGCTCCACAACAAGAGAAGCCACCACAATGACAAGTCCATCTACCCCAGCGAAGAGCCCTGGCTTGCCGCAACTAGAGAAAAGCCCGTGTGCAACAACAAAAAGCCAGCTCAGCCAAAAATAAGTAATAAATTAAAATTTAAAAAACAGATCTGGTATTTTCAAGATAAGATTAGAATAACACACATAGCTTCCTAATGTATCTGAGCACTTGAAAAATCCATGCGGTAATTTACTTAACAAATTTTCTGAGCCCTTCCCTCCCCCAAATAAAGCAACCACTGCCTTTGAGTTAATATTTGTATTTTACAGATGAGAATTTGAAGCTGCAGATAAAATCAGCTAAAAAGAAAAAAGTTCAGGGTTATTAATCAAGCATAAATGACAATGATCATATATTAGCAACTTATCCAACAAATAACTTGTGATTGACATATATAACCAAAGTCTCTTAATATAGCATACTGTTAGATTCTATTTATATATAATTCTTAGTATAATTTTTTATTTATTAAGCTCCTTCTTGTATCTGCTGCCTTGAATATCTGATGATTTATTATTTAAAATTTCAAGTTGTTGCCCATTTTTTTATGTTTTTTTTTTAACATTCTTCCAAGCTGTAGTAATAAACACATTTAAGGATTATTTTTATCTAGTAGAAAATTTGCACCAGTGAAAATGAGAACCAGAATAATTTGTAAAACTGATTCTCTAATTTTTTTTTCTTTTTTTTTAATGTTTATTTGGCTGCACCAGGTCTTAGTTGCCATGTGGAGGATCTTTAGTGGCTGCACATGAGATCTACTTCCCTGACCAGGGACTGAACCCAGGCTCCCTGAATTGGGAACATGGAGACTTAGCTACTGGACTACCAGGGAAATCCTTGATTGTCTGATTTTGATGAAAAGTTTTAAAGGGGAAAAAAAGGACTTGAGAGACAAGAAGTACTTTATGCCTCAAGAGTAAACATAGCTTTCAGTCATGAATTTGTTCTACTATTAAGTACTGGCTCCTTTATGTAAAGTCAAATGTAAAGCAAATATATATCAAATCATATTTTCCATTGATGGTTATAGTTATTAGAGGCTATTGCTGCAAAAAAAAATCTCAAGTTACACAGACATTTTCAAATAAATACGTTTTTGAATAGCCACTATGTGCTGTTTAGGTTAGGAGTTCATAAAGAAAATTTTAGAAGGGGAGAGGAGTAAATTAGGAGCTTGGAATGAATATCTGTATGCACTACTATGTATAAAATAGATGCACCAAAAAATCTACTATATAGCACAGGAAACTGCTCAAATATCCTGTAATAACCTATAATGGAAAAGAATCTGAAAAAGAATATATATATTTATGTACATATATATGTGCATATATGTAAATGTATGGCTGAATCACTGTGCTGTACATCTGAAGCACAACAATAGTGTAAATCAACTATACACCAATTTAAAAAGTTAGAATAGTACTTAAAAATAGCAATGAGCTCCTTGTATTTCTTTAATTTTTTTTTTACTTGATTTTACTTTACAATACTGTACTGGTTTTGCCATACATCAACATGAATCCGCCACAGGTGTACACGTGTTCCCAATTCTGAACCCTCCTCCCACCTCCCTCCCCATACCATCTCTCTGGGTCATCCCAGTACACCAGCCCAAAGCATCCTGTATCCTGCATCAAACCTGATATCTTCATCATTATTTCATTTAATTTCATCCTCAAAAAATTATACATATTAAGCATTACAGTTATTTTAGAAACTTCCACACTCACTTTGGAAATCAATTTCTTTGCTAACCAGCAGGTTTTCTGTGTGTTCTAAATGCCCATTCTCTTTGAGATAACTTCATCATATACACAATCTATCCTTATATTTGCACATCTATTTTAAGCCAACATGGGCTTCCCTGGTGGCTCAGACAGTAAAGAACCTGTCTGCAATGAAGCAGACCCAGGTTCAATCCCTGGGCCAGGAAGATGCCCCAGAGTAGGAAATGGCAACTCACTCCAGTATTCTTGCTTGGAGAATCCCATGGACAGAGGAGGCTGGATCACGAAGAGTCCACAAGATCACAAAGAGTGGAATCATCTGAAGCGACTTAGCATGCAAATGCCAACACAATCCAATATTTATTTAATTAAATAAACTGAATGAAAACTCTTGACTTATGAGTCCATAAGTTGCCCATACTTTAAGTTTCCAAAAACTTCTGAGAGTTCTTAAATAATACAGTATCAACCAAGTTGTTGTCATCTACAGCATCCATATTATAATAATGGTCTGATGATGCCCTATTGTGTTTGAATTGCCACAGAGATCACCACAGGGGTCAGGATTTTCTGTGCAGGGTCTCAGCAGTGAACCTGGTATGGCTCTGCTCAGGACCTTCATTCCCTCTAACTGGTCCCTTTTCCTCAGAGTGGACTCACAGATACCTCATGGGAAACACAGACACCTAAGCACCTTTCTAAGCCAAGCAATGCTCTAAACTGACCCTAAAAACTAGGAAAGAGAAGCCAGCCATCCTCTCAACCAACATCAGAAATGCTGACCCTCCTCCTCTGGCATCCCCAAGGAGACTTGACAACAACAGTAAAAAAAAGAAAAGAAAAAGAAAATCTCCTCTGAATTCAATACTCTGCCATCAGTCCTAAATGCTGCTCTCCCTCCACTCCCCGAAGTAAGTAGAACTCTGTGTCCCGAAGTCTCTCTTTCCATTTATCATCTGCCAGAAAAGCAGGACAAAGGGGGAATGATAAAATGACACAACTTGCTTTTTCCTCTGGTGACCTTTTCCCTAGAAACGGTTCATTAGCCAAATTGAGAGAAACCAATCCATAAAAATCATCCTGAGGTTTTGAATGTGTAACATCCCTGAGAGCTGTAGCATTGGACCATACTGCCCCCTAGAGATCTTTGGTGGGCACGGCACGAATAGGTTCATTTCAGTTCAGTTCAATCGCTCAGTCATGTCCCACGCTTTGCGACCCCATGGACTGAAACACTCCAGGCTTCCCTGTCCATCACCAGTTCCTGGAGCTTACTCAAACGCATGTCCATTGAGTCGGTGATGGCATCCAACCATCTCACCCTCTGTCGTCCCCTTCTCTTCCCTTCTTCAACCTTTCCCAGCATCAGGGTCTTTTCAAATAAGTCAGTTCTTCGCATCTGGTGGCCAAAGTATTGGAGTTTCAGCTTCAGCATTAGTCCTTCCAATGAATATTCAGGACTGATTTCCTTTAGGATGGGCTGGTTCCCTGAAATAAAAGGTTCTGTGTGTTTCAAATATATTTGAAGATTTGCTGAGACACGTCCCTCTATTTGAAAGGGACGTTTTCCAATTCCATTGGGACTGAAAAGGGAATTTGCTGCTATTTGTTGAGAGAATAAGAGGCTTCCCCTTCCCAAAATTTAGTGTGTTTAGACTTCTGAATGACACAGAAATCTTATGGAAAAGAACATGAAAGCTATTCTAACTGGGATGCAGCTATGTTTAGATCGAGAACAATTTACTGTAATAGCATTTTTATTTATCTGTGAAAGGTTCTGCATAACGCCTGGCACATAAGTGCTTAGAATATATTGAAGGAAGGAAAAACAGATGGAAGGAAGGAAGGGAAAGTTACAGTATGAAGTGGCCGGTGTGAGATGCAAGACAGAAATATTGTGGGGGCAGGGGAAGAAGCGGATTCATTTCTGGTACCAAGCTGGACTGTGCTTCCAACATCCTGTGCAGCCTGCTCCCTCAGTAGCCCTGTCTCAACTCATCCTGTCTTACCCCCATCCCACCAGCTTTGTATGCTCTGGGAAGGAGATGACTGTGTTTTGAAGGAAAGAGCTGTGTCCACCAGCTCTGCTGTAGGAACCAGCTGATGGAAGAAAAGCAGGAGCTGCAAGGCTGACAGAAAATTGCTGGAGGACACAGCAAGAGGGCAGGCAGCCAGAGGAGCTGGGGGTCACCCCAGGAGAGTAGCAAAAGCCATGGATATCAAAACAGAGGAAGTAAAGATCTTCAGACAGACTCTCATGCTTGTCCCCTCTCAGGAAATGCAGGGAAGATGAATCCTGAGTAATGGAGAGGGCTCCAAAAATGAAACACAAAATTTTCTGCATGTCAAGTGTACAGTGGCTCAGAGCATATCCAGACTTGGGATTCTGTTGTAAATAACTTTACTCTCAGTAGCAAGGGAAGCATGAAGAATTTGAGTTCAAAAGTGATACTTTCCTATGTCATTTTATTTTTCACTTTTTAAAAAGATATTTATATGGACTATTTTTTAACTTTTCATTGAATTTGTAACAATATTGCTTCTGTTTTATTTTTTGGTTTTATGGCCACGAGGCATATGGGATCTTTTCTCCCCAACTAGGAATCAAATTCATACTCCTTGCTTTGGAAGATAAGTCTTAACCACTGGACCACAAAGGAAGTCCCTCTTATTTTAAAAATAATACTTTAGTATAATCAAAAAACTTGTTATTTAATGATATTTAAAATTTCAGAAAAATCTAGACACAGAGCAATGATAATTATACAAAGAAACATTAATATTCAATGTTTTATTTTTACTCAAATCAGAAAATAGATGAGTTATAAATTTGAGTGAGTTGCTTATTTTGATATTTTCAATTCTCATTAAACTTATTGCACTGTTATATTTTCACAGGAAAAGTGCAGAGAAACAAGATTTACAAGTGAATATTGGTAAAGGTGGGAAACTTTGATGGAAAACACACTCATATTTTTTAATAAACTGAAATAGATTTTACAAATACATTTTCCACAGTGATTCTCTGAAAAATTATTTTAGTTACCAAGAAATTGTATTAAATTACAAAAAATTTTCTTAGTGGTCTTCCCACCAAAAAAAAAAAAAAAGTGATTAAGTTTTTAAGAAGAAAGTTCACAATTTAACTAGTATTTTTATTTATAAAGTCATTTTGATTCAATAAACAGATTTCATTGTATCTTTAAACGTAATTTTAAAGAGATTTATTTTCAGATCCATAACAACTCAAGAAGAGCTTTTTTCCCTAAAATGCCTGATTTTATCTGATGTTCAGCTATAGCTGTTTGAAATAGAACAAAATGAACAGTAAATTGGAGTTTTTCATGGCGTCTCAGGTTTAATACCTTTAAATGTCCTTAATTTGTATATTTAATAGGTCCAACTCAGCTTATTTAAGATTTCAAGTAGCTAATCTTTCCCTGATAGTCAAAATATAATTCAGTTTCAGTTCAGTTCAGTTCAGTCGCTCAGTCATGTCCAACTCTTTGCAACCCCATGAATCACAGCGTGCCAGGCCTCCCTGTCCATCACCAACTCCCAGAGTTTACTCAAGCTCCTGTCCATTGAGTCGGTGATGCCATCCAGCCATCTCATCCTCTGTTGGCCCCTTCTCCTCCTGCCCCCAATCCCTCCCAGAATCAGGATCTTTTCCAATGAGTCAGCTCTTCGCATGAGGTGGCCAAAGTATTGGGGTTTCAGCTTCAAAATCAGTTCTTCCAATGAACACCCAGGACTGATCTCCTTTAGAATGGACCAGTTGGGTCTCCTTGCAGTCCAAGGGACTCTCGTCTTCTCCAACACCACAGTTCAAAAAGCATCAATTCTTCAGTGCTCAGCTTTCTTCACAGTCCAACTCTCACATCCATACATGACCACAGGAAAAACAATAGCCTTGACTAGATGGACCTTTGTTGACAGAGTAATGTCTCTGCTTTTTAATATGCTATCTAGGTTGGTCATAACTTTCCTTCCAAGGAATAAGCGTCTTTTAATTTCATGGCTGCATTCACTATCTGCAGTGATTTTGGAGGCCAAAATAAAAACAAGTCTGACACTGTTTCCCCATCTATTTCCCATGAAGTGATGGGACCAGATGCCATGATCTTCGTTTTCTGAATGTTGAGCTTTAAGCCAACTTTTTCACTTTCAACAAGAGGCTTTTTAGTTCCTCTTCACTTTCTGCCATAAGGGTGGTGTCATCTGCATATCTGAGGTTATTGATATTTCTCCCAGCAATCTTGATTCCAGCTTGTGCTTCTTCCAGTCCAGCGCTTCTCATGATGTACTCTGCATATAAGTTAAATAAGCAGGGTGACAATATATAGCCTTGATGTACTCCTTTTCCTATTTGGAACCAGTCTGTTGTTCCATGTCCAGTTCTAACTGTTGCTTCCTGACCTGCATATAGGTTTCTCAAGACGCAGGTCAGGTGGTCTGGTATTCCCATCTCTTTCAGAATTTTCCACAGTTTATTGTGATCCACACAGTCAAAGGCTTTGGCATAGTCAATAAAGCAGACATAGATGTGTTTCTGGAACTCTCTTGCTTTCTCCATGATCTGGCAGATATTGGCAATTTGATCTCTGGTTCCTCTGCCTTTTCTAAAACCAACTTGAATATCTGGAAGTTCACGCTTCACGTGTTGCTGAAGCCTGGCTTGGAGAATTTTGAGCATTACCTTACTAGCATGTGAGATGAGTGCAATTGTGCTGTAGTTTGATCATTCTTTGGCATTGTCTTACTTTGGGCTTGGAATGAAAACTGACCTTTTCCAGTCCTGTGGCCACTGCTGAGTTTTCCAAATTGGCTGGCATGTTGAGTGCAGCACTTTCACAGCATCATCTTTTAGGATTTGAAATAGCTCTACTGGGATTCCATCACCTCCGCTAGCTTTGTTCATAGTGATGCTTTCTAAGGCACATTTGACTTCACATTCCAGGATGTCTGGCTCTAGGTGAGTGATCACACCATCGTGATTATCTTGGTCATGAAGATCTTTTTTTGTACAGTACTTCTGTGTATTCTTGCCACCTCTTCTTAATATCTTTTGCTTCTGTTAGGTCCATACCATTTCTGTCGCTTATCGAGCCCATCTTTGCATGAAATGTTCCCTTGGTATCTCTAACTTTCTTGAAGAGATCTCCAGTCTTTCCCATTCTGCTGTTTTCCTCTATTTCTTTGCATTGATACTGAGGAAGGGTTTCTTATCTCTCCTTGCTATTCCTTGGAACTCTGCATTCAGATGCTTATATCTTTCCTTTTCTCCTTTGCTTTTGGCTTCTCTTCTTTTCACAGCTATTTGTAAGGCCTCCTCAGACAGCCATTTTGCTTTTTTGCATTTCTTTTCCATGGGAATGGTCTTGATCCCTGTCTCCTGTACAATGTCACGAACCTCCATTCATCAGGTACTCTGTCTATCAGATCTAGGCCCTTAAATCTATTTCTCACCTCCACTGTATAATCATAAGGGAATTGATTTAGGTCGTACCTGAATGGTCTAGTGGTTTTCCCTACCTTCTTCAATTTAAGTCTGAATTTGGCAATAAGGAGTTCATAATCTGAGCCACAGTCAACGCTCAGTCTTATTTTTGCTGACTGTATAGAGCTTCTCCATCTTTGGCTGCAAAGAATATAATCAATCTGATTTCAGTGTTGACCATCTGGTGATGTCCATGTGTAGTCTTCTCTTGTGTTGTTGGAAGAGGGTGTTTGCTATGACCAGTGTGTTCTCTTGGCAAAACTCTATTAGCATTTGGCCTGCTTCATTCCGTACTCCAAGGCCAAATTTGCCTGTTACTCCAGGTGTTTCTTGACTTCCTACTTTTGCATTCCAGTCCCCTATAATGAAAAGGACAGCTTTTTGGGGTGTTAGTTCTAAAAGGTCTTAGAGGTCTTCATACAACCATTCAACTTCAGCTTCTTCAGCATTACTGGTTGGGGCATAGGCTTGGAATACTGTGATATTGAATGGTTTGCCTTGGAAACGAACAGAGATCATTCTGTCGTTTTTGAGATTGCATCCAAGTACTGCATTTCGCACTCTTTTGTTGACCATGATGGCTACTCCATTTCTCCTAAGGGATTCCTGTCCACAGTAGTAGATATAATGGTCATCAGAGTTAAATTCACCCATTCCAGTCCATTTTAGTTCGCTGATTCCTAGAATGTCGACGTTCACTCTTGCCATCTCCTGTTTGACCACTTCCAGTTTGCCTTGATTCATGGACCTGACATTCCAGGTTCCTAGGCAATATTGCTCTTTACAGCATTGGACTTTGCTTCTATCACCAGTCACATCCACAACTGGGTATTGTTTTTGCTTTGGCTCCATCCCTTCATTCTTTCTGGAGTTATTGCTCCACTGATCTCCAGTAGCATATTGGGCACTTACCGACCTGGGGTGTTCCTCTTTAAGTATCCTATCATTTTGCCTTTTCATACTGTTCATCGGGTTCTCAAGGCAAGAATACTGAAGTGGTTTGCCATTCCCTTCTCCAGTGGACCACATTCTGTCAGACCTCTCAACCATAATTAGTTTAATTCGCTCTAAATTCTAATGGGGCAGAAACATTTCCAGAACACAATGGGCCTGGTCCTTTTTTTTTTTTTTTAGTTCATTTGATGGAAAAATGTTGACCCCAATACTTGTGCTGACATTAAACAAATAGACTAACAGATATATATATAGCAAAGATGGATTTTTTCTGGGATCAGTTGTGAATTGCAATTAAAGATCTGCAACCATGGTAAGCTGCATGCAAGTCCCCTAATAGCAAGGGAAGGAGAATGCTTTCTTAGAGAGAAAAAGGAAGGTGAAGGGTTTTAGGAAACAATCCATGGATTGTTCACTGTTGAGTCCTTGCCATAAAAGAAGAGGATTCATTCTCTTGGTCTCAGCTATCATTGCAAAGCATCAGAGTTCCCCCTCTGGGCTCCAAACTCCACTTAACTGGGATTTATGTTTACCAATTTTTTACACTTCCCCCTTTTGATCAAGATCTTTCTCTGAAAACACCACTGATCAAGAGTTACATTTTCTAGTTTCAGTGGCTTTTTGCCCCTCAATGTCAGGAGTATCCTCCCTTGTTTCTAGGGTCTCATGTGGAAAGGAAGTGCACAAATAGGGAACCTAATAGGGTCACATTCAAGTAACAAAGAACTCTCAGGCATTTTTTATCTAAACTTCATACA
Source organism: Ovis canadensis (assembly GCF_042477335.2). Lineage (NCBI taxonomy): Eukaryota > Metazoa > Chordata > Mammalia > Artiodactyla > Bovidae > Ovis > Ovis canadensis. The sequence continues at coordinate 54,364,120 of NC_091261.1, forward strand.
TTATCAAGATTATAGACTGCCAGGAGCCAGTGTGAGGAATCCTGCCCATGACAAGGCCATGAAGAAGGAAGCCTGACAAAACGCAAGGATGTGATTAGGCTTCAGGAGTTCCCCCTGGAATTTCCTGAGCATGTACCCCAAAAAAACAAAAATCTGCCGGCTTTTGTACTCTGCTCTTCTGATACTCTCTGGAAAAAGTCAAATCAGGGCTTTAGTCTTCTGCATTTGAAAGGATGTTTCAGTTAAACCCCTCTGATAGCTCTCTAGCTTGCCTAACAGGTTCCCCGGACCTCTTACAGCTTGTGAATTGCTTACAGCCCCCAACCACGAGAGGCACAAAGCTTAAAGCATCTTAAAGATACAGAGCCTTTTCTAAAGAGTTAAAAATCATATTGGTGACGGGTTTTCACTGTTGACTCAATGATTGCAGCCAGGCCTCCATATTCTTTATCTTTTAGGCACCTGGGAGGATGTTAATCAATAAACGGGATATGGAAACATATATAGTAGTTTTGATGTTAGCAACACTAGACTTTTGAGTTAATTACTTTTCTTTTGTTATAAATCACTGTACTCCTTTTACTTGTTATAAATTGCTGTATCTTTGCTATGTAAGAATGTAACTTTATTTAGTGCTTTCTGAGAATGGCACCAGACTTTGGGAAGATCAACACAAATAAGTCTTCTAGTTAACAAACCCTTATCAGAAAAAAGGCTGTAAAATGTTAATTGGCCCTTTTTGGCCAGAAGATGATGTAAATCACCTAAGGCTTGTGTATACAATTAGGTATGCAGAGAGAAAAGCCTGGTTTTGATAAGAATCTGGGCTGCTAACGCTGCATAACTTTGTGTTACCCATTGATCTCCATGTATTATCAAAAGTATAAAAAGCCTTCTGAACAATAAAGGATGGACCAGTTACTAGTCTCTCAGCCTAGTTTCTTGGGAATCTGGCTCCCCCCGTGTCTCTCTCTCTCTCTCTTTTTCTTCCTCTCCCTCCCATGTCTCCTCTTTACTCTAATTTCAGGCTGAATTCCCATCTGGAGCGGGGCAGCTCACCAAGTCTACTTATTTGTCCTGGCTTCTAAGATCTGTAAGAGAGAGAGCCCAAGGCGGGGCACTCTCTGATTTTCAAATGGACGCTGGTGCCCCAACGTAGATGGTGTAAGCTCCTTGTCTGGAACTTTATTGGCCTTCCCCGTAAGCCAAGTTATTCAGCCTTCTTTCTCCACTTAATTTTCCTACTACACTATTTCTTCCTAACCTAATCTTATATTAATAAATAAATAAGTTTTTTCCTCGCTGACTCCGTCCACCCTTCAAATTCCCTGGATCCACTGGGGCTGGACCCCGGCAATAGACACTGAAGATCATCTGAAGCTTTATGTCATTGTCAAAGTTTGACAACGAACTTCCAGCAAGCCTGGTCCACATACCCTGGGAAAACCGTCTCATCATGACATATGCTTTGATTCTGAGAAATCTTTATTTTCAGGCACTACATGACAGTGCAGGTCCAGTAGGGGTTTAGTGTTTTCTTTAAGTGTCACATGAATCCAAGAGCCTATTCCTTGGAATCTGGTGGCATTAAGAGTTGGTTAACAGTACTTAATAGCGTCCTTTCCAGTAAAGCTGGAGAGAATACTTCAGGGAAAGTATCTTTTCCAAAAGACAAAGTTTCTAGGTAGCAAGTTGTGATGCTTAAGATCTTTGTTGTCTACCAAACATGTCAATTTCAATAGAAGGAATTAGGCATTTGCAATATTGAAGTTTTGCTCCTTTTATCAACCGTGGTCAAAAGAAGCAGGAGCCAAGTTCTTTGGGCATTCTGACTAAAGGTGAGAATTTCTGAATTCCAAAAGGAGTAAATATGAAGTTTTTAAGAACAAACAGCAATGCTCTTGACCAAGGTATTTGGAGGGCCTCTACAAATTCTGAGTCTTGATACTGCTAGTGGTAAGCACAGTTAAAGTGTTGTAAAACTGGCCAACAGCACAGACTTGTTAAAGCACCCGGTCAGTTAAACAGGTTCCTCGATTGCTATGAAGTTTGAGAGGATTTCCTCAAATAGGGATAATCTTTTCCAAAAGGACTTTAGTCTCAAGATAGGCAGAGTGAAAACATACAGATCATGACTAAAACACATTTTCATTCATTAGACAGAGGAAGGTGTATGGAATTCATTTCTAAACCTTGAATGGCCCATTAGACAGTTTAAAACATCCAGAATGATTAGGCTTCCCTGGATTGTATTTTGGACAAGTGGGAAAGGTGAGGGACTTTTTGCAGCCTTGTTTTATTCCCCCACCAATACAGATTTGTGAATGCTATCATTGTTTTTCAGTAGACAAGTGGTTTATTACATGTACAGTGGTGAGGAGAGAAGTGGGAATTTCAGAGTCTCTAGTAGAACTCCAGAGAAACTAGAGCTTTTTATCAACCCAACAATTGTTTAATTTCCAATCTTGTTTTTCTTTTCTGAGGACAATTTTTGGGCCTCCCTATGCAGTCTTTCTAAATTACCATTTGGGGACATATCCCTTTGGACCGGGACAGAGATTTTACTGCTATTGGTTTCTTTAAAGGCATGATTCCTTGTAAAAATATCAGCAAGATGATTTTCCTTAGCTTCCAGATCTTTTTATCTTTTTTAAATTATGAAAATATAGTAACCAACACAGGAAACTGAAAAATGCAGAACAATGTTACATTAGTTCCAATATATATTACAACTTCTAAGTAGAGGAATTAAGATTTTTATTTGGAGTATCAATATCAAACTCTCAAAAGTTAACAGAATGAATAGACAGAGAAATAGAAAAATATAGTATACCTGAAAAGTACCATGAACCAATTCAGCATAATTAAGATTTATACAATTTTCACACAACAGTAAGATACAAATTCAAGTTCCATAAACTATAAACTAGGAGACACTGGAACATATCCAGGGACATAAGACCAGGCACAAAAATTTGATGATTTAAGATACTGAAATCATACAGAGTCTGTTTTCTTATCACTTTGGAATTATGTTAAAGATCAATATCAAAAGATGTTTGAAAGTAACCCACATATTTTCAAATGCAATGTGGTATCTACCAAGAGTGATCTTTTACTTTAGCCATTGAAAGCTTCAGTAAAGTTAGAAGACTGAAAAAACAGAGAGGGTAATTGGAGAGAAGAAAGCATTTAAATGAGAAATTACTATCAAAATGAGAAATTAACATCAGAGACATTTTTAAAACCCCATGTATTTGGAAATTAAATGTCTACTTTTAAATGATGGGGTAGCTAATAAGCCATAACATGGAAATAGAAAATATTTGCAATAGAATAAGAATGAAAAGAGAATTTACTAGAAATTGTTCCATGCAGCTAAAGCTGTTCAATGCAATTAAATACAACATGGAGTCTTGAATAAGATATGAAAACAAATAATGTACACTACCATAAAATTATGTGAAATTTAAACAATATCTGTATTTTAGTTAATAATACTGTATCACATGTTAATTTTCTGTTTGTTTGTTTTTTTTAACAGTGTAGCTATTTCTTTATATTCCCAAGATTGGATTAGAAGTTTCAAGTCTCATTTAAAAACATGTTTAAGGATCACTAAAATAATACAATTTTTAGACTTTTACAAGTAATACTAGATGCCCAAATACAGGGAGCTATATCAAAGTTTTGAGTAAATATAAGTTAGAAATCCATAGAATGCCCAGAAATCTTAATAGCTAAAGTGAAAGGTAAAAGTAATATATTTAATAATTTCTGAACTTAGAGATAAATTTTATTTCCAACAAAAGTAACAAAGCCCTGTTTCCATAACATTCCAAAATCATGAGCTACTCTGAAAGTATATCTGCTATCAGAATAATATTGGCAGTTTTGTCCTTGACTAAAGTACAAATCCATGTAATAGCATTTGATTTAGCATAGTGGACTGAAGCAGTCATAGGTTAAAATGCTGCCTTAACGACATCAAAAGGAGTTGTAATAGCATAGCCAGCACAATATTTGCCACTGTGACCTTTTAAATAAGAACCACCAGTGAACTATGAGAAGTCATTGTTACCCAATGGAATTTCCTGTAGATCATTACAAGGAGTCAGAAGATGGTCCATCAGCAATAAACAGTCATATAAGACTTTGTTGGTGATAGTGTGGAGCAAAGTATCTGGGTTAAGTTTATTATGATGTAAAAGAATTATGTTAGAGACAGTTAAGAGGATTTCATAAGAGGTGAGGTGGCTGGCGGATAAATCTTGAGTGTGATAAGAACTCAGGAGAGATTCTACTGAAAGAGGTATAAAATGGTTAAAACATATCCCACAAAAATTTTCTTTGTGAGGGAACCCTCCTACACTGTTGGTGGGAATGCAAACTAGTACAGCCACTATGGAGAACAGTGTGGAGATTCCTTAAAAATTTGCATATAGAACTGCCTTATGACCCAGCAATCCCACTGCTGGGCATACACACCGAGGAAACCAGAACAGAAAGAGACATGTACCCCAATGTTCATCACAGCACTGTTTATAATAGCCAAGACATAGAAACAACCTAGATGTCCATCAGCAGACGAATGGAAAAGAAAGCTGTGGTACATATACACAATGGAGTATTACTCAGCCATTAAAAAGAATACATTTGAATCAGTTCTGATGAGATGGATGAAATTGGAGCCGATTATACAGAGTGAAGTAAGCCAGAAAGAAAAACACCAATACAGTATACTAACACATATATACGGAATTTAGAAAGATGGCAATGATGACCCTGTATGCAAGACAGCAAAAAAGACACAGATGTGTATAGCGGACTTTTGGACTCAGAGGGAGAGGGAGAGGGTGGGATGATTTGGGAGAATGGCATTGAAACATGTACACTATCATGTAAGAATCGAATCGCCAGTCTATGTCCAATGCAGGATACAGCATGCTTGGGGCTGGTGCACGGGGATGACCCAGAGAGATGTTATGGGGAGGGAGGTGGGAGGGAGGTTCATGTTTGGGAATGCATGTACACCCGTGGTGGATTCATGTCAATGTATGGCAAAACCAATACAGTATTGTAAAGTAAAATAAAGTAAAAATAAAAATTTTTTAAAAAAGAATACAAAAAACTACTAAGTATAAATTTTTAAAAAAAATTTTTTTCTTCGTGGCTTTAACCAAAAGAGCAGTGCCCATAATGGCTCTAAGGCAAGGAGAGTAGCTCTGTGCCACAGGGTCCAGCTGCTGGCTCATGACTTGTGGGTTGATGCTGGTCCCTGTTTTTAGACGAGTGTCCCAAGGGCAAATCACTTGCTTTTCACATACAAAAAGGAAAAGGAAATCAAATCCTTGGGATTCCCAAGGGCAGATATGTTCATCAAACTCTCTTCTAAGTGCTTGAAAGCTAAGTCACTTTGTTCTTCTTATAAAGGGGGGTTGGGGTTGTTATTGTTGAGTAAACCATATAGAAATTTAGTCATAAGAGAGAATTTTGGAATCAAATTTCAGCAATAACCAACTAGCCCAAGAAAATCTCACGCTTAGTGCTTAGTTTGGGGCTATGGAAAATTTAGGACACCATGAAGTCTATCTGGATCTAGGTTTTGTCTTTGTTCTAATGTTAGATGCTGCTGCTGCTGCTGTTGCTAAGTCGCTTCAGTGGTGTCCGACTCTGTGTGACCCCATACACGGCAGCCCACCAGGCTCCCCCGTCACTGGGATTCTCCAGGCAAGAATACTGGAGTGTGTTGCCATTTCCTTCTCCAATGCATGAAAGTGAAAAGTGAAAGTGAAGTCGCTCAGTCGTGTCCAACTCCTAGCGACCCCATGGACTGCAGCCTACCAGGCTCCTCCGTCCATGGGATTTTCCACGCAAGAGTACTAGAGTGGGTTGCCATTGCCTTCTCCTAATGTTAGATGCTCTAAATATCAAATCTGAGTTTGGGCCAACTGAAATTTTTCATTGGTAATTTTATATCCCTTTAGGCTAAAAGCTTTAGTAAGTAGACACTGTCTTTCTGTGAAGAGGTTTCAGAAGTAGCACAGAGAAGCAAACACCCACATACAGCAAAAAAAAGTAGAAACTCTACTTTGTTTCTCAACAAATCCTGAAGGCTGACCTGGATAACATCAAGCCTCTTTTCTAGGAGGCTATTTTTCTTTGGTAAAGAAGTTCATATGTACCCATTTGCAGAAGCCACCTAGAAGAGATATCATATTTGTCTTTCCCTGTCTCACTTACTTCCCTTTGTATGATAATCTCTCTACTTTCTTTCCTGTGGCCAGACCTGGTATTATTTTCTCCTTCTTTATGGCTGAGTAATACTGCATTGTGTGTATATAACCTGTCTTCTTTGTCCATTCGTGTGTCCTCTTACAAATAGGTTGCTTCCACGTCTTGGCTATGATCCCTAGTGCCGCTGTGATCGCAGGGTGTCTTTTAACTGTCTTTTAAAGGTTTGATTTCTCCAGATCTATGCCCAAGTGTGAAATTGCTGGCTCCCATTTATTTTTACGGTTCATTGTTTAAAGGACGTCCATACTGTTGTCCCTAGTGCATGTACTGATTTACATTCCCAACAAGAGTGCAGGAGGGTTTTCTTCTCTCTACACCCTCTCCAGCATTGATTGTTGGAAATTTGGGTGGACAGCCATTCTGACTGGTGTGAGGTGAAATCTCATTGGACTTTTGATTTGTCTTTCTCTAATAATTAGTGACGCTGAGCATCTTTCCATTTGTTTAATGGCCATCAGTATGCCTTCTTCAGAGAAATGTCCATTTAGGTCTTTGGCCCATTTTTTTTATTGAGTCATTTGGGGGTTTTGGTATTGAACTGCACGAGCTATTTTTATGTTTTGGAGATAATTTTCCTGTGGCTAACTTCGAAAATGAAGATCATGATATCTGGTCCCACCACTTCATGGGAAATAGATGGGGAAGCAGTGTAAATAGTGTCAAGTGTCAGACTTTATTTTGGGGGGCTCCAAAATCACTGCAGATGGTGACTGCAGTCATGAAATTAAAAGACGTTTACTCCTTGGAAGAAAAGTTATGACCAACCTAGATAGCATATTCAAAAGCAGAGACATTACTTTGCCCAAAAAGGTCTGTCTAGTCAAGCCTATGGTTTTTCCAGTGGTCATGTATGGATGTGAGAGTCGGACTGTGAAAAAGGCTGAGAGCTGAAGAACTGATGCTTTTGAACTGTGGTGCTGGAGAAGACTCTTGAGAGTCCCTTGGACTGAAAGGAGATCCAACCAGTCCATTCTGAAGGAGATCAGCCCTGGGTGTTCTTTGGAAGGAATGATGCTGAGGCTAAAACTCCAATACTTTGGCCACCTCATGTGAAGAGTTGACTCATTGGAAAAGACTGATGCTGGGAGGGATTGGGGGCAGGAGGAGAAGGGGACAACAGAGGATGAGATGGCTGGATGGCATCATCGACTCGATGGACTTGAGTTTGAGTGAACTCCAGGAGTTAGTGATGGACAGGGAGGCCTGGCGTGCTGTGATTCATGGGGTCGCAAAGAGTCAGACACGACTGAGCAACTGAACCGAACTGAACTTCATTTGCAAATATCTTTTACCCATTCTGAGTGTTCTCCTTTTCTTCCATTTAGGGTCCCTCTACTGTGTACTTTCTTTTAAAGTTAATTCTGTCCCAAATGTTTCTTTTTGGTTTGTTTTTCATGATTCTAAGAGATGGATTCAAGAAAAACTTGTTGTGATTTATGTCAGAGCGTGATCTGCCTCTATTTTCCTCAAGAGGTTTACAGTATCCATCCTTACATTTAGATCTTTAAACTGTTTGCAGTTTACTTTGTGTATGGTGTTAGGGAGTATTCTAATTTCATGATCGTTTTCATTGTTTCAGGAACCTGCACACTGTCCTCCACAGTGGCTGTACCCAACTGTCATTCCCAGCATCAGTGGAGAAGGGTTCTCTTTTCTGCACACCCTCTATAGCACATGTTGTTTGTGGAGGTTTTGACAATGGCCATTCTGACCAGTGCATGGTTATATATTGTTGTAGTTTTGCTTTCCTCTTCTCCAATAATTATTGATGTTGACATGTTTTTGTGTGATTTTTTTCCAAAGGAGTGAGTTAAGCTTACCTCTTGAAATCAGCTTCTTGAATGTCTGTCCTGTTTTGAGTGCTTTTGCAATGACCACCCCAGGACATTTCTTGAGGGCAGGTGATCTTTATGTACAGCCTGGAAGGCTTTGTGAATATTAGGTTCCCATCAATACAGCTTTTGAAGTTGTTATGGAAAACAGTCACAAGGCAGCAGCATTTCTTCATGCTCCACTTTTTTTTTTTTTTTTTGGCAATTTCATTTTTATTTCATGTTGGAATAGAGTTGATTTCCAATGTTGTGGGGCTTTTTTTAAGGTGTATAGGTGCTTGATTCAGCATATATAAACATACATCTATTCTTTCTTGGGTGCCCCCCACACATAGATTACTACAGATTGTTCAGTAGAGGTCCCTGTACTGTTCTCTTTGATTACCTATTTGATATATATTAATGTGAATGTTAATTCCAAAATCTTAATTTATCCCTACCCCCTAACATTTCTTTGGATGAGCATAAGTTGCTTTTCTAAGTTTGTGAGTCTGTTTCTGCTCTGTAAATTAGTTCATTTGTATGAATTTTTGCATTCCACCTGCAAGTGGTATCTTAAGATATTTGTTTTTCTCTTTCTGACTTACTTCACACATTATGATAATTTCTCTGTCCATGTATGCTGCTACCAATGGCATTACTTCATTCTGTGTTATGGCTGAGCAGAATTAGAGTGTATATATGGACCACTTAGTCATCATTTTCTGGACATTTTGGTTGATTGCATGCCTCAGCTACTGTAAAAAGAAAAAAAAATGCTGCCCTGGAAACAGGGGTGCATGTATCATTTTGAATTATGATTTTCTCCAGATATAAGCCCAGAAGTGGATTTCACAGATCATATAGTCCCTTGTGTTTAGTTAATTAAGGAATGTCCATGTTGTTTCCCAGGGTGGCCGCACCTGTTTATATCCCCACCAGAATGTAGTTGGATTCCCCTTTCCCTACAGCATCTGGAGCTTTTATTTTTTGAAGATCTTTCTGATGATGGCCATTCTGACCTGTGTGAGGTGATTCTTCATTGTAGTTTTGATTCACACTTGTTTAATATTGAGTGAGGTGGAGCGTCTTTCCAGGAGCTATTTGATCTTGTATAGTGTGAGTACCATGTACCTCTTGAAATTGGCTTCTTGAAAGTCAGCCCCCTGTTTTGAATTCTTTTTCAAAGATTTACCCCAGGACATTACTTGAGGGCAGGTGTTTATTACTTATAGCCCCACAGACCTTGTGAATATTAAGAACCTATCAGCACCACTTTTAGTTTTCGTTACGGGAAACACCAGAACATTTCTTCATATCCTACTCTGGTTTCTCAGTCAACTAGTGTCAATCACAGTGGAATGTGCCAGAAGAAACACCAAAGGCTTGTGTTTCATTACCTCTTCCCTCTACCACTTTATTCCTGGGACACGTCCCAGTTCCTGCAACACCACTTGGGGAACATGCCCTCATCTGTAGGTGGGGTGACCTTAAGAAAAGAGCCTGAGGCAGAACCCCATCACCAAAAGACATACAACCCAGGGGATTTTTCAAAGTGATTCCAGCCCAGAAGCTCAACTATTCTTTGGGTGCCCTAGGTTTGTTTTCACTGCAGGAGGATTGGCCTGGATCTGGAGGTTGTGAGCTCATGCAGAGGGCAGCAGGCAGTCCAGATCTGTTGGGGCTGGGGGCACATTGACTAACACATCCTCACCAGCCCCTCGACACTCCACACTTGGAACCCAAGCCTGCTGAGGTTCCAGGGATGAGACACCAGCCCAGGCCACAAAGGCAAAAACAGAGTCAGCATTTCTTTTTTTTTTTTTTTTTCAGTAGTATAATCTAGAGTTCATAGATGCCTTAAAATATTGTGGGTTTTTTTTTCTTTTCCAAATACAGCAACTGGATTCACACATACATAGAGGTATATATGTTGATCTTCACGTTCTCTTCCCATATAGGTTATTACAGAGTGTTAAATAGGGTTCCTGGTGCCATACAGCAGGTCCTTGTGAGTTGTTTTGTAAATAGCAGTGTGTTTGTGATCATCTGAACCAGCTCATTTGTCCCTTCCTTCACCTTTCTTATTTGCTAACCATAAATTTCTAAGTCTATGAAGCTATCTCTCTTTGGTAAAGAAGTTTATATGGATCCATCTGTAGAGTCCACATAGAAGTGATATCACATGATACTTTTCTTTCCCTGTCTCCCTTGCTTCCCTTAGTGTGATTATGCCTACTTTCTTCCCTGTGGCTGGACATGGCTTTTTTTTTTTCATTCTTCATGACTAATATTTCATTGTGTATATGTACCCCATCTTCTTTATCCATTCATCTGTCCTCCTACACATAGACTGCTGCTGTGTCTGTTACGGTACCTAGTACCATCGTAATGATAAGGTTGCAAGTGTCTTTTAAATTTTTGGTTTTCTCAAGATCTATGCCTACATGTGAGAGTGCTGGGTCCCATTTATTTCTATGATCTGTTGTTTAAAACCCCTTTATACTATTCTCCTTAGTGCATGAACTGATTTACATTCCCAATAAGAGTGCAGGAGGGTTTTCTTCCCTCCACAACCTTTGCAGTATCGACTGTTGGAGATTTTTTGAGATGATCACTCTGAAAGGCATGGGGTGATACCTCATTGGGCTTTTTATTTGCTTTTCTCTTATAGTTAGCAATGCATCTTCTCATGTGCTTAATGCCCATCTGTATGCCTTCTTAGAGAAATATCCAATTAGGCCTTTGGCCCATTTTTTTTATTGCACTTTTTTATATATTGAACTATATGAGCTGTTTGTATGCCTTGCAGATGAATTCCTGGTGTTTATCTTCATTTACAAATATTTTTTACCCATTCTCAGGGTTGTCCTTTTCTTTCTTTTATGGTATTCTTTGCTGTGCACATGCTTTTAAGGTTTATTATGTCCCATTTGTTTCTTTATGGCTTATGTTTCATGATTCTAAGAGATGTATTTTAAAAAATTGCTGTGATTTATGTCAGAGCATGTTCTGTCTATATTTTCCTCAAGAGTTTTATAGTATCTGCCCTTACATTTAGGTCTTTAAAGTATTTGAAGGTTTTTTGTGTGTGCATATTGTTAGAGAGTATTCTAATTTCATTCTTTGTTTCCATTGTTTCAGGAACCTTCACACTGTCCTCTTTAATGGCTACTCCCAACTGTCATTCCCAGCATCGGTGGAGGAGGGTTCTCTTTTCTGCACACCCTCTTAACCACTTGTTGTTTGTCAAGTTTTTGACAATGACCATTATAACAGGTGTGTGGTGATTCCTTATTGTAGTTTTCCTCTGCATTTCTCTAATAATTCGCAAATATGACATCTTTTCATGTGATTTTTTTGTCAAAGGTGTGGGTCAAACTTACCTCTTGAAATTGGCTTCTTGAAGTCTGCCCTGTTTGGAATGTCTTTTCGATGACCACCCCTTGGACATTTATTGAGTGCAGGTGATTTTTTTTTTCTTACAGTCCCACAGGCCTTGTGAATGTTAACAGCCCATCTGTACAGCTTTTGAAGTTGGTTTTATGGGAAATAGCCACATGGTGGCAGCATTTCTCCATGTGCCATTGTTCAGTCGCCCAGTCATGTCCAGCTCTTTGCAACCCCACGGACTACAGCATGCCAGGCCTTCTTGTCCCTCACCATCTCCCGGAGTTTGCCCAGGTTCATGTTCACTGCATCAGTGATGCCATCCATCCATCTTATCCTCTGACACCCTCTTCTCCTTCTGCCCTCAGTTTTTGCAATGAGTCATTAGTTAGTATATCAGATGACCAAAATACTGGAGCTTCATCTTCAGCATCAGTCCTTCCAGTGAATATTCAGTGTTGATTTCCCTTAAGATTAACTGGTTTGATCTCCTTGCTGTCCAAGGGACTTTCAGGAGTCTTCTCAAGCAACACAGTTCAAAGGCATCAATTCTTTGGCGTTCTGCCTTCTTTGTGGTCCAGCTCTCACAACTGTACATGACCACTGGGAAGACCAGAGCCTTGATTATATGGACCTATGTCAGCAGAGTAATCGCTCTACTTTTCAACATACTGTCTAGGTTTGTCATCACTTTCCTGCCAAGAAGCAATTGTCTTCTGATTTCATGTCTGCAGTGATTTTGGAGCCCAAGAAAAGGAAATCTATCACTACTTCCAACTTTTCCCCTTCTATTTGCCATGAAGTAATGGGACCAGATGCCATGATCTTAGTCTTTTTTAAAATTTAGTCTTAAGCTGGCTCTTTCACTCTCCTCCTTCACCCTCATCAAGAGGCTCCTTAGTTCTTCTTCACTTTCTGCCATTAGAGTGGTATCATCCACATTCCTGAGGTTTTTGATGTTTCTCCTATCTATCTTGATTCCAGCTTGTAATTCATCCAGCCTGGCATTTCTCATTATGTACTCAGCATATAGGTTAAACAAATAGAGGGACAGCAGACAGCCCTGTTATACTCCTTTTTGATCTTGAACCAATCAGTTATTCCATTTTAACTGTTTCTTCTTAGCCACATACAGGTTTCTCAAGAAACAGGTAAGATGGTCTGGTATTCCCATCTCTCTAAGAGCTTTCCACAATTAGTCATGATCCACACAGTCAAAGGCTTTAGACATAAGTTGGTTTTTGTTTGTTTTGGTTTTTTTTTTTTTTTGGCAGTTTCATTTGTATTTCATATTGGGGTGGAGTTGGAATTGATTAAGGTGTGAAGGTGCTTGATTCAGTATACATAAAAAACATATGTATATTTTTCATGCTTTTTTCCCATAGAGATCATTAAAGTCTGTCCAGTAGAGGTCCCTTTGCTATTCAATAGTTACTTTTTGATTCAGTTCAGTTCAGTTCAGTCGCTCAGTCGTGTCCGACTCCTCGCAACCCCATGAATCGCAGCACACCAGGCCTCCCTGTCCATCAGCAACTCCCAGAGTTCATTCAGACTCACATCCATCGAGTCAGCGATGCCATCCAACCATCTCATCCTCTGTCGTCCCCTTCTCCTCCTGCCCCCCAATCCCTCCCAGCATCAGAGTCTTTTCCAATGAGTCAACTCTTCTCATGAGGTGGCCAAAGGACTGGAGCTTCAGCTTTAGCATCATTCCTTCCAAAGAAAGCCCAGGGCTGATCTCCTTCAGAATGGACTGGTTGGATCTCCTTGCAGTCCAAGGGACTCTCAAGAGTCTTCTCCAACACCACACTTCAGAAGCATCAATTCTTCAGCGCTCTTCCTTCTTCACAGTCCAACTCTCACATCCATACATGACCACAGGAAAAACCATAGCCTTGACTAGATGGACCTTAGTCGGCAAAGTAATGTCTCTGCTTTTGAATATACTATCTAGGTTGGTCATAACTTTTCTTCCAAGGAGTAAGCGTCTTTTAATATCATGGCTGCAGTCACCATCTGCAGTGATTTTGGAGCCCAAAAACATAAAGTCTGACACTGTTTCCACTGCTTCCCCATCTATTTCCCATGAAGTGATGGGACCGGATGCCATGATCTTTGTTTTCTGAATGTTGAGTTTTAAGCCAACTTTTTCACTCTCCTCTTTCACTTTCATCAAGAGGCTTTTTAGTTCCTCTTCACTTTCTGCCATAAGGGTGGTGTCATCTGCATATCTGAGGTGATTGATATTTCTCCCAGCAATCTTGATTCCAGCTTGTGCTTCTTCCAGTCCAGCGCTTCTCATGATGTACTCTGCATATAAGTTAAATAAGCAGGGTGCCAATATACAGCCTTGACATACTCCTTTTCCTATTTGGAACCAGTCTGTTGTTCCATGTCCAGTTCTAACTGTTGCTTCCTGACCTGCATACAGATTTCTCAAGAGGCAGGTCAGGTGGTCTGGTATTCCCGTCTCTTTCAAAATTTTCCACAGTTTGTTGTGATCCACACAGTCAAAGGCTTTGGTGTAGTCAATAAAGCAGACATAGATGTGTTTCTGGAACTCTCTTGCTTTCTCCATGATTCAGCAGATGTTGGCAATTTGATCTCTGGTTCCTCTGCCTTTTCTAAAACCAGCTTGAACATCAGGGAGTTCATGCTTCACGTATTGCTGAAGCCTGGCTTGGAGAATTTTGAGCATTACTTTACTAGCATGTGAGATGAGTGCAATTGTGCAGTAGTTTGAGCATTCTTTGGCATTGCCTTTGTTTGGGATTGGAATGAAAACTGACCTTTTCCAGTCCTGTGGCCACTGCTGAGTTTTCCAAATTTGCTGCCATATTGAGTGCAGCACTTTCACAGCATCATCTTTCAGAATTTGAAACAGCTCAACTGGAATTCCATCACCTCCACTAGCTTTGTTCTTAGTGATGCTTTCTATTTCTAAGGCCCACTTGACTTCACATTCCAGGATGTCTGGCTCTAGATGAGTGATCACACCATCATGATTATCTGGGTCATGAAGATCTTTTTTGTACAGTTCTTCTGTGTATTTTTGCCACTTCTTCTTAATAGCTTCTGCTTCTGTTAGGTCCATACCATTTCTGTCATTTATCGAGCCCATCTTTGCATGAAATATTCCCTTGGTATCTCTAATTTTCTTGAAGAGATCTCTAGTCTTTCCCATTCTGTTGTTTTCCTCTATTTCTTTGCATTGATCGCTGAAGAAGGCTTTCTTATCTCTTCTTGCTATTCTCTGGAACTCTGCATTCAGATCCTTATATCTTTCCTTTTCTCCTTTGCTTTTCACCTCCCTTCTTTTCACAGCTATTTGTAAGGCCTCCCCAGACAGCCATTTTGCTTTTTTGCATTTCTTTTCCATGGGGGTGGTCTTGATCCCTGTCTCCTGTACAACGTCACAAACCTCATTCCATAGTTCATCAGGCACTCTATCTATCAGATCTAGGCCCTTAAATCTATTTCTCACTTCCACTGTATAATCATAAGGGATTTGATTTAGGTCATACCTGATTATCCATTTGATATATATTATGTGAGTATGTTAATTCCAAAATCTTAATCTATCCCTCTTCCCTAAGATTGTCTTCAGATGAATAAGTTGTTTCTCTAAGTTTAAGTCTGTTTCTATTTTGTAAATTAGTTCATTTGTATGAATTTATACATTCCACCTGCAAGTGATGTCTTAATATATAAGATATTTGTCCTTCTCTTTCTGACTTACTTTGAACCTTATGATGACCTCTCTGTCCCTGCATGCTACTGCCAGTGGTATTATTTCATTCTGTGTTATGGCTGAGTAGAATTATATTGTATAGATGTACTACTTTGTCATCATTTTTTCTGTCCGTGGACATTTTGGTTGATTGTATATCTTAGTGATTATAAATAATGCCACCCTGAAAACAGGGTGGTTCCTTTGAATTTTTTGAATTTTTATTTTCTTTGGAGCTCAGCCCAGAAGTGGCATTGGCTGATCATAGGGTTTCTCTATGTTTAGATTTTAAGAAATTTTCATACTATTTTTCATGGTGGCTGCACCAAATTACATCACCACTAACAATGGAGGATTCTGTCCACACACCCTATCTAGCATTAATTCTTTGTAGATTTCTGTTGACTGCATTCTGACCAGTGGAAGTGGTATTTCATTGTAATTTTGATGAGCATTTCTTTAATAATTAGTGATGTTTCGTATCTTTCCATGTGTTTATAATTTATAAAATGTGAGTAAAATATACTTCTTGCAATTGACTTCTTGAACATCAGTTCTGTTGAAATTTTTTTTATCAATGATTTACCCCATGGCATTTCTTGAGGTCAGGTTTCATATAGAGCCCTGAAGGCCTTGTGAAGACTAAGTGCCACTCAACTCTGGTGTAAAAGTTGTTGATATGGGAGATGGTTACAAGATGCCAGGATTTCCTCCTGCTAGCTCTGCTTATTAGGCAACCAGAGCTTTAGTGAAAGTGCTGATTTGGTGTTGTGATTTAGAGTGGAATGTGCCAGAAGTAACACCTGGAAGTTTGTGTCTAATTCTCCCTTTTAAAATTGAACACACTTGTATTTCTTATTGTAGCAATATTGATATACATGGTCATGTGTGTTACTGGAATACAGAATGGTTTTCCACTTATACATATGTCTTTTCATCTTTGGAATTTTCTTATATAGCTTATTACAGAGTGTTGATAGGCCTCACTTGAAATAAATGTTTTTGTTGATTGTCTATTTTATATGTAATAGTTGGTATATGTTAATTCCAACCTCCAACTTTAACCTGCCCCCTTCTCTCTCTTGCATAACCAGAAGTATGATTTTACATCTCTGAGACTTTATGTATTCTCATTTCATTCCTTGGTGTATATTTTTAGGTTCCAACTATAAGTGGTATCTTATGATATTTGTTTTTTGATTTGGACTTTTTTAACTTAGTTTGATTATCTCAAACTTATCTAGGTTACTGAAAATCACATTATTTCAGTCTTTTTCATTACTGAGTCATATAGCTTTGTTTACATGTATCACTTCTTTATCCATTCATCTCACTATAAATATTTTCTTTGCTTCCATTTTTGATTATTGTAAACTATAGTCCAGTGGGCACATGGCTGTATATGTCTTTTCAAAGTCAGGTTTTCTCTTCCTATGCTCTTCGGAGTGGATTTGCAGGATCTCATGGTAGCTTTATTTTTACATTTTAGGGCAGTTCCATACTACTGTCTTTAGTGACTTTTACCATTTATATGCCTCAAGTACCATAAATGAGTTATCTGTCCTCCATGCCCTTTCTATGATTTATTCTTTATAGAGTTTTGAAGATGGCCTTTCACACTGGTGCAGAGTGATCTCTCATTATAGTTTTGAGTGATCTCTCATGGTAGTTTTGCTTGCATATCTCTAATAATTCACAATATTCAGCATGTTTCCATGGGTTTTTCTTTTCAAACAGTGTGAGTAAAAGTTACTGTTGATTTTTTCTTCTTGATAGTATCCAGTTTTAAATTTTTCTCTATTTAGTTATCCTTGGAAATTTTTTAAGTGCAGGAATCATTTAGAGTGCAGCATTCCTTGTGACTATAACACGGTCGTATTGGTAATACTTTTAAGGTTGCTGTTGGTAGAAATGGCCACAAGGTGGCAGAGTTGCTTCATGTACTTCTCTTGTTACTATGGTAACCGGAGTCTTAAGTTTGGTCCTAGTTTCTGATTGAACATCAGTGTGGAATATGGCACAAAAAGCCACTAAAACTTGTGTTTCATTATTTCTTTTGTTTTTGTGTTAATTTACATTAATGTTTATTTTTATTGAGGCAAAGCTGACTTACAATATCGTGCTTTTTGTGTACAGAAACTTTTTTCAGTATTACCCATACATATATCTAATCATCTTGGTTTTATTTCACATATCAGTTATTACACAGTGCTTAGTATATAACCAGTTCTAAAGTAGGTGAATGTTGATTAGGTATTTTATAGATATTTGTGGGTATAAATTAATCTCAACCTCCTAATTCACCCCTTTTACACATCATTCTTTTTGGGGAACCATGTTTGTTTTCTAAGACTGTCTATCGTAAGTTAACTCATTCGTATGAACTTTTTTCCATCTCACCTATAAGTGGTACTATATGGTATTTGTTTTTCTGACTTACTTCACATACTATGATTATCTCTAGATTTATCTATGTCTTTCAAAATGACATTATTTCATTTTTTCATTGCTGAGAAATAGTCCATTTATACCTGCATCACTTTTTCTATGTCCACTTATCTGTCCAGGTACAATTTGTTTATTTTCATGTCTTGGCTGTTTTAAATGCTGCTGCAGTGCATGCTTGGGTGTGTACGTTTTTCAAAATCAGGTTTTCTCTGTATATATTCCTAGGAATGGAACTCCCAGATCATATGATAACTCTATATGATAACTCTATACTCTAAGTGAGTATATGATAACTCACTTTTAAAAGGCTTTTCTTTAGTGGTCCTTATAATGACTGTTACCAATTACATCCCACAAACATCATTAAAGGGTCTTCTTTTTTAACTCCACTCAGGAGTTTCTTGTCTCTAGATTTTTTGTTAGTGGCCTAATTGTCTTTTCTGAGGTAATAACTCATTGTAGTTTTTATTTTCATATTGCTAACAATTCACCATATTTAGCAATATTTCATGTAGAGTTTTAATTAAACATTTTAAATTGAATTTACTAACTGTGGAAAATTCTGAGAGAGATGGAAATACCAGACCACCTGACCTGCCTCTTGAGAAATCTGTATGCAGGTCAGAAAGCAACAGTTAGAACTAGACATGGAACAACAGACTGGTTCCAAATAGGAAAATGAGTACGTCAAGGCTGTATATTGTCACCCTGCTTATTTAACTTAAATGCAGAGTACATCATGAGAAACGCTGGACTGGAAGAAAGACAAGCTGGAATCAAGATTGCTGGGAGAAATATCAATAACCCCAGATATGCAGATGACACCACCCTTATGGCAGAAAGTGAAGAGGAACTAGAAAGCCTCTTAATGAAAGTGAAAGTGGAAAGTGAAAAAGTTGGCTTAAAGCTCAACATTCAGAAAACGAAGATCATGGCATCCGGTCCCATCACTCCATGGGAAATAGATGGGGAAACAGTGTCAGACTTTATTTTGGGGGGCTCCAAAATCACTGCAGATGGTGACTGCAGCCATGAAATTAAGACGCTTACTCCTTGGAAGAAAAGTTATAACCAACCTAGATAGCATATTCAAAAGCAGAGACATTACTTTGCCGACTAAGGTCCATCTAGTCAAGGCTATGGTTTTTCCTGTGGTCACGTATGGATGTGAGAGTTGGACTGTGAAGAAGGCAGAGCACCGAAAAATTGATGCTTCTGAAGTGTGGTGTTGGAGAAGACTCTTGAGAGTCCCTTGGACTGCAAGGAGATCCAACCAGTCCATTCTGAAGGAGATCAGCCCTGGAATTTCTTTGGAAGGAATACTGCTAAAGCTGAAGCTCCAGTACTTTGGCCACCTCATGCGAAGAGTTGACTCATTGGAAAAGACTGTGATGCTGGGAGGGATTGGGGGCAGGAGGAGAAGGGGATGACCGAGGATGAGATGGCTGGATGGCATCGCGGACTCAATGGACATGAGTCTGAGTGAACTCCGGGAGATGGTGAAGGACAGGGAGGCCTGGCGTGCTGTGATTCATGGGTTTGCAAAGAGTCGGACACGACTGAGCGACTGAACTGAACCAATGTAGGAGACCTAAGAGATGCAGATTCGATCCCTGTTTCAGGAAGATCCCCTGGAGTAGGGCATGGCAACCCACTCCAGCATCCTTGCCAGAAGAATCCTATGGAAAGGGGAGCCTGGCAGGCTACAGTCCATAGGGTGGCAAAGGGTTGGACATGACTGACCTAGCACATACATACGCATACATATAGATATAAATATCTCTCTATATTTAGGTATAAATGTTTCTATACATATAGGCATAAATATTTCTACACATACAGATGTAAATATCTATATACATAAAAATATTCATATACACTTATATATAGACTCTGCTCTGTTCTGGATTCTCCCCAAGGCTTTGAGGAACATGACCATCTCCTTGATGCTTTCTATCTGTTCTTAAAGCAATCCACCCATTTGGGATCTTGAGAGTTTCTACTCTTTATAAACAAAATAACATGGGTGGTAGATTGATGGCCATATGTTTCCAACTGGTCATATGGACTTCATGCAAGCCATCATAAAGAAGAAAATATGGGCCATGGGACATGGAGGATAAAATTACCCTAAAGGAGCAGGAAATTTTTAAAAGTTGTTCTTATAGAAATACATACTTCAGTTACAGGGAAATTAATCATCCTGTTCCCATATTTTCTTTTAGGGCAGTAATTTGGAATGCCTGTACTTGAGAAAAGCAACTTGAGATATTTCCAAATGAAAGACGTTATCTTCAGATAAAAGATTATTTTTCAGTCTTTGGTTTTATATATTTCTCTCTTAATAAGTTCACCTACTTCAGGGCAAGCTTTGTTTCATATGGCAAAGTATCTTGATGTCTATCAAGATTCCTGCTCCATTTTATCTTGTTTGAGATGCCTGGATCACAATTATTTGGAGCCTGTGGTAAAAGGGATCTTGGGTAACAGAATGACAAACTGAAACATTTAACAATGCTGTAGCTGTGTGGGTTCCTTTGGGATGTCAATAGAATTGTGATGATCCAAATCACATCACAGGAAGTACATCTGCAAGCCAATGATAGAGTAGAAAGGCAGTTTTGTATTTACTGTGACAGCAGGGATTGAAGGATGTGATGGAGGCATGAAGGGTGAAAGCAGAAGGCCTTTCCTGCATGGTTCATGAAGTGGCAGGTAATCACAGCAGCCGCCACCCCCCGGACAGTGTGGTCCACAGTTAAGCCCTGGAGCAGAAATCAGAACATCACTTTACAGGCTTGGTGCTGCTGGAATCACAACGTTGGTTTCTAGTTTCTACAGGTATTAAATAAAACCAGGGTCTTGCTTTCACTGTTTTAGAAATTCCTAGGACTACAAGTAAAACAAAACTTAGTTGTTACGTGGGAGGCTGTTGTACTAACTACACAAAGCTCTGAAATAAGGGGGCATCATCTTTTCCAGGTACATTTGACAGGTCGTGCCAGACTTAGATTATGAAATTCTAAAATTTAAGTTACTGGGTATTACTTCAAGAAATCACTTGGCATCAGCATGATTTGAAACATAAATGTAAAAACTGAAACTGCAGGGGCCTTCCTGAGGTTCAGTGGTTAAGAATCCACCTTCCAATACAGGATACATGGGTTCAATCCCTGGTCGGGGAACTAAGATCCTGAATGCCATGGGCCAACTAAGCCTACACACTACAACTACACAGTCCACATGCTCAGCAAGCAGTGCACCACAACTAGAGAAGCCCATGCATCACAACTAAGAGACTGCATGCTGCAACTAAGACCAGATGCAGCCAAAAATCAATAAAAGAATGAAAGAATGAAAACCTGAAACTGTGTAAGAGTTGTTGATTAACTTAGATGTTCTTAAGAGGGGACTTTATATATATATAATATATATAATATACATATAAATAATATATATAATATATATTATATATATACTTAATTTATAAGATATTTTAAATAGAATAATAAACAGGATAAATTTGAATTTGATAAATGATAAATGAGATTGTGACAATATTAATTATATTGATTTGACTATAAAGAAAGCTGAGCGCTGAAGAATGGATGCTTTTGAACTGTGGTGTTAGAGAAGACTCTTGAGAGTCTCTTGGACTGCAAGGAGATCCAACCAGTCCATTCTAAAGGCAGTTCTGAATATTCATTGGAAGGACTGATGCTGAAGCTGAAACTCCTTTGGCCACCTGATGCAAAGAGCTGACTCATTTGAAAAGACCCTGATGCTGGGAAAGATTGAGGGCAGGAGGAGAAGGGGACGACAGAGGATGAGATGGTTGGATGGCATCACCGACTCAATGGACATGGGTTTGGGTGGACTCCAGGAGTTGGTGATGGACAAGGAGGCCTGGCGTGCTGTGGTTCATGGAGTTGCAAAGAGTCGGACACAACTGAGCAACTGAACTGAACTGATGGGACCGGATGCCATGATCTTAGTTTTTTGAATGTTGAGTTTTAAGCCACCCTTTCACTCTCTCCTTTCACTTTCATCTAGAGGCTCTTCAGTTCTTCGCTTTCTGCCACAAGGGTAGTGTTATCTGCATATCTCAGGTTATTGATATTTCTCCTGGCAATCTTGATTCCAGCTTGTGTTTCATCTAGCCTGGCATTTCTCATGATTTCCTCCGCATATAAGTTAAAGAAGCAGGATGATGATATATAGCCCTGATGTACTCCTTTCCCAATTTGGAACCATGGAACTACTGTTCCATGTCCGGTTCTAACAGTTGCTTCTTGACCTGCATACAGTTTCTCAGGAGGCAGGTAAGGTGATCTAGTAGTCCCATCTCTTTAAAATTTTCCATAGTTGGTTGTGATCCACACAGTCAAAGGCTTTGGCATAATCAATAAAGCAGAAATAAATGTTTTTCTGGAACTCTCTTGATTTGTCTATGATCCAATGGATGTTGGTAATTTGATCTCCAGTTCCTCTGCCTTTTCTAAATCCAGCTTGAAGATCTGTAAGTTCTGGGTTCACATACTGTTGAAGCCTGGCTTGGAGAATTTTGAGCATTACTTTGCTAGCATGTGAGATGAGTGCAATTGTGCGGTAGTTTGAACATTCTTTGGCATTGTGTTTCTTTGGGATTGGAATGAAAACTGACCCTTTCCAGTCCTGCGGCCACTGTTGAGTTTTCCAAACTTGCTGGCATATTGAGTGCAGCACATTAACAGCATCATCTTTTAGGATCTCAGAAAAGTCCCACCGAGCGATGGACACCAGTTACTCCCAGCCCCAAACTGGCATGCAAAAAGTATGGTAAGGTGAAAAACAGGTTTATCTCACATCTCACTGCTAGGCACAGAGCCCTGGGGCACAGCCATTCACATAGCAGCAAACCTCCTGCCCAAACATTACTCACCCAGGTGAGGTCAAGGTAGGGACCCTAGATGCGCAAAAAGCCCTGATCATGGCTGACAATGTGTATGACTGTTCTCTTATTGAAAGCAGCACCACTGCTTTCCCTGTCAAAAGTACCTCAAGCAAGCAGTAGTCAGTCAAAGGAAAATTTGGTGTGCTGTGATTTGGGGCACCATGTCTGCACTTATGCAGACTGAGGGCCCATGGGCCCTGCAAAGTCACCACCAAATCCACAACCCCATGAAGGCACACAACGTAAGTGATAATTGAACAAGGATTGCTCACACAGGTAAACCTCAGATGCCCCACAAACTCCACAGGGGCCCATCTCCCCAGATAGAGAGCATGTGTGCACACCATGGTACAGTGTGGTGCCCCAGCCTGGGCACATGGGCTGTGGGAAAAGGAAAAGGCCTCCCCACTGCCCTTTGGTGAAACTTCCCTGACACCCAAGAAGGGTAACTCTTTTGAGACTTTAAACCTCCACACCTGTGTAGTGCCAGGTAATTAGAGTAAGTCAGGCAAGGCAGGTATGGAACACCCCACAACCTCTGTCTCACCACTGACAACCACACTGCTTCTGTGGCCACCCAAAGGAAGCAGACCTCAGCACTCTGGGCCTCTGACTGGGGCCCAAGAGGCACCATCACACTACATTCTCAGTCCTGCTGCTGTCCAGTCCTACCCCAAAATGCAAGTGCTCCTATGCTCTTTCACACTTAACTCTCAGCCCTCCCTGTACCTACCCCCAAGTCTTATAACAGAGAGTGGGGACTGAAACAGGAAGTGGGTCACAAGTCAGCAGAGCACAATGGGAAATACAGTCAGACAGGGTCAGTCTTGAAGTTTAGAGGGTGAGGAGAAACGTAAGGATGGCAGGATTAGAGCTGATGAACCAGTATAAGGTAGACAGCAGCAGGCAGTAGTAGCCACATGGATGTCAAAGCCCTCAGTGATTGCACCACACATCCCAAGAAGTACTGAAGTCAAATTGCTGGTGCTGCTGGCTCTAAGTCACTTCAGTTGTATCTGACTCTTTGCGACCCCATGGACTACAGCCCACCAGGTTCCTCTGTCCATGGGATTCTACAGGCAAGGATAATGGAGTAGGTTGCCATTTCCTCCTCCAGGGGATCTTCTCGACCCCGGTATCAAACCTAGGTCTCTTAGGTCTCCTGCATTGGCAAGTGGGTTCTTTACCACTAGCATCACCTAGGAAGCCCAAACTCAACATGTGGGCAGTCAAAAATCAGGGGTGACCAGGCCAGAAACAAAGTTACAAGAGACACAGTCCCCAAACCCTCAACCCACCTCCCAGTAGGTGGGGTGACCTGGCAGAAGACATACCAAAGGCCTCGTGGACATGGTTGCCCTGAACATCTAAGATGGGAATCGAGGAGGAACATTGAGGAAACCAGCAGGGAGACGGCAGGAAGCCTCTCCCCACCAGTCCCTTCCCCACCACCCCATCTCTTCCTGCCCTTAACAACAACACCACAAAGGTGGAAGGACAGTCTCCACACATTATTCCCTCCTTTCTATGCAACACTGGTGGAGCTCCACAGTGGCCCAAGATAGCACTGATACTGCTATGCTCTTGCTAATGATCCTTTCACAGGTTGACCTGTGGAAACAAGCTATGGAAATATGGAAACCTTGTTATTTTTACTTCCTCTAAAGTTCAACCTTCACCACCTGGCACTACATCAGGGCCATTGGCCAACCCCAGAGGGGCCATTTGGAGGGCCTCACCAAAACATTCTTATCAGTAGTAGTGATGGGTGGTAAGAACCAGAAAACAGGGACTCAACACAAGCTTAAAACCTGCACTTAGAGAACTCAGCAGCGTGGGCCTGGGAACTCCTCAATCATGAATAACTGCAATCTCCATCACAAAAAGGGTTCATTGGGTTACCTCCACCTGCTGATAGGAGTGTAGGCACATGTTCAGCCATTCAGTGTATCATGTGTATAGCCCTAGCGATCTGAAACCATCACAGACCTGTTTTTCTTCAAATTGGGGTGGCTGAATGCCACCTGTATCCCTAAAAACTTTAGAAGACACTGCTCAGGGATCATATAACGAATTGGCATACCAGAGTATCTTTCATTATTGGAATTAATCAGAGAAATCACTCAACCAGTGGCCATGCAGCACCACCCACAAAATCGCTAAAGAGCTATCTGACAATCCTGTCCATGTCAGATTTCCTCTGCTAAGTCAAGTTAAGACATTAACTCCACCTCCACTCCACTCCTAGTGATGCCCTTTCACCAATTCTTTTAAGTTTCAGCTTTGCAACCATACCCCCCAAGAAACCAAAAACTTTCATTTCCCTTCAGCTGTCCAGCAGGATATGGGAAGAACAACACAGCCACATTGTCAGTCACCATCAGCTATGGTCAGAATCATGATAGTGTCTGATCTTCTTTGAACCTCCAACTTTCATTCATGATTAATAAAAACATTCTTGGCACAGCTCTCTGGTCCATCTCGCACCAGTTCAAGAATTTCACCTACAGTGTGTAATAAGAATACTCCAGTATCTCTTAACTGTGGCCTGTTTTGAAAATGAACAAAATAGGACCACACTTGCATTCCATTATTCCTAGCTGTGATATCCCAGTGGCTCAGACCTGCTTTGAACATCCTAGCTTTTTCAATGCAAATGCTTCTGGGCCCACAGACATTTGGCTAACAGTTTGAGAAGTACCAAGAGGCAGGCATGGGCAATGACTCTCTTTCATGATGGACTGGCCGCCCATTCCCAAAATCATACCAGATGTGTTTTAACTGCAACATCTCTAATATGCCCTATTGTAGATGGAATTCCTGACTGCCCTTCAGTCGATTCTTGTGGAATAATTTATCTCTCTTTTTTTATGGAATGATTTAAAGCAGTCATTTATAGGACTTGGAAAATCAAAGAGGGTCCTTTCATCACTACTTTTCTGGGCCAGGCATCTGTCACTTGCATACCTGCTGCCTTCCTTGAATGTGGGAGCCATTAATCAGGCTCCCTCTCCTGACTCAAACCCTGATTCCCCATCACTCATAAGTAGGTATGAGAACTACCATCAAAGGCTGATTAGGCAAACACTTGAATGAATCACCACAGCCAATGGTACACATCCCCCAGTCATAGCTATGGGGAGAGTGTTGTTGGATCTGATAAACGCATGCATTACTCTGGTGTGTAGTCAACTCTAGCATTGCCTATTATCCAAGTAGGAGACAAGTGAGTGACCAAAAGAATCATAACTGATTTAGTGAGCCATATACTGTTTCAGTCCCATGCATACTTATACATGCTTTAATCTTTGAGACCAGTATACACTAGCAGCAGAAACAACCAGGTCGTGTGCATTGCAAGGACCCAGAGAATCAGCTCAAAAACATCCCAGGTATATGGAACACAGGCCATTGGGAATGCAGCAGTGGGTGGCAGCACTCACCTCAAGGTGAGAGAACGGGAAGGGAAACATTGTGGCCCAACCAAATAAATACCCTGCCCAGGGCAAGAATGGCTAACTACTCAGAAGAAAAAAAGAATCCCGTAGTGCCATCCCCAGGCTCAGCCTCTTTATGGCATGGGAGTGGGACTGGGGCACCAGGCCATTTGCTCAAGTCTAGCCAGCATATCAACTGCTCTTGGGTGGACAGTGGGCAGTGTGACCAATCACAAACTATCTGGAACCCATCTTGAACTCACACACAGGAGAGCTCACCAGAGCCAGGCAAGTCAAGGGTGGGCAGTCCATCTCCCACACAATGCTTCCAGCAGTCTGGAGGCAGCAATGGACATGGAGCAAGGTCTTGGTGGGCCCAGGAAACAAGGCACTGAAGGTCATGGCACTGAAGTTAGCAGACCTGATGGAGAGAGGTGATAAGGCTGGGAAAGAGGATAGGCACTGGAAAAGCAGTAGGGGAAACGGACTGAATGCTGCTACAAGGGGTGTGGGATTGTCAACAAAACATGGATCCAAGTCAGATACCAGGGCACAACACCAGGTCTCACTGTCACATGGCTCTAGCAGATGGATACTCCCACACATACTTGCTGCTGAACCTGCATTAGGTCCAAGAGCTCTCAATCTGAGGGACCCTCCAACCATGACAGCTGGGGATGACACACAGGCTGAGGTTATTTCAATCCTATCAGTACTTTGAGCAGTCATCTGGGCAGAAGAGGGCCAGCATGCATACAGGTTGAGGGCCACTGTAAGGGAAATTAAGTAGAAGCAATCTTGTTCAGTCTACAGAGACAGGAAAGCAGAGAAGGCCTCTACTCTTGCTTCTCACCTGCCTGGACACTGCCCTGACTACATAAGCTAGTGAGTGCAAGCCAAGAGTCAAAATAGATAAAATAGGGAATGGGTCTTGGGATTCCTGAGCCCCTGGAGGAGGTCTGGCCAGCCATTCTGGGATTTAATAAAATCCTATAACTAGCAAGATAAACCAGCACTGTAAAAACGATTAATGTGAACTCCTAGGTTCAGCAAATGCAGCTTGAGGGCTCTAGAGCACAGGCTCAATAGTTGTGACTCATGGGCTTTTTGTTGCTCCACAGCATGTGGGGTCTTCCTGGATCAGGGATCAAACCCATCTCTTGCACTGGCAGACAAATTCTTTTCCATTGAGACACCATAAAAGTCTCAAAGTAATTTTTACTCTTTTTTTAGTTTTTTAAATTAATTTACTTTTTATTGAAGGATAATTGCTTTATAGAATTTTGCTGTTTTCTGTCAAATCTCAACATGAATCAGCCATGAAAGTGAAAGTGAAGTCAATCAGACTATTTGCGACCCCGTGGACTGTAGCCTACCAGGCTCCTTCATCTATGGGATTCTCCAGGCAAGAGTGCTGGAGTGGGTTGCCACTTCCTTCTCCAGGGGATCTTCCCAACCCAGGGACTGAACCCAGGTCTCCCGCATTGGAGGCAGATGCTTTAATCTCTGAGCCACGGTATACATATATCCCTTCCCTTGTGAAACTCCCTCCCTCATCCCACCCCTCTAGGTTGATACCGAACCCCTGTTTGAGTTTGCTGAGCCATACAGCAAGTTCCCGTTGGCTATCTACTTTACATATGGTAATGTCAGTTTCCATGTTACTGTCCATACATCTCACCCTCTCCTACACTCTCCCCATGTCCATAAGTCTGTTCTCTATGTCTGTTTCTCCATTGTAAATAGAAATAAATAAATTTGCCCTGTAAATAAATTCTTCAGTACCATTTTTCTAGATTCCATATGTATGTGTTAGAATCTGGTATTTATCTTTCTCTTTCTTGCTCACTTCACTCTGTATAATAGGTTCTAGGTTCATCCACCTCATTAGAACTGACTCAAATGCATTTTTTATGGCTGAGTAATATTCCATTGTGTATATGTACCACAACTTCGTTACCATTCATCTATCAATGGACATCTAGGTTGCGTCCATGTTCTAGCTATTGTAAATAGCACTGCAATGAACAATAGGATACATGTGTCTCTTTCAATTTTGGTTTCCTCAGGGTATATACCTAGGATTGGGATTGCTGGGTCATACAAGCCACAGGACTGGAAAAGGTCAGTTTTCATTCCAATCCCAAACAAAGGCAATGCCAAAGAATGCTCAAACTACTGCACAATTGCACTCATCTCACACCCTAGTAAAATAATGCTCAAAATTCTCCAAGCCAGGCTTCAACAATAGGTGAACCGTGAACTTCCTGATGTTCAGGCTGGTTTTAGAAGGGGCAGAGGAACCAGAGATCAAATTGCCAACATCCGCTGGATCATGGAAAAAGCAAGAGAGTTCCAGAAACACATCTATGTCTGCTTTATTGACTATGCCAAAGCCTTTGACTGTGTGGATCACAACAAACTGTGGAAAATTCTGAAAGAGATGGGAATACCAGACCACCTGACCTGCCTCTTGAGAAATCTGTATGCAGGTCAGGAAGCAACAGTTAGAACTGGACGTGGAACAACAGACTGGTTCCAAATAGGAAAAGGAGTGCGTCAAGGCTGTATATTGTCACCCTGCTTATTTAACTTCTATGCAGAGTATATCATGAGAAATGCTGGACTGGAAGAAAGACAAGCTGGAATCAAGATTGCTGGGAGAAATATCAATAACCTTAGATATGCAGATGACACCACCCTTATGGCAGAAAGTGAAGAGGACCTAAAAAGCCTCTTGATGAAAGTGAAAGAGGAGAGTGAAAAAATTGGCTTAAAGCTCAACATTCAGAAAATGAAGATCATGGCATCCGGTCCCATCACTTCATGGGAAATAGATGGGGAAACAGTGCAAACAGTGTCAGACTTTATTTTGGGGGGCTCCAAAATCACTGCAGATGCTGACTGCAGCCATGAAATTAAAAGACGCTTACTACTTGGAAGGAAAGTTATGACCAACCTAGATAGCATATTCAAAAGCAGAGACATTACTTTGCCGACTAAGGTCCATCTAGTCAAGGCTATGGTTTTTCCTGTGGTCATGTATGGATGTGAGAGTTGGACTGTGAAGAAGGCTGAGTGCCGAGGAATTGATGCTTTTGAAGTGTGGTGTTGGAGAAGACTCTTGAGAGTCCCTTGGACTGCAAGGAGATCCAACCAGTCCATTCTGAAGGAGAACAACCCTGGGATTTCTTTGGAAGGAATGATGCTAAAGCTAAAACTCCAGTACTTTGGCCACCTCATGCGAAGAGTTGACTCATTGGAAAAGATTCTGATGCTGGGAGGGATTGGGGGCAGGAGGAGGTGATGACAGAGGATGAGATGGCTGGATGGCATTACTGACTCGATGGACGTGAGTCTGAGTGAACTCCAGGAGATGGTGATGGACAGGGAGGCTTGGAGTGCTGCAATTCATGGGGTCGCAAAGAGTCGAACATGACTGAGCGACTGAACTGAACTAAAACTGAACAGTGATTTTATTCCTAGTTTTTTAAGGAATCTCCATACCGTCTTCCATAGTGGCTGTATCAATTTACATTCCCACCAACAGTGCAAGAGTGTTCCCTTTTCTCCACACCCTCTCCAGCATTTATTGTTTGTAGACTTTTTGATAAGGGACATTCTGACCAGTGTGAGGTGATAGCTCATTGTAGTTTTGATTTTTAATAATGAGTAATGTTGAGCATCTTTTCATGTGTTTGTTAGCCATCTGTATGTCTTCTTTGGAGAAATGTCTGTTTAGGTCTTTTTCCCACTTTTTGATTGGGTTGTTTGTTTTTCTGGCATTCAGTTGTATGAACTGCTTGTATATTTTGGAAATTAATCCTTTGTCAGTTGTTTCATTTGCTATTATTTTATCCCTCTCTGAGGGGTGTCTTTTCACCTTGCTTATAGTTTCCTTTGCTGTGCAAAAGCTTTTAAGTTTAATCAGGTCCCACTTGTTTACCTTTGTTTTTATTTCCATTACTCTAGGAGGTGGGTCATAGAGGGTCTTGCTTTCATTTATGTCATCGAGTGTTCTGCCTATGTTCTCCTCTAAGAGTTTTATAGTTTCTGGTCTTACATTTAGGTCTTTAATCCACTTTGAGTTTATCTTTGTGTATGGTGTTAGGAAGTGTCCTAATTTCATTTTTTTACATGTAGCTGTCCAGTTTTCCCACCACCATTTATTGAAGAAGCTGTCTTTGCCCCATTGTATATTCTTGCCTCCTTTGTCAAAAAAAAAGGTACCCATAGGTGCATGGGTTTATTTCTGGGCTTTCTATCTTGTTCCATTGGTCTGTATTTCTGTTTTTGTGCCAGTACCATACTGTCTTGATGACAGTAGTATAATGTGAATTCAGGAAGATTGATTCCTCCAGCTCCCTTCTTCTTTCTCAAGACTGCTTTGGCTGTTTGGGGTCTTTTGTATTTCCATATGAATTGTGAAATTTTCCTTCTAGTTCTGTGGAAAATGCCATTGGTAATTTGATAGGGATTGCATCAAATGTGTAGATTGCATTTGGTAGTATAGTCATTTTCACAATATTGATTCTTCCTACCCTGGAACATGGAATATCTCTCCAATTGTTTATGTCATCTTTGATTTCCTTCATTACTGTCTTATAATTTTCTGTGTACAGTTCTTTCATCTCCTTATGTAAGTTTATTACTAGATATTTAATTCTTTTTGTTGCAACGGTGAATGGGATTGATTCCTTAATTTCTTTCTGACTTTTCATTGTTAATATATAGGAATGCAAGTGATTTCTGTGTATTGATTTTGTATCCTGAAACTTTGCTAAATTCACTGATTAGCTCTAGTAATTTTCTGATACTATCTTTAGGGTTTTCTATGTACAGTATCATGTCATCTCCAAACAGTGAGAGCTTAACTTCTTTTCCGCTCTGGATTCCTTTTCTCTTTCTTCTCTGATTGCTGTAGCTAGGACTTCCAGAACTATGTTGAATAACAGTGGTGAAAGTGGACACCTTTGTCTTGTTCCTGATCTTAGAGGGAATGCTTTCAGTTTTGCACCATTGAGAATAATGTTTGCTGTGAGCTTATCATATGTGACCTTTACTATGTTGAGATAGGTTCCTTCCATGCCCATTTTTTGAAGTTTTAATCATAAATAGGTGAATTTTGTCAAAGGCTTTTTCTGCATCTATTGAGACGATATGGTTTTTACCTTTCAATTTGTTAATATGGTGTATCGTGTTGATTTCTGTATACTGAAGAATCCTTGCATCCCTAGAATAAACCCAACTTGATCATGGTGTATGAGCTTTTTGATATGTTGCTGAATTCTGTCTGCTAAAATTTTGTTGAGGATTTTTGCATCTATGTTCACCAGTGATATTGGCTTGAAGTTTTCTTTTTTGTGTGTTGTCTTTGTCCGGTTTTGGTATCAGGGTGATGGTGGCCTCGTAGAATGAATTTGGAAGTGTTCCTTCCTCTGCAATTTTTTGAAAGAGTTTTAGAAGGATGGGCATTAGCTCTTCTCTAAATAACAGAATTCTCCTGTGAAGCCATCTGGTCCTGGGCTTTTGCTTTTTGCGAGATTTTTGGTCACAGCTTCAATTTCAGTGCCTGTAATTGGGTTGTTGTTAATTTCTATTTCTACCTGGTTTAGTGTTAGAAGATTGAACTTTTCTAAGAATATGCCCATTTCTTCCAGGTTATCTATTTTATTGCCATACAGTTGTTCATAATAGTCTCTTATAATCATTTGTATTTCTGCATTGTCTACTGTAACCTCTCCTTTTTCACTTCTAATTTTGTTGATTTATCTCTTTTTTCTTAATGAGTCTGGCTAAAGGTTTGTCTATCTTGCTTGCCTTCTCAAAGAACCAGCTTTTAGTTTTATTAATCTTTACTATTGTTTCTTTCATTTCTTTTTCAATTGTTTCTGCTCTGCCCTTTATTTCTTTCCTTGTGCTAATTTTGGAGGTTTTTTTGTTTTTCTTCTTTTTCCAGTTGTTTTAGGTATTATAGTTAGGTTGTCTATTCGATGTTTTTCTGTTTTTTGAAGTCAGATTGTATTGCTATAAACTTCCCTCTTAGAACTGCTTTTGCTGCATCCCATAGGTTTTCAGTTCTCGTGTTTTCATTGTCATTTCTAGAAATTTTTTAATTTCCCCTTTGATTTCTGCAGTAACCTGTTCGTTATTTAGAAACATATTGTTTAATCACCATGTGCCTGTGTTTTTTACAGTTTTTTTCTTGTAATTGATATCTGTTCTCATGGCATTGTGGCCAGAAAAGATGCTTGATATGATTTCAATTTTCTTAAATTTACTGAGGTTTGATTTGTGACCCAAGATGTGGTCTATCCTGGAGAATGTTCCATGTGCACTTGAAAAGAAGGTGTATTCTTCTGCTTTTGGATGGAACGTCCTGAAGATATCAATGAGAACCATCTCATCTAATGTATCATTTTAAGACTTGTGTTTCCTTATTTTCTGTTTTGATGATCTGTCCATTGGTGTGAGTGGGGTGTTAAAGTCTCCTACTATTATTGTGTTACTGTCAATTTCTCCTTTTATGTCTGTTAGTGTTCATCTTATATATTAAGGTGCTCCTATGTTGGGTGCAAAGATATTTACAATTGTTATGGCTTCCTCTTGGATTGACCCCTTGATCATTACATAGTGTCCTTCCTTATCTCTTGTAATCTTATTTTAAGGTCTATTTTGCCTGATATGAGGATTGCTACTCCAGCTTTCTTTCACTTCCCATTGCATGGAATATATTTTTTCATCCTCTCACTTTCAGTCTATATGTGTCTTGAGGTCTGAAGTGGGTTTCTTGTAGACAGCATATAAATGGGTCTTCTTTTTGCATCCATTCAGCCAGTCTCTTTTGTTTGGAGCATTTAATCCACTTACATTTAAAGTAATTATTGATATGTATGTTTCTACTGCCATTTTCTAACTGTTTGGGGTTGATTTTGTAGATCTTTTTTCTTCTGTTGTATTTCTCGACTATATAAGTCCATTTAACATTTGTTGTAAAGCTGGTTTGGTGGTACTGAATTCTATTAACTTTTGCTTGTCTGAAAAACTTTTGATTTCTCCATCAATTTTGAATGAGATCCTTGCTGGATACAGTAATCTTCGTTGTAGATTTTCCCCTTTCATTACTTCAAATATATCCTGCCATTCCCTTCTGGCTGGCAGAGTTTCTGCTGAAAGATCAGCTGTTAAGCGTATGTGGTTTCCCTTCTATGTTACTTGTTGCTTCTCCCTTGATGCTTTTAATAGTCTTTCTTTGTGTTTAATCTTTGTTAGTTTGATTAGCGTGTGTCTTGGCATGTTTCTCCTTGGATTTATCCTGTAAGGGACTCTTTGCACCTCTTGGACTTGATTGGCTATTTCCTTTTTCACGTTGGGGAAATTTTTAACTATAATCTCTTCAAAAATTTCTCTTACCCTTTCTTTTTCTCTTCTTCTTCTGGGAGCCATGTAATTTGAATGTTGGTGCATTTGATATAGTCCCAGAGATCTCTGAGACTATTATCAGCTCTTTTCATTCTTTTTACTTTATTCTGCTCTTCAGAAGTTATTTCCACCATTTTATCTTCCAGCTCACTGATTTCTTCTCTTGACTCTTCAGAGTCCCTTGGACTGCAAGGAGATCCAACCAGTCCATTCTAAAGGAGATCAACCCTGGGATTTCTTTGGAAGGAATGATGCTAAAGCTGAAACGCCAGTACTTTGGCCACCTCATGCGAAGAGCTGACTCATTGGAAAAGACTCTGATGCTGGGAGGGATTGGGGGCAGGAGGAGAAGGGGACGACAGAGGATGAGATGGCTGGATGGCATCACTGATTCAATGGACATGAGTCTGAGTGAACTCCGGGAGTTGGTGATGGACAGGGAGGCCTGGTGTGCTGCGATTCATGGGGTTGCAAAGAGTCAGACACGACTGAGTGACTGAACTGAACTGAGTATTTTTAATTTCAGTAATTGTGTTGTTTATCTCTGTATGCTTATTCTTTAATTCTTTCAGGTCTTTGTTAATTGATTCTTGCATTTTCTCCATTTTGTTTTCAAGGTTTTTGATCATCTTTATTATCATTATGCTGAATTCTTTTAAGGTAATTTTCCTATTTCCTCTTCATCTATTTGGACTTCTGTGTTTCTACTTTGTTCCTTCATTTGTCCAATAATTCTCTGCCCTTTTTTTTTTTTTTAATGTTACTGTGTTTGAGGTCACCTTTTCCAAGGCTTCAAGGAAAGTTGAATCCTTTCCTTGAAGAATGTTGAATTCTTTCTTCATTTTGATTTCTGCCCTCCTAAGGTTGATCCAGTGGTTTTAATGAGCTTCATATAGGGTAAGATTTGTACCGAGTTTTTGTTTGTTTTCCCTCTGATGGGCAGTGCTGAGTGAAGTGGTACTCCTGTCTGCTGATGATTAGGTTTGTATTTTTGTTTTGTTTATTGTTCAGATGAGGTGTCCTGCACAGGGTGCTACTGGTGGTTGGGCAATGCCAGGTCTTGTATTCAAGGGGCTTCCTTTGTGTGAGTTCTCACTATTTGATATCTCCTAGGGTTAGTTCTCTGGTAGTCTAGGGTCTTGGAATTGGTGCTCCCACTCCAAAGGCTCAGGGTTTGATCTCTGGGCAGGAATGAAGATTCTACAAGTGGTTTGCTATGACATTAAGGAAGAGTAAAACAAATATCCAAAAACAAGAAACCAAAGATGAACCCCAGAAAAATGGCAGTTACAGAATCAAGCAAATAATAATTAAAATAATGGAATATACACATATACATAAGCACCCATGAGCAAAGTGAAAACAGTCCAACAAAAATAAAGTACAGTAGATTGATCTGGTAAACAAAGGAAATAAAAAATTATATTTACCAGTTAAGAACAAAACTAACCTAATCACAAACTGGAAAACAAAACTAAAGCAAGGTGCCAAGTGGAGAATAAAGCAATGAAAACAAAACTAACAAACATGTTGAGAGGAAAGGAAAGAAAGAATAGATAGGCAATGTTAAATAGAGGTAGATGAAGATTTATATACATTAAAGGTTAACTGCAAGGGAAAAAGAACAGTAGGAAAGGCAAACAAAGGAATGAAGGTAGAAAAAAATAATAGGTTTTAAAAAATTAAAATAATAAAAAAGAGAAAAGAGGAAAAAAACAGAAAAAGAAAGAAAAAAGTAAAACTCCACAGACCTGCAAAAGCCCAATGTAGAGGCAAAGGTTTATAACAATAGAAACTGACTGGATATACACATATACATATACACCCATAAGCAAAATCAGAACAGTCCAACAAAAATTAAGTATAATAGACTGACCCAGCAAACAAAGGAAACCAAAAATTATATCTACCAGAACAAAACTAATTAAAACACAAACTGGAATACAAAACTAATACAAGGTGCCAACTGGGGAATAAAGCAATGAAAATAAAACTAACAAATATGTTGAGAGGAAAGGAGATAAAGAAAAGAAAGAATAGATATGCAAAGTTAAACAGAGGTAGATAAAGAAGATTTATATACATTAAAGATTAACTGCAAGGGGGAAAGAACACTAGGAAAAGCAAACAAAGGAATAGATGTAGAAAAAAATAATAGGTTTAAAAAATCAAAATTATAAAAAGAGAAAAGAAGAGGAAAACTCCACAGAACTGCAAAGGCCCAACGTTGAGGCAGAGGTTTATGACAACAATAAAATATGTGACTGAGGAAGAAAGAAAAAAAAAAAAAAGCTCAAAAGCTTAATTGGATTTCTTAGTGCCAAAAAATCAACAACTACAACAGAGGTGGGGGGGGGGGCGCGGGGGGAGGAGGGGGGAGAAAAAGAATCTGCAGAACAAGTCAAAAAATAAGAATAATAAATGTTTTTCTTGAGTCACTGCTGTCAGAGTCCTTTCCCATGCTGGGATTCACAGTCCACCTTACCTCCCTAGGATGCCCTCCAACACTGTACTGATCTCTGGACCTGCTGCAGGGGCTGCTCAGATTCTAATCTGGTTCTATTCCTGTGTGTTATTGCCTCCAATGTCCACAGCTATCAGAGCTAGTGTGTTTTCTTTTGTGGGAGCCCTCAATGGCCCTTTATATATTCTATAGACACAGAGTCTGCTTAGTAGATCACGTAGATTTAATCTGCAGCTTGTCAGCTGGTAGGAAGGTTTTGAGTCTTCTTCCTTAGCCACACTGCCCCTGGGATTCAATTGTGGTTTTATTTCCACCTCTACATGTTGGTCGTCCACTGGGGTTTAGCTCCTGAAGCTTCCCTGGAGGGCTTGGGTTTGTCACTGTGAGGGCCAGGTGTGGAAGTGGTGCAACTGCTTGGGTTGCAGGGGTGCTGGCAGCACCAGGTACTCAGGAGGATTGGTGGCTAGGGTAGTAGGAAATATAGTGTTCTAGAAGGGCATGACAACCAGTATTGGCCAATACACTCCAGTATTCTTGCCTGGAGAACCCCATCTCTGACAGAGAATCTTGGCAGGCCACAGTCTACAGGGTTGCAAACAGTCAGACAGGACGGAAGTGACACTGCATGCCTAAATACCAGACTTTTTTTTTTTTGGCCTGTGGCAGCTCTGCCCCAGTGAGGGTTGAGCATGAAGGTGGAGCAGCTGCTTGGCTTGCAGGGACCCTGGTAGCGCCAAGTGTGCAGGGACACAGACTGCCTCCATGTCAGGAGTTATGGCCCTACCAGTCTTTTTTCGAGCCTCTCGTAGCTGGCCATCAGGCCTCTCTGGCCAGTCTTTCTCCATAGCTCTGCCTGTTCAGGCACTTAGAGGGATCCCTTTTCTGGGGTCCTTCTCTGTTGTTCGGCACATCAAGCACATAGAGAGGACCCCCTGATGGGTCCTACTCTGTATTTCAGTGCATCAGGCATTTGATGGGCCAGCCTCTCTACTGTTCAGCTGCCGATGCTGGCATGTGGAGAGAGGCCATGGTGATGGCTCCATCCTCTATGTGTGACTCAGGAGTATCACCTTGCTTCCATGGCTGCCTGGCTTTCCTCCACAGGCATTTCCCACCACAATCTCTTCCCTCACATCCCCTCAATCTGTCTTTCTGGAGACAACAGCAGCCCTCGCCCTGGGATTGCACCACAATCCCAAACTCCAGCTCCCAGCCACTGCCCCTTCCAGGAGACCCATGTTCCTGCCCGGCATCTGTATGGCTTTAGCAAGGACTATCTGATTCCCATTCCATTTAGCTGCCACAGATCAGCTGTTTCACTCTCAGCCTTAAACACTTCTCCTCTGACTCAGACAACTGCCCTGCTGTGGGGATTGGACCCCTGTTTCAGTTCCCTCACCTGCCAAAGGTAGGTCCAGTCCTACTAACACTCCTGTTTTTCCCCCTAGTTCCTTCGTTCTACCGAGTTTAGCGTGGTTCTATATGTTCTTTTCCACTGGTCAGGTACTCCTGTTCACTCTCAGCTGGTGTTCTGCATGCACTTCTGTGTCTGAAGGTGTATTCCTGATGTATCCATGGAGAGAGATGTATTCCACATCCACCTACTCCTCTGCCACCTTGTTCTAAATTTTACTTTTGCAACTGATTCAACACTGTTTCCAGGAACAATCTTACACATTTCCTTGTCCTCCTGTAGATGGGTGTGTGTCTGTGTGTCTGAGTTAGTCACTCAGTCGTGTCTGATTCTTTGCAACCCCATAGACTGTAGCCCTCCAGACTACTGTGTCCTTGGGATTCTCCAGGCAAGAATATTGGAGTGGGTAGCCATTCCCTTCTCCAGCAGATCTTCCTGCTCCAGGGATTGAACCCTGGTCTCCTGCATTGCAGGAAGGTTCCTTAACCATCTGAGCCACCAGGGAAGTCCATAAATGTGTATTCACCAGCAAAAAATCACCATAAGCAAAATGGAAAGACTAGCAACAAATCAGAAGGAATTTACAATAATTACACAGAATTAGTATCCAGGGATATTAATATTAAATACATTAAATAAAGATGTATATTCACAACAATGGATAAGAGCTCCCATTAGTCCAATGTTCACACATTCTGTGAAGAACTTTTGCTTATAGGTTTTCAGAAAGTCTTTATATGTTATTTATTTAATATATATTTATGCAAGTACATAAAAATGTCTATTGTGTACACATAAAATCACATGTGCATTGCCTGATCAATTTCTGTTCACATTTGAGCATTTAAAAATCTGTATCTATGACAAAAACAAACTTGTAAAATTCTTTTTTTAAGGCCCATGTGTAGTATTTTTTTATCACTAGACCATTTTTTATAGCAGTGTCAGTTTTACATAGAAATTGATTGTAAAGTACAAAGAGTTCCTTTATATCCTCCACCCTCCATCTTCAGACAGTGTCCCCTATATTTACACTTCTAAATTATTGAAATATAGGGCTTCCCTGGTGGCTCAGGGGTAAGAGTCTGCCTGCCAATGCAAGAGATGTAAGAGATGCGGGTTCAATCCCTGGGTAGAGAAGATCCCCTGGAGAAGGAAAGGCACCCCACTCCAATATTCTTGCCTGGGAAATCCCATGGACAGAACAGTCTGGCGGATTACAGTCCATGTGGTCGTTTAGAATCAGACACGCCTTAGTGGCTAAACAACTCACAACAACAGTCAACAATTACTGTGGTATATTTGTTACCTTTGATGCACTAACATTGATATATTTATTATTATTACTATTATTAAAGCCCACAGTTCCCTATTGCAAAATTCAGACTTAACTCTTTTTCTTTTGCAGGCTTAAGTTGAAGAAAGGAGGGAAAACCAGTAGGCCATTGAGGTATGTCCTAAATCAAATCCCTTATAATTATGCAGTGGAGGTGACAAATAGATTCAATGGATTAAATCTGGTAGACACAGAACCTATGGACAGAGGTTCATAACACTGCACAGGAGGTGGTGACCAAAACTATCCCAAAGGGGAAAAAAATGCAAGAAGGCAAAGTGGTTATCTGAAGAGGCTTTACAAATAGCTGAGAAAAAAAGAGAAGCAAAAAGCAAGGGAGAAAGGGAAAGATATACCCAACTGAATACAGAGTTCCAGACAATAGCAAGGAGCGATAAGACAGCCTTCTTAAGTGAACAATGCAAAGAAATAGAGAAGAAAAAACAGAATGGGAAAGACTAAAAATCTCTTCAAGAAAATTAGAGCTATCAAGGAAACATTTCATGTAAGGATGGGAATGATAAAGGGAAGAAACAGTAAGGACCTAACAGAAACAGAAGCGGAAGATATTAAGAAGAGGTGGCAAGAATACACAGAACTATACAAAAAAGTCTGAATGACCCAGATAACCATGATAGTGTGATCATCACCTAGAGCCAGACATCCTGGAGTGTAAAGTTAAGTGGGCCTTAGGAAGCATTACTATGAACAAAGCTAGTGGAGGTGATGGAATTCCAGTTGAGCTATTTCAAATCCTAACAGATGATGCTGTGAAAGTGCTGCACTCAATATGCCAGCAAGTTTGGAAAACTTAGCAGTGGCCACAGGACTGGAAAAGGTCAGTTTTCATTCCAATCCCAAAGTAGGGCAATGCCAAAGATTGTTCAAACTACCATATAATTGCACACATTTCACATATTAGCAAGACTATGCTCAAAATTCTCCAAGCAAGGCTTCAGCAGTAAATGAACTAAGAATTTCCAGATGTACAAGCTGGGTTCAGAAAACACAGAGGAACCAGAGATCAAATTGTCAACATATAGTGGATCACGGATAAACCAAGGAAGTTTTAGAAAACCATCTACTTCTGCTTCACTGACTACATGAAAGCCTTTGACTGTGTGGATCACAACACACTGTGGAAAATTCTTAGAGATAGGAATACCAGACCACCTTACCTGTCTCCTGAGAAACCTGTACACAGGTCAAGAAGCAACAGTTAGAACTGGACATGGAACAACAGACTGGTTCAAAATTGGGAAGGAAGCATGACAATGATGTATATTGTCACCCTGATTATTTACTACATAGAGTATACCATTTGAAATCCTGGGCTGGATGAATTAAAAGGTGGAACCAAGATTGCCTGGAGAAATATCAACAACCTCAGATATGCAGATGATATCACTCTAATGGCAAAAGGTGAAGAGGAACTAAAGAATCTCTTGATGAGGGTGAAAGACAAGGGTGAAAAAGCTGGCTTAAAACTCAACATTCAGGAGGCTTCCCTGGTGGCTCAGTGATAAAGAATCCACCTGCCAATGCAGGAGACACTGGTTCAATCCTTCATCCAGGAGGGTACCACGTGCCTCAGAGAAGCTAAGCCCATGCACCGCAACTACTAAGCCTGTGTTCTAGAGCCCAGGAGCTTCAACCACTGAAGCCCATGTGCCCTAGAGTCTGTGTTCCACAAGAAAAGCCACCATAATGAGAAGCCCATGCACCACAACTAGAAAGTAGTCCTCATTTGCCTCAACTAAAGAAAAGCCCACGCAGCAACAAAGACCCCGCACAGCCAAAAAATTAATAAGTAAAAGCAGGGCCTGAAAGCAACATCTGTACACCCATGTTAACACTGACATCATTCACAACAGCTAAAATGGGTAAACAGCCCAAGTGTCCATCAATGGATGAATGGATAAGCAATATGGGATGTATATATACAATTGAATATGATCCAACCTTAAAACAAAGGAAATTCTGACATTTGCTATAACATGGATAAACCTTGAGGTTTATCACTGTGTTCAGTGAAATAAGGCAGTCACATAAGGACAAATACTGTACCATTTCACTTGCATGTTACCTAATGTGGAAAGTAGAGAGGTGGTAACCAGAGGCTGGTGGAAGGGGCCTTGGGGCATTTAATGGGTACAGAAGTTTAGTTTTGCAAGACGATAAGAGCTATTGAGATGTATGGTGGTAATATATTCATACTGTTATGAATATACTTAACACACTGGAATTGTTGTTGTTCCATCACTAAGTCATGTCCAACTCTTTGCAATCCCATGGACTGCAGCATGCAAAGCTTCCCTGTCCTCCACTATCTCCTGGAATTTGCTAAAATTCATGTCCATTCAGTCAGTGATGCTATCTAACCATCTCATCCTCTGTCGCCTCCTTTTCTTCTTGCCCTCAGTCTTTACCAGCATCAGGGTCTTTTCCAGTGAGTCGGCTCTTCGCATCAGGTGACCATAGTATTGGAGCTTCAGTTTCAGCATCAGTCTTTCCAATGAATATTCAGAATTGATTTCCTTTAGGATTGATTGGTGTGATCTCCTTGCAATCCAAAAGACTCTCAAGAGTCTTCACCAGCATCACAATTTGAAAGCATCAGCTCTTCCACACTCAGACTTAAAATAGTTAGGGAGGTACATTTTATATTATATGTATGTTAGCACAGTTTTTACACATAAAAAAGTAAGAGGCCTATACACTATTTATTTTTTACTTCAGTCTTATGAAGAATCTTAGAAACAGTGAAAGTGAAGTCGCTCAGTCGTATCCGACTCTTTGCAACCCCATGGACTGTAGCCTACCAGGCTTCTCTGTCCATGAGATTTTCCAGGCAAGAATACTGGAGTGGGTTACCATTTCCTTCTCCAGGGGATCTTCCCGACCCAGGGATCAAACCCGGGTCTCCCGCATTGGAGGCAGGCGCTTTAACCTCTGAGCCACCAGGGAAGCCCAGCAGGTGTAATACCTATTTTAGTCAAAATTCTCTTGATTGCAAGAGACAAAATGCAACTACAGCAGAAAAGAAACTTAGGAAACAGAATTTGAGTGTAGCTACCT
This sequence comes from Ovis canadensis, assembly GCF_042477335.2. Classification (NCBI taxonomy): domain Eukaryota; kingdom Metazoa; phylum Chordata; class Mammalia; order Artiodactyla; family Bovidae; genus Ovis; species Ovis canadensis. Next base: position 54,405,880 of record NC_091261.1, read on the forward strand.
TAGGGAAAAGTGGGTCCAGACTTCAAATGACACTAGGGACTTTCCTTAGAGTCACATCTCTGCTTCATTCTTGTTAATGATTTTACTTATTTATTTGGCTTTGCTGGGTCATCATTCCTGCGTGGGTTTTTCTCTAGCTGCAGTGAGTGGGGGCTACTCTCTAGTTTCAGTGTGTGGGCTTCTTACTGCAGTAGCTTCTCTTGTTGTGGCTTACTAGCTCTAGAGCACAGGCTCAATAGTTGTGCCACATGGGCTTAGCTGCTCCATGACTTGTGGGATCTTCCAGGATGAGGGATCTAACCCGTGTTTCCTGCATTGGCAGGCAGATTCTTTAGCACTAAGACACCAGGGAAGCCCTCTGCTTCATTTTAAGTTTTAGAACTCTCCAACCTGGCTGATGGCTGGGTTATCCCTGCAAGGAGGGGAGATGGATAAGAGCAGCTCTGTCCTGAGTGAGGTCACTTCTCAGCACCTGTTTATATGGTTTTGGTAAATACACTTCTTGAGTCACCTGCCCAAAACCTGGGCAGTCACTCGCCACTGGGATAGAATACAGCTGCAGCTAGGCAGGCCAGAGTGCTGCCCAAAGGTTAAGTAGAGTGTGCCAGTATTCCAGGCCCCAGAACAGGATGAATGGACTGGACACACACTGCAAGACTCCACAACCCCATTTTAATTTACAGATAGGAAACTAGAGCTCAAAAAAGTTTTATTTGTCAAAAACTATGCAATAGTAAAATGACTAATAATCCAAATGAGATACACTTTTTGTGATCTTTTCAGACCCTCAATCTTTCCAGCTTTAGTTTGTGACAAATCCCAGGACTTTGAGGTATCCGAATAAATTAGCTGACTTATACAGGGATGAAAACAGCATAATTAACAGTAGTATAACAGAGAGCACTTCATGTCTAGGGAGATGGAGGAGTTTACGCCCAATCCTGCCACCTGGTGGGACTGTGGTCTCAAAATAGCTTAGAGCGCTAAATAGATAGATGTAGGAGACACAATCACCTGTCACCAGCACAGCACTGACTGAGCCAGAGCAGGTGGTTTCTCATTGCTTCCATCAGGAAAGCTCTCAACAAGGCAAAAGAGTGACATATAACACCCACACTCAGCCATGAGTCAAAGATGGGACCTGATGTTCAGTTCAGTTCAGTCTCTCAGTTGTGTTCTAGCCTTTGTGACCCCATGGACTGCAGCACACCAGGCTTCCCTGTCCATCACCAACTCCAGGAGCTTGCTCAAACTCATGTCCATCGAGTCGGTGATGTCATCTAACCATCTCATCCTCTACCATCCCTTTTTTCTCCTGTCTTCAGTCTTTCCCAGTATCAGTCCCTTTTTCAATGAGTCAATTCTTCACATCAGGTGGCCAAAGAATTGGAGCTTCAGCTTCAGTCCTTCGAATGAATATTCAGGACTGATTTCCTTTAGGATGGACTGCTTTGATCTTCTTGCAGTCCAAGGGACTCTCAAGAATCTTCTCCAACACTATAGTTCAAAAGCATCAATTCTTTGGTGCTCAGCTCTCTTTATGGCCCAATTCTCACATCCATACAAGACTACTAGAAAAACCATAGCTTTGACTGTACGGACCATTGTTGGCAAAGTAATGTCTCTGATGCTTTTTTAATGTCTCTGCTGTCTAGGTTGGTCATAGCTTTTCCTCCAGGGAAGAAACGTTTTAATTTCATGGCTGCAGTCACCAACTGCAGTGATTTTGGAGCCCAAGAAAATAAAGTCTGTCACTATTCCTACTGTTTCCCCATCTATTTGCCATGAAGTGATGAGATCAGATGCCATGATATTAGTTTTTTGAATGTTGAGTTTTAAGCCAGCTTTTTCACTCTCCTCTTTCACTTTCATCAACAGGCTCTTTAGTTCCTCTACACTTTATGCCATGAGGATGGTGTTATCTGCATATTTGAGTTTATTGACATTTACCCCAGGAATCTTGATTCCAGCTTGTGCTTCATCTAGCCTGGCATTTCGCATGATGTACTCACCATGTAAGTTAAATAAGCAGGGTGACAATATACACCCTTGACGTACTCCTTTCCCAATGTGGAACCAGTCTGCTGTTCCATGTCCAATTCTAAAAGTGCTTCTTGACTTGCATACAGGTTTCACAGGAGGCAGATAAAGTGGTCTGGTATTCTCATCTCTTTAAAATTTTCCACAGTTTGTTGTGATCCATACAGTCAAAGGCTTTAGCGTAGTCAATGAAGCAGATGTTTTTCTGAAATTCTCTTGTTTTTTCTATGTTAGCAATTTGATCTCTGGTTCTTCTGCCTTTTCTAAATCCAGTTTGAACACCTGGAAGTTCACGGTTCACATACTGCTGAAGCCTGTCTTGGAGAATTTTTAGTATTACTTTGCTAGCATGTGAGATGAGTGCAATTGTGTGGTCGTTTGAACATTCTTTGGCATTGCCCTCCCTTGGGATTAGAATGAAAACTGACCCTTTCCAGTCCTGTGGCCACTGCTGAGTTTTCCAAATTTGCTGCCGTATTGAGTCCAGCACTTTCACAGCATCATCTTTTAGGATTTGAAATAGCTCTACTGGGATTCCATCACCTCCACTAGCTTTGTTTGGAGTGATGCTTTCTAAGGCACATTTGACTTCACATTCCAGGATGTCTGGCTCTAGGTGAGTGATCACACCATCATGATTATCCGGGTCCTGAAGATCTTTTTTGTACGGTTCTTCTGTGTATTCTTGCCACCTCTTCTTAATATCTTCTGCTTCTGTTAGGTCCATAACATTTCTGTCCTTTATCGAGCCCATCTTTGCATGAAATGTTCCCTTGGTATCTCTGATTTTCTTGAAAAGATCTCTAGTCATTCCCATTCTATTGTTTCCCTCTATTTCTTTGCATTGATCACTTAGGAAGGCTTCTCATCTCTTCTTGCTATTTTTTGGAACTCTGCATTCAGATGGACACATCTTTCCTTTTCTCCTTTGCCCTTCACTTCTCTTTTCTCAGCTATTTGTAAGGTCTCCTCAGACAACCATTTTGCCTTTTTGTATTTAGCAAGGAAATTAAGACAGGACAGCACCAGACGTGGGATGTGGGATCTGGGGGCCTAGCTGTGACATCTCTGGTAATACTACCTTATATTCAGTGGGGATGTGGATTCAGCATCTGATGGGTTCCCACCTTGAATTGTCTATGGCCCTACCCAGACCCTCCTCTTCAGAAGGTGGAGGGTAGGTGTGGGTGAACCTTCTTATATATGTCTCATCTCTTTTTTCTTGAAAGTTATGCTCTTGGCATGACTAATCTCTAAGTATCCTATGCTTGTTTAAAAAACTATTTATTTCTGGCTGGGCTGCATCTTTGCTGCTGCTTGAATTTTTCTCTAGTTGCAGCAAGTGGGGGCTACTCTCTAGTTGCGATGTGTGGGCTTCTCATTTTCAGTTGCTTCTCTTGTTATGGTTCCCAAGGTCTTTAACACAGGCTCAGTAGTTGTGACACACAGGTTTTGCTCCATGGCAGGTGGAATCTTCCAGGATCAGGGATCAAACACTTGTTTCCTGCATTGGCAGACAGATTCTTCACCGTAAGAAACCAGGAAAGCCCTATCCTTCTCTTTTAAAACTCAGAGGATTAGGGGAGTCCCCAGATTAGTTTGTAAAAGAAACAGACTATTTTCCTCTGTACAGACCCCAGGTCCCACGCAGGTGAGTTAAGTTCTGGGCAGAGTATGAACTCGTACCATCACTACCAACTGCTTTTTCTCTGTGACAAGTGTATCTGCATCATGACAGGTTGGAAAGTGGTGTGAGTTCAGACTGTTTGGAAAATACCTCGTTGGCAAGGAAACTAGAGTTTACAGTTCCTAATAATCACACTCACACATATTAATTCATCAAACTGTTTACTCAGTATATATATATATGGGTACAGATGTTTTCCTTTCAAATGCAGCACTGAGGAAGTATCAGCAGCAGGCGTGATTTGACACAGCCATGTTCTGATCTTTGGATGCCCCAAGTCAGGGCAGAGCCTGCTCCTCAACAAGGGGCAGCAGCCTGGCTTCATCCTCAACCACTGACCCCACCCTCACACCAGAGCACATGGTCCTGACTGTAGACATCGCCATCACTGGATACACTCTGCTTTCTATTAATCTGTTATACCCAGGAGGACAAAATATACGATTTGCTTTTGCACTCAGAGCTGTCTGGTGACGTCATGGTTTGGGGACATATCCATACCACTTTGGATGGCTGCAGTGATGGCATCTCTGGTTTCATTGTTTCCTTCACATAGTCTCTAACAAGCACGTGAAAGTTAATCCACTTTGCACATCTTTTTGTGAGTCTGAGCTTCATGTGTTTTTTAATGAACAATTTAAATGAGAGTAGTGCTTTAATTGCGGAGAAGGCGATGACACCCCACTCCAGTACTCTTGCCTGGAAAATACCATGGATGGAGGAGCCTGGTGAGCTGTAGTCCATGCGGTCGCAAAGAGTCAGACACAACTGAGTCAGACACAACTGAGCGACTTCACTTTCACTTTTCACTCTCATGCATTGGAGAAGGAAATGGCAACCCACTCCAGTGTTCTTGCCTGGAGAATCCCAGGGACGGGGGAGCCTGGTGGGCCACTGTCTATGGGGTCATACAGAGTCGGACACGACTGAAGCGAGTTAGCAGCAGCAGCAGCAGTGCTTTAATTGAGACCCTCAGTTTACAAACATCACCTCATTGTGTCTCTCTCCTTTTCATCTCACCAGTGACTGCTTCACAGCTACATTATCTTTGCTGGGCATCTTTAATGATTTGGGGGCTTCCCAGGTGGCTCACGGGTAAAAAATCCACCTGCCAATGCAGGAGACATGGGTTTTATCCCTGTGTGGGGAAGATGCCCTGGAGGAGGAAATGGAAACATACTCCAGTGTTCTTGCCTGGATAATCCCATGAACAGAAGAGCCTGGAGGGCTACAGTCCATGAGGTCACAAAGAGTCGGACACAAAGGAGCAACTGAGCACACATACACAAATATTTAAATATAATGATGTAGGTATTCAGGCATTAAATAAATTTGTTCCTAGTATATTTCATCTTAGCATTTTAAAAGAGTCTTGATAACAAGATGTCAAGACTGTCTGGATGAATTGTGTAGTAATTGTGACAAAAAGCTACAAAGAGCCCACAGAGAAAATAAATAATCATATAGCATCACCAAATCTGCAGACTTGGCCCTGGAACAAATCCACTACTTACCAAGGTGACTTGATATGGAGATTTAGCTTGCAGTGTTGAGAGGAATCTATCCCATGTGGAAGAAAAGCATCCTTTAACTTACATTTCATTCTTTTGAGCTAATCACGACATATCAAGGTCACACTGCTGGCTTCTAAGTTACAGACAGACATCAGGAGACTATCAGAATTTTCTAAGATAACCAGAGTGAGAAGGGCTTTTCCCTTCACTATGTGGCCAATAAGGGTCAGGGGAGAATCTCAATGGGGGAAACCATTTCACTATCATAAACAGATCACAGAGCACTATTACAGACAGGCCATTTGTGTGCAGTAGCAGAGAATGACTGGGTGCAAAAGGATATCTGATAAACGACAGGGAGGGTGCTACACTGGACCTATGTTGGCCTCTTTAACAGTCTACTTCAGCCTAACTTATTATGCTTCATGTAGGGTTTACCAAGTGGCTCAGTGATAAAGAATCCATCTGCCTATGCAGGAGATGCTGGTTCAATCCCTGGGTTGGTAAGATCCTCTGGAAAAAAAAATGGCAACCCACTCCAGTTTTCTTGCCTGGGAAATCCCATAAACAGAGGAGCCTGGGGAGGCTACAGTCCATGGGGCCACAAAGAGTCAGACACACACACACACATGAATCTATACCTGAAGAACCTCTGTTTTAATCTTAGAAAAGTTGATTTTCAATTTGGCATGGTGTCTGTGATGGAACCTAGTAGGGAGCCTTTGAAGAGGTTCTCTGGGGGTGATTCTGAATCCTGAAATGGGAAATTGTGTGTATGGATGACAGACTGTGTGAATTATACATAATAAAAAAAAAAAAAAGCCAAATATGGAACAAGAGTATTTTAATTGCACAGAACAAGTTTTTAAAATAAGAATACAGGGAAGTACAGTACATCATTCCTTTCTTTCTTCACTCAGTAGTGAGTTACCTTTTTCTTGTCCATACATATTTAACAAAAATAATAATGCTTTCTTGTAAGGTCAACCAACCCAGAGGTAGCACAAAGACCTCATGATGTTTCAGTCTATTGCTGCAAGACCACCAGCATATGGAGCAGATGGTAACAATCTCCAGAGTCATTTATGTTCGCAGCAAAACAAAACACACAAAGAATGTATAATTTTTACTGAATTATTAAAACACAAAGAGAAAATACCAATCTTGAGTGTGAGAAATCTCAACAGATGTCAGCCTATGCCCCATGGGCCAGTAACTGATACTCAAAATTTGGTCAAACGTTCATCATTTGTAACAAACGTTATACTCAAAATCATTAACTCAAGAATATTTAATAAACAAACTATTTACAGAAGTGTGTCCAGAATTAAGAAAATCAACCAGGGATGGTGAAGTCCCCAGAAGCAGTTAACACCCTTATGTCTGATGAGCAGGGGGAGGGTCTGTGGTGAACATGGGAGCTTCAGCCACATGGATAGACACCCCCAGATGTGTGCCAGCAGGAGAGAAGCAGGGGTGACACACACCTCACCTGTCCAAACCTAAGCAGGAATCCCAGGAAGCAGTGCACTCCCTCTGGGCATACAGAGAAAGGAGGAAAATGGTGTGGACATGGAGAACACTCAGAACATGAGCACATGTACAGATCTATAACACAGACACTTTTCATCATGTAGCTGCTATAGATACAAGTCATCCCACATCTCTGACTCAGACAACACAAGTCTCTTCAACTATCTTTATAGATTCATACTTAAGTACTACTGTAGCACTTTACTTCTAAGTAGATCTTAACCCAAAGTATGCTGTCATTACTTTGGTTTAAAGCAGTTCATTACCTTTCTAAAGGATTTTAAAATAAAGAAAAAAATCTTTCATATTCACCCATGCATTCACCATTTCCAGAACCTTTCATTTCCAGAGTGGTGTTCTCCTGCTGTCCCCAAACTTCCTTCAATGGTTCCTGAAGGCAGGAACTCTCTCTGATTTTGCTTTTTTGAAGTCCTTTTTGCTTTCATTTTTGAAAGATGTTTTTGACAGGCAATTGAACTGTCAAAAGGGGAGGTTCTTTATTTTCTTTTGTAATTTAACAGTGTCACTCTGGTGTCCTATAGTTTGTATAGTTTCTGACCAGAAGTATATTGTAATTCTTTGCTCTGTGGGTGTCTCTTGTCCTTTTTTCTCCAGGCATTTTACAATTGCTCAATTTAAAAAAAAAATTTTTTTTGACCGGGCCACACGTCATGGGGGATCTCAGTTTCCCAACAAGGGATTGAACCTTCACTCCCTGAACTGGAAGACAGACTCCCAGCCACTGGGCCACCAGGGAATTCCCAACAATTGTTCTCTTTAACTCCAGTTTTCATCAACTGACTGTGATGTCCATTGGCATATCTTTATGTTTCTTCTGAGTTGGGTTCTTTGAACTTCTTGAATATGTGTGTTTACACTTTTCATCATATGTGGGTATTTTTCAGCCATCATTTATTCAAATCCTTTTCTGCCCCCTCTCACTTCTCTCCTCTAGACCTTCCATTACATGTATATTACACCACTTTTAACTAATTTCCTGTCCTCCTTTCCCCCCACCCACAGTGTTCTTCTCTGTGTATATCATTTGATAATTTTCATTCTTATTCTTCAAATTCATTGATTTCTTTCCTTCTTCTATGTCTAATATGTTCTTAATTCCAGTTGGGTTTTTTTATTTTTTATTTTTCAGAGTTGTTCTCAACCTGAGAAGTTTCATTTGAGCTTTTAAAAGTGTATCTTACACTTCGGGTTTCATCAAATTCATGTTTTCTTCTACTTTATACTTACAATAGCTATTTGAATATACTTGTCTACTAATTCCCATCAATTCAGTCTTTCCTCATTCTATTGACTGATTTTTCTTGAAGTTACAAGTCATATGTTTCTGCCTCTTGATGTGCCAGGTAAGTTTCTGGATGTCAGACAGTGTGGGTCCAGAGTAGCTTTGAATCTAGGTTAAGTGACTCTCCACCCTCCCCAAGACAACACTGTTCTGGGAACTCCCCTTGATGCCCCTCCAAGTGGCTGGTGGGAACACAAACTGTCTCAGCCTGTGCTAAGCTCCAGGGCTTGTTCAGCTCCCTGCTGCCCAGCTGCTCTCAGAGTCTCAGTTTTCTTCAACACACATGCAAATAAGGACTAAAGCCAAATACTCAAAAGGGACTCACTGAGGATTTATGCAGCTTTCTCTTTGGGAAGCTCCTTCTTACCCAGCACCCTTCACCTGAAAATTCTAGCTACAGAGGCTCCTCAAATGCCAACTCAGAAACCCTCTTCAGTTCAGCAAGACCATGTTCATTCAACTCCCTGACCTGCAGCCTTGACAATGCCCCCAGGGAGTAGGCTGGGCAGTTGTGGGGCTGTACTCACTTTGTCCACCTCCTGCCAGGGATCATAAACCTGCACTTGACATATGTCTAAAAACCACTATTTCATGAATGGTAGTTCCTAGCTGTTTAAAGCAGGAGAGTTTATGTGGTTCTTATTATACCACCCTAGCAGAAAGCAGAAAGAAGTCTTCACACTTCAAACACAGCTACCACTTTTAAATGCCTATTTCCTCACAATAATTTATATACAGTAAACATAACCTCCTTAAAGAATTACTTCAACAGGGATCATGTTTATCAAATTCTTCAGTGTACTAGGGCTACTCCTCTGCATGAGACCTCTAATATATAAGTTACTTCCTTTGGGAATGTATTATCTAGTGTACTCTGAGCTACCATTTCCCAGTGAAATTTTCACTCACTCGTTACAACAATTGAGTTTTTCCCCTGTTTAGGTCTTCTAAAATTTAATAGCCTGGCACTTTTGACTGAAAGGTCTATACTTATCACAATACTGATAAGACTTCCACACTGAGGAGCCATCAATATGTCACAAGTTGTGTTTCCTGGGAGAAGACTTTCCTATATCATCTACTTAACAAAAAAAAAAAAAAAAAAAGGTTCTCTTTCTAAATTCTATGTGGTGAGACAGTCACTGCAGTGACAGAGTTTCTCTCCCATACATGTCCTTGGAGTGTCAGGGGCCTGACGTCTGATGGCAGACTCCCCACACTCACCACATTCACCCCATGTCTACAGCATATGACTTCTCTGATGAACCAGGAGCTGCGCCTTCCTGTGGAAGACAGTCCCACATTCACTGCATCCACAGTACTTATCCCCTGTATGGATCCTCTGATGCCTCATAAGGTGCGACTTCCTAGTGAAAGACTTCCCACATTCCTCACATTTATAGGGTCTCTCTCCTGTATGAATTCTCTGATGTATAATGAGCTGTGCCTTCTCAAAGAAAGCTTTTGCACAGTCATTGCATCCATAGGTCTTCTCTCCTGTATGATTTCTCTGATGTTTAATGAGCTGTACTTTCTGAACAAATGCCTTTCCACATTCACTGCATCCATAGGGTTTCTCCCCTGTATGAATTCTCTGATGCCTAAGAAGCTGTGGCTTCCAGGCAAAAGCTTTCCTACACTCACCACATTCGAAGGGTTTTTCTCCAGTATGGGTTCTCTGATGGTGAATGAGACTTGACTTCTCACTGAAGGTTTTCCCACATTCACTGCATTCATAAGGTTTCTCCCCTGTATGTGTCCTCTGATGGGACACCAGGCTGGACTTCTGAGTGAAGGCTTTCCCACAGGCACTACATTCATAAGGTTTCTCTCCAGTGTGAGTTCTTTGATGTGTCAGGAGCTGTGACTTTCCAAAGAAGGTTTTTCCACATTCAACACATCCATAGGGTTTTTGTCCTAAATGAACCTTTTGATGTTTAATTAGTTCTGACTTCTTAAAGAAGGCTTCCTCACAATTACTGCACTGATAGTTCTTCTCTCCTGTATGAGTCATTTGATGTTTAACAAGTTGTGGTTTTCTGATGAAGGCTTCACCACATTCACTGCATTCATAGGGTTTCTCTCCTGTATGGATCCTCTGATGCCTGATGAGGAGTGAGTTCCTGCTGAAGGCTTTTTTACACTCACTACAAGCATATGGCTTCTTCCCCGTATGAACCCTCTGATGAGTAATAAGCTGTGACTTCCAAAAGAAGGCTTTTCCACAATCACTACATCTGTAGGGCTTCTCGCCTGTGTGTGTCCTCTGATGTGTAATGAGCTTTAATTTCTGGGAGAAGACTTTCCCACAGTCACTGCAGCCATAGGGCTTCTCTTTCGTATGGGTTATCTGATGTCTTTTAAGCTGTGACTTCCTGCTGAAGGCTTTCCCGCAGTCACTGCAGCCATAGGGCTTCTCTCCTGTGTGAGTTCTCTGATGTAAAATGAGCAGTGACTTCCTACTGAAAGCTTTCTGACATTCCCCACACCCATATGGTTTTTCTCCTGAATGAGTCCTTTGATGAATAGTGAGCAATGACTTCTGGGAGAAAGCTTTCCCACAGTCCCGGCATCCATAGGGCTTCTCTCCTGTATGAGTTCTTTGATGTATAATGAGCTGTGACTTTTTGTTAAAAACCTTGCCACATTCCATGCACAAACAGACTCCTGTGTGTGCTATATGGCTCATAATGAGTCCTGGCTCTTTACTGCTGACTTTTCTACATGTATTGCCATCAGAGTATTTTATTCCACCATAAGTTCTGGCAGGTTTAATACAAAATAATAATTTCCTATTAAGCTCATCAAGTTTCTTTCTTTCACAGTTACTTTTTGGAATAAGAAAATCAAAAGGATGCTTCAGACTTTTTTCACCTGTGCCACATTTATGGGATCTCATTTCTAAATGATCAAAGTTAATGCCTAAATGAAACATTCTCTCAAAGATGTCATATTCATGGCCTCTCTCCAAACTTTTAAGCTTGTCTTGATTATCCTGATGCCACATTTTGAGATTATTATCTAGCCAGACTTTTTCTAAAAAGGAAAAAATGAACCATACTGTGTAAATTTCCCTAATCATTAAGCTTATTGAACAAATCGGAAATGGAGCATGAGCCCAGCCCATAAAAAAAAAAATTTTCCCACATACAATATCTACTTATTAGGCTTTGAACTTTTTAATAGAAGTGAAAACAGATTTTGAAATTACAAATGTTTATAAACACAAACTTTAAAATAAGCAAGATGAAATATAGTCAAGTGATCATGATGAGATAAAAAAGACAAGCAATTTCTAATCAAACACTGTGCTCATTTCACAATAACCTACTGATTATCTTCTATATGCCCAGACATTATTAACAGAAATCAGAAAAGGGCAAGTAGGTACTCCCATGAGAGAAGACTGAGTACTTCTGAGTATTACAGTATCAGAAGTACTGAGTATCACAGTATAGAGAAGAGCAAGATTAATACACAGTGCTGAATGTCACACAGGAAGAAACACTGAATATAATGGCAGCAAATGCAGGATATCAACTTTCATGTCTGAAAGGTGAGATATGTTAGTTTTCTGTACTATTAGTACATTCAAAAGGCATCCTCATTCAAAATCATCACCCAAATCACTGATATCTGTAACTTCACCATCATGAGAACTACTTTTTTGGAATTATCTAAGAGTTCTCCAGAGCTCAGCATCAACACCTTTATTAAGGTTTCTGATACTTTAATTGAATCATCATCTATATACTGCATCTGTATATGATGCAAATTACTCAAAACCATAATTATGCTTTGCATAACATTAGGACAGTTTTCTTTTTTACCCTGTAAGTACAGTTATCTGTGATCTCCATTAATGATCTTTTAAGTTTGTTTACTTTATGATATTCTTTACTAGGAATTGTGAGATAATACTCCCAAGATGAAAAAAATATGGCAAGATCTCAAATATAAAGCAATCACTCCTTTTTTGTAGGATAATTTATCTGGGAAGAGAAAAAGCCTCATCTAACAACTCTCAGATATATCAGAATTTCAGAGGAAGAGCTACCTAGAGCTGTAGATATGGAGGAGGGAAAAAAAGATTCAACATTTTGAGCTTCAATGAGTACAAGATAACACTGATCATGGGCATTTTAAAGACTAGAGAGGGAAGTTAGATACCATTTCTATACTCTTTAAGAGTTTATAAAAAATTGTTTCATGAAATATAAGAGTAAAGAAAAATAAATTTTAATTCAAATCAAGGAATAAGATTAAGATATATATCCAAATTAATAAGTTAAATGATATAAAACCATACTGAGGTTAAACTACACCAATAACATATTAAAGAAATTTTTTTAAAATCTTGGCACTTTGGCAAACACACAGACCATGTTTTACTAGTATCATCCTTGGTAGGGGTACTGGTCTGTTTCCCCACGTCTCTGTTTCCATTACACTCTGATCCATTCAGCCTTCATTTCATCCTATTTTTCAGTTGATATTCTCACTTCCAGGCTCACGCCCTCCCAATTCTAGTCTCCACACAGCAATCTTTAGAAAATGTACTCTGACCTTTTGCTTAAACCTCTTGCTTAAAAACCTTTGATAAATCTGGGCTTTTAAAACAGCATACACACCCCTGCATGCCTGGCTCCTTCCAGCCCTCAATTTCCTCTCACAACACGGGGCTCCTCCCTGCCCCCACTGACCCCAAAAGCCTCTCCCTGCCCAGCTTCCAGTATGCCCATTTCATATCATTTTAAGGGCACACTAACAAACACCCCATTTATTCTCTTCATAGCACTTATCAGATAGGTAATCACCTTACTTCTGTCTCTCCCACTGGAATGTACTGAAGGTAGGGAACAGGTTTGAGTTTTTCACTGATGTACTCCCACTACATAGTACATAATAAGCCCTCAATACAACCCTATTCACTTATCATTAAACTTCTAAAGCAATTCCTTTCTATATAGTTAATCCTGATAATTAACTTTGTATTTTGACACAAATGTATTATGTTCAAACAATGAATTATTTCATATTACCTTCTAAATTAAAATTCCCTGGTCCTGTAATGTTATCTCATGACTCATACTTTATCTCAACTCCTCTCATTTCACAAAACAGCGGTGGTTCTACATTAACAGAGGAACATAAAGTCTATCTTGACAGCTTTTCAAACTACGCATACCCAGTCCTAATCATCCATGTGAATGGTGCCCAGACATCTGTAATTTGAAGTATTTTCCCAAATAAGCTGAAACATTTACTTAGAGGAAAACCTTTGTACTAAAGAAATTATTTGATAAATAAGACAGATCCTGCTTTACCTGGCCTCACAATCACCAATTAATGAAATATTTAGTAATTATACAGCATAAATGTCATAGAGAACAGAGAATAATAAGTTAGTTACCATCTTTCTATGTAGGAAAAAAACCTCAAGACCTAATTAGTTAAGAAATTATAGATAACATGTGATCAGGCCCAGGTTCCTACAATACTGTTCAATAGGTAGAGATTTCAGAAAAAGCTGGGAGTCAGGAAACACTGTGGAAGTGAAAAAATAGAGCTTAAAGAGGGGGAGGATATCTAATTGAAAAAGTGTGCACAAAAGCCCACATGCAGAGAAACATATGTGAAAGACACAAGGAAGGAATTACTTCAACTGGAGTCAACAGTGACCTCTGGGCACAGGAAAAAACTCACAGATAAGATGCTGCCATACTGTGAGGGTCCTCAACTCAAATGGAGGTAAAATATCACACAGCAAGTCTTAAACCCCCACAGACTATTTGAAGGGATAAACAAGAAGCTTTAGAAGCTAAACATCAAAGGCACCAGAAAGATGCCCTGGATGCTGACCCTGAAGTTCTTATCTGCAAGGAGGCAGGAAGAATGCTTTTAGGCATTAGACTTCTATCCTCTGGACGCACAGTCTACTCTATGTGGGTTTGAAACAGAAATTTGATAAATTAGGGAGAGAAAAGAAAAATAATAAAGGATATTCAAAGGTAATAGCATCACCTAAAACAGGAAAAAATTATGAATTCTTAAAGAGGAGAAAAGAAGCCTACTTCTGAAGGTGGGACTGGGGCAGGAGAGAAGAAAAAGTCAACTGGGGAAACTCAAAGAAGGGTCTGATTAAGATTGAAAGGTCCTGCATGACTGTGCCACTAGAGGCACATTTCATCACCTGCTCCACCAAAGGGGACACATCCTGATGTGGAGACCAGGACACAGAGTCCTGAGTCAACTCCAAAGATGGAGAAGCTTTAACCGGAGTTTCACAAGTAACATTTCAAAAGTACCAATCTATCATCAAAAACCTGAGATTTAATTTTCACTGTCTGCCACTAAGCTGATTATTTCTCACCTGAGAAGTTTTGACTTAGGATTTCTTCATCTAATAACCATGGCTTTTCTTGCTCCAGCCTGAAGATGGTCTCAGGTTTGATAACTTGATAACCTGTCAATTGGAAACACAGAGAGTCCCAATCGCTTGGGTTGAGGGGACTCTTAAATAAGAAGACTATTTCACCTCAGAGGCTATAAAACAAAGAAAGCAAATAAAAACCTTTCACTTCGGTGTCAAAATCAAAGACTCTTTGACATCTGAAATTTAAATCCAAAGTCAGTAACATCTTAGAGGTATGCGCATATCCAGTTACCAGGTATACACTGTACTACATGAGAATGTTCTTACCCAATAAAACTAGATTGCTATAGTTCTCCAACATCACGTCTCTGTACAAGGTCTTCTGAGTAGGATTAAGCAGCTGCCACTCCTCCAATGTGAAATTCACAGCCACATCTTCAAACGATATCTAAAAAAGTATAATCCCTGTTAAATCTGAAGTCATTATCTTTGCTGAATGTAGGCTTTCTTTTCTACAGCAACAGGTGGCCAGAAAGCTGGACCTATGATCTCCAGCTCCTGGAAATGTTCTTTTGTTTAACCCTCACTGCCCCATGTCCTGAATATGGGCTGGATTTATCAAGTCACTTCCACTGAATGGAATAGGGGAGAAGTAAGGGATCTCCCTTCCAAGACCAGGTTATAAGAGAACGTGACTTCTGCCTTGGGAACCCTCTCCTGCTCTCTTTGGGGAAGTCCAAGGGCCACATGGTGAGGCAGCTCTGTGGACAAGCCTACATGGCAAGGACCAGGGGTCTGCCAACACCCATGTGAGTAAGCTTGAAGGGTGTGACCTTCATATCACAGCCCTTCTCAACATTTTGAAGACAGGGTCATGTGAGATTCTCCACTAGAACCAAATGGGTGAGCCACTGGCAGATTCCTAACTCACAGAAACTGAGATAAATGTTTAAACTTCAGCCACCGAGGTTTGGGATAATTTTCTCTATACTGTAAAATGATATCCTAATCTTGCATTATTATACTTTGAGAGAAAAACAAGAGTTATTAAAATATTCATCATTATGAATTCATAAACTTATCCACCCATCTACCCACAGGATAAGAAGTTGGAATAGGCTGTCTTTAAACAAGCAGTGTTTCTCAAACAAGGTGCCACTGGGATTTGGGAACAATTCTTAGCTGAGCAAGGGCTTCCCTGGGAGCTCAGTGGGTAAAGAATCCACCAGCAATGCAGAAGACACGAGATGTGGGTTCAATCCCTGGGTCGAGAAGATTACCTGGAGAAGGAAATGGCAACCCACTCCAGTGGACAGAGGAGCCTGGTGGACTACAGTCCATGGGGTCACAAAGAGTTGGAGAAGACTGAGCGACTAAACCACTTAGCTGAGCACAAGTGCCCCATGCAGTGCAAGGCCTAAGTGACAGGAATGGGTCTCAGTCACTGTCAGAACTAAAACCACATCTACCTTTCTAGAACACTCTTCCTCCCTTTGAGCAGTTCTGGTCTAAATTAGAACTAGCTATCCTTTAGAACACATGTTTTTTCCAGCAATTAAGGGGCCTGGAACTATGCCAGGTGCTAGAAATATAAAGATGAGTAGAAAAACATCATATTCTCATATACTTTTCAGTCTTTTCTGGCCAGAGGCAATAAGGCATTACAGAGGCCATGATACAAGTATATTCAGGGTATGGGGATAAAAGACAAAGGAACCAGAATATCCAAAACAATTTGGAAACAGAACAGCAACATTGCAGGACTTATGTTACCTGTTTCAGGACTTCCTATAAATGCACACGATAACAAGGTGGTATCAGTGAGAGGTTACAGATGTAGGTAACCAGAAAAGAATGGAAAGCCCAGAAGTGGACCCCCACAGGCAAGTTCCCTGGCTTTTGAGAGGTGCCCATACAATTCCTCAGAGCAGGGAGTTTTCAGCACATGAGCTAAAGCAACTGGATACCCACAGCAAAAGAGCAAACCTTGATACACACTACACCTTACCAAAAAATCAACTCAAAAAGAATCACAGGGCTTCCCTGGTGGCTCAGTGATAAAGAATCTGCCTGCCAATGCAGGAGACACAGGTTTAATCCCTGATCCAGGAAGATTCCACATGCCATGGGGCAGCTAAGCCTGTGTGCCACAAATATAAAGCCTGTACTCTAGATCCCAGGAGCCGAAACTACTGAGCCCACGTACTGAGACTACTGAAGCCTACAAGCCCTAGGGCTTGTGCTTAGTAATAAGAGAAGCCACCGCAATGAGAGGCACATGCGCCACAACTACAGAGTAGCCCCGACTTACCACATTTAGAAAAAAGCCCGCATGGCAACAAAGACCCAGCATAGCCCAAAACAAATAAACAATCTTTTTAAAAAAGGAACACAGACCTAAATGTGAAACACAAAACAATGAAATTTCTAGAAGAAAACAAGAGACAACCTGGGTGACTGGATTTGGCAATGAGTTTTTAGATACAACACTGAATACACACGGTCCATTTAAGAAATAATTAATAAAACTGAACTGGTCCAAAATTAGTATTTTTTTTCTCTATGAAAGGCACCATTAACAGAAAGAAAAGACAAGGCACATACTAGGTGAAAATAGTTGCAAATCTGAGAAAGCATGTTAATGGGACTTAACAACACTAAAACTATAACATCGTTTAAAAAATGGGCAAAAGATCTTACCACATGCTTCACCAAAAAAGATGTAAGATGGAAAATATATGAAAAAATGTTCAATATCATCTGTCAATAGGGGAAATGCAAATTAAAACAATACTGAGTTGCTACTACATCCCTATCAGAATGGCTAAAATGAAAAAGTAACAGAACAGAACTGACAAATGACAGTGAGGACGCAGAGCTACAACAACTCCCGTTCATGCTGCGGGAACACAGGGCAGGGACTCTGGACACTTTCATAGCTTCTCATTAAGTTGAACACAGACCTACCCAGAAAGACCATTTGTAGGTATTTACCCAAATAAACTGAAAACTTATGCTCACCCAAAAGCTTATGTTCAAACCTATATGCAGATGAACACAGCCTATTAAGAACTGGAGGCAACCAGGACATCCTGCACCAGCGAACAGAGAAGCAAACCAGTGTCTCCACACACGGGAACTACTGTATGAAGCCATTCAGTAATGAAAGGGGACAAACAGGGGCTTCCCTGGTGGATCAGTAATAAGGAATCCGCCTGCTAATGCAGGAGACACAGGTTCGATCCCTTATCCAGGAAGATCCTATATGCCAAGGAGCAATTAAGTCCATGCACCACAACTACAGAGCCTGTGCTCTAGAGCCTGGAAGCTGCAACTGCTGAAACCTGCACGCCTAGTGCCTGTGCTCTGCAACAAGAGAAGCCACCACCACGGGAAGTCTTTGCACTGCAACTAGAGAGCAGCCCCCACTTTCCACGACTATAGAAAAGCCTTGCAGCAATGAAGACCCAGCACAGCTAGAAGAAAAAAGAACTCTTCCCTGAAATCCATCAGGGAGTCTGCACCTTTTGAAAAAAGGACAAATACTTTGAAGAACGAGCCAAAAAGTCAGTATGAAAGGTTATTCACTCATGGTTACCTTATCTAAAATTCTGGCAAAGGCAAGACTATGGAGACAGAGAACAGATCAGTTATTGCCAGAGGTTAGGGATGCAGGAACGTGACACCCAGGAGTCTTTTGGGAGAGAGAGAACTATTCTGTCCTGACTGTGAAGTTAATTACATGAATTTATACATGTTTTAAAACTCGTATGAGAATTCTGGCTCAGAATTTTTCAGGATTAACCACAAGCAATTACAAAGGCTCTACCTGACAGGCCTTAGGGTGGGAAGTTGCCCTCCCACCCCAAACCCGACACCCAGCCTTAAGGGTGCCACCAGCTCCAAAGACAACTATCCTGGGCCCCATTACTGAGTGTGCAACTGGCACTGATATAGTGTCTGTGTGCCCCTGCTGGCCTCCACCCACAGCCGTGATGAAGACTGTGGAGACTGCCACAGTCAGGGTTGCAACACAGAGGCATGTTGGGGACGCTGAGTCTCTCGCCTCATGAGCTACAGTTGACCCCACAGCAAGCCTCAAACCCAGATAAAACAAACCCCCCATGGGGGTGACACATTTGGACGAAACCAAGTTCTATTCCTAACAAGACTGATGTCAGCTGTGTGGATGCTCACCAAAGGGAGTCTGGAACTGCCCCCATCCGAAGCAAGAGATGGCTCAACCCCTTCTGGATCCAGGACAGGATGCTGTGGAGACCGACACTGTCCCAGGCTGGGCCCTCATGCATGTGCTGCCACGTTGTCAGAAGGGGCCAAAACATTCAGGAAAGCTGTCCCACCTTCCAGATGCTGGACAAGGTAGAAAACACTGCCCCAAGACAGCCTCCTGTGCCAGGATGTACTCAACAGGTGGACCTTGCTGGGCTTCTCATCCCATCCAAAGGGATTCACTGGACTCTGACACTTTCTCGGGGTCTGGTCTGGCCAACCTCGTGGGTTCCCCCAATGCGAGTCACACTCTCAGGCTCCACCTGACCACATTTACTTCCTTTTTGGGTATTGAATTCACTGCATCTAATCGCAGCCCCAGATTTGCTGCGGGGTTCAGTGAGTGTCTTAATTAACAGTTTAAGGAGAGACTTAAGGGGCTGATGAGAGAGGTCAAGGTAACCCCAGTTTGGAGCACAGAGCTCAGAAAGGCAGCTTGGGACCCAGTGCAGCAGCTCCCATGAGGGCCCGTCTCACTGTGCCGGATGCCTGGAAAGGCTGTCTGCGATCACAGTCCTCCTTTCACAGTCACTGATACCTCAGACTCTGTGGGAGCCACTGGGAGAGACTTCCACTCCCTACCACGCCGTCCTGAAGACTCAACAAGTGGGAGATCATGTAAAACCATTTATTTTTTAAAAATTTTTACATTATTTTAAAAAATTATGCCATGCTGTGCAGTATGTGGGATCTTAGTAGTTCCCTGACCAGGCATCAAACCTGTGCCCCCTACATTGGGAGCATGAAGTCTTAACCCCTGGATTGCCAGGGAAGCGCCCATGTAAAACCATTTTTAAATCTTTTAAAATCTCAGGAGTTTCTGCTAATCAATTCTTAAACATGATTGCTCCAGTTAAATTACGTAAAAATATCTGCCCCTCTGTGTAGGGACAAAGGGTCTTTCCAGACAGAGTCTGGATAAAAACAGAAGATGATTTAAAGTTTTGATTATCAAATGGGACACACTGATGATAACAGAAGAAAGAAAATAAAGCCCAGCACCAGGAGAGGCACAGGGGAGGGAGAAGGATATTAATGATCTTTGTTTTTCAGACTTACTCCTAGAGCTTTCCCTTCCTCCTTGGTGGGGGTGGGGGGGGGGGGTGCAGACAAGAAACAAAAGAAATGACTCCTGTGTTGCTCTGTCTGGATGCAGACTTTCTGGCCTTCCTGTCCTGATGGGGCTGCTGGCCAGCAGCACAGGGTGGCCTTGGCCCCCACACTTCCCAGACACCACAGCCTGGGCACTGTTGGCACCCCATGAGGTGGGAGGTCCTGGACAAACGGTTTAGAACTAAGCACCCCAGGCAGTTCCTCACAAACCAAGGACTGAACTAAATTATTCAGACCAGGCTGATGTCCTGGGAGGCCCACAGAAAGGCCCTGTTTAACCTCACTGCCTGATGAAAATGTATCCTGCTTGGGGACTCTGGGATTGCACTCCTGGTGTGTACCCCCAGCCATGGGAACCCCACTGTCTCAGCCCCGGCAGACAGGCATTCCAGCCAGCTTCCACCTGCTTGCAGGGCTATGCTAAGTGAACCGCTGTCCTGTGCCAGATCACAAAAGACTCACAAAGCAACTTGAGAAGCCTCCTGATGGACTGAGACAAGCCTTCCTGATTCAGAAACAGCTGAGACCACTGGGGAGGCAGTCCTGATCACCCCACTCCAGGGTCTTCCTCAGCTGTCTGCTGCTGCCCCAGGTTAATCCCCTGGTTCCTGTCTCAGTCCCTCCAAGTCTGACCTGCTCAGGTCCACGATGGAGGAGCCTATTTCTCACTCAGGTCCTGAAAAAATCAAGCGGTGGAATGGAAGAGTCTGGATCCTGGTTAAAAACCTACATCTGAATCTTCAGGTCTCACCACAAGTCACAAGGGTTTATCTCCAGGCCTCCTGGGTGATGCTGCCCCCACCTCCACCCCCAGACCTGAAGCACAACATGTATTCTCCCCACAGACTCGAGGGGTGAGGGGTGTACTATGTCTACCTGGAGCCTTTGGCACAAGCCTTTCTTGGGTACCTCTCTAAAATCCCCTTGTGGTGGTAGGGCAGAGTAGGATGGGGTCAGGGAACCTGAAGACACTGTCCCTATTCTGACCCAGTATCTTGTACTTTCCACTCCCAACTCCTCTTCCCCTCCTTCTAACCCCCAAGTCCATAAACCTGCCAGAAGGTTTTGTTCATGGCTCCCCAGGCAGTGAGGGCAAGACACCTCCACAACCATGCTAAGCTACCCACGCATGGCCAAGGCACCATTCACTTCTCAGGAAAAGGTAATGGGAAGTTGGCACCTTCGTCGGCATCTGGTTCTCACCTGTGCCATCACAGTAATTAGAGGCTTTGGTACAATCACCCTGGTGCTGCGGTTATCAGCAGCTCAGCCCTCTCAGCTCTGTTGAACTCCTGACTCAGAACACAGCAGGAACAGGGAAAAGCCTACAGTGGTTTAAACAACAGAATTTTTAAAAGAAAGAAAGAAAGGGAGGGAGGAAAAGAGCATGGAGGTTAGCTAGCTGGATAGGAATCACTTTGAAGGGACACTGCAGTCCTGTTTCTTGAGTCAACAAAGTCAGGAAGAGGGGGTAGGGAGGGATGAATTGAGAGTTTGGGGTTAGCAGATGCAAGCTATTACACACACACACACACACACACACATATATATATATATATATGTATGTATGTATGTATGTATAGGATAGATAAACCACAAGGCCCTACTGAATAGCACAGGAAACTATATTCAATATCCTGTAATAAACTATAATGGAAAAGAATATGAAAAATATGTGTGTGTGTGCATGTGTGCATGCACTTCCCAGGTGGCAATGGTGGTAAAGTATCCACCTGCCAGTGTAGGAGATGTAAGAGACACAGTTTCTATCCCTGCATCAGGAAGATCCCCTGGAGGAGGGCATGGCAACCTACTCCAGTATTCTTGCCTGGAGAATCCCATGGACAAAAGAGACTGCAAGCAATAGTCCACAGGGTCACCAAGAGTCAGATACAATTGAAGCGACTTAGCACACATACATACATACACACACACACACACACGCGCGCGCACGCGCGCGTATATATAAAAGTGCAACTGACTCACTTTGGTGTACAGAAAAAACTAACACAACACTGTAAATCACCTATACATAGATCAAAAAAAAGTCAGGAAAAGGAGCTAAAAACAGACATCTTCCGGTCCAGCTTTTGCCAACAGAAGCCAAAAAACACCTAGCTAAAATGTATTGAGGGATTCCCTGGTGGCCCAGTGGTAAAGAATCCACCTGCCAATGCAAGAGACATTGGTTTGATCCCTGATCCGGGAAAATCCCACATGCTGCGGAGCAGCTAAGCCCATATGCCCCAACTACTGAGCCTGTGCTCTAGAGCCTGGGAGCCACAACTACTGAGTCCATGTGCTGCAACTACTGAAGCCCGGATGCCCCAAATCTTTTTTTTTGTTAACAACCAAATCTTTTCTAAAACAAAGTTTAACAACTCAAGAATGTCTTTCTTATAGACCTGGGAGGTGTCTCTGAAATAATCCAGGAAGACACATCCCTGTCTCCTGTTTTCTGGGAGAACAGCAGCCTGACTGGCCTGACTGGGGCATCCGGTTCCAAGCTGGAAAATTACCTTCCATCATAAAGATATGAGAAGTGTATTTTTCCTTTAGGTGAAGGCAAAAAGCTAATACAGTAGCCACTCCACTTCTCCTCAACAAGAGAAGCTACTGCAGTGAGAGACCTGTGCATTACAACTGGAGAGTAGCCCCCACTCTCCACAACCAGAGAAAAGCCTGTGCAGCAATGAAGACCCAGCACAGCCAAAAATAAATTAATAAATAATTTTTTTTAATGTACTGAAATTCCAACTGAGAGACTATTTATGGAGGCCGTTTGAAGGTTTTGTAACAACCAATTCTGCAAGATGCTTCAGGTTTTCTTCCCTAAAGGCAGAACAAAAGTAGGGTGTGTGCCCAGGCCCGCTGCCCGCTCCCACGTCCTCCACCTACACTGAGGATCCCTGCAAGGAATAGCCCTCGGAAATATGTTCACCCATTCCGGGACGTCATTCACCACGCCATCTACATAAACAGTTCTCCAAGCATTTTCTTTACATGTAATCATCAGGAAATATTTGCTTCTGCTAAATCAGTAATGGTCTGCTTTCTGACAGAGGAAACCACACAGCTATTCCTGTTTCTCTTTCTATGGCAGCTTCTGGGGACACCTAAGGAAGCTTGCAGCTCAATTCCAACAGTGCAGGCCCTTACTTCTCACAGGTCTGCGTCCCAGCTTCAAGATTTTTGTATGATTCTAGGGACCACCTTGTGTTTCTTTTGACCACCTTTCTTTCCAGGTTTACGTTTTCTCTGGCTGTAATTTGAGTGTATTTAAACCTTTCCTGTTGGTTGTAGAAATGCCTGGAAGCCTCATCTCCCCACAGATAAAAACGACTGGAAGACAAACAACTTACCTGTGACTTGATCATCTTCCCCCAGTCCTGGGAAATCTGCTCTCTCTGTGACTTCTCTCTGTCCTGATGCTCTGAACCTCTGGTTCAAAGATGGGAATGCACCCCAAGTCCTAAGGCCTCTTCTTTCTTACCTCACACAAGTCTTGTTCCTGAGACCCATGGCCTAGAGATGCAATGGGAATCTTATTTGAGATGATGTCATCCATTTGGGGACCTCAATCTTCGTTCTCTATAACTGGGAACTCAGATGGGCTGTTTGCTAGCCCTAAGGAACAAGATGGAGAGTGAGCTTCTGGCACATGTCAATCGAGCCAACCACAGCCAGGCCAGGCCTGCAGCACACGTTGTGCTCTGCAGCCCAGCTCCCACCTGGGAATGCCTGATGGGAGCCACCTGCCTTGGTGGTTCAACCAACAAGGGAGAACAAAAAGGAAAAGACCCCTCAGATCACTATTTCAAGAGCATTTACTGTAGAAAATGTATAATTACAAAATCTTTCTCTGCCCCTTTGGGATGTATGTAAATCTTTTCTAAAACTAAGTTTAACAACTCATCAATGTCTTTCTTATGGACCTGGGAGGTGTCTCTGAAATCATCCAGGAAGACACATCCCTATCTCCTGGTCTCTGGGAGGATAGCAGCCTGACTGGCCTGACTGCAGCACCCAGGTCCAAGCTGGAAAATTACCTCCCATCATAAAGCCATAAGAAGTGTGTTTTTCCTTTGGGTGAAAGCAAGTAGCTAATATAGTAGCCATTCCAACTACCAAGTAAGTTTAGGATGAACTCTGCGTGACAAATGATCCCTTGAGACTGTGTTGCAGGTCTGTCTAGTAGGTTGTACCTGCGTGGCTATAGAAAAGAACACCATCTCTTCCTGTCTCTTGCAATATTTTTAGCAGATTGTCTAAAGTGGGCATCACATTCTGGTTTAATTTTTATTCAATAATAAAACTATTCCTTCTCTTCTATTTTTATGGAGAAGTTTTCTGGATTGGTTTGTTAAACTATATCCACTAAGAGTCAAATAACCACATAAATTAATACAACCACTACTTTAAAAACTTTTTAAAAGATCACAAACTGTAAAACAGAGATCACCTTAGGCAGAATTATCGGAACAGATGGACCAACAGATAAGATCAGCATGATCACAAATAAAATACTACATCTTCATGCACACAAATACTTACACTTTCAATTTCTCCACCACTCATGAGCCAGGTCACTGACATCAGCCAGACACCGGATCAGAGCCAAGGATGCCACGGGGGCAGTGTCACACAGGGATGTGACTTCCTTCATGAGGGTACCCCTGAAAGGAAGTGTCCAAAAACACAGTTCCTGGTAAACCTGGGGACACGAGGGACAAACTCCACCTCCTAACTGAGATCTGTCCAGTGCTGTGGTCCAAACCTGTGGTCTGGGAGTGACTGCTGGGCGCCCCCTTAGCTGTTTGTGCTCCTGGCTTGGTCCCCACAGGCTGACAGGCTACAAGGAAGACCAGACGTGATGGACAATCAATGGACACTTTTCCAGAAAGTAAACTGAGAAAGAAGAGAATGTAATTCCTATAGGAGATCCAGAGCAGGAGCCTGGAAGGGGAAGGAGGCATCTTGAGTGTCCCAGTTGAACAGAGAGAGATGTATGGACTCGTCCTCCACAAGTGAGGGCAGAAAGTTATGCCTGGGTGTCAGCACACTGCCAGGTTTTACTCCAGGGCCACTAACAAGAGTGGAGAGAACACTGACCCCTTCGAGGCCCTTCCTGCCACCCTCAGGGTTGGGCTGAGGGCTGGAATCAGACAGAGGAAGTCTGCTTTCATCACCACCTGCTTAGGAGCCCCAGATTGCTCAGTGGGCAGGGGAAAGAGAAAGGAAACCCAGGAACACTGCTTAATGCCGGCCAGACCACAGACCAGCTTCCAGCATCATCGATCGAGGGCCTTGAGAGAATCGAGAGAAGACACAGGCCAGGGAAGGAGGGAAAGTCCCAGTGTGGACCAGGTGCAGAGAGGACCTGCAGTGAATCAAGAACCAGGCAGGCTGGGAAGACAGACTGGATTTGGGATTTTGATTGAAACAGTGGTAGAGGGCAGAGCAAGGGCATCCAGGTCAGGAAGAACTCCTACTGGTGGGAAGGGAGAGTAATGCCATGGGTTCTGCCCATGTGTGGGTGCAGCGGACACAAAGATCAACGTCCCCCAATGAGACTGGACTCTCTTCAGTCCAGTGTGAAAAGCGTCGTGCTTGAGAACAGGTCTCTCAAGAAAAACATCCTGGGAGAGCAGAGAGTGACACCCAAGGGAAAAGCACCTCCTCCTGGGACATGCAGGGAGCTCTTTGGGGCTCCTGGGCAAGGGCAGGTCCCAGTGGTCTAGGAGGCTGAGGGAAGAGACTCCAGAGTCAATGCTTTCCAAACCTGGGGTCCTTGAGATGCAGGCCCACCTGCCCTGGAAGCATCTATCTCATCTGGACCCCTTTTGGATTGAAGCACAGGAGCCCTCATGCAGCTTCTCTGGAAAAGGGGACGTGCTGACTGTACTAATACCCAAAGCAGTCACTCTGTTTCTCCCCCAGGATCCAACATACTCTTGCACTCTGCTCTCACATCCACATCAGATCTCTCTCTCACACACACTCATGCTCTCTCTCTCTCTCACACACACACACACACACACACTCACAGTCTCATTTATGGCCCAGGAAAGCAATAATTTGTTAAAGGTCTCTTACTACTGGGCCCTGCTCTGGACACATGGGAGAGACCACAAAATAAGACAGATGATCCCTGCTCTCTCAGGTGGGAAACAAACATCAAAAAAATTTCTGACGGTCAGAGTGCTCAGAAGAAACTTCAAATGTGACAGACAAATGGGTAGATGAAGGATACTCCTTGGAGATGACTCTCAGCTGAGCCCTGAGGAGGTAGAGCCCCCTTTGGAAGGCCATAGGCCAACCACAGCCTTGAAGGTGCATCAGACACAAGTGGGAGGATTCAGAGTCAATGTAGTCACTGAGAATTCTTAAACAAGGAAACATTCAGGTAAAAGGAGCCATCACTCACCAACAAGGCCACACAGGTGCTGGATGAGAGGGGTTAAAGAACAAAAACAACATAGTTATCGAATAGAAGTCACAACCTGAGAGTCTTCCCTGAGCCTACACATGATCCATCCAAACCCCAAAACACCATGCTCACAGGCCCTGCAATCACCAACATCCACAGCCCCTCAAACACAGGTTCCAAAGACCACCTCAATCACACTAACTGACCACCTGAGAATTCCCCAGCCCCAATAACTGAACACACAACCACTGACCCCCACGTGTCCACCATCCCTCCAGGGTGTCTGGGCCATCAGTTACACACACTGTGGGTCCCCAACACTCTTCTAGCAAAGCTCCCAATCACCAAGCACCAGTGACAAAACCAATCCACAGAAGTGTGTGAATCAATGAATCCCAAAGTCTCTCACCACAGCTCGATCCCCAATCAGACAACACAGAACCCTTTGCTCCTGGTCACAGCAGGCTCTCCCTCACTCAGCCCTGCGCATAGCCACAGGAATCCCAACAGACCCATTAGCTGACTACAACCCCAGAGCCCCTTACCTCCGGTTCCCACAGGTTTCTCAATGCCACCAAGAAACCCCATCACTGGCTCCTCCAAACCACACTCAACAATCTCCAGTCTACTCGCTGACTAGAAACTGTCACTGGAATCTCACATGCTGAGTCCCAAAGGACACCTGCAGACCTCCCATCACTCCCTTCTATGGGTACCCACCCACTCACGTTCACAGGTGCCCCATTAGTGCTTGCACAGAGTCCCCTGCAGGCTTGCTATCTCCCATCACCACCTACCACCTAAACTAGCCCCCATCACTAATCCCCCAGTGGTCCCCAGCCCCTCATCACATAAGGCTGCCAGCCACTCACCTCCTTGATATCCACTCTTTAGTTCACCCTGTGCCCACCCACCACTTGCTGACACCCCGACAGCGCATCACTCTGCAAGGGCCTCCAGCGCCACATAAACACCAACACCCCCAGCCCCTCCAACAATCTGAAATACCACCCCCGCTTTCCACTCACTCATAACCCCCAGCAGGCCACCCATCAACTTAAGCACAGACCCCCAACACTGATACACAGCCTCCAACCTGACATCTCGGTCACCAGATCCCCAAACACGGACCCAGATCACTCACTAGCCCGGGCCACCCTAGTCACTCTCCTCCACTGAAAAAGCTACCACTAAACTGTCAGGCCAAAACAAATGCACGGCTTCCCTGGGGATCCAGTCGTTAAGAGTCTGCCTTGCAATTTAGGGGACACCAGCTCAATCCCTGGTCGGGGAAAATCCCACATGCCCCAGGGCAACTAAGCCCACACACTGTAACTAATGAAGCATGTGCTCTAGAGCCCAGGCTCCACAACAGGACAAGCCACCACAAGGAAAAGCCTGAGCACAACTGAAGAGCAGCTCCCATTTGCCACAACTAGAGAAAGCCTGCATGCAGCAGCAACAAAGACCCAGCACAGCCAAAATAAATGAATCTCACAACTAGAGAAAGCCTGCATGCAGCAACGAAGACCCAGCACAGCCAAAATAAATAAATGAATCTCACCACAACTAGAGAAAGCCTGCATGCAGCAAAGAAGACCCAGCACAGCCAAAATAAAATAAGTGAATCTTCTAAAAAATGCAGACTTGGCAAAGAAATATTTCACTCCAAGAATTTATTATTGTGGGTGGTGCGGGGTGCTGAAGTAGGGAGAACGCTGTGGCCCTAAGAGGTAGAAGCATCTCGGCAAGGTGTTAGGATGCTGGATCAAAGGGCAGGATGACCAGATGGCAGATGACAGGACATTTCACCAGAGGCTGGCCATTTCTCGATGAGGGGGTGGGGGGAGGTGGTTGGTGGTCAGGGCTGTAAGGCTGCTCAAGCTGCAGTGCACCAAAGTTCAGGAAACTGCAAGAAGAAGAGAAGCTGAACCAAAGAAGTTTGGTTAATAAGTGCTTTGATGTGTGAGGACTAACAGTTCAGCGAATCATTGATGAGGTAAAGGATGAGAGGAGTTGAGATGAGAGGATATAAATATGGTGTCATATTTATCTATGGCCTTGTCACAGGTAAACAAGGGAGTCCTATGGGGGTAACAGGGTTCTTTGCAAGAAGGTGTTTCCTTGAACCCTGGAGAAGGGGACACCTCTTAACCTTCCTGTTTTCCAGGAGCACAGGGAACAAAGTCTAACACTGCAGCAACCAACAGGCCTGTCAACCAAATCCTCAGTTCAACCACTCGGAGCCCGCTAAACACTGCCCAAACAGACTCCCCTCAAGGGCCTTATCATTCATCCCTTTGGGTCCAGTCCCCAGTCCAAGGCACCCAAATCATGGATCACTAGAGCCTTAACTAGTCCTACAAACCCTCAATCCACTTCCCCAGTGCACAATGACCCCATGCAGCCCTTCATTCACTCTGGAGGGTGACCTCTGGGGTCCCTCTCTCCCAGCGCCTGCTGTCGCCACCTCCCAAGGCTAAACACTCCCCCGCCCCCCAAAAAAATCCTTCCCTCCATTGGTTTCACAACAATTCATCCCTCCCTAACCCCAAATTATTGACTTCCACAGACATTCCAATATCTCAACCCTCAAGTGACTCCCAAATTAATCAGCTTCACGGTATACTTCACAGTCCCTTCATCGCCCACCACCACCGGAGGCCTCGCCCGGACCCCCAAATCTCCCTCCAGACTCCCACACCACCGCCACCTACATCCAACCCTACAAACCCCAGTCCTCCAAACACTGGCCCCCGTCCCGCTCCCTCCCGCCTCCGCGCTGCTCTGCCGCCTCTAGCCCTTACCCCGCGCCGCCCCACCCCGCCGTGCCGCCCTATGCCCCTCCCCCACAGCCTCACCCCCAACGTACCCCCACACTTGGACCGGAATCGACGCCACCGCAGCAGGAAAGTCCTTCCGAACCTCCCCCCGTACCCGGCTCCGGAGCTGGTTCGTACACACGCCAGCGTCGCCCCAAGCCAGGTCCGCGCCAGGGTCACCACACGGCCCCAGTTGGACGCAGAGGCCACCACCACCCCGCACTCCTGCCCCCGCCCCCGCCCCCGCCCCCCACAGCCTTACCCCTCCAGTCCTCGGCGCCGAGGCGGAGGCGGCTGGGCCTCGGAAGTGTCCATACCGAACTACATTTCCCAGAGTCCCACTCGCTTTAGAACTACATTTCCCAGAGGGGCTTGCGGCGCGCCTCCCTGAGGAACAGGTGTGCCGTTTCCTGTTGCAAAACGCTTTGTGGCTGCGCTCTAGGATACGGGGGCCACTTTGTTCGTAAACTGCGAACCATCCTTTTCATTTATGATCAAGCGTGAGTGTTAAGACGCTTCAGTCATGTCTGCCTCTTTGTGACCCCATGGTCTTTAGCCTACCAGGCTCCTCCGTCCATGGAATTCTCCAGCCAAGAACACTGGAGTTGGTTGCCATTTCTTTCGCCAATGCATGAAAGTGAAAAGGGAAAGTGAAGTCGCTCAGTCGTGTCCGACTCTTAGCGACCCCATGGACCGCAGCCTACCAGGCTCCTCTGTCCATGGGATTTTCCAGGCAAGAGTACTGGAGTGGGTTGCCATTGTATTCTCCATTGGTTGTTGTAGGTAGGTACAGTTCATCACTTCATGGGAAATAGATGGGGAAACACTAGAAACAGTGTCAGACTTTATTTTGGGGGGCTCGAAAAATCACTGCAGATGGTGACTGCAGCCATGAAATTAAAAGATGCTTACTCCTTGGAAAAAAAGTTATGACCAACCTAGATAGCATATTCAAAAGCAGAAACATTACTTTGCCGACTAAGGTCCGCCTAGTCAAAACTATGGTTTTTCCAGTGGTCATGTATGGATGTGAGAGTTGGACTGTGAAGAAGGCTGAGCGCCGAAGAATTGATGCTTTTGAAGTGTGGTGTTGGAGAAGACTCTTGAGAGTCCCTTGGACTGCAAGGAGATCCAACCAGTCCATTCTGAAGGAGATCAGCCCTGGGATTTCTTTGGAAGGAATGATGCTAAAGCTGAAGCTCCAGTACTTTGGCCACCTCATGCAAAGAGTTGACTCATTGGAAAAGACTCTGATGCTGGGAGGGATTGGGGGCAGGAGAAGGGGACGACAGAGGATGAGATGGCTGGATGGCATCACGGACTCGATGGACGCGAGTCTGAGTGAACTCTGGGAGTTGGTGTTGGACAGGGAGGCCTGGCGTGCTGCAATTCATGGGGTCGCAAAGAGTTGGACACGACTGAGTGACTGAACTGAACTGAACTGAACTGAATCTTCAGTTCCAGGGTACATTTGTTCCCATTTCTTTGAGGCCAGTTCTCAGCACTGTGGCAACAGGATCCATTATGTTATGGGTACAGTCTGGTCATAACTTAGTTAACTTCTTCACCCTAGTGTTTTTGGTATCTATAAGACTGCTCTCAAGATGTGACTCAGAATATTATCTATAGCCCTTGAGAAAGAACTGAAGGTCCCTGACTATGCTTAATGACTATATTATTTGATCTCCTTTGACTGTTTTCCTTTGTTTCTGCATTTCTCATTTCTCCAATTAAACTTATTCTTTGACTAAAGTTTTCTGCAGACAAAAGGCAGGCAGAGGACATGGTGGGTAAGGACCATAGGGTCCTGTTCCATTTCAAAACCACAGAAAGAGAATGAAAGATCAGGAAAGCTGAGACTGAGAAGAAATTGTTATGAAAAAGATAATTTTTTAATGGAGAAATAATTTTTCTAGGCATATTCCATATAAATCAACCAACAAATTCAATATCTAAAATAATGTTTCCAAGATTGGGAATAAAATAAATAGGAGTACTTTTTTACGCAAAGCTTAGAACTTAAGTAGAAAAAAATTAATAAAGATATGCAAAGAGGAAACAAAGAATGACATGCTATAAAGACCATAAGAATAATTTACATGGTTCAGATTACAAATCCTATCGCAGTTCATAAATATGGTGAGATCAAAATTCACTGGGATAGACAAGAATGACTTTGGAGGCATTGCAATATGACTTGAGCATTGAAAATGTGACACAGTGCTTCCTCATGCTGTGACTGTCCCAGGCTGAATTCATGTATCAGGGGAGTCAGTAATTCCAGAAATAGAGGACTTAAGAAATTTTATTTTTGCCTTCCTTACATCCATTCCCTTTCTTCTGATAATTTATCTCAATTTCTCTTTAGGAGACAAGGTTTCTCCTGTGCTTGATCTATGTGGTTTCAGTGGAGCTCCAGACAATGAAGTATTGGTTTTATACAATAAGCCAAGGTTATGAAAGCAGTGTCAGGTTTCCTCTGCTACTTCATGAGGAAAGCTTGACTGAAAATGAGGCCAACCGGAAAGAATGGAGAAAGGGAGAAAGTAGTGTAATGGTGATTGAAGTTTTGAGTCAAGTCATTCCTGAAGCCTACTGCCTGTTCCTTTCAGTTATTATAGAAAAGCTATACATTTATTTTATAATTTACACATTTATACATTATACAATACATGTTATATATATATTTATGATATCTTCCCAGGTGATGAGGGGGAAAGTACATTTATATACATTACACATACATTTATATATTATATATATACATTTATATATGAGAGCTAATACATTTTCTCTATTAGTTTAAGCTAATCTGAGCTATATTTCTGGCATTTGCATCCAAACGAATCTTAAATAAAAATTTAAATGCATTAATTAAGCATGGTTTTTCTGTTCTCACAGAGACAGCAGTGAGTGGTGGCTTGAACCAGAATCTTAGTTCCCTGCCCAAGAAATGAACCTGGGGTAGCTGGGGTGAAAACCAGGAATTCTAACCACCAGAGACTAGAAGCTAGATTTGAAGCTTCTCTGGCTCTTGTCCCTGTTAAAAACAAGTGTTTCAGGGAGACAAAAACTTGAAAACAGGCACAAAGTTTGTTATTAGGGACACAGCATAATATGTGAGAGAGCACACAGAGAAGCATTTTATTTATTTAAGACAAAAACAGGGCAGAAATATGCACCCAGAGAAGAGGGTGGGCATCCTCCTTAACAAGGAGTGTGCCAGACAGGTGATCGCTTATCCAAGGGTAGTTCTGGGTCTTTGTTTTTCTCTGGCCAATTATCTCACTTCCTTCTCCCCATCTGACCTGGACCAGGGCTTTCCCCAATATACATGTGCATCTTTTAGCCTACTATGGGATAGCACCCCCTTCCTTTTTGACCCCAGAGGAGCCTTTCTGCGCAAGCGCGGTCAGGGCAGGTCTCCTTGATCTCAAAAGTGATAGACGTGGTCGTCTTATCTATTTACTTCAGCAGAGTTCGGCTCCTACCTTAAACGGTTTCCTTTTTAGTGTCAAGGAAAACAAAACTCCAATTTACTCAGCTTGACAAATTCCAGCTGCTCAGCCCTGTAGCCCATCTACCTTCTACTTCATTTCCAGCATCAATTCCCATGCCAATTAAAACAAACAAACGACAGCAAAAGCCTAAGCTAAATCGCTGGAAAATACAGAAACAATTAGGTATGCATGTATTCATTGTTGTAGCTTTACTTCCTTTTTGCATGCAGTTGCCCCAATCACTATCCCTAATCTTCTATGAACAGAATGGTTATCTCTGTGTTGTAGTCTATCATACCTTACACACTCTAATGTCCTCCTTAGTTTCCTCTTTGCTATACACTGTCATTAATTATTCTTACAGCTGTCTATTTCTGTCACACACTTTCCCAAGACTTCCTGCCATTTCATTATAAACCAATATCAATCCTAGACCCTCTTCCCTAAAAACAGTTCTGCACTGTTTTAAGGCAGTAGCAGTTTTAGATCATAACAAAAGTTTCAGAATTATGAATAAGGGGAATTAATTCAATTCCCCTTAGAATTAGACTAAGGTCTAATATGGTAAGATCTCAAAAGACAGTAGTATTAGGGATTATTCATTTAAATTTACTTAAATGACATGACAATTCAAATGGGAGAACAGCCTAAGAAAGATCTTAAGTGCTGTTTCCTTCCATCAGAGAACAGGGCATAGAGCATGTTAGGGATTTGTTAAGAATACAATTTGCTTGGGAATTTTATGAGATCATAATAGCAACTGATCATATAAGCATCTGAATGCAGCGTTCCAAAGAATAGCAAGAAGAGATAAGAAAGCCTTCTTCAGCAATCAATGCAAAAAAAAAAGAGGAAAAGAACAGAATGGGGAAGACTAGAGATCTCTTCAAGAAAATTAGAGATACCAAGGGAACATTTCATGCAAAGATGGGCTCGATAAAGGACAGGAATGGTATGGACCTAACAGAAGCAGAAGATATTAAGAAGAGGTGGCAAGAATATACAGAAGAACTTTACAAAAAAGATCTTCAGGACCCGGATAATCACGATGGTGTGATCACTCATCTAGAGCCAGACATCCTGGAATGTGAAGTTAAGGTGGGCCTTAGAAAGCATCACTACAAACAAAGCTAGTGGAGGTGATGGAATTCCAGTTGAGCTATTTTAAATCCTGAAAGATGATGCTGTGAAAGTGCTGCACTCAATATGCCAGCAAATTTGGAAAATTCAGCAGTGGCCACAAGACTGGAAAAGGTCAAAGAAAGGGAATGCCAAAGAATGCTCAAACGCCTGGCGTGCTGCGACTCATGGGGTCGCAAAAAGTCGGACACGACTGAGCGACTGAACTGAAGTGAATAGCGACTGAGCAGTTCTGGGTTCAGATAGAAAGGGAAGATTAAATTGGAGGTAAGTGGAATAAAAGAAAGAGCTCAGGATTTGGATTTCTAGTGATGTAGACTTTTACAGTACGTTGCATTTTCACTTCAACTCAGTTCAAAGTATTTTCTAATTTTCCTGTGATTTTTTGAGTTAGCAATTACTTGAAACTGTTTTTTAATTTCCAAAAACTTGGGGACTTCCTACATTTTTCTAGGGTTTATTTCTAATTTAGTTCTACCATTGTCAGAAAATATACTTTTTATGGGTGCAGTCCTTTCAAATGTATTGAGATTTATTTTGTGGTCCAACATAGGACCTATCTTGGAGAATGCCCCATGTGCATGTAAAATTTATATATATTTAATATCTTTAGTTACAGTGTTCTATATATGTCAGTTACTTTGACTGGATTCACAGGATTATTTCACTTTTTTTCTGTCCTTGCTAATTTTGGATAATTTTGTTTCTCTTTAGTACTTCCTCTGCTTTGCCTTTTTTAGGTTTACCTTGTTTGGGTTTTTTTAAATATTTATTTATTTAGGCTGCTCTGGGTTTTCACTGTTGTGTGGGGCTTTCTCTTGTTGTGGTTCACAGGTTTCTCATTACAGTAGCTTCTCTTGTTGCAGAGCACGGGCTGTAGGTGCCTGGGCTTCAGTAGTTTCCCCAAATGGTGGCAGTCTAGTTCTGGCGCCTGGGCTTAGTTGCCCCGAGGCATGTGGGATCTTCCTGAAACCAGGGATCTAACCCATCTCCCCTGCATTGCAAGGCAGTCTTAACTACTGGACCACTAGGGAAGCCCTAGGCTTACTTTGTTCTTTAGCTTTTTAAGAATTCAATTCTTACTGTTTTGTTTTCACTGTTATAACTACTATAATTACTTATGCTATGCTATGCTTAGTCGCTCAGTCGTGTCCAGCTCTTTGCTATCCTATGGACCATAATCTACCAGACTTCTCTGGCCATGGGATTCTCTAGGCAAGAACACTGGAGTGGATTGCCATTTCCTACTCCATATAATTACTTAAGATTATGAAATTTCCTGTCATCATTGCTCTTAGTTTCTCCCACAAATTAATGCATAGTGTTGTCTACAGTTTTGTATTTCCCTATTTCACTTGCTGTCAGTTGAAGATAAGACTTTTTTAAAACAATTTTTTTCCAGACAGAAAGACCTTTTTAAATTATGATTTTAATTTATAGTTAAATATTGCCTACCATATCAGTAAACAAAGGATGTTGCAGCCTTCAAGCCATCACATTACAGCCACCTGTGAGCCTGGAGGAGGTCTCAGGATGAGAAAACACAGAATACTGGCCCCAGATAGCTGAGGTGCATATTAAAGGAATGGTTTCAGTGAGCTCAGACTCTTGTATCTTCCCATAGATAGGAAAGCAGTAAATCCCTTAACTTGAGCTATCTAGTTTTCTTTAATCAATAATCTTTTGATGTTCCAACGACTAGATCTTTGTTGCAAAAACTCCTACCTATCCTGACTTCCCCCTTGCCTCTTCAGAGCAGTCCCCTCTCAGAGTTATCTGAGCTGCTGTGTCCCAGGCTTAAGTCCTCAGTTTTGTCCACAGAATAAAACAGAACACTCAACTTTCAGGTTGTGCATTTTTTTCCAGTTGACTATTGCTTGCTCTGTCTTGGACAACCGCACGTTTGTGTGTACTGATGTCCTTCTACTTCTCATCTACTATACTTTCTCCTCTATAAAGTTGGTAACTATTATCTCGTGCACTGATATTTAGTACAGCTTTATACCTGTGCACTGCGCCTCATAGTCTCACACGGTGTTGTTCTCTGCTGTGACTTCCTCTACGAACTCTACCTGGTTTGGCCTCAAGACCCAACACCGGCCACTGCCCAGACGTTGGCTCTTCTCTGAGCAGCGGAGGAAATGACCGATACCGACTTTCTTAGAGCCCGCCCGCCTTTCCCATGAGGCCTCGCCCGTCTATCGAGGCCCTCTTCCTCCACAGAGGATTCTGGGAGATGTAGTTTTCTGCCTGCCGCTGTTCGTCACGTGACGTACTTCCGCCTGCGCCGCCCTGCGGCGTAAAGGAGTACGCGCCTAACAGGCTGTATCCCGCAGGGTTTCTGTGCTCAGGGGCGGGGCGGGGGCGTTCTGTTTCAGAGACTGAGGAGCTAGCTGAGACGAGAAGTTACCCTGGCCCAGAACATCCTGTGCAAACCAGGATCTTGACCAACTGAACCCCCACGGTCGATCCCGGCGTAGAGGCAGCCAGCCCGGCCTCGGTCCCTCCCGCATCAGGGCTGCGGAGCGGTACAAACTCGTTGTCCAAGTTCCCTCTGCCCGGGCCAGGAGGCCGCTTCCCTAAGAGGGACTCAGCCCCGGAGGGGCAGGTGCCTGGTGCTCGCGGACCCCCTCTTGGTGGGCAGGGTGGGACCAGCAGGGATATCCTCAGAGTTCGGTTCTCTCCTCCGCACCCTGCACGAAACAGCCTGGGATGGCCACCAGGTTCCCGACAGCTTCGTGTTCGGTAAGTAGGGACTTTCTCACTTAAGAAAGCTGACTCGGCCGTGAGGGCGGACCTCTTTATCCCTTCACGGTCACACCAGGGCCTGAACTCACCTATTCCCCGCCATCCCCCTGAGTCTCCAGAAACGTTCCTTGTCTTCTGGCACTTGGTGTCCGGTGCCCTGTCCGTGGGCAGTTACTCTGCTTTGTTGTCTACAGCGGACCCTGAATTCCGAGGGCAGTGAGGGCCCTTGTGAAGGAAATGATCCTCTATCGTTTCAGGTTTTCCACAAACAAGTATAGAGTTGTTTTCGCGTCCAGATTTTCAGGGCATCAGCAGGGAAATTATCTCCTTTTTGTTCACTAGCTTGTTCAGATGCTTGTATACTGAGCACCCTCGTGAGCTGGATCCAGAGATTGATGCTGGCAGTGCAAAGAAATCACGTACGTTTCTTGTTTTAGAGGAGCTGTGGTCTGGCGCACAGAGTCGTTGGGCAGGATGGCGGGGAAGGAGTTTAAGGATTCAAAGCGGGAAGGAGCAGTGTTGTGAGAGGAGAGAGCCAGTGGACCCTCGGGACCGTGCAGGTGGTTCGAGAACTGAACCAGAGGGAGACTTAACAGCGAATGCTGAACTCCTGAGCTGTTGGTACACCGGTGATGTGTCCGGTCTTGAGAACACTGTTGGAAGAAGTATCCAGGGACAGAGTGTATGTAGCTTTTTTTTTTTTTTCTTTCCTTCTTTTAAGATTTACTTATCTTTTCCTGTGGCTGGGGGAGGTGGTGGCGGGGGTAGGTCTTCCTTGCTGCTCCGGCTTTCTCTAGTTGCAGAGTCTGGGCTTCTCATTGCGGTGACTTCTCTTGTGCACAGGCTCTGGGGCAAGCGGGCTTTAGTAGTTGCAACATGAGGGCTTAGTAGTTATGGTCCCTGGTCTCTAGAGCAGGAGCTCACTAGTTGAGGTGCAAGGGATTACTTGCTCCGAGGCATGTGGGATCTTCCTGGACCAGGGGTCAAACCCATGTCCACTACAGTGGCAGGTGGGTTCTTTACCACTAGACCTCAGAGTGTAGCTTTGTAGGTATTAAATATGTGGTGCCTACAGTTGAGTCTGTAATTCAGGTGGGAGTTTTCCACTAACATACCAATAAAGACACCTATGTTAGTGCCTTTAACTATAGGAATTATAGTTATAGGAGTAGAGCCCCCAAAAGGACCAAATAGAGGCCTCAGGACAATGACAAGGGCTGCATTAAAGAGGGGCTGGGGTGCAGGAGAGGTGAGAGAACATTTGGAGAGTGGTTTTTCCCCTACAAACTTGAGAAAAGAGAACTTCTTAGAAGCTTGAAAGTATTTCATAAAGCCAAAAGGTGCTTCTTGGATTTCAGAATTTATAGGTCTAAAGCACTTTTTTCCAGAGCAAACAGAATGCTGGGTGTGCTACAGATATTCACCTCCTAAGAGGTAAAGGGATTGCATTAGGCTGAGGACAGCAGGATGTAAAGAAGAGACTAGTAATAGTATAGATGTTGTTCAGTCACTCAGTCATGTCTGGCTCTTTGCAGCTCCATGAATTACAGCACACCAAGCTTCTCTGTCCTTCACTATCTCCCAGAGTTTGCTCAAATTCATGTCCATGGAGTCCGTGATGCCATCCAACCATCTCATCCTCTGTCACCCCCTTCTCCTACCCTCAGTCTTTCCCAGAATCAGGGTCTTTTCCAGTGAGTCGGCTTTTCACATCAGGTGGCCAAAGTATTGGAGCTTCAGCTTCCGCATCAGTCTTTCCAGTGAATGTGCAGGGTTGATTTCCTTTAGGAGTGTAGCTGGCACTAATGGTAAAGAACTTGAGTGCCAGTGCAAGAAACAAAAGAGGTGCAGGTTCGATCCCTGGGTCTGGAAGATCCCCTGGAAAAGGAAATGGCAACCCTCTCCCGTATTCTTGGCTTGGAAAATCCATGACAGGAGCCTGGTGGGCCAGAGTCCACGGGGTCAAAATGAGTCAGACATGACTGAAGCGACGTAGCACGTGGACAGCAGGATGTAAAGAAGCAATTAGTAATAGTATAGTAATAGTATTTTTTTTAGGGTTTTGGTGTCAAGGGGAAAGGATTTCATTAAGGTGGCCTGAGGGATACAATTAACCTCAAAAATCAATGAACTTTTTGTCTTTAAACAATAATTATACAGAAAGTACAATGAGAGAATGTATTTCCGATAGCAATTAAGAAATATAAAATAAATGAACATTATAAGTGTACTGCTGCTGCTGCTGCTGCTAAGTCACTTCAGTCATGTCTGACTCTGTGCGACCCCATAGACAGCAGCCCACCAGACTCCACCGTCCTTGGGATTCTCCAGGCAAGAACACTGGAGTGGGTTGCCATTTCCTTCTCCAATGCATGAAAGTGAAAAGTGAAAGTGAAGTCGCTCGGTCGTGTCCGACTCCTAGCGACCCCATGGACTGCTGCCTACCAGGCTCCTCCGTCCATGGGATTTGCCAGGCAAGAGTACTGGAGCGGGTTGCCATTGCCTTCTCGGTTATAAGTGTACAGGACCTATTAATAAAGAAGACTTTACAACTTTTGAATAACACTAATAGACACCACTCTTGGCCTAGGCACTTTGTGTGTGTGACGTCATTAAAGTCTCAGGGCCCTGTGAGACAAGTATGTCCCCAATGTACAGCTGAGGAAACTGGGGAGGCGGCCCACAGTTCCAAACTAGTAAGGGAAACAAGGAGACGAGGATGGCAGAGCTAAGATTCAGACCCAAGCAGAATGTCTTCAGAGTCTGTGCTCTTATTGCCCTTAGGACCTAAGAGACTTTGACAAATGTAAACTGTATTTCCTTATTTTTGAGTGCATGTTTGCTAACAAACATTAATTGACTATTATGCCAGGTAATTTTCTAGGGTGTGTGAACAAGATTAACAGGGCCCATAACCCCATGGAGGGTGTGGGAGATGGTAAAACATATCACAGGAACATCATGAGCAAAACTGTGGGTGTTTGTGCACATGAGAGTGGCTGGGGGGCTACTTGTCTTGGGGCAGCATTTAAGCAGAATCTGAATGACAACTTGATGATCATGGGCAGATGAAGGCACAGAACATGACACATTCCAGGCTTTGGAGGCAGCTAATTTGGTGGCCTTGCCATGGAACCAGCAGATGCATTGTGAAGTGGAAAGAAGGCATATGGCCAAATAGGGAGCATGTGAGAGCAGGGCTAGCTTGTGAAGGGCCCTTTAAGTATGCGAACGATCATCTGGAGAGCCCAAGGAGTTTATTGTATTTTATGTTTTATTTTTAAATTATTTCAAAACTAGAGAAGTAGCAAAAATAGAATAAAATAACCTCCTCTATTTGTATTAAAAAAAAAAAAAAAACCATCCTTCACCCAGATTGCCCCATTGTTATTTTGCCAAGTTAGCTCTGTTATTCTTTCTTTACTTGTGTATGTGTGTGTGTATGTGAATTGGTATAAAAAGAACCACAGAGACTGAAGTTCAATGTTACTTTCTACCAGAGCCTGTTTCCCCTTTGCTTTGTTGTGCAGATGGGGAGTGACTGATCATTCCATCTAAACAGGCAGCAAGCTGGTTTGGGACTGGATTGCTGCTTTAGTTAAACTTGGATCACCTTGTTTTCAAGGGGTGTGCTGATCGCAGGCTCCTTGCTTTGTGTCCTTGGTGCCTTGAAACCATGGGAGAATCAGTCTGCCTTTCCTGCCCAGTTCCTGCACTGACCACACTCAGCAAACACTCGGTGGGAAGAGCCTGCTGTCCAGGGTGAGCACCGAAGGCTCTACTGGTTTCTCTTTCTCTTGGTGTCATCCTCTGTCTCAGCTGAGCCCACCTTGCCTGTTCTCAGGCTGGACAAATGCCCTCAGCGAAGTAAACAGCCAAAGCACTCTTAGCTTATCTGGGAAGAGCTCTCCCCTCTTTGGAATTTGGCTCATTTAGTTCTCCTTCATTCCATGGGTCTCGATGTTCATGGATTGTGATTTACCATTAATTTTCCAGTTGTAGCAGCTGTAGTCCAAATGTATGATTTTATTTGTCGTGAATGAGTATTAGAAAATACCATTAGATGAAATAAAATGTAATATCTTTGCATTTTGATAACACATTGAAATTATAAATTAATTTGTTGAGAATATATTTATACTATATTGAATCTATATATCATAAATGTTACTCAATTACTCAGGTCCTTCGGTTTCTTTTTTAAAAAAATATGAATATATTTGAAATGTAGTTGATACATGATATTATGGTATTTTCAGATTTACTACATAGTGATTTGACATTTGCATACATTATGAAATGATCTCTACCCCAAGTCTAGTAATCTGACCCCATACAATATTATTAACCATATTCCTTATGCTGAATCCCCGTGGCTAATTTGTTCCATAACTAGAGATTTGTACCTCTTAATCCCCTTCACCCGTTTCACCATCCTTCCACCTCTGGTGACCAGCTTTTTGGTATCTGTATTTATGTGTCTATTTTTGTTCTGTTTATTTGTTCATTTAATCTTTTAGATTCCACATGTAAAGTCATATGGTATTTGTATTTCTGTCTGATTTATTTCACTTAGCATAATACCCTCTAGTTCTATCCATGTTGTTACAGATGGCAAGATTGTGAGTTTTCTTTTAATGGATGAGTAATATTCTAGTGTGTGTGTGTGTGTGTGTGTGTGTGTGTGTGTTGTATGTTTATCCATTCATCTGTCAGTAGACACATTGCTTCCTGTATCTGGGCTATTGTGTTTTCTTTTTTTATTTTTTAATTGAAGGATAATTGCTTTAC
The DNA here is from genome assembly GCF_042477335.2 of Ovis canadensis. Taxonomy (NCBI): domain Eukaryota; kingdom Metazoa; phylum Chordata; class Mammalia; order Artiodactyla; family Bovidae; genus Ovis; species Ovis canadensis. Next base: position 54,447,167 of record NC_091261.1, read on the forward strand.
GGAATTTTGTTTTTTGCTGTCAAACCTCAACATGAGTCAAACCCCTCCCTCTTGAACCGCCCTCCCATTTCCCTCCCCATCCCACTGTTCTAGGTTGATACAGAGCCACTGTTTGAGTTTCCTGAGACATATAGCAAATTCCTGTTGGCTATCTATTTTATATATGGTGATGTAAGTTTCCATGTTACTCTCTCCATACACACCCTCTCCTTCCCTTTCCCCATGTCCATAAGTCTGTTTTCTATGTATGTTTCTCCATTGCTGCCCTGCAAATAAACTCTTCAGTACCATCTTTCTAGATTCCATATTAGTATATGATATTTATCTTTCTCTTTCTGACTTACTTCACTCTGTATAATAGGCTGTACATTCCTCCACCTCATTAGAACTAATTCAAATGCATTCCTTTTTATGGCCAAGTAATATTCCATTGTGTATTTGTACCACAACTTCATCCATTCATCTTTCGATGGACATCTAAGTTGCTTCCATGTTCTAGCTATTATAAATAGTGCTGCAATGAACAATGGGATACAAGTATCCTTTTTAATTTTGGTTTCCTCAGGGTATATGCCTAGGAGTGGGATTGCTGGGTCATATGGTGGTTTTATTCCTAGTTTTCTGAGAAATCTCCATACCATCTTCCATAATGGCTGTATCAATTTACATTACCACCAACAGTGCAGAAGGGTTCCCTTTACCCCACACCCTCTCCAGCATTTGTTGTTTGTAGACTTTTTAACGAGGGCCATTCTGACCAGAGTGAGGTGATATCTCATTGTAGTTTTGATTTGCATTTCTCTGATAATGAGTGATGTTGAGCATCTTTTCATGTGTTTGTTAAGCATCTGTATATCTTTTTTGGAGAAATGTCTGTTTTCCCTACTTTTTGACTGAGTTTGTTTTTCTGGCATTGAGTTGTATGAGCTGCTTATGTATTTTGGAAATTAATCCTTTGTCAGTTGTTTCATTTGTTATTATTGTCTCTCATTCTGAGGGTTGCCTTTTCACCTTGCTTAGAGTTTCCTTTGCTGTGCAAAAGCTTTTAAGTTTAATCAGGTCCCACTTGTTTACTTTTGTTTTTATTTCCATTACTCTAAGAGGCAGGTCATAGAAGATCTTGCCTTGATTTATGTCATCAAGTGTTCTGCCTATGTTTTCCTCTAAGAGTTTTATATTTTCTGGTCTTACATTTAGGTCTTTAATCCATTTTTGAGTTTATCTTTGTGTATGGTGTTAGGAAGTATTCTAATTTCATTTTTTTACATGTAGCTGTCCAGTTTTCCCAGCACCATTTATTGAAGAGGCTGTCTTTGCCCCATTGTATATTCTTGCCTCCTTTGTCAAATATAAGGTACCCATAGGTGCATGGGTTTATTTCTGGGCTTTCTATCTTGTTCCATTGGTCTGTATTTCTGTTTTTGTGCCAGTACCATACTGTCTTAATGACTGTACCTTTGTAGTATAATGTGGAGTCAGGAAGCTTGATTCCTCCACCTCCATTCTTCTTTCTCAAGACTGCTTTGACTATTCAGGGTCTTTTGTATTTCCATATGAATTGTGACATTTTTATTCTAGTTCTGTGAAAAATACCGTTGTTGATTTGAGAGAAACCTCATTGAATCTGTAGGTTGCATTTGGTAGTATGGTCATTTTCACAATATTGATTCTTCCTACCCAGAATATATCTCCATCTGTTTTCTGTTCATGTCATCTTTGATTTCTTTCATTAGTGTCTTATAATTTTCTGTGTACGGTTCTTTTGTCTCCTTAGGTAAGTTTATTCTTAGATATTTAATTCTTTTTGTTGCAATGGTGAATGGGATTGAGTCCTTAATTTCTCTTTCTGATTTTTCATTGTTAGTATATAGGAATGCAAGTGATTTCTGTGTGTTGATTTTGTATCCTGCAACTTTGCTAAGTTCACTGATTAGCTCTAATAATTTTCTGATAGTCTCTTTCAGGTTTTCTATGTACAGTATCATGTCATCTGCAAACAGTGAAAGCTTTACTTCTTTTCCAATCTGGATTCCTTTTTTTTCTTTTTCTTCTTTGACTGCTGTAGCTAGGACTTCCAAAACTATGTTAAATAATAGCAGTGAAAGTGGACACCCCTGTCTTGCTCCTGATCTTAGGGTGAATGCTTTCAGTTTTTCACCATTGAAAATAATGGTTGCTGTGAGCTTATCATATTTGGACTTTACTATGTTGAGGTAGGTTCTTTCTATGCCCATTTTTTGAAGAGTTTTAATCATCAATGGGTGCTGAATTTTGTCAAAGGCTTTTTTTTACATCTATTGAGATTATTGTATGGTTTTTATCCTTCAGTTTGTTAATATGGTGTATCACATTGATTGGTTTGCATGTATTGAAGAATCCTTGCATCCCTGGAATAAACCCAGCTTGATCATGGTGTGTGAGCTTTTTAATGTGTTGTTGGATTCTGTTTGCCAAAATTTTGTTGAGGATTTTTCATCTGTGTTCATCAGTGATATTGGCCTGTAGTTTTCTTTTTTTGTGTTGTCTTTGGTTTTGGTATCAGGGTGATGGCCTTGTTGAATGAGTTTGGAAGTGTTCCTTCCTCTGCAATTTTTTCCAAGAGTTTTAGAAGGATTGGCATTAGCTCTACTCTAAATGTTTAATAGAATTCTCCTGTGAAGCCATCTGGTCCTGGGCTTTTGTTTTTGGGGAGGTTTTTTATTACAGTTTCAATTTCAGTGCTTGTAATTGAGTTGTTCATAATTTCTGTTTCTTCCTGGTTCAGTCTTGGAAGATTGGACATTTCTAAGAATCTGTCCATTTCTTCCAGGTTATCCATTTTATTGCCATATAGTTGTTCATAATAGTCTCTTATAATCCTTTGTATTTTTCCATTGTCTATTTTAACCTCTCCTTTTTCATTTCTAATTTTGTTGATTTGATTCTTCTCTCTTTTTTTCTTGATGAGTCTGGCTAAGGGTTTGTCAATTTTGTTTATCTTCTCAAAGAACCAGCTTTTAGTTATATTAATCTTTACTATTGTTTCTTTCATTTCTTTTTCGTTTATTTCTGCTTGGATCTTAATGATTTCTTTCCTTCTACTAATTTTGGTGGGTTTTTTGTTCTTTTTTCAGTTGTTTTAGATATAAAGTTAGCTTGTCTATTCGATGTTTTTCTTGTTTCTTAAGGTCAGATTGTATTGCTATAAACTTCCTTCTTAGAACTGCTTTTGCTGCATCCCGTAGGTTTTGAGTTGTCACGTTTTCATTGTCATTTGTTTCTAGGAATTTTTTTATTTGCTCTTTGATTTCTTCAGTAACCTGTTCATTACTTAGAAACATATTGTTTAATCTCCATGTGCCTGTGTTTTTTACAGTTTTTTCCTTGTAATGGATATCTAGTCTCATAGCGTTGTGGCCAGAAAAGATGCTTGATATGATTTCAATTTTCTTAAATTTACTGAGGTTTGATTTGTGACCCAAGATGTGGTCTATCCTGGAGAATGTTCCATGTGCATTTGAAAAGAAGGTGTATTCTTCTGCATTTGGATAGAACATCCTGAAGATAATGAGATCCATCTCATCTAATGTATCATTTTAAGACTTGTGTTTCCTTATTGATTTTCTGTTTTGATGATCTGTCCATTGGTGTGAGTGGGGTGGTAAAGTCTCCTACTATTATTGTGTTACTGTCAATTTCTCCTTTTATGTCTGTTAGTGTTTGTCTTATGTATTGAGGTGCTCCTATGTTGGGTGCAAACATATTTACAATTGTTATGTCTTCCTCTTGGATTGATCCCTTGATTATTATATAGTGACCTTCCTTATCTCTTGCAATCTTCTTCATTTTAAGGTCTACTTTGTCTGATATGAGGATTGCTACTCCAACTTTATTTTGCTTCCCATTTGCATGGAATATATTTTTCCATCCTCTCACTTTAAGTCTATATGTGTTTTGAGGTCTGAAGTGGGTTTCTTGTAGGCAGCATATATATATATATATATGTTTCGTTTTTGTATCCATTCAGCCAGTTTGTGTCTTTTGGTTGGAGCATTTAATCCATTCATGTTTAAAGTAATTACTGATGTATATGTTCCTACTGCCATTTTCTAATTGTTTGGGGTTGATTTTGTAGATCTTTTTTCTTCTGTTGTATTTCTTGACTGTATAAGTCCATTCTATTAACTTTTGCTTGTCTGAAAAGCTTTTGATTTCTCCATCAATTTTGAATGAGATACTGCCAGGTAGAGTAATCTTGGTTGTAAATATTTCCCTTTCAGTACTTTAAATATATCCTGCCATTCCCTTCTGGCCTTCAGAGTTTCTGCTGATATGTCAGCTGTTAAATGTATGGGGTTTCCTTTCTATGTTACTTGTTGCTTTTCCCTTGCTGCTTTTAATATTCTTTTTGTGTGTTTAATCTGTGTTAGTTTGATTAGTATGTGTCTTGGCTTGTTTCTCTTTGGGTTTATTCTGTATGGGACTCTTTTCACCTCTTGAATTTGATTGACTATTTCCTTTTCCATTTTGGAGAAATTTTCAACTATAAATTTTTCAGAAAATTTCTCACACACTTTCTTTTTCTCTTCTTCTGGGAGCCCTATAATTCGAATGTTGGTGTGTTTGATATTGTCCCAGAGATCTCTGAGAATATCTTCATCTCTTTTCATTCTTTTTACTTTATTCTGCTCTTCAGAAGTTATTTCCACCATTTTATCTTCCAGCTCACTGATTCATTCTTCTGCTTCAGATATTCTGCTATTGATTCCTTCTACAGTGTTTTTAATTTCAGTAATTGTGTTGTTTTTTCTCTATGTTTATTCTTGCATTCTTCTAGGTCTTTGTTAATTGTTTCTTAAATTTTCTCAATTCTGTTTTCAAGGGTTTTGATAATCTTTACTATCATTATTCCAAATTCTTTTTCAGGTAGTTTTCTTATTTCCTCTTCATTTATTTGGACTTCCATGTTTCTAGTTTGTTCCCTTATTTGTGTAGTGTTTCTCTGCCTTTTCATTGTTTTTTGTTTTTAACTTATTGTGTTTGAGGTCTCATTTTTCCAGGCTTCAGGGTTGGATTCTTTCTTCCTTTTGGTTTCTTCCCTCCTAAGGTTGTTCCAGTGGTTTGTGTAAGCTTTGCGTAGAGTGAGATTTGTGCAGAAGACGAGTGAGGTGGTACTCCTGTCTGCTGATGATTGGGTTTGTATTTTTGTCTTGTTTGTTCAGATGAGGCATCCTGCACGGGGTGCTTCTGGTGTTTGGGTGATGCCAGGTCTTATATTCAAGTGGTTTCCTTTGTGTGAGTCCTCACTATTTGATACTCCCTAGAGTTAGGAGTTCTCTGGTAGTCTAGGATCTTGGAGTCAGTGCTCCCACTTCAATGGCTTAGGGTTTGATCTCTGACCAAGAATGAAGATTCCACAGGTGGTTTGTTATGGCATTAAGTGAGATTAAAACAAATACCCAAAAACAAGAAACCAAAGATGAACCCCAGACAAATGGCAGTTACAAAATCAGGCAAATAATAATTAAAATAATGGAATATAAAACGCACCTATACACCCATAAGCACAATCAAAACAGTCCAACAAAACTAAAGTACAGTAGATTGACCTAGTGAACAAAGGAAACCAAAAATGATATCTACCAGTTAAGAACAAAACTAACTAAACCACAAACTGGAAAATGAAACTAACGCAAGGTGCAAGTGGGATATAAAGCAATGAAACCAAAACTAACAAATATGAAAAGAGGAAAGAAAAGAAAGAATAGATATGTAAAGTTAAACAGAGGTAGATAAAGAAGATTTATATACATTAAAGATTAGTTGCAAGAGGAAAAGAACAACAGGGAAAGCAAACAGTGAGTAAATGTAGAAAAAAATAATAATAGGCTTAATCTTTTTTAATTAAAACTAAAAAAAAGAGAGAAAAAAGAAAGAATAAAAGGAAAACTCCACAGAACTGCAAAAGGCTAGCATAGAGGTAGAGTTTTATAACAAGAATAAAAAATGTGATTGAAAAAAAAATCTCAAAAGCTTAATTAGATTTCATAGTGCTAATAAAATTGGCAGCTACAACAGAGGGAAAAGAGAAAGAAAAAATCCAAAAGGAACTACCAAACAAGTAAGAATATAAGAATAGTAAATATTTTTCTTGAGTCAGTGTTGTCAGCATTCTTTCCCTTCCTGGGAGTCACAGTCCACCTCGCCCCACTAGGGTGCCTTCCAACACTGCGCTGGTTTCTGGACCTGATGTGGGGGGCAGCTCAGACTCTAATCTGGTCCTACTCCTCTGTGTTATTGTCTCCAATGTCCACAACTATCAGAACTAGTGTGTTTTCTTTTGTGGGAGCTCTCAATGTCCTTTTATATATTCCATAGATACAGAGTCTGCCTAGCTGATCATGTGGATTTGATCTGCAGCTGGTACAGCTGGTGGGAAGGTTTTGGTTCCTCTTCCTTAGCCACACTGCTCCTGGGTTTCAATTGTGGTTTTATTTCCACCTCTGCATGGGGGTTGTCCACTGGGCTTTGCTCCTGAGTCTGCCCTGGAGGACTTGGGTCTGCCCCAGTGAGGGCCAGGTGTGGAAGTAGTGCAGCTGCTTGAGTCACAGGGGTTCTGTAAGCATCAGGTACTCAGGGGGGTTGGCAGCTAGGGCAGAGGGAAATAATAGTGCTGTAGAAAGGGACTGCAACCAGTATTGGCCAATACATTCCATTATTCTTGCCTGGAGAACCTCACTGACAGAGAAGCCTGGCAGGCCACAGTCCACAGGGTCGTAAATAGTTGGACATGGCCGAAGCAACCTCACGTGCATAGACGCAAGACTTCTTTGCCTGTGGCAGCTCTGCCCCAGTGAGGGTTGAATGTAAAGGTGGTGCAGCTGCTTGGGTAGTGGGTACCCTGGTGGTGCCAAGTGTGCAGGGACACGGACTGCCTCAGCCACAGGAGTTATTGGCCCTATCAGAGTCTTTTTCAAGACCTTGATAGCTGGTGATCAGAAGGCCTTTTAGCTAGTCTCTCACCATAGCTCCACCTGTTCAGGCATTTACAGGGCTCCCTTGCCTGGGGTCCTTCTCTGTTGTTGGGCACATCAGGCACATAGATGGGTCCCCCTGGCTGGGGTCCTACTCTGTAGTTTGGCACATCAGTCACTTAAAGGAGCACCCTGGGTGGGGTCCTACTCTGTAGTTCAGTGTGTCAGGCGCTTGATGGGTTCAGCTGCCAATGCTATCATGTAGGGAGAGAGAGGCTATGGTGATGGCTCCACCCCCTACACATGATTCAGCAGTATCGCCTTGCTTCCATGGCTGCCTGGCTTTCCTCCACAGGCATTTCCCACCACAATTTCCTCCCTCACATCCCCTCAGTCCACCTCTCTGCAGTCAACAGCAGCCCTCGCCCTTGGATTGCTCCACAATCCTATGCACCAGCTCCCAGCCACTGTGCCTTCACCTGTGTCCCTGTCCAGGGTACATATGGCTGTGGCAAGGACTGTCTGATTCTCATTCCATTGAAGCTGCCACAGATCAGCTATTTCACTCTTCAGCCTTAAATGTTTCTCCTCTGACCCAGACAGTTGCCCCAATGTGGAGATCGGACCCCTGCTTCAGTTCCCCGACCCTCTGAGGGCAGGTCCAGTCCTAATAATACACCTGTTTCTCCCCCTAGTTCCTTCATCCTACGAAGTTTTGTGTGGTTCTCTCTATTCTTTTCCAGTGGTCAGGTACTGTCTGCTCTCAGCTGGTGTTCTGCAAGCACTTCTGTGTCTGACAGTGTATTCCTGATGTATCTGTGGAAAGAGATGTACTCCACATCTACCTACTTCTCCACCATCTTGTTCCCTATTGTGTTTTCTTTTCCTCTACATTTATGTATTTTATCACATGTATTTTTGGTTATGTTTTTCTCTATTTTAAGTTTTATTCCTGAATACTTTATGTCAATTTGTGTTGTGGTTTTTCTTATTACATTTTCAAGTTGGTTGCTGTTGATGTATCAAATAGCCATTGCATGTTGATTTTGTTAAAAAATTGCTGCCCTGTTGATATGTCTTATTGATTTTCATGTTATGCCAGCTGTTTCTCTTAGGTTTTTTAGTCAGAAAATCAGATGTTTTTAGACAATGAGAGTAGTTTTTCCTCCTTGCTTAGTGTTTATTGCTGGTATTTTGTTTTGTCCCCACTGTACCAGGTCTTCTTGGACAGCACTGACTAGTAGAGTTGATATGAAAATTTCAACTTGTTTCTGAAGAACAATTTCAAATTGTCCCTGATTTTAGAGGGAACACTTCTAATGTTTCACACGAAGTATGATATTTTTTATAGGCTTAGGGAAATTACTTTTACCTGTAACGAATTGAATTCTGATTTTTGAAGGTGTTAAATTTAATCATAGTACTTTGTTTCTCTATTGAGATTATTGTTCTCCGTTAATGTACTAATGTTACTTATTTCTATGTTACAGTTTTGTTTTTTTTTTAAAGTTTGGAGTGTCCTTTAATTTTTTGGAATAATTTCTTTCATAGACTATTGTTTATGCACGTATAGGATTCATTTTAATGTTTTTATCTAAATATTTGTTAGTATTTTTATCTAGGTTTTTAAAAAAATATTCATTTTACTTGACTGCACTGGCGCTCAGACAGTGTCATGTGTGGGAACTGTTCTCTGAAGCCCTGCACCACGGGGATCTAGTTTCCTGAACAGGAGTTGAACCAAGGCCCCCTGCATTGGGAGTGCAATCTTAACTACTAGATCACCAGGGAAGTCCCCGTTAGGTTTTGGGGGTTTATTTTAGGATTTATTTATTCATTTATTTTTGGCTATGCTAGGTCTTCATTGCCACTCTTGGGCTTTCTCTAGTTGTTGTAATTGGGGGCTATTTTCTAGTTGCAGTGCTTGGGCTTCTCCCTGAGGTGGCTTCTCTTGTTGCAGAGCACAGGCTCTAGAGTGTGGGTTTGGTAGTTGTGGCTCATGGGCTTAGTTGCTCTATGGCATGTCAGTCTTCCCAGACCAGGGATTGAACTTGGGTCTACTGCATTGGCAGGCAGAGTCTTAACCACTGGACGCCTAAGGAAGCCCTAGGTATTTTTAACAAATGAAATTGTGCACGTTGGGCTGTCTTGCCTTCTCTGTGAGATTATACAAATTTGTATAATGAGTTTACCATCATTTCCTGGCTCTACATCTAATGGGAGAAATTTTCTGTTTCTTGGATATTGATAAAACTTACTTTTATAGATAGTGTGGGGCTATTTACTTTATGGAGAGGGTATACTTCTGATTACTATTTCAGTGTATGTTATGATCATGGACTAATCAGTGTGGTCTTCCTAATTCTTTCTGGGAAATTTTTGGCTACTTTCATTTTCCTAGGAAAGTTTCTGTCTCTTCTAAGTTTTTGTATTTATTGGAACAAATTTATAAATACAGTCAATTCTGCTGTCATGTTTGCTTTAAAAATGTAAATTTGTTTCAATATGTTAGGGAATGCTGTGAGCTTTCTGATTTCAGGCAAGCCTCTTTTCACCATTTTATAATAAACTACAGTGCTTCTTACACAAAATCAGGTCTTTTATAAGGTACAGTGCCATATTCGTGGTGGTATTTATTTCTTAACCATTAAACATGTATAAAACTCTACTATTTTTATTAAGATTTTTTATTGACTTTTTTTCATATGTGGTGATAAAGGTGTTACACCCCAGCCCTGTTCTTCCCATAAGCCTGAGACTTTTCATAGTGGTGATTTTTTTTTTTTTTTGTAAATACATATCACATTATAGCAGAACTGCCTTTGTATAGTGATCGCTTACAAATTTTAAAATCGCTTCTATATCCTAGAGTAATACACACAGTCTTGGTCATAATAGTTTTCTTTTCCTTACTTCTTGATTATGCTTGTCCAATTAAAAAATTTTAGTAGTTCTTTTGTATTTTATTTTTGTTCTTCTCAAGCTTAAAATAGTAAAAGGCTTAAAATAGAGCTCCTGGTTGACTGCTTCCCCCACCCCTGTCCCAGCCCCAGCATAGACGTTTGTTTCCCTCTACAAGACTAAAACCTTCTTGAGGCCAGAATGGGTTTCACTCATCCTGAAATCTTCAGAACCCAAAAGGTTATGTGGTACATGGAGGCTCAATTATTAGTAGTATTTTTAATTCCCTCTCAAAAGAAGTGGTGGCCTGGGCATAGGAGGCAGACTGTGGAGGATAGTCTCCTTTCCTGGGTCCTCTACATCTTTCTCATGTCTCCAACTGTAATTGCAGCCTATTGAGTAATGTGTGTGTTGTTACAGGGGTTGTTGTCATTCACCGATATATCTATGGAGTTCAGCTGGGAAGAGTGGCAGCTGCTTGATTCTGTGCAGAAACACCTGTACCGGGATGTGACTCTGGAAAACTATAGTAACCTGGTGTCTGTAGGTAAGTACAGCTTCATGAGCCTGTACAAGCCCAGATCATGAGTCATAAGTCACCATTGCCTTTTCTTTTGTTAATCTACCCTGAAGCCTCTGGAGGTCACATGTTCTTAGCCCCTACTGAACCCTCAGCTCCTCACTGTCATCTTCCCCAAGTGCAAACAAGCTGCTTTCTTTCCTCCCTCCTGACCTCTTAGTTCTCAGCAGTCTGACTACATTCTCTGTGACTTTCCCTTAACAGGGTATCATGGTACCAAACCTGATTTAATCTTCAAGTTGGAGCAAGGAGAAGAGCCATGGATCATAAACTTGGAAGTTTCCCATCAGAGCTGTCCAGGTGGGTGAGCAGATACCATGAAGATGGGAGATGGGGAGTAAACTGTGCTGGCATTCAGGCAGTGTCATGTGTGGGAACTGTTCTCTAACCCCTTGTACCACTGGAGCAGCTCGGGATGAGCCCAAGAGTCCTCAGGTGAGGGCTGTCACTTTCCTCCCATGACTCCAAGAGGCTGGTGAGCTGTTCTCTGCACACTGCTCAAAGGTTGCTTTCTAGGTTAGTTTCCTTCCCTCGAGCACATTCCTAACTGTGGTCATAGGCCTTATTTTCCCTTTTGCCTCTGCAGTTAATTCCCTCAACTTTACCTGCAGTCTTTTCCTTCTCTCCTCTTGACCATCTTAGGAGGTTTCATTGCTTCCTTCACTCTTCTCACACTAGTCATTTGGAAATCACAACTCTTACCTTCTTGGGAACTTTTCTTTCTCTTTTTTTGCCACACCTCATGGCTTGCAGGATCTTAGTTCCTCGACCAGGGATAGAACCCATACCCCCTGCAGTGGAAACATGGAGTCTTAAGCACCAGACACTGGGGAAGTCCCTTGGGCACTTTTCTGAAAAGAATTCTGAAACCTAGCCTTAAGTGGTTTTTATCACCTTATGTTTATTTCCCTGACTCCTCTTTCTCTTCCCTTTCAAGTTGTCCAAGTTTGGACTTCTCCTCTGTATTGTAACTCTGGAAGGACTTACCATCTTGAAAACTGAAACTTTTTCCTCCCAGTGTTGTAACAGCAGAGCTGCCAATCCCCTCCTCTCTTCTTCCTGCAATCTGGTTCCAGCTTTATATACTTCAGGACAGAGCTCTTGATCTCCCACTCTGCATTCTCAGTGGCAGAAATTGGAAGGCACTTCTGAAATTGCTTTTCCTCTTCAGTTTTCCCACCATTTTCTTCTTTGGGGAAGAAAATGTTTAGCAAGCAGTCCTGAGGAAACAGGACAGCTTCTGAAGTCCCCAGTACAGCAGTTATGTCCTAGGGTGACTAGGCTTGTGTCTGATGGGTGCTGTCAAGACCTTGCCCTGCTGTTGCTGCTTTCCTTTAACCTTACCTTTCTGTCACTCTCATCATCACAGTGTTCAGGCTTCACAGATGGACTTTCCCATTCTCTCTACATCTCTTGTCCAGTCTTAAATGTGACCTTCTCCAGGGCTCTTTTGGCATCCCTTTTAATTTGCACATGTGCCCTAGAAGACCTCATCCTTCATGTCATTCAATACCTTGTATGTGCTGTTGATGCCTGCTTTTTACTGAGCACTGAACTTAGGTGTAACTGCCTACCTGCTTCTCTGTCTGAATATTTAATGAAGATCTCCAGTATAATAAGATCCAAAACAAAGTCCTCTGTCTTTCTCCAAACATGTCTCTCTCCCAGTGATTTCAGTCTCAAAGAGCAGTACCTCCTGCTTGTCAAGTCTCATATCTAGGAGTTTCTCTTGCTTCTGTCTAAAATGTTTTTGCCTTAATTTTCTTATGGCTCAATCCCTGTTTTAATATCTCGTTGTACCATCCTAAACGTTATACCTAGTTATTACGTGCCCTGTTAATTCACCATTTTAGTAAACTTCTGAAATGATAAAATTGGCATAAATAGTTGGCAATTACTTTATTAGTAAGTGCAGGCTAAATTTTTTTAACTTGTATTTAAAAAACAATTCTCATCACTGCTAATCAGCTACCCATTTCTGTAGAGGGATTTATTGTGGTTTATTTCACTTACCTTTGCCCCCACACTTGGTTATATGGTGTGTGTGTGCACTTGGCCATTATTTCTTTTCAACCAGTGTCAGAGGCCTGGACCAGAAGAAAAAAACTCATTAAATAGCAGTTCTAAAGCACTTTAATTCTATATCAGGTTTATTTATGATTTTTAAATTACAGTGTTTTTTTTTTTTTTTTCTTAGACGGTTGGGAAGAATGGCACCAGAAAAATCATGATGAATTTGAAAGTGTTCAGAGAAGCCATGCTTGTAATGCATTTGGAAAACTTCATCTGAGCAAAACCCACATTTCTTCAAGACAAAGACTCCTTAAATATAAAACACATGGAAAAAGTTTGACACAAAACTTAGCTTCAGCCACAAGCTGTCTAAGAAAGAATACTGATCAATTTCATGGGTATAAAGAATCATGTTTTATTAAGCATCAAAGAACTCATAGTATAGAAAAAAACTGTGTATGTAATGAATGTGGGAAAGCTTTTCGTTGTAAATCACAGCTCATTGTACATCTCAGAATTCATACAGGAGAGAGACCATATGAGTGCACTAAATGTGAAAGAGCCTTTAGTGCCAAGTCAAACCTCAATGCTCATCAGAGAGTCCACACAGGAGAAAAGCCCTACTCCTGTATCGACTGTGGGAAAGTCTTCTCTTTCAGGTCACAACTCATTGTCCACCAGGAAATTCACACAGGAGGGAAACCTTATGGTTGCAGTGAATGTGGGAAAGCCTACAGCTGGAAATCACAACTGATATTACACCAGAGAAGCCATACAGGAGTGAAACCATATGAATGCAGTGAATGTGGGAAAGCCTTTAGTTTGAAGTCACCATTCGTTGTGCACCAGAGAACTCATACGGGAGTGAAACCCCATAAATGCAGTGAATGTGGGAAAGCCTTTAGGAGTAAGTCATACCTCCTTGTTCACATTAGGATGCACACAGGAGAAAAACCCTATCAATGCAGTGACTGTGGCAAAGCCTTCAATATGAAGACACAACTTGTTGTGCATCAGGGAATTCATACAGGAAATAATCCTTACCAATGCAGTGAATGTGGGAAAGCCTTTGGCAGGAAGGAACAGCTCACTGCACATCTGAGAGCTCATGCAGGAGAGAAACCTTACGGATGCAGTGAGTGTGGGAAGGCTTTCAGCAGCAAATCATACCTCGTTATACACAGGCGAACACACACAGGAGAGAGACCCTATGAATGTAGTTTCTGTGAGAGAGCCTTTTGTGGGAAGTCACAGCTAATTATACATCAAAGAACTCACTCAACAGAGAAGCCCTATGAATGCAGCGAATGTGAAAAAGCCTATCCCCGGAAGGCATCACTTCAGATACACCAGAAAACTCATTCAGGAGAAAAACCATTTAAATGCAGTGAGTGTGGGAAAGCATTTACTCAGAAGTCATCTCTCAGTGAACACCAAAGAGTTCATACAGGAGAGAAACCATGGAAATGCTCTGAGTGTGGGAAATCCTTCTGTTGGAATTCAGGGCTTCGTATACATCGAAAAACTCACAAGTGAGAAATCAGAATAGATTTGGATATACTCACAGAAGTTGATCCTCAAGAGAATACAGATGATGATAGAAGCAGGATATATAAGCAGGAATACCTAAAAATACATTCTAATAAAATTAGTCGTGGGGGAGGGACCAATCATATTTGGAATGAACATGCAAAAGCTTTCAGAAATAAGTCATGCAAATCTTTATACACAGGAGAATGATTGAAGGAGTAAAGAGCAGTAATGGTATCATATACAGTAGCATAATTATGAAGATTTAATTTGGGGAATGCATATTAAGTCCATATGAATTTAATAAATCAGGAAAGCACTTTTCCATAGAAGATGTGTTACAAGGGGAGTCATGTTCCAGATTTGATGCTGTTTTGGAGTGAAGAAAATCCTTCTTGGTGGAGGATGAAGTAGTTTTGTTTTGTTTTTTAGTATGTAACTAATAGGAAAATAGCAAAGAACATATTCTGAAGGTTCAGGGGCATGGAGTGTGACTTTCCTGAGTAATACTACATAGCATTTTTTAAAATTTTGGTATTTTATTTTTAAATGTAACTTGTTATATTTGATAATTTGTGGAATAACGTTCTCCAATATTCTTTATATTAAATGCTAAGTATCAGTATTGTCTCTTTATTTCTTAGCAATATAACTAAAATAATGTGAATTTTAATAAATGAAAGGATTTTATCTTAATCCAAATGATTTTACTTATTCAACAAGTGGGCCTGTCCATTATTACAGGGCTGCTTTCCAAGAGCACTCATGGTAGTGAAGATTGATTATATTTAGCAATTCAGTGTCTGCTTCCTATTGATTGATAAGACTAGCTTAGAATTCTCTGGAGAAATACTCCTCCTATGTTGTGCACATCCTTGTGGTGTATCTCTCAGGGTGTCCTTCCCACCAGCCATAGGTGAGCATTCTGCCACGGTTGAGTCATGGTAACCTCTTCCAGAAGTTTGATTCTCTAATTCAGTCTCACATGAACCAGAAGGGAAATATCAGAATTCATTCTTGTCCCACAGTTTTACTAAGACCATCAATTAGTTCCTGCTATTTCAATTTCTCAGGATAACTTTGGATATTCTGAACCTAGTTTTCTGGTGTTCTGTGTGCTTCCTCATATTTGCAATAAAAACATTATTTTCTGCTAATGTTAAGAAGAATGAGTTCTATTTCTTGTAACTGAAAGGCTTTAATTGGTAAATAGTTTCACTGGAATAAACTGTTAGTAAACTGTTAGAGAAAAGTGGGGTGTGTGGTTTAGGTTTATTCCTAAGACAAGAATAAAATCTTTCAGATTCCTACTTATATTCCAAAGTGGATATTTTTAGCTCATAGTAGGAAATAGTGTTGTTGCTTATGTACACCAAGAACCTTGTGGACTCTGTTGGTAAGATTCTGGCAACACTCAGGAGCTATTGTCCTAGAAAACTTTTAAATTTATGTGGATATCTAGGACATCAGATGAAATGGCTAATTCTGGTTCCATCAGCTCTTAAACATAAGGCCAGACTTGATGGCCTGAATCTCATCTCAAGGCAGAGTGTTGTCAGCAGCTCTCTGATATTGTGGTAATAATTGCTTACTCAAGAGTTGTAGGGTTGAGATGATGGAAATCAAAGACACAGTTGCTGAAATACAGAGTCATCTACCTTAAGTGTGCACCAATCCCTTATGTAAAAATGTTAGAAAAAGTGTCTCTTGATAATTAATCATTTGAGTAGAGGATTCTGTGAAGAATCTGAGGACTCAACCTAGCAAACTCATGATACACTTTGTATGCTTGTCACTCGGGGATGCAGCCTAGAAGTTTGCAAACTGCAGTCCACGGGCCAAATACAGATGGTTGATACTTTTATGGATGGCAAGCTAAGAAGCTTTTACATTTTTAAATGGTTTAAAATTTTTCCAAACTATGAAATGACAAAATTATTTAATTAAAATTTCAGTGTCCATCAATCGAGTTTCATTGGAACACAGCCAGCCATAATCTGGCTGTAGATTGCTTATACACTACAGTGGTAGAGTTGAGTGGTTGTGGCAGATACAGTATTGCCCCCAAAACCTGCTAACTCCTAATGTAGAGGCCCTTCCTTCCCTGAAAAAGTGGACCATTCCTTGGAGGAGGAAGCTTATTCTTTCAGTACCCCATGTTTCAGTTACCAGCTGTGTCCAAATGTACTCTTTTTATAAGGACACTGATCATATTGACTTAGATCTCATTGTATAGATCTAATTTTAATTTAATTATCTCTGTAGAGGCCCTGTCTCTAATCCACATTCTGAGATACTGGGTTTAGGAATTCAATGTATTTTTGACAGGATGCAATTCAATCCATAGCAGTCGGCCCTCCTGCCCCTCAACCCCACCAAATTCATGTCTTTCTCACATGCAAAGTACATTCACCCCTGCCCAACATTTCCTCCCCACCCAAATGTTAATCCACTCCAGCGTCAACTCTAAATCCAGTATCTTATCCAAATCAGATATGGGTGAGATTTGGGATATGATTCATCCTGGGGCAATATTCCTCTCCATTTGTGAACCTATGAAACCAAAAGAGTTATTTGCTACCAAAATACAATAATCAGATAGGCATGGGATAGACATTTCCATTTCAAAAGGAAGAAATTGTCAGGGTAAGGGGTGTTATGATCCCAGAGAAGCCCCAAAACTAGCAGGGTAAATTCCATTAGATGTTAAGGTTTGAGAATAATCGCCTGTGGCTAAATGCTCTGTTCTCTAAGCCCAGTAGGATGGTGGCCCTGCATCTTCAATTCTGAATAGTGGGGCAGCTCTCTGGAATTGAAAAGGAGGCTTCACCCTCAGTCTGTGTCCACAGCTAGATAGCTCTGTCAACCTGTTTCCTGCCTATAGAATCTCAGAAGTTTCACAAAGTTCCTTCATTTTAATTTTTCTCTGTTCTCTTGAGTCCAAGTTGGTAGCATTTCTGCCGAAATGATTGATTGGATTCATAAGCCACATACCCATAATCCCTTGAGCAAACAGTGTCTGGCCACATGCTTGGTGTTCTCTCCAGAGTTTGCTTTCTTGCTTTTTGCAATATGAGTAAGCTGAGAGTCTTCCAAACCTTTGCAGTCTAGTTCCTTTATGCTTAACAATGCAGTCTCAGTTTATCTCTGTCCTCCCATGTTTTACCATCACCATCAAGGAAAAGTTAAGTCATGCCTTCAACACCTAGCTTAGAAATCTCTGCAGCTAAATATCCCAATTCATCACTCACAAGTTCTGTCCTCTGGTAAACACTGAGACACATGTCAGTCAAGTTATCTGCCACTTTTCTCCAATTTCCAATAACATGTCCTTCATTTTTATCTGATATCTCACCAGTAGTACCTTAACATTCTCGTATTTCTACCAATAACTCCCTCAAAGCAATCTGGGCTTTTTCTATCAAGTACCTCAAAACTCTTCCATCAGTTGCCAATTCCAAAGCCGCTTCCAAAATTTTACGTATTTGTAAAGCAACACCCTATTTTCCAGCCAAAATCTTTATACATTTGCTAGTCTGCTGTAACAAGGTACTGCAAAACAAGTGGTTTAAGCAACAAAAATTTATTTTTCATATATTTCATAGTTCTTGGGGCCAGAAATCTGAAGTCAAGGTGCCAACAGAGTTGGCAGATTCTGAGGGAAGAATCTGCTCCAGGCCTCTCTTTGACTTCTGGATATTGATCTTCTCCGTTTGTCTCTCCACATCACTTTCTTCTATGTATGTCTAATTTGTGTTCAAATTTTTTCTTTTTATAAGGATACCAATCATATTAGAGAAGGAAATGACAACCCACTCCAGTTCCTGCCTGGAAAATTCCATGAACAGAGGAGCCTGGTGAGCTACAGCCCACGGGGTTACAAAGAGCTGGACACAATTAAACACACACATACATGCACCAGTTTTATTGGTTTAGGGCCCACCCTAATGACCATTTGAACTTGATTATCCCTATAAAGACCCTGTCTCTAAGGTCACATTCTGAGGTGGGGGGTGAAGACTCCAACATATCTCTTGTGGTGAAAACAACTGACCCCATAACACTTGACAAGGAAACAGGCAGCTTGAACAACACTCTAAACCAACTGGACCTAACAGACATGTGAACCACTCTGCTCCACTGCAGCAGAATGCATACTCTCCAAGTACTGTGAAACATTGTGCAGCACAGATCACACATTAGGCCACAGAACAAGCCCCAAAGGACATCACAAACAGCTCTAAGGCTTTGGTCAAAACTGGGACCAAATAATAACAGGTTACAATTCAAAAGAATAAAATAAAAATTCATATATCTGTACTGATATATAATTGTATGTGTATAAACAACTAGGACAGAGAAGGCAATGGCACCCCACTCCAGTACTCTTGCCTGGAAAATCCCATGGATGGAGGAGCCTGGTGGGCTGCAGTCCATGGGGTCGCTACAAGTCAGACACAACTGAACAACTTCACTTTCACTTTTCACTTTCATGCATTGGAGAAGGAAATGGCAACCCACTCCAGTGTTCTTGCCAGGAGAATCCCAGGGACGGGGGAGCCTGGTGGGCTGCCCTTTATGGGGTCGCACAGAGTTGGACACAACTGAAGCAACTTAGCAGTAGCAGCAGCAGCAAACAACTAGGGAAGAAGGGAAAACTTTTTTTAAAAGTTGACTATCAATAAATACAAAAGGAAATGACAGATTAGAAACTCACAGCTTGGTAGCCAGCACAGTGATTCTTTAAGGCAACAGTCATCCATGAATGCTAAAACTAGGTGACAGTTTCATTAGTTTCAGAACATCTTTCCACAAAATGCTTACTGCTTATAGTTGGAAAACAAGAAATCTGGCATTTACCACCTTAATTATACAAAGCTAATATTGCAGCTATTGGTACAATCAAACATCAGGGAACTGGTTGCTCTGATTCTCAGAGGAGGGCAAAACATCATTTATACAGTATTCCAGCCCAAAATGCATAACTGAATCGAAATTATGAGGCAGTATCTACCAAACACCAAGTCTGGGCCATTGACCATGACAATGACATGCAGTTTTTAAAATATTGAGGATGTAAAAGACAGAGACTGAAAGGCTGCTCCAGTTTAAACACTTAAAGGGACAGGGTGCTGCACACTGAACCCACATTGTTTCTTGGACATTTTCTGGGCAATTGATGGAATCTGGATAAGTTTTGTATGCTAAATAATAGTACTGTGCTTGCATTAATTTCCTCAATTTTATAATTTAACTGTCATTAGATAATAGAACGACCTTGTTGGAGAAACTCACTGAAGCTTTGGGGAGTGTAGAGGACTCACACCTGCAACTCATGCTCATACCTTTCAAGAAAAATATGTTCTTTTATAGAGAAAGCAGATGTGGTCAAATGTAAGTGTTGTATAAATATAGATAAAAGGTATTTAGGAATTCTTCACAATTTTTTAAATTCTGTGTTTTCGTAGTATTTATTCAACTTTTTAATAGCATGAAATTATTTGTAAATGATACAGTTAGGAAGAGGAAAATGAATTTAGCAAGGTCTTTGGATGTCACATCAGATTATCCACGTCAATTCTATTAATACTTCTACACACCACAAAATTTTCACAAAATAGGATTTAATACACTGAATTCATTTTCAAAAGTATCAAAATACAAAATAAGTTTTGTAGTGTTGGAACTGCGCTGTATCTTAACTGTAGTCATTAATACATAAACATTTCCTTCAGGGGATTTTCCCAACTCAGAGATCAAACCTGCCTCTCCTGCATCTTGCAGGTGGGTTCTTTTATCACTCATGCCACCTGTGAAACCCTGCATAAACACACAGGTGATAAAATAGAACTTAACACACACACAAATGAGTGTTAAGTAAAACGGGAAAACAGTTAAATCTTGTGGATTGTATCACTGTCAACACTCTGGCTGTGATATTATACTATAGTTTTGCAAAATGTTAACATTGGGGTAAACTTAGCCTCCTAGGCCTTCCCCAAGTTCCAAAGAACAAATTTAGTCAGAGAAGTAAGAAAATGCAGAATGAAAGGAAAACAGTCAAGCAAGACAAAATAATAATAGTTTAGCTGCTAAAGTCAAAGACCTTTAGTTCCTCCCCAGGGGCTTCCCTTGTAGCTCAGACAGTAAAGAATCTGCCTGCAATGCTGGAGACCCAGGTTCGATCCCTGGGTCAGGAAGATACCTTGGAGGAGGAAATGGCAAGACACTCCAGTACTCTTGCCTAGAGAATTCCATGGACAGAGGAGCCCAGCAGGCTACAGCCCATGGGGTCACCAAGAGTCAGAAACGACTGAGCGACTACACTTTCTTTCTTTCTTTCAGGGGCTGTAGATAATGTTCTGAGCTATATCCTTTGAAATGTTTTGCAGATACTGAAACCTGCAGCAGATGGAAAAATTTTAAGTATATGCTGAACACCAGCATGTAGGCCCCAGAGAGATTGGAACCAGAAGATTGATGACGTTGACCCCTGATTACCTCACCACCAACCAATCAGAAGAATGTCCACAGGCTGATCACACACGTTGTAATCCCTCTCCTTCACCCTATCTTTTAAAACTTTCCCTGAAAGCCATCAAGCAATAGCCAACCATGCACCTTGCTTGGTCCCACATTGGGCACCTGCGGTAAACACTGCACTTACCTTCACCACAACCTACTGTCAGTAGCTTGGTGTTGCTGGGTGGGGGCAAGTGGACCCAAGTTTGGTTCAATAACATAATGACCTCTAATGGTAGAGCTGAGAGTTTTCTTGGGACAGTGTTACTGTGCTACCTGCCTTATTCTCATGCTACTTCTCTGGTGGCTCAGACAGCAAAGAATGCTGGGTTCGATCCCTGGGTCAGGAAGATCCCCTGGAGAAGGGAATGGCTACCTGATCCAGTATTCTTGCCTGAAGAATTCCACAGAAGAGCTTGGCAGGCTACAGTCCATGGGGTCACAAAGAGTCAGACACAACTGAACGACTAAATACTTTCACTTTTCATAATAATATGAGAGAGGAGAGAGGAACTGAACAACGAACCACTCCATGAGGAATTATCAGTGGCTTAGTACAGTCTTTTATTCCAAGAAAGCATTCTCAAAGCAAGAAAGGTCCTCAGGGACCGAAAGATCCTTAGGGAAGATTTCAGGAAAATCTCAGAGGGTACCTCATGTACCCCTTCAGAGGGGAAAAAAAGGATCTTACAAGAAAGCCTCTGTGAAACTTCTCATAAAAAAACAAACCTTCCATGACAAAGAAAGGGATAATGAAGCCTTATCCCTAAGACAAAGTCTTATCCCTAAAAAAATATTTTGATATATGCATGCCTGCTCAGTCACTCAGTCATATCTGACTCTTTCGTGACCCAGTGGACTGTAGCCCACAAGTTTCCTCTGGAATTTCCCAGGCAAGAATACTGAAATGGGTTGTAATTTCCTTGTCCAGGGGAATCTTCTCAACCCAGGCATCCAACCTGTGTCTCCTGCATTGGCAGGTGGATTCTTTTCCAGTGAGCCACCTGGGAAGCCCTACAATTAGCCATACTTATGTAATTTTGTCCTGTATTTTTCTTTCTACTCAAACAAGTTCCAATTTCACCATTTTTCTTTATTAGACTCTCGTTTTATCCCTTTAGTTAGCATGCCTCCAACTGCAAGTAATGAAAATCCCATGGACAGAAGAATCTGGTGGGCTACAGTCCATGGGGTAGCAAAGAGTCAGACATGACTTAGAGACTAAACAACAATGACTAATTGTAGGGTTCCCAGCAAGAAGAGGAACAAGTGAAAGCTAATTGTAAACAGAAAGATAGTATAAATATATACATATGCACCACAAAGTTTTAAAAAACAGCCATACTGGGGCTTCCCTGGTGACTCAGTGGTAAAAAATCAGCCTGCCAATGCAGGAGACACATGTTTGATCCCTGGTCTGGGAAGCTTTCACATGCTGTGGAGGAACTAAGCCCTAGTGACACAACTATTGAGCCTGTGTCCTAGAGCCCAGGAGCCACATTTAATGAAGCCCCCAGACCCTAGAGCCCATGCTCTGCAGCAAGAGAAGCCACGGCAATGAGAAACATGTGCACCGCAACTAGAGAGTAGTCCCCATTCACCACAACTAGAGAAAAGCCCACACAACAACGAAGACCCAGCAGAGCCAAAACAATAACTAACTAAATAAAAGTTTTAAAATGAAAATTAAATAAAAACTCCCATATTACCTTGAACTGAAAAAGACAAAAGCTGGACAAAATAAAAAAGAGATCTCTGGGCTCTCAATCACTTTTGGACAGGAAGGAGGCTGAAAAAGATACTCAATGGCAAACATGGATCACATTTTATGAATAAGGAAGGATGACTCAGCAGAATCAAGATCTAAGGTGCTGCTAAGAGGTATGGAGAACTGTACGTGAGCAGTGAACTGGTAACATATACCTAGCATGATTTGGAATTTCTATGGATCAGTGGCTGCTCTGTCGCCAGCAACTGCTGTAGGAGGACTCCTGTTGTCCCCAGTTTGGAACAGTAGTGTCCAACTATTGCATTACATGTGTGTAAGATGAAGATAACAGGTAGTTTGATTGAGAGAAATAGCACGTAAGAGCTATATCCAAGGGGGAAGTCCTGAAGAGCCTCACCCCAAGCAGGGCCTGATTTCTAGCATGAGATTGATCAATCTGATGCCACAATGTAATGAGACATTTGGGGTCTTGGAACAGAAGATAGTGATAGTTTGCAGATATTAAGTGTCAAACCCAGAGGACTATGGTAATTGTGTATTCCTAAGATGACTACAAGAGCACCTCTTACACGGCACCCTCTTTCAGTGTGAAAATGTGATTTTGTCACATTTTCCATGGGGAGGAGAGGTCTGTGTCCCTGCCTCTTGAATCCAGATGGGCTAGTGAATTGTTCATAGACAGCAGATTGCAGCAGAAATGAAGCTGTGAGACTTCCAAGCCCAGGTCATAAAAGGAGATGCAGTTCCCACCTTGTTCACAGAAGCTCTTCCTGATGAAGAATTTCAGCTGCCAGGTAAGCAGTCCAACTGCCCTGAGGCTGCTGTGCTATGAAGAGGTGCAAACAGCTCACACAAAGAGATGAACTAAAGAGGCCTGAGACTACTGGAAGAGTGAGAGATGCCTACACCACCCCAAGTGTTACAGCACCTGCTGTTCTAGCTCCAGCTATCGACTGATTGCAATCACATGAAAGATCCCAAGACAAAAATTGCCTAGCTGAGGTTATCTTGAATTTCTGACCCAGGAAAGTGTGAGATATAATAAGCCACTAAATTGTGACGTGATCTATTATGCAGAAGAGTAACTGGACCAGTTTGAATCAGACATGGTAAAACTGATGCCAGTTTGGGAAAGGAGCATGACAAGGCTGTATATTGTCACCATGCTTGTTTAACTTAGAGGCAGAGCACTCACTGGAGAAGGAAATGGCAACCCAAACCAGTATTCTTGCCTGGAAAATCCCATGGACAGAGGAGTCTGGTAGGCTATAGTTCATGAGGTCACAAAGAGTTGGACACAACTGAGCAACTGAGCACACACACATGCAGAGTACATCATGCAAAATGCTGGGCTGAATGAATCACAAGCTGGAATCAAGATTGCTGGAAGAAATGTAGACAGCCTCAGATGTGCAGATGATACCACTCTAATGGCAGAGAGTGAAGAGAAACTTAAGAGCCTCTTGGTAAAAAAGGTGGCTTGAAACTCAACATTCAAAAAACTAAGATCATGGCATCCAGTCCCATCACTTCATAGCAAATAGATGGAGAAAAAGTGGAAGCAGTGACAGATTTTATTTTCTTGGGCTGCAAAATCAGTGTGGATGGTGACAGGTGCCATGAAATTAAAAGATGTTTGCTCCTTGGAAGGAAAGATATGAGAAACCTAGACAGCATATTGAAAAGCAAATACATCACTTTCCTGACAAAGGTTCATTAGTCAAAGCTATGGTTTTCCCAGTCGTCATGTACAAATGTGAGAGTTGGACCATAAAGAAGGCTGAACACTGAAGAATTGATGCTTTCTAACTGTGGCACTAGAGAAGGCGCCTGAGAGTCCCTTGAGCTTCAATAAGATCAAACCAGTCAATCCTAAAGGAAATCAACCCTGAATATTCATTGGAAGGACTGATGCTGAGTCTGAAGCTCCAATACTTTGGCCACCTGATGTGAAGAGCCAATTCACTTGGGAAAAAAGCTCTAATGATGGGAAAGATTTAAGAGGGTGGCAGAGGATGACATGTTTGCATGGCATCACTGACTCAATGGACATGAATTTGAGCAAGCTGCAGGAGATACTGGAGGACAGAGGAGCCTGGTATGCTGCAATCCATGGGGTCACAAAGAGTTGGACATAATGACTGAACAACTGGACCAACACACAAAAGGACAATATTGTTCAACTTTATAACTAAATAACATTCAAGATAATTTAATATTGAAGTTTATTAATGTATTCATCATATTAATGCAGCAATAGGTTGTTATAAAAATACATATTTGTTTACCTATATAGCTAAAGAAAAATATTCAATATATTCCAGCCATTCTTCAGGATCAAGTCCTTAACAAATTCAAAATGGAAAGTAACTTCCTTTTAAGGTGATAAAGGATATCTGCAACCTTCTACTGAAATTATACTGAATTCATTTATTAGTTCGAATAGTTTTCTCTTCAGAACAGCATGGTAGGGGGTACTTCTCTGGCTGTCCAGTGATTAAGACTCTGTTGCTCCCAATGCAAGGGGCACAGGTAAGATCCCACATGCCGCATAGTATAGCCAAAATAGAAAAAACAGCATGGGGGAGTGGGAGGATAGAAATAGGTGATGGTAATTAAGAGGTACAAACTTTAAGTTACAAGATAAATCAGTTATGGGTATGAAATATACAGTGTGTAGTATATTATTAATAATTATGTAATATCCCATATGGCAGCAGTAGCCAAAATTTCTGGCATCAGGAACTGGTTTCATGGAAGAACAATTTTTCCTGACAGGGCTGTGGGGGTGGGGAATGACTTTGAGATGATTCAAGTGTACATTTATTGTATTAATGATAATCTGTGTTTGCAACTGCTTCCCAGCACTAACATCACTGCCTCAGCTTCACTTCAAATCATCTTTTGCAAGTGAAGTTCATAGTAGGGTTCGAGCTCCTATGAGAATCTAACGCTGCCATTGATTTGATAGGAGATGGAGCTAAGGCAGTAATTCAAACAATGGGGAGCAGCTGTAACTACAGATGAAGTTTTGCTCATTTGCTGACGCTCACCACCTGCTGTGTAGCCCAGTTCCTAATAGACCGCAAGCTGACACTGGTTTGTGATCCACGGGATGGGGACCCCTCTTGTAAGGTAACAACAGACAGCAACTATACCTAACATGGTGATCATTTTGAAACGTATAAAAATATTGAATTGAGATAGGCTGGCACCTGGGAGGATTTGCAAATGGACAAACATCTCCTTGAACAATGGAAAACAAAGAAACTATAAAGGACTAAAAAATAACTGTACGCATGTGCAACTGGGAAAAATTATGAATAATAAGACATATAAAGGCCAAAAATAACTGCTAGTTCTGATGTGCAGTGAGCAAAAGAAGGATACTGTGCATGATCCCTGAACAAAGTGGGTGGGTAGACCACCCTAAGCCACCCCTTTGGCCCAACCCACTGATCCACCCCTACCTTCACCCCATTTAAGGGACCAGCTTACCCTATCTCAGAAAGCAAGCAAGGGCACTTGTTTCTTGTTCTGCAGTGTGAGTCCCGATAAAGCCTCCTCTGAATTCCTTATCTGGCCACTTACCAATTTCTATCCATTAAAGAGTCCAAGGACCCAAGTTGGTAACATTATGTTGTGTAACAGGAAGTAACTTGCAATTATAAGACAAACAAGTACTAGGAATGTGTTGAGGTCCTTTAATGGACCGGAACGTTGTGGTCCGGAGTCTACCATAAGAAAGTAAGAGAGAGAGAGAAAGAGGCTGATATTCCTTGGTTTACGCAGAAAGCCAATAAAGCCTTTGACACAAGGCTTGCACCGCTACACGTAGGCACCAGGCGCCCTCTCGAGGAGGTGAAGGCACAGTGCACCTTCACCAGAGTGTCTTAGAAGCCGGGGCAAGAAACTGAGCTCAGTGAGTTTCTGTGCTCCAGAGAATTAGCCTGAGAGAGAGAAAGAAAGAAAGACACAGGGACCCAAGCTCTGATGGAGCAAAGGTGTTTATTTCAACATAGTGTGGGTATTTATACTGTCTTCAGTTCAGTTCAGTCACTCAGTCGTGTCCGACTCTTTGCAACCCCATGAATCACACAGCACACCAGGCCTCCTTGTCCATCACCAACTCCTGGAGTTCAC
Organism: Ovis canadensis; assembly: GCF_042477335.2. NCBI lineage: Eukaryota > Metazoa > Chordata > Mammalia > Artiodactyla > Bovidae > Ovis > Ovis canadensis. Next base: position 54,473,538 of record NC_091261.1, read on the forward strand.
TCAGACTCACGTCCATCAAGTCAGTGATGCCATCCAGCCATCTCATCCTCTGTCATCCCCTTCTCCTCTTGCCCCCAATCCCTCCCAGCATCAAAGTCTTTTCCAATGAGTCAACTCTTTGAATGAGGTGGCCAAAGGACTGGAGTTTCAGCTTTAGCATCATTCCTTCCAAAGAAATCCCAGGGCTGATCTCCTTCAGAATGGACTGGTTGGATCTCCTTGCAGTCCAAGGAACTCTCAAGAGTCTTCTCCAACACCCCAGTTCAAAAGCATCAATGCTTCGGCGCTCAGCCTTCTTCACAGTCCAACTCTCACATCCATACATGACCACAGGAAAAACCATAGCCTTGACTAGATGGACCTTAGTCAGCAAAGTAATGTCTCTGCTTTTGAATATGCTATCTAGGTCGTAACTTTTCTTCCAAGGAGTAAGCGTCTTTTAATTTCATGGCTGCAGTCACCATCTGCAGTGATTTTGGAGCCCCCCAAAATAAAGTCTGACACTGTTTCCACTGTTTCCCCATCTATTTCCCATGAAGTGATAAGGTAACTATTTTCAGCAAAAATAAAAATCAGAAATCCAAACTTACAAATTATCATAAGGCAATCCATATCAAAGACAGAGGGTTGTAAATAATCACTTTTACCATATGGTTCATAAAAAGGAAGAGGGTCATAAATAGTTACTTATCACCGTATGGAAAAACTAACGAAGGAAATGCATGCATTCTTCATTCCCTGGGAGTAGTTTGCTACTCCACTTAATTCCTGAATATTCAAGAATTAATAAGGGAAGGAGGATTCATGACAGATCCAAAACAGCATATAGGAAGCTTCCTGTTAAATGCTTCCTGACGGGGATGTAACGTACAACATAATAAATATAATCAACACTGCTGTATGTTATATATAAAAGTTTTTAAGAGAGTAAATCTAAGAATTCTCATCACAATAAAAAATATTTTGTTTCTTTAAATTTGTATCTATATGAGGTGATGATCACTAAACTTGTCATAATCATTCTATGATGTATTTAAATCAAATCATTATGCTATACATCCTAACTGTGTATTGTGAAGAAGTGAAAGTATTAGTTGCTCAGTTGTGTCTGACTCTTTGTGATCCCATGGACTATAGCCCACCAGGCTCCTCTGTCCATGGAATTCTCCGGACAAGATTACTGAAGTGGGTTGCCATTCTCATCTCCAGGAGACCATTCCGACCCAGAGATGGGTTCAAAACCTCATCTCCTGCATTGCAGGCAGATTCTTTACCCTCTGAGCCACCAGGAAAGCCCAAATGTATATTGTGCTGTATGTCAATTATATATCAATACAACTGGAGAAAAAAAGGAGACTAAGACAAGGATATGCACAGATGGAGGACTATGTGAGGACATGGGAAGAAGACAGCCACCTGCAAGCCAAGCAGAGACCTTAGAAGAAACCAAAGCTACAAAATCATGATATCCTGTCTCCAGAATTGTGACAGAATAAATTTCTGATGTTTATCCCAAAATATCTGTGATATTTTGTTATGGCAGCTCTAGCAGCCAAACTGGAGATGAGGAAATTGGCTTCCCATGTGGAAACAAAATGAAACTGGAACAGTATCTCATACTCTGTGCACACATACAACTCCAGACAGAATACAAGTTAAATATGAAAGCAAAACACTGAAACTATTAAAAGATAATACATGGAAATCCTTTATGATATCAGAATGGAGAAAGATTTCTTAACAAAACACATAAGTAAACCACAAATGAAACGATAAAGGAAAAGCTAGATAAATTTTATGTCAAAAATAAAGCCTATGGGATCAACAATTTATAAACAAAGTAAAGCATATATTGACAGAAAAAATTAAAACATATATTGCATATTGAGGATTAGTAAACAATATACATTCAGCTCCATGAACAGATAACACAATTGAAAAATGGCAAAGATAATTGACAACTTATGGAATAAAAGCCCCAAGTGGTGTAAAAATGTGTATACTTCAGCAGTGATTGTTGACGCATATCCTTGTAAAATAGGGAAGAACAAATCTGACTCCATATTTGATCTGTTTCTTTTACTTTAATCTTTGTATTCTATTGCTTTTGCTACAATAGTGTTGCCTATAGTCTAAAATTTACGGGAAAACCCGTTCTCAAGTCTCTGACCTTTAAAGGTATAACACTTTTCTATTCACACAGAGATAAGAAGTTGCAGAAGAATAACATTTCTCTTATTGGAGGTTTAAATGAACATTTGACCAGACCTACATGAACAGCTCTGAGAACAAAGGATTCCAACACTAAGAAGTATGCAAAAACCAACCACTCCCCTTCTCCTTTCATTATAAAAGAAGCCTGAATTCTAACTCAGGTCAGATGGTTCTTATAAAATTCAATATTCAAAAAACTAAGATCATGGAATCTGGTACCATCACTTCATGGCAAATAGAAGGGGGAAAAGTAGAACCAGTAACAGACTTTATTTTCTTGGACTCCAAATTCACTGTGATGGTGACTGCAGCCATGAAATTAAAAGATACTTGCTCCTTTGAAGGAACACTATGACAAACCTAGACAGCATATTAAAAAGCAAAGACATCACTTTGCTGACAAAGGTCTGTTAGTCAAAGCTAGGGTTTTCCCAGTAGTCATGTAAAGATGTGAGAGTTGGGCCATGACTCTTTGGTTGAACACTGGAGAACTGATGCTTTCAACTTGTGCTGCTGGAGAAGACTCTTGAGAGTCCCTTGAACTGCAAGGAGATCAAACCAGTCAATCCTAAAGGAAATGAACCCTGAATATTCATTGGAAGGACTGATGCTGAATCTGAAGCTCCAATAATTTGGTTACCTGATAAGAAGAGCTGACTCACTGGAAAAACAAAAACAAAACTGATGCTGGGAAAGATTGAAGGCAAAAGGAGAAGAGGACGGCACAGAATGAGATGGTTAGATAGCATCACCAACTCAATGGACATGAGTTTGAGCAAATCCCGGGAGATAGTGAAGGACAGGGAAGCCTGGTGTGCTTTACAGTCCATGGGGGTCACAGAGTCAGACATTATTTAGCCACTGAACAACAACAACAAGATGGTTCTTTGGGACACTAGTTCACCATCTTCTCTGTCTGCTGACCTTCCAAATAAAGTCACTATTCATTGCCCCAGCAACTCACCTCTGGATTTATTGCCCTGTCATGCAGCTGCCAGCATGAACTTGGACTCACTTGTGTTCTGCATTTTAAGTATGTTTAGTTTTTCCGTGAATAAAATAATTAAATTATAGTGATTTAATTATTTTTCCAGGAAAGGGGTGCTTTGTTTTGGCCATGCCACTCAGGCTTGTGGGATCTTGGTTAGTTCCCCCACCAGGTATCAAACCCGAGCTCCCTGCAGTGGAAGCAAGGAGTTCTAATCACTGGAGCACCTGGAAATTATCAGTATTAGCCTGGTTAAAAAAAATCTGAATCCTGAGTATGGATCCCTTGTTTCTAACTCCTAATGATATTCCACCTTTAAGCAGCATAGTGGTTTAATAGTTGAAATGGATATTTTTTCAATCAGGCTAAATTAGGAAACAACTTTTTAAATTTATATTTTAAAACCTATAATGTATTCTTTCAGTTAAACATTTTTTTCATCTCATCGAGGTAATATCAGTTTTTCCCTTTAACTTATTTACTTATGTTAATATATACCCTGATTACCCTTATAGTTTTAGAATAGAATCCACTTGGTTTCTAGTCTATGAAAATATTTCTATTTCTACAAAATATTATCAAAATATCCTACAAAAAATTATCTGTTGATAACTTCCCAGTATTTTTGCATGGGCAGCAATAATCAAGTTCTGTCTGTGCTTCCTTTTAAATCATAGTTTGTCCATTTTGGTACCTTTATGCTATTAAATAAATAGAAACTTTTCCTTCTTCTAATTCCTCTAAAACAATTTAAATATAAGAGTTTTCTGATCACTGGATGTTTGAAAGAATTCATTGGAAACACAATGATGGATACTTTTCGGCAAAGATTCCGTGATACTGTCTTCATTTTTATTCACGTCCAGGTTTTCTCGTTTCTCGGATCAAATCTGACACATCTGCTCCTTGAGAACCATAAAGAATTTAGAATTTATTAATACAGAGTGGATTCTCAATCCCTTAAGGGTCGGTGGCTCTGCACTTTCTTCATCCTACCTTTCACTCTCTTTTAAAAAAAATATAGTGACTTAATTATAACCTACCCCACTGCACTTGAGTTATAGATTAACTGCGGTTTTTTTGTACTTTACTATCTGTTTTCCATAAATGTGTTAGAATTATTTTTCTGTTTTCTCCAAGACCGACCCGCGTTCCAACGACGCCTGACGCTGCGTGTCCCAGGGCCTCCTGGGAAGTGTAGTTCGGCAGGGCCTTTCCCGGGCGCACGCGCAACCCTGTGCAGCCGGCTTGGCCCCTCTCTTTGTCTTTCGCTACCACGCGAGAGGCCACTGTGCGAGTGTCCGCGTGCTCGTGCGCGCTGTTCCCCGGCTAGGCTCCAGGCCGTCGGGAATCCCGCGGATCTGCCCGGGTCGCGCAAAGCCCGGGGGCGGGGCGGTCACTTGGGTCCCGGTACCCGTCCGGCGCGTCCGTGGTCCGAGGCGTTTTTTGCAGGTTCCGGGGCTGGATCCCTGTGGAGCGGGCGGCGGGGGCTGAGAGGGCTCGCGGGGGCCGGGTTGGGGGTCGTGCCAGGGCTGCAAGTGGGCATCCGCATTTCGGCCTGGGTCTCAGTGGCTGGGTTGCGGTGGGCACCGGTGGGTTCTAGCGGTGGGGGGAGGCCCTTCCTCCGCTGCGGCCAGTGCTCAGAGCGCCTTGACGTTTCCTTCCAGACCGGCTCGTACAGGTGGTGTCTCCCACGCGCGTGCCCGGCCACGCGCGACCTTAGGGACACACGGCCAGTCGTAGGGGCACCCTGGGAGTGTACGCGGGGCGACCCGATTATTCGCCTCCATCCCGGCTCCACCCAGCTTGCCTCTGCTTTTATCAGTAGGATTTTTTCCGAGGCGTCTCTACTAACAAAAAAGCCAAACAACTTTGACAGTTGCTAATGAGCTGAGGACAGCGTTGGCCTCAAGCCTTGTTTCTGACTTTGACCCACAACTGCCACTTGAATCAGTCAACTCACAATTTCTGAGTCTCAGGCTTTTCATCTGAAACCGAGGGAGTGGCAAGAAATGACCTTTTCTTCCCTAGCTTGGAAGCTTTTTGCAGTCATTAAAACACATTATTTTATTGGTTACTTATCGATTCATTACTGTTTGTTTCAGCCACATGGTGCTGGACTGAAACTACTTTGCTTGCCTGTTTTCTTGGGTTAAGGATTTTAAAATATGTTCACTGTCGTCAGTTTAGAGTGTATTGATAAACAGGTTCAAATGAAAATCATTCATGATCCAATCAACAGGAAATAGTCACTGCTACGCTAACATTTTGTACATCTTTTAGTCAATAAATGTGTGTATATTGTTAACAACCTAATTTGTTCCCTTTAAGAAAAAAAAAAAACAAATTGGAAATATGCTACATATCCTGCTTAAAGCCCTTACAATCTATCACAAATATGTTAAGTTGAAATATTTTGTCCCAAGTGGGGAGTTTGACCTTTCTGGGGGAGTTCTTTCAACTTGCCCCTGAGATCTTTTCTTTCTCTTCTTTTTCTCCTTAGTCTGCCTTGCTGCCATCGTCTCTGGACAGGGGACTGTATCGTGCGTGTACTGGGAACATAAACAGGGACTCCCAAGACATTTGCCCATCCCTCTTTCTACAGCTGTTGTGGGTCTTTGGTCACAGGCCCTGGGGTAGACTGCCTGGAACCAGTGGCCCCAATCTACCATTCGTGCATATATCATCTGTTTGGGGCACATGAACTTTTGTGCAGTATTACTTCTGTAATGAATGCTGAATGCATCAAAAAAGACAGCATGGTGTATAGAACATCTGGCACATAGTTGTTTAGTTGCTACATTGTGTCTGACCCTTTTGGGACCACATGGACTGCAGGTGGGCAAGGCTTCTCTGTCCTCAAGATTTCCTAGGCAAGATTACTGGAGTGGGTTGCCATTTCCTTCTCTAGGGGATCTTCCCAACACAGGGATCCCACCTGTGTCTCCTGCATTGGCAGGCAAGTTCTTCACCACTGAGCCACCAGGGAAGCCTGGCACATGATAGGTGTGAGTAAATGTCACTTTTCAGTGTTCTTTTTCCCTTGTAATTCCACAGGACTTGATGCTGAGTGGGAACTGTGGGATGATGATGAAGGTGCCCCTTCTTCCTGCAGGTGAACGTGCGCATGTCATGGGGAGAACTGCAGTCCTATGCAGGAAACTGCTGAGGTAAAGTCAAACCCATGAAGTTAAAAGGGGTCAAATTTTATAGCAGAGGGGTAGGCTTCCATTTGCTAAAGGAACACATGGAAGTCAAGAGGAAGAGCACTCAGGGAGAGCTCTCTTAAGAGCCAACCTGCAAAAACATTTGTTTAAATTAAATGAAAATAAGGTCGAATCTATTGTGCTGAGCAATTAATATCAAGTTTTTAAAAACTACCACACTGATGGCTTATCACACTTTTTCCACCTCAGATTCTTATACCTCATTTCAGCACTTCTCTCTACTCTTGATAAATTTTTGCTGAAACCCAACTAAACTTTGCCAAGTAGTTTCTGACAAAGGAAATTTAAAGATCACATTGTGAATTTGGCTGTCTGCTTAATTTTTATTCCATGAAATAAAGTGAAAGTGTAACACAAAGGAAATGACCTATTTTTTTTACTAGAGGTGTATCTTCCTTGTCTGGGGTATGTGTGTATGTTTGTATTATGATTGACTTTTCTTGAACCACACAGAGGTTATTACATTTTTTAATGGTTAAATCTATTGGCTTTTAAGTAAAATTTTTTTACTTTTGCCTTTGTAGCATGTATAGGGACATTTTCTCCCAAATTACACCATCATGGTTTTCATTATTTTAAGTTCTGATTCCTCTGATAGTTGACCCTTGAAAAATAGGGGTATGAAATGCATGGGTCCACTTATATGCAGTGTTTTTGTGTTTTTTTTTTTTTCAATAAATACCACAGTACTGTATGATCAGAGGTTGGTTGAATCTGCAGATATGAACCTTGGATATAGAGGGCTGACTATAAAATTAATTATGTGAGAATTTTTGAATGCATGGGTGGTACGGTGGATTAGTGTCCCTAACCCTCAAATTGTTCAAGGGTCAACTGTAGTTTGTTGTAATATATGAGATAGACATCTGGCTTTTTTTCCTTTCAAGTGTTAATCACTTCTCCTATTCATTAAGTAATCAGGTTTTACTGTGGGTGTGAAGTGCCACATTTATTGCATGAGAGATTTACATATTTGGGCTGTTATGCTTTATTTAGCTGTAAATCTTTTCTGGAGACAGTATGAAATACTTTTTTAAAATATAATTGTACAATATATGTTAATATTACATGGACCTATTTACACTCATTATCTTGTGTTTCCCAAAATGTCCAAAGCTGTTCCTGTACCTTTTTTTCTCCCAGGTGAACTTTAGAATTGCTTGTTAAAAAAAATTCTTTTGAGATTGTGATTGGAATTGACTAAAAATATAAATCATTCAGGGCTGAATTATGAAGTCTTTCTGTCCTAGAAAGACCAATTTGTGTGTGAGGAAGTCTATTTTTATAGTCCCCATTGGTGGGTTTAGTTTGCTTTAGCCTATGAACTGTATACATTTCTTGTCACGTATATTCTATGTTTTATGTATTTTTTTCTGATATGCATAGATTTTTTTTCTACATTTTTATTTGTTTAAATAAGAAGGCTGTTGATATTACAGTACTATGTCTGTTGATCTGGAAAGATGGTTTGCATAGTGGGAAGAAAGCAAAAACAGTTTTTAAATGTGACCTTATATTTTTGTTAAAAATATCCAGACTGTTTATACCACCTCTTAAGAGTGGTTATGTTTGGTCACAAGAAAGAAATTTTTCTTATTTAGTTTATATACATTTATAAGTTTTGTCATCATATTTTACTTCTGTAATAATAATTATGTCTCTTTTTGTCTTATGTGTGCCCGTTCCAGTTCTAAAATGAATATATTTTCACAATTTAGGGTATATAAAGGAATCATTTCTTGTGTAACTGGAAAGAACTTCAATATATATTTCTGAGTTGATACCAAGGGCTGAATCACAGGAAGACATGAAAGGGAAGAGGTTGGTGTTTGAAGTGCTGCTTTAGTGTGACATAGGGATGAGCAGGCTGTTCTTCATTTGTGCTTCTGTGGAACTAAGGTGACAGAATGTGTACATGGAAATAAGAGCTAATTCTGGGATGTATGGTGAGTGTGTGAACATATGTGTACATGAATACACACAAATAACTTTTTGATTTTGGAAGTAAATATCTTGAATGTAGGGCTTCCCATGGTTCAGTCATAAAAGAATCCACCTGCCAATTGAGGAGATGCAGGTTTGACCCCTGGGTCAGGAAGATCCCTGGAGAAGGAAATGGCAACCTACTCTAGTACTCTCGCCTGGGAAATCCAACGGACAGAGGAGCCTGGAGGGCTGTAGTCCATGGAGTTTGAAAAAGAGTCAGACACAACTAAGCAACTAAACGACAACAACCCTGAACATAGCAAAAGAGAGAAATAGCATTCATTTCTGATACTTAATAGTTGTGCAGTCATTGCCACACTCTGAGTTTCATTTTTTGTTCTATAAAATGGAGATTTTAATGCTTTTTTGTCAAATGCCTTTTGGGTTGTCTGTGAGGGTTGTTATAAAGTGCTTAGTATTTTGTCTTATATATTGAAAGCACTCAGATGTGAGAGCTATTGTTATTGCCAGGAACTAGTCACTTTCCCTTTAATATCTCATTTATTCCTCAGAATCCCCATGGCATTACATAGTGACTAAAGAGTAATTCTCCAGAAATATATACTCTCTATGCATCAAACAACATAACTTTAAGCATATAATCCAAACATCAACAGAAGTACAAGGAAAAACTGACCAATCTGTAATATTAGGAGAATTTAACATACTTCTTTTAGAAATTGATATGATTGGCAGACATAAATTAGGAATGTTATAGATTTTAAACCTTAGTTTCCTATTTGTTCTTACCCAAAGTCACAAAGCCAGGAAAAGGAAAAAGTTGATTAAAACTCAGATCTGTTTTAATACAAATCACATAAGCTTTCCAAAAGTCTATCTGTCTAACACAGAGCTGCCTTGTCCTTCCCAGCACCTGTTTCTCAATGTCCTCAGTGGACATTAACTGGATTTTAGGATTACTTCTGCTGAGTAATCTTTATCTGTGTGCAGAGACATAGACTTCTGCCATTCTTTTGTATCACATTCTATTTCTGTCCCTGGTAGTCCTGTGTCAGTTACAGAAAACACACTCTGGCATTAGATGATTATAAATTCCTATTTCCTAGCAAGAAAGGAAGGTATTTTAGGTGCACTATGAATATACCAATTGAAGTGCATTGGTCCCCAGGTTCACAGATCCTGGTTCCCCACAAATAAGCCTGCTCGTGTGAGACAAGAAAGACATTCCCAGCAGAGAAATTCATTCCTGGTGTTAGAGACCTCACTCCAGAGCTTCAGGGTAGAAGCAGAGGCCACAGGACTGAACAAACCTCAGACTTGCTGATCATCTCACAACAGGCTGCAGAAATGACCATGTTACAGGTGAGTTTGTGTTTATTCCTCATTATTTTTCCAGGGGATTAGAAGAGGTATGTAAGACTTGAGTGAAAAAGGAAACACAAGTGACAACTTGTGACAAGTGACAATGATCACTGCTTGTATTACATTGTTAAGAAGTCAGGGGAAGATACCCTCCGAATGGAAGACCCAAACTGGGACAAAATCAAAGCAGTGATGCAATAACTATAGGACCTTGAGAAGTTCTTAAAGTTTTGATTTTTGTAAGCCTTAGTGTCCAACATAATTATTCAATGAGCTATAAACTTCTCAAATTCTCAACAAGTGTAATAAATATATGAATTGTATTATCCAAAGGAAAAAGCAAAGTTCTTCATGGAAAGTAAGTATTTATTGGTCATTCCTTGGGGAAGCCTTTAAATAAATGATATAGTGGTAATGTCCTCAGGGGAAACATTGTAATAAATACAAGAGTATTGTAGCCATTTTTCATGGTTTTCCACGGAATGTGACCCAAAGGTAGTATGCCAAAGCCAAACTTAATCACTGTAATTATTTATTTATTTGCCTCTTAAGTTGTGAAGCAGAATTCATATGGAGAAAAATTCATAAAATGTTAAAGTGCAGCTTAATGTGTTATCAAATGAATACCCATGAAACCACCACTTCATTTCAAGAAATTGAACATCCCCTCCCAATCACAGCTTCTTCCTGACAGAGGGAATCATGACTTTAGCTTCTGTAACCATTTCCTTGCTTGTCTGTTTAGTTTTACTGCTAAGCGTTTATTCACAAACACTGCAATTGGTTTTGTCTGCTGTTTTCGTGCTCATTTGTGTTTTGCTTCTTTCACTGTCACTTTCATTTGTTTCTGAGATTCATTGCTTTTGCAACCTCTTCAATGAAGGCAGCTGCTTCTTTTTTAAGAAATATACATTCCGTTTCCTCAGTTTATTTTTTTCAAAGCTTTAAAAAAAAAGTTTATTTACTTGGCTGTGTCGGGTTTTAGTTGTGGCACGCAGGTTCTTCCTGCATCTTTTCAGGATCTTTCATTGCAGTGCACAGACTTTCTGGTTGTGACACATGGGCTCAGTAGTTGCAGTGTATGGCCTTAGTTACTCCACAGCATGTCGAGTCTTAGTTCTCAAACCAGGACTCAAACCTTGTCCCCTGCATTGCAAAGCAGATTCTTAATCACTGGACCATCAGAGAAGTCCCTGAAGGCAGCTCTTTAATATCATCAAATCCAGCCATTATCAAGTTTCCATTAGTCTCATAAATTCATAAGTTGTCATTTGTTTGCCTCAGACTCAAGTGAAGTTCATACAGTGCAGTTGATCTGTCTCTTAATTTTGGTACTGCGTATTTTTTTCTATCCAAATCATTTGTTGAAGAGGCCAGGCCATTGATCTGTAGTTTCTCACTATCTGAAGGCTCTGAATAAGAGATGTGGTGGGTAATGCATCCCCATGGTGTTACTGGTGTGTTGTCACTTGTGTTTCCTGTAAATTGGTAGATTCAGAGATGTGCTGTCCAATACTGAAGCCACTGGCCACATACGACTGAACTTAAGTTAATTCAGTTAAATCCCTTTGTCACGGTTGTTCCCTCTCAAGTGCTTAGTAGCCACAGATTGGACAGCCACGAACTGGGTAGAACAGGTAAAGAATGTTTCCATCATCATAGCAAGTTCCACACTGAGGTTTGATCAGGTTCAAGTGTGACTTCTTGGCAAGAATGCTTCAGAAGTTGTTGTGGTACTTCTTTCAGGAGGTGCACGATGCCCACAGGTCCCTCTTTGTCTTGCTATGGCTTTAAATGATCACTGCTTGTATGGATCATTTCATTAGGAGCTGCAGAATGATAACATCCTCCTTGTAACATTTTTTCTTATTTACTAACTAGAATGCTGTTCTCTAGTACCACAAAATACATCAAGGCTCAGTTTGTACATCTGCCCTACAATTGGTAGCTTAAAATTTAGTCATCGTAAAATTTTGTTATAATTTTAAAAGTATGGCCAAAACATGGAAATATACTAGATTTCTGCATATTGGCTTGGTATTCAGGAACTTCATAAGCCCATTTAAACTAACTAATAATTTTTCTTTAGATTTGGTTAGATTTCCATGTTTATAAAAATACCAGCAATACTTTTTTTTAATAAAAAGAAATTCCACTGACTTCCTAGTTTGCTAAGACTTTCTATAACAAATAAATGTTGATTATTTTTCAATTTTTGGTGTGTTGTCTCATCTGTTTGTTCTTTTTCATACTTTTATATTCTCCCTTATGAAATCTAGTCCTTCTTTTTGAAAAACATAAATGTGCTTTTTTAAAGCTGTTAGATTTTTCTGTTATCTGTAGCTCTTGTGATGTACATTCTTCCGCTTACAGATATGTTTTATCTGTATCTACTGAGGTGATAATATGTTTTTCCTTAATCTATTAATAGAGTAAATATCAATGATTTTTTTAAAAGTATTAAATCAACCTTGAATTTTGGGGATAAACTCCAGCTTATTTTTGATATATTTTCTTCTTCATATTTTATTCAGTATAGTAGCTTGGTGATATTGCTTAGGATTTTTACATCAGTGTTCATGTGTAACTTGGCCTTTGCTTTTCCCTTCTTGCGGTATCCCTATTGAGTTTTGTTATCAAGATCATGCAAGTGTCAAAAAGTTTATCAAAAGTTGCTTCCACGTTATATAAGAGTTTAATAAAATTGAAATTATTTCAGCATTAAATGTTTATAAAATTAACTGGTAAAGCCATTTTTTGTGAGATTTAAACTCAGGAGACCAGTTTTCCACATGGCCAATGCATGATTTTTAAAATCATTAATGAGTAAATGATCCATTTAAGAAGCAAGATAAAACAATAGATTTTAATGTGACGGTGTGAGAAGTTCACATCTTTAATGTAGAATGAAGATTCTACATTGCAGCTCATTTTTGTGAGACCAGTTGATTAGTTTTGATGTGATATCAAAGAATTTCCACAATGAACTAATTCTAATTGTTGTAGGGTCTTTTGGATTTTCTTTATGCAATCATGACATCTATGACAGTTTTACATGTTGTTTTCAATATTTATACTTGTTCCTCGCATTGTATTGTTCTGACCTCCTGCAGTACTTTGTGGACTAGAGGTGGCATTAGGAACACCCTTGTCTCATTAGGAACACCCAGGCCTGCACTGTACATTACATAGCACATCACAGACACTCACCTCTGACACCAGCCACCTGGAGTTAGCACAGACTCTGCAGGGTGAGAGCATCATCCCCAACAAGAGTGCCTTCACTTTAGTTGATAGCTGTAAGTTCGAGAGTCCTCAAGCCACACACAACACTTCTGTCCAACTGGCTGCAAATTTGTGGGGGTTCCTATGACCCCCTCAGGTTCAATGGAACAGTTCACAAAACTTAGGAAAGTGCTATACCTAAAACTAGTTTTATTACAAAGGACACAAGTTAGGACCAGCCAAATGAAGAGACACAGAGTGAGGTCTGGCAGTGTCCCAAACACAGAGCTGCTGTGCCCTCTCCCCGTGGAATCAGGATACATCATCCTCCTGGCGTGTGTCTGCTTACCAGCCAGAAAGCTAACCTGAGGCAGAAATATCCAGAGTTTTTATTGGGTGTCCACTATGTAGGTGTGATTGATTAAATCCCTGGCCATTTGATGGAACTCAGCCTCCAGTCCTGTCTGCTCCGTGGAGATTGGACTGATAGCATCTCTCTGAAAGCCGCAGCCCTCCAATCCAATGGTTGGTTCTTCCAGCATGGCCAGTGCTCACCTGGAGACTCCAGCAGCCCACCATGAGTTACTTTGTTCCATATACTCAGGAGGGACCCACCACTAATAGCACAGAAACCTGCCATCCCCAAAAACGGCACAAAAACCAGTTATATAACCTATAGCCATTAGCTTCACATACTGTTTAATTAAAATTAAGTAAAATAGAAAAGTCAGATTCTAGTCACCTTTGACATATTCAGTAGACACTGGTGACTGCCAGTGACTATATTGGATGATATAGATATGAGCATTTCAGTCGTCACAAGAAATTCTATTGGACAGTGCTATTCTAGTCCTTAGAGACCAAACACTCAGTGTTGTACCATTAAGTATGAACCTAGATAGCGTATTGAAAAGCAGAGACATTACTTTGCCAACAAAGGTCCGTCTAGTCAAGCCTATGGTTTTTCCTGTGGTCATGTATGGATGTGAGAATTGGACTGTGAAGAAAGCTGAGTGCCAAAGAATTGATGCTTTTGAACTGTGGTGTTGGAGAAGACTCTTGAGAGTCCCTTGGACTGCAAGGAGATCCAACTAGTCCATTCTGAAGGAGATCAGCCCTGGGATTTCTTTGGAGGGAATGATGCTGAAGCTGAAACTCCAGTACTTTGGCCACCTCATGTGAAGAGTTGACTCATTGGAAAAGTCTCTAATGGGGGCAGGAGGAGAAGGGGACGACAGAGGATGAGATGGCTAGATGGCATCACTGACTCGATGGACGTGAGTCTGAGTGAATTCCGGGAGTTGGTGATGGACAAGGAGGCCTGGCGTGCTGCGATCATGGGGTCGCAAAAAGTCAGACACGACTGAGCGACTGAACTAAACTGAACTGATGATGCTAGCTGTACATATTTTATAGATTATGATTATCAGATTAAATTTCCTTCTATTTCTAGTTTGTTGATAGTATTTTACAATGAACAGATTTTCACAATATGCCTTTTCTGCATTTTGAAATGACAATGGCTTTTCTCCTTTATTCTGTTAATATAGTAGTGATTTCAGAATCAGTATCTTACATAACTGAAAGAAACTTCATTTGGTCAGGCCGCATTATACTTTTTATGCATGTGTGTGTGTTAATTGCTCAGTCGCGTCCAACTCTTTGCAACCCCATGGACGGTAGCCCTCCAGGCTCCTCTGTCCATGGGATTCTTCAGGCAAGAATGCTGAAGTGGATAGCCATTCCCTTCTCCAGGAGGTCTTCCCAACCCAAGAATCAGACCCAGGTCTCTTGCGTTGCAGGCAGATTTTTTACCGTCTGAGCCACCAGGGAAGCCCCTTTTCTGCATGGCTAAATTCAATTTGCTAACACTTTGTTAGGAATTTTGATTCTCTAAGAGCTTGTAATGTTCTTTTGTTGTGTCCATGTCTCATTTGGGATTAGAGGTCTGCTGGCCTTACAAAATGAATTGAGAAGTTTGTACTGTTTATTCTCTGAAAGAATTTATATGAGATCATTTTATTTATTCCTTGAATGTTGGGAAGGATTCACCTCTGAAGCCAGCTAAAACTTGTGGTTTTTTTGAAGGAAGGTTTTTAATTGTGAGGGTCAATTCCTGTAATAGTTAAAGGACTAATTCAGACCTTCTTTCTTCTGTCACTTTTGAGTACATTGTCTTTCAAGAAATATATCTATTTTATCTAAGTTGCCATGTATGTTGGCATAAATTAATATTATCTTTTTAACACCATTATTGAACTATGTCAGTAGGATCCACTGACATCACTGACAAGTGTATAATTCAGTAATTTTTTTAGCAACTTTATATTATATAACCATCATCACAATCCAGTATTAGAAGGGTTCTATCATCCCAAGAGAATCTTTGTGACATTTGCAGTCGGTTTCTCCTCCCATCCCCAGCCTGAAGCAACCACTAATTTGCCTGCTGTCTATACAGGTTTTCCCTTTGGAAATATCATATAAATTGATTTTTATAAAAGCATAATCTTTTGTTTCTAGCTTCTTTCAATTAGCATAGTATTTTTGAGGTCCATCTATGTTTTAGTATATGTCAGAAACACATTCTTATTGTTGAATAGTATTCCATTGTATTGAATATATCATTTTTTATTTATCCATTCACCACTTGATGGACACTTGGAATATTTATACTTTTTGGTATATTTGTTATATAAATAAATTTTTATAAGTAGTACTAATATGAACAATCACTTATAAGTATTTTATTAAAGTATAGGTGATTTTACAATGTTGTGTTACTTTCAGGTTATAGCGTTTATATGTATATGCATATATATATATATTCTTTTTCAGATTCTTTTTCATTATAGGGTATTATAGATACTGAATATAGCTCCCTGTGCAGGTCCTTATTGGTTATCAATGGGATTTTATATATAGTAGTGTGTATATGTTAATCCCAAACTTCTAGTTTATCCCTTCACATTTCCCTCCTTACCCTTTTAGTAGCCATAAGTTTGTTTTCTATATTTGTGAGTTTGTTTCTGTTTAATAAATAAGTTCATTTATATTACTTTTTTAGATTCCACTTATAAGTGATATATAATATTCGTCCTTCTCTATCTGACTTACTTCTCAGCATGATAATCTCTAGGTCCATCCATGTTGCTGCAAATGGCATGATTTCATTCTTTTTTATGACTGGTATTCCACTGTGTATATATACCATATCTTTATCCATTTTTTCGTGGACACTGAGATCACTTCTATGTCTTGGCTATTGTAAATAGTGCTGCTGTGAACTTAAGAGGCACATGTATCTTTGCAAGTAAGAGTTTTAATCTTTTCTGGATATATGCCCAGGAGTGAGATTGCCAAGTCTGTGGTAACTCTATAATTAGTTTCTTAAGGAGCCTCCATACTGTTTTCCAGAGTGACTACACAAATTTACATTCCAACCAACAGTGTAGGAGGGTTCCATTTGATCCATGCCCTCTCCAGCATTTATTATTTTTAGACTTTTTGATGATGGCCATTCTGTCTGCTGTGAGGTGATACCTTATTGTAGTTTTGATTTGCACTTTTTTAATAATTAGTGATGATGCACATCTTTTCATGTGCTTTTGGACCATCTATATGTCTTCTTTGGAAAAATGTCTACTAATGTCTTCTGCCCCATTTTTTGATTGAATTGTTTGTTTTTTTGATATTGAGCTTTATGAGCTGTTTGTATATTTTGGAAACTAAGACCTTGTCAGTCACATCATTTGCAAATATTTTCTTCCATTCTGTAGGTTGTCTTTAAATGTTGTTTCTGGTTTCCTTTGCTGTGCAAAAGATTTTATGTTTAATTAGATCCAATTTGTTCATTTTTGCTTTATTTCCATTACTCTAGGAGACAGATCCAAAAAATTATTTTTGAGATTTATATCAAAAAGTATTCTCCCTGTGTTTTCCTCAAGGAGTTTTATAGTATCCAGTCTCACATTTAGATCTTTAATCCATTTTGAGTGTATTTTCATATGTGGTGTTAGAGAAGGTTCTACTTTCATTCATTTACGTGTAACTGCCCAGTTTTCTTAGCACTGCATATTGATAAGATTATCTTTTCTTTGTTGTATGTTTTCCCCTACTTTGTTGTAGATTAATTGACCCTAGTGTGTGGGTATGTTTCTAGGCTTTCTATCTAGTTTCATTGATGTATATGTCTGCTTTTGTGCCAGTACCATAATGTTTTGATTACTGTACCTTTGTAGTATAGTCTGAAGTCAGAGGGTGTGATTCATCCAGCTCTATTAAAGATTCTTTACTGATTATTTGGGATCTTCTATGTTTCTATACATATTTTAATACTATTTGTTTATTAATAGTTCTGTGAAAAAAATGCCCTAATTTCATAGGGGTTACATTGAATCTGTAGATTGTCTTGAGTATTATGGTCATTTTAACAATATTGATTCTTCCAATGCAAGAATATAGTGTATCTTTCCATCTATTTGTATCACCTTTTTTTTTCATCAGCATTTTGTAGTTTTCAGAGCACAGGTCTTTTGCCTCCTTAGATCAGTTTATTTCTAGATATTTTATTCTTTTTGATGCAGTGGTAAATGGGATTGTTTCCTTAATTTCTCTTTCTGATATTTCATTATTCAGTTCAGTTCAGTTCAGTCGCTCAGTTGTGTCCGACTCTTTGCAACCCCATGAATCGCAGCACGCCAGGCCTCCCTGTCCATCACCATCTCCCGGAGTTCACTCAGACTCAGGTCCATCGAGTCCGTGATGCCATCCAGCCATCTCATCCTCAGTCGTCCCTTCTTCTCTTGCCCCCAATCCCTCCCAGCATCAGAGTCTTTTCCAATGAGTCAACTCCTCGCATGAGGTGGTCAAAGTACTGGAGCTTCAGCTTTAGCATCATTCCTTCCAAAGAAATCCCAGGGTTGATCTCCTTCAGAATGGACTGGTTGGATCTCCTTGCAGTCCAAGGGACCCTCAAGAGTCTTCTCCAGCACCACAGTTCAAAAGCAACAATTCTTCGGCGCTCAGCCTTCTTCACAGTCCAACTCTCACATCCATACATGACCACTGGAAAAACCATAGCCTTGACTAGACGGACCTTTGTTGGCAAAGTAATGTCTCTGCTTTTGAATATACTATCTAGGTTGGTCATAACTTTTCTTCCAAGGGGTAAGCGTCTTTTAATTTCATGGCTGCAGTCACCATCTGCAGTGATTTTGGAGCCCCAAAAAATAAAGTCTGACACTGTTTCCACTGTTTCTGCATCTATTTCCCATGAAGTGATGGGACCAGATGCCATGATCTTCGTTTTCTGAATGTTGAGCTTTAAGCCAAGGTTTTCACTCTCCTCTTTCACTTTCATCAAGAGGCTTTTTAGCTTCTCTTCACTTTCTGCCATAAGGGTGGTGTCATCTGCATATCTGAGGTTATTGATATTTCTCCCAACAATCTTGATTCCAGCTTGTGTTTCTTCCAGTCCAGCATTTCTCATGATGTACTCTGCATAGAAGTTAAATAAGCAGGGTGACAATATACAGCCTTGACGAACTCCTTTTCCTATTTGGAACCAGTCTGTTGTTCCATGTCCAGTTCTAACTGTTGCTTCCTGACCTGCATACAGATTTCTCAAGAAGCAGGTTAGGTGGTCTGGTATTCCCATCTCTTTCAGAATTTTCCACAGTTTATTGTGATCCACACAGTCAAAGGCTCTGGCATAGTCAATAAAGCAGAAATAGATGTTTTTCTGGAACTCTCTTGCTTTTTCCATGATCCAGCGGATGTTAGCAATTTGATCTCTGGTTCCTCTGCCTTTTCTAAAACCAGCTTGAACCTCAGGGAGTTCACGGTTCACGTATTGCTGAAGCCTGGCTTGGAGAATTTTGAGCATTACTTCACTAGCATGTGAGATGAGTGCAATTGTGTGGTAGTTTGAGCATACTTTGGCATTGCCTTTGTTTGGCATTGGAATGAAAACTGACCTTTTCCAGTCCTGTGGCCACTGCTGAGTTTTCCCAATTTGCTGGCATATTGAGTGCAGCACTTTCACAGCATCATCTTTCAGGATTTGAAACAGCTCAACTGGAATTCCATCACCTCCACTAGCTTTGTTTGTAGTGATGCTTTCTAAGGCCCACTTGACTTCACATTCCAAAATGTCTGGCTCTAGATTAGTGATCACATCATCATGATTATCTAGGTCATGAAGATCTTTTTTGTACAGTTCTTCTGTGTATTCTTGCATATATAGAAATGCAATGGATTTTGGTGTATTTATTTTGTATCCTGAAACTCTACCAAATTTATTGATGAGTTCTAGTAGTTTTCTGGTGGCATCTTTAGGACTCTCTGTGTATAGTATCAGGGACTTCCCCAGTGGCTCCGCAGTGAAGAATCTGCCTGCACTGCAGGAGACTTGGCAGTAGACAAGGGTTTAGTCCCTGGGTTGGGAAGATACCCTGGAGAAGGAAATGGCAACCCACTCCAGTATTCTTGGCTGGGAAATCCCAGGGGGTCCCAGACAGAGGAGCTTAGTGGGCTATAGTCCATGGGGTTGCAAGTGAGTCAGATATGACTGAGCAACTAAACAACAATGTATAGTATTATATCTTCTGAAAACTGATAATTTTACTTCTTCTTTTCAGATTTGGACTCCTTTTATTTCTTTTTCTTCTCTGATTGCCATGGCTAGGACTTCCAAAACTGTTGAATAAAAGTGGCAAGAGTGGGCATCTTTGTCTTGTTCCTGATCTTAGAAGGGATACTTTCAGCTTTTCACCATGGAATATGATGGTAGCTGTGTGTTTGTCATATATGGCCTTTATTGTGTTGAGGTATGTTTTCCCTATGCTTACTTTTTGGAGTTTTTATCATAAATGGGTGTTAAATTTTGTCAAAAGCCTTTTTTGCATCTATTGAGATGATTATATGGTTTTTATTCTATTGTTTGTTAATGTGGTATATCATGTTGCTTGATTTGCAGATACTGAAAAATCCTTCTCTCCCTGAGTTAAACTCCTTTTGATCATGGTGTATGATCCATCCTTTTACTATATTGTTGGATTCACATTGCTAGTATTTTTATGAGGATTTTTGCATCTATGTTTATCAGTGATATCAGCCTGTAATTCTCTTTATTTGTGTGTGATACCTTTGTCTGGTTTAGGTATCAGGGTGATGATGGCCTCATAGAATGAGTTTGGAAGTGTTCATCTGCAAGTTTTGGAATAGTTTCATAAGGATAAGTATTAACTCTTTAAATGTTTGGTAGAATTCACCTGTGAAGTCATCTGCTTCTGGACTTTTATTGTTGGTAGTTTTTAAATTACTAATTCAATCTCATTACTGGTAATTGATCTGTTCATATCTTCTATTTCTTTCTGGTTCAGTCTTAAGAGATTATACTTTGCTAAGAATTTTTCCATTTCTTCCAGTTCAGTTCAGTCACTCAGTCGTGTCTGACTCTTTGCATCCCCATGGACTGCGGCACGCCAGGTTTCCCTGTCCATCACCAATTCCTGCAACTTGCTCAAACTCAAGTCCATCAAGTTGGTAATGCCATCCAACCATCACATCCTCTGTTGTCCCCTTTTCCACCTGCCTTCAATCTTTCCAGCATCAGGCTCTTTTCTAATGTCAGTTCTTTGCATCAGGTGGCCAAAGTACTGAGCTTCAGCTTCAACATCAGTCCTTCCAATGAATATTCGGGACTGACTTCCTTTAGGATTGACTGGCTTGATTTCCTTGCAGTCCAAGGGACACTCATGAGTCTTCTCCAACATCACAGTTCAAAAGCATCAATTCTTTGGTGCTCAGCTTTCTTTATAGTCCAACTCTCACATATATAGATGATTACTGGAAAAACCGTAGCTTTGACTAGATGGACCTTTGTTGGAAAAGTAATGTCTCTGCTTTTTAATGTGCTGTCTAGCTTGGTCATTGCTTTTCTTGAAAAGATGCTTTTCAAGGAACAAGCATCTTTTAATTTCATGGCTGCAGTCACTATCTGCAGTGATTTTGGAGACCCCCAAAATAAAGTCTGTCACTCTTTCCATTGTTTCCCCATCTATTTGCCATGAAGTGATGAGACAAGATGCCATGATCCTGGTTTTCTGAATGTTGAGTTTTAAGCCAACTTGTTCACTCTCCTCGTTCACTTTTATCAAGAGGCTGTTTAGTTCCTGTCAACTTTCTGCCATAAGGATGGTATCATCTGCATACCTGAGGTTATTGATATTTCTCCTGGCAATCTTGATTCCAGCTTGTGCTTCATCCAGCCCAGCATTTCACATGATGTGCTCTGCATATAAGTTAAATAAGCGGAGTGACAATATACAGCCTTGACATACTCCTTTCCCAATTTGGAACCAGTCTGTTGTTCCATGTCCGGTTCTAACTGTTGGTTCTTGACCTGCATACAGATTTCTCAGGATGCAGATAAGGTGGTCTGGTATTCCCATCTCTTGAAGAATTTTGCACAGTTTGTTGTGATCTACACAGTCAAAGGCTTTGGCATAGTCAGTAAAGCAAAAGTAGATGTTTTTCTGGAACTCTCTTGTTTTTTCCATGATCCAGCGGATGTTGGCAATTTGATCTCTGGCTCCTCTGCCTTTTCTAAATCCAGCTTGAACATTTTGAATTTTACAGTTCACGTACTGTTGAAGCCTGGCTTGGAGAATTTTGACCATTACTTTGCTAGCGTGTGAGATGAGTGCAATTGTGCAGTAGTTTGGGCATTCTTTGGCATTGCTCTTTTTGGGGATTGGAATGAAAACTGACCTTTTCCAGTCCTGTGGCCACTGCTGAGTTTTCCAAATTTGCTGGCATATTGAGTGTAGCACTTTCACAGCATCATCTTTCAGGATTTGAAATACATCAACTGGAATTCCATCACCTCCCCTAGCTTTGTTTGTAGAGATGCTTCCTAAGGACCACTTGACTTCACATTTCAGGATGTCTGGCTCTTTGTGAGTGATCACACCATCATGTTTATCTGGGTCAGGAAGATGTTTTTTATATGGTTCTTCTGTATGTTCTTGCCACCTCTTCTTAATATCTTCTGTTTCTATTAGGTCCATACCATTTCTGTCCTTTATTGAGCCCATCTTTGCATGAAATGTTCCCTTGGTATCTCTAATTTTCTTGAAAAGATCTCCAGTCTTTCCCATTCCATCGTTTTCCTCTATTTCTTTGCACTGATCACTGAGGAAGGCTTTCTTATCTCTCCTTGCTATTCTTTAGAACTCTGCATTCAGATGGGTATATCTTTTCTTTTCTCCTTTGCCTTTCACTTCTCTTCTTTTCTCAGCTATTTGTAAGGCTTTCTCAGACAACCATTTTGCCTTTTTTATGTCTTTTTCTTGCATTTCTTCCAAGTTGACCATTTTATTGGTATATAGTTACTTGTAGTGGTCTCTTATGAGCCTTTCTATTTCTGTAGTGTTGGTTGTAACTTCATTTCTGAGTTTATTGATTTGGGCCCTCTCCCTTTTTTCCTGATGAGTCTGGCTAAAGGTTTGTCAGTTTTGTCTCTTCAAAAAACCAATTTTTAGTTTCATTGATCTTTTCCTTTTTTGTTTTTTCTTCCCTTATCCCTATTTCAGGTATTTCTCTTCTGATCTGTATGATTTCTTTCTACTAACTTTGGATTTTGTTTTTCTTTCTTTAGTTGCTTCACATGTAAGGTTGGCTTGTTTATTTGAGGTTTTTCTTGTTTTCTGAAGTAAGCTTGTATCACTATAAACTTCTCTCTTAGAACTGTTTTTGCTGCATCCCGTAGGTTTGGGGTCATCATGTTTTTATTTTCATTTGTCTCTAGGTTTTTTTTCCTCCTTGATTTGTTCAGTGGTCCATTGAATCACTGGCATATTACAGCTTCCATGTGCTTGTGTTTTTTGCAGTTTTTTTTTTCCTTGCAGTTGATTTCTAACCTCAACCACGTTGTGGTTGCAAAAGATGCTTGATATGATTTCAGTTTTCTTAAAATTATGCAGGCTTGTTTTGCAGTGATCTGGAGAATGTTCCATATGCTTTTGAAAAGATTGTATATTCTGCTGGTCTTGAGTGTAATGTTCTCTATGTTTATATTAACCAGTTTAGTCTAATACGTTTTTTAAGGCCAGTGTTTCCTTACTGATTCTTTAGTCTACATGATCTGTCCATTGATGTAAGTGAAGTGTTAAAGTCCCCTATTTTATGTGTTTGTGTGTGGGTGTAATATATAAAACCAGTGGCCCAGCGGTAAAGAATCCACATGCAATGCAGGAGACACAGGAGATGGCAAGTTCAAACCCTAGATCAGGAAGATCCTCTGGAGAACGAAATGGCAACCCACTCCAGTATTCTTGTCTAAAGAATCCAGTGAACAGAGGAGCATGGTGGGCTACAGTCCATAGGGTTGCAAAGAGTTGGATATGACTGAAGTGACTGAACACAGCAGCACAGCACATTATTGTGTTACTGTCAGTTTCTCCCTTTATGTCTGTTAACATTTGCATTATACATTGAGGTGCTATGTTAGGTGCATATGTATTTATAATTATTATATCTTCTTCTTGGATTGATCCCTTAATCATTATATAGTGTCCTCTTTTGTCTTGTAACAGAGAAGTTCTGGATTTGTTTCTGTAGGTCTCCTTTTTCCTGTCTTTTGTTCTCTTCTCTTGTGATTAGATGACTCTCTTTAATGTTAGGCTTGTATCCCTTTTTCTTTTCTAGTATGTATATCTATTATTACAGATGTTTTGATTTGTGGTTACCATGAGGTCTTTGTATAGCAATCTGTATATATAAGTGATTACTTTAAGTTGCTCATCTTTTAATTTCAAATGCATTTTTAAAAGCCTGCATTTATATTCTCCTCCCCTCACAATTACTGTTGTTACCATATTTTACATCTATTTTATGATCCCTTAACTGCTTATTGATAAATGATTTTACCAGCTTTGTCTTTTAACCTTCTCACCAGCTTTGTGTGTGGATTACCAGGTTTACTGTGTGTTTGCCTTTACTGGTGGACTTTCTTGTTTCTTAATTTTCTTTTTCACCTTGAGACATTCCTTTGTCATTTGTTGTAAAGCTGGTTTGGTGGTGCTGAATTCTTTTAGGTTTTCTTTAGTCTGTAAAGTGTTTGATTTCTGTCAAATCTGAACAAGATTGCTTGGTAGGCAGAGTATTCTTGATTGTAGGTTTTTCCCTTTCATCACTCTCAAAGTGTGTGATGTGCTGTTTACAGTCAGGTTTCTTATTTTCTGGTGGTATTGTGAATTTTTGAAAGAGTATGTTTGTGCTTTCTTGTCATCTCAGGAGACTTTGGGACAGAAATCCATCTTGATTTAAAATCCAGATACCACGACTTCCCTAGTGGTCCATTGGTTAAGAATCTGCCTGCTAATGTAGGAGACGGGGGTTCGATCCCCGGTCTGGGAAGATTCCTCATGCCACGGGGTAACTGAGCCCATGCACCACAACTACAGAGCCTACACTCCAGAGCCTGTGAGCTGCAACTACTTAAGCCTGCTTGCTCTAGAGTCTGCATGCGACAACTACCAAAAGCCCATGTGCCCTAGAGCCTGTGCTTTGCAACAGGAGAAGCCACCACACTGAGCCGCCTGTGCACTGTAGCAAGAGAAAGGCCACACACAGCAACAAAGATCTAGAGCAGTCAAAAATAAAAATAAATAAATAAAATTAATTTTTTTAATATCTGAATATCTTTCTGCAATGTAAATTAGGTTATATCACTTCCATCCTGTAAAATCTCTAATGGCTAATTGTCAGCAGTGAGAAGGTGTGGTAACCACATCTGCCTTGCTCCTACTGTGGCCTGCAGTCCAGTCACTACAGGTACCCTGGGACCTTGTCTGACTGAACTGTTTATACTGTGTTACCCTAGCAGTTTGGGTCCCCATTTTGGACCTGATGTCACTCAGAATGCTTTTGCATCCCCTTTTCTATGGAAACCACTACTAATTTCCTAAAACTTTATTTCATGTATCACATCTTCAGTAGAGACTGATATGACCATAGATGGAGTGCTGGGCTCCCTCTCTGACCCATGTCATGCCCTCACTGGACTTTCTGCCTTAACTCTTAAAGCAACTTGCTTTATTTATAAGTGTACACATTTGTATATGTCTACAACCTAAGAAGTTTTTGAGGATATTGTTTTATTATCTTTCTTTTGTTGCTGCCTCTTCTGGTGCCAAATTTGACATTCAGTGAAAACTTTGTTAGTGGTTTGGAAAATTTAAACTCATGTATTTCAGTTCTCATGTAAATGAGAGGATGAAAGAATGCATAATTGCCTTTTATCCCACAAAATAGAGTGCAAAAGTTGGGACCCAATAGACATTCTGTAACTTACCATGATAAAAATGATGTGTTTAAGCTCTGATACTTGTTTCCTATATCACCTAGTGATTTCTGCTTCTGATTCACTAGGACTGTGCTCTTACAGGGGTCATTCTCATTTGAAGATTTATCTGTGGACTTCACCCAGAAGGAATGGCAGCTACTGGACCCCCATCAGAAGGACTTATACAAGGATGTCATGTTGGAGAATTATAGCAGTCTCGTGTCCCTAGGTAAGAAAAGCTACCCAGGACTTCCCTGACAGTCCAGCAGTTAGAACTCTGTACTTCTACTTCAGGGGGGCCTGGGTTCAATCCCTGGTCAGGGAACTATGATCCTGAGAGCTTTGTAGCATGGACAAAAAAAGAAAAACTTCCCAGAAGATCTCATATTGTGTCTAGTACCTTGCTTGTTCTTTTTTAGTTTCTGAGAGTTCTGGGACTTGCAAATTTTTTAATGATTTTGGACCTAAATTTTAGAAATCAAAGTTCTTGGACTATGACAGTCCCAGGAAAAGTATTTGAACCTCACCTTCCAATAATGAAGTCTTAATTTCATTGTGCCACCTCTGAAGTTAATAGCAATAGTGGTAGTGAGGCTCCTGAGGCTTTACCAACAAAGGTCCATATTGTCAAAGCTATGGTTTTTCTAGTTGTCATATATGGATGTGAGTGAGAGTAGGACCATAAAGAAGGCTGAGTGTTGAAGAATTGATGCTTTTGAACTGTGGTATTGGAGAAGACTCTTGAGAGTCACTTGAACTGCAAGAGGATCAAACTAGTCAATCCTAAAGGAAATCAGTCCTGAATATTCACTGGAAGGACTGATGCTGAAACTGAAGCTCCAATACTTTGGCCACCTAATATGAAGAGCAAACTCATTAGAAAAGACCCTGATGCTGGGAAAGATTGAATATGGTTGGATGGCATCACTGATTCAGTGGACATGAGTTTGAGCAAGCTCTGAGAGATGGCAAAGGACAGGGAAGCCTGGCATACTGCAGTCCATGGGGTCGCAAATAGTCGGACACGACTGAGTGACTGAACAGCAACAAAGCTCCTGAGGCATGTAATTTACCAAATTTCACATATTGTTCTTATATTGACTCAATTGTAAGAGTAATCCTGTGTGGCAGGTGTGCTGCACTATTTTTTTTTTTCTTCTAGTGAGGAAATTGAAACAAAGAAAAGAGTTAAGTATTTTTCCCAAGGCCTGACAGCTAGGAAATGAAAGAGCCTGGATTTGAACCAGGGCAGACCAACTACAGAGCCTCTGAAAGGTTTATGGTTTTGGACTTGAGTTATAGAAGTCAAAGATTCTTAGACCATATTATCCACTGGGGAGACTGTTACCATTCCTCTGAGGATTGTTTACTTTGTTGGTATTCATGTGGGTGGCTTCACTGGGTCAGCTAATTCCAAACCTTGCTTCTTCTTCAGAGGCCTCAAAGGCCATGCAGTAGGGGCCAAGGTTTTTGTGATTTTCCCTGAACAGGTTATGAAGTTATGAAACCTGGTGTCATCCTTAAGTTGGAGCAAGGGGAAGAGCCATGGACAGGAGATGGAGAAATTCCAAGTTCAGACTCGTTAGGTGAGTATATGAAGACCAGACAGAGGAGAGAAGGTGGAAGTCATTCTCAGCTGGTGGTGCTTGGCATCCTTGAAATGTGCCTTAGAGGGCTCTTTTCAAAATCTCAAACCTTTAATGGTGATTCAGAACAGTTAACATGAGCTACTGAATTGAATCACATTACATGTGGCTTCTTTGCTCATAGCTTGAAGTACATGTGGCTTCTTTGCTCGTAGCTTGAAGTGAAATGTTTCCAGCTGGTTTGGCCCATGATGTTATTCCCATTCTTTCACATCTGGGACTTTGACTTCTTGTTAGGTATTCTGTCCCCTGATGTGGTTAATCTCCTTCTGTCCTCCCTTCTCTCTGTGGTCAAAGACACCTGCGCTTGACCATCAGGGCTTTATTTTTCCCACTTTGGGTGTCTCTGATGTGAAACCCTCTCTGTTCAGCCTTATTATATCAGAAAGTGGATTATTATTCCTCCCAAACTGTTGGTCCACTTCTCCCCTTAGTTGGTCAAGTTCTGTTGTGCTTTTTCTGTAGCCTAGACATGGAGTATATGGAATTACCTCTTTTCTACCTTTTTTTTTTTTTTAACTAAGTTTTTTACCTTTGGAAAACATCTTTTGAAAGACTTCTCTATTCCCACTTTAAACTAATCCTAGTCTGAACTTCCCAAATTACTAGCTAGTGTAGATCCCAGTTCTCATCTTCTTTTGTGAGTTACGTGGCACCACCAAGCATCCAGCACTGCTCTGAAGAGCTGGGCCCTCCTCCTCGTTTCCTGTTGTGTGACACTGACTTAATTCAAGGTCCCTCAAAAGCAGACCCTGAGATACTTAGTGGGACTGTGATCTCTACAGTGTTAGTGGGAGAAGAGGAAGTGAGATGGGGTGAGAGAGGAATGCATGAACAGTGTGCTTCTGGGAACCCTCTGAGGAACCAGAAAGCTAGCACCACCCTCTGTCTCCTGTTTCTCAGTGACTGAGTATTGCCCCAGGGAATATTAAGGCTCCAGAGTATCTGGCATCCCTGCACATGGCCCAAGAATGCACTTGCAGCCCATCTCTCCATCTCTTGGTGGAGAGATGTGGGCATGCTGGTTGTGTCCCACAATTGACCTGAGCTGCAGTGTCCTCTGAGTGTGGCTGAGGGGGGGCAGGTGACACTGAGGACCTGTGGAGTGAGCCCATGTAGCCTGTTCAGCGATTACTCCCTTTGCCCCAAGTTGGTGGTCAGTTTCATTTAAACTTAATCTACTGTCTGCTTTCTGTTCTTGTTTACAGTGTTTAAAGTGTTTTTCAATACCTAGAGGTTAGATATTGCAGTCATACTAGGAAACTAAACATTAAAAGGCCTTAATTCCATCAAATAGCATTTCTAGGTTTTTATTCAATAAACACATCTATGAAAGGACTTATAGGACTTTTTTTTTTTTCTTCATAGATCAAGTCTTTCAAGTAAACGGTCACATGACTTGGCACAAGGATAACAAGAAGTTTAAAAATATGAAACAAGATCATGAATGTGATGCACTTGGAAAAAAGTTTAATCTGAGCACGAACTTTATTCCTTTAAGGAAATCAAACAAAGAAGGTGACATAGATGGATTAATTTTAAAACATCATTTAGATTTTCTTATTCCAAAAGCAAACTATGGAAGAATGGAACCAGCTGACTTAAACATATTTGATAAATTATTTCTCCATACCAAGACTGAGGAAACTGATACTTGGTTAAAATACTATGCATGTGATAAAATTAGCTATAAGAAGTCACAGATCATCATATATCACAGAAGTCGTTCAGGGGAGAAGCTCTATGAATGCAGTGAATGTAGGAAACGCTTCAATAAGAAATCAAGTCTCATTAAACATCAGAGCAGACATATAAGAGAAATAGCCTATGGCTGTGGTAAATGTGGCAAAACTTTTCCCCAGAAGTCACAGTTTATTACACATCATAGAACTCATACAGGAGAGAAACCTTACAATTGTAGCCAGTGTGGGAAAGCCTTCTCCCAAAAGTCACAGCTGACATCCCATCAGAGGACACATACAGGAGAGAAACCATATGAATGTGGTGAGTGTGGGAAAGCCTTCTCCCGGAAGTCACATCTCATATCACATTGGAGGACACACACAGGAGAGAAACCCTATGGATGCACTGAATGTGGGAGGGCTTTTAGTGAAAAGTCAAATCTCATCAATCATCAAAGGATTCATACAGGAGAGAAACCTTTTGAATGTAGAGAATGTGGGAAAGCCTTCAGCAGGAAGTCACAGCTTGTCACACATCACAGGACCCACACAGGAACAAAACCCTATGGATGTAGCGATTGTAGAAAAGCCTTCTTTGAGAAATCAGAGCTAATTAGACATCAAACAATTCATACTGGAGAGAAACCCTATGAGTGCAGTGAATGTGGGAAAGCCTTCAGAGAGAGGTCTAGTCTTATTAACCATCAGAGAACCCATACAGGAGAGAAGCCTCATGGATGCATCCAGTGTGGGAAAGCCTTTTCCCAGAAATCTCACCTCTTATCACATCAGATGACACACACAGGAGAGAAACCGTTTGTATGCACTAAGTGTGGGAAGGCTTTCAGTAGGAAATCCCAGCTTGTCAGACATCAGAGAACTCATACAGGTGAAAAACCCTACGAGTGCAGTGAATGTGGGAAAGCTTTCAGTGAAAAATTAAGCCTCACTAATCACCAGAGAATTCATACAGGAGAAAAACCGTATGTGTGCAGTGAGTGTGGAAAAGCCTTTTGTCAGAAGTCACATCTTATATCACATCAGAGGACACACACAGGAGAGAAACCCTATGAATGCAGTGAATGTGGGAAAGCCTTTGGTGAAAAGTCAAGCCTTGCAACACATCAGAGAACCCATACAGGAGAAAAACCTTATGCATGCAGGGACTGTGAAAAAGCCTTCTCCCAGAAGTCACAGCTCAATACTCACCAGAGAATTCACACAGGAGAGAAACCATATGGATGCAGTCTTTGTCAAAAAGCTTTCTTTGAAAAATCAGAACTAATTAGACATCAGAGAACTCATACAGGAGAAAAGCCTTATGAATGCAGTGAATGTAGGAAAGCCTTCAGGGAGAGGTCAAGTCTCATAAATCATCAGAGGACACATACAGGAGAGAAACCCTTTGAATGCAGCGACTGTGGCAAAGCCTTCTCTCGGAAGTCACACCTCATACCACATCAGAGGACACACACAGGAGAGAGACCCTACAGTTGCAGTGAATGTAGAAAGGCCTTCTCTCAGAAGTCACAGCTTGTTAATCATCAGAGAATCCATACAGGAGAGAAACCTTTTCAATGCAGTGAATGTGGGAAAGCCTTCTCCCAAAAGTCACAGCTCATTAATCATCGGAGAACTCATACAGTAAAGAAATCCTAAGAATGGTATTAATGTTAGTCTTTGCAGAGATCTTACCTCATCAGTTATGGTAAATCTTTCAGATAATAGTTATATCACATTATATGTCTGAATACACTTTTAAGTTAGGAACTCTAAATAGGTTATGTCGGGGAAGCTTTCAGCAGACTGATGTGTTTCTTATATTAGAATCCATAGAGGGAGAATGACCCTATGAATTGCAGTGGATTTCAAAAACATTTCAAACCGTTGTCAAACCTTTTACAGTAGAAAATTAACAGTACAGAAGAATACTGTGACTATCAGAAAGCTTTCCAGAGATCAAATTTCATTAGCCATTGGAAAAATTACCACTGAAAATGAACCCTATTCCAGTGAGTTAAGGAAAACTTCATGAATACAGCAAGTGAGGTGATATTTTCATCAAGAAATAACAGCTCATTGTACATAAGAAGATGCCCTCAGGAATGAATTCTTTGAAAATACTAAATATGGGACAATCTTCTGCAAGTAACCCCACCATATTGTATCCTGTGGTTTAGAGACATTAGAAATACATGCCCCTAGATATAATGCTATAATGGAAAGCCATGCACTCTTTATAGACATGGGTACCAAAAATAACTGGTTCTAAATTATATTAAGGCTCAAGTATGAAGTTTCTAAAAATGTGAATAAATTGAGTCTTTGGAATATAAAATTTCTCCATGGTATATAATAATGGCTTATTTTCCTGTGTCACAGGCTGTGTTTTGTATTTTGGAATTACATATGGTAATGTAATTGGGAGCATGAGATGTACATGCCTTGTAGTGCCTCTGATGTCTATGAAGACATACCATGTGCCACTGGTTTTTCTATTTTAATAATACTATAAAAATGGTAACTCATAGCACATGTCTTACTGCTCAATAAGTAGCATGTAATATCAACACATTTCCTTATGATTTCTCAGTTTATAAGAGGCTCTATTGTTGTCACTGACCTTTCTCTTTAGTAGCAAAAGCCAACATTATATAAAGTCTTTTGGATCCTAGACTCTGAGAAACAGTTTATATATAACCTGGTTAATAAGTATTCTAGTGTAGAACTGCAGAATGGCACGAGTGAATTGTGAGGAGTGGGCACTGTGGCTCTGCACTCCTGCTCAGTGGCATTAACTTGGAGCAGAATGCCCTCCTTGTGTAACAAGGTGCCTCCATGCATCCAGTGTGTGTATCTTAAGTGCTATGTCACCCAAGTACAACTTGTATTTTAATTTACTGTGATGAATTGTCATGAATATTGTGTGCTGCTATTATGTTTTGGTGTTTCGTAAAATATCCTGTAAAAATTAGATGAAGAAACTAGTACTTGAGAGTCACTATGCAGAGAATATAAAATATAGAGGATTACGTGGTGAGAACCATATTTTTTGTGTATCCCAGGAAGCCTATTTTGCCTTCCTGCAGATTTCTGTGATTACCAGACAGGTATCAGAAAACAAGTTTTTATTATTTCATCATTGGAAATATTAGTGTTTCACTTGCCTTTCAACTGTCATATCATGCACAAGAGAAATTTCCTATGTGTGCTTACCATTTTATAAGGGTGGTTCCTTCTGAAAATGCATGGCCCATGCCTAGGTTTATTTAGACTTTTGTAGCAATCTCTCTATAATGTTGTTTGACAAAATCAACTATGTTTTTTGTATGATGGTGAAATTCAGAAAAGTCTAGTCTAGTTTCCATACTTGGAAAAATCAGGCCTTCTGTCATGCACAAGTCGTTTTAACAGTGTGGTGTTTGGTACCTTTGATTCTAGCAGTATTTTTTTCTTTACGTACAATTTTACATCATTGTTGGAAAATTGGAATATTAAATAAATGAGGGTAAATTCATGAACTGTTGTACCAGAATTTCAACAAAGTCCTATTTCCCAAATTTTTATTCATACATAAATTTATGGACTTCCTACTTTTCTCCCTAATACCTCAAGGTCATTTTACCAGGTTGGTGAAACAGACCTTTGTAAAAGAACAAGTAGTTACAGTGTGGTGTTTTACTTTGTGGGTTGTTGTTGTTGTTTTCCATTTTTTCTTTTCCATCTATCCTGGGTCTCTTTCCTCAGCCCAGTGATTGGCTTGTTGGGTCTTGGATTGGGCCCAGGAGTCTATTGTCTAAAAACTTCCTAGTTTTGCTCACTCCTGTTCTAGATTATTTTTGAACTATTAAGCAGTTAATCTTAGAACTTCCTTTTTGAGATGATGAAACTTCACTGGCCTTTTGATTGAATCCCAGGGCAAATGTGTTTCCTAAGGGTCTGATGTCTGTCATCCTGTGCCAGGGCTGATGCTGGCAGCAGGGGTTTTGTTTATCAAAATACCTGATGTTCCACCTCCCAAGTGTGTGGTGTAGAACTCACTTGGCATTCTGTCTTCTGAAGGGTCACAAGAGGCCTCTGATTCTGAAATTAGAGATTCTTAGTGTTACATTTTTAAGACACCTTGGTAAACCACAAAAATATATTTTCCCTCACTGATTCCTACTACAAATGCTGCATCAAGAAAGCCAATTTTAAAGTTAGGCTGGATTTACTTATGGTTTTGTGAAGCTCAATAAATGAGATTTAGATGGAATACTTGAGGAGGAGCATCTCCTTCCCTTTCCTCTTTCACCTCCCAGGTTCCTCCATTGGTGTGGAAGCAATCCTGCAGAGCATACTTTCTATTATATTCCTTACATTAAATACTGGATCTTCTGGAGGTCCTATCTATGAATTCTGAGACCTATATCAGGATTGCCTTGTGTTCAGCTTTTCTTTGTGGGCTTTGATATTTTCAGACACCATTATCTGTATGGATATATATGTTCCTGACATTTTTATTTCATGTGACTTTTTGATCACATGTAGAACCCTGAGATGAAATGAACCCAAAGAATATCAGACATATCTACCAACATCTGCATTACATAGCAAAGTATACATCCATAGACATTTGGACTCTACACTCGAGATCTCAGTCATTTGGTCATTTACTCCAGTATGTGCCCAGATTGTCAATTTCATTGAGTTTGTTAGCCTACAAACATGATACCAACAAGTTTTTAGATGCTGAGCACCTAGTGCTGGCCTGCATGCCAATTAACTAATTCAGCTATGACTCAGCAGCTGTATGCATATTTTTTGCCCTTTTCGTCCTTTCAGTTCATTTTTTGCGCTTATATACATACTATTTATTTTAAGATGCAATTCTGATTATACACTCTTCTATTGAAATACCATGTGGCTAATTATAGACTTGGCTTCCCAGGTGGCTCAGCAGTAAAGAATCCGCCTGCCAATGTAGGAGACACAGGAGACATGGCTTTGGTCCCTGGATCAGGAAGATCCACCTGGAGAAGGAATGGCAACCCACTCCAGTATTCTTACCTGGAAAATCCCATGGACAGAGGAGCCTGGTGGGCTACAGTCCATGAGGTTGCAAAGAGCTGGACATGACTGAGCACATGTGCGTGCACACACACACATACAATTGTGGACTGAAGCTGTAATGTCCTCGTGGTATATGAGTACTTTTATACAAAACCATACCTGTTCATAATTTCTGAATACTTTATCTTTCCTCTTACAGTCTTGGTTTTGTTTTGTTTTTGTGTCCTTAACCTACTTGAGAGTTCTACAATCTCTACAATCTGTCTTTATGCTTTTGTGTGTGTGTGCTTTTTTGTCAATCTACTGCCACTGAAATGCCCTTGTTCCTTGTTAATACCTATTCAACCTATATGAACCTGTACATGTATTTCACTGGTGATAAAAATCGTTGGATGTTTTCTCTTTCCCATTAGGAAGCTTCTGGAAAGCTAGGACTCTCTTATTTGTCTATATAATGTTAACAACTGAAGCTTTGGTACATAAATGTGAGTGGTGTCAGTGGCTGTGTTTTCTACCACATAAAGAGGCATAGCTGCAATGAGAGAAGTGTGAAGCCACCACGGAAGCCAAGTCATGAGCATCCTGGCTGGGTTCCAGGATCTGGTTCTTGTCTTGAAGTGTGGGTTTATCTCTGCCATTTTCTTGCCTTGATTATTGGATTTTCTGTGAGATATCCCAAATATCCTTATAATAAATCCCCATGTTTGTTTCAGCTGGTTCAAGTTGTGTTCATTATTACAACCCAAGTGCTGCTCCTCACTGACAGCAAGGTCAGACTATATCATAAGTTGCGGCCTCTGGAAGCAGATATTGAGGTGAAGTTTGGGGTGCAAGATGTTTATTGAGAATCAACATGAAGTAACGGGAGAAGAGAAGGGAATGGATTGGTCAAAGGAAAAGTCAAAACTGCACTGTAGGTTGTGGAGACATTGGCCAGACCAGCAGAGGCTCTGAAGAGAATCACTCATAAAAGTATCTCATATTTGGCATGACATTCAGGCCCTTACAACCCTGAGCTGTCAGTCAGTAGAGGCAGGCTGCCCTGAGGAGAGAGTGATCTCAGATGAAGCAGCCCTTTTCCCCTGAGACCAACTCTGGACAAGTTGACAAGTGGAGGGAGTCCCTGCCTCTGGGCAGCAGGTTGTTCTGGAAGAGGGATCTGGGTGGTTCAGCTCCACAACTGCACAGAGCATCCCTTCCAAGGTTGGGTTTGTCTAGAGAGAGACTAAGAAGAGGGAAATCAGGAAGAACTACAGCCCTCCTGTTGCAACTGTTTGCTCTCACCTGTTACGCATTCCAGATTCTCACAGCTGCCACCATTGCTAACGTCAGTGAGAGCAAGATCCTCATTCCTAAGGGCCCTGGTCACCATGCCCTTCTCACACCCAAGCTGCTGTGTTTCTCCAGTTACCATCACAAGTGGGCAAGGAAACGCCAAGGAGGATCTCGGTGGGTTACCTGCATCAACTCAGATTCTCTGCCCCATGTATGATGGCAGCCCATTCTCCTCATGATGTATCAGACAACCTGCATAGACAACAGCTCCTCTTTCCTGCTGGTCCCAGGTTATAAGGAGCACAATCCTCAAGTCGTGTCTGTCTTTATTAATTAAGTGGGAAACGCTCTGTCCCTGGTGAAATGTATGTCTCCTGTGCAGAGACCTCTTAACTCTGCAGCCTGGAGTGGAGTGTCCAGGAAGCACAACGGCCCCTGGAGGGTCTTTGGTAGTGGTGGTTGGTGAGGCCTACCCTCACTGCTGGGTTCTTCCACTTTGAGAACACAGCACTGCCTTTGTCCATTTCGTAGACTGCACTCTGAAGGGAAGCACTCTGTCCTGTCAGAATATTTCTTCTGAGCTGGGGCTTCAACTGTGCTTTCACAAGGCTGTTCCAAAGCTCTCTTGCAGAAGCAGCTACTGGTACATGCAGTGGGTCCTTTTGTGCTGGACATAGTCTTGCACATCCTTTAATGCAAAGTGGGTCCTCTGGACTGATGCAGTGTATATGGGATAGCATACTGGCTGACCAGACATTTTGTAAGCCTTTGGATAGTGGTGCCGGCTGAGGCCCTGGGGGCAGGAAAGAAAACACATGCCTGGAATATTAGATTTTCCTGTGAGGACAAACATTGGCCTTTTGAGGGCCAAAATAGTCAAATGCTAGTTGGTCTCTCCTAGTAATGGTGCTATACTGGGGACTCAGTCTTCATCTCTTATTTTAGACACTCAGTAGTGGCCAAATCAGCCCTGGTGGAAGAGACTGCTGTTGGACAGGATTGACATTCTCGGCCATTAGAGTAACCCCTGCATTGGAACCCTGGTCTTTGGTTAAGGGCCACCATGGTGAGGAGGCCAGATGGATGGCTCTGAAACTTACTCCCCAGGTAAGATAGTAAATGAAAAAGATATATATATATATATATATATATATATATATATATATATATATATATATATATTGCATTCCAGGTAAGGGGCTTAGCAGGGAGGGTGGCAGAGATTAGTGTGTTCTTAAAGACTGGCAAGGAGAAGGCAATGGCACCCCACTCCAGTACTCTTGCCTGGAAAATCCCATGGACAGAGGAGCCTGTTAGGCTGCAGTCCATGGGATCACGAAGAGTCAGACATGACTGAACGACTTCACTTTCACTTTTCGCTTTCATGCATTGGAGAAGGAAATGGCAACCCACTCCAGTGTTCTTGCCTGGAGAATCCCAGGGACGGGGGAGCCTGGTGGGCTGCCATCTATGGGGTCGCACAGAGTCAGACACGACTGAAGCGACTTAGCAGCAGCAGCAAAGACTGGCAAGGTGACTATTCCTATCATAATCTGCAGGGGGCGCTCCGCAGAAAGAGAGAGGCAGTGGAACTTCCCTCAGCAAAGCCAAGGGGTCCCGAGGAGAGGTGAGCCTGCTGTCCGCCAACCCAGCCCCTCATCAAGCGGCGAGTGAGAGACAATCAGACGCGACAGGGGTTCCGTCTAAGCAGTTCCGCTTTATTGCCACAAACTCTTGGTTTATATAGGCAAGCAAGGGGGTTTTGTGAGGGACTTTCTATAGTTGCACCAATCACATTAAAGGTCAAGTCGTCATGTGCCATAGTTGCACCAATCATGTTAAAGATCAAATCGTCATGTGCCTTCATTATAACAGGAGTCTATGGTGATCACGCGCTGTCCACGTGCACGGAAATCAAGAGAGCCAATCAAAAACTGTAACATAGACCACGCCCCTATCTCTTCCGCCAGGCGCCATCTTAGTTTCTGACCGCAAAGCTAGCCCATCTTTAAGGTTTCCCATTTAGGGCCCCACATCTCCCCCTTTTTTATTTTATTTAAGCCCTCGAGACATTTATATTGATGTTCTGTAGAGCAAGGCGTAAAGCTGTAGGCGGCCAACCTCCAGCCTCACCAGCCCCTCTTGCAGCTGTGCCTGTCTTAGGTTGCCCTCCTCTGAGGGTCTTACCCATCATTGGCTATCCAGCCACCTCTTGGGGGCTAGGCGGAATCTCTCTAGATGGGCATCTAGAACTCTTTATCTGTCTCGGTTAACCTCTTGAAGGGCTAAATTAATCCAGGGGTTTTGTGGGTGCCTAATGTGGGGCTCCTTTTCCATGACCTGGGCAAGCATAACTATTTTTTGTTGTAAGCGCCTATTGCGGGCTGTGAGATTTTTTACCTTAAACATTACAACAAGCGGAATAACAAAAACAAGCGAATGACAAAAACAAGCAAATAGAAGGCATTTTTAAACCAGGTAAATGGACTTTGTACAGTCCCATAGATTCGTTGCTCCCTTTTTCACCTGTTAGAGTCTCTTTTAACACTGGAAAAGCAGTCAGACAAAAGCTGGGGTATTTCACATCGCAGTCTGTGCGCGCCAAGACACTCAACGTCTCGATCACCCTGGCGTGGAGATCAAGCTGCTGTTGGAGTCCCATTATGGCGGATCTCAGGTGTTCGAGCTGGTTTGAAATCCTTGAGCAGAGGCAGTGGATATGTTTACAACCTCGATGGTCTGAGCTTGTTGAACTCGATGGATGCTGACACTGTTTTACCCTCATGGTTGATGGCCTTGTGTGTTGTTAAACCCAGGCTTCAAAGATTCTAAAAACTGTTGCACAGCCATGGCAATGATGAAGGTCAGCAAGGAAAGGATAGGAGCAGTGTCCACCAGGGTCACCGCATCAATGATCTGAAAGGGAAGAAAAGGTCGCCTCAAGAACTTTTTGTTCTTGGGCTCAATATGTGAGTGTCTCTTTAATCTGTGTCAGATTTTGATTTGACCTCTCTCTTGTGGTGTAAATTTTAAGATTCCTTGCTGGCACCCATATAGGGCTGGGGCCCCTTGGATGTGGTCCCCCCAGAGGCCATCATAGCGGAGAGGGCCTTGGTCATCGCCTCGGTAAGGGCTTCAGTTTGAGCCTGAAGGGCAGTTGAAATAGAGCGGGTCTGATGGCTCTGTATCCCCATGTCTTTGGTGGCTATAATCCATCGCTCCATAGAGCAGTCTTTCTGCCCTGCGCAAGCCAACTTATGGTCTGAGTTCATCCCTTCCCAGACTAATAGCCTAACAAATTGATCTCTCAGAGGCCCTGGAGGGAATTTTCTCTGTATACTCTTTTCCACCCGATCTATGAAGGTGGAGAGGTCTTCGTTATTTTTTTGAGTGATGCCCAATATAGGGGGCTCACTGGGACCCTCTGCATGCTTTTTCCAGGCAGCCAGGCCTATGGACCGTACCTGATCTGTATAAGGAGCAGGAATGGTGGCCTGTTAAGGTCCCGTACTCCATTGATCTGCCGTCCCTGACAACATCCCGAAAGTCACCGGGATAACAGGGTTGGCAGCTTGATTTCTTTCTGCCTGAGCATGACACTCTTCCTTAAGAAAGGCACACCATTTGATATAGGTGTTACTGGGGAGCACTGCCTTACATAGCATCTTCCAGTCTTGGGTCGTACACGGTTGATGAGCCAGGCCCTGGAGAATAGTTTCTGCCCACAGGGAGTTCGGGCCATCCTCTGCCACTGCCTTTTTGAGCTCTTTTAAATCATTGGCCTCCCAGGGGGTACCAGGCTGCCGACCTATTCCCCTCCAGGTTAACATTTACAGGAAAGGCTTGAGTGGGGCCGGTAAAGGGCATCGAGGATCTCCAAGGGTCCCCGGGATAGGTTCTCCTTTCCCAAGGTGACCTCATTGTCTTTCCCCCCCAAGGTGCTCCCAAAACTTCCTCAAATCGGAGAGTCAGGGAGGGGCACAGGTCTCTCCCCTGGGCTCCCAGTCTCAGGGCATCAGAGGGGTCTCTATTCTCTTTCACCCCTTTAACATCCCCAAAAGGCTGCCATGGCCCACTATTCACTCTAGAGTCTTTATTCCCTACAGTCTCTTTTGCTATATTTTGGTCCGACATGAGTCATTCCTCGTCAAACTTTTCCCATTGTTTTTCTGATTTTGAATTGTGGGTACCCGTATCAGTGACATGCTCCTCGCTCCGTGAAAAGCAGAGCTTGAGGGCCAAAATGGTCAGACAGAACCCTAAGGGGGGGCCCTCACCGTGTTGAACCTCTCACTGCCTAGCAAGGGTTTGTACTCGATCCCAAGTGTCCCAAGAGAACAGATTGGCCGAAGCAACCCAGGGGGCTAACCGTACAATGGTCCCCCAGACCTAAATGGCCTGAGCATCAGAAATCTCAAGTCCCCTGCTTATGAGCATATATCTCAGTGCCCTGAGTGCGGGCTCATCAGATTTCCCAATGTTATTTCCCATGCTGCTGAGAGAGCATAGAAAGAAAAGTCACCGAGGACAACCACCAAAAATCCTACCGGGAGTGGTGGCGGCCAGAAAGCTGGGCTTGTGGTATGCTTTTGAAACTTTTTATGTGCCTGCATTGTTGCACGGAAGTTTTCTTGCTGGGGGCGGGCACCCTAGAGGTTTCTTGCCCGGTCCGTGACCCCCTTATCCTGTCACGGGAGTCTTCAAGTGGCAGGCGCCCTAATGGCCTTTCAGTGCCTGACCCGTGCCCACAGGGAAGATTCTAGGCCACGTCCTCAGTTAACAATGATTAAAGGGGAGTTTCACCCGGTCGGGCTATAGTTACTGAGGCTCACTTGTTGCGGAGCCTTCAAAGTCCGCCAGAGAGTGGCCCTAGCCAGGACTTAACAATTGCCTCCACAACCGTTCTCCTGTTCACTGAAACTCCCGAAAAAGGAGTCAAAACAGATCAGAAAAGAAGAGGAGAATGAAAAGTCAGGAGAGTTTTTTGCCACTTCCCTCAAAACAGAGGGGGGCCCACCTTGAAATCCGGATTACCTCGGGCGATTCTCCTCTAAAGGGGAGCGCCATGCTGCGACCAGCCTAGAGTCCTTCGTCGCTCCTTCTTTCAGAGCCGCACGGTGTCACCACCTCCGTCCATCTGCTTCGCGCCCCACGTTGGACGCCAGTTTCTGCGGGGGGCGCTCCGCAGAAAGAGAGAGGCAGTGGAACTTCCCTCAGCAAAGCCAAGGGGTCCCGAGGAGAGGTGAGCCTGCTGTCTGCCAACCCAGCCCCTCGTCAAGCGGCGAGTGAGAGACAATCAGACGCGACAGGGGTTCCGTCTAAGCAGTTCCGCTTTATTGCCACAAACTCTTGGCTTATATAGGCAAGCAAGGGGGTTTTGTGAGGGACTTTCTATAGTTGCACCAATCATGTTAAAGGTCAAATTGTCATGTGCCATAGTTGCACCAATCACGTTAAAGATCAAATCATCATGCGCCTTCTTTATAACAGGAGTCTATGGTGATCACGCGCTGTCCACGTGCACGGAAATCAAGAGAGCCAATCAAAAACTGTAACATAGACCACGCCCCTATGTCTTCCACCAGGCGCCATCTTAGTTTCCAACTGCAAAGCTAGCCCATCTTTAAGGTTTCCCATTTAGGGCCCCACAATAACCCTGTTTAATTAGGTAGCATAGATGGTGTAGAAGCCCAAGGTAGCCTAGAGAATGACTATAGACTGGACACAAGCTCAGTCAAGTAGTGATCCAATTTGCACACATGGGATTGTTTCTAAAGCAGATTTTCATGCCCTAAGATACATAATATGCAGCCTTTGATTTCACAACTTCATTCTTTGTATCCTTCTCAGGAAAAAGGAAATATTTTCATTACCACGGAGCAGACAGCACTACACATTCAGTTTTACTCCTGGATTGTTGTAATATAGCTTGAAGAGATCCAGACTATCTGAACATGCACAGAACATCAGCATGCTCCACCACAGCAGTGAAATCAGGCCAGTCAAACAAGTTGTGGAGGAAGTGGCCAGTAGCTTGGAGAACCGATGCACCACATCCATTCCAGAAGCTAGGCGACACCCTGAGAAGGATTAGCAACTCACACCCCACTCCAGTACTCTTGCCTGGAAAATCCCATGGATGGAGGAGCCTGGTGCTGCAGTCCATGGGGTCGCAGTGAGTCGGACACAACTGAGCAACTTTGATTTCACTTTTCACTTTCATCACTGGAGAAGGAAATGGCAACCCACTCCAGTATTCTTGCCTGGAGAATTCCAGGGATGGGGGAGCCTGGTGGGCTGCCATCTATGGGGTCGCACAGAGTCGGACACAACTGAAGTGACTTAGCAGCAGTAGCAGCGCAGAAGATACCATAGGACTCACATTTCTGCACACTGATTTATAGATTTTTGTTAAATTTAAAAACAATAATTTCACTTGTTTTATTTTTGGCTGTGATGGGTATTCAGTGCTGCATGGTCTTTCTCTAGTTGTGGCAATCAGGGGCTACTCTAGTTACGGTGCACAGGCTTCTTACTGAGGTGGCCTCTCTCGTGGTAAATGGGATCAAGGCATGTGGCCTTCAGTAGCCTCGGCTAATAGGCTCAGAGTTACTCTTAAGCACGGGCTTAGTAGTTGTAGCGTATGGGCTTAGTTGCTCCACAGCATATGGGATCAGGGATCGAACCTGTATCTCCTTCATTGGCAGGCAGATTCTTTACCACTGAGCCACAAGGGAAGCCCCTGCTTCATAGATTATCCAGGGCTGCTTTTTTAGTAATTTATGTGATGTGTTGACATCAAGTTATAGGTTCTTACTAACTGGAATCTTCTCTGTGCTTACGTTGAATTTTTCATTAATAATATCAATAAATTCTGTTTTCTTATTCCATTTTGGTAGAAGTGTGTCTATTAGCTTTTACAGTGAGCAAGATTTTGATTTTGTTGATCTGTTGGTACCTTTGTTTCTGTTTAGTTAATTAGCTTAAAGCTGAACTGGGCAGAGGCCAATATTAAGATATCAGAAATGCCCTGGCATAATATAAATACTGAAGGAAATACGGTTGTTGATGTAGATTTATCATGAGTAATTTACTCACCAATTCCCCCAATTTTGACCTCCAAGAGGGACTAGAAGACACTTCTGCCAGGACCCTGAGAAAATGCTGGGTGATGGGATCCCCAGCATCCTAGAAAAATATGAGTTCTTGAGGTCAGGTCATGGTCAGGTCACGGTTAGGTCACAGTGAGCCTATAAACCTCTAACAAAACAAATGTCAGGGCCTCCTTGGTGGTCTAGTGGTTAAGAATCTCCCTTTCGGAGTCTCGGGGCGGCGGCAGCGGCGGGAGCTGTGGGATCGGTAGGAGGGCTGCTGGGCACGCTCACTGGGCTTCCTCCGCCTGCAGGTCGGGAAAGGGCGTTTCAGCTGCTGCTGGAGAGCCTGTTTCCAAGGAAGGCGAGGAAACCCGTCCGGAACCGAAAATGCCGAAACCGATCAATGTCCGAGTGACCACCATGGATGCGGAGCTGGAATTCGCCATCCAGCCAAACACCACAGGAAAGCAGCTTTTTGATCAGGTGGTTAAGACCATCGGCCTTAGGGAAGTGTGGTACTTTGGCCTCCAGTATGTGGATAACAAAGGATTTCCTACGTGGTTGAAACTTGATAAAAAGGTGTCTGCCCAGGAGGTCAGGAAGGAGAGCCCGCTGCAGTTCAAGTTCCGGGCCAAGTTCTACCCCGAGGACGTGGCTGAGGAGCTCATCCAGGACATCACGCAGAAGCTCTTCTTCCTGCAAGTGAAGGAGGGCATCCTCAGCGACGAGATCTACTGCCCGCCTGAGACCGCCGTGCTCCTGGGCTCCTACGCCGTGCAGGCCAAGTTCGGCGACTACAACAAGGAGCTGCACAAGGC
Source organism: Ovis canadensis (assembly GCF_042477335.2). Taxonomy (NCBI): domain Eukaryota; kingdom Metazoa; phylum Chordata; class Mammalia; order Artiodactyla; family Bovidae; genus Ovis; species Ovis canadensis. The sequence goes on from NC_091261.1 coordinate 54,516,420, forward strand.
CGGGTACCTTGGCTCCGAGCGGCTCATCCCCCAGAGAGTCATGGACCAGCACAAGCTCACCAGGGACCAGTGGGAGGACCGCATCCAGGTGTGGCACGCCGAGCACCGCGGGATGCTCGAAAACAGCGCCATGCTGGAATACCTGAAGATCGCCCAGGACCTGGAAATGTACGGGATCAACTATTTTGAGATAAAAAAATAAGAAAGGAACAGACCTTTGGCTCGGCGTTGATGCCCTTGGACTAAATATCTATGAGAAAGACGATAAGTTGACCCCGAAGATCGGCTTCCCCTGGAGCGAGATCAGGAACATCTCTTTCAATGACAAGAAGTTTGTCATCAAGCCCATCGACAAGAAGGCTCCCGACTTCGTGTTCTATGCCCCCCGCCTGCGGATCAACAAGCGGATCCTGCAGCTCTGCATGGGGAACCATGAGCTGTACATGCGCCGCTGGAAGCCTGACACCATTGAGGTGCAGCAGATGAAGGCCCAGGCCCGGGAGGAGAAGCACCAGAAGCAGCTGGAGCGGCAGCAGTTGGAAACCGAGAAAAAGAGGAGAGAAACCGTGGAGAGAGAAAAAGAGCAGATGATGCGTGAGAAGGAGGAGCTGATGCTCAGGCTTCAGGACTACGAGGAAAAAACCAGGAAGGCTGAGAAAGAGCTCTCTGACCAGATCCAGAGAGCGCTGAAGCTGGAGGAGGAGAGGAAGCGGGCCCAGGAGGAGGCGGGGCGCCTGGAGGCTGACCGCCTGGCCGCGCTGCGCGCCAAGGAGGAGCTGGAGAGGCAGGCAGCGGACCAGATCAAGAGCCAGGAGCAATTGGCCACGGAGCTCGCCGAGTACACTGCCAAGATCGCCCTCCTGGAGGAGGCGCGGCGGCGCAAGGAGAACGAGGTGGAGGAGTGGCAGCTCCGGCCAAGGAAGCCCAGGATGACCTGGTGAAGACCCGGGAGGAGCTGCACCTGGTGATGACCGCGCCGCCGCCACCGCCGGTGTACGAGCCGGTGAACTACCACGTGCATGAGGGCCCGCAGGAGGAGGGCACGGAGCTGAGCGCCGAGCTGTCCAGCGAGGGCATCCTGGACGACCGCAACGAGGAGAAGCGCATCACCGAGGCCGAGAAGAACGAGCGGGTGCAGCGGCAGCTGATGACTCTGACCAATGAGCTGTCCCAGGCCAGAGACGAGAACAAGCGTACCCACAACGACATCATCCACAACAAGAACATGAGGCAAGGCCGGAACAAGTACAAGACGCTGCGGCAGATCCGGCAAGGCAACACCAAGCAGCGCATCGACGAGTTCGAGGCCATGTGAGGAGCCGATCCTCGGCTCTGCGCGGCGGCCGGCCCACACCGCCCTGCGCCGCCCCCAGCCCTCCGGCCGCCACTCTCTCCCTGCTCCGGGTGCTTCACCAAGAGAGCAGTTGCTTCAGTGGGAATGTTCTGGGGCTGGGACTGGAGGCAGTTTCCCTGGTTTATTTCCCCCAATTGTATCATAGTGCCAAACAGGCCTGATTTCTTGTTTTCATTTTTATTGAATCACTTCCGGTGTTTTTTTTTTGGTGGTTTTTTTGTTTTTTTGTTTTTTTTTTTTTTTGCTTGAAGCAGGACGAAATCAATTAAGGAAAGATGCCTGTAAAGTTTGAAATAACTAACTCCTCCATGCTGGCATGTGTGATACGAGATTCAGTATAATTAAAACCACATCGTGGCTTAAAAAAAAAAAAAAGAATCTCCCTTTCAATGCAGGGGACACCAGTTCAATCCCTTGTCAGGGAAGATTCCACAAGCTTTGGGGCAACTAAGCCTGAGCACCACAATTACTGAGCTTGTGCTTTAGAGCCTGTGAGCTGCAACTCCTGAGCCTATGTATCATAGAGCCTGTGCTCCACAAGAGAGGCCACCGAAACGGAAAGCCCACACACTACCACAAGACAGTAGCCCCTGATTTCTTCAACTAGACAAAGCCCATACGTAGTAACAAAGACGGAGCAGCCAAAAACAAATAAATAAATGTTTTTTTAATGTTATTTTCTGTTAAGAAGAAAGAAAAGAGGAGGCATTTAATTCTGTCTCCATTCCTCCTTGCAGCTTTTAATACTTAGCAAACCCTGTAAGCAAAGCAGCATTATTATCCCTCACTTTATTTGTTTAAGGTCCTGAGCCTTGACTTTCACCCTCTGAAGTCCAGGCCCTGCTTAATAACAGGGGTTTCCTGTATGGACTGGTCACCCTGATTGAGAGTTTTTGTCCAGGACCTAGTCTGAGTCCTTCCACCAGTGCCAACGCCTGGCTGAGGAGGCAGATCTCAGCTGGCAGGGCCCTCAGGGTCAGGTCCCCAGGCTTTGTCCAGCAATCATCACTGAGGGAGCCAGGTGTCCAGGACCCAGTTGGCCCCCAACTTGTCCCTGGGCTCCCCAGTTCACCCATTGTCCCAAGGCCAGAAAGTCTGAAGGGCCCCAGGGAGAAGGCCACCAGCTGTCTCTCACCGAACTCTCTCTGACCCAGGACCCCTGCAAGTCTAACTATTGACCTAGTAGGACTTCTAACTGCTGGGTTAATGGTCCTTCCTTAAGGGCCTTGTGGTAATGATCATGTTCCAGTGGCCACGCACCTACCTCATCCGTTACAACTACAGTGGGCTCAAGGTCATTGTGGTAATCAGAATTGCTTGACCTACAGAAGTCTTTGGAAGTGGTTAATTGATCGTGGGATCTTAAGGATCAAAATAGAGGGACAACTTATGAAGGACTAATCTTTGTAATATCAAAAATATAGTTGGATGTCATTGAGGACAGACCCTGTCATTGGGTCACAAGTACATACAGTAAAATTTAGGAACAGTCAACAGGCCACTTTCTTGTGTGTCAGACTGACTGCTTCTGGGCAGCAGATAAATGTTAATACTAGTGGACTTACTCATGATCATGATTCCATCACTACACTTTTCTGCCTTAAAAGATATTGTTGCATTTGCACAAAATGAGCCTCTCTGTCCTGTTTGCTTTCTCTATCTCTTTTAGGCATCAGTGTGAAACACAAAACTCCACACGCTTTATGTCCATGACCAAAGTACCAAGTTCAACCACATCGCCTTTCTTTCACACTTTCTTGTCCCTGGTGTCCCAGTTTTGTGTCCTATTGGGATTCTAACAACCAGACAAGTGAGTTACTTCTGCCAAGAAACTGATTCATATCTATGTTCCCAGGCATCCCTCCTCCTACAGAAAGCAGATTTCCAAGTATCCTACTCATAGCTTTGACCACTAGGAAGGTCTTCACAAAATGGGGGCTCCATGTATCAGTGGTACCCTTCATATGGTGCTGATGTATCTGTGAACCAGGCCTGAGTTGTCTCCTCCTCAGCCAGTGGTCGTAGGGAGGTCCCCATGAAAGACATAGGGCTCTGGACTCCCCACTTAATCATTTTACTTTATGGACTTTCCAGGGCCCAATTCCAAATAGATCATTTCCACAATATGATGAGATGCAGCAGCAGTCAACGAACCTGATAATCCATCAGAGGATGGCTGTCACTGGTCAAGGACCACATGGTGGTGATGAGATTGGTCTCTATTAGAGTGTGTTGCCACAGAATCTATTTCTCCAGTGATATAGTGAAATAGTTCTCTGCCACAGAAGTCATGGTCTTCCTCCCAAATCTGAGGCTTTTGTAAATCTATTAGAGACTGAAGTCCACTCCACACAGCATCCCATCTCCCTCCTGTCCTAACACAGCAAGAGCTGAAGCATCTTGCAGTTTCATCTGGAGGAAATCTTGCAACCGCGCTGGGCCTGCTGCCAAGCTCTTGATCTGAGCTTCACTCAAAATTGGAAACTGTTCACAGTAGAATTTCTGAGTGTGTTCCAAACTGCCTTCCTAATGTGGAGAGGTCCACTAAGTGTTGTACCTCTTTGTGGTGTCAAGTGTAAATTTAAATAACTTTTCCCTTACTTTACAGGGCTGTCTCAGCATTCCTAGTTCACTAAACTTCTAAAAACATCATTGATATCAGGCTTCTAAATCTTTCTGGGGTTTGCCTTACACCTCTGGGGCATATGTGTGTTACCAGTGCATCTGTACTTGCTACCCCTTAAAAAATAGCGATAGAGCTATCCTCCACAGAGCCCAGGCTCTGGTCAATTGCTGCTTTCTAATGGGGTTAGACCTGCTATTTTAAAAATTGTTCCTTTAAGGGCTTCCCTGGTGGTTCAGTGGTAAAGAATCTGCCTGCCAATGCAGGAGACACAGGTTCGATCCCTGATTCAGGAAGATCCCACATATCATGGAGCAGCTAAGCCCCTGAGCCACAACTATTGAGCCTGTGCTCTAAAGCCCAGGAGCCCCAACTACTGATGGCTGAGAGCCCTAGAGCCTCTACTTTGCAACAAGAGGAACCACTGCAATGAGAAGCACAAGCATTGCAACTAGAGAGTAGCCCCTGCTCACTGTAGCTAGAGAAAAGCCTGCACAGCAATGAAAACCCAGCACAGCCAAACATAAATCGAAATTTTTAAAATTGTTCCTTTAACAAGTTTTAGTCTACCTATCTTCATTCTTTCTTCAGAACCACATTTTAAAAATAAATTTTATTGATAAAATATATCTATTTTAACGTAAAGTTCAAGTTCCAAGCCTTTTTGGGAGGTGGGGAGGCTCCTTGCCACACAGCATGTGGAATCTTAGTTCTCGACCAGGAATCAAACCTGTGCCCCTTGCATGGAGTAGAAGCACGGGATCCTAACCACTGGAACACCAGAGAAGCCCTGAGTTCCATGCATTTTGGTAAATGCCTGAGTCTATATAACCACCACTGCTACCAATATGTACAACTTTCCAGCACTCAAAATGTTTCCTGTGCCTCTTCCCAGTCAGATCTACTCCTACTGCTAACTGCAACCATTGATCTCACATTCAACCCTATGGATTATTTTTATCTTTTCTAGAATTTCACATGAATGGAATTATACAATAGGTAATCCTTTGTGTCAGCTGAATGTTTTTGAAATTTGTGGGCATCAGTAGCCTGTTATTTTATTGCTGAGTAGTTCATTGTATGGTTACACCAGTTAGTCCATCCGTTCACCTGTTGATGGACATTTGGACTGTTTCATGTTTTCAACTCTTAAGAATTAACCAAAGATGCAACATGATACTCAGAATGGCCAGACGTGAAAGACTCCAAGAAAAGTGTTGCAATCGTGTGAGAAAGCAAAACCCTCATACACTGCTGGTGGGGACATAAAACAACATGCAACCACTTTGGAAAACAGTTTGGCAGTTTCTTCAAAAGATTAACATGAACTGACCACAGGATTCAGCAATTCTCCTTTTAGCTATATGCCCAAGGAAAATGAAAATGTCCATAAAAGCTTGTATACCTAGCTCATAAGATCAGTTTAATGAAGGTTTGATTTGTCTCTGCTTCTGTTCTCTGTTGCTGAAACTATGATCTGAGGGTCAAAGAATAAGAAAAAGTCAATAAAAGGAGAAACCTGAGGGGGTGTACCTATACATTCTTATTCTTAAAAATCTGTTCAGGAATTTACCTTCATGTAATAGAGTCTGGGAGCCCATGTGAACATAATACTTCTGATTTGTGCTTATGTAATCACTGGGTCACTTAAATTTAAATTGTATGGCAGAAACCAACAAAACATTGTAAAGCAATTTTCTTCCAACTAAAAAGTAAATATAACAGCAGGATGTTTCATTAAATATATGTTGTTGGGACCTTCAACCAAACATTTTGGACAAAATAATAGCATCGCATTCCTTGCTGTTGTTATCTAGTCACTAGTTCATGTCCAGCCCTTGCATTCCATGGACTGTAGCCCACCAGGCTCCTCTGTCCATGGCATTTCCCAGGCAATAATACTGAAGTGGGCTGCTATTTCCTTCTCCAGGAGATCTTCCTAACCCTGAGATAGAACCCAAGTCTCCCACATTGCAAGTGGATTCTCTACCACTGAGCCACCTGGGAAGCCCCATTGCACCCCTATGTTACACTAAAAAACACCAATTCCAAAAGGGGTAATTTGTAATTGCAATATAAGAAACAACAAAAGTATCATATACAATCATATGGATACTTATAATATTATGGATGAAAAAGATTTTTAAGGCATATTGAGATCAATTATAAAGCATAGATTTCACCTCACAAATTCAATGTTATAAGCTATCTTTAAGAAAATTAGAGATACCAAGGGAACATTTCATGCAAAGATGGGCTCGATAAAGGACAGAAATGGTATGGACCTAACAGAAGCAGAAGGTATTAAGAAGAGGGGGCAAGAATACACAGAAGAACTGTACAAAAAAGATCTTCATGACCCAGATAATCATGATGATGTGATCACTAATCTAGAGCCAGACATTTTGGAATGTGAAGTCAAGTGGACCATAGAAAGCGTCACTAAGAACAAAGCTAGTGGAGGTGATGGAATTCCAGTTGAGCTGTTTCAAATCCTGAAAGATGATGTTGTGAAAGTGCTGCACTCAATATGCCAGCAAATTGGGAAAACTCAGCAGTGGCCACAGGACTGGAAAAGGTCAGTTTTCATTCCAATCCCAAACAAAGGCAATGCCAAAGAATGCTCAAACTACCACACAATTGGACTCATCTCACATGCTAGTAAAGTAATGCTCAAAATTCTCCAAGCCAGGCTTCAGCAATAGGTGAACCGTGAACTCCCTGATGCTCAAGCTGGTTTTAGAAAAGGCAGAGGAACCAGAGATCAAAGTGCCAACATCCACTGGATCATGGAAAAAGCAAGAGAGTTCCAGAAACACATCTATGTCTGCTTTATTGACTATGCCAAAGCCTTTGACTGTGTGGATCACAATAAACTGTGGAAAATTCTTAAAGAGATGGGAATACCAGACCACCTGACCTGCCTCTTGAGAAATCTGTATGCAGGTCAGGAAGCAGCAGTTAGAACTGGACATGGAACAACAGACTGGTTCCAAATAGGAAAAGGAGTACGTCAAGGCTGTATATTGTCACCCTGCTTATTTAACTTCTATGCAGAGTACATCATGAGAAATGCTGGACTGGAAAAAACACAAGCTGGAATCAAGATTGCTGGGAGAAATATCAATAACCTCAGATATGCAGATGACACCACCCTTATGGCAGAAAGTGAAGAGGAACTCAAAAGCCTCTTGATGAAAGTGAAAGAGGAGAGTGAAAAAGTTGGCTTAAAGCTCAACATTCAGAAAACGAAGATCATGGCATCCGGTCCCATCACTTCATGGGAAATAGATGTGGAAACAGTGGAAACAGTATCAGACTTTATTTTTTGGGGCTCCAAAATTACTGCAGATGGTGACTGCAGCCATGAAATTAAAAGATGCTTACTCCTTGGAAGAAAAGTTATGACCAACCTAGATAGCATATTCAAAAGCAGAGACATTACTTTGCTGACTAAGGTCCATCTAGTCAAGGCTATGGTTTTTCCTGTGGTCATGTATGGCTGTGAGAGTTGGACTGTGGAGAAGGCTGAGCACCGAAGAATTGATGCTTTTATGATGTTGGAGAAGACTCTTGAGGGTCCCTTGGACTGCAAGGAGATCCAACCAGTCCATTCTGAGGGAGATCAACCCTGGGATTTCTTTGGAAGGAATGATGCTAAAGCTGAAACTCCAGTCCTTTGGCCACCTCATGCGAGGAGTTGACTCATTGGAAAAGACTCTGATGCTGGGAGGGATTGGGGGCAGGAGGAGAAGGCGATGACCGAGAATGAGATGGCTTGATGGCATCACGGACTCGATGGACGTGAGTCTGAGTGAACTCCGGGAGCTGGTGATGGACAGGGAGGCCTGGCGTGCTGCGATTCATGGGGTCGCAAAGATCGTACACAACTGAGCGACTGAACTGAACTGAACTGACTAAATGAGACCCAAGCCTGTCTCACACAATGACCTCAGTCCTGAGAGCTGCATGCAGTTCTACTTGCCTCTGGCAGAAGCTGATAAGGAACAGAGGATTTATGAGAAACAGCATGTAGGAATCCTCCAGTTAAACATTCCCTGACAACTGTTGTTTTTTCTTTTGAGGCTCTAACCCTCTTCTTGTTACCAGTTCCATTATAAGCATAGAACTTATTCTAGCTGGTCTTTTTCGTTAGGCCTTCTGGTGACAAATTCTTCATTTTCCTTCACCTGAAGGTCTTCATTATCTAGAGGTCTTTATTTCCCCTTCATTTCTAAAGAGAATTTTTGCTAGATGCAGAATTAGGAGTTTACAGTTTGGGGTTTTTGTTTTGTTTTGTTTTTTCAGCACTTGAAAATTACTGTGCCATCTCCTTCTGGTCTCTGTGGTTTCAGATGAGAAATCCATGCTCTTTAATTGTTCCCCTACAAGGAATACACTTTTTTCTCTCTTCAAATTGAATAGTCACAACTGAGTTCCTAGTGAATTACTATAGAGAATTAGGCCAGATTATTCTAAAGTTTATCCAGAGATACAAACTAATAAGACTCACCTAGAAAAATCAGGAAAGAGAGTAAGAGGGGACGTGCTCTCCCAAAGAGCTATAGTAATTAAAACAGTATGATATGTATAAGAATAGATGAATAGATCAGTAGGACAAAACAGAGGAAAGAGACATAGATATAAGGGGATTTAGTATTAGAAGAATGTAGGGTATATTTTAAAATTTGGTGTGCAGAAACACTTTCTAAATGGGAAGAATTCAAAGTCAGAAGGGAAAAGACTGATAAATCTGAATGCATAAAGATTTCAAAGTACAGCATGCATGTGTGTACACACACACACACAAAACCCCAAAGGGAAAATACAAATAGTGATTTATGCAAATATGCTGTATCTGAAACATACATATGAAAGTTATAATATCCAACCACCTAAGAACTCCCATGTGTGTGCTCAGTCATGTCTGACTCTTTTTGGACCCATGGACTGTATCCTGCCAGGCTCCCCTGCTATGTAATTTTCCAGGCAAGAATATTGGAGTGGGTTGGCACTTCCTGTTCCAAGAGATCTGCTGGACTCAGGGATTGAGCCTGCATCTTTTGTGTTTCCTGCATTGGCAAGTGGATCCTTTACCACTAGCACTACCTGGGGAACCCCAAGAACAGCTGCAAATCAATAATAAAAATACAGGGATACTAATGGGAAAATAGGCAAAGTACATGAACATGCATTTCAAAGATAAATAAGAACTAGTCAATAAACAGTTGTTTATTCTCACAAAAAAGTAAATTAAAACAAGATATTTTAGCTGATCATATGAGTATTAAGTTCTGATGATATCATTTTGCCACTCATTGAGCCCTCACTCTGTGCCAAGCAATGTGCTATAGTTATGGGTATAACTCATAGTGCTTAGAGTCTAGTGAGGAAGATAATTACTAACGAAATAATCACAAATACACACAAGTAATTACAAGTATAATTGCAAATTATTGTAAATTTTAAAGAGAATACATATAGGATCCAAGGAGAGTTTACAATCAAAGGAACCTTATTGTGAGGAAGAGTTTCTTGGGCTGCAATATGAAGCATAAACTGGAAATGTACTAATTAAGTTATTGTATGAAAGGATAGATAACATTTTCAGAGATAGAGAAAATTAACGTGCTCAAAGGTCCTGCAATGCATGTCATATAGGGAAAGAAGGTTAGCACATTCAGAGGAGGAGCCTAAGAAAAGTCTCCTTGAAAAGACAGGGGTAAGATCATGCAGACAACTGGGGACTATGCTAAGGACTATTGTCTTTAGAGCAAGCAAAAGCCATCATATTAGGTTAAACAGAGGAATATATTTTTTAAATTTTTATTTATTTGGCTGCATTGGGTCTTAGTTGTAGCATGTGGGAACCTTCGTTGCGGCACAGGGACTCTCTGGTTGTGGTGCACAGTCTCAGTAGTTGTGATGCACAGGCTTAGTTGTCCCACAGCATGTGGGATCTTAGTTCCTTGACAAGGGATCAAACTGGCAACCCTTACATTGCAAGGTGGATTTTTAACTACTGAACCAGCAAGAAAGTCCCAAGAGGAATATATTTGGAATTGCTTTTATAAACATCAGGCTGATTTCTATATGAAGAAAAAATTTGGAGGAAATGGATGTGAAGATATAGCAAGGTTGTGGGTGAGAAATAATAGTTTGGACAAGATTGGTAGTTGAGATTAAACACAGACATGTCAATCTCAACATGTTCCCAAACAAACCCATTTCTTCTCTCCTAAATTTGTCTTTTCATGTGTTTATCAGCTTTGTAAAATATGATGATTTACTAAAAGACCTGAGCAAGTTGTATAAGTGGAAGTTGAAATCATAAAAGTGGATAACAGTGGTAGCTGAGGTTTTAAAGAATGAATTTCTAGAAACATTTCACCCAAGTAAGAAACCTACTTCCTCCATCTCCCCAGCCTGCCATGTCCAATTCATTACCAGGTCCTTTAAGTTCTTCCTTTAAATATTTTCTTGACCCTGATTACCTTAGTCCCCAGTTCCTGGTCTCCAGGATACAGAATCATTGCCTTCATTGGTGTTCCTGAACCAAGATATTTTTCTGTTGATACTCAGCATCACACTGTACATGGGATGCAACAGCCTCTTCAGAACTCTTCATTGTCTTCTCATTCACAGAATGCATGTTCCTTCACATGTCCTTGTGAAGGATTAACTTTTCCAGTCTCTTCTCTTTTCATACTATCTCTCCGTTGCCCTCTTTTAAACAGGCCAGTGAATTTCTTGGTTCCTTTTTTCTCTTCCAGTTTTTATACTGGACTGTAACCAAGTAGAACCTTATGGGACCTCCCTGGATAGTCCCGCTTCCATGTTCTTCACCTGCCTCTTGTTTGTAGAAAAAAAATTAGTCTCTTAGGCCTTCCCAAAGTTCCAAAGAACAAATTTAATCAGAAAAGTGAGAAAATGCAGAAAGGAAAACAAACAAGAAAAAACAATGGCTTATCCATTAGACAAAGTCAAGGACTCTTAGGTCCTTCTCAGTGCAAAGTAGGAAGTCAAGAAATACCTGGAGTAACAGGCAAATTTGGCCTGGGAGTACAAAATGAAGCAAGTCAAAGGCTAATAAAGTTTTACCAAAAGAATGCACTGGTCATAGCAAACACCTTCTTCCAACAACATGAGAGAAGACTCTACACATGGACATCACCAGATGGTCAATACCAAAAGCAGATTGATTATATTCTATATCCTTTGCAGCCAAAGATGGAGAAGCTCTATACAGTCAGCAAAAACAAGATCGGGAGCTGACTGTGGCTCAGATCATGAACACCTTACTGCCAAATTCAGACTTACATTGAAGAAAGTAGGGAAAACCATTCAGGTATGACTTATATTGAAGAAAGTAGGGAAGACCATTCAGGTATGACCTAAGTAAAATCCCTTACTATTATACAGTGAAGGTGACAAATAGATTCAAGGGATTAGATCTGATAGAATACCTGAAGAACTACGGATGGAGGTTTGTGACATTGTACAGGAGGCAGTGACCAAGACCATCCCCAAGAAAAATTAATGCAAAAAGACAAAATGGCTATCTGAGGAGGCCTTACAAATAGCTGAGTAAAGAAGAGACGTGAAGGGCAAAGGAGAAAAGGAAAGATGTACCCATTTGAATGCAGAGTTCCAAAGAATAGCAAGGAGAGATAAGAAAACCTACCCAAGTGATCAGTGTAAAGAAACAGAGGAAAACAATGGAATGGGAAAGACTAGAGATCTCTTTAAGAAAATTAGAGATACCAAGGGAACATTTCATGCAAAGATGGTCACAATAAAGGACAGAAACAGTATGGACCTAACAAAAGCAGAAGATATTAAGAAGAGGTGGTAAAAAATACACAAAAAAAGAACTATACTAAAAATGTTTTGATGACCCAGATGACCACGATGGTATGATCACTCACGTAGAGCCAGACATCCTGGAATGCGAAGTCAAGCGGGCCATAGGCAGCATCACTATGAGCAAAGCTAGTGGAGGTGATGGAATTCCAGTGGAGCTATTTCAAATCCTAAAAGATGATGCTGTGAAAGTGTGGCACTCAATATGACAGCAAGTTTGGAAAACTCAGCAGTGACTAGAGGACTGGAAAATGTCAGTTTTCATTCCAATCCTAAAGAAAGGCAATGCCAAATAATGTTCAAACTCCCACACAATTGCACTCATCTCACACACTAGCAAAATTCTCCAAGCCAGGCTTCAACAGTATGTGAACTGTGAACTTCCAGATGTTCAAGCTGGTTTTAGAAACGGCAGAGGAACCAGAGGTCAAATTGCCAACATCTGCTGGATCATTGAAAAAGCAAGAGAGTTCCAGAAAAACATCTACTTTTGCTTTACTGACTACACCAAAGCCTTTGGCTGTGTAAATCACAACTGTGGAAAATTCTTCAAGAGAGGGGAATACCAGACCACCTGACCTGCATCCTGAGAAATCTGTGTGCAGGTCAAGAAGCAACAGTTAGAACTGGACATAGAATAAGAGACTGGTTCCAAATCAGGAAAGGAGTATGTCAAGGCTGTATATTGTCACCCTGCTTATTTAACTTATATGCAGAGTACATCATGCCAGATGCTGGGCTGGATGAAGCACAAGCTTGAATCAAGATTGCTGGGAGAAATATCAATAACCTCAGATATGCAGATGACACCACCCTTCTGACAGAAAGCAAAGAACTAAAGAACCTCTCGATGAAAGTGAAAGAGGAGAGTGAAAAAGTAAGCTTAAAACTCAACATTCAGGAAACTAAGATCATGGCATCTTGTCTCATCACTTCATGGCAAACAGATGGGGAAACAATGGAAAGTGTGACAGACTTTATTTTTTTGGCTCCAAAATCACTGCAGATGGTGACCGCAGCCATGAAATTAAAAGATGCTTGTTCCTTGGAAGGAAAGTTATGACCAACCTAGATAGCATATTCAAAAGCAGAGACATTACTTTGCCAACAAAGGTCCATCTAGTCAAGGCTATGGTTTTTCCAGCGGTCATGTATGTATATGAGAGTTGGACTGTGAAGAAAGCTGAGCACCGAAGAATTGATGCTCTTGAACTGTGGTGTTGGGGAAGACTCCCTTGGACTGCAAGGAGATCAAACCAGTCAATCCTAAAGGAAATCAATCCTGAATATTCATTGGAAGGACTGATGCTGAAGCTGAAACTCCAGTACTTTGGCCACCAGATGCAAAGAACTGACTCATTGGAAAAGATCTTGATGCTGGGAAAGACTGAAGGCAGGAGAAGGGGACGACAGAGGATGAGATGGTTGGATGGCAACACTGATTCGATGGACATGAGTTTGAGTAAGCTCTGGGAATTGGTGATGCACAGAGAAGCCTGGCGTGCTGCAGTCCATAGGGTTGCAAAGCGTCAGACACAACTGAGCAACTGAACTGAACTGAACGAGGGTTATAGATACTGTTCTGAGCCAAGTCCTATGAGCTATTTTGCAGATAGTGAAAGCCTCACCAGGTAGAAGAATTTAACCCTATGCTGCCCACCAGCATGTTAACCCCAAAAGGTTGATGATGTTGACTCCAGATTACCTCACCGTCAAGCAATCAGAAGAATGTTCATGTGCTGATCACGTGCCCCATTTAACCTCTCCCTCATGCTGTCTTTAAAAAATCTTTCCCTAAAATCCTTCAAGAAGCTCAGGCCTTTTAAACACTAGTTGCACTGTACTCGTTGCTTGCCACCTGAAATTAATGCTGTACTTTCCTTCACCACAACCCAGTGTCAATATATTGGCTTTACTGGTCATGGGCCAGCAGACCCAGGTTTGCTTCAGTAACAATTTTGGCACCCACAATGGGGCAGAAGTTCCAAGCGAGCATCTTCCCTATGTCACATCAGTCCCGGGCTGATGGAGGCTCTTGGATCCCAGCTGCCTGAGCACCTTTGTCTCAGGCACAGCCCCAAGTGCCTCCCACAGACCAGGTGTCACTGGCTCCCAGCGCCTTCAATTCTGTGATGAAGGAAACAAGGCTTTGGTTCTGGCCTCTCTGCTAATTGACAGTTGACAATTTGGCAGTTGACAGACTTGATGTAGGAGGGTAAGTCACTTTGGTGCATACAACCAAAAACTCCCTTCCTCTCCACCCTGGGCTTTTCTTTCCCAGAATAAGCCCATTTGTTTTGTACTGGTGTGGTACCCTGCTGGAGTCAGGAATAGTTTTTAGGCTTCTACCCTATTTGTGAACCGGTTCTTTGTTTCTTTGAATGCAAGCATTTGGCTTTGGAGGGGACACTTGTGTTTGGTTCTTGTTGTCTTGGTAGAATGCCCTCTGGAGTACATTTTGGGGAAATGATTTTATTATAGCTATGAACCTATTTTATTATAGCTATGGGGGCTTCCCTCATAGCTCAGCTGGTAAAGAATCTGCCTGCAATGTGGGAGACCTAGGTTCGAACCCTGGGTTGGGAAGATCCCCGGAGAAGGGAAAGGCTACCCACTCCAGTATTCTGGCCTGGAGAATTCCATGTACAGTCCATGGGGTTGCAAAGAGTCGGACATGACTGAGTGACTTTCACTTTAACTATGAACCTATGACTAAGGAAAAAGATGACTCTCTTCAGACTCCAGAGAAAATTGGTTATGATGAAACTATTTTGAAATCCCCAAATTGGTTTTTTGTTTATATATATGAAGTTAGAGAAAGCTGACTTGATAAAATACTTTTTTCAGAATTCTGGCTCTAAAAGAACAAACACACTCCTAGGAGAAAGTTTGAAGTTAACTCTTTCATATACTTGAAATATAAAAACAGCCCACTTTACTTGAGACTTCAGCCTTGGGTTAATTAATAGAACTTCAAACCAAAGGCGTGGGGAGGGGTGCGGGATGGAAAAGTGGCTTTTAAAAATTCAAATAAGTAAATTTATTTTTGGTTTTACATTTGCCAGGTGAATTACCATTACATACGAGGTCATGATTCCTTGTCTTTCTGCTTGCCTGTTGTGTTGTTTAAAAGAGGGGTCCTCGTGTGGAAAAATTTAGGAAAAAACTGTTGGACTTCACCCTTTGGTTTTTGTCCTGCAGGAATGCAATTTTATTCCTTGTGTCTATGTTTGTATTTGTCTTGTGTGTAAGTGTGCTGGCTATGGGAAACTCAAATTTGTTTCCTGAATGCAGCCGCTTGAGGTGCATTCTCCAGAACTGAAATACTTTTAGTTACAAGCCAATGAAATATAAAAAGGTGATTTTCCTTTGTAATACAGCTTGGTCAAAATACTCCCAAGATTCAAAGTGGTCCATTAATGGATCCCTAAATTATGCATCCATGGTGCAATTAGAGCTGTTTTACAATAGAGAGGGGATAAAAGATAAAAATTATAAACTAATTGGGAACTTCCCTGGTGGTCCAGTGCTTAAGAACATACCTTGCAATACAATCCCTGGTGGGGGAATTAAGATCCCACATGCCTAGGGGCAACTAAACCCATGCTCCACAACTACTGAGCCCCACCTGTGCTGTGACTAGCGTCCATGAGCCAATCTGTGCACTGCAATGAAAGATCCTACATGATGCAATAAAGATTTGAGTGCCACAACTAAGACCCAATACAGCCAATAAATATTTTTTTAAATTATAAACAAATATGTTTTGTATTTAAATAACTGACTCATGAATAAGTTTTAAAATAGGCTATGAGGCCTCTGTGTGTCTGGATATAAGTATGTCTCATGATTGTGTCTTTGTCTTTGGAAAATATTCTGAGGTTATTTTGTAAATGAGCTCTATTTACCTGGCTTAAAGAAAAGTAAATGTTTACAAATCAAACATTTTAAAATGCAATAGAGAATAACCCAAATGAATTTCATGTTCACTTGATCTGGGAAATATTCAGTATTAAATTAATAATCTGATATTACAGTTAGTTTGTTGATTAATACAGATATGTCTTTAGAATCATCAAATTCTAGGTACTTTTATTGTACCTAGATTTACTAAAAGTCAATAAATTCATACTATATCTATTACAAATTTGTCAACAAGAAAATTAACTTGGTATGATGATACTATCACAAGTAATACAATAGAAATGGTATAGGAGCTTTCAGGTGAACTCTGTAGAAATAATTATATTTTAGTTTTTCCAGATTCTTACTAAACTTCAAATGTTAGAATTTCACTAAATTAACCTAAATGATAAAAATTCATTGGAGGTCTAGGTCATATTTAATTAGAATAAAATACTACATCATTGATTGCTACAGAAGTCTAAGTTTATGTATTTTTTCCTTTTTGTAAGAGAAAAAACTAAGATGCTTGGGCTTATTAGTCATATATCTTATACCACATTAAAAAGAGAAATTATGCTATGAAAAAATGTACATATTTAGAAGTTATGTAATATTTTCTTAAGTTTTCTAATCAGGAAATACGGGTACACAATTGTTTGCTTCTTGATTTTCACTAGAGATTAAGGTTTTTTAAGAGTTAAAAATTGTAATGTAACTAAAGCTACTAAAATAATAAGGGAAACATTTCAGTGTGTAAAGAAAGCAGGATTTATGTTGTTGGTGGTAGAAGATACGAAGACTGGAAACACATTTGCTGGGCAAACAAGAATAATTTTGTCCTAGAGTTGCTTGTTTATGAAATGGAAAACTAAGGGACAAACTAATATGGATCTAGAAAATGATAAATGGTTTGTGGAAAAGGATCCTTGAGAAAATAATTTTGTACGTTGTCAGCATTGACATTAGATTAAATTCCATTAAATAAATGAATTTTATTATTAACAGTAAGCTGGAATTTGTTTTTCCTCTCTGTGTTAGGAGAGCAAAATTGTCCTGATATATTGAGCTGCCTTTGATAACAGATTGTAAACTTCTTTCTCTAGCTAACTTTCAGTATTCCAAAGGGCCCCTGAGGCATCTCAGAAAAAATTTTAAGTAGGATTATTTGGTAGATTAAATTACAGAAGAAGTGTTATAAAATAAAACATAACATTAAACCTTCTTTATGTTATATCTATTAAAATGTACATTTTAAGTGTTCCAGAAATGATAGGAAATTCCTGGAAATCATATATATCCTGACATAAAATGCTATCTGTCATCAAAATTGAGGCTCACAAAGACCGAACCTGAGAATTAGGGAAATACCCTAATGGATTTTCACATAAAGGCAAACACAGAATCTATAAAGACTGTGGCACATATAGATAAAGTCCATTCTGTTCCTACAAAAAACTAACCCTTCATTGTCAGAATTTGCCATCCTGATGTCCTAGTAGCATGGCAAAAATCTGTTTATAAATCAGAGAAATTAAGATTGTTAACAATAGTTCTGATTTTAAACAACTGGGCTATGGGAAACACAAAGCTGCTTAACTCTTCCTGGCTCCCTGGCAAATCTCATTTTTTATTTGATGGGTTAAAATCTTCCCTTGTTGCAAGGCTGATACTCTCAAAATGAAAAAAGAAATGGTTGTAAAATCCATTTTTCACTTGGGGTATACTTTCTACAGTCTCTAGTGATCAAGGTACCTACTTCAACTGGGCAAATCATATGAGCCTTAACAAAATCTCACACACTTCTTGAGATTACCACTGTCACTATTATCATTGGGCATTAGGTAAAGCACACAAAATTCATGGAAAAAAATGAGCTCAAGCAGAGCAAAAATTAATTACATGGGATTGAATGAACTGATAAATATAATGTTATGCCTTTCTTATGACTTTTCTATTTTTATGATTTTATTTTGTCTGACACTATTGGCTTTTAATCTTTGTCTCTGAGATATAAGGAAACATTTCCCTTTAAGCTGATTATACTTTATAACAACTTGGTAAATTATACCATTCAAATGGAATTGAAATATACATCTTTTATATCTACCTGACCCCTCCAGAAACTAGAATTTCTCAGGTTCCCAGAAGCTTTATCAAATGAATAAGGAAGGTAATCTCTTAACAACTGAAGAATCTCAAAATATTTTGTGGACCTTAAGAGAGAAGAATTCACCCAAATCTACAGGTAGAATCTGTGACAAAGCCTTGCTGTGGCTTTCGTGGCCTTGAGAGGCCTTTTAAAAGTTCAGTCTGAGATTTCTGAAGAAAAGTTACAGCATGGTCAATTTAAAAAAGCCTTTGTGTTTGGTGTATGTGCTTGACTGAGGAGCCAAGGGGACGAAGCTACCATCTAAGCGATTATGACCGAAGGCCTCTAAGTCAGAATCCTGTCCAAGTGAAACAATATGGCAGTGCTGACAGAGCCTCCATTGGCCTCAGATAGCGGTTCTCCTGCTGTCCCCGCTGGCAGGCTGCCACCCATGTCCCTCCGAGCATGGTGCACCCCGCCTTATGTCGGGACCAGGTCTGGTGAGGAGAGCCCTTCGTCCTGGGAAAAGGGGCACATCTGGAAAGGTGACCGCCCCCTTGCCCATCATGCACCACATGTTCGTGAGGAACCTAGTGCTAAACCTTTCCTAGGCGATCTGCTTCTGGGTTGGGGTTTTCCTATGTAGCAGAGCAGCTCCCTTGCTGCAGTCTATTGAAAGTCAGCTCTCAAAACAAGGGTTTGAAAAAAACAAAAATTGATGGCAACAACAAAATGATAAAGGAGAAGAAAAAATAAAGAAAAAAAGACTTTGTGAATAATTAACCAGACATTTTGCAAACAAATTGATCTTAATTTGGCTATATTTGCTAAAAATGAAGGTAATTTAGAAAGAAAAATGTTATATTGTAATAGATACTAAATTCTAGTTTTGTTCATTGAGGTCAATTTTTACTGTTTAAAACTTACTTCCCAAAAAGAACTCTGTTGCTATGCTACATTATTATAAGTCTGAGTTACTAAGAAGATACTCTAAACTTGTTTCTGAAGATCACTGTAATCTATCTTTAGATGAAAATCAGATGCTCCCTGACCTATAAACAGGGGATTATGCATACTAGAAAAAGCATTAATTAAAGGGCTGTCTCCAACCTAGATGAAAGAATACTCTTGCCAGGTATTCTTAAGTACCCCATGCACAAAGAAACTGAAAGGAATTAACTCAAATTCTTTTTTCCCATTTAAGAAGGGCCTCCGCATTGGACTAGTCTACAGAAAGGACTGCTGACTTGCCGACCTCAAACAACATTCATACAAGGATAAGAAGACAACAGCAATGGTAGGCAGCAGACCCAAGAATCCAAATCAGGCCTGTAAGACCAGTCACACTACTTTAATTGAGCTATTTACTCAATGTTTATCTCCCTATCAATGGTTAAAGTTATTATTTTACTTTTAACCACATTGTTGTCCTCCTCCATGTTTAGCATAGGAAAAGGATTTCCTAATGGACTTTTCACAGAGTATAACTACTCATGATGCGTAGCACTATTTAAAGTCTACTGATGAAAGAACATGTACAATGCTTCTGTGACAACTGGGTATGGATGACAAAATGCCTAGCCTATGAAATGTTTCCCTGTTAGCATAACTTTCTGACCTTAGTTACAATATCTGACTAGTTTCCTCCTAATGTGGAAATTACTGGAAAAACCATAGCTTTGACTAGACAGACCTTTGTTGGCAAAGTAATGTCTCTGCTTTTGAATATGCTGTCTAGGTTGGTCACAACTTTTCTTTCAAGGAGCAAGCATCTTTTAATTTCATGGCTGCAGCCATCATCTGCAGTGATTTTGGAGCCCCAAAACACAAAGTCTGTCACTGTTTCCATTGTTTTCTCAATGTAAAACATTGTTTCCCCATTGTTTACCTATAAAGAAAGCTGTCCTCTGAAGAATTGATGCTTTTGAACTGTGGTGTTGGAGAAGACTCTTGAGAGTCCCTTGGACTGCAAGGAGATCCAGCCAGTCCATCCTAAAGGAAATCAGTCCTGAATATTCATTGGAAGGACTAATGCTGAAGCTGAAACTCCAATACTTTGGCCACCTGATTTGAAGAACTGACTCACTGGAAAAGACCCTGACGCTGGGAAAGATTGAAGGGGGGAGGAGAGGGGACAACAGAGGATGAGATGGTTGTATGGCATCACCGACTTGATGGACATGAGTTTGAGTAAGCTCCAGGAGCTGGTGATGGACAGGGAACCACGGGGTCGCAAAGAGTCAGACACAACTGAGCGACTAACACACAACACCAAGGGAGACAATCTGCACCTGGGACAGGCAGCTGACCCACCATGGCATAGAGTGATAGATATGTTGATTATATCAATGCTTCCTATTGAAAGATTTGCAATCAAAAGGGGAAAATGATGGGGAAATTTTTCACATGTTGAGGTATGGGAAAGTGACTCTGGCTTATACATGATTTAATTTGAACTTTAGGCTAAACAAAACAGTCTATTTGTGGCCTAAACATGCACTGTATATCTACTTTAGCCAGTAAGGAAAAATACATTTAAAAATCAGAATGAAGTAACCATGGTTCAGACATCCAAAATGGAGCTGGGTGGCCATTGTGGATGTAGGTTCAGACACAGTCCTATATTACTGAGAACCTGAGTTAGCTAAACTTTATCAGACTTAAGGACATCATCAGCCATTTTATCAAAACAGCTATTTTATCTGTTAGCAGCTGCCAATCAGAACCTCATGGTCTTAATGTCTCCTCACAACTATGAAATCTTTCTCCTACTTTAGAAATCGTAGTGGCAAAAGAGCTCAAGCTATAGCCTGCTAGCAAAAGGCACTAGTTTCTTTAGACAGAAGTGTATTCATTAATAAAATTGCTTTAAATTATATTTTGGCAAAAAACAAAAACACTACAAAACTTATTTTCCCAGTTGCCATATAAAATAGGAGGGCTCTTTTCAGGAATACTACAAGGGTGCATTTTAGTCATTATCCTTAATGTAATTGTCTACTAATTGTCAAATGTTTGTCCAGGTGCTATAACAAAACAAAGAGAGAAGTAATGTATTCATAATACAAAATGTTGATGCTAAGCTTGGGAATTAGACTATTTCCAACTTTGTGTCCAATTTCCCCAAATTGAGGCAGGACTACAGGGCGCTTTAACAGGAAGTAGCCACAATGGCTGTTTCCCATTTGCTCAAAGAGTTGGGGAAAATTAAAAGAGAAATGGAAACTAAAACTGAGCTCCTCTGCCAAGTCTCAAATTAACCTCTCAATCCTAAACTTTATCCCCTCTCTTATTCCACACCTGTTCCCCCTCAAGACTGAGGAGTATCCAAGAAAAGCAGTAAACTGTTAACAGAGCAGGACCCTAT
Organism: Ovis canadensis; assembly: GCF_042477335.2. Taxonomy (NCBI): domain Eukaryota; kingdom Metazoa; phylum Chordata; class Mammalia; order Artiodactyla; family Bovidae; genus Ovis; species Ovis canadensis. The sequence continues at coordinate 54,537,622 of NC_091261.1, forward strand.
AGGGCCTTCCTGGAATAACTCTCCTCAGCACCCCTCATCCTGTCCATGCATTCAGAAATGTAGGAAAACTTTAGCCTCCTAGGCCTTCCTCAAGTTCCAAAGAACAAATTTAATCAGAGAAGTGAGAAAATGCAGAAAGGAAAACAGTAAAGCAAGAAAAAATAATAGTTTAGCCATTAAACAAAGTCAAAGATCTTTAGTTTCTCCTCAAGGGCTATAGATAACATGCTAATAAGCCTCTTCCTTTGAGCTGTTTTGCAGATACCGAAACCCTCACCAGGTTGAAGAGGTTACCTGTAAGGTGCCCGCTAGTACTAGACCCCAGACCAGTTAGAAACAGAAGGTTGGGGATGCTGACTCCCAGTTACCTCACCGCCAGCAAATCAGAATGTCCACAACCTGATGCACTCCACAAACCCTGTCTCATCATGTTTTTAAAAACTTATTGAAAGCCCTCAAGGAGTTCGAGTCTTTTAAGCACCACTTTCTGTCACCAGAAACCTGTTTCCGTGGATTGATTGTACTGTGGATGGCTGAGCCAATCCAAGTTTAGTTTGCTAACAGATCATTTTTCTTTCTTGTCTCTTTTTTCATAAACTGTTCAGCTCCACCTAGAATAAGGTTCCCTGATTCAGTGGGCCTAATCTCTCCTAACCTTCCCATCACAACACAAAGCTTCCCGCCCTACCTCCCATTCCCTCAGCTCGGAGCTCTGTCAGAGCTTAGTCCTCTGTGCGTGCTCGGGACCGAGCTCGGGACCGGGAGGAACCGAGCTTTCGGGGCTCCCTTTGGAGCTTCAGGGTGGAAGCCCGGCTGCCGCCTCTGCCCAGGCGGACAGCTCGCCAATCCGGGCTTGGCTTGGGGACGATCGCCGTGGCCGCCCCGGCCGCGGTGGTTGAGCTGCCACACCGGACTCCAGGGTCTGGGAGTCAGAGTCCCTTGGGTAGGACGGTCCTGCCACTGCCGCCTTCTGGGCTGCAAGTCTTGGAAGCAAAGGCAAGGGCTGCAGTCGATTCTGGGAACAGTAGTCCAAGCGTGGACGGCTTGGACTCAGGCTGAAGCCGCAGTGGATCCTGGGAAGTGTAGTTGTTTGAGGCCCCGTTCACCTTGTGGGCGCGGGGCGTACTGGGAGTCGTCGTGTTGGGGGCTCTCTGCCCGCGAGGCGCTGAGGCCGCGGTGGGTGCTGGGAAGCAGAGCTGTCTGAGGCCCGCGGCCTGGTCGCGGTCGGTGGCTGAGGCTCCGGAAGGGGCAGTTTGCAGGACTCTGGCTCGGGGTCCCCGTTGCAGAGACAAGAATTGTCCTGTACTGACCGAGGTAGGAGAAGGGCCCGCTCTGCCCGAGCCGGGGTCCGCCGGGGCTGAGGTGACCGAGGGCGGTGGCCTCATCCCGAGCTCTGGAAGTCGTGGCTGCCCAGCCAGCAGCGCGGAGGAGATGCCCCAGCTGCGGCCCCGTTAAAGGCTGCGGCGCTGCGGCCGCGGGTCCGGCCCAGGCTGGGTGCCCCTGCCGCGGCGGGGAGGGAGCTGTCGTGGACGTCCCTGATTCTGCGTGACGAGGGCGGTGGTTGCGGAGCGACTGGCCCCCAGCCCGGCCCGGTTCGCCCGCACGGCCCCGCCGACAGTGCCTCAGCTTCTTTCTCTCCCGGCCAGCTCCGCCCTCCACGCTGCGTTTTCAGCCGGCCCTGCCCTGAGCCATGTCGCAGGTAAATTGTGCTTCCTTTCTTCTGAATGCAGCTGTGTTTACATAGGCTTTCCTTCTCCTGTAACTCCTACCCCTGTACCTGCCCTGCCTCCCTCTCGTGCTTGATAGGACATGAGAGGGTTCGCTGGGGGCGCGGCGCTGGGGGCGCTGTCCCGATGTGGGCGGGGTCTGAACGTAGACCTGGCTGTCCCGTTCTCCTTTTGCCAAACGAATTCGATGGAATGAGGAGTGCTTTAGGCTTCTCTCTCCCGCTGCTGTTCTTTCACTTATTCGTCCTGTTTTTATTGATTATTTTATTATTATTTTATTGATTGTTTTCGTTGAGGCTAAATGCTTGGCAGGCAGTTGTGCTTCACAGAGGTGGGGGACAAGAAGGCCAGCCAGTCCAAATTATTCCGTCTGGATGCAGTTTCATTTCTCTGTCCTGCTTTTTTTCATGCATGTCTCCAAATCCAGAGGCTCTCCAACTTTTGCCTTGAGTCCAGTTTCCTTCTGTACTGCAGATCCCACTGCAATATATTATATTAGGAAACAGCTTCCTTTATTAGCCAATAATCTATAACAAGTTATAGGGACTTGAATTTTTTTTTTACTGTAAAATATAACTCTGTCATACCTCTGGAACTGTTACTAGTTTGGAACTTTTAAAACTCCCGTTCATGCCTGATGGCTATGTGGATCACTCAAGTGCTTCAAAGCAGGGGCTTATTATTACCCCAACCCTGAGGGAAAAAGCTTTAGGTTCCACCCTGGCATGTCCTTATACTTTAGTCTTTATTCTCTTGTTCCCTGACTTTGCTGAAACTGTCTCCAAGTTTCACAGCTATTTCTTCAGAAATGCGGATGCCTGGGATAAACCTGGGTGTCCCTTAAACAGATGCTGCTGCTATATGCTACAACCAGTAGTGACTACAAAGAAATTCTTGTCAAATCATTTTAAAATGTTGTTGGTTTAGTCACTAATGTATGTCCAACTCTATGCAACCCCATGGACTGTAGCCCGCCAGGCTCCTCTGTCCATGGGATTTCCCCAGGCAAGGCTAGTGGAGTAAGATTGCCATTTCCTTCTCCAGGGGATTCTCCCAACCTAGGGACTGAAGCCATGTGGCCTGTGTCTCCCACATTGGCAGGCGGATTCTTTACCGCTGAACCATCAGGGAAGCCCCCGCTAAAGTAGGCTGGTATTAAGGAAAATATACATCCCCTATTAAACATAAAGGGATTGTCTTCATTATTTATAACGTGTTGTGAGATCTTAAGAATATTTACAGCCAAAGCCAGAAATACGTGTTGTTCACATGTATAGTCACAAAATTATAAATTATCTCAGGACAAAGCATATTTTTTTTCTTCAACTACACAATAAAACAAAACAGCTAAGCTCTTACTTATATTCTTAATAATAACTCAGAATACTGAAAACTGTCATTGCACTACTTACGTACATTGTCCACCCTCCACAGTGGACTCATTTCACTCCTTGATCAGGGCCTTTGGGAGCATAGATGCTGGTTGTACAGATGTATGTGTGTCATTTCAGGGGTCAGTGACATTCACAGATGTGTCCATAGACTTCTCCCGGGAGGAGTGGGAATGGCTCCAGCCTGCTCAGAGAGATTTGTACAGACATGTAATGCTGGAGAACTATGGCCACCTGGTCTCACTGGGTAGGTATTTTCTCTCATCTCCTCTGACCTTTGACCTTTAGGATGACAGTTGTGAATCTTGATTATCTGACTGAATATTCCCAAGGAAGGAAAGTTTTTGTTTGTTTGTTTGTTTTCTTTCAAGAGGAGGGTTATAACTTCAACTAGTCTTTTGACATCTTTCATACTTATATCTGGCATTTCTAATAATGGCCTCTTTTTTGGTAAGGATTCAAGGACTAATTTTGAATGTATTTCATTTTCCACAAGCAGGTCTTAACATTTCTAAGCCAGATGTGGTTTCCTTATTGGAGCAAGGGAAAGAGCCCTGGCTGGGGAATGGAGATGTAAGCAGAGAGCTGTTTCCAGGTGAGTGAGTGAGAAGCTGGTAATGAAGTTTTTTAAAATAACAACCAAGCAGCCAGTGAGAAAGCAGTACTTTTTTTATATGTTGGATAGAAAGTTTTCCTTGAAAGGTGCCAGAGATATAGGAGGGGACTGTGAGGTCTTGCCCATGCAAGGGGATCACTTCACACCTACTTACCTGTCTGCCTTCAGTTCTCTTCTCATCCTTTTCCTCACTTTATTTCTCTTCTCTTTCTTTTTAAAAATTGACACGTGCTTTTATTGTCTTAAGTTAAAAGGTGTATATTTTTTCCTTTATATTGTTGGTCTAACCCTCTTGAGTGATTCATTATGCTTTGGTTAATTAATGGGTTTATTCCTTCACTAATATATTAACAATATTTATTTTTTAATCTCATTAAGACTTTCTCTTAGGTGGTATGCCTCAGAGAGTAGAAGGCATGGCATAGTGAGATAGTGGGTCTGTAAATAACTTGGTTAGAGGTCCTCAAGTTGGCAGTTCAACAGTTAGAAGAAAGGAATTTCCATTTGGTGTTAAAGACCTGGGTAATTCAAATAGGGATAGTAGTAACAGAAATAAAAAAGACAGAAAAAGGGTCAGTTTTTGAGAAAATGAAGGGAATTAGCTTGAGATATGCATGGTGTGAGTAGAGGATGGTATTTCCAAGTAGAGAGGTGCACAAACTACTGGAATATGTCTTAGAAAAGAATTCAAGTTAGGAATGTAGAAGTGGGAATCTTGTATTAAGAAGGAAAAAATAGAAGCAACGAGACTGATTGAGAAGAGCTTTGAAAGCCTTCTTCATGTTAGGTTGAAATAAAATTGCTGGTGAAGCTCTTTAAAAAATCAATATGGCCATGCTTCACCATTTAAGATTCTGACATAGAAGACCTTTGGAGCCTAAATTGTATGTATTTATGACAATTTGCATAAGTTCTGTAGTTGATTCTGAAGCCTACCTCTATTGGAAATCTACTGGCCTTTAGAGAGTGGTCCTCTGGAGATAACAGGGGAACACTTACATTTAAAGAGAAGAAGCTAATGGAAGGACTAGTGACAGGACAGAAGATGCCTTGAAAACAGAGTTCTGACTTTGAGAGCAAGACTTTCAGGAGTAAGGACATGGAAAGAGAGTCCTGTATGGCTGAAAGTCACAAGGTGGGACAAGTGCCCAGAGACTTCCTCATCAAAGAATGAATTGAAGAAAAAGCCTCTAATACCACTACGTTAATATAACTCTTGCAATTTTTGTGTGTTCCTTCCAGTACCCCCTTTTTTTGGTGAGTTAAATTTTATTGAGGGCAAAATGAGCACTGCAGCCCAGGAGACAGCACCTCAGATAGTTCTGAGGAACTCTTCCCCCATAAGTTTTTGAAAGGTGAAATAGCTCACAGAAATAAGGCATAAAACATAAACATGCAGCTTAAATTATTATAAGACACCTATGTAACTACCACTCAGGTCGGTAAACACAGAAGTCCTGGGTCCCTAAGAGCTCTTTGGGTGCTCATCCCAGTCACTCCCCACTGCACCCCCTGCAAAGGTAATTAATTTTCTTTAATGATAGTAACTTCCTTGGTTTTCTTTATAGCTTTTTCAACTGTTTGTGTCTCTAGTCACTAGTTTACATCTGTATGTTTGTGAACTTTTTTACAGATAATCATAATATGTATGTTCTAATTTACTTCTCTCAAAATTATAATATTCAGGTATTTTGCATATTGATCTAGGAGTTTGTTTCATTATACAAGTAGATACAACCCAGTTTATCCATTCTGTTATTGACAGCTTCTTGGGTTGTTTGCAGTTTAGGGCTGTTGCAAGTAACATTGCTGTTGTCCTTGGGTCCTGGCACATCCTGGCACAGGGTTCCTGTGGTTTATATCTAGAACTGGAATTGCTGAGCCAGAGGATGATGTGCCTCTTTCACATCATTAGATGATGCCAAAATGTTTTCCAAAGTATTTTTACTGACTTGCACTCCCACAGATACCATAAGTGAGTTCCTCTTGCTCCCCATGTTTATCAACACCATGTACTATTAGATATCATAATCTTCACACTTGTCAGGAGATAGCACACCTGTTAGGAGTGTGTGCAGTGCGAGCTTAATCTAGTTTAAATGTGCATTCTACAATTAATGATGAAGTTCAGCACCTTTTCATATGTTTATTGAGTATTTAGATACCCTCTTTTATGAAGTGCCTCTTAGTTTTTGCTCATTTATTGTATTCTTTTCTTGTTTTGTAGGAGTTAAAAATTTTGGATACAAATCCTTTGCAATTCTATTCACTTCAAATATCTTCTCTTACATGTGACTTACTTTTCCCCTTAAGACCTCTTTTAATGAACAGAAATTCTTAATTCTAGTGCTGTCAGATTCATCAGTCCTTCCCTTTATGAGGTTGTTTTTGGTTTTTTTTTTTTGGATGTGTTTAAGAAATATTTCCCTACCACAAGGTCATGATGATGTTTTCCCAGATTTTCTTTTTTAAAAGCCTAGTTGTTTTGCCATTCACATTTAGATCCATGGTTCACTTTGGATTTATTTTTGTATGTCACATGACTTAGTGGTCAGTTTTGGTGTCTTCTTTGTTGACATCCATTTCTCAAGGTACCATTTATTGATATGTGTGCCCTTTCCTTCACTGGTTACTCATAAATTAAGTTGTTATATCCTGGGTAGGAAGAGTCAATATTGGGAAAATGACTATACTACCAGATGCAATCTACAGATTCAGTGTGCCCCTATCAAATCACCAATGGCATTTTTCACAGAACTAGAACAAAAAAATTCACAATTCACATGGAAACACAAAAGATCCCAAATAGCCAAAGCAATCTTCAGAAAGTTAAGTTTTTGTGTATGTTTCTGGGTTCCCTATTTTTTTTTCTATTTTTCTATCTTTGCATAAATCAATACAGTCAGTTATGGATTTAATACTGGATAACATTTGATTGTATTTGCCTCACCTCATTCCTTTTTTTGCTGAATAATGTCATTTACAGACATCTTGACATTTCACTATATAGTACTTCATTATCATGTATAAAGTATAGGGATATTTTCTATACAATTGGAATATTTTCACATCAGAATAACAGTTTTCCCTAATTTTGTTTTAATGCGGTATCCATATATAAATGATTCATAAATGTGTTTATAACTGGATTGTCTTTTCCCTGTGGGATGATGAAATGTTCCTCTATGTCCTGTAACTTTGAGTTGTAACTTTTTTTTAAATATTAAGACTTTGGGTCTTATTTAAATCCTGTTGAGATATTAACTTTATTTAAGCAGGCTGTCAATATGGATAAGTTCTAACCTGTTTTCTCTGTACATGTTTCCAACAACAGTCTGGTTTTCAAAGCCTTTGCAGGTCTATTTCATTTGTCCCCATAAGCACCTCTTAGTGGCCTTTCTGGAACTTAGACAGTGGGTTCAGCTTTAGGTGTGCTATTTAGGGTCAGATCCATGCATGCACAGCTCAAGGATGAGCCCAGAATTTCATACACAACTTTACGAGATCACTTTCTTGAGCTCCTTTTTTCACAATCTCCCCTTTCCTTTTTGACTCCCAGGGCCCCCTCTTTCAGGTCTTCTGGATAGAAAGGTAGACCTTTAGGTTCCCCTCTGCACTTCTGTAACTTTGTCTGCCTCTGTAGCCATGCAACAAAGGGACAGAGGAAAAAAACAAGGTGAGGGGTATTACCCCTGTGCTCTTAGGACGATAGGTTTTTCTGCTGAGGGAGGAAATGTTACTCTGCCTTGGAGTGTTAATTGCCTATATGGCCATCACTGCTGCAGCATGCTTTGGGTTTGAGCAGAAGAGAATGGGAAATGAACAAACAATAAGATTTCTCTGTATGGCTCCCCTTTCCCCTTTATAAGACAGAAATAAAGGCTTCTCTTGGAGCTCTTTACCTGTTGCCCAGTTCTTGCTTTCAGGTTGCATTTGACTTTAGGCCTGGAGAGAGTAGAGATGGGAAAAAATACAAGAAACTCACCACCAGTTGTGTTACTTTGTGTTCTGACTTCCTTCTGCAGTCAGCTTGCTACCATTTACCTTTCAGAGTACTCAGCTAGCTCCTTTATGCACTGTTCATGGTTTTCACTTGTACTTAGTGGGAGAGCCAGTCAGAGTGTACTTAGTCCATCTGTACGCACTGGGAGCCAGTCATATTTTATAAGTGAAGAAAAAAAAAAACAGAGTTACAGCGTGAGTAAAGATCATGCTAATAAAGTGAGAGGATGAGGCTCAGTTTAGATTGAGCAAAAGTATAAAGTGTAAGAGGAAAATGGTGGGAATTAAGGATGGTTCTGGAAAGCATTGGTCAGATCATGCAGGTATTTTACAGGCTGCATTAATGAACTTAGAGTTCATCCCTAGGCTAATAGGGAGTCATCCAAAGATGTTAGGCAAGCGAGCACTTTAGTGACATCCTTCTGGCTGAAGTTTGGGAAACAGATTTATTGGAAGCAAGCCTAGGAAACAGGATAGCCATTTAAGAGTTGTTTCCATAACCTAATCTAGATGTAATCATTACCTGAACCATGGAGGTGTCCAGGGAATGGAAGAAGGTATACAGATGGCAACAAAGTAAAGAAGTGAACTCAGAAAGACCCAGTGATTGACTAGATAAATGACATGACGATGACTGAGGAATTGTGATTGACATCACTTTTTTGGCTGGTATTATTATTTCTTGGAAGAAAAAAAGGATGAGCAAGTTTGAAAAAAGAAAGATTATATCAATTTGTAACTTGCTAAATTTTGGATCTTTGGGTTACTCAAGTATATAAATTCAGTAGGCAACTCAGTATCATAGTCTAGATCTTAAGAGAGAGATCACAGTGCTTCTCAAATTTTAGTCCTCTGGATTGTTTTAAAACATACTTCCAGGCCCCTCTCCAGAAATTTTGAGTCATTAGGTTTGGGATAGAACTCAAGAATTGACATTTTTAACAAGCCCCCATGATACTGATGCTGAGTTAAAGTACACATTTAGGAGTTACCGGTACAGCTTCTCAAGATTTGAATTTTCTTTGTAAAATCTCCATACCCCTATTGTTGAATTTATTCTTAAGCAACTTTTTAAAGTTTCTTTTCTAAGAAGTTATATTGCTTTTCTATAAGAATGCTAATGACTTTGTATATTTATCTCTCAGTCTTTACTGTAGCATTTTAATAATATCTTAAACTTTCCCTGCAAATAATATAATGATTCTTCTATTAATTAATAAACTTTATTCTTCAAAAAAGCAGTCTTAGGTTCACAGCAAAACTGAGTGGAAAGTACAGAGTTCCCCTGCCCATTCCCACCCTTGCCTGGTCTTCCTCACTGACAACATCCACAGTTCAGTTCAGTGGCTCAGTCGTGTCCAACTCTTTGCGACCCCATGAATTGCAGGACGCCAGGCCTCCCTGTTCATCACCATCTCCCGGAGTTCCCTCAGACTCACGTCCATTGAGTCCATGATGCCATCCAGCCATCTCATCCTCAGTCATCCGCTTCTCCTCCTGCCCACAATCCCTCCCAGCATCAGAGTCTTTTCTAATGAGTCAACTCTTTGCATGAGGTGGCCAAAGTACTGGAGTTTCAGCTTTAGCATCATGCCTTCCAAAGAAATCCCAGGGTTGATCTCCTTCAGAATGGACTGGTTGGATCTCCTTGCAGTGCAAGGGACTCTCAAGAGTCTTCTCCAACACCACAGTTCAAAAGCATCAATTCTTCGGCGCTCAGCCTTCTTCACAGTCCAACTCTCACATCCATACATGACCACAGGAAAAACCATAGCCTTGACCAGATGGACCTTAGTCGGCAAAGTAATGTCTCTGCTTTTGAATGTGCTATCTAGGTTGGTCATAACTTTTCTTCCAAGGAGTAAGCGTCTTTTAATTTCATGGCTGCAGTCACCATCTGCAGTGATTCTGGAGCCCAAAATAATAAAGTCTGACTCCATTTCCACTGTTTCCCCATCTATTTCCCATGAAGTGATGGGACCAGATGCCATGATCTTCGTTTTCTGAATGTTGAACTTTAGGCCAACTTTTTCGCTCTCCCCTTTCACCTTCATCAAGAGGCTTTTTAGTTCCTCTTCACTTTCTGCCATAAGGGTGGTGTCATCTGCATATCTGAGGTTATTGATATTTCTCCCAACAATCTTGATTCCAGCTTGTGTTTCTTCCAGTCCAGCGTTTCTCATGATGTACTCTGCATAGAAGTTAAATAAGCAGGGTGACAATATACAGCCTTGACGTACTCCTTTTCCTATTTGGAACCAGTCTGTTGTTCCATGTCCAGTTCTAACTGTTGCTTCCTGACCTGCATACAGAATTCTCAAGAGGCAGGTCAGGTGGTCTGGTATTCCCATCTCTTTCAGAGTTTTCCACAGTTTATTGTGATCCACACAGTCAAAGGCTCTGGCATAGTCAATAAAGCAGAAATAGATGTGTTTCTGGAACTCTCTTGCTTTTTCCATGATCCAGCGGATGTTGGCAATTTGATCTCTGGTTCCTCTGCCTTTTCTAAAACCAACTTGAACGTCAGGGAGTTCATGGTTCACGTATTGCTGAAGCCTGGCTTGGAGAATTTTGAGCATTACTTTACTAGCACATGAGATGAGTGCAATTGTGCAGTAGATTGAGCATTCTTTGGCATTGCTTTTCTTTGGAATTGGAATGAAAACTGACCTTTTCCAGTCCTGTGGCCACTGCTGAGTTTTCCAAATTTGCTGGCATTTTGAATGCAGCACTTTCACAGCATCATCTTTCAGGATTTGAAACAGCTCAACTGGAATTCCATCACCTCCACTAGCTTTGTTCGTAGTGATGCTTTCTAAGGCCCACTTGACTTCACTTTCCAAGATGTTTGGTTCTAGATTAGTGATCACATCATCATGATTATCTGGGTCGTGAAGATCTTTTTTGTACAGTTCTTCCGTGTATTCTTGCCACCTCTTCTTAATATCTTCTGCTTCTGTTAGGTCCATACCATTTCTGTCCTTTATCGAACCCATCTTTGCATGAAATGTTCCCTTGGTATCTCTAATTTTCTTGAAGAGATCTCGTCTTTCCCATTCTGTTTTCCTCTATTTCTTTGCATTGATCGCTGGAGAAGGCTTTCTTATCTCTTCTTGCTATTCTTTGGAACTCTGCATTTAGATGCCTATATCTTTCCTTTTCTCCTTGCTTTTTGCCTCTCTTCTCTTCACAGCTATTTATAAGGCCTCCCCAGACAGCCATTTTGCTTTTTGCATTTCTTTTCCATGGGGATGGTCTTGATCCCTGTCCCTGCACAATGTTACAACATTCACAGTATTACATTTTTCACAACTGATGAACATACCTTGACATATCATTATCACCCTAAGTCCATAGTTTACCTTAAAGGTTCTTTCTTGGTGTTGTACATTCTGTGCATTTTGACAAATGTGTAATGACATGTATCCATATGTTAGTATGATACAGAATAGTTTTACTGCCCTAAAAATTCTTATTCTCTGCCTACTCACCACTCTCTTCCCCCAACCCCTGGCAACCATGGATCTTTTTACTGTTTCCATAGTTTTTCCTTTTCCAGAGTATTATATAGTTGAATTCATAGTATTTAGCTTTTTCAGATTGTCTTTTTTCAGTTAATATTATGCATTTATGGCTTATTCCTTTATACCTTTTCATGGTTTGATAGCTCATTTCTTTTTAGTGCTGAGTAATATCCCATAGTCTAGCTGTATCATGGTTTTCCATTCTCTTACTGAAAGACATCCTGTTTCTAAATTTTGACAGTTATTAATAAAGCTGCTGTAAACTTCCATGTGTAAGTTTTTGTATGGACATGTTTTAATTATTTGTGTAAATACCAAGGAATGTGATTGCTGAATTGTATGGTAAGAGGATGTTCCATTTTATAGAAAACTGACAAACTGTTTTTCAAAGGGCCTGTACTATTTTTCATTCCCACCAGCAATGAATAAGAGTTCCTGTTGTTCCACATCCCTGTCAGCATATGTTGTTAGAGAATTGAATTTTGGCTATTTTGATAGGTGTGTAGTGGTATATCATTTTAATTTATAATTCCTTAATGACATATGATGTTGAGTATCTTTTTATATTCTTACTTGCCACCTATATATCTTCTTTGGTGAAGTGTCTGTTCATGTCTTTTGCCTGTTTTTAAATTGGGTTGTTCATTTTCTTATTGTTGAGTTTTAAGAGTTCTTTGTATATTTTGGGTAGTAACTCTTGTCAGATATGTATTTTTGCAAATATTTTCTTTCAGTCTTTTCATCCTGTCTTCTTATTCCCTTGACACTGGCTATTTCAGAACAGAGGTTTTTAATTTTAGTGATGTCCACCTTATCAATTACTTCTTTCATGGACTGTGCCTTTGATGTTATATCCAAAAAGTCATCAATATAACTAACATCATCTAGGTTTTCTCCTTTATTATCTTCTAGAAGTTTTATAGTTTTGTTTTACATTTAGTTCTGTGATCCATTTTGAGTTAATTTTTGTTAACAATGTAATCTGTGTCTAGGTTCGTTTTTATGCATGTGGGTGTCTAGTTGTTCAAGTACCATTTTATGAGAAGGCTGTATTTGCTTCTTGTGTTGTCCTTGCTATTTTGTCAAAGATCAGCTGACTATAATCATGCAGATCTGTTCTGCGCTCTCTCCTCTGTTCCATTTATCTCCTTGTCTAGTCTTTCACCAGTGCTGCTCTATCTTGATTACTGTAGCATTACAGAAGTCTTAAAGTCAAGAGTCAGTCCTTTGACTGTTGTTCAGTGTTGTGTTAAGTATTCTAGGTCATTTTCTTTTTTGTATAAACTTTAGAGTCCATTTGTTGAGATCTGTGAAATAACTTGCTGGGATTTTGATTGGAATTTTGTTGAATCTGTGTACCAAGTTGGAAATAATTTTAAACTTCCAGAGTTGCAAATGCAATTGTCATTTTCAAGACATTCTGACAGTAAATAAAGTTTAAATAGAGGTGAAGATGATTAACCACCTATCCTTTACAATTATTTATCTTCCTAATAGTTTTGTTTTTCCCTCACCTTCAATTACTTATTTTTAGTCTCCTAATTCACCTACATCTTTCTTATTTAATGTCTTCTGGACATGACAACTATAAAAGTCATGCAATGCCAAGATTTTTTTTTCAATATAATTCTCATTTTAAAATGGAAGAGTGGCTTTTATGTTACTCAATACAAAAAATTAAAAAAATATTTGCTTTGTTTTTTCAGCTTCAAAGTCAAATGTTGAGATCCAAGAGTTTTCTCCAAAAAATGTCATATTAGAAGATGATTCATCCCAGTACTTGATAATGGAAAGATTTCTAAGCCAAGGCTCTGAGTATTCCAGTTTTAAAGAAGGCTGGAAATGTGAGGGTGATACTGAGATGCTGCAGGGAAATCAGGGATGCATCAGGCAAGTGACAGTTCCCCATCAAGAAGCCCTGTCTCAGCATGTGAATGTCAGTACTGTGGACAGACCCTATGGATGCCATGAATGTGGAAAAACTTTCAGTCGGCGCTTTTCCCTTGTGTTACATCAGAGAACTCATACTGGAGAGAAACCATATGTATGTAAGGAATGTGGGAAAACCTTTAGCCAGATCTCAAACCTCGTAAAACATCAGATGATACATACAGGAAAGAAACCCCATGAATGTAAAGACTGTAATAAAACATTCAGTTACCTTTCTTTCCTCATTGAACACCAGAGAACACATACTGGGGAAAAACCCTATGAGTGTACTGAATGTGGAAAGGCCTTTAGTCGTGCCTCAAACCTCACTCGACATCAGAGAATTCACATAGGAAAGAAACAGTATGTATGCAGGAAATGTGGGAAGGCCTTTAGCAGTGGCTCTGAACTCATTCGTCACCAGATTACACACACTGGAGAGAAACCTTATGAATGCATTGAGTGTGGGAAGGCATTTCGCCGTTCTTCACATCTTACCCGTCATCAGAGTGTCCATACCTCCAAAACCCCCTATGAATGTAATGAATGCAGTAAAGCTTTCCGTTGCCACTCCTTCCTTATCAAACATCAGAGAATTCATGCTGGAGAAAAGCTCTATGAATGTGATGAATGTGGCAAAGTTTTCACGTGGCATGCATCTCTTGCACAACATATGAAAATTCATACTGGAGAAAAACCCTACGCATGTACTGAATGTGACAAAACCTTTAGTAGGAGCTTTTCCCTCATTCTACATCAGATAACTCATACTGGGGAGAAGCCCTATGTATGTAAGGTATGCAATAAATCCTTCAGCTGGAGCTCAAACCTTGCTAAACATGAGAGAACACACACTCTAGAGAACTCCTATGAGTATGAAAATTCATTTAATTACCACTCATTCCTTACTGAACACCAGGGAATTCACATGATAGACAAAACCTAAAAATGTATAGATTAAAAAAAAAAAAGTAGTTAATGCCTTACTTTGACTTCAGTGAACTCTTGAAAAGAAGCCTTATGTGAATATGTTGTGATTAAAATGTGGTCTATGCTGTAGTCAGTATTCTGGAGAAAACCCCCAGGAATATTTGGGAAAGCCATTAATAGCTGCTCATTCTCTTTTATAACAATAGAAGATGAAATCAATCAGTATTGAGAAGATTCTTCATCTGGTGGTGGTGGTAGTGGTGGTGGTTTAGTCACCAAGTCGTGTCCAACTCGACCCCATGGACTGTAGCCTGCCAGGCTCCTCTGTCCATGAGATTTCCCAGGCAAGACCACTGGAGTGCTTTGCCATTTCCTTCTCCAGGGGATCTTCCTGACCCAGGGATCAACCCTGCATCTCCTGCATTGCAGGCAGATTCTTTACCACTGAGTCACCAGGGAAGCCTGTACTTTTTCCTGGAGATCAGAAAATTCATAATGAAGAAAAGTCAAACACAATAAGAAATTTTAAAATACTCTTCCTAAGGGGGGGAAAGCAACCCTATAAACGAACTTAACATAGGGTGACTTTCTTCAGTATTTCAAACCTACAGAATTATCCTAGGGAAAAACCACCATTATGATGAGTGCAGCAAAATCTTAGAGTTCTAAGAAGTTATACTGGACAGAATTGATGTGGGAGGTTTTTTTTTTAATGGGAATGTTTGTTTTGGCTTTTTTAAAAAGCAAATTCATGAAAGCTATGAATAAATCTTTTGATTTATAGTAAATTAAATGTACTGGCTGAGTTTGTTTCTTCACAGCAAGTGTGATTATGAAACTGCAACTATCACAATATTGACATCAGCAAGAGTAGCATGCTTTTGTAAACATTATAAAGACATAGAAGCATTTTTAGATATTTTATGGTTTTAACTTTGAGTCAGAGTTTGGACCTAAGATTATGATAATTCATGTTTACCCTTGAATCTGACTAGATGTCTTAATCAGTCTGAAATAACTGTAAATAAGGTACATCAGAGGAAAATGCCAAGGTTTTCCTCTTTCGCTCCAATTAGAGTAAGAACATTTCTTTTGTAATCACATTTGTCAAATCAGATTGTTTTCATCTCCACATATACCTGCCCATTCTTTATTCTCCCATTTTAAAGACTGTGTTATCTTTGAGGCATCTGACTGCCTCCTAAGAACTTCTCTTGCATTTAGTACACGAAATACGTGATTAGCACTCGGATAAGTGCTTCATTCAGAGAAGGTGATGGCACCCCACTCCAGTACTCTTGCCTGGAAAATCCCATGGATGGAGGAGCCTGGTAGGCTGTGCTCCATGGGGTCGCGAAGAGTCAGACACGGCTGAGCAACTTCACTTTCACTTTTCACTTTCATGCACTGGAGAAGGAAATGGCGACCCACTCCAATGTTCTTGCCTGGAGAATCCCAGGGACGGGGGAGCCTGGTGGGCTGCCGTCTCGGGTCACACACAGTCGGGCACGACTGAAGTGACTTAGCAGCTGCTATGTCTGACTCTTCACGACCCCATGGACTGCGGCCTACCAGGCTCCTCCGTCCATGGGATTTGCCAGGCAAGAGTACTGGAGTGGGTTGCCATTGCCTTCTCCAGGACTTAGCAGCAGCAAGTGCTTCATTAGTGCATATATTTTCATGTTCTTTCACAAAATGAGAGCTAGATATTTCTTTTCCACTCAATGTAACAACAAAACACATAGCTGCTGTCTAATATTTACTTTTCTAGAACCATTCAAAACCTCAAACTATTAGAACAGCTCCACTCTATAAACCCCCATTTTCCTATAGTGGTGGCCAATATGATTAATTTCCCTTGCACCCTGTGGCAATCCTTGATGAACAAGAATATATTTGTCATCTCAAATATATTTGTTACATTCAGAGGTATGACCATAAACTTCTCCCAGGAGGAATGAGGGCTGATTAAACCCTGCTCCAAATTTCTGTATGGGAATGTAATGATGGAGGACTATGGGAATCTGGTCTAAGGTGGGTACTATTCCTCCAAATTCAGAATCTGAATTTAGGAATCTGCCTTCTCCATAGGAAATATCAGGACGTAAGCTCCAAGTTGCCTGGCTGAATTTGTAGTCCATGTTCTTGAAGTAATGTTTTAAATTGGTACAAGTTGGAAGTGGCATGCATTCTGCTTTGGTTCTTCTAATGCTTCTCTTCCCTAGGATCTAGGAAAACCATATTTCGAATTATCTGTTTTCTCCTTATAAG
The DNA here is from genome assembly GCF_042477335.2 of Ovis canadensis. Classification (NCBI taxonomy): domain Eukaryota; kingdom Metazoa; phylum Chordata; class Mammalia; order Artiodactyla; family Bovidae; genus Ovis; species Ovis canadensis. The sequence goes on from NC_091261.1 coordinate 54,554,012, forward strand.
CAGGACCTTCTATATCTAAACCAAATATGGTCTCCTTATTGGAGCAAGGGAGAATGAAGAATGATGGAAAAAATGGGAACAGGCCTATGCTCAAGTGAGGGAAGGGCACTTAGGAACAGAGTGTCTTTGCAGGCCACCACAAAGTCAGTTCACCAAATATGTTGCTTGAATAATTTTGTAAAAAATAAGAACTTTCCCCCAAAATTTACTTCATGTAGCATCATTCTGAACTACATAATTCACCCAAAGTTCCTCTTGTTCTTTGTGGTAAAATACTTCAGAAAATAAGAACTATGCTATTGTTTTTCATTTAATTAAAGTACAGATAATGCATCAAATACATTAAAATATAGTTAATTCCTAAATTATACAATAAAAGATAAGTCAAAACACTGAAAAGAGAAAGTGAAAGTTTGGATATTTTCATTTATATAGTATGCTTTCTTTGTCATAGCAGTGCAGTGCTGGCAATGTTGCTTTCACTCAATTTCAGTACAGAAATCTGTGTTACACCTTTCCGTGGTTAACATAACAACCTTTTTTTTAAATAAGCTATTGCAGAGGTAGCAGAAGACTAAAACAAAAGCTTCTTGTTTTTCAAGATGAAATTCAGTAACAATGGCCAGCCAAACACAAGATATAAAAGAAAATGGCAGAAATAAAGTATATGTTGTACTTTAAATTACTCGTATATTATTTCAGTTCCAATTTGTTTGACAAAGAAACAATAGTGACATATAGTGTGACCATCTCAATACATGTGAAAGGGTAAACATCCAAAATGAACATTTTAATCTATGTAGTACAAGGAGTTTGTATTTCGAATACACAATTATCTTAGGTTTGCATACTCAAAAGATGTGAAATACCGGAAGGAAACCACTGTAGCTCTTTTTATTACTCTGTTGTCATGATTATCCAATTATCCATACTAAAACAGAGACAGAGGAGAGAGAAGGGAAAAAAGATGAGTGTAAAGCACAGACATTTAGGACAAACTGAAAAGTTCTAACGTGTAGTTATAGTCTTTTAAGAAGAAAGAATGACAGAAGAAATAGTTGAGGAATTCACTCAAGAATCTTAGAAATGATGCAAGATAATCTACAGATTCAAGAAGCTGAGCAAATTCCAAGTAGGCAACTATGCACATTGTAACAAAAAGTAAAACCTGGTTATCTAAAACTGGTATGGGGTAGGAGAGATTACCTTCAAAGGAGCAACAATAAGACTGAAAACTTCCTCCTCAAATGATATGATGAAGTCAGATGATAATGAAACAATGCCTTTAAAGTGCTGAAAAGGAAAAAAACCAGAGGTCAAATTGCCAATATCCGTTGGATCATAGAAAAAGCAAAAGAGTTCCAGAAAAACATCTGCTTTATTGACTACGCCAAAGCCTTTGACTATGTGGATCACAACAAACTGTGGAAAATTCAAGAGACGGGAATACCAGACCACCTGACCTGCCTCCTGAGAAATCTGTATGCAGATCAAGAAGCAACAGTTAGAACTGTGCATGGAACAACAGAAAGGACTATGTCAAGGATGTATATTGTCACCCTGCTTATTTAACTTATATGCAAAGTACCTCATGCAAATGCCAGGCTCGATGAAGCACAAGCTGGAATCAAAATTGCCAGGAGAAATATCAATAACCTCAGATACACAGATGATACCACCCTTATGGCAGGAAGCAAAGAAGAACTAAAGAGCCTCTTGATGAAAGTGAACAGGAGAGTGAAAAAGTAGACTTAAAACTCAACATTCAGAAAACTAAGATCATGGCATCCAGTCCCATTGCTTCATGGCAAATAGCTGGGGAAACAGTGGAAACAGTGAGAGACTTTATTTGGTGGGGCAGCACGGGGGCTCCAAAATCACTGCAGATGGTGACTGCAGCCATGAAATTAAAAGATACATGCTCTTTGGAAGAAAAGCTATGACCAACCTAGACAGCATATTAAAAAGCAGAGACATTACTTTGCCAACAAAGGTCCATCTAGTTAAAGCTATGGTTTTTCCAGTAGTTATGTATGGATGTGAGAGTTGGACTATAAAGAAAGCTGAGTGCCGAAGAATTGATGCTTTTGAACTGTGGTGTTAGAGAAGACTCTTGAAAGGCTGTTGGACTGCAAGGAGATCCAATCAGTCAATCCTAAGGGAAGTCAGTTCTGAATATTCATTGGAAGGACTGATGCTGATGCTGAAGCTCCAATACTTTGGCCACCTGATGTGAAGAACTGACTCACTGGGAAAGACCCTGTTGCTGGGAAAGATTGAGCACAGGAGGAGAAGGGGATGACAGAGGATGAGATGGTTGGATGGCATCACTGACTCTATGGACATGAGTTTGAGTAAGCTCCAGGAGTTGGTGATGGACAGGGAAGCCTGGCATGCAGCATCCATGGGGTCACAAAGAGTTAGACACAACTGAGTTACTGAACTGATACTGATACCAATCTAGATTTCTATACCAACCAAAAAATCCTTTAAAGTTGAAATAAGGATGTTTCAGATAAACAAAAACGGAGGGAATTTGTGTAGCACAGCTATGACTAAAGGAAATAATACAATGAGCTCTTCAGGCAGTATGAGCTGATCCCAGATGGAAACTTGCAATACAGAAGTATTGGGAAACTAAGGCCTATGGTCCAAATCAAGGCCTGTGAGCTAATAATAGATAATATTTTAAATGGTTGCTTTAAAAGATGAATATGCAAGAAATATAAATGAATTTGACACAGTAGTTTGTAGTTTAAAATATATATGAAACTAGAGAAGCATGATAATTAATACATGGTAAGAAAAGTTATGACCAACCTAGATAGCATATTTAAAAGCAGACACATTACTTTGCCAACTAAGGTCCATCTAGTCAAGGCTATGGCTTTTCCAATAGTCATGTATGGATGTGAGAGTTGGACTGTGAAGAAGGCTGAGCACCCAAGAATTGATGCTTTTGAACTGTGGTGTTGGAGAAGACTCTTGAGAATCCCTTGGACTGCAAGGAGATCCAACCAGTCCATTCTGAAGGAGATCAGCCCTGGGATTTCTTTGGAAGGAATGATGCTAAAGCTGAAACTCCAGTCCTTTGGCCACCTCATTCAAAGAGTTGACTCATTGGAAAAGACTTTGATGCTGGGAGGGATTGGGGGCAAGAGGAGAAGGGGACGACAGAGGATGAGATGGCTGGATGGCATCACTGACTCAATGGACATGAATCTGAGTGAACTCTGGGAGTTGGTGATGGACAGTGAAACTCCAGTCCTTTGTCCACCTCATGAGAAGAGTTGACTCATTGGAAAAGATTTTGATGCTGGGAGGGATTGGGGGCAAGAGGAGAAGGGGACGACAGAGGATGAGATGGCTGGATGGCATCACTGACTCGATGGACATGAATCTGAGTGAACTCCGGGAGTTGGTGATGGACAGGGAGGCCTGGCGTGCTGCGATTCATGGGGTCGCAAAGAGTCAGACACGACTGAGCGACTGAACTGAACTGAACTGAACTGAAGAGGGGATGGATGGAGTGTAAGATTCTAGCCAGCATTGGAAAAGTGGTAAAAGTACTTGTTCGGCTCTCTCTTGATCTAGGGGCCAATTAATAAGTATATTCTACTTGAGAAAATTCATTAAGCTATACACATTTCTCTATTATGTTTCAGTAAAAAAAAGTTTTTATAAGTCTCCCAAAAGATTATTAAGCTTCAACTTTAAAACAAGAAGTTACTACAAGAATTCCATATTGTCTTAGAAAGCAGCAACCAATGCTTCAGGGCACTTAAGATATCCACACAGAGTTAAGGCTGGGTCAAGTTTTGTTACTGAGAAATTACTTCAAAGAGTTTTCTGTTGAACATTATACAGTACGTCTCAGGACAGGAAACTTGTTAAATCCTTCAAAGAAATTTCAAAGCAAAAAGGCAGAAGACCTTGGAGACTGGGTGTTAATGACTTGGGAGAAAGAGAACACGTCTTCAGTAACACTTTCAAAAAGTCTACCTTTAAAGGGTAGGAGAGAGGAAAGGTAATAAACAAAAAGGTAAACAAATTTGTTATTCTTTTAAAACTTTTTAAAAATTAATTTTTTAAGTATTACATTCTGTAACACCAATACTCTCAATATCACAGAGGAAAACATTATGTCTAAAAATTGAAATTGATCAGAAAATAGAAATTTCAGATTCAATGTGAAATTTTGCTGACTGGTAGAAAATATAATTTTACCTGTTTGCTGTGCCTTTCTTAAATTATAGGGCAGTTTATGTCATTACATTTATTAGTCTGTGAATTCCCTACTGATGTTAAATATGTTAATTACTATCTTAATAGAACTCTTTATGCTAAGTAAATGACAATTTTCTGTAATTCAAATTTCACACATGAACTGCTACAGTAGACTCCTAGTTTCCCAGGATTTTTACAATAGCCAGTATAATTTTTTTTAAAGCAATAATTTCAACCTCTGAGGAAAGATTTCTAAAGAACTTCTGATAGCTCTTCAAATAAAATATACACTCATGCTGGAGCTGGTATGTGGCCTACATTCCAACCCAGTCTCATATATTCTTCTCTTTATCCCCTTGCCTGTCCCTGTTCCAGCCACTGACCTGTGATTTATTTAAATAAACAAACGAGGACTTTTGTTTTTGCTGTTCTACTTACAAAGCTATTCTGCCTCTCCACCTCTCCAATTCCCCATGGATGACTCCTTTCCTTTCCTTCAGGTTTCAGCTTGAATGTCACTACCTCATGGAAGCCTTTCCTGACTGCCTTATCTAACATATGTTTCCCTATTATAACACCTCATTTGTTTCCCTTATAATATGAATTTTGCCTAGAGGTCAATTTAGATGAAGTCTAAAAAGAGCCCAGGCCCTTTAGCAACATTTTCAAAACGTGCCTTTAAAAAACTGTAGACAGAAAAGCTGGCTTAAAATATGTTTTAAAAAAATTATCTGATATTTTTAAATGGTTAGAATCTATATATTCAACAATAGCCTGAGAAAATACATTTGTAACTTTGAAGATATTAAAATCATACTTTTGAAAATTATCTAAGTAGTTCATGATGGAATTGTTTACTATTTTAAAAAATACACAACTTACCTAGAAACTTTAACAACAAAGAAGTAAAACAAAAAAAAATTATGACTCAGAAATAACCACTGATAATATTTTGGAATATATTCTTCTAGGATAGTTCAATGCACATATATACACACATATTTACAATATATATTTTAACAAAAACATGGTTCTACTCAACTTAAATGCAGAATACATCATGCGAAATGCTAGGCTGGATGACTCACAAGCTGGAATCAAGATTACTGTTAGAAATAGCAACAACCTCAGATACACAGAAGATACCACTCTCATGACAGAGAGTGAAAACTTTTCACCCTATTAATGAGGGTGAAAGAGGAGAATGAAAAAGCTGGCTTGAAACTCAACATTAAAAAACCTAAGATCATGGCATCCAGTCCCGTCACTTCATGGCAAACAGAATGGGAAAAAGTGGAAACAGTGACATTTTATTTTCTTCACCTCCAAAATCATTGAGAATGGTGACTGCAGCCATGAAATTAAAAGATGCTTGAATGCTCCCTGAAAGGAAAGTTATGGCAAACCTAGACAGTGTGTTAAAGAGCAGAGACATCACTTTGCTGTATAGTCAAAGCTACAGTTTTTTCAGTAGCCATGTATGGATGTAAGAGTTGGACCATAAAGAAGGCTGAGCACTGAAGAATTGCTGCTTTGTGGTGCTGGAGAAGACTCTTGAGAGTCCCTTGGACTGCAAGGAGAACAAACCAGTCAATCCTAAAGGAAGTCAACCCTGAATATTCATTGGAAGGACTGATGCTGAAGCTCCAATATTTTGGCCCCCTGATACTGGGAAAGACTGAAAGCAAAAGAAGAAGGGGGCAGCAGAGGATAAAATGGTAGATAGCAGCACTCACACAACGGTAATAAATTTGAGGAAACTCTGGGAGAGAGCGGAGGACAGAGGAACCTGGCATCCTGCAGTCCATAGGGTTGCAAAGAATTGGACATGACTTAGCAACTGAACAATAGCAACAATTTAAAAATCAAAATACAGTATATTCCCAGTTATCAATAAACACAGAACATTTTAATGACCATATTATATTCCATTTTATGGAAATACATAATTTTAAAAAAAATTAGCTGTTAGAGGGAATTTAGGAATTTTAGTTTTTCACTACAGCATGAAACTCAGGTGACTGTTGTTACTTATACATGTTTGAATGAAGGATTCTTCTATAAAAGGTAAGAAAAAATTGTTAGGTTAAAGGCTAGGAATATTCTCACTCTGCAAATATACTGCTTACCTGTCCCCCAGAAAGGTTTTATGAATTTTTGCTTCCATCAGTAGCCTAAAGAACACAGCACTGTCACAAGTATTTGGGTCATTTCACTCCTTTTCTATGCACAGTGATCAAAGTATATGAATTTGAGGATGGAGGAGGCAGCGGGAGGGAACATGAATAATTAAACTACAGTTCTCTTAAGAGTCTGTTTCTGCAGGTGTGTCAATTGTTGGAATATCTTGCTATGCTGACTGCGACTCTCGTGCTTAAAAGAGAAAAGAAATTTTGATTCCAAGCAATTTTTGCCTTATACAATCACTTAAATTTCTTATTTTAAGTTTATCCTCCATTGAAACACTAAGTAAACAAAAGACACATAATTTGGGGGGGGGGGGCGGATACAAATATTTAAATGAGTACCTATTATGGGCCAAGTACTAGGAATAAAACAATTAACAAGTTAGAGTTCCCATCTTACCAAAGCTTAAAGTTTAGATGGTAAGATACATAATTAAATAGGAAATACTGTGAAAGTTTGAAAAGTATGTTAGAGCAGATATAGGATACAATACCTAAAGGATTAACAGGCCAGGTTAAGGTCCAGAGAGAGTGAAGAGATGGAGTAGCAAGGGATGTGGCCTGAAAAGACAGGTAAAAGTTTGAGCATAAAAGGTCTTGTAAAACATTTAAAAGGAGGGAAAAGACAGTGGAGGATTTAAAAGTGAAAAGTAATACAATCAGATTAGTACCTTACACTAATCACCCTGGGAGCAGTGTGGAACACAGATGAAAGGAAAGCAAAATGTATTAACAATCTTATTCATGCAGTATCGGTTGTTATTACAAAATATCTGGAAGAGAAAATGGATTAAATGTACATTATAGTATATCCACATAGTCAAATACTAAGCTATTTGAATGAAATGAATGAAAGAATGAAACAGCATGCACTGACATAGAAAGATATGCTTTTTATTTTTTTGACATAAATTTATTTATTTTAATTGGAGGTTAATTACTTTACAATATTAGATTGGTTTTGCCATACATCAACATGAATCCGCCACAGGTATACACGTGTTCCCCATCCTGAAACCCCTCCCTCCTCCCTCCCCATACTCTGTGGGAGAGGGAGAAAGATATGCTTTTTAAAAAGATATAGAATAAAAGCTATGACTCAATTTTCATAATAAGAAAAAGCCAAGGTGAAATATGCTGGGTGAGACTGGGCCTGAGTCCACAGCTGCTGGTGTACCAAGTTATTAGTGAGCCAAAACTAGTACATAAATTCCAACCCCCATTTAAGCAGACCACAACTCCTTTGCTGAACATCATTTAAGATGATCTCCTCATGCAAGGATCACATGCATTTGGGATCCTTTTCTAACTGCTGCCTGCTACTGCTATACCCAGAGGGCTGCAAACACCTAATGAACAAAGGGAATATTGGGTGCCATAGCATGGCTGCAGGTGCTCCTTTCCAGGAGCACCTAGAAAGGCTAGGTAGGAAGCATGAGCAAGCAACAAGGATGCCCTAGCCAAAAAGGATGCAAGCTGATTTCTAAATCCCACCCCAGGCATGGCAAGGAGAACTCACAGATATGCTACAGAAATAAAACATAGCGACATATGCCAGAGGCACACGGTGGATACAAACTAACCACAGGGGCTTCTCCAACTCTTGCACATGGCAGCTATGTCCTCAAGTAACCTTAGGCAGCTAGGAGCCCATTCAGTTCAGTTCAGTTCAGTTCAGTCCCTCAGTCGTGTCCGACTCTGTGACCCCATGAATCGCAGCAGGCCTCCTTGTCCATCACCATCTCCCGGAGTTCACTCAGACTCACATGCATCGAGTCAGTGATGCCATCCAGCCATCTCATCCTCTGTCATCCCCTTCTCCTCCTGCCTCCAATCCCTCCCAGCATCAAAGTCTTTTCCAATGAGTCAACTCTTCGCATGAGGTGGCCAAAGGACTGGAGTTTCAGCTTTAGCATCATTCCTTCCAAAGAAATTCCAGGGCTGATCTCCTTCAGAATGGACTGGTTGGATCTCCTTGCAGTCCAAGGGACTCTCAAGAGTCTTCTCCAACACCACAGTTCAAAAGCATCAATTCTTTGGCGCTCAGCCTTCTTCACAGTCCAACTCTCACATCCATACATGACCACTGGAAAAACCATAGCCTTGACTAGATGGACCTTAGTTGGCAAAGTAACGTCTCTGCTTTTGAATATTACTATCTAGGTTGGTCATAACTTTTCTTCCAAGAAGTAAGTGTCTTTTAATTTCATGGCTGCAGTCACCATCTGCAGTGATTTTGCAGCCCAAAATAATAAAGTCTGACACAGTTTCCACTGTTTCCCCATCTATTTCCCATGAAGTGATGGGACTGGATGCCATGATCTTCATTTTCTGAATGTTGAGCTTTAAGCCAAATTTTTCAGTCTCCTCTTTCACTTTCATCAAGAGGCTTTTTAGCTCCTCTTCACTTTCTGCCATAAGGGTGGTGTCATCTGCATATCTGAGGTTATTGATATTTCTCCCGGCAATCTTGATTCCAGCTTGTGCTTCTTCCAGTCCAGTGTTTCTCATGATGTACTCTGCATAGAAGTTAAATAAGCAGGGTGACAATATACAGCCTTGACGCACTCCTTTTCCTATTTGGAACCAGTCTGTTGTTCCATGTCCAGTTCTAACTGTTGCTTCCTGACCTGCATACAGATTTCTCAAGAGGCAGGTTAGGTGGTCTGGTATTCCCATCTCTTTCAGAATTTTCCACAGTTTATTGTGATCCACACAGTCAAAGGCTTTGGCACAGTCAATAAAGCAGATATAAATGTTTTTCTGGAACTCTCTTGCTTTTTCCATGATCCAGCGGATGTTGGCAATTTGATCTCTGGTTCCTCTGCCTTTTCTAAAACCAGCTTGAACATCTGGAAGTTCACAGTTCACGTATTGCTGAAGCCTGGCTTGGAGAATTTTGAGCATCACTTTACTAGCATGTGAGATGAGTGCAGTTGTGCGGTAGTTTGAGCATTCTTTGGCATTGCCTTTCTTTCGGCCCATTAAGGATTCATAAATATCCTAAATATACATACATCTGATTATGGCAGACTGAGTTGTGGTAAAGACATGCACAATAGAGTCTGTTGTTATATAACTTGCAACTTTCAATTGGCCTTGAGTGTATGCCCGTTTGAATTCCCTTTCCTGACTGGTGGTGGATATAAGCCCTATTTTGCACAGGGCAGAATCAAGAGGAGATGGGGAGAATAAAAAGGGAAGTCAAGAGGGCTTGTGGCCAATCCTTCAGGGCTGGCCTGTTTTCACATCTAGGGAGTGTACTATCCTCTATTAAATAAAAGATCTGTCTGCTTGAGCTGTAACCAGTCTGTTGTCTCAAATCCTTGCTATGATGAGATAGGAGCCAAGAAATCCTACCTGAGCTATAATTAGTCCATCATTCCAAACCTTTGTTATGATGAGACAAGAACCAAAGGAGAGAAATGAACCGACCTGACATTTCCAAGCTACATGTGAATCCTATTAGAGTATCCCTCATCTTAGAACCTTCTGGGATTTAATCTAGGCCCCTATAAATTTTGTTTTCTTTGGTCACAGCCCAATATCAGCCTAACCTCAGCTCTGATGTTTTCTGTCTGTATAGCCATCATGACAATCTTCTGTATTCCTCATGCCACAGTCATAAACTCCAAATGCCTGCCCTTCTGGAAAATTTCCTGGTGCCCTCTGAGATTTCCCTGAGTGATAAAGAAACTACTTTATTCCTCAATAACTTCCCTACAAATTCCCTTCATTTCTTTGCATTAACAAACTTGGCTACCCCCTGACAAAAACACTGTGTGCATGCTAAGATGCTTCAGTGGTGTCTGACTCTTTGAGACCCATGGACTGTAGCCCACCAGGCTCCTCTGTCCATGGGATATTCTCCAGGCAAGAATACTGGAGTGGGTTGCCATACCCTCTTCCAGGGGATCTTTCTGACCCAGGGATCAAACCCACATCTCTTACATCTCCTCCACTGGCATTGGCAGGCAGGTTCTTTACCACTGAGCCACCAGGGAAGCTTGGAAAAAACCCACTCAACAACAATCACACCAAAGGGCTATTTATTCCCATGCACTCTGTATCTATAGGCTGTTCTAATCAATTGCTACCTCTTGTAAAAAACAAAATAAAAACGCCCAAAATGAAAAAACTATTTGAGACTCATACCAGCTAGTTACAACTTTCTCTCTTCTTTGTTGTTACCTTCTGTTCAACTGGACTCTCTTCATTCACTTAGACTTTCCTATTTGTTTTACTGTCTTCTCCAGGGGAGGCCTACTGGTAACTGATTGGGGGGGGGGGGAGTGGGGGCGGGGGTCGCTTTCACATACATAGTCTTCTTCTCTAAAGCCTCTGACCAGTCTTACATTCATTTTACTCTTGGCAGATTATCTTGGCATGAAATCTATAGTCTCATTTCTATATTCTTTCTGTTGGCCAAGAACAGGGGGAACGACTCATCTTGGCCATGTAGCCTGCCCTGGGATAAGGAATTCTGTAACTGGACACATGTTCTCTAAGCAAAACTAGGCTACTGTTAGTAAAGGAGAAGGAGGAAACATAGCAATTAGCAGTTATCTGCCACACTGGGCCAGAAAGTAGTTCTTAAGAAACCAAACAAGCTGTATTGTACGGCTCAGATACTCTTAAGACAGCTCTTAGATATAAGTAAATCAAGAGGTAATTAAAACCTTTCCTTTTGAGAGAATGGTACAAGTATCCATTCTGGTAGAAAACATCAATCCATCTATATGTGTTCAGATTCCTCTTTCCCCTTCTCAGAACTTAATGGTACTGACAGTTCCTCTTCTTATGCAGGCACATTTAATCCCTCCATACTGGATACATCACATTAGGAATTAAACATGTCCTAGTTTTTCATTAAAAAATATTTTCCATTTGAAGAAGGAAAGGAGCTGGTTGCCCCAACTGTACTGACTCAATTTTTAAAAGAAAAGGAACACCATCTTACACTCTCAGTGAACTTTGGAATGCAAACCTGGGAAGCCATAGAGATAAAATGCCAACAGCCGAGCAGGCCTCCCGGGTGGATAAAAACCAGGCCAGGCAGACCCCGTACTTAGACCTCCCGGAGCCAGAAGGAATGCAATGTCCACATGTAATCTTAATAATACTTATTGATGTAGACTAAACCATACGTTCAGATAGGCTTAGAATGTAAATTTATGGCCTTAATCTGATTGTATCTCTTACTAATATTGTCCCGAGTGGACTTTGGGGATGAGGATTTGCGGACATGGGCTTGGACATGTACACTTTGGGTATAAAAAAAGGTTGTCACAAAAATCGGTTGGGGTCCTTGGCTAAGGAGGAAACTCTGCCTCGGACCCGCCGGTATAATAAACTGCACTCCACTATCCACGCTGTCCTTCTGACTGAGTTTGCTTCCTGGAGCGTTTGGCTATAACATTTCATGCATTGGCTGGGAAGCTCCTCACTGTGAGGAAACAAGTCCCATTTGGGGCTACTTTGAGACTTTGCGACTCAGATCTTCTGGACGGGGGAAGGCGCCTCACCCTTCTGGAAAGATTCCATTTCCCGACGCCCAGATCTTTCATGTTAGTGGGTAGTGGACAGCAGCAGGGGAGTTGAGCACTCAAGTAAGGAGGTTCCCACCCAGCAGGGTGGAAGAGGGGACCTGATCAACCCCCTGGGAGGGAATGGGGAAGACACTGACTGTGATTGTTATAAAGGAGATGCTGTCCGCGTTGTCTTGAGGTAAATTATTACCAGGCGACTGTGAGAGGGCTTTTGAAGGGAAAACTTGGGTGAATGTCACAAAGAAGGTGGTGTCCACGTTGTCTTGGGGTAAATTATTACCAGGCAATTGTGAAAGGGATTTGGGGGAAAGAAACTTGGTCTTTGTGTGCTCATATTCTGCTCCCCCTGAAGAGGTGTCCCATCTGTTGTGAAATTCTTGATCCCCTCAGAATTGTCAGGCTAGAAGGAGGGGGATACATAAGTGAGTATGAATTGGCTTTTCTGGAGACGGCCTGGAATATGGGATATTTAACCCATCTGTGTTTTCATCTGCACCTGATCAAGCCCACCAAGGCAGAATAGACTCAGACCACGTGGTGTTCTGGTTCGGCCATCCAAGCAGCAGGTGAAGACACACGGATCCCCCTTCTCCCTCTGGGATCTGGCAGGTAAGGCTCTTGTCACCCCAATGGCAATTTAAGTGTTTCATTGAGTGGAAATAGCAGAAGTACATAGGGTATAGAGAACTTCGTAAAACAGAACAAAAAGGAAAGGAAGAAGAAGGTCCAAGAAGGTAAGCAAGATGGGGGGAAGTGAATCTAAAGCAACTGTGTTGGAGTGCATGATTAAAATTTTAAGAAGGGATTTTGGAGGAGACTATGGGGTGAAGATGGAGAAGGCAATGGCACCCCACTCCAGCACTCCTGCCTGGAAAATCCCATGGATGGAGGAGCCTGGTGGGCTGCAGTCCATGGGGTCATGAAGAGTTGGACACGACTGAGCGACTTCACTTTCACTTTTCACTTTCATGCATTGGAGAAGGAAACGGCAACCCACTCCAGTGTTCTTGCCTGGAGAATCCCAGGGACGGGGGAGCCTGGTGGGCTGCCGTCTATGGGGTCACACAGAGTCGGACACGACTGAAGTGACTTAGCAGCAGCAGCAGCAGCATGGGGTGAAGATGGTGCCTAACCACCTTCACATACTCTGAGGTCGAATGGCCCACTATGGGGTAGGAATGGCCACCAGAGGGCACCATGTACTTAAAAATAGTGGAAGCAGTCTATACAGTAGTCACAGGAGAGCTAGGACACTCTGATCAATATCCATATATTGACTTGCAGCTATGGCTGGCTCGAGATCCTCCTCCTTGGGCAAGGCTCTACATTCAGAAAGGGAAAGGGAAAATATTAATGGTACAAAAATTGATGACAAAAAAGAAATTTTGCAGGATCCAGAGAGGGACGATTTGCCCCATACTGGATGACGCATTGCCATCCAATGCTCAATCTGGACCGGAGGCCACCTTGCCCGATCCAGGGCCTGCTGATGCTCCCGCAACTGCCCTCCCACCAGCTCCCCCAGAGATCGCAGCGCTGCCATCTTGGCAGGCTCCAATCCCAGCAAAGGAGCCTCTAGTCAACGCCCACAGGATTCAGCCCCAGACGAACCTCCTAAAATATACCCACCTCTCCTGGTGAGTACTGACAGGGAAGGGGGAAGGAAACACTGGAATTAAACAGAGGCTACACTCTGCCAAGGAGCTAGGGGAAAGGGCTCCACTACAAATGCCCCTCAGAGAGCTTCAACAGCCTCAGCTCAGGGAGCAGACGGACATTACCACTAACCTCCTGTAGCTTATCATTACCAACCGTTTTCCTCTATGGACATATTAAATTGGCAGAAACACACTCCACCATACTCGGAGGTGCCACAAGGCATAATAAGGCTGATGGAGACTATTTTTCCAATGCACTGTCTTACATGAGACAGCATAATTCAGTTACTACTCTCGCTCTTCAGCACTGAAGACAGATACAGGATCCATACTGAGACTAGAAAATGGCTATGAGAAACGGTCCCTGGGGGTATCACGAACCCAGAGCGGTGGGCAGAATTAGCCACCCCTGATGAAAGGTCCAATTAGGACTATAACACAGAGGGAAGGAAGGGGTGGCTATTTTGCAAGGTCTCAAGAGGGGGGCCCAAAAACTTGTTAATATGGCAAAACCTAATCGAAGTAATCCAAAAGGAAACTGAAAACACCTACTGAATTTTATGAAAGACCATGCGAGACCTGTAGACTTTCAGCTCAGTTCAGTTCACTCGCTCAGTCATGTCCAACTCTTTGCGGCCCCAGGGACTGCAGCATGCCAGGCCTCCCTGTCCATCACCAACTCACGGAGTTTACCCAAACTCATGTCCATTGGGTCAGTAATGCCATCCAACCATCTCATCCTCTGTCATCCCCTTCTCCTCCTGCCTTCAATCTTTCCCAGCATCAGGATCTTTTCAAATGAGTCAGCTCTTCGCATCAGGTGGCCAAAGTATTGGAGCTTCAGCTTCAACATCAGTCCTTCCAATGAACACTGAGGACTGATCCTTTAGGATGGACTGGTTAGATCTCCTTGCAGTCCAAGGGACTCTCAAGAGTCTTCTAAAACACCATAGTTCAAAAGCATCAATTCTTTGGAGCTCAGCTTTCTTCACAGTCCAATTCTCATATACATACATGACCACTGGAAAAACCATAGCCTTGACTATATGGACCTTTGTTGGAAAAGTAATGTCTCTGCTCTTTAATATGCTGTCTAGGTTGGTCATAACTTTCTTGCCAAGGAGTAAGTGTCTTTTAATTTTATGGCTGCAGTCACCATCAGCAGTGATTTTGGAGCTCAAAAAATAAAGTCTGACACTGTTTCCACTGTTTCCCTTCCTATTTGCCATGAAGTGATAGGACCAGATGCCATGATCTTCGTTTTCTGAATGTTGAGCTTTAAGCCAATTTTTTCACTCTCCTCTTTCACTTTCATCAAGAGGCTCTTTAGTTCTTCTTCACTTTCTGCCATAAGAGTGGTGTCATCTGCATATCTGAGATTACTGATATGTCTCCTGGCAATCTTGATTCCAGCTTGTGCTTCATCCAGCCCAGGACTTCTCATGATGTACTCTGCATAGAAGTTAAATTAACAGGGTGACAATATACAGCCTTGACGCACTCCTTTTCCTATTTGGAACCAGTCTGTTGTTCCATGTCCAGTTCTAACTTTTGCTTCCTGACCTGCATACAGATTTCTCAAGAGGCAGGTCAGGTGGTCTGGTATTCCCATCTCTTTCAGAATTTTCCACAGTTTATTGTGATCCACACAGTCAAAGGCTTTGGCATAGTCAATAAAGCAGAAATAGATGTGTTTCTGGAACTCTCTTGCTTTTTCCATGATCCAGCGGATGTTGGCAATTTGATCTCTGGTTCCTCTGTCTTTTCTAAAACCAGCTTGAATGTCAGGGAGTTCACAATTCACGTATTGCTGAAGCCTGGCTTGGAGAATTTTGAGCATCACTTTACCAGCGTGTGAGATGAGTGCAACTGTGCGGTTGTTTGAGCATTCTTTGGCATTGCCTTTGTTTGGGATTGGAATGAAAACTGACCTTTTCCAGTCCTGTGGCCACTGCTGAGTTTTCCAAATTTGCTGGCATATTGAGTGCAGCACTTTCACAGCATCATCTTTCAGGATTTGAAACAGCTCAACTGGAATTCCATCCCCTATGTAGTCAATCACTTTTGTAATCTTTATGGCACCTGATGTAAACTACAATGTATAACCAGCTGACCTTTTAAATTATGGATCATGACTGTAACATGATTGTATCTCTCTTTAACATTTCCCAGGCTAGGCTTAAGGAATTTGGGGATGTGGGTTTGAGCATGTACACTTAAGGTATATAAGATTTTCACAAAAGTTGGTCAAGGTCCCTGGCTAAACAGGAAATCTGTCTCAGACCCACCAGGGTAATAAACTGCACTCCACTATACACGTTGTCCTTCTGAGTGAGTTTGCTCCCCGGAGTGTTTGGCTACAACACAGCCTTTATATCTCAAGCCTACCCTGATATCAGACAAACTCCAAAAGGCAAATGGAGTATTAGCCATGACCACCTCACAAATAATTGAGATTGCTGATAAGGTATTCAGAAACAGAGATGTGGAGGCAAAAAAGGAGGCTGATAAAAAACAGAGAGAAGATAACAAGAGAACCAATTAGAGGACCATGGTAGTGGCCACGACCTTGGGAAGATCCCTCCCTGGGCCTTCCCCCAAACCTCCACCCCCTCTAAATCGGAGTTGTTCTCCTGGCAAGCTTCCTGCAAGGAAGCCCAGGACAGCCCTGCAACCAAACCAATGTGCCTGATGCTAGGGCTTTGGTCATTGGAAAAATGAATGCCCCCAGAATAACAGGGAAAAAGAACTGGCATCGGCCGTTATAGGGCTGGCCAGACTAGAGACTGAATAGGGGTGCCAGGGCTCAAAGACACAAGGTCCCTTGTGAAGAAACCACGGTAAAACTAAAAGTGGGGGACCAAATTATTGACTTTATGGTGGACACTGGAACAGAAATGTCAGTGGTGACCAAACCAGTGGCACCCCTCTCAGAAAAGGCTATAGGAGGAGTAACCGGGGAAAAGCTGATCAGACCATTTTGTCTACCCTGGAAATGCCAGATGGGAGGATATCAAGTCACTCATGAATTCCTGTATATTCCTGAATGCCCAGCACCTCTGTTGGGGAGAGACTTGTTGTCTAAATTGGGGCACAAGTGACCTTTTCCCCCCAAGACAGGCCCACTCTCCGGGTGGGCTCAACCACCTATTTACTCTCCCTCCCGATAACCCCTCAAGATGAATGGAGGTTGAAACCAGATGGGCTAAACAATCATGAGAGAGAGAGCTGATCTGACAATTCCCTGAGATTTGGGCAGAATATACTCCGCACCCCACCCCTCCGCCGGGCTCGCCCAATATCAAGCTCTGGTGGTAACAGAATTCAAACCCAGTGCCATACCAGTCAGGAAACGTCAGTACCTGCTACCTCTGGAGGCCAGAGTTGACATCTTGCCACATATTAATATGCTATGACAGGCAGGCATCCTGATTGAATGCCAGTCAGCCAGGAACACACCAATCCTACCTGTAAAGAAGGAAGAGGTCTAGACTACAAGCCTGTGCAGGACCTCAGACTGGTCAAACAAGCAGCTGTAACCCTATACCCCACTGTTTCTAACCCCTATACCTTGCTCAGCCTCCTCCCACCGAGTGCTAAGATCTATACTTGCCTGGATCTAAAAGACACAATTTTTTTGTTTCTGCATTGCTCCACTATCTCAGCCCATTTTTGCCTTTGAATGGGAAGATCTAGCAGGGGGCACCAAATGACAACTCACTTGGACTCGCCTCCTGCAAGGATTTAAGAATTCCCGACCATTTCCGGGGAAGCCTCGGCTTCCGACCTGGACTCATTCCACCCAGAAAGATTTAGATGCTGGCTGTAATAGTACTAGACGACCTGCTGTTGGTTGCAGAGAATAAAGAGGCCACCCCGCAATGGCGGGAAAACCGACTGGCAGATAAAGCCGCAAAACAAGTGGCTGAGGAATTAGGAGGTGCTGGGGGTGCGACTGTTAAGACTCTTGTGCTCTCGAGAATGCCCGAGTTAACTTCAACTCTCCCACAGTATACCCTGGCCCAAGACCAGCTGGCTGAAACAGAAAGGGCCACCAAAAGTGAAAAGGGTTTGTGGGAACTGCTGGATCACAGGCTGCTAGTTCCCGAGGCATTAGCCACTTCATTAGTGTCTCAGGTACACCAGACTACCCACTTGGGAAGTGACAAAATGGAAAAACTAATTTGGAAATATTTCTTAATACCACGGCTTTCTTCCCTGTGTAAAATGGAATCCCAGAACTGTTCTGCTTGCTCAGAGGTCAATGCTGCCCCAGACATAAGCAGAACTCTCCAGGAATACAGTTAAAGGACACTGTGCCCTGTGAACATTTAGAAGTGGACTTTACTGAGATGAAACCCTGTCAACATGATCGTTATATACTGGTCATGGTATGTACCTTCTCAGGATGGGTGGAGGCCTTCCCCACCTGAACTGAAAAAGCAAATGAAACGGCTTGCTGTCTGCCTCAGGAAATAATCCCCAGATTCAGGTTCCCACCCAGTATATGATCAGACAATGGCCCTGCTTTTGTAGCTGATTTAATTCAACAGGTATATAAAGCTCTAAATGTCAAATGGAAATTACATACAGCATATAGGCCCGAGTTCCAGAATGGTGGAAAGAACTAACTGAACCCTTAAAGAAACACTTTCAAAATGGATTATAGAGACTGATTATTCATGGATGGACTTACTTCCGGTGGCCTTGCTCAAATTAAGAGTGACCCCGCATTCCCACGGTTATTCTCCTTATGAAATTGTCTATGGGAAACACACTCCCATAGTAAGACAGGTATTAGCAAACTTGCCACAGGTAAGAGGGGATGGAATTTCACAGCAAATGGAACAATTAAGTAAGGTAATAAACCAGGTAACTAAGTTTGTCCAAGAAAGGGTGCCATTCCCCCTTGGGGAACAGATTCATGAATCTGTGCCCAGTGATCAAGTGTGGGCCAAGGACTGGAAGCATGATTCTTTGGCCCCACACTAGAAGGGTCCATACACTGTTGTTCTAACTACACCTACAGCAGTTAAAATTGCAGGTGTCACTCCCTGGATCCATTACACAAGGGTGAAGAGGACATACCACGCAGACCTAGAGGATGCTGAGTGGACTGCACAGAAGGACCCCACTGATCCCCATGAAATCAAGATCATCTTAAAATTAAAAAAAGAAAAAATGAAGCTCTGCTATCAACTCCTGCTACATGGACTTTCCTGTATCATCTTGGGACTAACCATAATTTCAACACAAAACATTTTTATCTCATGGCACATTCCTATGCGAACTTCCATAACACTTCTAACTGTTGGATTTGTGGGGCAATGCCTTTATCAGTAATGAACAGATTCCCTTGGTGGGTGTCTCCCCTCCACAGAGGGGACTTTAGCCCCCTCTGTTCCTTTTTGAGATAACAAAGAAACAACAATCTTTCTTTGGTAACTCACAACCTGTCACTTCTTTCTTGGTGTTAACTGAAATCTAATCAGATTGACCAAGGCCATGAGGTGACATTTGATGTAAATGCAAGCTTTACAGAAGTGACAAAAGCCTATACTTTTTACTTTAAAAATAGTAAAGATAAGAACTCTATGGCCAATAAAAGGGGCCAATCCATCAGGTACTTTGAACAGTTTTACCAGATATGGGGTGAATATTTTTGGATGACTCCAGAAAAAGGCCAGCTTATTGTCCCTACCCCTATCTGCTGGGAACAAAGGGAACAAAAGATTGGATTTGGTGACCATGCCGTAGATCCAAAAGAATTGAAATACATGGGATACTTATCTTCTGAGCAATGTAAACAGTTATTACAGGTCACCTATTGCCCAGATTTACCAGCTCGCTGGCCTGGCTCAGACTGGAAAAACAACCCTGAGATCCGATGGGTGGCCCCTAACAGCACTCAGTGGCTGTGCGGGTCAAATTTATGGCCTTGGCTTCCAGTCAGTTGGGTCAGCTGCTGCACTTTAGGATTTGCCTTTGCTCGTGGAATTATTAAGCCATCCTTAAAACAAGCCCCAGTAAATTTGCTGTATTTACATGTGCGGTGGGCAAGGTCTGTATTTCAATGGTACGATAACTTAGCTGCCTTGTTCATACCATCTAGAGGAACAACAGATATTATAATTAAAGTAGAAGCTCTAACTAATTTCAAGAAACAGGCCCTCCTGGACAACACAAAGGCTATCCAAGCTTTAAATGAAGAACAAATACAAATAAGAAGGGCAGTGATTCAAAATTGGATGGCTTTAGACATACTTACAGCCACCCAAGGAGGGACCTGTGCTATAATTAAAATTGAATGTTGTGTATATATTCCTGATTTATCTGGCAATGTATCAGCTGCTCTAGATAACATGAAAAACCAGGTAAAATCTATGTTTAATGATAACCCTCCTTTTTGGACTTCTGTTTGCCCATGGATAAAGGGCAATTAGTGGAAGACTATGTTAATCATTGTTATAGTTGCTCTGTTAATTTTGTTATGTGGACCTTGTCCAGTGTATTGTCTGGTTGGTGTCACTGAGATTGGCTGCATTCACCCAAATATATACCAAATATATCCCTATGAGTGATGCTCATACTAGAAGTTGAGAGCATCAAGAGTGGGGAATGAAGAAGGAAAGGAGCAGGTTGCCCTGACTGGACTGACTCCATCTTTAAAAGAAAAGGTACTCCATCTTACACTCTTGGCAAACTTTGGACTGCATACCTGGGAAGCCATAGAGATAAAATGCCAACAGCTGAGCAGGCCTCCCAGGTGGATAAAAACCAGGCCAGGCAGACCGCACAGCTAGACCTCCTGGAGCCAGAAGGAATGCAATGTCCACCATGTAATCTTAATAATACTTATTGATGTAGACCAAACTGTATGTCCAGATAGCTTTAGAATGTAAATTCATGGCTGTAACCTGACTGTATCTCTTACTAACATTGTCCAGAGTGGACTTTGAAGAATTTGAGGATGTGGGCTTGGACATGTACACTTTGGATATAAAAGGTTGTCACAAAAATCGGTTGGGGACCCACTGGTGTAATAAACTGCACTTCAGGGAACTTCCCTGGTGGTCCAGTGGCTAAGCCCCCAAGCTCCCAATGCAGAGGGTCTGGGTTTGATCCCTGGTCAGGGAACTAGATGCCACATTCCACAACTAAGAGTTGGCATGCTTAACTAAAGATCCCACATGCCGCAATTAAAAGATCCTGAGTGCTGCAACTAAGAGCTGGGGAAGCCAAAATTAATCAAGTTAAAAAAAATAAACAAACAAACCGCACTCCACCATCCACACCGTCCTTCTGATTGAGTTTGCTTCCTGGAACGTTTGGCTATAACACCTTGACCAAACCTCTTTTCAGCAACTTCCCTATCTTTCTCCTACTATCCAAATTCGTCCATGTTTATTCTTTACTTCCTCATCCTTTATCATTAAACTCATCCCAATCTACCACCCATCCTCAACATATCATTCAGTATTTACACCTAGTTCAGTTCAGTTCAGTTCAGTCGCTCGGTCATGTCTGACTCTGCAACCCCATGAATCACAGCACGCCAGGCCTCCCTGTCCATCACCATCTCCCGGAGTTCACTCAAACTCATGTCCATCGAGTTGGTAATGCCATCCAGCCATCTCATCCTCTGTCATCCCCTTTTCCTCCTGCCCCCAATCCCTCCCAGCATCAGGGTCTTTTCCAATGAGTCAACTTTTCACATGAGGTGGCCAAAGTACTGCAGTTTCAGCTTTAACATCATTCCTTCCAAAGAAAACCCAGGACTGATCTCCTTCACACCTAAGGTCAACGATAATCTTCATGTTGCCTTTTTTTTTTTTTTAAGAATTCATCTACTTAACCTCATCAGTCAGTCAGTCAGTCAGTCAGTCAGTTCAGTAGCTCAGTCATGTCCGACTCTTTGCAACCCCATGAATCACAGCACGCCAGGCCTCCCTGTCTATCACCAACTCCCGGAATTCACTCAAACTCATGTCCATCGAGTCAGTAATGCCATCCAGCAATCTCATTCTCTGTTGTCCTCTTTTCCTCCTGCCCCCAATCCCTCCCAGCATCAGAGTCTTTTCCAATGAGTCAACTCTTCGCATCAGGTGGCCAAAGTACTGGAGTTTCAGCTTTAGCATCAGTCCTTCCAATGAATACCCAGGACTGATCTCCTTTAGGATGGACTGGTTGGATCTCCTTGCATTCCAAGGGACTCTCAAGAGTCTTCTCCAACACCACAGTTCAAAAGCATCAATTCTTGGGCGCTCAGCTTTCTTCACAGTCCAACTCTCACATCCATCCATGACCACTGGAAAAATCATAGCCTTGACTAGATGGACCTTTGTTGGCAAAGTAATATCTCTGCTTTTCAATATATTATCTAGGTTGGTCATAACTTTCCTTCCAAGGAGTAAGTGTTTTTTAATTTCATGTCTGTGATCACCATCTCCAGTGATTTTGGAGCCCCAAAAAATAAAGTCAGCCACTGTTTCCCCATCTAATTCCCATGAAGTGATGGGACCAGATGCCATGATCTTAGTTTAACCTCATAGCAGCATTTAAACAACCGACTTTGCCTTCCTTCTTCAAACGCTAATTTGTTCTGGTTTAGTAAAATTCTAGTTTTACTTACTTTTTAGATATAGGTCTCCGTGGTCAGTGGTAGACATTCTCTTTTCACACTATCCATTTTCCCTGTGCAATTTTAGTAACCTCCACAAAACCCATTACCCAGTCTATCTCCTGATGTTGCTAAAATTGTATCTCCATCCTAGACATCTCCTCATGTCCAGATCAACATATAAGCCTGCTCATCTAATGTCTCATATAACGTGAGCATGACAAATTGCAACTACTGCTTTTTACTTCCATCATAAGTTCCTCATTCTGTATTTTGTTTCTTAATAAATTAGAGCTACTCTGGTCAGTATCTGTAAGACCAAGTAGCAAATCTCAAGGGTTCATTCAGTATTTAAAATTGGTAACTTCCCCTTTACTTGAAGACTCACTGGTTTTCTCATGCTGAAATGTCGGGATTTCCTTCCTGCTTCTCTGACACCTGCTTTCAATGACCTCAGCTCCATCCACTCTACACTAAGCCCAAAAGATCTATCAGCATATCACTTCCATTCCTCCCTTTTCTATGGTCTTATCCAAATTTGTACAGTCGGCATAAAATATTTAACTACAAACCTTGTGACCTTTGTCTTTTTTAAAAAACAAGATTACTGTATTGACTCTATTCCAATAAGCTTATTTTTCTCATATAAAAATATGCCAAAATATAAGCAGTGTAGTGCTGGTACAACTATTTGAAGATATCTTTGTGAAACCAGGATCTCTCTGACATCATCCTTATTTAGGCCATGCTTGTCATCCTCCTGGTCACAAGATGGCTCATTCAGCTTTATGAGTGCAAAATCCAAAGGGAGAAGACTAGGGAAGACAGAATGACAAAGTGCAAAAGGCAAAGAGAAAACACTAGATAGACCTGTCCCCAGTAATACTGTCTATATTTGATTCATCAGGAATGAGGGGAATGGCTCCACATGGCAGCAAAGCTGCTGAAAAGAGTTCTATAATTAGACATGTTGATATAAGCTAAAATGGGATTGCCAGTAGGGAGGGATGAACTGAATATTCATTTAGCTACTAACAATATCTGTCACACCAGGCCAGAAAGCAACTCTCAAGAAAATGCTAGTAAAGTAGTATCATATAGTTCAGATACTTTGAACTTAATGCAATTAACTTGATCAATAAGGTAACTGCAAACATATTAAAAACACATAATTTTAAAGTTATGTATCAAAAAAGACAACATCATAGTGAATATTAGACAACACTTAGATTTAAAAACACGTGTATACCTGTGGCAGATACATGTTGATGTATGGCAAAACCAATACAATATTGTAATGTAATTAACCTCTAATTAAAATAAATAATTTTTTTTAAAAACAAATTATCTTAGACCAAAATGTGTTATATAGCTATAGGTGTGTTTATAAGACTATCGATAGCCTCAAATGCTTATTTTAGAGGACACTGAAACAATGACCTTGAAATCCCCCTTAAGACAATGAAAAAGGCAACCTCACATTCTTAACTGTTACAGGGTTTCTCTTCCAGTATGAATTCTCTTATGTATAATAAGTGAAGAACTCTGACTGAAGGTTTTTCCACATTGAATACATTCATAGGGTTTCTCTCCAGTATGAGTTCTCACATGTCTTCTAAGAGAAGAGGAAACACTGAAGGTTTTCCTACATTCCTTACATTCATAGGGTTTCTCCCCTGTATGAGTTCTGACATGCATTCTAAGAGATGAGAGACCACTAAAAACTTTCCCACAGTCAGTGCATTCATAAAGATTCTCTCCAGTGTGTATTTTCTTGTGAACTTTAAGGTGAGAGCTTGTGTTGAAGGCTTTTCCACAGACATCACATTCATAGCGTTTCTCCCCACTGTGTATTCTCTTGTGCACTATAAGGTAAGAACTTGTGCCAAAGGATTTTCCACAATGATTACACTCATAAGGTTTCTCTCCAGTGTGAGTTCTCGCATGAACCTTAAGAGATGTTTTCTGACTGAAAGCTTTTCCACACTGATTACATTCATAAGGCTTCTCACCAGTGTGAGTTCTTACATGTCTCCTTAGGGTTGAGGAATCATTGAAGATTTTCCCACATTCTTTACATTCATAATGTTTCTCACTCATGTGACTTCTCTGGTGCAAAATAAGATTAGAAATCCTTTTGAAAGTTTTTCCACACTGATTACATTCATGTTTCTCTTCAGTAGGAGTTTGCTCCTGTTGCTCAAGGGATGAATGATGACAAAAGATTTTGTTTTTATTACATTCACAGGAATTCTCCACCATGCAAAAATTGTTGCATACAGGAAGCATATTATTATGTTTGAAGTGTGTGTCACATTTGCAATATGTGTACACTCTCTGTGCTATTTGAGTTCTTTCAAGATGCCACAGAGTTCTGTCATATTCATGACTTTCACAGAGCCTCTCACTTACAGAGATATTTTCAAAATTGTTTAGGGTTGGATTATGTTTCAAACACTCAATATTTAAGTAACATTTATGGCAATGTTTACTGGTAGAAACTCTCCTTGAAAAAACAAGTGCTGATCTAAGTTTAGAGTTTTCCTCTAATTCATGATAGTCAAACAATCTCTCCTGAGATGCTGTCTTCTTTTGAGTAAATGTCACTTGCCTCAAAATTTCCTCTGGGATCTTGTGCTGTTTTCTGATCCTACCGCATTCCCAGTCTTCTTTTAATGTAGAAGACAAATCATCCATTGTGAATCTTATTATTTTCATGCCACCAGATGATTTTTCACCCAAAATATTCTGATTAGAAGTTGACTCTTTGGTTTTGAATTGAATCTCCCAGTCTGAACAGGTACCTTGGGGAATTCTGCTTATCACAGTTCTTATGTCTTCTTGACCCAACAGGGAGATCACAGGCTTGCATAATTGATATTCCACTAAGGTGAGATTTATATAGTTTTCCAACATCACATCTCTGTACATACTTCTCTGAGCAGAGTCCAGCATCATCCATTCCTCCTGGGTGAACTCCACAGCCACATCTTTAAAAGACATTGGTCCCTGTAACCAAGTTGCTGGAAATCCTGGCACTATCCTTTCCCCCTTAGTATTTCTCATATAGAAACAGGCAGAGTCCTGTGCAGGCAGAGCCCATATTAAGGATAGGTCAGTGGCTGCCATCTTGAGCATTTGAATGTGACATCCACCTGCACAACAGGGCTGAGAGATCTGGATACTTCTTTTTTTGTTTCTCTGGTCCAATCAGGTCAGGAATGCATTTCACTGGGTGTCCTCCCTGTAGCCAAAGAGGCAGGTTCGGGTAAAAGAAGAAAGGTAAAAACAGGGTTCCATGGGAAGCAAGGTAAAAAAAAAAAAATGTAGACCCTCCCCTGTACCTTCCAGCAAGGTCTCATCAATTTAAAACATTTATTGGGATTTGTATTGATATGCAATATAGTCATCTTTGGCCCCCTTCTAGAACTGCTGCCTTGGTTATTCATACTGGCTTCTCCTGTAGACTACTACTCAGCTCTGGGTAGAAAAACAAGATTTTAAAAAATTGAAGTCAAAGAGAATCAGTTTAAAAAGGCACAGTTTCTTGAATTTCATGCATACCTTGCTACTTTTTCAGTTCACTTTTTAAAATAAAAAATAATTTTCCTGCTAATCACAACTGTTTTATGTAAATTTATTTATTGTATATGTAACTAAACAACCTTACATATAATTAACAGGACTAATGATTTGGCTGCTACCCTACCTATAATTTTATTGGAGCTGTTTAAGGTAAACATGACTTTGAAACAAATGTTCATTTGATTACCTTCAATTTAATCTCTGTCCCCAAAGTCCATATTTCCTTATGATAATTCATTCTATCTAAAACTTGAATGGGGTTAACAAAGAAGCATGAGCTATGTTCTAAGTTTTGAGACTGAGGCCTTTAAATTTCAGATGGTATAATACTTCCTGAATAATTTTTATAATATAAATATTGAAACAACTGACACTTTATGTGAGTAGAAATGAGGAGTGCTTGGAGACTTTAAGGATCACAAGAAATCATGCAATAATATATTATGCTAATATTTTTACAAATCTCACTTTTTTAAGGTTAGTTAATAACTTTCAAATATAAGACTTCTATCTCAGTATTATACTCTAATAGAGTTCAGGTTTAATGGACAAAATTAGAGAACTCACATTTTTATTTAGACAAAGATTGTCAACAGGTAGATTTTATGTACCTAATCCAGAAGTGTACATAAGACTGTCATTTTAATGTAAATCATATAAAAATATACATCTGATTTGTTCCTTGCCAGGTATCCTGAGTATCCAGAACACTACCCATCACACATGCCCAGAACTGACTCAATTAACAACTACAAACTGAAATTAATCACTACCATTTAAAATTGAATCAGAAGTCCAATATCTATCCCAAAAGATTTTGAGCCCAAAACTTTCCAGGGAAAAATCATTTTACCAAATAGAAGAAAAAAAATCTGTGCTTCTCGAATTACTCATGAGACTAGTAAAATCTTGCAAGGATGGTACACAGAAAGATTAAAGTGCAATCTTAATTATGAACATTGAAAAGTTCTAAGTAAAATATTAGTAAATTGAATATGGCAGTATATTAAAGTAATAATACAATGTCACATTCAAGCAGGGTTTAACCAGGAATGCAGGAATGGTTGAAAAGCAGAAAAACTATTATTGTTATTATAATGTCAGGGTATAATGAACACTCTTGTATCCATCACTCTTGTTTTGAAACAGATCTGGGAATGACATATCACTCATAAATATTTCAGAATTTATCTCTGAAATTAAAAACTCATAACCAAGATACTATTATCACACCTACAAAACTAGTAATAATTCCTTAATGTCAAACACACCAGGCAGTCTTGAAAATTTTCTGTTATCTCATAAATGTTTAACCCCTCTCCCATCTTGTTTCTTTGACTAATGGTTGAAATAACGTTCATACAATCTTACATTCTTTAATTTCAAGTTTGCCACAGAGAAACGATATCTCATTACTGTGATACAGCTCAGTAACAGATTAAGGTGTGCGGACAAAGGATGTCACAACAAAGGATGTTGTGGCCTTCAAGCCATCAGCCACTACAGCCACCCTAGACTATGTGTCCTGAGGGGATTCAGCATGGAGAAACGCAGGATACTGGCCCTAGATAGATAAGGTGCATAGCAAAGGAATGATTACAATAAACCTGGACTCTTGCACCTTCCCATACACAAAAAGTGCTAAATTCATTAACCTGAGATATCTAGTTTTCTTTAATTAACAGTATTTTTTTGATGTTCCAACTACCAGGTCTTTCTTATAAAAACTACATATCCTGGCTCCTCCCTTCTCTTTGGAGCAATCTCTCAAAGCTATTGAGAAGATCCACAGAATAAAATATAATTCTCAACTTTCAGGTTGTGTATTTTTTTCAGTTAACAGTTCTGGCAACCAACTAAGGGACCCAGAGTTGACTTCTTTCCTTCACATGAACTCTACAATGAGCCAGAGTCTTAGTACAGGCCTCCTGTGCCCATCTGCCTCCTCAAAGAATTCAAGTTTGAACTTGAATATGAATATGGGTGAATCTCTCTTGGTTCTCCTGGTTCTCCCAATTATTTGCTGATGATACTGCATTTTATTTGGGGGTGTATAACAGGTACTTGGCTCGCCAGGTGAAAGATACTAGGGTCGCTTGGTTGACAGACACTATAAAGAAGAACCACTGCCACCACCCCTCTTCACATAGACAGTTGGAAGATCCTGGGGGACTCAGGATGAAAGACAGCAGGATTTGTTTAATTGAAAGACACTTAAACTAAGAAAGACACTGAGTAATCTGGGCTGAGTGGTTAGGTAAGAGGTTGACCTGATGTTTTTCCTCAAAAGGCTACCTTAACAAGAATTTGTCAGAATAAAACTGAAAACATTACGATAGCTTTCAGCTCTGAAGAAGGGACATCTCATGGCCAGCAATGGCTTTCTCAGGCAACTGAGAAACTTGCAGAAGTGGTAAAGGCAAATTTTCATAGTGTCCAGCTGTCCCTATAGGGAAATCCATTCAACTTAACTTTAAAAACTTGCTCTCCTGGGGACAGAAATAAGAACTAGCCACTCTGTGATCAAAGCACCCTCATGGTCTTCTACTACCAGAGGGATAACTGAGACACATTAGAGGAGCAGAGAAGACTCTGGGGTAAAAACCTAGAGGAATTAAGCTCATAAGCAGCACACTGGTCCACCACACAATTTCACTGGTAAATTTTATCCTCAACGAATTCAATTTTAAAATGGGAAATAGATTCTCTCAGATAAGCTAGGGGAATCAGAAAGCCAACCTCCAACTAACACCCTAGCCAGATTTATGTACATACAGAGCTCATACTTGCAAGAACCTACTTAACTGGGGATTAAAGGAAATCTCACCCTGAAAATGACTATGGTGGGGCCCTTTTTCTGCATACACAGTCAAGTTAGAGAAAGTTAGCTTGATAAAACATCTTTTCAGAATTATGACCTTAAAGATAAAAGCCCTTCTAGGGTGAACCTGCATTTCTCTTTCCTGTGTCTTTGAGACTAAATGTTCTATCTGTTCGTCTTGTGTGGTATATGTGTGTGTGACTTGAGAACTTGGTCTCTGCCATCCAAAAGGCACACATATCATGTTCATTTGATGACAAATAGACTGGGGTTCTGATCAGTCTTTCGTCTGACTGTACCAACTGTTAGGGGCTTTTTGCCATCCTAACCTTCATTGTGTCAGTCTGTACAATGAAGACCTTCACTTTCTTAAACTCTTTTTAGGAGTAAACCTTCTAGGCATCCTTTATACTGTCTTGTAGGGAAGCCTCTTGCATCTTATTAGTTTGAGTCACTACTATCATATATTTCATTAATGGCCAGATGATGGAGCCATCAAATGGAAGAAACTTCTAAACTGGTAAATTTTTAAAGAGCTCTCATTATAAACAGTTGTTTTCTTGGTACTTATGGTGGGAAATAAACCACATTATATGGTGGAAAAATTATAAAATTATTTATACACACACATACGCACCCACGCATAAAATGATTAACCTAAGAACTCTTAATTTAAAACAGACAAAAACACAGTCTGCGAAGTCTTATTTGTGGCCTCTGCTTCCCCTCAATGGATATTACAGATGCTAATAAAAACAAGTTAATGTTAATTAGGTAAGTTAACAAGAAATTTTAAAAAACTGAAGGGAAAGTCTACAAACTTTTTCCTAACAAGGGGAAATTTTAAAGTGACTCATCCCCCAAAAGATAAATCTCTCGATGGTTATTAAGAAATGGGATAAATAAAACAGACATTAAGGGAATTAAAACAAAAAGTTTTGATGCAATACTATCTCAGGTTGGATGGGCCAAAGGGATCCTCATTGGTCCCCAACATTAAAGGGCCCCAAACAAGTCCACCTTATTTACCCTGTTGTGACTCAGCTGGTAAAGCATCTGCCTGCAATGTGTGAGACCTGGGTTCGAGCCCTGGGTTGGGAAGATCCCGTGGAGAAGGGAAAGGCTACCCACTCCAGCATTCTGGTCTGGAGAATTCCATGGACTATATAGTCCATGGGGTCGCCAAGAGTCAGACACGACTCAAGTTTCACCTTTACTTCAACACAGATACAGCACATAATTCCATAAATTTCAGATTATGGGCTTCCCTGGTGGCTCAGAGGTTAAAGTGTCTGCCTCCAATGTGGGAGACCCGGGTTCGATCCCTGGGTCAGGAAGATCCCCTGGAGAAAGAAATGGCAATCCACTCCAGTATTATTGCCTGGAGAATCCCATGGACAGAGAAGCCTAGTAGGTTACAGTCCACGGGGTCGCAAAGAGTTGGACACGACTGAGTGACTTCACCTTCACCTCAGGAGATAGATGGCCCTCAGGGCAAATAATTGGAGTTTCATTCTCTGTGGATCCATACTCCAAGATGAAAACAGCAGGACAACTGAGGAAGCTGGGCCTTGGCCAGACAAAAGATAAGTGACCACTTATTTTTCATTCTTAAAGTCAGGAGGATTCCCCAACTACACAAACACAAAAAAGTTCCTTAGGGGACAAAAACTAGGGGGTGCCATCCCATAGCAAATGAGGTTAACTACCCATAGGCCTCTGCTGTAGCACCTATCTTGGCTAAGAGATGTGTGGGAGGATCCTGAGACATACCAAATATATACTCCAAATCAAGCAAATCAAAAAGGACTGTCCAAAGGAAAACCAGAAGAAATGCTCCATGTAAGTGATTTAAACTGCCCCAAGAGTGCAACTCTCTGAGTCCACCCATGTGTCTATACACAAGTAATGGATTCTTTTTTCCTCCTAATAAACACTTTACTTGTTTCACTACTTTCCATCTTTGTGGGATTTATTTTCTGCGAAGCTGAAGCGCCAGGGCCTTGCCACTGACCACTAGTCTAATCCCTAGGATTCGGTGCTCTCAATCCCACAACTCAACCTCAATCTCTGTCCACGAACTGAAGCTGTTGCAGCCCAAGGCCACCGAGATCAAACCAAACACACACACACACACACACACACACACACACACATAAAGGGCTAGAAAAAATTAACACTGAGATAGCTGACCAACAATTACTTGGGGCAACAGGCCAGTTAACCAAGTTAAAAGATTGACAAAAAAAGGCCTGAGTTCCTTGGTTCAACCCTTTACTAGGGACCCCAGAACAGTTTACGTAAAATAGATAAAAGGTCAGGGGATAAAAGAAGGCAAAGCTTCTATGACTCCTTGTAAGACCAAGACTTGTTGATAGGCTTCCTTTACTGTTGGGGACCAATGGGTACTATGTCGCCTGCTTGGTATTGTTATTATAAGACAGCATGTAGATATGCCCCTCAAGAAATATTAAACTTACTAAAGGAAACCAATAGAGTCATACAATATAAAGTAAAAACTGGGACCAATATTCAGGGGCTAACAAAATTAATAACATAGATTTTGTTCTGGGTCTAATCTGTGTACTCAGAGGGCCTTTGTTGAATGCCTTACTCAAGCTTTTGAAGACAGTGAACCCTAAAGTTCTATGAATAGTACACGGAACTCTTAATTTTCAGTTTATTTGGAAATCATCTCACCCCAAATCTGATTCATAGCCTACTTAAAGGTTTATTAAGGACAAACAAATCTTAAAATTTTTTTCCACAAATAATAAAGCCTTAGTCATCTAAGCAAGCAAATTTAATTTATTCCCATTGTTAATTATAAACTAAATTTATATTGTAATACCTGATTCAGAACTAAGTTTTTTAAGTGATGCTATGAGATCTCTAGTTTTGTCTGTTTATATGTGTGTGTACACATTATACATATAGATGTCTCTACCTTCAGAAAATATTATCAAAATTAAACTTATAAAGAGTTCTATTTAATTGGCTTATAAGTAAGCACTTACAAATTAAATATTTCAAAATATAAAAGAAACTGGTCAGAATGAATTCCAGGCTCACATGATCTAGAGGAAATACTCAATATTAATTAACATCTGGTATTAAAGCTAGCTTAAGCTTGCTGGTTTATTC
The DNA here is from genome assembly GCF_042477335.2 of Ovis canadensis. NCBI lineage: Eukaryota > Metazoa > Chordata > Mammalia > Artiodactyla > Bovidae > Ovis > Ovis canadensis. The sequence continues at coordinate 54,585,802 of NC_091261.1, forward strand.
AATATAGACAGGTCTTATTTTTATTGTACCTAGGTTTATTGAAGGTCAATATGTTCGTGTTATTTCTGTTGCAGATTTGTTAGCAAAAAATTAACTTGGTAGGATGGTATTTTCATAACTTATAAAAGTAAATGAGGTAAGAGTTTTCAAGTGAACTCTTTAGGAATAATTATATATCTAAAATAGTTTCTCCTGATTTTTAGTAACTTGAGTTTTGCTAAGTTAAGCTAAATGATGGGAATTCATTAAATAGCCAGGTCATCTCAGGTAAGATAAAACACGTGAACATTAATTGGTAAACAGGTCTAAATTTACCTCCTTTTGTCTCCTTATGAGACAGAAACTAAAGATGTTTGGGATTTTTAGACACATGTCTTATAAGACACTGAAAAAAGAAATCAGAAAATTTATGTTACTAGGGGTTATGGAAAATTCCAAGTTTGCCAACCAGGAAATGCTGCTATGACAAACAGTTTACAACTACATACTGCATGTCCGTTTTCCCTAGAGATTAAGGTTTTAAGGGTTAAAACTGAAATATAATTAATAAATATTAAGGAAAGCATTTTAATGTACAAGGGAATTAGAATTTATGTTTTCAGTAAAAGAAGGTATGAAGAATAGAAGTGAATTTGTTGGGTAAATAAGGGTGATTTTGTCCTGTAGTTGCTTAATTCTTGATAAAAAAAAATAATAAGGGACAACCTAATATGGATACAGAAAGTTTTGGAAAGTTTGTAGAAAAGGAGCCCTGAAAAAGTAGTTTTGTACATGTCAAATTCTAACTAAAAAAAGTTCTTTTAACCTTTAGCCAACTCTGAGATGCTTCAAAGGAGCCCTGAGACATCTCACAGAAGAATATTAAACTAGGCTTACTTGGTATGTTGAATTACTTGAGAAGCATTTTCGGGTGATTGGAGATAAATCTTAGGTTATATTGTATCAGTAATGTCATTAATACAGATATTCCAAAACTTATTTGGAATTTCTAAAAATATGGTATGTCCTTGTATAATGTTACCAGTCATAATTCTAGCAAGTTTCTTGGCTATTGCCTTGTAATTAGACCTTTGACCATGTCATTCTAAGAAGAATGCTTTTGTAAACAAAGATAAAACATTTATCTTTTTCTCTCTACCTGATCCTTCCATAATTTGGCTTCTCCAGCTGACTGACTCCAGATGACTTGGCCTATTATGTCAAGATTACAACTAGTTATACTAATCATTGTTTTAATTTGCTCTCTCTCATTTTCAAATTATTTATGCCTTGTGTCTCTCTCTGCTATGGTATTAATGTTACCAGTTGCATTATATTCTGTTTTACAAGACTGTTGTCTCTTGCATTACACAATGTGTAACCAGGCCTCCAACAAAATTAATATCTCAAAACAGTTAATCATATATATAACTCTACACATAATTAGTGTAATAGTACAATTCTAAATATGGTTAGAAGCAACAAGGGAAAACATCTACTGGATCATAATAATACAAGCAATCCAGAGAATTTTAGACGATCAACAGGGTCTAATCCAAAAAAACATAAAGTGAAAAAGTGAAAGTGTTAGTCGCTCTGTCCTGTCCCACTCTTTGTAACCCCATGGACTGTAGCAGGCTAGGTTCCTCTGTCCATGGAATTCTCCAGGCAAGAATATTGGAGTGTGTTGCCATTCCCTTCTCTGGGGGATTGAACCTGGGTCTCCTGCATTGCAGGCAGATTCTTTACCATCTGAGCCACCAAGGACCAAACAAAATTCCTCAGCACATCAAATGGCCTATCAACAGAATCTTTTCCTGATTTAGGAATGAGAGCCTTCCCAGTACAGTGTACTAAATTGGTCATGCAGACTTTCCAAATGATCCAGTGATTAAGACTGCATTTCCACTGCAGGGGGCACAGGTTCTATCTCTGGTGTAGAAACTAAGATTCCACATGCCACAGTATAGTTTAAAAAAAAAAAAAAACTGTCATGAAATGTTATGACCAAGAGGAACCACTGTGTTACAAGAATGTCAACTGCCATATCAGCAAAGAATGCTGCAGCCTTCAGGTGATGTGGCCACTGCAGATCAGCACCCTGAAGGGATTCAGGATGGAGAAACAAAGGATACTGTCCCTGAAGAGTTAAAATCCTTACCAGAGGAATGCTTTCAATAAGCCCAGACTCTTACATCTTCCCATACATAGGAATGTGCTAAGATCATTAACTTGATGTTTGGTTTTCTTTCATTAATGTAATTTTGTTTTATTCTAACTACCTGGCTTTTATCGCAAATCTCCTGTATATCCTGGCTCCCCCCTTACCTCTTGGGAAGGTTCCTCAGAGCTGAGAGGCTGATCCCTGGCTTAATTTCTCAACAGTACACCCCCTTAAAAAAACATAATTCTCAACTTTTAGGTTATGCTTTTTTTTTCAACTGACAGGTGTTAAGACGGACTGAAAAAAAAGCACCAGGATAAAGTAAGAAGTACAAGCTGGACACCTCTGCTCCTCTCACTCACGGAAGAAAGTCAGACTCTTCCCCAGCGCCTGGCGCTGCTCACCCCAAAACACCCACCCCGAGCCTGAGTCCGTACCAGGAAACCCGGGCGACAAGAACACCGCCCCCTACCCAGGGCCGACGGCCTGGCGAACCCAGCAGCCCCTTGTCCCCTCTCCCTACCGCATCTCCTTGACGTCCGTGAGCCTACGCGCTCACCTGTCCTCAAGGTTCACGCCCCTCGGATCGGAACCACCAGGCCGCGGTGGAAAGGGAGCAGCGAGCACAAGGTGCAGGCAGCCGAGCCGATGCTCCCATCCGAGAGCAGCAGGGCAGGGGCGCGCGCTCGCCTGGCCGCGGAGCCAGGGCCAGGACTACATTTACCAGGAGCCCCCGCGCCACCCTACGGAGCGCTCTGGGTTTTGCGTTCGGATATGCTTCTCGGCTGGTCGTGAGTGGACGTGGAGCGCGTGCGCGAGGGGCTGGGGCGCGGCGTGGGCTGCTGGGGCCGAAGCAAGAGGCCGGGCGGGGCCCACGCTGCAGCCGCCTGCCCTGTGGACCCGCGAGGCGCGGGAGCCCGGCTGTGAGCTAGCAAGCAGAGCTGCTGCCTTTGTGACGGTTATTTTGAGCCTGCAGGTGCCGATCGTAGGTATGCATGGGAGGGCTGGACGTGGTTTGCTTGCTAGAGGACCGGGTACCGCGGTTTGCTCACCTCATCCCTGAGGTGGACGATCGTTTCACCAACAATGGTTCTTCCCTATGGTCTTCCTGGGCTGAGCTATCCCCGGAGCCCCTTGGATTCTCGTGGTCGCGCTGGTGGGATTGGACCTTGATGCCCGCTGCGCCAGACGGTGTTGGGGAGTCCGAGCCACATAGTCTCAGCGATGAGAAATAAGGATTCTTCTGTTCCTGTTTCCTTTTTCTTCCCAGCTGAGGCCAGAGGTTTAAATTTTTGCATCTGGCCTTTCCAGCGTCTGCTAAACGTGATCTGATCATGCTATTTTTTTGTTAGAGCAGGAAATTTCTCAACTATGAATGTGTTAACGTTCATAAAAGAAATCCGACGTGGTTATACTGGTTTTGAAATATATATATATGTGTGTGTGTGTTGCTGCTGCTAAGTCTCTTCAGTCGTGTCCAACTCTGTGCGACCCCATAGACGGCAGCCCACCAGGCTGCCCGGTCCCTGGGATTCTCCAGACAAGAACAATGGAGTGGGTATATATGTGTGTGTGTGTGTGCGTGTGTCACACACCACGGGTCGCAAAGAGTCGGACACGTCTGAGCGACTTCACTTTCACTTTCACTGTATTCTAGTCGTGGATACTGTAAAAGTTGTATGCTCCAAGCGTTGATAAAATAAGTTTTATTTAATAAGTTTTGTGCCAAAAAGAGCTGGACCAATTTCTATTTCTTACTCTGAAATAAAAACTTTTTACGTATTGAAATTATTTTATCATTTATCTTCCTCAGAATTGCGTGTCATATTAGTATTTTCAGTGTTTAAAATAGAGCAAGTTTGTGTTGGTCTTTAAAAAAAAAAAAAAACCTGCATGTCTAGCTCCTTCAGTTGTTGCTGCTGCTGCTGCTGCTGCTGCTGCTAAGTCGCTTCAGTCGTGTCCAACTCTGTGCGACCCCATAGACGGCAGCCCACCAGGCTCCCACGTCCCCGGGATTCTCAAGCAAAAGCACTGGAGTGGGTTGCCGTTTCCTTCTCCCGTGCATGAGAATGAAAAGTGAAAGTGAAGTCACTCAGTTGTGTCCGACTCTTCGCGACTCCATGGACTGCAGCCTACCAGGCTCCTCCATCCATGGGAGTTTCTAGGCAAGAGTACTGGAGTGGGATGCCATCGCCTTCTCCTCAGTTGTTGAGTTTTCTCTTTTTGTTGTTTGAATCAAATAGTTTAACTAGAAGTGTGTATGTGTTTAAACTAGTTTTATTTTTCAGACTCATCTCATAATTATATTTTTTGTTTTCTCTTGACACTAGAGCACTTAAAACAATCAAATTTGTACATAATCTAACATCTGGTATGAATATTAAAGAAGAGGTTGTCATTTCTCAAGAGGTTGACAAAAAGTTTGACATCAAAATTATATAGATCCCACCCAAAGTATATGGAGAAGGTGACAAATATAAGTTCTAGCTATACTTCATATACAGAATATACTGTTAAAGAAAAAAAAAGAAGTAAGAGGGAAGACAGATTGTCATCCAAGTTGTGTGTGTATGCTCAGTCATGTTGTAGTCTTTGCAACTCCATGGACTGTAGCCTGCCAGGCTTCTCTGTCCATGGAATTTTTCAGGCAAGAATACTGGAGTGGGTTGCTACTTCCTACTCCAGGGGATTTTCTGACCCAGGAATCAAACCGACATCTCTTATGTCTCCTGCATTGGCAGGCAAATTCATTACTCCTTCGCCACCTAAGGAAGCCCATCCAGAATGCCAGCTAAAAAAGTGTTAGTCACATTAGGAATGTCGACTAAAGTTAACTGTCTACTAGGATGGTATATAATTTTAAAAAAGATGGTATAACAAGTGTTGGCAAGCATGTGGGGAAGTTGCAACCCTTGTATGTTGCTTGTGTGAAAATAAAATGATGTAGTCACTATGGAAAACATTTCAGTGGGTCCTCAAAAAGCTGAACATAAAGTAACCATATAAGCCAGCAATTCTGCTCTTAGGTATAATCATCAGCAGATGAATGAATAAAATGTGGTGGATCTATTCAGAGGAATATTATTTAGCCATTAAAAAGAGAGAAATGCTGGTTCAGGCTACAACTTGTATGAACCAAAATGTCAACTTGAAAAAATGCACAACATGAAAGTTGTGAGTTAAGTTTTATTTAGGGCAAAACGAGGACTGGAGCCCGGGAGACAACATCTGAGACCACTCTGAGAAACTGTTCCAAAGAGGCAGGGGAGAAAGTCAGTATATTTGTGATTTTGGTGAAGGGGGAATTCATTCAATCAAGTACTGCTGCTACTGCTAAGTCACTTCAGTCGTGTCCGACTCTGTGCGACCCCATAGACGGCAGCCTACCAGGCTCCCCCATCCCTGGGATTCTCCAGGCAAGAACACTGGAGTGGGTTGCCATTTCCTTCTTCAATGCATGAAAGTGAAAAGTGAAAATGAAGTTGCTCAGTCATGTCCGACTCTTCACGTACCCATGGACTGCAGCCTACCAAGATCCTCTGCCCATGGGATTTTCCAGGCAAGAGTACTGGAGTGGGGTGCCATTGCCTTCTCCGACAATCAAGTACATATCTTCCCAAAGGTTTCTGCTAGTCTGGTGAAGCTTTTGCTTGTCACAAGGAACAATCATCAACATGAAGGATTTCGGTGCTTTCTAGATATGAAGAGAAACAAGAATTGGGCTCCTTAAATCTGCTCCTGAAAAATATCTAACTGAAGATGTATCCTGTCAGTTTTTGCCCCCACCGAGCACAGAATACCTCGTTTCTGCTTTCCACCCTGAACTCCTTTCAGGGAATGTTGAAGGTTAGCAGCTGCAGCAGCATATGACTTAATCATTATAGAGGTAGATGACAAGTGCTAATTTGTAGTTAACAAAAATATTATACTGAGCGAAGTAAACCAGACACAGACATATGATTTGAATCAACTATAGTATGATTTCTTTTTAACCTATAAGGGAAACAAATCTGAAAAAGAATGTACGTGTGTATGTATAACTAAGTCACTTTGCTATACATCTGGAACTACCACAAAGTAGAAAATCAGCTATACTTGAATAATAAAAGAGATTTTTTAAACAAGAGAAAGGATTCAATATAGTATTAGAACCATTCAATTCCAAATAAAATTTAACACAGAAATCTAGAGATTGTGGAGTGGAGGCAGTCTTTGGAGCTCTTTTCTTCCTACTCCTGGGGATTTTGATCACTGTACATGTATTTCTGGAATAGTCTGATGTCTTCTGTGTGGGTGTGTAGGTACATACAGCTGGTCTGAGGGAATCTAGGCTCATGATTAACGAGCCCCTGATCATAGCACCTCTCCTCAAGTTTCTTCCTTTCCCACAGCTTCACTTGCTCGATATCTCCTGCTTCTCAGGAAGTTCTGTCAGGAACAAGGAGGGCATGGAGGCTGAGTTGCTAACTGCCCGGTCCCACGTAAGTTGGGCTGCCTTCATTCTTTTTTGTTTTCCAACTGGGAATCCATTTTTGCTTAAAGGTTCTTAAGGGATCCATATGTCAGTCACCTCCCCCTGCAGACTGGCACTATTTTGTTTGCTTTATTTATAGTTGTTTTATTTCCTTTCATATCAAAGAAACACAGCTTGGACAGAAATGTGTGGATTATCAAGGATTCTAATGAGGTGCTGTTTGTCCACAGTGAGGAACTGAGCACACAGCAAGCTTTCTCCCTCAAAGATGATGTCAGAACTGGGGATACTGGTGCCTTTTTGAGGGATTCTCTGGTCCTGGTGATCTTGGATGTGTGGCTGGCTTGTTAGTTCCTGCCTGGGGACTGCCTGTTTGGAGGAGCTTGGGGATAAGTTGTGTAATTATCCAGGAGTAACTAAAATGAAGACAGGAAGAGCCTGGGGGAGGGTGGATCCTCTGGGAACAGAGTGACTGGGTGGGGAACCCTCCTTCAGCCTCTCTCAGCTTCTCCCCTAGATCACCCCCTCATGTTTCATGTGTATTGAAAACCCTACCAGAGAACATAGCCTTTGCTTTGGGCTGTCCTACATATTTTGAAGGATTTAAGAAAAATAATCTACAGTATTTATCCAGATATTTACTTTTTTTTTTTTTTAATTTGGCCACTCCATATGGCATGTGGGATCTTAGTTCCCTGACCAGGGATGGAACCCACACCCCATGCATTGTAAGCCCAGGGTCTTAATCACTGGACCGTCAGGGAAGTCCCCAAATATTTGCTCTCTGTCTTTCTTATCTGTCATTCCTTAGATGTAAAATTTCTCTCGTATTATTTTCCTTGCCTGAAGAATTCCCTTTAGCATACCTTTAGAGCTGGTCTGCTGGTAACAAATCCTGTTTAACTTTATTTGAGAATGTATTTTTCATCATTCCTGAAAGATATTTTCACCTAGCATTGTAATTCTTGCATGACAGTTCATTTCTTTCAACAGTAAAAAAGCCCACTATTCCACTATCTTTGTATCTTCACAGATCTTTGATGAAAAACACTCAATCATTCAAATGGGTTTTTTTCCTTCTGTGTGTCATCTACAGTTCTTTTTGATGTGGCTAATAAAAACCTTGCTTCTGTATCTGTTATTTTGTTGCCATAAAATATAAGCTCTTCTCCATTTTTTAATGCCTACCAATGTTTAAGAAAAATGTTTTAGAAATTATTTGAGGTCATGAAACATGGCCACATTGGTTTCTTAAGTGTTAAGTTGTACTTGAATTCAAGACTGTTTTTCCCTTCTTTTCCTGCCTTGTATTAGGTTCTAATTATTTCACATAAGTGTAGATTAACTGATTCTCCTTGCTTTAGCTGTTTACAACATACTTGATTTAAATGAGCGTATTTCTGACAGTTTCTTAACCTAAAGTGTAACATGAAGCTGGTTTCTAGACAGTGCATAGCATTCCTTTTAGGGGTTGACCAGAAGTAGACATAAATACTACTCATTCCTAGAATAAATTCTGTTCTATTCTCTTTCCCTACCCAAGGGCTATCTGCCTAATCTTCCTGTTAATATTTGGGAAAGTGGGGGAGCAGAGATACACATCAGGCTCACATTTGCTTCATGTTGTAGACACTGGTGACCTTCAAGGACATACTTGTGAACTTCACCAGGGAAGAGTGGAAACTGCTGGACGCTGCTCAGCAGATCATGTACAAAGATGTGATGCTGGAAAACTACAGAAACCTGGTGTCTTTAGGTGAGACCAACCTCTCTTTGTGCAGTGGGTGGGAATTGTTTTGATTTGTTGAATTTTAAGAAATTGTATATGTTGTATATAATTATATGTTTTATATTTTAAGAAGTATATATTTTGCTGCCTCTGTAGCCCTACCTTGTCTATTCTTCAGAGCCCCCACAGGACTGTTGAAGGGTCAGGAGTTGGGCTTGAACTGGGATGTTTCTTTGTGTCTAGCCCAGAGCTCCTAACCCTTGCCCAGTACTTTATCTTTCACTGTAAACAGGGCATCAGCTTCCCAAACCAGATGTGATCCTGCGGTTGGAGAAGGGGGAGGAGCCGTGGCTGGTGGAGAAAGAGATTCACCAAGAGACCCATCCAGGTAAGGACCAGACCCCTGCTCAGAGAAGGAATTGCTGGTCTCTAGTTTTCCACATTTCAAAAACAAGGACTGAGTTTATTTACCTTCTGTTTCCCCATTGCTCGGCTGCCTTCTTCAGTCTTGTCACACTTCAATTTGCATTCATGAAAATTATCTTTCTGTGGATGTGCTTGGCTCCAGCCCTGTTCATAGTGCTTTCTTGATTCTTACCACTAGCTCTAGCATCTGCACCCTCTTGTTTATCATAGAATTACTTCTCATCTTTAACTGTCCTTTCCCTGTCCTGTGTCCCTTCCCATAGCCTTCATTCTTCTGCTTTGTGTAATCTCTGCTCTGGGACCTCATCGCCCACTCCTGCTCTGGGTTTGTTTTCTGCCAGGTAGAAGACTGCTACAGACAACTCACTGTCAACAGTCCTTGTTGACATAACTCTCCTTCCCAGAATTGCTGCTCTCAAAAACACCTGTTTTCTCACTGTCATCTAGCTTTATTTAATGTTCTTTTTCAGTTTACTCCTATTCATTTTAATCTTAACATCTCCAATTTGCAGATTGTTATGAGGATTCCTAGCATCATTCCTTTTTCCAACTTCCCCTGTGTAAAGCAGATCAGCCTTCTGGGCTAAGAAATAGAAGGCAGTCCTCCATCTTCCTCCTCCTCTGTTCCCACTGAGTGATCATTTCCCTGACCTCTGTTTATAAGCTCAGTACCCTGACATCTTTCTCCTTGGCCCAGCCATCCTGGTCTGGATCATGCTGCCTGTGGTCAATTTCACATGGGGCAGAGAAGCCAGGACACGTGCCAGTGACCCCTGTGCTCTTGTGGGCACCATGGCCCCCCAGGCCCAGTGCAGTCCAGGCATGCTGTAACCCTCCACAACCATTTCCCTCTGACACATCCACACATACCAGGCATTCCCTGCATTTCAGGCTTCCCATGTGATGTAACCAGAGTCTCAGTCATACTAGAAGTTTCACCTCTTATTCTTTGTGAAACCTTTTGACTTGTTAAGTACAGGTTCCTTAAGGTTTTCTGAGCTTTCATTTTGTTTATACTTTTTTAAAAATAATTTATTTATTTTTGGCTATGCTGGGTCTTTATTGCTGTTGGCACTAGTTGCAGCTAGTGGGGGCTATTCTCTAGTTGTGGTTCACAGGCGTCTCATTGCAGTGACTTCTCTTGTTGTAGAGCATAGGCTTTAGGGTGCACAGGCTTCAGTAGTTGTGATGCATGGGCTTAGTTGCCCGTGGCATCCAGCATCCTCCCAGACGAGAATTGGACCCATGTCTCCTGCAATGGCAGGCAGATTCTTATCCACTGTGCCACTAGGGAAATCCTGTTTCTACTCTTAAATGTCATAAATGTCTTAAATTGTTTAAATGTCATAAATTGTTTCAGACCTTTTTACACTGGGCCTTGTAGATGACTGTATCAAATACCTGTCTCAGGGAAGGTCTCTCTTAGACACTGGAAAGTACTTGATCCCTCAGCTGCTTTGGAGCCATGGCAGGAAAAACTATTCTCTGTTTCTTTTTTTCCCCTATTTTTTCCTGTCTGTATTTTTTCCAATCCTGTGTTGAGTTCCTGGATGTCTATCTGTTGACAAGTATCCAAAAATAACTGTATAACCAACAGTTTACATTTTGGTGGAAAATTTATTGTCAAAGAAATACTAAAGTTCCATACATGTGCTTAATCACCTGGAATTTGAGGGACTCTACAAGCCATGGAAACTTCATTATTAAAATGAAAAGTATTATGGGTGATGGCTTTAAAAACTCAGATGAGTTCATTAATGGCTGCTACAGATTTTGAAGATAACTCAGTTGGGTTATCTCCCATGTTATAGAATATGTGGAATATTTTTAGGACTTTAATACATTTAATTTTTCTGTTGCTTTACTCAGACTTGTCCATCCATACCCAGCTCCACCCCTCATCATATGTGTTCATTTTAGAATTTTCCAGCTGGCATTTGTAGTGTGAAAAACTTATCCATGGGATTTTGATGCATGGAGTAGAGGAGAGGAAAAAGATGGCATGTACCTATCAAAACTCATCAAGGTAGAGGTATTTGTAAGTGTAATGGACTTTATTGCTGTTTGTTGTTTAGTTGCTAGTCATGTCCAGCTCTTTTGCAACCTGATGGACTGTAGCCTGCCAGACTTCTCTGTCCATGGGATTTTCGAGGCAAAAAGACTGGAGTGAGTTGCCATTTTCTTCTCCAGGAGGATCTTCCTGACCTAGGATCAAACCCACATTTCCTGCATTGGCAGGTGGATTCTTAACCACTGAGCCACAGGGAAGCCCAATGAACTCTGTTGTTAAGCCTTTAAAAGGAAGTAAATAACTGCACTTTGCTATAACATGGATGAACTTTGGGGACAGTCTGCTGGGTGAAATAAGTCAGTCACAAAAGGACAAATAGTGTATCATTCCACATATATAAGGCACTTGAAGTAGCCAAAATCATAAAGACACAAAATATACTGGTAATTGCTGAGCACTGGGTTGAGAGAAGATTGGAGTATTATTGTTTAACAGTATAGAGCTTCCATTTTAGAAGACAAAAACAGCTGTTGGAGATGACTGCACAACAATGTGAAGATACTTAATACTTGAATCACGTACTTAAAAATGGTTAAGATGGTGCATTTAAAAAAATTTTTTTAATTGAAGGATAATTGCTTTACAGAATTTTGTGGTTTTCTCTCATACATCAACAAGAATCAGCCATAGGTACATTTTATGTTATATGTATTTTTTAAATCACAATTTTTTTAAAAAAGAAATCAGAGTGGGTAAGAAACAAATGACTAACAAAATTGTGAATGAAAATTAGGACTGGGAATGGGGATTGGGTTGTACAAAGAAGGCAGTTAGAAGCCTGGCACAGGGATTGTTTTGCCAGGTGTCTTAGTTTCCTGTGGCAACCAAAACTAAGTTCCACAAATCAGGTGGCTTAAATCAACACATTTACTTTCTCACAGTTCTAGAGGTCTGAAGTCAAGGTGTAGGCAGGGCTGTGTGCCCTCTGAGGCTTCAGGGGAGGATGCTTCCTGCCTCTCCTAACTTTGGTGCCCCAGGTGCCCTTTGGCTTGTAGACACATCACCTCCATCTTCACATGGTCACCTCCCCTGTGTGTCTGTCTCTGTGTCTCCTCTCCTTTCCTTGTAAGGACCCCAGTCAGATGGGATTAGGGTCCTCCTACTCCAGTAATACTTCATCTTAACTAATTACTTTTGCAATGATCCTATTTCCAAATAAGGTCATAATCTGTAATGTTGGGGGTTAAGACTTCAACATATCTTCTTTGGGGAACATAATTCACCCCATATGTCAGGTAAGAATAGATATTGCCCCACTTACATAGGAAGAGGTGATATTGGGTAAATCGTGGATTTTTTTCTAGATTTCAGAAACAAACATTTTAGCCAAAAGGCATTGAGAAACAAATACAGGCTCTGAAGCAGGGAAAGTAACTTGCAGTAGTATGCATGTGTGTAAGTAGAAGGGCGAAAAGTCCAGGAGAATGTGAATTAGAGTTCAGGTTCTGAGTTAATATCCTGTGTTAGTCCTGTCAATTTTAATAAAGTCTTGATGTCTCAGAACAAAGGAATCAAAGCAGAAGGTGGGAATGATGCCAGCAGTGAGCATTACAAACTGTATTGCTTTGGTGATGAACTTCCACCTTATATGATACTTAGGATAACCTTATAGGTCCTTAGATGACAGATAAGCAATATGATTTTTGAAAAGTTTAGCACTTTGTCTAAATTCACCACTAGTAGTGGCAAAGCTTAGGTTAGAAGCCATATCTGGATAACTTAGGTGCAGTTGCTCTTCCAGTCTGTCACACAGCCTTTCTGAAAGGTTCGCCATGTCAGACACCTGGAATTATTCTGCACTGCTTTGGTGATATACATAAGAACCATTTCCTGCCATAGAGCTGTGTTCATGGTTTAGGAATGTGAAGAATTCATGTCAGAGCAGGGCCTGGCAGCAAGAAGACCCATTAGGCTCTTATATCATCATTAGTTGAATTAGGTAATGGCAGCAGCCCCTTCTGTGGTTTTCCTAAACTGCCACCCCAGCACTGAATATCTTGATCCCACATGTCACAGCTAATCCTGTGGCTTCTCTTACTCTTTGCTCCTTTTATATGCATATTATAGCCCATCATATTTCCTGTCAATGAGTCTTCTATCCCTTTTTCTCTATCACAGTTACAAAACCATATTTGAAAGCAACACTACAGGACTTAACATACTTTTTTCTACATCCATCCTACCATTCTGACCTTAATACTTCTTTTAGTTATAGAAGCTTTTCCATTTCTTTCAGATTTGGAAACGTCAGTTGAAATTAAATCAACTTCCACTAAGAGCATTTCTAATGATAAATACTCCTGTGATGTTAAAATGGAAAGAATGGCAAAGAGTGATCTCTGGTATTTGTCACTGGAAGAAGTCTGGACTTGTGGTGGTCAGTTGCACAGGCCCCAGGACAGCCAGGAGAGACATCTGAGGCAAGTAGCATTCACCCAAAAGAAAGTACTTCCTCAGGAGAGAGTATGTGAAAGTGGGAAGTATAGGGGAAACTGTTTTCTGCCTGCTCAACTAGTACTGCAAGAGTATTTCTGTAAACATGACTCAAATCCTAAAGGTTTGAAACACAATTTGGTTTTCAGTGGCCATCAGGAAAGCTGTGCAAGCAACAGTAATGAATCCAGTCAAACTTTCTGTCAAAACATCCGCCTTATTCAATTTGCAAGAACTCAAGCAAGAGATAAATCATACAGATGCCCTGATAACAATTCTCTTACTCATAGTACATCCCTTGGTATATCAAAGGGTGCGCATAGAGAAAAATCCTATGAATGTAAGGAATGTGGAAAATTCTTCAGCTGGCGCTCTAATCTTACCAGGCACCGTCTTATTCATACTGGAGAAAAACCTTATGAATGTAAGGAATGTGGAAAATCTTTCAGCCGAAGTTCTCACCTCATAGGACATCAAAAGACTCATACTGGTGAAGAACCATATGAGTGTAAAGAGTGTGGAAAATCCTTCAGCTGGTTCTCTCACCTTGTTACCCATCAGAGAACTCATACAGGAGACAAACTGTACACATGTAGTCAGTGTGGAAAGTCTTTTGTTCACAGTTCTAGGCTTATTAGGCACCAGAGAACTCACACTGGAGAGAAACCCTATGAATGTCCTGAATGTGGGAAATCTTTCAGACAGAGCACACATCTCATTCTGCATCAGAGAACTCATGTTAGAGTGAGGCCCTATGAATGCAGTGAATGTGGGAAGTCTTATAGCCAGAGATCTCACCTTGTTGTCCATCACAGAACTCACACTGGGCTGAAACCCTTTGAGTGCAAAGACTGTGGAAAATGCTTCAGTCGAAGCTCTCACCTTTTCTCACATCAGAGAACCCATACTGGGGAGAAGCCATACGAATGTCATGACTGTGGAAAATCCTTCAGCCAGAGTTCTGCCCTCATTGTGCACCAGAGAATTCATACTGGAGAGAAACCATATGAGTGTTGTCAGTGTGGGAAAGCCTTCATTAGAAAGAATGACCTTATTAAGCATCAGAAGGTTCATGTTGGAGATAAGACCTATAAATGTAATCAGTGTGGAATCATCTTCAGCCAGAACTCTCCACTTATAGTATATCAAATAGCTCATACTGGAGAGCAGTTCCTAACATGTAATCAGTGTGGGACAGCACTTGTTAATACCCCTAATGTTATTAGATACCAGACAAATCTTATTCGGGAAAATGCATATTAAGGTCATAAAGATGGACTACTTCCCAAAGAGCAATAACTTTATTTAGCACTTGAGAACTCCTTTTGGAGAGAAGTTGCTTTCAATCTTGTTCCTACACTTATGTGCACTAGAAAGTTGGCCCTGGAGGGGGAAAAACACAAAAATTTCACCTTAATACGTCAGATTGTCTTCTTTTTCCAAATTCCTACAAAAGTAATTGGTCTGGGAGCATTCATGGACAAACCTTAAATGCTAAAATCTGAGAAGGAATCATTAGGTAAGTGAGTTGTTGGTAAGTGATCCAGCTTTGTTTGCTTCAAAACAAATGAGAGCACTACCTCAAAAAGATAAATGAAAGCTGTTGCTGAGGAGAATAAAAAATGGGTGTAGTTATGGTAACAGACAATAGAAAATTGTATTCCAGTGAGTTAATATCCCATTTTTCACTTGATCATCCCTCTCTCCTGGGGCACTTTGTAGTGTTCAGTTAGTTTTATGTGTCTGGTATAAACCACACTTTGGCTAGCAGCAGGGAAGATCTTATCATGAAAAATGGTGAAGGAAGAACAAGTTTACTACCAGTACTACCCAGGTTGGATATATTTGCATGCGGGCAAGAACTGAAAACATGTATATGGATAAATGAACAAAATTGAGTTGTTAGATAATGGAATTATGAATAAGTTTTATAGTCTAGCCAGTGTCACTGTAACAATTTGAAGATACTTTTAAATATTAAAAAAGGATATTGTTTTCTCTATTCCGCTACTAGTGAAGCTTGAGAACCTCCTGCTAGCAAATTTTCCCATCACTTCTAAGTTGTTTGGAGTCATAGAGTTGTACTCCTTGGGACAAGCTGCCAAAGGCTCCTGGGAGCTTAAACACAGTGCTTCTCTGGATGTTGGGACCTAAAAGAGTGGCAAATTTGGACACACTAGATAGGGTCTCCATTTGATCCTGAGCGGGTGCGTGGGCAATACCTAGCACAAGTATGCTGTTAAACAGTGCTGCCCAAGGCGACCCTCCTTCCAAAGTAGTCTCATATCTTTATGAAGAAAGCAGTGGTCAAGAGTATATATTTGAGCTGGACTCCCAAGTTGAAATCCCACCTCTGTCCATCACTTGCTGGTTAACCTTGGGCATGCTGCTTGGCCTCTCTGTGCCTGAATTACAGATGTCCTTCTCTGCAGATTAGGGATGACATCACTTACCTCATGGGATTGTGGTTAGTAGTAAACAAGTAACATACAAACAGAGCAGAATATGCCTGACATGTATGAAGTGCTTTATTACATTAGCTGCAATTATTAATATTACTTTATTGTCCCACTAAACTATCTGTCATTTACTTTAAACTGACTCAATTGCTGGCTGAGTTCCCATTTCCCTTCCAATCACACATATCTTCCCTTTTAACCACATTAGAACTTATCACCCAAGGAATCACTCACCCTCAGTGGGTGTTTGGATATATTTATGTGGATCAGTAAACAACTTTTAATCTTGTTTGCAAAAGCAATCTCTTTTATACAGAGGTTTTCCCTTCAAGGGAGAGGATCCTAGTCTTCATATTTTCTGTGAAGTCCATGACCCAAAACAGATTTAGATAGAGAATCTGTTTTAATTCTGTTTCATTCTGGCTTGTGTGTGTGTGTGTGTGTGTGTGTGTGTGTGTGTAGGGGGCTGGGGTGGGAGAAGGAGCTGACCATCATTTGCCATTTTCTAGCAAATGATACATATTGGTACATATGGTAGATGCTCAATGATTGCTGAATGATATACTATTGAGAACAACAGGACAACGCCCTTGCTTTCTCTCCCAGGACAAATCTAGAAATGCTCCTTAGATCTGAGAGACCTGAGACCTGCAGAAGTGAGAGGTCACAGCTCATTCCTCCTGGTGCAGTTAAGGAGAAGCGAGTTGGCCCAGGCCTCACATTTTGAGAACCTCCTGGCACCTCAGTTATGGCTGAGTAACTCCTCAGTGATTACACACCATTCATGTGTTTAATGTAGTCCTACCAGAAATGGTTTTGATTGCAAGCAGTGATTCTTTGTGGGTGTAAAAGAGGAGCCCCTCAGCTGTGCCTCTTAGAATTTCTGGTAACCCATGGCTCAGTTTTCTTGAACTGTGTAGTGGAGATACTGCTGGTATCTACCTCTGAAGGTAGTTGTTTGGATTAAGTGAAATAATGTGTAAAGTACTTGAAACAGTGCCTGGCACATAGGAAGTACTGTATGTGTTTAGCTATTAATAATAATAATGTTACTATTATTAACACCCTAAGGAATGTATGTCTATAGATGATCACTGAAGCATTACTTATAATACTGTAAAATTTTCAATATTAAAAATGGATAATAGAAAAGTTGTTATTTATAGACATTAAAGTTTCACAAACAGAAAGCTTGATAACATGAAAAAAGTTGTGATGTTATGAAAAAAGCATGATAAATAATTGTCAGTATAGAGTAAGCTCAGATATGTAAAATAAATTAACTTCAAACAACTGAAATGAATCTCACTCAAAACTTTAAGGAGATTTGTCAAAAGATAATAACAGTTAGCCTACATATTGGGAGAATTGGTGTTTACTTTTCTTTTTCTTGGTACTTTTCTTTTCGAAGTCTCTTCAAAGAATATATATTCCTTTTTAAGATGGGGGAAACAGTCTCTTCAGTGATGGAATGTTTTTTCTTCGAAAGTTCTTATCTACAAATAATCTACTGGAACTTTTAAAACGGGGAATTGGCAAGGTTGCATGATACTAGATCAATATACAAAAATTGATTTGTATAAGCAGTGAACGGTTTGTAAATGAAATACCATCCTATTTGCAATGATACAAAAATATTAAATATTTAAGTATATTTAATGAATTGAGCAAGATCTATACAATGAAAGTATAAAACATTGCTGAAAGACATTCGGGAACACAGAAAACACATAATAAACAGATTATAAGTGGAGAAATACACTATGGTCAAGGATGGAAAAACTCAATATAGTAGGAGAGTAATTCTCCCCAGACTGATCTTTAAGTTCAAAGGCATTTGTAGAAATTGACAAGTTTAGGGGACGGTCCTAAGAGGTGGAGGAATAGGATGGGGAGACCACTTTCTCCCCGACAAATTCATCAAAAGAACATTTGAACGCTGAGTATATTACACAAAACAACTTCTGAATGCTGGCAGAGGACATCAGTTCAGTTCAGTTCAGTTCAGTCGCTCAGTCGTGTACAACTCTTTGCAACCCCATGAGTTGCAGCACGCCAGGCCTCCCTGTTCATCACCATCTCCCAGTGTTCACTCAGACTCATGTCCATCGAGTCCATGATGCCATCCAGCCATCTCATCCTTTGTCATCCCCTTCTCCTCCTGCCCCCAATCCCTCCCAGCATCAAAGTCTTTTCCAATGAGTCAACTCCTCGCATGAGGTGGCCAAAGGACGAGCTTTAGCTTTAGCATCATTCCTTCCAAAGAAATCCCAGGGTTGATCTCCTTCAGAATGGACTGGTTGGATCTCCTTGCAGTCCAAGGGACTCTCAAGAGTCTTCTCCAACACCACACTTCAAAAGCATCAATTCTTGGGCGCTCAGCCTCCTTCACAGTCCAACTCTCACATCCATACATGACAGCAGGAAAAAGCATAGCCTTGACTAGATGGACCTTAGTCTGCAAAGTAATGTCTCTGCTTTTGAACATGCTATCTAGGTTGGTCATAACTTTTCTTCCAAGGAGTAAGTGTCTTAATTTCATGGCTGCAGTCACCATCTGCAGTGATTCTGAAGCCCAAAATAATAAAGTCTGACACTGTTTCCACTGATTCCCCATCTATTTCCCATGAAGTGATGGGACCGGATGCCATGATCTTCGTTTTCTGCATGTTGTGCTTTAGGCCAACATTTTCGCTCTCCTCTTTCACTTTCATCAAGAGACTTTTTAGCTCCTCTTCACTTTCTGCCATAAGGGTGGTGTCATCTGCATATCTGAGGTTATTGATATTTCTCCCGGCAATGTTGATTCCAGCTTGTCTTTCTTCCAGTCCAGCGTTTCTCATGATGTACTCTGCATAGAAGTTAAATAAGCAGGGTGACAATATACAGCCTTGACGTACTCCTTTTCCTTTTTGGAACCAGTCTGTTGTTCCATGTCCAGTTCTAACTGTTGCTTCCTAACCTGCATACAGATTTCTCAAGGGGCAGGTCAGGTGGTCTGGTATTCCCATCTCTTTCAGAATTTTCCACAGTTTATTGTGATCCACACAGTCAAAGGCTTTGGTGTAGTCAATAAAGCAGAAATAGATGTGATTCTGGAACTCTCTTGCTTTTTCCATGATCCAGCAGATGTTGGCAATTTGATCTCTGGCTCCTCTACCTTTTCTAAAACCAGCTTGAACATCAGGGAGTTCACAGTTCACGTATTGCTGAAGCCTGGCTTGGAGAATTTTGAGCATTACTTTACTAGCATGTGAGATGAGTGCAATTGTGCGGTTGTTTGAGCATTCTTTGGCATTGCCTTTCTTTGGAGTTGGAATGAAAACTGACCTTTTCCAGTCCTGTGGCCACTGCTGAGTTTTCCAAATTTGCTGGTATATTGAGTGCAGCACTTTCACAGCATCATCTTTCAGGATTTGAAACAGCTCAACTGGAATTCCATCACCTCCACTAGCTTTGTTTGTAGTGATGCTTTCCAAGGCCCACTTGACTTCACATTCCAAGATGTCTGATTCTAGATTAGTGATCACATCATCATGACTATCTGGGTCTTGAAGATCTTTTTTGTACAGTTCTTCCATGTATTCTTGCCACCTCTTCTTAATATCTTCTGCTTCTGTTAGGTCCATACATTTTCTGTCCTTTATCGAGCCCATCTTTGCATGAAATGTTCCCTTGGTATCTCTAATTTTCTTGAAGAGATCTCTAGTCTTTCCCAATCTGTTGTTTTCCTCTATTTCTTTGCATTGATCGCTGAAGAAGGCTTTCTTATCTCTTCTTGCTATTCTTTGGAACTCTGCATTCAGATGCCTATATCTCTCCTTTTCTCCTTTGCTTTTTGTCTCTCTTCTCTTCACAGCTATTTGTAAGGCCTCCCCAGACAGCCATTTTGCTTTTTTGCACTTCTTTTCCATGGGGATGGTCTTGATCCCTGTCTCCTGCACAGTGTCACAAACTTCATTCCATAGTTCATCAGGCACTCTGTCTATCAGATCTAGGCCCTTAAATCTATTTCTCACTTCCACTGTATAATCATAAGGGATTTGATTTAGGTCATACCTGAATGGTCTAGTGGTTTTCCCTACTTTCTTCAATTTAAATCTGAATTTGGTAATAAGGATTTCATGATCTGAGCAGGCACCCAAAAAGGCAGCCCATTGTCTTTGAAAGGAGGTAGGAAAAAATATAAAAGATAAAAAGAGAGACAAAAGAGGTAGGGATGGAGATCTGTCCCAGAAAGAGAGTCTTAAAAAAGAGAAAAGTTTCCAAACACCAGGAAAAACTCTCACTGGTGAGTCTGTGGCAAGCCTTGGAACCTCAGAGGGCAACCTAACTGGGAGGAAAAATAAATAATTAATTAAAACCCACAGATTATGTGCCTAACGGCAACTCCCTGCAGATAAGCAGTGCAGACGCTCACATCCACCACTAGCAAGCGGGGGATGCATTGATTAGGGTTAAGACCGGGCCTGAATGCCCTGAGGGCAATCTGAGGGAAGTAACTTGTGATAGCATCCCAGAGTGTGGGATAGCTATCCTGTGAAAAGCCCTAACCTAAGACTGCCAGGCCCATTCACAGAACAAAGGACTGAGCTAAGCTAGCTGGCTGTGGACTGGCCCATCCCCTGCCGGAGACAGGCAGGCGAGGGCAGCCAGAGCCAGAAGGGGGCCATCGCGGGCACAGAGAGGCATCCTCTACCAAACTACAAGCAGGCTTCAATGCTAACCAAGACTTCTTGGGATTCTAGACAGTCAACATCTGCCGGGAGGGTTACAGCCAGAGATCAGCTCCCCAGAAGAGACACAGCACACCTGAGAAGGTGCACTGGTTGTACACCCAGAAAACCAAGTGGCAGGGATGGGGGAGGCGATAAGTCACAGCCCCCACCTCGGGGCAACCGCGCTCACCAAGCACCTGGTCACTTGAGCTGCTCAGACTGGGGAAGGGCACAAAACACAGGCCCAACCAAGTCTGCGCCTCTGTGGAGTACCCAAGAACCTGAACCTGAGCAGCTTAGACCTGGGAAGTGCATACAACTCAGGGCCCGCCTCAGACAGTTCCTAGCACAGCAACCTAGAGCCTGAGCAGTGTAGACAGAAAGCACACACGCTATGTGCAGGGGCAAACCCCGTGTAGCTGAGACACTGTGAGCACATGCCAGTGTTATTTGTTTGCAGTGTTCCTCCTCCCCACAGCACGACTGAACAAGTGAACCTAAAAAAGTGACCACCACCGCCCCCTTGTGTCAAGGTGGAAATTAGGCACTGAAGAGACCAGCAAACAGAAGCTAAAACAAACAGAGGGAACCGCCTTGGAAGTGATAGGTGCAATAGATTAAAACCCTGTAGTTAGCATTGACTACATAGGAAGGGGCCTATAGATCTTGAGAAGTATAAGCTGGATCAAGGAACTATCTGAAAATGAACTGATCCCACACTGTCCACAACAACACCAGAGAAAGTCCTAGATATATTTTTACCATTATCATTGTTTTAATTTAAAGTTTTTTTAATTTTTAAGTCCTCTATTACTCCTTTAATTTTCATTTTTATAACCTACTATTACTTTTCAAAAAAAAAAGACCCTATTTTTTAAAGCAAACTTCATATATATATATATTTTTTTTTATAATTTTTGTGACTATGTTTTTTTCTTTAATATTGTATTTTTGAGAATCCAACCTCTACTCCAGGTTTTTAATCTCTGCTCTTTGGTATTTGTTATCATTTTTGTACCTTTAAGAACCCAATCTTCAGTACCCATTTTTACTTGGGAGCAAGATTACTGGCTTGACTGCTCTCTCCCCCTTTGGACTCTCCTTTTTCTCCACCAGGTCGCCTCTATCTCCTCCCTCCCCCTTCTCTTCTCTACCCAACTCTCTGAATCTCAGTGTTCTGGGCTGTGGAGAACACTTAGGGAACTGATACCTGGCTAGATCTGTCTCTCTCCTTTTGATTCCCCCTTTTATCCTCCTGGCCACCTCTGTCCCTTTCCTCCCTCTTCTCTTCTCTCTGTAACACCATGAACATCTCTGAGGGATCCAGACTGTGGAGAGCACATAGGGAATTGATTACTAGCTAGCTTGCTGTCGCCTCTTTTGATTCCCCCTCTTCTCCTCCTGGTCACCTCTGTCTCCCTCCTCCCTCTTCTTTTCTCCATGTAACTCTGTTTACCTCTCCAGGTGTCCCTCACTGTGGAGAAACTTTTCATCTTTAACCTAGATGTTTTATCACTGGTGCTGTATAGATGGAGAAGTCTTGAGGCTACTGTAAGAATAAGACTGAAAACCAGAGGCAGGAGGCTTAAGTCCAAATCCTGAGAACACCAGAGAACTCCTGACTCCAGGGAACATTAATCGATAGAAGCTCATCAAACACCTCCATACCTACACTGAAACCAAGCACCACCCAAGGGCCAACAAGTTCCAGAGCAAGACATATCACACAAATTCTCCAGCAACACAGGAAAATAGCCCTGAGCTTCAATATACAGGGTGCCCAAAGTCACACCAAACCCACTGACATCTCAAAACTCATTACTGGACACTTCATTGCAATCCAGAGAGAAGAAATCCAACTCTACCCACCAGAACACCGACACAAGCTTCCCTAACCAGGAAACCTTGACAAGCCACCTGTCAAACCCCACCCACAGTGAGGAACCTCCACAATAAAGAGGAACCACAAACTGCCAGAATATGGAAAGGCCACCCCAAACACAGCAATATAAACAAGATGAAAAGGCAGAGAAATACCCAGCAGGTAAAGGAACAGGATAAATTCCCACCAAACCAAAAGAGGAAGAGATAGGGAATGTATCTGATAAAGAATTCCGAATAATGATAGTGAAAATGATCCAAAATCTTGAAAACAAAATGGAGTTACAGATAAATAGCCTGGAGACAAGGATCGAGAAGATGCAAGAAAGATTTAACAAGGACCTAGAAGAAGTAAAAAAGAGTCAAAATATAATGAATAATGCAATAAATAAGATCAAAAACACTCTGGAGGGAACCAACAGTAGAATAACAGAGGCAGAAGATAGGTGAGGTAAAAGATAGAATGGTAGAAATAAATGAAACAGAGAGGAAAAGAGAAAAACGAATTAAAAGAAATGAGGACAACCTCAGAGACCTCTGGGATAATGTTAAATGCCCCAACATTCAAATTATAGGAGTCCCAAAAGAAGAAGACAAAAAGAAAGACCATAAGAAAATACTTGAGGAGATAATAGTTGAAAACTTCCCTAAAATGGGGAAGGAAATAATCACCCAAGTCCAAGAAACCCAGAGAATCCTAAAAAGGATAAACCCAAGGTGAAACACCCCAAGACACATATTAATCAAATTAAGAAAGATTAAACACAAACAACAAATATTAAAAGCAGCAAGGAAAAAACAACACACAAGGGGATTACCATAAGGATAACAGCTGATCTTTCAATAGAAACTCTTCAAGCCAGGAGGGAATGGCAAGACATACTTAAAGTGATGAAAGAAAATAACCTACAGCCCAGATTACTGTACCCAGCAAGGATCTCATTCAAATATGAAGGAGAAATCTAAAGCTTTACAGACAAGCAAAAGCTGAGAGAATTCAGCACCACCAAACCAGCTCTCCAACAAATGCTAAAGGATCTTCTCTAGACAGGAAACACAGAAAGGGTGTATAAACTGGAACCCAAGACAATAAAGTAAATGGCAATGGGATCATACTTATCAATAATTACCTTAAATGTAAATGGGTTGAATGCCCCAACCAAAAGACAAAGACTGGCTGAATGGATAGAAAAACAAGACTCCTATATATGTTGTCTACAAGAGACCCACCTCAAAACAAGGGACACATACAGACTGAAAGTGAAGGGCTGGAAAAAGATTTTCCATGCAAATAGAGACCAAAAGAAAGCAGGACTAGCAATACTCATATCAGATAAAATAGACTTTAAAACAAAGGCTGTGAAAAGAGACAAAGAAGGACACTACATAATGATCAGAGGATCAATCCAAGAAGAAGATATAATAATTATAAGTATATATGCACCCAACATAGGAGCACCACAACATGTAAGGCAAATGCTAACAAGTATGAAAGGGGAAATTAACAATAACACAATAATAGTGGGAGACTTTAATACTCCACTCACACCTATGGATAGGTCAACTAAACAGAAAATTAACAAGGAAACACAAACTTTAAATGATACAGTAGACCAGTTAGACTTAATTGATATCTATAGGGCATTTCACCCCAAAACAATGAATTTCACCTTTTTCTCAAGCGCACATGGAACCTTCTCCAGGAGAGATCACATCCTGAGCCATAAATCTAGCCTTGGTAAATCCAAAAAAAATTGAAATCATTCCAAGCATCTTTTCTGACCACAATGCAGTAAGATTAAATCTCAATTACAGGAGAAAAACTATTAAAAATTCCAACTTATGGAGGCTGAACAACACACTGCTGAATAACCAACAAATCACAGAAGAAAACAAAAAAGAAATCAAAATATGCATAGAAATGAATGAAAATGAAAATGAATACACAACAACCCAAAACCTGTGGGACACTGTAAAAGCAATGCTAAGGGGAAGGGTCATAGCATTTCTTTTGCATTTATTTCTACCCTAATTTTTAAGATTTCTTTCCTTCTACTAACCCTGGAGTTTTCCTTTCTTTCTTTTCTAGTTGTTTTAGGTGTAGAGTTAGGTTATTTACTTGACTTTTTTCTCGTTTCTTGAGGTATGCCTGTAATGCTATGAACCTTCCCCTTAGTTAGTTCAGTCGCTCAGTCTAGTCCGACTCTTTGCGACCCCATGAATCGCAGCACGTCAGGCCTCCCTGTCCATCACCAACTCCCAGAGTTCACTCAGACTCACTCCAGGAGTTCACTCAGACTCACTCCGGGAGTTCACTCAGACTCACTCCGGGAGTTCACTCAGACTCACTCCGGGAGTTGGTGATGGACAGGGAGGCCTGGCGTGCTGCGATTCATGGGGTCACAAAGAGTCAGACATGACTGAGCAACTGAACTAAGTAACTAAGGGGAAGGTTCATAGCATTACAGGCATACCTCAAGAAACGAGAAAAAAGTCAAACAACCTAACTCTACACCTAAAACAACTAGAAAAGAAAGAAATGAAAACCACAGGTTTAGTAGAAGGAAAGAAATCTTAAAAATTAGGGTAGAAATAAATGCAAAAGAAACAAAAGAGACCATAGCAAAAAATCAACAAAACCAAAAGTTTTGTTGGTTCTTTGAGAAAATTTGTTGGTTTGAGAAGTTTTGTTGGTTCTTTGCTGGTTCTTTGAGAAGATAAATAAAATTGATAAACCACTAGCCAGACTCATCAAGAAACAAAGGGAGAAAAATCAAATCAATAAAATTAGAAATGAAAATGGAGAGATCACAACAGACACCACAGAAATACAATGGATCATAAGAGACTACTATCACCAAATATATGCCAATAAAATGGACAACCTGGAAGAAATGGACAAATTCTTAGAAAAGTACAACTTCCCAAAACTGAACCAGGAAGAAATAGAAAATCTTAACATACCCATTACAAGCACGGAAATTGAAACTGTAATCAGAAATCTTCCAACAAACAAAAGCTCAGACCAGAAAGCTTCACAGCTGAATTCTACCAAAAATTTAGAGAAGAGCTAACACCTATCCTACTCAAACTCTTCCAGAAAATTGCAGAGGAAGGTAAACTAAACTCATTCTATGAGGCCATCATCACCCTAATTCCAAAACCTGACAAAGATGCCACAAAAAAAGAAAACTACAGGCCAATATCACTGATGAACATAGATTCAAAAATACTTAACAAAATTCTAGCAAACAGAATCCAACAACATATTTAAAAGATCATACATCATGACCAATTGAACTTTATCCCAGGGATGCAAGGATTCTTCAATATCTGCAAATCTATCAGTATAATACACCACATTCAGTTCAGTTCAGTTCAGTCGCTCAGTTGTGTCCGACCCTTTGCGACCCCATGAATCACAGCACGCCCGGCCTCCCTGTCCATCACCAACTCCTGGAGTTCACTCAGACTCATGTCCATTGAGTCAGTGATGCCATCCAGCCATCTCATCCTCTGTCGTCCCCTTCTCCTCCTGCCCCCAATCCCTCCCAGCATCGAAGTCTTCCAATGAGTCAACTCTTCTCATGAGGTGGCCAAAGGACTGGAGCTTCAGCTTTAGCATCATTCCTTCCGAAGAAATCCCAGGGTTGATCTCCTTCAGAATGGACTGGTTGGATCTCCTTGCAGTCCAAGGGACCCTCAAGAGTCTTCTCCAACTCCACACTTCAAAAGCATCAATTCTTCGGTGCTCAGCCTTCTTCACAGTCCATCTCTCACATCCATACATGACTACTGGAAAAAACCATAGCCTTGACCAGACAGACCTTAGTCGATAAAGTAATGTCTCTGCTTTTGAATATGCTATCTAGGTTGGTCATAACTTTTCTTCCAAGGAGTGAGCGTCTTTTAATTTCATGGCTGCAGTCACCATCTGCAGTGATTCTGGAGCCCAAAAAAATAAAGTCTGACATGGTTTCCACTGTTTCCCCATCTATTTCCCATGAAGTGATGGGACCGGATGCCATGATCTTCGTTTTCTGAATGTTGAGTTTTAAGCCAACTTTTTCACTCTCCTCTTTCACTTTCATCAAGAAGCTTTTTAGTTTCTCTTCACTTTCTGCCATAAGGGTGGTGTCATCTGCATATCTGAGGTTATTGATATTTCTCCCGGCAATGTTGATTCCAGCTTGTGTTTCTTCCAGTCCAGCGTTTTAAATTGAAAAATAAAAACCATATGATTATCTCAATAGATGCAGAGAAAGCCTTTGACAAAATTCAACACCCATTTATGATAAAAACTCTCTAGAAAGCAGGAATAGAAGGAACGTACCTCAACTTAATAAAAGCTATATATGTCAAACCCTCAGCAAACATTATCCTCAATGGTGAAAAATTGAAAGCATTTCCCCTAAAGTCAGGAACAAGACAAGGGTGCCCACTCTCACCACTACTATTCAACATAGTTCTGGAAGTTTTGGCCACAGCAATCAGAGCAGAAAAAGAAATAAAATGAATCCAGATTGGAAAAAAGGAAGTAAAACTCTCACTGTTTGCAGATGACATGATCCTCTACATAGAAAACCCTAAAGACTCCACTAGAAAATTACTAGGGATAATCAATGAATATAGTAAAGTTGCAGAATATAAAATCAACACACAGAAATCCCTTGCATTCCTATGCACTAATAATGAGAAAACAGAAAGAGAGATTAAGGAAACAATTCCATTCACCATTGCAACAAAAATAATAAAATACTTAGGAATATATCTACCTAAAGAAAGAAAAGACCTATATATAGAAAACTATAAAACACTGGTGAAAGAATCAAAGAGGACACAAATAGATGGAGAAATATACCATGTTCATGGATCAGAAAAATCAATATAGTGAAAATGAGTATACTACCCAAAGCAATCCATAGATTCAATGCAATCCCTAACAAGCTATCAATGGTATTTTTCAAAGAGCTAGAACAAATGATTTCAATATTTGCATGGAAATACAAAAAAAAAAAAAAAACTCAAATAGCCAAAGCAATCTTGAGAAAGAAGAATGGAACTGGAGGAATCAACCTGCTGACTTCAGGCTCTACTACAAAGCCACAGTCATCAAGACAGTATGGTACTGGCGCAAAGACAGAAATATAGATCAATGGAACAAAATAGAAAGCCTGGAGATAAATCCACACACATATGGACACCTTATTTTTGACAAAGGAGGCAAGAATATACAATGGAGAAAAGGCAATCTCTTTAACAAGTGGTGCTGGGAAAACTGCTCAACCACGTGTAAAAGAATGAAACTAGAACACTGTCTAACACCATACACAAAAATAAACTCAAAATGGATTAAAGATCTAAACGTAAGACCAGAAACTATAAAACTCCTAAAGGAGAACATAGGCAAAACACTCTCTGACATAAATCACAGCAGGATCCTCTATGACCCACCTCCCAGAACATTGGAAATAAAAGCAAAAATAAACTAATGGGACCTAATTAAAATTAAAAGCTTCTGCACAACAAAGGAAATGATAAACAAGGTGAAGATACAGCCTTCAGAATGGGAGAAAATAACAGCACATGAAGCAACTGACAAAGAATTAATCTCAAAAATATACAAGCAACCCCTGCAGCTCAATTCCAGAAAAATAAACGACCCAATCAAAAAGTGGGCCAAAGAACTAAACAGACATTTCTCCAAAGAAGACATACAGATGGCTAACAAACACATGAAAAGATGCTCAACATCACTCATTCTCAGAGAAATGCAAATCAAAACCACAATGAGGTACCATTTCACGCCAGTCAGAATGGCTGCAATCCAAAAGTCTACAAGCAATAAATGCTGGAGAGGGTGTGGAGAAAAGGGAACCCTCTTACACTGTTGGTGGGAAGGCAAACTAGTACTGCCTATGGAGAACAGTGTGGAGATTCCTTAAAAAACTGGAAATAGAACTGCCATATGACCCAGCAATCCTACTGCTGGGCATACACACCAAGGAAACCAGAATTGAAAGAGACACGTGTGTTCCAATGTTCATCGCAGCACTGTTTATAATAGCCAGGACATGGAAGCAACCTAGATGTCCATCAGCAGATGAATGGATAAGAAAGCTGTGGTACATATACACAATGGAGTATTACTCAGCCATTAAAAAGAATACATTTGAATCGGTTCTAATGAGGTGGAAGAAACTGGAGCCTATTATACAATGAAGTAAGCCAGAAAGAAACACACAGGTACAGTATACTAACGCATATATATGGAATTTAGAAAGATGGCAAAGATAACCCTGTATGTGACACAGCAAAAGAGACACAGATGTATAGAACAGTCTTTTGGACTCTGTGGGAGAAGGCGAGGGTAGGATGATTTGGGAGAATGGCATTGAAACATGTATAATATCATATATGAAATTAATCGCCAGTCCAGGTTTGATGCATGATACAGGGTGCTCAGGGCTGGTGCACTGGGATGACCTAGAGGGATGGGATGGGGAGAGAAGTGGGAAGGGGGTTCAGGACGGGGGACACATGTACACCCATGGAGGATTCGTGTCAATGTATGGCAAAACCAATACAATATTGTAATTAGCCTCTAATTAAATAAATAAATTTATATTTAAAAAACAAGAAAGCATAAATCATAAAGAAAACACTGACATAGTTAATTATATTAAAATTTTAAAATTATGTGCATTAAAAACTTCAAAACAAAATGAAAGTCGAGTTATCTGCTAAAAAATAAATATAGGAAAATTATAGGAAAATACAGGAAAATTATAGGAAAATTATAGGAAAATTATAGGAAATATAGGAAAATTATAACCAATAAAGAAGTAGTATCTGGAAAATACAAAAATGCCTGTATATGGATAAGAAACAGATACCTAAAAAGAATGGACGTTTGACTCAAATGGAAATGCTAAACCTCATTAGTTTATAGGGAAAATACAAATTTAATCTTAAAAACATTGAATTGATACATGTATCTCTGGCTTTCTCATTTTATCTGCTGTGTAATAAAAACATTGACCAAAATAAAAACAAAAAAGAAAGAAATTGACAAGTTAATCGAGGATTTGTACAGAAATACAAAGGACCTAGAATAACCAAATAAACTATTTAAAGAGAATAAGTTTAAATGGCCTACACTACCTAATTTCAAAGTGTATTATAGAAAAATACTAATAAAATCTTGGCATGAGGGTGGATATAAATCAATAAAACAGGATAGAGAATTCAGAAATTGACATACAAAAATATTGTCAATTAATTTTTGACATGAGAACCAAAATAAATGTGGAAAAGACATTCTTTTAAATGTAACAACTTGCTATTTGTATGGAAAAAAACCCTCCCCTTACTTCACATCCCATCGAGACATAAAATGTATCACAAATTTAAAATACAAAAGCTAGAATTTTTCAGTATCTGAAAGAAAACAAGAGAAAATGTTTATGACCCTTGGCTAAACAAAAATAGAACAAAATACATGAATCATGAAGGAAAAACTAAATTGGGCATAATAAAACTTTAAAACTTCTACTCTTGGAAGCACCATTAAGAACATAAAAAGGCAAGCCATAGACTAGTGTTAAGCAATAATATGTGTATCTGACAAAAGCTTGTGTCCAAAATACAAAGAACCCATATAATTCATAAGTTATATAGTAAGAAGAAAAAAATGTGCAAAATAATTTGCCAGATGCTTCACAAAAGAATACATACAGGTAGCCAGTAAACTACTCTACATATGGACCAGACTCTACACATGGACATCACCAGATGGTTGACACTAAAATCAGATTCATTATATTATTTGCAGCCAAAGATGGAGATGCTCTATACAGCCAGCAAAAACAAGACTGGGAGCTGACTGTGGCTCAGATCATGAACTCCTTATTGCCAAACTCAGACTGAAATTGAAGAAAGTGGAGAAAACCACTAGACCATTCGGGTATGACCTAAATCAAATCCCTTATGATTATACAGTGGAAGTGAGAAATAGATTTAAGGGACTAGATCTGATAGACAGAGGGCCTGATGAACTATGGACAGAGGTTGATGACACTGTACAGGAGACAGGAATCAAGACCATCCCCAAGAAAAAGAAATGCAAAAAAGCAAAACGGTTGTCTGAGGAGGCCTTACAAATAGCTGTGAGAAGAAGGGAAGCGAAAAGCAAAAGGGAAAAGGAAAGATATAAACATCTGAATGCAGAGTTCCAAAGAATAGCAAAGAGAAATAAGAAAGCCTTCCTCAGCAATCAATGCAAAGAAATAGAGGAAAACAATAGAATGGGAAAGACTAGAGATCACTTTAAGAAAATCAGAGATACCAAGGGAACATTTCATGCAAAGATGGGCTCGATAAAGGACAGAAAATGTATGGACCTAACAGAAGCAAGAAGATATTAAGAAGAGGTGGCAAGAATACAAAGAACTGTACAAAAAAGATCTTCAAGACCCAGATAATCACGATGGTGTGATCACTCACGTAGAGGCAGACATCTTCGAATGCAAAGTCAAGTGGGCCTTAGGAAGCATCACTACGAACAAAGCTAGTGGAGGTGATGGAACTCCAGTTGAGCTATTTCAAATCCCGAAAGATGATGCTGTGAACGTGCTGCACTCAATATGCCAGCAAATTTGGAAAACTCAGCAGTGGCCACAGGACTGGAAAAGGTTAGTTTTCATTCCAATCCCAAACAGTCAATGCCAAAGAATGCTCAAACAACCGCACCATTGCACTCATCTCACATGCTAGTAAAGTAATGCTTAAAATTCTCCAAGCCAGGCTTCAGCAATACGTGAACTGTGAACTTCCAGATGTTCAAGTTGAATTTAGAAAAGGTAGAGGAACCAGAGATCAAATTGCCAACATCTGCTGGATCATCGAAAGAACAAGAGAGTTCCAGAAAAACATCTATTTCTGCTTTATTGACTATGCTAAAGCCTTTGACTGTGTGGATCACAATAAACTGTGGAAAATTCTGAAAGAGATGGAAATACCAGACCACCTGACCTGCCTCTTGAGAAACCTATATGCCAGTCAGGAAGCAACAGTTAGAACTGGACATGGAACAACAGACTGGTTCCAAAAAGGAAAAGGAGTACGTCAAGGCTGTATATTGTCACCCTGTTAATTTAACTTCTATGCAGAGTACATCATGAAAAACGCTGGGCTGGAAGAAACGCAAGCTGGAATCAAGATTGCCGGGAGAAATATCAATAACTTCACATATGCAGATGACACCACCCTTATGGCAGAAAGTGAAGAGGAACTCAAAAGCCTCTCAATGAAAGTCAAAGAGGAGAGTGAAAAATTTGGCTTAAAGCTCAAAATTCAGAAAACTAAGATCATGGCATCCTATCCCATCACTTCATGGGAAATAGATGGGGAAACAGTGGCTGACTATTTTTCTGGGCTCCAAAATCACTGCAGATGGTGATTGCAGCCATAAAATTAAAGGATGCTTACTCCTTGCAAGGAAAGTTATTACCAACTAGACAGCATATTTATAAAGCAGAGACATTACTTTGCCAACAAAGGTCATCTAGTCAAGGCTAGGGTTTTTCCAGTGGTCATGTATGGATGTGAGAGTTCGACTATAAAGAAAGCTGAGCTCTGAAGAATTGATGCTTTTGAACTGTGGTGTTGGAGAAGACTCTTGAGAGTCCCTTGGACTGCAAGGAGATCCAACCAGTCCATTCTAAAGGAGATCAGTCCTGGGTGTTCATTGGAAGGAGATGTTGAAGCTGAAACTCCAATACTTTGGCCACCTGATGAGAAGACCTGACTCACTGGAAAAGACCCTGATGCTGGGAAAGAATGAGGGCAGGAGGAGAAGGGGACGACAGAGGATGAGATGGCTGGATGGCATCACCGACTCAGTGGACATGGTTTGAGTGGACTCCAGGATATGTTGATGGACAGGGAGGCCTGGCATGCTGCGCTTCTTGAGGTCGCAAAGAGTCAGACACAACTGAGCGACTGAACTGAACTGAGGCAGTAAACACATGCAAGGGCTTCCCTGGTGGCTCACTCAGTAAGGAAAGAAAGTGAAAAGTGTTAGTCACTCAGTCATGTCTGACTCTTTGCAATGCTATGCCAGTCTCCTCTGTTCACGGTCTTCTCCAGGCAACAATACTGGAGTGGGTAGCTATTCCCTTCTTCAGGATCTTCCCCACCCAGGGGTTGACCGCAGGTCTCTCACACTGTAGGCAGAATCTTTACCTTCTGAGCCACCAGGGAAGCCCCAGTGCAAGAGACCTGTGTTCGATCTCTGGTGTGGGAAGATCCCCTCGAGAAGGAAATGGCAACCCACACCAGTATTCTTGCCTGGGAAATACCCTGAACAGAGGAGCCTGGCAGGCTACAGTCCATGGGATGGCAAAGGGTCGGACATGACTTGGCAACTAAACCAAACACATGTAAAGATGCTCAATATCATCAGTCATTAGGGAAATCCAAGTCAAAACCAGGAAGTAGGATTTCGCAGCTGGTAACA
This sequence comes from Ovis canadensis, assembly GCF_042477335.2. Lineage (NCBI taxonomy): Eukaryota > Metazoa > Chordata > Mammalia > Artiodactyla > Bovidae > Ovis > Ovis canadensis. The sequence goes on from NC_091261.1 coordinate 54,618,655, forward strand.
TAAAGGCTGTATATTGTCACCCTGCTTATTTAACTTCTATGCAGAGTACATCATGAGAAACGCTGGACTGGAAGAAAGCTGGAATCAAGATTGCCGGGAGAAATATCAATAACCTCACATATGCAGATGACACCACCCTTATGGCAGAAAGTGAAGAGGAGCTAAAAAGCCTCTTGATGAAAGTGAAAGAGGAGAGTGAAAAAGTTGTCTTAAAGCTCAACATTCAGAAAACGAAGATCATGGCATCTGGTCCCATCACTTCATGGGGAAACAGTAGAAACAGTGTCAGACTTTATTTTGGGGGGCTCTAAAATCACTGCAGATGGTGACTGCAGCCATGAAATTAAAAGATGCTCACTCCTTGGAAGAAAAGTTGTGACCAACCTAGATAGCATGTTCAAAAGCAGAGACATTACTTTGCCAACTAAGGCTCGTCTAGTCAAGGCTATGGTTTTTCCTGTGGTCATGTATGGATGTGAGAGTTGGACTGTGAAGAAGGCTGAGCACCGAAGAATTGATGCATTTGAACTGTGGTGTTAGAGAAGACTCTTGAGAGTCCCTTGGACTGCAAGGAGATCCAACCAGTCCATCCTGAAGGAGATCAACCCTGGGATTTCTTTGGAAGGAATGATTCTAAAGCTGAAGCTCCAGTACTTTGGCCACCTTATGCGAAGAGTTGACTCATTGGAAAAGACTCTGATGCTGGGAGAGATTGGGGGCAGGAGGAGAAGGCGGCGACAGAGGATGAGATGGCTGGAAGGCATCACCAACTCGATGGACGTGAGTCTGAGTGAACTCCGGGAGATGATGATGGACAGGGAGGCCTGGCATGCTGCGATTCATGGGGTCGCAAAGAGTTGGACACGACTGAGCGACTGAACTGAACATGACTAAGATAGAAAAGATAATGCTAATTATTGAGTATTGGAGAGATTGGAACACTCATAGTTTGCTGGGGGCATTATAGAATAGTACAGCTGCCTTGAAGGAGGTATTAGTTGTCTTCATTACCTCCAGGTAGTTTGACCTGAGGTCAAACAACAAGGTGGGAACACAGCCCCACCTATCAAGAGAAAATTAGATTAAAGATTTACTGAGCATGGCCCTGCCCATCAGAACAGGATCCATTTTCCCCCTCAGTCAATCTCTCCCATCAGGAAGCTTCCATAAGCCTCTTATCCTTCTCCTTCAGAATGCAGACAGAATGAAAGCCACATTCACAAAAAGCTAATTAATCTGATTACTTGGACCACAGCCTTGTCTAACTCAATGAAACTATGAGTTATGCCATGTAGCGCCACCCAAGATGGATGGGTCATGGTGAAGAGTTCTGACAAAACGTGGTCCACTGGAGAAGGAAATGGCAAACCACTTCAGTATTCTTGCCTTGAGAACCCCATGACAGTATGAAAAGGCAAAAAGATAAGACACTGAAGGATGCAGTTCCCAGGTTGGTAGGTGCCCAATATGCTGCTGGAGATCAGTGGAGAAATAAGAAAGAACGAAGAGACGGAGCTAAAGAAAAAACAGCACCCAGTTGTGGCTGTGACTGGTGATGGAAGTAAAGTCCAATGCTGTAAAGAGCAATATTGCATAGGAACCTGAAATGTTAGGTCCATGAATCAAAGCAAATTGGAAGTGGTCAAACAGGAGATGGCAATAGTGAACATCAACATTTTAGGAATCAGCGAACTAAAATGGACTGGAATGGGTGAATTTAACTCAGATGACTATTATATCTAACTGTTGTGGGCAAGAATTCCTTAGAAGAAATGGGAGTAGTGATCATAGTCAACAAAAGAGTCCGAAATGCAGAACTTGGATGCAATCTCAAAAAACGACAGAATGATCTGTTTCCAAGGCAAAACACTCAGTATCACAGTAATCCAAGTCTATGCCCTGACCAGTAGTGCTGAAGAAGCTGACGTTGAAGGGTTCTATGAAGACCTACAAGACCTTTTAGAACCAACACCCAAAAAAAGATGTCCTTTTCATCATATGGGACTGGAATGCAAAAGTAGGAAGTCAAGAGATACCTGGAGTTAACAGGTAAATTTGGCCTTGGAGTACAAAATGAAGCAAGTCAAAGGCTAATAGAGTTTTACTAAGAGAACTCACTGGTCATAGCAAGCACCTTTTCCAACAACACAAGAGAAGACTCTATAAGTGGACATCACCAGATGGTCAACACCAAAATCAGACTGATTATATTCTTTGCAGCCAAAGATGGAGAAGCTCTATACAGTCAACAAAAACAAGATCAGGAGCTGACTGTGGCTCAGAACATGAACTCCTTATTGCCAAATTCAGATAAATTGAAGATAGTGGGGGAAACCACTAGACCATTCGGGTATGACCTAAATCAAATCCCTTTCAATTATACAGATGGTTGGATGGCATCACCAAACCTATGGACATGAGTTTGGGTAAGCTCCAGGAGTTGATGATGTACAGAGAAGCCTGGCATGCTGCAGTCCATGGGGTCACAAAGAGTCGGACATGACTGAGTGACTGATTGAACTGAGCAGCCACTTTGGAGAACAGTTTGGCATGTCTTCAGAATGCTAAACATAAAGTTACTATGTGACCCATCATTTCCATTCCTAGGTAAATAAGCAAGAGTTGAAAACCTGTCCATGCAAAAATGTATACCAAAATGCTCAGCATCGTAATGGCCTAAAACTGGATGAAGATATAGTAAACACAGGTATAGTAATTCACAACATATGGGTAGATAAACACATTGTAGTCTAGCCCTATAAGTCTAAATGGTTAAACGAATTCAGACACAAAAGAGTACAGTCCACATTATAAGACTCCCACCTATAAAATTCTAGAAAGCGTAACATGTAAAGGAAAGAGTTAGGTGGTCACCTATGGCCCAGGTGGGAGAGCAGTAGGCTACAGACAGGAGCACAAGGGAATCCCTGGGAGTGACCCATGTCTTGGCTGTGGTGGTGGCTCCCTGACTGTCTTCATTTGTTAAACTCATTGAACTGGACTCTTTAGCTGGATCCAGTTTGTTGTGTGTAAATTTTACCTCAATAAAAGTGTTTTAAAGAATTAGAAAACCAAGGATTTCTGGGAAACTAGAAAACCTGCAGCTCCAAGCAAATGCTAATAACAATAGTGTAATGGTTCTTATTTTTTTGTAACTCATCTTCATTTGTAGGGGCTTCCCTCATAGCTCAATTGGTAAAGAATCCACCTGCAATGCAAGAGACCCCAGTTCGATTCCTGGGTAGGGAAGATCCGTTGGAGAAAGGATAGGCTACCCACTCCAGTATTCTTGGGCTTCCCTTGTGGCTCATCTGGTGAAGAATCAGCCTGCAATGCAGGAGACCTGGGTTCAATCCCTGAGTTGAGAAGATCACCTGGAGAAGAGAAAGGCTACCCACTCCAGTATTCTGGCCTGGAGAATCCCATGGACTGTATAGTTCATGGGGTCACAAAGAATCGGACACGACTGAGAAACTTTCACTTCACTCACTTTACTTCACTTATAGACAGCTTAATACGAGATAGCCAGTCTGTGAAGCCCTTTAACACATTAGAATATCTCTATCCATAACCCTGTAAGGAGCTTAATATCATTCACCCTACAGTTAAGGGAACTAGAGTTTGGAATTTTTAAGGAATTTGCCACAAATCACATAGCTTGTAAATGGCAGAGCTTTGTACAACAGCTATCAAGTATGGCAGGCCTCAGATAAAATAAAGGCTGACAGGGGAGAAGTTTTTATAAAATCTGCTATTCTAATATAAAAAAATAAATATGCTCTACTGTTGCTATTTCCTCTTGAGACAAGTTCACTTAGACCTCCATCAACAACATCCTCTAGATGTCTCCATCTTTGTATTATCGTTGTGTTGGTGACTTGATACCGTTTGTTTGTTTGTTTGTTTGTTTGTTGTATAGGCTGGGTTGGGTCTCTGTTGTTGCATACAGGCTTTCTCTGGTTGTAGTAGCAGAGGCTACTTTCTAGTTGGGGTGTGTGGGCTTCTCATTGAGGTGGCTTCTTCTCGCAGAGTATGGTCTCTAGACACTCAAGCTTCAGTAATTGTGGCACATGGACTTAGCTGTTCCGTGGTATGTGGGACCCTCCCCGACCAGGGGTTGAACCCATATCCCTTGCATTAGCAGGCAGATTCATGACCACTGGACCACAAGGAAAGCCCTGATTTCTTGGTATCTTAAAATGACACAGCTACTAAGTGGAAACTAGGTTCTAACATGATGAAAGTGAACTAATCATGTTAAAGTATCATGGAACACATGAGTTACAGCACATTTTGTCTTCACAGCAGTTTGTGTGTCCTTCTTTTTATCTCATGAGTTCAGAGTGGCTTGTCCCCAGGGACCAGTAAGAAGTGGAGGCACCCAGATCACTTGGGCTCCAACATGTGCAGGTTTTCTGCCACTCCTTACTGCCTACACATCTGGCTGAGGATCCTGGCATGCTCCTCACGGTAATGGGAAAGCACTGAGTAATCCTAAGAAAGGCCCAGCATCTCGGCCTCCAATGCTATAGGCACATGGGGAATCAGAAAATACTTTCTTTATACTCATCCATTATTGAAGCACACATTGATTTCATCTGTGGAATGGTTTTCTTGTTACATGGCAAGAAATGGGAAAAAAATTGATTTAGTTAACTTTGTCCTTAAACAAGTTGCAAGCTGGCTATGTGTCTAGTGTCTCAGCTGTACTGGCCCTGGTTGAAAAGAAAGCAATGGTGTATATAAACAGCTAGTAGTTTAGATCGGCAGGATGTTCTAATAATGAGATAAATTCAGGTGCTAGAAGGGAATAGGGATTCCACAGATCTGGGGCCTCAGGAGGCTGGAAAAGCTAGCTGCTTTTGGCTCCATATATTAGGAATTAAGTTTTAGATATTTTTAGTGACAAAGATCCCTTGTCAGACAGCCCTGTGGAAGGAGATTGGATTGAATTGTGTCCTCCCCAAATTCATGTGCTAAAGTCATAACCTCCAGTATCAGAATGTGACCTTACTTGAAAGAAGGGTATTTATAGAAGTAATCAAGTTAAAGTGAGGTCCTTAGGGTGACCCCTGAAGTAGTATCACTAGTGTCCTCAGTTTAAAAAAAAAAGAAGGGGGTGGGATTTGGGCACAAAGATACAGACAAAAGTAAGATGATAAGAGACACAGGTGACAGCGGGTCCACAAGTCCGGGAGGAAGGCTAAGACAGGCCCTTCCCTCACAGCCCTCAGAAGGAACCCCTCCCAGCCACACCTTGGTTTTGGACTTCCACCATCCAGAACTGGGAAACAATAAGTTTCTGTTGCTTAAGCTCACACTCCATGGTGCTTTGTTACAGCAGGCCTAAGAAACTAAGATGCTGCTTTATTTGAAAGTACCACCCCACAGGCACTGCTAATCCCCTTTACCTGATTCTTTTTCATTTTTCCACAGTGCTTATTACCTTTTAATCTATCATTCTATCTACGTATCTGTCTATTAGCTGTCTTCCCTGCCAGCATGAATGCTTCACTTTATTATTTTTTTTAGCCTCCAGCATCTTTTATTTTTCCTAGTCTTTTATTTTTCCTAGAACCTGTATACAATTAACTCTAGCAGGGCAGTACTCAATACTGTTTAAGCTTCACATTTTAGATTAACTACTTATTATAAACGTGAATGCACATCCTCATAACTGGAAACTAAATGACATAGATTTATTCATTTATGTAACCATACAAAATTTTATATGCAACAGGAGCTTCTATACTATAGAATCTGACCTTACAAACTAGCTTACATATAAAACAGTTACTCTTTGCTCATCTGTCCTAATCTAGAAAGTGTTGCACCAATGCTCAAGATGTTATTAAAACAGATGAGCTCTCAACTTAAGGTTAACAAACCTGAAGCACCACCCTAGAAATACAAACCCATAATTCGAAAATTGTTTTTCTAGAAATAGCTTATAAGCAACTCTTACCAAAGTAGTACTATAGGGAATTACAGTGTTGACCAAAAGAAGACACAGGTTTCTCATTAAGCTTTTTTTAATGGGTCTCAAATTCTGTGACAGATTTTTGGTCAAGTTGTTTTCATTAAAAAGTACTGATTTTAAAAACTAATAACTTAAACTGCCACACACAAAACATATGGTCCACGAAAACATTCTCCTTTCCTTCTGAAGGTTTTACGATGCATTGTTATCATTAACCAGTCTTTTACTATTAAACTTAAATGGCCAATTGAGACAAACAGTTCTGAGACCGTTCTTCCACCACTGATTAAGACTGGAGTGGCAGGTATTGGGGATAATATTCATTTAGCCTTCTGAGCTTTCTGGGCAGACTTGGTGACCTTGCCAGCTCCAGCTGCCTTCTTGTCCACTGCTTTGATGACACCCACAGCGACTGTCTGTCTCATGTCACGCACAGCAAAACGGCCTAGGGGAGGATAATCAGAAAAGCTCTCGACACACATAGGCTTGCCAGGAACCATATCAACGATGGCAGCGTCACCAGATTTCAAGAATTTAGGGCCATCTTCCAGCTTTTTCCCAGAACGACGATCAATCTTCTCCTTCAGCTCAGCAAACTTGCAAGCAATGTGAGCTGTGTGACAATCCAGCACAGGTGTGTATCCAGCACTGATTTGGCCTGGATGGTTCAAAATAATCACCTGAGCTGTGAAGCCAGCAGCTTCCATGGGTGGGTCATTTTTGCTGTCACCAGCCACATTGCCACGACGGACATCTTTGACAGACACGTTCTTGACATTGAAGCCCACATTGTCCCCAGGAAGGGCTTTACTCAGTGCTTCATGGTGCATTTCTACAGACTTCACCTCAGTTGTTACATTGACTGGAGCAAAGGTGACCACCATGCCAGGTTTGAGAACACCAGTCTCCACACGACCCACAGGGACAGTACCAATACCACCAATTTTATAGACATCCTGGAGAGGCAAACGCAAGGGTTTGTCAGTTGGGCGAGTTGGTGGCAGGATGCAATCCAGAGCTTCAAGCAGGGTGGTTCCACTGGCATTGCCATCCTTACGGGTGACTTTCCATCCCTTGAACCATGGCATATTAGCACTTGGCTCCAGCATGTTGTCCCCATTCCAGCCAGAAATTGGCACAAATGCTACTGTGTCAGGGTTGTAGCCAATTTTCTTAATGTAGGTGCTGACTTCCTTAACAATTTCCTCGTATCTCTTCTGGCTATAGGGTGGCTCAGTAGAATCCATTTTGTTAACACCAACAATTAGTTGTTTCACACCCAGGGTGTAAGCCAGAAGGGCATGCTCACGGGTCTGCCCGTTCTTGGAGATACCGGCTTCAAATTCACCAACACCACCAGCAACAATCAGGACAGCACAGTCAGCCTGGGATGTGCCTGTAATCATGTTTTTGATGAAGTCTCTGTGTCCTGGGGCATCAATGATGGTAACATAGTACTTGCTGGTCTCAAATTTCCACAGGGAGATATCAATGGTAATACCACGCTCACGTTCAGCTTTCAGTTTGTCCAAGACCCAGGCATATTTGAAGGAGCCCTTTCCCATCTCGGCAGCCTCCTTCTCGTACTTTTCAATTGTTCTCTTGTCGATCCCGCCACATTTGTAGATCAGATGGCCAGTCGTGGTAGACTTCCCTGAATCTACATGCCCAATGACAACGATGTTGATGTGGGTCTTCTCCTTTCCCATTTTGGCTTAGGTTTAACAGTGGTTTTCATGACACCTGTGTCCTGGCGGCAAACCCGTTGCGAAAAAAAAGCGAATGCTTCACTTTAATTACTGATGTACAGCTCAGAGTGGGTGTTCAGCAAATATTCATTCAATTACTTCAATGAATTGATGAAGAAGCCAACATCCATCCACTGAACCTGTGGAAAGGGGGCTGCCACAAATGTACAGCCAACCTGTACCTGAGCATACACAGTGTTCTTTCAGCCGAGAAGGCAAGAGGAGAGTTGTTGGATAGTGACATGGCCGTGCCTGCCCCATGGAGGTACATGCTAACAGCTGTCACTATTTATTATGGAGGCTTTACATGGAACTTGGCAAGCAAAGCCTAAAATGTACATGCAAGATCAAAGGAAGAAGAACTGAGGCCCTGTTGAAGAACAACAATAAGAAAGGGCTTTGACCTACTGCTTGTTATGGCTTGCTGTAATGACATAATAACAAGACAATGATAAAGCATAGTGTGGACCACAAGTTGGCAAATAGCGGATCATAGGTCAAATATGGCAGCTGTCACAGTTTTTCTGGCACACAGCCATATTCATTTTATGTAGTATCTGTAGCTGCCTTTGTGCCTCAGTGGCAGAATTCAGTAGTTACAATAGACAACGGCCCACAAAGCCTAAAATATTTACTGTTAGGTAGGTAGAATAGGGAAAAGGAGTCCAAAATGGCGGTGGCTAAAAGACAAGGAAGATCAAAGGAAGGTCTGAGGACCAGAGTGAAGACTTCAGGTAGAAGAAACAGCACTCCTGGCTAAGCCCAATTTGCATAGGGCAGGCCCAGGTGGAGGAAAAAAAATATAAAAGGAGGAGCCAAAGAGCTTTCTCTCTCTCCCTCTCTCTCTTCTTCTCTCTCTCCCTCTCTCACTCTCTCTCTCTCCCTCCCCCACATGCTCCTCCACTCTCTTCTCTTCGAGTCTTTGGGTTGGCATGCCCTCACACTTTGAGGATGGATTCTCCTGCTATCTTATAAATAAAATAGAGCTGTAATACTGATTTGCCTAAAAGCTATAACATGGTTTGTCCAAGACCCGAGAGCTGTGACATGCTGAGGGCTTTAATGTCCATTGCTCCAAATCTTTGTTGTGACGAGACAAAGAACTGAGGAACATACACTCACATGACATTTACTAACTGATTTTTAAAATGATTTATTTATTTTCACTGCACTGGGTCTTCATTGCTGCCTGTGGGCTTTCTCTAGTTGTGATGAGTGGGGACCACTCTTCATTGTGGTACACTGGCTTCTCTTGTTGGGGAACATGGGCTCTAGGCTCAAATGCTTCAGTAGTTGCAGCAGGTGGGCTCAGTAGTTGTGGCTAAAGGTTTCAATGAGTGCAGGTTCAGTAATTGTGGTGCTTGAGCAAAGCTGCTCCACATCATGTGGCATCATCCTGGCCCAGGGATCATACTCATACCCCCTGCATTGACAGATGGATGCTTATCTGCTGTACCACCAGGGAAGTCCCCTAACTGTTATTAGCTGAATTGTTCAGTTCAGTTCAGTCGCTCACTCATGTCCGACTCTTTGTGACCCCATGAATCACAGCACACCAGGCCTCCCTGTCCATCACCATCTCCCAGAGTTCACTCAGAATCATGTCCATCGAGTCCATGATGCCATCCAGCCATCTCATCCTCTGTCATCCCCTTCTCCTCCTGCCCCCAATCCCTCCCAGCATCTAAGTCTTTTCCAATGAGTCAACTCCTCGCATGAGGTGGCCAAAGGACTGGAGTTTCAGCTTTAGCATCATTCCTTCCAAAGAAATCCCAGGGTTGATCTCCTTCAGAATGGACTGGTTGGATCTCCTTGCAGTGCAAGGGACTCTCAAGAGTCTTCTCCAACACCACACTTCAAAAGCATCAGTTCTTCAGTGCTCAGCGTTCTTCACAGTCCAACTCTCACATCCATACATGACCACAGGAAAAGCCATAGCCTTGACTAGACGGACCTTAGTTGGCAAAGCAATGTCTCTGCTTTTGAATATGCTATCTAGGTTGGTCATAACTTTTCCTCCAAGGAGTAAGCATCTTTTAATTTCATGGCTGCTGTCACCATCTGCAGTGATTTTGGAGCCCTCAAAAATAAAGTCTGACATGGTTTCCACTGTTTCCACATCTATTTCCCATGAAGTGATGGGATAGGATGCCATGATCTTCATTTTCTGAATGTTGAGCTTTAAGCCAACTTTTTCACTCTCCTCTTTCACTTTCATTGAGAGGCATTTTAGCTCCTCTTCACTTTCTGCCATAAGAGTGGTGTTATCTGCATATCTGAGGTTATTGATATTTCTCCCGGCAATCTTGATTCCAGCTTGTGTTTCTTCCAGCCCAGTGTTTCTCATGATGTACTCTTCATAGACGTTAAATAAACAGGGTGACAATATACAGCCTTGACGCACTCCTTTTCTTATTTGGAACCAGTCTGTTGTTCCATGTCCAGTTCTAACTGTTGTTTCTTGACCTGCATACAGATTTCTCAAGAGGCAAGTTAGGTGATCTGGTATTCCCATCTCTTTCAGAATTGTCCACAGTTTATTGTGATCCACACAGTCAAAGGCTTTGGCATAGTCAATAAAGCAGAAATAGTTGTTTTTCTGGAACTCTCTTGCTTTTTCCATGATCCAGCGGATGTTGGCAATTTGATCTCTGGCTCTTCTACCTTTTCTAAAACCAGCTTGAACATCAGGAAGTTCACAGTTCAAGTATTGCTGAAGCCTGGTTTGGAGAATTTTGAGCATTACTTTACTAGCATGTGAGATGAGTGCAATTGTGTGGTAGTTTGAGCATTCTTTTGCATTGCCTTTCTTTGGAATTGGAGTGAAAACTGATCTTTTCCAGTCCTGTGGCCACTGCTGAGTTTTCCAAATCTGCTGGCATATTGAGTGCAGCACTTTCACAGCATCATCTTTCAGGATTTGAAACAGCTCAACTGGAATTCCATTACCTCCACTAGCTTTGTTCATAGTGATGCTTTCTAAGGCCCACTTGACTTCACATTCCAAAATGGCTGGCTCTAGATTAGTGATCACATCATCATGACTATCTGGGTCGTGAAGATCTTTTTTGTACAGTTCTTCCATGTATTCTTGCCACCGCTTCTTAATATCTTCTGCTTCTGTTAGGTCCATACCATTTCTGTCCTTTATCAAGCCCATCTTTGCATGAAATGTTCCCTTAGTATCTCTAATTTTCTTGAAGAGATCTCTAGTCTTTCCCATTCTGTTGTTTTCCTCTATTTCTTTGCGTTGATTGCTGAAGAAGGCTTTCTTATCTCTTCTTGCTATTCTTTGGAACTCTGCATTCAGATGAGTACATCTTTCCTTTTCTCCTTTGCTTTTGGCTTCTCTTCTTTTCACAGCTATTTGTAAGGTCTCCCCAGACAGCCATTTTGCTTTTTTGCATTTCTTTTCCATGGGGATGGCCTTGATCCCTGTCTCCTGTACAATGTCACGAACCTCATTCCATAGTTCATCAGGCACTCTATCTATCAAATCTAGGCCCTTAAATCTATTTCTCACTTCCACTGTATAATCATAAGGGATTTGATTTAGGTCATATCTGAATGGTCTAGCGGTTTTCCCTACTTTCTTCAATTTGAGTCTGAATTTGGCAATAAGGAGTTCATGATCTGAGCCACAGTCAGCTCCTGCTCTAGTTTTGTTTTTTTTTTTGACTGTATAGAGCTTCTCCATCTTTGGCTGCAAAGAATATAATCAATCTGATTTGGGTGTTGACCATCTGGTGATGTCCATGTGTAGAGTCTTCTCTTGTGTTGTTGGAAGAGGGTGTTTGCTATGACCAGTGCATTTTCTTGGCAAAACTCTATTAGTCTTTGCCCTGCTTCATTCCGCATTCCAAGGCCAAATTTGCCTGTTACTCCAGGTGTTTCTTGACTTCCTGCTTTTGCATTCCAGTCCCCTATAATGAAAAGGACATCTATTTTGGGTGTTAGTTCTAAAAGGTCTTGTAGGTCTTCATAAAACCATTCAACTTCAGTTTCTTCAGCATTACTGGTTGGGGCATAGACTTGGATAACTGTGATATTGAATGGTTTGCCTTGGAGATGAACAGAGATCATTCTGTCGTTTTTGAGATTGCATCCAAGTACTGCATTTCAGACTCTTTTGTTGACCATGATGGCTACTCCATTTCTTCTGAGGGATTCCTGCCTGCAGTAGTAGATATAATGGTCATCTGAGTTAAATTCACCCATTCCAGTCCATTTTAGTTTGCTGATTCCTAGAATGTCGACGTTCACCCTTGCCATCTCTTGTTTGACCGCTTCCAATTTGCCTTGATTCATGGACCTGACATTCCAGGTTCCTATGCAATATTGCTCTTTACAGCATCGGATCTTGCTTCTATCACTAGTCACATCCACAGCTGGGTATTGTTTTTGCTTTGGCTCCATCCCTTCATTCTTTCTGGAGTTATTTCTCCACTGATCTCCAGTAGCATATTGGGCACCTAATGACCTGGGGAGTTCCTCTTTTGGTATCCTATCATTTTGCCTTTTCATACGTCAATTGTGTTCCCCCCAAATTCCTGTGTTGAGGTCCTGATCCTCCATAATTCAGAATGTCCCTGCTTAGGATCTTTCAAGTTTGAAATTCTTAAGTCAAAATGTGGATATTAGGTTGGGCCCTAATCCAATATGACTGGTGTCCTTACAAGAAGAGGAGATTAGGACCCAGAACTGCATGAGGGATGGCCTGTGAGGACATGGGGAGAAGCTGGCAGCTACAAGCCAAGGAAAGAGACCTCAGCAAAAATCAACACTGTTAATGCCGGCATCACAGATGTTCAGCTCCAGAGCTCTGAGAAAATTCATTTCTGTTATTTAAGCCACCTGGTATTTTATTATGGAAACTCTAGAAACTAACCGAAGAAGGCAATGGCACCCCACTCCAGTACTTTTGCCTGGAGGGTCCCATGGATGGAGGAGCCTAGTGGGCTGCAGTCCATGGGGTCGCTAGAGTTGGACACGACTGAGCGACTTCACTTTCTCTTTTCACTTTCATGCACTGGAGAAGGAAATGGCAACCTACTCCAGTGTTCTTGCCTGGAGAATCCCAGGGACGGGGGAGCCTGGTGGGCTGCCACCTATGGGGTCGCACAGAGTTGGACACAACTGAAGCGACTTAGCAGCAGTAGCAGAAAACTAACACAGTGGCCTTTTACAGAGAAAGTTTGCAGACCCCCATTAGAGGCAAAAATATCAATGGAACAAAATAAAGAGACTAAGAAACAGAACAGCAGAGTAGTGGCCCCTGGAAGACGTCCACATCCCGATCCTGGAACCTATGAATATATTATCTTGCACAGCAAAGGGGAACTACGTTTGCTCTCAGCCCACCTTAAAATATATTATCCTGGATTGTTGTGTGTGCCTCATGTGATCACATGAATCCTTAAAGTGGAGGAGGCAGAAAACGAGCCAGAGTGATGCAGTGTGAGGAGGACTCTATTGCTGGTTCTGAAGGTGGAAGACAGGGGCCCTGAGCCAAGAGATACTCATGGCCTTTAGAACCTGGAAAAGGTAAGGAAAGGATTTTCCCCAAGAGCCTCCAGAAAGGAATGCAGCCCTGCTGTTACTGTTAGGTAGGAAGTTAGTTAGGCATGAGCAACTAGAGGTGGCTAGCTTGAAAAGATGCAAGCTGATCTCTAAACCCCACCCCAGGTACACCTGGGAGAGCTCACAGATACACTGCCAAAATAACCACAGCGACTTTTCCAACTCCTGCACATGTGCCCTAGGCACACAGTGGATACAAACTGACCATAGGGGCTTCTCCAACTATGGCACATGCACCCCTGATGCACAACTGTGTCCTCAAGTAACCTTATGCAGCTAGGAGCCCTAAGTGTTCATAAATATTTTATACATATACTCATCTGATTATTAACAGATTGAATTATGGGAAAGACAAGCACTATAGTCTGTTGTTATGTAACTTGCAACTGTCAAAACTTTCAGTCCATCCCCAGCTAGATGAATATGTAAAAACTCTATTTCACGTATGCCCAGACATGTCCCCTTACCCGACTGAGCATACACCCATTTGTATTTTGCATAGGGCAGAACCAAGAGGAGGAGAGGAGGAGACAGGGAGTATAAAAAGGGAAGTGAAGAGGGACCGTGGCCACTCTTTTGTTCTGTCCACTGTTTATAAAGATCTATCTGCTTGAACTGTAAAGTGAAAGTGAAGTCACTCAGTCATGTCCAGCTCTTTGCGACCCCATGGACGGTAGCCTACCAGGCTCCTCTGTCCATAGGGTTTTTCAGGGAAGAGTACTGGAGTGGGTTGTCATTTCCTTCTCCAGGAGATCTTCCCAACCCAGGGATCGAACTCAGGTCTCCCACATTGTAGGCAGATGCTTTACCATCTGAGCCACCAGGGAAGAGCTTGTAACTGAACTGTAATCAGTCTGCTGTTGTGAATCCTTGCTACAATGAGACAGGGGTCAAGAAATCCTGCCTGAGCTGTAAGTAGTCTGTTGTTCCAAATCTTTGTTATGACAAGGCAAGAACCAAGGGAGAGAAATAAACAGACCTGACATTATCAACCAGGGGTTTTGGCCTCCATAGTCAATAGAAATTGATCAGAGGCCAGACAAGAAATTCAGGACTTCTACTGCAGCAGGGAGGAGTGAGAACAGGTAATAGGTTCCCTTGCTCACTCCCTAAGGTGGGCATGAGCTGGTTCCTTATAGGGGGTGAGAGTAGGAGTGTGACCAGGAGTCGGGCTGGAGGGCTGGCTTAGGTGTTTTGCCCACCCCTTAGGTGGTGTTGTGAACAAGGGGTCCGAGCAGTACCCTGCTTTTGCTCCCAGCTCTTCAAAAGTGGCATTTGGGTTTTTTGGTCTCCTTGTATCATTTGTCCAGAATTTGCCCCTGCTTCCCAGATGTGCAGTTGTTTTTAGTCCCATAGAGTTTCTTTGTACCTTGTTGCTTGAGGAGAGGTGTGTCCAAGTGCATTGCAGTAAAGGGTCCCAGGTCTCACTGTCAACACTTTGATTTAATCCAAAAGATCTCTGTTGGAACTTTGACATTCAGAAGTGTGAGATAATAAATGTGTGTAGTTTTAAGGCACCAAGTTTGTGGTGATTTGTTATAGCACCCACTGAAAACCAACACAGCATGAGAACTTAGTAGATTACAGAGACTGGTTAACAAACAAGTGGGCAAAGGATGCTAACTCCACATTTCAGCATAGAACTTGTTCAGTCACTAAGCCATGTCTTAGACTTTGCAACTCTATGAACTGCAGCATGCCAGGCTTCCCTGTCCTTCACTATCTCCCTTAGTTTGCTCAAACTCATGTCCTTCCTTTCCTCATTTAATATTTAAAATTTAATTTAAATGCTTTGTGAGACAGCAGTCTTTTTTTCTATTCTTTTATAACTATCTCATTGTTCAAAAAGACCAATTCACTTCTTGATGGAGCAGTGAAAAATATTTTTATTAAATCTCAACTCTTGAGTCCACATCTTTTTAGTATCTTTGCAACAAGTATTCTGTGCTGTATCCTGAAATTCCATAGTAGTCTCCAGGAAAATCACTGGTGTGATTATATGAGTTGGGAGCTGAACTTTGAGTGAAAGAAAACCTGAAAGATGAGGCAGACATGGGAATGTGGCAGACGTCTCAACAGTCAACCAAGTAAGCTGTCACTTAAAGGGAAACAAAGACAGCATTTTTTGCCAACATAAAACTAGAGTTTTCAAGTGAAAATGGAATTTTGGAAATCTTGTGTCTGCCACTGTGAACTTCACAGATTCTCAATAGTTTAATGTCAGTGGTGATACTGATAAATAGCAGCTTTCATATTGTGCTATGAAAGGTGTCAACATCTGGAAGATATGCATTAGTCAATGAACCCATATTTTCCAAATGACCAGTGTATGATGTTATGAAATCATGCCTGATAAAACTAGCCGTTCAAAGTGCAAGACAAACCAATGAGTTTTAATAGAGTGAAAAAGTTTACCTATATGGTTTTAGATGGTATACTGCAACTGACCTATGCCTGTTCAGCTTTTACTAAGAAGTAAAATCATCTAAGTATATTGAAATACTGTCCTTTTCCAACGACATACCTATGTGTGGCCAGATGTTTTAATATACTTCCACAGAAGCAACATACACAACCAGAGTGAATGCAGAAGCACATATGAGAATCCAGCCGTTTTACATTAAGCTGGACAGTTAAAAGATTCTCCCATCCCCACCCCCAAAGGAAAACAATGCCATTCCGAATTTTTCTGGAAAATAAATTTAATTTACATGAAAATGTCTCTTATTCAACAGAATATATCTTTTTGTTATTAAACTTTAAATTAGTACTTCTGCCATTGGAAAGCAGGAATCAAAATAGTTTAAAGTCAACGCCCACCCCTCCCTGCTTTGCGCTATTGCTATAAATTCTTTTAATCCTCTGTATTACTGAAAGCCCCCAAACGCCCGCCCAAGGATGGGGCCTGGAACCCTGCGATTCGCGGCTGCAGCGCCCCCTCCCGGCGGCCCTTGGTCGGAGCCACCCTCGGAGGAGGGATGACCGCGGAGGCTTCTGGGAGTTGTAGTTTGTCCTGCCCGTGGGTCTCACTGACGCAATTCCTGTGCGTCCCTAGCAGCCGCCATCCACTCGGCACCGGCCCGGGAGAGCCCTGTTCGGTGGGCCGAGTTCCATGCCGGTCGCGGTGACCTGAGCTGGTGCCGGCCGACCTCGGCTGCCCGAGGGCCGTCGCCGAAGCGCCCAGAGCGGGTGACTCAAAGTCGAGAGGGAGAACGAGCAGATCTGGTTGCAAGATCCAGGAGGTCGGCTGGGAGCGCATCTCCCCCGCATTCCCGCGCTTCCAGTTCAGGGTTCGGGGGAGCGGGTGCGCGCCAATTCCCTCCAAAATCAAGGGGGCGGGACCGTGCAGAAGGTCTGGCCTCCCTCACGCCTGCCCTGGCCCAGTCGCGTGTGTGTAGGTGGGGACGAAGTGACGCCGCGGCAGCGTGAGAGGAGGGAGGTGCACGTCCTCTGGTATCAAGAGGGTCCCGCGTGGGCGCGGGCTTGGCGGAGAGATCTGTTCCCTCACGATTCTCTCCTCCCGCAGCCATCGGGTCCTGTCACTCTCTTGCAGGGAACTCAAAACTGGCTGTGGGGATGGCCACCAGGGTCCGGACAGCTGCCATCTGGGTGAGTAGGGATTTTCTTTAGTTTCTGAAAAACTCCCTAAAGACCGACGTGTGCTCATCCGTCTCTTCCAGGGTTGGCGTTTGCATGGAGTTCCCTCTCCCCATCCCGCTGCCAAACCACTGGGCCTCCTTTAGGTAACGTTAGACCGTCCAGAAGCGCTTCTTGTCATCAGACTGTTAATTTACTCACTTCAGTCTCTTTTCTGCCAATTCTATACCATGAATCTTGAGTTAAAAAGACGTAATCATCCATCTTCCAGTTTCTCCGACACACATTTTCTTAGTTTTTCCCTTCTGTGTCTAAGATTTTGGGACCTCATTTGGGAAATTACGTATTTGTCTCTTTAGTTATTCAACAGTTTTATTGTCTTTTGTTTGCTGGATCCTAGGGCAGGTGCTAAGGGTGCAAAGATAAGTCATTCTTGCCTTGGAAGAATTGTGATCTGGTAGGGATGGTGGGCAATAAAATGTACAAGCACAGTGACACCTTAGGGGTCCTCTGAAAGCAAGCTGTGAAAATGTGTGGGGACCTACAGCACAGGGTCTGTTTTGGAAATAAGGACACTCCAAGAAGTGCCTCAGGGATTAATAAGGGAGTCTTAAACTGATTTGAAAGGTAAGTGAGGTGAACAAGGGACAGCCTAGGAAAAGGAAGGAGTGTGCAAATTTTAGAGGCTTCAAATGATCTAATATGTTGGTGAACTTTGAACACTACAGTTGCTGAAATGTAGAGTTTAGGATTTTGCAGGGGATGGTGGTGATGGAGTGTAAGAAATGAGGCCAGAGCCATAGGTAGAGATTGGATCGTAGAGGGCTTTGAGGGTCACATTAAAAACTTGAATTTGGGGACTTCCCTGGCAGTTCAGTGGTTAAGGCTTGGAACTTTCATCATTGTGACCCCAGGTTCAATCCCTGGTTGAGGAATTGAAATCCTGCAAGCCACATGGTGCTGCCAAAAAAAAGAAACACCTTGGATTTTATCCTCTAGTGGAGAAAGATTCATTGAAGTATTTTCCAAAGGAATTTTGGGTGGAACAGTAAACATCAGGCAATTGATGATAAGGCTTATGTACACTAGTGGTTTTGAGAAAAGAGACAGAGTCAGAAGCAAGTGGACTTGGTAACTAGTTGGATGTTGGTGAGGGAGCAAGAAGAGCCAGGCATAACTGCTGGAGGTCTGCTTTGTGGCCCTGGGTTGGGAGGTACCATTTCCTGAGTCCGCAAAGACTATCAGAGTTGTTCAGGAGGGCCAGGTGGACATTTCTGTTGGATATGGTGGTACCCTGCAGATGCTGGTGGGCAGATGGGTAGGCATGTGTCTCAGTTCAAAGGTCTGGACAGGTTACAATGAATAGGTCCAGCTAGGTGAGCTCAAAGAGCAATTGTGCCCTGGGAAGAGGACCAAGGGCAGTGTGCACGTGATGAACAAGTGAAGACAGTGGAGGAGGGGCTGAAGGTTGAGGAGCCCATCAGAAATTAGAGAAATGGAGAGATTTGTGTTTCAGAGTCAGAAAAAGAAACCTCAAAAATGGTTACCTATGAGATGACCCAGAGAGGTTAAGTAATGTTACATCAGAGAAGTTCACATTGGATATGGTGGTGATGGTAGTGGTGGGTTTTGCTGGTAATATTTCCAGAGCAGAATGTGAATGTAGATGTGTATTGGGCAGAAGTGGAAGGAGAAGGATGGAGGGAACACGTTGGTTGCCTGTTTAGTGGGAAGAGAGTGGTAGCTTGAGGAAAATCCAGTGAGGTACCATGGTACAAAATCAGTCAGCTTCCTGTTTATCAGTTAGCTTATTTACGGTGGCGATGAAACAGTTGAACTACTATGAACCTAAGCAATGCAGAGTACTTACATAAAGAAAACTTTACAACTTCAGTAATACAGTGTCTGCACTTCCCAGCCATGGATCTCAGCACTTTACAGATACAAACTAATCCTCACAGCAACCTCATGAGGAAGACAGATGACACAAATGATGAAGAAACTGCTTAACAGGAAATGTCATTGTTATGTTATACATGGCGTTAAAATTGATTGATGTGAGATTGGGTGCTTGGGGAAGGCCTCATGGAGGAGGTGACGTTTGCCAGGGCTGAGGTACCAGAGCAGGCCAGCCTTGGGAGAAGCAGGTGAATGAACATGCGGGGTAGGAACAGCCATTGCCAAGGCCTCGAGGTGGGGGAGGTTTGGTGCCTTTGTAAACAGGAAAGAAAGTCCCCTGTGGCTATGGTTGTGGGGGAGGGGAGGGGAGGAGACAGACAAAAGGATGTCAGAGGCCCAGTCAGGCTGGGAAGCTGATGTGTTAAGAAAAAAGCACAACATGAGCTAACTTGGTTTTTCAAAGCCCTTCTGGCTGCTAAGTAAAGTGTAGGTGAAGTAGGGCAGAGGTGACCACAGGGGTCCAAATGAGAGGTGGTGAATGTGCTGTCTAGCACAGTAGAAATGGAGAACCTAGACAAAATTGAGGTGTGTTTCAAAGTCGAATCCTCTTTTCTGAGAATCAGCTTATGCTGGTCAACTAGTCCATCGTCCCCCTTTTTTTCTTTTTTTTAAACTGCATTGTCTTTGTTGCTACACATGGGCTTTCTTGAGTCTTGGTGAGCAGGGGCTACTCTCTAGTTGTAAGTGTTTGGGCTTCTCATTGCAGCAGCTTCTCTTGTTGTGGAACATGGGCTCTGGGCATGTGGCACACAGGCTTAGTTGCCCTGTAGCATGCAGAATCTTCCCAGAGCCCTGATCAAACAGTGTTCGTGTACTGGCTGGCAGATTCTTAACCACTGGACTACCAGGGAAGTCCTAGATGTGTCTCTTAAATAGCATCATTCTTTTTTTTTTTTTTAATAAATCAGTCTGTCAGTCCTTGTACTTAACTGGTATGCTTCTTGATCTTGATCATTAATGTAATTACTGATATGTTTGAGTTTAAATTACCATCTTACTGTATTTTTTCTATATGCTATACCTGATCTGTTTTTTTGTTTCTTCTCTCTTGCCTTTTTTATACTGATAATTTTTTATTCTTTTTCTCTCTCTAAGCAGTTTGGAAATCAAACACAATATTTCTTTCTCTTTATAAAATTTAAATGTATTACTTTGTATTCAAGTATAGCTGATAACAGTGTTGTGATAGTTTTCAGTTCTGTTCAGTTCAGTTTTCAGTCGTGTCCGACTCTTTGCGACCCCATGAATCGCAGCACGCCAGGCCTCCCTGTCCATCACCAGCTCCCGGAGTTCACTCAGACTCACGTCCATCAAGTCCGTGACGCCATCCAGCCATCTCATCCTCTGTCGTCCCCTTCTCCTCCTGCCCCCAATCCCTCCCAGCATCAGAGTCTTTTCCAATGAGTCAACTCGTCTCATGAGGTGGCCAAAGGACTGGAGTTTCAGCTTTAGCATCATTCCTTCCAAAGAAATCCCAGGGCTGATCTCCTTCAGAATGGACTGGTTGGATCTCCTTGCAGTCCAAGGGACTCTGGTGGACAGCAAAGGTTCTCAGCCATACATACGAATGTATCCATTCTCCCCTAAACTCCCCATCCCATCCAGGCTGCCATGTAACATTGAACAGAGTTCCCTGTGCTATAGTAGGCTAAACACATTATTTCTTACTTAAAAGTTTTTTTTTTTAATTTAAGTTTTTATTTTGACATAGTTTTAGATCTTACGTCCATCAAGTCCATGACGCCATCCAGCCATCTCATCCTCTGTCGTCCCCTTCTCCTCCTGCCCCCAATCCCTCCCAGCATCAGAGTCTTTTCCAATGAGTCAACTCGTCTCATGAGGTGGCCAAAGGACTGGAGTTTCAGCTTTAGCATCATTCCTTCCAAAGAAATCCCAGGGCTGATCTCCTTCAGAATGGACTGGTTGGATCTCCTTGCAGTCCAAGGGACTCTGGTGGACAGCAAAGGTTCTCAGCCATACATACGAATGTATCCATTCTCCCCTAAACTCCCCATCCCATCCAGGCTGCCATGTAACATTGAACAGAGTTCCCTGTGCTATAGTAGGCTAAACACATTATTTCTTACTTAAAAGTTTTTTTTTTTAATTTAAGTTTTTATTTTGACATAGTTTTAGATCTTAGAAATGTTGCAAGAATAATACAAAAGTTGTTTTATACCCTTCATTCAGATTCCTCAATACTAAAATTTTATTGGACCTGCTTTATTTTCTCTCACTTCATTCCTGGCTCCTCTCCTCTGTTTCTCTCCGTGAACATACAGTTTTTTTGTTTTGTTTTGTTTTGTTTTTTAACTGAAAGTTATTTGCAGGCATGATTTTCCTTTATCTCTAAATACTTTAGTTCTTCTTACCAATGAGAATAATATTTCACATAACCGCTGATTCAGGATATTAACATTAATACAATGTTGTTATTTCATTTATAGGTCTTATTTCGATTTTGCCAAATGTTCTTTATAGAAATTTTGAGAATACTGTCCTTGATGGGTAAAGAATAACTTGAAGTGTGCATTGCAGTGGGTTGTCCTGGATCTTTCATCTAACCTGGAAATGATACCTTTCAGTGAACAGTATCGGATTCATGATCTCTGAAGAAGATTTAGCTTTGGGATCAAGGACCAGGCTTGATTACTCAGAGCTTTTGTGTGGCAGAAGCTTTATTACAGTGAAAGGAACAGAGAAAACCTCTGACGTAGACATCAGAAGGGAGATAGAGAGTGCCCCCCTCACTAATCTTAGCAAGGGAGTTATATACTTTTTCAGTTGGTTATTACAGTAAATCGAAAGAATGTCTCAAGTTTGTAAAGGTCTTACCAGACCCACTGCCACAACATAGTTACTGAACATTTTATGTGACTAAGATGAAGGAATGTAGAAATAAATGTTTGTCCTTTTCTCCTTGAGAGCCCCAGACCTCTTTCTCTTCCCAAAGGACCCCAGACTTCTTATCAACCTACCTAAGAATTAACTCTCTCAAAAAGTTTCTCAGTCTGTCTTGTCAAGACATAATGGTTATGGAGTCCAGGGCATTTTGTGGAATATCCCTCAGTTTGGGGTTGTCTGCTGCTGCTTCTGATTCATTTCTGAAATGATGTATTCTACTCTGTCGCATCGGGGCACTGGTGACTGCTGGTGTGAACTTGACTCACCTGGTGAAGGTGGTGTCTGTGCTTTCTCCCCTGTCAAGTTACTCTCTCTTCCATTTGTAATTAAGTATCAGTTGGGAGATGCTGAAGTGAAGTGAAGTGAAGACGCTCAGTTGTGTCTGACACTTTGCAACCCCATGGACTGTAGCCTGCCAGGCTTCTCAGTCCATGGGATTTTCCAGGCAAGAGTACTGGAGTAGGTTGCCATTTCCTTCTCCAGGGGATCTTCCCGACCCAGGGATCAAACCCGGGTCTCCTGCATTGGAGGCAGACGCTTTACCTGCTAAGCCACCAGGGAAGCCCTGGAAGATACTAATGAGACTAAATAAATATCTTCTTACTCCTCAAACTTTTACCCACTCGTTTAGCCCTCATGCATGATTCTTGTATGAAGTTTTGTTTTTGTTTTGTTTTTTAAGAAGAAAAAACTGTCTTTTTTTGCTGATAGTTTGTTATTATATATAGAAAATCCTAAAGCCTCCACCAAAAGAGTGCTAGAGCTAGTAAACAAATTTAGTAAATTTGCAGGATACAAAATTAGTATACAAAAATCAGTTGGAAGTTTATATACTGACAATAAAATATCAGAAAAAGAAATTTATTTCATCAAAAAGAATAAAGTAGGAATAAATTTAACCAGAAATTGAGAAATCTGTACACTGAAAATTCTAAGGCATTAATTACAAAAAAGAAGGCACAAACAATGGAAATAAATTTACCTTTGAACAACATGAGTCTGAATTGCAGGGAACCACTTATATGTGGATACTTTTTCAATAAATACATATGCCAGTACTACCCAATCTTCAGTTGGTTGAATTTGTGGATGTAGAACTGCAGATACTCTGGGCCAACTGTAATGTTATATGTGTGAATTTTCAACTGCACAGGAGTCGATGCGTCTAACCCCCATGTTAGTCAAGGGTCAACTACATATTCCATGCTCATAAATTGGAAGAATTAATGCTATTAAAATGTCCATACTCACCAAACAACCTACAGATTCAGTGCAATCCTTATCAAAATTCTAATAAGATTTTCACAGCGATATAAAAAAATTCCTAAAATCTGTTTGGAACCACAAAAGACTACAAATAGCCAAAGCAATCTTGAGATAGAATAACAAAGCTGGAAGTATCATACTTCCTGATTTTAAACTATATTACAGTGCTGTAGTAATCAAAACACTATAATATTGGCATAAAAACAGACACAGGGGTCAGTAGAACAGAATGTGTGTATGTTTGTGCAGTTGCTCAGTCATCTGACTCTTTGCAACCCTGTGGACTGTAGCTTGCCAGGCTCCTTTTGTCTGTGGGATTACCCCAAGAACATGAGTGGGTTGCCATTTCCTTCTTCAATATAACAGAATAGATAGTCCAGAAATAAATCCATGCATATATGGTCAGTTTCCTACAGTGGAGCCAAGAATATATAATGAGAAAATAGGTTCTTCAATAAATGAGGTTGGAAAAACTGGACAGCCACATCACATAAACAGTGACACTGGACTCCTATTTTATACGACAGACAAAAATCAACTCAGAATACATTGAAGTCTTCAATATAAGATCTGAAGTGGTAAGACTAGAAGAAAAATAGGAATAAGCACCTTGACATTGGTCTTGACAGTATTTTGGATTTGAAACCAAAAGCAAAGTCAACAAAAGCAAACTTAACTAAGTGTGAATCAGTTCAGTTGCTCAGCTGTGTTCAACTCTTCACTACCCCGTGGACTGTAGCACACCAGGCTTCTCTGTCCATCACCAACTCCCAGAGTTTATCCAAACTCATGTCCATTGAGTCAGTGATGCCATCCAACCATCTCATCCTCTGTCGTCCCCTTCTCCTCCCACCTTCAGTCTTTCCCAGCATCAGGGTCTTTTCCAGTAAGTCAGGTCTTTGCATCAGGTGGCCAAAGTATTGGAGTTTCAGCTTCAACATCAGTCCTTCCAATGAACACTCAGGACTGATCTCTAGGATGAACTGGTTTGGTCTCCTTGCAGTCCAAGGGACTCTCAAAAGTCTTCTCCAACACCACAGTTAATACATCAAACTAAAAAGCTTCTGCGCAGCACAGGAAACCATCAAAAATGAAAAGGCAATCGGTGGTGTGCATATATAGAGAGAAGGCCACAGGAGGACACAATGAGGAGATAATGACTTTAACAAGCCAAGGAGAGGGGCCTCAGAAGAAACCAAATCTGTCACCTTGAACTTGGACTTCCAGCATCCAGAACATGATATCTGAATTAAGCTCTTAGAGACTTGACGCTTCCACTCGGAGGGCGCAATTCCCATCCCTTGTTGGGGAACTAAGATCCTGGCAGAAGCACCTCTGTGCTGCTGTCTCTGAGGGCTGTGTCCCACCTTGGCCTTAGCCCAGCAGCCCCACAGTGCCCAGGAAGCCCCAGCAGCAGCCCATCTCCTCTTGTGTGAGTTTTTTTGTACTAGTTGACAAATGAACTTAATTTTGTTATCTTGTATACTCATTAGATACCTACCTACTGTTGGAAAGCTGTGCCTTCCCTTCCCGTCATTTTTTAATCTGCTCTGCTGTTTCCTTTTAGACTCTAGTGCAGCTTATGATAGACTTTCTTGGTCTGTGTGTCACCTACTTCTCACTTGCCCACCTGTCTCTCCATGCTACTTGTAGAGAATTTCTTCCAGTTTGTCTTTTCGTTTACTAATTCATCCTAGTGTTGGCTGCTTAGTCGTGTCCGACTCTTTGTGACCCCAATGAACTATAGCACACCAGGCTCCTCTGTCCATGGAATTCTCCATAATGGGTAGCCATTCCTTTCTCTAGGGGATCTTCCCAACCCAGAGATTGAATCCAGGTCTCCTGCATTGCAGGCAGAATCTTTACCGGCTGAGCCTCTGGGAAGCCCAGTTTATCCTAACTTGCTATTAAACAGATTTTGGTTAATGTATTTTTTCATTCCTGTAAGTTCTTTTAAGTTCTTTTTCAAATGTGCTTGCTAAGTCATTTGTCCAAACCCTTGCCAAGTCATGAAGCTTGCCTTTATGTCTTCAAATCTAATATTTGATTTATAACCAGCATTCATCAGTTGCACTGTCTGTTGGCCTCTAGATTTTCTGTTGTTTTTTGGTTCTTGTTCATGTCATTGTTTTCTGAAAGGTTTTCTTGTGGGCTGGTCATTTGTTCTTAAAAATATCTCTAAGGAAAAATTTTAAATGTGGGATGAGGGTACCTTGGTCCAAAATACTTTGAAGTATTTTGAAGAAGAATCAGTTATTTCATCTGTATGTACTTCACCAGGCATTAAAAAAACCTACGTTTTCTTAAGTAAGTATAATACTACTATTTCGCCTAACAAAATAATTCCTTGGTGTCATGTAATACCTGCTTTTTGTTCAGATTCCTGTTTCCCCTTTTAATGTTGGCAGTTTTTCAAATCAAAATCCAAACAAGATACACACTTCTTACTATTAAGTCTCTTTTAATCCAGAGTAACCCAACATTCATTCTTTTATCCCCCCTTTGTCGTTTTAAAGATGCTGAGCCATTTGTCCCATAGAATATCCTTCATTTTAGGTTTATCTCTGTTTTCTTCTGGTCACTTTAACATATTTTCTGTCACCAACATTTCTGGTAAACTGAAATTTAGCTTTAAAGACTTTTAGATTCACTTATTAATGTTTTGGGGCAAGGATTCTTGTTGACGCCTTGTATTTTCACCTCAGGAAGCACGTTGTCTGGTTGACTCTCTCTTGACAGTGCAAAGATTGATTGGTGGGGTGGGGGTGATGATGTGGTGGTGGTGGTGGAAAGTGTCCCATCAACCTTTTCTCATAGTTTTCCTCCTTTAATGACCTTCCGTTCAGCCAGTTGTTTCACAGTATTTACAAAGTAGTGACTTGCTAACTCTATCATTCTTTCCATATTAGTAGCAGTTTTCTGAATTTACAACCCTTCTCTAAAAAAGAACATTCCTTCATTAATAGAACTGTTCATTAATCCAGAGACACAGTTTGGATAGGCTTGGCAGATACATGCTTAATTTTTTTTCCTTTAATTGCCAGTTTTCACTAAGGGGGTAGTGCCCCAGTTACCGCCATCGGTGACAACAGCGAGTTGTTTTTTGTTTATTTATTTGCTTATTTTTGGCTGCACTGGGTCTTTGTTGCTGCACGTGGGCTTTCTCTAGTTGCAGCAAATGTGGGCTACTCCAGTTGTGTTGCTTGGGCTTCTCATTGTGGAGCATGGGCTCAGTTGTGGTGCACAAGCTTAGCTGCTTCACGGCATGTGGTATCATCCTGAACCAG
The DNA here is from genome assembly GCF_042477335.2 of Ovis canadensis. Lineage (NCBI taxonomy): Eukaryota > Metazoa > Chordata > Mammalia > Artiodactyla > Bovidae > Ovis > Ovis canadensis. Next base: position 54,644,976 of record NC_091261.1, read on the forward strand.
GGATGGAACCTCTGTCCTCTGCATTGACAGGAAGATTCTTAACCACTGGACCACCTGGGAAGCCCACTGATTTTTTTTTCTTTTTTTAAAATTTGAATATGATTAAGAAACTCATACATCTTAATACATTCATTTAGTTTCAATCAGTTGCAGTCAGTATTCTTTTAGTGGGTTACATTGTCCCAGCCTTAGCCAAAGGGAACCTTTTGAGCTTGACTCTGAGCCTTTTTTGGAAGACTGTTTGTCTTAGCTGGCTTTCTGGCTTCCTTGATTTGGGGCCCAAGAAGATGCTCAGGGCTCCTTTGACTATTTCCTGTCCCAGATGTGGAATCAAGCTTTTCTCCAGGAATCTATACCTTTTAGAAGGGAATGTGCTTGGGGACCTCAATTGACACTGGAATGTCATTACCTTTAGGCTGTTGGAGTAAGGAGACCTAGGGATCTTTGGAAAGCAAAAAAATTACAGTTCATATTGATGTTTCCAATTCAAATTATAGAGTTTTCAATTTTCTTTTTTTAATTACTCTCTTTGGGGTGGAAGTAACCCAGCTATTCACTGTGAGATGAATGGATAAACAATGGAATGTATATGTGTATATTCAACTTTAAGAAGAAATGAATTTTGACACATGCTACAATATGGATGAACATTGAGGACATTATTTTCAGTGAAATAAACCAGTCACAAAAGGACAGATACTACAAGATTCTACTTATGTGAGGTTCTGTTACTGAACCAGGTTTGTTCACCTAACATGCAGTGAGCCAAATGCTGGGATGCTAAAGTCTGTAGCAGAGAGAGTTTATTCATGAGCCAGCCAAGTGAGGAGATGGGAGAACAGATCTCAGATCTCCCTCCTTGAAGGCGAGGGACTTGAGATATTTATGGTATAAAGAACTGGTGGTGGTGGTTTAGTTGCTAAGTTGTGTCCAACTCTGCAACCCCATGGACTGTAGCCTGCCAGGCTTCTCTGTTCATGGGATTTTCCAGGCAAAAATACTGGAGTGGGTTGCCATTTCCTTCTTCAAGGGATCATCTTGAAGGTATATGGAAAGGTGATATTGGAGGTAGGGAAAAGATAGGCAGGCCTATCTCAGTTACATGCTGCTTTATGGAATACATGTTCAAAAGTAGAAGCACTTAGCATGATCTGAGGTGGAATTTTTGGCCCTCTGACGTCAGAAGGTCATTCATTGGACACGTGTGCAAGACCAGTTTTTAGTCAGTGGTCCTAGCCAGTCTTGGCTGCCTTGAACTGGACGAGCGCTGACTCCAGGTTTCTGAAAAACATCTTAAGAGCTCATTACTATGACCCATACATCAGAGGTGTTACCTAGGGGGTGGTTAGGGAATCAAAAGATAATTAAGGCAAACTTGGTCAGTGAGGGTGGCTTATAAGTAGAGGGGTTTTTAACAAGCTGTTCCTCTAGCTACTGTTCTGTAAGACAAGCTCAAGAATTTCTGTTGGTCATTTAATCCTTTCTGTTAATCCTATGGGGTATGGTTTCAGTTCCTAGAGGAGTCAGAATCATAGAACGTATGATCCATGATGGTTGTCAGGGAGCCATGGTAAGAGGAGAATGGGAAGTTATTGTTCAGAGGATGTAGTTTTGCAGGGTGAAGAGTTCTGAAGATGATTGTAAATGCTGGTAATGGTTACACAGCACCATGAGTGTACTTCATTGCACTTAACTGTTCACTTAAGTGGTTAAGATCATAAGTTTTATGTTATGTATTTTATGTTATCACAAGATGAGCTGTGACTCTTACCTCACCCAATACCAAAAAAATTTACTCAAAATGGAACATAGACTTAAATGAAAGAGCAAAAGCTATAACATTTCTAGAAGAAATCACAGGGGAAAATATTCACACCCTTCTCTGAGGCTAAAGTTCTCAGAAAGCTCTTTTATAGACTGTGCTTTTGGAGTTACAAATGGACAACACCAGGATAAAAACTTTTGAACTTCAAAGTCACTATTTAGAAAATGAAAAGTCACAGACTGGGAGGTAGTAGTATATTTGCAAATCATGTTCCTAATAACAGATATATCCAGAGTTTATGAAGAACGCTTACAGTTCAATAAGACAGACAACCTAATTTAAAAAACGGGCAATGAAACAGACACATCACCAGAGAAGATGAATAGATGGGAACCACCTGGAAAGATGTTTAACATCATGAGTCATAAGGGAAATACAAATTATCATAATGAAGCTCCACTTTATACACTCTAGAATGGCTGTAACCAAAAAGACAGGAAGTGTTGACAATGATGCAGAGAAATTGGAACCACTATAGATTATTGGTGGGTATATAAAATTGTGTAGTCACTTTGTAAAGGTTAAATATAAAGTTAAATATAAACTTACTATACAATGCAGCAATTTTACTTCTTGGAATTTACCCATGGTAAAGGAAAACATGTTCACACAAAGATTTGTATAATAACTCAGAACTATAAATGTGGATTAAGTCGTGAATGTACAGACAGAATGGAACACTATTCAGCAATAAAGGAGCAAACCACGGGTGTGTCTGTAACATGAATAAACCTCCAGAGCATTGTGCTGAGTGAAAGAAGCCAGGCACAGTATCTAGTATGGTCCCTATCATATGAAATGTCCAGATAATGCAGATTTGCAGACAGAAGCAAGGCAGTGGTTGCCTGGGGATCAGAGGTGAGAATGACCTTGGTTTTAGAGGAATCTTTGAGACAGTTGCAATGCTACAAACCTGGATTAAAACTTTCCATTTATTAAAAATCATTGAATTAAAAAAATACTCGTTTATAGAAGCTTTATTGGGGTATCATTTATATACCATAAAACTCACCTTTTTTTAAATTAATTCATTTTTATTAGAGGATAATTGCTTTACAGACTTTTGCTGTTTTCTGTCAAACCTCAACATGAATCAGCCATAGGTATACATATATCCCCTCCCTTTTGAACCTCCCTCCCATCTCCCTCCCCATCCCACCCCTCTAGGTTGATACAGAGCCCCTGTTTCAGTTTCCTGAGCCATAGAGCAAATTCCCGTTGGCTATTTTACATATGGTAATGAAAGTTTCCATATTACTCTTTCCATACATCTCACCCTCCCTTCCCCTCTCTCCATGTCCATAAGTCTGTTCTCTATGTCTGTTTCTCCATTGTTGCCCTGTAAATAAATTCTTCAGCACCATTTTTCTAGATTCCATATATATGTGTTATTATATGGTATTTATCTTTATCTTTCTGACTCATTTCACTCTGTATAATAGGTTACAGGTTCATCCACCCCATTAGAACTAACTCAAATGCCTTCATTTTTATGGCTGAAAACTCACCCTTTTAAAGTGTACATTCATTTTTAGTTTTCACAGCTGTCTAAATATTACCATGTCCAATTCCAGAACATTATCATTACTTCCAAAAGAAACCCTGTCCCCATTCAAAACCCACTGTCTATCCCCTCTTTCCCCTGTCCCCTTGTCAGCCATTTAGCCTACTTTGTGTTTTCATGAATTTCCCTTTCCTAGACATTGGTATAAATAGAATCATATCACATGTGTGGCCTTGTGTATCTGGCTTCTTTCATTTAACACTGTGTTTTCAAGGTGGCTTTGTGTTGGTCTCAGCCTGTCAATAGTGATGCTGTGACTAGGAATGCCTGGGCGGGGGCTCACCTGGGCCCCACTAGTCACAGCCCCCACAGACATTTCCCTGATGAGCCAGTGCCGTGGTTGGACCTGCCCTTGTGCTTCTTACTGTGATTACAAGATGCATCTCAGCGACAACCATCAGGGATCTTTAAAAACAAAGTTTATTACTGAGCACCCTGGGAGGAGGTGGCACACCAGGGCCACACAGCAGAGAAAGAGCGAGAATGTGGACTTGGAGTTCTGCCTATATTTGGGTCACTGGGGCTTGCTGGTTCATTATTTATTGGTGAATTTAAAATATAATTAAGAATTAAAGGCACAGGAAGGGGAGAGTGGGATCACTCAATGAGCAGTCATCCTGGTCACCCAGGGCTTTCTACAAGGGGACTGTCAAGGTGGGCAGCCTGGCTCTTTATCTAGTTGTGTGGCTGGAAATGAACTTACCCAAGATTGATGTCTCTGAAGTGGTACCTCAGAAATCAGAAGCTTTTAGTACAATCAGGCATTTGCATTATAGTCAAAAACAGCTAATTGTCAGGTACCTATACAGTGTAGTACAGAAGTTCATCATATAGTAGCATTCTTCAGTACTTTTTATGACTAAATAATGTGTAGATCACATTTGGTTTATCCATTCATCCATTGATAGGTATTTGACTGTTAGAGTCATGCCATTAAAAACATTTGTGTGCAAGCCTTTCTGTGGACATAGGCTTTTAATTCTCCTGAGTAGATACTTTGGAATGGGATTTCCAGGTAATACAGTGATCCTGGGTTTAACACCTTGAGAAGCTTCCAAGCTGGGTCCAAAGTGGTTGCTCCACTTTACATCCCCACCAGCTGTGCAGGAAGGTTAAAAACTTTACTCTTGTATCTTTTTGTCATGTGCTAGATATCTTGGTTCATAATAACAGTGATATAACTGTCATGTCCTATAGCGAACATAAGGTGGTTTTAAAATAATGACAATTTGTTACTGCTGACAGGGGTACTAAATGAAGTTTAGTAAGTCTTTGTACCTCATTTTCTCCGAGGAATACATAGTTAAATACCACATGTTAAGGTCAGGAAGAAATATGATTGTCTCTTACAGTTTTGTTTCCAGTTGTATAAACAGAAATATTTGTTGACATTTTCCACTTCAGTGATTGCCTTCCCTCCTCCTTTTAATCATGTAAAATATTTACATTATTCAAAACTAGTAATGGAAATAAAAACAAAGATAAACAAATGGGACTTAATTAAACTTAAAAGCTTTTGCGCAGCAAAGGAAACAATAAACAGATTAAAAGACAAACCTCAGAATGAGAGAAAATACTTGCAAATGAAACAACTGACAAAGGATTAATTTCCAAAATAAACAAGCAGCTTATGCAGCTCAATACCAGAAAAACAACCCAATCAAAAAAATGGACGAAAGGTGTAAACAAACATTTCTCCGAAGAAAACATACAGATGGCCAACAAACACATGGAAAGATGCTCACATCACTCAGATGAGAAATCCAAATCAAAACTACAATTAAGTATCACCTCACACTGATCAGAATGGCCTGGAGAGGATGTAGAGAAAAGGGAACCCTCTTGCACTGTTCAGCTCAGTCGCTCAGTCGTGTCCGACTCTTTGCAACCCCATGAATCGCAGCACGCCAGGCCTCCCTGTCCATCACCAACTCCCGGAGTTCACTCAGACTCACGTGCATCGAGTCCGTGATGCCATCCAGCCATCTCATCCTCTGTCATCCCCTTCTCCTCCTGCCCCCAGTCCCTCCGAGCATCAGAGTCCTTTCCAATGAGTCAACTCTTCGCATGAGGTGGCCAAAGGACTAGAGCTTCAGCTTTAGCATCATTCCTTCCAAAGAAATTCCAGGGCTGATCTCCTTCAGAATGGACTGGTTGGATCTCCTTGCAGTCCAAAGGACTCTCAAGAGTCTTCTCCAACACCACACTTCAAAAGCATCAGTTCTTCGGCTCTCAGCCTTCTTCACAGTCCAACTCTCACATCCATACATGACCACAGGAAAAACCATAGCCTTGACTAGACAGACCTTAGTCGGCAAAGTAATGTCTCTGCTTTTGAATATGCTTCTAGGTTGATCATAACTTTTCTTCCAAGGAGTGAGCGTCTTTTAATTTCATGGCTGCAGTCACCATCTGCAGTGATTTTGGAGCCCCCCAAAATAAAGTCTGACACTGTTTCCACTGTTTCCCCATCTATTTCCCATGAAGTGATGGGACCAGATGCCATGATCTTCATTTTCTGAATGTTGAGCTTTAAGCCAACTTTTTCGCTCTCCTCTTTCACTGTTGGTGGAATGTAAATTGATACACTGTGGAGATTCCTTGATAAACTAGGAATAGAACTACCATATGACCCAGCAGTCCCACTACTGGGCATATACTCTACAGAAACCAAGAGACACATGTACCCTGGTGTTAATTGCAGCACTTTTTACAATAGCTAGGATATGGAAGCAACCTAGATGTCCATTTACAGGGGGATGGATACAGAAATTACTATACGTATATACAATGGAATATTACTTAGTTATAAAAAGAATGCATTTGAGTCAGTCCTAATGAGGTAGACAAACTTAGAGCCTGTTTACAGAGTGAAGTAAGTCAGAAAGAGAAAAACAGATATTGTATATTAATGTATGTGTATGGAATCTAGAAAGATAGTACTGATGAACCTGTTATTTGTAGGGCAGCAATGGAGATGCATATTCAAAAGCAGAGACATTACTTTGCCGACTAAGGTCCGTCTAGTCAAGGCTATGGTTTTTCCTGTGGTCATGTATGGCTGTGAGAGTTGGACTGTGAATAAGGCTGAGCGCCAAAGAATTGATGCTTTTGAAGTGTGGTGTTGGAGAAGACTCTTGAGAGTCCTTTGGACTGCAAGGAGATCCAACCAGTCCATTCTGAAGGAGATCAACCCTGGAATTTCTTTGGAAGGAATGATGCTAAAGCTGAAACTCCAATATTTTGGCCACCTCATGCGAAGAGTTGACTCATTGGAAGACTTTGATGCTGGGAGGGATTGGGTGCAGGAGGAGAAGGGGATGACAGAGGATAAGATGGCTGGATGGCATCACTGACTCGATGGACGCGAGTCTGAGTGAACTTCGGGAGATGGTAATAGACAGGGAGGCCTGGCATGCTGTGATTCATGGGGTCGCAAAGAGTCGGACACGACTGAGCAACTGAACTGAATGGAGATGTAGACATAGAGAACAGACTTGACACAGTGGGGGAAGGAGGGTAGGACGAGTTGAGAGAATAGCATGGAAACATACATTGCCATATGTAATACAGAAAGTGGAAATTTGCTTTGTAGACACAGAGAGCTCAATTCAGTGCTCTGTGACAACCTAGAGGGGTGGGATGGGGTGTGAGATGGGAAAGGGGTTCAGGAGGAAGGGGACATATGTATACCTGTGGCTGATTCATGTTGATGTATGGCAGAGGTCAACAACATTATAAAGCAATTGTCCTCCAATTTTTTTTTTTTTAATGTATAAAGTAAGAGATGGAAGCATGCCTGTATCCAGACAAGCTTCCATCTCTCCTACTCTGTCCCTTCCCTCCTCCAGAGGTAATCCAAGTTTCTAGTTTATTTTAGTGATTCTTTTGGAAGTAAATACATACATACTTGACCTGACTCAACACAGCCTTGTCAGGAAGGCTTTTTTCTGCCTCTTGCCCTGGGTTTCCTAGAGCTCAGTGTGCCTTGTATTCTAACGTGTTTCACCCATTTTTACACCTTGTATTTTATTGTTAAAACAGCTTCTGGAATGAGCGTCCTCTGGGCCTTTCCTTCTGACTGCTTAATGCGTTTCTGCCCTCCCTTTTCTCCCCTTTCCCTCTCATCTTCTGAATCTCTTTTCTCTTCATCCCTCTCTTTGCCTGAATGTTGTTTGATTTTTTTTTTTAATTCTGCTGATTAATTTGGTCTCCATTTCGCAGTGAAAACCCAACCTCCTAGGAGGGGCTGTTTGCCCATCATTTCTCAGAGACCCCAACACTGTTTGATCACTTAATAACTTTGGGAACATCTTTTTTAGTCACCTGCAGCCCTGTGCCTCAGGGGTTCAGATTCCATTTGGGAGGTGCTCTCTCTTTGGGGGTGCTCATTTACTGGTGACTTTGGAGATTGGCACCTGTGGCCCCTGCTCCCCCCAGCAATGCAGTTAGGTTGCATCTGCTAGATTCTGAGGTTTGTGAGGAGCCCTGTTACCTGGGTCCATTTGTCTGTGGATGTCTCTGGCTTCTTTTACTATTCTGATAGCCTCTTGTTTCTATTGGGAGATTAAAAGACTACACTGCCACCCTGATCTCACCCTACTCTTAATGTTTCATAACAAAAAGTAAGACTCAGAGAGAGAGATTAATTGAGTTGTTCATGGACATCCAGATTATTGAGAAGAAACTCTACTGAAACAGACTGTTTCATCCAAGATCTATTTCCAGTGTCCACCCACCTAAAGTAAGTGAAAGTGAAAGTCACTCAGTCATGTCCAACTCTTTGTGACCCCATGGACTATACATACCATCCATGGAATTCTCCAGGCCAGAATACTGGAATGGGTAGCCTTTCCCCTTCTCCAGGGCATCTTCCCAACCCAGGGATTGAACTGGGATCTCCTGCATTGCAGGTGGTTTCTTTACCAGCTGAGCTATGAGAGAAGCACAGAAAGCAGGGTCATTTACTCCTTAGCACCTGGCATCGTGTTCTTTTTAAGTGTCTGCCCAAAGTTGTTTAAATCTCAAGGTGGTTGCTGCCCTTTCGGGGTTCCTGGTGGTCTGTGCAGAGTCTGGGTGGGAGGCTATAGTCAGTGTGCTGGGTTCCCTATTTCCATTTCCTCTCACTTCTGTCCTCTCAGCAGCACTGGCCACAGTCCGCAGAACCCCCGACGCAGCCGGGGTGAGTGCATTCACTAGCAAAAGAGACCACGGTTAGAAATGTGCTCTCAGATGTGTGCTTGCTCTTGGGTCTACAGGTGCCACCTCTCCAGGAGCGAGACAGTTCATGCAATGTGAGCAGAAAGCTCCAAAGTGAGAAATCCATCCTGGGTCAAGGGACCCCTGACCAGAAGCCTCTCCCTGGAGGACCCCAGCAGAGGCCCAGGAGACCTGGGACAGCACAGGTCCTGGAGTGGCTGCTTATTTCCCAGGAGCAGCCGGAAGCCAAGAAATCCTGGGTGAGTCATTGTTTGTTTATTTCCACTTCTTTTCTTTATTCCTTTTTTAATTTTTTTGGTAGGGAGGGGGATGGAGGTCCTTAGGTGGGAAGGTTAAAGTAACTTTCTTCTTAGGTCGTGGAAGGTCCCTGAGGTCCCTGTTTCCTGGTTTCCGCAGACTCAATTTTCAGCTCCTCCACCCCATAATTTTTTATAATGCACATTGTTTGGTTTATGTCTTTACAACGTGTGTATCATTATTGGTGTGAATCCACTTTTAATATATCTTCATGGCATGTACATGTGTATCTCCTGCTCTATTGCTTATATTTTTCATTAAGCACCATCCTGTTAGATGACCATCAGCAGTGTCTGGGTCTTCCTTTGCCTCACATTCTCTGTCAACTTTTAAGTGCTGTTCTTTTTAATTTGAGCCATTCTGGTATGGTGGTATCTCTGTATGGGTTTGCTTTGCATTTCCTGCTGGCATGTTTTTTGGATATTTTGTTACCTTACATGGATATTTTATGCCTTTTCTTATCCTCTAAAAGCCGTTCTTTGTATTCTGGAAGCTTCTTAGAAATGCTGAGTTTCAGGCCCCACCTCAGTCCTGTTATATCACACTTTTGTTTTAACAAGATTCAGTGATTCGTGCACATTGACGTTCAAAGCAAACTTGATACCAAATCCATATTCATGTTTTACCTGCAGTGCTTCTTTCACCTCCACTATTTTGTTTTGACAGTTTTCAAACACAGGGCAAAATTGAAAGCATTTTACAGTGAACATTTGTATACTCATCACCTTAAATTTACCTTTAACATTTTTATTGTATTTGTTTTATCACATTGTCCATCTTTCCATCCCTCTGCATCTCTCATCCCAGCTTATTTTTGGTGTATTTCTTAATATATTTCAGGCATCAGCATGCCTCTCTCTTCAGTTTGCATAGCAGTAACTGTTGTTCAGTATTTGTTTACAAGCTGGGTTTTTGTTTGTTTGTTTTGCCCTTTCATTCTGTTAATGCTGTCTTTTGATGAACAGCTGTTTCTAATTTTAACTTAGTTTATATATATTTTTTTATTACTAGTGCTTTTTGTGTCCAACCTAAAAACTTTTTTCTTATCCAGAGCTCATGAAGACATCATTCTTTGTTCAGATTTATCTTTTCACAGGCAGACTCATAATACATGTAGAATTATTTATGTTTCGTGTGAGTAGGAGTCAAAAGATGTGTTTTTTTTCATCATATTGTCTAATTGCCCAGTCTCACTGAAGTGAGATTGACCTCTCCCTATGTCTCTGCAGTGCCTCCTTGTTGTATATCAGGAGTCCATAAAAATGGTTTGGTTTCACAACTCATTCTGTTCTATTGGTCTACTTTTCTATCCTTGAGCCAGTTTCACACTATATTTATAATGTCTTGCTATCCAGATGCTTCTGGTTTTGGTTATGAATGCTGTCAACATTTATGTGTGGGTTTTTGTGTGAACATGAGTTTTCAGATCAGTTGGGTAAATATCTAGGAGCTTGATTGCTGGATTGTATGGCGATTCTGTTTAGCTTTGTAAGAGACTGTCTTCAGAGTGGCTTGCAGTTTTGCATTCCCACCTGCAGTGAATGAGAGTCCTTCTTCCTCATACTGACCAGTACTTGGTATTGTCAAGTTGTTAAACATTTCACCATTCTAATAGAAGTAAGGTGGTATTTCATTGTGGTTTTAAGTTGCATTTTCCTAATGGCTAACTAGTATTATTGAGTATCTTTTATATGTGTTTTATTCTTTTTATATCTTTGGTGAAATATCTGTTAGAGCTTTCCCTCATTTTAATAAAAATGGATTGGGTTGTTTTCTTGTCATTGGTTTTTTTAATTCTTTTTTTTTTTACTGAGGTATAGTTGATTTACAATATTTCTGTTTTGTAAATAAGCTCATTTGTACCCTTTTTTAAGATTCCACATATAATTGATATATATATCTCTCCTCTGACTTACTTTACTCAGCATGGCAATCTCTAGGTCCATCCGTGTTGCTGTAAATAGCATTATTTTGTTCTTTTTTATGGCTGAGTAATATTCCATTGTGTGTGTGTGTTCAGTCACTCAGTTGTGTCTGACTCCTTGCTACCCCATGGACTGCAGCACACCAGGCTTCCCTGTCCTTCACTATCTCCTGGAGTTTCCTCAAACTCATGTGCATTGAGTCCATGATGCCATCTAACCATCTCATACTCTGTCACCCTCTTCTGCACTCAGTCTTTCTCAGCATCAGGATCTTTTCCAGCGAGTCAGCTGTTCACATCAGGTAGCCAAAGTATTGGAGCTTCAGCTTTAGCATTAGTCCTTCCAGTGAAATATTCAGGATAGATTTCCTTTAGGATTGACTAGTTTGAACGCCTTGTTGTCCAAGAAACTCTCAAGATTCTTCTCCAGCACCACAGTTTGAAAGCATTCATTCTTCAGTTCTCTGCCTTCTTTATGGTACAACTCTCACATATGTATATGACTCCTGGAAAAACCACAGCTTTGACTATATGGACCTTTGTCAGCAAAGTGATGTCTCTGCTTTTTAATACACTAAGTTTGTCATAGCTTTTCTTCCAAGGAGCAAGTGTCCTGTAATTTCATGGCTGCAGTTTTTCATGGCTGCTGCATATTTAGACTCTCTCTAAATATGTACATACCACATTCTTATCCATTCCCCTGTAGATGGATGTCTAGATTGCTTCCATGTCCTGGCTACTGTGAATAATGCTGCAGTGAATATTGGGCTACATGTATCTTTTCAACTTACAGTTTTCTCCAGTTATATGCCTAGAAGTTGGATATTTGTGTCATATGATAATTCTCTTTTTAGTTTTTTAAGGAACCTCCATACTGTTCTCCATAGTGGCTGTACCAATTTACATTCCCATCAACAACACAGAGTTCCCTTTTCCCCACACCCTCTGTAGCATCTAGTGTTTCTGGATTTTTTTTGATGTTGGCCATTCTGACTGGTGTGAGATGATACCTCATTGTAGTATTGATTTGCATTTCTGTAACAATTAGTGATGTTGAGCATCTTTTCATGTGCTTTTTGGCTATCTCTTGTCATTGATTTTTAAGAGTTTTTTAAGAGTTTTTTTATTCTAGATTTAAATCCTTCATAAGTGATTTCCAAATATTTTCTCCCTGTCTCTGGTTTGTCTTTTCATTTCCATGACAACAACTTTCACAGCAAAATATTTTAATTTTGGTAAAGTCTGTTTTCTAAATTTTAATATTTTAAGATGGGTTTTGCTTTTGGTATCATATCTAAAGTTTCATTGCCTAAACAAAAGTGCATAAGGTAAAATTTTTTTCTCTGAAATTTGTATAGTTTTAGTTTTCACATTAAGTCTATGATGCATTAGTTAATTTTCATATGGGGTATGTTTTGAGTTTCATTTCTTATGTCTGTGGATGTACAATGGTCCAGCACCACTGCAAAGCACCATTGTTGTAAAGATGATCCTTCTCTGTTGAAATGCTTTTGTGTCATGTTAAAAAACAACAACAAAATCTTCAAGAGACAGTGTTTACGTGGGTCTATTTCTAGGCTCTCATTTCTGTTCATTGATTTTTGTGTCTAATTTTTCACTAGTATCATGCTCTCTAGATTTTATGCTGCTGCTAAGTCGCTTCAGTCGTGTCCAACTCTGTGTGACCCCATAGACAGCAACCCACCAGGCTCCCCCGTCCCTGGGATTCTCCAGGCAAGAACATTGGAGTGGGTTGCCATTTCCTTCTCCAATGCATGAAAGTGAAAAGTGAAAGTGAAGTCGCTCAGTCATGTCTGACTCTTCACGACCCCATGGACTGCAGACCATCAGGCTCCTCCATCCATGGCATTTACCAGGCAAGAGTACTGGAGTGGGGTGCCATCAAATTGGGCTAGTGGCAAATGCTTAACCTTTGTTCCCTCAGAATCATCTGGCTGTTCTAGTTTTTTGTCTTTTCATATTAATTATGGAAGAGAGTGTGGATAGCTACAAAAAAACTTGTTAGTAAATCTGTGAATCAAATTAGGGAGAATTCACATCTTAACAATACTGAGTTTTCCAACCTGTGAACACCCTGCATCTTTTCCATTTTTTTAGATCTTTGATTTTTTAAAACACTGTATTTTAGAGCATATATATTTCTACATACATATTTTATCATCTTAACCATTTTAAATGACACTTCAGTGGTATTAAATTTATTCTTTTTATTTATTTATTTTTGGCTGCACTCGGTCATCATTGCTTTTGTGAGGGCTTTGTCTAGTTGTGGTGAGTGGGGGCCTCTCATTATGGTGGCCTCCTCTGTTGTGGTGCTCTAGGAATGGGCTTCAGTAGTTGCAGCACACTAGCTCGATAGTTGCAGCTCTCAGATTCTAGAGTGTGGTGGGCTCAGTAGTTGTGGCGCACAGGCTTAGTTGCCCTGCAGCATAGGGGATCTTCCTGGACCAGGGATCAAACCCATGTCTTCTACATTGGCAGGCATGCTCCTGTCCACTGCCCTACTAGGGAAGTCCTTCAATACATTCATAAAATTGGCAATCATAACTATCATCTGTCTCCACAACTCTTCCTCTTGAACAACTGCAAGTCTATATCATCAAAATCATAACTCCGAACTCCCCCCTCTCCATAAGCCCTGTGAAAGGTTGTTGTTGAATCACGACGCCGGGATTCTTGGCCCCTGGAGGAGAAGAATTCAATCCGGGGCCAGAGACAAGGCTTGATCGCTCAGAGCTTTTGTGTAGTAAAGTTTTATTAAAGTATAAAGGAGATAGAGAAAGCTTCTGACGTAGGCATCAGAAGGGTGCAGAAAGAGTACCCCCTTGTTAGTGTTAGCAATGAAGTTATATACTCTCCAATCAATCCCAAGAATGTCTGGAGGTTGTAAAGACCTCACCAGACCTACTCCCATAATTTACATTTTAAGATAACAGAATTAGCCAGAAGGTTTAATCCAGAGACTGTCCTCAGGCAGGATACATTATTGTTATATAATGCTAAGGAATGTAGAGAAGGAAAAAAAGCTTGTCCTTTCTTCCTCCTTGAAAATTCCAGACCCCTCTCTCTTTGGGGAACCCTAGACTTCTTATCAACCTGCCTAGGAAATGACTCTCTCACCTGGAAAGCACCATTCTACTTTCTGTTTCTATGATTTTGACTACTCTAGTAGTACATACTGGAGAAGGCAATGGCAACCCACTACAGTACTCTTGCCTGGAAAATCCTATGGACAGAGGAGCCTCGTAGGTTGCAGTCCCTGGGGTCGCTGCGATTCGGACACAACCGAGCGGCTCCACTTTCACTTTTCACTTTCATGCATTGGAGAAGGAAATAGCAACCCACTCCAGTGTTCTTGCCTGGAGAATCCCAGGGACAGGGGAGCCTAGTGGGCTGCCGTCTGTGGGGTCACACAGAGTCGGACATGACTGAAGCGACTCAGCAGCAGCAGCAGCAGCAGTAGTACATACAGTACTTGTATGTATACAGACATACAGTAATTGTCTTTTTGTGACTGACTTATCTCACTTGACATAATGTTCTCAAGGTTCTTCCTGGTTTTATTGCAGAACTTTCTTCCTTTTTAAGATAGAATAATAATTTGCTGTGTGTATATCACATTTTGTTTATCCATTCATCCATCAATGGACACTTGAATTACTTTCACGTTTGAGCCTCTGTGAATGACAGTGCTGGTATAAGCATGGATGTACAAATATCTCCTTAAGACTCTGCTTTCACTTCCTTTGGAGATATACCCAGAATTGGAGTTCCTGGACCATATAGTAATTCTAATGTTTAATTTTTGAGACACCATCAAGCTGTTTCCCACAGCAGTTACACCACGTTATATCCCCACCGGCCATGTACAAGTGTTCCAGTTAATCCGTATCCTTGCCAGCCCTTGTTATTTTCATGGTATTTGAGAGCCATCCTAATGGGTGTAAGACGAATCTTATTATAGTTTTGATTTGCATTTTCCTTAATGATTAATGATGTTCACCATCTTCATGTGTTTATTGGCCATTTGTGTCTTCCTTGGGAAAATATCTATTTACATCCTTTGGTCACTTTTGAAGAATTTTCTTTCATTGAGTTTTAGTTCTTTATGTATTCTGGATGTTAACCCCTTATAAAATACGTGACTTACAGATACTTTCTCCCATTTGGGAATTGCCTTTTTACAATGTTGATGTTGTGTTTTGATGCAAAAAATTTTTAAATTTTCATGAAGTCCAATTGATTGGTATTTTCTTTTGTTGTTTGTGCCTTTTGTCATATTCAAGAAAGCACCGTCAAGTCTAACATCGGGAAGCTTTGGTTGCTATGTTTTCCTCTGAAGAGTTTTACATAGTTTTAGGTTTTACATTTAGGTCTTTGATCTATTTTGAGTTTGTTTTTATATATGGTAATAGATAGGGTCCAATTTCATTTTTTTCATGTGGATATCCAGCTTTCCTAGCATCATTTAGTGGAAAGACTTTTCTTTCCCCATAAATGGTCTTGGAACCATTGTCAACAATCATTTAACCATATATGCAAGGGTTTGTTTCTGGTCTTTCTTCTATTCCATTGTTACCTCTATGCAAATGCCATGTTGTATGTCAGTCTTTCCGTCTTTATGCCAGTATCACGTTATTTTGGTTACTAGTTTTCTACTAAGTTTTGAAATTAGGAAGTATGAGTCCTCCAACTTTGTTCTTTTTCAAGATTGTTTTGGCTATTCAAGGTCTTTTGAGCTTTTTTGTACATTTTAGGATGGCTTTTTCTCTTTCTGGAAAAAATATCATTGAAATATTATTAGGGATTGCATTGAATATGTAGATCACTTTGAATACTACTAACATATTATTAAGGAACATAAAGTATGTCTGTCTTTATTTATGTCTCATTCCTTTTAACAAGGTTTTTAGTTTTAATTTTACAATTCATTTACTTCCTAGGTTAAGTTATTACTTTTTAAAATTTTATTTATTTATTTATTTTTGGTTGCACTGGGTCTTTGTTGCTGCCCATGGGCTTTCTCTAGTTGCAGAGAGTCAACAGGCCGCACTTCTTTGCAGTGCACAGGCTTCCCATTGCTGTGGCTTCTCTTGTTACAAAGCACAGGCTGTAGGTGCGTGGCTTCAGTAGTTGTGGCACAGGAGCTCATTAGTTGTGTCTCGGGCCCAAGAGCACAGACTCATTAGTTGTAGCACATAGGCTTTAGTTGCCCATAGTATGTGGAATCTTTTCAGACCAGAAATTGAACCAGTATCCCCTACATTGAAGGGCAGATTCCTATCCACTTTACCACCAGGGAAGTCCAAATTATTAGTTCTTTATAATACTGTTATAAATAGAGTCATTTTTATAATTTGCTTTTCTGATTGATCATTGTTAGTGCATAGAAACACAGCTCATTTTGGTGGGTGACTTTGTGTCCTGTTATTTGCTAAATTCATTTATTCTAACTAGGTTTTCTGTGTGTGTGTATGTATGTGTGTGGAATCTTTAAGGTTTTCTACGTATAGGATGATATTGTCCATGAACAGAGAAATAATATTACTCCGTTTCTAATTTGGATCCCTGTTATTTCTTTTTCTTGCCCAGTGGCTCTGACTAGAACTTCCAGTGCTGTGTTGAATAGAAGTGGTGAAAGCAGGCGTTGGTTTCTCATTCCTGACCTTAGAGAAAAAGCTTTGTCTTTCACCATTGAGTATGATGTTCACTGTAGAATTTTAAGATATGACTTTTATTATGTTGAAATACTTTCCTTCTGTTCCTACTTCACTGAGTGTTTTTATCATGAAAGAGTGTGGAATTTTGTCAGTGCTTCAGTTGAGATAATCTTTGAGATAATCATTTTTTCAACTTCATTCTATTAATGTGATGTATTACACTGAGCAGTTTTCCAGTGTTGAACCATTCTTGCATTCCAAGAATAAATCCCATTTGTCATGGTGTATAATCTTTTTAATAAGCTTACTAAAGTTATAGCATTCTGATTTGAATTTATGCCAGCTTAACTTCAGTGACATACAAACACTGCTCCTTTACCAATCTGTCCCAACTCCGTTTGGTTGTTGATGTCACATGTTTATACATTGTGTGCCCCAAACCATAAATTAACAATTATTTCAAATGCATTAGTCTCTTATAAGTATATAAATCAAAGTTAAAATAATACTACCATTAATGATTACACAGGTATTTACCTTTGTTCAGATATTTATTTCTTCAAAACAGCTTCAAGTTATTGTGTAGTGTGGTTTCATTTCACCTGCAGGACTCTTTTGAACATTTCTTTCCAAACAGGTCTAGTGGTAGCAAACTACCTTTTGTTTTTCTGGGGATGTATTCATTTCTACCTCACTGTGAAGCACAATTTTGTCACATACAGAATTCTTGACTGATAGTTTGTTGTTTTTTTTTTTCTTTTAGCTCTTTGAATATATGGGTTCATAGTCCTTTGGTCTCCAAAGGTTCTGATGAGAAATGTGCTTATAATGTTAGTCGTGAGCTCTTGTATGAAACAAATCATTTCTTCCTTGATATTTTCAAGATTCTTTCTCTTTTTGTGTTTGTCTATTGAAAATTTGAGTGTATAAGTTTCTTTAAGGTTTTATCATTTTTGGAGTTTGTTGAACTTCTTGGATGTTTATATCCATGTCTTTCATCAAATTTAAAATTTCATTTTCAAATTCATTGTTGTCCATTTTTTAAAATTTTAGCCATTCTAGGTATGTAATGGTGTCTCACTTTTTAAATTTGTAGTTCCTTAATGATATATAATGTTGAGCACCTTTTCATGTGCTGCTTTGCCATCTGTGTATCATCATGCTCAGATCTGTTGCCCCACAAAGTAGCTGCTACTTACAGCTGTTGCCTTTATTCCACCAAATTTTGACATATCTTTCTTCAGTGGTGGCTCCTTTAGTCCCCTTTCATGGCCTTAGCCTAATGTATTCCTCCCTTATGCCCATGTTCTCCACATGTTCTTTTGTCTTAGCATCTTTGACTCCCTATTACATTTTTACATTAACCTTTGTTTTTCTCTACAATGCTGAACACTTCTTGCAGGCAGGACTGCTTTTGCTCCATTTTATATTACCTGCACTAGGTTGAATACCTGACACATGGTGTTCTTGTGTGTTGAATGAAAGGTTAACTGATTTAATGCATATTGATGGGATATTTTCAATAAATTTTGCTTTTCTCCCAAAATATTAAAGAATATAAGTAATGGAGAGCCTTGGCTGGCTTTTATGACAAGCTCAGTAAAATGATTTGAGATTGAATAGGGATCTGCTATTTCAGGGACCATTGTCATTCATGGATGTGTTTGTGGACTTTACCTGGGAAGAGTGGCAGTTGCTGGACTCAGCTCAGAAGCACCTTTACAGGAGTGTGATGTTGGAGAACTATAGAAACCTGGTGTCCCTGGGTACGTACTGTCCCCTTGAAAGGAGTGTGTGTAATCTCCAGGCTGCTTCTTCTTGGAGGCTGAAAACTGGGGCACTTTTGTAAAATACTGGGTGATTTGGGGCTTATACCTAGAGGCCAGGTTTTCTTCCTTTGGCATCAGAATATGCTGGCTGAATGGTGTTTACTTTGTTAGAGTGCAAAAGGGCAGCTTCATCATGTCACCTCTAAACTAAATTTTCCCAGTTTTTCTGAATCCCTGGGTCCTAGGCATTCTCGATCCAGATTGTCTATAATTTTCCATTCACAGGATATCAATACACCAAACCCAGTATCATTTTCCAGTTGGAACAAGAAGAGCTGTGGATGATGCACAGCCCAAGTCAGGGCCATTCAGGTGAGTAACCAAAACATTTAGATATTTTCCTCCTTACTCAGAATCAGTGTGAGGTCTGACATTTTGTTCTCTTTGTGTTTGTACTTTTATGTTATTTGTAACCATCTTTTGCTCATTATTTCTTCTCTGGTATTCTCAGCTTCCTTCTTTCTTTTCTGAGGTAGTAGACTCATTTCATTGTGCATTTAAGCAGCTTTTATCTCTTTATCTCACCTCATGTGACTTTCACACCCTTTCTAAATAAAGTTAATCTTCCTAATATTAGAATTGTTTCAGCTGCAATTTTTAATTAACCTTAAACCAACCTATAAGATGAAGTGATTCATTATCACACATTACCGATTGTCCTAAAGTGGGTCAGCTCTAAGGATGACCAAGTGATTGACTCATTAAACTGCCACAGGTCTACCCCTTCCTTGCCATTCTATGTATTTTCCTCAAATTTCCTCCCTCATAGTCATCAGATGGCTGTGACAGTTCCAGCCAATACCTGCAAATGTACCAGTGACCAGTGGAATAAAGACTGTTCCTTCCCACGTGGCTCTTTTTATCAGACATTAAAATCTATTTCAGGAAGCCCCAGCAGACTTAACCATGTTCAGTAGGCTAGATTTTTGTCACATATCCTGTATAAAACAGACTGGCAAGGGAAATGGCAAGCCTTCACTGTTGTCTCAGATAAATCATGCTTCCCATTCAGCAGGGGGTATGGAGATGGGTCTCCAGTTTCCTACCTGAAGCACATGGCCTTATGGATGGATGTAGAACATAAAATCAGGTTTCTGCCAGCAAGGAGAAGGGCAGCAGAACTGTCAGCTAGGCAACAGTGTCCACCTACATCTTCCTTTTTGGTGAGGAAGCATCCAGTCACACCCTTCTTTCCACCCATCCATCTTCAAAAATACTCTATCCACCCCTCTTTTCATTCTTACACTATTTTAGTGCAAGTCTAGATCCTTGTTTCTAATCAGAGCTGGTAGTGGTTCTTCATGGTCTGGTGACCTCTAATTAAAATTATCCACACTCATCTCAAACGCTAATAAAGTAATGCTCCAAATTCTCCAAGCTAGGCTTCAACAGTACATGAACCATGAACTTCCAGATGTTCAAGCTGGTTTTAGAAAAGGCAGAGGAACCAGAAATCAAATTGCCAACATCCATTGGATCATTGAAAAAGCAAGAGAGTTCCAGAAAAACATCTATTTCTGCTTTATTGACTATGCCAAAGCCTTTGACTGTGTGGATCACAACAAACTATGGAAAATTCTGAAAGAGATGGGAATACCAGACCACCTGACCTGCCTCCTGAGAAATCTGTATGCAAGTCAAGAAGCAACAGAACTGGACATGGAACAATGGACTGGTTCCAAATTGGGAAAGGAGTACATCAAGGCTGTATATTTTCATGCTGCTTATTTAACTTATATACAGAGTACATCATGCAAAATGCCAGGCTGGATGAAGCACAAGCTGGAATCAAGATTTCTGGGAGAAATATCAATAACCTCAGATTTGCAGATGCCACCACCCTTATGGCAGAAAGTGAAGAACTAAAGAGCCTCTTGATGAAAGTGAAAGAGGAGAGTGAAAAAGTTGGCTTAAAACTCAACATTCAAAAAACTAAGATAATGGAGTCCAGTCTCATCACTTCATGGCAAATAGGTGGGGAAACAGTGACAGACTTTATTCTGGGGGGCTTAAAAATCACTGCAGATGGTGAGTGCAGCCATAAAATTAAAAGACGCTTGCTCCTTTGGAGAAAAGCTGTGACAAACTTACATAGCATATTAAAAAGCAGAGATACTTACTTTGCCCACAAAGGTCCATTTAGTCAAAGTAGTCCAAACTACTGGTTTTGCCAGTAGTGATGTATGGATGTGAGAGTTGGACTATAAAGAAAGCTGAGTGCAGAAGAATTGATGCTTTTGAACCGTGTTGTTGGAGAAGACTCTTGAGAGTCCCTTGGACTACAAGGAGATCAAACCAGTCAATCCTAAAGGAAATCAGTCCTAAATATTCATTGCAAGGACTGATGCTGAAGCTGAAACTCCCAATATTTTGGTCACCTAATGCAAAGAACTGACTCATTGGAAAAGACTCTGATGCTGGGTAAGACTGAAGGCAGGAGGAGAAGGGGATGACAGGATGAGATGGTTGGATAGCATCACCGACTCGATAGACATGAGTTTGAACAAGCTCTGGGAGTTGGTGATGGACAGGGAAGCCTGCAGTGCTGCAGTTCATGGGGTCGCAAAGAGTCGGACATGTCTGAACTGATCTGCACCAAAAGAATATTTATTTAGACATATGCAGAAGAGTCTGCGATGGGTAAATTCTAAATTTGTGAAAGATGACAGAGAAAACTTGGCAGCTAAGTAAAACAACTCAAGAGAAAAAATGATTTATGAACGAAAACTAACCATGGTACACTTGCATGATTTACCTGTGAATAGAAATTACATGGTTGTGAAGATGAAAAACCTGAAGACTGATTTAAACAAAAATATGAAATAGCTTGATTAGGATGGTGCAGGTATGGGAAGAGTGTGTATATCATGGGGAATATTCAGGGACGAGGATGAAAGGAATTAAATCTCTACCCTACACACTGAGTAATTAGGAGAAAATCAAGTACAACAGAATAGGCTGTTATTTAGAAAACATGGAGGAAAATACCATAGGAAAGAGCTAAGAGACAAAACTTTTTCCCTCTGAGGAGAATGAAAAAAAGAGAGGCCAGGTGAACAGATGCTCTTTAAACATTAACTACCCCCTCCCCCCACCAAATTTGAAAAAAACAAAATAGATAAAGATCAAGACACAGGTCTGAGTTCTTATTTCAAGGTTGAATAGAAGTGAGAATGGGTAAAGTTGACATATTAATAGATATACCAGAGTAACATGCTGACCAAGGTGAAGGACAGAGCAGGGCATTGAGAGAACACAGCGGAAGGTCAGCTGTGAAGAAGCAACATCACAGGGTCTTAATCCTCATACCAGATTTCTCTACATCCTAAATCTGAACCCTTATTTATTTATACAGAAACCTCCAAATTATAAATGTTCCCAAACATCAATTCCCACTTAGGGCAGTATCTACCCCCATGCTCTGAGAAATGAAAATTTTAATTTTGCTCATTTTTTTCCTTGTACTTTTTTTTTTAAATTTTGGCTGCACTGAATCTTCATTGTGGCATTCAGTTGGATCACATAGTCTTAGATGCCCTGCAGTATGTGGGATCTTAGTTTCACAACCAGGAATCAAATCAGCATCCCCTGCATTGGAAGATTGATTCTTAACCACTGGGCAACCAGGGAAGTCCCTCCATGTGCTTTCCAAAGAAGCTATTATACAAAATTTTGAAATTCAAAGCTATATTTATTACCAGATCTCTATGCCTATTTTCATGTTTTGATTTGTTTCTGCAGGTGCCCAGGAGTTTGTGTACATTTACATTTGAGATTTTATTTGTATTCAGAACTGATATTGGAAATTAAGAAAAACCTCATGACATGGAATTTTTAAAGCAGTTTTATGCTATACTATGATGATGTCACTATTTATAACATATGAGTGTTTTCATTTCTAGACGAAGTCTGGGAAATTGATGGTTGTGTGGAGTGGCATCAGGAAAATCAAGGCAAGCTGGGAAGTATGGCAGAAGGCTATCCCTGTACTGCATTTGGAAAACTGTGTCTTATTACTGCAAATAATGCTTCTTCAAGACAGAGACTTCACAAATGTGTCACAAATGGGAAGAGTTTGAAATGTAATATAGGTTTCAGTAATAATTACGCTGGAAAGAATCCTAATGACTTTCATGCATTGAGGGAATCATCCTTCCTTTCCAAACATGAACAAGCTGTTATTGGCATAAAATATTGTGAAAATGATGAATCTGGAAAAACTGCCAGCAGAAAGCCACTGCTTATTTGCCAACAAATGCATATGGGAGGGAAATTGTTTGAATGCAATTCCTGTGGGAAGGCCTTCAGCAGCAAGTCGAACCTTCTGGTGCATCAGGAAACTCATGAAGAAGCAAAACCCTACAAGTGTGATGGATGTGGGAAAGACTTCAGCAACAAGTCCTACCTCATTGCACATCAGAGAACTCACACAGGAGAGAAACTACATGAATGTAGTGATTGTCAGAAAACTTTTAGTTTCAATTCACAACTTGTTATACATCAGAGAATTCACACACAGGAGAATCCCTATGAATGCTGTGAATGCGGGAAAGTCTTCACTAGGAGGGAACAGCTTGTTTCCCACCAGAGAACTCATTCAGGACTGAAACCCTATGGATGTCATGAATGTGGGAAAGCTTTTGGTTTGAAATCACAACTCATTATACATCAAAGAATTCATACTGGAGAGAAACCCTATGAATGCAGTGATTGTCAGAAAGCCTTTAATACAAAGTCTAACCTCATGGTTCATCAGAGAACTCACACAGGAGAGAAACCTTATAGTTGTAGTGAATGTGGGAAAGCTTTTACTTTCAAGTCACAGCTCATTGTACATCAGGGAGCACACAGTGGCATCAAACCCTATGGATGTAATCAGTGTGGAAAAGCTTTCAGTTTGAAGTCACAACTCATTGTACATCAGAGAAGTCACACAGGAGTGAAACCCTATGGATGCAATCAATGTGGGAAAGCTTTTAGGAGCAAGTCGTACCTCATTATACATCAGAGAACTCACACAGGAGAGAAACTCCATGAATGCTGTGAATGTGGGAGAGCCTTCAGTTTTAATTCACAACTTGTTATACATCAGAGAATTCACACAGGGGAGAATCCCTATGAATGCAGTGAGTGTGGGAAAGCCTTCAGTCGGAAATACCAGCTCATTTCACACCAGAGAACTCATGCAGGGGAAAAGCCCTATGAATGCAGTGATTGTGGGAAAACTTTTGGTTTGAAATCACAGCTCATGATACATCAGCGAACTCATACAGGAGAGAAGCCCTACGAATGCAGTGAATGTCAGAAAGCCTTTAATACAAAGTCAAACCTTATTGTACATCAGAGAACCCACACAGGAGAAAAACCATATGGTTGTAGTGAATGTGGGAAATCCTTTACTTTTAAATCACAGCTCATTGTACATCAGGGAGCACACACTGGGGTAAAACCCTATGGTTGTAATCAGTGTGGGAAAGCCTTCAGTTTGAAGTCACAGCTCATTGTACATCAGAGAAGTCACACAGGATTGAAACCCTATGGGTGCATTGAATGTGGGAAAGCTTTTAGGAGTAAGTCCTACCTCATCATACATACAAGGACTCACACAGGGGAGAAACCACATGAATGCAGTGAATGCGGGAAATCCTTCAGTTTTAACTCACAACTTATTGTACATCAGAGAATTCATACAGGAGAGAGTCCCTATGAATGCAGTGATTGTGGGAAAGCCTTTAATAGGAAAGACCAGCTCATCTCACATCAGCGAACTCATGCAGGGGAAAAACCTTATGGGTGTAGTGAGTGTGGGAAAGCCTTTAGTAGCAAGTCATATCTCATTATACATATGAGAACTCATTCAGGAGAGAAACCATATGAATGTCACAGATGTGGGAAAGCCTTCATTTGGAAGTCACTACTCATTGTACATGAGCGAACTCATGCAGGGGAAAACCCTTATAAATGCAGTCAGTGTGAGAAATCCTTCAGTGGGAAATTACGGCTCCTTGTACATCAGAGAATGCACACGAGAGAGAAGCCCTATGAATGCAATGAGTGTGAAAAAGCCTTCATTAGGAAGTCTCAGCTCATTGTACATCAGAGGACTCATTCAGGGGAGAAACCCTATGAATGCAGTGAGTGCGGAAAAACTTTCTCTCAGAAATCAATTCTCAGTGCACATCAGAGGACTCATACTGGAGAGAAACCTTGTAAATGCACTGAATGTGGGAAAGCCTTTTGTTGGAAGTCACAACTCATTATGCATCAGAGAACTCATGCAGATGAGAAACATATTGGTGAGTTAAATATAAGAAACTTTCTCTCAAAAGTGAATTCACAGGAATTCCTAGAAAATTCATAAAGGAGAGAAACTTTATAAATGGAATCATCTCATTATACACCATGTATGTATGGCATGTGGAAAAGAATCCACAGAAAGCTGTTTTTTATACACACACACACAAATCAGTAAATGTACACAGGAACTGTATGAATTCAGTGAACCCTCTGAAAGTTCTTAGCAGGAAGTCGCACCATGTCTTTAAGTTTGTGCAGTTGAGGAACAATATGAATGAAGTGAATATCAGAAACTCATTTCTTAACATGCTAACATCTGCAAAGAGTCAATTCCATATATGTTGAAGAAACCATGGTATAAAGTTAGGAAAATTCTTCACCTAGAAATGACAGGCTTCTAATAAAGTAAAAATTTGAATGAGTGAAGATCTATGAATGTTTTGTAAGCCTCTACAGGAAGATTTACTATTTTGATTCATCTGGAAAAAAATTTTCCTTTATAAATTTAGGGGAAATTATGCTTGTAAACTCTTAGGAAAAGCTTATAAAAAACTATCCAACTATCAATGATAAACATTTTATAGAATATAAAGATTTTCTTACCTGAGTAAATGTAATAATCATGATAATAATAAGGATCACATCAGAAGCCCTGCAGCAATGTTTAGGTGTTTTCTTCCTTTCTGTACTATAAAATATGTTTTATGGACTTTGGCATATTCTTATGGATGCCACATTTGATAAATTAACTAGATAACAATACTGTTCCCCAGGGATTTATACTCTGCATGGCAACATCTTTAAAATACAACTTGTTACTAGAATAATATGGCATATAAATGCATTTCAGTACCTTAAAACCTTTACTATTGTTTTGTACCCTCTGTAAATGGACCTGAAAGCTCTCTTTAGTTATATAATCAGTATAGCCCACGTTTCATGTGTTTGCATATCTGGAATCTGTCCTTCCCTTTTTGATTAGAATACCTGGATTTTCTTTAAGAGAATTGACAGTGTATGTAATGCATGCATGATCAGATCATCATTCAGGGTACCCTGCCAGGAGTTGGCTGAGATAGTCCAAAATTTAAATTTTTAATGGACTCCTTAGTACAGAAAATCAAACGTAGCTTTTGTTCTCAGGTAACATCTTGCTGCAAATATTAATTAGTTCCTTCTATATAGCTTACCCAGAATAGCTTTAGTTGTTGTCACTTCTTAATTCTAGTTCACTTCTCTCTTAACTTGATCTATCTGGTATCCTCTCAGTATATTTAAATGATACCTTTAAGTGATGTTGCTGAAGCCTGCAAGTATAGCTGTAGATTCAGGGCAGTGAAAAGTCATTCTACCAGTGGCTTACTTACAAAATCAGTTTTTTTTCATAACCTCACCAATTACCTTTTATCTATTAGCATTAATCTGGAAAGAGCTACAACCCTGAAAATAAGTTTAGGGCTATCTTGGAGGAATATGAGGATTTAAAACTGCAGATACTTCTAAAGCACCCACTACTTTGTGCCCTTCAGTGGGGAATCCCATTGCTTACCCAAAGAAACTGTTTCTTCCATGAAGGATATAGTTACTGATTTCTGAATCCCTAATGCTTATGCAGGGTCCAAAGTCAAGAAACTTGGAGTGAAGAATGATGACTCACAGAAGGGCAGAGAAAGCTTGCATAAGGAAAGAATTTCAGATATTTGCTATAGTCTATCCCCTAAACTTGGAAAATGTCATGAATATGTGTTTTGTCATTGATGTTCCAAGGAAGATACATACACATAATAAAGAATAAACATACTCTGTGTCCCACTCTCCAAGGTTTATTAGATTTTAAAGGTGCTGTGTTGTGTGATGCACATTCACATTCAGCCTCCTCCAGTAGAAGCCAGAGATGTCAGTGTAATGTTGGAGATGTAAATCAAGTACTGTGTGAAAGGATATTGCTGGATTGGGTTTGATCTTAAATGGAAAGTTTTCCAGGTGAATGAAACTGAGCAAAAATGAATAGATTTTTGTAAGCAAAAAAGAGTTAACAATTGAATCTCTGGCTTGAAAATCTACCTAATTCCTCTAACTCTGCCCTAGCCCCAGAAAAGAAAGATGTTCCTGAGACTTTCAGTAATAGTTAATATTTTTCAGGAACATTAAGGGAACGATAATTCTGATGTTTTACAGTGTTTCACAGGAATTAGATATTTGAGGGGAAAACGACAAAGTCATTTGTGAACATGTAATAGATTTTAAAATCCTAAATGGAATTATAGCAAAAACTCGATCCAATAATGGATAGTTTTTATTTCATTAAGTCATGACATTATTTAGTGTAGCAGAATGTTAGTAGTGAACCCAATATTTTATTACCAACAGGATCACTGTATTTTTCATAATATTAATGTGCCCAGCTACATTTTTACATCCTCTTTGTAGTTAAGTACAATCGTGCTAATTCTGAATAATGAAATGGAAATAGGAGTTACTGAGGAATAATATGAAGGTTTTTCTGAAGAAAAACATGTGAGGGAAGCCCCCTAGTGTCCTTTAATCTTTTCTTTTTAATATGCAGTATGCCAGATGTTGGGAGACTCAGCAGCCATCCTAGAAACTGAATTCCTCTTGAGGATGGAAGCCATCTGCTTAAGTGTGGTAGAGAGAGAACAGTGATGTGGCTCTCTGGTAATGATGGAGCTGCTATACCAACCCTAGACTACCAAGTCTGGGCATCTTTTTACACAAAAGAGAGGTGAACTGTCTTGTCCAAGTCTTTTTTGTTGTTGGGAGGAGACTTTGTTCTGTTATATGCACCTGAATCTGATCCTAATTAAAACATATTAGGATGCTTGGAAGATTTAATATTAAAAAATGTTTTTGTAAAATTAATCACTACTGTGGGGGAGAGGGGAAGCCATGAGTATTATCTCAGTGTGCATAGATAAATCAGTTGATGGGCTATAATTCCCATAGATGATTTTAAATTATTATTAAATTAGAGATAGAAGTTAAATCCTTTGTAAGTAGTATGTTCCAAAAACAAAAATGTCATACTTGATGATAAAACAGTAATTTAAACAGTATACCTTTAAATTAAGAACATTTAAATTGAGCATGCTCATCAATTTTATTGATCAATCTAATGGCAGTTCTAGTCAATATGTGAGAACAAAAAGTTGTAAGGAATTGGGGTTTCGGGTAGAAACAAAAATCCAATTGTGTGGAGTTGTCATTGTCTATTTAGAAAAACCAAAATGAACTATAGGTAAATACTTAAACTACAGGCTTTAAGGCAAGATGTTTTGTACAGCTCTGAAAGCTGGCAGCTTGACTGTGAGCACAAGCAGACCTCTACATCTCTGTGCTCAGATTAATCTGCCCTTAAAATATCTGAAGGCAGTTTGCAAATCAACAAAAAGTTTCAACAAACCTTAGTTGAAATGCAGATCAGATTCAGTCATCCTTACCCTATTTCCCAGTCTAAAAGTGGACACCTTTTTCTGGAAGTAAATATATATTCAGAGCAGAGTAAACATATATTCCCGTTCTGCTGTTTTCCTCTATTTCTTTGCATTGGTCACTGAGGAACGCTTTCTTATCTCTTCTTGCTGTTCTTTGGAACTCTGCATTCAGATGCTTATATCTTTCCTTTTCTCCTTGGCTTTTCACTTCTCTTCACAGCTATTTGTAAGGCCTCCCAGGAAAGCCATTTTGCTTTTCGGCATTTCTTTTCCATGGGGATGGTCATGATCCTTGTCTCCTGTACAATGTCACGAACCTCAGTCCATAGTTCATCAGGCACTCTATCTATCAGATTAGTCCCTTTAATCTATTTCTCACTTCCACTGTATAATCATAAGGGATTTTATTTAGGTCATACCTGAGTGGTCTACTGGTTTTCCCTACTTTCTTCTATTTAAGTCTGAATTTTGCAATAAGGAGTTCATGATTTGAGCCACAGTCAGCTCCTGGTCTTGTTTTTGTTGACTGTATAGAGCTTCTCCATCTTTGGCTGCAAAGTATATAATCAGTCTGATTTCAGTGATGACCATCTGATGATGTCCATATGCAGAGTCTTCTCTTGTATTGTTGGAAGAGGGTGTTTGCTATCACCAGTGCATTTTCTTGGCAAAACTCTATTAGTCTTTGCCCTGCTTCATTCCATATTCCAAGGCCAAATTTGCCTGTGACTCCAGTGTTTCTTGACTTCTTACTTTTGCATTCCAGTCCCCTATAATGAAAAGGACATCTTTTTGGGGTGTTAGTTCTAAAAGGTCTTGTAGGTCTTCATAGAACTGTTCAACTTCAGCTTCTTCAGCATTACTGGTAGGGCATAGACCTAACAGAAGCAGAAGATAATAAGAAGAGGTGGCAAGAATACACAGAAGAACTGTACAAAAGGGATCTTCAAGAACAGGATAATCACGATGGTGTGATCACTCACCTAGAGCCAGACATCCTGGAATGTGAAGACAAGTGGGCCTTAGCAAGCATCACTACGAACAAAGCTAGTGGAGGTGATGGAGTTCCAGTTGAGCTATTACAAATCCTGAAAGATGATGCTGTGAACGTATTGCACTCAATATGCCAGCAAATTTGGAAAACTCGGCAGTGGCCACAGGACTGGGAAAGGTCAGTTTTCATTCCAATCCCAAACAAAGGCAATGCCAAAGAATGCTCAAGTTCAGTTCAGTTCATTTCAGTTCAGTCACTCAGTCGTGTCGGACTCTGCGACCCCATGAATCGTGGCACGCCAGGCCTCTCTGTCTATCGCCAACTCCTGGAGTTCACTGAGACTCACGTCCATCCAGTCAGTGATGCCATCCAGCCATCTCATCCTCTGTCGTCCCCTTCTCCTCCTGCCCCCAATCCCTCCCAGCATCAGAGTCTTTCCAATGAGTCAACTCTTCGCATGAGGTGGCCAAAGGACTGGAGTTTCAGCTAGCATCATTCCTTCCAATGAACGCACAAGACTAATCTCCTTTAGGATGGGACTGGTTGGATCTCCTTGCAGTCCAAGGGACTCTCAAGAGTCTTCTCCAACACCACAGTTCAAAAGCATCAATTCTTTGGCACTCAGCTTTCTTTATAGTCTAACTCTCACATCCATATATGACTACTGGGAAAACCATAGCTTTGACCAGATGGACCTTTGTTGGCAAAGTAATGTCTCTGCTTTTGAATATGCTATCTAGGTTGGTCATAACTTTTCTTCCAAGGAGTAAGCGTCTTTTAATTTCATGGCTGCAGTCACCATCTGCAGTGATTTTGGAGCCCCCCAAAATAAAGTTTGACACTGTTTCCACTGTTTCCCCATCTATTTCCCATGAAGTGATGGGATAGGATGCCATGATCTTTGTTTTCTGAATGTTGAGCTTTAAGCCAGCTTTTTCACTCTCCTCTTTCACTTTCATCAAGAATGCTCAAACGACTGCACAACTGCACTCATCTCACATGCTAGTAAAGTAACGCTCAAAATTCTCCAAGCCAGGCTTCAGCAATATGTGAACCATAAACTTCCAGATGTTCAAGCTGGTTTTAGCAAAGGCAGAGGAACCAGAGATCAAATTGCCAACATCTGCTGGATCATCAAAAAAGCAAAAGAGTTCCAGAAAAACATCTATTTCTGCTTTATGGACTATGCCAAAGCCTTTGACTGTGTGGATCACAATAAACTGTGGAAAATTCTGAAAGAGGTAGGACTACCAGACCACCTGATCTGCCTCTTGAGAAATCTGTATGCAGGTCAGGAAGCAACAGTTCAAACTGGACATGGAACAACAGACTGGTTCCAAATAGGAAAAGGAGTACGTCAAGGCTATATATTCTCACCCTGCTTATTTAACTTATATGCAGATTACATCATGAGAAATGCTGGGCTGGAAGAAGCACAAGCTGGAATCAAGATTGCTGGAAGAAATATCAATAACTTCAAATATGCAGATGACACCACCCTTATGGCAGAAAGTGAAGAGGAACTAAAAAGCCTCTTGATGAAAGTGAAAGAAGAGAGTGAAAAAGTTGTCTTAAAGCTCAACATTCAGAAAACAAAGACCATGGCATCTGGTCCCATCACTTCATGGGAAATAGATGGGGAAACAGTGGAAACAGCATCAGACTTTATTTTGGGGGGCTCCAAAACCACTGCAGATGGTGACTAGCCATTAAAAAGACGCTTACTCCTTGGAAGAAAAGTTATGACCAACCTAGATAGCATATTCAAAAGCAGAGACATAACTTTGCCAACTAAGGTCCGTCTAGTCAAGGCTATGGTTTTTCCTGTGGTCATGTATGGATGTGAGAGATGGACTGTGAAGAAGGCTGAGCACCCAAGAATTGATGCTTTTGAAGTGTGGTGTTGGAGAAGACTCTTGAGAGTCCCTTGGACTGCAAGGAGATCCAACCAGTCCCATCCTAAAGGAGATTAGTCTTGTGTGTTCATTGGAAGGAATGATGCTAAAGCTGAAACTCCAGTCCTTTGGCCACCTCATGCGAAGAGTTGACTCATTGGAAAAGACCCTGATGCTGGGAGGGATTAAGGGCAGGAGGAAAAGGGGACGACAGAAGATGAGATGGATGGATTGGATCACCGACTGGATGGACATGAGTTTGAGTAGACTCCAGGAGTTGGTGATGGACAGGGAGGTCTGGTGTGCTGCGATTCATGGGGTCGCAAAGAGTCAGACACAACTGAGCGACTGAACTGAACTGAACAAAGAGAAATCCAAGCTCAGATCATTTCACTGGTCATTGCTATCAAACATTTGATAGAAGTAATACCAATTCTACACAAACTCTTTCAGAAAATAGATGACAAATCTTAACTCATTTTATGAAGTTAGTATTACTCTGATTTTTTAATAAAAGATCCTACAAATGTTCTTTATGAACACAGATGTAAAATCTTCAATATTAGTTAATTTACCCTGAAATAAGTAAAGGGTAATACAAGAAGATAAACAGGAGCTTATCTTGGGAATAGGAAACTGATTCAGTTTCAGAATTCAATCACTAATTCATACTTGAATAACTAAAGGAAATCACATGATCACATCAATAGGTGTAGTAAAAGCATCTGTTCAAGTTCCACAGCACCCATTAAAAAAACAAGCAAAAAAAAAAACACCTCAGCAGGACTTCCCTGGTGGTGCAGTAGATGAGAATCTGCCTGTTAGTGCAGGAGACACGGGTTTGATCCTTGATCCAGGAAGGTTCCACATGCTGCAGAGCAAATGAGCCTGTGCAGCACAACTATTGAGCCCATGCTCTAGAGCCTGTGAGCTGCAACTACTGAGCCCCCATGCTGCAACTACTGAAGCCCATGCTCCTAGAGCTTGTACTCCACAACAAGAGAAATCACTGCAATGAGAAGCCCTCACACCACAATGAAGAGTACCTCCACTCACTGCAACTAGAGAGAGGCTGCACAAAGCAACAAAGACTCAATGCAGCCAAAACAAATTAAAAAGAAACCTCATGCGTAGTGTTACAAAACAAAAAACAGCAAATCAGGAATAAAAAGTCGCTTCCTCAAACTAATGAAGCACATCTGAAAAAGGTGTATAGTTAATGTAAGGGTGAAAATGAATAGCTTCCCCTAAAATTGAGAGCAAGTCAACTGTATCCACTTTCACCACTCTGTTTCAACATTGTACTAGAAGACTTAGCTGACTTCATTAGGCAAGAAAGAGAAAAGGATAGAGATTAGAAAGAAAGAACAACAGCCATACTGAAAGACAGCATGACTGTCATCACTGAAACTCCTAAAACTTTACCAAAAAAAAAAAAAAAAACCCACCATAAGTCAATTTAGCAAGATAGCAAAATATAAAAGCAACATTCAGTTGATGTATGGCAAAACCAATACAATATCGTAAAGTAATTAGCCTCCGATTAAAATAAATTTATATTAAAAATAGAAATTTTTTTAAAAATACATAAAATCAACATTCAAAACTCAGTTCTGTTTTTACATACTTGGAATATACAATGGGAAGTTTGAGTTAAATGCACCACTATTTATGACAGGATCAGAAAACATGGAATAATTAAATGTAAGTCAAGTGAAATGCTGAGAACAGCAATGAAGAGGGGAGTAACAATGACCTAGATACTGAAAGGATGTTCCCTGTTAATGGATTGGAAGATTCAATGTTGTTAAAGTGTCAGTGTTCTCCACACGGATTTTTACTTTCAATCCCTTTCCTATCAAATTCCCAGGAAGATCTGTGAAAACTGACAAACATCCTGAAACATGTGAAATAGCAAAGGAACTAGCATACTCACAGTTTTCAACAGGAAAAACAGTTCAAAACATACACTATTTTATTTCCAGGCCTATCATAAAGTTACAGTAGCTATAACAGTACGGACTTCTGAAAGGACAGACATATCAACTAGTAAAACAGAAGAGAGTCCTGAATAAAACTACCCACTACATAGTGAACTGATTTTTGTCAAAATTACA
Source organism: Ovis canadensis (assembly GCF_042477335.2). Classification (NCBI taxonomy): domain Eukaryota; kingdom Metazoa; phylum Chordata; class Mammalia; order Artiodactyla; family Bovidae; genus Ovis; species Ovis canadensis. The sequence goes on from NC_091261.1 coordinate 54,678,071, forward strand.
AAAGCAATTCATTGGAAAAAGGATAGTCTTTAAAAAAAAATGGTGCTGAATCACTTGCACATCTATTTGAGAAAAATGTATATGTATCTTGGTCTATACTTAACCATATACAAAAACCAATTTTCTGAGGAGTATACTAGAGGTTGAGCTTCATCCAGCTAAAAGATTGATGGTGAGCATTTAATATATTTAATTTCACATCTAAGACTAAAATGAGGGTTGAGCAGATGGAAGAATACTATACAGAAATATTTTCTGGTAAAGTAAGAACACGAGTAAGCATAGAAAGAGGAAAGAGAGGGTTGGGGAAAATAAGATACTTCCATTAATAGGAAATCAAAGGATACCACTTTAATTCTTAGGCTGCTGATAATAAAAGGTGGAGAAACACGAGATTCGGAACACTAGAAGATGATATAGAAGTAACTGGAACAAAAATATGAAGCCTAAATTACAAAGGAAATTACTTGAAAGAAAATAATGCAACACAGGAAAAAAAAAAGTAAAGATAAATAGGTTGCACTGAAATAACAGGGAAGGGCAGGAGAGAAACCATTTATGATGGTAGAATTCCCATGATAAACAGAAGAAATGATGAAGTTGGAAGATTGTCTTTAGGCAGCAACTATAGTAAGGATTGTTTCAGGCAGAAATTAATGAATGCTAAAACTTGTAAACAAAAATGTTACAAGGAACAAATACTTGTCTCAAAGTATTTTCCTCGCGGATATTTCTTAATTACAAAAGTATTATTTTTAGATTGAGAAATTTCAGAAATTAGGAAATATTTTTAGGTAGATGATGGTTAAATACAATGCTAAAACGTGTTTGAAGGAAAATGCATAACTTTATTAAGAAAAAGGTTGAAAACTAATTATCTAGCCTTCTATTTTAGGAAGCCACAGAAGCAAAGCAAACTCAGAGAATGTAGCAGGAAGGCAATAAGGAAGATCAGAAATTGATTAAACAGGAACCATACGTACAAGAGAGAAAGTACCACAGAAAGTTGATTATTTGATTAATTCACTTCTGATCAAGAAAAAGGAAAAAAAATACCTTGCCAGTAACCAGTATGAAAAGGGATATCACAACAAGATTTTACATGAAAGAAAATAAATGTATAAGAAGGTTATGTGATAGGCAAACATATTTGACAGTTTAGATGATAAGGACAAATTCCTTAGAAATCCCAACTTATTAATAAAATGAGCAAAAGAAATAAAAAATTAGTACTAAATCTATTGAAGAAATTGAATCCAAAATCTAAAACCTTCCACAAAGAGATTGAAGCCTAGCTGACTTCACTAGTGAATTCTTCTGATTTAAAGAAGAAAAAATTCTAGTTCTATAAAAATTTCCAGATAATAGAAAAAGTGAGAGAATGCTTCCTGATACTTTTTACAGGACCTGCATAACTTTGGTGTCAAAATCCAACAGACACATTAGGAAAAAAATGAAAATATAGACATTTATTTCTCATGAACAGAGATGCAAAAATCCTAAAAAGTGAATTAGATGGAATCTAATGATATGTAAAACCTACATCATAATCAAGTATGGTTAAAAAAACAAACAAAACCCACTGTGATCCAACAGTTACAGAATAAGAGAAAAAACAACTCAAGACGTGCAGAAGACAGCTGCCAATATTAAACAGGCATTTAGAGAAAAAGCTCTTAAAACTAGTAATACAGAGGTACTTCCTTAATCTGACAAAGCATATATATCTACAAAAGAAATCTATCATAGACATCATGTTGCACACATATGATTTCAAGTTAAATATTTAATGTTCTCTCCCTGCATACATTATTACCTCTTTAACATTGTGAATATTTTTGTCCTAACCCATACAATAAGTTTTTTAAAAAGAAGGTTGGAAAGAAAGAAAAATAAGTCATTCCTACACAATATGTTTATGTACTTAGAAAATCCAAAGAAATCTGCAAATAAAACTTACAGATTTAAGTGAATTTAGCAGAGTTGCTAGGTAGAATGTCAATACACAAAAGTCTACTGTATTTCTATATATTACAAAACAAGTAGATAATGGAACTAAAAGTATCATAGACAACAGCATCAATTTATTAAATGATTAGAAATGAATCTAAAGAAAGGTTTGAAATTAAACAAGTAAGATCTATTTTGTATTTGTGGATTGGAAGACTCAAGTTGCTTTCAAGCATTGCCCAAATTTATCAATTCAGTGCTATCTCACAGTCCTAGTAGATGCATTTTTGTCACAATTAACAAGCTGATTCTGAAATCCATGCGAAAATGCAAAGGGCGAAGCATAGCAAAGACAAAGAGGAGGAAAACTGAAGGATACACACTGAACATTGACTTAGTGATTATTATAATAGTATAGTTTTGTATAAAGCTAGACAAACAGAGCAGTTGAACAACAGACCAGAGAACCCATTAGCAGACCCCGACATGTGCCATCATCTGATTTCAGACAAAAAGTGACACTGCAGTGTAGTGGTGGAAACACTATGCAATAAGTCATGTAGGCCAATTGGATATCCTCTGGAGTGAACTGACACCGCCCACCCCACCCCCCATACCTTACACCATAAGTTAAAATTTCTAGCTGAATTGTACACCTAAATGTGAAGGGGAAAATTAGACCTTCTAGAAGCTTATGGGGGGGTGGGGACTTGTAGCTTTTGAAAAGGCAGGTCAAGTGCAAAAACAGGAAAAGCTAATGTTTGGTGACTTAAATCAAGGGTGGTTACCGTGGAGGGATAGTGACTAGACAGGGCATGAGAGAGCCTTCAAGCATGCTGTAAGTGGTGAGGACACAGTACCTGCACATGAAGAAATCAGAGGTAAGCCCTAAAGATTCATGCACTTTTATATAAACTGTAAAGATAGAGAATCAAAACATCAAGAACATTCACAATGTGCTTTCATTTCCTTGGACTTGTCTGTTCAACTTTTTGCATGTAATATTATGTTAATCTAAAATGCTTTTGGTTAAATATCTAGGCTTTTTTTAAACAACAAAAATAGATAAACAGATTGATTTTTTCGTGCTCTGCACAGAGTAGGGAATCAGCAACTCCTGAGAAGATGGGTTCTTCAAATGCAGGGACACTCATTCGTCTGTGATGTCAGTGTCCCGAGTGGACCTGGAGCATGACCAGCATCAGGAAAGTGGGCTGAGTGATGAGGATGCAGGTTACACTGCGACTCCCCTCCTCCTCTCCCACCCTCCAGTTCAGGGTGCTGCCAGGCGACAGGACAACCACACACCTCAAACCCACCCTCTGCCAGTTCTGTGACTGTAGACCAGTGACTTAACCTTCTGATGGGTACCTTGTCATTTGGAAATGAGGCAAAATACCCACCTCACAGAGTCATATATGCTCAGTAAACAGTCCCTGGGCTCCAAGACCCTGTCCCCACCTCATCCCTGACCAAACACCAGCAGGAGAGAAGGGTTGCAGTAGGTGAAGTGGGTCTTATTTGGGCACAGCACCACTGCCTAGCCACCTCTGAGCATGAAGCAAAAGCAAAAATCAGTAGTACTCATCTCATCTTTAAATTTTTTGTGTTCATTGTGAATTCTCTGGCAAAAAAAAAAAAGTGTTTTTAAAATGCAAATCAAAACCACAATGAGGTACCATTTCATGCCAGTCAGAATGGCTGCTATCCAAAAGTCTACAAGCAATAAATGCTGGAGAGGGTGTGGAGAAAAGGGAACCCTCTTACACTGTTGGTGGGAATGCAAACTAGTATAGCCACTATGGAGAACAGTGTGGAGATTCCTTAAAAAACTGGAAATAGAACTGCCATATGACCCAGCAATCCCACTGCTGGGCATACACACCAAGGAAACCAGAATGCAGAAACACATGTACCCCAATGTTCATCGCAGCACTGTTTATAATAGCCGGGACATGGAAGCAACCTAGATGTCCATCGGCAGACAAATGGAAAAGAAAACTGTGGTACATATACACAATGGAGTATTACTCAGCCATTAAAAATAATACATTTGAATCACTTCTAATGAGGTGGATGAAACTGGAGCCTATTATACAGAGTGAAGTAACCCAGAAAGAAAAACAGCAGTACAGTATACTAACACATATATATGGAATTTAGAAAGCTGGTAACGATAATCTTGTATGCGAGACAGCAAAAGAGACACAGATGTATAGAACAGACTTTTGGACTCTGTGGGAGAGGGCGAGGGTGGGATGATTTGGGAGAATGGCATTGAAACATGTATAATATCATATGTGAAATGAATCGCCAGTCCAGGTTCAATGCATGATACAGGATGCTTGGGGCTGGTGCACTGGGATGACCCAGAGGGATGGTATGGGGAGGGAGGTTCAGGATGGGGAACACGTGTACACCCATGGTGGATTCATGTTGATGTATGGCAAAACCAAAACAATATTGTAATTAGCCTCTAATTAAAATAAATAAATTTATATTTTTTAAAAATAAAAATACTGTGTTGTTTGGTTCCTCACTCGCCTCCCCCTAGTGCAGGCCTTATTTGGACAGTAAAGTTCTCCAGCCTGGGCCTTACAGATCCAGACTCAGGGAGTGTCGGGCACCCACATGCTGGTCATGACCCTGAGTGGTGATGCTGGCACCCGGGGTGATGGAGATGTGCTACAGAGGACCTGCACAGGACCCAGAGGAGGGGGCTGTACAGCTTTGTTACCTTGAAAGACCTGTAACTGGAATGCAACTCATCTGAGCTTGAAGGAGAACAGGGTCTAATCCTCTAGCAGGGCTGGCAGCCTCAACTGCCTCTGGGTCAGTGTGTGCGGAGGGTCTTCCTGTTCCCTGCGCCCATCTACCACCTGCCTTCTTCCAAGAAGGAAGGGCAGCTGAGTCACTCTTTGAAGCTCTTGCTTACACTTCCTCTGTCCTTCACAGCGTTCTACCTGGGATGTAAAGTATCCCCTCTTTTTCTGTCCAGCATTGCTTTCCCAAGGTGTTCCCCAGATGGCCTGCTGCCTGGAATTCTGTGAACCCAAGGCGGGGCCAAAGAACTGGTCTCCAACAGCTACAAGCACCCAATATGCAGACAGACATTCAACAAATCTGATACCTCCACCCCAGAGGTACTTACCCTGGGGGCTTCAAGAAGGCATCCTGGGGCAGTGAGGGTGGGGCAGGAACTCCCTCAGGGAGACCCTGGGGATGAAGGTAATTCCCTGGATTGAAGAGAGGGGTTTAGGGTGAAAAGGGGGTGCTTAAGAGGCCCTATCCAGATGAGCTTTAAGTCTTTTGTGCATCAGGGATTTTTTAAAATGTGTTCAGGTAATCATTACGGGGGAAAGTACATTAATGGCCAGAAAATTTCTGTACAAAAGTCATAAAGGAGAAGTTACCTTACCAAATTTTGAATGTGTTAAAAATGAAGAATGTAGGTAAGAAACAAAATGATGAAAAAGAAGATAGCACATGAAGAGTTATTGATTCATTTAATGATCTCAGTCCAGTTGAGGTAGGAGATAGATGGGCTCCAGGTTAGACATTTACAACTGGCCTCCTGTTTGCCTGTTGTGGGGCAGGAAAAAGTGGGCTTCAGGTTGGATACTTATAACTGTTAGCATTTTCTGAGACAAGAGATGGGTGGGCTCCAGTTGAATTTACAATCAGCCTCCTGCTTGCCCTCCAAAATGGAAGTAACAAGAGAAACAGGGTAAATAGCCAGTCTTTGTCTCTTGTAAACGCCTTAAGGTAATAGTCATGGCAACAGTCAAGGTAATAACCATGGCAAGGACAAAGAGGTGCAAAACTGTGTTTTGAGTAAAGGATTAAGGAATCTGCACACACACCCCCAACTCTTTTTTGGGACAAGGGAGACACTACACATAGGCAGAAAAGCTCCTTGGGGTCAAAAGTCAGGGGATAATTCCAGGCCATAATGAGTCTTGCTCCTTCCAGAAAATTTCACTTCGAGATCCATCTTGGCTGACAGGTGTGTGTGTACATGAGGGGGAGGGTCCTGAGACAAATTAACTGGAGCGAGGGGGGACAAAGCAAGATGACTGGCCTGAAGGGAGACAAAAACCGGGAAAAGTGCCCCCTTATGAGGGATTTGAGGTGAAGTGAAGGTGAGGTGAAGTCGCTCAGTCGTGTCTGACTTTTTGCGACCCTGTGGACTATAACCTACTAGGCTTCTCCATCCATGGGATTCTCCAGGCAAGAATACTGGAGTGGACTGCCATTTCCTTCTCCAGGGGATCTTCCCGACCCAGGGATCGAACCCGGGTCTCCGGTATTGGAGGCAGACGCTTTAACCTCTGAGCCACCAGGGAAGCCCAACTTCCCAAATTCAAGATTCTCTCTCTGAGCTCACCCGTGTACCTTTCCACATGTATTTTTCTTTTCAGTAAACTTTCCACTTTGCAATTTAACTTCTGCCTTCTTGTCTGAATTCATTCTTGACTAGTCAGGCAAGGACTAGGGACTCTGACCCTAACTGCTGTAGCCCAGTGGTTAGGACTCCTAGTCCAGAAAACTAAGATCTTGCTTCCAGCCACTGCTTGTTGCAAGCAGCTGCTTACTGCTGGATGCATCTGAAATCACAATGAGGAAAGGCCTGTTTTTACAAATAATAAACTTCACCAAAGAGAAGAGAAGGTACAGAGAGGGTCAAAGTCACAGAGCTATTAAACAGTTGAACTGGGAGTCCACACCAGGTACCCTGGGTCCAGAAGAGAACAGGAAACCTGGAAACAGCAGGTCAGTATGCTTTAGAATGCATTATGTGGTGATGACTGCATTTCAGACTAGAGAGCATGGAAGAAGGGAGGCAGCATCTGTTTACAGTGGGTGTTGGATACTTAAATTTTGGCCTACCTTTTGTTGGAAGGTTAGACCTCGATCAAAAATGAAGTTTATGAAGAGTTTGCCCCGATTTAGAATACTTAAAATTATTATGTGCTTAAGTTAAGAATGTAAGCTTTTGAATCTGACAGGTACAGAAGCCACTTACTAGTGGAAAGTTTTAAAATTCACTAGATCTATTCCCTTATTAGTAACAAGGAAACGTAACACTCACTCAGAGGAGGCTAGCTGCTGCTGCTAAGTCGCTTCAGTCGTGTCCAACTCTGTGTGACCCCACAGACGACAGCCTACTAGGCTCCCCCGTCCCTGGGATTCTCCAGGCAAGAACACTGGAGTGGGTTGCCATGTCCTTCTCCAATGCATGAAAGTGAAAAGCGAAAGTGAAGTCGCTCAGTTGTGCCCGACTCTTAGCGACCCCATGGACTGCAGCCTACCAGGCTCCTCCATCAATGGGATTTTCCAGGCAAGAGAACTGGAGTGGGGTGCCATTGCCTTCTCCCAGAGGAGGCTTGGGAGGCTCAAATAAGACATTTGTAAAGAGTAACTTTTTACCTGGTAGCCAAAAATAGTCATTGATTTTATAGCAACAAATTAGAATCATGGCATTTGTTAAATTAAATTTAATTTTATAATATGGGTACTTGGACATTTGGGGTTCCATTGAGGTTTTAACTTCACTGGTGCTTAATGGTGAGAGCAACCAGAAAAGTTGTCACTGAACTCCCAGCTGGCCCTGGAGAAAGGGCCTGAGATAGCATTCCCACAGCGGCAGGGTTTCCCACAGCAAACCTCTCATTTCCTCTCTGTTCACCCACATCCCCTGTGTATACTGAGTCGGTGTGGGGGAGGGGGTGTGTGCTTCCTCCAACCCCATGGTCTATGGTTTGTTTTTTCACTTCTTGAACCTTAAAACAAGAAAAACCGATTATCTTTTTATAAAAATTAGAAAACATGGATAAGCAAAAAAAAAAAAGAAAGAAAATTTAAAAGCCAAATAAAAATGATAAATAAAAACAAAATAACAATGTGGTATTTATCATTTTATGTCTTATCTTTTCAAATGGGCTCTGTACCACTCACCCTGTTTTTGTAACAGGCTGTTTTCATGGTACAATGTATTACAAGTTGAGTCAGGAAGCATCTTCCTGGGCACAACTACTGATTATCTTCCAGGAGCTCATCCTCTTTCTGCAGTGTGATCTACTTAGCAAATCTCCCACCAGATCTTTGGATTGTTTCCAGATTGTTCTGTAAACAGAAACTGAAATGTTTCTCTTTTGCCCAAAGTGTTGCATAAGCTTAGGCATGAGCTTTGACCTCAAGAGAATTTTTACCTAGACCATCATTTAAAAACCAATGTGAAGGGGCTTCCCTAGTGGCTCAATGGTTAAGAATCCTCCTACCAGTGCAGGAAAGGTGGGTTCAATCCCTGATCAGGGAAGAGCCTACATGCCATGAAGCAGCTAAGCCCTTGTGCCTCAGCTGAGCACTGAGCCCACGCTCTGGAGTTCCCAGAGCCCTAACTACTGAAGCCTCTGCACCTAGAGCATGTGCTCTGCAGCAAGAGAAATCACTGCAATGAGAAGCCAGGGAACTGCACCTAGAGACTAGTGCCACACACACCTCCCCCCGCCCCCACCCCTCAGCCCCAGCCTTCCCCTCCTCTCCCACTAAAGAAAGGCCCCAGCATCAAGACAGACACAAACAGAGACAAAAATGAATGTATATATAGGGCTTTCCCAAGTGGCTCAGATGGTAAAGAATCCGTCTGCAATGCAGGAGACCTGGGTTTGATTCCTGACTGGGGAAGATCCCCTGCAGAAGGGAATGGCAACCCACTCCAGTATTCTTGCCTGGAGAATCCCATGGACAGAGGAGCCTGGCAGGCTACAGTCCATGGGATCACAAAGAGTCCCTGAGCAACTAACACTCCTCCTGGTTTCATCTCTAGGGCACCTTCCACTTGCTGTGCAAAACTCACAGGACTGTAACCTGCACAGGGGAGATCTCAGAATTGTCCAAGCAGGTGACGGCAGTTCTGTGGTTTCCCCTGCATGTGAAGCAGGGGCTTGGAGAACTCAGGTCCCCAGGCCCCCACCATCACAAAGGCTTCTCCACCCCGCGGAGCTGAGCACCCAGGATCCCACGGGGGTGAGATCCACGGGGGCGTCTGCTGCGACCGGAGCTCCTTGAAGGCGCTCCCTCCCGCACAGTGCAGCGGGTGCGCATCTACCCAGGCACAAGAGAGATCAGAGTGTCTGCCCCACAGGCTGCCACCCCAGCAGGGCTTCGGCTCTACAGAGCTCCAGGGCAGTGTTGTGGGGTCAGTCCAGGATTACAGCTTCCTCCTGCTGCAGGGTGGGGATCATGGGACCCTCTTCTCCACCCCAGCCCATGACTCTCAGGCTCCCTTGCTTCTGAGGCCCAAGGATACGCAGACCCAGGCTGGATGGCGCCGCCGACTCACCGCCAACCTCTCGGTTCTCGGTTCTCGGGCAGCCCTCCTGAATTCCACGCACGTTCCCTGGAGAACTTCTCGGCTCACCAAGAACCACCAGAACCCCCTGAACCCAAGTGGGCCCCCAAAGGCCCCGGATTTAGGGGTCACAGGCCAGCATTGTCCAGCCGAGCTGACACACTGATTGACTGAGGCCTCGATACTTTATAGTGACTGCACCTCCCCAACTCCTCTCCAGAGGTGCAATGGGAGCCCGCGCAGAGCATGGAGGGGTGGGGGGAGCATAGCAAGTTCCAGGGCAGGTTCCTGACGGTGAAGGCCTTCCTCAGAGAAGAGGGTATTGCACTGCCCCACCCTCTGTGCCTGTCCTGGGACAAGGCCAGACTTCTCCTCCCAATAGATGTGAGTGAGGTGTGGGCAGCCTCTGGCCTTTCTGAGTCTGGGGCTTGCACAGAGGCACGTGAGCTGCAGAAGAGCCTCCTGGCTGCGGGGTGCCTTCCCCTGGATTGCAATTGATTGTGCTTGCCCAACAAATGTTCTGTTAAAGTTTAATGTTCTGAGCCATGCCGCCCCTCCATTTACTTAACTATCCTGGACACCTTCCCTTCTCAAACTGGGCCCACATTTCGCTGCCCGAGGGCACTAATCCATGCATCAGGACCCTGATGATCAACACTCAAATCCTTTCTAATGGCTCTGTTTTATCAGAAGCGTCCTGTGGGCATCTCTGCCCTCTGCTCCTCACTTGGTCGTTTTGCCCCAGAATTGAGGAATTTCCCTGGAGATGGAAGCAGCAGTGTCAAGCACACAGGCCCTGGGGCTGAGTGGGCTGCAGCTCCCAGCACCCCTAACCCCCTTTGGTGAGGACTTTTGACACCCAGGACTGTCTCCTCCGGGAATGGGACCTTGACCCTAGCCTCCCCATCGTGTTGGTCAACAGAGGTGATACAGCGGGAAACTAAGCCAGGTTTGCGCCCTCAGGGCTCACAGGATAGTGGGAGAGGCAGAGGAATAACGGGCACTTCCACGTAATTGCTGGAAGGTGAGGTGAAGTAGGGAGCTGCTGAGAACCTAAGACCCCTTTAGAGACCCTGGCAACTTTCCCCAGAGGGGGCATCTAAGCTAAGACCACCTTACTCTGCCCTCACAGCCCAACGGTCCCCAGGCTCACTGCTTCCCCCTACCTCCCCCCCCACCCCATCCCCCGGCAGCCCCATCCCATCCCATCTTCATCCCCAGAACCTCAAGGCCAAGCATCAGGAGCGACAGACGTGCCACTCAGATGGCCACTCACCTTCTAGGGTCCCTAAAACTCAGACCTTTCAGTTTTAAAGTGTTTCTTTGTTTTGAAAAGATAGAAAATTTACACAAAGTTGAAAATGGAAAACAAAGATCTTTTTGTCTTTGAATCATTTGAGAATAAGTTAATGACCAGATACCACATCATCCCTTCACTCTGGGTGAAAGGAGGAGAGAAACCACCTGAACCAGCAGGTGGGTGGAGACCTGGAGCTCAGCCAGGAGGCCCCGCCCCTCAGGGGCGTGGCCAGGAGGAGTGACAGGAGCACATGCACTGGAAAAGGTTGTGGCCTTTACAGGGACCATTTGGGTTTGGTGGGGACAGAGAAGGGTGACACAATGACTGCAGTCTAGGCACCTTGTTATCTGAGGAACAACAGGCCTCCCTGCGTTAATAGCACTAAGACCATTATCCCAGTGAATTCTCAACAAACAGCCCCGCTGAGCTGAGAAAACAGAGGCTTGGTATGTCGGCTGGCTGCTCAGGGCCATGAGGTCAGAGCTGAGGACCCTCCGGAGTGTGGACTGCTTGCCTTGCCCTCTGAGCTTCCTGAGGCTTGATCTGCCCTGAAGTGGAGGGAGAGGGCTGGGTGAAGCTCCTCCCTTCCCAGTTAGGAGACAGTGAACAGGGCAGATGTAATCAATGGGGATCCTGCTGATTTCAAATAAAGACTTGGGTTTTCTTTCATACTGTAGGGGATTTTGAGACTTCCCTTATATAGATCCCAGGTTCAACAAAGGGACAAAAAAGCAAAGATACATATGGCACAGTGCTAAGTGAAAACAATATTTTTTTTCTCTACTATCCAACAAATTTGTGAAGAGTGACTTTCTACCCTCTGACATTGCTAGTGAGGGAGGATTGGACATCAATTCCCTTGGGAGAGGGATTGAGAGGCACTCTAGTTGGAAAACCCTGGCAGGGCCCCGGGGAGCTTCAGATTCCAGATGGGGTTCCAGGCCCGCCCTAGTCATCTCAGGCCCTCCACAACCACTCTCAGATCAGGCTGGCCCCAGTGGTTGGTGGACTGGGACACCTGCCCCATTACCAGGGCAATGGAGTAGCTGAAGCATCCACTGGCTCCTCCAGCATCTCCTGGGCTAGGTAGCCAGGGCGGGAGGCATCAGGAGTAAGCCTGGCTATCACTACAGGGCGCCTCCACCGCAGTTTTGTTCCCCAGGTGAGGCAGAGGACCATCTGCACAGAATCGAGCCAGAAAGGGAACAAGATGACACCTCAACGGTGCGTGGATAATATGGGGGGGCGAGGAACTTGGTTGCCAGCACTGACCTTCCCAGCCTGCCAGCCTTGGCCTGGGATGCTAGTGATGGATGAACAGACTTCCAACACCTAACAACCTGCTCCTGCCCCCTCATCTCCTACCTTCCCCACCTCTCTCTCTCAAACACACACAGGAACTGACCAGATATGTTGGGATGCCCATATGGAGTTACAGCTGTGGCCTGGGAGGCCTGGCCAGGGCTGCCCTGTGTTACCTTCGGGGGCCTCTTGCCAAATGACCAGAGGTGTCGGAAGTGAGGGCTGACCTTGTGTCTGAAATGGCCCCCACTCTCAGCTTTGCAGAAGCTGGGGCCCCAGAATGTCAGGCCACAATATGAGAACAGGTCACTGCATTGAGCACCTCTGGTCACGTGAGTAGGATAGCCAGCTGGCTCTAGAATGTGGCTGCTGGGTTACCACATTTCAAGTTCTGTTTTGCTGTGTCACCGAGGAAGTGAGGTCACTTCTTCCTTCAAACCCACTCAAAGCCCCATCTTGACTACACAGCTCTCCCCACCACTTCTTGGAAATGGAATCAGGATCCTGCTTTGAGAAGGCAGTTCTCTATCCTGGAAAAGCCTCCCAGACTGGGTCCTCCCCCGTCTCCAGACCTGCACAGTGGGGACCAGACTGGTATCTACTTCCTGGGGACACCATTGGTGAATGTGAAACAATGCCTTCAACATCTGTGTGCTGGTGTCACGTGTATTTGAGGCACAGATCATTATTACAAGAAGGGTTGGACACTGCAGGGAATACCTCTCGAAGCAGGTCTGGGTTCCAGCCAAGTGATCTTGGGAAAGTCACTGCCCACTGTTCTCATTTTCAGGTCTGCACCTCAAAGGGTAGAAATCAGAGGAGATTCAGATGTTGTCATCCACTGGCATAAACTTTCCAGCCCCCCCTGCTTAGATTCAGGTCCTTGTGCCTCTTGGTCCATTTGTTGGGCAGGCTCCACAAGGACTCTCAGTGACAGCTGCCTCCAGGTGTGTACATCCCTATGTGACACTGACATCCTCATGTGAGCAACAGAATGCAGCCCAGGTGATAGGATGTCACATCCATTATAATAAAAACTGACACTCCCCTCTTACTTGCTCTCTTGAGTTCTCCCTTTCTCCCTCTGTTCCTCAGTTAGCATCTCTCTCCTTCTCTGTCTCTCTCTGTGTCTCTCTCACTTGGTTTTTCTGGAACTGGGAGAACAACCACAGGTGCTTTGAGCTGCCCTGTGTAGAGGCCCCATCGGGGAAAATCGAGGGAAAGTTGCATCCAACAGACAGATAGGCTGTCAGTTCAAACTGAATCCTGACAACACCCGTGTGAGTGAACTTGGGAGCAAATCCCCCCGGAAGAGCCTCAGTTAACATGGCTGCCCCAGCCTGTGAGGCACTGCAGGTCACTCAAAAGCACCCAGCTAAACTGCGTCAAGATTCCTGAGTCACAGAAATGATGAGGTGTTGAGCATGTGTCATCTGAAGATACAAGGTTTGGGAGCAATGTTGTTTATGCCTCAGTTTTTCTCTCCGATACTTGGCAATACTAACTCTACCTCCTGCAATATCAGGGAAAGTATTAAAGAGTGAATGTCTGAAAAATGCTTGAACACCTGGTACATCTCAAGCTCTGTGTCTATATGTTATATAAATATGTGTTTATCATTATCTAACAGTTTGCATGCTCTGGAGGGTGGGGACTAATGCCTGAATGAACGTAGAAAGAACCGCGTAGCACATGATGGACACTTGAACGATCGATATGTTGAAGTTATGCCTCACTAGCCTCTCAACGCACATGTGATGAGCTGAGTCAGACTCCAGATCTGGAGGGAGAAGGGGCTTTTCATGGTTTGTAGCCATAAGTCAGTCTTCCTGGGATCTTCTGGGGTAGGGAGGGGACTCCCTGGGTGGAACTGGAGGTGGTTTTCTGGGTCATCTGAGCCTCTTCTAGGGGATGGACAGAATCAACGAGCCGAGGACAGACCCTTGCCACAGCCCAAGGCCTGGAAGTCAAAAGGAGGAAGGAGACATCAACTACTCAGACAGAACAGCAGGGTCTGGGAGGAGAATCTTAGGGTCTGTTCATGTCTATGTGTGGACTGGAAAAGAATTTCCAGACACGGAGTATTTTAGATGGGAGTGAGTTTATTAAGAACAAAGGGCAGAGATAATGAGAGGCACAGCATATATGAGAAAGAATGAGAGGAGAATAGAATTTGTTAGAGCAGAAAATACTGTTAGAACAACAGACTAGCTCAAGGAGAGCTGAACCCTCTTGTGGGCTAATAGCCAATTTTTATAGCCTCAAGACAAAGAAAATTCCTGCTGGAAGTATAGTATTAGGTGATTGGTCAGGATGCTATAAGGTGGATATTTTACCTAATATGAAGTTGAAGAAGGCCAGTTTAGGTTAGAGAAGCTCATGGAAACAGTTGCTATGGGACTCAGTCAGTTCTGGATAATTTTGTCCTGTGACCTTGGTACAGGGCTCAACACCTGTGACCTTGGTAGGGGACTCCACAGGGTCCTTTTTGCCAGCTGCTTGGAGGGCTATAGACTCAGAACTCTGAATGATTCCTTTTGACTTTGGAAGTTCACCTTTCATCTTTTTCTGCATTATCTGTGTACATATGTCTTCAAAGAGTAAACCTTCTTGTAGAGTGTGAGCTGTAGGCCTCAACAGGACCAGGAGAAGGACCTCATCTCCCAGGTGCAGCTGGAGGGCTGTTCCTGGTTCCAGGACCACCATGGTCCTTGAATGCTGGGAATCAGCTGCCCCTAGGGGAGAGAGGCTCAGACTGAGGGAGGTGAGGAAAGGGAGGGAAGGAGCTGCCAGCCACTCTCCTATCAGCTACACCAACTACCTACTGTCAGAATATTTTTCAGCCTTAAAGAGGAAGGAATTTTTGACATACATTAAAATATGATGAACTTGAAGACATTATGCTCAGTGAAATAAGTCAGACATGAAAGGATAAATACCGTATGATTCCACTTATATGAGGTCCCTCAGTCAGTCAGTCAGTTCAGTCACTCAGTCGTGTCCAACTCTTTGTGACCCCAGGAATTGCAGCACACCAGGCCTCTCTGTCCATCACCAACTCCCGGAGTGCACCCAAACTCATGTCCATCGAGTTGGTGATGCCATCCAGCCATCTCATCCTCTGTCGTCCCTTTCTCCTCCTGCCCCCAATCCCTCCCAGCATCAGAGTATTTTCCAATGAGTCAACTCTTTGCATGAGGTGGCCAAAGTATTGGAGTTTCAGCTTCAGCTAGAGGAGTGAAGTCAAGTGGGCCTTAGAAAGCATCACTACGAACAAAGCTGGTGGAGGTGATGGAATTCCAGTTGAGCTATTTCAACTCCTCAGAGATGATGCTGTGAAAGTGTTGCACTCAGTATGCCAACAAATTTGGAAAACTCAGCAGTGGCCACAGGACTGGAAAAGGTCAGTTTTCATTCCAATCCCAAACAAAGGCAATGCCAAAGAATATTCAAACTACCGCACAATTGCACTCATCTCACACACTAACAAAGCAATGCTCAAAACTCTCCAAGCCACGCTTCAGCAATACGTGAACCGTGAGCTACCTGATGTTCAAGCTGGTTTGAGAAAAGGCAGAGGAACCAGAAATCAAATTGCCAACATCCACTGGATCATCAAAAAAACAAGAGAGTTCCAGAAAAAGATCTATTTCTGCTTTATTGACAATGCCAAAGCCTTTGACCATGTCGATCACAATAAACTGTGGAAAATTCTGAAAGAGATGGGACTATCAGACCACCTGACCTGCCTCGTGAGAAATTTATATGCAGGGCAGGAAGCAACAGTTCGAACTGGACACGGAACAAAAGACTGGTTCCAAATAGGAAAAGGAGTATGTCAAGGCTGTATATTGTCACCCTGCTTATTTAACTTCTATGCAGAGTACATCATGAGAAATGCTGGGCTGGAAGAAACACAAGCTGGAATCAAGATTGCCGGGAGAAATATCAATAACCTCAGATATACAGACGACACCGCCCTTATGGCAGAAAGTGAAGAGGAACTAAAATGCCTCCTGATGAAAGTAAAAGAGGAGAGTGAAAAAGTTGGCTTCAAGCTCAACATTCAGAAAACGAAGATCATGGCATCTGGTCCCATCACTTTATGGGAAATAGATGGGGAAACAGTGGAAACAGCATCAGACTTTATTTTTAGGGCTCCAAAATGACTGCAGATGGTGCTTGCAGCCATGAAATTAAAAGACACTTACTCCTTGGAAGAAAAGTTATAACCAACCTAGATAGCATACTGAAAAGCAGAGACATTACTTTGCCAACTAAGGTCTGTCTAGGCAAGGCTATGGTTTTTCCAGTGGTCATGTATGGATGTGAGAGTTGGACTGTGAAGAAAGTTGAGCACCAAAATTGATGCTTTTGAAGTGTGGTGTTGGAGAAGACTCCTGAGAGTCCCTTGAACTGCAAGGAGATCCAACCAGTCCATTCTAAAGGAGATCAGTCCTGGTGTTCATTGGAAGGAATGATGCTGAAGCTGAAACTCCAGTACTTTGGCCACCTCATGTGAAGAGCTAACTCATTGGAAAAGACTCTGATGCTGGGAGGGATTGGGGGCAGGAGGAAAAGGGGACGACAGAGGATGAGATGGCTGGATGGCATCACCAACTCGATGGACCTGAGTTTGGGTGAACTCCGGGAGTTGGTGATGGACAGGGAGGCCTGGCATGCTGCGATTCCTGGGGTTGCAAAGAGTCGGACACAGCTGAGCAAATGAACTGAACTGAGAGGAGTGAAATTCCTAAAGAAATGGTAGAATGGTGGGTGGCAGGGGCTGGGGGAGGGGGAATCGAGAATGAATGTTTAATGAGGACACCATCTCAGTTCTGCAAGATGAAAAGAGTTCTGGAGATGGTGGTCGTCAAGGTTGCAAAACAATCTGAGTATGCCGAATACCACTGAACAGTACACTTAAAAATTATTAAAGTAGGACTTTCCTGGTGGTGCAGTGAATAAGAATCCACCTGCCACTGCAGGGTTTGATCCCTGGTGCAGGAAGATTCTGCAGGCCTCGGGGCAACTAAGTCCATGTACCGCAACTTCTGAGCTCATGCTC
Source organism: Ovis canadensis (assembly GCF_042477335.2). Classification (NCBI taxonomy): domain Eukaryota; kingdom Metazoa; phylum Chordata; class Mammalia; order Artiodactyla; family Bovidae; genus Ovis; species Ovis canadensis. The sequence goes on from NC_091261.1 coordinate 54,695,045, forward strand.
TAGGGCTACATGCTACAGCTACTGAACCTCTGGTGTCTAGAGACCATGCTTCTCAACAAGAGAAGCCACAATGAGAAGCCTGCACACTGCAACTAGAGAGTGGCCTCCGCTTCCCACAACTAGAGAAAAACCTGCACAGCAACAAAATCCAGCACAACCTAAATAAATAAAATTTTAAAATATTTAAAAAAAAAGAATCCCACCCACCAAAATATTGCTGCTCTGTCCTACACCATCTTCTTCAAGTCTGTTCAGGACTCACTGGGGCTTCTTTGTCCCTGGGTACATACCCAGCACATTCAAGATTTTCTCCTCTTCTGTGAGCATAACCCAGTCTTTGTCCTATTTCCTGCAGCTCACAGAGTCTGTACCCTGGTCCTTTCTTCTACCTGAGGGGCAACTGGGCAGACACAGAGAATGAACCATGGAGAAAATATTTCCCTGGCCTGTGGCAGGAAGGAGAGAGACGTGACAGAGTGTGACGCTGGGAAAATTCTCCAGGTGCTATCAAAGGGTGGAGCCAGGGGATTTGTCAGCAAGGACTAGTCTGGTTGTTGGGCTTGGTGGTTAACTAGGAGGAGGGTCAACATAATACAATTGATGTGTTGGTCATCCAATCAGAATCAACCTAATGAGGCCCAAATTAATGCCATCTGTCCTCTGACTGATTCACTAATAGTAATGTTTGTATCCTATCATCCTGATTTCATTTATTGGCTACAGTTATTATTCTTTACATATCTTGTATATTCTACATAGTAAAGATGAAGTAATTTTTTTAAATGACCCTCCTTGAAAAGTTTCTCAAGAGTATTGAATTAATAACAGAAGTCAATGAGCAGGAAACTCCCCCTAAAATTATCCTTAGTCTCTGGTTTTGACTCATCATAATTGATAAACTATCTTGACTTCTGACTTCTTAAGATTATTCTGGTTAAGACTGTAGGAGTGCAGCCTCAAGGCATTTGAGACATAGTGGTGGGAATAATATTTGGTTTAGAAAGTGTGTGTGTGGGTGTATGAGACAGTCTGCTACATCTTGGGGTGAGGTTGAGGTAGATAGACTCTTTCCCAGCTTTGCTGAGCTCTTCTTTCTGTGGACTTCATTTTTTTCTCATGGCTTGAACCAGCACTGTCCAACAATAGCTTTAAGCACGTTATATTTTTAGTAGCCACATCTTAAAAAGTAGAAACAAACAAGTGAAATTATTTTAATTGTATATTTTAACCCATTACAGCTAAAGATATTTGCATTTGTCAATGCAATCAATGTAAAAATTAATAATGACATAATTTACTTTTTCAGTATTGAGTTCCTGAAATTTATTTTGTGCTTTTCACTTGCAGCACAATTCCAGTTTGTGAGACAATTTATCCAACATACCTATTCCATATTTAGATTGTAAGGTTCACAGCTATAAAATGAGATTCACATGTTTAAATTGATCCAAAGATACTTAAACATTTTACACTTAATGACCATGTTGGATGAATAATGAAAAGCTCTATGCTTGTCCTAGTAACAAAGTGGTCATTGTGACCTGACCAAGGGAAGCCCCCATAGAATGGTGAAGTCAGACAGTAGTGTGAGGAGGTCTGAGGACTTGGTTGGAGGTGAGGCTGCAGAGACACGTGATGTAGATCACCCTTCTCAATGGTTCACAACTAAGGGGCAGTAGTAGAAAGACTGTGGTTCAGGAAGTTCCTGGGAAGACTAGGTGAAGGCTTTCTGTGTAGTTTAGAGAGATTTGTAGGTACTTAAATGCTGAAGGAAGGATTTGGTGGAAAAGGAGAGGCTGAAAGTAAAGAGGGATATATTGGGATGGCGAACTTACTGAGAAGGAAGAAGAAATGAGGATCAGCATTGGAAGATAAAAAGATGCTTCTTTAAATATAATTAAAGGAACTTTGAAAATAATGGAATCTTAGAGATATTTACAGGTTTGGGGACTACTACGGTAAAATTTCATTGTAGTAGTTAACAGCCTCTCTGTGAAATATCAGGCAAGTTAAGGGACATGGGATGTGTGTGAAAGAAAGAGGAAAGTGGAGAAAACCTGAAACAGACTTTGGGGAAAATCCAAAAGTAAATATGCCAACACATAAAAAGAAAATGAAATTTCCAGGCATTATGGATGTTTTTCAATGGATGCAGATGATTTCAGACTTGCAGTGGTAGTAAAATATCACGTTGTGTGCTTTTCTTAGCAGTTTCCATAAGACCAGCAGTAGCTATGGTATGTAAGGCAGTCAAGTGCCAGGTTTGAAGTTTTGTTTTGTTTTTTTGTTTTGCAAGACAGATGTGATAAGCAGGAAGGAATTTTGGATTATTCCAAGAGAATTACTGAGATCATAGTCCATGGAACCCAGGACTTATATGAGTAGAAGGCAAGAAATTAAGATGAAGATATGGTGATCTGGTATAACAGGATCTCAAGGAGCAAGTATCTGTTGCAGGAGTCTTGGAAAAAATCACAGATCAGAAATTAGTAGTGAGTTAATAAGTTTTCTGAAGTATTTATTTAGAAAATGACCAACTGGGTGGATGTAAACATCAGGGATAAGGGTGAGTTGCTAAGGGTGGGACAATTGTTAATGTCACTATATTCTTAAGCTCTAAAGCAGCTATGAAGAAGTCAGTGGGTTAACCAAATGAAGTCACATGACACTGAAGCATTTGGGATTTAGAAAAAGACTGAAGACCATGTGACATAAACTACCCGAACTTGTGCAGTTGAGAGTGATGAGGACAAAAAGGAATATAGTCATACTCATAAAGGAAGGGGTGTTACAAACTGGTGAAGGAGGAATGAGCTGGGATAACCTTAAGTTTGACCTTGAGCTTTCTGTTCTTGACTCAGATCTGCTTGATGATGTTCAACCTAACCCTGGTGGGACAAAGAGAGACTGAGCGTACAAAAGAGCCAAAATAATGGTCCGAGAAGGCAGATTTCATTTATCATTTGGATCCAATTTCATGGTTTATTTTCATAGGGTACAAGGACAAGAAGTATGATGGTGAAGACTTCACAGAGGAAGCATTGTGACTGTGGAAAACTATCCAAACCAAAGCCTGGTTTAAACATCTCAATCCCTTTGAGGATGTCCAGTTATATATTCAAGAGACCAGTGACTAGAATCACATCCCATCCCAGCAATGAGGTCAGATGTTATCCCTGGGAGGAAACCTTGGACAACCCCCAACAGCTATACTGGCAGAAGAGACTGCAAGGACTCCAGGCTTGCAGCAGTGCAGGAGAACTGTTAAGTCCTCTGGATCTAGCCAAAGCCTTGCAAAAATTTGCACCACATTGCCCAGGTGAGTCCCTGCCAGGGGTACATACAGGTGGTCCAAACTCCACCCCCATGGCCACCCCTGTGTGGTCTTCAGATTTGTCACAGACCATTCCAGGAGCTGGGTCTGGCACCCCACAGCTCCTCTGCAAACAGTGTCTGGTAACTGAGGAGGATATCAGGAATCAGGAAAGGAGAGTGAAGACAGCAAGAGAGAGACTGGCAATAGTGATGGTCGCTGACAGATTGGCTGGCGAGGCAGAGAAAGTGTAGGGCCAAGAAGGATGCCCTGGGCCAATGCTGTGAAGAAGAGAAGATGATGCACATGAAATTTCACACAACACTTTACTAACATCTCTTTGCAGTGTTCTTGCTTTGAGTTCTTGAAACTTAAGATCTACTAATACTTTCCTTTGTTGTAAATTCTGTGTGACAGAAAATATAGACAAGGATTTCCTTTTGAGGTGGGAAATTGATTTCTCTCATTTTTAATTACTATGTATGTTATTTAAAGTTAACAGAGTCATCAAAGTCATAAGATTACTCAAAGTTTTGCTGTCACAGTTACAAACTCCCTAGTCTGGATTACATTTTTTGTGTGTATTTGTAATATTTCCCAATAGATTCCCAAACATCTCATTAAAAGAATTTTACATCTATATTCTCAAATAAGATATCTCTTTCCATTTTTCTGAGTTTCGTTGCATATGAATTCAGAAGCGCAAGTAATGAAATACCAGACTTTCCCTTGTTTTCTAGACCCACTTGTGTTTGAAATTTCATTCATGAAAATTGACATGTCATTTGGGAAAATGATGCTATCAAGAGGGACTGTTTTCAGCATCATTAATAAGAAGCCTGGACTTGTGTGTGTGTGTGTGTGTGTGTGTGTGTGTGTGTGTGTGTGTGTATATATATATATATTATGTCTATTTGCCTGAACACGTGTGCTGTACTATTCAAATTCTTTTCATCATTACTTATTTTTTCCTGGTGGATTTATCAATTTCTGAGAGAGAGAGAGAGATGTTGTTTTTTTTTAAAAAAATAGAGTCTCTATTTATATCTTCCCAAAAAAATGAGACATTTTTAAATTGAATCTTCTCTAGCATGTGGCAATCATCTGGGACTTTAGTTAGAATGCCTTATTTTAAAGCCAGTAATTTAGATACACTAATTTTTTTCTCTTCCTCACAACTCCTTTTATGTTTTGGGGGGTTCACATTTCATCATCATGATGTACATTCTTTACTGGTTTTTTCACAGGTGGCCCTAGGGAGATCAACTTTGGGTCTACCAGTATGTTGGAAAACACCTTTATTTTTTCTCTGACAGTTTGACTGAGTGTTTAATTCAGGTTCTAAGTAATATTTTTCCTTCCTCATCAAGTTACTTAATATCTGATCTTCCATATCTCTAGCTATAAACTGGAAATAAAACGCAACCAAATGATGCAGGCAGAGTTTGCCCATCATGCTGCTCAGCAGGTACCAAGCATCAGCAGACAGCTCTTATCATCACTGTTGCCATCATCAGAGAATGACTGCTTAAGAATGAGCAGCAGAAGCTCATGCCTGAAAAGGCAGAATGGGTGACATTAGTGTAATTTTAATTGTTAGTCCTTGGGCATCTTCAGCTTTGGTTGTCTGCATAAGGTGTAAAGATAGTGCCATCTCTTCAGTAAACTCAAGGCAAAACAGTACAGCTTGCTTTATGTCTGGCATGTTTGTACTACTTGTAGAGGAGCCTCTGCTTTAACTGTCTAAATGGATTCTGTGTGGAAAAAATGAAAAAAGACTGCTTTGTTTTTCCCTCAAATTTTCCTCCCTGAGTTTATTCATCTTTACATCCAAAACAGACACTGTTTTTATAACCTTGGTGTTACCCCAGGACTCGTGCTTCCCAGAGACCTAGCCATTCCAGTTTCAAGTCCCAGTAAGTAGGGCGATTGCCTCCATATTCATGACTCGCTCCTCCTGTCTTGGCCTGTTTCCCATCTTGAAGGACCCAGGAGGGGAGAGGAGGCATCAAGGCAGATGGATCTGGAATCTCTCTTAGGCAGCTTGAGACTGTTGGGGCTTTGGGGAGGAGGTGTGGAGGAACAGTGATGCAGGTCACGGCTGGCATAGAGTCCAGGGACACATGTGCCCCAAGGTTTCCTGGGATGGGAGATGATCTTGCCTTGAGGTCACGTTTCAGTTTCATTTGAGGCCATGTCTGTGCCTGTTTCTCCAATCCTGATATCCCTGAGGGATGACATGGCATGAATCCACAAGACCCAAGTCACAGTTTCCTTGAAGATTTAATGGAGAGAATAATGTTTATATGGATCCCTGTGAACTAGACAGGAGCCAGGTCAAGAAAGACCAAGAAACGGTGTCCAACTCTGCTTTATTCTGTTCCAGCCAAGCCCTGTGAACCCTGGATGGGAGAAAAGAGGACTCAGGGAGATCTCTTCTAGGTAACAGACCCAGGTGTTTTGGCTGAGCCTCCTACATGTGGCCCTTGCTTTTAAGGGTGTTTCCAGGAGGTGATGTTCAAAATGCTAGATGGGGTGGATATTCAGGTAAGCTTGGAGCAGTGTTTACCACCCATATTGGAAGCGTTCTGTATTTCTAATCATCAATGCTCTGTCTATGCATGTCTGTGGATCATCAGTTTGGTGGCATTTCCCCCACTGGACCTTCACATGCTTCCCTCTCATGCTTCTACTTTCAAAGGTCCAATAAGAAAGGTCCACACTACACAGCACAAGACTGTGGAAAAGCACACAGTCATCCCAGGGATGGGGGGAAGGGTGTGTGTGGTGGGGGGTGTTGCTATAAGCTCATTGGCTTGGGCCTAGCTTCCCCATTAGGACCAGTTAGTAACAACATGACTAAGTATGTAAAGTAGTGATTGTCTAAGATCATAGGCCTCAGACCACAGGGGCCCAGAAGTCCCACTGGACAGCAAGGAAAGTATGGGGTCATACACTGGCCAGGATTATAGTCAGTTATCCTTATGAACCAGAGCTCAACAGGAGCCATCAAGACCAGCCAAGGAGAAGTGACTGTGACATAGCTGATCGGCTGGCAAACCTTCAGGGAATTCCTGCCCTAAAGAGGATTGTAGAACAGAAGTGCAAGGATGCTGGAAATCCTTGGTCACAGGGAACAGTGATATTTATGTAATGAGATCCAGCTGTAGCATCAAAAGCTGCATCACAAATCTTTACCCCAGAAGAGAAAATCATTGGGAAAAGGAAATCTGAGGTCATGGACAGGATCTCAGGAGGACTCGAATCTAGGCCTAGCGGGGCCTCCGGATGGAGCGTTCTATGCCCTTAGTTTTTCTACAAATGACGTTCCTCTGGCCTCATCCTATCTACCTGCACATCTTGATTTCTTTGCATGTTTACCTCAGAGCTAATGCAATTCAAGATATTAAAACAGAAAACTATAAATTCTTCATATTTGATCAAAAGAAACCTCCACAAGAGAAGCAGGAAGTGTCTCCTCTTCCCACAGAGCTGTCGGATGGCAGCCACTGTCCAGGTGCAGGACCCGGTCCCAGGAGGTGTTATTTAAACACACAAACATTTCAGGGGTTCTTGTTCGATCTGTGAAAGTTTGAGGGGCAGCCTCTGCTCTTGGCCCAGCTGAATGACATGAAATGAACCAGCCCTCTGAGGAGGGAGACTTGGAACTTCCTTCACCAGCCAGAGAGCTGGCCCTTCTCCCTTCACCCACAACAAGCTGATGAACCTGCAAGACTTCTTAATTAAAAGAAGAATGTCAAAGTCTGCATGTCATTTCAATGAGCACAGAATGGTGAAAGAACCAAATCACAACTCTAGGCTGTGAAAGAAACAGGATGTTAATATAATATTCAAATCTAGTACATACTATTTACAACAAATAATGTTACCCTTCCCGTCAGTAAGTAGGTGCAGGGGTAGAAACATCAGGAAGGTGGGGTGTGAAGGTCTCCTCCCTCCTGGTCTTCAAGGATCCTCATCCATGTGGGAGGTCTGGTCTGGTGCACCCCAAGTAACCAGCTCTGTCCCCACCACTGACAATGCTGCTCCACTTGAACTGGTTTTGGGAGAGTGATTTTCCAGTGGAACTGGGCTGTGTGCTGGGAACTGTTGCTGACTAGAGGAGACATATAACTTGTGGGGGCCTCCCCAGAACCACAGCTCCCCTGCCTACTCTGCACTCTGTGCTCCAAGCCCTTGCTGAATGCTCAGCCAGCATCACCCCAGTTGCTCCTGCCATCCAGCCTCCAGCCACCATCACTTGTTTCAAAGGAGAAAACCAAGTCCCAGAAAGCTGAGCAAGTCTCCCCATGGCAGGACTGATCAGCAGTGAAGTTGGGACCAGAGTGCTGGCTGTTGAACTCCCCAGGCCCACACTCAGCCTGAAGCTTTACCAAGGCCCTGGATGCAGCTGCTGCCAGCCCAGATGCTCACTCCCCACTGAGATGTTCAGCTCAGTTCAGTTGCTTAGTCATGTCCAGCTCTTTGCAACACCATGAACTGCAGCACACCAGGCTTCCCTGTCCATCACCAACTCTCAGAGCTTGCTCAAACTCAGGTCCATCAAGTTGGTGATGCTATTCAACCATCTCATCTGTTGTCCCCTTCTCTTCCTGCCTTCAATCCCTCCCAGCATAAGGGTCTTTTCAAACGAGTCAGTTCTTCACATCAGGTAGCCAAAGTATTGGCTCTCAAAAGTGTTCTGCAACACCACAGTTCAAAAGCATCAATTCTTTGGCACTCAGCTTTCTTTATAGTCTAACTCTCACATCCATATATGACTACTGGGAAAACCATAGCTTTGACCAGATGGACCTTTGTTGGCAAAGTAATGTCTCTGCTTTTTAATATGCTATCTAGGTTGGTCATAACTTTTCTCCCAAGGAGCAAGCGTCTTTTCATTTCATGGCTGCAGTCACCATCTGCACTGATTTTGAAGCCCCCAAAATTAAAGTCTGTCACTGTTTCCACTGTTTTCCCATCTATTTCCCATGACGTGATAGGACCAGATGCCATGATCTTAGTTTTTTGAAAGCTGAGTTTTAAGTCAATTTTTTCACTCTCCTCTGTCACTTTCATCAAGAGGCTCTTTAGTTCTTCTCACTTTCTCCCATAAGGATGGTGTCATCTGCATATCTGAGGTTGTTGATATTTCTCCCAGAAATCTTGATTCCAGCTTGTGCTTCATCCAGCCCAGCATTTCTGCATATAAGTTAAATAAGCAGGGTGACAATATACAGCCTTGACATACTCCTTTCCCTATTTGAAACCAGTCCGTTGTTCCATGTCTGGTTCTAACTGTTGCTTCTTGACCTGCATACAGATTTCTCAGGAGGCAGGTCAGGTGGTCTGGCGTTCCCATCTCTTGAAGAAGTTTCCACAGATTGTTGTGATCCACAAGTCAAAGGCTTTGGCATAGTCAATAAAGCAGAAGTAGATGTTTTTGTGGAACTCTCTTGCTTTTTCGGTGACCCAATGGATGTTGGCAATTTGATCTCTGGTTCCTCTGCCTTTTCTAAATCCAGCTTGAACATCTGGAAGTTCATGGTTCATGTACTGTTGAAGCCTGGCTTGGAGAATTTTGAGCATTGCTTTGTTAGTGTGTGATATGAGTGCAACTGTGCGGTAGTTTGAACATTCTTTAGCATTGCCTTTCTTTGGGTTTGGAATGAAAACTGACCTTTTCCAGTCCTGTGGCCACTGCTGAGTTTCTCAAATTTTCTGGCATATTGAGTGCAGCACTTTCACAGCATCATCTTTTAGAATTTGAAATAGCTCAACTGGAATTCCATCACCTCCACTAGCTTTGTTCCACTGAGATGATGATGGCACTATTTTAAAATACAAACACTTCAGGGGATGTTGTGCAGTCTGTGAAAGCTCTGAGTGGCTGCCTCTGCTCTTGGCCCAACTGAAAGACATGAGATGAACCAGCAAGGGTCTGCAGCACACAGTGCAGTGGCAAGTAGAGAGCCAGAGGGGCCCCTGATTCTAGCGGAGACCCCCAAGATAATCCTTCTCTTCTATTCAGCCCACCATTTCCCCACACGGAGCTCAGTACCAATGGCAGATCAGACACCTGGGGCCAGCTCAAGGTGTAACAGCAGGACCCTGTGGGGCCTACCCAGGACAGGCCTTCCCCGTTATCCTCTGCTTTAGCTATTCTCTGAAGTTCTCAGATAATAGTACTTGATGCAAATTTCCTGAGTTCTTTTGCAGATGTGAACCACCTCCCCCCCCCCCACCTTCCGCCACCACCAAATGGAAGAACTACTTGATGACCACGAGCACATAGCCCCAGGCCTCCTGGAGCCTAAAGACTCATAATCTGAACCACTGTGACACCACCCTGCTGCCTCACCATCAGCCAATCAGAGAATTTTGCACAAGCTGATCATATACCTTGCAACACCAACCCCCCCTTCACCTACCCTTTAAAAGTGCCTTGCTGACTCTGATGCTGGGAGGGATTGGGGGCAGGAGGAGAAGGGGACGACAGAGGATGAGATGGCTGGATGACATCACCGACTCAATGGACATGAGTTTGAATGAACTCCGGGAGTTGGTGATAGACAGGGAGGCCTTGCATGCTGCGATTCATGGGGTCGCAAAGAGTTGGACATGACTGAGCAGCTAAACTGAACTGAACTGAACTGAATACATGGATGCATGAAGGAATAATAAGCTTTCCATACCCTGAATGATAATACTTTCTGAAATTTGTCTCTCAGATGAACTTTGATCATAAGAGAACCAGCATCTATTAGTTACTTAAATGCATGATAGCTCTAAGATAGTAATAAAAACATTGACACTTACAAAAATAAAAAATAAAAATAAAATTGCCTTGCCAAAACCCTCAGGGAGCTGGGGGCTTTTCAGAGCATGAGCCACTTAGTCTCCTTGCATGGCCCTGCAATAAGGCTTTCACTGCTCCAAATGTTACCACCAAAATCTTGGCTTTCTCTGCCCACTTGGTCACTGCCTCTTGTATGATGTTATGAACCTCCATACATAGTTCTTCAGGTATTCTGCTTAGCAGACCTAATCCCCTGAATCTATTTATCACCTCCACTGTGTAAATTATATGGGATTTGAATGGCTTAGTGGTTTCCCTATTTTCTTTAATTTAAGCCTGAATTTTTCAATAAAGAGTTCATGATCTGAGCCATAGTCAGTACCAGATCTTGTTTTGCTGACTGTATAGAGCATTTCCATCTTTGACTACAAAGAACATAATCAAATGGATTGTAGTATTGACCATCTGGTGATGTCCATGTGTAGAGTTGTCTCTTGGGTTGTTGGAAATGGGTGATTGCATGACCAACGTGTTCTCTTAACAAAATTCTGTTAGACTTTGCCCTGGTTCATTTTGTATTCCAAGGCCAAACTTTCCTGTTATCCCAGGTATCTCTTGAATTCCTTCTTTTGCAGTCCAATCCCCTATAGTGAAAAGGACATCTTTTATGGTGTTAGTTCTAGAAGTTGTTGTAAGTCTTCATAGAACCTAGTCAACTGTAGAGTCTTCTTGGATTACTGTGATGATGAGTGGTTTGCCTTTAAAAACAAACCAAGATCATTCTGTTGTTTTTGAGGTTACCCCCAAGTATTGCATTTGGATTCTTTCATTGATATAATGATATCAATGGAGATATAATAATGTAGATGATGATATAATGTATATAATGATATAATGTAGATATAATAATGGTCATCTCAACTACATTCGTCCATTCCTGTCCATTTTAGTTTATTGATTTTTAAGATGTTGATGTTCAATCTTGATGTGTCCTGCTTGACCACATCCAATTTACCTTGATTCATGGACCTAACAATCCTGGTTCCTCTTTAAGATTGTTCTTTACACCATTGGACTTTACTTTTACCACCAGACACACACACAACTAAGTGTCATTTCTGCTTTGGACCAGCCACTTCATTCTTTCTGGTTGTTGTTATTCAGTCTCTAAGCCATGTCAAACTCTTTGCAATGTCATAGACTACAACACTTCAGGATCCTCTGTCCTCCACTATCTCCTGGAGTTTGCTCTAATTCATGTCCATTGAGTTGGTGATGGTATCTAACTATCTCTTCCTCTGCCACTCCCTTCTCCTTTTGCCTTCAATCTTTCCCAGCATCAGGGTCTTTTCCAATGAGCTCTTCACATCAGATAGCCAAAGTATTGCAGCTCCAACTTCAGCAACAGTCTTTCTAATGAATATTCAGGGTTGATTTCCTTTATGATTGACTGGAGGAGGAAAAAGCAACACACTCCAATATTCTTGCCTGGAGAACTCCATGGACAGTAGAAAAGGCAAAAAGATTTTTTCTGGAGCTATTAGTAATTGTCTTCTTATCTTCTCCTGTAGCACACTGGACATCTTCTGGCCTGGGAGGCTCATCTTCCAGTGTCATAGCTTTTTGCTTCTCATACTGTCCATGGGGTTCCCAAAGCAAGAATACTGGAGTGGGTTGTCATTTCCTCCTCTGGTGTACCATGTTTTATCAGAACTCTTCACTATGACTCATCCATTTTGGGTGTCCCTGCACAGCGTGGCTCATAGCTTCATTGAGTTATGCAAGCCCCTTCAGCATAACAAGGCTGTAATCCATGAAGGGGACCAATCCTTTTACCACTCCCCAAACCTTTTCATGGGCTCCAAAATCACTGCAGATGGTGACTGCAGCCATGAAATTAAAGGATGCTTGCTCCTTGGAAGAAAAGCTATGACAAACCTAGACAGCATATTAAAAAGCAGAGACATTACTTTGTCAACAAAAGTCCACATAGTCAGAGCTATGGTTTTTCCAGTATGTACAGATGTGAGAACTATACAATAAAAAAAAAGGCTGAGTGCCAAAGAATTGATGCCTTAGAACTGTAGTGCTGGAGAAGACTTAAGAATCCCTTGGACAGCAAGGATATCAAACCAGTCAATCCTAAAGGAAATCAATACTGAATATTCATTGGAAGTAGCCTTGCGTTCTGGGAAACAAACTCACTCAGAAGGACAATGCAGATAGTGGAGTGCAATTTATTACACCGGCAGGCCCAAGGCAGAGTCTCTTCTAAGCCAAGGTCCCTGACCAGTTTTTGTGAAAACCTTATATACCCGAAGTGTACGTGCTCAAACCCACCTCCCCAAATTCCTTGAAACTAGTCTGGACAAGGTAGAGAGATACCATCAAAGTTAACCCATGATTCATGTGTCATAAGCCCAGATAGTTAAACAGTGGACATTTATCAATAGGCCTGTGGTCATACCCCGATAAACATAATGGGATTTACGACTTCGTTCTGTTACAGAGATAATTAGCATATTATTTTAGGCATCGGAGAGTCTAGGTACAAGTCCTGAGGCTCCTTAATCCAGGGGGTCTGGTTTTCCATTGGTATGTCATTTCCATAGATACTAAGCATATAGCTCAAAGTCCACAGTCCAGCCCAAGATCAAGTACTGCTTTCAAGATGGAGCCTGTTCTGTTTGTTTCCTCCTTCAAAAGGACTGATGCTGAAGCTGAAGTTCCAATACTTTGGCCACCTGGTGGGAAGTGCCAACTCTTGGAAAAGACCCTGATGCTGGGAAAGATAGAAGGCAAGAGGAGAAGGGGATGACAGAGGATGAGATGGTTGGATGGCGTCACCAACTCAATGGACATGAATTTGAGCAAACTCCAGGAAATGGTGAAGGACAGGGAAGCCTGGCATGCTGCAGTCCATGGTATCGCAAGAGCTGGACATGACTGAGCAACTGAACAACAACAAACCTTCCCTATTTATCTTAAGAGGCTTGTAAATATTAAACAAAGGGGAAGCAAAGTCATCTTAGGGGGATCCTGCTTGTGCCTTTGAGATGCAAATGTCCCACCTGGCCTTCTCAGGAACTCTTACTTCTGTCATCTTTTTAAAATGCAAATTTTGAAAAGAGGGTGAAGTAATTTAGAAATTGACTCATCAAAGTTAAATAGAAATCTTAAGTATATATTTATCTATCTAGACAAATGAGTTTTATTTGTTCTATCTGCCAGAAACCTAATTTTAATCCAACTTCTTTTGTAAACTGATGGGTTTTACATTGCTTTACCTGACTATAAGGCTGAAATTTTAAAACAAGAACTATGAGGTCTGTTTGTATGTTTATATATGTCCTTGTCTTTGGATAACATTGCTGAAGTTAATTTGTAAATTAGCCATATTTAATTGACCTAAAGAAAAGTAAGCATTTATAAAGCAGACAATTCTAAATACAAGAGAAATTAAGCTAAATGAATTTTCAGTTCAGTTCAGTTCAGTCGCTCAGTCGTGTCCGACTCTTTGCGACCCCATGAATCGCAGCACGCAAGGCCTCCCTGTCCATCACCAACTCCCGGAGTTCACCCAGACTCACATCCATCGAGTCAGTGATGCCATCCAGCCATCTCATCCTCTGTCGTCCCCTTCTCCTCCTGCCCCCAATCCCTCCCAGCATCAGAGTCTTTTCCAATGAGCCAACTCTTCGCATGAGGTGGCCAAAGTACATAAATGGGGAAATGTATATTATTAAATTAATACATGGTATTAATGTTCAAGTTTGTTGATCTAATTAATAAAGGCGTCTTCAGAGTTATCAACAGTAAGTATAATACTTTTACTGCACCTAGGTTTAATAAAAATTAAATGAAATCTTATTATATCTTTTGCAAATTTGTCAGAGAGAAAAATAACCTGATATGGTAAAACTTTAAAAGTGAACAAGATAAGAGCTTTTAGGTAAATTCCATAGGAATAATTGTGGTCTCAAAAAATCTAAAACAGTCTCTCCAGATTTTGTTAACTATTACTTGCCTCTTGGTTTTCACTAGAAATTAAAGTTTTTAAGAGTTGGGGATTCTAATTTAAATATGTAACTAAAGCTACTAATAATAAAACATTTCACTATACAGTAGGAAAATGGGATATGTTTTGGGTAAAAAAGGAATTTTATACATAGGCTAAGATTAGATTACACTCAACTTGGTAAATAGATTTTGTTATTAATAGTAGACTGATGCAGGACCAGACTTGGTTTCTCTTTGCTAAGAGAACAAGTAATGCTGTGTCTGATAACAGATTGTTTGAACTATATTGCCTTTAACTGATTTATATTTGTTCTTAAATACTCTATATGACAAAATTTTTTAAAAAACATTTTTTTTAATATTTCTTACAAACTACTATCAAATTCTAATTAAAGACATGTTGGGGGAGAGTATAATTTCCTCAGTTCTGTCTCGCCACAGCAAAGATTTGAAACAGTGGGCCAGTGTCACAGCTCAGTTACAGCTCAGAGTTTTATTTGGCAAGCAAAATTTCACCTCCGAGGCGTGAAAGCGGACTGACCCCATAGGAGTGGCCCCAATCCATCTTGGCTTCCTCCTTTTATATGTTTGTCTCCTCCCCCTTGAGCCTGCCCTATGAAAATTGGGGTGTGTTTGTTTCACCTGAGGTTCTCACGCCAGTCTGCAGATTTTCTTTTGTTCCACTTTCACAGGTTTTTCAGTCTGTCTTTTAGTCACCGCTATTTTGAACTCATTTTTCCTATACTAACTACCTGACAGTTCTTTTGACTTCAGCTAGCTTTGGGATGCTTCAGAGAGCTCCTGAGGCATCTCAGGGGGGAAAAAAAAATTATATATCTAGATATAGATATGAAATTGACTATAATTTCTTGGTATGTTAAGTTGCACAGAAAGCATTGTCGAATGATAAGCCTCTTCAGATTATGCAATATGAATACATGTTATTAATATGTACACTAGAAATTATTTAAAGTTCCTGAAATTTGTATATGTCCTGGTATAATGTTATAATTTTATTTGTTATCTTAAAATGTTGCATTTCACAACTTGGATGAGCTTCTTTGCCAAGAAGAATTGTAATCAGATCTTAACCTTTGCCTTTTAAAGACTTTTATCATCCACAGGCAGCTAAGCTGATGCTTTGCAAAACTGCCATATCTTCAAAAAGAGTCACAGAGGACTTCATTGCCTGTCCAGTAAATAAGAATCCACTTACTAATGTAGGGCCATAGGTTTGATTCCTGGTTCAAGAAGATTCCACATAAGGCAGACCAACAAAGCCCTTGTGCCCCAGCTTCTCAGCCCACACACCTAGAACCTGTGCTCTGCAACAAGAGAAGTCACCAGAACCAGAGAAAGCACAGCAATTAAAACCCAGAGCAGCCAAAAATAAATAAACAAGCAAATAAATTTTTAAAAAAGAAGGGTCATTGAAAGGATGTTTCTGATAACTTTTAAATCATACTGCTAAACTAGGCAAGATATTTTAAAAGTCTAATGGAATCTCTGATTTCATAAAACTGTCCAAAAAAAAAAAAAAACACTAATTATACAGGACTAAGTAAGCTGATAAATATAGTTGAAAAACAATTTTTTTTTTTTGCCTAAAATATTACTGGTTTTTAATCTGTGCTTATCAAGACTTGTTGACAAAACTCGGCCTCTGTCACTGGTGCCGAATAGAAACAAGAGAGAGTTTTGGGTGAAGTAGAAAAAAGTAGCTTTTATTGCTTTAAGCCAAGGCAAAGGGTTCACAACAGGCTAATGACCTCAAGACTGTGTGATCCACCTGGAGGAGGGGCTAGTGAGGAGTTTTATAGTGTTCACAGAGCAGGGCATAAGCAACCCATGTTCAATCCTCGGATTGGTTGGCATCAAGGTAAAGTTTGAAGTATCATCAACCTTCCGATTTCAACCTGTCTAGGTTTACAGTGTTGCAGTCAGGAGAGAGTCTGCTTCCTGTAAAAACAACTTGGGCCTTTGTATCAGGCCTTTATCTGTATCTTTTAGGGAACTTGGAGTTGGGTAATTCTTCTATGTTTCGGAATTATAGTCTAAATTGTTACCAGTTCCACAGCTCAACAGTTATTCTTTTGTTTCCACATCTTCACATTTCCTACTTGTTAACTCTTGAATCAGCCTTAACTCCAAAAAACAAGAAAATGGGGCTTACACACGGTTTCACTCCTCCTGGATAGGGAAGACTGCTGCGCTGTCCTGCTTGCCTTCTACCACACATGGTGGGGTGTCACTCAAGGGCTTCACTTCACACATGTAAGATCCCCCATCCATTAAACCACTGATGTCTCTGTGGCCATCTCTGACTCCAGGCTTTTTCTCTTGTCTTGAGGCTGGGCAAGCACAGGGCATGCAGGCCTGCAGGTGCAGCCCAACAATTTGTTTACCAAACATTTGCTTTTCCATCTGCATGTGAATTGCCTTCCTCCCCTTTGAGGTCCCAAACCACTATCCCCTACACCTCCTCTTTTGTCTTTAGCTGAAGGTGATGTTTAACGGGAAGGTCTGAGCCACCACGGTCACTGCCACTGCTGCACCTGCTGCTGGCGATCAGGAGAGTCGTGTTTGTGCATGTTTCATCAAGCATGTTTCCAACACATAGCGTGCAGACAGTGCACCTTGGGCTACTTCCCTGTGTGTGTGGACAGGTGCCCCTCCAGTGAGGTTGCGACTGTGTACGCCTGGTGACAGTTGTGGCACCTGAGGGGTTTATCTTTGTTGTGCTGCAGCCTGCGGGCCTACAGGTTGGAGTTGTGTGAGGCTTTCTCACAGCCTGGGTATGCACATTTGTACAGCTTGTCCGTGGTGTGGATTTGGGTGTGCTGCTGGAGGTGAGAGAGCTGGCAGAAGGATTTCCCACTGAAATTACAACTGAGGTGGCTTGGCCCCTCAGTGGATACAGATGTGCTGGGCTGGGTGGGAGCTATTGGCAAAGGTCTTGAAACAGGGTGGGCACTTGTGGGGCTTGGCCCCAGTGTGTGACTTGGAGTGGGTCTGCATCTCTGACCTGAGTAGAAAGTCAGGGAGCACATCCATCACCTGAAGGTCTTGCTGTCTTTCTGATGACCATCCTCATCCTTAGAGGAAAGAACATACGGGTCATTCATCTTAGGCAGCCCTGATTCCAGCACCTGGTTCTTCTTTGAGCCCCAGAGGCAGCCATGGTGCCAGCTCCACCACCACCTCCTTCCTCTGCGGGGGTCAATGCTACCTCCTTAGAGAGGTCAGGGACTACCTGCAGGGCTTGTGAGCTGGGGGAAGAGATAAGACAGTCATGAGAGCTAAAATGGGGAAGGTCTGAGCCAACGAGGCTGTGGCCACAAGGGAGCCTGAGAGGGACGTGATAACCAAATCAGGACACTTGATTGACTCACTTCTCTTCTCCACCTCTGAGAACAGGAGACTCCAGCGGTCATCAGATCTGTTGATGGCACAGTGACCACCGTAATGTTCTGTGTAATGGACACTTGGCTGGTCTGTCTTGGGTTCTGTGGCATCAGCTGGTCTGACTTTGATTCTGTGTCCATGCTGATGCCCAAGAGCAGGGACACCAAGGCAGGCACTGTCAGCAAGGTGGGGTTAGGGGGCAGAGCCAGCCCACAAGCCTTCTCTGGCAACAGCTGATCCTGCATCTTGTTAATGAAGATCATGTTCTCAGTCTGTCCTGAGGCCCATGCCAGGCCCCCCAGGCTTCACAGCTGCCACAGCAGCAGTAGCCACAGTCACCAAACAGTCTCCTGGGGCAGTCTTGCAAGGTGGGGATGTGAGGACAGCAACCCCAACCCTCCATTCCAGTGTTCCTTTGACCTAAACCCCTATAAGATAGTGGAGCATCATAAGGACATCTGCCTCACTGTCACCTGCAGCCCCACCCAGGTGGTGCACCTGGTGAGCTTATAGAGACCTGTGCTGCTGTCCACTGGGAAGAAGGGAAGGAAGTCCTGGTCCCTTCTTTCCCAACTCCTCTTGGTGGGAAAAATCCTCTTCTTTTTGACAGACCGTGGCTCCATCTCCCTGGGCCGCAGGCACAGACTTGGTTCACAGGATACCATCCTTCTTCCCAACTCCTCTTTGGAAGGAACGTCAGCCCTCCTGATGGGCAGAGTTCTGAGCTGGTGGTGTAATCCAGGAGCCTCCCCCCCTAAGCAAGGTTTTAAAATTGGGGGCTGGTGCTCAGGGAAGGGGTTCACTAATGACCTCACAGAGACATTTCCAGCATGGGCACTAACTCTCTCCTTACCCTTATAAAGCTCCAAACTTGGGCTGAGAAAGGGCTAGAGGCTGGTCTCCCAGATGTCAGATAAGAGGGAGCCCTAAATGCAAACAGCCTCCTGGTCTATTCTTGCTGGCAAAAGAATAGAGGTTCCTCCAGGACCCCCATCCTGGGAGCCGTTGTCCTCCCCTCAGGATCTCACTTCACTTCCTACCTAATGCTGGAAGGAGATGGGGAGTCAGATGCCCTTTATCTGTAAAGGGGCAAGGGCTTAGACGTGATTGCGAGAGATCCCCAAAGCGGTCGAGGGGGCTTAGGAAGTGTGGGTTATGGTTTTCCTTGGAGCTTCTCCCCTTCTCTGCCAGCTGAGGCCCTGTACTCTATCTCCCCATTCCCAATCCAAGGAGCTGTGAGTTCTTTGTGAAACCGCACAAGAGGAGCTGAAGAAAGGGGGAGTTTAGGGGAAATGCGATGACTGGACTTACCTTCCTAAGCCCCACAGTCAGTCGCCAGACAGATTTATATATAAAAATTCATATATGTATATATACCCATTCATATGGCCACCTTTGTTGTAACCATTTCTGTGTTTATAAATGCATTATCTCTGAAAAAAAAAAGAAAAGGTGAGGTTTTAGAGCATTTTGGAGAGTTACACAGTTTTCTTGGGTCTCTCCCAAGTATATCTGTTATTAAACCTTTATGTGACCTTCTCCTGTTCATCTGTTTTCATATCAACTTAAATCTAAGACCAGCCAGAAGAGGTGGAGGGAAATTCCTTCCTCCACATCAGCCAGACTTCCAAACTCTTCCTTAGATCTCTGATCTACAAGTTCTTCTCCCACCACCAGAATCCCTGTGTCTCCCTCGCCTGTGCTGCAGTCCCCCTTTAATCTCTGTTCTCAGAAGCAACCTTCCATGAAACCATGTCCCCTAAAACTGAGCTCCCAGGCCAAGTTCATGACTAACCTCTCTATCCAAAACTTCACCCACTTTCTTGTGCCCTCTGACCTCAACCCTGTGCCCACTGAACTCTCACCCCAGGGTCAGATGACTAGCAGTGCTGTTGCAGGTCTCATCATTAACACACAAAGTCAGGTTGTTTCTCCAGAGCAAGGTGAGCTCACCTACACCCGAGCCATGGACCACTTGGCCAGACGGTTGCAAACCCAGAGACATTCTGACCTTCAAAACTACGATTAAGAAACATCACAAGATGACAATTAACTCCAACCTCTTCATCTCCTCCCTGCTAGCTGTTTTGCCTCTGAGGACACGAAAACCGGTGAAACACACAAACATTAAAAATGGCAATTATGAGGGCTGTTTCCTCTAAGACCATCTGGGTCTGCTTTTCCTTCCTGCCTGCATTCTCTCTTTCCTAACTAGGAACTACACATGTCTGCTCTTTGGTACTCAGGAAAGGCCAAGGAGAATAAACGTTTCTCTACAAACAAGAAATGGGGGACAGAGAGGGTCTTTTGTACCTGGGAGGGCCCTGCAGAGTCCTGCTTGGTTTCAACCTCCCCTCCCATTTTCTTTGATCCTTCTCAGTCCTAAGGGGAGCACAGATGGGACAAGAAAAGGAAGAAGGATAGAAAGGGGGGTCATAAACTCAGCAGAGGAACTCAGTTTGGGGGGACTCGATTCCGAAGCTTGATTTAATCACATCGCCTTCCTACCATGAGTCCAGGGCTGAGCCAGGGCCAGGAGGAACAGCAGAATATTGCCTTCTCCCCGAAACTATCAACTTTCTGGAGACTCTCAGACACGTGATTCCCAGAGAACAGATACTACAGGAAGGAGGCAGATGACTACACTGTGATTTGAATATCAGAGCTACAGAAACTCAGAAAAGGGAGCGGTCAGGATTGACGGGAGCAGCCAGGAAAGGCTTCAACACACAGTGGGAAGCCTGACAAAGGACCTCACCTAGGTGCCTGAAGTTAACATCAACAGTGATAAGTGTCTTGAGAGCCTGCTCTGCTCCCTTGACACAAAGTGGTGAGGAAGCCCTTGACCTCTGTGATCTGTTTCCACAAAACCAATGACCCATCTAATCGTGAGAGAAACTCCAAGTAAATCCCAGTATGGGACAGCCTCAAAGGACCTGCCCAGTCCTCCTCCACAGGGTCATGGGCATCAAAACAAAGGGAGTCTCGAAAACTGTACAAGGCCAGAAAAGCCTGAACAGACACGACGACCGCATGTCATGTGGTGCCCTGGATGGGATCCTGGAACATAAAAAGGTAGAAGGAAGGGAACTTGAATAAAATATGGATTGCAGTTCAAAATAATGTATCAGTATGTGCTCATCAATTGCAACAATTCTGTAGAAAACCAGAAAGAGAAGAAAAATTGAAGTCAAATAAGAGAAATCCACTGCTTCAAGTTGGAAACCTAGACGATAATGATGATTTACTCATAAAAACGATGGTTTCCTGGTAAAAACACACATTAACAAAGCAAACCTAAAAATAAGGACAATGTAAACAGACCACAGGAGTGAAGCTACTGAGCACACACACACAAATAGATCAATTAGTACAGAAAAGCTTGGGATGGTGCTTAGAAATCTTCCACTGGAAAAGACCCCGGACCACTTGGGTTCACAGTTAATAGCTGAGTGTTAAAGGACCTTTAACAAATTCTGATTGTAATAACAAAGCTTGATATGATTACATATTTCATTTAATGTAGGATGTCCATGTTTACAAAACAGACTCACTTTCTGTAGTATTACAAATATACTGCTTATTAAACTGTGACTTTCACAACAAAAAGGAAAAGTTGTTAATGAGTTTACTTCCATTAAAACCAGAAAAAAATTTAACATTCTCATTTTGGTGTAAAAACCACATTTAAACTTAAATAATATTGTGAGTTTTAACACACACTTTTCAATGTGTCAACTTTTTCCAACAGCATCAACATGAGAATACTCTTTCAAGCAAGAGCACAGGGGCACTGGCCCTCAGGTGGCTGTGGGACTGGCCTGTCCCTGTGTGCATGTACAGCTCTGTAGGAGGACCTCTGTGACGGCTTCTGTAAGAAGCGCCACTCTGCACCCTGAGGAAGAACACCTTAACCAGGGATGCTTTTGTAAAATACTGTTGACCCTTGAAAACATAGGTTTGAACTGCTCGGATCTACTCCCATGTGGATTTTTTCCAACAGGAAATAGTGCAGAACTACACAATGCTGGGAAAGATTGAGGGCAGGAGGAGAAGGGGATGACAGAGGATGAGATGGTTGGATGACATCACCGACTCAATGGACATAGGTTTGGGTGGACTCCGGGAGTTGGTGATGGACAGGGAAGCCTGGTGTGCTGGGGTTCGTGGGGTAGCATAGAGTCAGACACGACTGAGCAAGTGAACTGATACTGATACACAATGCAAGTTGGTTGGATCTGCCAAGGCGAAACCAGGAGCAGGAGGGCGACCATAAGACTTTACTCCCTTACGACCACAGAGGGTGGTTGCCCAGTCGCCTGACTCAAGGGTCGCCTGTGGTCCTGCTGAAATTCTAGTGAGAAGGTAAAGAGAAGCCTGGGGTAAAACACAAGGACGAAGGTCCCATGCCCACATCCTACCCCACGTGTCCTACAGGAGCCACACCTGCAATCTACCCTCCCACCCATGTCCCTGAGCTTGGGTTGGGACAGCACGGCTGTCGGAGGGTAGCATCCTGCTCAGGTGATGACACGGAGGTGCCTTGGGGCCCACGTGTCGGGGGCATGGCTCACCACAACCACAACCACGAAACTTTGGGTGACTTCTCACTTGGGCACCACCAAGGTCCAAGCAAGCTTCCCTCGTGGCTCAGATGGTAAAAGCATCTGCTTGCAATGCCAGAGACCTGGGTTCAGTCCCTGGGTGGGGAAGATCCTCTGGAGAAGGAAACGGCAACCCACCCCAGTACTCGTGCCTGGAAAACTCCATGGGTGGAGGAGCCTTCTAGGCTACAGTCCATAGAGTCGCAAAGAGTTGGATGTGACTGAGAGACTTCACTTTCACTTTTCAAGGTCCAAGCATCTGAGTCCAATGAACACGGTCGCTGGCCACACAGGACCGGTTTCCCAGTGATCTAACCTTGCAGAGGCCCAGATTCAGTTGAAGCCCCGCCTATACACACACTGACCTGGGACTCCCCAGGGGTGGCTCCAAGGGGTGATGGCTCCATGCTAGTGTTTTTATACTGGGTTAGAGTTGATGGTGTCTGCACCTCACTTCCGTCCACACCCTCCACTCTCTGGATATGAAGGACGCAGTCTGGGCCCTCTGGCCACACCAACATGGATGCAGCTCCGCTGACACTCCCACCACACCCCAGAGCCCCACAGGCTTACAGGGGAGGGGCTGCCTGTCTCAGACAGAAGGAGGGGCTTTCCCCTCCTTTCCCCTTGGGGGGCTAGAGCTGCAAGTGCTTTCTGTCCAGGTCATAGGGGACCCTGAAGCCCCTAGGGAGGTGCCCTCTTGCTCAGCACCTTTAATACTTCAGCACCTCCAACCCCAGAACAGTCTCCTCCCAGCCCTCACTGGGCAGAAGATTCCAGCTCCAGACCCAAGTCCTGCAGCCAGGAGGGGTGGGGTCTTCTGCCTGGAGCCCCCAGTAAGCCTGATGGGGTTGCTCCAGGAAGGGCCATGGCATCTGGGGCCAGCAGGGAGAAGGCGGTCGCTGGCAGAGACAAGAACACTGCTATAGGTTGAATGATGAACCCCAGAAATTCATGTGTTGAAATCCTAACCCCCAGTACCTATGACTATGACATTATATGAAAATGAGTCAAGATAAAGTCATTCAAGTTGGCCCTAACCCTAGGGGTACTGGTATAAAAAGGGGGAATTTGGACATACATATACACGGGAAAATGCCTTGTGAGGGCTGGAGCTATGCTGTCCTAAGACAAGAACTCTAAGAAGCTGAGAGCCCTGAATCAGATCCTCCCCTGGTGCTCTCAGGCCTTTCCAACACCTAGATTGACATCCAGCCTCCAGGACCATGAGACCAAAAATTCCTGTTGTTCTAAGTCACCCAAATTGTGGAACCTTGGGCGGTTTTGTTTGTTTGGGCTGCATCACATGGCTTGTGGGATCTTAGTTCCCCACCCAGGGACTGAACTTGTATCCTAGGCAGTGAGAGCTCAGAGTCCTACCCGCTGCACCACCAGGGAACTAATTCCTTGCGGTACTTTGTTACAGCAGCCCTAAGGGATGGACACCAGCACCCTCTGCTCTGTTCCTTTCTCTCCAGACCAAGGTGGGTGGTGGGAGAGGCTGACCCACTGCTGAGTGGGCCCTCTGGCCCTGACTCGCTGGGACTTCTGGACACAGCTCTCTGCTTCTGGGGGCCATGGGAGGATGAGGACAAGGAGGAACAGGGGTGGCACCCTGGAGCTTGACACTGTACCCTGCACCCAGTCCCCACCCTCCTGGAGCTCTGAATGTCCAGGAGTAGCCAGCTCCACTCTTCATCTCCCTCCAGTCCTCTCCACCTGCCATCAGCAGTTTGGAACAGCCGCTGTGTCTTGATCTCAGTAAGGGAGACAGAAAGAGAAGACATGGGCATGGCATCTCACTAGTGTCCATGGCCTTTTATAGACAGGCTGGCAGGACAGACTGTGGGGCCAACATGCCTCTTCTCAGAGGGGCCTGGGGTCAAGCCAGGAAGCAGGGAGGGAAGTGGTTGAGCAGGCAGCCTGACTGACAGGACTCTGAGGGCAGAGCCCCAACCCCCCAGGGGATGAGTGGAGGAGGGTAGGGGGAGGAGCCTCCTGCCTTCACCCACAGATCTGACCCCACATAGGTGGCTCTCTGCGGGAGGTCCTCTCTGTCAAGGGTCAGCTCCAGACACTTTAGTCCATTTTCCCCAAAACAGACATGATACAGCTGCCAAGTCAGGGCTCTAGGACTTTCAGGATAGAGCCCAGTGTCTGCAAAGGTGGGAAGGAGGAAAATGCCGTGGAGGACCTCATGCAACCCGTTCACCACAGTCCTGCCTCTAATGTGACCAGCTGCCACACAGGTAACTCCTTGCCGGGCACCCAGGCTCTGCTGACCATAGGAGAGACCTGGACAGGCCCAGAGCTCTGCATGTTTCCTGGGAAAGTTGAGGGGTGGCACATCCTTTAGCAGCCCAGGGTGTTATGAGCCCTGACCCCCTAACCCTAAAGAATATTCACTAACTGTGCTGCCCTTTTGTGCAGAATTTGGATGAATGAAGGTGAGTAAGTCTAAAGAGTGTGCTTCATGTGGGGACAGCCTGTGTGGATAAAAGCGGGTTAATGATGCGCGTGGAACTCAGTTATTTACACCAACCACCATGGGGTGAAGGGTAAACCATAAAGTTGAAGAGTGACTCTTGGTGATGGGGTGAACACTGTATGGGCCTGTGGGGGCAAGTTGGTGATGTTTGAGATACTAGAACTGGGGAATGAGAGTAAAGTGCTCATGAATTCTGAGAGTTAGGTAAGCAGATTAGGGAGACTAGTGAATTAGTTAATACAAACTTTGATGAGAAACAGGTATTTGCATAGCTTCAGAGCACTGCCCCCTAAAATACTTACACAAAGAGAAAAGGAGTAACTATAGTGGAGAAGCTTGGCTGGGAACACCCTAACCAAGTGATGGAGATGAACACCGGCAGTGACGGGGTGAGCGAGATTCACGTGAGGCCCAGAGGATGCAGTAAGGACCAAGCATTACTTCTAGGATATCCCTTCCAAATGCATACCCCAAATTACATGGCCACTTTGGGGGACATTCTGCACAGAAACTGGTTTGTAATCCCCCAGTCAAGGTCCTGGAAGTCCAGGAGAAACCAGGGACCTTCACAGGCGGGAGGGCATTGAGAAATTTGCTGAGTAAATGCAGCCCGTGTTGTGGAGTGGATGCGGATTCTTTCATTCAGGGCAATATTGGGACAACTAACTGGACTTCCTCCGGGTCTAGCAATTAGGATTGACTTCCAGATTTTGATGGAGGAGCTGCGGACATGCAGAATGCCTTATCTGAAGGGAACACACAGAAGCATTAGGGTGATGATGGGCATCTGGTCAGTAACTTATTCTCAAACGGTTCAAAGAAAATGAGATACCTGTTTTCCATTTTCAACATTTTCTTAAGGTTTCGACTGTTTCCAAATAAATGTTTTAAAACTGAAAGGCCCTAGTTTTAGGGACCTAGAAGGTGAGTGGCCATCTGAGCTGCACATCTGTCACTCCTGACACTCAGCCCTGCGGTTCTGGGAATGACGATGGGATGGGATGGGGCTACGGGGGGGGGAACAGTGAGCGTGGGGGCCCTAGGGCTGTGGGGGGCTGAACACAGGCAGTCTCAGCTGAGACGTCCCCTCCAGGGAAGCTCACAGGGTCTCTTCAAGTGTCCTCGGTTCTCAGCAGCTCCCCCACTTCACCCCACCTTCCAGCAACTACCTGGAAGTGCCCCTTTATTCCTCTGCCTCCTCACTATCCTGTGAGCCCCAAGGGCACAAACCTGACTCTATTACCCATGATATTACCTCTGTCAACCAACATGACGGGAAAGCAAGGGTGGGTCAAGGGCCCATTCCTGGAGGTGACAGTCCTAGTTGTCAAAGTTCCCATTCAAGCGTGTCACAGGAGGACCAGGAGCTGCAACCAGCCCAGCCCTGGGGCCTGTGCTTCCCTGCCCACTGCTTCCATCTCAAGGGCAATTTCTCATTCCCGGGGCATAACACCAGGTGAGAGGCAGAGGGCAGAGTTGCCCATGTGACACTGTTGATAAAACAGAGCCATTGGCAAGGATCTGAATGTCCATCCCCAGGGTCCTGATGCATGGATTAGTGCCCTCACACTGTGAAATGTGGGCCCAGCCTGAGAGAGGCAGGTGTCCAGGACAGCTAAGTGAATGAAGGGCAGGGAGTCAGAACATTAAACTTTTAATTGAACAGAACATTTGCTGGGCAAACACACTGAATCACAACCCTGGGCAAGGCACCACCCCCGCCCCAGCCTGGCAGGCTCTCCCCCAGTGCACGTGCCTCTATGCAAACCCCAGACTCAGAAATGCCAGAGGTTGCCTACACCTCACTCACCACATCTACTGGGAGGAGAACTCTGGCCTTGCCACAGGACAGGTGGGAGGCCCAAAGGGCAACATCCCCTCTCTGAGAAAGGCCTTCACTGCCCGGAACCCACCCTGGAACCTGACTGCACTCTGCTTCTGCCTGCATAGAACAGACCCACCTTTGACTTCTGACTTCAGGAATGTTTCTCAGATGCTTCTTCCAATACAGAAAGTTGACAACCAAACTATTCAAACAGGGCATGGGGAGCTCAGCAGAACCCCCAGGAAACTCTGGGGACCTCCTTCTTCAGTAGGGATAAAGCTCTGTTACTCGAGTTGCTGGATGTCCACAGCTGCTCCCCTGGAGCACTGGCCAGGCTCCCAAGGGGCAGCTCAGCCCATGCTACCCGCTGAAAGCTCCAGGAGCATCCTGGCTCCCCAGAAGGCGTCGCTGGAGGTCTGCCCATCAGACCACTGCACCTGGGAAGCCAACACAGTGTCACACACGGAGATGCCCTCTGCCAGTTCTGCCCTCCCACTTGGCCCTCTGGACCCTGGGACTCACCCCTCTGGACTCAACAGGAAACCCTGCCCCAGGACCCTTGCCTCCCAGCTCCCCTTCCCTTTAAGTCTGGCCTCCAGACGTCCCTGGCTCATGTTCAGCTCTGCCCATTTTAGTCACTCTGAAGACCCAAGCTGGGGACCCAGGATATAGGAAGGAAGCCCACAGTGCTTATAGGAGGGTCTCACCTGGCTGGAGGGAGGGGGCTGGCCCAGCTCCACGGCAGACATGGGGCCAGGGAAGCCTGGTGGGGCCGGAGTCAGGTCTGAGGGACTGGAAAAGGGATAGTGTCAGGACAGGCCCTCTGCCAGGCCCTATTTGAGGGTCACGCTGTCCCCCGTGAGCCCCATACTCGGAGAGCTTTCTACCTGTTTGAAGCCCTTCCAGGTGACAGGCTCTCTGGGAACAGCCTCCTCCTGCAAGCCACTCAGGTGTGCAGGATGCTGGAGGGGCCTCAGGACACCTCAAGCAGGTGGCTCAGGTAGTCAGGGAGCAAGCACATCAGGGCAAGCTCACAGAAGAGGGGGTGGTGAGCAGCAATGTAAAGGAAGAGAAGGTCACAAAGGGACAGGCCTGAGGCATGAAGAGGTCAAAAGGTCCTTAGAACCAAATCAAGGAGAGCAGCAGGGGGAGCAGGGCTGGAGATAGGTGCAGCCACTCAGGACAACAGTCATGCAGGTCCTTGAAGTCAAATCACATCTACCCTGTGACCTAGTCACCCCACAGCTGGGTGTATACACCCCAGAGACATGAAGGCAAATGTGCAGGCCACCATGTGTGCAGCAAAGCACACACCAAACCCAAACCAGGAGCTCCCAAATGCCTCTAGCACGTGACATCAATCCATACCAAGACTAGGACTCAGCAAGAAAGAGGAAGGGGTGCTGATACACACAGGAGGAGGGATGCTGATACACACAGGAGGAGGGATGCTGATACACATAGGAGGAGGGGTGATAATACACACAGGAGGAGGGGTGTTGATACACACAAGAGGGGGGGTGTTGATACACAGAGGAAGAAGGGTGTTGATACACACAGGAGAAAGGGGTGCTGATACACACAGGAGGGATGCTGATACACACAGGAGGAAGGGTGCTGATACACACAGGAGGAAGGGGTGATGATACACATAGGAGAAAGGGTGTTGATACACACAGAAGGAGGGGTATTGGTACACATAGGAGGAAGGGGAGCTGATACACACAGAAGAAAGGGTGTTGATACACACAAGAGGTGGGGTGTTGATACACACAGCAGTAGGGACAAGTCTCAAGCAGTCAGGCTGAGTGAAGGAGGCCATATAATTTTAAAAAGGGCAGATGTTGTATGATTTCACTCATATCAAATTCTTAGAAAATGCAGCTAAAGAAAGCAGATCCTTGGTCCTAGGGAGGTGGGGGTGAGAGGTGGAGGCAGATGGAAACAGCTCTGTGGCCCATGACCTAAAGAATAGTTATGGTTTGTGAGGAATACATAAGTCACATTCAGAAAACTGTCATTTGTACCATCTAAACATGCTGGTTTACTTTACGCCCCAGTGAAGCTGTTTTTAAATAAGGAATCAAGGTTATCAGATCAGAACAAAGATGAGCTGGAGCACTGGAGTCCAAGAGTGAGAAAACCAGTGGAGAGTCCAAGCAGCCCCGAGGGGGCCCTGTGGCTACTCCACTCCATATGGCTTCTGCTCATAAAGCCACCTCATCTGGCTGTTTACACAAGCAGAGCCTGTTTCCTCAGGAGGCTGCTCCCCTCCTCTCGCACGTCCCCCAGTAATTCTGCCCTCACTGGGCACCTGATCTTCAGCTCCTAGATTTGGGAGACCCCAAACCCTGGGGACCCTGTCCTGTGACCCTCTATCACAGGTTCCCCCTTCACCAGAGGCCCAACACTCTCCTCCTATGAAATCTGAACCACTGTCATGCCCCCATGCCACAGTCTGCAGCACATCCCCTATTCACAGCCCTCTAAAGCTCCTTTAAAATTATAATTTGGAATATACAGGCAGCTCTTGATGCTGTCCAGAAACTGAAACAATCTTTGGGGAAAAGAAAATGCCTGAAAGAGGCTGCTAGAGCCCAGGGAGACCTCTGGGGAAGCACCATCCACATGCCTATATCTGCTCCTGTGCTTCCAAGTGTTCTTTTGTCTGTGGGAAAAGACTATGATCATGTAGGATGGGGGAACTGTTGAAGTTTCCAGAAATCCATGAGGAAAAGACTTCATCTGCCCCATGGCAGATGGTGAGTCTCCCGACCAGGCACCACCCCATGCGTGGCCCGTAGGAAGTGTCACCTGAGCCCGGTGGCTCTGCACTTACCTCTGGGTGAGGATGAAATTGGGAGCCTGTGCCGGGGGCTGGGTCACCTGAAGGTTGCCCGCCTGTTGTTCTGCTTGGCTACCGCAGGAACCCGGATCCTCCTCCAGGTATGTGCCCTGGGGGTTGATGCTGGGAGGGTCAGCGAATCCTGCAGGGGCGGAAACCCCACAACTTAGAGCTGGGAGCCGGAAGCACAGTCCATGTGCAGCCCAACACAGAGGTCCGCGGAGAGGCAGCGTCCAGTCTGCCAGCCCCCGGTCTCCGCTCCGCGTTGAGGAAAGAGAAGCCACTTCTGTCCATCTCAGTGGCTTTTTCAGGCTTCCAGAGACCAAAACAATGTCAAATTTTACTGGCTTCAAGTTTTTGTCATTCTAGACCTCACACCAGCCCAACAAAGACTCAGTATCCAAATCTGCCCACGTTCACCGCTGCCGCGTGAGGACAGACTCCTCTCTGCCTCCCTGCTTCACCACAGGCTGAGCCCAGCCACCTGCCGCTTCCCTCCCTTTTTTCCTTGGGTTTCACCTTGACTTCATGGCAGTGTGAGGTGTTACTCCCTTGCCCCACCCTTTTTCTTTACTTAAAATGTTGTAGAAAATCTCTCAGGGTGCCTTTCACTCTAAAAAGGAAATCCACATGGACTCGATCAGTTCCAGGTTGACATATAGGAGCAAAGTAAGCTAAGAAGGAAGGTCCATTTGTGCCCTAAGTCCATCTGGCCAATAAAACTAGCAAGCGTCCTGATCTCAGACCCCAAACGATGGTCCTCCCTCCTGTCTGCCAGAGCAACCATCTCATCTGTCAGCCGCTCAGACCGGCCAAACCGTTTGCTGTGTGACTGCCTCCATCTCCATTGTATCTTCTTTCCACAGAACTTCAAAGATACTCTGAGGTCCATGAAATATGGGTAAGTGCAAATTTGAACATTTCAATTCACACAGAATAGATCAATGGGTTAGAGCTTCTTCCTCTAAGAGTAAGGGAAATAAAAAGCCCCGAGCCTAGAACAAAGGGAGTGTCATGGGAAGGGCAATTAGCAGGTGGGAGGTGTCCGTGTTCGGCAGATGCAGGGCACACGTCCAATGCCATGGCGGTGGGTGGGGTGTCTGAAGGGAAGCCAGGGCGTAAGTAGGGGTCAAGGACCCTGAGGAGTTTGCAGAGAGGGAAGAAAAATGAGGCGCTCAGGTAGTCAGCAGGGAGCTCACCAATTCCCAGAGAACATCACCCCTCACATATGCTCAACATGGTGTGAAGACCAGCTCCCCACTTCCCAGTATGAGGCTGCCCACTGCCTGTCCTGACTCCAGCCTTGTTAGTACACATGGACAGGAAAGGGTCTCTGAAATGAAAGACCAATCTGTTCAGAAGGAAAAACTGCCTCAGAAAAGTAAGTCTCCAGGCTCTTCCACTTTCAGGCCCTACCTCTTCCTGTTTCCAAGGAAGGTCCTGAATCCACCATCCTAACATTTCCTCCTTCAGGCAACAAAGCATATTTACTGAAGCTTGTAAGCAGGATACTCAGAGAGGTATAGATATTGCATCTATAAAAAAGTAACACAATCTATGAAGAAAGGAAAATCAGAATTAAGAAAAGAGAGCTTGGAGTTCTCTTAAAATACATAACTGTCACAATATCAGAAGATAGGACTTCCTTGGTGGTCTGGTAGTTAAGAATCCGCCTACCAGTGCAGGAGATATGGGTTTGATTCCTGGTCCGGGAATTTTCCACATGCCAACTAAACCCCTGAGTCACAACTACTGAATCCCACGTGCGCCTATGGCCCGTGCTCTGCAACAAGAGAAGCCACTGCAATGAGAAGCCTGTGCACTGCAACTAGAGAGTAGCCCCTGCTCACTGCAGCAAGAGAAAGCCTGCACACAGCAACCAAGACCCAGTGCAGCAAAAATAAGCAAATAAATTTTTTATAAGAAAGTCAGAAGATAGAGTTTAAGACAAAAGCATATACAATAAAAAGCAACTTTTTTAAAGGTAAGCATTTTGGGAGATTGGCTCAGGATTTCCAACATCCAAATAACATTTGTGCTGTAAAGAGAGAATTGGAAGGAGGAAATTATCAGGAAACTATCAAAGAATATTACAGAAAGTGCCGGGAGCTTAAAGAAGACCTTGCTCTCTCTTTAAATTGAAAAGCTTAAGAACAAAGTGATTTTAAAAGACTCACACCTAGAACCATCACTGTGAAATTTCAGAACACCAAGACTTAAAAAATAAAAAGCTTCAAGAAAGGAAACATATGTAAAAAACATGTAAAAATCAGAATGACATCTGACTTAAGATGACAACACTGGATGCTGTAATGATATGTTGCTTTCAAATTTCTAAGAAAAAAAAGTGTTTTGAACTCAGAATTCTGGCCCTGACAAATCATTAATCAAGCATGAGGGAAAATTAAAGACAACTTCAGAAGATGCAAGGAATCAGAAAATTTACCTGTAGTCACCCTTTCTTGTAAAGTTAAAGACATTCTCTAACATAACAAGAGTCAAGAAAGAAAGAAAGAGACTTGCAATTAAGGAAACACTGAAGTGGAATTCCCCTGGCGGTTCAATGGTTAGAAGTTCACCTTCCAACGAAGGGGACGTGGATTTGATCCCTGGCGGGGGACTAAGATTCAACACTGAGCAAACCCAGGTGCTCTCAGGATAATGGCTTCATCCCAGGCCTAGGGAGACTGCACTTGGATGGGGACAGGGAGAAGGAGGTTCCCAGCAACAAGTCTTCAGAGGTGATGCTTGAAATATTGGGAGAAGCTAAGGACGTGACAAAAGCAGACAATGTAGGAAAAAAGAAAGGCAACAAGAAACTATAATGAGACATACGTATATATAACCACAGAAGAGGACTTCCCAAGTGGCGCTAGTGGTAAAGACTGCCGATGCAGGTAGGCATAAAAGATGTGTTTGACCCCTGGGTCAGGAAGATCCCTTGGAGGAGGGCACGGCAACCCACTCCAGTATTGCCTGGGAAATTTCAAGGACGGGGGAGCCTGGCGGGCTACAGTCCATAGGGTCACAAAGAATCAGACACGACTGAAGCAACTTAGCATGCATGCATAACCACAGAAGACTAAGAAATTTAGGTGACAGGCTGAATTCAGTGCCAATATCCTCCTTATGGAGGTCACAAGCTGCTGTCATGGTTGGTGCACAAAATATATACCTGAATACGACTTCGTTAAGGGTACGTATAGCTACAGTTACAACTAAGAAAGAAACCAGGACAAGAGGGTAAAGTCCGAGCAGCTCAGCCCTCCTCTGTGCTGGCAGATGTGGACAAGCTAGCCACGGGGACTGGATCAGGGCTGGCAGCCATTCCATTTCATTTGAACTCTTTCCTCACTATCCTATTTTTTAGTCATGTGCACATTTTATTTTGAAAACAAACATAAATGAAAAAAACATCCAGCTATTCGTGGGAAGAGACTGTTCCAACTGCACTGGTTTGTGGGTCTAATAAACTACATGTAATTCAGGCAGAAAGTCCTTGCCCCTCAAAATCCTGCCCCTTCAAATGAGATACAAGTTGTCAAAGCATCTGAAGTAGAAACACGTGGTCTGTCTAGAGTGGACCTACCTGTGGGGCTGGGCTCCCTGAGGGCGGCAAAGGACACAGCCAGAGCAGCGTCGGTAGGGCGCATGGTGACGTCCAGCCCACGACTGTGGATCAGCTGCCCAGTCTGGAAGGAAACTTCCTTGGAGGATGCCAGTGCGAGAGACATCAGCCACGACTCAGGGGCAGCCAGAGAGGGGTCCAGCATATCGTTGGCAGCAGCCAGAGGACAGAGACCAGGGCCAGAGCAGACAGGGGGCAGAGTGGCAGGATCATGGTTAGGTCCCTCCTGGTGTATCTCACCACCCTGCAGAGACCTGGGGGACATAGGGAACACCACCCCTTGGTGGGCAGAGGTCCTCAGACTGGGATAGGGGGGCCTGGGAGGCCATTCCAGCTCAGCCTGGGAATCTGGGCTCGGATGGCTGTGGGGCCCACCACATTCCCAGTCATGCTGCCTTTACCATCCTCCCTGGGGCTGCAAGAGTAAAAAGTATTACTGCTAGAAACCTAAGATATATTAGCAGTTTATTTACAAGTGCTTTCAATGAAGCATTGTTCTGCAATACTGAAAGCTGAAAATGATTAGGAACAACCTAACAGTTGAGTGACTATGTGAAGGTGATCTTAAAGGACTATTACACAGAAGTTAATAATTCAAAGAAGTAATATTCCACAAATGCTCACTGTATCTCAGATGGCGCTCCTGGGCTTTTGTTAACAACTCCCCACCTCTATAATCTGTGTGAAGACCTGCATGGCAGGGCTTATCACTGTCCCCATTTCACAGATGAGAAAAGTGAGACACCAAGAGGTCATGGGAACTTGCCTACGGCCACATGGCTGGGTAGTGCTGGCCTGAATATGAGGTGTCAGCCCAGGTAATGTCATGAGAGATGCTAATAACACAAGGGTAACAGGGAAAAGTGGGCACAGCTTGTCTTGCTCAGACTCAGTCCCCCTGCTGGCCAGCACTCTTCTCAGAGCAGTCTGTGCATCGTCACAGGAGCGGCAGGTAAGGTGAGGCACTGCCTGGGCTGTGGGAGGAACTTATTAACTTAGTGGTTACTGACTTAGAGATATACCAACCACACCAAACGCTAGAGATAAACAAACCACGAGGAAGGCTATTTGCCTTTAGGAGATAGGTCTGCGTGTTTTTCTAAGTCTGTTTCCCCATTCTCCAAAATTTACATGAAGTTAGGCTGTGAGTCAGGCTCTAGGAAGCAAGTGTGCTGTACGTGATGTGGGTTCCTTGCCAGTGGCTCCCCCTCCTACCTGGAGTCACAGCTATCTCTGCCCTCAGCCATCACAGACCTCGTCCCAGGGTCTAGCTGGTGTTCCTATGCCCACTCCATTCCTGGTCTCCCACTGAGAGTGGAAAACTGAACTGCCCTGGCCTATGTGCGGTGGCAGTACCTGGGAGCCAGTGACTTGGGCATAGTCTCGTCTCCAGAGAGGTCTGGGGTCAGAGCCAGCGGCTCCCACGGCCCTTGGGTGGTCTCCAGGGTCTGTAGAGGCCCACTTTTCTCTGGTCCTGCTAAAAGCCGATCAGACAGGAAGGGAGGCTGGGAGATGCTTGGAGTCCCAGCCTCCTTCCCAGCAGATTGAGAGCAGTCATGCTGGCTGCCTGCTGCTCTTTGTTTGACCCTTGATCTGTCTTTGGTCTGAACTGAAACCCACAATTATGAACCCAGGCCACCCCAAGTCTGGTGCTTGGCTCAACTCCCCGACTCCTGGGCCTGACCTCACAGTAATCTCTCAATGCAAAATGCTGCTGCAGCCCCACCTGGACCACCCTGAGCCCAACCTGACCCTTAGCGTCAGTGATCTCACTTCCCACAGGGTGAGGTGCTGAACGTGCAGACTGGGGCTGGAGGGAGGGGCCTGGCTGGTCCTGGATACAGGTTTCGTCAGAGGGGCCACTCACTTGACCACTGAGGCCTGTCCACAAGCCCAGAGCCAAGGTGGGGGTGGTCTGTTGGCTGCGGGGGGAGGTGCCGACTCGCCTCCCCCGACGTGAGGTCTTCTGCTGAGTCTGGGGCTGGCGCTGCACGCTGCATCAAGGCCCTCTGGCGCCGCCGGTAATTGGCAAACCAGTTGTAGACTTGCTCCGTGGTCAGGTGCGTCTCAGAGGCCAGGTCCTCCTGCCCCAAAACAACCCGCCACTACCCCAGCCCACTCCCAAGCCAAGAGGCCGGGGCACAAAGGAGGCAAGCCACCACCCATCCGACAGTCACTCATAGCCAGGAGGGCTCCGAGCAGCTGGCAAACCAGATCCTCCCGAGGTGCCACCCAACCACTGACCCTCCACCCACCCGTGCCAGAGTGTATCGGCCATGACCAACCCTACAACCAGGCACGTCTCAGATGTGAACTGGCACCACCAGCCACAGCGCCCTGCTCTGGCGGAGCCCAGCTGACTGGACACGGGGAGGAGAGAGCAAGCCAGCTTTCTGAGGAGCAGGATCTGAGGGGGCAGACTCTTGCCCCCTCCACCTGCTCCTGGAGGGTGCCCCCCTCCACCCCTCCTGCTGGAGCCCCGGCCTCAGCGAGCGCTCAGTGTCTCCTGAAGTCACATCGGCTGACGGGGTATTAAGATGCCTGTGACAAAACTCACTCCCCAACCTATGCAGGGTAGACATGCAGGGGCTGCCAGCCAAAGGGTGTCATCCCCAAGGGAGTTCAGGGTGGTCAGAGACCACCATCGCCCTTGCAGATAGGCCACTAGGGATGGTGTGGATCTACCCCCTAAGGTGGTGATGTCACCTAAGGGTGGCAGTCCCCCAAGGGTGTTAGTCCCCCACCTGACAGTAGGGGTGAACCAACCAAGGGTGGTCCTCCCCTAAGGACAGGGAGTGTTGGCGAAGGGGAGGATGCCTGGCCATGCTTATATCTGCTCTTACCCGCTCAGCCTTGCTGGGGTTGGTGCTCACGCCCGAGGCAAAGTCCTCCAGCTTCTGGCGAACTTCTCTGGGGAAGTTCCGGCTCTTGAGGCCATTAGGACAGAGGGAGGCAGGTGGTGGATTCCTAGAGGAGGACACTGAGTAGGTGGTAACAGACCCCTGCTCCTCTGGATGCACCTGTTGTGCCCCTCTGGACTCTTCTCCTTTCACCGGCCACCCTCTTCCCCACCGTGTGCTGTAGGCCCTGGATCCAAGCCCTGAGCAGGGAGGGGCCTGGTGGTGCCTGGGCCCACACTCCACACTCTCATCAGGGTTCCCAGCACCCCTCATTGACCAGTGGCCCTGACTGCTGAAGCTGGATGATGAAGATATTGAGGTGGGTTATGCTATCCGCTTTACTGACTGTATAATGGAATTTTTTGCAAAAGAAAAAATGACAGGGGACTTCCTTGGTGGCTCAGTGGTAAAGAATCTGCCTGCCAGTTCAGGAGACGGATTTGATCCCTGGTCTGGGAAGAACGCACATGCCAAGGAGCAACCTAGCTCATGCACCACAACTACTGAGCCTGTGCTCTAGAGGCTGGGAGCCACAACTACTGAGGCCCAAGCACCCTCAAGTCCGTGCTCTGCAACAAGAGAAGCCACAATGAGAAGCCTGCAGAATACAACCAGAGAGTAGCCCCCACTCACTACAACTAAGGATTCCCTGATGGTTCAGTTGGTAAGGAATCTGTCTGCAATGCAGGAGACCCTGGTTCGATTCCTGGGTAGGGAAGTTCCCCTGGAGGAGGGGTAGGCTACCCACTCCAGTATTCACAGGCTTCC
Source organism: Ovis canadensis (assembly GCF_042477335.2). Lineage (NCBI taxonomy): Eukaryota > Metazoa > Chordata > Mammalia > Artiodactyla > Bovidae > Ovis > Ovis canadensis. Next base: position 54,731,640 of record NC_091261.1, read on the forward strand.
CTCGTGGCTCAGCTGGCAAGGAATCTGCCTGCAATGCAGGAGACCTGGGTTAGATCCCTAGGTTTGGAAGATCCCCCGGAGAAGGGAATGGCTACCCGCTGCAGTATTCTGGCCTGGAGAACTCCATGGACTGTGTAGCCCGTGGGGTCAGAAAGAGTTGGGAACGACTGAGCGACTTTCACTGCAACTAAAGAAAAGCTTGCACAGCAACGAAGATCCAGCAGAGGCAAAAATAAATAATTTTCTTTAAATGACATATAAGTGAACAACACCGGTTTTCTACAAGATTTGATATCCAAACACCAATTGAAAAATCCCCATGAAGGTCGAGAACACACCCCATACATCCCAGTGAAGCTCAGTTTCCCACTTCTCACATCTTCCCCCAGCCTGTCCTGCCCGTCCCAGTGAGAGAACACCACGTCCCGGCCAATCAGGCCACGAGCCTGGGTTTATTATCTTACCTTCTTCAATACATTCAACCTATCAGCAAATCCTCCTGAATCCATACTGACACAACCCGTTCCCCAGCCACGGCCTCTGCCAGAACCTCCAAGCACCTCCTGTCTCTGCTCCTGCACTGACCACCAGCTGTAATGTGTATCACGCCTCCTTGTGCCCAGGGAGTGCCGTCCCTGTGCCCAGGCCTCGCTCAGGTTCTGTGGCCCTGTGCTGCAGCCCCCACCACAACAAAGGACCACCGAGCCACAGCCCTCTGCTGGGCTTGTCCTGTCTGGCATTCCTTGCTCTGAATTAGGGGATCTGCTTTGTTCCCCAGTCTCTGGTCCGTCATCTACACCCAAGTGCAGCTCCAGGAAAGCCCCAGGGGCCTCTTCACAAACACAGCACACTGCTCCCCAAGTCACTTTGCTGAACCACCCTCAGGCAGGCCTAAAAACCTATAGGGAGGGGACTGACTGCAACCCTTGACAGCCTCAAGGCCGATTAACTTCTGGTCTTTGAGGACGTATTTGGTGGGCACTGTGAGAAAAATTCTGTCTGATCCAAAAGGAATCCATCCATCTCTTCCTCCATCATCCAGGCCCTTGGCTCAGCAACTCCTGTCACTTGGGCTTTCAGGAGCTCAGAGTGAGACCTGCAGCCCCTTCTGGCCGGTGGAGAACACCCAAATAAAGAACAAAGGCTCTACAGCCTCAACGTCTAAGCTGGAATCCTGCCTTTGCGTCTCTCTAGTGTGTAACCAGGTGAGTCACTAATTTGTCTGTGTCTCGGTGTCCTCATTCATGAATGGTGATGGTTATAACTGGTAGTCATAATGTTTACTTAGTGCTGATTATGGTCATGGTGGTGATTGTTAATTAACATCTGTTCAGCAGCTATCATGTGCCAGACTTCAACCTATCTGTCTTCAAAAGGTCCTGCAGCCCTGAGGCGGAGAAGGTGATGGCACCCCACTCCAGTACTCTTGCCTGGAAAATCCCATGGACGGAGGAGCCTGGTAGGCTGCAGTCTGTGGGGTCACAAAGAGTCGGACACGACTGAGCGACTTCCCTTTCACTTTTCACTTTCATGCATTGGAGAAGGAAATGGCAGCCCACTCCAGTGTTCTTGCCTGGAGAATCCCAAGGACCGGGGAGCCTGGTGGGCTGCCGTCTATGGGGTCACACAGAGTCAGGCACGACTGAAGCAACTTAGCAGCAGCAGTAGCAGCAGCAGCCCTGAGGAGGTGTGCTGAAATCTCAGCCAGGCCACTGGCAGAGCCTAACCATGGGGACTAGCTGACATGAGGGGCATCCCTCCTCCCACAGGAGGAAAGTGAGGTCGGGGGTGCCCACCTGCTGACTCCCTCCCTGCAAGGTCCTCACTGACCGGCAGTGGCTCCTGGTCTGGGTCTTGGGAACGGCTCTCTGTCCTGCCCTATGGGCAGAGGTGGGACAGTGTTCCCACAGCTGAGCAGGCGGAGAGGTGGCTCAGTGTTGGGCACTGACATCACTGTTTCATCTCACCTCCCTCCCTCTACTTCACCTCAGCCCTTCTATGGTTCTGGAAGGCAAATCCCTCATGCGCCCCTGGGAATAAGCGCCAAGACCAGCACATACCTCTTCCTGCACCGGAACTTCTGCACTGGTGTCAGCGTGGACACACCAAGCCTCTTCATGGCCAGACGGTAGTGGATGTCATTCCAGAGCTGCACCAGCTTGGGGCTGCCACCCGGCACCTGGCACCCCTGTGGACAAGAGCCTTCTGAGATCCGCACCCTCCCCTGCCCTGGAGCCCCATCGTCCACTTGCCTGAGCCCTAAGACCAGCCACTGACTGGTGCCCAATGGTGAGGGCATGAGCTCCATGGCTGGGCTCCAGTCCCCACCAGGGAGCCCCCGGGGGGGGGCACATTTCTCCTCTACCCCCTACAGGTGAGGGGCAGGCAAGGGGAAAGCCACCTCTGGGCTATGACATCGCACAGGAGGCAGAGCTGCGCTAAGGACCATATGAAAGATCAGATTTGAGGGGCCTGAGGCGTGACCCCTGCCTTGTATGAGAGGCCTTTCCCACCAGCTGGGTGGGTCCCTGGGTCTCAGAGAGCACATTCTGAGCTGAAGGGGATGAAGGGGTCCTGGTCACACCACTGATGGCTCCCAGACCCAGTGGGACGTGGTCACGTGACCTGACTTTTGAGATGGCCAAGGATGCGGAGGACAGGCCTCGCCTAGACACAGCCCCTGAGCTTTAACCCCAGTGTTCTCAGGACCATTTCAGTGAGGGAGGTGCTGAGAATCGTTTAGCTTTCTCTCCACAGCAACAAAAAGCCCATTTTGCTGGGTCGAAGCCTGCAGTCTCCTCCCAGGATAAAGCAGCAGACCCAGGGCACAACCTATGGGCAGGGAAACCACCTGGGACCTTCCCACCTGCATGAGTGGCCCTGGGCAGGAAACACCCTTTTCTGAGGTGGTGGCCCCATGGCTTCTCTCAGGTCTCAGAACACATCACTTTCTCAGAGGCATTTCTAGACAATCCCGAGTGAGTTATAGTCCCTCTCCTGGGAGTTTTGCATCACATTTCATCCTTGACTGCCTACACAGCAGCTATGACAACTCTGTGTGTTCATCCATTTGGTCTGACATCGCTGGAAATCTGAGTTCTCTTATGTTTCAGGTGTTGGGGATCCTTGAATGAGCAGAACTGATGCGCCCCCTGCTCCTGGGGCCTGCGGTGCAGGAGGGGAGGCAGACAAAGCACAGGTTGAAACATAAACAGATTTCTACTTATGAGCTGAGGAAGGAGCCATAGAGGGGGATGAGGGCTCCTTTATATCCTCGACAATAAAGGAGGCACTAGCTGTACAGGGTGACATTTAAAGCAGAAACCAGACACGGAGGAAAGCTCCAGCCACACAGAATGGGGCTCCAGCCTCTGGCAGAGGAAATGACACCTGCAAAACTCAAAAGAAGAGGATCTCAGGAGTTTCAGAAACAGCAAGAAAGCCAGCATGACAAAGGGGGGTAGGAGGGGTCCAAAGGCTGGAGAGCAAGCCAGCACTGACTGCAGGCTCTGGGGCCACCACCTCAGCACACACCATGGTCCCATCTGCAGTTTTAAAACTCCCTCTGGCTGCTAGGTGAGGAACAGATGGAGGGAGCAAGAGAGAACATGGCGGAGTGCTGGCAGGGAAGGGAGAAAGGTGGATGCCACAGGGCTTGGGGGAGAGGGAGCAGAAATAAAGAACTGAAAGAACTGAGTATCTTGAAAGTAAACTCAGCATGACTTATGCATAGATGTACATGCATACATGCATATGGAGTGAAAAAGGGAAACACTGGCCCCCAGATCTCTTATTAAAACCTTTCGAGCCACACATAGTTTGGAATTCAGAACGTCACACATTTTAAGAAGTAACACAGGTATACACTACAGAATTTGCCCCACTCCAGAATGATCTGGGCAGGCAGCAACCAAACATACCAATATTTGGGTAGTAAAACGTACCACAGTAACATAAAAGTGGATAAAGACATCACTGGCTTCATGTGGACATAGCTCAGGTTTTCATGCCAAATGACTTGAGGTTCAAAGTGCCACCAGAGGACTGACAAACATACTTGTGATTTCAGAGCTCCCGAATGCAGACCCACAGCCAGGGGACTGAGAGACTGGGTCTGTTTGCTTGTCTCACTAACTGGGATGCCAACTTTCCAAGCCAGGACCACGAAGATTCCAAAACTAGACAGTCTCATCTTCAGTTACCAGGCAAGTTAAAACTTATTAGAGAGAGAGTGGCTCAGAGGTTAAAGCATCTGCCTGGAATGCGGGAGACCCGGGTTTGATCCCTGGGTTGGGAAGATCCCCTGGAGGAGGAAATGGCGACCCACTCCAGTACTCTTGCCTGGAGAATCCCATGGAGGGAGGAGCCTGGTAGGCTACAGTCCATGGGGTCGCAAAGAGTCGGACACAATTGAGCGACTTTACTTTACTTAGAGAGGGAGTGGACCATCCCTGCTTGCTTTATGGCACCTCTTTACAAGCTCCTGCTGACTCTGGGCATTTGTGTCATGTTTAGGACAGTGGTGGCCGCTTCCCCTCTCTTCACACCCCCATCCCCCAACCCCATCTCATAGACCAGCTCTACCTCCAGCAGCCGGCAAGCGGCCTGGTGCTGTTCTCGCTGGGCCAGCACGCTGGCGCACACCAGGGCCACATCCGCATTGTCCAAGAGGTACAGGCGGAACTGGCTGTCCAGCACAGCTGTGACCAAGGGCTGCACCTGGGTGGGATCATCCTGGAGGTCCCGGCACAGCCTGCCTGCGAGGGTCACCAGCTCCGGCAAGGGCAGGCTGGGGCCCCCGTTTCCCCTCAGCAGTTGCAGGAAGCTCTGCATCGCCAGGCAGGTTGGGCCCCTCTGCAAACAAGACGACAAGTCAGGACCACGGTCTGCCCATGCTGATCAGCTGACCGCACATCTATATTCAGCCAAGTCTGCCAGGCCTCTCCTGCCACAGGTACTTGTAATGCGGCAACAGCGAGCGAAGGCAGGGGCATCAGGGACCCGCAGAGTTTCCCATGAGTTCCCACAACAGTCCAGATCCTGGCTGTGTGTTGTGGCTGCAAGAGTCCTCCTCACTCCTCACTCCCAGAACCTCTGTTCCCTTCGTGCCCCTTGCCCACATCACCAGCTCTCTGTTTCTCACATTTTAAAACTACAATCTGACTGTGTGCATATACACCAAACCGAGAGAGCTTCCTTATGGCAATACTTAGTCTGGCAGCACTGCAGGAAGGACCCCTAGTCTCCACTGGGTTCTGAAAAGGACCAGGTGGAAGGAGGAACTGTAACCACCTCCCCAGCCCCACACTAGTGAGCACTTTCTCAAACCTAAGGTCCAGACCTGTGTTCCAACTACCTGAGGGCTATGGCAGCCAAATTAAAGGGTGTGTACTTAGCAGATGCTACCAAACCACTTTCCACACAGCTGTGAGAATCTGAACAGACTTGCCACGCTCCCTGGCAAAAGGTCTGGCCTGTTTCCAGCTCTTGCCGCCCTGTACCACCTACAGGGACACGCCCTCGTCGCCGCTCCCGGACCTCATCGCCTTGTCACCGGCTCCTGTCCCAAGGCCCCACCTTTCTTGCTGGCATGACGGGCAGGAGGTCCGAGCCCTCGCATCCTTCGAGGGACCCAGGTTTCCTCTGGGGCCGACTGCCCCATCCCACCCCCCACCGGGCTCCAGGAAGGGCAGGGAGGAGGCTAAGGGCCAAACTCACACGAAGAGGATCCTGGGGTTGAGGAGGGGTACCCGGAACACTGAGAGGGCCCGGCTCCGCGGGGATAGACGGCTCTATCGCGCCATTCTGCCTGGACACCCTCTGCCCGGCTGTGGCCCTGCGCCGCCCCACCTCTCCAGGTGCCCTGCTCCCCGTGGGGGCCAAGAGGCCTCCCCGGGCCCCCACCCAGGACCGCGAATTCAGTCACCGTACCCCATAAACTCCCTCCTGAACGCCCCCTTCACCCACCTTCATCCAGACGCCCCCAACTCACCCCCTAGCCAGGCCCGGGTTCCCAGCTTTCAGCACGCAGACACCCGGAGGCGGTTCCGAGGTGCGGTTGCTACAGAGTATCGAGGACTTGGCCAATCCCTGAGTACCTGGCCCGAAGACCCTGGCCTCGCCCTCTCCTCCTAAATGCAGGGGGCCTGGGGATCAGCCTGGGTGCCAGGGGTTCTAGTGGTTCTGGCAGGTCTTAGCCTAGAAGTTCTCGAGGGTCCATGGGATTGGGGGGGCGGGGGGCTGCACGGAAGCCAAGATCTTGTGGGGAGCTGGCATCGGAGGCCCCAGAGCAGCAGGGCCGAGTTGGAGGAGAGGGTGTCACGACCCTCAACCCCTGCAGCAGGAGGAAGCTGTGACCCTGAGCTGACCCCAAGCAACCCCTGAAGCTCTGCGGAGCCAAAGCCCATGGGACAGACACTCCCCGCCTCCCTCACGTGCCCGGAGGGATTCACCCCAGCCTGGGTCGCAAGGGAAGGGGGATCAAGGAGCCGGGATCATAGGGGAGGCCCCTGTAGGGCCCACCTCCTGTGATCCTGGGAGCCTCAGGACCCGAGTTCTCCACGCCCCTGGTCCACACGCAGGGGAAATCACTGAACTGCCGCCATCCCTGCCCTGGCGTCTGCCCGGTACAGGTTACAGTCTTGTGAATTTTGCCCAGCAAGCTGGAAGGCGCCCTAGAGATGAGACCAGGAAGACTTCAAGTTGATTTTTCTTTTTCCAGTTTTAAAGTCTTTAGTGCATTTGTTATAATATTGCTTCTGTTTTAAGTTTTGGTTTTTTGGCCTCCCAAGGCAGGTGAGATCTTATCTCCCCTACCAGGGATTGGACTGCACCCCCTGCATTAGAAGGCAAGGTCTTAACCACTGGACTGACTGACAGGGAAGTCCCGCAAGGTGTTTTTTTTTTTTAATATTAATTTTTATTTATTGGCACAACAATTCTCTCATTGTGACGCCAGGGCTTCAGAGTGTGCTGCAGGCTCTAGAGCAGGTGGGCTGAGTAGTTCCTGAGGGCAGGCTTAGTTGCTTTGCATCATGTGGGATATAAGTTCTCCAACCAGGAATAGAACCTGTGTCCCCTGCATTGCAAACTGGATCCTTAACCAATGGACCAACAGAGAAGTCCTGTAAGCTGGTTTTTAAATGGTGGTGGAGGCAAAAATTCTCTGAGGCCAGAGCTTATGGGCAAGACTTTGGCAGAAAGAGAAACATTTCAGTGTTTGTTCACAATCTGGAAACAATCCAAGATCTGGTGGAAGTTTTTGGTAAATACATCAAACTTCAGAAAGAAGGTAGGCTCAGGAAGGTTAATTAGTAGTTGTGCAGAGAAAGAGTGCCTCCTGACCCCTACAAATGATACATTGTTTCTCAAAAACTGCCTGTTAGAAAACAAGGTGAGTGCTATGAGCCCATCTGAAAAGTACAGACATGAAATGATACATGCCACACTGTTAAAACATTCCTTGCCACCTGGTGACAAATTATTTATCATTTCTATTTGGCTTTTAAATTTTCTTCTTTTTGCTTATTCATGTTTTCTACTTTTTATAAAAAGATAATGGGTTTTTCTCCTTTTAAGGTTCTTTTCAAGAAATGAAAGAAAAAACACATAACAGGGTTGGAGGAAGCAACCTCCACCCATGCAGTATACTAGAGCAGACACGGGTGAACAGAGGCAATGAGAGGCTTGCCGCAGGAAACCCTGCCGCTGTGGGAATGTGTTCCCAGGTCCTTTCTCCAGGGCCAGCTGAGAGCTCAATGACAACATTCCTGGTTGTTGTCCACCCATTAAGCACCAGTGAGTTAAAATGTCAGTGGAACCCAAAATGTCCACCTAACTACATTATAAAATTAAACTTAAATGTAATTCAACAAATGTTATGATTCTGATTCCTTTCTATAAAGTCAGTTGTTTTTGTTGTTGGCTGCTAGATAAGAAGTTACTATTTATAAACACTGTCTTATTTGAGCTTCCCAACCCGGCTCTGAGTGAGAGTTATGTTCTCTTCTTATGTTCTCTTAGTATGGGTCCAGTGAATTTTAAAAGTTTCCACCTATAAGTGACTTCCTTTAAATGTAAGACTCAAAAGCTTACATTCTTAAGCACATAATTTTAAGTATTCTAAATCAGGGCAAACTCTTCATAAGTTTCATTTTTAATAGAGGTCTGACCTTCCAACAAAAGGTAGGCCAAAATGTGTGAAGTATCCAACATCCACTGTAAATAGATGCTGCCTCCCTTCTTCCATGCTCTCTAGTATGAAATGCAATCATCACCACATAATGCATTCTAAAGCATAATGACCAGCTGTTTCCTGATTTTCTGTTCTCTTCTGGACCCAGGCTACCTGGGTTGGACTGCCAGTTCAGTAGCTTAAAGTTGTGTGACTTTAACCCTATCTATACTTTCTCTTCTCTTCTCTTTGGTGAAGTTTATTATTTGAAATAATAACAGGCCTTCTTTGCTCATTGGATTGAAAAACTTAAATGAGCCAATACTCTCATGTGCTATTTTCTTCATCATTTTGTTTCTTACCTACACTGTTGATTTTTAACACGTTCAAAATCTGGTTAGGTAACCTCCCTCTTATGACTTCTGTTCAGAAATTTTGTGGTCATCCATGTACTTTCCCCGTAATGATTACCTGAGTAATTTTTTAAAATTCCTGATCCAGGGACTCCCTTGGTGGTCCACGGGTAAAGAATCCACCTGCCAATACAGGGGACATGGGTTCAGTCCCTAGTCTGGGAAGATCTCACAGGCCATGGAGTAACTAAGCCTGCAAGCCACAACTCCTGAACCCATACGCCTCGAGCCCATGCTCTGCAATAAGAGAAGCCACTGCAATGAGAAGACCTTGCACATATCTAGAGAGTAGCCCTGACTCACCACAACTAGAGAAAGTCTGCATGTACCAGCAAAGACCCAGTGCAGAAAAAAAAAAAAAGGCAACAAATAAAATCCCTGATTCACAGAAGGCTGGAAGCCCACCTAGATACAACCTCCTAACAACCTCTTCTTCACCCTGAACCCCTCTCTTCCATCCAGGGAATTACCTTCATCCCCAGGGTCCCCCTGATGGAGTTCTTGTCCCACCCTCACTGCCCTGGGATGCCTTCTAGAAGGCCCCAGAGTAACTACCTCCAGTGGGTAGGCTGGAGATATCAGATTTGTTAAATGTCTCTCTGTATATTGAGTGCTTGCAGCTGTTGGAGACCAGTTCTTTGGTTCACAGAAGTCCAGGGAGCAGGCCATCTGGGGAACAACCTGGGAAAGCAATGCTGGACAGAGGTTACTTGACATCCTGGGTAAAATTCTGTGAAGGACAGAGAGTGTAAACAGGAGCTTCCAAGAGTGACTCAGCTGCTCTTCCTTTCTTGGAAGAAGGCCGGTGCAGATGGGGGCAGGGAACAGGAAGACCCTCCCCACACACTGACCCAAACACAGTTGAGGCTGCCAACTCTGCTAGAGGATTAGACCCTGTTCTCCTTCAAGCTCATATGAGTTGCACTCCTGCCACAGGTCTTTCAGGGGGTCAAAGCTATACATCCTCCTCCTCTGGGTCCTGTGCAGGGGCCCCACAGTGCACCTCCTTCATCACCCCGGGTGCCAGCATCACCACTCAGGGCCATGACCAGCATGTGGGTGTCTGACACTCCCTGGAGTCTGGGTCTGTAAGGCCCAGGCTGGAGAACTTTACTGTCCAAATAAGGCCTGCAGCAGGGGGAGGCAAGTGAGGAACCAAACAACTCAGTCATCAAGATAAATAGTATTTTAACACAGTATTTTTAAAAACCACAACTTTCGCCAGAGAATCCATGATGAGCAAGATATTTTTTAAACAATTCTAAAGATGAATAGAACTGATTTTCTTTTGCTTCAGGCGCAGAGGTGGCTGGGCAGTGGTGCTGTGCCCAAACAAGACCCACTTCACATGCTGCAACCCTTCTCTCCTGCTGGTGATTAGTCAGGGGCTGGTTGGGGACAGGGACTTGGAGCCCAGGGACTGTTTACTGAACATATGTGACTCTGTGAGGTGTCCTTATTTCCAAATGACAAGGTACCCATCAGAAGGTTAAGTCACTGGTCTACAGTCACAGGACTGGCAGAGGGTGGGTTTGAGGTGTGTGGTTGTCCTGTCACCTGGCAGCACCCTGAACTGGAGGGTGGGAGAGGAAGAGGGGAGTCGTGGTGTAACCTGCATCCTTCCCACTCAGTCCACCTTCCCGATGCTGGTCACACTCCAGATCCACAGTGGACTCTGACGTCACAGACGAATGAGTTTGAGGAACCCATCTCAGGAGTTGCTGATTCCCTACTCTGTGTAGAGCATGAAGAAATCAATCTGTTTATTTCTGTTGTTTAGAAACAGCCTATTTAACCAAAAACGTTTTAGATTTACATAATATTACATGTGAAAAGTTGAACAGACATACAAGTCCAAGAAAATGAAAGCATATTGTGAATGTTCTTGATGTTTTGATTCTCTGTCTTTACAACTTACATGAAGTGCATGGATCTATAGGGTTTACCTCTGAGTTTTTCATGTGCAGACACTGTCCTCACCACTTCCAGCACGCTTGAAGGCTCTTTCATGCCCATGTCCAGTCACTATCCCTCCACAGTAACCACCGTTGACAAGTCACCAAACATTAGCTTTTCCTGTTTTTGCACTTGACCTGCCTTCTCAAAAGCTACAAGCTTCCCCTCTTTAACCTTCTAGAAGGTCTCTTTTTCCCCTTTATATTTAGGTGTGCAATTCACTTGGAAATAGTTTTAGTTTATGATATGATATACAGAGGTGTGAACTCCCCTCCACAGAATACCCAGTTGGTCTAGCTCATTTATTAAAAAGGGTGTCTTCACCACTGCATTGAAGTGGCACTTTTTGCCTGAAATCAGATGATGGTACATGTGTGGGTTTCCTGGGTTCTCAAAGGATATATCATTCATTGCTCTGTTTGTCTAGCTTTATACAAAATTATACAATTTTAATCATGGGATAAGTTGATATTCAGTGTGTATCCTTCAATTTTCCTCCTGTTTATCTTTGCTATGCTTCAACCTTTGCATTTTCACATGATTTTCAGAATAAGCTTATGGACAAAAATGCATCTACTATGATTCTGAGATGGCATTGAATGTATCAATCAATTTGGGAAATGTTTAAGAAAATATTGAGTCTTCCAATCCACAAATACAAAATAGATCTCATTTATTTAATTTCAAGTAATATTTTGTAGTTTTCTATATAGAGGCTTTTCACCTTTCTTTAGACTTTTTTCTAATATTTTTGATGCTATTGTCAATGGTAGTTAGTTCCATTATCTAATTGTTTTGTAAGATATGGAAATACAGTTGACTTTTGTATATTGACATTATGTCAATACCTAACAGCTCTGCTAAATTCACTTAATTCCAAGAATTTATTTGTAGATTCTTTTGGGTTTTCTAAGTACATAGTGTGTAAGAATGACTAGTTTTCTTTCATTCTTTCTAATCCTCACACTTTTAAAAAAACTTATTGTACTGGTTAGGAACACCAATATTCCTTGTTGAATTAAAGAGATAATAGTTGTAATTTTCTCTGTTCTTATATGTAAGGAGAGAATAGTACATATTTTCATCTAAAATTAAATTATGTGTTTGCATCATGAAGTGTCTCTGAAAGATTTTTTAATAGATATAGTTTATCAGATTAAAGAAGTTCCTATTAATAGTTTTAAGAACTTTTGCTTTAAATACCTATTTAATTTCATCAACTTTTTTTTGCATATTTTGAGTTGCTTCTTCTCCTTTCTTCTGTAAATGTGGTGAATCACAGTGTGATTGTGTGGTGTTTTGTTTTTTTTTTAACATTAAACCATCCTTGAATGGATAGTATAAACCATAACATGATATAGTTTTTTTACAGAATACAAATAAAAGTTTTATTGTACAAAATTAAGGCCTTCGCAGTCCATAGTTCACTAAGGCTAAACAAAGACCACGTAATTTTTTAAAATCCTTTCAACAATTTCACATACACTGCCCCTCTCCCCCCAACTATTAAAATGGCCTGGCCAAATGTTATCAAAACAAAAACTATAAATAATACCAGTCCTTTAAAGACAGTTATCCCAAATGTTATTTTTTGGCATAGGTTATCATCATGGCATGGGACAATGTGATCTCAAATCCCTGTAGAGCATCTCTGGCAGCTCCAGCCTGTCCATCATTTTCAGATTCAACAAAAGCAATGTCAGTTCCTCTCAGGTACCTAACGTACTTCCTTAAAACCAGAGAAGTGATTAAACAACATGGATAATATCATCTCACTAGTCTCTTCTGGTAAATTTTTAAGGAATAAAGTACTGTTTGGAGGGTAATCAGGGACCTGAGGATTGGTGCAGCATTTCCTTGGATATTAGCTGAATTTGGTGTTCCCTGACCAGGCTTTTTGTCCATGGTTGGTTTTTGCAGTCAGTTCCACAGTTTTGGCTTTTTTCTTTTTTCAGCAAGAGTGCCACACGTTATATATTATATCCGAATCTGTTTTTGCATACTGGATTTGCATCAGTTTGCCATAACATGGAAATCCTTATAACTGTCTCAAGGCATTTGCAGATGAGCTCAGTTCCTTAAATGTAACAAAGGCTTGCCCCCTCATCTTCATGGTCTTTAAAGACACAGTATCTACCACGTGGCCAAACTGAGAAAACAGAGCATACAGACGTCTCTTCTTCTTTTTTGTCATTCATATTGTTAATGTAAATTGGATGATTTGGTGTGATATCTGTGTTTGGGGTTATAGTGTTCAAATAGCCAGAGGGTCCTACCATGTCCTGTAAGAATCTCTCATGATATAATTTTTAAATATCACTAGATTACACCTGTTTATGACTTTTGAGTCTCTCTTCATAAAAAAGAAATGTCTACGTTTTCATTTTTTCTAATGTGCTTGTTTGGATTTGGCACCAAAGTTATGCAGGTCTCAAATATTTGGGGAAAGTATTCTCTAACTTTTCCTATTTTCTGGAATAACTCCAATGTTTATAGAATTGGAATTATTTCTTCTTTAAATGTCAGAAGAATTCACTGATGAAGTCATCTAGGCATCAAGCTTTTTTTGTGGAAAGGTTTTTATTTTTAGAACCAATTTCTTCCATAGATTTAGGACTGAATTAGTTTTTTTCTTATTGTGTCCATTTTGACTTGTGATTTTTAAGGAATTTGTCCATAATATCTAAACTGTCAATTGTGTTCGCCTACTACAAAACCTTCTTTTACTTTCATTTATGTTATATTAATTATTTATTCATTTACTTTGATGTAAATTCTATTGTGATATCCCCATTTTCATTCTGGATATTGGAAATATATTTTTTCCTCTTTCTTTTTTTAAAAATTTTATTTGTTTATTTCTGGCTATGCTGCGTCTTTACTCTGCAAGCTTTTCTCTAGTTGCAGTGAGCCGGGGCTACACTCTAGTTGTGACCCCCAGGCTTCTCATTGTGGTGGCTTCTCTTGTTGTAGAGTATAGGCTGTAGGGCACGTGGGCTTCAGCAGTTGCAGCTCCCAGCCTCTAGAGCACAGGCTCAGTAGTTGTCATGCGTGGGCTTAGCTGTTTCTTGACATGTGAGATCTTCCCAAGTCAGGGATCAAACTCATGTCTCCTGCATTTGCAGACAGTTGCTTTACCACTGAGCCACCAAGAAGGCTCTTTTTTCCTCTTTCTTGCTTCTTCTTGACCAGAAGTGAGTTTCACTAATCAAAGGATCAATTTTCAGTAGTATTTATTCTCTTCTACATTGGTTTTTTATTGGAATAAAACTGCTTTACAATGTTGTGTTAGTGTCTGCTGTACAATGAAGTGGTCAGCCATATGCATGCATGTAACTCCTCCCTCTTTGGACCTCTTTCCCACACCCCAACCATCTAGATCATCACAGAGCACTGAGCTGAGCTCCCTGTGCTTTGTAGCAGGTTCCCACTAGCTATCTACTTTATACATGGTAGTTTATATATCATGCTTCCCAGGTAGCTCAGCTGGTAAAGAACCTGCCTTCAATGCAGGAGACGAGACGCTGATTCGATTCCTGGGTCAGGAAGTTCCCCTGGAGAAGGGATAGGTTACCCAGTCCAGTGTTCTTGCGCTTCCCTGGTGATTTAGATAGTAAAGAAATCGCCTGCAATGTGGGAGACCCAGGTTCGATCCTTGGATTGGGAAGATCCCCTGGAGAAGGGCATGGCAACCACTCCAGTATTCTTGCCTGGAGAATCCCCGTGGACAGAGGAGCCTGGAGGGCTATAGTCCATAGGGTCGCAAAGAGTCAGACATGACTGACAAGCAACTAAGCACTGCATAGCACAATGTATATATCAGTCCTAATCTCTCAATTATTCCCATACTCCCCTTCCTCCCCTGGGTCCACAAGTCCATTCTCTACATCTGTCTCTCCTCCTGACTTGGAGACTGTACCATTTTTCTAGATTTCACATATATACATTGTTATATGATATCTATTTTTCTCTTTCTGGCTTACTTCACTCTGTATGACAGACTCTAGGTCCACCCACATCTCTAAAAATGACCCTGCTTCATTCCATTTAGCAGCTGAGTAACATTTCATTGTATATATGTACCACATCTTCTTTATCCATTCATCTACCATTGGACATTTAGATTGTTTCTGTGTGCTGGCTACTGTAAATAGTGCTGCAGTGAATGTTGGGATACATGTGTCCTTTTGAATTATGGTTTTCACAAGGTATATGCCCAGTAGTGAGATTACTGGATTATATGGTAATTCTATTTTTAGCTTCCTAAGGAACCTCCATACTGTTCTTCACAGTAGCTGTATCAATTTATAATCTCACCAACAATGCAAAAAGTTTCCCTTTTCTCCACACCCTCTCCAGCATTTATTATTTATAGATTTTTTTATGACAGCCGTTCTGACCTGAGGTGATACCTTATTACAGTTTTGATTTACATTTCTCTAATAATTATAATTAGCATATTATAATACTACTTATAGTAACATAAGATAGAAATATAATGATCATAATTAGCAATGTTCAGTATTTTATCATGTGCCTTTTGGCTATTTGTATGTCTTTTGGGGGGAGATGCCTATTTAGGTCTTCCATCTATTTTTTTGATTGGATTGTTTGCTTTTTTGATAATGAGCTCTTTGTATATTTTAGAGATTAATCCTTTCTCCATTGCTTCATTTGCAAATATTTTCTCCCAGTCTGAGGGTTATCTTTTAGTCTTATTTATGGTTTCCCTTGCTGTGCAAAAGCTTCTAAGCTTAATTAGGTCCCATTTGTTTAGATTTTATTTTCATTACTCTGGGAAGTGAGTCAAAAAAGATCTTACTGTGGTTTATGTTGAAGAGTGCTTTTCCTATGTTTTCCTCTAAGAGTTTTTGTAGTGACCAGTCTTATTACATTTGGATCTTTAATCCATTTTGAGTTTACTTTTGTGTATGATGTTAGTGTTCTAAACTCATTCTTTAAGATGTAGCTGTCCAGCTTTCCCAGAACCATTTATTGAAGAGGCTGTCTTTTTTCCATTGTATATTCTTGCCTCCTTTGTCATATATTAGGTGACCATAGGTGTATAGGCTTATCTTTGGGCTTTCTGTCCCATACCATTGGTGTATATTTCTGTTTTTGTACCAGTAGCATACTGTCTTGATTACTGTAGCTTTGTAGTATAAAGTCAGGGAGCCTGATTCCTCCAACTTTGGTTTTTCTTTCTCAAAATTACTCTGGCTATTTGGAGTCTTTTGTGTTTCCATACAAATTGTAAGATTTTTTTGTTCTAATTCTGTGAAGAATACCACTGGTAACTTGATAGGAATTGCATTGAATATGTAGTTTGCTTTGGATAGTATATTCATTTTCACAATATTGATTCTTCCAATCTAAGAACATGGTATATTTCTCCATCTATTTGTGTCATTTTTTGATTTTTTTCATCAGTGTTTTATAGTTTTCTGAGTGCATGTCTTTTGCCTCCTTATGTAGGTTTATTCCCCGGAATTTTCTTCTTTTTGTTGCAATAGTAAATGGGATTGTTTCATTAATTTCAATTCCTGTTCTTTTGTTGTTAGTATATAGGTATGCAAGAGATTTCTGTGCACTAATTTTGTATCCTGCAACTTTACTAAATTCATTGATTAGCTCCAATAGTATTCTGGTGGCATCTTTAGGATTTCTATATATAGTATATCATCTGCAAACAGTGACAGTTTTACTTCTTCTTTTGCAATTTGCATTCCTTTTTTCTCTCTGATTGCTGTGGCTAGGACTTCCAAAACTATATCAAATAAGAGTGGCAAGAATGGACATCCTTGTCTCTGCTCTGATCATAGAGGAAATGCTTTCAGCTTTGAGAATGATGTTTGCTAGAGAATGATGTTTGCTATGGGTTTGTCATATATGGCCTTTATTATGTTAAGGTAGGTTCCCTCTGTGCCCACTTTATCATAAATGGATGTTGAATTTTGTCAAAAGATTTTTCTGCATCTATTGAGATGAAGACATTGGTTTTCTTTTTTGTTACTATGGTGTATCACATTGATTGATTTGCATATATTGAAGAACCTTTGCATTCCTGGTATAAACCCCACTTGATCATAGTGTAGGATGCTTTTAATGTGTTCTCTTTGCCAATTTAATGGATTCTCTTTGCTAATACTTTGTCGAGAATTTTTGGTTGTGTTCAGTGATATTGATCTATAATTCTCTTTTTTTATTTTATCTTTGTGTGGTTTTGGTATCAGGATGATGGTGGCCTCATAGAACAAATTTGTGAGTGTTCCTCCCTCCAGAATTTTTTGGAAAAGTTTGTGGAGGATCAGTGTTAGCTCTCCTCTAAATGTTTAATAGAATTCACATGTGAAGTCATCTGGTCCTGGACTGTTGTTTGTTGGAGGACTTTCAGTTGCAGTTTCAATTTCATTACTTAGGATTGGTCTGTTTATATTTCCTACTTCTTCCTGGTTCAGTCTTGGAAAGTTGTACCTTTCCAAGAATTTGTAGATTTCTTCCAGGTGGTCCATTTTATTGGCTATAGTTGCTTATAGTAGTCTCTTAAGATCCTTCATATTTCTGTGGTGTCAGTTGTAATTTTTCCTTTTAGAAATTTTGGAAATTTTCCCTTTATTAGAAATTTTCCATTCCTAATTTTATCAATTTGAGTCCTCTCCCTTTTCTTTCTTGATAGTCTGGCTAAATATTCATCAATTTTGTTTCTCTTCTCAATGAACCAACTTTTACTTTTGTTAATGTTTGTTATTGTTTTCATTTGTTTCATTTATTTCTGCTCTGATCTTTGTGATTTATTTCATTCACTAACTTTGGATTTTCTTCATGCTTCTTTCTTTAGTTGATTTAAGTGTAAGATTACATTGTTTGAGGTATTTTTTTGTTTCTTGAGATTAGATTTAATTACTATAAACTTCTTAGAACTGCTTTTGCTGTGGTCCATTGGTTTGGGGTTGTTATGCTTTTGTTGTCATCTGTTTCTATGTATTTTTTATTTCCTGTTTAATTTCTTCAGTGATTATTTAGCAGCACACTGTTTAGTCTCCATGTGTTTGCATTTTTACAGTTTTTTTTCTCCCTCTGTAATTGATGTCTAATTTCATAGTGTTGTATTGTGGTCAGGAAAGATGCTTGATGTAAATTCAGTTTTCTTAAATTTTACAAGGCATGTTTTGTGACCCAAAATGTGGTCTATCTTAGAGGATATTTCATGTACAATTGAGAAAAAAGTGTATTCTGCCATTTTGGGGTAGAACATACTATAAATATCAGTTAAGTTTATCTGATCTATTTTGTTATTTAAAGCTGGTGTTTTTTAACTTATTTTCTGTTTGATAATCTGTCCACTGATGAGAGGGATGTTAAGGTCCCCCACTATTATTGTATTACTGTCCATTTCCCCTTTTACGGTTATTAGCATTTGCCTTATGTATTGATGTGCTACTGTTGGCTGTGCTCAGTTGCATCTGACTCTTAGCAACACAGCGGACTATAGCCTGCCAGGCTCCTCTGTCTTTGGAATTTTCCAGGCAAGAATACTGGAGTGGGTTGCTGTTTCCTTCTCCAGGGCATCTTCGAGACCCAGGGAAAATCCTGCATCTCTTGCATCTTCTGCACTGGCAGGTGGATTCTTTACCACTAGTGCCACCTTGGGTGCATAAATGTTTATATCAATAATTGTTATATCTTCTTTCTGGATTAATCCCTTGATCATTATTAGCCCTTACTTATCTCTTGCAACAGTATTTCTTTTCAAATCTATTTTATCTGATACAAGTATTGCTACTGCAACTTTTTTAAAATTTCCATTTACATGGAATATCTGTACATCCCCTCATTTTCAGTATCCCTAGGTCTGAAGTCTCTTGCAGACAACATACATACAGATCTTGTTTTTGTATGCATTCAACCAGTCTGTGTCTGTTGGGGCATTTAATCTATTTACATTTAAGGTAGTTATTGATATGAATGTTCCTATCACCATTTTCTTAATTGTTTTGGGTTTTTGTGTATCTCTTTCTTGTTTCCTGCCTAGAGAATTTCCTTAGCTTTTGTTGTAAAGCTGGCTTGGTAGTGCTGAATTCTCTTTTTCGCTTGTCTGTAAAGCTTTTGGCTTTTTGATCAAGTCTGAATGAGATCCTTGCTGAATAGAGTAGTATCTGTTGTAGGTTTTTCCCATTCATCACTTTAAACATATCCTGCCACCCCCTTATGGCCTACAGAGTTTCTGCTGAAAAGTCAGCTTGTAGCCTTATGGGAATTCCCTTGTATGTTATTTTTTGTTTTATCCTTGCTGCTTTCAATACTTTTTTGTGCTTAACATTTGTTAGTTTGATTAATATGTGTGTTGGTGTGTTTGTCTTAGGGTTAATCATTTGTGGGACTCTTTGCACTTCCTGAACTTGGAAGGCTATTTCCTTTCCCATGATTAGGAAGTTTTCAACTATAATCTCTTCAAATATTTTCTCAGACTCCTTTTTCTCTTCTTCTTCTGGGACCTCTATAATTTGAATGTTAGTGAGCTTAGTGAGGTCTCTGAGACTGTCTTCAATTCTTTTTATTCTTTTTTCCTTATTCTGCTCCTCAGCAATTATTCCCACCATTCTATCTTCCAGTTCACTTATTTGTTCTTCTGCCTCAGTTATTCTGCTATTGATTCATTCTAGTGTATTTTTCTTTCAGTTATTGTGTTGTTCATCTCTGTTTGTTCTATAGTTCCTCTAGGTCTTTGTTAAACATTTCTTGTATTTTCTCTATCTGTGCCTCTATTTTATTTCCAAGATTTTGGATCATTATTATTATAAATTCTTTTTTAGGTATGTTGCCTATTTCCTCCTTATTTATTTGGTCTTATAGGATTTTACCTTGTTCCTTCATCTGTAACATACTTTTCTGTTCTCTCTCTCTCTCTCTCTCTCTCTTTTTTTGAGTGGGTCTGTGATCCTGTCTTACTATTGTTTGGCCTGAGGTTTCCAGAACTAGAGTTTGTAGGCAGTTGGGCAGAACCAGGTCTAGGGGTTGAGATGCATACTTCTGGAAGATCTCACTTCAATTAACAGTCCCTGTGGTCTAAGGTTCTGTTAGTTCAGCAGTTCAGACTCAGTGCTCCAATCACAGGAGTTCAGGCCTGACCTTTGGCCCATGAACTAAGCATGGCAAAATGACACAGAAATAAAAACAAACAAAACAAAAAAGGGGGGGACAACAACAAAGCATAAAAAATAAAATAAATTTAGGAAATTTAACTGATATATTAGAAAAATAAAACTATAAATGAAACAACCAGCAGAAATTATAACAGAACCACAAAAAAAAATTACTGGAAAAAAACCTTGGCTGTGGGGATCAGGGCTTAGGGGCAGGGTATAGCCTCATGATCTGTACAGCTAGAAAAAGCCCTTGGAATGGTGGGGGGAGGGCCTGTGGGCAGGGCCTATGCCCAGCACAGCCCAGAGGGGACCCCAGAGTGCCTGCTGCTTCAAAGTATGGAGGATCAGGCCAGGGACCTCAGCAGGCTCCCAGGGGCAGAGAGAGTGGGGGGAAATGGTAGATGCATTCCCCTTGATCCTCCAGTCCCTGAGGATCCCTCCCTGTCTAGCTCCACTCTTCCTTCCCAACTCCCTCTCATACCCCCAGGATCCACATGGCGCCTGTCATATTTCCACTGCTCCTGCCCTTTCCCACCCACCCATGTCTGACCCCCATCACTTGGGGGTTGCTCCCATCCACGTGGGTATCAAGGTCCCCCAACGGTGTCTGGTTAGGTACTTTTGTGGTGAGGAGATGCAGATTCTATGTCCTCCCACTCCACCAACTTCTGTACTTTGGTGGTGGCTTAGCCGCTAAGTCATATCTGACTCTTGTGACCCCATGGACTATATAGCCTGCCAGGCACTCTGTCCATGGGATTTTCCAGGCAAGAATACTGGATTGGGTTGCCATTTCCTTCTCCAGGGGATCTTCCTGATCCAGGAATTGAACCCAGGTCTTCTGCATATAGCAAGTAGAGATAAGAAAGCCTTCTTCAGTGATCAATGCAAAGAAATAGAGGAAAAGAACAGAATGGGAAAGACTACAGATCTCTTCAAGAAAATTAGAGATACCAAGGGAACATTTCATGCAAAGATGGGCTCGATAAAGGACAGAAATGGTATGGACCTAACAGAAGCAGAAGATACTAAGAAGAGGTGGCAAGAATACACGGAAGAACTGTACAAAAAACATCTTCACGACCAGGATAATCACGATGGTGTGATCACTCATCTAGAGCCAGACATCCTGGAATGTGAAGTCAAGTGGGCCTTAGAAAGCGTCACTAAGAACAAAGCTAGTAGAGGTGATGGAATTTTCCAGTCAAGTTATTTCAAATCCTGAAAGATGATGCTGTGAAAGTGCTGCACTCAATATGCCAGCAAACTTGGAAAACTCAGCAATGGCCACAGGACTGGAAAAGGTCAGTTTTCATTCCAATCCCAAAGGCAATGCCAAAGAATGCTCAAACAACCACACAGTTGCACTCATCTCACACGCTAGTAAAGTAATGCTCAAAATTCTCCAAGCCAGGCTTCAGCAATACGTGAACCGTGAGCTACCTGATGTTCAAGCTGGTTTTAGAAAAGGCAGAGGAGCCAGAGATCAAATTGCCAATATCCGCTGGATCATCGAAAAAGCAAGAGAGTTCCAGAAAAATATCTATTTCTGCTTTATTGACTAAGCCAAAGCCTTTGACTGTGTGGATCACAATAAACTGTGGAAAATTCTGAAAGAGATGGGAATACCAGAGCACCTGACCTGCCTCTTGAGAAATCTGTATGCAGGTCAGGAAGCAGCAGTTAGAACTGGACATGGAACAACAGCCTGGTTCCAAATAGGAAAAGGAGTACGTCAAGGCTGTATATTGTCACCCTGCTTATTTAACTTCTATGCAGAGTACCTCATGAGAAACACTGGACTGGAAGAAACACAAGCTGGAATCAAGATTGCCGGGAGAAATATCAATAACCTCAGATATGCAGATTGTTATGCTCTGAGCCCATATCTCCGAACCGACCGAGAGAGCAAGTCCACCACAGTATTGCAAACGCAAGAAGGGAGTTTGTTTATTCCTAGCGCGCTAGGGCCCAAGTCTCATCCCACACAAGGGAATCTGACAAGAGCCGCGAACAAAGGAGTATGGCGGCTTATATACAGGCAGTTCTTTGTCTCAGTTACAGGAGTAGCTGGCGTTACATGATTGGCCAGGCAGGATGAGCACATACCCTGTCTCTTTCTGGTAAACATGACTCAGGTCCTAGAGACCGTCGTTTGGTCCCTAACATTCCCCCCGTCCTTAGATCATATAGAGGAATCTTCCTCTCGGTCCTGAGACACAGTTTGATATTGTTGTCGAAGCACAAACAGCTGTACTGTATTTATGTGTTCCTTTACAAAGGCTACAAGTCTATTGATAATACATGGGCCGAAGGTAAGCATTAGTAAAAGTACTAGCAGGGGTCCTAGCAAGGTGGAGATTAAGGTAGTCAGCCAAGGGGATTGTTGAAACCAAGATTCAAACCATCCCTGTTGAGCCTCACATTCTCATTTACGTTGGGCTAGTCCATCTCTCACTTTGGCCATAGATTCTCTAACTATTCCTGTATGATCCGCATAGAAACAGCACTCTTCTCCTAGGGCAGCACAGAGTCCCCCTTGTTGCAGAAAGAGCAGATCTAATCTCCTCCTGTTTTGCAGAACTACTTCAGATAGAGAAGTTAGAGATGATTCTAAATGACTAATAGATTGCTCTATATGGGTAATGTCTTCATCTATGGCCGCTCTCAGGGAGTTAAATCCTTGGCCTTGCAGGGACAGAGCTGTTATTCCGGTTCCAGCCCCGGCTATTCCAAGACCGAACATAGTTGCTATGGTTATGGCAGTAAGAGGTTCCCTCTTAACTTTATAAGTTCTTTTTGGAGGATTTAGAGTTAATTTCTGGGCCCAATAATCATATATTGCTTTCTCTGGTCGGTACAGAATCTTTGGCATGACAGCCACCATAACACAGAATTCTTCTTTGGGGTCAAAGATTGAGCTATGCAGGCATGGAGTTAGCCCCATGTGTGAACACACCCACCATCCCCCCATTTGAGATATTAACCATTTAGCTACAGGCAAATCATCAGGCTCGATGACATGCACACAAAGTGGAGACTTTGCTGGTAACACCGTGCCCATGCATAAGCCCTTTCCCCATACCTCTTTCATCGTCAGACCCACCTTTCGGTCCCCCCAGTGACATTGAGGAGGGTCGGTGCTGTTGGCCAAGTCATAAGAGGCATTGAGGCCTACTGCTTCGTAATAAGGGGGAATTAAGTTGTAACATAACCAACAAGATTTAGTTGCCTCAGGATGGGTCTGATTCAGGGTGGCATAAGCTGCCCTAATCAGCTTCCATAGGGGATCTATTTCAGCTAGCGCTTCTGCTTCGGGACTCACTGCCAAAGATGTTGGCATGGAAGTCGTTAGGTGGGGGGTTACAGCCAGCTTTTCTACTTTGATGGGCCCGATACTGTGTATAAGAATTGGCTCTAAGACCTGGCTCACTACTATAATCCCTTTCCCATCAACCCCAAACCCTCCTGATTCCCTCGTCTGTAGCCCCCAAGATAGGCCAGAGATCCAGGTCCCCTCTTTTTTGCTTTTTTCTGGATTGAACCTTATTCTGACTTGTGCATAACTGCAACTTTCACAGCTAAAAGTTGGATCTCTGAGGACCCTAGGGAGGGGCGTGGCGAATGAAAAATTAAGTAAATCTCGATTTCCTACTTCCCAGCGCCGAGGTCCATCATTAGAAGTAACACAATCCCAAGTTTTACAATAAGAGTCTTGTGCCCCCCCCCCAGGTCTTCCAGTCATGCCTGGGTGCACCTGGGCATGACCAGAACCCTTGTTCTCAGAGATAACCCCTAGCCCAAGGCACATTTACCATCAGCTTAAGGTCAAAGTACAAGTCTGGCCACCATGTGTTTGGTGGATGTACTGCACTAGTGGAGTTTAGCACCTCTCGTGTTAGTCCATTTTGCAGCTTCCAGGTGATTTTGACGGGTTGATGCGGGTTCATGCTGGCAACTCCGGAGCAGAGTAACTGGGTCATCCACAAGAGGGCCCAGCCGAGTTGTCCTGGTCCTGTTGGCGCCTTCGAAGCTTTAGCCTCAAGGGGTTGGACGGGTGCAGAGATGCTTCCCATTCTTTCTTAGCATCTTTTTGCTCTGCTGAAGCAGCTGGGCGTACGTGGTTGCAATGCACCCAAGGCCCGATACCGTCAACCTTTAGGGCGGTTGGGGTGGTAAGAAGAACAACATAAGGACCCTTCCATTTGGGTTCTAGTGCCTTGGTTTGGTGCCTTTTGACCCATACCCAGTCTCCTGGGCCAATGTCATGTGAGGGAATAGTTCCCTTATTTTGACCCACATGTATTTCCCGGAGCAGTTTCCAGACACGAGAGTGCACCTTGCTTAAGGCCATCAAGGCCTCTTGGAGTTGCCCCAACGTGGGAGGCGGTAGTTTCTTCCCTTCAAATATTGGACATGCAGGGGGATGTCTCCCATACAGAATCTCAAATGGGGTCAGATTAAGTTGATAAGGAGTATTACGCGCACAGAAGAGGGCGAAGGGAAGGAGGGTCACCCAGTCCCCGCCAGTCTCTATAGCCAATTTAGTTCAAGTTTCTTTTAGAAACTACTTGCCCTGAGCTCTGTGGACTGTATTCACAATGTAACTTCCATTTAGTCCCCAGGGCTAGGGCAAAGCTCTGAACTATTTGACTCACAAAAGCAGGTCCATTATCAGAGCCGATGGTCACTGGCAGGCCAAACCTGGGAACTATTTCTTCTAAAATCTTTTTTTGCCACTATCATCGCAGTTTCTCCCTTTGTAGGAAAAGCTTCCACCCACCCTGAGAAGGTATCCACCAACATTAACAAGTACTGGTAACCATACTTGCCTGGCCTTACCTCGGTGAAATCTATTTCCCAGTGTTGCCCTGGTCCTTCTCCCCGATACCTCAGTCCTGCATGTTGTCCTTTTCCTGGCCTTATCTGTTGACACGCCTTACAAGCATGCACTATGCTCTTTACAGTTGTCTGGTGCCGGGGAAATCGCAGGCGCGCAGTTTGAAAGAGCATCAGAGTCTTCTTTTCTCCCAGATGAGTAGACAAGTGCAAATGCTCACATAGTTGCCGTCCCAACTGAGCAGGGAGTATCAAGTAGCCGTCTGAGTCTCGGTACCATCCATCTTTATCTTTTTGAAGGTTGGTGTGTTTTTGGATCCAAGCAAAGTCTGTGGATGAATACTCAGGGGTTGGGGGCAGAGTTCCCATACCTGGAGGTGGAAGTCCGATCGCCAACACAGGGGTGATGAAATCTTTATCAGCTACTTTTCGAGCTGCCAGGTCTGCGGCACGATTCCCTCGTGCCAGGTACGAGTACTATTGACACAGCCTGAGGCATCTGTACAGCCTCTAAAAGTCTACGGATTTCAGGCAAGTTTTTAATTTCTTTTCCTTCAGCTGTCAAAAACCCCCGTTCCCAATATATCGGGCTCTGGATGTATACCGTGCCAAAAGCATAGCGACTGTCAGTGAAAATAGTTATTCTTTTTCCTTTGGCTCTCTCTAATGCTTGGATCAGGGCAATTAACTCTGCCTTTTGTGCTGAGGTATCCGGGGGAAGGGCCTCTGCCCATATCGTCTGTCCAGAGTCATCTACTACTGCGGCTCCCGCCCGTCTCTGTCCATCTTTTACATAACTGCTGCCGTCTGTGAACCATTTTAGCTCACTGTTACCCAGTGGAGTATCGGTTAAGTCCTTTCGCATTGCTATTACCCCGGCCAGTATCTCATCACAATCATGGAGGGGGCTATTTTCCTCCGGATTGGGCAAAAGAGTGGCCGGATTTAGAGTGCAGGGCGTTTGGAAATGAATCCGTGGGGTGTCAAGTAGCAAG
This sequence comes from Ovis canadensis, assembly GCF_042477335.2. Taxonomy (NCBI): domain Eukaryota; kingdom Metazoa; phylum Chordata; class Mammalia; order Artiodactyla; family Bovidae; genus Ovis; species Ovis canadensis. The sequence goes on from NC_091261.1 coordinate 54,757,162, forward strand.
GCCTGGTAGTGCGTCAAGCGGGCATTAGAAATCCATTCACCTGGGGGTTGCTTTAAAACTCTCTCTATGGCATGAGGAGTGTAGACCAAGAGTCTCTGTCTATAAGTCAGTTTATCAGCATCGTGGACTAAGAGCGCGGTGACCGCGATGATACGGAGGCAAGGTGGCCATCCGGCTGCCACTGGGTCCAGTCTCTTGGAAAGGTAAGCTACAGGTCGCTTCCATGGTCCCCATCTCTGTGTTAGTACCCCTTTTCCTATCCCCCGCTTTTCATCTACAAATAATTGGAAAGGCTTAGATGGATCAGGGAGGGCAAGGGCAGGAGCGTCTAGCAAGGCTCGCCTGAGCTCTTGGAAGCCCTCTTTCATTGGCTCAGTCCATTTCCAGTCCTTGTTTTCTTTGGTCCCCTCATATAGGGGCCTGGCCTTTTCTGCAAACCCCAAGATCCATAACCGGCAATATCCCACCGTTCCCAGAAATTTTCTCACTTGTCTAGGCTTAGCCGGCTCAGGGATCTGGAGGATGGTTTCTTTCATAGCCTGTGTTAGCCACCTCTGGCCCTGTTTTATCTTATAACCGAGGTATGTAACCTCTTGCTTGGCAATCTGGGCCTTTTTGGCACTAGCCCGGTAACCTAAAGTCCCCAAGGTTTGGAGAAGGTCACCTGTTGCCTCTTGGCACTCTTTGTCTGTAGACGCTGCCAGCATAAGGTCATCAACATATTGTAATAAAACAATGGTAGGGTGTTCAACCCGATACTCACGGAGGTCTTCGTCCAGGGCCTCATTAAATAACATGGGCGAGTTTTTGAAACCCTGTGGTAAGCGAGTCCATGTCAGCTGCACAGGGGTCTGACCACCGTCTTCCTGCCATTCGAAGGCAAAGATCTCTTGGCTTGCAGGGGCAAGAGGCAAACTGAAAAAGGCATCTTTTAAATCTAAAACAGTGTACCAAATGTAGTTTGGAGGCAAGTTGCTTAGCAATGTATAAGGGTTAGGAACCATAGGATGAATATCATTCACCCGTTTGTTGACTTCTCGTAGATCTTGAACCGGTCTAAAATCAGTTCCCCCAGGCTTTTTCACAGGCAACAGGGGAGTGTTCCATGGGGACCAGCACCTTTTTAGGACCCCAGCGTCTATGAGGCATTGTATATGAGGAGTAATTCTTTGTCGAGCCTTTTGACTCATGGGATACTGTCGTACCCTCACCGGGGAAGCACTGGCTTTCAGTTCCACAATGATAGGGGGCCTCTGTTTGGCTAGTCCCATTCCTACAGTTTCAGCCTAGGCCTGAGGGTATCTGAACCCATGGTTGTACTTCGGGGCTTATTGTCGCTGGGGCCTCTGGCAAGTAGTCTGTATTCATCTTTTAATGCCAGAGACAAGACCTGAAGAGGATGCCCGGTCCCATCTAAAACCGACACTTGTCCGTGGTCAAAATGAATTTGGGCATTTACTTTAGACAGTAAATCCCTTCCCAACAAGGGCGCTGGACACTCAGGTATCACCAAAAAAGAATGGGTTACCTGGTGGGCCCCCAAGTTCACATGCCATTTTGTAGTCCATCCATATCATTTAGTCCCGGTTGCTCCCTGCACCCAGCTACTTTTTTTAGACATGGGTCCATCTTTTTGGTTTAAGACTGAGTATTGGGCTCCCGTGTCCACCATGAAGCCAACCGGTTTCCCCTCCACATTTATAGTTACCCAGGACTCCGGGAGGGGCTTCGAGCCCTGACCCCCCTAGTCGCTATCCTCACCCGCGTAGAGGATATGACTGTCTGGAGAGGGAGTCTCGTTCTTGGGGTTCTTGGGCCCCTCTTTTAGATTTTTCTTGGGGCATTTATCTTTTCAATGTCCAAACTCTTTACAAAACGCACATTGGTTTTTCTCAAGCTTACGCCTTGTTGTTTTTTCTTCAGTTTTTGAGTCCAATTTTTTTCCTTTCTGGAACCTGTTTTTGTTTTCAACCCCAGCAAAAAATATCTGGGCCAGCTCTTTTTGATTTTTATGGGTTTTTTCAGCTCTAAATTCTCTTTCTTTTCTTCTAATGTGGTCCTCTCTCTCTTCTGGGGTCTCTCTATGATTAAAAACTCTCTCGGCTGCCCTCACTAGATCTTTCAAGGATTGTTCATTTAACCTCTCTATCTTTTGTAATTTTTTTCTAATATCGGGGGCTGCTTGATTTACAAATGCTAACATAACTGCCGCTCGTGACTCATCTGCCTGTGGGTCCATAGGGTATACTGTCTAAAAGCTTCCATTATCCTTTCAAGGAAGGCTGCTGGGCTCTCATTTGGTTCCTGCCTCACTGAATTTATTTTGGCCAAATTAGTTGGCTTTCTGGCGGCCGCTCTAAGGCCAGCCATAAGAGTCTGACGGTATACCCAGAGACGCTCCCTACCTTCAGCGCGTTCGAAGTCCCAGTTGGGTCGCACCAAGGGGAATCCCTCCTCAATGAGGTTAGGCTGTATTGTGGGCCTCCCATCCACCCCTGGCACATTTTTTTGAGCTTCTGACAGGATCCGCTCGTGCTCTTCTGTAGTGAAAAGCACCTGTAACAGTTGCTGACAATCATCCTAAGTGGGATTATGAGTAAAAAGGATAGACTCTAAAAGATCAATAAGACCCTGCGGTTTTTCAGAGAAGGAGGGAGTCTGGGTTTTCCAACTGTACAAATCACTAGTGGAAAAGGGCCAATACTGATATGTCTGCTCTCCACCCTCTCTGGCTGGTCCCGCCCGGACCGGAAATGCGTGAACAGTGGAGGAGGGGACTTCTGGGTCTTCTTCCGCTACACTGGCCATTTCTCTTGTTTTTCCCCGAGTTCCCTGGGCGGGGCCCCCTTCTCTGGGATGAGCTGAAGGCTCGGTTCTCCTCCTGGCTTCTCCCGATGAAACCTGTGGAAGCAAGGGCGGATGTGGATCCGCATACAGGGGTGGGAACAATTTGGTCTCCAGATCTGTCAGATTAGGATACAGAGAAGATTCCTGGAATACCGGCTTTGGTCGATTTTCGTCCTTTTTTTCTTCTTTTTCTTCGGAAGCCTTCATTACTAGCACCTGTGGGCTTGGCGAGGTTGGAGTTGGGGAAGAGGGACAGGGAGGTTTAGGAGGAGCGAGAACAAAGGGTTTAAGCCATTCTGGCGGGTTCCTCACTAGATCCTGCCAGACCAGAATGTAGGGAGTCTGATCTGGGTGCCCGGCAGGACTAGGAGTAAGCACCCTCTCTTTAACTGCCTGGATAATTTGGGGATTGAAGGTTCCCTCTTGTGGCCATCCGACGTCAAAGGTGGGCCACTCGACAGAACAGAAAGTCACCAGTTTGCTCTTCTTTACCAGTAACGAAAGATTCTGAGCTCTAGACTTGAAATCAGAGAAGTGGTTAATCATAAGAGATAAAGGAGTAGAAGTTGTTTGTCCCATGATCACAGAAAAGTACACTGGGAGCCAACAGAGCACACAAAGAGCAGCGCAGACACCACAAATAGACAAACAGATAACAAACACAAGGTGGCCACCGACAATGCACTCAATCTTACCTGCAGGATGTTCACAGAGCCAGCTGCCTCCCCAGCACGAAACCAGGCCCCGGCCTTACGCTGACTTGCCTCTGCACTTTACAGCCAGATGCCTCCCCAGTACGATACCAGGCCCCGGACTTAATCTGGGTTTCTGCAATGTTAGCACCGGTGCTCAGAGCTCTTATCTCCTAACGAGGTTACTCCCTTCTACCAGGAGAGTTGTCCTCCCCGGCGGGATGGAGATCCCGGACGAGCCCCCAGATGTTATGCTCCGAGCCCGTATCTCCGAACCGACCGAGAGAGCAAGTCCACCACAGTATTGCAAACGCAAGAAGGGAGTTTGTTTATTCCTAGCGCGCTAGGGCCCAAGTCTCATCCCACACAAGGGAATCTGACAAGAGCCGCGAACAAAGGAGTATGGCGGCTTATATACAGGCAGTTCTTTGTCTCAGTTACAGGAGTAGCTGGCGTTACATGATTGGCCAGGCAGGATGAGCGCATATCCTGTCTCTTTCTGGTAAACATGACTCAGGTCCTAGAGACCGTCGTTTGGTCCCTAACACAGATGACACCACCCTTGTGGCAGAAAGTGAAGAGGAACTCAAAAGCCTCTTGATGAACGTGAAAGAGGAGAGTGAAAAAGTTGGCTTAAAGCTCAACATTCAGAAAACAAAGATCATGGCATCCTATCCCATCACTTCATGGGGAATAGATGGGGAAACAGTCGAAACAGTGTCAGACTTTATTTTCGGGGGCTCCAAAATCACTGCAGATGGTGACTGCAGCCATGAAATTAAAAGATGCTTACTCCTTGGAAGAAAAGTTATGACCAACCTAGATAGCATATTCAAAAGCAGACATTACTTTGCTGACTAAGTTCGGTCTAGTCAAGGCTATGGTTTTTCCAGTAGTCATGTATGGATGTGAGAGTTGGACTGTGAAGAAGGCTGAGCACCGAAGAATTGATGCTTTTGAACTGTGGTGTTGGAGAAGACTCTTGAGAGTCCCTTGGACTGCAAGGAGATCCAACCAGTCCATTCTGAAGGAGATCAGCCCTGGGATTTCTTTGGAAGGAATGATGCTGAAGCTGAATCTCCAGTCCTTCGGCCACCTCATGCGAAGAGTTGACTCACTGGAAAAGACTCTGATGCTGGGAGGGACTGGGGGCAGGAGGAGAAGGGGACGACAGAGGATGAGATGGCTGGATGGCATCACTGACTCGATGGACGTGAGTCTGAGTGAACTCCGGGAGTTGGTGATGGACAGGGAGGCCTGGCGTACTGCGATTCATGGGGTCGCAAAGAGTCGGACAAGATTGAGCGACTGAACTGAACTGATGGACCCAATTATTCTTACACAAACGGGTGGCTACTTCCTTGTCGACGTCCTGGTCGGTCAGACGTGGCCTCGCTGCTCTGAACCGCAAGGTCGGCTCCGGAACTCGGCACTTTAACTCTCACGCGCTCAGCACGGACGATCCCAGATCAATCTCCTTTGGAACACTCACCGGAGCGCCGCCAGATCCCAAAAGGCAGCATCGCTTGAGTCCAGGAAACGTGTGTTTAAAACGGAGACTGTATCACCGCCTCCAAGAGGTGCCAATGCGGAGATGCTCGTGCTTTCCAGAGCTCTCCCAGGGTACTATCAACATTCCGATCGCCAGAAAACTGGCTTTGGAAATTTTCAACTTGCATTTACCTCGTCAGATGTAAGGCAGACCGTCGCTTCGCACTTCTCAACGCCATCTGCACTTCCAACGCACCTTTGGGAATTAGCTTCGGTGCCCAATGCTCGTTCCTCTGTCCCCTCTCCGCGGACTTAACATGGGGCTGACTTCAGCTACTTCTGAGATCCGCGAACACCAAGTCGTCCCGGCCAACATCAAAGATGGCGTCCAAGCCCACAACCTTTCCACTGCGCACGCTCCGCTGGCCTCCACGTGTCCACTCTCGATGTCCGTCCCCCAGGTTCCACTCTAGCCGCCGCGTTCAGTGGTTGCCACCGCCCGCCAATCGCAGGGCAAGGACGCCGCGGGCCCCGCCCAGCGGATCAGCTGAGGGATCTGCGATGTCTGTTGACAGCAGCGGTGGCTGCGCGGCCGGTTCCGGGTTCGGCGCGGGGCGGGGGGTAAGCTGGCGACGGGCGCGGGCGTCCGGCGGGACGCTGGGGAGGCTCGCGGTGCGGGCCGCAGCGCGGGGGCGCGGGCGCCGAGGAGGAGCGGCAGGCCGCAGCCTCTGCCCTTGCGGTCAGAGTCTCACCGGACGTTTCCGGGTCTCGTCAGATGTGAATCCGATGGAGCGGCCGGGGGAAGGCGAGCAGCGGCCCCAGGAGCAGCCGTGGGGGAGGCTTCTTCGCCTGGGCGCCGAGGAGGGCGAGCCGCACGTCCTCCTGAGGAAACGGGAGTGGACCATCGGGCGAAGAAGAGGTGCGGGGCGGAGAGCGGGCATGGGAAACGTGGGACGGGCGGGGGACAAGCCTGGGGATGGGTCAGGGCACGGGGGCGGGGGACCAGGGACCCGGGATGGGGGTGGGGGACGGGGACTGAAGGATAGAAGCCGGGGCCTGAGGGCGGAAACCTGGTGATATGAGCAGGGCGAGACCGGGCCCACCAGGCTATGGGAGGCCCCTGGGCGGGGCGCATTCTGCCGTCCAGTTTTTCCAGTGGAGTGGGCTTTCGTGTAACAGCTGCCATGTATTCACTTAATGGTCTGCCCAGTCACTTCTGAGTACTTCATTCAGGTTATTTAATCCTCACCACAACTTTATGAAGTAGATATAATAATTTATCCCGGGGAATGCGATCTTCTCAAGTTTATTACTACCCAAAGCATCTTCTCTAACCTTAATAGAAATGAAATTAGAAAGCAAAGCAGAAGGAACACTGGAAAATCCACAGATATGTGGAAATTAAATAACATTCGTAAAGAAGCAATGGGTCTAAGAAGAAATCAAAAGGGAAATTAGAAAATATCTTGACATAAGTGAAAATATCATATGTGAAGATCGCTCAGTCATGTCCAACTCTTTGCGACCCCATGGACTATATGCATGCATGCTAAGTCGCCTCAGTCGTGTCCGACTCTGTGCGACCCTATGGATGGCAGCCCACAGGATTCTCCAGGCAAGAATACTGGAGTGGGTTGCCATTTCCTTCTCCTCATGGATTATATAGTCCATGGAATTCTCCAGGCCAGAATACTGGAGTGGGTAGCCTTTCCCTTCTCCAGGGGATCTTCCCAACCCAGGGATTGAACCCAGATCTCCCACACTGCAGGAGGATTCTTTACCAGCTGAGCTTTCAGGGAAGCCCCAGACTATAATGTATCAAAACTTAGGGGATGCAGATAAGTAGTGCTTAGAGGGAAATTTATAGCTGTTAAAAAAGATCTCAAGTCCCAGCTCTTAGAATAGAGTTGATTAAATATTTGTTGATTTAATGAAAGGGGAAGCTAAGGACTTGAAGAAAGTCGCACAAGTAGTGAGAGGAAGCGCCCTCACCCTCCGTGCTTACTGCCTCTGCTGCTGCTGCTGTCACTTCAGTCGTGTCCGACTCTGTGCGACCCCATAGATGGCAGCCCACCAGGCTCCCCGGTCCCTGGGATTCTCCAGGCAAGAATGCTGGAGTGGGTTGCCATTTCCTTCTCCAATGCATGAAAGTGAAAGTGAAGTTGCTCAGTCCTCTACTGCCTCTAGACCTCTGATAATTTAACCTCCCTTGTAGCTTTCATACTGAGAGTGCAGTGCACTGATGAGGCGAACAAAAATATTTTGGTTTTATGCAAATTAATAAATTGTGACTCTGGGAATTCCTTGGTGGTGCAGTGTCTGAGACTCCACACTCCCAATGCATGGGAACTGGAGTTTCATCCCTGGGCAGGGAACTAGATCCCACATACCGCAATTAAGTTCACAAGATGCAACTTAGACCTAATACAACCAAATAAATAAATAATTTTTAAATGAAAATAATACATTGTTTTTCTGACTTTATACTTTAAACAAGAGAGAATGAGAAAAATTACTATTTAAAAGCAAGTATTTTTTGGCTTCATTTTACCCAGTACGATGTACCTGTACCTGTTTTTCTGTTGGGGTCTTTTGGGAGACAGTCTTAAACCCCAGCATCAAGTTATTATTTTTTTACAACTTTAAAAATATTTATGGATTATTAGAAACTTTTCAAGATGCATTAATTAGTGTAAATGGATGTTTGATGAAGAGCAGAAGCCCTAGAGACCGCCACCTCCAGGCCCACCATGACACCAGCAGAAGCAGCAGCACCACCACCACAGTACAACTTACTTTGGGTTAAAAATTTACATTTCAGTGCCTTTGTACCTACTTCATAGGGTCACTGTGAAGATTAAAGAAGCCGGGCTAAGAGTTAGCACTTAACGTTAGCCATTGTTATTATAACACAACACTATAGTATCACTTTACACGTTAATACAAGGAAGCTCCAATACTTTGGCCACCTGATGGCGAACAATTGACTCATTGGAAAAGACCTTGATGATGGGAAAGATTGAAGGCAAAAGGAGAAGAGGGCAACAGAGGATGAGATGGTTGGATTGCTATCCAACTGATATCCAACTGATACCACTGATTCAATGGACATGAACTTGGGCAAACTCCGGGAGATAGTGAGGAACAAGGCAGCCTGGTGTGCTGCAGTCCATGGAGTTGCAAAGAGTTGGACATGACTTTGACTGAACAACAAAGCAAGGAACATAAATATGTAGTTAAGCTGATTCAATGAAAGTCCTTTCCGTGAATGTATTAACCTTTCCAGCAAAATGTAGAGTTTAAAAGTCTGCCCAGGCCTCCATAACAAAATACCACAGATCAGGAAGCTTAAACAACAGAAATTTATTTCTTATACTTCTAGAGTCTAGGAAGTCCAAAATCAAGGTGTCAGTTGATTTGTTTCCTGATGAGAACTCTTCTTCCTGGATCACAGAGAATTGCCTTATCTTTCTGTCCTAGCATACTGGTTCAAGAGACCTGTGGTGTCTCCCTCTTAGAAGTAGTTCAACCCTCTCAGATTAAGGCCCCACCCTAATGATCTTATTTAACTTTATCATCCAAAGTCACTCTCTCTAAATACAGTCACTTTAGGGGATAGGGTCTCAGTGTATAATTTTGGGGGGCACACAGGTTATAGAACTTGATTATTTTAAAACTGTTACATACCTGCTATGTACAAGGCATTATTTTGAGAAAAAGGGAGAGCTGAGTTGATGTATAGCGGGGGGAGTGGGAGTCCTCGCTTTCCCAAAGAGCTCCCCATTCTTGGGGAGTGGCAGAAATGCATACCAGCCATGGAGAGGTTAATGAACTGAAAGACAAGCACACAATATTCCAATTCTCGATTGGAACGCTGATGTTCTGGCATGGAGAAGCCTATTAAAACCCCACTCCGGTGCCACAGTGACCAGCCTGGCTCTGGGGCTGTGAGACCATCCTGGTGGTTTTGCTCAGTGTAATGGGACAGTCTTGAGCACAGGTGAAATTCATCTCAGATAAATGTAACAAAATACTTCCCATAATTTGGAGTGTTTGGACAAATAAGGTTTAAGGATTATGGAAGCATAGTTCACACTTAGTAAAATTTGCCCCTTTTAGGTGTTCAATGAGTTTTGAGAAATAGAGGCACCACTACCATCAAGGTACAGAACATTTCTATCACCTCAGAAAGTTCCTGGTGGTCTTTTGGAGTCTGTCCCTGCCCTTTCAACCTCAAATCCTGACACTCACGTATCTGATTTCTGCCCCTGTAGTTCTGCCTTTTCCAGAATACCGTCTAAAGCCATCTAAGGGAAATCACACATTGCAGCACTGTCTTTGGGTCCAGCTTATTTCTCTTGGTTGGTGCTTTTGAGGTTCATCCTTGGCAGTTATGTGTATCAAGTGTGTTCCTTTTTTTGCTGGGTGGTGTTCTGCAGAGTGTGTATTAATTCATCACCAGTTGATGGGTACTTGTACTGTAATGCTTCCCACGTTTGTTTATTAAAAATAAAGCTACTGTAGGGAATTCCCTAGCTATCCAGTGGTTAGGACTGTGTGCCTAAAGTCTGTGCCAAAGGTGCAGACTCAATCCCTGGTTGAGGAACTAAGATCCAACAAGTCGCAGGGCATGGACCCCAAAACAATAAAATAAAGCTACTATAAACCTTAGGGGCTATGGTGCAAACCTATCATAGGCAGATTAGTGACTTGGTGTTAAAACACTCCTGAAAGCATTTATTCTTTTGATTTTAGGAAAGAACAAAGTATTTGAAGATTTCCCCCTTAGACTTAATGAGAATACAGTAATTGTATTCAGCTGTAGATACATCCCTGTTTTGTTTTAAATTTTCTTAAATGTGTGCATGTGCCTGTGAGAACTCACTCAGTCATATTTTTGTGAGTCTGTCATTGCTTCAATTTTGTGACCATTTATGAAACCTTACATAAATGAAACCTTACATTACACAGAAGAAATTCAGGACTACAATACTGAAGATATTTAATAAGCCCCTTAGGTTTTTCTCAAAGTTCTATAATACTTATCAGGTTGTCTGCATACATGTGCATATTGTAAAAACGTCACCATGAAGCTGTTGATGTATAGCTAGAGGTGTTGATGGGGTATATCCTCTGGGCAATGAGGAAGCAGAAAGGTTCAAGACATAGTCCCCTTTCCTTTTGGATTAACACTTAAATGCTTTTTGGGTCTTGACTTAGTGGGTCTTGACTTCTGGTCATATGCTATCATTAAAAGAAGCATAGTGTTGTGCCCAGTACCCACAGTTGTATTCCCCTTCTCTGCACACCCTCCTCTCTGTTTTAGGTTGTGACCTTTCATTCCCTGGCAATAAATTGGTCTCTGGAGATCACTGTAAAATTACAGTGGATGAAAAATCTGGTCAGGTATCACTGGAAGATACCAGGTAAGCTCTTTCTGAACTTCTTTCCTGTTTCCTCTTGTAGCTTCAGGAGGTCGACTTTAGCCAGTGACTGCAGAGAAGAGACAAAGGCCCACTTTCTGTAGCTCAGAAGTCTGCTAGGGTCTCTGGGTATTGGGAGATATATTTTCTGGCTTCTAGGATGGGCTTCTTAGTGACACTGGTGCCTGTGACAATTCTTGAATGTTTTCAGATTAAAGCAAAAATGTCTCAGAAGTAAGACTTAAAAGGCAGTGATATATTTTGGGTTTTTACAAATATATGCAAGTTCAGTTCAGTCGCTCAGCCATGTCCGACTCTTTGTGACCCCATGAATCGCAGCACGCCAGGCCTCCCTGTCCATCACCAACTCCCGGAGTTCACTCAGACTCTCGAGCAGTGATGCCATCCGGCCATTTCATCCTCTGTCATCCCCTTCTCCTCCTGCCCCCAATCCCTCCCAGCATCAGAGTCTTTTCCAATGAGTCAACTCTTCGCATGAGGTGGCCAAAGGACTGGAGATTCAGCTTCAGCATCGTTCCTTCCAAAGAAATCCCAGGGCTGATCTCCTTCAGAATGGACTGGTTGGATCTCCTTGCAGTCCGAGGGATTCTCAAGAGTCTTATGCAAGTTAGGCTTCTCCAAATCAAGAAGTTTCCCTTTCTTTTTTACTATTACACCACATAAGTAGTGTATGAAAATGAAAAGCTTTTCAAATTGCACTTACCCACTAAAAATATATACATATTTATTTTGTATTAATAGGATTATACTATTATACTGTTGTTATAATAAACAAAGGCTCAGTGGCTGAAAACAACAGCAATCTGGGATATTATAGGCCTGGGGTCCTAAAGTCCAACTCAGGTCTCATTGGCGTCAGCTCTTTCTGGAGGCTCTAGAGGAGAAGTAGCTGTCTTCTGTGCCAGCTTCCAGAAGCCACTGCCTCCCTTGGCCGAGGTGGCTTGAGGGGCAGGGGTGATCCATGCAGAAGGAACAGCAGCTGCAGAGGTCCAGAAGCGCCAGCAGGAAGACCCCAATGTCCACACTGGAGAGACCATACTTTAGTTTGAGAACAGTAAAGAGTCACTAAGGGGTTTAAGCACCCCTTGGAGAAAGAAATGGCAACCCACTCCAGTATTCTTGCCTGGAAAATCCCATGGACGGAGGAGCCTATAGGCTACAGTCCATGGAGTCACAGAGTCAGACATGACTGACTTCACTTTCACTTTTTAAGCAGAAAAGTGAAATCAGACTTTTGGGCTAGAAAGAGCTTGAGGATGGATCTTGAGCCTGGCAGCAGAGCCGTGGCCGTGTGAGACAGCTTCACTGGTCTCTGTAAGTGGGCTTTTACTGGGAAGGCAGCCCAGCCTTTTGGGGACCTGCTGCCAGCTGCTGAGGACTCGAAACAGAGATGGTGTGACAACACCGCCTGCACTATTTACTGTATGGCCCTATACAGAAATCTAGAGTAGTGGAAGCCTGCTCAGAGGCCAGGCTAGAGCCTCTTCCTCACTGGGGGTCATAAGAGTGCAGCCATGGAGTTAGGGCCGAGGTAGACCAAGTGCCCAAAATTGGCTAAGGGGGAGGAGGTTGCTCAGGTGCGCTCCTTCCTTTGGTTGCAGTCTAGTCTCAGTCCACTCAGGAGGACCTCCTCAGGGAGGGGCCTCCTGTCCCGTCTGACTCAGGCTTCTGTCTCTCCCAGTAGTATCCGCTGCCCTCCCATCCAGCAGTGTGGTCCATGATTTTCTTTTTTAATATTTATTCGCTTATTTTAGGCTCTGCTGGGTCTTCGTTACTGTATCAGGGTTCCTCTAGTTGTGGCGAGCGCGGGCTACTCTTCCTTACTGTGCATGGGCTTCTCATGGCAGTGGCTTCTTTTGTTGTGGAGCATGGGGCTTCTCCACTTCCATAGTTTCAGTATGCAGACTCTAGAGACCAGGCTCAGCAGTTGTGGTGCACAGGCTTAGTTGCCCCATGGCATGCAGAATCTTCCCAGACCGAGGATACAACCTGTGTCCCCTGCATTCGCAGGCAGACTCTCAACCACTAGACCACCAGGGAAGGCCAAAAGGGTCCCAAAGTCCAACTCAGGTCTCATTGGCGTCAGCTCTTTCTGGAGGCTCTAGAGGAGAAGCAGCTGTCTTCTGTGCCAGCTTCCAGAAGCCACTGCCTACCTTGGCCAAGGTGGCTGGAGGGGCAGGGGTGTTCCATGCAGAAGGAACAGCAGCTGCAGAGGTCCAGAAGCACCAGCAGGAAGACCCCAATGTCCATGCTGGAGAGACCAGACTTTAGCCTGAGAACAGTAAGGAGTCACTAAGGGGTTTAAGCACCTGATTAACTGGTCCCTGATTAACTGGAGTGGCATCCCAAGCACAGGAATTGCACTGTCTTCCTGTCATCGGTAGTTGTGTGTTGATTTGCTTCTGCCCAGAGCCTGCCTCAGGGCTTCCCAGGTGGCACTAGTGGTAAAGAACCTGCCTGCCAATGCAAGAGACGTAATAGATGTGAGTTTGATCCCTGGGTCAGGAAGATCCCCTGGAGGAAGGCATGGCAACTCCAGTATTCTAGCCTGGGAAATCCCATGGACAGAGGAGCCTGCCAGGCTTCAGTCCACGGGGTTGTACAGAGTCGGACACGACTGAAGCGACTTAGCACACAGAGCTTGTCTCGTGGGGGCCGTCAGTGCTCATGTGAGGAATGAACTGAGGGCCTAAGGCTGCTGGAGGGAGGGGTAGGTCTGTGGACAGAGTCTGGTGCAGAAGAGAAGCTGGAAGTCAAAGGACATGCTGCTGGTGCATTCTAGGGCTTCACCAGGAGGAAAACATGAGTTTGGAACAGTGAAGGCATTCAAACACTTGACAGCATCATTTGGCTGTGAGTGACAGCACAACAGGCAAGGATTTCCTTAAGAGAATTGTAAGGCGGCACAAATGTTTATATCATTCCTATGAGTATTTATCATTTTCAAGGTGATAGGGGCTTCCCTGGTAGTCCAGTGATTAAGACTCCACACTTCCAGTGCCAGGGGTGTCAGTTCAGTCCCTGGTTGGGGAATGAGATCCCATGTGCTGTGTGCCGCCACCAAAACTTTCTTAAATTAAAAAAAAAAAAGATTGGTAATATTGAACTGCTTTCCTACAATTGTAGAAAAGGAAACTTAACTCCAAGTTATTTTAAGTAGGATAAATTCCATTTTGTTGCCCCTACAGCGCCAATGGAACTGTCATTAACAAGCTGAAGGTTGTTAAGAGGCAAACTTGCCCTTTACAGACTGGGGATGTCATCTACTTGGTGTACAGGAAGAATGAGCCAGAACACAGTAAGAGGGGGGTTTCCTGGGCTGGACCCACAGGTGAGGTGTGGCAAGGGGCCCTGCAACAGCTGGAAAGCATTTGGGAAGAGGCTTATTAAAGCCAGTATTTCCTGAAGGAAAGTTAGCTTACCTGCATCCCTTTTGTGTTTATGTAGATTCTTGGTGTAGGTAGTGTCTGTTGAAGAGTGGGTATGTTGGCCTCGCAGTCTGAGCCCCAGGCATTCTTCAGAAATGCCACCGTGGTCATGAGCCAGGGGTCTCAAAATGGTAGCCAAGGAGAAGTGAGTGAATGGGGAGGGGTGAGCTGACAGAAAAAGACTCCTAAATTGAGAATAAGACTTAGAATGGGGGCTGGAGGCCACAGATGGCTCTGCTCTGGGACACTTGATAGTAGATAGCAGAGGTCAGACAGGATTCCACTGGAGCTTGTCCCAATCTGAGCATCCACATTTGTGGAAGAAGAATGATGCAGGACAGAATTAGGGGAGTCCTTCAAATGGTGCCCCCAAAATAGGAAGAAGGAGGCAGGTGTTCCCTAGGTTGTTCTCAGCATAGTCAAAGCCACCCCTGGCCACACAGAAGGATCTCGTGTCCGCTTCTGGTGGTTTGAAAAAAGCAAGGCATAGACTCATCCCTCCTTGTTGCTCTGCTTCCCTTAGTCAGCCTCTTCATGCCAGATGAGTTTCCTGAGGCTTATTTATTTTGGCTTTGGTTCAGATGTTTTGATTCACTTGCTTTAAATTCCCTTAAACCGGCAGCTGTGGTTATTAGTTGATAAGTCAAAATAGTCGACAAGAACAAAGTGGCTGTGAGGTAATGGGAGGGAACAGAAGAGAAATGTGAGTTCTCACCTGGCACGTGACTGACAGTGCTCTGATTTGGTTAATTTCTTTCAGACGTGGCATACCTCTACGAATCTCTAAATGAAAAGCAAGGTGTAACACAAGACTCCTTTGGTAAGTGAGATTTTCCAAGAGGAGTGTGTGTGTGTAAAGTGGGTCTGTGTGTTGACTGTCTCCGTCAACAGGAGTAGCTTGCCTGAGGCGGTGGTGCCCATCTGTGCCCTGACTGTATTTTCCTCCTGCTCCTTCTGTGTTCACAGAAGCTAATAAAGAAAATGTGTTCCACGTGACCAAAGATACCTCAGGTGCAGGCCGAGGTGACGATCCTCAGGATCCCCAGGTCCTGCTGTCGTCACCTGCCACTCAGGTGTGCTTTGAGGAACCACAGCCATCGACGTCCACATCAGACCTCTTCCCCAAGGCCTCTACCTCTTCCATGGAGCCCACCTCTGCAGGCCGAGGGCCTCCCTCCAGCTCCAGTGAGAATGGGGGTCTCGGGGCGGTAGCTACAGTGCTTTCTATTCACTGTTCCTGCCCTGTGTTGTTACGGAGACAGACAAGCACTGAGGAGTTCAGTGGTGGCTTTAGGCATCAGGCTGTCAGTAGTAAGGTTTTTCTAGCAGTCGCTATCTTGTTCCATCCTCAAGAGAAATCCTGGGAATAGGGAACTATAGCAGTGTGGTATTTTTTACAAGT
The DNA here is from genome assembly GCF_042477335.2 of Ovis canadensis. Classification (NCBI taxonomy): domain Eukaryota; kingdom Metazoa; phylum Chordata; class Mammalia; order Artiodactyla; family Bovidae; genus Ovis; species Ovis canadensis. The sequence continues at coordinate 54,772,466 of NC_091261.1, forward strand.
TATGTAATTCATATACTGTAAAAATCATGTAGAATGAACCCTTCCAGTTTTCTGGGTTTTTTAACGGCATCTTGTATTACCTGTGCCTAGTTTGAATGAGTGACACTTTGATCTGCTGTCTTTTCTTCTGAGGCGGGTGAATCAGACTTTCTTGTTTGTCCCTCTCACAGGCTCCAGAGGTGCAGACGTCTCTCCAAAGGGGTGTGGTCCATCTGTGACAAGTGATGAAATCTCCAGCTTCCCTGTGACTCTCCCAAACAGAGAGGGGGCCTCCTTTTCTCTGTCGGAACCCCAGGATCAGGAGGATTTGGAGCCTGTTAAGAAGAAATTAAAAGCAGGTCAGAATCTTGAGGTTTCATGTAACCTTAGGGCCCCAGCAGGACCATCCAATATGCACCTGTTGGGGCCCCACCGTCTGCCAAAGCCTGAGGATGCTGTATTAGGCTGACAGCAGATGGCAGCCTGGGCCCTTTCTTTCCTGTTTGTACCATTGGGATTGAACTGTGTTTACTGCCAGGATATGCTATCAGTCTGCAAACTGCATTCTTTTTTTTTTGGCTGTGCTGGGTCTTCATTGCTGCACAGGCTTTTCTCTGGTTACAGCAAGCAGGGCTACTCTCTAGTGATGTGTGCGCTTCTCACTATGGTCGCTTCTTGTTGCAAAGCTCAGGCTCTGGGGCTTGCGGGCTTCAATAGTTGTGGCTCTGAGGCTCCACAGCACAGGCTCAGTAGCTGTGGTGCACGGGCTTAGTTGTTCTGTGGTATGGGAGGTCTTCCCAGATCAGGGATCAAACCCATGTCTCCTGCATTAGCAGACGGGTTTTTTACCACTGAGCTCCCAGGGAAGCCCCTGGAAACCATATTCTCGAGTTGCGACTCTGTCCTGATACAACAGCCAATTTTTAAGAGTATGTTATCTTTAAGTGATAGTTTGAAACTTCACATTAAAGACAATTTAGAGAAAAACCTATGCTTTAAAAGCCAAAGTTAAAAAGATTGTAAAAAATGTTTGGGAATGTAGTTCGTAAGACAGTAGCTGTAAGGCAGACCTGAGGGCTGCCCGTGGATTGGAGCAGCGTGATGCGAAGGAAGATGGGCCTTAGAAAGAAACTGTATTTCCTAGTGTATTGAGTGGAAAATGAGTTGATTGACCTGGGAAGGGGTGGAATGAATTGGCAACAGATACATAAACAAGTATAACAATGAAGCCATTTTTAATTATCAGAAATGAAAAATTATATAAGGAAGAAAATTCTAATATGCTGTTTGACTGAACAGACTATTTAAGCATAGTAATATACCTACAATATATTGACCCAATAATTGTGTTAGAATAATATTGGGAAGGCTACTCAAAGGGCAAAATCCTTCTCTGTTTTAATGGATATCAGGAGATGATAGCTAAAATCTTCAGCGTAAATGTAGCATGACAATCCAGAAACACAGAGGCTGGGACCAGAAGAAACAGCTAAAAGACACTGTGAGGCAGGAAGAAAGTCCTTTCCTCAGAGGAGACAGGGATGGTGAAGGTGAGCAGAGGCTGGGGCAGAGGGCTGCTGCTTTTGTTTTCTTTTAAATATTTGACTTTTTAAATCATGTTTCTCTAATAAAAATAAAAATTAATCTGTGACATAGAAAAATTAAACATGCCAGCCAAAAAAAAAAAAAAAAATTTAAGCTCCTGGTAACATTTTTAAAATTTAATTATTTTTTAATTGGAGTATAATTGCTTTACAACATTATATTAGTTTCTGCTGTGCAGCAATAAGAATCAGCTATGCATATATCCCATCGTTCTTGAGCCTCCTTCTCACCCACCCCCCACCCCATCCCACCCATCTGGGTCACCACAGAAGCACCCAGCTGAGCTTCCTGTGCTGCACAGCAGCTTCCCACTAGCTATTTATTTTATATATGATAGTATGTGAAGTATGTCAATGCTGCTCTCCCAGCTTGCCCTACCTCTCCTTCCCCCACTGTGTCCACAAGTCTCTCTAGGTCTCTGTCTCTGTTCCTGCCCTGCAAATAGGTTCATCAGTGCTCCTGGTAACATCTGATGGTCTGTATTTTCCAGCACTTTCCTGTATGCATATGAGTCACATTTTTTTATTCAAACGAAAATGACTTCATACACAAATGCCATTTGACAACTGGCCTTTTCTCGTACCAATGTATCCTGAGTGTCTTTTTATACTGTTAACTGTGCTAAAACAATGCTTAAATATACCAGATTATGAAACTTATTTTGGACCTTCTTAAAAATGCCCTTTGAAATACACAGAGGAAGAGGTCTTCTGTCCACAGTTTAAGATATCTATAAATCCAAGAGACGTGTTGCCTCCATGGTCATGACGGTCAGAATGTGTCCCTTCCCTTGTAGATGGGGAGCCAGACCTTAACCTGCCCGTACTGGTCACAGACCCAGGCAGAGACCGTCCCGCTGCCTTTGACGTCAGAGCCGAGGCCATGAAGCCAGACAAGATGGAGGAGACGCTCACGTGCATCATCTGCCAGGACCTGCTGCACGACTGTGTGAGGTGTGCCCAAGTGGGGTCCTATGGGAGGCCAAGGGTGGGGTGGGCCTTTGGGTCAGGTTGGAGGCTGCACCCACTGAGGGTGCCATAGCCGTTTTCCTTGTATGGCTGACGAGCCGGGAACCAGGCTGATGACTGAAGCTACAAAGGAGCCCGAGAGACAGGTGCAGTGGCTCTGACCTCGGGTTGGCCTCAGGCGGAGCAGGAGAGCTGCACCGAGGGCTCGGTGTCTCCTAGCAAAGGGAGCCTGGCAGTCAGCATGGAGCAAGCCTCCTAGAACGAAGATCTCTCATTGCTCCTCTGTGGGAACCTGGAATTAATCTGTCTGAAGTTCAGCTGAAATGCGTGTCCTTTCCACCCACACCCCATGTCACTGCTCTTCCTCCCTGGCCCTCCCTAGGGGTACCATGTGACCTCTAGTTTCTTTTTTTTTTTTTCCTACTTATAGTTGACAGGCACAGAATTAAAGCAGTTGAGATGGGTGCCATGTTTTTGCACAGGGACTTTTTCTCTGGCAGGTTTTGGAAGGCAGGTGGCTTCCCCTGGCATTAGCTGAGGATGCAGACCCCACCAGCAGCAGACCTCACGCATAGTATGGGTGGAATGCCCAGGAATGACAGGCTTAAGGCCCTGCTGAGGCAAAAGAGCATAGGGTCTGGGGATGGGCAGTTGGCTCATTTTTCTGTTTGTACCCGAACCTCAGTCTGAGCAGGGCCAGACTGTTTTCCTCCGAGGAAAGAGGCAGTGTGACCCTGGGTCCTTGATCCTCATGCCCCAGGCCAGCCGTGCCCCTGGGGCCCTGGCATCTGAGGGGCTACTGCACTTGCTGGGGAGATGCTCTGCCCAAGAGTGCCCCCAGTTCTCTGAAGCCCATCCCGTGCCCTCAGCCTGCAGCCCTGTATGCACACCTTCTGTGCTGCCTGCTACTCGGGCTGGATGGAGCGGTCTGCCCTGTGCCCCACCTGCCGCTGTCCAGTCGAGCGCATCTGTAAAAACCACATCCTCAACAACCTGGTGGAGGCGTACCTGCTGCAGCACCCGGACAAGAGGCGCAGTGAGGAGGATCTGCACAGCATGGCTGCCAGGAACAAGATCACACAGGACATGCTGCAGCCCAAGGTCAGGAGGGCCTTCTCCGACGAGGAGGGCAGCTCCGAGGACCTGCTGGAGCTGTCGGACGTGGACAGTGAGTCCTCGGACGTTAGGTGAGCCCCTTGGGCCTGGAGTGGGGTGGGTGGCCCAAGTCTGACCACCCCTTAGGACCAGCTGGCCCAGGCCACTGCTGAGGCGCAACCCGGCAGCCGTGTTGCCTGCCTTGTGCCAAGCACGCCACTCATTCAGGTGACCGTGATGAGGCTTGCTCACTGCCCTGCCTCCTGTGATAGCCTTTTTTCTCTTTTGTTATGCAGTGGAACATTTATTCTATTTTTTTGTTGTTTATCTGTATTGTTTTCCAGTTTATTAAGATATAACTGACATACAGCCTTATAGAAGTTCAGGGTGTGTAGCATAATGATTGGGCTTAATTATTGTGAGAGACTAGCCACAGGAAATGATACTTTTTTAATTGCTGAGTCCTCATCAAGTGCCTTGATTCACCAGCTAATACAAATACCGCATAAGCACACTCACTCTCCACAGCTTACGTAGTGAACATATATCCTAGAGTATCGCTTATCATCTGTCAGGGTATTGTTACAGAAAAGCCACAGCCACCTGGTAGACAGGATGCAGTCCTAGGAGACTTTATTTTACAGCTGATGTCTCCTGACTTAGAAGTCCAGGGTGTGAATTTTTGTGTTGAGGCCATAATATTTAAAAAGACAAACCCCTACCCCTAGTTTGTCTCTTTTCACAAAATTTAGCACATAATGTTCAAGCAAAAAGAAAATAAAAACTCACTTTTGTGTGAAGTTTTTAGTGTATATTCATCCATTCATACACAAATATAGTCATACATACTTAATTTTTTTTTATTAAGACATTTTTTGTAATATTTTGAAACCTGGGACAAAACCACAGTGCGCATTCTGTGTTTACAGTTTAGTCCACATGTTATTTCTTGGAGACAAGCATATGGAAGTAGGATGTTCATGTCAGGAGTCTCCGTGAGAGGATACCTTGCTGTACTTCTGACGTCTGGTCGAGCGCAAGATTGGTGCTCGACAAATGCCTGCCATTGAGTGCAGGTGGCAGCACTCCCCTGGGTGTGTGGAGGAACCCCAGTGATCCCTGAGACACTCGGGGTCTTGGGACAGGCAGGTGACTTATTCCCATTTACATGTTTTCCTTACAAACATGGCTGAGTGTCTTTTCAGCGTTGCTGCCTTTTCTAGTCATGTCTTGCGTGTCCTTCCCATGGGTGCCAGGCTCAGGCAGGCATCCTCTGACTGAGACCAGAGGAGAGTCTACATGTGCCTTTCCTGCAGATTACGTTTTACCATCTGCAGGTTTGAAGGCTCAGCTGAGGAGCATACAGCTGAAAGGTGCTGTGGACAGCGGCATCCAGCCCTGTGCATTTTCAGATTTTAATGAGGGGTAGGGTGTGCACTGGGTGGCGTCAGACCTACAAGAGCGCATCCTGCCCAGTGTGGGGACAGGAAGGCTCCACTCCAGGGGATGGCTCAGGGGGTCGAGGGGCAGGCAGGAGATGTCTCCAGACCCCAGGAGTGTCTGAGGGAGAGAGCTCTGGAGAAGTATGGGAAAAGGGGGCTGGGAGGTGGCAGGGAGTAGAGCCTGCCGACTGCTAGTGTGCAGGGTTGAGTGTAGTGGGCTGGGGGGTGCTGGAGGGCAGCTGTCCTTCCCCTTCGCACACACCAGGTCCAGCAGCTGATGCAGAGCTGAGACATGGAGGCGGGACGAGGCCCATGAACTGGGGTCTGGGTCTTGGCTTGTCATTCGGGCTGGGGCCGTTGTCGCTACCCTCAGCCTCACACACCAACCAGAGCAGGTGTCATCTCATCCCCCCGAGCTCTGTGCTTTCCTTGCAGCCAGCCGTCCATCGTGTGCAGACAGTGCCCTGAGTACCGCAGGCAGGCGGGGCAGCCCCTTCCCTACCCAGGGCCCGGCAGCGAGCCAGGGGCACCGCAAGCCCCCGGGGATGCACCATCCACGTCCGCCAGTGTCACAGCAGGTGAGATGGCCACTCCCTCCTTGCTGTCCTGACCATTCCGGGTGTGGGTGGCGCTTCTGCTGGCTCTTCTCTGCTCAGATAGCTCGTTGCTTTTCGTGACCTGTTTTGAGCTAAGAAACCAGATAATCAGCTTTATTTGTGGATCTCTGCTCTTGAACACACAGTCCTGACTCTGATACTTACCCTTTCCCACCCCTCCCCGCTACTACCTTGGGGCAGTCAGCATGCCCTGGGATGCTTGCCAAAGCTGAAGTGACCATCACACATGGGCCCCTCCGGTGAGGGACTGGCCTCTTTGCAGCAACAGGACGTGATGTTACCAGAGCCGCCCTGAACTGTCTGTTCGCTGCCCATTTCCGCGGGCGAGTTCCTAGGTGCCATTAAGAAAGGGAAAACAAGCATGTGGACTGTGGTTTGTGGCCCTACATTGTAGGGCCTGGCCTCGTTGCCACTGTCAGCCTGAGCCTGTCTAGAGGCCACTGACCTCAGGAATGTGACCCAGAGCCACATTCTTCACCATCTGCTATATGTGCTGTGCCACGGCTCTTGGGTGTCCTTGTAGGCCCCTACGGGTGGGGATGGCCAGGGTGGTGCGTGGAAGGCCCTATTGTGACCATGGTGAGTGCACAGAGCCTCATGTGGTGCGTGAGTGACCAGGGGCCCGGCCGCATTGACAGCTCCTGGGGCAGAGTTAGCCAGCGGAGACTAGAGAAATCACTTTACTGTTTTGTGATCTGTCCTTCCTTTACAGGAAATACTAGAAAACCTTCAAGTGGCCTTTGAAATCTTGCTCCAGCTACTGAACCAAAAGATAGCTTCGGTCACTTTTCCATCTATTAAACCTTTTAGTTTGAGTGGTAGACCATCACTTGGCTGGTAGCAAAATTGGCCTGGGATCTGTCCAGGTTTTCTTGTAGGTCTGTGTTCTCGTGCGTATCTTGTAGCTGCCCCTCCAGGTGTGGGCTGAGCCGCTCGTGCTGCTGCTCCAGTGCTGGCAGCACCAGCCTGAGCAGGCTGTCTGTCCCACAGCCCAGGACTACGTGTGCGCCCTGCAAGGAAGCCACGCCATATGCACCTGCTGCTTCCAGCCCATGCCCGACCGGAGAGCAGAGCGCGAGCGGGACCCCCGCATCGCCCCCCAGCAGTGTGAGTGAGGGTGTGGGTGTGTATGTACACCATCCACCCGGGGCCCTCCCCACCTCAGAGCCACTCCTATGTGTCCTTCCAGCCTGGTTTTCAAAGTGTCATGGACTTCTGTGTGTGGTTTGAGCTAAAGATACAGTTCTGTGTTTTCCACCTGTGTCACCAGGTATCCCTGCAGGGCTGTGTTGATAATCTCTCCTTGGTCACCAGTTGATATCCACCCCTGTCATACACACAGGGGGCTCTCTTTCTAGATCCTGTATCCGAACATCACCCCAGTAGTTCCCCAGGGTCGCATTTTGTTCTATTCTGTTGGCTGCATAGTTTGTTGGATCTCAGTTCCCCGAGCAAGGATTGAACCCGGTCCAAGGTGTCATTTTAAAATCTAACAGCTGAACTGTACGGCACATTAACAGTTTCTAGATGGTGGTGAAAATTGAGCTTGTCATTTGTTTAATGGTTACATGAACTTCCTCCTTGCCATGCGGCGTGACTGGTGCGTGTCCTCTGTGTCCACAGGTGCCATCTGCCTGCAGCCCTTCTGCCACCTATACTGGGGCTGTGCCCGGACCGGCTGCCTTGGCTGCCTGGCCCCGTTCTGCGGTAATGCCGGCCCCACCACCGATCGCCACCACCTTTCCTTGTTCTCTTGGTGTACTTAAGGCCAGTGGTGGGCTGGCTGTGTGCCTGAGCAGGGAAAGGCCACATTAGTCGCCATGAATTAGCTACCTTTTCCTGGAGGTCTGCATGGGTTTGCAAGTATCAGTGAGTGTTGGCTCCAAGACAGCAATAACAACAACAGGGGAACTCTGAGTCGTGCACAAGGACCACCCCCACTAAAAATACATGTCTAGACTTCACAACCCCAGACCAGGGGCTGTGCAGACTGGACCATTTCTGGGGGGAGTGGAATGGAATGCCTTTTACTTTTTCTCTGTTTGCAATTATACTTCATCACAGAACTTTTTTTTTTTAATTAAACTTTCTATTTCATCATGGGATATAGCTGATTAACAGTGTGATAGTTTCAGGTGAACAGCAAAGGAACTCAGCTGTACATATACATGCATCCTTTCTCCCCCAAACTCCTCTCTCATCCAGGCTGCCATATAACATTGAGCAGAGTTCCCTGTGCTATACTGTAGGTCCTTGTTGGTTATCCATTCTAAATACAGCAGTGTGTACATGTCCATCCCAAACTCCTTAACTGTCACCTCCCCCATCCTTCCCCCACCATACCCATGACCATAATGTCACATAACTTTTCATTCTTTATAGAATCCGTAATGAACGAAATTTGGTTATCCGGTCAGGTGAACAGTGCTTTCATAAAGTGCATATGAAATGGGTAATGCTGCTTCCCTCCATCCCAACAGAGCTCAACCTGGGTGACCGGTGTCTGGATGGGGTGCTGAGCAACAACAACTACGAGTCGGACGTCCTGAAGGTACAGGCCAGGTGGAGGCCAGTGGGAGGCTTCCCGGGACTGTCCAGTGTTGTGACTATGCATGTCTGTCTGTGCATGTCTGCATGTTGTGACTCTGCATGTCTGTTTACCCCTGTATCCCCCCAGATAGGTATTCCTCCCTGCCCCTCACACTGAGAAGCCACAGGAATTGTGTTACGCAGTTCCAGCGCCTGCTCAGCCTGCCCGGGGCAGGCAGCAGGAGCGGCTGGCCCTTGGGTGGAACCAGGACTGCCCACTGGCCCTCTTCATGCATTTCAGGAGGCAGCTGGCTCTTAGAACTTCAGAGTTTAACATGCACATGTGTCGCTTGCCAGGGGTCTTCCCTTCACCCCAATTATGTTTGGTATGACACCTCCAGGGCAAGGCCCCTCTCATCTGAACAGCACCTCCTCTACCCCACTGCTCTCTGACTAGGTATTCACAGGCACGCTCTTATAGGTTTACACAGCCAGAACCAAGCAGCTCCATGTATCTTGAGGGCAGACCTACCCAGATGTAGACCCTGGCTTCCTTGTCACGTGGTCGTGGGCCACACTATGGCCGCTCAGGCTACGATTCGGTCTCACTGCTCCTATGCTATAGAAATGTCTTTACAGAATTTCAGAAAGAGAGTGCCAACTCTTACACTTGAGGTTCTAAAGCTAGCCTGCCCTTTGAGACTGAGAAGAAGCTCCTTGGTCGACAAATTTGTGCTGCACTGCGTGGGTGTGACACCATGTCTGTCCCAGGCCTCCTGTTCCAACAGGCCATCCAGGCCTCCCAGCTGAACTCCTGGAAGCAGGTCCCCTAACTTTATGCAACCCTCACCCTCTGCAGGTGCCCATCACACTTGCGTGTTTTGGCTCTACCCACCTTCCAGGGCCTTTTATGAAATGTCAGCCCTCTTCGCCATTTGTTACACGTTTTGGTTTTTTTGGGGTTTTTTTTTATATTTATGTATTTATTGGCCAGGCTTTTCTCTGGTTGCAGAGACCAAGGGTTACTCTCTAGTTGCACTGCATGGGCTTCCTGTTGCCGTGGCTTCTCTTGTTGCAGAGCACGGGCTGTAGAGCGTGGGGGCTTCAGTAGTTACAGCACATGGGCTCTGTAGTTATGGCCCTATGGGCTCAGCTGCCACGCAGCATGCAGGACCTTCCCAGACCAGGGATCAAACCAGTGTCCCCCCACATTGCAAGGCGAACTCTCAATCAGTGGACCACCAGAGAAGCCCCCTCTTTGCCATTTTAGTGTTTCCTTCTCCAAGCTCATGTTTCTTTTCTTGCCCATTCCCCTGTTACAGAATTACCTGGCCACCAGGGGTTTGACATGGAAAAACATGTTGACTGAGAGCCTCGGGGCTCTGCAGAGGGGAGTATTCCTGCTGTCTGGTAAGCCTTGTTGTGCCTACTTGCCCCCCACTGATGGTGGTGTTTTCCAGGGGCACCTCTGTCTCTGGTCAAGCGGTCCCTCCTGCCTGTCCACACACTGGCAGCATTGATGTTGGCTTTCCCATGTTCACTCCTGCAACCTCTGCCCACCCTGGCAGAGACAGACAGAAAGGTCCTTATACTTTGAGATTTCTTTTTCTTGTTGGGTTTGAGTCGACATGACATGTTCCAGAATCTTTTCTCATACAGGGGAGGGAAGGAGCACAGCTGGTGAGGTGCTGGCCCCACCACTGGTCAGCATTGACATTCTAGGGCTGGTTGTCAGGGTCTTTGCTGGCCTGTCCCTCAGTGCATCAAGTGACTCAGCGAAGGCTTACCTTCTCTCCCAGGGACACCTAGTGCTTTGTGAAGTGTGAACTTTTGTCACTAATGGAGGGTGCAGAAAAATCAGTGAGTGATTTTTTTTCTCCCTAACATAAATTATTATCAAAGACTTTAAAGGTACTAAGTTATTTTGTCTCACAGACACATTATAGTGAGTATCTTGAGTTTTCTCTGTTGAGACAGCTCTGTGTGGTTGGATCTTAACTTCTTTTGCTTTTTAATGGCTATTTTTATAAGAATGATGTGGTTCACAAAGAAAATGTTAAGTGGTACAAGAAAGTCTAAAGGATAAAGTGAAAATCATTGGAAATTCCACCACCTAAAATATAGCCAGTCATAATACTTTGATAGCCACCTTCTAAATCTATGTACCCATGTGTGTGCATCATTTTCATAAATGAGATCCTGCCAGATATGCTTTTTTTTTTTTTTTTTTTTTTTTTTTTCAGATATGCTTTTAATAACCTATTCACTCAACAGTATATCTCGGACTCTTCCTACGTCAACAAAGATCTATGCCTTGATTTGTTTTAGTTATTACTTAGCATTCTGATACCATCGTTCATTTAGCAAGTTTGTTATTAAAGAGTATTTAAGTTCTTTCCAGCTTTTCACTGTTTGAACCACCATTGAAGCTGTCAAGCATGCAATCCTGTAGGTTTCACAATCAATCCCCATCCCTGTGCCACCCCTCCCCCCAAAAAAACACAGTTGTCCCCTAGGATAATAAACAGGACTACTGTCACTGGCTTGCATGGTTGAGGCATGTCCTGGGGCCTGAGTGCCAGCATCCCCTAAGCCTGTCAGCTGAATGTTTGCCCTCTCAGTTCAGTTCAGTTGCTCAGTTGTGTCCAACTCTTTGCAACCCCAGGAATCGCAGCACGCCAGGCCTCCCTATCCATCACCAACGCCCAGAGTTCACCCAAACTCATGTCCATCGAGTTGGTGATGCATCCAGCCATCTCATCCTCTGTTGTCCCCTTCTCCTCCTGCCTCCAGTCCTTCCCAGCATCAGAGTCTTTTCCAGTGAGTCAACTCTTCGCATGAGGTGGCCAAGGTATTGGAGTTTCAGCTTTAGCATCAGTCCTTCCAGTGAACACCCAGGACTGATCTCCTTTAGGATGGACTGGTTGTATCTCCTTGCAGTCCAAGGGGACTCTCAAGAGTCTTCTCCAACACCACAGTTCAAAAGCATCAATTCTTGGGTACTCAGCTTTCTTCACAGTCCAACTCTCACATTCACACATGATCTCTGAAAAAACCATAGCCTTGACTAGATGGACGTTTGTTGGCAAAGCATGTCTCTGCTTTTGAATATGCTATCTAGGCTGGTCATAACTTTGCTTCCAAGGAGTAAGCGTCTTTTAATTTCATGGCTGCAGTCACCATCTGCAGTGATTTTGGAGCCCAAACACTGTTTCCACTGTTTCCCCATCTATTTCCCATGAAGTGATGGGACTAGACACCATGATCTCTAGGTCTTGTAAATATGAAAGAGGCAAATGGTAGGATATTTTATCTGCCATGTTTGATGATAAATGAAATTGAAAATCTTTTTCTTATATGGGATATATATATGCTTGTCTGTGTCCTTGGTTCATTTTTGGACTTGGGAGATTGTTTGTGTGATATCTTTGTTAATTAAGGGTACAGTACATTGTCATTTGTGTTAAAAATGACTTTTTTTATAAAAAAGTCATCATCACTTAGAATTCTTAACGTCCTCTACTAATTCATTAGTATTTCTCCTTTGTTATATGTGTTCCCATTGTGATGTGTAAACTAGAGGCAGTCGCATTTACAAATCCCTTCCTTTGTGCCATTTGGTTTTCATGTCATAGTTAGAAATAGCTCAAGAGAAGAATATTATTCCTCTTAGTACTTTTTTAAATTGTTCTAAATATTTAAATTTTTAATCTAGATGGAATGATTTTGCTATAAGGAAATAAGTTGGCATCTAGGTTGGTTTTGCTCTTGTTTTCCAAATGTCCAGCCCTCTGTCTCACCCTGTCTATGGATCAGTGCATTAGTTCCCCAGCAGCGTGCAAGCCACGTCTGTTCTGCTATGCTGGAAACATGATGCTACCCACTGGCGGGCTGCGCCTGTAAGAGGCTGTGTTCCTTCCAGATTACAGAATCACCGGGAACACCGTGCTGTGCTACTGCTGTGGCCTGCGGAGCTTCCGCGAGCTCACCTACCAGTATCGGCAGAACATTCCTGCTTCTGAGCTACCAGGTGAGGAACCATCTGGCCCCTTCCTGGCCTGCAGTTCAGTTCTGCTTGTGTGGGCTCCCACTCTTTTGCAATAGTTCAATACCCTGTGTGGGCCTTTACTCTGAGTTCAGAGCAGGGCCAGGGACACAGCCTGGTGGGTGGGGGCGCAAAGGCCACGCTTGTCTCAAGTGCCCCTTGCCTGGTGCCTGCACAGGCTCTGGATCGGGTGAGGTAGGTTCCTTAAACAAGATGGCAACTGGAGTCATCTCATTTCTAAACTGGATTTTCAATTAAAGATTTTTTTTTCCTTTCCTGGAGAACAAGGAAGCAAGCTATAAAGTGGGTCAAAGCATTGTGTGTCTCAGCTGCAGTGTCTCTTTGGGTCTCAGCTTAAATTCACTAGGCCAAGTCTGTAGACATGTGCATGACATGTGTTCATTTTTTTCTCTTCCCAGCGGCTGTCACATCCCGTCCTGATTGCTATTGGGGCCGCAACTGCCGCACTCAGGTGAAGGCCCACCACGCAATGTGAGTGTGCAGGCAGGGCGGGGGCTGGGCAGGGCTGGAGAAGTGAGTGCAGAAAGGCAAACAAACCCACGGTTTCCTAACAGGAACTGCTTTTCTTTAAATCTTTTGGCCATGTTGATTTTGAAGGTTTTAGGAGAAGGAAATGGCAACCCACTCCAGTGTTCTTACCTGGAGAATCCCAGGGATAGGGACGCCTGGTGGGCTGCCATCTATGGGGTCGCACAGTCAAACACAACTGAAGCGACTTAGCAGCAGCAGCAGCAGCAGCAGCAGCAGCTGCAGCAGCAGCAGCAGCAGGGATATTCATGAAGTAGTCAGTTCTCTACTTAAAAAATATACTAATTCATTAATAATTGTCATGCTTTTACAAAGTCATGTAGTATATAAAAAAGTCATCGTCACTTAGAAATTCTGCTCTTCTGTTATGTCATTTCATGAAATGTTTGCCCATACACATTCATCTCCTTCTCCACCTCCATGTCCCCTGCCCACATGTTCGGGGCTGAGCACTTTGCGAATCCGTGGTTGTGGTCCCTGAGACCCATTTCCCAAGTCACAGCCATGTGCACGTTGCCCTGCACCTGGATCTACCTATGGTGATGCGATGGCTAGAGCTCTCCCTGGGAGTTTCCCATGGGGTCTTTAGAGGCTGTTCGTGTTGACATTCATGTCACCACACATGGTCGCCCATAGGAGTAGATCGGCCTCTGCTTTGAAGCCATGAGGAAAGTGATCACATAAGTCAGTTTCATGGATTGATGCTGTTTGCGGTGACTGTGATCCCAAACAGCCATTTGAGGTTCAAATTAAAGAAATTGGTTAAAAGAGCCATCATGAGGACGCAAGTAAAGGCAGCCACCCAAGGGAGTGATTCTGTAAAATAAAAATCTTGGTTTGTATTTGAGCATAAACTGTGTGGAAGAGATCATTTTATTCCAAGAGATTTCGCTAGTAACAGGCTAACCTGTCTCTATTAAAATGTGGGGAAGAGGGGCAGCAAAGGCACCCTCGTCTTCTCAGAGAGGAGGTCACCCACGGTACCTTGGGGATGCTAACGAGGCACAGGTCTGAGTTTCTGGAAATTACCCAAATGTTCCACTTATATTTTACATTTAGAAAGGAGGGGTCACAAAGGAGTCAGACATGACTTAGAGACTAAACAACAACAAAGAGGGTTGCATTTGGGGTTAGTGTGTTTGCTGTATGAGAAACATGCCCTTGCAAACCCCCAAGCACAGGATCACTGTTTCCTGTAGTTCCTTTGGGTGCAAGTACAGAATTTCTTTACTGAATGCATCTGTCTCGTATGATTTGACTGTTTTCTCCCCACAGGAAATTCAATCACATCTGTGAACAGACGAGGTTCAAGAACTGAGCGTCCAGGGAGGCACCGTGATGACTCAGGAGTGTTGGCAGTCAGTGACACGCATCTCAGAAAATACCGAAAACAGACATTTTAAGGGCATTTCACAGTCCCCCCCGCCCCAGGGGGGCTGGGGTCTCGGCATGGGGCACTCTGGTGTGACCTTTCTTTTGTGGAGCAAGACCCTCTCGGCGAGAACCCCCACCTGTGGCACCCAGAGCCCTGGGGCCAGAACAAGAGCCATCAACCATCCCCTGTGTATCTGTCCCACAACCACAGTCAAAGCAGAAATCTCTCTTCAAGAAGAGTGTCCTGGGAGAGGAAGGGGAGTTTGTCAGAAACACTGTGCTGTGAGGAAAGGGAGCACAATTTTCCAGCCACAGGACGCACAGCGGCTCACATGTGTGTTTTCATAGCTTCGGTGCTCATCTCCTAATGAGATTTAAATATCACAAACTGTAGCACAAATGATATAATTTATATTTGCAAATTGACTAAAATTGGAGACACTGATATTTGAAAGAATAAGCATATGTTCCTGTTTATGAAAAAAAATCATTAGACATCCAGGACTTCCCAGCGCCAAGGGCATGTTTGGGTCACTAACACATGGGCTTCTCCTTGGCACAACTGCAGCCCACCAAGCCGTCCACCTTTTTCACTCCTCCCAAGCCTCGGGGCTGGGGTGGCCTGGGGCCAGGCTGCAGGTTGTCCCTGGTGATGCCCCAGCCCACCTGGAACAGCCCCTTCCTGCCAATAGGTTCTGCGAGTCCTTAGCCTTTCCTCCTGCGTTGGGTTTGCCGTGTCATCTGGAATAATACTTGAAATTTTGTTGTTTAAAAAAAAAATTTTTTTTTTTATCATTTGTTAAAGCCACCCGTTTGTTTGCAAAATTGTACTTTTTTGCTTCTTCTCAGGAATACGATTTTCAACTTTGTCTTGCTCTTGATACAGACTCTGAGAAGCAGTGCTCTGGGGAAGAAGGCCTCCTTCCCGCATTCTAATAAACACGCTGTGTCTGTTTCTCTCCCTGGCACCTTCGTCTGTGTTGATTGTGATACCCTTCCTTTGGTAGGACCGCCTGCAGAGGTCACTGGTTACCTGCTTAACTAACAGAGTGTGCCCCCAGTGGGGGGCAGGGGGCCACTGCACTCATTAGCCTCGCCAGCCCTGCAGGTGTAGGTGACCTGGGGCCAGGGCCAGGTCTGAACAATTGGGAAAAGGCATAGCCTCCCTGGGATCCACCAGTCCAAGCCTTAGCCTTCTGGTCCCTAGTTAAAGCCACAGCTTTGTGTCTAAGCTCTGGCTCAGCTCATGCAGGCACGAGGCTGCCGTCCAAGGTCCTAACTTGGCACATCACCCCCTTCACTTTGGACTCCGACCACTTCTCCCAAAGTAAGAACAGAGATGCAGGACCCTTAGCAGATGTAGCAGCTTTTTTGGCTGAGGCCTAAACATGCAGCCTTCCTACACTGGATCCGTAGGTGAAGGGAAGGGCCCACACCACCTCAGACAGCTGGTCCATGGTGCAGGCCAACTCCAGTGGAACTCAGATTCCCTGTTTCTGATGAGCACACAGGGTCAGAACAGACCTTGTCAGCCCTAACCTGAAGAGGAGCCGCAGGACCCAGGCTTGCTGACCAGCTCTTTTATAGGGTAGGCACCATGCAGTGTTTTTTATGACTTTCTGTACTTCCTGTTCCTTGATACCCTCCCTGACCACCACCACCACCCCACCCCTGGCATCCAGCCCACAGTGGGTTGGAGCCTGCTGTGTGCTCCTATCCTGGTGGTTTGGCTGGCACTGAGTGACTCCTGTGTCCTTGGGCCCAGCTCATGTACTCTCACAGCCTCGCTACCCAAGTCCCTCTTGGGCTCCTGGTGCCCGTGTCAGAAGGGCTGGCCCTGCCCACACTGCCCATCTGCTGGGCCTCCTAGGGCTGCACACCAGCCCTTTCTGGCCTGGGTCCTGGCCCCCAGATGACCAAATGGATTCCTCTTTGGGCCAGTGACCAGGAACCCAGCAGGTCATCTTAATACTGCATAGCTAACAGGATTGGGGGCTTCCCTGGCAGTTCAGTGGTGAAGAATTCACCTGCCAGTGCATGAGACATGGGTTCGATGTCTGGCTTAGGAAGATCCCCTGGAGAGGGAACTAGCAACTGTCTCCAGTATTCTTGCCTGGAGAATGCTATGTAGAGAGGACCCTGATGGGCTACAGTCCATGGCGTCACAAAGAATTGGACATGACTTTTCAGCTAAACAACAGTTATTGGGATCACAGGCCCAGGTCTGAGAGTCCCAGCGTGACATTGGTGGATCTTGCCCCAGGGGAAATACTCCACGGAGAGAGTGGAGTAGCCAGACCTCTACCAGTGGAGGCCCTGCAGCAAAACCAGCTCTCACGCAGCAGCAGAGAAAAGACCCAACGAAGCTCAGGTTCTGAATCAGGATTGCTGCTGCAGAGAGCACCAGACAAATGACCTGTGCTCTGGAGGAAGGAAGAGAAAGGAGGGATGGATTGGGTTTAGAAAGCCTAGGGTGGCTGGATGCGGGATCCTTCTCCTCCTGTGTATGGTGGCAGCTTCCCAGACCTCAGGTTCCCTCCTAGCAAGTACAGGTGAACTGGTGATTTCTCCATCAGTTCAATTAGAAGGCTATCCCTGACCCTAAAGCTGATGACCTGGCAGACCTGAGCTTTCTACCACCTTCTGGCTACTAGCACTCGGTAAGCAGGTGGGGCTGGGGAAGGCAGACTCCAGAGTCACCATCGAGAAAGCAGACTGGCCGCTGTGGGCCAGACAGCCCACCAGAGCTGAGCCCATCCTCATTTCAGGCCTGCTCTCCCAGGCCTGACCCTAATGGGAATGTGCCACTGGGTCTCAGCTACTCTCCCTGAAAGCGCCAGCCTGGGATGGCATTTGTAGTTCCAGCAGAAGTAAGTCAAAGGTCCTCGGGTCACTGGGGTGCCACCCAGTCTGGCCTCCATGGCTCTGTCTCCTCATTCCCACCCCTTCCTGGCCCCTCTGTGAGATGAATCCATGCAGAACTCACTGTGAGGGGTATTGAGGCTCGAGGCCAAGGCCATGCTGGTGATTGTCCAGCCTCCCAACCAAGCCGCTCAGCACTCGCTCAGCTGTGCCACCTGCTGGTTCATTTCTCTGTCTCAAGTGGATATCCTTTCCATCCTGTCCCTCGGGATGTGAGCAAAACAAATGCAACAGAGATGAGCTGTGCACATTCCCTCCCACTCTCAGCTGCCACCCCAGGCCCCAGAGAACCTGGAAGGAGGCCCAGCCCCACGGATCCACCGGCTGAAAGTCTTGACCTGCAGATGAGCCACCCAGCCAGCAACCAGGGAACAAGTGTCACCATCTCAGGAATGACTCCAACCAGTAACTTAAATACAACTGTCGCAAAATCGTATAATCTTGGAACCCCAAAATTATAATTAAACAAAGGTAATGAACACTCAGGACTCAGCCCTTCTTGATGAAGTTTACTCCCATCGGCGTCTACCTGTCTGGACCTATAGGTTCTCTGCAGTGCTGCCTTTGGTTTGGTCTGTGGCCCTCACCTTTGGCAGCTTGATACTTGCCACACTATGAGTATTCACAACATGGAAACTGGTAAATGCTGCAACTAGGGTCATTTTTTTTTTTTCTTTTTCTGGAGAGGAGGTTATTAAACACTTACCAGCATACCATTGCCCCAACCAGTATAATCATGAATAAACAGCTGTTTGAAGCCACTGCATTTTGGGTCAGCTTGTTACTTAGAAACAAATGGCACTGCCATGGCCCATGAAGGCCCAGCACTGGGTGGCCCCCGCCCCTCCCTGAGCAACCCTCCCTTTCCACCCACCCCACCTCGGGACCTTCCGAAGCTCCACTCAAAGCTGGGCCCTCGCCCGCTTCTGCAGTGGTGTCCAGGCCTCTGCCTTACTCTGGGCTCACCTCAGACCCGCTCCTGGAGGGAGCCTCCCAACCAGCGTTCTAGCACCAGCCTGTTCAGTTTCTTCCTGGTGCTGACCAATCATTTGAAAGGAAGCATTTCCTTACTATTTATCTCCCCTTCAGAATCCCAGAACAAGGCCCCACCCGGCTTGCTCACTGGCAGAAATGTCTGATAATCCCTGGCTGACTGGTCCTTGCAAAGACCCTGCTGAGACATCCCTCTGCTGGGGCTCTTCCCCGAGGCACGGGTGATGGCTCTTTCCCTCGTCTCTGTCGAGTCTAATGAATCCTCTTGTTCTGTTTTCTGTGTGTTTCCTTTTGAAGACAGTGAGCCTGGAACACACCCTTATCTTTGGTGCTCCCATGCCTACATGGAGCAGACTGGTGTGACGGGTGTGGGAAGCCAGTTTTGCGCTGACGGGACCAGGGGTTACATGGCCATATGCTGTGCTGTCAGAGAAGGCAATGGCAACCCACTCCAGTACTCTTGCCTGGAAAATCCCATGGGCAGAGGAGCCTGGTAGGCTGCAGTCCGTGAGGTCACTAAGAGTCAGACACGACTGAACGACTTTCACTTTTCACTTTCATGCATTGGAGAAGGAAATGGCAACCCACTCCAGTGTTCTTGCCTGGAGAATCCCAGGGACAGGGGAGCCTGGTGGGCTGCCGTCTATGGGGTCGCACAGAGTTGGACACGACTGAAGTGATTTAGCAGCAGTAGCAGCAGCATGCTGTGCTGTGAGGGGGGTTGTTCTCAGTAGCAGTTCTGTGTGCTGGTCCTGGGGCCTGCGTAACACTCACCACAGGTGAGGAGGCTGAAGCAACAGACATTTACAGTCCTGCAGTTCTGGAGATAAGGTATCACAGGGCTGGTTCCCACTGAGGCCTCTCTCCTTGGCATGCAGACAGCTGTCTCTGCCCCATGCCCTCACATGGTCGTCCCTGTGTGCCTGTGTCCTTATCTCCTCCTCTTAGAAGGACACCAGTCCACTGGGTTGGGGTCCACGCATACGGCCTTGTTTTCCCTCAATCACCACTTAAAGGCCCTATTTCCACACATAGTCACATTCTGAGGTCCTCTGGGTCAGGGCTTCAACATGTGAATTTGGGAAGGGACACAGTCCAGGTCACAACACTTTGTCCTCAGACATCAAGCACCACAGGGTTTTATAAAATCAGATGGTTTTTTTTTTTTTGCAAACCCCACATCCTATAAAGAATCTGCATACAATGTGGAAGACCTGGGTTCAGTCCTTGGGTCAGGAAGATAACCTGGAGAAGGAAATGGAAACCCACTCCAGTATTCTTGCCTTGAGAATTTCATAAACAGAGAAGACTCACAGGCTACTGTCCGTGGGGTGGCAAAGAGTCGGACATGACTGAGCGATTAACACTTATATAAGGGAGGGATTGAGGGCAGGAGGAGAAGGGGACGACAGAGGATAAGATGGCTGGATGGCATCATTGACTCGATGGATGTGAGTTTGAGTGAACTCCGGGAGTTGGTGATGGACAGGGAGGCCTGGCATGCTGCAATTCATGGGTTCGCAGAGTCGGACACGACTGAGTGACTGAACTGAACTGAATTGAACTGAACTGAAGGCTTCCTTAGTGGCTCAGTGGTTAAAAAAAAAAAGCCACCTGCCAATGAAGGAGATGCGGGTTCTACCCCTGGGTCTGGAAGATCCCCTGGAGAAAGAAATGGCAACCCACCGCAGTATTCTTGCCTAAGAAAGTCCATGGACAGAGAAGCGTGGCAGGCTATAGCCCATGAGGTCGCAAAAGAGTCAGACATAACTTAGCAACTAAACAACAACACTTTATATACTATTAACATCCTGTGGCAGGCTGAATAATGCTCTCTGCCCTTGTCCCCAAAGAAGTCCATGTCCTGACCCCTGGAACCTGTGAATGTCACCTTATCTAGCAAAAGGGATTTGGAGGAGGTAAAACCATCCTGGACTGTTCAGTGGGTCCTCAGTGAAATTGCAAGGGTCCCAATAAATGGGGGGCAAGAAGGTCAGGCAGAAAAAGATGTGAGAGTACCAGAGGCTGAAATGATGCCTTAGAAGTTGGAGGAAGGAGCCACGAGCCAAGAGATGCACTAGAAACTGGAAAAGGCAAAAGAAACAGCTCCTCCGAGAGCCTGGAGAAGAAACATGGCCTGGAGACACCTGGATGTTGGATATCTGACCTCCAGAAGCATGAGAAAAGGAAACTGTGTTGTTTGAAGCCACTAAATTTGTGCAGCTTGTTACAGTGGCCACAGGAAGCTAAGACACACCCTCACCCTCTTCTCCTTTAGCTTTTAGTCTTTAGGAAGAGGCCAGTGTTTTCTGAAGCACTGTAGGAAGAGGTGAAGAATTCTCTCTGCCTTGAGCCCCAGTGGATGCCTTAGCTAGTTGACTCATTGGCAGGGTGTGGCTGAGCCTCTGCCCTGGTCATAAGGGCTGCCAGTCTCAAGCTGCCCACAACCCAAGTCCACATGGCACCTGAGCCATTTCTTCCAGCACCAGGCAGATGATGTCACCCCTTGCCTGAAACCTGCCAGCGGCCCCACCACACCAACAGACCCTGTGTGTTGTGCCCTCTCTGCATCATCTCAGACCCCTCCCACTCCTTTCCTTGTAAAACTCCTCCATAGACCTGCACACGCCTGCCTCCTTATCACCCAAGGTCAACTCAAGTGTGACTTCCTCAAGGAAACTTTTGAAGTTTGGGATCAACATATACACACCAGGGGCTTCCCTGGTGGCCAAGTGGCTAAGACTACATGCTCCCAATGCAGGGGGCTGGGTTTGATCCCTGGTCAAGGAACTACATTCCGCAAGCCTCATGAAAGATCAAAGATTCCACATGTTGTAACTAAGATCTGGCGCAACCAAGTAAATACGTAACACAAAAAAACATACACACTCGAGAAGGAAATGGCAACCCACTCTAGTATTCTTGGACATGGACAAGGACAGAGAAGCTTGGGGGGCTACAGTCCATGGAGTCGCAAAGAGTCGGACACGATTGAGCACCAAAGGAAAAGAAAACCATATACACACCAGTGAATATATGTAAAATAGATAAACCACAAGGACCTGTGCATAGCAAAGGGAACTATATTGAATATCTTGTAATAAGCTATAATGGAAAAGAATCTGAAAAGAATATATTAATATATCTATGTATAACTGAATCACTTTGGTGTATACCTAAAACTAACACATTGTAAATTAGGTACATTTCAATTTTTTAATTAAAAATAAAGTTAAGAAGCAAAAATCCCAAGCACATGGTTCTCTTTGCTGTCCCACAATTACCCTCATGAACTTTTTTCTTACTTTCTGCATGTTTTTTGAGCAACTCAGCTTAGGGGGCCTCCCTAAACTGCTATCTAAAATAGCAACATGCAGCTCCACCTTTCTCTTCACCCTGCCCTTTTCTCTTCTCAACTCAGTTCTTCCTGTCCTATAAGCACAGTTCTTCTGTGCTTGTTTTCTGGCCCTGCAATAGGATATAAGCCCCGTGACAGCAAGGGCTGTGTATGGCAACTAGAATGGTACTTGGCATACAGTATCAAACTGCGATAGAATGTAAGCCCCACGACCGCAAGGACTGTGTGTGGCATCTAGCAAGGTATACTTGGCATATAGTAGACCACAATGAAGGAAGGAAGGATGGCGCAGTGGAAGCGGCGTCTGTCCCATCCTAACGCACTACCAGTTTCGTGAGTTATCGCTCTAAAGGTCTGCTCTTCTCCACACAAAGGAAGCTGGATCAGAGCAGGGATCTTGTGTCTCCTGTACCTGAGAACATTGACCAGCTCTTTTGAGGCACTTGAATGGGTCCATCCATGGATTAGTGCATCTTAAAATGGTGTATATCCAGACAGTGGAATTATACATCCATAAAAGGAGCAAAGTTCTGATACACATCAAGCATGGATGAATCTAAAAACATTATGCTAATTAAAAGAGAAGGCAGTCACAGAAGACTGCATAATGTGTGAAACTTTTTATATGAAATGCCCAGAATAGGCCAACCCATAGAGAAAGAAAGTAGGTTAGTGGTTGTCAGGGGCTGGGAGAAGGAGGAATGGGCAGTGACTGCCCATGGATTAGAGGGATCCTTTGGGGTTTATCAGAATGTCCTGAAGCAATCTGTAGTAAATCCAGTGTACTTAATAAATGTGATGCACCCAGTTTTATCTACTAAAATTTAGTGAGTATAGCTGAATTTATCAATACTTAAAAATCACTGAAGTGCACACATAATATAAATAATGTATATGGTATGCAAATAATACTTTAATAAAACTTTTTAAATGTATGAGATTAGGTGTTTTTTCTTATGTGTGGATATCCCATCAATTTAATATATAATTAGGCTCAGTTGTTTCTGTTTGTTTTTAAATTTAGTGTTTGTCATACTCTAATTGCTAATTTAATTATTTCCTCAGTTTCCCCCACTGGTTGTGTCATACGTGGCTGTGGTACTACATCAAAACCAGGAAACTGGGACTTCCCTGGTGTCTCAGTGGTAAACAAACTGTCTGCCAATGGGTTCGATCCCTGATTTGGGAGGATCCCATGTGCCATAGAGCAGCTAAGACTATGGGCTACAACTACTGAAGCCTGTGTGCCCTAAGTCACCACAATGAGAAGCCCAAGAACCACAACTAGAGAGTGGCCCCACTCGCCACAACCAGAGAAAAGCCCATACAGCTATGAAGATCCAACACAGCCAAAAATAAAATAATAATTTTTTTAAAAAAGGAAACTGACATTAGTCTAGAGTGCAGGCACAGCCCTCTGTCATTTTACCCCACGTGCAGTTTAGTGAATCCACTGCTACATTTAAGGTGCTGAACCGCTTCACACCATAAGGACCCCCTTCATCCTACCCCTCTAGTCACACTTACCCAGCTATTCCTTGGCAACCACTAATCTCTTTCCTATCTCTGTACTTTTGTCACTTCAAGAATGTTTTATGTGTGAGATCCTATCATACAGTATATTCCTTTGGATATTTGTTTCCTTCCTCAGCTTAATGCTAATGAGATGCCTCTGAGATTCATCCAAGTTGTTGTGTGTATCAAAAAAGTCTCTTACATATGAATCCTCAAGTTGCAAACTTCCAAATATGCAAACGTGTGTTCACATATCCAACCATAGAAGTTAGTCCCATGTCTGGCATATATTGTCACGTGCATGCATCCTCTACAAGTGGTTGTGCTTCTGTGCACTTTACCATACAGCACTGTATAGATTACAGCAGTGCATTTTCTGTATTTCAAGCCCAGGATGTCCAGAAGCAAGCATAAAAGCTGTGGTAATGTAGTTGGTACTGCTAAGAAGCAACAACAATGGAAACAAGAGGTGAAAACAATTGGGAGAATGGAGCTAGGCAAAATGATGATAGACTTCACTCATTCTTATAATATTAATCATTCAACCACTGGCGCGATTCTAAAGAACAAGGACAAGATCACGGAATAGGTAAAGTCTGCTGTGTCAACGACATAGAAAATAATATCAACGAAGCATGGAAAAATAATGGAGGAGATGGAGAAACTTCTCGGTGTGCAGGAAATGGCAAGGGCTTTCTTTATTTAAGGAGGCACTGTTAGTTGTTGAGGCACTGAACTCAAATGTCGAACAGTGCATAAAGGTTGCAGCCACCGTTCAGAATGCAATCTAGTGCTACTGTGCCATCTATGACAAGAAAAAAAGAACTACTACCCAGATATCACTGCATCATTGTTTTTCCAGGAGAGTAGATAGAATTGAGTGAATCCTGCAAAGAACCAGAACCTGTACTTCAGTGTCTGGTGTCATTGAAATTGCAGCTTGCCCTTCAACTCCACCTCCTCTCCCTCCTCCAGTCAGTAGCTCTTCTTGTCTGTTCACTTGATGCCAGCCCCTGTGTGTCAGCCGTTGTACTGTACTACTGTACTTTTAAAGGTACTTTATTGTAAAATTTTAAATATTTTCTTATTTTTGTGTTTGCTTTTTTATGTATTATTTGTGTAAAGAAATGAAAGTGAAAGAAAGTGAAGTTGCTCAGTCGTGTCTGACTCTTTGCGACCCCATGGACTGTAGCCTGCCAGGCTTCTCCATCCATTGGATTTTCCAGGCAAGAGTAGTGGAGCTGGTTGCCATTTCCTTCTCCAGGGGATCTTCCTGACCCAGGAATTGAATCCAGGTCTCCCGAATTGCAGGCAGACTCTTAACAGTCTGAGCCACAAGGGAAAGATTATTATTTGTGTAATCAATCTGTATGCAGGTCAGGAAGCAACAGTTAGAACTGGACATGGAACAACAGACTGGTTCCAAATAGGAAAAGGAGTACATCAAGGCTGTATATTGTCCCCCTGCTTATTTAACTTATATGCAGAGTACATCATGAGAAACGTTGGACTGGAAGAAACACAAGCTGGAATCAAGATTGCTGGGAGAAATATCAATAACCTCAGATATGCAGATGACACCACCCTTATGGCAGAAAGTGAAGAGGAACTCAAAAGCCTCTTGATGAAAGTGAAAGAGGAGAGTGAAAAAGTTGGCTTAAAGCTCAACATTCAGAAAACAAAGATCATGGCATCCGGTCCCATCACTTCATGGGAAATAAGTGGGGAAACAGTGGAAACAGTTTCAGACTTTATTTTTGGGGGCTCCAAAATCACTGCAGATGGTGACTGCAGCCATGAAATTGAAAGACGCTTACTCCTTGGAAGAAAAGTTATGACCAACCTAGATAGCATATTGAAGAGCAGAGACATTACTTTGCCAACAAAGGTCCGTCTAGTCAAGGCTATGGTTTTTCCAGTAGTCATGTATGGATGTGAGAGTTGGACTGTGAAGAAGGCTGAGCACCGAAGAATTGATGCATTTGAACTGTGGTGTTGGAGAAGACTCTTGAGAGTCCCTTGGACTGCAAGGAGATCCAACCAGTCCATTCTGAAGATCAGCCCTGGGATTTCTTTGGAAGGAATGATGCTACAGCTGAAACTCCAGTACTCTGGCCACCTCATGCGAAGAGTTGACTCATTGGAAAAGACTCTGATGCTGGGAGGGATTGGGGGCAGGAGGAGAAGGGGACGACAGAGGATGAAATTGCTGGATGGCATCCTGACTCGATGAACTTGAGTCTGAGTGAACTCTGGGAGTTGGTGATGGACAGGGAGGCCTGGCATGCTGCGATTCATGGGGTTGCAAAGAGTCGGACATGACTGAGTGACTGAACCGAACTGAACTGAACTGAACTGAATCAGTATTATAAACCAATTACAGGACAGTACTATATGGCTGATTGTGTTAATTAGGTACCTAGCCTAACTTTGTTGAACTCACAAATAAATTGAAGTTACAACCAAAACTTGTTGTCTGCAGGGGGCTTACACTATACTGATAATGAACGTGTGGAAAGCAAAATTTAAAACAAAATATCATTTATAACCACTCCAAAGAAAATGAAATACTTAAGTACAAACTTTGGGCTTCCCTGGTGGCTAAGATAGTAAAGAATCTGCCTGTAATTTGGGAGACCTGGGTTCGATCCCTGGGTTGGGAAGATCCCCTGGAGGAGGGCATGGCTTTCCACTCCAGTATTCTTGCCTGGAGAATCCCCATGGACAGAGGAGCCTGTTGGGCTACAGTCCACCTGGTTGAAAAGAGTTGGACATGACTGAGTGACTAAGCACAAGGTATAAACTTTAAAAAAAACATGTTTAGGATCTGTATGCTGAAAATGGCAACCCACTCCAGTACTCTTGGCTGGAATATCCTATGGACGGAGGAGCCTGGTAGGCTGCAGTCCACAGGGTCGCACAGAGTTGGACACGACTGAAGTGACTTAGCAGCAGCAGCAGCATGCTGAAAATTATAAAACACTGATGAAAGAAATCAAAGATCTCAATAAAAGGAGAGACATACCATGTCCATGGGTTGAAAGACAACATAGTAAAGATGCCAATTCTCCACAAATTGACTTATTAAAGTTTAAATAGTTAAATTACAGTTTAAGTGCAATTCCTATCAAAATCCCAGGAAGGATTTTTGTAGATATAGACAATTTTTGTAGAGATAGTCTCTTCTAAAATTTATATGAAAGGACATGAACCCCAGAATAGCTAGAATAGTCAAAAAAAAGTAAAGTGGAAGGAATCATCTCCTCCATATTATGGCCTGTTGTAAAGCTACCATGGTGGAGACTGTGGTGTTGGTGGAGACAGAGGCATGTCAACCAATGGAACAGGGCAGAGAACCCAGATAGAACCAACAAGCATCCAAATGACTTTTGACAATGTGCAAAAACAAGTTAATGGAGGAGGGATAGACTTTTCAATAAACAGTCTGAAACAATTTGATTGTTGTTGTTGTTGCTTGTTGTTCAATCACCAAGTCATGTCTGACTCTTTGCAACACCATGGACTGCAGCACGTCAGGCTTCCTTGTTCTTCACTATCTCCTGGATAGTGCTCAAATTCATGTCCACTGAGTCAGTGATACTATCTAACTGTCTCATCCTCTGTTGCCCTCTTTTCCTTTTGTCTTCAATCTTTCCCAGAATTAGGGTCTTTTCTAATCAGTTGGCTCTTCATAGCAGGTGGCCAAAGCATTAGAGCTTTAGCAACAGCATCAGTCCTTCTAATGAATATTCAGGACTGATTTCCTTTAGGATTTACTGATTTGCTCTTCTTGTAGTCCAAGGAACTCTCAAGAGTCTTCTTTAGCAATACAATTTGGAGGCATCAATTCTTTGGTGCTGAGCCTTCTTTATGGTCCAACTCTCACATCCATACATGACTACTGGAAAAGCCATAGCTTTGATTATGTGGACCTTTGTCAGCAAACTGATGGTTCTGCTTTTAAATACACAGTCTAGATTTGTCATAGCTTTCCTTCCAAGGAACAGAAGTCTTTTAATTTCATGATTATAGTCACTGTCCCCAGTGACTTTGGAGCACCCCCCCCAAAAAATCTGTCACTGTTTCCATTTTTCCCCCTTCTTTTTGCCATGACATTATGGGAGTAGATGCTATGATCCATGTTTTTTGAATGTTGAGTTTTAAACCAACGTTTTTACTCTCCTCTTTCATTCTCATCAAGAGGCTCTTTATTTCCTCTCCCCTTTCTGCCATTAGAGTTGTATCATCTGCATATCTGAGGTTGTTTCTCTCTTCAGTCTTGATTCCAGCTTGTGATTCATCCAGCCTGGCATTTCACATGATGTACTCTGTGTATAAGTTAAATCAACAAGGTGGCAGTATGCTGCCTTGTCGTATTCCTTCCCCAGTTTTGAACAGCTCATTGTTCCATGTTCTGTTCTGTTGCTTCTTGACCTGCATAGAGGCTTCCTAGGAGACAGGTAAGGTTGTCTGGCATTCCCATCTCTTTAAGAATTTTCCACATTTTCTATGATCCATGTAGACAAAGGTTTTCATGTAGTCATTGAAGCAGAAACAGATGTTTTACTAGAATTCCTTTGTTTTCTCTATGATTCAACAAACATTGACAATTTGATCTCTGGTTCTTCTGCCTTTCCTAACCTAGCCTGTACATCTAGAAGCTCTCAGTTCACATACTGCTGAAGCCTAACTTGAAAGATTTTGTTGTTGTTGTTTTAACTTGAAAGATTTTGAGCATAACTTTACCAGCATGAGAAATGAGTGTAATTGTACAATAGTTTGAACATTCTTTGGAATTGTAATGAAAACTGACCTATTGCAGTCCTGTACCCACTGCTGAATTTTCCATACTTGCTGACATATTGAGTGCAGCAATCTGATATCCATGGACAGAAAAAGAAAGGAAAAAAACCCTCACCTCATGCTCTATGCCAACAATTCTTTCTTTCTTTCTTCCTTTTTATTTTGACTGTGTGGGGTCTTTGTTAGGCTTCCCTGGTGGCTCAGACAGTTAAGAATCTGTCTGCCATGCAGGAGACCCAGGTTCAATCCCTGGGTCAGGAAGATCCCCTGGCAAAGAGAGTGGTTACCTACTCTAGTATTCTTGCCTGGTGAATTCCATGGACAGAGGAGCCTGGCAGGCTACAGTCCATAGGATAGCAAAGAGTTGGACAGAACTGAGCGAATGTTTCAGTCACTGGGTCTTTGTTGCAGTAGGTGGCCTCTTCTTTGTGGTACACAGGCAGCAAGCAGAGCCACTCTCTAGTTGTGGCTTTCAGACTTCTCTCATTGCTGAGGGAGGGCTCAGTAGTTGTTGAGGGCGGGGAGGGAGTTGTTTCACTGCACAGGTGGGATCTTAGTACCCCAACCAGGGATGGGAACTGCTGCCCCCTACACTGGAAGGGAAGAGTCTTAACCACTGGACCTCTGTGAAAGTCCACGAGTCTCTTGCATACCTGAAAGATAAGGACTAGCGTTGTAGAGGGTTTAGAAGAGGGACAGCGGCCAGCACCACCACTTCCACCCACACTGACCCACGCCCACCAGGGTGCTTACGAGCAATGCCGCCAACAAGGTAGAGGCGGGGCCAGAACGACCATGCCCAAGCACTGACAGCTGGGGCGAGGCGGGGCGGGGGCGGGACCGGAGCTTGGCCACGCCACTTCCGCCGGAAGCTTAACTGCCGGCTTCCTGTTGGAGTTGGTCCGGCAAGTCTGGGAGCTGCGTTTCTGAAAGGCAAAGGCGCCCCAGATTTACTTTCTGAAATCCTCTTCGGACCAGTTGTGAGTGGGCTCTATCCAGACCTTGAGGTTGAAGCAGTCCCCGCCCGAGGGCGGCTGCGGGCTAGCAGAAAGGGACCTTCTGTCTTGCGGAACGGAGGCACTGTGTACAGGCTGTTTCCGGGGGGGCAGATTACGTCGTTGCTCCGCGCTCCGCCCCTCGAGGGGCCACGTCTCCACCGGAGCGGCCGGGCCGGGCGTTCGCCGCGGCTTCCGCACCGCCGGGGTGAGGGTCGCGGGGTGGTGCTTGGGCAGGAGCGCTGGTCGCGGAGGGCGCGAGAATCCAGGGAACCGCAGCACAGTCGGGGTATGGGCTGGGAGAAGGGCGGCGGGGCCCGAGCGGACGGGGAGGCCGACCGCAACTCTGTCTTGAGCGGCAACGCCCCGCGCTAGTCTGGCTCCTCACCGTTGGTAGCCTCCGGGCCTGGAAGCTGGCTTGTGCAGCTGTTAGGGAACTGGGTTCATAAGTAAACATACATTCGAGCCCTTCCGGAGCTCTGTCTACCCGTGCCAGGGAGAGATTTGTTCAGGGGTACCCGCAGCTGCTGTTGGAGCTGCTGAGAAACAGCTCTTGTCCTTTTGCAGAAGTTATGTCAAGATGACATGCGTGATTTCGTGTCGGGTGGTTAGTGTGAAGCTTGGTTTAAAGAACGCGTGTGATCTCAGTCTCTGAGTCCACTTCGATTCCATCTCGATCCTGGGTGCTTAGAGGCGTTTCACCGGTGCAGTAATACTTTCCAGAGGGAGTGAGGCCAGGCTTTGTCACTAGTGTGCTGGTGTTGTGTGAACAGCTCCGCCTTCATTCAACAACTGTTGGTCGTGTGATGGGCAACACTCACTGTAGGTCCTGGAATCCAGAGCTGAAATCGTGTCAGGATCCCTGCTGTACTGAGCTTACGTCGTAGTGGAGGATAAATGAGACATTGTTGAGAGAGTATTAGGCGGTGCTTGGGGTGGGTCTGTAGGAAAGCCTGTCCGCGAAAGTGACTTTTGACCTAAGGTTTCTATCACAAGAAATTAGCCACGAAAAACGGTGGGATAAGAGTGTTTCAAGCAGAATGAACAGCAAGTGTGATGACCCCGAGGGAGGAGTAAATCTGATGTTCTTAGAGAAGTATGGCAAGTGTGTCATGAAAAAGGAAGAAAGCGATAAGGGACAAGGATGCAGTGTGGGGAGGGGCCAGATGGTATGCAGTTTCCTAGTTCAGGGTAAGAGGCTTAGATTTTATTGTCAGTGTGATTGGAAACCCCTGGGACATTGTAAGCCATTTACAGGTGACTCATGGGTTTGTTTTTTTACTTTTTAAATTGTCCCTTAAGTATTGGAAACATAACTTTTTATTGGAGTGATAGCCTTCAGTTACAATGGGCCTTGAATGGCAAGAAAAGGAAATAAAAATCATCTGACATTACTCAGATTCTAAAGTAGCCTTTTTTTTTTTTTTTTGCCAGTTGCCTTAAGCAGCAGTATAATTTTTAAAGTGTAGTTAACTTACAACCTTATGTTAGTTTCAGGTGTATAACATAGTAATTTGATGTGGGTTTGGTTTTTTTTTCTTGTTTTTGGGTTGCACTCTGAGGCATGTGAGATTCCCAAGCCAGGGATTGAATCCGTGCCTCCTGCAGTGGAAGCATGAGTCATAACCACTGGAAGACCAGGGTCCTGATGTTTTTGTAGATTACACTCTGTACTTTCCATTCCATGCAGGGTTGTTATAGAATACTGGCTGTATTCTCTGCTGTACATTACATCCTTGTAACTTATTTATACCTAGTAGTTTGTATCTCTTAATCCCCTTTATCTACTTTGCCCATCCCCCTTCCCTTCTCTCTGGTGACCAGTAGTTTGTATCTCAGAGTCTGTTTCTTTTTTGTTTTATTTGTCCTGTTTTTTAGATTCCTCAAGTGATAACATACAGTATTTGACTTTTTCTGTCTTGACTTCTTTCACTGAGCATAATGCTCTTCAGGTCTATCCATGTTGTCACAAGTGGCAAAATTCTGTTCTTTTTTATGGCTGAGTAATACTACAGAGTGTGTGTACGTGTGTGTACACTGTATCTTTATCCAAGCAGTATGCCTTCTTGAATGAGAATATCTTCAGTTGGCTTTTACCTGTTGATTTGGACAAGAAACAATTGAAGGAAAAAGTAACACTAATAATAAATAGCTGTCATTTACTGAAGTCATGGGGCATGTCCCTTGTTGCATTTAATCCTGGCACAAGTGTTTTGGTCTTTTTCTCATCATCTTACTGATGGGATCACCATCTAAGAGTGGTTAAGAAATCTGCCCATGATCTCACAGCTGAGTGTGGAGGACTCAGGACCTAAAGCCAACATGTCTGATGCCTGAGTCTGTTCTTTACGTTACACTGCTCTACAGTGACATGAGGCTTTCTGGGTTTTCACTTTGGCCATGCTCTATTGTTTCTCTTTTTGTTTGGGACATGCTGCATGGCTTGCAGGATCTTAGTTCCCCAGCCAGGGATCAAACCTGTGATCTCGCCAATGAAAGAGCAAAGTCCTGACCACTGGACCACCATGGAATTCCCATGCTCTGTTGTTTCTGAATTGCCAATAGGACCATCGTAAAGAAGGTGAAGTAGATGGAGCTGTTGATGTGCGTATACCAGATCGAAGTGATCTGCTGTCTGGGGGAAGCTGAAGATCACGTAGTTGCCTGAGATGGTAGTTTCTCAGTCTGAAGTCTCTTAACGTCAGACAGTGGTGAACCTAGAGTTACATACTTTTTGAAGTTCTAAGTGATACCTTTGCTTCATCTCTTCCCTCTGGGAAACACAGAATGCAGGTGGTCAGAAATGGTACTGTGATTAGGCTGATCTCTGTATTTTTAATCACAAAATGGAGTGCATGTTACTAATAGCAGCTTCCTTGTGATGTACTCCCAGCTGTCTAACCGTCCTTGTCCTGTTTTTGCCAGCAGTCTGAAATAATGAGGCCTGGATGACTGAGTCATGCTAAGTAAAATTCACATGAGGCTGAGGAAACATGGAGAATGCCAGTGTATTATAGATAGGGAGACATGTCCCTTCCCCAGAGGCTGCTTCTGGTGTTCTGTGAATCCTGTGTCTTGTCTGGCTTCAGGCAGGGCTGTGTGTGAACAGGAGCCACTTTCATAAGTTACCAGAACAAGTCACAGTCACAGGGTCTCCAGGGCTGCACCATTCATCTCAAGGGGTGGGGGTGGGGGGGGCAATTAGGGCTCCTTGGGAATCAGAAGACTTCTTGTTTATCAAGAAATCCAAATAAAGGCAAGTAAATGCATGGACTGTGCATTGCTATTAGGCTCAAACAGCCTGACACATTTCTCTCTGTCTTTGGTGTGCTTCCTCAGTGCACACAAACATCTCGGCCAATGCTCTCTTTCCTGCATAGTGTCAGGGTCAGGTGTTGTCACTGCTTGCCTCAGTTACACATTCCCTGTGGCTCCTTAGATGCTTCTCTGACCTGTGGCCATTTACATGCTGCTCTCCCAGTTTGTACCTCCCAGGTGTTCTTTGCCCTCCCAGAACTGTGACTCCCAACTGCATTGAGTAGTAGAATTATCCTATATTTGACAAAGCATTGTGGATATTCAAGGATGCAAATACTGTATCGTTTTGTTTTCGAACTACTAGCTTGGTTGCTAAGGGGTAGGACTTGGTGGAGGCAGAGATTTGTTTGTCAGCAGCCGGCATTGAGCACTACTCTGTGTAGGGGATGTTTGAGAGGGTAGGGGCAGACCTGGAGTGGTGATTTCTGTGTCTAAGATCTTACAGGGTGATGGAAGAGATGGGCACACACAATTGCCGTGTGATATTCACCGACTCAATGGACATGAGTTTGGGTAAACTCCGGGAATTGGTGATAGACAGAGAGGCCTGGCATGCTGTGGTTCATGGGGTCGCAAAGAGTCGGACATGACTGAGCGACTGAACTGAACTGATGCACGCAGGGGTATCATGATGGCACAGAGGGGTGCTTTACCTGAGACTCAGGAGACTTGAGAGCAGTGCCTAGTGGCAGACATGAAAGGATCCGGGGGGATTTGCCTGGTGGTCAAAGGGAAAAGGGCATTGGCAACAGAGGGGCCAGCTCTGAAAAGCACTTATCTGTTGTTGTTACCCTCTCAGGCAGGCATCTTAGGGAACATGTGATAATGTAGGCAGCTTCACCCCACCCCCACAAGACAGAAACAAAGACATTTCAAAGCAAAATGCAAATATCTTCCTTTGTTAAGGAGCGTTTCAGGATGGCCAGCACTTACCATACACCATAGGCAGGGACAGTTGATTCCACAGCCCACTGTGTGTGTCCCAGCCCGACCATCTGTAGTCACCTGTCTGTGAAGTGAAGCCTGTGGTGAAGGGACAGCCTGGGTGTGCCCTTGCCTGGCCTTGTGGGCATCACCTCCTCTATGGTGTCACTCTGGCCAGCTTACCACCAGCTGTGCCCACGGAGTGAGGGCAGGCTCAGCAGGTGTCACAGTGGTGTCCTGTGCAGCCAGGTCCCTGTGAGATGGTGGTTTTCAGAGGGACCTGTGGACTGGCCTGTTTGTCTACCCACCTTCCAACCTGGAAAGTGTCTCCGTGGATGAAAGAGGTTACCGAATGTTGTAGAGACAGAAACTAAGTTGAGACCTCATTACACATAGGATCATGTTTGATTGACCTTGGTACCTCCCTTCAGACATCATTTCAGTCCTCAAATACTTCCTCGCACCAGGCACCATGAGCCAGCAGCACCCGGTGCTTATTGATTCACTACACTGGATTGTAGCTACTCATGTTTTCACGCAATTCTATCTGTGATCCTTTCAAGTACAGAGTTTTAGTACTAGCTCTGCACTTGATAGTAGACATGGGACATCCCCCAGCAGTCCACTGGTTAGGACTGCATACTTTCAATGGTGAGGGGCTGGGTTCAATCCCTGGTTAGGGAACTAAGATCCTGCAAGCCATGAGGCCACCAAAAAAAAAGTCAGCATAGCCTTTTTATATTCATAACAGCACTTATTAATCCATGATGTTGCTGGCCTGTCGGGTGCCAGATAGCAGAGGGAAATGTGTGGATGATTGACACTGCAGGTCAAACACTGCTGGGTTCCCATCACTAGGTATTCACAGGTTGTGCCAGCCACTAAGGACTACCTGTTCATGGGTGACAGGGTGACAGAGAACTGTGGAGAAACAGGATCATCTAGTGAGAGTCAGCTGTTGCTTAGGCTCTTCTCAAAAACATCTATGTGGCATTTGGAAGCCGTGGAGGAAAGTCCCGTAAATTTTTGTCCTGGAATTCATGAAACACCAAACAGTACATAGGGTAATATGAAATCTTATCTTCAAGGAAGTAAATGCCACCATTTCTGCAGAATAGTAGCAGCACCTTATCTGTTGAGGAGGAAACGAGGTGATAATATCCTCATTACACTTCAAAAGCAATAACCAGTTGCCAGGCTTTGGGCAATTTTGCTCCCTTAAATTCAGCTTGGCAGAACAAGCTGAAAGCAGATCTTGTGAGAAATGAAGAATGCATCTGGTCACCTGCTGTGAGGTCCTTTCTCTGCCCCCCAGACCCCAGTGGCTATTTTCCATGTGTCCTCGTCCCCCCATGCTTCCTCCGTTAGTGTCCTGTTTACCGTGCTGCTACGTCTTCCTTGTTGACCTCTGGTTCTAAGGCATGGCCTGGGCACTGACATGCCAGGTCTCCTGGGAGAGGAGCTCACCCTTTGACCCCTGTGAGCACTTGGGCCTCTGTGTCCAATACTAAAGCCACTGGCCACATGCGCTGTTTACATACAAGTCAGTTAATTTTAAATAAATGAAGACAGCTCCTCAGTCATCCAAGCCCCACCCCCAGCTCTGCGGATTACATGGAGGAGCTCTGCAGGTTACATGGAGGAGCTTCTCACCCTGGTGGGGGATGGTTTTCAGCAGTCATCAGTGCAGATGGCCTTCAGGGATGGGCCAGATGGGTTTGGGTCAGTTTTTTATCCTCAAAAAATAGGATGCTGTAGGTGCTCAAGGATTACTTGTTGTATGAATATATTTAATATACAAATGCATGTTGGGAACCAAATGTTAGTCTTGGACTTGTTACTTCAAATCTGACGAAGTTTCATAATACCTTCTTTCTCTTTTTATTCCTGTCAGGTATCATGCATGATATTACCTGGTTTGATTTCAGGCCATCTGTGAGACTGTAAATCTCTTCCCCAAAATGGCAAACCTAGTGTGGTCCGTCCCAGGAGCTTTTGGCCATTGCTAATGGCAGAAACTGAACTCGCTCCCAGTTCACTTGTAGCCTCTGAGCGTCAGCCCAGCCCGTGTCACCCTGACCATGGACAGTGCAGCGGCTGTGCAGGAGGGCCTGATGGAGGACAGATCCGGCAGCGGCACCTCAGCTCAACCCGAGGGCCCCCCAAAGCCCCCTGGCTCACTGGCGCCGCTGGATCAGTGGGATGAAGCCCAGCGTAAGTTGCCAGTTACTCTGTGTTCTGCTCACATCTTACCTTTAAACAGGAGAACAGAGGTCGTCTTGCCTTTTGGAAGAAGACAGTGATGTCTAAGAGCTTAATGAACTTTATAATTCATTCAGAGTGTGTTTCTATGTATTTTTTTAGTTGAGGCCAACTTTAACTCAAACACCATGTGTGTTAAATGAAATGGGAACTTTCTGGAGCTTTCTGCTCCAGAGGGATGGAGCAGCATGGTTTACCCATAAGGCTTGTGCAGATCTTCACTGACACATCACTGTCTCCTGCCTAACATTCTACCTTTTTGGTTGGTTGGTTGTCAGATTTTTACTAACTGGAAAGTGTGCCACTAGTGCTCTGAGGATTACTGGGTCACATTTCCATGTTAGCTAGTGGCTTATTCGTGTTTTGGAAGCACAGAATAAATGACTGCTTCCTCATGCCCCTTCCTGGGCAGCGTGTGCTTGAACATCGTAACATGTGTATGCACTGATTTACTAGCAGAAACTGTGTTTCCCTTCTGGTAAAACAGTGCTCAGGCACCTGAAATGGCTTTGCTGCTTCCTGCTCCTTAAGTGCCAGGTGAGGCTGATGCAGCTTGGCCCAGGATTAAGGGTTCTGCAATTGGAACAACTAGGTCTGCCGCTAACAGGAATGAGCCCTCAACCAAGATCCTTAATTTATTTCTGCCTCACTCTCCTACTGAGAAAAATGGAAAGATGAATGGTCCCTGCGTCTTTGTGTGTGTGTGTCAGTTACTCAGTCATGTCCAACTCTGTGACCCCATAGACTGTAGCCCTCCAGGCTCCTCTGTCCAACGGATTCTCCAGGCAAGAATATTGGAGTAGGTTGCCATTTCCTTCTCCACCCTGCATCTTAGGGTGGTGGTGAAGGCCCATGTGAAATGTGAGCACTTGGAAAGCACCCAGGAGGTAGGGCTGGCCAGTTTTTGTGTCATCATTATTTGTTTATCCATAATTAGACTTCTGTTTGGAAACAATCAAGTCTTATTATTTATTAGGCCTTCTTTTAGATTTTTTTTAAAGTGCAGTGTGACTCTCAATTATTTTCGTATGTAAGCAGGATGCTTTAGAGACTCTCCCAGATTTGATAAGCCCATTAGGAAGTGGTATTGACCTGATTAACTTGCATCTGAAATACACGATTTCCTCCCCACTCCCACCCCACCCCTCACCTCAGCTGTTTGTGTAAAAGAACAGACGGTTATGTCAGAGCTGTGGTGGGGTCCTCCCACTCTGTTTTGTGTCTGCCCCCTCCCCACCACTTTATATTCTAGTTTTCCTTTCAGGGAGGCATGACAGTAAGTGGCTATGTTAGTTGGGACTCACATTTCAAGTGACAGAAAGCCATTTTCAATTTGCTTGGGTACAGAGGGAATTTCCTAGTTGCATACTGGGTACATCATGAGATCCAAGTGGTGCTAACCTTATGGGGACCTGGGGCACTGCAGTGCTTAGGAGCCCCCGGAACATGCCTGGAAGCCTCTCCATGTATCTCCTCAACTCATTGGCTGCCAACTGGCTGCCCATCGGGGGAGAGCACTTTCCTTTTGATACAAAAATAGGTTTCAGTTAGTGTGTAAGTAACTTGTAGTAATGTTAGTAGAGGAGACTGAGCTTGATACTCAGGTGAATAGTCATCACTGGTTAACTTGGGTTTTTACCCATTAGGTGTTTGTCAGTCAGAAGCATAAACTCTGGGTTCTGTCCTCACCTTTGGGGAAATCATTCTCATCAGCTGTTCTAACTCTTCACCTTTGATGTCTCATTTTGGATGATAAACTTATGCCTTGAAATAACTTTAGAATCAGCCCTTTGTGAATGTGAGGCTGTGACACTGGTTAGTACTGCTGTTAACAGTGCTTATTAGAAATATTGTTGGCCACGTTTTAAGGATTTGTGGAGGTTTTTTTGCTATTTTTTTAACAACAGACTTTCGTAAGATTTCTTACTGGTCTTGTTAAATGAAAAGGAAACATGACTACTGAAATTCTACCGCTGTAGTGCGGAAGGTGAAGAGGGCGTCCTGCAGGTGAGGGCATTACTCTGCGAGGTTGAGTCACTTGTCCACATCACCTGCCCTTCGGAAGGACAGGCTTGCTGTCCTCGTAGAGTGAACAGGTTCCTGGGATGTGGAGAGTGCTCCCATGTCTAGATTCCCTCTTGTCCTGTTTTAGTTGTTAAAACATGATGGCCCAGCACACCCTCTTTTCCAGGTGCCAGTGCCAAGGTAAACAGAACTTCAGATGAAGGACGCCAGGGGGACGCCTGTCTGAATGGGCCGACACCGCAGTTCCCAGAGCCTCCCTCGCCAGCGGGTCCTGATGCGTCTCCAGGTGTGGCTGGTTTCCATGACAACCTAAGGAAGTCTCAGGGGACTAGTGCTGAGGGCATTGTTAGAAAAGAAGCTTTGCAGTCCCTCAGACTCAGTCTTCCTATGCAAGAAACGCAACTGTGTAAGCATCTTCCTGCTGGGCTCTCCCCCACCCCCTCATCCCCCTTCCCACCCCCCGGGCCCCTGTCACTCACCGTCCTTGAGAGGCACAGGCCCCGAAGGGCTCGCCCCTCGGCCGTTGCTGTTTTATCACCTTGGTGGGTTGTGCGTTTAACAAATAGCTCCATTTCAGAGGGAAGATACGCTTTGTCACAGCCTGCTGGTGACAGCGGCACTGGAGGCCCCAGTGTGAAGGGCCTGTGCGTGCATGTCTTCCATCACCGGAGGGGTGAGCAAGCAGCAGTGGGGATTTCATCTTGACAGTTACAGCTTGAAGGCTTTCTTTTATGAGTTACTTTAATCAGCCTTCATTTTGTGCTAATCCCTGGGGATTCAGGGGCAAACAAGTTGCAAACTGTCAGCCTGAGAGCCCTGAAGCCTCCAGGCTTTTCTAACATGCAAGTTTTCACACACAGACTTGTGTAATCTTACCTAATGGGTTCATTTCACAGCTGCTGTTGTTACACCTCGTCCCCGCTTCAGTACTTCCTCCCCTCTCCTCCAGGTCAGCCACCTTCTCACATAGTGCCTTACAGGCCTCTGAAAACAGCCAGGTTGGGAGGATCATTGTTCTTAAAATGGGCCTATGTCCTTCACATCACTGCATGCTCTTCTCACCTAGCGCTGCCACCTGGAGATTGCCCCACGTCAGTTGATGCAGCTCCACATCCATTCTTTAAAGGCTGGAGGAGCCCCGAGTGTGGCCGGGTCAGGGCCAGGGGACCGGTGCTGCAGTGAGCAGCTCCCCGTGCATGTTGCAGCACTGGTGCTTTCACTTCTATGCACTCCATCCCAGGAGCAGAACTCTTGGTCAGAAGCAGTGGTTGTGTTTATCTCCATCATGGGTGGTCACATTGCAAGGGCGCTGATGCCCTGTGAGAGGACAGAGATGCTGTTTCCCTTCAGCCTTCACCAGTCTGCTGGGTGTGCAGCAGTGCTGCCTTGATGCTTTCATTTGCACTTGCACTCCCATGCTTACTAGAGGGTGTTCACAGGAATTTTTCCTTTATGCTGCTAGTGTCACAGCATACTTTAAACATTTCTGTAAACAAACTGTTAGCATGTCAGCCAGGATGCTGTGTGAAATCCTGGGTCCTGACCTGAGGGGTTTGTGAGCTCTGGCCCCAGGTTCTCCTGCTTTTCCCCTGCCTGCCCCTCCCAGGAATGTGCCCAGCCCTGAGGCCATGCCTCTGGTGGTCTCTGCCATCTGGACCACTTAGTGATGTGAAAAGTATGTAAGCTCTTTCATATGAAACTTATATGGAGAGTATGAGCGCACAATCAGTAACAACACTAGTAAATTCCTAGTGAAATTCTTGGCGACTGCTCAGGTTTTAGGGATTATTTAAAACAACAGCAGCTTCCCTCCCAGAATTCATATTTGAGGATGGTGCCGCCCAGGAAGGGGCTCAGTTACAGCATTCCTCTGCTCTCACCAGCCCTTGGCCCTGAGCTGGGAGGCCTGGGTCTTGCCTACCTTTCACTCACTGTGCAGCTCTTTTTTTTTACCCAAAGTGAAAGTTTGGGTTTTGATATTTTAAGTTTTGTTAGCTGCCCGAAAGTTGTCAGCGTAGTTCCCCTCTTGTCCCTGAGCATGGCCCTTGGACTGGAGTCGCCTCAGGTAGGAAACTGAGGTAATCTGCTGGGATGTTCCTGGGTAAAGCAGGCGAGTTTGGTAGAATGTTCCTGTTAGCTGCTGCCGCCTGTCGTTCCATCAGGATTGCTGTTCATGTCCCTCTGTAATGTAAGGAAGCAGAGTTAGAGCTTGGTGGGAGCCTCAGAACACTCACACTGGCACCAACTTCAAGTTCAGTTCTTTAATTACTAAAAGGCGCAAGTGGCGCACGTCCTGTTTTATTGGCGGGATGCCCATAGGTGGCAGTGCGCTGCTGGCAGAGGCACCACCCCTGTGCTGGGCCCTGTGTCTGCCACCAGGTGGGTCCTGTCTGTGGTCAGTGTCCAAGGCTTACAGTTCTCCATCCGTTTGCAAACAGTTCTTTCAAACTAGACAGCCATGTATTATTTAAAGCTAAATCATATCGGTAATAAAACGCAAGACAGCCAAGCTGCTCTTCTGATTTATCTTCTGTGTGCTATTGTGTTGTGAGTTTCTAAATGGCTATTTCTCCACCTCAGGCTCAACAGAGGCTTCCCTGCCCCTGGAGAAGGAGGAGCAGGTCCGACTGCAGGCTCGGAAGCGGCTGGAAGAACAGCTCAAACAGTACAGGGTGAAACGCCAGCAGGAAAGAGTGAGTCTCCCTCTCTCGAACCAGCTAATGGAGAAAACAGTAGGCAGTCAGTCATAATTCTAGGATCTGCTGTTTATTTCTCTTTGCTGGGATGGGCTTGTGTGTGTCTCTGCAAAGATCATCTTTCTCATGTAGTTCCCACCCTTTGAGGAGATTTCCTGGGGCTCTGGTTCCCACCCCTCTGGTCCTTCTTTCCTCCAAACAGGCATGTTTTATGTCTAAATCTGCCATTAGAAAAGCAGAGGCAGCGAACATGTGGGTGTAGCCGCTCTCTGTACTTGAGCAGCCAGTCCTGGGTGTGACTTGTTTATTGTGTTAGTGTTTCTGCTGAACTTTGCTGTATGGTATTAGACTGTGTGGCGTGTCACACACATGATAGCGTGTGTGCATGTATGTTAGTTACTCAGTCATGTCCAACTCTTTGTGACCGCATGGACTCCTCTGTCCATAGGATTCTCGAGGCAAAAATACTGGAGTGGATTGCCATTTCCTTCTCCAAAGTATGTGCATAAGCTTTCCTAAAATCAGTTTTATTCAGGTATGAAACCCTCATTAGGATACTAATGAAAATAGTATTTTTAATCAGTCGAGTGAATCTAGGAAAGGCATGTGTGAAGGTTCACTTCAGTCTTAATCCAAGTTTATCGTGAACTTGAGAAATTTCAAATTAAAGGAATTTGAAACTAAACGAACTAAAAAAAAAACATGCTTTAAAAAACTAAAACACTTGCAGTGAATGATTTAGTTGTGACAAGTCCTTATCAGAATTGGCCATTTGTTTTCCCAAGAGAGGATCTTGGCTTTTCGAGTGTCACTGCTCCAAAGCCAATGTAAACAGACTGGAAGAGCCAGCACCAGGCTCTGAACTGACTGAGGCTCCCACCCGGTCAGGGGCATTCAGGCATCTATCCAGGTGGCCTGTCAGAAAACCTTACAGTGACAGTCAGTAGTCAGGCAATAGTAATTTCCCCACAGATTTTATAGTGAGACTTAGGCAGGTAAAGAACTTGCCAAAGGTCACTTAGCAGTAAAGTGGCGGAACCAAGATACAGACCAGCCAGTGTACATATGCCCCATCCTGTCCGCAGCCTGCCTCTCAGGTTTGCACCGCAAGTCCAAGCTCTGTCTGGGTCATCCAGCATTAGGCAATTAATGTGTTAGGAGTTCAGGGTGAAATTTAACATCAGTTCCCATCTTTAAAAATTATATGTACATGGGACTTCCCGGTGGTCTGATGGTTAAGAATCCACCTTGCAATGCAGAGGATGTAGGTTTGATCCCTGTTCAGGCAACTAAGATCCCACATGCTTTCAGGCAACTAAGCCTGCAAGCTGCAACTACAGAGCCCACGTGCTCTGGAGCCCACGTATCACAGCTGAAGAGCCTGTGCATGGCAACAAAAGTCCCCCAGGGTGCGACCAAAGATCTCGTGCCACTAAGAAAGACCCCATGCAGCAAATTAAAAACAAAACAAGCCAGCAAAAACAGGTAAACTAAAAATGTGCTTAGTCTATCGGTCGTGTCTGACTCTTTGCAACCCCATGGACTGTAGCCCCCCAAGCTCCTCTGTTCATGGGGATTCCCCAGGCAGGAATACTGGTGTGGGTTGCCATGTCCTCCTCCAGGGGATCTTCCCAACCCAGGGATCAAACCCAGGTCTCCCACATTGCAGGAGGATTCTTTACCGTCTGAGCCACCAGGGAAGCCCAAGCTAAGAATAAAAAGATACTTCTTTAGGAGTGTAATTCATACTTCATGTCTAAAGGCTAGAGAGGATGAGTGAAAGTCCCCCCATTTTGTAGTCTGGTAAATACTTTGAGAGCGTCACCGCACAGGTCCTTCATGTAGAGGTGAAGATTGTGTACAGGGCGAGTGCCCTCTCTCTGCTGCTCTTCACGTGACCTTTCTCACGCACCTGTCCTCCCTCAGCGCAGTAGAGACCCTCCTCACCCTTTGTAACCATGCGCACATACCAGCATTGCATTAAGCAGCCCGAAGTGATCAACATTTTAGGTTATCTCTAATTTTTTGAAATTGCAAACAGTGCTGCAGTGAATGTTTTGTGTCTTGGTATACTTTTGTGGGTAAATCCTTAACTGTTAAATTATTGGGTAAAAGGTTTTATGTATTTGTTAGTTGATAAGGACTGGTTTACATTCCATTTAGCAGTCTGTAAGACTGCTAGACTTCTCATCTTTGGGAGGATTAGAAATAATAAAAATTGAATCTTTGTTCTCAGATAGCTGAGAAAAAAAGTACTTCCTAACAATAAGCACCTTTTTACATATTGGCTGAGTGTCTTTGTCAGCCTTTGTCTGTTTTTCAGTTTGTCTTTTTGCTGTGTTGGTACTATATATGAGGAAATTATTCCCTTTTAGTATTTTTGCAAATAATTTTTTCTTAATTTTCCATGACTTCTTTTCTGGTATATTTTTTGCTGCACATCAGCTTTTTGTTTTTATTCATTTTGGCTTTGCTGCTCGGCTAACAGAATCTTAAGGGATTGAGCCTGAGCCCCCTGCAGTGGAAGCTCAGAGTCCTAACCTCTGGACCGCCAGGGAAGACCCTGCACATTGGATTTGAACGTTTACAGTCAGAACTTTTAGTCTTTGCTGTTACTTCTTTTAAGGTTTATATCATATTTAAGGTCTCCCTATTTGAAGGATATAAATTCACCTCTTTTATTTTTATACTAAAAGTAAGAGATAATATAAAAAGTTTTCATAAGCTATGTTTTTTATTTTATTATGTAGATATAATTCACTTGCTTGGATGGAGGCGAGAGGTAGGAATGAGCCTCTTCGTGAACTGCTGGTCAATTATCTCAAGGCTGCTGATTTTGTAGTCTGTCTTTTCACTTTTTGCCGTTCTCCCTTAATATCTATAGATGCCACCAATACTTGGGCCAGTTCTTGGGTTGTGTTCTGTGTCATCAGTCCGTCGACGGCTTTTCTTGGTCTCTGTGGCTCTAATTATGGCAGCTTTATACTGTGTGTATCTGTCTGGGAGGTCCAGTCAGTCTGCCACCCCACATCCCTTACTCTTCCTCACTGCTCCGACTCACGTATCCTTGCTGCCGTGTCATAGCATCGTTCTGAGATGCTTCTCACCCACCTTGTCCCTCACCACTTTGCGACTGCACTGACTTTATAGAATAACATGAACTGAACATTAATTTATTTGTAGAAGAAAGTCATGTTCATTTAGCATCAAGGAATGTTATCTTCTCACATCCTCAGCTTCATTCAAGGCCAGTTGGGAAGTTCTAGATAACACAATGATATAAGAAAAAGAAATGAGAGATATAAGTATTAAAAAATAGAAGAGGGCTTCCCTGGTGCTCAGTGGTGAAGAATCTGCCTGCCAGTGTGGGAGACATGGGTTCGATCCCTGGTCTAGGAAGATCCCACATGCCGTGGAGCAACTAAGCCCATGTGCCGCAACTATTGAGCTCATGCTCTAGAACCCAGGAGCTGCAAACTCCCGAGCCCACATGCTGCACCTGTTGAAGCCCACATGCCCTAGAGCCTGTGTTCAGCAACAAGAGAAGTCATCACAATGAGAAGCCCATGTACCGCAACTAGTGAGTAGCCCCTGCTTGCCTCAACTAGAGAAAAGCCTGTGCAGCAACAAAGACCCAGTGCAGCAAAAAATATAAGAGAAATGACATTGTTATTTGCAGGTGTTGA
Source organism: Ovis canadensis (assembly GCF_042477335.2). Taxonomy (NCBI): domain Eukaryota; kingdom Metazoa; phylum Chordata; class Mammalia; order Artiodactyla; family Bovidae; genus Ovis; species Ovis canadensis. The sequence goes on from NC_091261.1 coordinate 54,816,166, forward strand.
TAACACTTTAGAAAAATGCTGACGAATCAACTGAAAATTCTATTATTTTAAGTTTATTAGAATATTATAAAATAGTTGGGGTTCAGAAATTGTCAGTTTGAAATACAGATATGAAAAGTAGTTATCCTAGTATGACCCGTTATAAAATTAGAGGGGAAAAAATAATATTTACAGTATCAACAAAATAATTTCTAAGTATCAAATGGCAACAAAAATGGTTTAGAATCTAGATAAAACACTACATAAGTTTCTCTGTCAAGGATCATGCAAATAGATATGAATAAATGGAGGAAAACTGCTCATTATCCCGTAAGTAATTATAAATTTATGGTAATTCTAATTCAACAGGACCAATATTTTAACTTGAAAAATTTCAAGGTTTATCTAAAAGAATAAACATGAGAGAATAGGCAGGGAAATTTTGCGAAGGAGGCATGATGAGGAAAGACTTGCTCTGGTAGGTGTTTTACAATGTCATCAGGTCACAGTCATGATAGGCCTGTGCTTGGACTTTCCCTGGGATGGACATGGAGGAGTGAGGTCAAGAATGGAAGGCCCGTGATGTGGGAACATGGCGGGAGGGTGCTCTGTTTATGTAATCAGTATGGCCTTTCTCGGTGGCGATTTTTGAATGCTGATTGTCAATTGTAAACATAATTTTTGTACTTTTTTTTCCTCCTCAGTCCAGTCAACCTGTAACTAAAACGAGACTTTTTAGCACACTTGATCCTGAACTCATGTTGAACCCAGAAACCTTACCAAGGGCCAGTGCCGTGGCTATGACAAAAGAATATTCCTTCCTGCGCACCAGTGTCCCTCGGGGGCCGAAGGTGGGCAGCTTAGGGCTCCTGGCACATCCTAAGGAGAAAAAAAGTTCCAAATCAAGCAAAATTCGGTCTCTGGCTGATTACAGAACTGAAGATTCAGACGTTCGGAATTCTGGTGGAAATGTTCCAGCTCCGGACTCTACCAGGGGCTCCCTGAAGCAGAACCGAGGCAGCGCGACATCAGTGGTATCTGAGGTCAGCCTGTGCCCCGAGGCCGATGACCGCCTGGAGAATGCGTCCCTGACTGGAGACAACGTGTCCGAGGCTGACGGGACGGAGAGCGATAGTTCCTCCTACAGCAGCATCTCCACCCGCGGGACACCAGGCATCCCAGCGAACATGGGGGGCACGCGTGAGGCCCCCTACGTGGTCAGTGGCAGGGAGATCGCAGTTGGAGCCCTGGGCCAGTTCCCCTCCATCTCAGATGTCCTGCAGGCTGCAGCAGCCGAGCACCAAGAGCAGAGGCAGGAAGTCAACGGGGAGACGCGAAGCCGGACCAATAGCATCTGCAGCAGGTGAGTGACGCTGGAGCCCACAAGACACCACCTTCTTCTCAGAGTTCCCACTCAGTCCTTAACATTTCATTTATACACTGTGTGTTGCTTTGTTAGAAAAGAAACTGGGTCTGATGAGTGCTTACCTGCAATGTTAAGGTACTCTGCTTTCCAGGATTTCTTGCATTGATGTGACATGGATTCATGTCTCCATAAAGGTGTTCTGGCCCTGTGCTGGCTGTAAAGGCCCTACTGTGGGCAAGAGTTTGAGCTTTGACTCTCTACCTAAATCTTTTTATTTATCTGTTTCTTTAAAAATGTAGGGAAAGGGCTTAAACCTAAGGACTTGACCTAATTTTAACAATTAGAAAAGATGGTTAAGAATTCATCTTCCAAAGCAAGGGATACAGGTTTGATCCCTGGCAGGGAACTAAGGGGAGAAGGCAGTGGCACCCGACTCCAGTACTCTTGCCTAGAGAATCCCATGGATGGAGGAGCCTGGTAGGCTACAGTCCATGGGGTCGCTAAGAGTCGGACACGACTGAGCGACTTCACTTTCACTTTCTACTTTCACCTATTGGAGAAGGAAATGGCAACCCACTCCAGTGTTCTTGCCTGGAGAATCCCAGGGACGCGGGAGCCTGGTGGGCTGCCACCTATGGGGTCACACAGAGTCAGACACGACTGATGCGACTTAGCAGCAGCAGCAGCAGGGAACTAAAGTCACATGTGCCTCGGAGCAACTAAGCCCAAGTGCTGCAACTAGAGAGAAGCCTATACCACAATGAAAAAAAGTTGTTTTAATTAGGGGAGACTAGCCAGAAGGGTGTGAAATCTGGAGAGTATGGACAGTATAAAGGAAGATAATGATCAATTATACTCCCACCATCTGATCCTTTTGTCTTTATCCTCTAGTGTCTCCATGGAAAGCTCTGTTGCTGAAACTCATGATGAAATGTTGCAGGTTCTTAAAGAAAAAATGAGACTCGAAGGACAGCTGGAAGCTTTATCATTAGAAGCTAGTCAGGTAATTGAAATTTGATGGATATATTAATGTGCCATGTCTTTGGAAAGAATGTACAATTTCCTATTCACTACACACCAAGTTTTACAGATGTATTTAAGAAGAAGCTTTATCATCATTAGCAGCCTTGTCCTCGTAACCATTTATTTTTCTCTGTTCTGTTTGTCAGCCTTAGCAAGAGGTATGCTAGTTTCCCACTCCGACTGTGGGGTCTCTCCCTGTATCTCTGTCAGGATTTGCCTTGGATACCTCCTAGCTCCGCTATTAGAGACCTAAGAGACCATAACAGTTCAATCTTTGGAGTGGATTTCACCTTTTTCTGGCCCAGTGAAATTGTCATTTTTGTCCCTTTAGTACTTTTTGCTTTTTCTGATATGAATTTTGCTTTATCTGGTTAGCATATGCCTGAAAAATCATTTTCCATCCCTTAATTCTCAGCATTCCTATCAACGATCAGAGTAAATCAGTTCAGCTGCCTTTGACCCTCTGTACTTGGCAGGAAGATGGCAAGGGCCTGGGGAGGTGTCTGGTCAAGACAGTGGGGTAGAGGGTGGGGGCTGTCCCCTCAGTAACCTGTGCTGTGGGGATGTGGGGAGGGCACCCACACTAGAATGCTTGCTCTGCTGCATAAACTCCAGACTGAAGAGGTGATTACTGAGGTTTCAAGGTTCCTTTTGGTTGTACATGGTTTTCACTTTGTCCTCCTGTGGAACATGAGAGATACCTGGAGTAACAGGCAAGTTTGGCCTTGGAGTACAAAATTAACCAGCGCAAAAGCTAACAGAGTTTTGCCAAGAGAACACACTGGTCATAGCAAACACCTTCTTCCAACAATGCAAGAGAAAACTCTACACATGGACATCACCAGATGGTCAGTACCAAAATCAGATTGATTATATTCTTGGCAGCCAAAGATGGAGAAACTCTATATAGAGTCAGCAAAAACAAGACTAGGAGCTGACTGTGGCTCAGATCATGAACTCCTTATTGCAAAATTTAGTCTTAAATTGAAGAAAGTAGGAAAAACCACTAGACCATTCAGGTATGACCTAAATCAAGTCCCTCACGATTATACAGTGGAAGTGACAAATAGATTCAAGTGGCAAGTGTGCCTGAAGACAGAGTGCCTGAAGAACTATGGATAGAGATTCAAGACATTGTACAGGAAACAGTGATCAAGGCCATCCCCAAGAAAAAGAAATGCAGGAAGGCAAAATGGTTGTCTGAGGAGGCCTTACACATAGCTGAGAAAAGAGAAGCTAAAGGCAAAGGAGAAAAGGAAAGATATACCCATTTGAATGCAGAGTTCCAAAGAGATAGCAAGGAGAGATAAGAAAGCCTCCCTAAGTGATCAATGCAAAGAAATGAAGAAAACAATAGAATGGGAAAGACTAGAGATCTCTTCAAGAAAGTTAGCGATATTAAGGAAACATCTCGTGCAAAGATGGGCACAATAAAGGACAGAAACAGTATGGACCTAACAGAAGCAGAAGATACTAAGAAGAGGTGGCAAGAATACACAGAAGAACTATGCAAAAAAGATCTTTATGACCCAGATAACCATGATGGTGTGATCACTCACCTAGAGCCAGACATCCTGGAATGCGACGTCAAGTGGGCCTTAGAAAGCATCACTACGAGCAAAGCTAGTGGAGGTGATGGAATTCCAGCTGAGCTATTTCAAATCCTAAAAGATGATGGTGTGAAAGTGCTGCACTCAATATGCCAGCAGATTTGGAAAACTCAGCAGTGGCCACAGGACTGGAAAAGGTCAATTTTCATTCCAATCCCAAAGAAAAGCAATGCAAAAGAATATTCAAACAACCACACAGTTGCACTCATCTCACACGCTAGCAAAGTAATGCTCAAAATTCTACAAGCGAGTCTTCGCCAGTACATGAATTGAGAACTTCCAGATGTTCAAGCTGGATTTAGAAAAGGCAGCGGAGCCAGAGATCAAGTTGCCAACATCTGTTGGATCATAGAAAAATCAAGAGAGTTCCAGAAAAACATCTACTTCTGCTTTATTGACTACACCAAAGCCTTTGACTGTGGATCACAACAAACTGGAAAATTTTCAAGAGCTGGGATTGAATACCAGACCACCTTATCTGCCTCCTGAGAAATGTACGCAGGTTAAGAAGCAGCAGTTAGAATCAGACATGGAACAGTTGACTGGTTCCAAATTGGGAAAGGAGTACATCAAGGCTGTATATTGTCACCCTGCTTATTTAACTTATATGCAGAGTACATCATGCAAAATGCCAGGCTGGGTGAAGCACAAGCTGGAATCAAGATTGCTAGGAGAAATATCAATAACCTCAAACATGCAGATGACATCACCTTTATGGCAGAAAGCAAAGAGGAACTAAAGAGCCTCTTGATGAAGGTGAAAGAGGAAAGTGAAAAAGCTGCCTTAAACCTCAACATTCAAAAAATGAAGATCATGGCATCCGGTCCCATCACTTCATGGCAAATAGATGGGAAAACAATGGTAACAGTGATAGACTTTGTTTTCTTGGACTCAGATCACTGCAGATGATGACTGTAGCCTTGAAATTAAAAGACACTTGCTCCTTGGAAGAAAAGCTATGACCAACCTAGACAGCATATTAAGAAGCAGAGACATTACTTTACCAACAAAGGTCCATCTAGTCAAAGCTATGGTTTTTCCAATAGTCGTGTATGGATGTGAGAGTTGGACTATGAAGAAAGCTGAGTGCCGAAGAGTTGATGCTTTTGAACTGTTGTGTTGAAGACTCTTGAGAGGCCCTTGGACTGCAAGGAGATTAAATCAGTCTATCCTAAAGGAAATCAGTCCTGAATATTCATTGGAAAGACTGATGCAGAAGCTGAAGCTCCAGTATTTTGGCCACCTGATGTGAATAACTGACTCACTGGAAAAGACCCTGTTGCTAGGAAAGATTGAAGGCAGGAGGAGAAGGGGATGACAGAGGATGGATGAGATGGTTGGATGGCATCACCGACTCAATGAACAGGAGTTTGAGCAATCTCTAGAAGTTGGTGATGGACAGGGAAGCCTGATGTGCCATAGTCCATGGGATCACAAAGAGTTGGACACAACTGAGCAATTGAACGGAACTAATCCTCCTGGAATTTGATTTGCTCTTCGGCTGTGTCCAAGCCAAGATCTTTGTGGATTGTTACGGGTGTAAAACTTGCTGGCATTTCTGTGAAGACACTAATTATACTTAACTACAAAATCTTATTGCATCTGCTCAGTTAGCTGCTTTTCTTTGGGTATTTGTTCTTCTGTTTGTTGTATCTGTTGTTTGTCTTCCCAAGGTTGTTTTTCTCCTATTGTATGTTGATGTACAGCTGTCTGCTCCTTTTTGCATTTTGAAATTGCTCTACATGCACCTCCTGATAGGCTGACTTTATGGTGGGTGAGAGATGCTGATGGGTGGGGACTGTGCTCTTTGCTCCCTGTCTCTTCTCTGGTGTTCCAAGTGCCTGGGCCTTCTGCTGGCCCCACCTTTCCTGTCAGTTCCTGCCATGTCCATCAGACAGGGGTCCCTGTGGTCCTGCCACCTAGCACAGATGGTGCCTCAGGCTGCTCTGTGCCCCTGGCTGCAAGGCCTCATGTAATGGTGTCCTTTCCCGGCTGATGTGTTCTGTGGGTTTGGTTTTTCCCAAACTTGAATCTGACTGCTCTGCATCTACTAGAGATCCCTCAGCTCTCAGGTATTTTGTGTGTGTGTGTGTCTGTGTGTGTGTGTGTGTGTGTGTCTGTGTGTACTTTTTTCTTTTTTCAACATCCTTGTGGGTGAGAAGGTGAAGGTATTGTGTGTGTGTCTGTGTGTACTTTTTTCTTTTTTCAACATCCTTGTGGGTGAGAAGGTGATCACAGATTCTTCCCCCCATGCTGGCCTGCTCAGGTGCCGCCATGCAGAAAACAAGCACATTCTGTCTTCACCCCACCTACCTGCCTGCTGGCCCTGATTGGAGAATCCCCTTCTTTGGGATAGCTATAATGCTCGAGTTCCTGAATATTTTGCACAATGTGGTGCTTTCCTGTAAAGGCCACCTGTTGGACACCTTTCTTTATCTCACTGGCTGAGTTTTGGCAGCCCTCTTATTAGGCAGGGTGGAAGTGACTTATTTTTCCGAGAGTCAGCATGGCTGTTTGTGTGTTTCTCCAGGCACTTAAAGAAAAGGCCGAGCTGCAGGCGCAACTGGCTGCTCTGCACACGAGGCTGCAGGCGCAGCTGGAGCACAGCCATAGCAGCCAGCAGAGGCAAGATTCACTCAGTTCAGAAGTGGACACCTTGAAGCAGTCCTGCTGGGACCTTGAGCAGGCAATGACTGACCTGCAGAACATGCTAGAAGCCAAGAATGCCAGCCTGGCGTCCTCCAACAGTGACCTGCAGGTGGCAGAGGAGCAATATCAGAGACTAATGGCCAAAGTGGAGGAGATGCAGAGAAGCATCCTCAGTAAGGACAACACAGGTGAGCAGTCCCGCATCTGCCCCTTAGTTGTATGCAGGTACCCAGGGGCTATGCCCTTGGACATTTCGTCTCATCTGCTCTGGTTGTTGTTCAGTTGCTCAGTTGTGTCCGACTCTTTGCAACCCTATGGACTGCAGCACGCCAGACTTCCTGTCCTTCACCATCTCCCAGAGCTTGCTCACACTCATGTCCATTGAGTTGGTGATGCCATCCAACTATCGCATCCTCTGTCATCTCCTTCTCCCTGTCTGCTCTGGGGACTGACCTACTGTCCCATCAATGTGCTGAGGGGTTATTGTCCCTTCTAATTTGTACATGAAGTGTCCACTTGCCTAATGGAGTGTTATCTTTGGTTGAACTTGTGGAATTCTACATGTTTTTGCATGCGTGTCAAGGGGTGGCTTCAGTTCAGTTCAGTTCAGTCGCTCAGTCGTGTCCGACTCTTTGCGACCCCATGAATCGCAGCACGCCAGGCCTCCCTGTCCATCACCAACTCCCGGAGTTCACTCAGACTCTCGTCCATCGAGTCAGTGATACCATCCAGCCATCTCATCCTCTGTCGTCCCCTTCTCCTCCTGCCCCCAATCCTTCCCAGCATCAGATTTTGTTTCTATCACCAGTCACATCCACAGCTGGGTATTGTTTTTGCTTTGGCTCCATCCCTTCTTTCTTTCTGGAATTATTTCTCCACTGATCTCCAGTAGCATATTGGACACCTACTGACCTGGGGAGTTCCTCATGCAGTATCCTATTATTTTGCCTTTTCATACTGTTCATGGGGTTCTCAAGGCAAGAATACTGAAGTGGTTTGCCATTCCCTTCTCCAATGGACCACATTCTGTCAGACCTGTCCACCATGACCCGCCCGTCTTGGGTTGCTTGGCTTGGTTTCATTGAGTTAGACAAGGCTGTGGTCCTAGTGTGATTAGATTGACTAGTTTTCTGTGAGTATGGTTTCAGTGTGTCTGCCCTCTGATGCCCTCTTGCAACAGCTACCATCTTACTTGGGTTTCTCTTACCTTGGGTGTGGGGTATCTCTTCACGGCTGTTCCAGCAAATTGCAGCCGCTGCTCCTTACCTTGGACGAAGGGTATCTATCTCCTCACCGCCGCCCTTCCTGACCTTCAACGTGGGATAGCTCCTCTAGGCCCTGAAATGGACTTTGGACCTTTGATGGTTAGATGTAATTGTTTCCACTCATTCTGTCTCCCTAGTCGTTTGTTGCTTAGGGGGCTAGACCCGCCTGCTTAGTCCAGCATTGCAGATGCTGTTTGGAGTATTTAAAAGCAACACTGAGACCAGTGACTAGTAAATATTTCTTTTTCCTCCATAAGTTCAGATTTTGGGTCTAGCTGGGTCCCTAGGGGAGCCCCCTTCAGAATGATAGACAGATGAAACAGTGGAGTCTGGGAGCCTTAGTGGTAAGTGAAGGACTTGTGGGATCCTTCCCTCATGCTCTCTGCTCATCCTGGGGACGCACACTCCATTCCCAGAGTCCATGAGCCACCCACGTCCAGGCACCGAGAACCTGGTCTGTGGGCTCAGCATCTCCTGTGCACTGTGGGTAGGAGAAGGGTGGGGGGTTGGAGATGGGGAGAAGGCACTCAGAGCACAGGGGCGTGTCAGCCCAGATCCTGGTCCTCCAGAAGCCTGGATAGATGACACCCTCATCCTTGAAGTCTGGGAGCCTGAGAGATGGGGAGTGGTGCGGCGGGATGGCTGTGAGGGACCAGGTCTGCCCACGTGGAGTCTTGGTCATAAGACTTGTGAGACTAGGTTTTGGATCTTATGACAAAAGAAAGAGTGACAAGCTGCTGTCACAAGAGCTTTATCCTGATACTGGGGAAGCAGGGGAGTGGTGGGGAGCACCAGCTGAGAAATATAACAGCCTACTGTTTTTAGTCTCTGGGCATTTTATGATACCCAGTCCCTTAAGAAAATTATTAATATAATGTTCAAAAAGTTCTGTAGTGCTCAGGTTGCAAGGTCTGACCTGACCAGAGCAGGTCAACAGTGACCCGCACACAGTATAGTGCCAGCTGGGTGGGGGATTTGGGGTGCAGGGGATGCTCCAGTTGCCTTCCTAAAGCCCTACCATGCTGAACTTTGAGGCACATCCGTTCTCAAGGATTTCAAGAGCAGAGGTTGGATTTCCCAAGGTTAGGGGTCATGAATCCTGTCATTTTTTTTTTTGTTTCATTTAAAATTTTTAGAATTTAAAATTGTAAGTTTTCTTAAGTGTTTGGTGAAATTTATTTTTTAAATATTTGACTGGTTTTGTTTGGACTATGACTTGGGTTTGTGCTGTGATTTCTTGTCTGTTCCCCCTCCCATCATCCGTGTTAAGAGTTGACCATATCAGCAAACCAGTGGAGTTTCTTGTGGATACCATTCCTGAGTTTGTTGATGACTCACAGACTTCATCAGGCCAAAGTCTCAAGCCAGAAAGCTCCCAGACACACACAGTCGCTCTCCCTGTTTGCAGATTCCCTAGTTATGAATTCACCAACTTACTGAATTTAATCTACTCAGAGCTCTTTCTGGTTGTTTACAGACAGGTGCAGAGCAGAGAACCGTGGGGGTTGCCTGATGTACAAGGTGCAGTTTTTCCAGTTCACTTCTTGTTCCCCAAGTGCCCTTTTATGGTCGATTTAGTGCCATTTTTTTGTTTGTTTATTTTTGTGCTTTTGGGGGTGGTTTTGCTATTTACAGTAAACCCCAGCACTGTCTGGTGTTCCTAAGTGCAGGATGGTTTTGGTGCGCTTTTCAGAGAAAATCGTTATGCTAGACAAGCTTCATCCAGGCAAAGGTTGGGTGCTGTCAGCTGTCAGTTCAGTGTTAATGAATCCACAGAAAATGAAGTCAGGTGTCTTTCAACAGAAGCACATGTAAAACAAGGTTTTGTGTTATTAGTTGATGAGAAGTGACCAGACCCCAACTTGGATGGCCCTGCTCCAGGGTTAAGTGCCCTCGCTTGCACTTTAGACGTCGCTGCTGAAGAGAAGAAGAACCAGCAGGTCCCTGCTCTGCGTAGGCCGAGCTTCCCAGGCCATGCGGTGGCCTGAGCACTGTGCTTGCCTGTTTCAGTGCACGACCTGCGGCAGCAGATGACAGCCTTGCAGAGCCAGCTACAACAGGTGCAGCTGGAGCGCGCCACACTCACCAGCAAGCTGAAGGCATCCCAGGCCGAGATCGCGTCCCTGCAGAGTGTCCGGCAGTGGTACCAGCAGCAGCTTGCCCTGGCCCAGGAGGCCCGGGTCAGGCTGCAGGGCGAGATGGCCCACATCCAGGTACGGCCCCCACCATGGCCAGAGGGCCACACTGCATGGCTTGTGTGGAACACTTGCTTTTCCTCCATATTGAAAAGACTTCTGAGTTTATATTTCATAGAAAGGTTTTGTTAAAATCTGCTGACCACCTGTCTAGCTCACACCCCAAGACGTGTAGTCACTGCCTTCTGTGATGTTCTGACACAGCTTCTGCTAGAGCATTTTAAATTCTAAAGTCCCCCTCTCTGGGACATCTTGTGTTCCTGGCTCTCACTAATCCATCCCATCCCCTCTCTGAGGGGCACCTGCTATCTGAACCCAGCTATCACATCCATGCCTGCTGGGGTCCTGGACCCCTTACACCCCAGCTCTCTCGCCTTTCACCACCTCCTGTCTTGTGTTCCTGACGTGCAGAGAGCACAGTACACGCTGCTTCCCAGCGGAGCTGCTCCTTCCTCCAGCTGCGTGATCACCTGATCCTTCCAGAAGACACGCATTTCCCGGACCCCGGAGGAAACACTTCCCACTCTGTCTTTCCGTGTTGTTAGGGTGCAAGCATGTTGGCCCCTGATTCTGCGTCAGTGGGAGCAGGTGTGGGTCCAGGTCTGCAGGGTGCTCTGGAGGCACTCGGGAGTGGTAGGCAAATTGCTGTAATACACTTTGCCCCAAATCTCAGGGTTTGGACTAATTGGACTAATTGTGAAGGTGCTGATGGTACCTTGGTCAGCCTGTCTTCTCTTTGAATTTTGCTGTGGGTTTTATCACCTCCCCCCCCCCTTTTTTTTTTTTTTTGGTCCAGATTAAACATTGTAATTTAACTTGTTAAAATGTTCAAAACATTGAAACTTTTATTTCTCAAGTGGAGGATATGAAGTACTTACTCCACCAAAAACTCTTTTTTAAAAAATCTGTAATCTATAAATACACAAAATTTATGTTTTTTTGGCAGTACCATTTCTGGTAATTTTTATTTTCATAAGTTTTCTAACAAAAATTAATTTTTAATCAGAAAAAGTTATCACAATATATTGCTAAATGAAAACAGTTATAAAACAGTAGCACAGAATGTGATTCAACATGTGCTGTTTAAAAAGAGGACCGTATAGATAAGCATTTGTTTACATACAGTGTAGGTGGAAATAAATCATTGCAAATCAATGCAATTTTGAAGCTATTGTGGATTTTTTGATGCATAAAAAAATTTAAAGAAGCGAGATTTATGTGTCCTGACATAATTCAGAAATGGCATTTGGAAGACAGAAATGGAAGATTCCAAGGGAATGGCAGTTGGAGAACCATAGCTTCTTTATTCAAATACCTGTGGCACCCAAGTTTGTATTCCTTTATTAGAGTGTGTAATAAGTTTTTGTCCTCTTTTCCCAGTAGCATAGATATGTCCCAGGAATGCTCAGGCTAGAGGAGAATGCAGGGTGGTCTTTATTCTTTTGTTACTTTGAAATAAAATCCGGCAAATTATGCTTTCCCTTGTTCTGAGCACCTTCTATTTTAAACCCTGAAGCTCACAACGTCTGGCCACACCTGGCGTCTTACAAGTCTTGGAGCATTCACACTGGCTCTGGAAGGGATGTGCTTGAAGGTCTGGGTCAGACACTGAGTGGATAGCCAGTGCCTCTTCCTGGGAAGGGCCAGGGTCAGCCTGATACGTCCAGGATAGTCAGACATTGAGAGGGCAGGGCCCAAGATGTGTCACCCCATAGGTCAGTTCATTTGATGGTTAGATTCCTGGCTGTCCCTGCCGCCCAGATGAGGGCCCTCACCTCAGGGGCTCAGAGATACACCTTCAGTGGAAACTATTGTGCAGGTCTTGCAACAGAGTGCACCGTCATAGGGGTGATGAGCACTGAGTTCTGGGCTGCTGGCTACCCCCTCTTAAGCACATAGAAGCCGGATGGCCCGAGTGTCACAGTGGAGGGGTCTTGGGGAACGGTCCTTCTGGGTGCCAGCACTGTGCAGAGACCCTGAGGCCACCAGAGTGAGGGGCTGGACTGGGCTGGGCTTGTGTTTGGAGTCTAGCAACCTGAAACTTTCTGTTGTTTTCCTCTGAAGGTTGGACAGATGAGCCAGGCGGGCCTTCTGGAGCACCTGAAGCTTGAGAACGTGTCCCTGTCCCACCAGCTGACGGAAACCCAGCAGAGGTCCATCAAGGAGAAGGAGCGCATTGCCGCCCAGCTCCAGGGCATTGAGGTGGGCCAAGCTCCTTCTGGGTCTTGGGGTTTGGGTATTTTTCTTTTATGTTGATCAAGAAAATAATACACACATATACATGTTAACATTAGTACTATATATGTACATATGTCCATATATCTTTTAAAATGTCCTTTTTGAACCATCTGCAGTTATCTAAGGTTTCGGCATTCTGTCCCTCATGTTCGCTCTATGCCCATCCGGTCTCTTGTCTCTTGAGTTGTTAGTGGTAACCTGTGGCCCTTCTGTGAGCTGCCATGTGGGCCAACCTAGTTCAGCCCTTAGCCTACATTAACATTTCACCCTCCAGCACCCACGAGGAGTAGTTAGGACCGTGTTCAGCCATCTCCGTGGATTATCCCCGGGGAAGGAGATGCAGAGGCTTTGAACTGTGCTGTTTGTCAGCTCTGAGGCCCTGGACTTAATATCTTAACCTTTCTGGGCTTTGTTCTCTTTGTATTAAATGTGGATAATATCTGCTTCACAGGCTTTTTGGAAAAGTAAAGGCGAACAAGGGTCTGCGGCATCCCGGCAGTGTATTCAGGGCAGTTTTATGCCGAGAACATCAGTGGTCTTTTAGGAGCACGTGGAAGGTTGGCATCCTATGACAAGAGTGGTCCCTGCCTCCCCTTTGTCCTCACAGATGATGTGGATGTTAAAAGACAGTCATGTTTTGTCAAACATGTTTCAAGGGCTCAGTGTCAAAGAACTGAGAAGATTTTAAGTTATAAGCTCATGCATTTTTTCCTAAGAAAACACCCAGATGTTCAGTCTTATCTACATAGTCATGATGAATGCCGTATTTGCCCCATTGGCCCTGATCTCTAGTTTTACCAAGTGGCATCAGGAAATAATCTTGTGGAAGAGAGTGTGCCGTGTATCACACCCCAAAATGGGGATGTGCTGTACAGCCTGTCTTCACACAAGTGGTCATCATGGCGTTTTCATTCATCACTTTATCTTAATTCTTAAAACCGGGTGGACCGCTTGCTTCTCTCTTCAGCCGGGTCCAAGAGTCAGCAAGGGAGTTGTGGTAAAGGAGTAAGCAGCTAGCCTGTCTCATGGGCAGCAGGAGGACACCAGCTTTCTGCCCTCTTGTCACTTTTGGGCTTTCTGTCTGTGGGTCATGGACAGGTTGGTGATGGAGACCAGGGCTTCTCTCCAGGGTCGTTGGTTTGTCTGTTGAATCTGTAGCCTTCAGGTTATCCTCCTTTTTAAAAAATATTTCTTTATTTTGACCGTGTTGCGTTTTCCTTGGTGCACGTAGGCTTTCTTTAGTTGTGGGAAGTGGGGGCTGCTCTCTGTTGCAGTGCCCTAGCTTCTCGTTGCCGTGGCTTCTCTTGTTGTGAGGCACGGGCCCTAGGGTGCACTGGCTTCAGTAGTTGCAGTTCCTGGGCTTTGGAGCACAGCCTCAGTAGTTGTGGCACATGGGCTCAGCTGCTCTGAGGTGTGTGGAATCTTCCTGGCCCAGAGATCAAACCTATGTCCCCTACATTTGGAGGCGGATTCTTTACCACTGGGCCACCAGGGAAGTCCAAATCCTGCTTTTTAAGAAATTTTCTTTCTTCTGGGCTCAGGCTGACATGCTGGACCAGGAAGCTGCCTTTGTGCAGATTCAAGAGGCGAAGACGATGGTAGAGGAGGACCTGCAGAGGAGACTTGAGGAGTTTGAAGACGAGAAGGAGCAGCTGCAAAAGATGGTAGCCTCGGCGGTGGTGCTGGAGCAGCAACTGGAGCAGGCAAGCACCTGCTGGGGCTCTCGTCACTGCCCCGGTGCCACAGCCAGCCTCACGGTGCTCATTTGTGCTGGTCTGTCCATCTTCTACTCATGTTCTGTGCCACAGCTTTACACCGAAGGCTGCCTCCAGAGCATCCATCCAGATTGCTTAAAACCTGAGCACAGAAAAAGTAAACTCTTGGAGCACACAGTGTTTTTGTTCAAGAGCAGTCACATTGACTTTGGTTCCTTCTTTTCCAGGTGAAGTTGACTTTGCATCAGCGAGACCAGCAGCTGGAGGCTTTGCAGCAGGAGCACCTGGACCTGTTGAAGCAGTTCACCTCAACGCAGGAGACTCTGCAGACTAAGGAGCAGTCCCTCGGGGACCTGCAGGTGCGCTACGATGAGCTGCAGGCCAGGCTGGAGGAGCTGCAGGGGGAAGCTGCCTCCAGAGAAGACGCCATCCAGGCCCTGCAGAATGAGAAGATCGTCTTGGAGGTGGCTCTGCAGGCAGCCCAGAGCAGCAGAGAGGAATTCGATAGAGGGGTGAAACGCCTGGAAGAGGGGGCCCAGGACACGTCGGACACTTTAGAACAGTTGAGACAAGAATTAGCCATCAAGTCCAGCCAGGTAATGCAATTTGCTGTCACTTTGTTATGAATGGAAATCATGCATACAAGAAGTAATGCTCATTGTCTGGCCATTCATTTTATTTGTTTGGTCCTGTTTTGGAACACCTTGCTTTTTAAACATGGAGGAACACTTGCAGGGCAGGGCCCAGGGCTCAGTGGGGAAAGGGTCCATAGCCTCTAGTGTGGTACTTCCAGTCCTGGGTCGGCGGCTGGGTGTGGAGATGGCTGAAAACTAGAAAACAGTTGTTGGAGGCTTTGAAAGTAATCTGCCAGGAAATGCTTGTTTGAATCTACCTACGATGAGGAGCTCAGACTTGGGAAAAGCCACTTAGAACTTCGATTTTTTTTTTCCTTCCTGGCTGCCTGACTTTAGTGTGACCTCCAGGACACATCGACAGAGTGGATGAGGGTGGGGAGATGGCCTGATGGTCCCACACCTGGGAGCTGCCATGCTGTGATGCAAGCAACCAGTAAACAAATACAGAACAAGAAAACTGCAGGGTGTGGAGGAAGCAGAGTTAGTGTCAGGAACAATGTTGTCTTCAAATCCTGTTCCATGAACATCAAAAGGAAGTCAGTGACGTGTTTTCTCTCCAAGGAGTAGGTACACTTTTTCTGCAGACACTGACTGACTGTTACCTTCTAGGACAGGATGCTCGGAGGCAGGTTGTTGATGCCTCTGTGCACATGTGTCCCCCCGAGACACAGGGCCCTCCTGGAGCCATCAGTGTAACATCTGCACTCATGTCCCTCATAGGTGGAGCACCTGCAACAGGAAGCTGGCGCTCTGAAAAAGCAGACACAGAAAATAAAGGAACAGTTTCTTCAACAAAAGGTAAGAACATGTGGTTAGTTTTCTTCCCACAAAACAAGTGCATAAAGAAAATCCTATATGTTTAATCTTATCACTGGAAAGAAATCACTCAAGAGGAAGGTAACAGCTTGGCTCCAGGTTTTTTAAGGCACTTCACTGATTCTAAAACATGTATCTCACCCCTCCCATTTTTATATCTCTGAAGTCAGGTGCATTTTCAGGATGGGCTTGGCATCTATTATCTCACAGATCATGTGCCCTGCCATCACGTAGCATGAGCACGTGTTGCTTCCACAGAGCCCCAAGCCTCTTGTTCAACGTGTCTTTGATAACGGTCACACCACAGTCTAGCATTGAAATAAGGTGTTTCACATTAGTGAAGCCAATTCTGCTCTGGACGAATGAACACAGAGTGTCACCAAGGGTCCGAGGAAGGGCGACTGAGAATGTTATAAGTGGTGGGGGATTTTGTCACTGAGGTGCAAGCAGGGGTGCCTTCAGAAGTCAGGCAGGGCAAGTAGAGGGAGAAGGAATGGCCACATTCCCCCAAGAAGGTGACATGGTCAGGAACCCCAGCGGCTGGCGTAGTTGCTATGTGTCTCACCCAGACATGTTGAGGACTGTAAAATTGTGACATCTCAGTGGGCGGTATCGTGCATTTGCTGAAATACATTATCTTCGCTCCCCAAAAGTGTTGTAGATGTAAGCGGTGAGTGTTTTTGTTTATGCCATTCAACCCCTTGGAAGCCCCACCCCACTGGCTGCAGCTTCTGTCTTTGTTGGGCAGGTGATGGTGGAGGCCTACCGCCGCGATGCCACCTCCAAAGACCAGCTCATCAGTGAGCTGAAGGCCACGAAGAAGAGGCTGGACTCAGAGGTGAAGGAGTTGCGGCAGGAGTTGATGAAACTTCAAGGGGAGAAGAGGTCTATGGAGGTGGAGCACTCACGCCTGCAGA
This sequence comes from Ovis canadensis, assembly GCF_042477335.2. Classification (NCBI taxonomy): domain Eukaryota; kingdom Metazoa; phylum Chordata; class Mammalia; order Artiodactyla; family Bovidae; genus Ovis; species Ovis canadensis. The sequence continues at coordinate 54,832,574 of NC_091261.1, forward strand.
AGGAGATGTCACAGGTCCAGCAGCAGGTGGTGGATCTCGAAGGGCACCTGCATTCGGCCCAGAGGGAGCGTGACGAGATGGAGACGCAGTTACAGGTTTGGGGGCGTGTCTGATGTGTGAGGGCTCAGCTGAACGTGCCTGGGGCTGTATGGTGGGTGGGCAAGGACATGTGGAGAGGTTTTTAGAAAAGTAACTTGGAAAAGGCCCTCCTGGAGCTCAGATGCTGGAGGGTTGGGAGGGGTGGTCCAGGCAGAGATACAGCTGTGAAGGAGGCCTAGAACCAGCGTCTGAGAGCTGGAGAGTCAGCAGAAAGCCAGGGGGCTGCTGGGTGTGGGATGGCACAGAGTTCTGTGCGGGTGGCAGGGTGCATGAGGAATACGCTGGTTTGTGCTCTAGGTTTTAAATGTGCAGCCGGATTCGCTGTGCATGCCTGAAGGCCCCTGTGGTCGAAGGGAGGCAAGTGTGGAGGCAGGGAGCCCGTGAGAGATGGTGGTGGCAGTATCAGAGGGTCTCCGGAATGGGACGGGGAGAGGGAGACCTCAGGCCAGATTCCTGCAGCTGAGGAGCATGGCAAGTGTGAGAAACTGAGGCAGACGGTAGACCTGGGAGAACAGTGGGCAGGGAGTCAGACCAAGGGCTTTGTCTTACATGTGATGTGTCAGAAACCCCACAAGCAGGCCAGGCAGGGTCTAGCGGGGCAGGTGGGCTGGAGGCCACAGCTGAGGGCTGTGAGGGTACAGGCGGGACAAGAGGGCTGGGAGCTGTGGGAGCACAGGGCTCACTGAGGGGTTCAGTCTTTGAGGGCCGAGCTGGGCCTGGGGGCTGGTGCTCACTGCACAGGGGGAGACGGGGCAGTGGGTGAGGCCAGGAGGGGGCACAAGGCTGCCCCGGGCGTGCTGGGAGAAACCAAGGAGGGGCCTCGGGGCTCTGTCAGGGAGTCCAGTGGGGCCCCCGGGTGGGATCCGGATGCCAGAGGTTTCCCCACTGGCCAGTTCTTCTCACTTGTTTCCACCACATTCTTTGGCACAGGCAACTCAGGATGCTCCTAACCTTTGTTAAAGTTGTCACTTACCTCAGGACTCTCTGTCTGGATCTTCCTCAAAACCTGTGTCCTGTAAGGCAGCCCTGAGAGGGCACCATTTACCCGCGAGGAAGCCGGTCCCAACACTGGGGCTTCGGGTGGAGGGCCTGACGCTCCTCATTTTGTCTTTTCCTGTCTTTCTTTGAAGTCTTTGCAGTTTGATAAAGAGCAGATGGTCGCTCTGACGGAGGCCAACGAGGTACTCAAGAAACAGATAGAAGAGTTGCAGCAAGAAGCCACGAAGTATGCGGGCAGGGCATGTGCTGGGGGAGGTCGGGCGGGGTTATGAACCATGAAGGGGACCCCAGTACTCTCTGTCCAGCCCTCACTGGTCCACACCAGGGGACCCCAGCACGGTGTGTCCAGCCCTCACTGGTCTACCCCAGGAGGCTTAGATGTCAGAGTCCAGATTTAAAGCTGCAAAAGTGATTCCGTCCAGACTTGATGGTTACACGTGGATGTGCCAACATAACATATCCTTTCACAAACACTCCCTTGTCTGTTTTTGTTTTTGTTGCTTTTTTGTGTCAAGAACTTGTTGCAGTGCCCTTCCCGCCCCAGCTCCCTGCCCAGGGCAGAGGCTTGTGTTGGTCCCCCTCAGCCCACTCCAGGCCCTTCCACTCCCAAGGTGTGTCCCATAGCACTCTGCTCTGGTCAGCCACTGTTTTACTGTGAGCCTGAATGTTGAGTCTCTTGCTGCTGATCAGGAGGATCCCTGGAAGTCTTTCTTTTTGGTAGGAGGGGACTCTTTCTGCCTCCACCTAATCATCTAAACAGCTCCAAAAGGGGAGCGGGGCCGTTGAAATGCAGTGCTAGGCTCCTCAGGGGCACCCACCAACCACATCCTGAGGAGGCAGATCTGAGCAGTGGCGGAGCTGGACAGGGTGGAGCCGGGACAGCCTCCATCCAGAGCCCTAGAGGAATGGGGCTTGGATGGACATGTTCTTCGCGTGTGCTTGGTATGGCATGTGAATTCAGAGGTGAGCTGAAATTCCTTCTGTCTCTGCCACATCCCAGGGCCATCACAGAACAGAAGCAGAAGATGAAGCGTCTGGGTTCGGACCTGACCAGCGCACAGAAGGAGATGAAGACCAAGCACAAGGCCTATGAGAATGCAGTGGGCATCCTCAGCCGCCGCCTGCAGGAGGCCCTCGCAGCCAAGGAGGCAGCCGAGGCCGAGCTGAGCCAGCTGAGAGCCCAGGCAGCCGCCGGCGGCAGCGACCTCACCTTGCATGTGGGTAACTCGTTTGCTTCGGCCACTTGCAGAGACTTGGTGTAGGGGCATGACATTTGTAGGCAGCTCCCCTCCGAAACCCTCTTAGAGGGTCTAGAAAAGCAATGTGGGGCAAGCGTGTGGGCAGTGTTTTTCTCAGATACCTCATGGTCGTGAAATGACCAGGGACCCTGATGAAGCGTGTGGAGTGCCCCCTGCTCGCTCCAGTCCTCCTCTGCCTCATTGTGGGGACTAGGCTCTGTCAGTAGGTGAAGCTCTGTGAGCGCATGAGTGCGGCATGTGAGGGTTCAGGGTGAGGGTTGGAGAGTGCAGAAAAGCTTTTGGGAAAGGTGACATCTGAACTCACCTTCAGTGAAAGGGGGCATCTCAGCAGAGGGGTGTTCCTGTGCCGGCTGTGCTGTGTGCTGGGTCTGGGGGCACGGGGTGGGTGGGTGTCTGGCTGCAGGGGAAGTTTGGGCTGGCTCTTGCGTGAGACAGAGCAGACTGAGACCTGCCCCGGGTGGAGGTGGGGGAGCCTCGGGTAGTAACGGCGCCTGAGGTGCTGGGAGCGAAGTGGAGGCGGCAGGATGGCAATGGGAAGAGCTGATGGTGGGGCTCGTGGAGCCCCGTGCCCTGTGGAGGCCAGCGCCAGGGGAACGGGGGTGGGGGGGCGGTGCTGGAGACAAGCCCATGGGTCAGACAGCATGTGTAGCATAGTGGATGGAAGTGGCTATGAAACGCTTGGCGTCAGAAGGAAGAGGGAATGTGCGCGTGGCAAGGGTTGAGGGCTGCGTCCTCTGGAGCCTCTCTTCCTCCTCTGGCATCCTGAGGGAGAGCCTGTGGGAGGGAGGGCAGGGCAGCAGGCAGGCGTGCTTGTCCTCTGTGTGTGTGTGTGTAGAGGGGTGTGTTCATACGTAAAGGCCCTCAGGTTTCCCTTGGGGCTGCACTGCCACTCTGTGTTGGTCACAAGTGCCCTGGTTCCCCAGATCCCGGCAATGTGGAGCCTACCACCTCCCTTCACACCCGCTAGTAGGCATGAAGCTCTGCCTCAGTTAATTTGCATTTCATTTATTACCCACAGATTTTGAGTCATTTCACTTAAGCTTAGTATTTGTATTTTTTTCTCATATTTGTTTTTCTCTTCTATCAATTTGAGAATTCATGAGTTGGAGGACACTGTAGCATAGTGTGGTGTTCTCTTGCCAAAATATATAAATTCAGTATTCCCTCTCACACACTTACTTTATACAGTATCAGGAGGAGAACTTATTTGCAGTTTCCATTTTGTTTTAAAGTATCTGTCTGCTTAATTAATCTACTTATTTGCCAAAGATAATAATTTATAGCTCTTACCTTTCTGTCTTTTCAAAGCATTAACTGAAAAAGTTAGTCATTACTGTGTGACACCTGGTACTTCATTGTGTCTCATTGAAGGAGAGGGAAGGCTGTCACATGTGGCTGGCAGCTTCATGCCGTCAGTGCGCTGCCGTCAGTGGCAGCCTCATGCTGACGTGGGGGGCTTTGGTGAGACCCTAACCAAACGCACCTTCCATCCCGGCCGTCAGGAGCGGGTCCAGGTGCTGGAGGCGGAGCTGCAGGCTGTCAGCCACAGCAAGATGATGCTGGAGAGGGAGCTACAGGAGGTCATCTCACTGACCGGCCAGGAGCTGGAGGAGCAGCGGGAGAAGGTGCTGGAGCTGGAGGACGAGGTAGGCCAAGCCCTGCCGTCCCACTGCCCAGGGATGAGCACTGCCCCATGTGCAGGGTCGGGGTGCAGCCGAGCCTGAGTGCTTGGCCTCCACTCTGTGCTTCTGGGGGTTGTCCATCCACTCCCCTGGGTCTGACCACCTGCACTGCTGGACACCCTTCATGCACTTCAGTGAGGCCTGCTGTGCCTGCTCTCACTTCAGTGTGGCAAATAAGAAACCCAGCCTGGAAGATCTCCACATAACCCTCAGGCTCAGAGACAGCTATGGCTTCAGGTGGTGCCACGTGCTGCAGCATGGTGATGTCCCCTGGGTTCTGCACAGTGTCCCAAGGTGGCTGTCGGGAGCTGCAGGCTGCATGCACATTTCATGGTCATCTCTGTCACACTCAGCTCTGGGCCTGCCTGGGCTCCAACCTGGATGTGCTTCTCCAGAAGCCCACAGTCCGCAGGAGAGGACTGGCTGTCGGCTGTGGGTCTAGGAGAGAAGCAGGCGTGGCCACAGCAGCCTTGCCAGCTGTGGAGCGAGGGTCTGCTGCATCTGGTGCTCAGCTGTGTGTTGTTGCGTTGTGATATTATTCATTCGGTGCCTGGAGTACAGTGGCTCCAAAAACCGGTGACTTTGATTTGTTTCAGCTGCAAGAGTCCAGAGGCTTCAGGAGGAAGATAAAGCGCCTTGAGGAGACCAATAAGAAGCTAGCTTTGGAACTGGAGCACGAGAGAGGGAAGCTCACGGGCCTCGGGCAGTCCAATGCAGCCTTGAGAGAGCACAACAGCATCTTAGAGACGGCATTAGCCAAGAGGGAAGCAGACCTAGTTCAGCTGAACCTTCAGGTATTGGAACTCATTTGCCGGAAGCAGGAGGAAACCTGCTGCAGGCCAGGCAGACTCTGAGGGCCTTGGCTGCATCGTCTGTGCTTCATCACAGATGCCTGCAGAGTAGAGGCATGGAGACGGAGGCCCAGAGGATCTGCTGAAGCCTCAGCCCCTCTGCCTGTCCTGAGGTGGGGGTGGAGCAGGGGAGCTGAGCTGTAAAGGAGCTAGACTCAGTCCCTAAGGTTCCCTGGGGGTGCAGAGGAGACCCTTTCCTAGCTCCGACCTAAGGGCCTCCTGTGATTCAGCACTGGGGTTCGAACTCTGGTGGATGTCACCCTACAGACCCCGCTGTCAGTTCCTCAGCTCTGCAGCCCCTCTGGGTTTTCTACCAGCCCAGCCCAGCCCCTGCCTTGAATAATCCGGGCTTTAAAGAGCTTCCAGATTTTCCTATGTGCTAGTTCCCACCATCTGAGTTACCTTCCTTGCCATGAAGACAACTGCATTGATAACCCCTGATTTATATGCATCTTTTGGGCTCCTAACCCTATGTTTGAATATGATCATATGATTGTGCTCACGTGATCTGCAATTTCAGTTTTGAGAACAATGTTCTCCAGAAGTAGAAATCTCACACTTTCCTGGCTTGTACCTTTGTTGATAACATGTCATGATGTCTTGTTCCCACGTAATGCTTGATTCCCTCACATGACCCTGATCACAGTGGCCTGTGCTTTCTCCCAGGGCTCTTCAGGCTTTGGAAATTTGATGTCCTTCCTTCCTTACCCCTCTTGGAATGTGCTGTAGGTGCAGGCAGTTTTGCAGCGCAAGGAAGAAGAGGACCGCCAGATGAAGCAGCTTGTCCAGGCCTTGCAGGCCGCACTACAGAAGGAAAAGGTGATGGTGCACGGCCTCGAGGAGCAGGTGTGTGGCTTCCAGCTGGTATCAGACTGCAACCTCACAGAGCCTTTTGGAATGTAACTTGTAAATATCTAAAAACTCAGCATTAGTACCCTTGACACATCAGTTCCCTTCCAGGAACTTCTCTGTGAATACCTTTGCTGATGGGTCCAAGGACAGGGTGTCATCATGGGGTTGGTGACAGAGCCTGGAGGGAGTCTCCGTACTCGTCAGTGGAAGAAAGGGCTTAGATTAAACTAAGGGGCAGTTGTGCGGATCTAAGATGTGTGCACAGAGCTCCACAGCTGTGTCTTTGCTGGGGAAAGAGACCCTGCATGTAGTGTGGAGCTGAAAAGCAAACTGAAGAACAGTATATGATGACCCCATTTGTGTTAAAGAAGCACCCAAGAACAGTGGTTCTGGAGACCCGTGCCATTCTCGACATCTAGAGCAGTTTTCCTGGCTGCTGCCTTCCACGCTCAGATGTTCACTAGTGCATCAGTGAACTCATCATCAGTGGCTCATCCCACAGAGAGGCCTGCCCTGGCCACCCCACAAGTGGAGTGGACCTCAGGCTGTAGACTTAAAGTTTTACCATCATGATGCATCATCTGTGGTTTCTGTCTAGCTCTTTCCTCATGAGAACATCAGCATCCTGGGACAAGGTCTGTGGCTTGTTTGCCTGCTTCTCCCCAGTGCCTTCTCAGAGCAGACGGCAGAACATGTTTGTCGTGGGCACACTCCTGCGTGTGTAGGTGCATGTCACCTGGGTTTTGCCACTTACTTTTACATTTCTCCATGATAATGCACTAGAGATAGAAGGAAATATTTTTTTTTTTATTTCATGAGTGAGACAGTAAGACATTCTTTTATTTAGTTTTTATTATTTTTGAAAAATATTTTTTGGCTGCACTGCACAGCATGTGGAATCTAGTTCCCCAGCTAGGGATCTGAACCGTGTCCCCTGCATTGGAAGCACAGGGTCTTAACCACTGGACTGCCAAGGAAGTCCCCAGAGATTCTTTTAAAGTAGTACTAGTTTTAAGATATATTAAGAATATTGTTACATGATCAATTACTAGCTTCTTCTTGATCCACATGTGCCTTGTTTGCCATATTTAATCCTTGCTTACAGTTGCTGCATATCTGATGGTTCTAAACTGAGTCAGCAATACTCCCTGCTTTTCTGTCCCCCACCTTCTGTCTTTTGATTTGTACTCAGGTATCACTTAATAGTTTTATTCTCACCTTAAAGAAGTTGTAACTAGGCAATTTTTAAGGAAATGCTGGGGGGATGATGTATATTTGATTTCTTTTTTTAAGGGCAGTAATTGTAAATGATGCCTATTTTTCCAAGTACATTTGGTCTGATGGTCCTAATTGTAAAAATAGTACATACTAGCAACAATTTTTAGTGCATGTGGAGATTAAAGTATCTTGAATCTCTGCCTAGTGACAACCACTGCTAACACCCTCTATTGGAGTTTTTCCAGGAATATATGAGTTCTTTCTATATTCATTTGTCATATACTATAAATATTTTTATTAAACTTCTTTTACATGAAGTACCTGCTAGTGTAGTTAGACAAGAAAACTAAAATATTGGAAAATCAAATGAAAAATGTTGTTATATTCTGAGAATTTGCTTATCTTCTCAGAAACTTTGAGATAAAATGTTGTTAACCATGAAAAAGCTAGTTACATCCTTAAAGGAAAATGAGCAGTAGCATTATTACACTTAGACGGTCTGATGGAAAGGTGGATTCTTCCTCAATACATAAATTATGAACAAAAGTAACAAGAAATATGCAGATACACTTGAGAGTGACTGTAAGAACCACTGAGGCCAAGAAGATTGAACATAACGGTTCGCTCAGCAGGTGCTGCTGCCACATTGCATGCTTTCAGGCCAAGTGTGTGTTCAGTACTTTCATCCTTGACAGGCACCTTGAAAAGCTGTGGAAGGAAGGCCTGCAAGAGCGGCTAGGAGGTGGGGGTTGGGGCAGCTGCCTCCACACGTGCTGCGAGGTTCTGCCTCTGTCCTTGACAGTGCTAATGTTTTTTGTTTTAGGTTGCTGCAGCCAAGGCAGAAGCGGGTCACAACCGCCGCCACTTTAAGGCTGCCACCTTAGAGCTGAGCGAGGTGAAGAAGGAGCTGCAGGCCAAGGAGCAGGAGGTCCAGAGGCTACAGGCAGAGGCCGACGGGCTCCAGTAAGTAGCAGTGGGTGCCACCACCATCTCATCTCCAGTTAGCACCTTCGACACACCAGGGTCCCGTGTTCTAGCAAATAGCTGGGCAGATCTCTGGAGGCAGATCTAAGGAGGAAAAATGCATCCAATTGCTATCTCAGAATGCTTGCAGCTTAACACTGAAACTTTGACCTTGATGCTGTGTGCTCCCACTTTGTGCCTTGCTGGTCCTTCTGTGAGGACAGAGAGCCCTGGGGGCTATGCCCACCACTGATGCTCACTGTGGGCTCCCACTGGGGGGTCTCGGCTCAAACGTGTGTAAGCGCACATGTGTTGGGCAGTGCACATGCATTGAACTCTGCGACACTTTCCCTCCCATTGTAATCTATGATTGAGCATTCATGGAGAAGCCCTCCCAGGGGTTGTGAGCATTAGTTGAGCAAGTGCATTCACAGCTCCTAGAACAGTCCCCATCCAGGGAGTGCGGTACGTGAGTTTTGTCCTTATGAATGTTACCCAGGACATCTAACAGTCAACTGAAAGCGTTTTTGAGTGGGAAGGTCATTGGAAGAACGCTGTAATTTTATTCCTTCTCATTTTTTGTGCTAGGATCCAGGAGGGGAAGCACTCACAGGAAATAGCAGAATTCCAGGCGGAGCTGGCAGAGGCCCGGACCCAGCTCCAGCTGCTGCAGAAGCAGCTGGATGAGCAGCTGAGCAAAGAACCCATAGGAAACCAAGAGGTGACTCACTGGGCAGCTTTCCCTCCCCAGTTAACAGGGCTTACAGAACAAGACTCTGCTTGACACATTCACTTCATTCCCCGTCTTCTTGGAAAGGGATTTTTTTTCCCTAAGTGTATTAAATGATACGAAGAGATAGAGTTACAGCAATTTTATAATGCAAGAAAGCCATTTTAAAATTCTTTGGATCATGTGATGTTTTTCTGTCTCTAGATGGAAAATCTCAAATGGGAGGTGGATCAGAAAGAGAGAGAAATCCAGTCCTTGAAACAGCAGCTGGACTTGACCGAGCACCAGAGTAAACAGGAGTTGGATGGAATACAGCAGTCGTTACAGGTACAGGTCACGTCAGGGCCCCAGCAGCAACCCCCCTAGCTCTTCCCAGTATCATGCCAAGCAGCATGCTACATGCACAGCAAGAGTTTTTGATGGATTGAGTGCTCACACCAGATCATTCATGTTTCAGAAAGCAGCCCAGGTCAGGCAGCTGAGGGACACCGAGCAGAAAGACCAGAGCCCCTGGGCTGAGCTGTGCAATTGTCCCAGGAACGAGATTTCATTAAGTCCAATATATGAGAGTGCAATTCACCAGTGTGTGATGAGCTTCTCTGAGAAGAAGTCTATGTACATATGGTCTTGACTGCTCGAGGATGGGATCGGGGTTGGGGGGCGGGGGGTGACTCTGACTGAGATTCCTACATGTGGATGGACAGCTTGTAATCATCAGAACTGCTTTGTCTTCTGTCTTGGGAACAGTTAAGCTTATTCTAGTAGCTGACCTTGGAATTTATACAAGGATTGGGTTCATTGTCAAATGTGGGTATGGGAATGTTACTGGTTCCTCGGCAGAAGCTCTGAAGTTTGGATGGGAACATTGAGGACAGAATTGTAACTGGATTCTCTGCAGTGTAAACTCCTAGAGAGGAGTGTTGCTGGGAGGGGAGCGTCACATGAAAGCTTTAGTGTACAAAGCCAGGCTAGTAGCCCCAGCCCTTTAGAATTGTGACGTACAAACTAAGATTTGTGCAGTGTGCTTAAGATCTTTCAGTGTTTGAAAATCTATGACTCCACTTTCTTTAGAATATTAAATCTGAGCTGGAGATGGTACGGGAAGACCTGTCTATGACCCAGAAAGATAAATTTATGCTTCAAGCTAAAGTGTCAGAACTGAAGAACAACATGAAGACACTGCTCCAGCAAAACCAGCAGCTCAAGCTGGACCTGCGGCGAGGAGCAGCCAAGACGGTATGAGGCCGCCCGGGCCATCAGCAGGCCGTTGTAGACGTATTGGCTGATGGTCGGCAGCCATTCAGTCATAAAGTTACATTTAATCAGTGTTGGGCAACAACCATGTGAAATGATGATGGCATATTCTTTTTGGACCACCGGCCAAATCTTTTTAATTTAGTGCTTTTTCTAACAGAACGTTGGCCTCTTTCTATGAATTCAGATGCCATTTTATTGTAATATGCTTTACAAACCAAATGAGGGCATGGTTTGCTTGTGTTAACAAGAGTCCCTGGCCTTCTAGGTGAGCCCAGCTGGGACACACAGCTGCCAGAACAGGCTCGAGGGCCCAGGAACCCCTGAAACTGCTGTCATGAGCTCTTTCAGATTATCTGTTTACCCACAATTTGTTTCTCTCCTCAGCCTATGTAAATACTCTGCTGGTGCAAAGATCTCGCTCAGATTCAGAGGTTTATTTAGCATGGTTTGGTTATCTATGGAAAAAGTTAGAAGTCCAAGGAAGGGGAGTCTTACGAGTCAGAAAATTGACTTAATTTCTCAGGGAAACTCAGAGTCAAGGCCTTGGTCTCTCTGGAAAGCCCCACCTGTGAGCTGTCATTAGGGCGCCTCTGGTCAGGTCCATGCCCCTGAAGAGCCAGGACTATAGTATTTGTTACATGGTTAGGAAGAAGATTTTCTATTTAGCAGACATTTCCTGAACCCCCGAGGCTTCCAGCTCTGCGGAGTGGGAGTTGCCTCCTCAGAAACCCTTGGGGAGCTGGGGAGGCGCCTCCAGAAGCACGTGTGATGGCAGGGACCCTTGGGGAAGGGGTCGGGGGGTAGGCCTCCAAGTGGGAAACTAGCCGTGTGCTTTGAAAAACAGAGAAAGGAGCCAAAAGGAGAAGCCAGCTCTTCCAGCCCCGTGACACCAGTGAAGATCCCCGACTGCCCTGTCCCGGCCTCGCTGCTGGAGGAACTGCTGCGGCCCCCTCCTGCCGTGAGCAAGGAACCCCTCAAGAACCTCAACAGCTGCCTCCAGCAGCTCAAGTACGAACCACACTGGGCTCCATGGCTTAGTCTTTACAGATAAATTTCTTGTTTAACTTGGAAGAATCTTTCCTGTTACAGCACCCCACATCCAGCAGAGGCCGAGCAGCTCTGGGGGTGGGGGGTGGGAGGGGACCATGGGGTCCCATGCCTCTTGCTCTGTCTCTAAGGTGGGAGCTGTCCTGAGCTAAATGACAGTGGCCAAGCATCAGGAGGCCCGTGTCTGGAGGGTGTGGGCAGGTATCGTTTTTGACCCTGAAGAAGCCAGGCAGGACAGATTCAGCTCTGTCTTCCCCACATTCTCCCCAAGCAGCAGTTAGCATGTGCAGAGCTGCCTGGCTTGTGGGCCTCTGTGAGCGAAGGAAAATGCCCAGAGTCCCATTTGTTCTGTGACCCAATCAGTTTGCTGGTCCCAGTAGAGAGATTCAATGGGTCCTGTGAGTGTGAGCACCTGCCGTCCAGTTGAGGCTCGTCAGGGCCGAGTCCTAGGTGATGGGCTGTCTCTAGGGGAGCAGCAGCGCCCTCCCTGGCTCTCCTTTGACAGCGTCCCTTCCTCTCCCTCCCCTGTCTCCCCAGGCAGGAGATGGACAGCCTGCAGCGCCAGATGGAGGCACACGCAGTCACTGTGCATGAGTCGCTGTCCTCATGGACTCAGGGGGACCCCGCCAGCCCCTCACCACCGGGAGATCACGCCAACCCTAGAGGAGACACAGAGTGGCACGGTCAGGGCAGGGCCTCGCGAGAAGGACTTGGAACAGTGACCGCCGAGCATCCCCACCCCGAGTGTTTGTAACTACCCCGAGGAATGTTCTCTCATCGATGTTATTTATTTGACTGTGTGCTCTATGTTTTTCTAAGAGGTGAAATTTAAGTTTTGCGTTTGCCTTTACAAGGAGTAAAATAACAAAACAGGAGCCAAGGATTGAGAAATAATCATTTGCAGATCACAACCAGCTTTTCCCACGAAGTGACCAAATCTTAGAAACCTAATTTAGGTCTCAGTGAGACATTTTTGGATGTGTCTGAAGCATATGTGTAGAGAAGGTATCTTAGGCATGACCATAGACGCTGCTCTCGGACGATTGCTGGTAGAGACGTTGCACAGCTGAGTCCGGTTTCTCACTTTCCTGCCTGATTCAGTAAGAGTTTTACTACCCTGCAGGAGTGAGGCTTCATTTGCACCTTTGGTTTTTATTTTATTTTATTTTGATTTCAATAGCCATCTCTCCATAGGATATGTATATAAATACTGAAAATCATAATCTAAACTTTAAAAAGTATATCCTTATATTATTTAAGAATGACCCGAATTGTCTTTTTATTGATTGCCTTTTGAAAATCTGCTGTTAGGAAATAATGTACATGTAGAATTTAGGAATGTCAGAAAATTATATTTTAAGAAATTTATTTACCTCCCAAAGCCAAATATTCTTAGACAGAAGTTCTTTGTTATTTTAGTTTCACTCTATTTTGAGGGTCTTTCCTTGTCATGAGTGCACAATGCCCACCTGTTCGAGCCCTGGTCCTGCATGGCCTCGCTCACCCCAGCCAACCCCTGGGCAGGCTTGATGACCACCAGGATGCCACACAGACACCACGGTCAGCAGGCGCTGACCTGACACATGAAGTGTGGGGAGGGGCTTCAGGAGAAGAGAGGAGGGGTGGTGAGGAGAATAAGGCAGGGCTGCCTGCAGGCTCCCAACCTGGGAGCAGGCCTTCCCCAGGCCTCCCACTTTGCCTCTGTGTGGAAGTGTCCATCAGCACTGTGTGGTCATCACGAGATTTGCTGGCCTCTGTGTGTGACAGCCTTCAGAAGGGCCTTCCCCTCTCATCTGGAGAGCAGCAAGGTTTCTGAAAGGGGCAGGTCAGCACGAGAGGGTCTCTAGAGCCTCCCATGTGGGATGCCTTATTGGAAACCAGACACCCCAAGTGTGTGAGGTCCCACCTAGAATGACTGAGACTCGAGGTTTGAAAGTCTGTCACTAGTTTGCTAAGATGATGTCAAATAATGTTTATTGTTCCAAGTTGAGAGAGAGAGAGAATGGGTCTGTGTGGCCCCCGTGCAGGGCGGCTGGTCTGAAGATGAAGTCTGCGGTGTTAGTGATCAGGCCAGACACGCTCGTGTCACCTCATCACCTGGGTCTCTTGTGGAGAAAACAGCGTGGTGTTTTTAAGCTGCTTGCGTTCTCTCACAATATGCTGTTAGAAGGTTAATCAGTAAGGTTAAAATAGCACTAACCAGAAAGATGTTTAGCATTTTAAAAAATTCTCCAGCAAGTATTGGAACTTCTAAAATACGTATATCATTTGTACAGGGTTATTCTTGGAAACTATACTTGAACCTTCTTTACATAAATATATTCTACTTTTCCTTCTAAGTTGGAAATCATTTTTGACAAACTGTTTTTGTACCATTGGAAAAGAAAAATGGTAATTTACATTCTTATTTATTTTGGCTGCGTTGTCCTTTAATTTTAGAGCCAAGAAGTCACTTAGCCTCACTTTGTAGCTGCTTTCTTGCTCCTTGCTGAGGTCTTCTGGAAAATCACCGTGCATCTTCTTCCTTAGGAAATGATGAGCGCATCTTGAGTGTGTCCATCGAGAGAAAGCCAGTCTCTGTTTTTCACCCCTTTTCCTTTGTGGAGTCACCCTCTGTTTCAGCAGCAGCACCTCCTTGGGGCTCCTGCCAACCTCCTGTGCCAGCCTTATCCGTAGTTCTGGGCCAGCCTGGCCTGCCTCTGGCCCAAGTGCTCTGGCTGCCCCCCACCCCCTGCCTTGTCCTGTGTGTGCCCCTTGTGCCGTCACACTGGCCTGCAGTTCCCGATCTGGGGCCCTTGTGTCCAGGCTCCCTTAACAAATTATCCTGAAGGAGGAAGTTGGACTGAAGTCACCTGCTCTTGGTTTGTTACGGCTTTTTTTTTCCTCTGAGAGACTTTACTGGTGCTCCTGCCTCCCAGCATTTGAAATATTCTTCTTCCATGGCAGAAGTGGGAATTAGGAATTTGCTCATGGAAAACAACAGTAAACTCTGGAGTACTTGTAGAAATACATTCGTCATCACGTTGCATTTGTCTATGTTGTTAATCCTGTACCTCATGTCCTCATTGGAGGACGTGTCAGCTTAGACACTTCACGATGTTATGACTTGATTTTCTTATGTTCCAAAAATAACTTACTGCGAGGTGGTTATCATTGATTTTTCCACGGTACCCATCACATAGATGCCACGGATTTACATGCCTTTGTTCTACTATTCGGGAGGTGTAACAGGCATTGTTTTTGATAGGATGTGAAACTGGTTCATTCTCTGGCCTGGGGTCCAGGTACCAAGATGGGCCTTGAAGAAGACAGCCCGTGGAAGGCTGTGTTAGGAAGATATCTCATTAAACCCTTCCTCAGTTTAAAGACTTTCTTGGTCTTTAGGATACTGCTAAAGCCATGGGCCTGCAGAGTCATCAGGACATATATTCCTATGAGTATTTTTTTAACAAAAATTAAATGTCATGTAAAGACTGCTAGTAGTGGAAGGGACCAGCAGATCTGAGAGAGAAATGTCCCGGAGCCTCCCCAAGAGCCCATGACATGCATAGTGCAGGGGCGTGTGAGACACTCTGAGCCTTACTCAAACAAGTCACTCACTCCCATGCCAGGCGATTCTCAGCGTATGGTGGTCTCAGGTTAACGATAGGATCCTTGAGGGTCATGTTTTAAAGGATCTAGAAAACTCGGTGGTGTTAAGTTATTCATGTCTATTAAAAATTTCCTCATTAAAAGGGAGTCCTCAGGTTGGGGCTGTTCAGGGGAAAGGTGTCACCATGCACAACAAATTGTAACTTTAAAAAGCATGTTGATTTTTTTATAAATTTAAGTGTGCTTGGGAATTCCTTGAATTTTGTGCAATAAACTATTTTTTGTTAAAGATTTTTATATTTCATTGGGGGTGGCTTCATTTTCAGCTATATATTTTGTCATTTCTGGGAGTGACTGTTACCGCACGTTGTTAACCAACTCTGTTCAAACATGTAAAAGAATTTTATTCTGTCAAAGCTTCAGATGGCTGTGAAATGTCTCACAAGGGAGACACTTCTGAGTAAACCACTCCTGAGGCCGCGGATGCGCCACACACATGCTTCCTGGTCTGGAGTGTTGCCCAGCCTCGGCCTCCGCTGACCATCCCTTGCCCACAGCAGTCTCAGCCTTGTGGCTCCCCAGTCTCACCCGTCTTTTTCATTCACACTTTCTTTTCAATCAGTGAGAGTAAACCGGATGTAGATTCTTTACTTAAATGTTCTCATTCTTCAGTTAAATGTTATCATAACCAGCATGGTAAAAAATGTACAGAAAATGAGAAGTTAATCAGTGATCACAGAATTTTATTTTGTGATGGGACAGATACATGTTTCACTGTGCTTCTGCCTCAGTGTCTATAAGCAATTTAGGGTCAGGCATTCCGTGTACCACCCAGACCTAAATGAAACTGCTCTGACTGCCTCCTTTTGTGATCTTAACTTCCTGAAACATTGCGATGCAAATTCTCATCTCTACAATCAGTAGTCATGAAGGGGATGATCATAAGTATTAACTTTTTCCTTTTTCTGTAAAGCTGCTACACATTTGCAGGCCCCAAACAAATGAGTTGATGGATATATTTTTAAGCTGTATCTCCTTTGTCACATAGAAGTTCTCTGCTGTACCCTCCTAACAGTCATACAGCGGGTATTACGGGAGTGATCCAAGTGAAGATTCATGGGCAGCTGCTTCCTGGCTCCAAGGGGGATGGAGTACCGGCAGAAACACGTGCTGAGTGTGGGGCCGAGTATGTGGTGCTGAGTCCTCCAGATCACGAAGGCTCCTCTGTTGTCTTGCAGACTAGGTGGGGAGTAGAGAGAGGATTACTGATGCCATGGTGTCGAGTGTGGTGGATAAGCGTGATAGCTGTTGGAAAAGTCTCCAAGCCTTCCCCTTAGATGAGGTGGAATTCTTAGCCATCAGCAGTGGCCCATACCAGAAGCAGCATTTATTGGAATTTTGCTTGCCTTTATGCCTATTTCACTTAGCAAAGAATGTTGCAACTTCTGGTTAAAAAGTTTTCTTTGGCCTTGCCTTTTTCCTGGAAACAGGAGAGGTGTTAAACTGTGTTGCTGATCCTTTTCTCTGCCTATTGGGGGGGAGGCGGGGGCAGCACTCCTATGCCAGGCCCCTTCTCTCATCCCAGCCTGTCCGTGTGGAGTGGGCACCTCCAGGAGCTCAGAGCAGCCTCTACCCCAAGCAATATGCTTCTGGGCCAGGTTGGAATTGGAAACGTGTGAATCACTGCAGCATCTGGAGGTGGAAGCATCTAGAAGTTCTCATCAACTCAGCCTTCTTTCACCTGGTCTGGGAATTGCTGGAGAAAGTGACCCGCTGGGTTCTTACACATAATCTGCAGGTCAGAACATGACGAACGTTTCTGGGCTCGTGAGTTCTCACAGGACCTTCATTTTGTTTGTGAGCTTTCAGCGTGCATTTCTAAATACCTGATAGACATTTCAAAGTGATTTTCCTATACTCGAGCCCTGGTGTGTTGAAAGCCAAAGGGGTCGCCTTCATCCAGAAAACAGCCCCTTCCCTTGACTGACTGACTTATAGTGATAGAGTCCCCCTGGCCTCCTAACCCTCAAGGTCTCCTCCTCGCTGGTCCGGCCCAGCCCACAGCTCCTTCACAGCCCAGGTCTCTGCTTCATGCCCCCTTCCTTCTCCGCATCAGCTTGGAACCTGGCTTAGCTATAGACCCAGCCCTGTGGCGGTGTCCAGGCCTTCAGAGGCATCCTCCTTGCTCTGCTGCCTGGAACATATGCTTGCTAGCCCTGCAGGTGGCCTGCTGCCCTGTAGGACTAAGTTCTATACACATGACCCTGATTGGCCTCTCTCACTTCTTGGTGGAGCTTTGACCGACTCCAGAGCCCTCACCAGTGCTGTCCTCCTCTGCCTCCCTAGACACGTGCACAGCAAGGTGGCAGGCTCAGCTCCCCGAGCTGGAGAGACGGTGCACAGCATTGGCTGCCTGCTACAAATCCTTCCCCAGGGTCACAGCCTCGTCCTTGAGTAGTACTCCCAGTCAGCGTGAACACCTGAGTGATGGTACCAGCAGCTGACCCACAATGGGTGGCAGGTGGCAGCAACAGTGAACCTGTTCTCTCAAGCCCCTGGAGACTGGGGGTGACCTGTAAGTGCAACATGACCCAGCCTGTCCTGGCCAGTCCGAGTGCCCACAACAGGCCAGGGTGCCCTGGGCCTTGCTTGGACAACTCGCCCATTCCCCTTGTAGCGAACAGCTGCTGCCTTGCCTTTTGATCAGTAACCACATGTCAGGCTGGGCAGTCACACACTTTCCAGAGCTATTCAAAACCAGCTCTGCAGGAGGAAAAAGCCTGATGCCTAGCATCTGATGAGGTGTAAGCACCCTACTTGGGCAGATAGGACACGACCACTGGGAAGTCACTGGAGCTGGGAAGGGTTGTGGGCAGTCACATGTAGGAGACTAGCACACCAGGCTATCCCCTCGTGATGCGACAGGTAAGCAGAAAATAGACCTGCATCAACTTTTGTAAAACCTTCCCTGGGGAGTCAGTGGTAAAGAGTCCACTTGCCAATGCAGGAGGCACAGGTTTGATCTCTGGTCCAGGTCCTACGTGCTATGGAACAACTAAGTCCTTGCACCACAACTTTTGAGCCTGTGCTCTTAGAGCCCAGGAACTGCAACCACTGAGGCCATGCACTGCAACTCCTAAAGCCCAAGTGCCTAGAGCCTGTGCCCATGAGAGAAGCCACCGCAAAGAGAAGCCCGAGCACCGCAACTACAGAGTGGCCCCTGCTCACAACTAGAGAAAAGTCCACGTAGCAACAAACACCCAGCACAGCCAAAAACAAAATAAGTAAATCTTTTTTAAAAAAAGAAAAATGGAGGTAGGGATCAGAGTAGGAGACAAACTGCAATCATGAATTAGATTAAACCAGCTCCTCTCCCAAAAGACCATCAAGTCTCTTAAACTTAATTTTCTCTTCATTTGTAGAAATCCACTTCTACCTACAGGGATTTACATCTCAAATTCATTTCTGCCTCAAAGGTGAATAGTGGCCAATACAATGTTGGCTTAACAGTGGAATCGTGTACCACCACCACCCCCCACACCATCCCAGTCTCGTTTAATGGACCGTAGACTGCATTAGATGGCAGTTAGGAGGATCCAGCCATAATAGGATTCCTATTGTTAGCTGGATTCCACAAAAAATCCTGGTATTAAGATACTTGTTAGGCTGGTAAAGCAGCTATGAGACCCTGAAACTTAGTGGCTTCAATGAGAGAAGTTTCTCTTTCATGAAACAGCCCGAGCAGTAAAACAGAACTGATAAGGGCAGCTTCTGGTGCCTTCTAACCTCCAGCCCCACCTGTGGTCCAGGATAGCTGCTCCAGGTCCCACTTCCTGTCTGCATTTCCCAAAAGGAAGGCATATTGCATACCCTCATCTAAGAGTACCGCTCCCTAGCAGTGTACACTGTCTGTTGCCTCCACTTAGTCACTGGGCCACAGGATGTGTGTTTAGCTGGACAACAGTGTGCCCAGCTCCAGCTGGGACTTCTGTCATTAAGAGAATGGATGATACTGGCAACAGCCCCTTATCACCATACACAGTCTCTCAAATCAGTCCTCTCCGCTCTGAATCACTGGGGTTTATGATTAATATAACAAAATCCCTCACAAAGGAGGCTGATACTGCTACCGCTTGAATGCATGCTCAGTTGCTCAGTCATGTCCAACTCTTTTTGATCCCATGGACTGGCTCTTCTGTCCATGGGATTTTTCAGGCAAGAATACTGGAGTGGGTTGCCAATTCCTTCTCCAGGGGATCATCCCTACCCAGGGTTCAAACCCTTGCTCTCGTGTCTCCTGCCTTGCAGGTAGATTCTTTACCACCGGTGAAGCCCTCCCTTAAAGCCATATATATAACTTTAATAATTTTTAAAGTATGATAGAAGTGGTAGTAACAGCTAACGTTTACACAGTCTTGCACTGTAGCAAGAGCCTGGCACAGATTAATCCTCATCTCTGAGACAGTGCAATTATCATTCTATTTTATCCCTGAAAAAAAGACAAAAACACAACACAGGGAAATTAAAGAATTCACCTAAAGTTACCCGGCAGGCAGGGGCGGTCTGACCCAGTGCTTGGAGCTCTCATCACTGAACAAAGTCACAGACTCAGAAACGTCAAGTCTGAGGAGAGGCTGGGGATAGAGATCCATCCTCAGGTACTTAGAAATTAAAGAGAATATAAAGTAAGATCTCATCTAACACGGTGCTCTTTATCCCTTTTCAAATATGGTTATTTTATTGGCTGCACCCTGTGGCATGTGGAATCCTAGTTCCCTTACCAGGGATCAAACCAGCACCCTGCAGTAGAAGCACAGAGTCTTAACTACTGAACCATCAGGGAAATCCCTATTCCTTTTTAAATGCAGACAAAATATACACTAAAATAGGCACAGATTTTGGTGTATATTTTGGTAAGTTTTGACAAATGTCAATCAAATGTGTACCGGTATTCCTATCAACGCAAGTAAGACGCAGAGCGCTTCACACAGTGGAAGTCCCTCACGTCCGTCACAGCTCATCACCCCACTCAGAGGAGACCCTTGGTCCGATTTCTATCACCAGAAGCTTTCCCTTGAGCTTGAGTTTCCCTTCCCTTGAGTTTTCCTGACTGGACCTTGACTGATAAGGTACCTAGCATTGGCTCCTGGCTTGCTGATGTCTGAGGCCTCTGAAGTGCTTGCTACTTCCAGTTGCTCAGTCAAAAGTGGAAAATATGAAGAAGTGGGATGTTCCCCGGGATGTCAAGATTTCAATGCCCTCTGTAGTTTGTGGCAGAGAGCAGGGGAGCCGACATGGTGTCAAAAGCTAACTGCTGCTAATGGAATAAATGGAATTGTGCAGTATTGTTTTTGTGTGGCGTTCTTAGCGAGGTTTTGATTCAGCCACCCTGCAGCTAATAATAAACCTCTGTGCAGGATTATCATATGACGATTCTAAATTTGTTTATCCATTCTTCCGGGGTTTACCCAAACAGCTGGGTGTTTCTCGCTTGGCTATTCTGAATAAAGCTGCTGTGAACATTCTGAAAACTTTCATTTTTCACACCCAGGGCCGCAATGCTGAACCACAAGGAAACGTACATTTAACTTCACTAGAAACTGCTTCGTGGTTTTCAAAGTGGTTGATTCATTTTACACTCATACCAGCAGTGTATGAGAATTCTAAAACAGCCCCACATCCTCACCAACATTTGATAGTCAGTCTTCTAATTTTAACCATTCCTGGTGGGTGGAAAGCAGTATCATTGTGGGTTTAATTTGGACTTCACCCATTCTCAGATTCACTAACTCTTCAATTGTTGTGCTCAATTGACTGTTAGTACTGTCCAATTGATTTTTTGAACCAAGGAAGTCAATTTTATTTCTTTAGGTTTTTTTCTATTTAAAAAGTAAATGTATAAATTACAGTAAAATTTGCCTTTTTATTGTACATGCCCTGAGAGTTTTGACAAGCGTAGTTGTGTGACCCCACCACTATTAAGACAGATGCTTCCACCAGTCGCTAAAATTGATTAAGCCACTGTATAGTCAGCCCCTCCCCTGCCTGCAGCGACCACTCCCCTGCCTGTCCATCTGCGTCCAGTGAATGGGGTCACCTGGTCACTTAGGTACAGCTGTTAATCTGTGTCTGGGAAGCCGTGGATCTCTCCAGGGACAGGATGGTGAGAAAGTAACCTACACTGGCTAAGAAAGTTACGGAAGTCAGATAAGCCAGACAAGCCAAATGCAGACATGAGTCTGCTGCCAAGTTAAGAGGAGTTGTTGCAGAGAAGAACCAATTCTGACTTCATGCTGGAACTGTTTCTTTGACTTACTTTTCGTTGCTGTTATTATAATCATACATAAATGGCACACCTCAAAGGACCCTGCTCCTCTGCCTGTTAAAGTGGGTTTGTTCAGCTCATAGATAATCTGACCCTGGCCACCCGTGCATGGCTGCAAGATAGAAGAGATTAACACATCCCTTCCAAAGACTGGCCTTTTCCAGAGATGTTTTGCAAGACTGATGGCCCTTTTTACTTCCTCGCCACCTCTCCCTCTCGATTCTGCTTTTTGACTTTAGTTCCTCATTCTCTCTCTCTGCCTATATGAAAAAAATATGCCATCCAGACTCCGATAAGATGGTTACTTTGAGACTTTAGTCAGCCATCTTCTCAGTCAGACAGCTCTCCAAATAAATTCTTATTCCTTGCCGCTACACCTCCTCTCTTGGACTCATCGGGCCTGCCTTGCACGAGGCGAGCAAGCTTCAACTCGGTAGCAGTCTTGATGCAGCTGGAAAGTGCAAGGAGAAATTTGTCTTCTAGAATCACAAGATGTCAGAAACCTTGTTTGAAAGCATGTCCATAAAATACCAGGAGCTGGCCTGTAGGATTTTGGTCGCTTTGAGCCGCAAAGCAGCCGTGTTTCCACCTAGCGCAAAAGAGAAACCAGAGCGGTTCATTTGTGGTTCCACCGCGACTGGAACCCGGCCTGACCTGAACCCCCAGCACAACCTCCTCCCAGATCCCAGGGACTCGCTCGGAAACCTGCCAGCGCCTGGACAACCTCTTTCAAGGCTCCAGGCCCGAGCCTCAGGGATCTGTGGACCAGTCTTCGGACCCGCCCCTGGGGGCAGTCTGCCTGCCCGAGGACCCCGCGTGCCGGCTGCCCGCGCCACTGCCCGACCACGCCCTCACGCGCCCGGAGTCTGAAGGCGCGGCGGTAGCGGCCGCGCTCCCTTGTCGAGCCGCCAGGCGCCGGCGCGGGATCAAGCGCCCTGTCTCGCGCTTGCGGATCCGGCCCCGCCCCGGCTGCCCCCGGGCGCGGCGCCGTCAGGCAGTGGTGCAGGCAGCCTGGCGCGCGGGGTCCTCGAGCGAGCGGGCCTCGGCGGCAGCAGCGGCGGCGGCAACCGGGCGAGTTGTGGCGATGCTGTGGCCGCGGCTGGCGGCGACTGAGTGGGCGGCGCTGGCCTGGGAGTTGCTGGGCGCCTCGGTGCTGCTGATCGCGGTGCGCTGGCTGGTGCGGCGGTTGGACAGGCGGCCGCGGGGCCTGGGTCAGAGCGGTCCACCCGACCCGCCGCCCCGCGCGGCTGCGGGCCCAGCCCCCGATCCAGGTAAGACCGGTTCGCGGGTGGGCCCGCTCCCTTGCCCGGGCCTGGGTCCTGCTTCCCGTCTTCTCCCACCCGCCTCCCCGGCTCGGGTCTCCCCTAGTTTCTCCTCTCCGGGCTTGGATCCCCCTCCCCGGCCTGAGTCGATGTTCTGGGAAGAGACTTGAAGTGAAACGCGCGAGTCCTTGACTTGCAGACGGTGAGAGCGCCGCAAAGCTGGACGCCCGGGAGCACGTCTGTGCCCAGTTTTGTGGGTTTGAGCCCCCTGATTTGACCGAGAAGGCAGTGTGCACCCTGCGTGCATCCCAGATCCTCCTTCGTTCAGTTTTCTTTCACCGCGTTGCCCGCAAGTTTGGTTTCTTCCTGAAGGATAAACAACAGTTTCTCAAGTACCCTGATAAGGAGATAGAATTTTATTAGCAAAAAGCACAGCTGATAACCCTACCTAGATCTCTCGGTGCTGCAGCGGTCCTTCCAGATGACTTAGTTTTCACAGCTGAGGGAGCAGGCCTCAGGAAGGTCCCGCTCGGCGAGGATGACAAGTCCGAGGCAGAAGCCCTGTGGAGATGCAGGCCTGTTGACACGAGGTCCAGCTAGCCCTCCAACCTGTTGGGTTTCTTGTTGTTTCCCTTCTCTCATCCCTTTCAGGAAGTTTCAGGTGATGTCTTTAGTAAATAACATGCTGCTATGTCCAGGTACACTGTCAGCACTGTGTCAGAAAATCCCCTGTGACAGAAAACCCTGTCAGAAAACACGACGCCCCAGTGAAAGGCTGTGCAGACACTAAGACTGAAGGTGGTTGGGGCCAGTGGTGTCAGAAAAGTGAAGGGAAAGCCGCTGTCAGTCTCTTTGCAACCTGATGGACTGTAGCCCACCAGACTTCTCTGTCCATGGGATTCTCCAGGCAAGAATGCTGGAGTGGGTTGCCCTTCCCTTCTGCAGGGGAATCTTCCTGACTCAGGCGAGGAACCCCGGTCTCTTGCATTGCAGGCAGATTCTTTAGGGTCTGAGCCACCAGAGGCTAAGAAATTACAGTTTGGAGTGTCTTATTTATTTCTTTTTAAATTTTTAACTTATATTTCTAAGTCACTTCAGACAAAAAATTACAAAAATGGTACAGAAGAAATAAACACATGTGAAAAGATGTTCAACATCACTAGCTAGTCATGAAACTGCAGATTAAACTTATGATGAGATATCACTACACACCTATGAGAATGGCTAGAATAAAAAAATACCAATGACATTTGGTAATGCTAGTGGAAACCCTGGGAAACTGGGTCTCATTTACTGCTGGTAGAAATTTTTTTTTTAAATTTACTGCTGGTAAAAATTTTAAAGGTGCAGTCATTCTGAAGTCAAACTCCCAGTTTCTCAAATAGTTGAACCTGTACTTCACTCTTGGGCCTTTACCCTAGAGGGTCAAAAACTTATTTTCACACGAAAACGCTTATGCAAACGTTTATAACTTCATTTGTAATTGCCAAAAACTGGAACAGCCCAGATGTGTCTGAAGGATAAAGCTGGCATCTTCATGCTGTGGAATGCTGCTCAGCAGTGAGGCCAAATTGTTGCTCCATCAGCAGTTCGGATGGATCTCAAGGGCATTATGCTGAGTGAAAAAAGCCAACCTTAAAAGGTCTGCAGTGTATAATTCCATTTATATAACATGAAGTGAAGGTGTTATAACAACGGAGGACTCCTCAGTGGTTTTCATGTGTAGGGAACAGTGGAGGAGATTGGATATGATAGTGAAGGGTTGGCAGGAAGATCTTTGTGGTGATGGAACAGTTCAGTAATTTAGCATGTCTATGTGAAGCTATTCGTGTGATAAACGATCATGTGGTAAGCGATCACAAAGTTACATACAAAAACATACGAGAGTGACTGCAGAACCCGGTGAGGGTGCGGTTAGTTTAGGGTGTAGAGCCAGGGTCGGCTGCCTGGGTTGGATGCAGTGTTTCAGGTGTCCCACTGAGGGAAGCCACATGGTGAGTCCACAAGACCTCTGTACCATTTTTCAACTTCTTATGTTTATAATTAAAATATAAAATAAAGAGTTAAAGAAACCCTGTATACTTAGATTCCCAAATGTTAGGATCTTGTGTAATCATACTGCTAGTAGTAAAGTCAGGAAGCGTTATACAGTCTACAGACCTGCCTCAGTTTCTTAATCTCTATCTTTATGTTTCTATCAAGTGAATGGACATGTTGCAGATACTTCTAACTCTAGCCCAAGGGTCAGCAACTATGGTCCACAGGCCAAGTCTGACTCCTACCTGTTTTTGGAAGACAGCCGTCTTTTATCTATGGCTCTTGAGTGTTTGCAGGTTCTTGGGCTCATAGAGCCTCAAAATTTACTCTTGGCCCTTTACAGAAATTTTCTGAGGCCTGTTGTAGCCTCTCCCTTCTCTGTCAGTGAGGAGCCTGGGTCTTAGCAGCCACAATATATCCAATTATTTGCTGATACCTAGCGGACACACAAAAAGCTTCAGAATCACTAACTTATACCACTGTGAAAACCTACCTTCCAGCTAGAGTGTCTGTGTACCCTTGCTGTCTTTATCCTTAGAGGAGAGCATCACATTTTATTTTTCAGTGGCTACATTGCTTCTCCCTTTCATTATGTAACTAACTTGTAATACTGATGAGCGCATTTGTTTTGGTTTGTATGCCATTTGGAGGTTTCCCCTATCTATTTGTTTATTTACGTAGTTTTTGTGTATGTGAATCACAGACTGTGTTACTAAAAGTCAGAACATAAAATCATTCAGAAGTGTCCTCTCCTCTGCCCTCTGGCCTTCCTATCTGTTTCCCACCCTCCCCTGAAGCTAACTAGTCTCATTATTTTCTGCTTTATCTTTTCTTTCCCACACATAAGCAAATATTTGTGTATTAAGAATATCAGTAACAGGATATATGTTTGTCTTTATTCGAGTTGACTTTCTAGCATACTGTGTATTCTGCAAGGCTAATAAGCTTGTATTTACTTAGTAATAACTTCATATCCCTGACGTTTATGGATGCTTTGTCAGTGTCAAACACATGCATTATATTTTATCTAATTCTTGTTAAGCTAAGAAGTAGAGCTATTGTATCTGTTTTATAGATGAGGAAACTGAGGCTTAGAGTTTACATAACTTGCTCAGGGTCACACAGTTAGTGATATAATGTAATTGTTCTCTTCATGGCTTACTTGGTTACAAGGACAAACCCCTCTTCAGATTAGCCTATATTAAAAAGATAGCTTTAACTGTTTATAATAGCCAGAACATGGAATCAACCTAGATATCCATCGACAGATGAATGGATAAAGAAGTTGTGTTGTGTGTATATGTATATACAATGGAATATTGCTTAGCTATAAAAAGGAGCAAATTTGAGTCAGATCTACTGAGGTGGATGAACCTAGAGCCTGTTATACAGAGTGAAGTTGCAAGTCAGAAAGAGAAAAACAAGTATCATATATTAACACATATATATGGAATCTAGAAAAATGGTACTGATGAACCTATTTGCAGGGTAGCAGTAGTGACACAGATATAGATAACAGACTTGTGGACACAGCAGGGAAGCAGGGAATGAGAGGAATTGAGAAAGTAGCATTGAAACATACATTACCATATGTAAAATAGATGGGAATTTGCTGTATTTTGTAGGGAGCTCTACCCAGTGCTCTGTGACAACCTAGAGGGATAGGAGGTGGGAGGGAGGTTCAAGAGGGGAGGGGATATATGTATACCTATGGCTGATTCATGTTGATGTATGACAGAAATCTTTACAACATTATAAAGCAATTATTCTCCAATTAAAAACATTAGGTTGGTGTAAAAGTAGTTGCGGTTTTGCATTGTTAAACTTTGCCATTTAATATTGGGATAATTCTTAAATACATGTGGTTATGTTATCATTTTAATGTGTGTTTCTCGCTTTTTTTTTCTGATGACTTATTACTTGCTGTTAATTTTATATTTATTTTAGACTACAGAAATGATGTTAAGCAAAAAGCAGATTTGAGCAATTTTTTTTTTTTAATTCGAGTTCAAAATGGGCCATAAAGCATTGAGACAACTTGAAACATCAACACATTTGGCCCAGGAACTGCCAGTGAACGTACAATGCAGTGGTGGTTCGAGAAGTTTTGCAAAGGAGACAAGACCCTTGAAGATGAAGCGCTTAGTGGCCGGCCGCTAGAAGTTGACAGCGACCAACAGAGAGCAATCATTGAAGCTTATCCTCTTACAGCTACATGAGAGGTTGCCGAAGAACTCAGTATCGAGCATTCTGTGGTCATTTGGCATTTGAAGCAAATTGGAAAGGTGAAAAAGCTTGTTAAGTGGGTACTGCATGAACAGACCGAAAATTTTAAAAAATCGTTGTTTTGGAGTGTTGTCAGCTTTTATTCTACTCAACAACAACGAACCATTTCTTGATCAGATTGTGACATGCAACAAAAAGTGCATTGTATACAACAGCTGGCTCAGTGGTTGGGCCAAGAAGTTCCGAGAAGGATAACTTCCCAAGGCCAAACTTGCAGCAAATAAAGGTCTTGGTCACTGTTGGTGCTTTGCTGCTGTACTGATACACCGCAGCTTTCTGAATCTTGGCAAAACCCTTACATCTGAGAAGTACGCTCAGCAAATCGATGAGATGCACTGGATACTGCAGCGCCTGCAGTTGGCACTGGTCAACAAAATGGGCCGAATTCTCCACAATATCTGGCCACACATCACACAATCAACCCTTCAAAAGTTGAACGAATTAGGCTACAAAGTTTTGCCTCATCCGTCATTTTCACCTGACCTCTTACCAGCTGACTACCACTTCTTCAAGCATCTCAACAACTTTTTGCAGGGAAAGCACTTCCACACCAGCAGGAGGCAGAAAATGCTTTCCAAGAGTTTGTCAAGTCTTGAAGCATGGATTTTTTTTTTTCTCATTGGAAAAAAATGTGTTGATTGTAATGATTCCTATTTCGATTAATAAAGATGTGTTTGGGGCTAGTTATAATGATTTAAAATTCACTGTCAAAAACTGCAATTACTTTTACGTCAATCTAGTAAATTTTTTTAAAAGATAGCTTTAGAGTCAGGACACAGGGATGGTATATGCAAAAGAGAATATTATCAGGATCAGGTGGAATTTCTCTCCATTTGTTCATAACATCTGCCCCAGTCCTCCCCACCCCTACTTTGCCTTGCGTGTGGCTTCAGCCTGTCCTGTACTTCTCATACCAGCCCCCTATCACATCTGTTGACCTTATGCCTAATGTTCAGACTCCCCGTAGGGGCTCTCTTTGAGTGGGCTCCTGTAGTCAGTTGGCCTCCCCCTTTATTTTCTTGGCAGCTCTAGAGGGGGCTATGCAATACATTGATTGTTTGAAAAGTCTTGGAGTGTGTGAATGGGGGAAGGGTGGTATAAAAATTTATTTAAAAAGAAAAATACAGAAGTAACTATCATTCAGCTGTTACTGAGTCCAAGCTCGCTCTGCTGTCTGCATGACAGCCCAGTGAATTGGAGACAAGGTGTTGAGGCAAGGATTAAGCACTCATATACATACCCTTGACACCCAGCTCTGTTTTTCTCACTCTGAATGTCTTCTGAATCTCAGACTTGAAAATTAAAATGCCTACTTGATGTGCGGTGGGTGTCTCTGATACTCACTTCCTAAATCCCCATTTGCATCTTTCATATTCTCTGCCTCAGGGAGAATCGCTTTCTAGGCATCTAGACTGGAAATCTAGGTATTACTATAGGCCCACTACAGTCCCACCAGACCCCACTCCTGGCATCTGATCTGTGGTCAAGACATCCTGTTTCTCTAGTCTGAGCCCTCACCTCCAGCCCCAGTAACTGCAGCAGTGACCCATGCTCTGTCCTTTCTTACCTTCTCCCAATTCTAGCTGATCGTACTTAAACCTGTACCATAGATTTAACTGCTCTTTCTCTAAACGTACTGTTGAAAGCTCCAGCTCCAGTTCACATCCATTTGATTGGTGACTGTATAACTTGAACAAGTCACTTAGCTTCTCTGATTTAGGATCTCCATCTGTGAAGCAGGGGTGAGCAATGGCAATAAACTTTCATGCAGAGTTACTGTGAATTTTAAGTAATTTAGTGTAGACAGAGTGCTTAGGATAGAACCAGGCACTTGGGAATCCCTCCACATGTTAAATATTAGCTATTTGTCATCAATATTAGCAAAATGACTTCCAGAGCTATCTGTGTGGCTCTTCTGTTTAAATCTTTGCATAATCTCTCATCATGTATGGAATAAAGTACAGATGTATCTGTAGGATAAATTTCTGGAGTTGGAGTTTTGATGGACATTGTCCAGTTGCTTTCCTGGGGATTTCTTCCTAATTATTCTGCAGCTGGCGTTCCCAGGTGGCCCTAGAGGTAAAGAGCCTGACTGTCAATGTAGGAGACAGAAGAGACACAGGTTGGATCCCTGGGTCAGGAAGATCCCCTGGAGGAAGGCATGCCAACCCACTCCAGTATTCTTGCCTGGAGAATTCCATGGACAGAGGAGCCTGGTGGGCTACAGTCCATGGGGTCACTAAGAGTTGGACACGACTGAAGTGACTTAGCACACACACATGCACACTGCAACTAGCGACAAGTGGTGCACCTGTTTCTCCAGCGTGCTGGCCTCCCTAGAATGTTGGTGTGATGAGATCGTATCATAGGCTGCAAAGAATATGGGGAAATAATGGGTTGAGATGAAACTTTGAAGTCAACCTTTTTTTTTTTTTGGTCACAGTCTGTTGCTTTCAGGATCTTAGTTCCCCAATCAAGGGTCAAGCCCCCTGCAATGGAAGCACGAAGTCCTAACCAGGGAATTCCCTGAGCCAGCTCTTTTGCCACTTTTTAAAAAAAATGGAAGTATAGCTGATTTACAATGTCATATTAGTTTCAGGTTACAGCATAGTGATTCAGTATTTTTACATATTGTACTCCATTAAAAGTTATTACAAGATAATGGTTATAATTCCCTGTGACAGAAACCTATCCTTATTCCTTGTCTATTTTATACCTAGTAGTTTGCATTTCTTAATCCCATACCAGCTCTTGCCCCTCCCTTTCCTCCCCACCAGTAACCACTAGTTGTCTTTTATCTGTGAATCTGTTTCTTTGTTATTGTATTCACTAGTCTTATTTTCTAGATTCCTCATACACGTGACTACACATAGTATTTGTCTTTCTGTCTGACTTCTTTCACTAAGCATAATACCCTCCAAGCTCTTCCATGTTGTTGCAAATGGCAAAATTTCATTTTTTGTAGCTTGGCTATTGTGAATAATGCTGCTGTGAACATTGGGGTGCTCATATCAGATTAGCACTTTTGTTTCCTTTGGGTTTGTGTGTATAGATAGATAGGTCCCAAAAGTGGGATTGCTGGATCATATGGTAGTAGTGTTTTTAGTTTTTTGGGAACCTCCATATTGTTTTTCCGTAGTGGCTATACCATCTTGCAGTCTCATCAACAGTGTACAAGAGTTCCCTTTTCTCCACATCTCCAGCCTTTGATATTTGTAGACTTTCTGATGATAACTATTCTGACAGTGTTAGGTGATATCTCATTGTGGTTTTGACTTGAATTTCTCTAATAATTAGTGATGTTGAGTACCTTTTATGTCCCTGTTGGCCACCTGTATATCTTTGTAGAAATGTCTGTCTTCACAGGTCTTCAGGTCTTTACCTCTATAGTTAAGTTTATTCCTAGGCATTTTATTCTTTTTGATGTGATTTTAAACAGGATTTGTTACTTTCTCTTTCTGGTAGTTCA